>NC_054493.1:13528883-16285170 GCF_017639515.1 Carcharodon carcharias
AAGACAGACAAGAGGGATCAGATCTAATTAACGCATCATTCCCAAGCCTGTTCCCTGTAAATTTCTTTGATTTTGTTGAAATGCTGACTGTTGTGCTACATCTCAAATCAGACCCATAGCAAATTTCCTCGTGACTTACATTCTTTTGTTTGCCAGTCAAGTTTGCAATTCGATGTTGTCTATTTCAGAAAGCCTCAAGTCAACCAAGGGCATCAATATCAAATACATTAATACTGAATGGTGAATAAGATAAAAATAAATGCAGAGTAAAGTTTGTTGAATTTCGTCTTCTGAGGAGGAGAAGGGTGTTAATAATGATTGAGCAGAAAGCATTGCTGCCTGAGACATTTGCTGGACTGAGCATTCTGCATTATGAAATTCAAAAAAAACTTTCACCAGGTGGAAACCAAGAGCTGTCTTCCTGTAACAAGTGACATGACCTCTCAACCTAACCATTGGAATCCTCCAAACATTCTGGTAGATCAGCACTGTCTTGTTTCCTAAAGAAATATATATTCTGTAAAATTACATTCCCAGAACAAAATTAAATGAAACCAACTGAATGAAACTACCTATTTCAGCATGTGATCCTGGCAGGGTTCTATTTAACTGTAGCAATAATTTTCCTGTGATATAAAACCCTTGAATAATGAGTCATGGGACAAAGGTAATTTGATTGTATAAATACCTCTGAAATAATGACACATTTGATCAGAAAAATGAGCACTTTCGTCAATTCGACATGAAATCAAGAGGAAAAGTAAATAATGTTCATATGCATAGCTATGTAAGGAACACAAATCTAAATCTTCATGGCATTGGGTGAGGGAAACAATGTTATTTAAGGCAAACGAGGCACAGAATCTGCAGAAACTCCATTTTCAAAAGGGAATTATGCAATTAATTGATATTCAGAAAAATAACAGGTTTACTAAAAGAGAGAAGGAAACTGAGATTAATTCATTGGCTCTTTTAAAAATCTGGCAGAGACAGGATGATGGAAGGGCCCTTGTATGGATACATGGTGTTATGCTATTTTATGATGACATTGTTATCTGAGTCTGTCTGCAGCATTCCAAATTATAGCAGCTGAATTCCATTTCTCCCAACCAAAAAGCCAGTGAGCTGTTGCGTGACAGCACAGTTTAACATTCCAGATAGGCTAACTGCGTCATGTCTGGCCAATGTTTCTGTAGTGTAGTGGTTTTCACGTTCGCCTCACACACGAAAAATCAGCGGTTTGAAACTGGGCAGAAACATTATCCAAGCTTGCCAATTTTGAGAGCGGAAAATTTGTGTATGTCAGGTTTGTTGTTAAATATTACCTGAATGACGCATGCTACAGGCATGGTGCTTTTGCACCTGGGCCTTAAAATGAATGCAGCATAATCAGAAGCACTGAAATTTCACGACACACTGAGTAGAAATAGATGCTCATTTTTTAACTCGGCATACATTTTAACAGTTCGTCCGATCAGCAACAGAATTTAGTGGGTTTTCGATGCAGATTTACATCGTTACTCACCATCCCAAAGATGTCTCATGCTAAAGTGTGCGCATAAGGACAGCCGCAAGCGATGCTGCAATTCAACCAAAGGAAATGACAGATCTGGTACAGAATCACTCCCTTAAATAATCGGTCTTTAGAATAGAGAATCAGGAAAAACGACCGAGGGAGTCGTGGAAACCAAGGCGCAGTGCAGATCTGCTGGCTTCCCTCCTGTCTTCTACATGGTCGCGATTAAGGCACCAGGAGGCTTCTCACCTGGAGCAAAGAGGGATCAAATATAATGAACGCATCATTCTCAAAACTGCTCCCATTAAAATTCTTGCATTTTGTTTAAAAGCTAGTTGTTCTCAATTTCAAATGAGCACCATATAGCTTATATTACCTGCTGACTGGCATTCTCTTGTCTATCAGTCATGTTTGCAATTCGAGTTTGGTGTATCTTTCAGAGAGTCTCAATTCAAATGAAGGCAGCAATAACAGATACAATATTAGTATTAAATATAGAATAACGGAACAAATACGGAGTGAAGTTTGTTTAATTTCGTCTGCCAAGGATAAGAAGGATGTTCCTGATGATTGCGCAGAAAGCATTGCACCCGGAGACATTTGCTGGACGGATACGTTTACATTTTGAAATTCAAAACAAGCTGAGGCACCAGAGTGAAACGAACAGCTGTCTTCCTGCCACAAGTGACATGGACCCTCAGTCCAACCATTGGAAACCTCCAAACATTCTGGTAGCTCAACACTGCCCTGTTTGTTCCACAAATATTTATCCTCTGTTAGATTCTGGTCCAGGAACAAAATTATTTCAAACCAAATGAAGTAAACGAACAACTGAAGCACGCGATCTTGGCAGGGCCCTGTAAAACTCCGGAACAAACATTTTCCTCTGTAATATTGCACCCTTAATAGAAGGGCTGTGGAGCAAAAGTAATAAGATTGTAAAAATAGTAAGGTTGAAAAAAATAACACTTTCGCAAATTCGATAATTACATCATGTTCATTTGGCGAAGTATATTCGGAACCCAAGTCCAAATCGTCATGTGAACCTTGTGAATTATGGCAAACTAGGCATGGATTCTGCAGAAATGGCTTTTTCAAAAGGGAATTGAGCAATTTAATGAAAGGGAGGAATTAAGTGAGAGAAGCAAATTGCAATTAGTTAGTGTGCTCGTTTAAAAAGGGGCCTCGGATCGGATGATAGAAGGGCCTCTTATGCCTTTGATTGGATGCACCGTGCTAGGCCATTTTATGATTACATTGTTACATCAGTCTCGCTGCAGCGTTCCTGAGATTAGCAGATGTATTTCATTTCTCTGTAACGGAGACTCAGATTGTTGCAGCGTTATAGCGCAGTTTAGCATTCCAGACGGGCTCAGTAATATAGTGGCAGTTTCTGTAGTGTAGTCGTTATCACATTCACCTAACACGCGAAAGGTCCCTAGTTCGAAACCAGGCAGAAACATTATGAAAACATACTCATTAAGTAGTGAGGGTAATTTGCATCATTAGAGCTTACCTGAATCTCCAATGTTGCAGGCAGAATGCATTTCTTCTCACCGAGGTCATAAAACGCGTGTAGCAAAATCAGAATACCTGGAAAAACTCAGCAGGTCTGGCAGCATCTGCAGAGAGAAACGCAGTTAATAAATAGAAAAGAGGTGAAAGGTATATGCGATTTTATATTTCTCCTCTTTTCTATTTTTACTTCTGTTGAAGAGTCATACAGACTCGAAACATTAACTGACTTCCTCTCCGCAGATGCTGCCAGACCTGCTGAATTTTTCCAGGTATTTTTATTTTTGTTTTGGATTTCCAGCACCCGCAGTTTTTTGCTTTTATCTGCAGCAAAATCAGCACGTCTTTCGATGCAGCTTAACACAGTTACTCACTATGTCAAAGGTATCTCATTGTAATGTGTGCTCACAAAGACAGACAAAGAGTGATCAGATCTAATTAACGCATCGTTCTCAAGCCTGTTCCCAGTAAAATTCTTGGATTTTGTTTAACAGCTTACTGCGCTCAATTTCAAATGAGCACGACATGGTTTGCATGACGTGTTGACTGACATTCTTTCGTCTATGCTTGAAATTCGAAGTTGGTGTATATTTCAGAGTCTCAATTCAAACGAAGGCATCAATAACAGACAAAATATGAATATTAAATATAGAATAACGGAACAAATAGTGAGTTTCTTTAATTTCGTCTTCCAAGGATGAGAAGGATGTTCCTAATGATTGAGCAGAAAGCATTGCACCCGGAGATATTTGCTGGACGGACACGTCTACATTTTGCAATTCAAAACAAGCTGAGGTACCAGGGTGAAGTCTTCCATGGACCCTCAGTCCAACCATTGGAAACCTCCAAACACCCTGGTAGATCAGCACTGCCCTGTTTGTTACGCAAATATTTATCCTCTGTTAGATTCCGGTCCAGGAACAAAATTATTTCAAACCAACTGAAGTAAATGAACAATTGAAGCACGCGATCTTGGCTGGGCCCTGTTAAACTTCGGAACAAATATTTTCCTCTGTAATATCGCATCCTCGATTGAAGGGCTGTGGAGCAAAAGTAATAAGGTTGTAAAAATAGTAAGGTTGAAAAAATAACACTTTCGCAAATTCGATATTAGATCAATTGCATAATTACACCATGTTCATCTAGTAAAGTATATTAGGAACCCAAGTCCAAATCGTCATGTGGACCTTGTGAATTAAGGCAAACTAGGCATGGGTTCTGCAGAAACTACTTTTTTCAAAAAAGAGTTGAGTAATTTAATGAAAAAGAGAAGAATTAGATCATTAAGAGAGAGAAGCAAATTGTGATGAATTAGTTTTCTCATTTAAAAAGGGGCCTGAGATCGGATGTTGGAAGGGCCTCTTTTGCCATTGTTTGGATACATGGGTGCTAGGCCATTTTATGATTACATTGTTACATCAGTCTCGCTGCAGCGTTCCTGCGAACAGCAGCTGTATTCCATTTCTCCGCAATGGAGATCCAGATTGCTGCTGTGTTACAGCGCAGTTTAGCATTCTGGACAGGATCAATAAACTACGGTAGTTTCTGTAGGGTAGTGATTATCACGTTTACCTCCCACGCGAAAGGTCCCTAGTTCGAATTCAGGCGGGATCATTAACGTCATTGAAGCTAATCTGAATCTCCTATGTTACAGACAATGTTGCATTTGCTCTCACCGAGGTCACAAAATGAATGCAGCAAAATCAGTACTTGCTGAGATTCCATGACACATTTGAGTGGATAGATGTTCATATTTCACTGCGCTTACATACTAGCAGTTCGTTTAGTCAACAAGAGAAATCAATGGGTCTTTCGATGCAGCTTCAGAAAGTTACTCGCCATGTCAAAGGTGTCTCAGTGTAATGTGTGCTCATAAAGACAGAGCAATCAGATCTAATTAACGCATCATTCTCAAGCCTATTCCCTGTAAAATTCTTTGATTTTGTTGAAATACTGACAGTTATGCTACATCTCAAATCAGACCCATATCAAATGCATTACCTGGTGACTTACATTCTTTTGTTTGCCAGTCAAGTTTGCAATTCGATGTTGTCTATTTCAGAGAGCCTCAAGTTAACAAACGGCATCAATATCAAATACATTAATACTGAATGGTGAATAAGGGAAAAAATTACTGAGAAAAGGTTGTTGAATTTCTTCTGCTGAGGAGGAGAAGTGTGTTCATAATGATTGAGCAGAAAGCATTGCTGCCTAAGACATTTGCTGAACTGAGCCTTCTGCATTTTGAAATTCAAACAAACAGAGGCACCAGGTGGAAACCAAGAGTTGTCTTTCTGTAACAAGTGACATGACCTCTCAGTCTAACCATTGGAATCCTCCAAACATTCTGGTAGATCAACACTTTTTCCTAAACAAGAATGTACTCTGTAAGATTACCGTCCCAGAACAAA
This sequence comes from Carcharodon carcharias, assembly GCF_017639515.1. Classification (NCBI taxonomy): domain Eukaryota; kingdom Metazoa; phylum Chordata; class Chondrichthyes; order Lamniformes; family Lamnidae; genus Carcharodon; species Carcharodon carcharias. The sequence continues at coordinate 13,534,326 of NC_054493.1, forward strand.
TGCATTTTAAACCAAATGAATGAAACAAATTATGCCAGCCTTTGATATTGGCAGGGCTCTGTTGAACTATAACAATGATTTCCCTCTGTGATATAACATCCTCGATTAGCGGTTTGTGGAGAAAATGTAATTAGATTGTGTAAATCAACTCAGAAATAATGAGATGTTTGATCAGAAAAATAAGCACTTTTGTCAATTCGATATGAAATCAATAGAAAAAAGAAATAATGTTCATATGCATAGCTATGTAAGAAGCACTAGTCTAAATCTTCATGGCACTGGGTGAGGGAAGCGGTGTTAATTAAGATAAACTAGGCATGGAATCTGCAGAATTTCTTTTTTTCAAAAGGGAATTGTGCAATTAATTGATATTCAGAATAATAACAGGTTTATTGAAAGGGAAGGAAACTGAGATTAATTCGTTTGCTCTTTAAAAGAACTGATCGAGACGGGAAGGGCCCTTTATGCCATTGAATGGTTACATGGTGCTCTGCCGTTTTATGATTACATTGTTATATGAGTATGTCTGATAATACCAGCTGAATTCCATTTCACCGAAACAGAGACCCAGAGTGCTGCTGCATGACAGCATGGCTTAACATTCCGGAGAGGCTCTGGTCAGTCGGACAGCTCACTCTTCATTCTCCCCTGATTCCGTTTCCTAAAGATTTTGTAAATATTCACAGAACTGGAGACTCCATTTTTCCACATGCTAACTAACAACATTTTCCAAAATCTCGTCACAATGTTCCGCCTTGCGCCATGTTCAGGGGTGAACACATTCAGTTTGTGGAGAGAGTACAGAGGCCGGGATCGTTTTCTTTAAAGCAAAGCAGGTTAAACTGAGTTTTCATGGTGTTGTTTAAAATTAATGGGCTGAGGAAGGGATCGGCGGCGGGCGGTTTGATAGAGCAGTTAGGGAGAAACTGTTCCCACTCTCGAGGGTCAGTCACCAGAGGACTGGGGTTTATGATAATTAAATAAAGATAGGCTTGCATTTATATAGCACCTTTCCCGACCAGCGGACATCTCAAATCACTTTCCAGTCAATGAAGGACATTATGAAATGTCGTCATTGTTGTAATGTCCGAAACACAGCAGCCAATCACCGCTCAGCAAACTCCCACAAACAGCAACATCATAATGACGGATAATGTGTCTTTGTGACGTTGATTGAGGGATTAACATTGACCAGAAAGCGGGGAGAACTCCCCTGCTCTTCTTTCAAATAGGTTCATGGCATCTTTTACATTCTGGCGCCTAAATCCCGTTCATATCTCTTCTTTCCAGACTGAATAAGAAAGGAGGGATTTCACCATGCCTGCACTGAGCCTCGGTTTCCTCGGACATTTTATCTCACCCTGGCAGTTTTTCCTCTTCCTCTGCTGAAGACCGATACAAAGTGGTGATGTAGCGTGCCTGCTATTTCCTGTTTCAATTACAGTATCGCTTTCGTCTGTCTTTAGGAGCACACATTACTATTATTCATCTTTGAGACGACGAGTAAGTATGTTAACCTACAGCAATAAACAGGTTCATTTATTATGCTAACTGAACGAACTGTTAATATGTTAATATGTCTGACGAGTGACGGGGGAAGTGTTTTACAATCTTTACTGCATCGGGTGCGATAAAATGTCATTTTTGTTTTATTGAATTTTGCAACTCACAGCTTAGGGACTATATCACCACACTGTCGATTTCATGTTCCAGCCAATAGCAACGTTGGTTTTCATTGGCTGAAGAAATAATTTGTGTCCAATCTCAACATGACATTTTGTCGGAGAAACTTCGTCCTCGTGAAAATGGTCCAGAATGAAGAAAATGGCAAAAGCCGCGTGGATATCCCAAGATGCAAGCGCAGCAAGCAGCTTCCTTGGTAGTCCGGTGGTTAGGATTCGGCGATCTCACCGCTGCGGCCTGGGTTTGCATCCCGGTCAGAAGCTAGCCGCTTAATTCTCTTGTTAAAACTACTTTATTAAGTCACTGATTGAAAACAGAAAATGCGTTACAGCCCTGCCCGAATCAGTGGAGTTGGAACTGAAGCTCCGCATCAGAAATGAAAATGTCACATGTGCAACAGGTCGAGAAAAATGTAGATATCGGACTGGAAGGTAAGAGAATAAAAGACAAAGGCTGTGATCGGTTGCAAAGCGCTGGTTACAACGATGTTGGTACAAGGCAGAATATGGGTGGGAATGGGGCTGCTTTTACTGGAGCACTGTGTATAGTTTTGGGAATGGCACCTGATAAGGATCAGTATTGATCTTGGAAACAGGGCAGCGCTGATCCACCAGGATGTGAGTTCTGGAATGTGAGTGGACTTTCTACCCTCTGTAAACTTGAAGTCATTCAAAACTCTGCTGCCCGTGTCTGAACTCGCAGTAAGTCCCATCCCCCTATCACCCCTGTGCTTTCTGACCTACATTGGCTCCTGGACAAGTATTATCTTTAGTTTAAAATTCTCCTGCTTGGTTTCAAATCCCTCCATGTCCTTGCCCCTCTCTCTCTTTAGTTTCCCAGAACCCCAAAACCTTCTGAGATGTCCACACTCCTTGAGATGTGACACATGAACGGAAATAGGAAAACGCAGGAGAGTTTATTTTCTACAATTTACCAATAATTTATTCTGGTTGAAATCGGGAATAATGAGGAAACGTAGTCGGCAGGATTCGAACCTACGTGGGAGAACCCCAATGGATTTCGAATCCATCGCCTTAACCACTCGGCCACGACTACGAGCATGTTGGTAGTGTTCATATAAAATGATAGGTAGCTACAGCAGAGCAGGAAGACATTCGCCCGGGCATGTTTGTGCCAGCTCTCTGGAAGAGCCAATCAGCTGGTTCCACACAGGCTCCTTTTCCCCCACAGAAATTCATATTTGTATTGTCTCTCCTTGTTCTTCCCATCAAAATAAAACACCGCACACTTCACTTCAACTGAAGCTTACCCGTATAAAGATTTAGTGAAATGGTGCGAACACCAGCTCATTAGAACTGTGGGATTCGAACCCACGCCCTCAACGAAATAGTGGCTTCCTAACACAGCATCTTAGATCACTTGGTCGCGATATCGTAATGGAGGGCTTTTAGCTACCAGGTATTTCCATTGCAATATAGGCAGTAAGGAAAAGAGCAGGAAGCGGCCTTCAAGCGCCTCGAACCTGCTCTGCCACTTGTTTAGATAATGGCAAATCCCCAGCCGCAACACCAATTTTCTAGCCCATCGCGGTAACCCGTTATTCCCTTAGAATCGAAAAATCTATCCATCTTAACCTTCAATGTACTCGCCGACTAAGGATCTGTTGATGTCTGGGCTATAGTACTCCGAAGATGCACAACCCGTTGAGTGAAGAAATGTCTCCTCATCTCAGTCCTAAATGGCTGACACATTATCCGCAGAATGTGAGCCCAGTTCTAGGCGCTCCAGCCAGGGGGAAAACAGCCTCTCACCATGACCACTCTCAAACTGTCTCAGAATTTCACACTTTGCAAAGAGGTAAAGGAGACTGAGACAGAGAGACTGTGAGGGCGAAAGCAGATATACGGAGACAAAGAGAGACAGATAGAGACAGAGAGTTGGCTCGATACTGAAAGGAACAGATACACGTCACCATTGATAGCTTAGATTGAAAGACGGAAAATAAGAAGAGAATAAAAAACTTACGTTTAAACAGAGCCTTTCACTAACTCAGGGCAACAGAAAGTGCTGTACAGCCGATGGAGTGCTTTTGAAGTGTAGTCAGTGTTGTAATTTAATGACAGAGAAACAGTTCGATAAAAATGCTGATCCTGCAAATCACAAAATGTGATCTTAAGAACTACACTTCAATGTAAACATTTCATTCTATGTTTCTAAACTTTTCATTATTTGTTTGATCAGATTCAGCATGTAGAATCCTTGATAAAACAGGGACAAAGCATTCCATTTCTATAAGATCAGCGCTCAGCCTTCCCTTTTCTAAAGAGCTTCAGACTGTTCAGCCTTTCCAGGTGATTATAACATTTGGGATTGAACTTTAATTTTCCTGTTCGTTCTGAGATATGACCGCCGGAGAAACAGTTCCTAAGGTCTGAGGGATTTCAGTTTGGACTACTTGTATTTACAAATTCATTCTCTCGGTGTGTCCATTGCCTTAACTCCTCGACCACAAGGACTCGGTTTCTGTCTGTTTTAATGTTGCTCAGTGTAACTGTCAATCATCCCCCACTTTGTAACATACGGGCACTTAGGCGCTGAGCCGTCTCCATTCAAAAACAAGTAGAGCCGGAATTCCCCTCTTGCAGGTTTTAACGCTGCTCTTTTTTGTTTGTCCGATTTTAATATGAAGCTACTCAACTAATATAAATAAAGTTTTGATTGGTAAAAGTGGTGAACTGAAGCGCATTGACATACAACAGGAACGCACAAGAACACACAATCATTTAAGACCGAGAGTGACAGAGACCCAAAGACAGGCAAACACTCAGAAAACAAAGATATCACAAATTGGCTAAGTTTTGTTTTCACAAATCCGACAGCAAATTCCGTAAATGTTTGTAGATGAACGGCAATAGGAAAAATACAAAATGTTTGGCTTTGTTTTTAATTCTATTGAACAGATAATTAATCCTGTATCTGTTAAAACCTGGTTAAAATCAGGAATGAGGATAAGTGTAGTCGTGTAGTCGGCAGGATGGGGACAATCCATCACCTTAACAACTCCGCTTTCGCCTGAAGACCCTGTGCGCTCACCAATAGAGGTCGTGTAAAATCACAGAATGTTTACAGAAGAGAAGGGGGTCATTCGGCCCGTCATGTTCCTGTTGGCTCTTTGGAAGAGCAACTCAACTATTCTCACAATGCCGGCCTTTTCCCAGTCGCCCTGTAATTTATATTCACATTTTCTCTCATCGGGATTCTGACCAATCGGAAACACCGCTCACTTCCCTGCTATAAATTTTAGCAGCCTCCCCTCCGCCGGAAGCGATTTGCACGAAGTCCCCAAAATGATCATCTGGTAGTGGTGGGATTCGAACCCACGTCTCGTTAGAGACTGGAACTTAAGTCCAGCGCCTTCGACCGCTCGGCCACACTACCCCAGTGCTTACCGCAAGTCATCGTCATGACTGGTATCGGCACTGAATGAGAACATTAGAAATCAGACCAGGAGTCTGCCAAAAGGCCCCTCGATCGTGCTCAGCTACTTCATAAGATCATGGAGGATCCTGGGCCTCAACACCAATTTCTCAGTCGATCCTATAGCCCTTGATTCATTTGCTGTACTTCATCTTTGTGGCATTAGTGGTGAGTGTGTTCCGATATTAACTGAAAACTTGGTGGTTTGACATCATCCTGCAATGACAAAAGTCTCTTCCTCACCCTCCTCCCTTCCTACTTCCATTGCCGTCACAGCTCCGGATTGTGCGCTTTGATCTGATGAAAATATTCCCCAAACTTTGTCAGCCATCTGTTGCCCAGTATGTTCTCACACAAACAAGCGTTTAAATATTAATTTCAAACACAATGGGAATAAAAATAGTTCAACTGCGTACATACATGCAATTCACGAGAAATATAGGATTCAAAGCTGCGAATGGAAATTCATTCTCTGAATATATTAAGAGAACTGAAGCACACCATTGCACCGTGTGAAGTTCCATTTAATTTGTGGAAGTTACACAACTGGTATCAAGATAACTGGTATTAAAATAATCTTAGAATCAATATAAAGAAACGGTACAAAAATGAAACAGTTACAATAATAACGCAATCAACACAATAAAAACATATTAATCTGCCATAATGACAATCCAGAGATATTCGCGAATATTGTCATTTAGAGTCGATATTTCACAGACAGAATTCCACCTGGCATCGCTCAAGGGCTCCGCCTTTGACCAAGCTTACAGAGTAGACAGTTCAGCAGTGTCACAGGTCAGAGCTGTGTCGTGAAGCTAACAGATCTTTTCATTATGTTGTGTTGTGGTTTATTGTAAAGTAGGTTCATGGTGGTGAGTGTATGGTTCTGTCTGTGTGATTTAATTGCATTAGGGCCAGATAGACTGCAAGCTTCAAATTATCAAAATAAATATGGGGCAAAAGGTATTTTAAATGCTATTGAGTAAACATGGATGAGGTGTTAGCACGTATAGTGTTAAGGAAATTCACATTTTTAGATAAGTGAAGGAAGGTAAGAAAGGCCAAGTGGTGTGTTTATTTTCCCAAAGGTACTGACCATGTTAGCAACATGAAAAATTTTTGTATCATGGGAAAAGTAAATTTCCAAAGACACAAAGAACAATGGAATTTACAGATTAAAGAGAGAGAAAAACATATATGAAGAAGAGTGGAAGGCTATGTTGTGGGGCCATGTAAGATCTAATAGGACCGTGCTAAACAACCTTGGGGAAGCCCCCAGCCGCTTTAGCAGACGCCTGCTGTGTCCAGTAACCAAAGGTAGAGGATAGCCTTTGGAATTCCAGTGTCGAGTAGGCGCTGTGGTAAATTTGCTTGCTTGCTATTTAAGTATTAAAGCTATTTTTGGACTGCTGCCCTAAAGAGGATGTATAGTTGGGACTGAGGTTAATTATGGATTTGGGGATTTGTTATAGCATTAAGTAACTGTAACCTTATGCATGTGCTTGAAATCATTCCTTTTGTCAATAAATGTTTTAACTTAGTTTTAAAATCTCTAAAGGTGTTAGTGGACTCATTACTTCTGAATTCAGTGCACAAATCTTCTCGTAATGAATACAAAGTGTAAAACCCTTGTGATAGCGTGGCCACGTTTCCTTTGTGGATATGGTCCGCCTGGCCGACGTCATCTGCAGCTGGGGATTAAAGGAAACTTTACTCTGTCATGACAGTGCATCGCACATGATGTTACATTTATAACCAACGTCATAAACTGACGCTGTTATGGAACAGAAGATTAAATAGTGGACTCTCGGAGTAATTGCATTTCATGGTCCAATGAGCGATCAGGTTGAGCGATTGTTCTGAAAAGAACTGACGTCATTTTTATTTTCAATTAACCGCAGATCTGAGCGAGGTGTGACGTCACACAAACATGGCTGACACCAATTGGCCCGGTAGTGGATGACGCCACAATGCTTTCCGCACGCCATTGGACCATGATTGGTTATTACCCGCATTGATTCAGGTGCGGGAGATTATGGGCTGTCTCCTGTCTCTGCTGAGAGGCGAAGTTTGAGCCGCCTGTGATCCTGACTCAGGACTGTGACCCCTTGGCATCTTAAAGGCGTCGTGCGCCCATGAGACTGTCCGATACTGGGGAAAGGACCGAGAAAGTGGGAAGCGCAGCGGTGGAGGTTAAATATAAATGCAGCATAGAGGGGAGAGATGTCCTGAACAGTCGAGTGGTAGAGAGTGGGAGAGAGACTGAGACAGAGCAACAGATTAAACACTAACACTACCCTTTCTTAGATATCATTCCGAACCCTTCAGGTGGGCCAGCAATTTTTCCCTCCCTTAATCTTATAAGGTTCATCAACAAGCGCCCGAGCCCCATGATTTTAAAGGAAAAACGGCTCTTCATCGGAAGGAAAATGTTGGAAGATATTGGAGTCTAACCAGAAATCTCTGTTGATACTCCCGTGACCGGGGGGGTCGGAGGGGGGCGGGGGTGGGGGCGCGTTGTTGGTGTATGAAGGGGTCTCTGAGGAGATGCAGCGAAATCCCTGGGGTGATGTTCAGTGAGTTCAGGAGGCTGGTCACAGAGGGAATGGAGCAGGGAGAGAGGATACCTGGGGTGATGTTCAGTGAGTTCAGGAGGATGGTCACAGACGGAATGGAGCAGGGAGAGAGAATCCCTGGGGTGATGTTCAGTGAGTTCAGGAGGATGGTATCAGAAGGAATGGAGCAGGGAGAGAGGATCCCTGGGGTGATGTTCAGTGAGTTCAGGAGGATGGTCACAGAGGGAATGGAGCAGGGAGAGAGGATCCCTGGGGCGATGTTCAGTGAGTTCAGGAGGATGGTATCAGAGGGAATGGAGCAGGGAGAGAGGATCCCTGGGGTGATGTTCTGTGAGTTCAGTTGTTTGTTGCATCAGGCAGGCCGCAGGGCCTGGGAATTTTTACGATTGTGCTATCTGGTGTTCCTATTAAACCCCAAACTATGGTAACAACTTGCAGGATTACTGCTTGAAAATGTGTCTGTGTCAGATCGGCCCCAGCCTCTCGGAATCATCCCTGGGTTTGTACCAAATGTTCTGTGTGCGGTATATAGGTATTTCTTGTTATTCATTTATGCGACATGGGAGTGGCTGTCTGGATCAGCATTTATTGCCCAACCCTAATTGCCTTGAGAAGGTGGACTGTGACGTCTCTGCCTTGTGAGTGTTTAATTGGACAAAGTAGAAAGAGTCCAGGCGAATGCTCTGGCGGAACGGGTTCAAATCCCAACAAAGCAGCTGCTGGAATGTGAATTCAATTAATAAAATCTGGAATTGAAAACAGGAATCAGTAATGGTGACCATGGCAACTATCACCGATTGTCGTAAAAACCCAACTGCTTCACTACTGTCCTTTAGTAAAGGAAATCTACCACCTTTACCCAGCCTGGCCGACATGTGATTCCAGGTCCACAGTAATGTGACTTCACTGCCCTCTGAAATGGCCTCAGAAGCCGGGCTGTTCGGGGCGGCCTTGCCAGTGACACCCACGTTTCATTAAAGGATAAAGAGAAAAAAACTTTTATTCTTTATCTAACCCCTGCTGCACAGACCATGGGAGTGCTTGATGTGACAGTGTGAAGGAAGCTTTCTTTCTCCACGCACTGCCCTACATCGGCCTCTGATGAAGCAGAGTCCTGCTGTTTACAATTAGCTGACAGACCAGGATATGACTGGGGCTCCTCCCCTCGCTCTGAGGGAAAGGTGTATTAACACCAATGACTCGCCGGGTGGCGCAGTGACTCTTCCACTGACGGGTCTTCGATTCAAACACATCCCAGACAGGACTGGTGAAAAATACCTGTCTGGAAATCGGGGCGGTGGTCGGGGGGAGGGGGGGGGGGTGCGGTGGGAGGTGGGTGGAGGGGAGAGGGGGAAACCGTTTAATAGGGAAATTGGAGTGGTGTCGATGGGCTTTGGAGAAAGGATTTCGTCAGAACCATAGTTCGTTTCACATTAATGATTTATTAACAATTTCAGAGAACATTTTACAGAACAGTTTATTTTAAAGTTAACTGAAGTGAATATGAGCGTCACATTCAGAACAGAAGACATTCCATCTGAGCTGCCAACTGTATGTACAACAGTAACAAACACCAGAAACGAAAACAGGAGCTCAACGTAAAGGGAAGGGGATAATTGTGAATGAGGAATTGTAAAAGTTATTTAGTTACACGGGGAATTCAAACTACAGGGGAATTATAAGCTACAATTAGAATACAGCGATAGTCATCTCGAAAATTTCAAACAGGAAACCAGAAATACCGTCCATGATTGTCTCAGTTACAAACTCGGAAACAAACTGAAGGTATTTCATTTTTAGAGTCACCAAGAGGACACATTTTAAATTCGGAATACAGAGATTTCATTAAAGAGCTGATGAAAATCTACGGTGCCCAAAATTCAACCGATCACTTGCTCTGTAAAATAGGATAAAATAATGAAACAGATGTTTAAGATCTGGGCCATTTATGTTAAAGGTTTAGTCAATGAAACATTGCGAGGTTTTTCAAACCGCAACTGTCGGTTTGAAGTGTGACTGTTCAAAATGGGCTGTCCCGCAGCAGCTCTCTGGCTCTTTGGGAGAAATGGAATTCAGCTGCTATAATTTGGAATGCTGCAGACAGACTCATATAACAATGTCATCACAAAATGGCACAACACCGTGTATCCATACCATGGCCCTTCCATTGTCCTGTCTCTGTCAGCTTTTTAAAAATGCAACTGAATTAATCTCAGTTTCCTTCTCTCTTTTAGTAAACCTGTTATTTTTCTGAATATCAATTAATTGCACAATTCCCTTTGGAAGAAGGAGTTTCTGCAGATTCCATGCCCAGTTGCCTTAATTCACACTGTTTCCCTCTAACAATGCCATGAAGATTTAGACTTGTGTTCCTTACATAGCTATGCATATGAACATTATTTACTTATCTCTTAATTTCATGTCGAATTGACGAAAGTGCTCATTTTTCTGATCAAACACCTCAATATTTCTCAGTTATTTACACAATCTAATTATATTTGCTCCACAACCCGTTAATCATTGATACAGTTAGAGCCCTGCCAAGGTCACATGTTGAAATAGTTCATTCCGTTCATTTGGTTTGAAATAATTTTGTCCTGGGAATAAAATCTTTACAGAATACATATTTGTTTAGGAAAAAGGGCGGTGTTGATCTACCGGAATGCTTGGAGGATTCCATTGGTTAGGCTGAGAGGTCATGACTCTTGTTACAGGAGGACAACTGTTGGTTTCCACCTGGTGCCTCAGTTTGTTTTGAGTGTCATAATGCAGAGCCTCAGGCAGCAAATGCCTCAGGCAGCAATGCTTTCTGCTCAATCATTAGGAACATCCTTCTCCTCCTCAGAAGACGAAATTCAACAAGTTTTACTCAGCAGCATTTTTTACGTTATTCAAGATTCAGTATTTTTTTTAATATTAATGCCTTCGGTTGACTTGAGGCTCTCTGGAATATACAACAACATCGAATTGCAAACATGACTGGCAAACAAATGAATGCCAGACACCAGGTAATGCACTTGATATGGGTCTGATTTGAGATTTAGCACAACAGTCAGCATTTCAACAAAATCAAAGAATTTTACAGGGAACAGCTTTGAGAATGATGCATTAATTATAATTGATCCCTCTTTGCCTGTCTTTGGGAGCATACATTGCTTTGAAACATATTTGACACGGTGAGTCACTGTGTTTATCTGCATCGAAAGACCCATTCATTTCTGTTGTTGACTGAACAAACTGCTCACATGTGGGATGATGGAAATACGAACTTGTGTCAAGTGCATTCAAGTGTGTCATGAAAATCTCAGCATGTCTGATGGTGCTGCATTCATTTTATGACCTCGGTGAAAGCAAATGCAACTTGGCAGATTGAGGTAATGTTCAATGATGCAAATCATCGTTCTCACTATATAATGAATAAGCTTTAATAATGCTTCAGCCCTGTTTTGGGCTGGAAACCTCTCGCGTGTTAGGCGAACATGATAACAACTACACTACAGAAACTGCCGTGGTAGCAGTGAGCCTGTCTACAATGTTAAATTGCGTTGTAATGCAGCAGCACTCTGGGTCTCTATTGCAGAGGAATGGAATTCAGCTGCTCTTATCAAGAATGTTGCAGCGAAACTGATATAACAATGTAATAATAAAATGGCAGAGCACCATGTATCCATACAATGGCATAAGAGGCCCTACCATCATCTGACGTATTTCCCCATTTTAAACGAGCAAACTAATCACAATTTGCTTCTCTCTTTTAATAAACCTGTTTCTTTTCCTCCTTTCATTAAATTGCTGAATACCCTTTCGAAAAGGTAATCTACAGAATCCATGCCTGGTGTGCCTTAATTCACAAGGTTGCCCTGACCCAATGACATGACGATTTGGGCTTGATTTCCTAATATACTTTACCATATGAGAATGGCATAATTATGCAATGGATCTCATATCGAATTTACGAACGTGTTATTTTTCCTGATCATTATATCCAAGTTGCTTTATACAATCTTATTACTTTTGCTCCACAGCTCTTCAATTGAGGGTGCGATATTACAGAGGAAAATGTTTGTTAGAGTTAAATAGCTTTGGATTCCAATGGTTAGACTGAGAGGTCATGACTCTTGTTACAGGAAGACAACTGTTGTTTTCCACCTAGTGAGAATGATGCGTTCATTATATTTGATCCCTCTTAGTTCCAGCTGAGAAGCTTTCTGGCGCATAAATCGCATCCATGTCGAAGACAGGAAAGAAGCCAGCAGATCTGCACTGCGCCTCAGTTTCCACAACTTCCTGGGTTGTTTTTCCTGATACTCTATGATGAAAACCGATTATTTAAAGGAGTGATTCTGTACCAGCTCTGTCATTTCCTCTGGTTCAATAACAGCATTGCATGCGCCTGTCTTTATGAGCACCCTTTACTATGAGACATCTTAGAGATGGTGGGTAACGATGTAAATTTGCATCAAAAACCCACTAAATTCTATTGCTGCTTGGAAGAACTGCTAAAATGTGTGCCGAATCAAAAAAACAAACATCTACTTCTACTCAAAAATCAAAATAGCTGGTAAAACTCAGCAGGCCTGACAGTATCTGTGGAAAGGAATTCAGTTAACATTTTGAGTCTGTATGACTCTTCATCAGAACTATTTTGACTGAGAATGTCATGAAATTTCAGCGCTTCTGATCTTGCTGTATTAATTTTAAGGCCCAGGTAAGAGCAAAAGCACCATGCCTATAGCATGCGACATTCAGGTAACATTCAACACCAACCCTAGTATACACAGCCACTACACTACAGAAACATTGTCCAGCCATGACTGCAGTCAGCCTATCCGGAATGTTAAACTGTGCTGTCAAGCAGCAGCTCTCTGGCTCTTTGGTTGGGAGAAATGGAATTCAGCTGCTATGAATTGGAATGCTGCAGACAGATTCAGATAACAATGTCATCATAAGATGGCACAATGCCATGTATCTATACCATGGCCCTTCCATCATCCTGTCTCTGTCAGCTTTTCAAAAGAGCGAACGAATTAATATCAGTTTCCTTCTCTCTGTTGGTGAACTTGTTATTTTTCTGCATATCAATTAATTGCATCATTCCTTTTTGAAAGAAGAGTTTCTGCAGATTCCATGCCCAGTTTGCCTTAATTAACACTGTTCCCCTCACCCAATGTCATGAAGATTTAGACTTGTGTTCCTAACATAGCTATGCATATGAACATAATTTACTTATCTCTTGATTTCATGTCGAACTGACAAAAGTGCTGATTTTTCTGATCAAGCATCTCATTATTTCTCAGTTATTTACACAATCTGATTACATTTGCTCCACAATTTGTTAATCGAGGGTGTTATATCACAGAGGAAAATGTTTGTTACAGTTAAACAGAGCCATGCCAGGATCACATGCTGAAATAGGTCGTTTTGTTCAGTTGGTTTAATATAATTTTGTTCTGTGAATGTAATTTTACAGAATATATATTTCTTTAGGAAACAGTTCAGTGCTGATCTACCAGAATGTTTGGAGGAGTCCAATGGTTAGGCTGAGAGGACATGTCACTTGTTACAGGAAGAGAACTGGTTGGTTTCCACCTGGTGCCTCAGTTTGTTTTGAATTTGGAGGGTTGTGTGAGTGGAGGAGATTACAGAGATAGGGAAGATCGCAGCCAGAGAGGAAAGCAAGGATGAAAATTTTTAAAATTTGCTGCTTCTTAACCGGGAACCTTTGTAGGTCAGTGAACACAGGGATGAAGGATAAACAAGACTTGGCCTGAGTAAGCAGAGTTTTGGATGATGTCAGGATTACAGGGAGGTTGAATGTGGGAGGCTGGCAGGGAGTGTGTTAAAATAGTTACATCTAGAGGTAACAAAGGAATGGATGATGGTTACAACAGGGGCTGAGCTGAGACGAGGATGGAGTTGGGCAATGTCACTGAGGTGGAAACCGGCAGTCTTGGTGACATTGTGGATATGTGTTCAGAAGCTCATCTTCGGGTGAAATATTTTTCCATTGTTGTGAATAGCCTGGTTTAGCCTCAGACAGTTACCAAGGAGAGGGATGGAGTCGGTGGCTGGCAGTGGAGTTTGTAGTAGGGACTGAAGAGAATGGCTTCAGTCTTCCCAATATTTAAATAGAGGAAATTTCTGCTCATCTAGGACTGGATGCCAGACCAGTCAGAATGGCGTGTGACTTGGAGGGGAACTTGGAGGTGATGCTACCCAGGCCCTTCCAGGTGGTGGAGGTTGAGTGTTTTGGAGATTCCCCCACAGTTCTGGTCAAGCTGTAGATATATAAAATTTATGAAATCTCTCTCTATCCCCTGTTGATTTTTCTTTCTCTGTCTCTTCATTCAGCTCAATTTCACAACCTTTGTGTTTTTGTGCGTTCACTTCACTCTCTTTTTCTGTTTTAAATCAGCTTCACAGGGTATTAGAAGGGGAGGATTTGCAGTCAGAAAACAACATCTGAAGGAGTCACCCAATACAACCTAAACCGAATAGCACATGGAAGGAAAAAGCACTGTAGAAAAATCGTGGAAATGTGGGGACTGCGAGGAGAAATTCAGTTACCCATGTGAGCTGGAAACTCATCGGCGCACTCAAACTGGGGAGAGGCCATTCACCTGCTCTGTGTGTGGGAAGGGATTCACTCGGTCATCCCAGATGATTACACACAAACAAGTTCACACCGGGGAGAAACCATTCACCTGCTCCGAGTGTGGGAAGGGATTCACTCAGTCATCCAACCTGCTGACAAACCAGCGAGTTCACACTGGAGAGAGACCTTTTAAATGCCCAGGTTGTGGGAAGTGCTATAAAAGTTCATGGGAACTAATGCTCCATCAATGTGTTCACACTGACAAGAGACCGTTCATGTGTTCTCACTGTGGAACTGGGTTCAAGCGATCATCTCAACTCACTGTGCACCAGAGAACTCACACTGGGGAGATGCCATTCACCTGCTCTATGTGTGGGAATGGTTTCATTCAGTCATCCCATCTGCTGAGACACCAGGGTATTCACACTGGGGAGAGAGCTTTTAAATGCTCAGACTGTGGGAAGTGCTATAAAAGTTCTGGGAAACTGATGTCCCATCAACCTGTTCACACCGAGGAGAGACCATTCAGGTGCTCTCACTGTGGAACTGGTTTCAAGGCATCATTTCAACCCATTGTACACCAGTGAGTTCACACTGGGGAGAAACTGTTCACGTGCTCCCAATGTGGGAAGGGATTTACTTGGTCAGCCAACCTGTTGATACACCAGCGAGTTCACATGAGGGAGAAACCTTTTAAATGCTCAGACTGTGGGAAGTGCTATAAAAGTTCTGGGGGACTGATGTCCCATCAACGTTTTCACACTGATGAAACACCATTCAGGTGCTCTCACTGTGGGACTGGGTTCAAGTGATCATCTCAACTCACTGTACACCAGCAGTTTCACACTGGGAGAGGCCATTCACCTGCTCCAAGTGTGGGAAGAGATTCATTTGGTCATTCACTCTACTGAGTCACCGGCAAGTTTACAAGTCATGAAAGTGATTGTATTTTTCTGCTAATCATATCCAGGACATTTTCATTGGAGTCTGTTTCTGCTGATGTTAATAAATTCCAGTCCAGTTATAGGTGTTAATATTTTGGATATAATAAAAATAAATCAGCTTTGTGCTTAACACACAGTGTGCCAAGTCTTTTTAATATCTATAACACAAGTTAATTCCTTTGAAGCGCACTCCCTCTCCCCTCTCCTCTGCACTCACCTCCAACTCACCAAGGCTCTTTCAACAGCACCTTCCAAACCCATGACCACTACCATCCCTATCGCTAGCCATTTCAACACACCACTCTGCTCTCAGGCCCACATGTCCTTCCTTGGCCTGCTGCAATGTTCCAGTAAAGCTCAAAGCAAACTGGAGGAACAGCACCTCATCTTCTGACTAGGCACTTTACAGTCTTCTGGACTTAATATTGAGTTCAACAATTTCAGATCATGAACTCTCCCCTCCATCCCCACCCCCTTTCTGATCCCACTTTTTCCAATTATTTATAATTTTTTTACAAATATATTTTTCTTTTCCCTCCTATTTTTAAATTTATTTCGATCTATAGTTTCATCTTCACCTTTTAGCCCATTTTGATCTCTTCCCCACATCTCACCCCCACTAGGGCCATCTGCCACTAGCCTGTCCTGCTTGCTACCCTTAATGTCCCCATTAGCATATCCTTTAGATGATATCACTACCGTCAACACCCCTTTGTCCTTTTGTCTATGACATCTTTGGCAGTCTCTTCTTGGCCTCCACCTATCACTGGCCCCCTATCGAGCCCCACCTGTCCCACCCCCCTCTACCAGCTTATATTTCATCTTATTTCTATATGTCTTAGTTCTGATGAAGGGTCATACGGACTCGAAACATCAACTGTATCCCTCTCCATGGATGCTGTCAGACCTGCTGTATTTTTCCAGGTATTTTTGTTTTTTTGTACCATCACCATCTAGAAGGACATGGGCAGCAGACACCATTGACCAAACAATCCTCCACTAATGCCTCTCCTCTGTTGTCCAGCTGGGTGGGATTGCACACTCCCGATTCCTTTCTTATTGACTTGTATCCAGAGAATCACCTGCAGTAGCTATGATCATTTCAGTTGCCTTGTTACAAACTCACTCACTGTCACAATGCCCGGGTGATTGACGGCATCCCGCGGACCAATAGGAAAAGGGGGCTGGGCTCCGAGCGAGGTGAGGTTGGTCCTCCAACCAATCGGAGTGAATGAGGGGGCGGATCAAGGCTGTGACTGAAGCATGCGCAGTGCGGGTAATGGGGATGGGGATACGGGTCCACAATGGGTAAAGGGCGGGATGGTGGGGCAGAGGGAGCGATGGATCTGGCGGGTGGATGGTGAGGCTCCAGAAACATGTTGTGTTAACCGCAAACCCTGGAAATAAACTGACCGGTCCCCCTCCGCCGTTTACACCGAACGGGGCCGCAGCTCCCAGATCAATGAAAAGCCAATTTGTATCAGGTTGGGTATTGGTTCCAGAGGCTGGTCCCTGGTCTCCAGTGTCGGTTCTTTATCATTGAATCATTGAATGGTTACAATGCAGATGGAGGCTGTTCAGCCCGCCCTGCCTGAGCTGGTTCTCTGCAAGAGCAAATCAGCTAGTCCCACCCCCCTGCCCTTTCACTAACAAGACTAGCAGCAGGTATTACCCATCCCCATTTACCTGTGGAGAAGATGGTGTTTGACCTTCTTGAACCTTAGTGAAGGTGCTCCCACAATGCTGTTAGATAGAGTTACAGCAATGATGAAGGAACAGCGATATATGTCCAAATCAACAACAACAATGTGTGGTTATATAGCACATTTCATGTAACAGACCTTCCCAGGTTTAACAGGTGTGCTAAAAAGTAACATTTGACACAGAATCATGTAAAGATATAAGAGGGCAGATGGCCAAAGGTTTGGTCAAAGATAGAGGTTTTAAGGAGGATCTTGAAGTAGGAAAGGAAGAAAGAGAGCAGAGAGGTTTAGGGAGGAAATTCCAGTGCTTATGGCCTTTGAGCTCAGGGTGTGGACATGAAGGATGAAGCAATTAAAATCGGGAATGCTCAGGAAGCCGGAATGAGCAGAGTGCAGAGACCTTGGAGGGTTGTGAGGCTGGAGGAGACTATAAGGGTAGGGAGGGGTGAGACCATGGAGGGACTTGAAAACAAGGATGAGAAATTTAAAATTTTGGTGCTTCTTAAACAGGAGCCTTTGTAGGTTATTGAGCACAGGGAGGATGGATGAATAAGACTGGGTGCGAGTAAACATACGGGCAGCAGAGTTCTGGATGACCTAAAGATTACAGGGAGGTTGAATGTGGGAGGCCGACCAGAAGTGCGTAAGGAAGGAACATAAAGAATACAAGCAGCAATAGGCCATTCAGCCCTTCGAGCCCTTCTACCATTCAATGAGATCACGGCTGATTTTCTACTTCAACACCATTTCCTGGCACTATCCTCTTATCCCCAAAGTTTTTTACATGTAGAAATCTATCTTGAACATTCTCAATGACTGAGCCTCCACAGCCCTGTGGGGTAGAGAATTCCAAAGATTCACCATCCTCTGAATGAAGAAATTCCTCTTCATCTCAGTTCCAAATTGCTTGCCCCTTATTCTGAGACTGTGTCCCCTGGATCTAGATCCTCCAGCCAGAGTTAAGTCTAGAAATAACAAAGGAACTGATGATGGTTTCAGACGAGCTGAGACTAGAGTGGAGTCGGGTGATGTTTCTTAGGTGGAAACAGGCGGTCTTGTAGATGATGTGGATATGTGGTTGGAAGCTCATCTTGGGGTGAAATATTTCATCATGGTTTTGAACAGTCTGGTTCATCCTCAGAGAGTTGTCAGGGTGAGGGATGGAGCTGTAGGCTAGGGAGTGGAGTTTGTATTGGGGACTGAAAACAATGGCTTTCATCTTCCCAATATTTAAATGAATGAAATTTCTGCTCATCCAACACTGGATATCAGACAAGTCAGAACGGTGTGTGAGTTGGAGGTGATGGTGTTCACATACATCCGCTACGCTGGTCCTTCTAGATGGTGAAGGTTGAGGGTTTGGAAGATTGTCAAATTGTGGTTCAGTTGTTGGTCTCTAAAATGTCACCCATGTCGCTGCCACCCTCTTCTGTCTCTCCCATGCCCTTCTATTTCTCTCATTCTTTCTCTATCCCATTTCTCTCATTCTTTCTCTCTGTGTCTCCCCCACTTCTCTCTCTTTTTCTCTTGTCATGTAGAATTCTCTAACCCAGGGGGCTCTGGATGCTCCATCTTTAAATACATTTAAGGCTGAGATGGAGAGATTTTTGGTCTCTCGGGCAGTCGAGGGAAATGGGGACCATGTGGGAAAGTGGTGTTAAAGACCAAGATCAGCCACAATCATGTTGAATGGTGAAGCAGGCTCATTGGGGCTGATGGTCTACTCCTGCTCCTATTTCTTTTTCTAATTTCATTGGATGTGGGTGTCATTGGCTAGCCCAGCATTTATTGTCCATCCCTTGTTTAGAGGGCATTTAGGAGTCAACTGCATTGTGAGTCTGGAGTCACATGTAGGCCAGACCAGACAAGGGTAGCCAGACAAGATTTCCTTCCCTGAAGGACATTAGTGAACCAGATGGGTTTTTATGACAAACAACAATAGTTTCATGGTCATCAGTAAACTTCTAATTCCAGATTTTTATTGAATTCAAATTTCACCATCTGCTGTGGTAGCATTCAAACCCGGGTCCCCAGACCATTATCCTGGATCGCTGGATTACTAGTCCAGTGACAAAGCCATTACAACACCGCCTTCCCTTAGCGTTCTTGCAGAGGCCAGAGTCTTGTGTAGCCCAGACTGGAGGCAGGTTCCCTTCCCTGAAGGACATTAATGAACCAGTAGGGTTTTAACAAAACATCCGACAGCATTCATGGTCATTTTTTCCTAGTTCTGACCCAAAAATTACCAGATTCATTCAGTTCAATTTCACAACCTGCCTTTGTGTTTTTGTGGGTTCTCTCTCACTCCCCTTTTTCTGTTTTAAATCAATTTCCCAGGGTATTAGAAGGGTAGGACTTTTCAGTCAGGAAACTCAAACCAAACATCACATCAGAATCTGAGAGAGTCACTCAATTTATTGTAACCTGAATATCGTCGGATTTTGAACATGGAAGGAAAAAGCACCGTTCACAGTGAAGAGAAGCTGGAAAGGTGGAGACTGTGAGGAGGGATTCAGATTCCCATCTGACCTGGAAACTCATTGACGCAGTCACACTGGAGAGAGGCCATTAACCTCCGTATGTGAGAAGGGATTCACTCAGTCATCCAGTCTGCTGAGACACCAGCGAGTTCACAGAGGTGAGAGACCATTCACCTGCTCCAAATGTGGGAAAGGATTTGCTCGGTCATCTGACTTGCTGAGACACCAGCGAGTTCACAGAGGTGAGAGACCATTCACCTGCTCCAAGTGTGGGAAAGGATTTGCTCAATCATCTGACTTGCTGAGACACCAGCGAGTTCACACTGACAAGTGAACTTTTAAATGCCCAGACTGTGAGAGGTGCTTTAAAAGTTCCTGGGACCTGATGCTCCATCAATGTGTTCACAAGGACAAGAGACCGTTCAGGTGCTTTCAGAGTGGGAAGGATTCACTCAGTTACCCACCCTGTTGAATCACCAGAGTGTTCACACTGACAAGTGGCCTTTTGAGTGCCCAGGCTGCAGAAAGTGTTTTCAAAATTCCAGGGAGCTGATGTCCCATCAACGTGTTCACACTGATAAGAGACCTTTTAAATGCCTGGACTGAGGAAACTGTTTTAAAAGTTCTGGGGAACTGATGCACCATTAACATATTCACACTGACGAGAGACCATTCAGATGCTCTCAGTGTGGGACTGGGTTCAAGAAATCATCTGATCTCACCATACACCAGCGAGTTCACACTGGGGAGAAGCCCTGTCCCAACTGTGGGAAGAGATTCACTCAGTCAGCCACCCTACTGACACATCAGCGAGTTCACACTGGGGAGAGACCGCTCATCTGCCCCAAGTGTGGAAAGAGATTCACAGTCATCCAACCTGATGAGACACCAGCGAATTCACAAGTGACTAGAGTGATTGGAGTTTGCCGCTGTGATTGGATTTTGCTGTTATTCACATAGAGGACTGAACCATGTTCACTGGGGTCTGTTTCTGCTGATGTTAATAATTTCCAATGCAGTTACATGGGCTAATATTCTGCATAAAAGTCAAATAAATCAGCTTTGTGTTGAATACATTGTGTTGAATCTTTGTAATATCTCTAACACAAGTTAATTACTTTTGAAGGTTTTCCCTCTCCTATCTCCTCCATCCTCATCTCCAACAAGTATGAGGAGCTCATGGAATTTTCTTGAAACATTCTGATCAGCTGCTTCACTCCCTTACACTAGCACACTGGGCCAACCTGTCTCCAAAGTTCCTCTTTGCCTGAGCCCTGAACTCTCTTCTTTCTCCAGTTTCTCTTCTACCTCCAATCATACCCTGTAGGGAATTCTCGAGCTTCTCGGCACAACCACCAATGGTGCAGCAATTGAATTGGGAGATGCACAGCTGGCCAGGATTAGAGGAGGGGTAAAAACAAAAAACTGCGGATGCTGGAAATCCAAAACAAAAACAGAAATACCTGGAAAAACTCAGCAGGTCTGGCAGCATCGGCGGAGAAGAACAAAGTTGATGTTTCGAGTCCTCATGACCTTTCCACAGAACTAAGTAGAAATAGGAAAGGGGTGAAATATAAGCTGGTTGGGGGGGGGGGCAGTGGTGGTGGGGAAGAAGGGGGGGTTGTTGGGACAAGCAAGCAGTGATAGGAGGAGATAACCAAAAGATGTCACAGACAAAAGAACAATGAGGTGTTGAAGGTGGTGATATTATCTAAAAGAATGTGCTAATTAAGAGTGGAGAGCAGGACAAGCAAGGTAGCTCTAGTGGGGGTGGGGTGAAATAAACCATGGGTGGAATACATTTAAAAATAATGGAAATAGGTGGGAAAAGAAAAATCTATATATATTATTGGAAAAAACAAAAGGGAGGGGGAAGAAATGGAAAGGGGGTGGGGATGGAGGAGGGAGTTCAAGATCTAAAGTTGCTGAATTCAATATTCAGTCCGGAAGGCTGTAAAGTGCCTAGTCGGAAGATGAGGTGCTGTTGAGTGGGTTGTGGAGATGGAGGAACTGTGTGAGTTAAGACATAGGGCAGCAGAATTTTGGATGATCCAAGGTTACAGGGGGCAGAATGTGAGAAACCAGTTGGAATGTGTTGGAATAGTCGAGTCTGGAGGTGATGATGGCGTGGATGAGATATTCAGCAGCAGATGAGCTGAGACAGGGGTGGAGTGAAGTGATGTTACCGAGGTGGGAATAAAGGGCTAAGTTGATGGAAGTTTGAAGTGGGAAGGCAGGAGACTGTTTAAGTGAAGGGGAACCTCCTTGCCCTGAAAAATTAACTCCATTTACCTCTCCGATGGATTTTGCTGCCTGGAATTTTCCAGACTTTATTTCTAGTTTTTATTTCAGATTTCTAGCATCCGCATAAGTTTCCCCTTCAACGTTGGAGCCTCTGAACTGCGCGGGTTGTTTTACAGGCAGTGGAAGCGCGGGAGTTGTTGTTGAGTGAGATGGGGGTCAAACGTCACAATGGGGGGCGGGGAGTTTCCCCAGTCCAGTTGATCTGGACCCAGAGAAGGCCCCGCCCCCTTCCTGCGCTGCGATTGGCTGGGTTACCAACTGCAGCCCTGTCCTCTCAGCCTCGGCCTCACGTTTCCCATTGGCTGGAGCTCCTGTCAGTCACGGCCGCACCTCGCCGGCCACATGCACTCGCCCTTTCCCCCGCCCCCTCACTGAGTTTCGATGCAAATGCGGTCGGCGGCCTGACTGATTCCGGGGATGTCCGTTCGGACACGCGGGTTTGAAATGTTGAGTCAGGGCGGGGAGGGGGCGGAATCACAGAGTCACACGGAGCAGAAGAGGCCCTTCGGCCCTTCATGACTACACCGACACAAGAGAAACACTTGACCTACCGACCTAATCCCATTTACCAGTACTTGGCCTTTGAAGTTTATGATCTGCCAAGTGCTCATCCCGGTACTTTTTAAAGGATGTGAAGCAACCCGCCTCCACCACCCTCCCAGGCAGCGCATTCCATACCATCACTACCCTCTGGGTAAAAAGGTTTTTCCTTACATCCTCCCTGAACCTCCTGTTCCTCACATTGAACTTATATCCCCTCGTGACTGACCCTTCAACTAAGGAGAACAGCTGCTCCCTATCCACCCTGTCCATGCCCCTCATAATCCTGGACACCTCAGCCTTCTCTGCCCCAACGAAAACAACTCAAGTCTATCCAACCTGTCTTCATAACTTAAATGTTTCATCCCAGGCAACATCCTGCTGAATCTCCTCTGCACCCCCTCCAATGCAATCACACCCTTCCTATAATGTGGCGACCAGAACTGCACACAGTACTCCAGCTGTGGCCTCACCAAGGTTCTATACAACTCCAACATGATCTCCATACTTTTGTAATCTAGGCCTCGCTTGATAAAGGCAATGTCCCAAATGCCTTTTACACCGCTCCACCAACATGTCCCTCCGCCTTCAGAGATCTATGGACACACACGCCAAATTCCCTTTGTTCCTCAGAACTCTCTAGTGTCATGCCGTTCATTGAATACTTCCTTGTCAAATTACTCCTTCCAAAGTGTATCACCTCACATGATTCAGGGTTAAATTCCATTTGTCACTTATCTGCCCATTTGACCATCCTGTATATACCTTGCCGTAGCTCAAGACACTCAACATCACTGTTAACCACCCGGCCAATCAGTCAGTGTGGAGAGAGGATGGAGTCAGGCTCTGGTGACGTTGCTGACTGCAGCTTGGACCAGGAGAGGAGAGGCTCTGAATGTTTTACTGTAGAACAGATTTTTCTGCTACTTTGTGATCCACTGCCGCCCCGCCCCATATTCTGTTCTTAAACCAAATAATGGAGGTGTGGGGGTAAATTGTAAAGTAAAATTTCCCAACAATATCAATATTTCCTGGTCCCCAAGTTTGTGAGAGGGTCGGGAGAGCTGACTATTCAGGAATTACACCATCATGCCCCACAGAGCTGAACAACAGAGGAGGAAGCTGCGATCAATCATGCCAATGGTAGCAGACAGAACAAGGAGGATGAAGGGGATACATTTGAATTCAATAAAAATCTTGAATTAAAAGTCTAAAGATGACCATGGAACCATTGTCAATTGTTGTAAAAACCCTTCTGGTTTACAAACGATTCACTGTCGTCCTTACCTGGTCTGGTCTACATGTGACTCCAGACCCACAGCAATGTGTTTGACCCTTAAATACCCTCTGAAATAGCCTAGCAAGCTACTCAGTTGTAACAAGTCGCTACAAAGTCATATTAAAGGACAGACTACCCTCAGCATCGGAAATGACAATGGCAGTCTCAGCCCTGTCAACCCTGCAAAATCCTCCTTGCTAACATCTGGGGACTAGGGCCAATATTGGAAGAGCTGTCTCACAGACTAGTCAAGCAACAGCCTGACATAGTCATCCTCATGGAATCATACCTTACAGATAATGTCCTGGCACCACCATCACCACCCCTGGGTATGTCCGGTCACATCGGCAGCACAGACCCAGCAGAGGTGGCAAGGGCACAGAATCTATTCTGTGTAGGGGAATTCAATGTCCATCACCTAGTATGGCTCGGTAGCACCACTACTGACTAAGCTGGCCAAGTCTTAAATGACGTAATTGCTACACAGGGTCTGCGGCAGGTGGTGAGGGAACCGACAAGAGGGAAAGACATACTTGACCTCATCCTCACCAACTTGCCACAGGTGCATATGTCCTTGACAGTATTGGTAGAAGTGACCACTGCACTGTCATTGTGGAGACAAAGTCCAACCTTCACATTGAGGATACCCTCCATTGTGTTGTGTGGCACTACCAGAGTGCTAAATGGGATAGATTTTGAACAGATCTAGCAACTCCAAGGCTGGGCATCCATGAGGTGCTGTGGGCCATCAGCAGCAGCAGAATTGTACTCAAACACAATCTGGAACCTCATGGCCCAGCATATCCCCCACTCTACCATACCATCAAGCCAGGGGATCAACCCCGGTTCAATGAACAGTGCAGGGTGGCATGCCAGGAGCAGCAGCAGGCATACCTAAAAATGAAGTGTCAACCTGGTGAAGCTACAACACAGGACTACTAGCGTGCCAAACAGCATAATCAGCAACTGATAGGCAGGACTAAATGATTCCACAACCAATGGATCAGATCTAAGCCCTGTAGTCCTGCCACATCTAGTCGTGAATGGTGGTAGATAATTAAACAACTCACTGGAGGAAGAGGATCCACAAATGTCCTCATCCTCAATGTTGGAGAAGCCCAGCACATCAGTGCAAAAGATGAGGCTGAATGATTTGCTACAGTCTTCAGCCAGAAGTGCCTGATGGATGATCCATCTTGGCCTCCTCCAGAGGTCCCCAGCATCACAGATGCCAGTCTTCAGCCAATTCATTTCACTCCACGTAATATCAAGAAATGGCTAAAGGCACTGGGCACTGTAAAGGCTCTGGGGCCTGACAATATTCCTGCAATAGTACTGAAGACTTGTTCTCCAGAACTTGCCACGCCCGAGCCAAGCTGTTCTAGTACAGCTACAACAGTGGCATCTACCTGGCTATGTGGAAAATTGCCCAGCTGTACCCTGTACACAAAAAGCAAGACAAATCCAACCTAGCTATTTACCACCCCATCAGGCTACTCTCGATCATCAGTAAAGTAATGGAAGGGGTCATCAACAGTGCTGTCAAGCGGCACTTGCTTAGCAATAACCTGCTTACTGATGCTCAGTTTGGGTTCTGCCAGAGCTGCTCAGATCCTTACCTCAGTACAGCCTTGGTTCAAACATGAACAGAAGAGCTGAACTCCCGAGATGCGGTGAGAGTGACTACACTTGACGTCAAGGCAGCATTTGAATGTGGCATCAAGGAGGCCTAGCAAAACTGGATTCAATGGGAATCAGGGGAAAGATTCTCCACTGGTTGGAGTCATACCTAACACATAGGAAGATGGTTGTGTTTGTTGGAAGTCAGTCATCTCAGCTCCAGGACATCATTGCACGAGTTCCTCAGGGTAGCGTCTTCGGCCCAACTATCTTCAGTTGCTCCTTCAATGACCTCTCTTCCATCATATGGTCAGAAGTGGGGATGTTCGCTGATGATTGCACAATATTCAGCACCATTCGCGACTCCTCAAATACTAAAGCAGTCCATGTCCAAATGTAGCAAGACCTGGACAATATCCAGGCTTTGGCTGACAAGTAGCAAGTAATATTTGCACCATGCAAGTGTCAGGCAATGACCATCTCCAACAAAAGAGAATCCAACCATCGCCCCTTGATGTTCAATGGCATTACCATCACTGAATCCCCCACTATCAACATCCTGGGGGTTACCATTGACCAGAAGCTAAACTGGACTAGCCATATAAATACTGTGGCTACAAGAGCAGGTCAGAGGCTAGGAATCCTGTGATGAGTAACTCACCTCCTGACTCCCCAAAGCCTGTCCAATATCTACAAGGCACAAGTCAGGCATGTGATGGAATACTCCTCAATTGAATTGATGTGTGCAACTCCCACAATGCTCAAGAGGCTTGACACGGTCCAGGACAAAGCAGCCCACTTGATTGGCACCACATCCACAAACATTCACTCCTTCCTCCACCAACTCACAGTAGCAGCAGTGTGTACCATCTACAAGATGCACTGCAGGAATTCACCAAGTCTCCTTCGACAGCGCCTTCTAAATTCACAAACACTGCTACCTAGAAGGACAAGGGCAGCAGTTAGATGGGAACACCACCATCTGGAAGTTCCCCTCCAAGTCACTCACTCTCCTGACTTGGAAATATATCGCCTTTCCTTCACTGTCGCTGGGTCAGAATCCTGGAACTCCCTTCCTAACATCACTGTTGGTGTACCTACACCACAGGGATTGCAGCAGTTCAAGAAGACATCTCACCATCGCCTTCTCAAGGGCAAGTAGCGATGGGCAATAAATGCTGGCCCAGCCAGCGTCGCCCACATCCCATGAATGAATTAAGAAAAAGAATGTCCCTGTGTTTCTTTAAGTTGGATGATAAGTTAAAGTATCATCTGCAAACCGAACACCTTTATGGTTTCTCCCCACTGTGAATGATGTGATTTATTTTTCAGGCTGTGTAATTGGTTAGTGCACTGGAACACTATCACTCGGGTGTGTGTGTGTTGCTGCTTTTCCAGTCACACTGATGTTTGAAATCTTTTCCCACAGGCAGAACAAACATTTCTCCTTCCATATTCAAAGGCCAATAATATTCATGTCCTGATAAATCAATTGATTCTGTAAGATCTCCATGTGACCTTTGATTCGAGTTCCCTGTCTGCCAACCCTCTCCTAATATCCTGCGAAGGGAGTTTACAAAAGTCATCACTGTCAATCCAGAATATCTGAGCTATCAGAGACCAGGGACTCCCCCTCCCAACTCGGTTCATGTGAGGAACCTCAGCAATGAGGTTCAGGAACGTGACAGCCAGAGTCAAACGACCACCAGATGTGACATTAAGCAAACCATTGAAATGTTGAAGATGTGTTTCAGGTGTCTGGATAGGTCTGGAGGTGACCTTCAGAACTCAGCAGCCAGGGACTCCAGTATAATAGTGATGTGCTTCATCCTGTACATCATTGCACAGCAGAGAGGAGGAGGAAGGGGCAGACCCTTCCTATCCCCTAAGTTCATCACTCTCCACCTGTCGGCCCTGCTTTCAGTGGCTGAGGGCCCAAGCTTTGGAGTTCCCTCCCTAAAACCCTCTCCTCCTTAAAATCTCCCTCATCCACCAAGCTTTTGATCACCTGTGAAGCACCTTTGGACGTTTTATTGTATTAAAAGAACTACATAAATGCAACTTGTTGTTATTGCCTCACACTGGTCGACTCAGGAATGCCACACAAGCCTTTTTAATCCTTGAACCATAATAATCACAGTCATTTTCAGACTGGAAACTTAAACCTGCTGTAAAAACAGAAAATGCTGGAAAAACTCAGCAGGTCTGACAGCATCTGTGGAGAGAGAAACAGCGTTAACATATTGAGTCCATATGATCCTTCTTCAGAGGTAAAGAGAAGTCGAAATGTGATGGGTTTTATATTGTTTAAGACGGGGTGGAGCAGGTGAAGCAAAGTAGAATGTCAGGGATAGGTAGGACTAAGGAGAGAACGACAAAGATATCATGGGCACAATGCAAAGGGGATGTTAATGCGAATGCTAATGACTAAATAAGGTGCTGGTAATGGCAGAATATGTTAATAGCAGAACAAGGGTAAACGCTCTGTGAAAGCACAACATAGAAACATGTGACAGATGGCCCTAAATGACAGGTGGCTCTGAGGAGTCGCGAACGGTGTTGAACATTGTGCAATCATCAGTGAACATCCCCACTCCTGACCTTATAATGGAAGGAATGTCATTGATGAAGCAGTTGAAGATGGTTGGGCTGAGGACACTACCCTGAGGAACTCCTGCAGTGATGTCTTGGAGCTGAGATGACTGACCTCCAACAAACACAACCACAACCATGCTCCTTTGTGCAAGGTATGACTCCAACCAGTGGGGATTTTCCCCCGATTCCCATTGACTCCAGTTTTTCTAAGGCTCCTTGATGCCACACTTGGTCAAATGCTACCTTGATGTCAAGGGCAGTCACTCTTACCTCATCTCTTGAGTTCAGCTTTTCTGTCCAAGTTTGGACCAAGACTGTACTAAGGTCAGTAGCTGCGTGACCGTGGCAGAACCTAAACTGAGCATCAGTGAGCAGGTTATTGCTGATTAAATGCCATTGAAAGCACTGTCGACGACCCCCTCCATCAATCTGCTGATGATGAAGAGTTGGCTGATGAGGCGGTAATTGGCTGGATTGATTTGTCCTGCTTTTTGTGCACAGCACATACCTGGGCAATTTCCCACATTGCCTGGTAGATGCCAGTGTTGTAGCTATACTGGAACAGCTTGGCCAGGGTCACGGCTAGTTCTGCAACACAAGTCTATTGCCCGAATTTTGTGAGGGCCCACTGCAGTATCCAGTGCCTGCAGCCATTTCTTGATGTCACGCGGAATGAATGGAATTGGCTGAAAACTGGCATCTGTAATGTTGGGAGTTCAGGAAAAGGCCAAGATGGATCGCCCACTCGGCACTTCTGGCTGAAGATTGTAGCACTGATGTGCCAGCCCCCTCATCATTGAGGATGGGGATATTTGTACAGCCTCCGCCCTGTGAGTTGTTTAAGTGTCGCAACTGGATATGGCAGGACTGCAGAGCTTAGATCTGATCTGCTGGCTATGGGATCACTTAGCTCTGTATAGCACATGCTGCTTTCGCTGTTTGGAACACAAGTAGCCCTGTGTTGTAGCTTCACCAGGTTGACACCTGCCATAACCTTCTGCAGTCTTCATTGAGCCAGGGTTGGTCCCCTGGTAATGATAGAGTGGGTGATATGCTGGGCCATGTGCTTGTATACAATTCTGCTGCTGCTCATGGATGCCTGGTTTTGAGTTGCTAGATCTGTTTGAAATCTATCCCATTTAGCACAGTGGTGGTGCCACACGATGGAGGTTATCTTCACTGTGAAGATGGGACTTTGTCTCCACAAGAACCGTGCAGTGGTCAGTCCTACCAATACTGTCATGGACTGATGCATCTATACCAGGTAGATTGGTGAGGTTGAGGTCAAGTAAGTTTTTGCCTCTTGTTAGTCCCCTGACCCCCTGCTGCAGACCATGCCTAGCAGCTATGTCCTCTAGGACTCAGCCAGCTCGGTCTGCAGTGGTCCTACTGAGCCACTCTTGGTGAGGGGTATTGAAGCCCCCCACCCCCAGCCAGGGTACATTCTGTTACTTCAGCGCTTCCTCCAAGTCATGATTAACACTATTACCAAGGCCACCTTTTTAATTCAAGATTGATTAACTGAATTTAAATTCCACAGCTGCTGTGGTGGGATTCGAATCCATGTCCTGCGCCTGGGCGTCTGGAATAATAGTCCAGTGGCATTACCACTACTCCACTGCCTCCTCAATGTGTCTCTTGTTGTTGGGGGTGAGGATGGAGGAGACGGGGAGACAGTGTGCCCTTCAACAGGAACTAACTTGTGACAAAAATATTAAGAAGAAAAATACACTGTGTTGAAACAAAGCTGATTTATTTGACTTCTATCCAGAATGCTATGCCCTATAACTGGGCTGGAGTTTATTAACATCAGCAGGAACAGACCCAAATAAACATTCAGTCCTGGATATGATTAACAGCAAATTTCAATCACTGGAGTTACTCATGAACTCATTTGTGTCTAAGTAGTGTGAATGAGGTAGTGAATCCATTCCCACACTCAGTGCAGGTGAATGGCCTCTCCCCAGTGTGAATTCGCTGGTGTACCGTGAGTTGAGATAATCGTATGAACCCAGTCCCACAGTGAGAGCACCCGAACGGTTTCTCGTCAGTGTGAAGACGCTAATGGCGCAACAGTTCACTGGAACTTTTATAACACTTCTTGCAGTCTGGACATGCAAAAGGTCTCTCCTCAGTGTGAACGCGCTGATGTGTCAGCAGGGTGGATGATTGAGTGAATACTTTCCCACACTCGGAGCAGGTGAATGGCCTCTCCCCAGTGTGAACTCGCTGGTGTGTCAGCAGGCTGGATGACTGAGTGAATCCCTTCCCACACTCGGAGCAGGTGAATGGCTTCTCCCCGGTGTGAACTCGCTGGTGTGTCTGCAGGCAGAAAAGGTGAGTGAATCCCTTTCCACACTCAGAGCAGGTGAACGGCTTCTCCCCGGTGTGAATTCGCTAGTGCATCAGCAGGCCTGGATGACTGAGTGAATCTCTTACCACACTCAGGACAGGTGAATGGTCTCTCCCCAGTGTGAACTCGCTGGTGTTCAGTGAGATCAGATGATGTCTTGAACCCAGTCCCACACTGAGAACACATGAATGGTCTCTCTCCAGTATGTGTATGCCGATGAGTTTCCAGCTGAACTCGGTAATTGAATCTCTTCCCACAGTCTCCACATGTCCATGGCTTCTCCCCATTGTGACTGCATTTCTGTTCTGACTGTCTAGATGATTGGCTGACACTTCCTCCACCTACAGAATACATGTATAGTTTCTCCGTAGTGTGAATTCTCTGGTGTCTATGTAAGTTGGATGACCATGTAAATCCCTTCCTGCACCTGGAACAGGTAAATAGCTTTTCCTCTGTGTGACGGCGCCGGTGAGTTCCCAGCTCAGATGCATAACTGAATCCCTTCTTGCAGTCTCCACATTTCCATGGTTTCTCCACATTGTGACTGCATGTGTACAGTTTCTCTCTGCTGTGACTGGTGCTTTGTCCTTCCATGTTCAAAATACAATAGGGTTACAATATATTGGGTGACTCCGTCAGGTACTGATGTGATGTTTTGTTTGAATTTTCTGCCTGCAAATCCCCTTCCACTACCCTGTAAAATTGATTTAAAACAGAAAAAAGGGCTGAAAGAACCCACAAAAACACAAAGACAGGTTATGAAATTGTAGGCTCTGGACATGGATTCGAATCCCACCACAGCAGCTGTGGAATTTAAATTCAGTTAATCAATCTTAAATTAAAAAGCTGGCCTTGGTAATAGCGTTGATCATGACTTGGAGGAAGCACTGAATTTACAGAATGTACCCTGGCTGGGGGTGGGGCGGCTTCAAATAAGGGTTATTAACATCAGTAGAAACAAACACCAACAGTCAGAGTGAACGTGGTTCAGTCCTGGATGTGATTAACAGCAGCAATAACAGCAGAATCCAACCCCTGTAATCTCTTGTGAACTCGCTGATGAATAAATGAATCCCTTTTCACACATGTAGCAGGTGAACCCCTCTTCCCAGTGTGAACTCACGGGTGTGCCAGCAGTTTGGATGATTGACTAAATCCCTTGCCACAAATGGAGCAGGTGAACAGCCTCTCCCAAATGTGAATTTGCTGGTGTCTCAAGAGATTGGATGAATGAATGAATCCCTACTTTCTTGCAGAACAGGGTGAATGGCCTCTCCCTGGTGTGACTGCGTCAATGGATTTCCAGCACAAATGGGGATCTGAACCCCTTCCCACAGTCCTCACATTTCCACAGTTTCTCCATGGTGCTGGTGTCCTTGTGCCTCTCCAGGTTGGACGATCAATTGAAGCTTTGTCCACGCACGGAAACACGTGTACACTTTCTCCTCACTGTGAATGGTGTGATATATTTTCAGGGTGTGTAACTGGTTAGAGCTCTTTCTACAGTCAGTTCACTGGAACACTCTCACTTGGGTGTGTGTGTCTCGGTGTTTTTCCAGTCTCACTGATATTTGAAATCTTTTCCCACAGACAGACAAACATTCCTCCTTCCACATTCAAAGGCCAATGATATTCAGCTCCTGATTAATCAACTGACTCTGTCAGATCTTGATGTGATCTTTGGTCTGAGTTTCCTGTCTCTAAATCAGATAAAGCAATAGAATGGCTCCATCTCAGTGATGGGATGCATGAGTACATCCTTTCCTGCACACGGAGCTGATGAACAGCCTTTCTCCAGTATGAACTCACTGAGGGGACAGTGAAGTGAGAAGGACATGTGATTCTCTTCCCTCAAAAACAAAGAGTGAACACTTCTGCTCATGATAGACAGCAGGGAAAATCCATACACACATGCTCTGTGTGTGGATGAGGAGCTGATCATTCAACATGGAGAAACACAAGGACACCCTCACCACGGAGAAACTGTGGAAATGTGGGGATTGTGGGAAGGGACCTTATTTATCCTAGATGGAATATCATCGATGCAGTCACACTGGGAAGAGACCTTTCGCCTGCTCCATGTCTGGGGAGGGATTCACTGTTTGATCCACCCTTCAGATACACAGGTGACTTCACGTTGACCTGAGATTATTCACCAGCTCCATGTTTGGGATAGGACTGGTTATCTGATCCATCCTCTAGATACACCAGTGTGTTCACAACGAAGAGAGTGTGAGGGTGGGATTCATTATTTCACTGAAACGCACCACCTGTGATCTGAAACAATACATTTAATATGTGTATTTTAAATGGGTTAATGCGTGCGTCGAAAACCTAGACTCAGGGCTGACAAAGAATGTAATGCGTCTTGGAATAATTACCACATTCATTTCTTTTTTAGAAATTTAAACCAGCCGTTTCACTTTCAGTTGGGAACAGATCACAGTTTGACACTAATCTCTGACAGCACTTTTCCAGCTTTCACCGTTGTTCTTCCTGACCCTAAACCCAGTTGTAAAGGAGCCTTCTGTTCCGTGTTTAGGAGCTCTGAAACATTGAAGAGAGTAGCTGGGACACATTTCTTACACACCTCAGGATTAACCCACATCTGTGCCATCAGTGAAGAGGGATGAGAAAATCCAAAGTGCTGTTTGCTCCTCTTAGTGAGACCCTGACCTAAATAGATTGCAACCTGTTTGTGAGCAGGAGTGAGAAATAGAGCTGCTCCTACTACCTAAAGGACAATAATGGGTCATATTATTCTCATCTGTGCTCCGTAAGCTGCTATTCAAATATTTAGTGTGTTAATTCTCATTTATGTTTAAATAAAACCACGTTGCCAATATTTATTCAGCTTCAAACTATTGAACACACAGTCCAAAGGGATTTCCAATTATTTCTTACACACTTGAACGAGCATGGACGAATAATGGAGAGATATTATGGATTTGTTACAGACAAATCGTGTGTGAGTAATCTGATTGAGTTTTCTTTTATTACTGAGAGCCGTGCAGTTGACGTTGTGTACCTGTATATTGGTAAAGCACCACTTATGAGCACCAATTGTGAATTAAATTGAAGCCCATGGTATAAAGCAGGCACTAACAGCTGTGATCCCTGGTTAATGGATAGAAATCAGAGAGTTGGGATGAATAGATATTTGGCTGAGGCTGGGATGAGCTATATAGTGGAGTTCTCCAGGATCACTGCTGTTTTTGATGTACATTAATTACTTGGGCTTGAGGCACAATGCATAATTTTGAAATTTGCTGATAACATGAAACTTGGAACTGTAGTAAACAGTCAGGAAGATAGAAATAGGTTTTGTGTTTCCTGTGACAGTGACTATACTTCAAAGTTATATCATTGGTTGTAAAGCACTTTGAGACACTGGTGGTTATGAAAGGCACAAAATCAATGCAAGTTTTTCTTTTTTCCACAAGGAAATAGACAGGCTAGTGGAATGGTGCGAGATGAGAAAATTATGAGAGGACATATTTCGCTAGGAAGAAAGAGGAGAGACAGCACATGACAAAGAGTACAGTTTATTTAGAATTTGACATGTCTGGTCTAATAGGGAACGTGGATACAGATTCATTAAAAGCCTGAAAAAGTGAAGCAGAAGTAAATTGCAGGGATCCAGAGAAAGAGCTGGCGCCTGGGACAAACTAGATTGTTCTTCAAATGAGCTGACACAGACTCAATGGGCTGAATGGCTTCCTTCACTGCTGTACTATTCTATGATTATTATGATTCTAGTGTGCTGAACCTTCCACAATCTCCTCTTTTCATATGGTTCTCATTGGTTGGAGCAATGTTATGGACTTAGTTTCATCTCAATCAATCAATCAATTATATGGGAGGCTGCTCTGTGTATCACTCTATTTCCTGAGATTGTGTTAAACTAGCTGCAGCCCCACAACCAACTTCCTCTTTTCTGCTCAGATATATCCTGTTTATCCCAATGGTTTTTAACTCTCAGAGCAGCTTTGTAAACATTTTCTTCTATGTTTATCTATCATGTGGAGTCTGACTCATGTCCTGAGGTTTTTTTGGGACTCTAATCATTTTTTAATAATTGTCCAGCTATTTCTGCACAAACCCTTTTAATTTCCCCATTAAATTCACAATGACTGACTGGTTCCCCTCTCTCCTCCCCTGAAGTTGACTGGCTGGCTTCAGCTTTGCACTGGCTGGTTTCCACCACCACCGCACCCACCACCACCTCCCCCACCTGCCCTCCCCCTCACTTTCCAACTGGCACCAAGTCTCCAGGCCAGTTGACCCCCGGGATTCTGACATTGGAACACAATTTTGACCAGATCTGATGTTACATATAAGATAAGGAAAATGATCCCTTTAACTATCATGGATGGAAACTATATCAGTCCCATTAAGAGTTGTTCTCATTCTCACATTTCTTTCAATAACTGAAATTAAGAATAAAATCCCCCAAAATCTGACACATTTACTCACAAATGTTAAAACATGTTGCCACTCCAGCATGTTGATTTTTTTCATACAGTTTGAATGTTGAAATATTTCTGAGTTGCGTAAAAATCATTCAGAGTCAGGTAGCTCCTTCAGGCTTTGACACAGTGTCCCCCTAGGCTCTGATCAGCTGAAACAAAAACAGAATTACCTGGAAAAACTGAGCAGGTCTGGCAGCATCGGCGGAGAAGAAAAGAGTTGACGTTTCGAGTCCTCATGACCCTTCGACAGAACTTGAGTTCGAGTCCAAGAAAGAGTTGAAATATAAGCTGGTTTAAAGTGTGTGTGTGGGGGGCGGAGAGATAGAGAGACAGAGAGGTCGGGGGGGGGGGGGGGGGCGGGTGTGTGTGGTTGTAGGGACAAACAAGCAGTGATATTTGTCCCTACAACCACACACACCCCCCCCCCCACCTCTCTGTCTCTCTATCTCTCCGCCCCCCACACACACACTTTAAACCAGCTTATATTTCAACTCTTTCTTGGACTCGAACTCAAGTTCTGTCGAAGGGTCATGAGGACTCGAAACGTCAACTCTTTTCTTCTCCACCGATGCTGCCAGACCTGCTGAGTTTTTCCAGGTAATTCTGTTTTTGTTTTGGATTTCCAGCATCCGCAGTTTTTTTGTTTTTATCTCTGATCAGCTGAACTCACTGGCAGAGGTCCCATCCCTCTCCACTGCCATTGGTTGAATCTTCACCACAAGCGGCCAATCCCAGGCTGCCATTCACAGTCACATAATTGGACATGACCTTATTCAAGATAATCATGGTGAGGTCATACCCACAATGCCCAATGCTCCAGAACAAGCCCTGAGGCTGAGATGTTTCACATACAGCAACCACAACCACCTTCAGTATTACTGACAAAAGAGGCACGCTGTTGAAACTTTTCATCTTGCATTCATCAGGACAGATTTGCAAGAATACCAGCTGTTGAGGAAACAACAATTTATACTGCATGAGAAGAGAGTGCTCATTGGTTGGCAGGTGGACTCTGATTGGTAGAGGCATTGCCATGGTTAATGCACTGGGGAACAGTTAACTGTCAAAATTTTGTTTAAATTCAAACCAGGAAGGTCGACTCTGATTGCCATGGGGAGTGAACTTTTGTTTACTTGATAAAGGTGCAATACGTGGATATGCTCTATTTGCAAAGAACAGGGCCCTGTGTGTGAATATAGTGCAAGTAAGTGAGCCACACTGTGCGACCAACTGATAACCTTAACTTGGTTGTCATTGCAATTTTTAGCACAGTCAGAATTGTTTAGCAAGTGCTGTGGTGTTACTGAATTACATTTAATGTTGGACACTATGTTTTGAGTTTTGCAAGCATGGGCTGGTTGAGTATGATCATTATTTAGCCTGTTGCCAGCAGCTGAAGGAATGTTCTGTTTGATATGATCCATTAATTTTTGGGGCATATGGCCTACAAACCTGGCATCACACTGGAACTGAAATTCATACACCACATTACTCATTTGTGTGATAGACAGGATGTCTTTTTACCTTGGTGGTAAGATCCTATTAGTGGAAAATACCACTCGCATTGCTACTGCATAGTAGCAGCATGAAACAGCTAGCTTCACCTGCTGATCAAATTTTTGAGACACCTTACCCTTCCAGGGTAATCTGGGGTAGACAGGCACTTTTCACGACTGAAAGTGGTGGCCTTAGGCCCATTCATGAGTTTGTGCGATATCGAGTGAGGAACGATCTGATTAGGGTAGCCATTATCCTGCAAGATGCCTTTTTTATTCATTCAAGGGAAAGGTAAGAAAGCAGAATGTGATAATGGCAGACCATTAACACTCCCTTTGTCCTTTTGTCCACAACATCTTTATTAATTGCTCCTTTGCCCCCTTAAAACATTAACTCCATTTCTCGCTCCACAGAAGCTGTCAGACCTGCTGAGTTTTTCCAGCATTTTCCGTTTTTGTTTCAGATTTCCAGTGCCCGCAGTATTTTGCTTTTATCCTAAGATGAAGGAGTTTTCTTATGAGGAAAGGTTGAGCAAGATGCGCCCATATTTTTTGGGATTTAGAAGAATGAGAGGTGAACTTACCGAAACATAGAAGATTCTGAGGGGGCTGACAGTGTCGATACTGAGGAGATGTTTCCCGTCGAGGGAATCTAGGACTATGGGGCACAGTTCAAAAATAAGGGGTCTCCCATTTAAGATGGAGATGAGGAGGAATTTCTTCTCTCAGAGGGTTGTCAGTCTTTGTAATTCTCTTCCCGAATGAGCAGTGGAGGCTGGGTCATTGAATATATTCATGGCTGAATTAGACAGATTTTTGATCTACAAGAGTAATATTTACTTGGATTTATCTCATATTTTGGCCCTTAGTGACATCAATACTTCATCCCCAGTTTTGGATTGGGTGAGTGGTGTTGTACTCCCGATGTGAGAGTGTGTGGGGGTGGGTGGTGGGGGAGGATGGCTGTGTGTGTTAGTTTGTGTGCATGGGGATGTGTGTGCTTGAGTGTGTGTTTGAGAGCATATGGGTCTTTTTTGTGTGGGTCTCTGAGTGTATGTGCTGCTTCTCATTAGCTGTAACAAAATACCTTCCTCTCTGAGCTGATGGTGTTGGTTCTCTGAGAATTCCATTGAGTGATTTGAGTGGTACAATTCAGAGATTCTAGGGTGAAACCACAGGCTGACCACGTGTAAAACCTGACATCTACACAACCAGGACCTACTTCACCTGGAACAACATGAACTGTCTGCTCCTTTCCAGATCCCTTCCTTTCCTCTCACTGCTATTCTCAGATGAGGGTAACCTCAGACAAATTCGTTGTGCCTTAAGCACCCCTATGGTCTCCACTTTAAATAATTCCATTGGTCATACCGACAGTTAGCAATGGGATTGCTGCTATCACAGGAATCAGTTCTGAAATACTGTCACTCTGATTTTAAGGCTTCCTGGAGTAAAACACTGATCCAGATCTTCCCACCGAACACCAATCCATATACTCATGTGAGTTCTAGATTTGAATGTGATTGTCTATAGAAAACCCCTTTTAAACTTACTCAGCATATCTCATCCATACACACTACAAGAGATTGTCTTTGAAATCAATTCTTCCTTTATATTATTTGCTTCTCTGACTGATGACAGCATTAACCTTCTCCCTAACCTGCCCTTACTCTTCTGCTGGTTAATTTATTGAAGCCGGGAGCACGTGGAGTTATGGGCTCAGCCCCGGCCCTCATTCAGTCCACTTGATTGGAGGGCCAGCCACTCTTTTGAGGTTCTCCAGCCGCATCCCCTCTTCCTATTGGTCCATCCCTCCCGTCGATCATTCCCCGGGCATTGTGAGCTGGAGTAACCATTATGAATAATTATCAGCTTCTGGTTTGCAGCTGCAGGGCTTCTCCCTCCCAGGAACAGGCCCAGGTTAATGGCCGCCATCCTGGGTCAGCGAGTGGAGGATGGTTCACATCAGAGGATGGGGGAGGGGGGGACAATAAATAAGAGGTTACACTTTGGGCTCAAATCAATGAGGACTCTGAACTGTGGGAAGGAAGGAAACCCTGTGAGGTGGGCGGGGAGGATTCAGAAACACCTGCTGGAGGCCAATAAGAACCTGCAAGAACAAAAACAGAAAATACTGGAAAAACTCAGCAGGCCTGACAGCATCTGTGGAGAGAAAGACAGGGTTAACGTTTCGAGTCCGTCTGACTCTTCTTCCGAGCCTGTAGGTCCCGTGTTTGCAGCTCCAGGGCTTTTTACTTTGTGTGATGCAACAAAGAGTGGGCGGGGCTTCAGGGTTCCAGCGACCAGGAGAGAAAATGATTAATTCATTGATGATATTCTCACTCTCCACACAGAGACTTAAGAACAGAACCCAGCCAGAGTAGACAGAGGGATAAAACTGGGAGTGAAGGAAGAAATAGCGGAGATGGAATGAAGGGTTTGGCAGGATGACCTTCTCTCATGGAGAAAATTAAGCAATAGCCTGCCACGTATGAGTAGGTGGCAGGGTGGGGGGTGTAGGGTGGGGTGCTGCCAGAGCTGGTGAGGTAGGGGGGAATGGGGTGAATTGGCTGTACAGAAACAGTAGGGGAAAGGGTTCTGTGTGAGGCGTGACCAGAAAGGTCCAATTTACGGGACAACCAGTATTCCGGCACCAGGAAGCCCACGAAAACTGACTCAAATATGGGACATTTCAGTAAAATCCTGTATGGCTGGTCACTCTGGAGTTTGGACTCCAGCATGGGGAGAAGGGAGAGTATGTGGATGAGGATTTACTGTTTTGCAGGAACAAGGGAGGAAAACATGTTCCATAGAAGCCAGAGTTTGTCTGTACAGAATTTCTATTCTTTATTTACAGTGATGAATTTTGTAAACTCCTCTTCCAGGGTATTAGAATGGGTGGATTTACATACAGGAAGCTCAAAACAAACGTTACAGCATGATTTGACAGAGTCACCCGATTCTCCAGGACCTGAATGTCATCAACCTTTCAATGTGGGAGGAGAAATGTTTCTCTCTTCCGTCTGTGGGAAAAGGTTTCAAACATCAGTGTGACTGGAAAATCACTGAGACATACACATCTGAGTTCCAGTGAACTGACTGTGGAGAGAGCTTTAACCAGTTACACAGCCTGAAAAAAACCACCCCATTCACAGTGGGGAGAAACTACATGTGTTCTGTGTGCGGACAAGGCTTCAACTGATTGTTGAATCTGAAGAGAAATAAGGACATTGGCACCTTGGAGAAACCGTGGAAATGTGAGGCCTGTGAGAAAGGATTCAATTCTTCATCCCGGCTGGAAATTCATCGACATATTCACACAGGGGAGAAGCCGTTCAGCTGTACCATGTGTGGGAAGGGATTCACTCGGTCATCCGGCCTTCGGTCACACCAGCGATTACACACTGAGAAGAAGCCATTCAGTTGCACAACCTGTGGACACAAGTTCAAATCTTCATCCATCCTCACTGAACACCAGCGAATTCACACGGGTGGGAGACCATTCACTTGCTTCCTGTGTGGGAAGGGATTCACTCAGGTATTCGCCCTCCATTCACACTACCAAATGCACACGAAGGAGAATCCATTCAGCTGTACTTCCTGTGGAAAGAGTTTCAGGCAGTCAACCGACCTCAGTGAACACCAATGCACTCACACTGGGGAGAAGCCATTCACCTGCTCCGTGTGTGGGAAGGGATTCCCTTGGTCATCCCAACTGCTGACACTCACCTGCTGAGACATGAGCGTGTTCATAAGTGATTACAGGGGTTGGACTCTGCTGTTTTTGCTGCTGTTAATCACACCCAGAACTGATAGTCTGACAATATCAGGTTTGTTTTTGCTGATGTTTACAACCCTATAACCGGCTGGAGTTCAATATTCTGGATATGTCACTGACACTCGGGGCTGCAGTGTCCCTTTTTAAAGCACCAATTGTGATCTTTCCCCTTAATACAAGAACTCTCCTCAGGAACATGTTTACAATAAAATTTTGAAGTTTTTCTTCAATCCTAAATTGATCGTTGATGCAAAATCTACAATTCAGTCTCAGAAAGGTTCCACTGATTTACATCTCCAATTATAAAGTGCTGATTAATCCTTGCTGACAATTCTGACTGATTTACACATTCTTCAGTGTCACCTCCATCATTAAATTAAATTATCAAGGAACATGAAACAAAACAGTAAAATATTTTACAGGCACATCAATAAAAGCTTCATCAATCAACATTGATATTGATGAAGCTTGGAAGTCATTGATTCAATCATTTCTGACACAGCAGCAGCAACATTTGGTAAAGGTGGAACCCACAACAAAGGCTGGTTTGAGACCTACTCAGCAGAGATGGCATCTGTCATTGGAGCAAAAAGCAAAGCCTACCTGATGCACAACATAAACCAAACAGCTAGAACACTGCACAACTTGAAAGTAGCCAAGATGGCTGTGCAAAAGACAGGGAGATACTGTGTAAATAAACACTGGATCAGCCTACACCAAGGAATCCAAACTGCCTGTGACAACGGAAATCTATGTGCCATGTATGATGGGGTCAAGATGGCACTTGGTCTGACCATCACCAAAGTTGCCCCCATCATCTCCCCCCCTCCCCGCCCCCGAAATCGACGATGGTGAAGTACTCACCGACAGAAATAAACAGATGTTCCACTGGGTTGAACACTACTGTAGCTGTACCCCCATGAGACGGACAGCTCCCAGTATCCATTTGACTCTCTCCTGCAGCTTCGCATCATGGCTGAGTTGGATGAGGAACCCACATCATTTCAGCTCAACAGGCCAATTATTGCTTAGCAAGCAGAATGGCACCCAGTAAGGATGGAATTCCAACCGAACTGTTCAGGCACAGGAAGTCCCAGATATTGTGATTATCTCTTTCTCTGGGAGGTAGCATCTGTTCCACAGGACATGATGCAAAATCATCAAAATATATAAAAACAAGGGTGACAGAGGAGATTGCAATTACTACAGGGGCCTCTCACTCCTTAGCATCGCAGGGAAGACCTTCACTATGGCAATGATTAAACACTTCATCTTTTTGCAGACCCAGTGTATCCAGGGACACAGTGATGTTTCTGTGCTGGCAGATCTACAGTGGAAATGACCTTCTCCATACACCAGCTGCAAGAGAAGCGTACAATTAGGATTTAAAACGCTGCCAGCTTGTGTTGAGAAAAGTGAAATGTTATAATTACTGAGTGAAAGTAAACCTTTTAGCATGAATTACAATTTACCTGTAGAATTGGAAAAGGCACCGAAAAGTTGGATTCCTTAAAGATAAGCTTCAGCGTTGAAGTTATGATCCGGAACTTACAAGCTGTAAGAAGCTCCACCCTCTTTGGCTCTTTTTGGTCTAAGAAGGTTGAAGCTTCAATGCCAACTTATTTAGTTTTGATTTTCTTCAGTTATATTACAGTGATTTGGAAAGACGTGTGATGAAACCTCAACTCATCTTCTTTGGTTCGAAGGTCGGGAACTGCAGTTCGGAAATGCATGTCAGATGACCTGAGATGGAGCGCCATTACCTGGTAGGTGTCCCAGGGAGCAGGACACGGGAGGGGGAGAGGGAGAAGTTCCAAAACCAGGGAGAAATCCCAAAAGTAGTCCCAGGTAAGGGATGAAGATCGGGGACAGGAATAGGTTCCTTTAAATGAGATGAAGGAAAGGAGCAGAGAGATAGGCTCAGAGTTAAATAAGGAGCTGCAGTGAGCATATTTGTAGTGAAGTGGGCTTGAGAGAAGCCCTGAAGATCTGAGAAGGCAGCTGAAGGTCGGTGACTCCATGCTGTGGGCTGTTGGATACCTCTTTGAAGCAGTGGTGTTCTGCTTGGCACAGGCAAAGATCTGAAATTGTGTTTGGAATGTGATGCTTGAGTGTACTCAAGAATCCAGGGGAAAGGAATCTCAGAAAGAGAGATTGAAACCCTGCGAGGTGGGCCATTGTTGAAACTATCCAAGTGTGAGTGACTTTTGGAAAAAATTCCAAGGTGAGATCTTCAGATGTGGAGACTAGAAATCCTCATGAGAAAGACGACATTTCAGTGAGATTGGTTGGCTCACAATATGACAAACGTCTGGGTGGGTTGTTGAGGAATCCATGGAATCTGCTTTGGTTGCATCTGTCCTTGAGTGTGTCGGGGAGAGAGGACAGGAATTTTAAGTTCTCTGATAAGAAAAATTATAAGGCTATTGGGGGCAGTAGTTAACTGAATAATCAGTTATAGAACTCAGTAAATTGATCAGTTTAGCAGAGATGCTACTGGAAGATGGAGTTTAGGGAACTCATTTGTTTACTTTGCAGTTGAAGAAACAATGAATTTCAAGTGCATTTTTTGGGTGTCTCGGGGAGAGATAAAAAAGTTGGGTGATAAGCATCGAGTGAATGCTTAGGAATTCTGTGGAAGAAAACTGTTTGCAACTGTGCCAGTCCCAAGTGAGAAGCTTTTGTGTGAAGCTAGTGGTAACTCTTCACTGGTTTATGTGTCTGTAAAGATATTTCTGCGGTAAAGCAATAGTGTAAATGTGAATTGTCTTCTTGTGCTG
Organism: Carcharodon carcharias; assembly: GCF_017639515.1. Lineage (NCBI taxonomy): Eukaryota > Metazoa > Chordata > Chondrichthyes > Lamniformes > Lamnidae > Carcharodon > Carcharodon carcharias. Next base: position 13,576,965 of record NC_054493.1, read on the forward strand.
GTATTGAGATCTTTCCAACCTTTTTGCCTGATGTCATATAGTTCATTTTTTTTTCATGTTTAATAAATAGTTTATTCTTTGTGTCAACAGACTCTTGTTGATGAACTTTCTTTCATAGTTTTTTCAAAAGAAATTAGGATATGTCAAATAAGGAAACAAAAATGGTGTTTGGTTCATCTTTGATCTGAAAAGAAAAGCTACATAAAGTTGATACAATTGTGCACATTTGAGAACGTTTGCTCCAACTTTCTGCAAACAAGCGAAGACGTTAACCCCTATCCCACTGAGACAGTTTGAACTAAAGAGTTTGCTTTTAAAGATTTGGATTTATCCCACCTGCTATCTTTCAAGACAAAGTGCTTGATCGCAGAAGATATGGCAGTTAGGTCTTAGCTGATTGCAAGTATTTCTATCTGATGTAAAAACACCATATTCTGTGAAAATTGAGTGAGACAGTAAAGTTCCTCCAGGGCTCATGAATGAGGTTGAATGGTAATTGATGGGATGGCCCACTTAAAATAAAATTCAGAGAAAATCAAAGCACCAAATGGCAATTGGAAATGGTCATCCTGGGTATGGTTCAATAGAATAGATCAATCTGGTATCCATGTACATTTATGTGAAAGAAATGAAAATGTAGATGAATCTAGCAAACTTTTAGCCTTTTGTTGAAGATGTTAGTATCCTGGCCTCTGAATTTCTTAAGGAAACTGCATTTAATGGTCTGGCCATGACCTGAGGCATTACAGTGGGGTCATAAGCCAAGATCGTCAGACACCCTCCTGATCATTTGGTAAGATTACTTAAAAGTCAAGAATGGCTTGTTAAGTTGTTAAATTCACCCTCCTACTATTAACATTGAGTGGCCCATTGTTATCCTGGGTGATCAGTCCCAGTGGCAGGTAGTGTGAAATACAGGACAACATTCCTGGATAATCACTGCCTCTAATTTCCTCCTGGTATGACCGATGAGGCTAATTCCCCTAATGTCCACGGTCTGGTTGATTAAGAGAATTTGAAGGCAGATTACAAGGAGAAAGAATATAATGGAAATATTTGCACTGGCAAAGAGAAAAGCTTTGAAGCTACAAAAGGCAGAATCTTCTTGAGCCTCGCGGTGTGGAATGTAGATGGAGGGAGGCCAAGTGAGGAAGATCTGAATAATCCTAATAACCTTATTAAGTGTTTCTCAATAATAAAGACACTTACGCACATTAAATCTCTCAGAAAGAGATGAGATTTTCAAGCACAAACTATGAGAAAAGGAATGACATTATCTCACAGACTCACTAAAGAGGATTAAATTATTTATGAGATGAGTTAATGGGCTGACTTTTTGCATTTTAATTAACAAAAACAGAACATGTTGATATTTATTATCAAGTTTGCAACACCTTACTAAAAGAAAAATGGTTCAAAACACAAAAGGTCGGGACTCCTGACCTGGTCTAACTTTGACCAGAGTAACCAGATTAGAACGACTCTCAGCTCCTTCTGATGAGTCCTCCCGTAAGTATCCAGTAATCTCATGGTCTCAGTATGTAGCCACTTGTGTAATAGAAATAAACATTAAACAACAACACATCGTTTCATACTTTCTGAGCTTGTTTGAAGGGGTCTGGAGACAGATAATTGTGTAAGAACGCAACGTACATTTAGCCTGTTAGGGACCAATGTCCTGTTACAATTTGAAATGAATCTCAGGATCTCTGAAAAGCAGTGGATCCATTGTCAGCAGATTTATTTCCAGACAGGAAGCAGATAAATGACTGAGTGATTCTCTTCCCTTGCACACAGCAGGTGAATAACCTCTCAGCTGTGTGCACTTGCTGGTGTAACAGCAGGCTCGATGACTGAGTGAATCCCTTCCAGCAGGTGGGGCTGGTGAATGTCCTCTCCCCTCTGTGAATTCGCTGATGACATTCAGCTGGGATAACTGAATTCCTTCCACACTCCTCACATTTTCATAGTTTCTCCATGCTGCCTTGTGTCCTTGTCCATGTGTCTCTCGGTTGGATGACCAGTTGAAGCCTGGTCCATGCACACAAAACACGTGTATGGTTTCTCTCTGCTGTGAATGGTGTGATGTTTTTCATGCAGTGTAACTGGTTAAAGCTCTTTCCACAGCCAGTGCACTGGAACACTCTCACTTGGGTGTGTGTCTTGGTGCTTTCCTCCCCGTGATGAGAAGCAAACTCATCGTGCCATTTCCACCATTCCTCTCTTCCACTCCCAGTTTTCTCCTTCTACTCTGGCTGGGTTCAGTTCTCAGTTGTGTGCAGACTGGTACTGAAATCAATGACTCAATAACTTTCTCTCCTGGTCACTGGGACCCTGAAGCCTCATCCACTCCCTGTTCCCTCACCAAAATGGCAACGCATTTGCTGTGCTACTTACTGAAGCAGGATGGCAGCCATTAATCCAGGCCTGTTCCCGGGAAAAAGCCCCAGAGTGGCAAACGTGGGCCCTGCAGATTCTTATTCAGGCCTTATGGCCTTCACCAGGTTTTTCCTGAAGCCTTGATCCTCTGCGTGCCATCAACTCACCTGTCTGAAGTGCGCATCCAGCACTTGCATGGTTCTGATCAAAGCGACACTAGGCATGCTTCAGATACTGTCCAGCATTGCACCTGCACACTGAGCTCCTGTAGAGTGAATAGGGCACATTTACTTCTGCGGGGAATGTTGGGAAAAATCCCCGACATTGAAAATCACAAATAGTAAATAAAAGTTGATTCCCGTGATGCCATTGAGATGAAAGAAATAATAAAATCAATAAAATTAATTTTAAAAGACTCACAGAAATACACGTTCACTGGCACTCTGACATGGCCCAGGCCTGAATGAGATGAATAACAGCAGAATCCAACCCCTGCAGTCACAGATGAACTCACTGGTGTCTCATTTATTTCCGTACGTAGGATGTTTAAACAGTCTCTCTCCATTAGGAATGTATTATGAATTAACTACTTTAGTCTTTTAAAGCATTACTCATGGTGAGAGAACTTAATGTGCCTGTTCCAATGTGGAATTCACTCAGGGCAGGTACAACATGTATTAGAAACAGATTAAATGTCCTTCTACATTTTCCCATCAAATATTTCCAAGATAGGTACAACGTGTCAGAATTAGATACTGAACAAAGCTCTCCTTAAATCATCCCATCAAACATGCCCAGGACAAGTACAGCCCAGGGTAGATACAGAGTAAAACTTCCACAACATACCACATCAAACAGTGCCACAGAGCAGGTACGGCATGGTTTTAATAAGAGAGTAAAACTCTCTCTGCACTGTTCCATCAAACTCTCCCAGTCAACAGTGAGCAGGGTTCAGGGAGGTGAGATCCCAGGCACTGTACTGATGTCATAAAGCATCACCATTCTATCCATCTGGTCCTCTCCTTGTCCCTTTAAAGGTGGAGAACTGGGACATCCTGTCTGAAAACACATCCCACCCTGTTCATACTGAGAATCCCAGGATGGAGAACTGGGACATCCTGTCTCCAAACACATCACACCCTGTCCATACTGAGAATCCTAGGGTGGATAATTCTCTCACCTTCATCCCTGTGGAAAAATCGATCTACCTGTGTACTGAAACAGACATTAGGGGTTCACTGGTTAGTTAAGTGCACAGAGTACCTGGTAGAGTTTGATCCAATAATTCCACACATTTCTCGCACCTGAGTAACATTATTAATAAAGAGCCCAGTTCAGGTAGAATCCCCAATGTAATAGGGCAGATAGATTATGGAATTATAAATAAAGGCATTACTCTCCTGCAACCTCACAACTACCAATTGGCTGGGATGTTGCAATATGAAGAAGCCACACATATTTGCAAAGTGGGAGCGGCCGGGAAGGGAGGGGCCATCCCGCACCTGTGCGTTTCAGGCCCTTCTGATGGAGATAGGCTAAATTCACCCACATGAAGCATTCTGGGTAGAATGGTTCGCCATTTATATGTTACAGAATGGAGGGGAAGGTAATGCATCACAAACATAGAACAATAGAACAGCATAAAACAGTGAACATTCTCCACAACTACTCCCCACCGGTGTTGGGAAATATGAATATATTAAGTGCAAACGATTATTTTTATTTGAAGTTCAATATTTTAGTTTATAAATTGAATCCTGTTTTTTTAACTGTATTTCCCAAATTAGATTCACGGTCACATTGCTTTTTCCCTCTGAGCCCCTGAACTCTGACAGTGTAATATGGTTGGCGAGTGGTGACCGATTCATAAGTGGAGTAGATCTCTAAAGGTCATTCATTTCCCTCTTTCCATATCTGTTAAAGATATAGAGCTTGATATTCCCCTCATTTTGAATCTAATTCCAATATTTAGATGGACAATGTTTCACTTTTCTGCTCTTTCAGTAGTTAAGGGAGCATTCTTCATCTTTAGCAGGGAGTAAAATTCTGATGCCCTCAGCCTTTAAAATTACCATTATTTTGTTCAATTCCCTCCACAGCTCAGGGCCCACGCAATCACCTTGTACACAAACTAGTTCTAGCTGGATTCTTGACCTAGGATCATTAAAAGGCCCATGGATGGAAAAACTGTTGGCTGAAGCAGAGAATGTAGAAGCAGATAAAAGCAAAAATAGCTGGAAAAACTCAGCAGGTCTGACAGCATCTGCGGAGAGAAACACAGTTAAAGTTTCAAGTCCATATCACTCTTCATCAGAACTAAAGAAATATAGAAATGTGGTGAAATATAAGCAGGTTGAGGGGGGTGGGACAGGTAGAGCTGGATAGAGGGCCAGTGATAGGTGGAGGCAAAGAACAGATTGCTAAAGATGTCATAGACTAAAGGACAAAGAGGTGTTGACGGTGGTGATATTATCTCAGTGCGAATGGTGATATTACAGGTAGAAGGCAGGACAAGCAAATAACAGATGGCCCTAGTGGGGGTGGGGTGGGGGGAACGGATCGAAATGGGCTAAAAGGTGGAGATAAAACAATAGATCGAAATAAATTTAAAAACAGGTGGGAAAAGAAAAATATATTTAAAGAATTATAAAATATTGGAAAAAGGGGGGATTGGAAAGGGGGTGTGGATGGAGGAGAGAGTTCATATTCTGAAATTGTTGAACTCAATGTTAAGTCCAGAAGGCTGTAGAGTGCCTAGTCGGAAGTTGAGGTGCTCTTCCTCCAGTTTGCGTTGAGCTTCACTGCAACATTGCAGCAGGCCAAGGATGGACATGTGGGCATGAGAGCAGGGTGGTGTATTGAAATGGCAAGCGACAGGGAGGTCTGGGTCATGCTTGCAGACAGACCAAAGGTGTTCTGCAAAGCGGTCACCCAGTCTGCGTTTGGTCTCTCCAATGTAGAGGAGACCGCATTGGGAGCAGCGAATGCTGTAGACTAAATTGAGGGAAGTGCAAGTGAAATGCTGCTTCACTTGAAAGGAGCGTTTAGGTCCTTAGACGGTGAGGAGGAGGGAAGTAGAGGGGCAGCTGTAACACCTTCTCTGGTTGCATGGTGCCTTGGGAAGGGTTTGAGCTGCAGGGGGTGAAGGAGAAGTGGACCAGGGTGTCCTGGAGGGAATGATCCCTGCGGAATGCCACCGGTGGGGTGAAGGGAAGATGTGTTTGGTGGTGGCATCATGCTAGAGTTGGTGGAAATGGCAGAGGATGATCCTTTGAATGTGGAGGTTGGTGGGGTGACAAGTGAGGACAAGGGGGACCCTATCATGGTTCTGGGAGGGAGAGGAAGGATTGAGGGCGGGTGCACGGGAGATGGGCCAGACACGGTTGAGGGCCCTGCCATCACCGTGGGTAGAAAACCTAGGTTAAGGAAGAAGGAAGACATGTCAGAGGAACTGTTTTGGAAAGTGTCATCATCAGAACATTTGGGACGGAGGCGAAGGAACTGAGAGAATGGGATGGAGTCCTTGCAGGAAGCGGGGTGTGAGGAGCTGTAGTCGAGGTAGCTGTGGGAGTCAGTAGGCTTGTAATGAATATTGGTGGACAGTCTATCACCAGAAATTGAGACAGAGAGGTCAATGAAGGGTAGGGAAGTGTCAGTGATGGACTGTGTGAAAATGATGGTGGGGTGGAAATTGGAAGCAAAATTAATAAATTTTTCCAGGTCCAGATGAGAGCATGAAGCGGCATCGAAACAGTCATCGATGTACCGGAGAAAGAATTGTGGGAGGGAGCCTGAGTAGGACTGGAACAAGGAATGCTCCACATACCCCATAAAGAGGCAGGCATAACTGGGGCCCATACAGGTACCCTAGCCATACCTTTTATTTGAAGTGAGTTTAAGGAGAAATTGTTCAGCAAGAGAACAAGTTCAGCCAGACGAAGGAGAGTAGCGTTGGATGGGGATTGTTGGGACCTCTGTTCAAGGAAGAGCCTTCCGAACTTAACATTGAGTTCAACAACTTCAGATCATGAACTCTCTCCTCCATCCACATCCCCTTTCCGACCCCCCCTTTTCCAATAATTTATTATTTTTAAAATATATTTTTCTTTTCCCACTATTTTCAAATTTATTTTGATCTATCATTTTATCTCCATCTTTTAGCCCATTTCGATCCCTTCCCCCCACCCCACCCCCACTAGGGCTATCTGTCATTTGCTTGTCCTGCTTTCTACCCTTAATACATTCTACCATTAGCACATTCCTTAGATAATATCACCACTGTCAACACCCCTTTGTCCTTTTGTCTATGACATCTTTAGCAATCTCTTCTTTGCCCCCACCTACCACTGGCCCTCTATCCAGCTCTACCTTTCATACCCCCCTCAACCAGCCTATATTTCATCATATTTCTATATTTCTTTAGTTCTGATGAAGAGTCATACGGACTCGAAACATTAACTGTGTTCCTCTCCGCAGATGCTATCAGACCTGCTGAGTTTTTCCAGCTATTTTTGTTTTTGTTTCAGATTTCGAGCATCTGCAGTATTTTGCTTTTATCGTAAGATAGGAGAGTTTTACTTTGGTTTCTGTATAACTTGGTTGCGGATTTTATTAATTTCCACACCACCGTGCCCCAATCTCCACGTCATGACAAAAGAAATCACTATTCTCTGGTTAGGACTTTCCATGGCGGGAACGTTACCCAGTATCCCCCGCGATTTTGAATGACCCCTAGCCCCATAACAGGAATAGGGCGTATGCCCTAGCCCCATAACAGGAATAGGGCGTATGCGTAGCACCGCCCATTGTTTGGAACATGCGCTATCTTGTCTGTCGTGTCCCCAAAACGGTAAGGATGCGGAAACGCGGAGGGAGCGATGGAGCCGGCGGGTCAACGGGGAGGGTTTCTAAACACCTGGTGGAGACCTCAAGCCGCGAATACGAACCTGCAACTCCCATGTTTGCAGCTTCGCGTAGAAGACCAAGAAACAGGCCCAAGTGAAGGGCCGCTATCTTGGCTCAGCAGGGCGCAGAGCGCATGCGCTAGCAGGTCGGTGACGTCACTGAGTAGGCGGACCTTTAGCGTCTTTATTCCCAACCGAGTTCTCGGGTCCGGTCGATTCATCTGAACTCGGTGATGTTTGCAGCCCAGAGGAATACTTGGGCCTATGAGAGGTTGCAACCCCTGTATAGTTACCTGAAGGGCTTGGTTATAATCGTTGCCTGCCCAATGTGGAGGGACTAGGTAAGTTAGAGGATCTTATCCTGGACCTGGTCTTGGTTAAAACAACAATTTGCAGATCCAAGATGTAAGGGGCATATGGTAGGGGTGGATTCACATTAGGTGCCGGCCTCTTTCGCAGCCTCGTCTGTGCCCAGGTAACCGTGCACAGGGAGCAAGTGGTGTCCATCTTCCATAATTGGTGGGGACATCAGGGTACAGAGTATTTCATAGACACGGAGAACAACGTTCTGGTTGAGATAGAAAGGTTCTCTGAACTCTTGTTGGGACTTTGTTGCTGATTTTCTCTTCTTTTACTTTGATTGAACCACATCTTTGTAGAAACAAGAGAAGAAAGAATGTTCCATCGGAACTAGAATTGCCTATTCTGAATTTCTATCCTGGGCTGATAGTGATACTGTCAACTGATTTTCCAGGGATTAGAAGGAGCTAATTTGCAAAAATTTCTGCAGATCTGACAAAGTCACTCGATTCATCAGGACCTGAATATCTTCGCCATTCGAATGTGGAAGGAGAATTTTTTGTATGTTCTGCCTGGGACTAGAAAAACACCAACACACACACACCCAAGTGAGGGTGTTCCAGTGCCCTGACTGTCGAAAGAGCTTTAACCAGTTACACGTCCTGAAACTACATTGCACCATTCACAGTGGGGAGAAACCACACGTGTTCTGTGTGAATGAGACTGCAACTAATTATCCAACCTGGAGAGACACAAGGAGATTGACATCATGGAGAAACCATGGAAATGTGGAGACTGTGGGAAGGGATCCACATCGCCATCTGCATTGGAAATTCATTGATGCAGTCGCACCGGGGAGAGGCCGTTCATCTGTTCTGAGTGTGAGAAAGGATTCACTCGACTAATCCACCTCACTGCACACCAACTTGTTCACTCTGACGCAAGACCTTTTAAATGTTCTAACTTTGAGAAGAGCTTTAAAAGAAAACAAAACCTGCTGACTCACCAGCGAGTTCACACTGGAGAGAGGCCGTATACTTGTGCTATGTGTGGGAAGGGATTCACTCAGTTATCCAGCCTTCAGTTACATCAGCGAGTTCATACTGGGGAGAAACCATTTGCACGCCCTGAGTGTGGGATGGCATTCACTCAGTTATGCAAACTGTTGGATCATCAGCGAATTCACACTGGGGAGAGGCCATTCACCTGCTGTGTGTGTGGGAAGGGGTTCACTCAGTTATCCACCTTGCTGAGACACCAGCGCATTCACACTGGGGTGAGACCATTCACCTGCACTGAATGTGGAAAGGGATTCACTCAGCTTCCCCACCTCACTTCACACCAACGTGTTCACTCTGAAATGAGACCTTTTAAATGTTCCAACTGCGAGAAGAGTTTTAAAGGCAAAATGGATCTGCTGACTCACCAGCGCACTCACACTGGAGAGAGGCCGTTCACCTGCTCCGTATGTGGGAAGGGATTCATTCAGCATTCCCTCCGGCTGAAACACCAGCGCGTTCACGCCAGGGCGAGGTCGTTCACCTGCTCCATCTGTGGGAAGGGATTCTGTCGTTCATCCACCCTGCAGACACACCAGCGAGCTCACAAATTGCAGGGCTTGGCTTCTGCTGTTATTGCTGCTGTTAATCACATCCAGGACTGAACCATGTTAAATCTGAAAGTTGGAGTTTGTTTCTGTTAGAACACAAGAACTAGGAGCAGGAGTAGGCAATTCAGCCGCTCCTCTTTAAATTTATTCAGCATCCCGGCATCCATTGCGTTCTGAGGTAGTGAATTCCACAGATTCACAACCCTTTGAGAAAAGTAATTCCTCCTCATCTCTGATTTAAATCTACCACCCCTTAGCCTAAAACTATGGTGCCTCATTCTAGAATGCCCCACAAGGGGAAATATCTGCTCCACATCTACTCTGTCTATCCCCTTTAGCGTCTTATATACCTCAATTAGATCTCCTCTCATCCTTCCAAACTCTAGCCTGTATAGGCCTAAACTGCCCAATCTCTCCTCATAAGACAAGCCCCGCATCTCTGGAATCAATCTAGTGAACCTCCTCTGAACCGTCTCCAGTGCAACTACATCCTTCCTCAAGTAAGGGGACCAAAACTGTGCAAAGTATTCCAGGTGTGGTCTCACCAATGCCTTGTACAGTTGCAACAACACTTCCCTATCTTTATACTTTATTCCTTTAGCAATAAATGCCAAAATTCCATTTGCCTTCCTTATTACCTGCTGTACCTGCATACTACCTGTTGATGTTAATAATCCCTGTAACTGGGCTGGGGTTTAGTATTCTGGATAGCACTGTTGATGTACCTATAGCACTGTGGGTGTACCTGCACCACATGGACTGCAGCGGTTCAAGAAGGCAGCTCATCACTACTTCTCAAGGGCAATTAAGGGTGGGCAATTAATGCTGGCTCAGCCAGCGAAGCCCACATCCCATGAATGAATAAAAAAAATGTTAAATAAATCAGCTTAGTGTCAAACACACGTTGTCAGAGTCCTTGATTTCTCTAAGATAGGAGGAGACTGATTGATGTCCTGTTACCAACTGTTCCATTTTTGGACCTTTTCTCCTTTGTTAATGGCATTTATATAGCGCCTTTCAAAACTTCAGGATGGCCCAAAGTGCTTTACAGCCAATGAAGTTCTTTTGAAGTGTAATCACTGTTGTAATGTAGGAAATGCAGTCACCAAATTGTACACAGCAAGATCCCATGAATAGAACTGTGACTGAGACCACATAATCTGTTCAGTGATGTTTGTTTGGGGATAAATATGAAGCAGTACAGCAAGGAGAACTCCCCTGCTCTTTGGAATAACATTCTGGGAACTTTTACACCAACTGAGAGGGCAAATGGGGCCATAGTTGAAGGTCTCAACTGGAAGATGGGATCTCTGACAGTGCAGTACTGCATCAGAATATCAACCTGGATTTTATGCTCATGTTTCTGGATGTGGATTTGAACCCACAACCTCCTGACTCAGAGATAAGAATGCAACCACTGAACCACAACTAACACCTCATCATTACTCTAGATTATTTCAGTTCTCGTACCTTCAGTTACTCTCATGGACAAGTGTAAGATTTTAGTCCAGGAGTCACAGATTATCCAAAAAGGGAGTCATAGTCGTAGGTGATTTTAAAGCATTTTATTAACAAGCAACAGTTTTGATATGATATATCAGTTAAGTAGGCAGAAAAGACATACGACCCATAACAGGTGAGAATGGTTTACTGGTCCCAGATCAGGGGGATGCTGATCTCTGTGGCTGGAGGTGACAAGTCTCCTCGGAATGGTCCACTGGTCCCGGATCAGGAGGATGCAGATCTCCGTGGCTGGAGGTGGCAGTCTCCTCGGAATGGTTTACTGGTCCTGGATCAGGGGGATGTTGATCTCTGTAGCTGGAGGTGGCAGTCTCCTCGGAATGGTTTACTGGTCCTGGATCAGGGGGATGCTGATCTCCGTGGCTGGAGGTGGCAGTCTCCTCAGAATGGTTTACTGGTCCTGGATCAGGGGGATGCTGATCTCCGTGGCTGGAGGTGGCAGTCTCCTCAGAATGGTTTACTGGCCGCGGATCAGGGGGATCCTGATCTCCGTGGCTGGAGGCCACAGTTTCTCAGCCTCCTTGAGCCAAAGTATTTGGCCGAAGCCAACATGCATCATTTTGAGAAGCTCTTTCCTGTCTGAAATGATTTTTCCTCTCGAAAGCCCGTTCACGTACTTTATTCCTGAGGGTCTTATGTCAATCACTTATTCACTTGTCCATTAGCAAGGGACAGATATTCAATAAAATCCCTGCTATTTCTATTGGAAATCTGTTGTGTCATTTTGTGGCTCATTGCTTGCTACGACATCCTGTTTAATCTTTATTCAGACAGTTGGTTTACATATGGGTCATGAGATTTCCCACCCCACCAAGTTTGTCTTGTTTCAGTTTCTGTGGTTGAGACATGTCCTGGTCAAAGATAATAGGCCTACACTGTCCTGTGCTTGTCATTCCAGGAAGCTTTATTCATAAGTAAGAGAGAACGAGTCAATCCTATAATAATGAATTTCTTAAGATTTTATAAGAATATTAGACAGTGATTTGTTACAGATCTCCCCACCTCGAGAAGGGAATATTCTTATTGACTTCTCGCAAACTGATTTCTGCTTAACCCAGCTATTTCTAAGCTGTGTTTTCGTAATTTCTTTATTACATTCCGTCAATAACATAATAAAGCTACTAAAATTATCAGAATCAGCAACACAAACCTTTGAGCTGCACCAAGAATAAATGTAAAACCATTTCCAGTAAATGGTGATAACTATTGACTTTGATTCATCCTCCCCACCTGCAGTTCATCTCATAGAATTCTAAATTATTGGCACGTCGTCAATACATATGGTTCAAACAAAGGCTCATGCATGGACTTTAAAGACTCTCCAGCTCTCTGTTCACCTGCATCCAGCTTGTGGATGTTTTCTAAATCCAGATTTTATATCCCTCTTCACTTTAATTTTGCTCCCTCTGATGGTGACCAGGTTATAAATGCAATTTTCTTAAAAAGAGTTCAAAAATCTTCCAAGAGATTTATTAGTTTCATGTACACTTTCACTATGCCAATTTTTAAAAATTATTCTTTCATGGAATGTGACCATTCCTAATTGCACTCAGACCATTTCAGAACACAGTTTAGAGTCAACCACATTGCGGTGGAGTCACATGTAGGCCAGACCAGGTGAGGACAGCAGATTCAGTAATGAACCCAAGATTCAGTTAATTGACTTTAAATTCCACTAGCAGTCATGGTGGGATTTGAATCCATGTCTCCAAGCATTAACCTGAACATCTGGATTACAGGTCCAGTGATATCGCAACTACATCACCATCTCCCCTTTTATTCTAAGTGGAGAATTCCAATAATTGCCATTACATCTCACTCATGAGCCCTGGGGGAACTTTACTGTTCAATTCAATCTTCTCAGAATGTGGTGTCTGTAGATCGGAGACAGAAGTGTTTACCTGCATCATCAATGGGTGAAAATCCTGCAATTGCTTACCTAACAGCATTGTGGGAGCTCCTTCACCACATGGACTGCAGCGGTCAAACATCATCTTCTCCACAGGCAACTGGGACTGACAATATATGCTGGAATCGGTGGAGAGAGAAACAAAATGAAGGATTCAGGATCTGTAGAATGAATTACAGGCAACAAAAATGGTGCAAAATTTGATGATCAATATAAGCTCAAAAGCAGAACAGCTGGTAAGCCTGCGGCACATGGTCGGGGGATGGGTAGCGGTGGAAACCTCATTTAGATATGGTTGGCAGAGGGAATAGTAAAATGCGAAACATAACTAAAATACATTCATTATTAGAGACAGAGGAAGTTAGACAATGGCAGAGAGGTGATCAAGGAGGGCAGAGGTGAAACAGAGCAATGGATGGACATGGATTCAGATCCACAGTAAAGAAGTCACACCAGCCCCAGAGCCATGGAGCCTCTCACAGAAAACAGAGCAGAGCATGAAAAGCTATAAATTGTAATCGAATGATCAAAAAATACTCACCTCTGAAACAATTACAGTTTTCAATTTTAAAGTCTCTTGCTGGAGCCGGCAGCTGGAAATATATCAGGAGTTGAAAAGAAGCGTGAGAGGAGCCAGGAGTTGAAGAGAAGCGCGAGAGGAGCCTGAGTTGAAGAGAAGCGTGAGAGGAGGTGGGAGTTGAGGAGCGCGAGAGGAGTCGGGAGTTGAAGAGAAGCGCGAGAGGAGGTGGGAGTTGAAGAGAAGCGCGAGAGGAGCCTGGAGTTGAAGAGAAGCGCGAAAGGAGATGGGAGTTGAAGAGAAGCGCGTGAGGAGCTGGCAGTTGAAGAGAAGCGCGAGAGGAGCTGGCAGTTGAAGAGAAGCGTGAGAGGAGCCGGGAGTTGAAGAGAAGCGCGAGAGGAGCCGGGAGTTGAAGAGAAGCGCGAGAGGAGCCGGCAGATGAAGAGAAGCGCGAGAGAAGGTGGGAGTTGAAGACAAGCATGAGAGGAGCCTGGAGTTGAAGAGAAGCGTGAGAGGAGCCTGGAGTTGAAGAGAAGCGTGAGAGGAGCCTGGACGTGAAGAGAAGCGCAAGAGGAGCCTGGACGTGAAGAGAAGCGCGAGTGGAGCCGGGAGTTGAACATGAGCGCGAGAGGTGTCGGGAGTTGAAGAGAAGCTGGGAGAGCAGAGGTGACTGAGGGAGTTCGGTGAGGAGGGAACGAGGTGATCCTTTGAGTACTGTGAGTACGGTCGGGTAAGTATTTACTACTTTTATCGCTTATAGTTTTTAAGGTCTTATTTTGTTGTTCATTGTTTGTAAGGGCTATATTCTGTAACAACAGGAGCAGGGAAGAACGGCCCTAGAGTAATTGATATTAAGTGTCTTCCAAAAGGTTTAATTTCATTTAAAGGGGTAAGCAGGAGCAGGAAGGCAGATTATCTGAATGGCTATAAATTGAGAGAGGGGAATATGTAACGAGACCTGGGTGTCCTCATACACCAGTAGCTGAAGGTAAGCATGCAGGTGCAGCAGGTGGTAAAGAAGGCAAATGGCCTTCATAGCCAAAGGATTCGAGTACAGGAACCATACAGGCTTGCTGCAATTGTACAGGGTCTTGGTGAGACCATACCTGGAATATTGTGTGCAGTTTTGGTCTCCTTATCTGAGGAAGGATGTTCTTGTTATTGAGGGAGTGCAGCAAAGGTTTACCAGACTGATTCCTGGGATGGCAGGACTGTCATATGAGGAGAGATTGAGTCGGTTAGGATTATATTCGCTGGAGTTCAGAAGAATGAAGGGGGGATCTCATAGAAACCTATAAAATTCTAACAGGACGAGACAGGGTACTTGCAGGAAGGAGCTTCCCGATGGCGGGGGAGTCCAGAAGCAGGGATCACAGTCTGAGGATACGGGGTAGACCATTTAGGACTGAGATGAGGAGAAATCTCTTCACCAGAGAGTGGTGAGCTTGTGGAATTCACCACCACAGAAAGTAGTTGAGGCCAAAACATTGTATGTTTTCAAGAAGGAGTTAGATATAGCTCTTGAGGCGAAAGGGATCAAAGGATATGGGGAGAAAGCGGCAGCAGACTATTGAGTTGGATGATCAGCCATATAAAGGCACTTACACATTTTAAAATTGATGATCTGCAATCAAAATTGGTTCTAGCAAGTCATAGTTAGGATAAGATTAGAACCTGTGAACAGACATTAATAGGTTAATAAAAACAGAAAATGCTGGTAAAACTCAATAGGTCTGGCAGCATCTGTGGAGAAAAAAATCGAGTTAACGTTTGAGTCTGTATGATTCTTCTTCAAAGCTTAAGAAGTCATACGGACTTGAAATGTTAATTGTTAGCATTTTCTGTTTTTATTTCAGATTTCCAGCAAACCACTCGTGTGAAAAAGTTTTTTCTATTTCGAAGTTTGCTTCTTTTACAAATCACTTTAAATCTGGGCAACAACTCATTATTTTCTAATTTCCGAGGCTTGCTTAAAAGGATCTGGATGCAGAGAATTATGTAAAAATAGAATGTGTATTTAGCCTTTAGGCACAACACCCTGGACCAATTTGAAGAGAATCCCAAGATCTCTGAGAAGCCTACATCAATGAGAAGAAAGGGTGAGATTGGAGGACCGCGAGGGAGCGGTTTGTCCTCCAACCAATCGGAGTGAATGAGGGGCGAGATCGGGCTGTGACTGAGGCATACGCAATGCAGGTAATGGCGAAGCAGAACAAAAACAGAATTACTTGGAAAAACTCAGCAGGTCTGGCAGCATCGGCGGAGAAGAAAAGAGTTGACATTTCGAGTCCTCATGACCCTTCAACAGAACTAGGTGAATCCAAGGAGAGGGGTGAAATATAAGCTGGTTTAAGGTGTTTTTGGGGGGGAGCGGGGGGGGGGGGGAGAGAAGGGGAGGGGGTGGTGTGGTTGTAGGGACAAGCAAGCAGCGATAGGAGCAGATAATCAAAAGATGTCACAGACAAAAGAACCAAAAGATCACAGAGGTGTTGAAGTTGGTGATATTATCTAAACAAATGTGCTAATTAAGAATGGATGGTAGGGCACTCAAGGTATAGCTCTAGTGGGGGTGGGGGGGCATAAAAAATTTAAAAATAATGGAAATAGTTGGGAAAAGAAAAATCTATATAAATTATTGGAAAAAACAAAAGGAAGGGGGAAGAAACAGAAAGGGGGTGGGGATGGAGGAAAGAGTTCAAGACCTAAAGTTGTTGAATTCAATATTTAGTCCGGAAGGCTGTAAAGTGCCTAGTCGGAAGATGAGGTGCTGTTCCTCCAGTTTGCGTTGGGCTTCACTGGAACAATGCAGCAAGCCAAGGACAGACATGTGGGCAACAGAACAGGGTGGAGTGTTAAAATGGCAAGCGACAGGGAGGTTTGGGTCATTCTTGCGGACAGACTGCAGGTGTTCTGCAAAGCGGTAATCCGGTTTACGTTTGGTCTCTCCAAAGGAGACCGCATTGGGAGCAATGAGTACAGTAGACTAAGTTGGGGGAAATGCAAGTGAAATGCTGCTTCACTTGAAAGAAGTGTTTGGGCCCTTGGACAGTGAGGAGAGAGGAAGTGAAGGAGCAGGTGTTACATCTTTTGCGTGGGCATGGGGAGGTGCCATAGGTGGGGGTTGAGGAGTAGGGGGTGATGGAGGAGTGGACCAGGGTGTCCCAGAGGGAACGATCCCTACGGAATGCCGACAATGGGGGTAAAGGGAAGATGTGTTTGGTGGTGGCATCATGCTGGAGTTGGCGGAAATGGCGGAGGATGATCCTTTGAGTGCGGAGGCTGGTGGGGTGATAAGTGAGGACAAGGGGGACCCTATCATGTTTCTGGGAGGGAGGAGAAGGCGTGAGGGCGGATGCGCAGGAGATGGGCCGGATACGGTTGAGGGCCCTGTCAACGACCGTGGGTGGAAAACCTCAGTTAAAGAAGAAGGAGGACATGTCAGGGGAACTGTTTTTGAAGGTAGCATCATCAGAACAGATGCGACGGAGGCAAAGGAACTGAGAGAATGGGATGGAGTCCTTACAGGAAGCGTGGTTTGAGGAGCTGTAGTCGAGGTAGCTGTGGGAGTCGGTAGGCTTGTAATGGATATTGGTGGGCAGTCTATCACCAGAGATTAAGACAGAGAGGTCAAGGAAGGGAAGGGAAGTGTCAGAGATGGACCACGTGAAAACAATGGAGGTGTGGAGATTGGAAGCAAAATTAATAAATTTTTCCAAGTCCCAACGAGAGCATGAAGCAGCACCGAAGTAATCATCGATGTACCGGAGAAAGAGTTGTGGAAGGGGGCCGGAGTAGGACTGGAACAAGGAATGTTCCACATACCCCATAAAGAGACAGGCATAGCTGGGGCCCATGCGGGTACCCATAGCCACACCTTTTATTTGGAGGAAGTGAGAGGAGTTGAAGGAGAAATTGTTCAGTGTGAGAACAAGTTCAGTCAGACGGAGGAGAGTAGTGGTGAATGGGGACTGTTCGGGCCTCTATTCGAGGAAGAAGCTAAGGGCCCTCAGACCATCCTGGTGGGGGATGAAGGTGTAGAGGGATTGGACATCCATGGTGAAGAGGAAGCGTTTGGGGCCAGGGAACTGGAAATTGTTGATGTGACGTAAGTTGTCAGAGGAATCACGGATGTAGGTGGGAAGGGACTGGACAAGGGGAGAAAGAAGGGAGTCAAGATAACGAGAAATGAGTTCCATGGGGCAGGAGCAGGCTGACACGATCGATCTACCGGGACAGTGCTATTTGTGGATTTTGGGTAGGAGGTAGAAGCGGGCCGTCCGAGGTTGGGCGACTATCAGGTTGAAAGCTGTGGGAGGAAGATCCCCAGAGGAGATGAGGTCACTGACAGTCCTGGAAACAATGGCTTGATGTTCAGTGGTGGGGTCATGGTCCAGGGAGAGGTAGAAGGAAGTGTCTGCGATTTGATGCTCAGCCTCCGCGAGGTAGAGGTCTGTGCGCCAGACAACAACAGCACTACCCTTGTCAGCAGGTTTGATGACAATGTCAGGGTTGGACCTGAGAGAACGGAGTGCAGTAAGTTCAGAGAGAGAGAGATTAGAATGGGTGAGTGGAGCAGAAAAATTGAGATGACTAATGTCGTGCTGACAGATCTTATAATGGCGATGCAGAGACGCTTCTTTGTCAGATCCGCAACCGGTAAGAGGGTGGGACAAAGGGAGCGATGGATCCGTCGATTGGGCGGGGAGGCTTCGTAAACATGTTGGGCAAGCCCAAACCCTGAAAAGGATCTTATCGGTCCCCCGTTTGTATGGAGCGAGGCCACAGCTTCCAGAGACCAGGTCGCCATCTTTATTGGGGGCAGTGTGCAGCAGGTGCATGTGTGGCCGCCATCTTTTTAGGGGGCAATGTTTTTAATGAAAAGTTTGTTCCCCATAGTTAAGAATGGTGACAACTTGACCATCAAGCTGCATTACCCTTTAAGTCCCAGCGTCTTATTGATGAGGCAGTGCGGTGCACAGAAGGCAAGAAAGGGAAGCAAATCCTGCTCTCCTGATCCCAATGCCTCATAGGAATTTCTACCCTATGTGTCCATAAACTCACATCTCTGTTCAGCGAGATGAAGACAGGACCCATTGCAGAAACTCATGATACTGAGTAGACGTCATCCTCAAATCGAGGGACTGCTAATGATGACAAAAGGCAATGTGCAGCAGGGCACTTACCCGATCATCCTGAGCCAGTAAGCATGAGAAGTGAATGTTATGAATTTCCATCATGGACTGACAGGGATAGATTTTGGAAACTCCTTTTACAGGGGGTTAGAAGGGGAGAATTCACACACAGTGAACTCAAACCAAGAAAAATATTTATATTGTCTGAATTTCTGGGTTTCAGAACTTGAGTGGCGGCTGGAGTCACTGTTGTGTATCTGCGAGGCAGAGGACTACATGGATAGCACATTTAAGGAGGTGGTCACACCGCAGGTCAGAAGTGTACAGCCAGAGAGGGAATGGGTGACCACCAGGCAGTCTAAGAGAACCAGGCAGGTAGTGCCAGAGTCCCCTGAGTCTATCCTGTTTGCTAATTGGTTTTCCATTTTGGATGCTGATGAAGGCGATAGTTTCTCAGGGGAGTGCAGCCAGAGCCAAGCCTGTGGCACCACAGGCGATTCAGCTGTACGGGGGATGGGGAGGAAGAAGAGTGGAAGGGCAATTGTGATAGGGGATTCCATAATCAGGGGATCGGACACGTGTTTCTGTGGCAGTAAACGTGACTCCAGGATGGTGTGTTGCCTCCCCGGTGCCAGGGTGAAGGATGTCACAGAGTGGCTGCAGGACATCCTTCGGGGGGAGAGGGATCAGCTGGAAGTTGTGGTCCACATTGATACCAATGACATAGGTAGGAAGAGGGATGAGGTTCTGAAAGTAGATTTCAGGAAGTTAGGAAGCAAATTGAAAAGCAGGAGCTCAAGAGCAGTAATCTCAGGATTAATCCCAGTGCCACGTGCTAGTGAGCACAGGAATAGGAGGATTGATCGATTAAATACGTGGTTGAAGAATTGGTGTAGGAGGGAGGGCATCAGATTTCTAAGGCATTGGGACCAGTTCTGGGGCAGGTTGGACCTGTACAAGCTGGACAGATTACATTTTAACAGGACAGGGACTGATATACTCACAGGGAGATTTGTTAATGCTGTTGGGGTGGGTTTAAACAAGCTTGTCAGGGGGTGGTCCAAATTGGAAGAAAGTAAAGTTGGTAACAGGAAGTAGGATTGAGACCATAACGCAAGAGAAACAAAGCAGAGCTTTGAGTATGCTTTGAATATGAAATGATGTCAAAAAGACAAAGTTAAGGGCACTCCACCTGAATGCGCGCAGCATTCGCAATAAGGTAGATGATCTAAAGGCACAAATAGAGGTGAATGAGTATGATATAATTGCCATTACAGAAACATGGCTGCATGGTGACCAAGACTGGGAACTGAATATTCAAGAACATTCGACATTTAGGAAGAACAGACAAGAAGGGAAAGGAGGTGGAGTTACGCTGATAATAAGGGGTGGGATCAGTGCATTAGTAAGGGAAGATTTCAGATAGGGAGAACAATGCGTGGAATCTGTTTGAGTGGAGCTAAGAAACAGCAAAGGGCAGTAGACATTGATTGGAGTTGTTTATCGGCCACCAAAGTGGTGGTAATGTGGGGCATGGTATTAATCAGGAGATGAGAGAAGCATGTAGCATGGGCAATGCAGTAATCATGGGTGACTTCAATCTGCATATAAACCGGTAAACCAATTGAGCATTAAAGTTGTGGAAGATGAGTTTCTGGAGTGTGTTGGGATGGTTTTCCCGAGCAGTATATTGAGGAACTGACAAGAGAACAGGCTATTTTAGATCTGGTATTATATAATGAAAAGAGGCTAATTAATAATCTTGTTGTAAAAGACCCTTTAGGGATGAGTGACCACAATATGATAGAATTTCACATTATGTTTGAAAGTGAGGTAGTTCACTGTGAAGCAAAGATGTTAAAGTTGAATAAAGGAAATTATGACAGAGTGAGGGACAAATTGGCTGAGATGGATTTGGAAAATACATTAAAAGGTATGACTGTACATTGGCAATGGATAGTCTTCAAAGAACCATTACATAGCTTACAGCACCTATGCATTCATTCAAGGTGCAAAAACCCAAAAAGTCAGTCAACCGTGATTGACAAAGGAAGTTAAGGATTGCATAAGACTAAAAGAAAAGGCTTATAAAGTTGGCAGAAGTAGTAGTAAACCTGAGGTTTGGGAGGTTTTTAGAATACAGCAAAGGAAGACGAAGAAACTGCTAAAGAAAGGGAGAATAGAATATGAATGCAATCCAGCAGAAAATATCAAAGTGGACTATAAAAGCTTCTGTAGGGATGTAAAAAGGAAGCGTTTGGCTAAGACAAATGTGGGTCCATTATAGGCAGAGTCAGGAGAATTCATAACAGGGAATAGAGAAATTGCAGAGAAGCTAAATGATTGGTTTGTATCTGTTTTCACAGGAAGGTAAAGGGAATCTCCCAGATTTAGAGATCCAGGGACTAGGGAGAATGAGGAGTTGAAGGAAATTGGTATAAGTCAGAAGATTGTATTGAAGAATTTAATGGGACTGAAAGTTGATAAGTCACTGGGACTTGATATTCTGCACCCCAGAGGGTTGAAAGAGGTTGTTATAGAGATAGTGGATGCACTGGTGATCATTTTCCAAAATTCTATAGATTCTGAAATGGTTCCTGAAGATTGGAAGGTAGCAAATTTCACCCCACTATTTAAGAAGGGATGGAGAAAGAAAACAGGGAACTACAGACCTGTTAACCTCACATCAGTAGTAAGGAAAATGCTAGAATCCATTATAAAGGATGTGATAAATGGATATTTGGATAATCATGATCTGATTGGGCATAGTCAGCATGGATTTGCAAATGAGAAATCATGTTTGACGAACTTGTTGGAGCTTTTTGAGGATGTTACTAACAAAATTGATAAAGGAGAGTCGATGGACATGGTGTACTTGGATTTTCAGAAGGCATTTGATAAAGTGCCCCAGAGGAGGTTGATTAGCAAAATAAAAGCAAATGGGATAAGAGGCAATATACTAGCATGGATTAAGAATTGGCTAACAGGCAGAAAACAGAGAGCAGGAATAAGCAGGTTATTCTCGTGTTGGCAAGCTGTGACTTGTGGGGTACCTCAAGCATCAGTGCTTGGGCCCCAGCTGTTCACAATACGCCAATGATTAGGATGTGGGGACCAAATGTAATATTTCCAAGTTCATGGATGATACAAAGCTAGGCGGGAATGTGTGTTGTGAGGAAGATGTGAAGTGGCTACAAGGGGATGCGATGGCATTGTGGTATTGTTGTTGGACTAGTAATTCAGAGACCCAGGGTATGCTCTGGGGACCTCGGTTTGAATCCAGCCATGGCAGATGGTAGAATTTGAATTCAGTTAAAATCTGGAATTAAAAGCCTAAATGATGAAACCATGAAACCATTGTTGAATATTGTAATGACCCATCTGGTTCACTAATACCCCTTTAGGGAAGGAAATCTGCCATCCTTATCTGGCCTACATGTGACTGCAGACCCCACAATGTGATTGACTCTTAAATGCCCTCTGAACTAGGGCAATTAGGGATGGGCAAAGACCGCTGGCCTGGCCAGTGATGCCCATCCCATGAATGAATTAAAAAAAAGAGGATTTGGACAGACTGAGTGGGCAAGAATATGGCAGATGGAATATAATGTGGAAAAATGTGAGGTTAACAACTTTGGTAGAATGAACAGATGTGTAGAGCATTTCCTAAATGGTAAGAGATTAGAAAGTGTAGATGCACAAAGGGACCTGGGTGTCCTTGTCTATATGTCACTGACAGCTAATATGCAGATGCAGCTGATGGAATGTTAGCCTTTATCGCAAGAAGATTTGAATACAGGAGTAGTGAAGTCTTGCTTCACTTATATAGAAGCTTGGTTAGACTGCACCTGGAGTACTGTGTGCAGTTTTGGCCCCTTAATTCATAAATGATATTATTGCCATAGACGAAGTGCAACAAAGGTTCACCAGACTTGTTCCGGGATGGCAGGACTATCTTATGAGGAGACCTTGGAGAAAATGGGCCTGTATTCTTGAGAGTTTCAAAAAATGAGAGGTGATCTCATTGAAACCTACAAAATACTTAAAGGAATAGACAGGGTAGATGCAGGTAAGATGTTTCCTCTGGTCAGGGAGTCTAGAACTAAGAGACACAATTTCAAAGTAAGGGGCAAGCCACAGAGGACTGAGATGAGGAGAAATTATGAGGGGCATGGACAGGATGGAAAGGGAGCAGCTGTTCCCCTTAGTTGAAGGGTCAATCACAAGGGGACATAAGTTTAAAATGAGGGGCAGGAGGTTTAGGGGGGATGTGAGGAAAAACTTTTTTACCCAGAGGGTGGTGAGGGTCTGGAATATGCTGCCTGGGAGGGTGGTGGAGGCAGGTTGCCTCACATCCTTTAAAAAGGATGAGCACTTGGCACGTCATAACATTCAAGGCTATGGGCTAAATGCTGGCAAATGAGATTAGGTAGGTAGGTCAGGTATTTCTTACGTGTTGGTGCAGACTCGATGGGCTGAAGAGCCTTTTCTGCACTGTGATTTTCTACGATTCTGTGATACTCAGAGGGTTGTGAATTTTTAGAATTCTCTACCCCAGAGGGGCGTGGAAGCTCAGTCACTGAGTATGTTTAAGGTAGAGATTGATAGATTTCTGATTAACAGTAAAGGGCCATGGGGATAGTGTGGGTAAAAGGCATTTAAGTGTTCGATCTGCCATGATAGTATTGAACGGTGGAGCAGGTTGGACGGGCTGAATGGTCTTCTCCTATCCCTATGTTTCTATCCTGACTACTAGTGATTGCTTCTGTAGACTGATAGGGTACCAGAAGCTGAAGTCAGTTTTCAGGAGTATCTGAAAGGAGGAAAGGAAGATAAAAAGGTGGAGAGGGTTAGGGAGGAAATTCTACAGCTTAAGATCTTGGCAGTTGCAGATGCGGCTATCAAACATGGAGCAAATAAAATCAGGAATACTCAGGAAGTCAGAAATAGAGGAGCGCAGATATCTTGGAGGTAACAAAGGGATGGATGATGGTTTCAGCAGCAGATGAGCTGAGGCTGGGGTGGAGTCCGGCGATGTCACTGAGGTTGATTATTGTCTTGACGATGATGCCAATATGCGGTTGGGAGCTTGCTTCGGGGTCAAATATGACACCAATGTTTCAGACTCAGACTGTTGTTAAGGAGGGGGCTGGAATCAGTGTCTAGGGTTTGTAGTGGGAACTGAAGGGAATAGCTTCAGTCTTCCCAATGTTTAAATGGAGGAAATTTGTGTTCATCCAGTACTGGATGTCAGACAAGTCAGGACGGAGTGTAACTTGGAGGGGTGATTGGAGGTGACGCTGTTACCCTGTTCCTCTGGATGGTGGGGGTTGAGTGTTTTGGAAAGTCTGTCAAAGTTCTGGTCAAGTTGCAGAAATAGAAAATCCCTCTCCTTCTCTGCGCCTGATCCCAATCCTTTCTCAATCTCCTCTTCACATGGAGGCTAGAGTCTTGTGTAGGCCCAAACTGGGTAGCAGGTTCCCTTCCCTGAAGAATATTAGTGAACCAGTTGAGTTTTTACGACAATCCAGCAGTTTTCATGGTCTCTTTTCCCTTGTGCCGGCCGCACAAATTACCAGATTCTTTCAGCTCAATTTCACAACCTGCCTTAGTGTTTGCGTGGGGTCTCTCTCACTCCTTTTTTTCTGTTTTAAATTGATTTCACAGGGTGTCAGAAGGAGAAGATTTGCATGATGGAAACTGAGACCAAACATCACATCAGGATCTGATGGAGTCGCCCAGTTTATCGTAACTTGAGTACATTGGATTTTGAACGTGGAAGGAAAAAGCACCGTTCACAATGGGGAGAAACTTTACATGTGTTCTGTGTGTGGACGAGGCTTAAGCCAATCATCTGGTTTGTCAAGACACAAGTGCATTCACACAGGAGAGAAACCATGGAAATATGGGGACTGTGAGGAGGCATTTGGTTACCCGTCTGAACTGGAAACTCATCAACACACACACTGGAGAGAGATCATTCATTTGCTCCATATGTGGGAAAGGATTTACTCGATCATCAAACTTGCTTACACACCAGCGAGTTCACACTAGAGAGAGGCTGTTCACCTGTTCTGCATGTGGGAAAGGATTCACCGGTTCCTCCAACCTGCTGAAACATCAGCGAGTTCACAATGGGGAGAGACCATTCTCCTGCTCAGAGTATGGGAGGGGATTCACCCATTTATCCACCCTGTTGAGACACCAGCGAGTTCACACTGATGAGACCTTTTAAATGTCTGGAATGCAGGAAATGCTTTAAAAGTTCTGGGGAACTGATATCCCATCAACATGTTCACACTGATGAGAGACCTTTTAAATGCCCACAATGTGGGAAGTCCTATAAAAGTTCCTGGGAACTGATGTCTCATCAACGTGTTCACACTGACGAGAGACCGTTCAGGTGCTCTCACTGCGGGACTGGGTTCAAGCGATCATCTCAACTCACTGTACACCAGCGAATTCACACCAGGGAGAGGCCGTTCACCTGCTCCGAGTGTGGGAAGGGATTCACTCAGACATCCCACCGACTGAATCATCAGCGAGTTTACAAGTAACTACAATGATTGGATTTTGCTGTTAATCACATCTAGGATTGAACCATGTTCAGTGGTGTCTGTTCCTATTCATGTTAATAAATCCCAGAGCAGTTATAGGGGAAAATATTGTTGACAAGAGAAAAATAAATCAGCTTTGTACTAAACATGCAGTATGTTGAATCTTTTTTTGTTCATTCATGGGATGTGGGCCTCGTTGGCTAGGCCAGCATTTATTGCCCACCCCTAATTGCCCTTGAGAAGGTGCTGAGCTGCCTTCTTGAACCGCTGCAGTCCATGTGGTGTAGGTTCAGTTTCTTTCCTTATAGACATCATAACGCTTTGATACAACCGAGTTTCTTGCTGGGCCATTTAAAAATAAACCACAATGCTTTGGGTCTGGTAGACCAGACCGGGTAAGGACGGCAGATTTCCTCCCCTAAAGGGCATTATTGAACTAGATGAGTTTTTACAACACTCAATTTATGGTCATCATTAAACGTTTTGTTCCAGATTTTTATTGAATTTAAATTTCACCATATGCCGTTGTGGGATTTGAACCTAGGTCCCCCGATCATTACCAGCTGGTCTCAGGATTATTCATCCAATGACAATAATACTACACCACTGCCTCTCCCTTTAATGTCACTAATATATGTTAATTCCTTTTGAAGGTCTCTCCCTCTCCTCTGTCTCCTCCATCCTTATCAACAACAACAAGTGTGAGGAGCTCATGGAGCTTCTTTGTCACTAAGATTGAGACAATCCTTTCACCTGCCTCTGTTACTCCCCTCCTTCCACTATGCCACAGGGCCAAACTGTCTCTAATGTTCCCCCTTGTCCGAGCCCTGCACTCACAGTTCCTCTCCTATCTCCCATCAAACCCGGTCAGAGCTCTTCTTGTGCAGGAGACCCACCTCCTGGTCCCTCGATTCTATTCCTGCCAAACTGCTGACGATCCATCTTCCCTGTGTTGCTGATATTGTTAAAAGTGCTCTCTCTCTCTTCTGGTTATGCCCTTCTCACCCTTACCCTTCCTGAAAAAAACCCTTCACCACACCTCCCTTGCAAACTACCACACCGTCTGCTACCACTCCCTTTCTTCTCCAACGTCCTTGAACTTGGTTTTCCCCAAGGATCTTTTCTTGGACCCTCCTATTTCTCATCTACATGCTGCCACCAGGTGACATCATCCAAAAACATTGTGTTAGTTTTCCCATGTACACTGACAACACCCAGTACTACCTCCCCAACATCCCTTTCCATTCCTCCACTATTACTAAATTATCAAACTGTTTATCCGACATCCAGCACTGGATGAGCAGAAATTTCTTCCAATTAAAAACTGGGAAGACCAAAGCCATTGTCTCCTGTCACCACTACAAATTCTGTTCCCTAACTACCGAGTCCATCCCTCTCCCTGGGAACTGTCTGAGGCTGAACCACACTCTTCACAATCTTGGTGTCATATTTGATCCCAAGATGACTTTCCAGCCACATATCCACACCATCATTAATACCAGATATTTCCACCTCCGTAACGTCACCTGTCTCCACCCTACCCCAGCTCATCTGTTGCTGAAATTCTCCTCATACCCATGACTTGACTATTATAATACATTCCTGGCCAGCCTCTCACATTCACCCTGCCCTGCCACCCCATCTCCCCGCAACAACCTGGAAACGAGATCATCCAAAACTCTGCTGCCCGTATGTGTTCTCACGCTAAACGCAGGGGCAGATAGTGTCACAGTGATAACGTCACTGGACTAGTATTCCAGAGGGTGAGGCTTTGGATCTGGGAATGTGGGTTCAATTCCCACATTCCACCCAAACCTTCTGCAGACATTTTTAGCAACAAATTTCAAAATAGTATTTATGCATAAACACAGTGACCTGAATCAGGCAGGAAATGTTTGCCTTATTTGTGTGGAATGGCCACCGTCAGCTCTATGATTCGATCATATTGTGTTTATTATGAATCATTATCCTGTAATAGAATCACATGATCTCATTATAGTACAGCACAGAAGGAGGCCACTTGGCTCATCATTCAAAGAGCAATCCAGTTAATCCCACTGCCCCACTCTTAACCCATATCCCTGGACGAGGATTCAGCCGATCATCTGGCCCGTCAAGACACAAGCTCAGTCACACTGGGGAGAAACCGTGTTAACGCGGGGACAGTGGAAAGGGATTAATTACTCATTTGAGTTGGAAAGTCATCAGTGCCTGCACACGGGGGACAGGCTGTTCACCTACTCCACGCATGAGAAGGGGTTCAATCGGTCATCAAGCCTCCAAACACACCAACGAGTTCATACTGGAGAGGATTTAAATGCTTCAACTGTGACAAGAGCTTTCAAAGCCAGTTCCCATTTTATAGTCTTAGCGTAAGTGAGGGCTTCCCAAACTGAGGGTCATGACCACAATGGGGTGTGAGACAAGAATTTGGGCTCCAACTGTTTCCTGACAGCTGTGAGGCCCCTTTAAATCCTCACGGTTTTTGTTTTGTTAGTGGATGTGGCCTAATGGACGACTCTCTGAGGCTCAATTGCTGCTGCAAAAAACACTTGTGAAAAGGTCAGTGTTCATTTTTTCTGGAAAGTCGCTTTCTTCAACAATCAGGATCATAATGTATTAACAATAGGAATCATAATGTATTTAACAATCAGGACACTAACATTAATAATCAGAATCCTATTGCATCAAAATGAGGATCCTATTACATCAATGCTCAGGTTCCTATTAAATTAATGATCAGAGTCCAATTACTTTAAGATTCAGGATCTCAACACATTAATAATCAGGATATTATTACATTAATATTCTGGTGGCCATTGCATCAACAATCAGGATCTTATTGTATAAATAATCATCATCCTAATACATTAATAATCAGCATTAATTACATTCATTACAGTTCCAATCGCAATAATAATCAGCTGCCTACTGCTTCAATAACCAGAAAATTATTGCACTTATCAGGATGCTAATTAATAATCAGAATTATTTCAATTAATAATCAGAGTCATATGGCATCAATAATCAGGACACTGCATGTTGCCATGAAAGGAGTGGCTGAGACTGAGCAGCTTTGGTGGACAGTCAATTTTCTCCAAACTCTTGTCGAGTCCTGCCCTGCTGAGGGTGCCAAATGCTTTCCTGAGATCTACACTAGTAAGGTAAAGAGGTATATCCTGTTCTCTACACTTCGCTTATAGCTGGCATCTGGAGAAGATCATGTTCACTGTAGATCTGCCAGCTCTGTGCTCCTGGATACACTCAGTCTGCAAGTAGATGAAATATTTAAGCATAATCCCAGCAAAGGCCTTCCCAGTGACACTAAGGAGTGAGATGTCCCTGTAGTTTGTTGCAATCTCCTCTGTCACCTTTGTTTTTCCGAAATGTTTGTATCACACGTCCTGTGGAACTGATCCTGATTGTCAGCAAAGATTAATTCGCACTTTCTAATTGGAGATGTTAATCAGTGGAACCTGTCAGACACTGAATTTGCAAAGGCCAATTTAAGATTGAAGTAAAAGTTCATGATTTTATTGTAAATGAGTTCCTGTTGAAGGTTCTTGAATTTAGGGGAAAGATCACAGATGGTGTTTTTAAAAAGGGACACTACAGCCTCGAAAATCAGTGACATTTCCAGTGTATTAAACTCCAGCCAGTTATAGGGTTGTTAACATCAACAGAAACAAACCAGATATTGTCAGACTATCAGTCCTGAATGTGATTAACAGCAGCAATAATAGCAGAATCCAATCCTTGCTGTCACTTGTGAACTCGCTGATGTCTCAGCAGGCTGCCAGGCTGAGTGAATCCCTTCCCACACACGGAGCAGGTGAATGGCTTCTCTCCAGTATGAGTGCGTTCATGTAAATGCAGGCTGCCAGACTGAGTGAATCCCTTCCCACACATTGAACAGGTGAACGGTCTCTCCCCAGTGTGTGTGCGTTGGTGAGTAGTGAGGGTGGATGACAGCCTGAAACTCTTCCCACATGAAGTGCAGCTGAATGGCTTTTCCCCAGTGTGAACTCGCTGGTGTGTCAGCAGGGTGGATGACTGAGTGAATCCCTTCCCACACACAGAGCAGGTGAACGGTCTCTCCCCTGTGTGAACTCGCTTATGTGAATCGAGGTCAGCTGAACACCTGAACCTCATTCCACAGCAAGTGCAGTAAAATGGCCTCTCCCCAGTGTGAACTCGCTGGTGTGTCAGCAGGGTGGATGACTGAGTGAATCCCTTCCCACACACAGAGCAGGTGAACGGCCTCTCCCCTGTGTGAACTCGCTTATGTGAATCGAGGTCAGCTGAACACCTGAACCTCATTCCACAGCAAGTGCAGTAAAATGGCCTCTCCCCAGTGTGAATTCACTGGTGTGACAGCAGGGTGGATGACTGAGCAAATCCCCTCCCACACACAGAGCAGATGAATGGTTTCTCCCCAGTGTGAACTCGCTGGTATTCAACAAGGGCAGATGAATGCCTGAACCTCTTTCTACAGGAAGTACAGTTGAATGGCTTCTCTTCAGTGTGAATTTGTTGGTGTGACTGAAGACCGGATGAATGAGTGAATCCCTTCCCACACACAGAGCAGGTGAACAGCCTCTCCCCAGTGTGAAGTCGCTAGTGTGCAGTGAGATGGGATGACCGCCTGAACCTCTTTCCACAGTATGTGCAGCTGAAAAGCCTCTCTTCAGTGTGAATTCGCTGGTGTAACATAAGGCAGGATGTTCGAGTAAATCCCTTCCCACACACAGAACAGATGAACGGTTTCTCCCCAGTGTGACTGCATCGATGCATTTCCAGCTGATGTGGATAATAGAATCCTTTCCCACAGTCCTCACATTTTCACAGTTTCTCCATGGTCCCCGTGTCCATGTGTCTCTCCAGGTTGGATGATTAGTTGAAGCCTCATTCACACACACAATACATGTACAGTTTCTCCCACTGTGAACAATGCGATGCTTTTTCAGGCTAACTGGTTAAAACTCTTTCCACAGTTGTGCACTGGAACACTCTCACTCGGGTGTGTGTGTCTCAGTGTTTTTCCAGTCACACTGATGTTTGAAATCTTTTCCCACAGACAGAACAGACAAATATTTCTCCTTCACATTTAAAGGCCAATGATATTCAGGTCCAGATGCATCGAGTGGTTCTGTCAGATTTGACTTGATGTTTGGTTTGAGTTTCCTGTCTGTAAATCCTCCCTTTCTAATGACCTGTGAAAGGAGTTTACAAATGTCATCGCTGTAAGTCCAGGATAGAAATTCAGAACTGACAGATCTAGTTTCTGTGGAACATTTTTCATTTTTGCTCATCTCACACACTCTATGACTCTTGCCTGCACAGAATCCAGTTAAGTTTCTTTCTTTTATTCCCAGTTTTCTCTCTCTCTTTACTCTGGGTTCGGTTCACCGTTCCCTGTTTGCAGACTGAGAATAAAATCAATGAGTCAATAATTTTCTTTCCTGGTCACTGGGACCCTGAAATCCTGCCTACTCGATTGGCCCTCACCAACATGGCTGCACACGCACCCTGCTGTCTGAACAAGCCCTGCCTTCCTCACTCAAATGGGAACCAGCAGCTGGAGTAACCAGGGCTTGTCACCAGGAAGGGAGGCCCACCTCCCTGATCTGCCCAAACTGCCTATTCCTTAGGCAGTCCCTCGGGTTTGAAGGTGACTTGCTTCCGCTCTGATTTGTTGGGTTCTGAGATGGCTGATAAGTTCAATGCTTGATCTTCCATGCCAGTCATCAAGTCCCTATCTACTCTAATCCCATTTTCCAGCACTTGGCCCATAGCCTTGCATGCTACGGCATTTCAAGTGTTTATCTCAATACTTCTTAAATGTTGTGAGGTTTCTTGCCTCTACCACCCTTTCAGGCAGTGAGTTGCAGATGCCCCCCCCATCCTCTGGGTGAAAATACATTCCTCAAATCCCCTCTAAACCTTCAGCCCATCACCTTAAATCTATGCCCCCTGGTTACTGACCCATCCACCAAGGGGAAAAGTTTCTTCCTATCCATGCCCCTCATAACTTTGTATATCTCAGTCAGATCCCCCTTCAGCCTTCTCTGCTCTAAGGAAAACAATCCCCGCCTATCTAGTCTCTCTTCATAGCTGAAATGCTCCAGCCCAGACAATGTCCCAGTGAATCTCCTCTGCACTCTCTCCAGTGCAATCACATCATTCTGTAAAGCTTTTCCGCTGTCCTCCTGGGAGTCTCCTGCTGTGACTGAGTTCCAAGTAGAACAGTTGCTCTGGGAGTCCGATGTCCAGAATACGAACAAATGTCCCACCCAGCAGAGCTGGTCTTGAGTGATCAGCCCCTCAATGCCGGGCGAAGTGGCTGTTGGACTGCCTCTCTTGCCACTGGATTTGGAGGGTCTTGTGAAGGCATCACTGGTGGTACTTCTCCAGTGCTCTGAGGTACATGATGTAGGTTGTCCAAGTCTCTGAAGCCTGTAGGAGCACAGGGATCACTGTTGCCCAGTAACCCATGACCTGAGTCCCAGGTTTAACATCCTGGTCCTCAGATAATCTATTCTTCATTTTGCCGAAGGCTGAGCTGGAACACTGGAGGCAATGAGGAATGTTGTCGTCTATGTCTGCCTTCATCGACTTGAAGCTCCCAAGATACAGAAAATGGTCCACATTTTCTATGGTTTCATCATTATTCTTAATCAATGGAACAGGGGGCGCTGGGGGTTGGGTGTGGGACTGGGACTGATAGCTGGTAAAAACCCAAAAGACAAATAACAGATGGTGGGTAGAAAGTGCACAGGAGATCCAACAACTCGTGGACAGAAACAACATTTGTGGTTTCCTAGCACTGTCAAGACAATCTATGGCTCAAGCACTTAAAGGCCAACCTCACTGACAGCCAAGCACGGAGGGAGCTCATCAAGGACAGAGGGTCAGCCAGTGCCACTGGAGAGAACATTTTGAAGAACTCCTCAACCAAGACTCTGTCTTTGACTTCGAGGTCCTCAACTCCATTCCTCAATACGCCGTTTGGCTCAGTCTTGGTGCTACCACGGTCCAGCATGAAAATGAAAAAGCCATTTGACAGTTGAAAAACAAGAAGACCTCTCTGGAACAGATGGAATCCCTGCCAGAATTCTGAAACACGGTGGAGTTACAATCCTGGCCCGGCTGCTCAACCTGATATTCCTCATCAGCAAAGAGTCCATGTTGGGGAATCTCTGGGACACTGTGATTGTGACGATTTTCAGGAAGGGAGACAAGTCTGATTGCGGTAATTACAGAGGAGTCTCCCTGCTGCCTGCCACAGGGAAAATCATTACAAGGATTCTCCTCAATCACCTTCTCTTAGTGGCCAAAGAGCTCCTTCCAGATTCACAGTGCGGTTTTCCCCCATCGAAAGGCACCAGAGACGTGATCTTCACTGCACCAGCAAACCCAAGAAAATTGCATGGAACAGCACCAAACACTGTCCTTAGCCTTTTTTGTCCTCACAAAAGCCTTTTACATTGTCAAACAGCACATCTTATCCATATCCTCCTCAAATGTGGCTGTCTTCAGAAATTTGCCACCATCCTCTGCCTACTCCATGATGATATGACAGCCATGATCCTCATCAACAGAACCACCACAGACCCTATCTCAGTGAAGAATGGGATCAGACAAGGCTGCATCATTGCACCAGCCCCATTCTCCGTTTTCCTCTCTGCATCCCAGCTTGAGAAAATTTTCCATAGGCGTGGAGAAAATCAACAGAACAGACGGGAAACCTACACCACCTTCAAAGCAAAACCAGAATCAGTCCAACCTCAGAAATTGAGCTCCAGTGTGTAGGTGCCTGATTTCTATATTAAATCCACCCACGTGCCTTGATTCCGTAACCATTAATACTCTTGCCTCACAAATGTCCAGCAATCTCAGTTTTTAAATTGTTAACTGACGAAATCTCAACAGATTTCCAGATTTCCACTACATTTTCTGTCAAGTGATTTCTGACATTGTTCCTAAACAGCCTAATCTCAGTTACATAAATAAATATCACTGATTTGTACATTTAAATGGTATCAATTATTTTACTCTTAACTAGTCATGCAACAAATTTTTAGAAAAACATAATTTTAGTAAAATACGGTGAATGCTGGAAATCTGAAATAAAAACAGAAAGTTCTGGAAATCCTCAGCAGGTTTGGCAGCTTCTGTGAAGAGAGAGAAACAGATTTAACATTTCCAATCCAATATGATTCTTCTTCAGAACTGAGTATTTCCAGCATTCTGATTTCATTTTAAACACATAATTGATGTAAACTTTATTGTCCTTACAGGAATCTGGATGTAAATCTGATTTCAGACCTTCCTCTGAACAGTTTTCAAACTGACTCCAGCTCATTGTCATTCATTAAAGTCCCGGATGGAAAACCCTCAGCACAAGATGGCGGCGGCCGGTTGCCCGGGTAACCCGGGCCTGTCACCGGGGAGGAAAACAAAAACAGAATTACCTGGAAAAACTCAGCAGGTCTGGCAGCATCGGCGGAGAAGAAAAGAGTTGACGTTTCGAGTCCTCATCTGTTTCTCTTCACAGAAGCTGCCAAACCTGCTGAGGATTTCCAAAACTTTCTGTTTTTATTTCAGATTTCCAGCATTCACCGTATTTGACTAAAATTATAGTTTTTCTGAAAAATTCTGTTTTTGTTTTGGATTTCCAGCATCCGCAGTTTTTTGTTTTTATACAGGAGAGGAAGCCCCGCCCTCACTCCCCTGCCTTCACCAAGATGGCCGTTCATGATCCTGGCTCCCTGAACAAAGACCTGCCATCCTCTCCCAAGATGGCGACCGGTGAGACAGCTCCCAGTGCGCAGGTGCAGTGAGGGTGTGCGCTCTGAGCATGCTCAGTGTCAGTCATGGTGACAGAGTGAGGAGGAGCGGACCGTTTGGGAGGAGACTGTGAGCACAGGGTAGGAATGGAAACCGCGGCTGGAGTAACTTCTGGGGTAGGCCCCAGGCCCCGTGTTTACCCCGCGGTGACAGGCCCGGGCGGAGGGAGCGATGGAGCCGGCGGCTGGATGGGGAGGATTTGGAAACACTTTGTGGATCCGCAAACCCTGAGGAATAATTGTCAGCTCCTGGTTTGCAGCTGCGGGGCTTCTCCCTCCCGGGAACAGGCCCAGGTTAACGGCCGCCATCCTGGGTCAGCTAGTGGAGGATGGTTCACATCAGAGGATGGGGGAGGGGGGACAGTAAATAAGAGGTTACACTTTGGGCTCAAATCAATGAGGAATCTGATCTGTGGGAAGGAAGGAAACACTGGGAGGTGGGCGGGGAGGATTCAGAAACACCCGCTGGAGGCCCCAAACCCCCGGAACCTGCAGGTCTCGCGTTTGCAACTCCGGGACTTTATGTGCAGCCATTTTGGTTATGGAACAGAGAGTGGGTGGGGCTTCAGGGTCCCTGTGACCAGGAGAGAAAATGATTCATTCATTGGTTTTATTCTCACTTTGCACACAAAGGCTTGAGAATTGAATCAGTCAGAGCAAAAGGAGAGGGAGGAAGGTAATGGGAGTGTAGGAAGGGAATGGTGGAGATGGTGCGATGGGTTTGGATTTCAGCGCAGGGAGGAGCGAGAGCTTGTGTGACAGGGATTCACAGCTCTGGAGGAACAAGAGAGGTAAATTATGTTCGAGAAAAACTAGAATTGTCCGTTTTGAATTCCTGTTCTGTACTTACAGGGATGGGGAAGATCTTGTGGCACATTGAGTAGTGTCCCTGCCTCTGAGCTGAAGCTCCAGGTTCTACTTCAGGACTTGATGGCCACGGACGATGTGTTCATACAGTGTATTCAGTTATGAACCTGTAAATCCTTCCAAAATGCCAATGACAGGCAGTAAGAGTGGGAGAGTCCCCTGGTCAGCTGTGCTTGATGTGTGATAGTACCCTCATGCAATTGCCTCTGGTGACAAGTTAGCAAACTGTTCCAGGACAAAGTAGCTATGGAAACAGATGTAAGCACATGATTTGTCGACATCATATGCCACTAGGCATGGGAAGAGAAAAGAAAAAGACCTACGGTGATAATTTTAGTGAACTCCTTTCACAGCCGCTTCGAAGTGAAGAATTGCAGAAGTGAAATTCAGATCAAACCTCATATCAAGTTTTGGGTGAGTCAGTCCATTCATCGGAATCTCAATATCATCTGCCTTTGAATGTGGAAGAAGAAATGTTTGTCTGTTCTGACCGAGGGAAAAGACTTCAAACATCAGTGTGACTGGAACAGCACCAAGACACACACACCTGAGAGAGAGTGTTCCAGTGAACTGACTGTGGGAAGAGCTTTAACCAGATACACAGCCTGAGGAAAACATCACAGTATTCACAGGAGGGAGAAGCTGTGCACATGTTCTTTGTGGATGAGGCTTCAAGCAATTGTCCAAACTATAGGAACACAAACGGACCTACACAATGGAAAAACTGTGGAAATGTGAGGATTGTGGGAAAGGATTCAGTTACCCATCCCTGCTAGAAAACCATCGACGCAGTCACACAGGGGAGAGGCCGTTCACCTGCTCCAAGTGTGGAAAGGGATTCACTCAGTCATCCAACCTATCATTACACCAGCGAGTTCATAGCGGGGAGAGGCCGTTCACCTGCCCTGTGTGTGGGAAGGGATTCACTCAGTCATCTGGCCTTTGGTCACACCAGCGAATTCACTCTGAGGAGAAACCATTCAACTGCACTTCCTGTGGGAAGAAATTCAGGCATTCTCCTGCGCTCACTGCTCACCAACGCACTCACACTGGGGAGAGGCTGTTCACCTGCTCTGAATGTGGGAAGAAATTCACTCAGTCATCCAACCTAGCATTACACCAGCGAGCTCATACCGGGGAGAGGCCATTTACCTGCTCAGTGTGTGGGGAGGGATTTACTGGGACATCCCACTTGCTGTCACACCAGCGAATTCACATTGAAGAGAAGCCATTCAGCTGCACTTCTTGTGGAAAGAGTTTCAGACAGGCATCCTCCCTCATTGCACATGAGCGAGTTCACACTGGGGAGAGACCGTTCACCTGCTCCACGTGTGGGAAGGGATTCACGGTTTTTCCTAACCTGCTGAGACACCTGCGAATTCACACCGAGGAGAAGCCATTCAGCTGCACTTTCTGTGGAAAGAGGTTCAGGCAGTCTTCCAACCTCATTTTGCACCATCGAGTTCACACTGGGGAGAGACCGTTCATCTGCTCCGTGTGTGGGAAAGGTTTCAATCGGTCATCAAATCTCACTGCACACCAGCGAGTTCACACTGGGGAGAGACCATTCACTTGCTCACTGTGTGGGAAGGGATTTGCAAAGTCTTTCAACCTGCTGACCCACCAACGCACTCACACTGAGAAGAGGTTATTCAAC
Source organism: Carcharodon carcharias (assembly GCF_017639515.1). NCBI lineage: Eukaryota > Metazoa > Chordata > Chondrichthyes > Lamniformes > Lamnidae > Carcharodon > Carcharodon carcharias. Next base: position 13,613,166 of record NC_054493.1, read on the forward strand.
ACTCTGTGTGTGAGAAGGGATTCACTCCATCACGATGCCTCCTGAGACATCAGCAAGTTCATAATTGACTGCAGGGATAGGATTCTGCTGTTATTCCTGCTGTTAGTCATGTTTAGTATTGATAGTCTGACAATATTTTGTTTCTTTATGCTGATGCTAACAGCTCAATAACTGGGTGGAGTTTAATATTCTGGAGATGTCACTGACTTTTGAGGCTGCAGTGTCCCTTTTTAAAAGCGCCATCTGTGATCTTTCTCCTTAGTTCAAGAACTCTCAAGAGCAACCCACTTACAATAAAATTATGAACTTAATTTTGAATCTTAAATTGATCTTTGGTGCAAAATCTACCATTCAGTATCTCAAAGGTACAGTTGCACGTGTCAAAATATTTTTTTCTTCAAAGGCTCTTGAGATTTTCTTGAGGGCTATTCTTTGATTTTGAAGAACTATGAGTTGGGCTTCAGGTGCTCCTTTTTCATTCTCACTAACTCCTTTATTAGGTGCTACAGTCACACAGTAACATTATCTTGTGTATTTACATTGATTTTTTTTTGGGGGGGGTCCCCTCTTTCAATAGATAACAGCACAAATACCTACACTGTATGTATTAAATCTTTTAACTTGGAATTTATAAATAAGATGTTTTTGTTAATTTATTTTAAATTAATCTCCCATACTCCATTTCCTTCATGAAAATTCCAACCATTTGATACCAGGTAACTTATTGGGAATGAACAGCCCCTGGACAGCGGGAAAGGAGGAGGTGAAAGTGCAGATGTTGACTTTCCTGCACTTACATGGGAAGATGCTTTGGGAAGTTTATAAGTTCTGTATTTCTAAAAACAAACATATTATAGAAAGGATCTGCCTCGTGTGCGTTCTCACTACATGACTGACTGACATTGTTTTCACTGTCTATGGATAAGCTGAAGTTGCTGCCGACTGTCTGCCTGTGTCCCTTTTCTCTTTGGAAAACTGGTTTGGAAAAGTAGCACTTGGCAGGGTTTATATCAAATCCCTTGACAATTATATTCACCTTTCATCAAATAAAGACACTTTCTAATATTCTATGTCAAGTGAACCTCTTTCTGGATAAAAACAGGACTTGCTACATTGATCAAAGTAGATTTAACACATTCCATTTTGTTGAAATTAAGTTAACCAGATACTTTTAATCCTTGGTTTCAGGTTTTACTAATTTTATTGGTTACAGTTCAAATCATAAAGCGCTTATATATTTGGTAAATAAACGCAGAATGTTTTTTGGATCAGATGGTGGAGCAGGAAAAAAAACTCTTGTTTTTCTTCATTGTGTGTGTAATTACATTCAAAATTCATCAGTAACATCACTGTACCAGCTGAGATCAGCTCAGAACGGGGGTTCTGTATGTTGTCTGTGAGCGTTAACCAGCACATAACTGTTTAAGAATATAAACCTTGACAAATGTATCTCAACTTCTAATTTGGCATATGTGATTAGCCAGTGAGTTCACATACCTGGTCACTCAAATACCTGTGCTGTACACTTGTGGGTATTTCAACCCACCTCCTGAGATATATAAAAATAATCAAGGCTCACTTGGCAGAATGGAGAGAGTTCTGTGCTTCTCTACAGGTTGATTCACTCTTTAAGAGCTCACACTGCTCTGAAATCTAGTTCCGTCCCAGGGAGACACAGCTCCTGTACACATCACTGACTTAGGCAGCACGCTCGCAAGCTTCCTTCCTCAAAATGGATGGCAAAGCTGCTCCTCCAATCACAGATTCTGTCTAGAGAAGCAGCAAAATCATGAGAGGCAGAATCAGTGATTGGAGGAGCTGATCTTCACAGGTTCCCTCTCCCACATACGGGGGTAATTTTTCTTTCAGTGGCTGCTCCCATGATAGAATTTTCACAGGCATTTTGGGGGTGAATTTGTCCCCTACCCCTGTGTATTTTGAACCTAGGTTCTGAAATACTGTCACTCTGATTTTAAGGCGTCCTGAGTAATACACAGATCCAGATCTTGCCACCTAACACCAATCCATATCCTCATCTGAATTCACATTTTCATGTGATTGTCCAATACAGACATTTATCATTTAATTCCTTTAAATGTGGTCCAGCATACCCCCATCACACACAAACGACAAGAGATTGTCTTTGAAATCAGTTGTTCCTTTATCATGTGTTTTTCTGAATGATGACAGTATTAACCTTTTCTTGAACCTATCCTAACCCTTCTGCCGATTCATTTATTGAAACCAGGGACTTTCCTTGTTCTGATGGTGACATTCCCTGTCCGCCCAGTTATTCACAGTATCTTTACAATGCAAAAGCAGACCATTCAGCCCATTAAGTCTATACTAGCTCTCTGAAAAGAGCATTCCACCTCGTCCCTGTAACTTATCCCTCTAACTTTGCACATTGTCTCTTTTCAGGTGGCAATCCAATTCCCTTTTAAATACCCCAAGCATCCTGCCTCCACCACCCTTTCAGGAAGTTTGTTCCAGACTCCAACCGCTCTCTGGGTGAAAAAAAAATCCTCACATTACTTTTAATCCTTTTGCCAATTATTTTGAAAGTGTGCCCTCTAGTTCTTGATGTTCTCTTGAGTGGAAACAGTTTCATTAGTTATCCTGTCCATACCCCTCAGGATTTTGACTACATCTATCAAGTCTCCTCTCATCCTTCTTTTTTCCTATGAAAACAGTCCCAAACTCTCCAATCTATCCTCATAGCTACAGTTCTTCATCCTGGCAAGCATTCTTGTGAATCTCCTCTGTACTCTCCCCAATGTCTTCACATCCGCCCTCAAGTATGGTGCCCAGAACTGGACATATACTCCAAATGAGGCCTAAATAGCGTCTCATACAAATTCAACATGATCTGCTTACTATTGTACTCAATGCCCCATTAATAAAGCCTAAGATACTAAATGCTTTATTAACTGCTCTCTCAACATACCCTCTCACCATCAATGACATGTACACGGAGGTCCCTGTGTTTTTTTTTTCAGTCACACAAGTTTAATAGTCAGAAACACAACCAAATAAAAAAAAGGAGCCTTCAGAGCTCCAGAGAATCACCGCGCGATGCCTCCCAAGGTCAAACAGCCGCCAAGTTTCACAAGGCCTGAGATGCGCTTCTCCAAGGAAGCGGCTGAAGAAGTACATGCAGGGCAGTGAGGGGGGGCACATACAGGGCCATTCCAGTAGGCCCCGTCTCCCCTACCCTAAGACACCAGTGCCCCCCGTCCACCTCTGTCAGTGTATCAATCACGAGCCCGTGCTCCGCCACCTCCTGATCCAGCTCGGCTCCTTTCCCCGCCAGCCCGCGCTGCTCCTGCCGCAGTTTGTTGAATCCGGCCAACACTTGCTCGGGAGTCAGGGCCGAGCCCGGGACCTGGTTGACCCGCCCGGCCGGCGCTGCTCCTCCTCCCGCTCCCTCCATCCCACCTCAACCGAGGTCCCTGTGTTTCTGCACCACCATTACAGGCTCTCCCTTTATTTTATTCGGATAAAGTCGGTCAATTGCTTGTGCATTGTTTCATCATGTTCCCACATTTCAGTGACAAATGTTGAAATGTTTGCTCCACACCCACAGGGTTTCATCTGTTTAAAGCCACAAACAGAAAGGTCCAGTTTTCCCTTGGAGTTTGAGACAAATCAGCTTCCAAAATGATGCAGAGTTTCAGCCAATGAGGGAGATCTGGGCTCAGCCCCGCCCCTCATTCACTCCGAATGGTTGGAGGGCCAGCCGCTCCCGCTCGGTCCTCCAGCCCTGTACCCTATTCCTATTGGTCCGAAGCCGCCGTCAATCATTCCCCCACCAAAAAAATTGTGGTCTGGAGCATGCGTAGTGCGGGTAGTGGCGATGGAAAGATGTTTGTTTGTTTCAGCTTCAGGCGGTAAGAGAATTTGCGGAGTAGAGGGAGAAACGGAGCCGGTGGATGGACGGGGCGGGTTCGTAAGTACACGATGTGGCTCTGAACTCAGAATAAGAAGCTACTGGTATCGAGTTAGTATCTGTGGGACGGAGGTTGCGGGATCGCGTCTCTAGCGATAGGCCCGGATTAACGGCCGCCATCTTTACTGGGTCAATGTGAAGAATTGCGCATGCGCGCTCGACATGTCCCCTGTCAGCAGGAGGAGAAAATATTGTGAATTTCTATCCGGGACTGACAGGGATGGATTTTGGAAACTCCTTTTACAGGGGTTAGAAGGGGAGGCTATACACACAGCAAACTAAAACTAAACATCACATTAAGATCTGATTCGAGTCACTCCATTCATCAGCCTTTGAGTTTAAGTATTGAGTTCCAGGTCACTAACACTCACTTTGTGAAATTTCGTCCCCACGGAATCACACAGTGCAGAAGAGGCCCTTTGACCCATGAGTCTGCACTGACACGTGAGAAACACCTGACCTACCTACCTACCTAATCCCATTTTCCAGCACTTGGCCCATAGCCTTGAATGTTATGACGTGCCAGGTGCTCATCCAGGTACTTTTTGAAGGATGTGAGGCAACCCGCCTCATCACCCTCCCAGGCAGTGCATTCCAGACCGTCACCACCCTCTGGGTAAAAACATTTTTCCTCACATCCCCCTAAACCTCCTGCCCCTCTCCTTGAACTTATGTCCCCTTGTGACTGACCCTTCAAATAAGGGTTTTTAAGCTGCTCCCTATCCACCCTGTCCATGCCCCTCATAATCTTGTACACCTCAATCAGGTCGCCCCTCAGTCTTCTCTGCTCCAACAAAAACAACCCAAATCTATCCAACCTCTCTTCATAACTTAAATGTTTCATCCCAGAATTAGGTCCAGCAATGCACCGTCCCTTGTTGACCTAAAAAATTCTCCTATACACATTTCAAGAAATGCACTCCATCCAAGTCCTTAACACTATGTCTATCCCAATTAATGTGGGAAAGTTGAAATCACCTATATGTTTACCCTATTGTTATTGTTTTTACACACCTCCACAAATTGTGCATATTTGCTCCTCAATTTCCCGCTGACTATCTGGGGGTCTATAATAAACACCTAAAAATGTGGCTGCCCCTTTTCTATTCCTAAGCTCTACCCACAAAGCTTCATTCAATGCCCCCTCCAAGATATCGTCTCTCCTTACTGCAGTAACTGACTCCTTAACATATCCCCCCTGTTGATCTTACCGATAATCTTAAATCTGTGTCTGTGATACTTTTACTTCTGCCCTCCCCAATCACCTATCTCTCATTGTTTAACTTCCTTTGTCTCTAATAATGGGTGTATATTAGCTTTGTTTAGTATTGCACTGTTATTTCTGTCGACTGTGTCTAAATGAGGTTTCCACGGCCACCCATTCCCTGACCATGTGCTGCTGACTTACCGGCTTTATCTTCCCACAGTATCTTTCATAATCAGGAATTGTTTTACCTGCGCTATAGTCCATTCCTCTTCCACTTCTGAGCTTATTTCGAACATCAAATTCTGCGCCGTTTTTATTCCCCGTAATTCATTCGGCACACCCTGAAACGTTAACTCTTTTTCTCTCTCTACAGATAGTGCCTGAGCTGCTGAGAATTTCCAGCATTTCCTCTTTATCTTTGAGATTTCCAGCAGCCGCAGTCTGTTGCTATTATTTTATTGCAGGCGTTGATCACAAAACCGAATCTGGGAACACAGTCGGATCAGGTCAGAGACGATTTGTTGCAGGGTGCGTGTTGATGGCTGAATTCCATCCTTGGCCTCCAGTGTAGGTCCTGTTTCATTGATCATAGAATCATGGAATCGTTACAATACAGACGGAAGTTATTTAAGCCTGTCCCGCCAGTGTTGGCTCTTTGCAAGAGCAAATCAGCCAGTCCCACTCGCCTGCCCTTTCACTAACAAGACCAGCAGCAGATATTACCCATCCCCAGTTACCTGTGGAGATGATGATGTTTGACCTTCTTGAACCGCTGCAGTCCGTGTGGTGAAGATGCTCCCACAATGCTGTTAGGTAAGGAGTTACAGGGTCTTCACCCAGTGATGATGAAGGAACAGCTGTTTATGTCCAAATCAACAACTATATGTATATATATAGCACCTTTCATGTAATAGAACATTCCAATGTGTGTTCACAGGAGTGTTATACAGCAACATTTCACACTAAACCGACATAATGAGGTGTTAGGGCAGGTGACCAATAGTTTGGTCAAACATAGTTTTTAAGGAGTATCTTAAAAGAGGAAAGTGTGGTAGGGAGACAGAGAGGTTCATGGAAGAAATTCCACAGCTGAAGACTTTGGCAGCTGAAGGCTTGACCACCAAAAGTGGAACAATTCACAGAATCACACGGCCCATCGAGTCTGCACGGACACATGAGAAACACATGACCTACCTACCTAATCCCATTTACCAGCACTTGGCCCATAGCCTTGAATGTTATGACTTGCCAAGTGCTCATCAAGGTACTTTTTAAAGGATGTGAGGCAACCCGCCTCCACCACCCTCCCAGGCAGCGCATTCCAGACCGTCTGGATAAACAAGTTTTTCCTCACATCCTCCGCTAAACCTCCTGCCCCTCACCTTGAACTTATGTCCCCTCATGACTGACCCTTCAACTAAGCGGAACAGCTGGTCCCTATCCACCCTGTCCATGCCCCTCATAATCCTGTACACCTTGATCAGGTCGCCCTTCAGTCTTCTCTGCTGCAACAAAAACAACCCAAGTCTATCCAACCTCTCTTCATAACTTAAATGTTTCATCCCAGGCAACATCCTGGTGAATCTCCTCTGCACCCCCTCCAGTGCAATCACATCCTTCCTATGATGTGGCGACCAGAACTGCACACAGTACTCCAGCTGTGGCCTCACCAAGTTGATCTCCCTACTTTTGTAATCTATGCCTCGATTGATGAAGGCAAGTGTCCCATATGCCTTTTTCACCACCCCACTAACATGCCTCTCCGCCTTCAGAGATCTATGGACACACACACCAAGGTCCCTTTGTTCCTCACAACTTCCTAGTGTCATGCCATTCACTGAAAACTTCCTTGTCAAATTCCTCCTTCCAAAGTGTATCACCTCACACTTTTCAGGGTTAAATTAAAATCGGGAATGTTCAGGATGTCAGAATTAGTGGAGTTCAGATATCTCAGAGGGTTGTGAAGCTGGAGATTACAGAGATAGGGAGGGGCCATGGAGAAATAAGGATATAAGGATAAGAAATAAGAAAATAAGGATGAGAATTTTAAAACTTGGGTTCTTCTTAATCAGGAGCCTTTGTAGGTCAGCGATTTCTGGGGTGATGGGGGTAAAAGACTTGATGTCATGATTACAGGGAGGCTGAATGTGGGAGGACGGCTGGGAGTGTTAAGTCAAGAGGTGACAAAAGAATGGATGAGAGTTTCAGCAAAAGATGAGCAGGGACTTGGGCAGAGTCGGGCGATGTTACTGAGGTGGGAATGGGCGGCCTTGGCGATGATGCATATATGTGGTTTGAAGCTAATTTTTGGGTGAAATATGACCCAGTGGTTGTGAACAGACTGGTTTGGCCTCAGACAGTTACCAGGGAGAGGGATGGAGTCAGTGGCCAGGGTGTGGAATTTCTAGCGGGGACTGAAGACAATGGTTTTGGTCTTCCCAATACTTAAATGAAGAAAATTTCTGTTCATCCAGTGCTGGATGTCAGACAAGTCAGGACGGTGTGTGACTTGGAGGAGAACATGGAGGTGATGGTGTTCACATACACCTGCTATCCTGGCCCTTCTAGGTGGTGGAGCTTCAGGGTTTTGGAGCTTCCGTCAAAATTCTGGTTGAGTTGGAATCCCTCATTTTCAGCCCTTGTCTCTCCCACCCAACCCTTCTCTCTCTTGTTATGTTCTCCAATCTAGGCCAGTGTCTTGTGTAGGCCCAGACTGGGTGGCAGATTCCCTTCCCTGAAGGACATTAGTGAACCAGTTGGGTTTTTATGACAATCCAGCAGTTTTCATGGTCACTTTTTCCTCGTGCTGGCCCCACAAATTCCCACATTCATTCAGCTCAATTTCACAACCTGCCCTTGTGTTTGTGTGGGTTCTCTCTCACTCCCTTTTCTCTGTTTTCAGTCAATTTCACAGGGTATTAGGAGGGGAGGATTTGCATTCGGGAAACTGAAACCAAACATCAGAATCTGACAGAGTTGCCCAGCTTATTGTAACCTGAATATCATTGGAATTTGAACATGGTCGGAGAAAGCACCGTTCACAGTGGCGAGAAACCGTACACGTGTTCTGTGTGTGATTGAGGTTTCAGTTAGTCTGGCCTGGTGAATCGTAAATGCAGTCAGAATGGGGAGGAACCATGGAAATGTGGGGACTGTGGGAAAGGATTTAGTTACCCATCAGAGCTGGAAAAACATCAGCGAGTTCACACTGGGGAGAGGCCGTTCACCTACTCTGAGTGTGGGAAGGGATTCACGTGTTCATCCACGCTGCTGAAACACCGACGAGTTCACACTGACGAGAGGCCTTTCAAATGTCCAGACTGTGGGAAGTGCGTTTAAAGTTCCCAGGAACTGACGGCTCATCAACGTGTCCACACTGATGAGAGACCGTTCAGGTGCTCTCGCTGTGGGTCTGGGTTCAAGACACTGTACACCACTGTACACCAGCGAATTCACACAGGAGAGTGGCCGTTCAGCTGCTCTGAGTGTGGGAAGAGTTCACTCATGCCATCTGCTGACACACCAGTTCACACTGGGGAGAGACCTTTTAAATGTCCAGACTGTGGGAAATGCTTTAAAAGATCCGTGGACCTGATGCTCCATCAACGTGTTCACACTGATGAGAAACCGTTCAGGTGCTCTCACTGTGGAACTGGGTTCAGGCACTCATCTCAATTAACTGTACACCAGCGCATTCACACTGGGGAGAGACCATTTATCTGCTCCAACTGTGGGAAGGGATTCACTCAGTTGTCTGACCTGTTGACACAACAGCAAGTTCACACTGGGGGGAGGCTATTTACCTGCTCCGACTGTGGGAAGGGATTCACTCAGTCATCCAACCTGCTGACACACCAGCGAGTTCACACTGGGGAGAGACCGTTCACCTGGTCCAAGTGTGGGAAGGGATTCACTACCTCATCCAACCTGCTGACACATCAGCGAGTTCACAAGTAACTACAGTGATTGGATTTTTCTGTTATTCACATCCAGGACTGAACTATGTCATTTGGTCTGTTTCTGCTGATGTTAAACTCCATGCCAATTATAGGGGTTAGTATTCTGGATAAAGTCAAATAACTCAGCCTTATGTTAAACATACAGTGTGTCGAGATTTTGTAACATCTCTAACACAAGTTAGATCTTTTTGAAGTGCTCTCTTTCTCTCCTATCTCCCCTCTTGCCCTCTCAGAACTCATCCTATCAATGAGACCTGCCTTCTACTGCCTTGACCCTATTCTCACTAAACTGCTGACCATCTATTTTCTCCATGTTAGCTGATATTGTTAATGGTTCTCTTTCTCTTCTCTGTCCCACTCACCTTAAAATCCACCACCATCACCCTCCTGAGAAGAAACAAACCTTACCCCACCATCTTTGCAAACTACCGTCCCATCTCCCAAGGGGAGAGCCCACCATCTGTGGTCAACCAAAAAAGTTAAATACAGTATCAAACTTAAAAAAAATATGTAATCACACAAAGATGGGTGGCAGGTCAGAAGATTGTAAAGAATATAAGAACAGCAAAGGACGATAAATAGATTAATAAGGAGGGAAAAATTAGAGTATGAGAAAGCTAGCTAGTAATATAAAGACGGATAGTAAGAGTTTCTGTAGATATTTAAAAAGGAAAAGAGTGACTGTTAGTCCTATAGAAAGTGCATCTGGGGAATTGATAATGGAAAGTAGGGAGATGACGGATGAATTAAACAGGAATTTTGTTTCAATCTTCAGTATAGAGGGCACAAGTAACATCCCGGAAATAATTGTAAATCAGGGAATGGAAGGGAGGGAGGAACAGGAAAATTACAATCACCAGGGAAATGGTATTAAGCAAATTGTTGGGGGCTGCGGGCTGAGAAATACCCAGGTCTGGATGGACTTCACCCTTGAAAGAAATGGCTAGTGAGATAGTTGGTTTTAATTTTCCAAAATTCCCTAGATTCAGGGAGGTTCCATTGGATTGGAAAATAGCAAATGGTATTCAAAAAGGGAGGGATACAGAAAGCAGGAAACTACAGGCCAGTTGGTGTAATATCTGTCATAGGGAAAACATAAAAAGCTATTATTAAAGATATTATAGCAGGGCACTTGGAAAAATTCAAGGCAATCAGGCGGAGTCAGCATGATTTTGTAAAAGGGAGATCATGTTTAACCAATTAATTGGAGTTCGTTGAATGAGCCACATCTGCTGTCGATAAAGGGGAACTTCTGGATGTACTGTATTTAGATTTCCAGAAGGCATTTGATAAAGTGCCACATCAAAGGTTATTGCAGAAAATAAAAGCTGATGGTGTAGGGGGTAACATATTGGTAAGGATAGAAGATTGGCTAGCCAACAGGAAGCAGAGAGTTGGCATAAATAGGTCGTCTTCTGTTTGGCAGGATATGATGAGTGGTGTGCCACAGGGATCAGTGCTGGGGCCTCAACTTTTTACAATTTATGTAAATGACTTGGATGAAGGAATGGTGGCTAAATTTGCTGATGACAAATATAGGTAGGAAAGTAAATTGTGAAGAAGTTGCAAGGAGACTACATGACAGAGATAGGTTAGGTGAGTGGGCAAAGATCTGGCAAATGGAATATAATGTCAGCAAATGTGAAATTGTTCATTTTGGCAGGAAGAATAAAACAAGCTTAGCTAAATGGTGAGAGATTTCAGAGCTCTGAGATTCAGTGGGAACTGGGTGTCTTAGTGCATGAACCACAAAAGGCTAATATGCAGATACAGCAGGTAATTAGGAAAGCTAATAGGATGTTATTATTTATTGTGAGGGGAATTAAGTACAAAAATAGGGAGGTTATTCTTCAGTTGTACACAGCATTAGTAAGACCACATCTGGAATATTATGTACAGTTCTGGTCTCCTTATTTAAAGAGTGATGTAAATGCATTAGAAGCAGTTCAAAGAAGTTTTACTGGACAAATACCCGGAATGGGTGGGTTGTCTAATGAGGAAAGGTTGAACAGGTTAGACTTGTATCCACTGGAATTTAGAAGAGTAAGAGGTGACTTAATTGAAATCTTTAAGATCCTGAGGGATCTTGACAGGCTGGACGTGGGGAGGATATTTCCTCTTGTGGGAGAATCTAGAACAATGGGTCACTGTTTAAAAATAAGGGGTCACTCATTTAAGACAGAGATGGGGAGAATTTTTTTCTCAGAGGGTGGTGAGTCTTTGGAACACTTCCTCAAAAGGTGGTGGAAGCAGAGTCTTTGAATATTTTTAAGGCAGGGCTAGATAGATTCTTGATAAACAAGGGGGTGAAAGGTTACTGGAATGTGGGGTTGAGGTTACATTCAGATCAGCCATGATCGTATTGAGTGGCAGAGCAGGCTTGAGGGGCTGAGTGGCCTACTCCTGCTCCTAATTCGTATGTTCATATGTAGGACCTGGATTTGATCAGCATTTAAGTGTAAGCATTAAGTTCCAGGTTATTACCTCGCGTTGCAAAAATTTCTTCCTCACATCCTCCCTGTAGGTCTTGTGGAAAATTTGAAATGTGTCCCACAATCCTTTTACAGTCAAATAATGGGAACAGCTTTACTTACCTAAATCTATTATAAACTTGTACACCTCTATCAAATCTCCCTTTCACAGAACCACAGTGCAGAAGATGCCCTTCGGCCCATCGATTCTGCACCGACATGTGAGAAACACCTGACCTATCTACCTAATCCCATTTACCAGCACTTGGCCCATAGCCTTGAAGTTTATGACCTGCTAAGTGCTCATCCCGGTGCTTTTTCAAGGATGTCAGGCAACCCGCCTCCACCACCCTCCCAGGCAGCGCATTCCAGACCCTCACCACCCTTTAGATAAATAAGTTTTTCCTCACATCCCCCCAAACTTCCTACCTCTCACCTTGAACTTATGACCCCTCGTGACTGACCCTTCAACTAAGGGGAACAGCTGCTCCCTATCCACCCTGTCCATGCCCCTCATAATCTTGTACACCTTGATCAAATCGCCCCTTAGTCTTCTCTGCTCCAACAAAAACGACCCAAGTCTATCCAACCTCTCTTCATAACTTAAATGTTTCATCCCAGGCAACATCCTGGTGAATCTCCTCTGCACCCCCTCCTGTGCTTTGCTTCAAGGAGAGCAACCTCAGTTTTACCAGCCTAACAATGTGACTATAAACCATCATCCTGGAACCATTCTGGTAAATCTCCTCTGCACCCTCTCAAGAACCCTTACATCCTTCATAATATGAGGTGATCACTGGTTTGCACAGACCCAGATATTCTGTGTTCGTGTCTGTGATGTCATCACACATCGACAATTGCTCAGTGACATCACCCCGCTCCCCTGGTATTTCCTCAACTGGGAGATTTTTCTCTGACTCCAGTACTTTCGATATCTTTTCAGCTGCAGGCTCCAGCAGGAGATTTTAATATTGAAAGGAGTAAAATTGTTTCAGAGGTGAGTATTTTGACTGTTTATCTGCAATTTAGATCTTTTAGTGTTCTGCTCTGTTGTCTGTGTGAGGTTCCATGGCTCTGGGGCTGGCATGGCTCCTTTGCTGTGGATCTGAATCCATGTCCATCCATTGTTCCATTTCAGCTCTGCCTAATCTCCCTGATCACCTCTCTGCCATGGTCTAACTTCCTCTGTCTTGAATAATGGATGTGTTTTAGACATGTTTAGCATTTTACTGTTACTTCTGCCAACCATGTCGAAATGAGGTTCCCACCGCCGTCCATCTCCTGACCATCAGCTGTTAGTTTACCAGCTTTATCTTCTCAGAGTATCTTTCAGAGTCAGGAATTGTTTTACCTGCATTATAGTTCATTTCTCTTCTGCTTCTGAGCTTATATTTTCCATCTAGCTCTGCACCATTTTTATTCCCTGTAATTCATTCTCTACACTCGGAACTGTTAACTCTGTTTGTTTCTCCACAGTTATTGCCTGATCTGCTGAGTATTTCTAGTATTTACTCTTTTTGTTTCAGATTTCCAGCAGCTGCAGTATTTTGCTATTATTTTGTTGCACTCGTCGCTCACAGAACTGAGTCTAGAATCACCAACAGACCAATTTAAAGCTGGTTTGTTGCGGGGGAGGCATTAGTTGTATAAGTTAGTTCCCTGGCCTCCAGTGTAGCTCCTTTTTCATCGAGTCATTGAATCACTGATTAGTTATACTACAGACAGAGGTCATTCAGCCCATCCTGCCTGTGCTGGATCTCTGCAAGAGCCAATCAGATAATCCCATCTCCTGTCCTTTCACTAACAAGACTAGCAGCAGATATTACCAATCCCCAGTTACCTGTGGAGAAGATGATGTTTGATCTTTTTGAACTGCTGCAGTCCATCTGGTGTAGATGCTCCCACAATGATATTAAGTAAGGAGGTACAGGATTTTCACCAAGTAATGATGAAATGTTCAAAATCAACAACAGCAATTTGTAATTGTAAAACACCTTTCATGTATTCGACCTTTCCAAGGTGTTGCAGAGGAGTTTTATGAATCAGGAGCCTTGTAGGTCAGTGAGCACAGGGGTGAAAGGTAAACAAGACTTGGTCTGAGTGGGTACATGAGCAGCAGAGCTTTGGATGACCTCACGATCACAAGGAGGTTGAATGTGGGAGGCAGCAGATGAGCTGAGACTGGGGTGGAGTTAGGCAATGTTACTGAGGTGGAAGCATACTGTAATAGTGATGATGCAGATATAGAACCATAGAAAAGTTACAGCACAGAAGGAGGCCATTCGGCCCATCTTGTCTATGCCAGCCCGAGGACATCCAGGTGCCCTTTCTAATCCCACCTTCCTGCACCCGGCCCATAGCCCTGCAGCTTACAGCAATTTAGGTGCAGATCCAGGTACTTTTTAAAAGCGTTTAAAGTTTCTGCCTCTACCACCAACTTGGGCAGCGAATTCCAGACACCCACTACCCCCTGCGTAAAAAAGTTCTTCCTCATGTCCCCCCTACACCTTCTGCCACTTATCTTGAATCCATGTCCCCTGGTTCTAGAATTCTCCACCAAGGGAAACAATTTTATCCTGTCCACTCTATCTATTCCCCTCATAATTTTGTACACCTCCATCAAGTCACCTCTCAGCCTTCTTTGTTCTAAGGAAAATAACCCCAACCTATCCAATCTCTCCTCGTAGCTACACTTTTCTAACCCTGGCAACATTCTTGTAAACCTCCTCTACACTCTCTCCAGAGCTATAACGTCCTTCCTGTAATGTGGTGACCAGAACTGCACAAAATACTCCAGTTGTGGCCTCACCAGTGTTTTAAACAATTCCATACATGGTTGGAAGCTCAATTTGGAGTGAAATATTTCTCCATTGTTGTGAATAGTCTGGTTCATCCTCAGTTTTTGGCGAGAGGGATGGAGTTGATGGTTAGGAAGTGGAATTTGTAGTGGGGACTGAGGACAATGGATTTGGTCTTCCCAATATTTAAATGGAGGAAATTTCTGTTTATCCAGTCTTGGATGTCAGAGAAGTCAGGATGTTGTGTGACTTGGAGGGGAAACTTGGAGATGGTGGTGTTCACATACACCTGCTATCATTGTCCCTCTAGGTGATGAAGGTTGAGGGTTTGGGAGGTTCTGTGAAAGTTTTGGTTGATTTGTAGATATGTAAAATCCCTCTTCTTCACCCCTTGCCTCTCCCACCCCACAGCTTCTCTCTCTTGCTCTCTTCTCCCATCGAGGCTGGAGTCTTGTGTTGACCAGTTTGGGTGGCAGGTTCCCTTCTCTGAAGGACATTAATGAACCAGTTGGGTTTTTATGACAATCCAGCAGTTTTCATGGTCACTTTTTCCTAGTGCCATCCCCACAAGTTACCAGATTCACAATCTGCCTTTATGTTTTTGTGGGTTCTGTCTCTTATTCTGTGTTAAATCAATTTCACAGGGCATTAAAGGGGAGGATTTGCAGTTGGGAAGCTGAGGCCAAACAGCACATCAAAATCTGACAGAGTCGCCTAATTTATCATAACCTGAATACCATCGGATTTTGAACATAAAAGGAGAAAGCATGATTCACAGTGGGGAGAAACCGTACATGTGTTCTGAGTGTGGACGAGGCTTCAGCCAATCATCTAGCCTGTCAGAACATAAATGCAGTCACAACAGGGAGAAACTGTGGAAATGCAGAGACTGTGGGAAGGGATTTAATTACCCATCAGAGCTGGAAAGTCATCAGCGAGTTCACACTGGGGAGAGGCCCTTCACCTGCTCTGAGTGTGGGAAGGGATTCACTTGTTCATCCCACCTGCTGCAACATGGACAAGTTCACACTGACGAGAGACCTTTCAAATGTCCAGATTGCAGGAAGTGCTTTAAAAGTTCCTGGAAACTGACTGGCCATCAACGTGTTCATACTGACGAGAGACCGTTCAGGTGCTCTCACTGTGGGACTGGGTTCAAGACATTATCTGACCTCACTGTACATCAGCGAATTCACACTGGGGAGAGACCATTCACCTGCTCTGAGTGTGGGAAGAGATTCACTCAGTCATCCCATCTGCTGGCACACCAGCGAGTTCACACTAACGAGAGACCTTTTAAATGCCCAGACTGTGGGAAGTGCTATAAAAGTTCCTGGGATCTGATGTTTCATCAACGTGTTCACACTGACGAGAGACCGTTCAGGTGCTCTCACTGTGGGACTGGGTTCAGGCGATCAACTGATCTGATTGTCCACCAGCGAATTCACACTGGTGAGAGACCATTCATATGCTCTGAATGCGGGAAGAGATTCACTCGGTCATCCACTCTGCTGGAACACCTGCGAGTTCACACTGGGGAGAGGCTGTTTCCCTGCTCCGACTGCGGGAAGGAATTCACTTGTTCATCCAACCTGCTGACACACAAGCGCACTCACACTGGGGAGAGGCCATTCACCTGCTCCGACTGTGGGAAGGGGTTCATTCAGTCATCCCACCTCCTGACACACCAGCAAATTCACACAGGGGAGAGGCCGTTCACCTGTTCTGAGTGTGGAAAGGGATTCACTCGGTCATCCACCCTGCAGGAACACCAGCGAGTTCACACTGGGGAGAAGCCACTCACCCGCTCTGACTGTGAGAAGGGATTCACTTGTTCATCCAACCTGCTGACACACAAGCGCACTCACACTGGAGAGAGGCCATTCACCTGCGCTGAGTGTGGGAAGGGGTTCACTCGGTCATCCAACCTGCTGACACACCAGCGAGTTCACACTGGTGAAAGGCCATTCACATGCTCCGAGTGTGGGAAGGGATTCACTCGGTCATCCACCCTTCTGGAACACCAGCGAGTTCACACTGGGGAGAGGCCATTCACCTGCTCCAACTGTGGGAAGGGATTCAGTCGGTCATCCCACCTACTGACACACAAGCGCACTCACACTGGGGAGAGGCCATTCACCTGTGCTGAATGTGGGAAGGGGTTCAGTCAGACATCCACCCTGCTGACACACCAGCGAATTCATACTGGGGAGAGGCCGTTCACCTGTTCCGAGTGTGGAAAGGGATTCAGTCAGTCATCCACCCTGCTGATACACCAGCGAACTCACACTGGGGAGAGGCCGTTCACCTGTTCTGAGTGTGGGAAAGGATTCACGCAGTCATCCAACCTGCTGGTACACCAGCGAATTCACAAGTAACTATAGTGATTGGATTTTTCTGTTAATCATATTTGGGATGAACCATTGTTCATTGGGGTCTGTATCTGCTGATGTTAATAAACTCTAGGCCAGTTATTGTAGTTAATACTATGGATAAAAGCAAAATAAAAGAGCTTTGTGTTCAACACACAGTCTGTTGAATCTTTTTCATAAACTAACATGAGTTTGTTCCTTTTGAAGTGCTCTCCCTTTCCCTAGTATCATCCACACTCACCTCCAACAACAAGTGTGAGGAACTTGTGGAGCTTCTTCATCACTAAGATTGAGACAAGCTGATCAGCTGCCTCTGCTGTTTCCCTCCCACTAGCTCAATGGGACAAACTGTCCGTAAAGTTCCCCCTTGTCTAAGCCCTGAATTTGCTTCTTTCTCCAGCCTCTCTCCTATCTTCTATCTCCTTCAGTGCTAATTTTGTCCATGAGACCTGCCTTCTGCTCCCTTGATCCTATTCTCGCTAAACTGTTAGCCATTTAGCCATCCACCCTCCCCATGTTAGTTGGTATTGTTAACAGTTCTCTCTTTTTTGATACTGTCCGTCTCACCTTTAAATTCATTGTCATCATCCATCCTAAAAAAAACCTCTTTAACCCACCGTTTTTGCAAATTACCGCCCCATCTCCAACCTCCCTTTCCTCTCCAAAGTCCTTGTACGTGGTGTCCTCCAAGGATCTATCCTTGGTCCCTCCTATTCCTCATCTACAGGCTGCCACTAGGTGACATCATCCAAAAGCACAGTATTAGTTTTCATATGTACACTGACAATGCCCAGCTCTACCTCACCACCATCCCACCATTCCTCCATTGTTACTAAATTATCAAACTGCTTATCCAACATCCAGTACTGGATGAGCAGAAATTTCCTCCAATTAATAATTGGGAAGACCAAAGCCCAATTTGAACCCAAGATGACATTCTGACCACATAGCTAACCATCACGAATACCAGCTATTTCAATCTCCATAACGTTGCCTGTCTCCAGCCCACCCCAGCTCATCTGCTGCTGAAACCTTCATCCATGCCCATGTTACCTTTAGACTTGACGATTCCAATGCATTTCTGACCAGCCTCTCATGTTCACCCCACCCCTACATGGAAACGTGAGATCATTCCAAAACTCTGCTACCCATGTGCTTTCTCACACCAAGTCTTGTTCACCCATCACTCACTGACCTACATTGGCTCCTGGTCAAGCAATGCTTCAATTTTAAAATTTACATTCTTGTTTTCAAATCCTCCCATGACCTCAACCCTCCCTATCTCCATAATCTTCAGTTTCACACTCTGATATATCTGCCCTCCCCTCATTCTAACCTCTTAGAGCATCCCTGATTTTAATTACCCCACCATTTGTAGCAGGGCCTAGGCATGAAGCTCTGAAATTTATTTACTATTTTTGAAAAATATACTTTATTCATAAAACACCTGAAAGAACATGACGAAACATTTCTAGTTGGCCATCACAAAAAGTGCAATCAGATTCAACTTTTACACATAGATCACGAGGTACTTCAATACAATCAATGAATATTAGTCATTTCATTATGGTCATTACAGACAGACAAGTGCAATGGTATTGGAGTTATCGACATACATCATATTGCACTCTGAGGTACAATTATAATACATTTAGTATTTACTACATATATTCATTATGAGCCGTACAGCCCAAGGGGTCCATACAATTCCCAGCATCTCGGTGCACTATGCCAGAAGGGTCTAAGACAGTGACCTTTCCACATTGAGCCTTTGCAGTGGCTGCCCCAAGCTTTAGTGCGTCCCTCAGCATGTGGTCCTAGACCTTGGAATGTGCCAGTCTGCAACACTCGGCTGGGGACAACTCTTTGCACTGGAAGACCAACATGTTTCAGGCAGACCAAAGAGCATCTTTCACCAAGTTGATGATCCTCCAGCTGCAGTTGATGTTTGTCTCGCTGTGTGTCCCTGGGAATAGCCTGTAGAGCACAGAGTCCTGTATCACAGCATTGCTCAGGATGAATTTGGACAAAAGCCACTGTATCTCTCTCCAGACCTTCTTTCCAAAGGCACATTCCAGAAGGAGGTGAATAACAGTCTCTTCCCCACCACAGCCACTCGAGGGTAAGGTGATGAAGATCTGAATTTTTTTTTCGAAAAATATACTTTATTCATAAAATATCTGAAAGAACATTACAAAATATTTCTAAATCGCCATCACAAAAAGTGCAATCAGATTCAACTTTTACACATGGATCACGAGGTGGAAGAAGCTCTGAAATTCCCTCCCTAAACCTCTCGGCCAGTCTCCTGATTAAAGATGCTTGTTGCAATGTGCCTCTTGAATCCAGCTTTTGGCCATCGACCTTAATATCATCCTTAGTGACTCAGTCTCTAATTCTGCTTTATGAAAATCCTCTGAAGCACCTTGCAAAGTTTTATTACAACAAACATATTCTATAAATACAAGTTACTACTGTTTCATGACAATCAGTTTGCACAATGTAAGAGTCCAACAACAGCGATTAGATGAATAACCAATTAGTCAAGTATTTTTGGTGCTGTTAGTTAAAGCACAAATGTTGGTCCCACTGCACCAGGAGAAGGAAGAATGAGGAGAGGCTGTATAAACTAAATGGTACATTTTTAAACAGAGTGCAGGAACAGAGTAACCTGGGAGTGTAAGTGAACAAATCCAAGAATATGACAGGAGAAGTTGATCAAACTGTTTGACAAAAGCTAATGGGGACCTTGGAATTATCAATAGAGGCATGGAGTACAAAAGCAAGTCAGTTATCCAGTATCTTTATAAACCTGGGGTTAATCCTAAATTGAAATATTGTGTTCAATTCTGAGTCCCACACTTTAGGAAAGATGTCAAAGCCTTAGAGAGGATGTAAGGAATATTTACCAGAATGGTTAATAGGGATGAGGGGTTTCTGTTATGTGGAGAGATTGGAGAAGCTGGGATTGATCTTTTTAGAGCGGAGAGAATAGGGAGTGATTTCATAGCAATGTCGATACTTTTAGGAGTTTTCCTCTGTTTAGGGAGAAATTGTTTCCATTGGCAGGATGGTTAGTGACCACAGAACACAGGTTCAAAATAATTGGTAAAAGTCCAAAGTGAAGATGAGGGGAGAGTATTTTAATCAGAGAGTTATTATGATCAGGAGCACACTGTCTGAATGACTGGTAAAAGCAGATCCAATAGTAACGATCAAAAATGATTTGGACTTTTACTTAATAGGGAAAGATTTGGAGGGCTATTGGAAAAGAGCAGGGGAGTGGGACAGATTGGTAACCTTCTCAGAGACAATACAGGCACAACAGGCTGAATGGCCACCATCTGTGCTCTGTGGTTCTATCATACTGTATTTACTATGAATCATTATATTATTATAGATCATAGAAGCCCGAATAGGACAGCAGAGAAAAAGGCTCCCACCATTGGCCTCTCACCTGACCTACCACAGTGCTAAATGGGATAGATTTCGAACAGATCTAATAACTCAAGACTGGGCAACCATGAGGCACTGTGGGCCATCAGCAGCAGAATTATACTCAAAAACAATTTTTAACCTCATGGCCCGGCATATCCCTCGCTCTACCATTACCACCAAGTCAGGGGATCAACTCTGGTTGAATGAAGAGTGCAGGAGGGCATGTAAGGAGCAGCACCAAGCATACCTAAAAATGAGGTGTCAATCTGGATGAAGCTGCAACACAGGACTACTTGTGTGTCAAACAGCATAAGCAGCAAGTGATAGACAGAGAT
This sequence comes from Carcharodon carcharias, assembly GCF_017639515.1. Classification (NCBI taxonomy): domain Eukaryota; kingdom Metazoa; phylum Chordata; class Chondrichthyes; order Lamniformes; family Lamnidae; genus Carcharodon; species Carcharodon carcharias. Next base: position 13,633,695 of record NC_054493.1, read on the forward strand.
AAGAGATTCCACAACCAATGGATCAGATCTATGCTCTGCAGTCCTGTCACATCCAGTCATGAATGGTGGTGGACAATTAAACAACTCATCGGAGGAGGAGGTTCCAAAACATCCCCATCCTCAATGATGAAGGAGCCCAGAACATCAGTGCAAAAGATAACATTGAAGTGTTCACAACAGTCTTCAGTCAGCAGTGCCAAATGGATGATTCATCTTGGCCTCCTCCAGAGGTCCCAGCATCACAGATGCCAGTCTTCAGCCAATTTGATTCACTCCACGTGATATCAAGCAATGGCAGAAGGCAATGGATACTGCAAAGGCTATGGGTCCTGACAATATTCCAGAAAGAATACTGAAGACTTGTGCTCCAGAACTTCCAGTGCCCCTACCCAAGCTGTTCCAGTACAGCTACAACACTGGCATCTACCTGGCAATATGGAAAACTGGGCAGGTATGTCCTGTATACAAAAAGCAGGACAAATCCAACCTGGCCAATTACCACCCCATCAGTCTATTCACAATCATTAGTAAAGTGACGGAATGGGCAACCAACAGTGCTATCGAGCAGTGGTTGCTTAGCAATAACTTGCTCAATGACACTCGGTTTGTGTTTTGCCAGGGTCACTCAACTTCTGACCTCATTACAGCCTTGGTTCAAACATGGACAAAAGAGCTGAACTCCAGAGGTGAGATGAGAGTGACTGCCCTTGACATCCAGGCAGCATTTGACTGAGTGTGGCATCAAGGAGCCTTAGCAAAGCTGGAATCAATGGGAATCAGGGGGAAAACTCTCCCCGGTTGGAGTCATACCTAGCACAAGGGAAGGTGGTTGTGCTTACTGGAGGTCAATTATCTCACTCCCAGGACATCACTGTAGGAGCTCTTCAGAGTAGTGTCCTTGGCCCAACCATCTTCAACTGCTTCATCAATGACCTTCTTTCCAGGTTAGAAGTGGGGATGTTTGCTGATGATTGCACAATGTTCAGCACCATTCGTGGCTCCTAATTACTGAAGCAGTCCATGTCCAAATGCAGCAAGACCTGGACAACATCCAGGCTTGGGCTGACAAGTGGCAAGTAACATGTCCACCACACAAGTCCCAGGCAATGACCATCTCCCACAAGAGGGAATTTAACTATCGCCCCTTGACACTCAATGGAATTACCATCACTGAATGCCCTATTATCAACAGCCTGGGGGTTACCGTTGACCAGAAACTGAACTGGATTAGCCATATAAATACTGTGGGTACAAGACCAGGTCAGAGGTTAGGAATTCTGTGGCGAGTAACTCACCTCATGACTCCCCAAAACCTGTCCACAATCTGCAAGGCACAAGTCAGGAGTGTGATGGAATACTCTCCATGAGCAGCTCCAACAACACTCAAGAAGCTTGATACCATCCAGGACAAAGCTGCCAGCTTGATTGGCACCCCTTCCACAAACATTCACTCCCTCCACCACCAACGAACATTGGCAGCAGTCAGTACCATCTACAAGATGCACTGCAGAAATTCACCAAGGTTCCTTGGACAGCACCTTCCAAACACACGACCACTCACCATCCTGACTTGGAAATATATAATCATTCCTTCACTGTCGCTGGGTCAAAATCCTGGAACTCTCTCCCAAACAGCACTGTGGGTGTACCTACACCACAGGGATTGCAGCTGTTCTGGAAGGCAGCTCATCACCACCTTCTCAAGGGCAATTAGGGATGGGCAATAATTGCTAGTCCAGCCAGTGACGCCCCGCATCCTGCAAGTGAGTAAAGGAAATGCTCCAAACCAATAGGAAGAGGGGGCAGGACTGGAGTACCGATTGGCTGCCCTGTGGTCCTCCAGCCAATCGGAGTGAACAAGGAGGCGGGGCTGAGCCCAGATTTGCGTCATTGGCTGAGACTCTGCATCATTTGGAAAGTTGATTTGTCTCAAACTCCAGGAGAGAACTGGACCTTCCTGTCTGTGGCTTTATACAGATGAAACCCTGTGGGTGTGGAGCAAACATTTCAACATTTGTTGGTGAAATGGATTGATTCGGGACAGACAGCAGGGATAATATGAGGTAATAACACTGTATTGAGAAAGGAAATTCAATGGCAAGATTGGGAAGCTGGGACTTGTAACTGAAGATTTGAGGACTGAAATAATCTGGAGTAAGAAAGGAGAAATGACAAGAAACTGAATAATCAGTAATAGGACATCAATTGGTCTCTTATCAAAGAGAAATCGACAATTCATTCCAACTAATCAATAATCTCCAACTGTCAGGATGAACATAGTTCATTCCTGAATGTGATTTCTCTCTTTATTCTTCAATGGAATTTGGGCATCGCTGACAAGGCCAGCATTTGTTGCCCATCCCCAATTAACCTTGAGAAGGTGCTGGTGAGTTACTTTCTTGAATATAGCTGAGTGACTTCACAGAATCACAGAATCACACAGTGCAGAAGAGGCCTTTTGGCCCATCGAGTCTGCACCGACACATGAAAAACACCTGACCTACCTACCTGATCCCATTTACTAGCGCTTGGCCCATAGCCTTGAATGTTATGACGTGCCAAGTGCTCATCCAGGTACTTTTTAAAGGATGTGAGGTAACCCACCTCCACCACCCTCCCATGCAGCGCATTCCAGACCGTCACCACCCTCTGGGTAAAAAAGTATTTCCTCACATCCCCCCTAAACCTCCTGCCCCTCATCTTGAACTTATGTCGCCTCGTGACTGACCCTTCAACTAAGGAGAATAGCTGCTCCCTATGCACCCTGTCCATGGCCCTCATAATCTTGCACACCTTGAGCAGGTCGCCCCTCAGTCTTCTCTGCTCCAACAAAAACAGTCCAAGTCTATCCAACCTCTCTTCATAACTTAAATGTTTCATCCCAGGCAACATCCTGGTGAATCTCCTCTGCACCCCCTCCAGTGCGATCACATCCTTCCTATAATGTGGCGACCAGAACTGCACACAGTACTCCAGCTGTGGCCTCACCAAGGTTCTATACAACTCAAACATGACCTCCCTACTTTTGTAATCTATGCCTCGCTTGATAAAGGCAAGTGTCCCATATGCCTTTTTCACCACCCCACTAACATGCCCCTCTGCCTTCAGAGATCTATGGACACAGACACCAAGGTCCCTTTGTTCCTCAGAACTTCCTAGTGTCATGCCGTTCATTGAATACTTCCTTGTCAATTTACTCCTTCTAAAGTGTATCACCTCACACTTTTCAGGGTTAAATTCCATCTGCCACTTATCAGCCCATTTGACCATCCCATCTATATCTTCCTGTAGCCCAAAACACTCAACCTCACTGTCAACCACTGGCCAATCTTTGTGTCATCTGCAACCTTACTAATTCTATCTCCCACATAGTCATCTATGTCATTTACATAAATGACAAATAATAGGGGACCCAGCACAGATCCCTGTAGTACGCCACTGGACACTGGCTTCCAGTCACTAAAGCATCTTTCTATCATCACCCTCTGCCTCCTACAACTAAGCCAATTTTGAATCCACCTTATCAAATTACCCTGTATCCCATGTGCATTTGCCTTCTCTATAAGTCTCCCATGTGGGACCTTGTCAAAGGCTTTGCTGAAATCCATATAAACTACATCAACTGCACTACCCTCACCTACACACCTGGTCACCTCCTCAAAAAATTCCATCAAATTTGTTAAGCATGACCTCCCTCTGACAAAGCCATGCTGATTATCCCTGATCAAACCTTGCCTCTCCAAGTGGAGACAGATTCTCCCCTTCAGAATTTTCTCCAATAGTTTCCCTATCACTGACGTGAGACTCACTGGCCTGTAATTCCCTGACGTATCTCTACAACCCTTCTTAAATAGCAGAACCACACTATCTGTTCTCCTGTCCTCTGGCATCTCCCCCCATAGCCAGAGAAGAATTAAAAATTTGGGTCGGAGCCCCTGAGATCTCCTCCCTTGCCTCCCTCAGCAGCCTGGGACACAAATCATCCAGACCTAGAGATTTGTCCACTTTTAAACCTGCCAACACCTCCAATACCTTGTCACTCCCTATATCAAGTTGCTCAAGAACCTTGCAGTCTCTCTCCCCGAGTTCCGTACCTTCATCCTCATTCTCTTGGGTGAAGATGGATGTGAAACATTTATTCAACACTCTAGCGATGTCATCTGGCTCCGCCCATAGATTTCTCCCTTGGTCCCTTATGGGGCCTACTCTTTCCCTGGTTATCCTCTTCCCATTGATATACTTATAGAATATCTTGGGATTTCCCCTACTTTTACCAGCCAGAGCTTTCTCATATCCCCTCTTTGCTCTCCTAATTGCTTTCTTAAGCTCCACCCTGCACATTCTGTGCTCCACTAATGCCTCCGCTGATTTGCTTCCCTTGTACCTGCTAAAAGCCTCTCTTTTCCTTCTCATCATAGCCTGAATATCTCTGGTTATACATGGTTCTCTGGGCTTGTTACTCCTTATCACCCTAGAGGGAACACGTTGAGCCTGGACCCTCCCCATTTCCTGTTTGAACGCCCCCCACTGTCCTCTGTAGATTTCCCCACAAGTAGCTGTTCCCAGCCTACCTTGGCTAGATCCGGTCTTATTTTACTAAAATCCACTCCCCCCCAATCCAAAACATTTTTTCGTAACTTATCTATTTCTTTGTCCATAACAAACTTGAACTGTATCATGGGAATCTACTAAGAGGGGTAGAGGAAGTGAGAGATCTTGGCGTACAAGTACACATGTCCCTGAAGGCAGCAGTTCAAGTAGACAAGGTTGTACAGAAGGCATATGGAATGCTCTCCTTCATTGGCAGAGGTATAGAATATAAAAGTAAATATATTATGTTGGAATTGTATAAAACACTGGTGAGGCCACATTGTGTGCAGTTCTGGTCACTACATTACAGGAAGGACGTAATAGCTCTGGAGAGAGTGCAGAGGAGGTTTACAAGAATGTTGCCAGGGTTAGAAAAGTGTAGCTACAAGGAGAGATTGGATAGGTTGGGGTTATTTTCCTTAGAACAAGGTGACATCAAGGTGACTTGATTGAGGTGTACAAAATTATGAGGGGAATAGATAGATTGGACAGGATAAAATTGTTTCCCTTGGAGGAGAGTTCTAGAACCAGGGGACATAAATTCAAAATAAGTGGCAGAATGTGCAGGGGGAATATGAGGAAGAACTTTTTATGCAGAGGGCAGTGGGTGTCTGGAATTCACTACCCAAGTTGGTGGCAGAGGCAGAAACTCTAAACTCTTTTAAAAAGTACCTGGATCTGCACCTTAAGTGCTGTTAGCTGCAGGGCTATGGGCCGAGTGCAGGAAGGTGGGATTAGAAAGGGCACTTGGGTGTCCTCAGGCTGGCATGGACAAGATGGGCCGAATGGCCTCCTTCTGTGCTGTCATTTTTCTATGGTTCTATGTTGTGGTCGCTATCACTAAAATGCTCCCCCCACCAACACCTCAGCCACCTGTCTGGCTTCATTCCCCAGAATTAGGTTCAGCTCCACGCCCTCCCTTGCTGGACCCTCTACATATTGACCTAACTGTACACATTTTAAAAAATCCACTCCATCCAAGCCCTTAACACTATGTCTATCCCAATTAATGTTGGGAAATTTGAAATCACCTAATATAATTACCCGATTGTTATTGTTTTTACCCACCTCTGCAAATTGTGCACATATTTGCTCCTCAATTTCCCGCTTTCTATCTGGGGGTCTATAATAAACATCTAACAATGTGGCTGCCTCTTTTTTATTCCTAAGCTCTACCCACAAAGCTTCATTCGATGCCCCCTCCAAGATATCATCTCTCCTTACTAAAGTAACTGACTCCTTAACTAATAATGCAATGCCTCCTCCTCTTCTTCACCCAATTTAAAGGGCAATTAAGAGTGAACCACATTGCTCTGGGTCTGGAGTCACATGTAGGCCAAACTGGGTATGGATAGCAGATTTCCTTCCCTGTAGGACATTAGTGAATCAGGTGGGGTTTAGAACAATTTTTGATAGTTGTCATGGTCACCATTGCTTAGACTAGATTAATATTCTAGATATATCAATTCAGAACAGAGGAAGAAGTAATTTTGGAGTTGAAACATTAACTCTGTTTCTCTCTCCAGATGCTGCCAGACCTACTGAGTTTTTTCAGCATTTTCTGTAGATGAGGCTGGATGCACAAGTGAATCCTTTCCAATGTATGGAGCAGATGAACTGAATCTCCCTGGGGGAAAGGACATTTCCTCTTGTGGATGAGTCCAGAACTAGGGAGCACTGTTTTAAAATTAGGGGTCACCCATTTAAAACAGAGATGAGGCAAAAAAAAATCTCTAAGAGGGTCGGGAGTTGATGGAACCCTCTTCCTGAAAAGATGGTGGAAGCAGAGTTTTTGAATATTTTTAAGGCAGAGGTGGATAGATTCTTGGTAAGCAAGGCAGTGATAGATTATTGGGAATAGGCAGGATGCAGATTTCAGGCTACAATCAGATCAGCCATGATCTTATTGAAAGGCAGAGCAGGCTCGATATGCTGAATGGCCTATCCTGCTCCTTGTACGTATGTTTGTTCATATGCCTCAGAAGGCAGTTGGAGGCAGGGTCACTGAGTACTTTTAAGCCTGAGGTACATATATGCCTGTTAAGCAAGGGAATCAATAGTTATCGGGGGTAGATGGGAATGTGGAACTTGAAACACCGTCCAAGGGCCTAAACACTCCTTTCAAGTGAAGCAGCAATTCACTTGCACCTCCCTCAATTTAGTCTACTGCACTCGCTGCTCCCAGTGCGGTTTCCTCTACATTGAAGAGACCAAATGCAGATGGTGACCGTTTTGCGGAACACCTTCGGTCAGTCCGCAAGCATGACCCAGACCTCCCTGTCGCTTGCCATTTCAACACTCCACCCTGCTCTCGTGCCCACATGTGCGTCCTTGGCCTGCTGCAATGTTCCAGTGAAGCTCAACGCAAACTGGAGGAACAGCACCTCATCTTCCGACTAGGCAATTTACAGCCTTCCGGACTGAATATCGAGTTCAACAACTTCAGATCATGAACTCTCTCCTCCATCCCCACCCCCTTTTCGATCCCCGTTTTTCCAATAATTTATATAAATTTTTCTTTTCCCACCTATTTCCATTATTTTTGTGTATTTCCATCCATTGTTTTATCTCCACCTTTTAGCCTATTTCGATCCCTTCCCCCACCCCACTCCCACTAGGGCTATCTGTACCTTGCTCATCCTGCTTTCTACCCTTAATGTCACCATTAGCACATATCTTAGCAAATATCACCACCTTCAACACCTCTTTGTCCTTTTGTCTATAACATCTTTTGGCAATCTCCACCTATCACTGGCCCTCTATCCAGCTCTACCTGTCCCACCCCACCTCAAATCAGCTTATATTTCACCTCTTTTCTATTTTTCCTTAGTTCTGATGAAGAGTCATTTGGACTTGAAACGTTAACTGTATCCCTCTCCGCAGATGCTGTCAGACCTGCTGAGTTTTTCCAGGTATTCCTGTTCTTGTTTTGGATTTCCAGCATCCGCAGTTTTTTGCTTTTATCTAGGTGAATCAGTTGTTCTGTTTCTGGACTCAGTGTTCTCTGTAATTCGGTGTCATCTCCTCCCAACTCCTGATCAGTATATTCCACATCCACCTTGTACTGCACATGCTCAGAGTACAACTCGGTGCTGGGTAATCACACTGGGCTCCTGTAGTCAATGATGGGGCACATTCTGGCCACTTGAGAAATAGTGCATTGTATCACCATCATGAAAAGTCAATTGATGAACAGAATCTTTTGTCAACAAATTGAGATTGAATCAAATGGCCTGTTTCTGTAATGAAATTCTACGGGGTAGAGGTGGATTAATACTATGCAGTTGCGGCCTAAGAGGTGAATTAATACTCAGGCCATGAAAACCCCACCATAAACCCAGCACCGACTCCATCCCTCTCCTTGCCACCCTGTGAGGCTGGACCAGACAAATTGCAACCTTCGCCTCCTATTTGAACCTGAGCTGAGTATCGTGCTACCAACAACATATCCTCTCTATCACTAAGATCACCTGCTTCCAGCTCTGTCATATCAATTGTCTCCATCCCACCTGAGCCAATTTGCTGCTGAAATCTTTATCCATGCCTTTGTTACCTCCAGTTTCAACTATTCCAATGCTCTCTTGATTAGTCTCCCATCTTCCATCCTCCATAAACTTACGCTTCTCCAAAACTCTTCTGGGTGGACAGCAGTTTAGTGGGAATGGAGACCACAGAGCAGAAAGTGTGTCTCATGAACAAGTTGAGCTCACAAAAGTATAAAGGGAGGTAGGAGAGAAACTAAAGAAAGATGCTTGTTCAGAGCTAGGGCTGGTCAGATCTGGAGAAGCAGTTTGGCCCAGTGGACGAGTGAAAAGGTGGAAAGCGGCAGATGGCCTCAATCTTGGAAACAAGGAAGCGAATCAGCTCCTCGCATTTGTCATTGGAGATGAGGATGGAGGAGACTGGGAGAGGGAGAGCACTTCAAAAGGAACTAACTTGCATTCAAGATATTAAAATGACTCATCATTCCATCTGTTTAACACAAAATGTATTTATTTGGCTTTTATCCAGAACATTGACACATATAACTGAGAGTCTATTAAGTTTAGCAGAAACAGATCTGAATACTATATTTGCTATGAGGCGAGGGATGGAGAGATATCGGGAAGATCAATGCAACATGAAGATTGATCATGGTAGTTTACATTACTGGAAGTAAGCTTCTTAAAAAGTGACCCCTCCTGCTTTACTTTATTCATGTATATGAATATGAAACCAGTTATATGGTTATTAACAACAGCAACAACAACCCCAACTGTAAACTTAGCTCAGCCCTCAGTTCAGTGGATTAGCAGCAGAAATAAGAACAGAATCCAGGGCTTGCAGTCACTCGTGAATTCATTGATAATCTATCATCTCAGCAGGGTAGATGATAGATTAAATGGCTTCCCACATACTGAACATGTAAAAGACTTCTCCCGAGTGTGAGTGCACTGGTGCCTCAGCAGCTCCCTTTTGTATTTAAAGCTCTTGTCACAGTCAGAACATTTAAATGTTCTCTTATCAGTGTGAACAAGCTGGGGTGAAATGAGGGTGCTTGACCTAATGAATCCCATCCCACACTCGGAGCAGATGAATGGCCTCTCCCCAGTGCGAACAGGTGAAGCAAAGTAGAAGGTCAGGACAGATGGGAGCTATGGATAAATTTGACAAGACGTCATGGACACAAGACAGGGGGAGTGTTAATGGTTATGTTTGAGTTTTGGTGAACACATTGTCAAACACCAGGAGGGAAATGGAAAACAATGAATGTGAACATGGTGAAAGAGCCAAAAGGAAATCCTGTCAGAGAGAAGACCCTCTCTGTAACCTGTCTTAACTGCTCTGTCGGTTCATTTATTGAAACCAGGGACTCCCCTTGTTCTAATGATGACATTCCCTGTCTGCCCAGTTATCACTTTAAGTCAACCCTTGAATTGTTTGTGCATTGTTTCAACATGTTCCCAATTTTCACTAACAAATGTTGAAACGTTTGCTCCACTTTATCATCTGTTTAAAGCTACAAACAGAAAGGTCCAGTTTTCTCCTGGAGTTTGAGACATATCAGCTTTCAAAATGCTGCAGAGTTTCAGCCAATGAGGGAGATCCGGGCTCAGCCCCGCCCTCATTCACTCCGATTGGTTGAAGAACCAGCCCTCTCGACGTCAGTCCTCCAGCCTCGACCCCTTTTTCTATTGGTCTGGGGCTGCTGTCAATCAGGCATGTACAGTGAGCTAGAGCATGCGCAGTGTGGCTGCTGCAGCTGGACACTAGTACGCAGGCGCAGTGTCGAAGAGTCTGAAGCATGCGCAATGCGATCGATGGCCTTGCGAGAAGAGGAGCCTGTTTGTGCCGGAGCAGCGGAGTCAGAGCGAGGCGGTGGGTGGGAGGATTTGGAAACACTTTGTGGATCTGCAAACCCTGAGGAATAATTATCAGCTCCTGGTTTGCAGCTGCAGGGCTTCTCCCTCCCGGGAACAGGCCCAGGTTAACGGCCGCCATCCTGGGTCAGCGAGTGGAGGATGGGTCACATCAGAGGATGGGGGAGGGGGGACAATAAATAAGAGGTTACACTTTGGGCTCAAATCAATGAGGAATCTGATCTGTGGGAGGGAAGGAAACCCTGGGAGGTGGGCGGGGAGGATTCAGAAACACCCGCTGGAGGCCCCAAACCCCCAATAAGACTCATTGATTTTATTGTCAGTCTGCAGACAGGAGCTGGAGAACTGAACCCAGGCAGAGGAGAGGGAGGGAGAAAACTGGGAGTGGAGGAAAGAAATGGTGAAGATGGTGAGATGGGTTTAGTTTTCAGCCCAGGGAGGAGGGAGAGTGTGTGGGACGGGGATTTACAGGTCTGGGGGAACAAGAGAGGAAGAAATGGCCCATTGCAACTAGAATTGTCTGTTCTGAATTTTTATGCTGCTGAAATATCTTTTGCAGGATATTAGAAGGGGAAGATTTACAGAGGGAAGCTCAAATCAAACTTCACATCAAGATTTAAAACCATCACTTGATTCATCAGGACCTGAATATCATTGGCAATTGAACGTGGAAGGAGAAATGCTTGTCTTTTCTGTCTGTGTGAAAAGATTTCAGACATCAGTGTGAATGGAAAAACACTGAGGTACACACTCACCCGAGTGAGAGTGTTCAGTGCACTGACTGTGGAAAGAGCTTTAACCAGTTATACAGCCTGAAAAAACATCACACCATTCACAGCGGGGTGAGACCGTACACGTGTTCTGTGTGTGGACAAGGCTTTAACTGATTATCCATCCTGGATAGACATAAGGATTCCGGCACCATGGACAAACCATGGAAATGTGAGGATTGTGGTAAAGGATTCAATTATCCATCTCAGCTGGAAATCCATCGACGCATTCACACTGGGGAGAAGCCGTTCACCTGTTCCGTGTGTGGGAAGGGATTCACTCAGACAACCAAACTCATGTCACACCAGCGAATTCACACTGAGGAGAGGCCATTCACCTGCCCTGTATGTGGGAAGGGATTTACTCAGACATCCTGTCTTATGTTGCACCAGCGAATTCACACTGAAGAGAGACCGTTCAGCTGCACTTACTGTGAAAAGAGGTTCAGGTCTTCATCTGACCTCAATATACACCAGCGACTTCACACTGGGCAGAAGCCATTCACTTGCTCTGTGTGTGGGAAGGGATTCACTCATTCATCCGGCCTTAGGTCACACCAGCGAGTTCATTCTGAGGAGAAGCCATTCAACTGTACTTCCTGTAGAAAGAGTTTCAGGCATTCATCGGCCCTTGCTGAACACCAGCGAGTTCACACTGGGGAGAGGCCATTCACCTGCTCTGTGTGTGGGCAGGGATTTACTCAGTCATCCAGTTTGCTGAGACACCAGCGAGTTCACACTGGGGAGAAGCCGTTTAGCTGCACTTCTTGTGGAAAGAGTTTCAGGCAGTCATCCACCCTCATTGCACACCAGCGAGTTCACACTGGGGAGAAACCATTCACCTGCTCTGTATGTGGGAAGGGATTCACTGTATCATCCGCCCTCGAGTCACACCTGCAAATTCACACTGAGAAGAAGCCATTCAGCTGCACGGACTGTGGAAAGGGGTTCAGGTGTTCATCTGCTCTCCTGGCACATCAGAGAGTTCACACTGGAGAGAGACCATTCACCTGCTCCGTGTGTGGGAAGAGATTCACTCGGTCCTTCAACCTAGTGACACATGAGCGAGTTCATAAGTGACTGCAGGGGTTGGATTCTGCTGTTATCACTGCTGTTAATCATGTTCAGGTTTGATAGTCTGAGAATGTCAAGTTTGTTTCTGCTGATGTTAACAACCCCTATAACTGGATGGAGTTTAATATTCTGGAGATGTCACTGATACTCGGGGCTGCAGTGTCCCTTTTTAAAAACGCCATCTGTGATCATTCCCCTTAATTCATGAACTCTGCTGGAAGGTCGGATCCGTTCCACAGGACGTGCATGACACAAAAATAATCACAATTTACAAAAACAAAGAGGACAGAGGAGATTGCAACAAAAACTTTGTCCACCAAAGTTCCTCTGTCTCATCCACTCCTTTCATGACAACATACCTTGTACTGTACAGTTTGACAGCTCCACTTCTGACTTTTTCAGGGTGAAGAATGGAGTGAAACGGGGCTGTGTCCAAGTCTCCAATTTGTTTGGCATTTTCTTCTCCATGTTCCTGACCTTGGCCTTCCCTGCAGATATGGAAGGAGTTTCCCTGAATACTCGATCAGATGGCAAACTCTACAATCTGTCCAACTGAAGTGAAGACAAAATACAGCTTGTCTCGATCAGAGACCTCCTCTATGGTGATGATGTCATGCTTGTGACTCACACAGAAACTCAGCGACCAAGACTCATGGACTGTCTCTCCCATGTCTGTAACTTGTTCTCCTTTACTGTAAGGAAATCTGTGGTTTGGGGACTGGGTGTCCGTCCTTGATCACACTGGAAGTGGCCAGTGAAATCTGTGATTTTGGGTCCACAATGACAGACGATCTGTTCCTTGATGCAGAACTTGATACACGCATCGGGAAAGTGGCTCCACCTTTGGCTGCCTCACTTCAAGCTGCCTCTCAGCACCAAGATGCTGGTTTATGAGGCCTGTGTCCTCAGCACCTTGTTGTCTGTCTGTGAAACATGGACGATTTATAGTGATCAGGAAAGGAAGCTCAACAACTTTCACTTTCGCTGTTTGCGGCACATTCTGGGCGTCTCAGGGACAGAATCAGCAATGCGGCAGTCCTCTCAAAGGCTAATCTCCCAAGTAGGCTGGCTCTCATCAAGCAGAGACGACTTCACTGGCTCTGAAGCAGAGTCATACGGAATTGAAACATTAACTCTGTTTCTCTCTCCACAGATGCTGTCAGACCTGCTGGGTTTTTCCAGAATTTTTTGTTTCTACCCCATTAGAGGCTTCTGGCCTCCCTTCCATGGTCTTGTCCATGCCTGGGTGGCTCTGGAGAGGGAGCATGTGGTGTCCACTCATACAGCTGATACTTTCCAACACTGGTGGGTACCTCAAGGTACAGAGTGTCTCGGAGACACTGGAAACAACATTCTGGTTTAGTTAGGAAGGTTCTCTTCACTCTTGTTGGGGCTTTGATGCTGATTTTGGGCTCTTTTCATTTAATTGGACAACATGCTTGAGAGAAGAAAGTATGTTCTATAGAAACTAGAATTGTCTGATCTGAATTTCTATCCTGGACTGACGGTGATAACTTTTGTCAACTGTATTTACAGGATATTAGAAGGAGATGATTTGAAGATGGAAAACTCAAATCAAACATCTCATCACAATCTGACAGAGTCACTCGATTCATCAGGACCTGAATCTCATCAGTCTTTGAATGTCGAAGGAGAAATGTTTGTTCTGGTTGTGGGAAAAGATTTCAAGCATCAGTGTAACTGGAAAAGCACCGAGACACACACACCCGAGTGAGAGTGTTCCAGTGAACTGACTGTGGATCGAGCTTTAACAGCCTGAAATAACGTCACAACATTCACAGCAGGGAGAGACTGTACATGTGTTCTGTCTGCAGATGTGGCTTCAACTGATCATCCAACCTGGAGAGATACAAGGACACTGAGACCACAAAGAAACCGTGGAAATGTGGGGAGTGTGGGAAGGGATTCACTTGCCCATCCCAGCTGGAAGCTCATCGACGCACTCACACTGGGGAGAGACCATACGCCTGCTCCGTGTGTGGGAAAGGATTCACTCTGATGTCCAGCCTTCAGTTACACCAGCGAGTTCACACTGACGAGAGGCCTTTTAAATGCTCTAACTATGGGAAAGGCTTTAAAATCTCACCAGATCTAATTAAACACCAGCTTGTTCACACTGACAAGAGACCATTCAGATGTTCTCAATGTGAGAAGAGGTTCAGACAGTCGCCTCACCTCATTCAACACCAGCGAGTTCACACCGGGGAGAGGCCATACACCTGCTCCGTGTGTGGGAAGGGATTCACTTCAACATCCAACCTGGTGACACATCAGTGGGTTCACACAGGGGAGAAGACATTCACCTGCTCTGTGTGTGGGAAGGGGTTTTCTCAGTCATCGAATCTGCTGACACACCAGCAAGTTCACACTGGGGAGAGGCCGTTCACCTACTCTGTGTGTAGGAGGAGATTTGCTCGATCGTCTCACTTGCTGACACACCAGCGAGTTCACAAGTGACTGCTGAGGTTGGATTCTGCTGTTAATCACATCCTTTGTTTCTGTTGCTGTTAATAACCCTTGTAACTGGGGTGGAGTTTAATATTCTGGATATCTGTCAAATAAATTAGTTTAGATGAAAGCAGACAGCGCTGTTGTAAGAACCTAAGAGAAGGGAAGAGAAGCGTGACAGGAGTGTCTCCAGCTGCAGCTCCTGCCCGGGTTTCAGAGCTGGAGCGGCGGCTGGGAACACTGTGGAGCATCCGTGAGGCGGAGAGTATCATTGAGAGGTGGTCACACTACAGGCTAAGAGTCCACAGGCAGGAAGGGAATGGGTGACTACCAGGCAGAGCATGAGGACTAGGCATGCAGTGCAGGAATCTCCTGTGGCTATTGCCTTGCAAAACAGATATACCACTTTGGATACTGTTGAGGGGAATGGCCTCTCAGGGGAAAGCAGCAACAGCCAAATTCGTTGCACTGTGGTTGGCTCTGCTGCACTGGTGAAGAGTGAAAAGTGTGGGAATGCAATAATTAATTCAATTGGAAGGGGAATAAATCAACATTTCTGCGACCGCAAATGAGACTTCAGGATGGTATGTTGCCTCCCTGGTGCAAGGGTCAAGGATGTCTCAGAGCGGCTGGAGGACATTCTGAAGTGAGGGAGGGTGAACAGCCAGTGGTCCTGGTACACAATGGTACAAATGACATAGGCAAAAAAAGGGATGAAGTCCTAAAAGCAGAATATAGGGAGTTAGGAAGTGAATTGAAAAGTAGGATCTCAAAGGTAGTGATTTCAGGATTACTACCAGTGCCACGTGCTAGTCAGAGTAGAAATAGCAGGATATGTCAGATGAATACGTGGCCAAAGTGATGGTCTGAAGGGAAGGGTTTCAGATTCCTGGGACATTGGGGCCAGTTCTGGGGAAGGTGGGACCAGTACAAAGTGGACTGGGACTGATGTCCTAGGAGGAACATTTGCTAGAGTGGTTGGGGAGGGTTTAAACTAAAATGGCAGGGGGATGGGAACCTATTCAAGAAGTCAGAGGAAGGGGAATAAAGGACAAGAACAAAAGACAGAAAGGGGAATAAGAAAAGTGATAGGCAGAGAAATCAAGGGCAAGAACCAAACAGGCCCTCAGTGAAAAATAGTGGGAATGGGCCAAGTAATGTTAAAAAGACAAGCCTTAAGGCTTTCTGCCTTAATGCAAGGAGCATTCACAATAAAGTGGATAAATTAACCGCGCAAATAGATGTAAACAGTATGATATAGCTGGGATTACGGAGACATAGCTGCAGGTTGACCAGGGATGGGAACTGAACATCCAGGGGTATTCAGTATTTCAGAAGGACAGACAAAAAGGAAAAAGCGGAGTTGCATTGCTGGTTAAAGAGGAAATTAGCGCAATGGTAAGGAAAGATATGAGCTCCGACCATGTGGAATCTGTATGGGTAGAGCTGAGAAACACTAAGGGGCAAAAAACGTTAGTGGGGGTTGTCTCTAGACCCCCAAACTGTAGTGGTGATGTTGGGAATGGCATTAAACAGGAAATTAGAGAGGTATGCAATAAAGGAACATCTGTAATTATGGGTGACTTTAATATGCATATAGATTGGGCAAATCAAATCAGTAACGATACTGTAGAGGAGGAATTCCTGGAGTGTTTATAGGATGTTTTTATGGACCAGTACGTTCAAGAACCAGCTAGAGAACAGGCCATCCTAGACTGGGTATTATGTAATGGGATAGGAATAATTGGCAATCTAGTTGTGCGAGGCCCCTTGGGGATGAGTGACCATAATATGAATTAATTCTTCATCAAGTTGGAGAGTGACGTAACTGATTGTGGGACTAGGGTCCTGAATCTTAATAAAGGAAACTATGATGGTATAAAGTGCGAGTTGGCTATGATGGATTGGGAAACGTTACTTCAAGGGATGAGGGTGAATAGGCAATGGCAAACATTCAAAGAGCGCATAGGTGAACTGCAACAATTGTTTATTCCTGACTGGTGCAAAAGTAACACAGGAAAGGTGGCCAAACCATGGCTTACAAGGAAAATTAGAGATAGTATTAGATCCATGGAAGAGGCATACAAATTGGCCAGAAAACGCAACAGGCCTGAGGATCGAGAGCTGTTTAGAATTCAGCAAAAGAGGACCTGGTGATTGTTTAAGAAGGGGAACATAGGGTACAAGAGTAAGCTCGCAGGAACATAAAAACTGACTGTAATAGTTTCTGTAGGAATGTGAAGAGAAAACGATTGGTGAAGATAAAAGTAGGTCCCTTACAGTCAGAAACAGGGGAATTTATAATGGGGAACAAAGAAATAGCTGACCAACTAAATACATACTTTGGTTCTGTCTTCACAAAGGAGGACACAAATAACATATCAGAAATGTTGGGGAACACAGGGTTTAGTGAGAGGGGGGAACTGAAAGAAATCAGTATTAGTAGGGAAATAGTGTTGGGGAAATTGATGGGATTGAAGGCCAATATGTCCCCAGGGCCTGAGAGTCTACATCCCAGAGTACTTAAGGAAGTGGCCCTGGAAATAGTGAATGCATTGGTGGCCATCTTCCGAGATTCTATAGACTCTGGAACAGTTCCTACAGATTGGAGGGTAGCTAATGTAACCCCACTACTTAAAAGGGAGGTAGGTAGAAAACAGAGAATTGTAGACCAGTCAGACTGACGTCGGTACTTGAGAAAATTCTGGAGTCCATTATAGAAAATTTAATAGCTGAGCACTTGGAAAACAGGAGCAGAATTGGACAGAGTCAGCATGGATTTATGAAAAGGAAATCATGCTTGACAAATCTACTGGAATTTTTCGAGGATGTAACGAGTAGAGTTGATGAGGGGGAGCCAAATGATGAGGTTTATTTGGACTTTCAGAAGGCTTTCGACAAAGTCTCACATAGATTAGCATGTAAAATTAAAGTGCATAGGGTTGGGGGTAGTGTATTGAGATGGATAGAAAACTGGTTGGCAAACAGGAAACAGAGCAGGAATAAACGGGTCTTTTTCCAAATGGCAGGCAGTGGCTATTGGGGTACCGCAGGGATCGGTGCTGGGACCCCAGTTATTCACAAAATATATTAATGATTTAGATGAGGGAACAAAATGTAATGTCTCCAAATTCGCAGATGACACAAAGCTGGGTGGGAAGGTGAGCTGTGAGGATGATGCAGAGATGCTTCAGTGTGATTTGGACAAGCTGAGTGAGTGGGCAAATGCAT
This sequence comes from Carcharodon carcharias, assembly GCF_017639515.1. Lineage (NCBI taxonomy): Eukaryota > Metazoa > Chordata > Chondrichthyes > Lamniformes > Lamnidae > Carcharodon > Carcharodon carcharias. The sequence continues at coordinate 13,651,189 of NC_054493.1, forward strand.
GGCAGATGCAGTATAATGTGGATAAATGTGAGGTTATCCATTTTGGTAGCAAAAACAGGAAGGTAGATGATTATCTGAATGGCTATAAATTGAGAGAGGGGAATGCGCAACGACGCCTGGGTGTTCACGTACACCAGTCGCTGAAGGCAAGCATGCAGGTGCAGCAGGCGGTAAAGAAGGCAAATGGTATGTTGGCCTTCATAGCCAGAGGATTTGAGTACACGAACAGGGATGTCTTCCTGCAATTGTACAAGGCCTTGGTGAGTCCACACCTGGAATATTGTGTGCAGTTTTGGTCTCCTTATCTGAGGAAGGATGTACTTGCTATCGAGGGAGCGCAGCGAAGGTTTACCCGACTGATTCCTGGGATGGCGGGACTGACATATGAGGAGAGATTGAGTCGGTTAGGATTATATTCGCTGGAGTTCAGAAGAATGAGGGGGGATCTCATAGAAACCTATAAAATTCTAACAGGACAAGACAGAGTAGGTGCAGGAAGGATGTTCCCGATGGTGGGGGAGTCCAGAACTAGGGGTCACAGTCTGAGGATACGGGGTAGACCATTTAGGACTGAGATGAGGAGAAACTTCTTCACCCAGAGAGTGGTGAGCCTGTGGAATTCGTTACCACAGAAAGTAGTTGAGGCCAAAACATTGTATGTTTTCAAGAAGGAATCAGATATGGCTCTTGGGGTGAAAGGGATCAAAGGGTATGGGGAGAAAGTGGGAGCAGGCTAATGAGCTCAAAGATCAGCCATGATCATAATGAATGGCAGAGCAGGCTCGAAGGGCCCAATGGCCTACTCCTGATCCTAGTTTCTTTGTTTCTATAGGGGCTAGGAGCGGGATTAGACTGGATGACCTGTCACGCCTGTTCTGCCATTCAAAACGATCATGGCTGATTTCAGCCTCAATTCCACTTTCCTGCCTGTTCCCCATGATCCTCGATTCCCTGAGAAACCAAAATTCTGTCTCAGTCTAAATCTCAGTCTTCAACATCTTCAACGATGGAAACTGAAAATGATACTTCACAGGATAGTGGGAGGCCATATGGCCCCTCATGTCTGTGCCAGCCCAATCCCACTATCCAGTTCTTTGTCTGTAACCTTGTAGGTTACAGAACGTCAAGTTCCTGACTTTATTGATTGGCGCTACAATCAGTCTCCACCTCATTCCCACAAAATAATCACAAGAACCCGAATTGTGGATTACAATGGTGGGGCTTTTACCCAGCATTCCCCATGGTAGAGAATGTCCCCTATCCACACCACAGGAGACCAGTGCACAGGCTCAGTGCCCCCCCCAATGTTTGGAGCATGCACAGTGTCAGTCATGACCATGGAGAACCACTTGTTTGTCACTTCTGCAACCGGTAGAGGGAGCGATGGAGCCGGCAGCTGGACGGGAAGGAGTTGGAAACACTGGATCCAGAAACTCTAAGGAGTAATTGTCAGCTCCTGGTTTGCAGCTGCGGGGCTTCTCCCTCCCGGGAACAGGCCCAGGTTAACGGCCGCCATCCTGGGTCAGCGAGTGGAGGATGGTTCACATCAGAGGATGGGGGAGGGGGTACAATGAATAAGAGGTTACACTTTGGGCTCAAATCAATGAGGACTCTGATCTCTCTTTGGGAAAACATGAACAAATGGCTCCTTGTAAAATGAGCTCAGGGTTACATTGGGCAGGAAGAGAAGCAGAAACCAAAACGGGACAAGAGACTGAGTTTAAATTAGTTAGGGAGAGAAAGAAGGAAGTAGGAAGGAAACCCTGGGAGGTTTGGAGAAACCACTTTCACAATTGCTCATTGAATCTCCATACAGTAAGTTCTGGATACAAGGTTAACATCTGATATTCTGTATGGTCGGTCAGGGTGATTCAGATAATTGGTTTGGTTTACTAGATAATTGGTTTATGGAAAAGTCATCATGGTGGCAGGTACTGAATTGATGATGATGATACAAATAAAACAAGTAATCATCATTCATGATGTAGTTATGGACAATATTAAAATAAAGTGAAAATATTAATCAGTTAAAGGATTGCACAATTATGATCATTTCAGCATAAAAGTCATTACAATATGTTACAAAATGCAGGACTCCTTAATTTATAGAATAGAAATGAAAGGTCTACTGCACTCTGCATTTTCTATTGAAGTCCTTCGCTCGTATGTTGTCAGCTTGAGTTCATTAAACTCTCAATTATTTATATCCTATTTATGAGTTTTATACAGTGGGTGATCAGACTGTCTTGTAGTGTATTTGTTCCATAGCTTATTTGCAGATGTTATCTTTTCTCCTGAACGCCATTATACATTTACTTCCGTGTGGTTGGGCAGTGCCTTTGAGAGGTGGGATTCTGGAGTTTTCTACTGAAGTCCAGACAGAGTTTTTCCCACATTTCAGCAAGGGAACACACATTCAGACGTTTGATTGTGTAATGTTTTGTCATGAGTCATGAATGAAGTGAATTATTGAACATTTTGCTAGTATTTGTTAAAAGAATTAATTATCCAACACTTTATTTGGATTTTAGCCCAGGGAGGAGGGAGTGTGTGTGGGATGGGGATTTACAGCTTTGGGGGAATGAGAGGAAAAATGTTCCATCGGAACTAGAATTACCTGTTTTGAATTTCTGTCCTGCACTGTCAGTGATGATTATTGTAATCTCCTTTTACAGGACTCTAGAAGGGGAAGATTTGCAGATCGGTCACTCAAACCAAAAATCACATCAAGATCTGACAGAATGACTCAGTTCATCAAGACCTGAATATCATCGGCTTTTGAATGTGGAAGGAGAAATGTTTGTCTGTTCTGAATGTGGGGAAAGATTTCAAACAATAGGAAAAGCACCAAGACACACACACACCTAAATGAGAGTGTTCCAGTGCACTGACTGTGGAATAAGCTTTAACCAGTTACACAGCCTGAAAACAAACAGAATCATTCGCTGTGTGGAGAAACCGTACACGTGTTCTGTGTTCAAACGAGGCTTCAACTGATTGTCCAACCTGGAAAGACTTAAGGACACAGACACCATGGAGAAACCATGGAAATGTGGGGACTGTGGGAAGGGATTCAATTACCCATCCCAGCTGGAGATCCATCGACGCAGTCACACCAGGGAGAGGGCACTCACCTGCTCCGTGTGTGGGAAGGGATTCACTCGTCTAGCTCACCTCAATTCACATCAACTTGTTCACACTGATTACAGACTTTTCAAATGTTCAAAATATGAGAAGACTTTTAAAACCACAGGTGTTCTGCTGAGACACCGGCAAGTTCACACTGTGGAGAGGCCGTTCACCTGCTCCGTGTGTAGGAAAGGATTCACTCATTCATCCCACTTAATGAGACACTAGCGAGTTCACAATTGAACAAAGGGGTTGGATTTTGCTGTTATCACTGCTGTTAATCATATACAGGACAACCAGGTTCATTCTGACAGTTGGGCTGATAATAACCATGTAACTGGGCTGAAGTTTGACTCATTTGACAGATCTCAAGATATTAATGTTGTTTGAAACACAGAGTGTCGTGTCCTTAATTTCTCTAAGATAAGAGGAGAATAATTGATGTCCTGTTACTGACTGCTGCTTTTTTGGGTCTTTTTTCCTTTCTAACTCAAGATTATTTCAGTTCTCATACCTTCGGCTACTCTCATGGACAACTCCCAGCTCCCCATACCTTCCAGAATGTCTCTCCTGGCCTTGGGATCCTGGGAAGGTATCTGTAACACTCCCGGGATCAATAAACACAAAACCCAGCCTGTTAATCACTCTCAACTACTGGACTTAGTGTGTGTCCCCCACAGCAAAAGTCAAATCAATCAGTTTTATGTTAAACGCACAATGTGTTTATTATTTAAAATATCTGTAACACAAGTTAGTTCCTTTTAAAGTGCTGTTCCTCTCCCCCATCCCACCTCTATAAGATTAAGGTTCGGGAGTCATGGATTAAACAAAAAAAGTGTTCAATTTCCTCAGTGATTTTAAAGTTGTTTATTAATTATTAAATAGTTTATTAAGAAGAGCCAGATTAAATATGATCATAAACTAAATGGATATAAAATTACACCTGACCCGTGACAGGTGAGAGTGGTTTTGACAGCAGTCTCTTGTTCGATGTTTGCAGCTGCTTTCTCTTTTGTTCTGTCTTCTAGAGCTGACTGAGGGATTAGGAAGTTAGGAATGTTTCTGCCGATGAGGACTGCCCCCTTTCCCTCTGAGCACCCGTTAAAATACTTTATTTCTAGGGGCTGGTAGTTTACCCCATGTCAATCACTTGTTCAATTCCCCATCTGGTTAGTGACCAGAGGTGAGGTAGCCATGGTGTCACCCCTCCCCCCCACCCTTGTCCATCACTTTGCTTCAAGACCATCTTGCAGCTTATCTTGTGCTTGGTACGCCATCTGTTAACTCCTGCCAGACACTTGTCCAGATTCTTCTTGGCTGTTATCTCTGTTTGTCTTTGGCTCTGGCTGCTAAGAACTGTTTTTTCGAAGTGAGAGAGAGAGAGAGAGACAGCAGAGACAAAGTAACAACCTTGTGTCAGTCTTATGCAATGATTCTATAATAATTCTGTAATATTCTTAAAGATACATCTCTTACAGCACCCCCCCCCCCTTTGAGAAAGAAATATCTTCACAACTATTTCTGACTAACCTAATTATTTCTATGCGAGAGCTTGTTTCCCTGATTCCTCGATTACATACCATAGATAACACACTAAAGCTACTGGAATTATCAGAATCATCGTGACAAAATATTAATCTGAATCACCTTAATTCAACTATACAGAATAACAGACATTAACCTTGTGTCCAGAACTTTCTGTGTAGAGATTTAACGAGCAATCGTGAAGTTGGTTTCTCCAAACCTCCCAGGGTTTCCTTTCTTCCTTCTCTCCCTCTTTAAGTTAAAGTCAGTCTCTTGTCCTGTTTTAGTTTCTGATTCTCTTCCTGCCCAATGTAACTCTGAACTCATGTTTTACAAGGACCAAATATTTTGATAGCTTCACAAACAGATCAGAGCCCTCCTGAAACAAAAACAAAAATTGCTGGAAAAACTCCCATCATCTATGGAGAGAAAGACAGAGTTAACGTTTCAAGTCCGTATGACTGTCCTTCAGAGTCTTTCTCTCCACAGGTGCTGTCAGACCTGCTGGGTTTTCCAGCAATTTTTGTTTTTGTTTCAGATTTCCAGCATCCACAGTATTTTGGTTTTTATCAGAGTCCTGCTCGTTGATTTGATCCCGAAGTGTAACCTCTTACATGAATTCATGTCAGTTGGGTAGCAGAAAACAACCTATTGCCTGTTTGAGGTTTCAATGGCGCTGCTGTTACCCAGCAATCCTTGCGAATGTGAATATGCCCTATTCACTCGACAGGACCCCCGCAGTGCTTGGCTGTATCTGGAGCGTGCGCAGTTTCACTTTGCTCAGAGGCCTGCGAGTGCGGGAGACGCTTTTATTCAGACGGTGAGAGTCGGGGGGGAGGGGAGGGAAGGGAGGTGAGGCATCATGTAAACACTAGGTGTAGGCCGAAATCCTGGATTAGAACCTCCAAGTCCCGCGTTTGCAGCTCCAGCGCTTTTCTGCGGAACAGGTCCCAGTTAACGACTGCCATCTTGGGGCAAGGGGCGCATGTGCAATGGGTGTCTCACTGATTCGAAGCCAGGACAATGGCCCATGACGTCACTGAGCGAACTCCTGGTTTGGGGGGAGCTGTGAACATGAGACTCAGGAGCAGAAGTCAGCCTTTCGGCCCCTCAAGCCTGCCCCACCATTCAATAAGATCATGGCTGATCTTCCGCAGGCCTCAACTCCTCTTTGATGCCAACTCCTCATAGCCCTCAACTCCAAGTGGAAGCAACTTTGGGCACAATGTCAGATTTTACTGGTTTGGAGACTGGGTCTTGCCTGGTGTTTTCTTACAGTGTATGCATTTGCTTAAAATATCTTTCAAAACTTAGGGGAAAATGTCCTAATAACAGTTTGATAAGCATCTCTGCTCCTGCTTTACCGTGCCATTCGTAATGACTTAACGGAGTCAGACAGTACAACTGCGCATGCACAGCATTGGTAGCAAACACAGCCGTCGAAGGGCAGGAGGACGCATGCACAGCCGCCATCTTTAGAAGCGATGTGCAGCAGAGGGCATGCACAGTCATCACTGTCCCTTGCAGCAGAAGGAGGGAATGTTGTGTCTCCTGTCATTCCAAGATGTCCATCAATACTCATCTGCACATGTGCACTGCTCCAGAAATCCAATGACTTCACCGCTGGAGCCTGGAACCTGGAGTGGGAGAAGGGAGAAGAATGAGGAGAGGCAATATAGTCTAACACTCACAGCAATCTACAATCCATGCACATTATTGTGACGGAGAGACACAGTTTCCAACATGGCTGCAATAAAAGATCCGACAAGCAAAATATTTTACTTTCCCATCTGCATATTCTCCCCTTCAAAACCCCTGTAAAAGGAGTTTCCAAAATCCATCAGTGTCAATCCAGGATAGAAATTCACAATAGTCTCTCCTGCTGACAGGGAGAACAGCGAATGTGCCCTGCCGCACATTGCCCCCTATAAAGATGGTAGTCGCTAACCTGGGTCAGCCATCAGCATACAACTGTGCATGTATCACACTGATAAAAAAACACAGCCAGGAGAGAGTGTTGTGAATTCTTATCCTGGACTGACAGTTATGGATGTTGGAAACTCCTTTTCCTTGGGGTCTGAAGGGGAGGATTTACCGACAAGTCAAATTAAGAGAACCAAGAGAATTGTCTCCTCTGAATCTTGAACCTCGACTGACACTTATGACTTTTGTGATCTCCTTTTACAATGTGTTAGAAGATTTGAAGACTGCCAGGTTGTTCTCTGACTCCAGTGCTTCTGATATCTTTCCAGTTGCAGGCTGCAGCAGGAGATTTTAAATTTGAAAACAGTGAAATTGTTTCAGAGGTGAGTGTTATTGAGCATTCTTGACAATTTAGAGTTTTTAGTGCTGTGCTCTGGTTCCATGGCTCAGGGGCTGGTGTGGCTCCCTTACTGTGGATCTGAATCCATGTCCATCCATTGCTCTATTTCACCTCTGCCCTCCCTGATCACCTCTCTGTCATTGTCTTACTTCCTCTGTCTCTTCTAATGGGTGTGTTTTAACCATGTTTGATATTTTGCTGTTATTTCCACCAACTGTGTCTAAATGAGGTTTTCACTGCTGCCCACCCCTCCACCCCCCAAGCTATTCACTGCTGATTTACCTGCTTTATTTCCCCGCAGTCAGGAATTGTTTTCTCCTTCACGAGATATCATTTCTCTTCCACTTCTAAGCTTATATTGACCATCAAATTCTGGTCCATTTTTATTCCCCATAATTTATTTTGCACACTCTGAAACATTAACTCTGTTGCTCTTTCCATACTTACTGCCTGACCTGCTGAGTATTTCCAGCATTTGCTCTTTTTATTTTAGATTCCCAGTGGCTGCATTATTTTCCTTTTGTTTTATTGCAGAACTGCAATAGTTTCTCACAGAACTGAATCTAAAAACAGAGATGGACCAATTAAGAACTGATTATTAGGTTGGATGTTGGTTGCAGAGTTTGGCCCCTGGCCTCCATGGTAGGTGCTTATTCACATAATCATTGTGTGATTACAATACAGGAGGCCATTCAGCCTGTCATGCCCATGCTGGCTTTCTGCAAGAGCAAATCGGCTAGTCGCATTCCCCTGCCCTTTCCGCATAGCCCAACTTTTACCTTCAGGTTCTTATCCAATTCCCTTTGCTTGGACTCGAACTCAAGTTCTGTCGAAGGGTCATGAGGACTCGAAATGTCAACTCTTTTCTTCTCCGCCGATGCTGCCAGACCTGCTGAGTTTTTCCAGGTAATTCTGTTTTTGTTTTGGATTTCCAGCATCCGCAGTTTTTTTGTTTTTATCCCTTTTGAAAGCCTTTGTTGCATTAGTTTAAGCTGGAGTGGAGATGGAGGAGAAGCTGCTGGGTTTAACGCTGAGTTCTTCGGAACCCAGAAATTTCAATGTGAAATTGTCGAGGGAGGTGGATTCCAGGGAGATCAGGTTGTTAAATGGACAGTGTCCGTACAATGTAAAAGAATATTGTTTTTGGAATAAATATTTCCATAGATGCTTTTAATTTATTTTACATATACATATTTTGACAATTTATTCTTGGGGTTTTGGTATTGCTAACAAGACCAGCAGCAGATAATACCCATCCCCAGTTACCTGTGGAGAAGATGATGTTTGAACTTCTTGAACCGCTGCAGTCCGTGTGGTGAAGGTGCTCCCACAATGCTGTTAGGTAAGGAGTTACAGGATTTTCACCCAGTGATGATGAAGGAATAGTGATATATGTCCAAATCAACGACAATAATGTGTATTTATATAGTGCCTTTCATGTAAATAGACCTTTCCAGGGTGTTTCACAGGTGTGTTATAAAGGAACATTTGACACTGAGCCACATAAGGACATATTAGGGCAGATGACCAAAAGCTTGGTCAAAGAGGTAGGTTTTAAGGAGTATTTTAAAGGAGGAAAGTGAGATGGAGAGGCAGAGAGGTTTAAGGGGGAAACTGCAGAGCTTGGGGCCTTGGCAACTGAAAGAACAGCCATCAATGGTGGAGCGAATCAAATCAGAAATGCTCAAGGGGCAGGAATTAGATAAGCGCAGAGATCTCAAAGGGTTGTGGGGCTGCAGGAGACTACAGAGATTGGGATGATCATAGCCATAGAGGGATTTGAAAACAAGGATGAGAATTTTGAAGTTTGGTGCTTAAATGAGAACCTTTGTAGACAGCAAGCACAGGGTAATGGATGAAGAAGACTTGATGCATGGAAACGCATTAGCAGCAGAGTTTTGGATGAGCTCAAGATTACAGGGAGGTTGAATATGGGAGGCTGATCGTGAGTGTGTTGGGATAGTTAAGTCTAGAGGTAACAAAGGAATGGATGAGGGTTTTAGACTCGGGTGGAGTCAGACGATGTGACTGAGGTGCAGATAGGCAGTCTTGGTGACGATGCAGATATGTGGTTGGAAGCTCATCATGAGTTCAAAGCAGACACCAAAGTTGTGAACAGTCTGATTCAGCCTCAGACAGTTGCCAGGGAGAGGGATGGAGTCGGCGGCCAGGAAGAGGAGTTTGTAGCGGGGACTGAAGTCTTTCCAATATTTAAATGGAGGAAATTTCTGCTCATCCAGTACTGGCTGCTGGACAAGTCAGAATGGTGTGTGAATTGGAGGGGAACTTGGAGTTGGAGGTGATGCAGACCGGGTGGCAGGTTACCTTCCCTGAAAGACATTAGTGAACAAGTTAGGTTTACAACAATCCACATACACCTGCTCCCTTGGCCCTTCTGGGTTGAGGGTTTGGGAAGTTCTGTCGAAGTTCTGGTTGAGTTGTGGATACATAAAATCACTCTCCTTTATCCCCCTCACTCTCCCATCTCTCTTTTTCGTCTCTCTCTCTCGTCTCTCCCCCCATAGAGGCCAGAACCTTGTGTAGGCCCAGACTGGGAGGCCTGTTCCCTTCTCTGAAGGACATTAGTGAGCCAGTTAGGTTTTTATGACAATCCAGCAGTTTTCATTGTCACTTTTGCCTATTCCTGGCCCCACAAATTACTGATTCATTCAGCTCAATTTCACAACCTGCTTTTGTGTTTTTGTGGATTTTCTCTCACTCCCTTTTTTCTGTTTTACATCAATTTCACAGAGTATTAGAAGAAGAGGATTTGCAGTTGGGAAACTCAAACTAAACATCATGTCAGGATCTGACAGTCTCCCAGTTTATCGCAATCTGAATATCATCATCAGATAGTGAACATGGAGGGATAAAGCTCCGTTCACAGCGGAGAGAAACCGTACACATGTTCTGTCTGTGGGCAAAGCTTCAACTTTTCATCCAACCTGCAGAGACACAAGGACACCTGCACCACAGAGAAACCATGGAAATGTGAGGACTGTGCAAAGGGATTCAATTGTCCTGTTAAGCTGGAATCTTATTTGCACTTTCACACTGGAGAGAGGCCATTCACCTGCGCTGAGTGTGGGAAGGGATTTACTCATTCATCCCACCTGCTTCGGCACCAGTGTGTTCACACTGGGGAGAGGCCATTCACCTGCATCAGATGTGGAAAGGGATTCACTCGGAAATGCCACCTCATGGCACACCAGCGTGTTCACACTGAGGAGAGACCTTTTAAATGTCCAGACAACGGGAAGGGCTATAAAAGTTCCGGTGAATTGAAGTACCATCAACATATCCACACTGATGAGAGACCGTTTAGGTGCTCTCACTGCGGGACTGGGTTCAGGCGATCATCTGATCTCACTGAACACCAGTGAATCCACACTGGGGAGAGGCCGTTCACCTGCTCTGAGAGTGGGAAGGGATTTACTCGTTCATCCCACCTGCTTCAGCACGAGTGTGTTCACACTGGGGAGAGGCTGTTCACCTGCACCAGATGTGGAAAGGGATTCACTCGGACATGCCACCTCATGGCACACCAGAGTGTTCACACTGAGGAGAGACCTTTTAAATGTCCAGACTGCGGGAAGGGCTATAAAAGTTCCGGTGAATTGATGTACCATCAACGTATCCACACTGATGAGAGACCGTTTAGGTGCTCTCACTGCGGGACTGGGTTCAGGTGATCATCTGATCTCACTGAACACCAGTGAATCCACATTGGGGAGAGGCCATTCACCTGCACAGAGTGTGAGGAGGGGTTCATTAATTCAACCAACCTGCTCAGATACAAGCAAGTTCATGAGTGATTGGATTTTGCTGTAAATCACATCCAGGATTGAATTATGTTCTTTGGGGTCTGTTTCTGCTGATGTTAATAAACTCCACCATAGTAATAGTGGTTAATATTCTGGATAGGAGTCAAGTAAATCAGCTTTGTCTTAAACAAAGTGTGTTGAGTCTTTTTAGTATCTCTGAAACAAGTTAGTTCCTTTTGAAGTGCTCTCCCACTCCCCTGTCTCCTCCATCCTCACCTCCAACAACAAGTGTGAGGAGCTCCTGGAGCTTCTTTGTCACTAAGATTGAGACGATCTGATCAGCTGCCTCTGCTGCTTTCCACCCTTCCACTAGTTCACTGGGGCAAACTGCCTTTAAAGTTACCCCTCACCCCCCCCCCAACCTGATCCAAGAATGACCCTCTTTCTCTAGGCTCCCTCCCATCTCCCCTCATACCCTCTCAGGGCTCATCTTGCCCATGAGACCCACCTCCTGCTCCATCGACCCTTTTCCCATGTAAATTGATCTTGTTAACAGTTCTCTCTCTTCAGTTGTTTTCCTGCTTTCCTTTAAATCTGCCTCCATCGCCACCTCCTCAAAACACAGACCCTTGTCTCCACTGTCCTTGCAAACTAAAGCCCCATTTCCAAACTGCCTTTCCTCTCCAAAGTCCGAGATCATTTTATCGACTCCCAATTATCTGTCCATCATTCCCGGAAGTGTGTATTTGAATCCCATCTAACAGATTTCAGCCTCTGCCACAATACGGATACAGCTCTTCTCAAAGTCACAAATGACATCCCCTGTGACTGTGACAAAGGTTAAGTAACCCTCCTTGCTCTTCTGGACCTGTCTGCAGCCTCGACATGGTTAACCACACAATCTTCCTGCCCTTCTCCACTATCACCCAGCTGGTGGGACTACTCTCGCCTGGTTCCTTGTAATCTATCTAATCACAGCCAGAGGATCACCTTCTCTACCTGTTCCTACACAATTACCTCTGGTATGCACACCAAGGTCCCTCTGGCCTTCAGTACTTTCCATGGTCCTGCCATTCACAGTGTAATCCCTTGCCTTGTTAGCTCTCCCAAGTGCATTAATTCACACTTTTCCGGGCTGAATTCCATTTGCCACTGCTCTGCCTCCCTGACCAGTCCATTGATATCCTCGTTTGTGAAGCTAAAAACAAATGTGGTGATATTTAAAATCAAGCTAAATGATGTGGGAGAAGATAAAGAGAAGACATAGAGTAAACTCCCTTCCCTCACCTGCCAGCCCAGAAAGCGCTGCTGACCTGAGCTGTCTGGAGCGATCTCTTTTTGGACCAAGCAGTCGCCGTAGTCAGTGGGGGGGAGGGGGGGAATTCGCCAAGTGGCTTCTCGCTCTGGCAGGAGCCGTTAGCCGGTTGCCTGGAAACTGTTCTGTTGAAGGGTCATGAGGACTCGAAACGTCAACTCTTTTCTTCTCCGCCGATGCTGCCAGACCTGCTGAGTTTTTCCAGGTATTTCTGTTTTTGTTTTGGATTTCCAGCATCCGCAGTTTTTTGTTTTTATGATCGGTTGCCTGGAAACCTTGGCTCGAGGAGTCGGGGGAGCGGGAACAATAGGTGGGGGCGGGGTTCCCGTGTCCGCACGTTGGCCTGCAGACTGGAACTCGAGGAAGTCACCGCGGATCAGAGTAATTCCTACTGGCTGATTCAGGCAGGGTTCCATTGTGGACGTCACAATGCGGAAGTTGGACAATGAGCTTCAGACTAAAACTAGGCATTTTACAGCCTTTCGGACTGAATATTGAGTTCAACAACTTTATATCTTGAACTCCCTCCTCCATCCCCAGCCCCTTTCCGTTTCTTCCCCCTCCCTTTTGTTTTTTCCAATATAGATTTTTCTTTTCCCACCTATTTCCATTAATTTTTAAATCTATACCTTTTATGCCCTTTTAGTCTTATTTCACCCCACCCCCCACTAGAGCTATCTGTACCTTGCGTGTCCTGCTAGCCATTCTTAATTAGCACATTTTTAAAAATAATAACACCACCTTCAACACCTCTTTGTTCTTTTGTCTGTGACATCTTTTGGTTATCTGCTCCTATCACTGCTTATTTGTCCCTACAACCACCCCGCCCCCCCCCCCCCCGCCCACTTCTCCCCCTACCTTAAACCAGCTTATATTTCACCCGTCTCCTATTTTTACTTAGTTCTGTTGAAGGGTCATGAGGACTTGAAACGTCAACTTTGTTCTTCTCTGCCGATGCTGCCAGACCTGCTGGGTTTTTCCAGGTATTTCTGTTTTTGTTTCAGACTAAAACTTCCTCCTCTGGGCAACATCTGTGAGGAAATCAATGCTTCCCCCTTTCCATTTCTTTTCTAATTCTGGGGATAAATTGGTGACTTGCAGGAACTGAAGGGAAATGAAGTGATTCCAGGGAGGGATTCCAGACTCTGAGAAGGCAGGCCAAGGTCTCGGTCTCTCTCTTAAAGACATTGACATCCTTAGCTCCTTCAACTTGACACATTTATTTGTCTGGCTAAATTAGGCTGGCCTCCTTCCTAATTGTTTACAATTAAAGGAATGGTTTCCCCAAGAGATGGCCAATATTTAAGGGGACATTAAATTAATATAGGACAAAGATATGTTTAATATTGTCATAAGGTACATTTTAAATATATAATTTATGGTTCTGTAAGAAAGTTTTTTTTCATCTCATTATGTAATACTGTTGCTGTGTTATATATTTCTCGTACTGAAAGAGTCCAGTTGTCAATCTGAGTCCATGCTGACTCCCTGTGGAACAATCTACTCAGCCCGATTCGTCCTCTACATTCTTGTATCCTTGCATGGTTATTTCTTTCAAGTGCCCATCCAATTTCATTTTTAAACCATTGATCTTCCACCACTCTTGTAGGCATCAGTTCCAGTTTTTGACCACTTGTTGTCTAAATAATGTCCTTCCTCATACACCCCTTCCCACTATATCTCTCATTAAGAGATACAGTACCATATATCACACATTTTTAGTCCACTTTTATGTACATACTAGCAGCCTCCATAAACATTTTTGGTCTCTGATTCCTGGACATGCAGCACTGACCATGGTCTGTTGATCAGCATGAATCGCTCCTTCCATACAATTAGGAGGTTAAAAGTTATGTGCGGCAAAGTATCTTGGTTATGAACTTGAGGTGATGTAACCTATTGGGGTGCAGACCACGTGCTGGAAGGTGGTGTTAGATTGGATTATTCTTTCTTGGATGGCACAGACATGATCGACCGAATGGTCTTCTCTGTATAAATATATTATGTACCTATGAGAGGGCAGATGGAACCCCAGTTTAACCTCTCATTCGAAATACAGAACCTCAGACAGTGCAGCATTCTCTCAGTACTGACATTGATTTAGAGAGGTGGAAAGGTTTAAGGAGGGAATCCCCGAGTTCAATCCCAGAGAAGTTTGAGGTAATTGATTTGGGGAAGGCTAACAAGGCAAGGGAATACAGAACAAATAGTGGAATAGTGAGAAATGTAGAGGAACAGAAAGACTCTGAAGTGTACGCCTACAGATCCCTGAAGGTAACAGCACAGGTAGATAAGGTGGTTTAAAAAGCACGTGGAATATTTTTCTTTAATAGCCGAGGTCTGCGTATCTCTAGCACTTTCTGCTTGTATTTAAATCTTTAAATTAACAAACTGATTGGCTAAGGGGGCGTCACAAAATACAGTAACTACCCACATATACTAACTGTCAGTGTGGGGTCAGTGCGCCTCCCACCCCCACATTTCATCCAGGTCTGAAGAGGTTGGAGACAGGGATCCGGAAGGGTAATGGCGGCCCCAGCTCCCACAATCCCCCGGCCTGGTGAACCCGCGCTGTCCGCCGCGCGGTGGGCGACCCGGGACTGCACATGTCCAAGAGAGAAGGAAGTTGCGCATAGAGTCCCCCCCCCACCCCCCCAACATTACCATCATGCTGAGATGTTGACCAATGGGAAGACTTGGAGGACCGGAAGTACTCGTGTACTCTAGCCAATCAGAGCGCAGGCTTTGCGTCTACAGCGCTTGAGCTTCAAAGAGACGAAAAATTCCTCCTGTGTCCAACATATGTGAGTAAAACCATTTCTTTTCTCCCCCTTTCCATTTCTATCTCATTCTGAGTTTAAATTGTTTATTTGCAGGAACTGAAGGGAAAGGAAGTGAATCCAGGGAGGGTGCAGACTCTGGAAAGGTTGGCCTCGGTCTCTCTCCCTCTTAAAGGCATTGACATCCTTTGCTCCCTCAGCTCGGCACATTTATTTGTTTGGCTAAAGGGATGACCTCTTTCTTAATGTTCATAATTAAGGGGATGGCTTTCCCAGGAGATGGCTGACATTTAAGGGACGGTAAATTAATATTGGAAGAGTTATGTCGAGTGTTGTTATATGATAGATATTAGAGATATTATTTATGGTCTTTTAATCATGTACATTTATTATTATTTCTATTCTTGTAATATATGAGGTGGTAGCATTTTATATTTCCATCCATAGAGTCATTTTGGCATTTAGCAACTTGAGTCCATGCCAACTCTCCAAGGTTAGCCTGGAGTCTCCAGGAATTGAAGACCATTCTCCAATTCACTGCTGCGTGCAACCCTGGAGAAAATTCATCAGGAAATTAATAAAGATTTTTTTTTTGTAATCTTCTTAGAACATTTCACTTTGCTAGATATAAAAATATTGAAAATGTGTGTGGGGGTGGAGCTGGGGTGTTGAGCAGCTGGGGAGGGTGTGGAAGGCTGTTTGGCTGACAGTTGAGCATCATCCAAGTGGATATTGAGTCTTTTTGCTTTCCAGTTGGTATAGGAAGGCAGTGCGCCACAAGGTTGGCTGTGTTGGTTGATTAATGGCTGGAACATGGAGGTAAATCATGCGCTGAAACCTCCAGGAATACATTTCGTCACAGTTGGCAAGCTTAATCCTCACTCACTCTCCATAAAGCAATCCAGGCAGTCCCATTCACTCTGTAGATTATCATAGTCTTGCAAGTTTATTTCATTCAAGTGCCTACTAATTTCATCCTCAAATCATTGTTAATATCTGCTTCTACCAGCATTGCAGGCAGCAAGTTCCAAGTAAATCTAAGAGTACTGTATCTCTAGTTCAGCATCAGAGTACTGTCTCTCTAACTCAGCATCAGAGTACTGTCTCTCTAACTCAGCATCAGAGTACTGTCTCTCTAACTCAGCATCAGAGTACTGTCTCTCTAACTCAGCATCAGAGTACTGTCTCTCTAACTCAGCATCAGAGTACTGTCTCTCTAACTCAGCTTTAGGGTACTGTATCTCTAATTCAACATCAGAGTATTGTATCTCTAGCTCAGTAATAGAGTACTGTATCTCTAACTTAGCAGAGCACTGTATCACTCAGCAATAGAGTACTGTATCTCCAGCTCCATAGTAGAGTACAGTATCTCTATATCAGTATTAGAGTACTGAGTATTACACACATTTTTAGTCCTGTGATAGATTTTCATGCCTCCATGTCCAGAATAGGAAGCGGTGAGTGTGGAACTGTCAATTAGCATGATTTGCCACATTCAGGAGAATGCAGGGGGTGTACCTTAGGTAATGCAGAGTTAGAAAGAAGGGAGAGTGTGTGGGATGGAGATTTATACATTTTGGAACATAGGAAGGAAGAATGTTCCTTAGAAATTAGAATTGCCTGTTCTGAATTATTATCTTAGACTGATGACATATATGAACTCCTTTTACAGGATATTAGAAGGGGAGGATTCGCAAATAGCAATCTCAATACAAAAGTCACGTCAAGATCTGACAGTCGCTCAATTCACGGGAACTGAATATCATCAGCCTTTGAATCTAGAAGGAGAAATGTTGGTCTGTTCTGTCAGCTTCAAAAAGTTTTAAACATCAGTGTGACTGGAAAAGCATCAAGACACATACACCTAAGTGTAAAATTTCCAATGTACAACTGTGGAATAACCTGAAGAAACACAAGGACACCTGCACCATGGAGAAACCGTGGAAATGTGGGGATTGTGGGAAAGGATTCCGTTCCCCGTCTGTGCTGGAAATTCATCGACGCAGTCACACTGGGGAGAGGCCGTTCACCTGCTCCGAGTGTGGGAAGGGTTTCACACGATTATCCATACTGCTGACACACCAACGAGTTCACACTGGGGAGAGGCCATTCACCTGTGCTGAGTGCGGGAAGGGATTCACTCAGTCATCCCACCTGCTGATACACCAGCGAGTTCACACCGGGGAGAGGCCGTTCACCTGCTCCTTGTGTGAGAAGGGTTTCAGTGATTCATCTACCCTGCAGACACACCAGCGAGTTCACACTGGGGAGAGACCATTCACTTGCTCCATGTGTGGGAAAGGATTTGCTCAGTCATCCAACCTGTATTCACATCAGCGAGTTCACACTGCGGAGAGGCCATTCACCTGCTCTGTGTGTGGGAAGAGGTTCCCTCACTCATCCAACCTGCTGAGACACCAGCAGGTTCACAGTGGGGAGGGGGCTTTCACCTGCTCTCAGTGTGGGAAGGGATTCAGTGATTCATCCAACCTATTTTCACACCAGCGGGTTCACACTGGGGAGAGGCCGTTCATGTGCTTTGTGTGTGGGAAGGGATTTACTCAGTCATCCAGCCTGCAGACACACCAGCGAATTCACACTGGGGAGAGACCGTTCACCTGCTCTGTATGCGGGAGGGGATTCAGTGATTCATCCAACCTGTTTTCACACCAGCGAGTTCACACTGGGGAGAGGCCATTCCCCTGCTCTCAGTGCGGGAAGGGATTCACTCGGTTATCCAACCTGGTGACACACCAGAGAGTTCACAGTGGGGAGAAGCCATTCATCTGCTCCGAGTGTGGGAAGGGATTCACACAGTCACAACACCTGCTGAGACACCAGCGAGCTCACCAGTGCTTACAGAGGTTGGATTCTACTGCTATTGCTGCTGTTAATCATGTCCAGGACTGAACCATGTTCATTATGAAAGTTGGGAGGGTCAGAGGGTTTTTTTATACTGGACTGGTCAGTCTCATCACTTTGCTTCCAGTGGACTGATGCTCTTTGAATGTGGAAGAGCACATTTCCACTGAAATGATCCATAAAAGCTGATGAAGTACGTTTATTTATCCTGGATAGTAAATAGTGTTGTTCCTACCACTACAGGTAGATCTAAAATAAATACGTTTGTTTTTTCCCATTGAGTCTATAGCACAGGGCTAGACCAGTCGGCTCCATTGGTCTCTGTCAGTATTTGTGTTCCACATGAGCCTCCACCCCTCTTCATCTCCCCCATCAGCATATCATTCTATTCCTTTCTCCCTCTTGTTTGTATCTAGCTTCCCCTTAAATGTATTCATGCTATTCACCTCAACCACTCACTGTGATAGTGAGTTCCACATTCTCACCACTCACTGGATAAAGAGGTTTCTCATGAAATCCCTATTGGATTATTGAACTTCTTCATAATCTTAAAGACTCCCATCAGGTTACCCTTCAGTCTTATCTAGAGAAAAGCAGCCTCAGACTTTCCCGAGGGTTGAAATGCTCTCAGTTCTGGTATTATTCTTGTGACTATTTGTTGCCCCTTCTCCAGTGCCTCTATTTCCCTTTTCTAAATGGACATCAAAAATGTTAACAGTCCTCCCAGTAATCATGGTTCGAAACAAGTTGAACATAACTTTTCAATTCTGTCCCTCTAGAAAAGAACCCTACATCTGAGCCCTGCACTTTAGACAAGATGTGATATGATGTGAGAGGACGCAGAGGAGAATCGTGAGAATGCACCAGAGATTAAGGTCTTCAGTTAGTTGGAGAGATGGGAGTAGCTGAAATTTCTGTCTTAAGATCATAGAGTCATTAGGGCAGAGAAGGAGGCCATGCAGCCCATTGAGTTCATGTCGACTCTCGGCAGAGCAAACTAGTCAGTCCCATTGCCCTGTTCTATTCTTGTTATCCTGAATGTTTATTTCCCTCAAGTGTCCATCCAATTTCCTTTTGAAATTATTCATTGTCTCCTTTTCCATTGCCCTTATAAGCAGTGAGTTCCAAGTCATTCCCATTCACTGTGTAAAATATTCTTCCTCACATCCCCCTGCATTCATGTCCCCCAATCCTTGTATCATCAGTTAATGGGAACAGCTTTTCTTTGTCCACCTTAAGTAAACTTGTCATAATCTTGTACACCTCTATCAAATCTCCCCTGAACCTCCTTTACACCAAGGAGAACAATCCCAGTTTGTCATCTAAAATAAAGAACAAACAGAATGTTAATGCCTGGAATCAAATGGGAAATTAAAGGTATTATGAAAGTATTGTACCGGACAGTAAAGGAATTGGAATTACTCACCTTGGGTGTAGTTCAATGCAATATATCAATCCGGTATCCACGTACATTCTAGTGAAAGTCAAGGAAGTGTCGATGAGATGAACAAGTTGATAGCTTTATCTTGGAAATATTTGTATCCTTTGCTTATGTTCTTTTTTAGAAGAAAACCACATTTGATAGTCTGGCTAATCCCTAAACTATCAGCACCATATCAGGGGAGATAAGCAAAGATCTCGAGATTAACACCCACTTTCATCTTTTAATAAGAACACCTGAAAGTTCAGAATATGCGGCATGATATTGGAATACCGATTTGTGTGTACAGATGTAATTTGTTACATGTGAAGCAATTAACGTAAATTCATGGTGAAAGGCACTGAAGAATGGGTTCCAAACATGGAGAGCTACTTGACAAACACCATGACATGAAATGGTTAATGTGGCCGGGGAAATGAGACAACATTTTGACATCATTAAGGCACTGACTCATATTCCATGGAGAAACTGACTTTAAAACAATCAGGATAGAATTAAACACACTGGTCACACTCAAAAGATTAATTAAATTAATGTTAAAGGGATAAAAATTTTAGATTGGGAAAATCAAGGGTTTGGGAGAAATAATACTCAGTAAGAACTGTTCACAAGTTGGATAGGGGTAAAGCGAGAGCTGGAGAATCTTTGACATCCATGCTTAATAAGTTGCTTCTTGATGCTTTTTGATATTCCTTATGTACTAGTACCATAGATCTCATGGAGCTCCTTCATGAGAAGAAAAGATCGAGTAGATGTTACTCCAGATGGGGCCAGAACAGAACTGGAAAATAACAGAGTGAAATTGAATGAGCGAGTCAGAGAGAGAGTACTGCTCCCCCTCAAGGTGTGGACTGTAAGAATCCTGGGGGATCCCCGCTTGGGGTTTTCTTACTAATTAGCGAATAATAAATTAAATTATATAACTGGCTGTGCATTTACTTTTGATTTTATTCTTACGCTTCTCCCGTTTTTATTCCAGTTGTGATTACACTCTGAGTAAGGATGGTTGATAGGTGACAGGATGGGATATCGTGGTTTGGGTCTTCATTGACCAAATGTTTTATTGATCTGAAAGGTGTAAAAGGGGCCAAACTTTGGCAGAAGCCTAGCAGAGCTGAAAATAAATGACTTGCTGGGTGTCCTCGGGCTGGCATGGACAAGATGGGCCGAATGGCCTTCTTCTGTGCTGTAACTTTTCTATGGTTCTATGTGGGAACAGGGAGACAAACAAGCTCCCAGAGGACAGAGAAAACAAGAGTGCCTTGAATCTTAGGTGACACCTGGGTGTGAAGGCCACCATGTTTTCACTGCTTGACCTGGGAATGCTGACTCCCTGTACCGGGGATGGAGTGTGGGGAAATCAATTGTTTCAGAGTTTGACGTGGTTTGGACGGGTACAGATGGATCAATGACAGATATTTAATTGGTTCATTCAAATATTAGCTTGGCAATGATTGGGTTAAATCAGTCTCCATAGACTTTGCAATGTATAAAAGTAAAACAAGTGATTCTCCGAGCACAGGGATTTGTAGAGGTTTTACAAATTACATTGACTGGTGCCATGCCGTCTGGGACAGACCAGGGAGCATTTATGTGGAGATGGTACTTCTATCCAGAGTGTAATGGTAATGCTGCTGCACTTTCATACTACTGCTTAGACATGAGCAAGTGGCAGCTCTTATTTCAATAATATCTAGCCACTGTCACCCATAAATGTTATCACTGTGAATCGTTTAAGAGTTTGGGAAAAGGGGACAAAGGGTTAAGTAACTCCCTGAACCCCATTTTCTAACATCACCATGTCAAAAATAAAATCTTATCTCCGCCTGTGGCTCCTTTACCTTAGAGGGACTCATTTTCTGTTAAAGAGCCTGCCATTCTCCCTAAAGTGCATAAATCTAATCATGTAAAGCCCAGCAAAATCAAATTTTTTTCTGATAAAAGTTTATTAATGAAACAGAACATGGTTAAAAAGAAGAAAATTACTTTAGGATTAAAGACAACCAGAGTAAAAGGATTTGCACAATGTTCTAGGCCCAAATGGTTTCTCTTCAGCTCTTCTGTACACTGTTCCCGTGACTCTCCACTTTGGAATCAGGGGAACTGAACCCCAGGGGTCACGTCACCATCAGCCCCGGTCACCCCCCACTCCTTCCTCAATTGGTTGGAGGCCCACTTCCCAGTCAGCCTTCCAGCATCTTCCTATTAGTCAACACCCATGGCAGTTTCTTAACTGCGGCGCAGACCCTGTTATTGTCAGCTAAATTCAGCCCTCAGCTCCATCATTGACATGAGCAATAGAGACAGAAAGGAGCCAGAGGCTCAAATGAAAGCTCAAAACTTGTGGCTGTAAGCCAACACTAACATTTGTTAGTCAAATATATGTTATTTATACTGGAGTTTTGATTATTAGATTGAGGCACTAGAGGCAAAATCTGGGGAATTTAAAGGATAACTTTCCCTTTCTAACTTTGTATTGTCTATGATGTCAGCCATGGCTTAGTGGATCACACTCATATCTCTGAGTTAGAAGGCTGAGGGCTGAAGACACACTCCAGGGACCTGAGGACAAAAATCAAAGTCAACATTCCAAGTGCGAGCACTGAGGGAGTGCTGCACTGTTGGAGCTGCTGTCCTTTGGATGAGTTGCTAACTCAAGGGCCCTGTTTGCCCATTTGGGCAGAGATGGAAGTTCCCATGGCCAATATTTCGAAGAAGAGCAGAGGGGCTATCCTAGGTGTCCCGGCCAATATTTATCAATCAACATCACTAAAAACAGATCATCTGCTCATTATCACATTGATGTTTGTGGGATCTTGCGGTGTGTAAACCGGCTGCCATGTTTCCAACTTTACGACAGTGACTACACTTCAAAAGTGCTTCATTGGCTGCAAAGCGTTTTGTGATGTATTGTGGTTGTGAAAGACGCTATATAAATGTAATATCAGATCACAAGATCAGATAATATAAATCTTAATTTTAAGATTTATATTATCTGATCTTGTGATCTGTAACTTAATTGATTTCAGCTTGCCACTTAATAAATTCACTTTAGTCCGAACAAGATTTTAACCAATTAAGGCAAAGACAGACTTCTCTGGATAGTAAACTTAAAAAAAACCTTATTTTTTTATTCATTCATGGGATGTGGACGTCGCTGGCTAGGCCAGCATTTATTGCCCATCCCTAATTGCCCTTGTTCAGAGGGGCATTTAAGAGTCTGGAGTCACATGTAGGCCAGACCAGGAAAGGGCAGCAGATTTCCTTCCCTGACAATGGTTTCATGAGTCATCATCAGCCTTTTAATCTCAGATTCCTATTGAATTCAAATTCCATCATCTGCCATGGTGGGATTCAAACCCTGGTCACCAAAGCATTACTCTGGGTCTTTGGATTACTAGTCCAGCAACAATACCACTACACCATTGCCTCCCCCATTCATTATGAGATAAAGGTTTACTTAATGATTTTAAGACATTAACTTTTACAACTTCATGTGGGTGATCAGTCCATAGAAGTGTCACCCTCTCTGGCTCCTTCTTTGACAGTAATTTCCTTGGAACTCAGCCTTGGGAATCTTCAGTACTTGGCTAGCAAGGAGGACCTTTAGAACCTCTACTTTTATCCCCAAAGTGACCATTACCTCACATCAGAGTGGGGCTTGCTGTAACATGACAGTGGGTTAATTTAGTTACTAGATTAATTGTATTCACAATTACTTACACAACCTTCTCTCATTATCATCGACAGGAATACAATGGAACTGTTTCAGACTATCCCTTTATCTGATTTTACACAATCAGACAGGCTTTCAGACAGTTTCAAACTTTGAAGCTAATCAGAGTTTGAAGGTCTCTCTTACCAGTACATTTATCTTCATTGCACATTCTCTACATACACGGCAATGAAGGTTTCACATCTTTACAGTGAATAAAACTCAGTCTTTTACTATAACTACTGATTCATTATTGATTCATTAACTCAATTAAGGCTCACTACTTAAACATCTGTTACTGACTGATAATTAATACAGTAATATTTAATATGATGTCCTATAGCTTATCAAAATTAGAAAATAATTTATTTGTTTAAACAATTTCTGCTAGCTCTGCAGTTTCTAGAAAAATAGCTTTATATGGTGTTCATTTTTAAAATGCAGATGCACCCTTTATAATATAATTATCTATTACATTGATTCACTAAGTGATAACTTATTCAAGCTTCATTACTGAATAATTATCTGGTTCATGACTGGCTATTAATACAAAACCAATATGTATTTAATAAAGAAAAGTTGTACAATGTGCAAAAGGTTCAAGAAGCCACATGTTAAGAGCTTAAAATGTCTTCCTTGACCTTGTTATAACAGTGAATACAGGATGAAAGTGATTGATTTTTAAAATGAAATTTGACTACCCTGCCCTATCTATAGTTTCATATATTACAACAATGATGAAACTGCAAAACTACTTCATTGGCTGCAGAACACTTTAAGAGGTCCTGAGAGGTGCTATAGAAATGTATTGTTTCGTAATTGTCCAAAAAATTGAATATATTACACACAATCCCCTCGTCAAAATCATTGATAAAGATTGAACCTTAATTTTGTGTAATAACCACATCTTTGACACCATTTTGAATACTATGTGAAACTTCAAACACACAATATCCTGAATTATTTGTTTTAAAACACAGCAAGTTGTGATTTGGAATGCACTGCCTGAAAACGGTGCGAGAAGCAGATTCACTTCTATCTGTAAAAAGGGATCTGGACAGATTCTTGAAAGGAAAAGTAAACTGCAGGGTGACTGGATTAATTGAGTTGTTTTTCAAAGAGCCAGCATGAGCATGATGGGCCTAATGGCCTCCCTCTTTGCTCTGTGAGCCTCGTGGGCATTTACTGTGAGTGGTCAGGAATCTGCTTCCAATGAGGGTGAGAGAAGCAGAGATAATTGGGTGGACAAATAAACCTATGGGATGTGAGGATGGAATGGAGCAATGGAACTGACTGGTTCACTCTGGAGAGCTGGCATGCAATTGATGGGCCGAATGCATAACTCTGTGATCTAAAGAGAGGAATTTCATCTACTCCAGTCTCTCCAACTAACTGAAGTCCCTCATCCCTGGTGCCGTTCTCATAAATCCTGTCTCCAGCCTCTCAAAGAATTCACATCTTTCCTTTAAGGTGTGGTCCATCTATAGGATTCCATTATAGAGGGATAGAATTGAAAAGCAGGGAGTTTATGTTCAACTTGTTTTGAACCATGGTTAGACTAACTGGGAGTACTGTCAACATTAGTGATCTCCATTTAGAAAAAGAACAATACCAGAACCGAATGCATTTTCTTCACTGACACTTTTCAGAAAAAAGAGAGAAGACTGGAGGATGACCTGAAGTCTTTAAGATTATGAAGGGATTCAATAATCCAATAGGGATTTCATGACAAACCTTACCCAGCGAGTGGTGAGAATGTGGAACTTGCTACCACATCGAGTGGTTGAGGTGAAAAACATGAAGACGTTTAAGTAGAGGTTAGATACATACATGTGGGAGATAGGAATAGAAAGATATGCTGATGGGGGGAAATGAAGTGGAGGCTCATGTGGAGCATAAATACTGACATAGACCAATTGAGCCGACTGGCCTGGCCCCATGCTGTAGACTCAATGGAACAGAGACAAATGTATTTATTTGTGATCTATCTGTAGTGGTAGGAAAAACACTATTTACTATTTAGGATATAATAAAAGTACTTAATCAGCTTTGTGGATCATTTCAGTGGGAATGTGCACTCCCAGGCTCAAAGAGCATCAACCCACTGGAAGCAAAGCCGTGAGACCAGCCAGCCCAGTGGAAAGAAAGTCTCTGACCCTCCCACTTCATGAACAGTCAGAATGAACATGGTTCAGTCCTGGATGTGATTAACAACAGCAATAACAGCAGAATCCCTGCAATCATCTGTGAACTCGCTGGTGTTTCATCAGGCTGGATAACTGAATGAATCTCTTCCCACAGATACAGCAGATGAATGGCTTCTCCCCAGTGTGAATTTGCTGGTGCATCTGCAGGGTGGATGAATCACTGAATCTCTTCCCACAGTCGGAGCAAGTGAATGGCCTCTCCCTGGTGTGAACTCGCTGGTGTCTCAGCAGGCTGAATAACTGAGTGAATCCCATCCCACATTCAGAGCAGGTGAATGGTTTCTCCCCGGTGTGAACTCACTGATGTGTCTGCAGGGCAGATGAATGAATGAATCCCTTCCCACAGTTAGAGCAAGTGAATGGTCTCTCCCCAGTGTGAATGCGCTGGTGGGTCAACAGGCTGGATAACTGAGTAAATGCTTTCCCACAGTCAGAGCAGGTGAATGGTCTCTCCCCGGTGTGAATTCGCTGAAGTCTCCGCAGGGCGGTTGAATGAGTGAATCCCTTCCCATACTCGGAGCAGGTGAATGGCCTCTCCCCTGTGTGAACCTGTTGGTGTGTCAGCAAGTTAGCTGACTGATTGAATCCCTACCCACACCCAGAGCAGGTGAAAGGTCTCTCCCCGGTATGAAGTCGCTGGTATATCAGCAAGCTGGATAACTGAGTGAATCCTTTCCCACACTTGGAGCAGGTGAATGGTCTCTCCCCAGTGTGAATTCACTTATGTGTCAGCAGGTTGGCTGAGAGAGTAAATCCCTTCCCACAAACAGAGCAGGTGAATGGTCTCTCCCCAGTTTGACTGCGTCGATGATTTTCCAGTGCAGATGGGGACCGGAATCCCTTCCCACAGTCCCCACACTTGCATGGTTTCTCCGTTGTGCGGGCATCCTTATGTCTCTCCAGTTTCAACAATCAGTTGAAAACACTTCTACAAACAGAACACGTGTACAGTCTCTCCCGACTGTTAATGGTCTCATGTTTTTGTCAAAATGTGTAGCTTACTCCACAGTCACTGCACTGGAACATTCTCACTCGGGTCTGTGTGTCTCGGTGCTTTTCCAGTCACACTGATGTTTATAACCTTTTGAAGCAGACAAAACAGACAAACAGTTCTCCTAGATTCCAAGGCCGATGATAATCACATTGTGATGAACCGAGTGACTGTTGACGTGACGTTTGGTTTGAGATTTCTGTTTGCAAATCCTCCCCCTCTTATGTCCTGTAAAAGGAGTTTACAAAAGTCATTGCTGTCAGTACAGGGGAGAAATTCAGAACAGGCTATTGTAATTTTGATGGAACATTCTTTCCTCTTTCATTCCCCAAAATCTCTAAATCTCCATCCCGCACACTTTCCCTACAACCTCATTCCACTGTACCAACTGTACACCCTCCCAATTTTCCTAAAGGTGCCGATTCAAGCTGATCGACAGATTCATGTTCACTGCTTCCTGTCCTGGACACGGAGGTTATAAGAAATGGGAACAGCAGCAAGCCATTCATACCATCAAGCCTGCTCCGCCATTCAATAAGATCTCGTTTGATCTGATGTGGCCTTAACTGCACTTTCCTGCCTATCCACCATAACCATTTGGCTCCCTTGTCGATCAAAAATCTGTCTAACCCAGCCTTGAGTATATTCAATGACCTGTCTCCACCGCTCTCTGTGGAAGAGAATTCCTAAGACTAATGCTCCTCTGAGAGAATACATTTCTCCCCATCTCCATCTTAAATAGGAGACTCCTTTTTTAAAAACTGTGTCCCCTTGTTCTAGATTTCTCCATGACAACATTCTCCCAGCATCTACCCTGTTGAGCCCCCTCAGAATGCTATTTGTTTCAATAAGATGACCTCTCATTCTAAACTCCAATGAGTTAAGGCTCAACCTGCTCAGCATTTCTCATAAGACAATCCTTCATCCCAGTAATCAGCCTAGTGAACCTTCTAAAATGGCTCCCAAGCCAGTATATCCTTCCTTAAGGAAGGAGTTCAAAATTGTACAGAATACTCAACGTGTGGCCTCAACAATGCCCTGTACAGCTGTAGCAAGACTTCCTGAAAAATTCCTTTGTGTGTAGTGGACCGGACCCAGAATAGGAACAAATGGACCTTCTAGCAAGTGTAAGTGAGTCACATTGTGAGTCCAACTGATAATCTTTTATTGGGCCTGGTCCTCAGCCGGGAAAATGAATTTGTCTAGGCATTGTGCCTTTTCAATTAAACAAAAGCTACATGGACAACTATTCCTTGTCGTTTCCCCCAGTGGCATCTCTCAACCAACCGGATTTGACTCGAATTTTCTGAATTTAAATAAAAGCTAGCCATGATTGTTCCCT
Source organism: Carcharodon carcharias (assembly GCF_017639515.1). Taxonomy (NCBI): domain Eukaryota; kingdom Metazoa; phylum Chordata; class Chondrichthyes; order Lamniformes; family Lamnidae; genus Carcharodon; species Carcharodon carcharias. The sequence continues at coordinate 13,678,582 of NC_054493.1, forward strand.
GGTGCATACCTCAAAGCAACAACTTGACCTGAGTACACTTGACTACGGCGGCTGGTCCAAAAATAGATCGAGAGCGACCGCTGGCGGCAGCTGCACTGCGCCTGCTCCAGACAGCTCGGGTCAGCAGCCCCTTCTGCGCCTGCGCGCTGGACTGCCAGCTGGGGGAGTGGAGAGCTTACAAAATACCTTCCCCTCATTTTCTTTCAAATTTGATTTTAAACAACACAACATTTGTTATTAACTTCACACAGACACTAAAACTTCCTCCTCTGTCTAACATCTGTGAGTAAAACACTTTCTTTCCCTCCCCCTGGGAAATACAGAGAGTTGTAGGACTCTGTAACTGGAATTAGTGCCAAATATGCTGAGGGGGGAAAATGCTGGTGATTTTGTGGAACCTGTTTTTATTGTATAAACTGTTTAAAGTCAGATTTATCCTGTCTATTCAAATCCTGTTTGTCTGTTAATGCAGGCTTCATATATGTTGATTTTAATTTGATACAGTATAAGTTTTAAAACTTAACCCTGTCCTTAGGTTTATTCCATTGGGGCTGCTTGGGAATTTGTTTATTTTAAGGGGATCGTAACAACATAGATATGTCTAGTAATATTGTACATATTGGATATATTATTTTATGGTTCTGCAATAAAGTTCATTTATTACTATTTCTAGTCTTGTAATGTTGTAATGTAGTACTGCAGTGATGTTATGACACAGCAACTTGTAAAGGCTGAGTTTTTAAATCCCAGATGGAAACTTGAACAACTGTCAAAACCTATATTTTCAATTGGTATGTTTGAGATGCAGCTCTGAATTCAGAAATAAAACCACTAAGCCTCGAGGTTTTTTTTATCTAAACTAACTTAACCATTTACTAATTTAACAAGAAATTAAACACATATACATGTCTACAAATTACTACCATAATTTTCAAACAAATCCTAAAATTAATCACTCCCAGGTAAATCTTCACCAAGGCAACTACAACCCATAGACTTTAAACACACACCAGGCAAAGTACATATCGTCTTACGAATTCAACATGAGGTTCCTTTCAATTTGTTTCCTTTGCAGACAGTTGTAGGGCTTACAGGCTTTTTAGAGGCACACACAAACTCCTCTTGTGTTACACCTAGCTTTCCCTTCGAACGTAAATTCAAACTGTATCATTAGGTCTTTGAACCTCTTCTAACAATAAAACCCCTTTCATAGCACCAATTTTATTAGTAATATGAACACATTTCTTGGTCTCCTAGCTAGGTGCTCCAAGCACCCCTTCTTTTGAATGGTTTATTCAACAAATGCAGATATACTCTTTGCCTTTTAACTTACTGTTCACCCAATTACCACCTCAAACTATTAAACATAAAAGCACCCAGACTATCTGACTTTAATCCAATTAAGCCACACATACACACCCACAGACACAGACCCTACTATAAGTCCAATTTAAAAAATAATTTCCAATAACATTATTTACATTCATATCTTCATGACAAGCTACATTATATATTTACAGTTGTAGAGTCATTACAGTACAGAAGGAGTCCATTTGGCAACTCAAGTCCATGCCAACTCTCTGTAGAGCAATCCAGTCAGTCCGATTTCCCTTTCTATATCCACGTTCCCGTGCAAGTTTATTTCCTTCAAGTGTCCATCCAATTTCATTTTGTAATTATTGGTCATCTCTGCTTCCATCACCCTCTTATGCTGCAAGTTCCAGATCATGCAACTCGCTACCTAAGAAAAACTCTTCCTCACACCCCCACTATATCTCTAACCAAGTGATATAGTACTGTATATTACACACATTTTTTGTCCAATAATATAGATATATATATATGTATATGGCGAGCAGCCTGCATGAAGATTTTCAGGTCTCATTGTCCAGCAAATGAAGCGGTGAGCATGAATTGACACCTTCAGGAGAATTAGGAGGACATATATGAGGTACAGCAGAGTGAGAATGGAGGGAGATCTGAGGGTGGGGGGGAACAGAAATTTACAGTCTTAGAGAATGAGAGAAGAAACTAGAATAGTCTGGTCTGAATTTCTGTTCCCGACTGAAAGTGATGACTTTTACAAACTCCTTTTACAGGATATTAGAATGCGAGGATTTGAAGACACAAATCTCAAAACAAACTTCACATCAAGATCTGACATAGTCACTTGGTTCTTCAGGACCTGAATACCAACAGCATTTCAATCTAGAAGAAGAAATGTTTGTCTGCTCTGTCTGCTTCAAAAGGTTTTAAACATAACTTTGACTAGAAAAGCACCAAGACACACTCACCTCAGTTCCAGTGCACTGACTGTGGAAAGAGCTTTAACCAGTTACACAGCCAGAAAAAAAATCACACCATTCACAGTGGGGAGAGACTGTACACTTGTGTGTGTGGACAAGGCTTCAACTGATTACCAAACCTGCAGAGAAAGAAGGCCATTGGCACCATGGAGAAAGTGTGGAAATGTGGGGACTGTGGGAAGGGATGCAGATTCCCATGTCAGCTAGAAACTCATTCACTCATTCACAGCAGGGAGAGGCCGTTCACCTGTTCTGAGTGTGGGAAAGGATTCAATGATTCATCCACCCTATGCAATCCGAGCAAGTTCACACTGGGGAGAGACTATTCACCTGCTCAGAGTGTGGGAAGGGATTCAGAGATTCATCTGCCCTGCAGAGGCACCAGCGAGTTCACAATGGTGAAAGGCCATTCATCTGTTCCGTGTGTGGAAAGGGATTCACTGACTCATCCATCCTGCTGACACATTGACGAATTCACACCGAGGAGAGGCTGTTCACCTGCTCTGAGTGTGGGAATGGATTCAGGTATTCACCCACCTTGCTGAGGCACCAGTGAGTTCACACCGAGGAAAGGCCATTCAGCTGCTTCGCGTGTGGAAAGGGATTCACTGACTCATTCACCCTGCTGACACACCAGCGAGTTCATACAGGGGAGAGGCCATTCACTTGCTGTGTGTGTGGGAAGGGATTCAGTACATCATCCAGCCTGCTGAGACACCATGTCACCTACACCAATGAGAGACCTTTTAATTGCGCTGACTGTAGGATTTGTTTCAAAAGCTCTCGGGACCTGATGGTTCACCAATGCATTCACACTGAGGAGAGACCGTTCGGCTGCTCTTGCTGTGCGAAGAGATTTAGAACATCATCCAACCTGCAGGCACACCAGCGAGTTCACAAGTGACTGCAGGGGTTGGATTCTGCTGTTGTTGCTGCTATTAATCACATCCAGGATTGAACCATGTTCATTCTGACAGCTGGTGAAGTGGGAGGGTTGGAGAGTTTCTTTCTGCTGGACTGGCTGGTCTCACAATTTTGCTTCCAGTGGGCTGAAGCTCTTTGAGCCTGGGATTGCACATTTCCACTGCAAAAGCTGATGGAGGACATTTATTTCATCCTGGATAGTAAATAGTGTTTTTCCTACCACTACAGGTAGATTTAAAGTATATATATTTGTCTCTGTTCCACTGAGTCTACAGCACAGGGCCAGGCTCATCTGGTCTTTGTCAGTATTTATGTTCCACATGATTCTCCGCCCACTCCTCTTCATTTCCCCCATCAGCATATCCTTCTGTCCCTTCTCCCTGATGTATGTACCTAGCTTCCCCTTAAATGTATTCATGCTGTTCACCTCAACCACCTGTGATTCCTTTCACAGAGTCCATTGCTGAAAGGATTTTCAGCTGCGGTGCTCATGAACATGATGTTCATGTTTTTACACGTCTCTAAACTCATCATTCGCAAATTCCCCTCAATTATCAGTCTGAAATTTAGCTGGTGCCCCAGGTCTAGTCACAGAATCTTTACAATGCAGAATGAGGCCATTCGGCCCATTGAGTCTGCACGAGCTCGCTGAAAGAACATTCTACCTAATCCCACTCCCCTACCTTATCCCCGTAACCTTGCACATTCTCTCTTTTCAGGTAGCAATCCAATTCCCTTTTGAATACCTCGATCAAACCTGCCTCCGCCACCCTCTCAGGAAGTTCATTCCAGACTCAAATCATCCTCTGGGTGAAAAAAATTTCCTCTCATCACTTCTCCTTTTGGCAATTATTTTGTATCTGTGCCCGCTAGTTCTTGATGTTCTCTTGAATGGGAAGTTTCTTACCATTTACCCTGTCCATACCTCTCGGGATCTTGAATACCTCTATCAAGTCTCTTCTCAGCCTTCTTTTCTCCAAGGAAAACAGTCCCAACCTCTCCAATCTTACCTCATAGCTACAGTTGTTTATCCCTGGAATCATTCTTGTGAATCTCCTCTGTACTCTCTCCAATGCCTTCACATCCCTCCTCAAGTATGGTGCCCAGAACTGGATGTTGTGCTCCAGATGAGGCCTAACTACTGTCTTACACAAGTTTAACATGACCTCCTTACTCTTGTACTCAATTCCCCTATTAATAAAACCTAGAACACCATATGCTTTATTAACTGCTCTCTCAAATGCACTGCCACCTTGAATGAGTTATGTACATATACACTGATGTCCTTATGTTCCTGCACTTCGTTAAGAACTTTATTTCATACAGTCTCTCCGCATTCTTCCTGCCAAAATGAATCACCTCCCACTTCTCTGCATTGAACTTCATCTGCTATTTGTCTGCCCAGTCCACCAATGTGTGTATGTCCTATTAAAGTTCAAGACTATCCTCGTCATAGTCGACAATACTTCCAATCTTCCTATCATCCGCAAATTTTGAAATCATGCCCTGTACACCACTGTCTAGGTCATTAATATGTATCAAGAAGAGCAAGGGTCCCAAAACTGAACCCTGGGTAACTCCACTACAGACCTTCCTTCAATCTGAAAAACATCCATTTATCACTGAGATAAAAACAAAAAAACTGCGGATGCTGGAAATCCAAAACAAAAACAGAATTACCTGGAAAAACTCAGCAGGTCTGGCAGCATCGGCGGAGAAGAAAAGAGTTGACGTTTCGAGTCCTCATGACCCTTTGACAGAACTTGAGTTCGAGTCCAAGAAAGAGTTGAAATATAGTATATTTCAACTCTTTCTTGGACTCGAACTCAAGTTCTGTCGAAGGGTCATGAGGACTCGAAACGTCAACTCTTTTCTTCTCCGCCGATGCTGCCAGACCTGCTGAGTTTTTCCAGGTAATTCTGTTTTTGTTTTCCATTTATCACGACTCTCTGTTTCCTGTCACTCAGCCAATTTCTTATCCAAGTTCCTACTTTCTCTTTTATTCTATGAGCTAGAATTTTGCTCACAAGTCTGTTCTGTGGCACTGTATCAAATACCTTTTGCAAATCCACATACACATCAACAACTTTGCCCTTATCAACCTCTAGCCAGGACAATTCCATATGTGACCCCTCTGGAACATCCTCTCTCTCCAGTACTGTAATACCATCTTTAATCAATACAGCCACTTCACGCCCCCCCACCTTTCTTCCTTTCCTGTCCCTCCTAAATACCTTATACCCAGGAACATTTAATGCCCAGTCCTGTCCTTCTTTGGTCTCAGTTATAGCAATAATATCATAGTTCCATTTGTCAGCTTGTGTCTTTAGTTCACCAAGCTTATTAATCACACTCCATGCATTCACTTACATGCACATTAATACTGACCTGGGCTTTTTAAACTTCCCCCCTTGCTCTGACTCCATTTAATGACTTATGATAGCCCACTCTAGTTCTATCAGGCTCTCCAAGTATTCTACTCTCTGATATTTCCTCATCAGCTACTTCTACTTATCTGCTTCCCACTGCCAGTTTTTCTCCTCTCTTCTCTGAATTTCCCCTCAGGTTCCCATCCTCCAGCCAATCTAGTTTAAACCCTCGCTATCTATTTCTCCATGACTTGGTCTATAATCACCCTTTTGTCCTTGCGATTTCTTATTGGTGAAAGACTAAATCAGTTATCATGTCTATAAAGTGTAGAATGAAAATATTTCTTTGTCCCATTCCTTTCGACCCATGGCATCTACCTTGTTATGGAGTCACATGCCAAGGGAAGGTTTACAATAGGACACAATCATAACTTAGCCAAAGCTCCTTCTAACTGGTACAATTTATTCAGAGTGATCATTATCATCTTCAGCCTCAGAATTCTGAGTGTCATGTGTCAATCTGAAGACCCTGATTTTCTGCTTTGGGCAGTTCATCACACAATGATATTGTGAGTTAGACCTGAAACACCTGTTAATTGTTCCCCAGTCATTCAGTCCTGACAGTCTTATGGTGAAGGAAGAAACTGGAGCCAATCTTATAGATTTATTCACAGAGTGAAACATTACAGGTATATACCTCCTAACTCCACTCTATGTCAGTAAGTCCCTCTTCATATGCGCTCATGTAACCAACCAATCAATGCCCACCACCTGTATATACTGAAGCCCAAATGATGTAATGAACACCCACAGTCAGAGTATTTAAGAAGTCTCTAATCGGTGTGACTGCCATGCTAACTCAGCAGGTTGGATAACTCAGTGAATCCTTTCCCACACATGGAGCAGGTGAAAGGCCTCTGCCCAGTGTGAACATGTCTGTCCGCAGACTGGTTGACTGAGTGAATCCCTTCCCACATGCAGAGAGCAGGTAAATGACCTTTCCCCAGTGTGAACCGCCCGGTGCTTTTGCAGGGTGGATGATTCACCGAATCCCTTCCCACACACAGAGCAGGTGAATGATCTCTCCCCAGTGTGACTGCGTCAATGAATCTCCAGCTCAGATGGGGCTTTGAATCCCTTCCCACAGTCCCCACATTTCCACAGTTTCTCCCTGGTGCGAGTTGCCTTTAGTCCTTCCAGTTTTTATGATCAATTGAAGCCACATCCTCACACAGAACACGTGTACAGTCTCTCACCACTGTGAATGGTGTGATGTTTTTTCAGGCTGCTTAACATGAGCACACTGACTCAGGTATGTGTATCTCAGTGCTTTTCCAGTCACACTGTTGTTTAAACCTTTTGAAGAGACAGAATGGACAAACATTTCTCTGTCTAGATTCAAAGGCCAATGATATTCACATTGTGATTAATTGAGTGACTCTGTCAGACCTTAATGTGATGTTTGTTTTAAGATTTCTGACTTCAGATCCTCTCCTTCCAATATGCTGTGAAAGGAGTTTACACAATTCAACACTGTTTTTAGAGAATAGAAGCTGAGGACAGACAATTCTAGTTTACATGAACACTTTTTCTTCTTTCATTCCTGAAAAGGTGTAAACCTCCACCCCACACAATTTCCCTCTAATCCCACTCTGCTGTACCTCATATACACTCTCCAAGTTCTCCTGAAGGTGCCAGTTCATGTTGATTGACAGATACATGCTCACTGATTCCTGTCCAGGACACAGGGCCCTGAAAATGAACTGGAACTCACTCCATACAAGGGTAGTGGAAGCGGAAATAATTAATGATTTCAAAACTAAATTGGATAGACACTTGAAGGAAATAAACTTGCAGTGTTACCAGGATATAGAGGGGGAATGGGACTGACTGGATTACTCTGCAGAGAGTTGGCATGGACTTGAGTAACCAAATTGTCTCCGTCTGTGCTGGAATAACTCTATGACTGGAAATATATAACATACCTCCAGTACTACATTACAAGACTAGAAATAATAATGAATGACCTTTACTACAGAACCATAAATGACATTTCTAATATGTACCATATAACAACACTAGACACATCTCTGTTGTTACAATCCCCATGGAGAACGATAACCTTAAAATAAAGAAACAAATTCCCAGACAACCTCAACGGAATAAACCGAAGGGCAATGTTTCACTTTTAACTTTTACTGTAACAATCAAACTAAAATCAACTTAAATGAAGCATGCATTAAAAAAGAAGTTTTTATAAGAGCTAAATTTCACTTTAAATAGCTTGTACAATAAAAGCATCTTCCACAAAATCACAAGCATTTACCCCCTCAGCACATATGACACTAATTCCAGTTACAGAGTCCCACAACTCTCTGTATTTCCAAGGTTTACATTCAGTTCCTTTCCTCCTCCAAGAGGTTGGACTGAAGTTCCTTCAGAGGGCCGTCTTCCCACAGCCCATTTCCACAGGCAGCCCCAAGGGTCTCAGCCTCTGGACCTCTCATTGTTGGATTCCCTCAATCAGCCTTTTTGCTCTTCTTTTCCCAGCTGCTCAGACTTCCTCCCTCTCCATCTCCATCTCCCACTCACAGCTTAACTGTTCTGTTACTGAATTATTCCCTTTTCTCCTGAAAACCTCAACCCAGCCTGTTTCTCTTTTTCTTTTCAATGCAAACAAACTCTCAGATCCTGGACACAGGAGGAAGTTTTGGTCTGTGTGAACCCCGTCTTCTGATTGGCTGGAGGACCAAAGTCCTTCCGGTCCTCCAGCGCTCACTATTGGCCAGAGCCATCAGTCGGTTGCCTGGAGACCTTCTGTTGAAAAGTCATACGGACTTGAAACGTTAACTGTGTTCCTCTCCGCAGATGCTGTCGGAACTGCTGAGTTTTTCCAGGTAATTTTATTTTTGCCTGAAGACCTTGTCTGGAGGAAGTGCTGGGATGAGGGCGAGGCTCCTGTGTCCGCGCGGCCTGCAGACTGGAAACAGAGGACAAAAGCAAAAAACTGCGGATGCTGGAAATCCAAAACAAAAACAAAAATACCTGGAAAAACTCAGCAGGTCTGGCAGCATCCACAGAGAGGAATACAGTTAACGTTTCGAGTCCGAATGACCCTTCAGCAGAACTAAGTAAAAATAGAAGAGAGGTGAAATATAAGATGGTTTAAGGGGGGCTGGGACAAGTAGAGCTGGATAGAGGGCCAGCGATAGGTGGAGATAACCAAAAGATGTCACAGACAAAAGGACAAAGAGGTGTTGAAGGTGGTGATATTATCGAAGGAATGTGCTAATTAAGGGTAGAAAGCAGGACGAGCAAGGTACAGATAGCCCTAGTGGGGGTGGGGTGAAGGGAAGGGATCGAAATAGGCTAAAAGGTAGAGATAAAACAATGCATGGAAATACATTTAAAAATAATGGAAGTAGGTGGGAAAAGAAAAATTTATATAAATTATTGGAAAAAAGGGGGGGAATCGGAAAGGGGGTGGAGATGGAGGAGAGAGTTCATGATCTAAAATTGTTGAATTCAGTATTCAGTCCGGAAGGCTGTAAAGTGCCCAGTCGGAAGATGAGATGCTGTTCCTCCAGTTTGCGTTGAGCTTCACTGGAACAATGCAGCAGGCCAAGGACGGACATGTGGGCATGAGAGCAGGGTGGAGTGTTGAAATGGCAAGTGACAGGGAGGTCTAGGTAATGCTTGAGGAGACCAAAGGTGTTCTGCAAAGCGGTCACCCTGTCTGCATTTGGTCTCTCCAATGTAGAGGAAACTGCATTGGGAGCAATGAATACAGTAGACTAAATTGAGGGAAGTGCAAGTGAAATGCTGCTTCACTTGAAAGGAGTGTTTGGGTCCTTGGACGGTGAGGAGAAGGGAAGTAAAGGGGCACCCCACCTCAACCCCACTAGGGCTATCTGTACCTTGCTTGTCCTGCTTTCTTGCTTTCTACCCTTAATTAGCACATTCCTTTGATAATATCACCACCTTCAACACCTCTTTGTCCTTTTGTCTCTGACATCTTTTGGTTATCTCCACCTATCACTGGCCCTCTATCCAACTCTACTTGTCCCACCACCACCAACCCTCCCCACCCCCCCAAACCAGCTTATATTTCACCTCTCTTCTATTTTTACTTAGTTCTGTTGAAGGGTCATTCGGACTCGAAACGTTAACTGTTCCTCTCCGCAGATGCTGCCAGACCTGCTGAGTTTTTCCAGGTAATTTTGTTTTTGTTTTGGAACCAGAGAACGTCACCATAGAGCAGAGTGATTCCTATTGGCTGATTCAGGCAGTGTTCCATTGTGGATGTCACAATGACTCAGAGGTTCGTTCCCAGTACACAGTGTCCCATTGGGAGCAATAGCTCTGGTTACAGAAGCAAAACATTGTGAATTGGACAATAGCTCAGCACGTCTGGAGGTCAAATTCAACCCCGCCCTCCGTGGGCACGGGTTACGCTCCCTCATTGTGGTCGGACCAGGTTGACCAATGGGATGAGCTGGTGGACCTGAATTGGGCTTGGTGCCAATGGCTGCACGGAGCTTCCCCCATTGTCTGAATGTGGGTGTTGGACAATGAGCTTGTGAACATGTTCATTACTGCCCAGCAAAGCTATAATGAGCAGATTAACAAGCTCTGAATGAAGATTCAGCTTCACACACAAAACTTCTTCCTCTGTCCCACTTCTGTAAGTAAAACACTTTCTTTTCTCCCCCTTTCCATTTCTTTTCTCATTATGGGTTTAAATTGTTGACTTGCAGGAACTGAAGGGAAAGGAAGTGAATTCAGGGAGAGTGCAGACTCTGGAAAGGTTGGCTCAGGTTTCTCTCTTAAAGGCATTGACATCCTTTGCTCCCTCAGCTCGCCACATTTATTTGTCTGGCTAAAAGGATGGCCTCTTTCTTAATGTTTCTAATTAAAGGGGTGGTTTCCCCAGGAGATGGCTGGCATTTAAGGGGACAGTAAATTAATATTGGACAGATTTAGTGTTGTCATATGCTATATATTAGATATATTAATGTTTCTGTAATAAAGTACATTTGTCATTATTCCTACTCTTGCAATATAGTACTGTAGCTACTTTGTATATTTCCAGTCATAGAGTCATTACAGCACAGAAGAAATCCATTTGGCAACTTGAGTCAATGCTGACTCTCTGTTGAGCAATTCAGTCAGTCAGTCCCATCCCCCCTCTATATCTCCATTCTGCTGTAAATTTATTTCCTTCAAGTGCCCATCCCATTTCATTTTAAAATCATTGATCGTCTCTGCTTCCACCATCCTCTTAAGTGGAGAGCTCCAGGTCATGACCACTCACTTCCTAAATAAAGTGCTCCCTCACATCCCCCATGTATCATGTAATACAGTATCTATGGTACATGAGTTTTTCTCCAATAGATATAAAGAACTGGTAAGCATGGATCTGTCGATCAGCATGGATTCACACCTTCAGGAGATTTGGAAGGGTGTATATTAGGTACGGTAGAGTGAGAATGGAGGGAAAGTATGTGGGATGGAGATTTACAGCTTTTGAGGAAAGAATGATCCATAGGAACTAGAATTGCCTGGTCTGAATTCCTATCCTATACTGACAGTGATGACCTTTGTAAACTCCTTTTACAGGACATTGGCATGGGCAGATTTGCGGACAGATTATCAAACCAAACTTCACGTAAGAATCTAACAGTCACCTGATTCATTGGGACCTGAATATTACCGGCCTTTGAATCTCGAAGAAGAAATGTTTGTCTGTTTTGTCTGCTCCAAAAGATTTTAAACATCAGTGTGACTGGAAAATCACCGAGACAGAGAGACCTAAGTGAGTGTATTCCAGTGCATCACACCATTCATCACAGGGAGAGACAGTACACGTGTTGTGTGTGTGGATGAGGCTTCAACTGATCGTCAAACCTGGAAAGAAAGAAGGAAACCCGCACCATGGAGAAACCATGGAAATGTAGGGATTGTGGAAAGGGATGCCGGACCCCGTCTGCACTGGAAACCCATCGACGTGTTCACACTGGGGAGAGGCCATTCACGTGCTCTGTGTGTGGGAAAGGATTCTGTACCCTGTCTGCACTGAAGATTCATCAATGTGGTCACACCGGGAAGAGGCCATTCACCTGCTTTGAGTGTGGGAAGCATTTTCTCCAGTCATCTGAACTGTGGAATCACCAACGAATTCACACTGGGGATAGGCCATTCACCTGCTCTGAATGTGGGAAGGGATTTACTCAGTCATCCCACCTAGTGGCACACCAGGGAGTTCACACCAAGGAGAGGCCATTCACCTGTTTTGAGTGTGGGAAGGGATTCACGCAATCATCCAGCCCGCGGACACACCAGCGAGTTCACACTGGGGAGAGGCCCCTCACCTGCTCTGCGTCTGGGAAGGGATTCACGCAATCATCCAGCCCGCGGACACACCAGCGAGTTCACACCGGGGAGAGACCCTTCACCTGCTCTGCGTGTGGGAAGGGATTCACCCAGTTATCCAACCTGCTGACACACCAGCGTGTTCACACCGGGGAGAGACCGTTCATCTGCTCTGAATGTGGGAAGGGATTCAGTCTGTCCGCCAATCTGCAGAATCACCAGCGAGTTCACATTGGGGAGAGACCATTCACCAGCTCTGAGTGTGGGTAGGGATTCACTCAGTTATCAAACTTGCAGACACACCAGCAAGTTCATGGTTGATTAGAGGGGTTGGATTCTGCCATTATTGCTGCTGTTAATCTCATCTGAACTGAGCCATGTTCATTTTGACACTTGGTGAAGTGGGAGAGGCGAAGGGTTTCTTTCTGCTAGACTGATTGTTCTTCCAGTGGGCTCATGCTCTGTTGGACTGACATTGCTTCCAGTGGGCTGATGCTCTTTGATTTTGGGAGTGCACATTTCCACTGAAAAGGTCTGCAAAAGCAATGGGAATCGGGGGAAAACTCTCCACTGGTTGGAGTCATACCTGGCAGAAAGGAAGATGGTTGTGGTTGTTGGTGGTCAGTCATCTCAGCTCCAGGACATCACCGCAGGAGTTCCTCAGGGTAGTGTCCTCGGCCCAACCATCTTCAGCTGCTTCATCAATGACCTTCCTTCCATCATAACGTCAGAAGTTCGCTGACGATTGCACAAAGTTCAGCACCGTTCGCGACTCCTCAGATACTGAAGCAGTCCATGTCCAAATGCAGCAGGGCCTGGACAATATCCAGGCTTGTGTTGACAAGTGGCAAGTAACATTTGTGCCACACAAATGCCAGGCAATGACCATCACCAACAAGAGAGCATCAAACCATCGTCCCTTGAGGTTCAATGGCATTAACTTCACTGAATCCCCCACTATCAGCATCCTGGGGTTATCATTGACCAGAAAATGAACTGGACTAGCCATATAAATAATGTGGCTACAAAATTAGGTCAGAGGCTAACAATCCTGTGACACGTAACTCATCTCCTAATTTCCCAAAGCCTGTCTACCAACTACAAGGCACAAATCAGGATTGTGATTAAATACCCCACACTTGCCTGGATGAGTGCAGCTCCCTCAACACTCAAGAAGCTTGACACCATCTAGGATAAAGCAGCCCGCTTGACTGGCACCACATCCACAAACATTCACTCCCTCTTCCACTGAGACACAGTAGCAGCAATATGTACCATCTAGAAGATGCACTAGCAGGATTTCACCAAGGCTCCATCAACAGCACCTTCCAAACCCACGACCACTATCATCTAGAAGGACAAGGGCAGCAGATAGATGGGAACACCACCCCTGGAAGTTCCCCTCCAAGTCATTCACCATCCTGACTTGGAAATATATTGCTGTTCCTTCACTGTCGATGGGTCAAAATTCTGGAACTCCCTTCCTGACAGCACTGTGGGTGTACCTGCACCACATGGACTGGAGCAGTTCAGGAAGGCAGCTTACTGCCACCTTCTCAAGAGCAACTAGGGATAGGCAATAAATGCTGGCCCAGCCAGCGAAACCCACATCCCATGAATGAATAAATAAAATCTCAGAGCTCTGCAATCTCTCACCATTTAGATAATATGCTTCTTTTTTATTCTTCCTGACAAAATGGTCAATGCCACATTTGCCCACACTATACCCCATTTGCCAGATCTTTACCCATTCACTTAACCTATCTTTGTCCCTTTGTGGCCTCCTTATGTCCTCTTCAAAACTTACTCTCCCTCCTACCTTTCTATCATTGAAATAATTTTGATTATTAATGTATTAGCATCCTGATAATTGCAATAATTTCCTGATTATTGGAGCAATGGGCAGCTGATTATTAATGCAATGGGAACCGTGTAATTAATGTAATTAGATCCTGATTATTAATGTAATAGAATCTTGATTATTAATGTAATAGGACACTGATTATTTATACAATAAGATCCTGATTGTTGATGCAATAGGTACCAGACTATTAATGTAATAATATCCTGATTATTAATGTGTTGGGGTCCTGAATATTAAAGTAATTGGACTCTGATCATTAATGTAATAGAATCATCATTATTGTTGTAATTGGATTCTGATTATTAATGTAACAGTACCCTGATTATTGATACACGTTTTTATTCATTCATGGGATGTGGGCGTCACATTTACTGATGATCCCTGATTGCCCTTGAGAAGGTGGTGGTGAGCTGCTTTCTTGAACTGCTGCAGTCCATGTAGCGTAGGTACACCCACAGTGCTGACTTGTTTTTAATGGTTTTTATACAACCAAGTGGTTTGCTGGGCCATTTCAGAGGGTGTTTAAAAGCCAACCACCTCGCTGTGGGTCTGGAGTCACACATAGGCCAGACCAGGAAAGGACGGCAGATTTCCTTCCCTTAAGGGCATCAATGAACCAGACAGGTTTTTACGACAATGAACAATGGTTTCATGGTTGTCATTGGACTTTTAATTCCAGATTTTTATTGAATTCAAATTCCATCATCTGCTTTGGTGGGATATGAACCCAGATCCCCAGAGCATTACCCTGGGTTCCTGGATTACTAGTCCAGTGACAATGTAGTGACACTACACCACTGCCTTCCCCCACCCAACACTGTTCTGAGAATGTGAAAGGTTCTAAATGAATACAAGAGCTTTCAGCTCCACAGACTATCCACTGGGGAGTTCTCCTGGTGCAGTGCGACCAACATTCATGTTCTAACTAACACCACCAAAAAAACTGGATTAATTGGTACTCGTCTGACTGCTGCTTTTGGAATTTTACTGTGCACAAACTGGTTGATATGAAACAGTAACAACTTGTATTTATATAATATAATTAATGTAATAAGACATCCCCAAGGTGCTTCAGAGGTTTCATAAAGAAGATACTGACACATAGGGCAACATTAAAGTGGATCGGCAAAACATTGATTGGAGCAGCAGATTTGAACAAGAATCTTTAATCAGGAGAGAGAAGGAGAATTTCAGAGCTTCATGCCTAGGCCCTGCCACCAATTGTGGAGTAATTAAAATCAGGGATGTTAAAGAGGTCAGAATGAGAAGCACAGATATCTCAGAGGGTGTGAAACTAGAGATTACAGAGATACGGAGGGATAGGGTTATGGAGGGATTTGAAAGTGAGCATGTGAATTTTTAAAAATTGAGGCATTATTTGACCAGGAGCTGATGTAGTCAGTAAGCACAGGGGCGATGGGTGAACAGGACTTGGTGTGAGAAAGCACATGGGCAGCAGAGTTTTGGGTGATCTCACATTTCCGTGTGGGGGTGGGGTGAAAGTGAGAGTCTAGTCAGGAATGTATTGGAATCGCCAAGTCTAAAGGTAACACAGGCTTGGATGAGGGTTTCAGCAGCAGAAGAGCTGGGATGGGCTGGAGACAGGCGATGATATGAAGGTTGAAATATCTGGTATTAGTGATGGTGTAGATATGTGGTCAGAAACTCATCTTGGGGTCAAATCTGACACCACGATTGTGAAGAGTGTGGTTCAGCTTCAGACAGTTCCCAGGGGGAGGAATGGACTCAGTAGTTAGGGAACAGAATTTGTAGTGGTGACCGAAGACAATGGCTTTGGTCTTCCCAATTTTTAATTGGAGGAAATTTCTGCTCATCCAGTACTGGGTGTGGGATAAGCAGTTTGATATTTTAGTAACAGTGGAGGAATGGAGAGGGATGGTGGTGAGATAGAGCTGGGCATTATCAGTGTACATGTGAAAACTAACATGGTGCTTTTGGGTGATGTCACCTAATGGCAGCATGTAGATGAGAAATAGGAGGGGCCAAGAATAGATCCTTGGGGAGACTCCCAAGGAGAGGAAAGGAGAATTGGAGATAGGACGTTAGTTTGCAAAGCTGGTGAGTTCAAAGGTTGTTTTTGTAATGATGGGTGATGACAGTGGATTTAAAGGTGAGGGACAGAACTAGAAGAGACAGAGAACTGCCAACAAGATCAGCTAAAATGTGGAAGCTGGATGGTCAGCAGTTTAGCGAGAATTGGATCAAGGGAGCAGAAGGCAGGTCTCATGGATAAGGTGAGCTTTGAGATAGGAGCGAAATTGGAGAAAGATGTGAGATCAGGGCTCAGACAAGGGGGGACTTCAGAACCAGTTTTGCCCAGTGCGCTAGTGGGAGGGAAGTAGCAGAGGCAGCTGATCAGATTGTCTCAATCTTAGGGACAAAAATGCTCCATGAACTCCTCACACTTGTTGTTGGAGGATGGAGGAGACAGGGGAGAGGGAGAGCCCCTCAAAAGGAACTAACTTATGTTAGAGATATTAAAAAGATTCAACACACTATGTTTGACCAAAGCTGATTTATTTGACGTTTATCCAGACAATTAATCCATATGACAGGGCTGGAGTTTATGAATATCAGCAGCAACAGATACCAATGGACATGGTTCAGTCAAGAATGTGATAAACAGCAAAATACCATCACCATAGTTACCTGTGAACTCGCTGGTGTTTCAGCAGGGTGGATGAGGTGGTGAATCCCTTCCCACAGTCAGGGCAGGTGAACGGTCTCTCCCCAGTGTGAACGCGCTGGTGTGTCCGCAGGGTGGATGACTGAGCGAATCCCTTCCCACAAATGATGCAGGTGAATGGTCTCTCCCCAGTGTGAATTCGCTGGTGTGCAGTGAGTTGTTCTAATCCCCTGAACCCAGTCCCGCAGTGAGAGCACCTGAATGGTCTCTCATCAGTGTGAACACGTTGATGGCGCATCAGGTCCCCGGAACTTCTATAGCACTTCCCGCAGTCTGGGCATTTAAAAGGTTTCTCATCAGTGTGAACACGTTGATGGGACATCAGTTCCCGGGAACTTTTATAGCACTTCCCACACTCTGGGCATTTAAAAGGTCTCTCATCAGTGTGAACACTCTGGTGCTTCAGCAGGGTGGATGGATCTGTGAATCCCTTCCCACACTTGCAGCAGGTGAACGGTCTCTCTCCTGTGTGAACTCGCTGGTGTGTCAACAATGCAGACGACTGAGTGAATCCCTTTCCACACTCGGAGCAGGTGAATGGCCTCTCCCCAGTGTGAACTCGCTGATGTACAGTGAGTTCTTCTGATCGCCTGAACCCAGTCCCGCAGTGAGAGCACCTGAATGGTCTCTCGTCAGTGTGAACAAGTTGATGGCGCATCAGATCCAGGGAACTTTTATAGCATTTCCCACAGTCTGGGCATTTAAAAGGTCTCTCATCAGTGTGAGCTCGCTGGTGTTTCAGCAAGTTGGATGACTGAGCAAATCCCTTTCCACACTGGGAGCAGGTGAACGGCCTCTCCCCAGTGTGAACTCGCTGGTGCGTCAGCAGCCCTGATGATCGAGTGAATCCCTTCCCACACTCGGTGCAGGTAAACAGCCTCTCCCCACTATGAACTCGCTGGTGTCTCACTAAGTGGGATGACTGAGTGAATCCCTTCCCACACTGGGTGCAGGTGAATGGCCTTTCCCCAGTGTGAGCTCTCTGGTGTTGCAGCAGGTTGGATGACCGACTGAATCTCTTCCCACACTCAGGGCAGGTGAATGGCCTCTCCCCAGTGTGACTGCGCCGATGAGCTTCCAGTTCAGATGGTGATCTGAATCCCTCCTCACAGTCTCCACATTTCCATGGTTTCTCCCCACTCTGAATGGTGTTTTTTCCTTCCATGTTCAAAATATGATGATGTTCAGGTTATGGTAAATTGGCGACTCTTGTTAGGTCCCGATGTGATGTTTGGTTTGAATTTCACGACTGCAAATCCTGCCCTTCTAATACCCTGTGAAATTGATTTAAAACAGAAAATAAACAAGTGAGAGAGAACCCAAAAAAACACAAAGGCAGGTTGTGAAATTAAGTGAATGAACCTGGTAATTTGTTTGGTTGGCACTAGGAAGAAGTGACCATTAAAGCTGCTGCATTTTTTTGTAAAAACCCAATTGGTTCACTAATGTCCTTTGAGGAAGGGAATCTGCCACCCAGTCTGGCCTACACAAGACTCTCACCTCTATAAGAACAAACACCCTGTGGAACCTGCTCTACCATTCAACATGATCGTGGCTGATCTTAGTCTTCAACTCCACTTTCCTGCCCACTCCCCATATCCCTTGATTCCCTGAGAGACCAAAAATCTCTCCATCTCAGCCTTAAATATATTTAAAGATGGAGCATCCAGAGACCTCTGGGCTAGAGAATTCTATGTGCCAAGAAAGACAGAGTGAAGGAAAGGATAGAAGTGGGAGAAAGAGAGAAAAAAAAACATTGAGAGTAATCGGATAGAAAGAGAGAGGGTGGGGGGGCAGTGGAAGAGGCAGATGGAAATGGATTGGCATTTTATAGACCTGCAAATGCTCCACAATTTAACGGAATCTCCCAAACCCTCAACCTCCACCATCAAGAAGGGCTCAGGTAGCAGGTATATGCGAACACCATCACCTTCAAGTTCTCCTCCAAGTCACACACCATCCTGACTTGTCTGACATCCAGTACTCGATGAGCAGAAATTTACTCTATTGAAATACTGGGAAGACCAAAGCCATTGTCTTCAGTCCCATCTGTAAACTCCACTCCTGAGCCATCACCTCCATCCCTCTACCTGCCAACTGTCTGAGGATGAACCAGACTGTTCAAAACCATGGCAAAACATTTCACTCCAAGATGAACTTTCAAACACAAAAACACATCATCATCAAGACCGCCTATTCCCACCTCAGTAACATCTCCTGACTCCACCTAGTCTCAGTTCATCTGCTGCAGAAACTGTCATCCATTCCCTTGTTATTTCTAGACTTAACTCTGGCTGGAGGTTCTGGAGCCAGGTGAGAGAGTCTCAGAATAAAGGGCAGGCCATTTGGGACTGAGACAAGGAGGATTTTTTTCACTCAGATGGTGGTGAATCTTTGGAATTCACTGCCCCACAGGATTGTGGCGGCTCAGTCATTGAGTATGTTCAAGACTAAGATTGATAGATTTCTACATCTTAGAAACATAAAGGGATCCGGGGATAGTGCAGGAAAATGGTATTGAAGTAGAAATTATCTGATTGAATGGAGGAGCAGGTTCGAAGGGCTGAATGGCCGACTCCTACTCCTATTTCTTATGTTCTTAGGCTCTCTCCAAACATTTAACCTCCCTGTGATCTTGAGGTGATCCAAAATTCTGCTGCCTGTGTGCTTAGTCACACCAGGACGTGTTCACCCATTACCCATCTGCTCACTGACCTACAAAGGTTCCTGTTTAAAAAGCAATAAAACTTTTAATTTCTCATCCTTGTTTTTAAATCCCTCCATGGTCTTGCCTCTCTCTATCTCTTTAATCTCTTGCAGCCTCACAACCCTCCAAGATCTCTGCACTCCCATCTGTATTGTCCATAGTTGTGGGAGCATCTTCACCAGATGGACTGCAGCGGTTCAAGAAGGTCAAACATCATCTTCTCCACAGGTAAATGGGGATGGGAAATATCTGCTGCTGATCTTGTAGTGAAAGGGCAGGGGAGTGGGACCAGCTGATTTGCTCTTGCAGAGACAGCACGGGCAGAACGGGCTGAATGTCCTCCATTCAATGATTCAATGATAAAGAACCGACACCGGAGACCAGGGACCAGCCTCTGGAACCAATGCCCAGCCTGATACAAACCGGCTCTTCATTGATCTGGGAGTTGCGGCCTCGCTCGGTGTAAATGGGGGAAGGGGGAACCGGTCAGTTTATTTCCGGGGTTTGAGGTTTACACAACATGTTTCCGGAGCCTCTCCGTCCACCCGCCAGATCCATCGCTCCCTCCGCCCTGCCATCCCCACCTTTACCCATTGTGGTCCCGTCTCTCCATCGCCATTACCCGCACTGCGCATGCTTCAGTCACGGCCTGGCTCCGCCCCCTCATTCACTCCGATTGATTGGAGGACCAGGCCCAGCTGCTGGGACCCCCAGCCCCGCCCCCTCTTCCTATTGGTCCGGAGCTGCCGTCAATCACCCGGGCATTGTGACTGTTTCAAACGCTGAGAGCGGCCACAGACTCAGCCTGACTTGCTGATTCTTGGCAGTATTTTCTGTTTGGGAATTAGAGCTGGAGATGGATGGTCAGTTCCCCTCTGTCCGGGGGGGATTCACACTCATTTCCCCAATGCAGTGATTATCACGTTTACTTTACATGAGAAAGTCCGGGTTCAATCCCGGCTGGAAACTTTGTGTTTAACATTGTTACTGATGGGGAATTAACAGTGAGTTTAGTTTCATGTATAACAGGGTGATAGTTACTGTTATCTCATTCCAGAGAAAACTGATCCTCTCTAACCCAAAAACAAAATATTGTAATACTCTAGGTGGAAATCCGACCTAGAACTGGGCGGGGTATGTCACTGTTTAAAAATAAGGGGTGGCCCATTTAAGACAGAGATGAAGAGAAATTTTTTCTCTCATAAGGTCATGAGTCTTTGGAATTGTCTTCCTCAAAAGGTGGTGGAAGCAGAGTCTTTGAATATTTTTAAGGCAGAGCTCGAAAGATTCTTGATAAGCAAGGAGGTGAAAAATTATCAGGGGTGGACAGGAATGTGGAGTTAAGCTTACAATTAGATCAGCTCAATTAGATCAGGCTCAAGGGGCCGAGTGGCCTACTCCTCCTCCTAATTCGTATATTTGTTTGACCTCAAAACAGAAAATATTGGAAATTCTGAGCAGGTTAAACAGTATCTACAGAGAGGGAAACAGAGTGAATGCTTCAGGTCAGGAACCTTTGATCCAAACTGGAAAAAAATTAGAGATCGAACAGTTTACCAACAAGTACAAAGTCAGAGAAAAGAGAGTGGGGGAGGACGGTGGGGTCGAAGGATTTTCTTACGATGGGAGACAACAGTGGATTTAAAGGTGAGAGGGACAGTATGAAAAGAGAGAGAACATTAAGGATATTGTCTAAAATGTGGAAGTTGGATAGTCAGCAGTTTAGTGAGAATAGTGTTAAGGAAGCCGAAGGCAAGTCTCAGAGACAAAATGAGCTGAGGGCGATAGAAGATAGGAGAGAAACTGGAGAAAGATGCAAGTGCAGAGCTTGGACAAGAAGGCGCTTCAGATACAACTTTTCCAGGTAGGTTAGTGGAAGGGAGGGAAGCAGCAGAGGCAGCTGATCAGATTGTCTCAATCTTAGTGATAAAGAAGCTCCATGAGCTCCTCACACTTGTTGTTCGAGGTGAGGAGGAGGATACGGGGAAAGGGAGAGCACTTCAAAAGGAACTAACTCCCGTTAGAGATATTAGAAGTTTCACCACATTGTGCATTTAGAACAAAGTTGATTTATTTGACTTTTATCCAAAATATTAACCATTATAACTGGGCTGGAGTTTATTAACATCAGCAAAAACAGACCACAATGAACATGGTTCAGTCCTAGGCATGATTAACAGCAAAATCCAATCACTGTAATTATTTGTTAAGTCGCTGGTGACTCATCAGCGTGGATGACCGAGTGAATCTCTTCCCACACACGAAACAGGTGAAAGGTCTCTCCACACTGTGAACTCATTGGTGTGTCTGCAGATGGGATGACTGAGTAAATCCCTTCCCACACTCGGAGCAGGTGAACAGTCTCTCCCCACTGTGAACTCGCAGATGTTTCAGCAGGTGGTTTGAGTTTGTGAATCCCTTCCCAAACTCGGAGCAGGTGAATGGCCTCTCCTCAGTGTGAACTCGCTGATGTGTTAGCAGGTCGGTTGAATCAATGAATTCTTTCCCACAGTCAAAGTGGGGAAATGTCCTCTCCCCAGTGTGACAGCGCTGATAAATTTCTAGCTCAGATGGGTAATTGAATCCCTTCCCATAGTCTCCACATTTCCCTGGTTTCTCCTCAGTGTGAATGGTGCTTTTTACTTCCATGTTCAAAGGTTGATGGTATTCAGGTCTTGATGAATCGAGAGACTCTGTCAGATCCTAATGTGATGCTTGATTTAAATTTCCTGACTGCAATTCCTCTCCTTCTAATATCCTATGAAACTGATTTAAAACAGAAAAGAGGGATTGAGAGAGAAAAGACAAACATAGGTTGGGAAATTGAGCTGAATGAATCTGGTAATTTGTGGAACTGAACCCAACTGCAACACTAATATCCTTCAGGGAAGGGAATCAGGCTCCAGGTCTTACTTCTGATGAAAAGTCATACGGACTAGAAACGTTAACTGTGTTCCTCTCGCAGATGCTGTCAGACCCGCTGAATTTTTCCAGCTCTTTTTGTTTTTGTTTCAGGCTCCAGGTCTGTTTGGCTTTCCCGTCTGTAAATCCTCCTAAACCCCAGTAAAAGGAGTTTCCAAAATCCACCCCGTCAGTCTAGGATAGAAATTCACACCATTCTCTCCTACTGCTCCAGGATCAGTAAAGTGAGTTAAAGATAATTTCTCATTAACAAACCCATTGCTGCATTTCCTTCATTAACCCACATTTGTCCACTCGGGCCTGGCACCGGGAGAAAGTCCGCAGCTGCCGTTCCGTTCGGTGCAAAGGCGGGCCTGGCACTTTCTTACTGGGGGTGCTGAGGCCTCCACTGGGTGTTTGTGAAGCCTCCCCTCCCACCCACTGCCCCTAACGCTACCTCCGCTTCTCCGCCTCCTTCCCGCCTGAAGATGAGACAAACAAGCGTCGGTCCATGGACATCACCCGAACTGCGCATGCTCCAGGTCACAATGGCGGGGAATGATTGGCGGAGGTTTCAGACCAATAGGAAGAGGGTACGGGGCTGGAGGACCGAGCCGGAGCGGCTGGTCCTCCAACCAATCGGAGTGAATAAGGGGGCGGAGCTGAGGCCATGTCTCTCTCAATGGCTGAAACTGCATTATTTTGAAAGCAGATTTGTGTCAAACTCCAGCAGAAAACTGGACCTTTCTGTTTGTGGCTTTAAACAGATGAAACCCTGTGGGTGTGGAGCAAACATTTCAACATTTATTCATTCAGGACAGACAGCAGGGATTATTTCAGGAAATTACACAGTGTTGCGATTATTTCTCTTTGAACTCATCCCTTGGAGAACAGTGTGAATTAGTGGAAGAATTCACAGGATGTTTAACGCTCCTTCCATGTCTGTAATCATTTAATTCCAGCCGATCTGTTGGTCCGGCTTCAACTGGAAGAGTTTGATGAGCTCCCACAAACTCACAATGGGAGTGGACAGCCATACTGGACATTCATATCACATGAACCTTACCACCCCACTTTGAACAGGGCTGTTTGCTTCCATGTTCAAAATCTGATGATGTTCAGGTCCTGATCAATCGAATGACTATGTCAGATCTTGATGTGATGCTTGGTTTGTGTTTCCCGTTTACAAATCCCCCTGTCAAAGGAGTTTCCAAAAACCATCACTGGAAGTTCAGGCTAGAAATTCAGACCTAACTTTTCTTTTGGTTTGAATTAACTGTGTGTAAGTCCTCTTCCTCTGAAGAAAATTCCAAAAACAATCACTGTCATAATACAATCAGAGGCAACATGGTTTTCTGAAAGGGAAATCGTGTTTGACAATTTTCTTAAAGTTCTTTGAGGATGTAACTAGCTGGGTGGATAATAGAAACCAGCAGATGTAGTGCATTAGGATTTCAAAAAGGTATTCATTTAGCTGTCACATAAAAGTTAACTGCACAGGCTAAGTGATAAGGTGTTGGGCTGATATAATAGTATGGTTAGAGGATTGGATAACTAACAGGAAACAGAGGGTCTGGATAAATGGGCCATTTTCAGGTTGGTAGACTAACTGCTGGAATGCCACGGGGATAAAAGAGCGCGAGGAGGGCGGCGGAGACACAGGATAAAAGAGCGCGAGGAGAGCGGTGGAGATGCAGGATAAAACTGAAAAAGTGACGTCACAGGAAAGCTGTGACCTGATTGGTTCGTAGGAAATCTGCACCAAATTTGAAAAAAAACACTGCAAAGCTAATTAATAAATTAATTATCTAAGTCAAGATGGCTGGGCAGGTGAAGTGCTGTAGCTGTATGATGTCGGAGCTGGCAGATCCCATTGCGAGCTATAGTGACCATATCTATAGCAAGTGTTGGTTGCTGGAGGAACTCCGGCTCAGAATTGATGAGCTGGAGTCCGAGCTCTGGAAGCTGCGGCACATCCGGGAGGGGGAACGTTACCTGGATGCTTTGTTTCAGGAGGCGGTCACACCCCGTAGATTAAGTACCTCAAATTCAGTCAGTGGTCAGGGTCAGCAGGGTGTGACTGTAAGTGAGGCAGGTAGAGGGATTCTGTGTTCAGAAACAGAGGAGCCTCAGCTTTTGACCTTGTCCAACAGGTATGAGGTACTTGCTCCCTGTGTGGATAAGGAACAGGGCTGTAGGGAGGGTGAGCCAGCTGACCAAGGCACTGTAGCACAGGAGGCCATTCAAAAGGGGGGAACAAAAAGACAAGTGGTAGTTGTAGGGGATTCTATAATTAGGGGAATTGATAGCATCCTTTGTAAGCAGGATTGAGAGTCCTGCATGGTATGTTGCCTGCCCGGTGCCAGGGTGAAGGACATCACTGACCGGCTTGAAAGGATTTTGGAGAGGGAGGGGAGGATTCAGTTGTTGTGGTCCACGTCGGGACAAATAACATAGATAAGACTAGGAAAAAGGACCTGTTTGGGGATTATCAGGAACTAGGAACTAAATTAAAGAACAGGTCTCCGGATTACAACCCGAGCCACGTGAAAATTGGCATAGGGATGCGAGAATAAGGGAAGTAAACATGTGGCTAAAGGAGTGGTGTGGGAAGGAGGAGTTCCATTTCATGGGCACTGGCATCAGTATTGGAACAGGAAGGATCTGTACCATTGGGACGGTCTCCACCTGAACCAATCTGGGACCAATGTTCTAGCGAAAAGGGTAAATAGGGTGGTCAACAGGACTTTAAACTAGAAAGTCGGGGGGCGGGGGTGGGGGGTGGGGGGGGGGGGGGGGGGGTGGTGTTACGGTGGGGAGAGACGGGTAAAACTCCAAGAAGTATGACTAATGGGAAACAAAGCAGCAGGTTTGCATGTGGGGGGTGGATTCAACTTCATGGAAAATAATGAAAAAACTGAAAAAGAAGGAGAGCCCAGGAGAGGCTATTAAATTCTCCAGAACACAAAATAGGACAGAATGTTTGGAAAGGGCTAGGAATCTAACTTGATGCACATCAGATAAAATGACGACAATGAGAAGAGGGACAGGAAATACAGGACTGAAGGTGTTGTATCTGATTGCACGCGGTATAGGAAATAGGGTAAATGAGCTTGTGGCACAGATTGAAATTGGCAGGTATGATGTGGTGGGCATTGCAGACACATGGCTGCAGGCGGTCAGGACTGGGAGCTAAATATCCAAGGATATACATCCTATCGAAAAGATAGACAGGTTGGCAGAGCGGGTGCGGTTGCTTTGTTAGTAAGAAATTAAATTAAATTGATAGCAAGAAACGACGTAGGGTCAGATGATGTAGAATCTGTATGAATAGAGTTGAGGAACCGCAAAGGTAAAAAAACCCTAATGGGAGTTATGTACAGGCCTCCGAACAGGAGTCAGGATGTGGAGCACAAGATACACCAGGAGATAGAAAAGACATGTAAGAAAGGCATGGTTACAGTGATCATGGGGGATTTCAATGTGCAGGTAGACTGGGAAAATTAAGTTGGTAGTGGATCCCAAGAAAAGAAATTTGGGGAATGTCTACGAGATGGCTTTTTGGAGCAGCTTGTGGTGGAGCCCACTAGGGAACAGGCAATTCTAGATTTAGTGATGTGTAATGAAGCAGATTTGATAAAGGAGCTTAAGGTGAAGGAAACCTTAGGAGCAAGTGACTATAATATGATAGAATTTACCCTGCAATTTGCGAGGAAAAAGCTGGAATCAGATGTAACGGTATTACAGTTGAATAAAGGCAACTACAGAGGCATGAGGGAGGAGCTGGCCAGAATTGACTGGGAGATGAGCCTAGCAGGAAAGACAGTGGAACAGCAATGGCAGGAGTTTCTGGGAGTAATTTGGGAGACACAGCAAAAATTAATCCCTAGGAAGAAGAAGCATACTAAAGGGAGGACGAGGCAACCACGGCTGACAAGGGAAGTCAGGGACAGCATTAAAGCTAAAGAGAAGCATACAATGCGGTGAAGAGCAGTGGGAAGCCAGGGGATTGGGAAACCTACAAAGACCAACAGAGGACAACTAAAAAAAAAACAAGGAGGGATGAGATTAAATATGAGGGTAAACTAACCAGTAATATAAAAGAAGATTGCAAGAATTTTTTAGATATATAAAGGGTAAGAGAGAGGTAAAAGTGGACATTGGGCTGCTGGAAAATGATGCTGGAGAAATGATAATGGCGAACAAAGAAATGGAGGAGGAACTGAACAGGTACTTTGCTTCAGTCTTCACAGAGGAAGACACAAGTAACATCCCCAAAATTTAAGAGAGTCGGGGGGCAGAGGTGAGTATGGTGGACATTACCAAGGAGAAGGTGCTAGGAAAACTGAAAAGTCTGAAGGTGGTTAAATCACCAGATGGATTACACCCCAGAGTTCTGAAGGAGATAGCTGAAGAGATAGTGGAGGCATTAGTGGTGATCTTTCAGGAATCACTGGAGTCAGGGAGGATCCCAGAGGACTGGAAAATCACTAATGTAACCCCCCTGTTTAAGAAGGGAGTGAGGCAAAAGATGGGAAATTACAGGCCGATTAGCCTGACCTCAGTCGTTGGTAAGATTTTAGAGTCCGTTATTAAAGATGAGATTTCAGAATACTTGGAAGTGCATGGTAAAATAGGGCAAAGTCAGCATGGTTTCATCAAGGGGAGGTCATGCCTGACAAATCTGTTAGAATTCTTTGAGGATGTAATGAGCAGGTTAGACAAAGGAGAGCCAATGAATGTTATCCACTTGGACTTCCAGAAGGCCTTTGACAAGGTGCTGCACAGGAGGCTGTTCAGTAAGATAAGAGCCCATGGTGTTAGAGGCAAGGTACTAGCATGGATAGAAGACTGGCTGTCTGGCAGGAGGTAGAGAGTTGAGATAAGGATGTCCTTCTCAGGATGGCGGCCAGTGACTAGTGGAGTTCCGCAAGGGTCGGTGTTGGGACCACAACTTTTCGCTTTATACATTAATGATCTAGATGAAGGAACTGAGGGCATCCTGGCTAAGTTTGCAGATGATACAAAGATAGGTGGAGGGACAGGTAGTATTGAGGAGGCAGGGAGGCTGCAGAAGGATTTGGACAGGTTTGGAGAATGGGGAAAGAAGTGGCAGATGGAATACAATGTGGGAAGTGTGAGGTCATGCATATTGGTAGGAAGAATAGAGGCATAGACTATTTTCTAAATGGGGAGAGAATTCATAAATCTGGAGTGTAAAGGGACTTGGGAGTCCTAGTCCAGGATCTCTTAAGGTTAACTTGCAGGTTGAGTCAGTAGTTAGGAAGGTAAATGCAATGTTGGCATTTATTTCGAGAGGACTGGAATTTTAAAGTAGGGATGTGCTGCTGAGGCTTTATAAGGCTCTGGTCAGACCACATTTAGAATATTGTGAGCAATTTTGGGCCTGGTATCTTAGGAAGGATGTGTTGGCCATGGAGAGGGTCCAGAGGAGATTCACGAGAATGATCCCAGGAATGAAAGGCTTAACATATGAGGAACGTTTGAGGACTCTGGGTCTATACTTGATGGAGTTTAGAAGGATTAGGGGGTATCTGATTGTAACTTACAGAATACTGAAATGCCTGGATAGAGTGGTCGTGGGGAATACATTTCCATTAGTAGGAGAGACAAGGACCCGAGGGCACAGCCTCAGAGTAAAGGGAAGACCTTTTAGAACAGAGATGAGGAGAAACTTCTTTCGCCAGAGAGTGGTTAATCTATGGAATTCATTGCCACAGAAGGCTGTGGAGGCCAGGTCATTGAGTGTATTTAAGACCGAGATAGATAGGTTCTTGATTGGTAAGGGGATCAAAGGTTACGGGGAGAAGATGGGAGAATGGGGTTGAGAAACTTAACAACCATGATTGAATGGCGGAGCAGACTCGATGGGCTGAATGGCCTCATTTCTGCTCCGATGTTTTGTGGTCTTATAGGATCAGTGCTGGAACCTCAACCATTTACAACCTATATTAATGATGTGGTTGAATGGGCCAAGTGTATTGCAGCCAAATTTGCTGACAATACAAAGATGGGTAGGAAATCTAGTTGTGAGGAGACAAAGAGCTAGGTTAAGTGAATGGGAAAACACTTGCAGATGGTGCATGATTTGGGAAAATGTGAGGTTTTCCACTTTGACAAGAGGAATGGAAAAGCAGAAATTATTTAAGTAGAGAGAGACTGCAGAATGCTGTAGTACAGAGGGACCTTGGGGTCTTGGCACATAAATCTCAAAAAGTTAGTAAGTAGGTACAGCAAGAAATTAGGAAGGTAACTGGAATATTGGCCTTTATTACAAGAGTGTTGGAGTATAAAAGTAGGGAAGTTTTGCAACAGATGTACAGGGCCTTGGTGAAACCACATCTAGAGTACTGTGTACAGTTTTGGTCTCCTTACATAAGGAGGGATATACCCAGCGTGTCCATTCTGAACCAAGTTTGCTGCTCCCTCTGTGTCCAGCACTGTCTGCATCCCTGGCACAAAGATTTCAAAAGAAGGAAGGAATCTGTCAGCATTTGAAAGATATTCAAAGAGAATTGAAGGGCTCCTTGGATGGCAAACTGTAATTAGTAGGGTGCCAGAGGGTTCCAGTCTTTGGGCCCCAACTATTTACAATCTATATTAATGACTTGGATTCAGGGAGAGAAGGTACGATAGCTAACTTTGCAGATGACACCAAAATAGGTGGGAAAGTAAGTTGCAATGAAGAAATAAGAAATTTACAAATGAATATGGACAGGTTAGGTGAATGGGCCAAAATTTGGCAGTTGGAGTTTAACGTGGATAAGTGTGAGGTTATCCGCTTTGGTCAGAAGAATAAAAAGTCGACTTATTAATTAAATGGAGAGAAACTTCAGCACAGAGGGATCTGGGTGTCCTCGTGCATGAATCGCTGAAAGCTAATATGCAGGTACAGTAGGTAATAAGGAAGGCAAATGGAATTTTGGCATTTATTGCTAAAGGAATAGAGTATAAAAATAGGGAAGTATTGTTGCAACTGTTTAAGGCATTGGTGAGACCGCACCTGGAGTACTGTGCACAGTTTTGGTCCCCTTACTTGAGGAAGGATGTTGTTGTATTGGAGGCAGGTCAGAGGAGGTTCACTAGATTGATTCCAGAGATGCAGGGCTTGTCTTATGAGCAGAGATTGAGCAGTTTAGGCCTATACTCGCTAGAGTGTAGAAGGATGAGAGGAGATCTAATTGGGGTATATAAGATGCTAAATGGGATAGACAAAGTAGACATGAGCAGATGTTTCCCCTTGTGGGGCATTGTAGAACAAGAGGCCATAGTTTTAGGTTAAAGGGTGGCAGATTTAAATCAGAGATGAGGAGGAATTACTTTTCTCAAAAGGTCGTGAATCTGTGGAATTCACTGCCTCAGAGTGCAGTGGATGCTGGGACGCTGAATAAATTTAAGGAGGAGATAGACAGGTTTTTAATTAGTAAACGGTTGAAAGATTAAGGGAGGAGGGCAGGAAATTGGAGTTGAGGCCGAAATGAGATCAGCCATGATCGTATTGAATGGCGGGGCAGGCTCGAGGGGCTGAATTGCCTACTCCTGCTCCTAGTTCTTATGTTCTTATAAGAGTTGAGATCTTTCTTTATTCTTGGAGAGTTGGACATCAGACTGTCTCCTTTCAATATGGAGCTCCATTGTAGGGCTGGGATCACTGAAGGAGCTGCCAATGAGTCCCACTCCCCTGCCCTTTCCCCAGAGCCTTCAGTAGAATCATAGAATGGTTACAGCATAGAAGAAGGTCATTCGGCCCATCATGTCCATGCCCACGCCAGCTTTCCGAAAGAGCTACTCAGCCAGTCCCACTCCCCAGCCATTTCATCATAGCCCTGCACATTTTTTCTGTTCAGATAATTATCCAATTCTGTTTTGAAAGGCATGATTGAACCTTCCTCCACCACACTCTCAGTCAGTGCACTCAAGATTCTAACCACTCACTGCATAAACAGAGTTTTCCTCATGTCACCATTGCTTCTTTTTCAATTCACCTTGAACCTATGACCACTGGCCCTCAGCCCTTCTACCACTAGGAATTGTTTCTCCCTGTCTACTCTGTCCAGATCCCTCATGATTTTGAGAATTTCTATCAAATCTCCTCTTAATCTTGTTTTCTCTAAACAGATCAGCCCCATCTTTACCAATCTATCCTCATAACTGCAGTTTCTCATCCCTGGAACCATTCTCAATAATCTGTTCTGCATCCTCTTCAATACCTTCACATCCTTCCTAAAGTGTGGTATCCAGAATTGGACACAATACTCCAATTGAGGTTGAACCAGTGTTTTATTCTGATTTCTCATAACTTCCTTGTTATTCCTGGGGAGTTGAACAACAGCCTTTCTCCTGTCGACATAGAGCTGCCTTATAGGGTTGTGATCACCTTTGAAAGAGCTGCCAATTAGCCCACACTCCCTTGCCCTTTCCCCAGAGCCCTGCAAACTTTACCTTTTAACTGGAGATCCAACTCACTTTAGAAAGTTGTTATTGAATCCGCTCCTATCCCCTTTCAGGCAGAACGTCTCAGGTCATAACTTATTGAGTAAAAAATGGTTCCTCATCTTCCTGATGCATTTTTGCCAATTATTTGATGTGATGTTTAATTGTTGGTTTCCTGTTGAAGACATTTCCTGAGTGGATTTAAGGGAACACGCTCGTGATATCTCAGAGAGACCAAACACACAACACACTGTACATTTGAAGCAAAGCTGATTTATTAAAATAGTAAACACCAGCTGCATTACAGGGATTGCTGAAAAAAGAGACATGACTAAGCTTTTTGTCTTGCACTCATCAGGACAATTCACAATGTTCAGCACCATTCGTGACTCCTCAGATACTGAAACAGTCCATGTCCAAATGCAGCAAGTCCTGGACAATATCCAAGTTTTGGCTGACAAATGGCAAGTAACATTCACGCCACACAGTGTCAGGCAATGACCATCTCAAAAAATAGAGAATCCAACCATTGCCCATCACCGTATCCCCCACTATCAACATCCTGGGGGTTACCATCTGCTAATTAGTTTAAATCTAAGCCCTCTGGTTATTGACATCTCTGTTAATGGAAATAAGTCCTTCCTATCCACTCTATCTGGGCCCCTCCTAATTTTATACACCTCAGTTAAATCTCCCCTCAGCCTCCTCTGTTCCAAAGAAAACAACCCCAGCCTGTCCAATTTTTCCTTCTAGTTAAAATTCGCCATTCCTGTCAATATCCTCGTAAATCTCCTCTGCACCCTCTCTGGTGTGAACACATCCTTCTTGTAATGCACTGACCAGAACTGTACTCAGTAGTCCAGCTGTGGTCTAACTAGTAGGTTATTCAGCTTTAGTATAACTTCCCTGATTGTGTAATAAAAACAGAAAATGCTGGGAATACTCAACAGCTCTGGCAGCATCTATGGAGAGAGAGGAGTTTCAGGTCTATGATCTTTCATCAACCGAAAATGCTAGAAATATTCCCTGTTCTTGTAATTTATGTCTCAGTTAATAACAGAAAGTATCCTACCTACCTCGCTTGTTCCTTCAGGGATCTGTGGAAATGCATTCCAATGTCCCTCTGTTCACCTACACTTCTCACTATCATACCAGTAATATCCTTTCCCTTTGCCGTATTTGCCGTCCCCAAATGTATTTATTACCTCACACTTCTCCAGGCTGATCTCCATTTGCTACTTTTCTGCCCACCTGACCATTCTATTGACACTTCCTACAATCGACAGCTTTCTTCCTCACTGTTAATGACAAGGTTGAAAATGTCTCAGTCATGTCCCCATGTTAAAGTCTAAATCAGTGATATATACCACAGAAGTATGGAATCCTGTGCTGAGCCATCCAGAACTCCACCAGAAACAGCCTCGTGGTCCCAAAAACATCTCTTGGCCATTCCCCTTTGCCTCCTGCTGCTCCAGCTGATGACACTTCTTGCACTTGTGATTGTCCAGCACAGAGAAGCATCCTGGTTTTCCCACATGGAACTGGAAGTGCACTCTACATGAATCAGATGTCCTGCCATGCCTTTATATGATTATTAACTCATTTAACCAAAATAAGCTAATCATTAAAATAAATGAAGATTCATCAGCTACCCATCAATCAGCTTCTTCTTTTGTGCTGAAGTCACCTTATTTTTTTAGAGGGAATTAACAAAAATGTTTTTCTTAACTTATTATCTAAACACCTCAGGGTTTAATTTACTGTAAAAAATTTAGACTTCTTCACTGTTTCAACCCATTGTTAGTTAGCTTTATCATTATTCCCTAGATTTAATTAATTGAATACTGACTACAATTATATGATAAATTATCAATTTGTCTTTAGTTTTAGGCTAATTGATTACTTTATAGTTGATTAA
Organism: Carcharodon carcharias; assembly: GCF_017639515.1. Classification (NCBI taxonomy): domain Eukaryota; kingdom Metazoa; phylum Chordata; class Chondrichthyes; order Lamniformes; family Lamnidae; genus Carcharodon; species Carcharodon carcharias. Next base: position 13,711,104 of record NC_054493.1, read on the forward strand.
TGCAGTGACCAGGGCCATACTCAGTACCCTAGCTGTGCTCTAACTAGTGTTTTACACAATTCTAACATAATCTCCCTGCTCTTATATTCTAGGCCTCAGACAAGAAAGTGTCCCAAATGCCTTCTTGACCACCTGATCTACCTGTCCAGCCACATTCAGGGATCTGTGGATGTGCACTCCAAGGTCACTCTGTTCCTCTGTATTTCTCAGCATCATCCCTTTTATTTTCATTCCCTTCTCTTGTTTGCCCTCCCCAATTTCATTATCACACACTGCTGCAGAATGATTTACATTTACCAACTTTCTGCTCATCTGACCAGTCCATTGATGTTTTCCTGCAGTCCATAGCTTTCTTCCTCATTGTCAACCACACCAGCAATGTTGATATCATCTGCAATCTTCTTGCTCATTGCCCCTACATTTAAATCTAAATCATTGATATAAACTATAAATTGTGGAACCCCACTGAAAACTGAAAACTGATGTCCAGACATGATTCAGTCCTGCATGTGATTAACAATAGCAATACCAGCAGATTCCAACCCCCGCTGTTGCATATGAACTTGCTGGTTTCTCAGCAGGTTGTTTGACTGAGCGAATCTCTTCCCACACACGGAGCAGGTGAACGACCTCTCCCCAGTATGAACTCGCTGGTGTGTCAGCAGATTCTGTTTACTTTTAAATCTCTTCTCACAGTCAGAACACTTAAAAGGTCTCTGATCAGTGTGAACAAGTTGATGTGTAGTGAGATGAGACTACTGAGTAAATCTTTTGCCAAACACAAGGCAAGTATATGGTCTCTCCCTTGTGTGAACTCGCTGGTGTATCAGGTCAGATGAATCAATGAATTCCTGCCCATATTGACTGCAGGTGAATGGCCTCTCCCCAGTGTGAGTGCATTCATGGTTCAGTAAATCCTTTTTACTTTTAAAGCTCTTCTCACAGTCAGAACATTTAAAAGGTCTCTTATCAGTGTGAACAAGTTGGTGCGTCAGCAGTTGGGGTGACTGATTGAATCCCTTCCCACACACATTGTAGGTGAATGGCCTCTCCCCAGTGTGAGTGCGTTGGAGTGTCAGTAGATCCTTTGTGCTTTTAAAGCTCTTCTCACAGTCAGAACATTTAAATGGTCTCTCATCAGACTGAGCTCGATGGTGAGTCCGGAGGTTTGACAAAGCATTAAATCCCTTCCCACATTCAAGACAGGTGAATGGCCATTCGCCAGTATGAACATGCTGGTGTGTGTACAGGCTGGATGACTGAGTGAATTGCTTCCCACGGAGCAGGTGAACAGTCTCTCCCCAGTGTGGCTGCGTCGATAAGTTTCCACCTCAGATGGGTAATAAAATCCCTTTCCACAGTCCCCACATTTCCATGGTTTCCCCATGGTGCGGGTGTCCTTGTGCCTCTCCAGGTTGCGCGGTCAATTGAAGCCCAGTCACACACAACACACACACACACATAACACGTGTACAGTCCCTCCCTGCTGTGAACAGTTGATGTTTTTTCAGGCTGTGTAACTAGTTAAAGCTCTTTCCACAGTCAGTTCAGTGGAAAACTCTCACTCAGGTTGTGCGTGTCTGTCTTTGTGCTTTTCCAGTCACACTGATGTTTGAAACATTTTCCCAAACATAGAACAGCCAAACATTTCTCCTTCCACGTTCTAGGCCAATGATATTCGGATCCTGATGAATCAAGTGACTGTCAGATCTTGATGTGGTGTTTGGTTTGAATTTCTCATCTGCAAATCCAACCCTCCCAATACCCTGTAAATGAAGTTTAAATTGAAATACTCAAATATGCAATCGACAAACAGGCCATTCTGTCCAACTATTGTTAGTTTTATGCTTCTCCTCCCTTTCCATGCAAATCATCCCACCTTTCAGTTTACCTTTCTAATCCCTTTTCTCCCATGTACTCATCTAGTCTCCTGTTGAAACTATCACAAAGTTTCTCCCTCAAGGATTTCTTGTGAGTTCCACATTGTAACCACTCTCTTGTGTGAAAAAATTTCAAGTGGAAACATTCTCTCCATATCTACCCAGTCCAACCCATTGATCATTGTAAAGACCTCGATCTAAAGAAAAAATGCCCCAACCCAAACTTTCCCAACACCTGTAATTTTTTTTTTGGTTTACAAAATTCATCAGTTGGTCCAGGATAGAAATTGGGAAGAGACAAACGTTTCTCTCGGTTTGAGTTTGCTGTGTGTAAATCCTCCTCTTCTTACCCCCTGTAAAAGGAGTTTCAAATATCCATCCCTGTCAGTCCCGGATAGAAACCAACAACATTCTCTCCTCCTGCTCCGGGTTTATCACCGGGACATTTCCTCTTGGCTCCACTCTGTGCAAACGGAGAACCGGGGTTTGCAGTTTTCACAGCACGTTTCCGGAGCCTCTCCATCCACCCGCTGGATCCATCGCTCTTTCCGCTCCGCCATCCCTCCTTTTACCCATTGTGAATCCGAGAGAGAAGCGTCTGTCCCTGGTCATCTGACACTGCGCATGCTCCCAACACTGGGCAGCACTACGCCTGCGCACTGCTCTCCTGTGGTAATGGACAGGGGACATTCTCCACCCCGGGGGATGCTGGGTAACAATGCTGCCATCGAGAACCCCAATTATGAACAGGTTTTTTTTGCTTTCACACTGGGGTCGGATGGCCAATAAATAAGATTAAATCCGTACTGGTTTTCCTTAATTAACCCACATTTATATAAGTGATTATTAATTTTATCCCGAATCATTGCTTCTAGTATTTTCCCCACCACAGAAGTTAAACTGACTGGCCTGTAGTTACTGGGCTTATCTTTCCTTTGTTTCAACAAATTTGTAACGTTTGCAATTCTCCAGTCCTCTGGAGCTACCTTTGTGTCTAAGTGAAATTGGAACGTTATGGCCAGTGCCTCTGCAATTTCCATTCTCACTTCCTTCATTATCCTTGGATGCAACTCATCCAGTCCTGGTGCTTTATTAACTTTAAGTATAGACTGTCTATCTAATATCTCCTTCTTATCAATTTTAAATACTTCTATTGTTTTAATGACCTCCTCATCTTCTTCCTTGGTAAAGACAGATGCAAAATATTCTTATAAAAGCAAAATACTGCAGATGCTAGAAATCTGAAACAAGAACTCAGCAGATCTGACAGCCTCTTACTCTCTCCAATGTTATACTTTCATTTATTCTCTCTCCAGGAAGAATGTGTCTCTTGTTCTTTGTGGTTTCATTGGCCTTCATTGCTTTTTATCATCCATAATTGGCCTTTAATGTAAGCGGATTGGAGTCGAAGAATTAAGTTGTCTTGCTACAGTTATACAGGGATTTTCTGAGACCACATCTGCAATACTGTATGCGGTTTTGGTTTCCACATTTAAAGAAGGATATACCTGCATTGGAGGTAGTACAGTGAAGGTTCACTACATTGGTCCCTGGGGTGAAATGGTTGTCGTATGATCAGTGGCTGAGTAAATTGGGTCTATAACCTCAGGAATTTAAAAGGTGAGAGGTGATTGCATTGAAACATTTCAGATTCTAAGGAGCTTGACAGGGCAGACATGGAGCAGTTGTCTTCCCAGCTGAAGAATCAAAAAGATGGGGCACAGTCTCAGGATAAGGAGATGATCATTTAGGATTGAGATGAGGAAACATTTATTCACTCATGTTGTTGTGAATATTTGGAATTCTCTACTCCAGAGAATATGGTCTATTGTTGGATTCATTTAAGGCTGAGATAGATAAATCTTTGGTCTCTCAGTGAATCGTCGGATATGGGGAACAGGTGGGAAAGTGGAGTTGAAGCTGAAGATCAGCTATGATCGTATTCAATGATGGAGCAGCCTGGAGGGGCCCTATGGTCTATTCTGCTGCTTTTTACTATGCACTTAAGTCCAGAAAATGCTTTTAACTTGTAAAACTGATTCGATTTCTGATTCCCAGCTGTTTGTGTTTTAATCTTGCCCCATTGAGTGATTTCACTGCGACTGAATATGGTTTTACTGATCAATGGACATTGAGCTCTCAGTGACAGCACTGCAGATACCATTCGTTTAACTGTTCTGTGTGGAAATGAGAAACTGAGCAGAAAATGGTTAACAGGTGCACTTCTCTCAAACACTGAGATTAGAGAGGGGAAAATGTGTTATTGTTGACAGCAAGCAGTCTCAGGCATTCCATGTCCGATTGGTTGTTTTTATTTAATTGTCAGAAAATAGGGAAGTGTAACATAGAAATAACATGAGTTCATACAACTCCACTTCTCCCCCCCCCCCCCATTTTACATCATTATTTTGTTAAACACTCCAAGATTTAATCCTTTTAATCCCATTTGTCTTCAATACTCGACTTTCCAAGAGCTTATTTTAAACTCTTCAACTCATCTGTGATGGTCACTCTCTGTGCCCAACCTGCTTTTTTTTAGGAAATAAATTGATCATTACTTCTTTCTGTCAGCCTAACTTTCTCTCTTTCTATGTATCTGTCTTTCTCACTCTGCATCATTCTTCATCAATCCCACTCTTTACAGTCTTTGGAAAATATATTGTCCTTCAATAGAAACAGGAGGATGTCATTCAGCCCCCTTGACACTACTCCGAATTCACTAAGAGAATTGCTGATCCGCCTATCAGCATCGTTCCCTTACTTCCATCTTCCTCACTCAACAAAAGCAGGAATAACACTGGCAAACAAACTCCCAGGAGGAGGTTGGGTGTGGGGGGCTCAATTCCACTTGAGCATTCATTGATTAAACCAAAGTCCAACACCATAATCACTCGACCAACCTGCTGCATTGGAACCTTTTGCTGACCACTCATTGGGCCTTTCAGTGAACGAGACAGGACACGTTCCAATGGTCATGGTGAGTTTCTTTTTCTCAAATGTTCCTTCATTCTATTTTCATCAGTCTCCAATTTGAAATGACTGACAAGTTCTTCTCGTTATTATAACTGAGAATGTGTCTATCTGCTCAGCATTAACTGAACACGGTAAGAGAGATGCTTTGGGATTATTTGAACACATTGGTGAACACATTGGTGTTCAGTGCATTGGGAGGATTCGGAGAGAAGCCGGAAGCGGCGGATAGTGAGAATAGAGAATATTCATTGTTTAATATTCAGCTCTGGGGCCGCACTCGGGATTTGTAAACCCCGCCCGGGGTTTATTCACCCTCTCACTTGACAGTTCACAATACCCGGCTGATTGACAGCAGATCAGGACCAATAGCAGGAGGGGGCGTGTCCGCGGCAGCGGCTGGTCTCGAGCCAATCGGAGTGATGGAGGGGCGGGGCTAGGATGCGACTGAAGCATGCGCAGTACTGGAATCGGAGCAGGAAGAAGGCGGTCGAGTTCAGATCACAAAGGGTGAGAAATGAAGCCGACGGCTGGAGATTGTGAACCGGGGGGAGCCTGGAAACAATGCACGAGCTCAGGGGGCGGGTGGAGATTATGAACCGGGGGGAGCCTGGAAACCGCGCGCGAGCTCGGGGGACGGGGAGACGGTGGACTAGTGGTAATGTCACTGGGCTAGAAACCCAAAGACCCTGTTCTGAGGATATGGATTCAATTCAGTGAATAAATCTGGAATATAAATCTCGTCTCGGAAATAGTGACCATAAAACTATCATGGGTTGTTTTAAACCCCCATCTGGTTCACCTGCGCCCCTTCAGGGAAGGAAATCTGCCAACCTACATGTGACTCCAGACCCACAGTGAAGTGGTTCACTCTGAAACCGTCCAGCAAGGCACTCAGTTCCAGGGCTATTAGGGATGGGCAACGCCCACATCCCATCATAGAATTAAAAAAAACATGGTGACTGGAAACCCTGCTAAGAGGCCTGGCTTATGCAGGCAACTGCTTGTCACCATCTTGGGAGGGGAAGGTGTGGGGTTGGGGTTGAATGGCTGACCATATTGGTGAGGGAATTGTCATTTGTGGGAGAAAATTCCAAACTTTTTGTTTTTGTGTCAACAATTGTTACCTCATTTCAATCTGAAAGACCTGGCTACAATTTTTAGACTATGCCCCTAGTCCACAACTCCCCAATTAACAGAAATAATTTCTTTCTATCTTGGATAAATTCCTGGAAACACAATCCAAGTTTCAGTCATCTCTCCTGATAATTTAATTTCAGGTATCATTGTGACTGGAAATGCATCTGGATACACAAAGCCCTGATCAGACGGCATCTGGAGAATGGTGTTCAGTTCTGGGCAGGATGGATACGTTTTCCTTGGAGGGAGTGCAGCACAGATTTACCTGAAAGATACCTGGACTCCAAGAGTTAAATTGTGAGGAGAGATGACACAAAGTTGGGTTGTATTCCCTGGAATTTAGAAGATTAAGGTGTGATTTGATCAAAGTTGTCAAAATATTAATTGGAACTGAGTGGATATATAGAGAGAAACAATTTCCACCAGTTGGGGAATCTGGGACTGTTCAATGTCATTAATACCTTTGGTTAACAAAGATTGTCCAATGTCAGATTTAACATTAACATTGATCTTGCATCAACCAGGGATGAGAACTGAACATCCAGGGCTTTTCAGTATTTAGGAAGGACAGACAAAAAGGAAAAGGCGATGGAGTTGCATTGCTGGTTCAAGAGGATATCAACGCAATAGTGGGCATAATGTAAACATGAAAGCTAGACCTTTCAGAAGTGAAGTTAGCAATCACCTCTACACATAAAGGAAGGTAGAAGTGAGGAACTCTGTTCCACAAACAGCGGTTGATGCAGGATCAATGTTAATGTTAAATCTGACATTGAACAATCTTTGTTAACCAAAGGTATTAATGGATGTGGCGCAAAGGCAAGTGTATAGTTAGATCACAGATCAGCCATGATCTTATTTCATGGTGGAACAGACACGAGGGACTAAATAGCCATCCCCTTGAATCATAGAAACTTACAGCACAGAAAGAGGCCATTCAATCTTTTGTGCTTCTGCTGTCTCTTTGAAAGAGCAGTCATGTTTAGACCCACAAACCCGCATTCTGTTTGTAATCAGTAACTTCCTCATTCTCAAATCCCTGTCAACTTCCTTTTAAAATTCCCTGTAAAATCAGGTTCCAGCACCTTTTCAGGTCAAGAGTTCCCAATCCTGACAACTCCCTGTTGGTGCAGAAACTGCTGAATTCGATGTTGAGTCTGGAAGGTTGTAAAGTGTTGAATCTAAAGATGAGCTGCTGTTCCTCAAGCTCCCATTGAGCTTCATTGAAACAGTTCAGGGGGCCAAGGACAGAGAGGTCAGAGTGGGAGTGGAGCAGAGAATTAAAATGACAAGTGACCAGAAGCTCAGGGTCAAGCTCAGACTGAACGGAGGTTGTTCCACAAAGTGATCACCCAATCTGTGTTTGATCTTCCCAACGTAGAGCAGACCACATGGTGAGCACTGAATAAAGAAACTAAATGGAAAAAATTACAAGTAAATAACTGTTTGTTGTAGGCCGAAGAAAGATGCTTTATTTGAAGAGTAAGGGTTACAAACTAAAACAAGCTGATTTCCAGAATATTAAATCATCAGTCCAGTTATAGAGATTATTAACATCAGCAGAAACAAACCCACACTTTCGGAATTAAAATGGTTCAGTCCTGGATATGATTAACAGCAGAATCCAACCCCTGGAGTCACTGCTGAACTTGCTGGTGTGTCAGCTGGTTGGATGATGGACTAAATCCCTTCTCACATGTGGAGCAGGAGTCCGGCCTCTCCCCAGTGTGAACTCACTGCTGTGTGTCTTGGAGGTGATGGTTTTCCCCATGCACCAGGTGCTCATCTTTCCAGATGGTGGGGGTCATGGGTTTGGGAGATTCTATCAAAAATTCTGGTTGAATTGCAGATCTATGAAATCCATCTCCTTTTTCCCTCCTCCACCTCTCTCTCTTCTCCCATAGAAGCCAGAGTCTTGTGTAGGCCCAGACCGGGTGGCAGGTTCCCTTCCCTGAAGGACATTGGTGAACCAGTTGGGTTTTTATGACAATCCAGCATTTTTCATGGTCATTTTATCTTAGTGTCAGCCCCACAAATTACCAGATTCATTCAGCTCAAGTTCACAGCCTGCCCTTGTGTTTTTGTGGGTTCTGTTTCATATTTCCTTGTATGTTTTCAATTCATTTTACAGGATATTAGAAAGATTTTCAGTCGGGAAAGTCAAACCAAACATCACATCAAAATCTGCCAGAGTCGTTCGATTCATCAGGACCTGAATATCATCAGCCGTTGAACATGGAAGCAAAAAGTACCATTCACACCAGGGAGAAACCCTGGAAATGTGGAGACTGTGGGAAGGGATTCAGATCCCCGTCTGAGCTGGAAACTCATCGACGCAATCACACCGGGGAAAGGCCGTTCATCTGCTCCGTGTGTGGGAAGGGATTCATTCAGTTAGTCTGTCTTCAGAGGCACCAGCGACTTCACACTGGGGAGAGGCCGTTCATCTGTTCTGTGTGTGGAAAAGGATTCACTCTCTCATCCCACCTGCTGAAACACCAGCAAATTCACACTGATAAGAGAGAGTTTAAATGTCCCAACTGTGAAAAGAGCTTTAAAAACCCGCACGGACTGAGGGTGCACCAGCACATTCACACCAGGTATGCACCATTCAGCTGCTCACGGTGTGGGAAGAGGTTCAGGACATCACCCCACCTTCTGACACACCAACGAGTTCACACTGATGAGAGACCTTTTAAATGTCCAGAATGTGGGAAGTGCTTCAAAACTACTGGGGATCTGCAATATCATCAACGTATTCACACTGATGAGAGACCATTCAGGTGCTCTCACTGTGGGACTGGCTTCAGGCAATCGTCTCACCTCACTACACACCAGCGCACTCACACTGGGGAGAGGCCATTCACCTGCTCCCAGTGTGGGAAGGGATTCAGTCAGTCATCCAACCTGTTGACACACCAACAAGTTCACACTGAGGAGAGGCCATTCACCTGCTCTGAATGTGGAAAGGGATTCACACGATCATCCCACCTGCTGAGCCACCAGCACATTCACACTGGGGAGAGGCCATTTACCTGCTCCAAGTGCGGGAAGGGATTCACACAATTATCAGCGCTGCTGACACACCAGCGAGTTCACACCGGGGAGAGACCCTTCACCTGCTCCATGTGTGGGAAGGGATTTAATCGATCATCCAACCTGGGGAAACACCAGCGAGTTCACATGTGACTGCACTGCTCTGATTCTGCTGCTGTTAATCAGATTCAGGAGTGAACCTTGTTAATTATGATATTGGGGAAGTGTTGATGCTGTTGTTGCTAACCACAGTATCCAGGCTGGAGTTGACAATTGTGAAGTGCCTTTCACAATCTCAGGACATCTCTGTGTGCAGTAAGCCTCCACAAACAGCAATGTGATAATGACCAGACATGATCTGTTTTTAGTGAGATTAGTTGAGGGTGAAATATTGGCCTCACAGGGGAGAACTCCCCTCCTCTCCTTCCAAATAGTGGCCATGGGATCCTTCATAGTCCATGTCCAAATGCAGCTACACCTGGATAATATCCAGATTTGGGCTGACAAGTGGCAAGTAACATTCAGGCTACAGAAGTGTCAGGCAATGACCATCTCCAACCATTGGCCCTTGATGTTCATAGGCATTACCATCACTGAATCCCCCACGATCAACATCCTGGGGGTTACCATTGACCAGAAACTGAACTGGACCAGCCATATAAATACTGTGGCTACAAGAGCAGGTCCGAGGCTAGGAATCATGCATCGAGTAACTCACCTCCTGACTCCCCAAAGCCTGTCTACCATCTACAAGGCACAAGTCAGGAGTGTGTTGGAATACTCCCCACTTGCCTGGATGAGTGCAGCTCCCACAACACTCAAGAAACTTTACACCATCCAGGACAAAGTAGCCTGCTTGATTGGCACCACATCCTCAAACATTCACTCCCTCCACCACCGATGCACAGTAGCAGCAGTGTGTACCATCTGCAAGGTGCACTGCAAGAATTCACCAAGGCTCCTTCAACAGCACCTTTCAAACCCACAACCGCTACCATCTGGAAGGTCAAGGGCAGCAGATAGATGGGAATACCACCACCTGGAAGTTTCCCTCCAAGTCACTCACTATCCTGACTTAGAAATATATCGCCGTTCTTCACTGTCGCTGGTTCAAAATCCTGGAACTCCCTTCCTAACAGCACGGTGGGTGTACCTACACCACATGGACTGCAGCACTTCAAGAAGGCAGTTTACCGCCACCTTCTCAAGGGCAACTAGGAATGGGCAATAAATGCTGGCCCAGCCAGCGAAGCCCATATCGCATGAATGAATGAACAAAAAACATCTAGAGTATTGTGTACAGTACTGTTCTCCTTATTTAGGAAAGATGTCAATGTGTTAGAAGCAGTTCGGAGATGGTTTACTAGACTAATACCAGGAATGGGTGGGTTGTCTTATGAGGAAAGGCTTTTTTTTCATTTGTTCATGGGATGTGGGCATCACTGGCTAGGCCAGCATTCATTGCCCATCCCTAATTGCCCTTGTTCAGAGGCATTTCAGAGTCAACCACATTGTTGTGGGTCTGGAGTCACATGCAGGCCAGACTAGGAAAGGATTGCACAGTAAAGGGCATTAGTGAACCAGATGGGTTTTTACAACAACTAACAATGGTTTCATGGTCACCAACAGACTCTGAACTCCAGATGTTTTATTGGATTTAAATTCCAGCATCAGCTGTGGTAGGATTCAAACCCGAGTCCCCAGAGCATTACCCTGGGACTCTGGAATACTAGTCAGTGACAATACCACAGTGCCACTGCCTCCCCTCCCACCAAGGTTTGGCTTGGACAGGTTAGGTTTGTATCTGCTAGAATTTAGAAGAACAAGAGGTGACTTAATTGAAATGTTTAAGATCCTGAGGGGTCTTGACAGGGTGGATGTGGAGAGGATGATTCCTCCTGTCGGAGAATCTAGAACTAGGGGTCACTGATTATAAATAAGGGTTTGCTCATTTAAGACAGAGATGAGGAGAAATTTTTTTCCCTCAGAGGGCTGTGAGTCTTTGGAACTCACCATTAGAGATATAAATTAGCCATGTGGGTCAAAAAATCAAAGGGGTTGTTTTTACGGTAAAAGACAGTTAATTTACATTTCTGTTTGGACCATCCTTGGTATATCACGTCATGTAGATAAGCTGTGGGGGTTAGGAAAGTTCTTTGGTTTAATTTATCTGTGTGTGGCCATCTTGGGGATGCAACAGAGAGTGGGTGGGGCTTCATGGTCCCAGTGACCATGAGAGAAAATGATGAATTCATTGATTACATTCTCACTCTCCATACAGGGACTTGAGAACAGAACCCAGCCAGATTAGAGAGAGGGATAAACTGGGAGTGAGGAGAGGAATGGTGGAGATGGTATGATGGGTTTGGCAGGGTGACCATATCTCATGGAGAAAATTAAGGGACAACCTGCCGTGGGAGTCCATATGAGTGGGTGGGAGGGTCTTGATTGGGATGCTGTCAGAGCTGGTGAGGCGCAGAGGAATGGGGTGAATTGGCTGCCAAAGCTGTTGGAGCACAGAAACAGTAAGGCACAGTGTTCTGCATGAGACGTGACCACAAAGGTCCAATTTAAGCGACAAACAGTGTTCTGGCACCAGGAAGCCCAGGACAGCTGAATACAGGACAATTCTGTAAAATCCTGTACATTTGATCACCCTGCATTTTGGATTCCAGCACAGGGAGGAGGAAGAGTGTGTGGGATGAGAGTTTACTGCCTTGCAGGAACAAGAGAGGAAACCATATTCCATAGAAACCAAAATTGTCTGTTTAGAATTTCTATCCTGTCTTTACAGTGATGAGCTTTGTAAACTCCTTTTCCAGGATATTAGAATGGGTTTTACAGGCAGGAGGCTCCAACCGAACACCACAGCATGATCTGACAGAGTCACTCGATTCATCAGGACCTGAAGATCATCAGCCTTTCAATGTGGATGGAGAAATGTTTGTCTGTTCTGCCTGTGGGGAAATGTTTCAAACATCAGTATGACTGGAAAATCACCAAGACACGCACACCCGAGTGAGAATGTTCCAGTGTACTGACTGTGGAAAGAGCTTTAGTTACACAGCCTGATTAAAGATCACACCATTCACAGTGGGGAGAAACCATACACATGTTCTGTGTGTGGATGAGGCTCCAACTGATTATCCAATCTGAAGAGATACAAGGACACCGGCACCATGGAGAAACCATGGAACTGGGAGGAATGTGGTAAAGGATTCAATTCTTCATCCAGGCTGGAAATTCATCAATGCATTCACAATGGGGAAAAGCCATTCAGTTGTACCATGTGTGGGATGGGATTCACTCGGTCATCCGGCCTTCAGTCACACCAGTGAGTTCACACTGAGAAGAAGCCATTCAGCTGCACAACCTGCGGAGAGAGGTTCAAGTCTTCATCCATCCTCACTGAACACCAGCGGATTGACATGGGTGGGAGACCATTCACTTGCTTTGTGTGTGGGAGTTGTAGCAAGGATATGCTTTTGCTTCAGTGACTGGAAGCCAATGTCCAGTGGCTTACCACAGGGATCTGTGCTGAGTCCCTTATTATTTGTCATTTATATAAATGACATAGATGACTAGGTTGGGGGTAGGATTAGTAAGTTTGCGGATGACACAAAGATTGGCCGGGTAGTTAACAATGAGGTTGAATATCTTGGGCTACAGGAAGAGATAGATGGGATGGTCAAATGGGCAGATAAGTGGCAGATGGAATTTAACCCTGAAAAGTGTGAGGTGATACACTTTGGAAGGAGTAATTTGACAAGGAAGTATTCAATGAATGGCATAACACTAGCAAGTTCTGAGGGACAAAGGGACCTTGGTGTGTGTGTCCATAGATGTCTGAAGGTGGAGGGGCATGTTAGTGGGGTGGTGAAAAAGGCATATGGGACACTTGCCTTTATCAATCGAGACATAGATTACAAAAGTAGGGAGGTCATGTTGGAGTTGTATAGAAGCTTAGTGAGGCAACAGCTGGAATACTGTGTGCAGTTCTGGTCACCACATTATAGGAAGGATGTGATTGCACTGGATGGGGTGCAGAGGAGATTCACCAGGATGTTGCCTGGGATGAAACATTTAAGTTATGAAGAGAGGTTGGATAGACTTGGGTTGTTTTTGTTGGAGCAGAGAAGACTGAGGGGCGACCTGATCGAGGTGTACAAGATTATGAGGGGCATGGACAGGGTGGATAGGAAGCAGCTATTCCACTTAGTTGAAGGGTCAGTCACAAGGGGACATAAGTTCAAGGTGAGGGGCAGGAGATTTAGCGGGGAATGAGAGGAAAAACATTTTTACCCAGAGGGTGGTGACTGTCTGGAATGCGCTGCCTGGGAGGTTGGTGGAGGTGGGTTGCCTCACATCCTTTAAAAAGTACCTGGATGAGCACTTGGCACATCATAACATTCAAGGCTATGGGCCAAGTGCTAGTAAATGGGATTAGATAGGTAGGTCAGGTGTTTCTCACGTGTCAGTGCAGACTCGATGGGCCAAAGGGCCTCTTCTGTACTGTGTGATTCTGTGTGGGAAGGGACTCACTGAGGTATTCGCCCTCCAGTAACACCACTGAATGCACACGAAGGAGAATCCATTCAGCTGTACTTCCTGCGGAAAGAGTTTCAGGTAGTCAACCGACCTCAGTGAACACCAACTTACACTGTGGAGAAGCCGTTCACCTGCTCCATGTGTGGAAGGGATTTCCTTGGTCATCCCAACTGCTGACACATCAGTGAGTTTACATTGGAGACAGACCATTCATCTGCTCCTTGTGTGGGAAGGGATTCCCTTGGTTATCCAAACTGCTGACACATTAGCGAGTTCACACCGGGGACAGACCGTTCATCTGCTCCTTGTGTGGGACTGGATTCACTCAGTCACAACACCTACTGAGACACGAGCGGGTTCACAAGTGATGACAGGGGTTGGATTCTGCTGCTGTTAATCACACCCAGGATCGATAGTCTGACAATAATTGGTTTGTTTCTGCTGATGTTAACAAAACTGTAACTGGCTGGAGTTTAATATTCTGGAAATGTCACTGATTTTCAGGGCTGCATTGTCCCTTTTTAAAAGCTTCATCTGTGATCTTTCTCCTTAATACGAGAACTCTCGATGGGAGCTAATTTACAATAAAATTATGAACTTTTAATTCAATCTTAAATTGATCTTTGATGCAAACTCTACAATTCAGTTTTTGAAAGGTTCCACTGATTAACATCTCCAATTAGAAAGTGCTGATTAACCCTTGCTGACAATTCTTACTGACTTCCACATTCTTCAAAGTGACACCTCCATTATGAAGTTAAATTATGAAGGAACAGCAATTAAACTGGTGAAATATTTTACAGGCAGATCAATAAAAGCTTCATCAATCAACACTGATATTGATGAAGTTTGGAAGTCACTGATTCAATCATTTCTGACACAGCAGCAGCAACATTTGGTAAAGGTGGAACCCACAGCAAAGACTGATTTGAGACCAACTCAGCAAAGATGACATCTGTCATTGAATCAAAAAGCAACCTGATGCACAACATAAAGCCAACAGCCAAATACTGTGTGCAGACCTGGTCACCATATGAATTTAAGGGGAAGTGGTGGAGTGGTATTGTCACTGGACTCGTGTTCCAGAGACCCAGGGTAATGGGGATGCGGGTTTGAATCCCACCATGGCAGATGGTGGAACTTGAATTCAAATATCTGGAATTAGAAGTCCAGTGATGACCATGAAACCATTGTCATAAAAACCCATCTGGTTCACTGATGCCCTTTAGGAAAGGAAATCTGTCATCCTCACCTGGTCTGGCCTATGTATGACTCCAGACCCACAGCAATTCCTAAAAATGCTTTCTAAACAAGGTCAATTAGGGATTGGCAATAAATGCATGGGTTTATATGTCATGAGAATGCACACACACAAACAAACTGGGTCTTTTCTTTTGAAATAAGACGTCTGAGGGCTGAGCTAATCATTTAAAATGATGAAAGGTTTTGATAGAAAGGATACAGAGAGAATGTTTACTCTTGTGGAGAAAAGCGTAACTAGACACTATCAATATAAAATTGTCACCAAGAAATCCAATAGGGAATTCAGAAGAAACTTCTTCACCCACAGATGGCGTGAGTGAAGTGAAAAGTATTAATGTACTTATGGAGAGGCTGGACAAACATATGAGGGAGAAGGGGATATTGGGTTACAGTGATAGATTTGGAAGTGGAAAGATGGGAGGAGGCTTGAGTGGAACATAAACACCGAAATGGACTGGATTGGCCGAATGGTCTGTTTCTGTGCTGTATGTCTATGTAATCCTATGTAAGGCTTCAACTGATTGTCCAACCTGAAGAGACACAAGGACACCCACAACAGGGAGAAACCATGGAAATGCGGGGACTGTGGAAAGAGATTCAGCTTTCCATCCCAGCTGGAAACTCATGGGCTCAGTCACACTGGGGAAGAGACTGTTCCCCTGCACCATGTGGAGGAAGGGATTCACCGAATCATCCAACTTCCATAAATGCCAGCACACTCACAGTGAGGAGAAACTGTGAAACTTACACTGTGTGTGGGAAGAGATTCACTCAGTCACCCATTCTCCAGATACAGTCTGTAAGAATTCTGTTCTTTCTTTGTCTGTATATTTATACAGTCTGTAGGAGTTGTGTTCTTTCTTTGCCTGTGTGTTGATCTGCAGGGTAGAGTCTGTTGGGGGTGATATCATGCTTTGAACTGGCTTGTTCTAGTTTAGAACTGAGAGATGGTGGAAGTGCAGAAGTTCTATGTAACTCTTTTGAGTACAAACACGTTTCCATCTGTTTTTTCAGATGAAGTTACATTGTTTCATAGTTTGCCATTGTGAGATTTGAACTCTTGATCTTGGGGTTATAAGCCCAGTACCATAACCACTTGGCTATTTAGACCAAGCCTACAGAAGTTCTATGTAATCACAGAGGAATGTGTGTGCTCTCAACAACAGGCGAACGCTGTTCAGATGAACACATCTGTGATTGGACAAGAGCCACATGATTGTGTAGTGAAATGTACATGGACAGTTCTGATTGGTGGCCTCAGGGGAGCCAGTTGGGAGGGCGGGGGGTTTCCAGCATAAAAACAGTCCTCTCAAGGAGTTTGATGCAGGGGAGAAAAGAACAGAGGGAAGAAGACAAAGAAATAAGAAAGAAGCAAGAAAGCTGGAAACTCCACACGAAAACCAGAAGCTACGGGGAAAGAAGTGCGCTCTGCTGTCCAGATATGACACGGGAAATATAGAGCTCACATTATTCTGTAAATCACTGCTTGAACTTTACCTTTAGTCCAGAAGTTTGTCCTGCCTTTCTCTTAATAAAGCTGCTCCATAACTGAACTTTATTGTCACATCCGATCCTGTTGTAAGTAAGGAGTTCAATCCCTACAATCCACAAGTTCACATCAAGGAGATTCTGTCCATCTGCTCCATTTGTAGGAAAGGATTCACTTGTGTGTCCAGCCTCACTGCCCATGAAGTTGTTCACTCTGATAAGAGACCTTATAATTGTTCTCACTGTGTGAAGAGTTTTAAAAGCTCTAAAGATCTGATGAAATACCAACTCTCTCACACTGAAGAGAAACCATTCACCTGCACTAAGTGTGGGAGGAGATTCACTACTCACTCAACCTACGGACACACCAACCATCCTGCCAATGGAAACAATTTCTCCCAATGTAAATGAAAACTCCTAAAAATAATCATTTCCACACCTCTATTAAATCAGTCCTTAACCTCCTCTGCTCTCAAGAGAACAATTCCAGTTTCTCCAGTCTCTCTGTGTAACTGAAACCTCTCACCACTGATACTAATCTGATAAATTTTCCCTGCATTCTCTCGAAGCACCAAAGTGTGGTGCTCAGAATTGAGCACAAGACTACAGCTTTTCCACTCCATGTCCCCATTAGTAAACCGAGGTTCCCATTATATTTTTATAAACAATTGATCAACACGTCTTGACAGATTCAAAGGTTTGTGTCCATACACTCCCAGGTCACTCTGTTCCTGCACTGTGTATAAAATTATACCATTTAGTTTATACTGCCTCCCATCATTCGTCCTTCCAAATTCATCATTGACTGTGAATCACTTTGAAATGTTCTGAGGACGTGGAAGGTGCTAAATGAACACGAGAACTTCCTTTTACAGCTAATTAAAAGTTGTAGATTTTGATCCAAAGATTAACTACTTTACTGTAGAAAAACTCCAACTGGGAGTCAGTGAATTACAAGGAATGATCCCAAACAATGGTTCTTCAAGTACACTGCAGACCCGGCAGCTCAATCAGCTCCACTCTCAGCTCAGGAGAACTCAACATCTCCACATGCTATCAACAGGGGAGTTCTGGTGCAGTGAGACCAATATTCGTGTTTTAACTATCACCACCAAAAAAAAACTGGATTAATTAGTCACTGGTCTGATTGCTGTTTGTGGAATCTTACTATGCACAAACTGGCTGTTGTGAAACAGTAACTGGTATCTATACAACACGATTAATGTAATAAAACATCCCAAGTACTTCAGAGGAATTTCATTAAAAAAAAATTGGCACTGAGTTACATAGGACATTATTAAGGTAGATAGCCAAAACCTTGATAGGAGAGGTAGATTTTAATGAGCATCTTTAATCAGGAGAGAGAGCTAGAAGAGCGGAGCGGGTTAGGGAGAGAATTTTATGCCTGGGTACAGCTACTAATGGTGGAATAATTAAAATCAGGGATGTTGAAGGGGCCAGAATTAGAGGAGAGCAGATATCTCAAAGGGTGTGAGGCTGGAGATTACAAAGATTGGGAGTGATGGGGCCATAGAGGAACTTGAAAACAAGGCTACAATTTTAAAATCAGGATTTGGTCAAAACCAAGTTTAACCAGTGGCCAATGTAGAGCAGAGAACACAGGAGTAATGGGTGAATGGGAATTGGTGTGAGAAAGCACATGGGCAGCAGAGTTTTGGACAATCTTATGTTTCCAGGTGGGGGTGGGGTGAATGTGAGAGTCTGGTCAGGAATATATTGCAATCGTCGAGTCTAAAGGTAACACAGGCATGGATGAAGGTTTCAGCAGCAGATGAGCTGGGGTGGGGTGGAGACAGGTGATGATGGGGAGATTGAAATATCTGGTATTAGTGATGGTGTGGATATGTGGTCAGAAACTCATCTTGGGGTCAAATCTGACACCAAGATTGTGAAGAGTGTGGTTCAGCCTCAGACAGTTCCCAGGGAGAGGGATGGACTCAGTAGTTAGGGAACGGAATTTGTAGCGGTGACTGAGACAATGACTTTGGTCTTCCCAATTTTTAATTGGCAGAAATTTCTGCTCATCCAGTACTGGATGTCAGATAAGCAGTTTGATAATTTAGTAACAGTGGAGGAATGGAGAGGGATGGTGGTGAGGTAGAGCTGGGCGTTGTCAGTGTACATGTGAAAACTAACATGGTGCTTTAGGATGATGTTGCCTAGTAGCAGCTTGTAGATGAGAAATAGAAGGGTCCAAGGATAGATCCTTGGGGGACACCAAGTACAAGGACTTTGCAGAGGAAATGGAGGTTGGAGATGGGGAGGTAGTTTGCTAGGACTGTGGAGTCAAGTTGGTTTCCCTCAGGATGGTGACAATGGTGCATTTCAAGGCGAGGGTGACAGTACCAGGAGAGGGAGAAAAATTAACAATATCAGCTAACATGGGCAAATTGGATGGTCAGCAGTTTAATGAGAATAGGATCGAGGGACTTGGATGCGGGTCTCATGGACAAGATGAGCTCTGACATGGATTGACAGGAGGTAGAAGAGAAACTGGAGAAAGATGCAATTTCAGGGCTTGGTCAAAGAGGAACTGTGGAGACTGTTTGGCCCGGTGGGCTGGTGGGAAAGAGGGAAGCAGCAGAGGCAGCTGATCGGATTGTCTCAATCTTAGTGACAAAGAAACTCCATGAGCTCCCCGCACTTGTTGTTGGGAGTGAGGATGGAGGAGGCTGGGTAGAGCCCTTCAGAAGGAACTAACTTGTATTCAAAATACTAAACAAGATTCGACAGGCTGTGTGTTCAACACAAAGCTGATTTATTTAATTATTGCCAGAATAATATTCCCGCAAACTGGGCTGGAGTTTATTAACATCAGCAGAAACAGACCCCAATGAACATGGTTCAGTCCTGAATGTGATTATCAGCAAAATCCATCACTGTAGAAACTTGTGAACTCGCTGGTGCTTTCGCAACGTGGATGAAGTTGTGAATCCTTTCCCACACTCAGAGCAAGTGAATGGCCTCTCCCCAGTGTGAATTCGCTGGTGATTCAGCAGGGTGGATAACTGAGTGAATCCCTTCCTACATTCCATGCAGGTAAATGGCCTCTCCCCAGTGTGAATTCGCTGGTGCACAGTGAGCTGTTCTGATCGCCTGAATCCAGTCCCACAATAAGAGCACCTGAATGGTCTCTCCTCAGTATGAACACGTTGATGGGACATCAGTTCCCCAGAACTTTTAAAGCACTTCTCGCAATCTGGGCATTTGAAAGGTCTCTCCTCAGTGTGAACTCGCTGGTGTGTCAGCAGGTGGGATGACTGAGTGAATCCCTTCCCACACTCGGAGCAGGTGAACGGCCTCTCCCCAGAGTGAATTCGCTCGTGTTCCAACAAGTTGGATAACTGAGTGAATCCCTTTCCACACTCGAAGCAGGTGAATGGTCTCTCCCCAGTGTGATCTCGCTGGTGTTTCAGCAGGCTGGATGACTGAGTGAATCCCTTCCCACACACAGAGCAGGTGAACGGCCTCTCCCCAGTGTGACTGCGTCGATGAGTTTCCAGATCAGACGGGTAATTGAATCTCTTCCCACAATCCCCACATTTCCACGGTTTCTCCCCGGTGTGACTGCGCTTGTGTCTTGACAGGCCAGATGATTGTCTGAAGCCTTGTCCACACACAGAACATGTGTACTGTTTCTCCACAATGTGAACGGTGCTTTTTCCTTCCATGTTCAAAGGCTGATGCTTTCCAGTTATGATAAATTGGGAAACTGTCAGCTCCTGATGAGATGTTTGGCTTGAGGTTCACGGCTGAAAGTGATTTAAAACAGAAAAAAAGCGGTGAGAGAGAACCCACAAAAACACAAAGGCAGGTTGTGAAATTGAGCTGAATCAATCTGGTAATTTGTGGGGCCGGTACAAGGAAGAAGTGACCATGAAAACTGCTGGATTATCATAAAAACCTAACTGCTTCAGGGAAGGGAACCTGTCACCCAGAGTGGACCTACACAAGACACTGGCCTCTATGGGAGGAGAGAGAGAGAGAGAGAGAGAGAGAGGTGGAACAGGCAGGGGGTCAAGGAGAGGGAACAAACCCAGAACCTACTAAAAGGACCAGGGTATCAGGTGTATGTGAACACCATCACCTCCAAGTTCCCCTCCAAGTCACTCATCGTCCTGACTGGTCTGACATCCAGTATTGGATTAACAGAAATTTCTTCCACTTAAGTACCGGGAAGACCAAAGCCTTTGTCTTCGGTCCCCACTACAAACTCCACTCCTTAGCCACCGAATTCATCCCTCTCCCTGCCAACTGTCTGAGGCTGAACCAGGCTGTCCACAACCAGAATATTTCACCCCAAGCAAGATAAGCTTTCAGCCACGAATCCACATTATTACCAAGACCGCCCATTTCCACCTCAGTAACATCATCTGACTCCGTCCTCGTCTCAGTTCACCTGCTGTTGAAACTGTCATCCATTCCTTCGTTACCCCTGGACTTAACTATCCTCACACACTCGTTGCTGGCCCCCCACATTCAACCTCCCTGTGACCTTGAGGTCACGTAAAACTTTGCTGCCCGTGTGTTTACTCACACCAAGCCTTGTTCGCCCGTCCTCCCTATGCTCACTGACCTACAAAGGCTCCTGTTTAAGAAGCACCAAAATTTAAAAATTCTCACCCTTATTTTCCTCCATGGTTGTATTCTCCCCTATCTCTGTAATCTCCTCCAGACAGTCAATCCTCCAAGATCAAAAACAAAAATACCTGGAAAAAATAAGCAGGTCTGACAGCATCTGCAGAGAGGTTGCACTCATCTAATTCAGGCGTACCTGATTGGTGGTCATCCTT
The DNA here is from genome assembly GCF_017639515.1 of Carcharodon carcharias. Taxonomy (NCBI): domain Eukaryota; kingdom Metazoa; phylum Chordata; class Chondrichthyes; order Lamniformes; family Lamnidae; genus Carcharodon; species Carcharodon carcharias. The sequence continues at coordinate 13,732,243 of NC_054493.1, forward strand.
GCAGTTGCCTAGGCCCCAAACTCTGGAATTTCATCCTTAAACCTCTCCCTGGTGCTACCTCACTCTCATCCTTTAAGATAATCCTCAAAACCTACCTCTTCGACCATACACCTGCTGCCCTGCTCCCTCACAACAACTTATGTAGCTCAGTTCAAATGTTTCTTTAGAACATTTTTGTGAAATGTCTTGGAAAGTTTTATTATGTTAAAGGCACAATATAAATATAAATTATTAGAACATAAGAAATAAGAGCAGGAGTAGGCCATTTGGCCCCGCAAGCCTGTCCAGTCATTCAATAAAATCATGGCTGCTCTGCCCCAGGCCTCAACTCCTTATTCATGCCAGTTCTTCATAGCCCTCAACTCCTCAATATTTCAAAAATCTATCTACCTCCTCTTTAAATCCTTTCAGTGATCTAGCCTCCACAACTCTCTGGAGGAGAGAATTCCAGACATTCACTACCCTCTGAGAGATGAAATTCCTTTGCATCTCAGTTTTAAATGAGTGTCCCCTTATTCTGTAACTATGTCCCCTAGTTCGAGATTCTCCCACTAATGGAAACATCTTCTCAATATCTACCCTGACAAGCCCCCTCAGAATTTTTTATGTTTCAGTAAGATCACAACCCACTGACTTGGATGTGTATCTCTGCTTCTTCATCATTGCTGGGTCAAAATCGTGTAACTCCTCACCTAAAAGCTTCATGAGATCACCTTCACCACACGGACTGCAGAGGTACCAAGGTCAAACATTATCTTCTCCATGAGCAACTGGGCATTGGCAATATATGCTGATGACCTTTTAGTGATGCCCAAATTGCAAGAATAATTTTTTTAAAATATTTATATATTCCAAAAACAATACTCTTTTACATTGTACAGACAGCGTTTGTTTAATAACCAGATCTCCCCTAGTATCTGCCTCCCTTGATAATTTCAGATTGAAATTGCTGGGTCCAGCTGAGTTCCAAAGTCCTCAGGGTTAAACCCAGCAGCTTCTCCTCCATCTCCCCTCTAGCTCAAACTGATGCAAATAAGACTTTAAAAAGGGAATTGGATAAAAATCTAAGGAGAAAAAAAAATTGCTGAAGAAAGGACAGGGGAGTGGGACTAGCTGATCTGTCCTTACAGAGAACCAGAACAGGCACAAAGGATCAAATGGCCTCCGTCTGTATTGTAATCATTCAATGATTCTCTGATTCTACTAAAAAGGACCAACACTGGAGACTGAGGACCAACTTCTGAACCAATGCCTACCTGGCAACAAACTGGCTCATAATGTGTGTTTATAGACTCGGTTCTGTGAACAATGCTTGCAATAAAAGGAACACAAAATACTGAAGCTGCTGAAAATCTGAAATATAAAGAGCAAATGCTGGAAATACTCAGTAGATTGGGCAGTACCTGTGGACAAAGCAAAATAGCTAATGTTTCAGGTTGTGCAGAATGAATAAAAATGATATAGAATTTGGTGGTCAATATAAGCTTAGAAACAGAAGAGAAATGGGCCAAAGCGCAAGAAAAGAGAATTCCTGACTGAAAAATATGGTAGGAACATAAAGCTGGTAAGCAAAATATAAAATAACAAATAGAGCTAAAATACACCCAATACTGGAGGCAGAGGATGTTAGAGAATGGAAGAGAGGTGATCTGGAAGGGCAGAGGTGAAACCGAGCAATAGATGGATTCAGATCCACAGAACAGGAGCTGCACAGCCCGAGAGCCATGAAACTCTCACAGATAACAAAGTACAGCACTAAGAGTTTTAAATGGTATCTGAATGGTCAAAAATACTCACCTCTGAAACAATTTCACTGTTTTCAATATTAAAATCTCCTGCTGGAGCCTGCAGCTGGAAATATATCAGAAGCACTGGAGTCAGAGAAAAATCCCCCAGTTGAGGAAATATCCGGAGAGTGGAGGTGATGTCACCGAGCAATTGTCGGTGTGTGATGACATCACAGAAGTGAAAACAGAACATCTTGGTCTGTGCAAACCAGTGATCACCACACATTATGAAGGATGTGAGGGTCCTTGAGAGGGTGAAGAAGAGATTTACTAAAATGGTTCCAGGGGTGTGAATTTTATTTGCAATGTTAGGATGGAGAAACTGGGGCTGTTCTCCTTGGAGCAAAGGGGATTGAGGGGAGATATGATAGAGGTGTACAAGTTTATAATAGGTTTAGTTAAGGTAGATAAAGAAAAACTGTTACCATTATCTGATTGTGAAAAGGTTACTCGCCATAGATTAAAGTTTTGGGGAGATGAGAGGAAGAAATTTTACACAGCGAGTGGTAATGACCTGGAACTCAATACTTACACTTAAAGGCTGATAATATCCAGGTCCTGATGAATTTCTGATTCTGTCAGATGTTGATGTGATGTTTGGTTTGAGTTTCTTGTCTGAAAATCTTCTTTTAATACCCTGTGAAAAAAGTTCACAAAAGCCATCACTGTCAGTCCAGGATAGGAAATCAGAAGAGAAAAGCACTTTTCTTGATTTGAGTTTGCTGTGTGTAAATCCTCCCCTTCTAATCCCCTGTAAAAGGAGTTTCAAAAATCCATCCCTCTCAGTCTAGGAGAGAAATTCACAATATTCTCCCCTCCTGCCACCTGGCCCAAGGTGACCGCACATGAGTCCTGCTGCACATTACCCTTCGTCGTCATCAGCAGTTCCTCAATTCAAGGATGACATTTAATCAGGTTCGTGAGTTTCTGCCGTGGGTCTTCATGTGATTAAACAGATGCACAGAGCTTTGGACACATTAGGTTCCATGAGGTATTGGGATTAGGACAGCAGGATTTGCTTCATTTTCTTTCCTTCTCTGCCTCCTCAATAAGACATTGGGGCTCAAAGGGCAATACAGCTTGATGGACAAGCTGTCCCCATTCTGAACAATGGGTAACAAGCTCCTCCCAGTTATTAATAACATTGCCCCCTACAAAGATGGCGGCCGTGCATGCGCCCTGCTGCACATTACTCCAATAAAGATGGCGGCCGTTAACCTGCCCGATCACTGGCCCCTCTTGGTGAAAACAGTGGAACGATAAGTTCTTTCTCGGGGTTCGCGGCTTACACAACATGTTTAAGAAGCCTCCCCGCCCACCCACCGGATCTATCCTTACCTTCGTCCCACCATTCGCCCCCCCCCCCCCAACTTTACCGATTGCGAATCCGAGAAAGAAGCGTCTCTCACTCTCGCCATTACCCTCACTGCGCATGCTTCTGTCACAAGACGAGCCCCGCCCCTCATTCACTCCGATTCGTTGGAAGACCAGCCGCTCCAGCTCGGTCTTCCTGCCCCGCCCCTAGTTTCTATTGGTCCGGAGCTGCCGTCAATCACCCGGGCATTGTGACGGTTTCAAACGCTGAGAGCGGCCACAGATTCAGCCTGACTTGCTGATTCTTGGCAGCATTTTCTGTTTGAGAATTAGAGCTACAGATGGATGGTCAGTTCCCCTCTGTCCGGAGGGGAGGATTCACACTCATTTCCCCAGTGCAGCGATTATCACATTTACTTTACATGAGAAAGTCCCCAGTTCAATCCCGACTCTGAAGAAGTCATATGGACCCGAAACGTAAACTCTCATTCTCTCCCCACAGATACTGTTAGACATGCTGAGTTTTTCCTTCGTTTTCTGTTTCAGATTTCCAGCATCCGCAGTATTTTGCTTTTATCAATCCCGGCTGGAAGCTTTGTGTTTAACATTGTTACTGGTGAGGAATTAACAATGAGTTTAGTTTCATGTCGAACAAGGTGATAGTTACTGTTGTCTCATTCTTTAAACGTTCCTTCTTCACCTTTAAACAGGTAACGGAAAGTGAGAGTAAACTGATCCACAGCGACCCAAAAACAAGACGCTGGAAATCCGACCTCAAAACAGAAAATGTTGGAAACACTCAGCAAACAATGGAAAGGGAAACAGAGCGATTTTTTCAGGTTACTGAACTTTTATCCAAACTGGGAGAACTATGTTTACCACAAGTACATAGTCGGAGATAAGAGAGGCAGAGAACAGGAAAGAAAAACGGTCCTGTGATAGGATGGAAAACTGGAGATGAAATGACAAAGGGGACGATGGTGCAAGGCAAAATTGGGCAATAATGATACAAGCAAACAAACCAATGGAACAAGTGAACAAATAAAAGACAAGTCCAGTGGAAGTAAAAATCGTAACAGCAGAACAATTAGCATCAGCTACTGTGCGGAAAAAAGGGAGCAGTAGTTATGATCTGAAATTATTGAAGTGAATGTTGAGTCCAGAAGGTCGTGAAGTGGCCAATCAATAACGAGGTGCTGTTCCTCGAGTTTCCTTTGAGGTTTATTAGAAGAGTGCAGAAGGCTGAGGGCAGAGGTCAGACCTGAAGTGAGATGGAGAATTAAAATAGTAAATGACCGGAAGCTCACAGACTCACCGACTGGTGATGTTCCACAAAGCAATCACCCAATCAGACTTAGTCTCCTCAGTGTAGAGGAAACCGCATTATAAGCAGGTAACACAATACTAAATTGCAAGAAGACACAATAAATCACTGTGCCACTTGGAAAGTGTGTTTGGGGTCCTGGAATGTAAGAAGTGGGAGGTGAAAGTGTGGATGCTGCATCTGCTGTGTTTGCATAGAAATGATTCACAATGATGTTCATAAGAACACAAGAAATAGAAGCAGGTGTAGACCATACGGCCCCTTAAGCCTCTGAACCATTAAATGATTAACCTTAGCCCCACTTTCCGACCCTAACCCCAAATCTATTGATTCCCCGAGTATCCAAATCTTCATGGATTTGCATGTTGAATATACTCAAAGTGGAGAGTGATAGATTCAATTCATTTTTAATCTGGAAAATGCATAGAGAAGGTGCACATGATTTGCAAGAGCCCCCTAGCACTGCTTGGCAATCATATTAATTGAACTTTCATCTGGCTTGTGTCACCCCACTGAAATCCTGTCTTTCTCTGACATGTTATTCTTCATATCATAACTGATGGATCAAGAGTATAACAGCCCACCATCCCACTGTAAGGGGAAGAGGCAACTTTGTGGATGCACCATAATATTACAGGCTGGCTTGTTGGATCTGCTCATTCCATCCCATCTTATATTCAGCTAAGGATTAAAATGCTGCAACATCCAGGCATTTGGGGACAATAGTGAGTTTACTGCTCAGATTATATATAAAATGGATCTGGAAGAACTGGAGAAGATGCAAGAAAAAATTACTAGAATGATGCCAGAACTGTCAGGTTACACCCAACAAGAAAGATTGGACAGGCTGTAAATGTTTTCCTCTGGAAAAGAGAGTAAAGGATGACCTGAACATTTAAGATTTTGAAAGGGGTTGATAGGGTAAACAAGTGAGAGATGTTTCCAGTTACAGACAGATGAAAATCAGTTTGTCACTGATGAATCTAAGTACAGTTCTAGAGTAACCAGAGATAAAAACAGAAAATGCTGGAAATATTCAGCATATCAGTGGAAGGAGAAAGGGAGTTAATATTTCAGGTCTGTGCAGTTCTGATGAAAGCTCATCTGCCTGAAATGTAAACTCTGTTTCTCTCTCCACAGATGCTATCAGATCGACAGAGTATTTCTAGAATTTTCTAATGTTAATTCAAATCTGATGTATCCACAGTATTTTGCTTTTCTTTAACTAGAGAACACTAAGAACGTGGAACTCATTATTAGGAGCATTTAGGATTCCTGTCTGAGCTGGAAACTCATGGGTAAAATCCCCCGGTGGAGAAAAGATACTTTGCCATATGAACGTAGAAATGGATTCACTCAGTCATCCCATTTACTGACACAACAGCACAGTCACACCAGAGGGAGGCCACTCAGACACTTCCCGTGTGTGAAGGGATTTGCTAAGTGAAGCCACTGGTTAACATTCCAGCTTTAAAAGCTAAAAGCACTTGATCCACTGTCAGTGCTTTCATGTTGGTGAGGGGCAGTTTAATTATTCTGTCTATGGGGAAAAAGCACTTTTATACCCCACCTGCTGAGACCCCGGTGAGCTTACACCTGACTGTAGGTTAGTTCTGCTTTTAATCACACCCAGAACAAAACTATGTCAGAGGGCCTGTGGTCTTTAGTTGCTGCATCAATTAATTTAATAAATTGGTATCGTGGCCCAATGGCTCCAATCGTAATCGAATCGCACAACTTTATGTTCCATCAACTTTTATTGGCGAGGATCTTACCCAGCATTCGCTGAGAGTATGAATGTGCTCCAGCCTCACTACAGGGGCTTATTGCGCAAGCGCACTGCTCTGTTGCGACCCGAGCAGGCGCAGTGTGGGCTATCACTGGAGCTGCAAGGAACGGATAGGAAGTGATCGAGTGCAATTGAGTAATGGAGCCGGTGGCTGGGTGAGGAGGATTAGAACCATCGAAGTGGGCGGGGATGCTTCATAAGTACTCAGTGCAGGCCTGAAACCAGGAATAAAAACTTATCGATCCCTCCTTGGCACCGAACGGAGTATAAGCAATGGGACTCCTCCCGCTTGTAGGCCTGGTTTGCCGGCCGCCATCTTTGTGGGGGGCAAGGTGCAGCACGCGTGTACGCGACCGCCATATTTATTGGGGGTGATCCTGGACCAGGAGCAGAGGAAAGGCTGCCATCCCATCACAGATTCACAGAATTGTTACGGCACAAAGGAGGCTATTCAGCCCATCATGTCTGTACCGGCTCTCAAAATGAGCATTATAGCAGTGCCATTCTCCTTTTCCCCATACCCTCGTATATTGTTTCTCTTTAAATAATCATCCAATGTCCTCTTGAATGCCTCGATTGAAGCTGTCTCCACCACACTTCCAGGCAATGCATTTCAGACTCGAACCACTCACTGTGTGAAAAAGCTTTTTTCTCACATCACATTTGCCTTTTTTTGCAAATCACTTTAAATCTTTGCCGTCTTGTTCTCCATTGCCTGTCTCTTTATGGGGTATGTGGAACATTCCTTGTTCCAGTCCTACTCTGGCCCCCTCCCACAACTCTTTCTCCGGTACATCGATGATTATTTCAGTGCTGCTTCATGCTCTCGTCGGGACTTGGAAAAATTTATTAATTTTGCTTCCAATCTCCACCCCTCCATCATTTTCACATGGTCCATCTCTGACACTTCCCTTCCCTTCCTTGACCTCTCTGTCTCAATTTCTGGTGATAGACTGTCCACCAATATCCATTACAAGCCTATCGACTCCCACAGCTACCTCAACTACAGCTCCTCACACCCCGCTTCCTGTAAGGATGATGCTACCTTCAAAAGCAGTTCCTCTGACATGTCCTCCTTCTTCCTTAACCAAGGTTTTCCACCCGCGGTCGTTGACAGGGCCCTCAACCGTGTCTGGCCCGTCTCCCGTGCATCCGTCCTCACGCCTTCTCCTCCCTCCCAGAAACATGATAGGGTCCCCCTTGTCCTCACTTATCACCCCACCAGCCTCTGCATTCAAAGGATCATCCTCCGCCATTTCAGCCAACTCCAGCATGGTGCCACCACCAACAACATCTTGCCTTCACCCCCCCGGCTGTACACAATACTCCAGCTGAGGTCTAACTAGTGTCTTATATAAGTTCAGCATAACCTCCTTGGAGTCTCCAGGAATTGAAGATGAATCCCCAGGACACTGCCGTGTGCAACCCTGGAGAAAAATCATCAGGACATTAAAAAATATATTTTTTTGTAATTTTCTTTGAACGTTTCTCCTTACCAGATACAAAAATATTGAAAATGGGATAAAGGCTGTTTGGCTGACAGTCAATCATCATCCAATTGTATAATGAGACTTGTTGATTTCCAATTAGTGTCGGAAGGCAGTGTGTAAAGGCTGGATGTGTGGGGGCAGGTCATGTGATTAAACCTCCAGGGATACATTTAATCAGAGTTGTAACCCTAGAGGAGAGAATGCTGTGAATTTCTATCCTGGACTGACAGTGATGATTTCTGTAAACTTACAGGGTACTGGAAGTGAAGGATTGACAAATAGGAAACTCAAACCAAACATCACATCAAGATCTGACAGGCACTCACATCATCAGAACCTGAATATCAACAGCATCTGAATGTGGAAGGTAAAAGGTTTATCTGTTCTCTCTGTGGGAGAAGATGTCAGGTACCAATGTGACTGGAAAAGTACTGAGACACACAAACCCTTGTTAGAGCACACCTGGAGAATTATGTTCAGTTCTGGGCAACAAACAACAGGAAGGACAGAATGGCCTTGGAGGGAGTGTAACACATTTACCTGAGTGATATCTGAACTCGATCGTTTAAATTACAAGGTGAGATTACACAAAAGAGTCATAGAGTTATTATGGCACAGAGGAGGCCATTAGGCCCATTGAGTCCATGCCAGCTCTCTACTGCAATCCAGTCAGTCCCATTCCCCTGCTCTATCCCTGTATCCTTGCAGGTTTATTTCCCTCAAGTGCCAATCCAATTTCCTTTTGAGATCATTCATCATGTCCATTTCCACCACCCTCATAGGCAGCAAGTTCCAGTTCATTACACTTACTGTGTAAAAATGTTTTCTCTCAGAAGCCCCTCAATCTCTTACCCAAATCCTTAAATCTGTGTCCATGAGTCCTTGAATGATCAGCTGATGGGAATAGCCTTTCTTTCTCTACCTTATCTAAACCGGTCATAATCTTGTATACCTCTATCAATCTCCCCTCAACCTCCTTTGCAGGAACCATTCTGGTAAATCTCCTCTGCACTTTTCTCAATGACCTTCACATCCTTCCTAAAGTCAGGTGACCAGAACTGGATGCAATTCTCGAATTGTGGCCTAACCAGAGCTTTATAAAGATTCAGCATAACTTCCCTGTTTGTGTACTCAACGCCACTAGGCATGTAGCTCAAGATCCAATTTATTTTAACCAGCTACTCTCTTAATATGTCCTGTCACCTTCAAAGATCTCTGCACATGAACCCGCGGGTCCCTCTGTCCCTGCTCACTCTTTAGAACTGTGCCTTTCATTATATATTGACTCTCTATCCGTTCTGCTAAAACACACCACTCACTGTGAGGATTGTGATCCCTGAATTTAGAAGATTAAGAGGTGATTTGATCAAAGTTTTTAGTATATTAATTGTAATTGTCAGGGTGGATAGAGAGGAACTATTTCCACTGGTTGGGGAATCTAGGACGAGTGAGCGGAGTCTAAGCATAGAATCAGGTTCCAGCACCTCTTCATGTAGAGAGTTCCCAATCCTTACAATCCCGATCCTGTTGGTGCAGAAACTGCTGAACTCGATATTGAGTCTGGAAGGTTGTAAAGTGCCAAATCAAAATTTGAGCTGCTGTTCCTCGAGCTCCCACTGAGCTTTACTGAAACAGTTCAGGAGGCCAAGGACAGAGAGGTCAGAGTGGGAGTGGGGCGGAGAATTAAAATGACAAATGACCAGAAGCTCAAGGTCAAGGTCACAGACAAAATGGAGGTTGTTCCAAAAAGTGATCACCCTCATTGTCGAGCAGATCACTTTGTGAGCAGTGAAGACAATAACTAAATTGCAAGAAGTACAAGCAAATTTCTGTTTAGTTTCGTCATGCAAAACCTTGAGAATAGCCCAAAGAAAGATACATTCTTTTAAGAATAAAGGTTACAAAACAAAGCCTCTTCCCAGTGTGAACGTGCTGGTGTGTCTTGGACGTGATGGTTTTCCCATGCACCAGCTGCTCTAGCTCTTCTAGAAGATGGGGTGCTGGGTTTGGGACATGATGTCAAAATTCTCATGTATCAAGTCCATCTCCGTTGCCCCCTTCTCCACCTCTCTCTCTTTCTCCTCCCATAGAGGCCAGGCTCTTGTGTAGCTCCAGACCGGCTGGCATGTTCCGTTCCCTGAAGGACATTAGTGAACCAGTTGGGTTTTTATGACAATCCAGCAGTTTTCATGGTCACTTTTCCGTGGTGCCGGCCCCACAAATGACCAGATTTATTCAGCTCAATTTCACAACCTGCCTTTGTGTTTTTGTGGGTTCTCTCTCACTCCCTTTTAACTGTTTTAAATCAATTTCACAGGGGAGGATTTGCAGTCGGGAAACTGAAACCAAACATCACATCAGAATCTGATGGAGTCTCTCAATTTATCAGGACGGGAATGTCATCAGCCTTGGAACATGGAAGGAAAAAGCACCGTTCACGCTGGTGAGAAATCCTATAAATGTGGGGACTGTGGGAAGGGGTTCAATTACTCATCTCAGTTGGAAACTCATCGGCGCAGTCACACTGGGGAGCGGCCGTTTATCTGCTCTGAGTGTGGGAAGGGATTCACTCAGTCATCCAACCTGCTACAACACCAACGAGTTCATACTGGGGAGAGGCCATTCAGGTGCTCTTACTGCGGGACTGGCTTCAGACGATCGGGTGACCTCACCACACACCAGCGAGTTCACACCAGGGAGAGGTTGTTCACCTGCTCCGTGTGTGGGCAGGAATTCAATCATTTTTCTGTCCTGTGGACACATCAACGAGTTCACACTGATGAGGGAGAGTTTAAATGCTGTAACTGTGAAAAGAGCTTTAAAAGCCCACGTTCACTGATGGAACACCAGTGCATTCACACCGGTTCCACGCCATTCAGCTGCTCTGAGTGTGGGAAGAGGTTCAGGGGATCCTCCACTCTGCTGAAACACCAATGCACTCACATCGGGGAGAGGCCGTTCAGCTGCTCCAAGTGTGGGAAGGGATTCACTCGATCATCCAATCTGTTGAGGCACTGGCATGTTCACTCAGACGAGAGACCTTTTAAATGTCCAGATTGTGGGAAGTGCTTTAAAAGGTCTGAGAAACTGACGTCCCATCGACGTATTCACACTGACATGAGACCGTTCACGTGTTCTCACTGCGGGACTGGGTTCAGGCGTGCAGGCGACCTCACTGCACACCAGCGAGTTCACACTGGGGAGAGACCATTCACCTGCTCTGAGTGTGGGAATGGATTCACTCGTTTATCTCATCTCACTACACATTACCTTGTTCACACAGATATGAGACCTTTTCAATGTTCTGACTGTGAGAAGCGCTTTAAAAGCAGAAATGACCTGGTGAAACATCAGCAAATTCACACTGGGGAGAGGCCGTTCACCTGCTCTGTGTGTGAGAAGAGATTCACTCGTTCATCCAACCTGCTGAAACATCAGCGAATTCACAAGTGATTACAGAGGTTGGATTCTGCTGTTGTTGCTGCTGTTAATCACATCATGGACTAAACCATGTCCATTCTGACAGCTGGGGTTGATCTCTAATGTCAGTTGCCCAGTTTAGACTTAGTGTGTACCTGTACCATCTCTCAGTCATGTGTGAATAAACTATCATGTCTGCAAACCTCGTTTTCAATGTAAATCACTCAGAAACTGTCTTGAACTAAAGATGAACAATAAACAGATCACAGTGCAATCCTGCAGCTCTATATTGACCGGAGAAAGTCTGTTCTGTAACTCGAGGATGAGGCTTGGTAAACTCTGAATGTTTGTAATCACAAGTAGGCTCAGCTGTTTGTGAGACAGGATGAGCAAAGTTGTTAATTTGTCAGATATTGAAGGAATTACTCTGAAAATAAACTCACCAATTTATAACCTCAGATTCTGCTCCCTGCTGTAGTTAATACTCAGCATCCATTTGTGCTGATTTGCAGTGAATCACTGAATATCCTATGGAATCTTTGTTCCTTGTTTTGTGAAATAACTCTCCCCATTAGTGCTGAACTGCTGGATAACTCTGATTACATTTAGACACGTTTAGAAAGGGTCTGTGTGCCCACATTTCACTGTGATTTGAAAACAATAAATAATGTTCATAGCCTGACTTGTAATCTGGTATCCGGGTGATTTGTGAAGAAAGATTTAATTCACTCACTCAGCAGCTTGAGGGGAACCAGACTCAAGTTTAATGAACATAAGAAATAGGAGCAGGAAAGGCCATTCAGCCCATTAAGCCTGCTCTGCTAGTTGATACGATCATGTCTGATCTTCTACCTTAGCTCCACACTCCCCACAAACCTTAATTCCCCTTGTCCCCAAACCTCTATCGACCTCTGTTTCAAATATAATTGAGAACCACAGCTCCCTGGGATAGAAAATTCCAAAAACCTATCGACCTCTGTTTTAAATATAATTGAGAACCACAGCTCCCTGGGTTAGAAAATTCCAAAACTCTATCGACCTCTGTCTTAAATATAACTGAGAACCACAGCTCCTTGGGGTAGAAAATTTCAAAACTCTATTGACCCCTGTCTTAAATATAACTGAGAACCACAGATCCTTGGGATAGAAAATTCCAAAACCCTATCGACCTCTGTCTTAAATATAACAGAACCACAGCTCTCTGGGATAGAAAATTCCAAAACTCTATCGACCTCTGTCTTAAATATAACTGAGAACCAGGGCTCTCTGGGGTAGAAAATTCCAAAGGATCACTGAACTCTGAATGAAGAAATTCCTCCTCATCTCAGTCATGAATGGTTGACCCCTTATTCTGAGACTAATCCCCATGTCTAGATTCTCCAGATGGGAAACTTTTTCTCAGCATCTACTTTGTCAGGCCCCTTAAGAATGTTTCAGTTAGATCACCTCTCATTCTTCTAAACTCCATTCAATATAGGCTTAATCTGCTCAATCTCTCCTCATGGGACAATTGCCTCATCCCAGGAACCAGTCTGGTGAACATTTGTTTCACTCCCTCTAGGTCAAGTATGTCTTTCTTTAGGTAAGGAGACTAAACCCGCACACAGTACTGCAGGTGAGGCCTCACCAATGCTCTGTGTAATTGTAGTAAGACTTCTTTACACTTATACTCCAATTCCTTTGTCATAAAAGCTAACAGACCATTTACCATTTGCTTGCTGTACCTGCGTGTTAAGTTTCTGTGATTCATGTACAAGAACAGCCTGGTCCTTCTGAATGCAAATATTTCCCAGTCTCTCACCATTCGAAAAATATTCTTTTTTTTATTATTCCTACCAAAGTGGATAACTTCACATTTCACCATGTTGTATTCCATCTGCCATGTTCTTACCCAACCTGTCTATATCCCTCTGCAGCCTCTGTGTCCTCCTCAGCACTTACTTTCCCACCCAACATTGTATCATCAGAAAACCTGGATACATTACACTCAGTCCCCTCATCTAAGTCATTGATATCGATTGTAAATAGCTGAGGCACAACTACTAATCCTTGTGTACCTGCTAATCACAGCCTACTCTCTGTTTTCTGACCATTAACCAATCCTCAGTCCATGCTGAGATACCCCCAAACACCAGACCGAATTGTGTGTAATGACCTCTTGTTTGGCCCCTTATCAAATGCTTTTTGAAAATCCAAATACACAACATCTACTGATACCCTCATTATCCTCCTTACTTATTACATTTTCAAAAAGCTCTGAACAAATTTGTCAAATATGAATCCATAAATCCTTTCATAAATCCATATTGGCTCTGCCTAATCAGTTAATGATTTTCTAAATGCCCTGTTAACACAATCCTCATGATAGATTCCTACACTTTGCCAATTATTGATGTTAGACTAACTGGTTTCTACTTCCCCATTTTCTTTCTTCCTCCTTTTCAGAAAAGTGAGATGATGTTTGCTACCAAGGCTAGGAGAGACACTTTGGAAGGTATGGGCAGCTGGGACTTGTCCATGAGAGTAACCAAAGGTCTGGGAACTGAAATAATCCAGAGTGATGATGTGTTAGTTGTGGCTCAGTGTTGCATTTTTATATCTGAGTCAGGAGGTTGTGGGTCCAAATCCACATCCAGAAAGATGAGCATAAAATCTAGGCTGACATTCCACTGCAGTACTGAGGGAGCACTGCACTGTCAGAGACGGCACTGAGACAGAATGGATGGGTATAAGAGATCCATTGATATTATTTCAAAAAGCTGGGGGTTTCTACCAAGAATCTTGGTCAATATCTATCCCTCAATCAACATCACAAACAGATCAATTGGGTATTATAGTTTTTTTGTCTATGGGATCTTTCTGTGCATAAATTAGCTGCTGTATTTCCTACATTACAACATTGACTGCACTTCAAAGGAATTTCATTGGCTGTAAAATGCGTTGGGACATCCCTGATGTCATTAAAGGCTCTGCAGAAATACAAATCTTTCTTTAACAGTGCAGAAAAGGCCCAGAAATGGAACAGTCAAGAACAGGATTTCAATTTGTCTCCTCTTAACCTGGAGAAAACAAATACTCCACACACTGTATTGGACACCAAGTTGACTTATTTGACATTTAACCAGAATATTAAACTCCAGCCCTGTTGCAGGGATTATTAACATCAGGAGGAATAAACTCCCAAGAGCTGGATTTTCAAAGAGGTTTGGAAACCTGACACTGGATTAATTCCAAGTTCAGACAGTGCACCTGAACTGCATTGCTCTTGCGACACTATTTTTAAATGTAAATGAGCTGTTTTGGCAGGAGGTGAGCTCAGCATCCAATCCAAGGCACCAAGTACCTCCAGGGGGAGGGAGCTTCTTGTCTGACGCCAGCAGCAAATGCAGACAGCAGCCATTTTGGGGTTTGCTGCTGCTTTGCAGAGGGGAGCTGGCAGCTCATGAAATGACCAGGACAATAAAGACAACACAAGCGCGCACTGACATCAAGTTGAGGTACAGCGCTCAAACCAGAACAAGTCTACCCCACAAATTTTACACACAAAAAAAAAGAAAATTAACTTCCTTTTGACGCATAGTAACTCTAACAGCTGTGCACTAACATGTCTGGCATCATCCTGTAAGTAAGCCTGGGTAATAGATTTTAGTGCAGCCCAACCACGTTCAGGTTCATTTCATTTCATATTCATTGTAATAAGCTAACAAGGTCAAAACACAATTTTCTGCTAACGCTGAGATGAGAAGCCATTTTGATGTTAAGCTTTTACAACAAACTAACCCAAAACAGTATCACGAAGCAGTGACTGATGAGCAACAGATGATTGGTGGTTAAGTAGAAGTCGCTTTATGTTGTTTCTGTATTTCTCCATTAGCATTTCTTATGAGAGAATTAAAGTGCTGTAACAGCTGGGAAAGAAATGGGATCAGCCCTGGACTCGCTCCCTATCAGGAACACACACTGTCCTTGGTTGTTGAGTCTGTCTAAATGAATGGGCTCCTGTAAAGACACCAAGATAAGAGACACAGCTTAAAGGTAGGCACTGTCCTAAGTTTAAGACAATGTGGTAAATTAGCTAAAACCAATGGAGTTAGCTCTTGTCACATTCTTGACAAATTGTAGACCGATTAGCCATTTCCAACAACTTGGCTAAGGAGGGCTTACAACATCTTTTAAGTGTAAAAATGAAGGTTTCGAGAAGCCATTTTGTTAGCATGTTATCTGTGTATCGAATGATGGAGGGTTATCCTCACTTCACATCTTCGGCCTGATCGACCGAGCAACGTTGTTTAACTTTAACAATTAAACAGACTTCTCATTCTCCTCTAACTGTTAATTGAAACTTTGATTTAATCTTTCTAACTTGTTACCTTTCCACCTTTTAATGGTTAATAAATCTTTTGAAATGACCATTTAAAGTGTTCAGTCCTGCCAGATGGTTAAGTCCTGTAGAACCTGATGATTTCATTCACAATTGGGGATTTATTACAAACAACCTGTACCTCATAAATCAATTTAGAATCCAGAAGAAAAGATTGAAAATCCCATTCTGTTCAAGACAGACTCCTTAACTCCTTAATGGGATTAAATTGGTTCATTGGTGGTTAATCAGATGGTTAATTGGTGGTGAGTTAATTGACGCTTTGAAAATCACAAACTGTCTCAGAGGCAGCGGATCCAGTGCCTCCGACCAGGAAAGTAATTTTCAAATCGCACAAGTCCCAGTTCCCACCCTTGTCAGGAAGTGAAAATCCAACCCCAGCTATCAGATTGAATCTTGTTCAAACCTGGGTGTGATTCACAGCTGCAATAACAGCAGAATCCAACCCCTGTTGTCATATGTGAAACTTCTGGTGTCTCTTCAGGTTAGATGAAAAAGTGAAACTCTTTCCACAGATGGGGCAGTTGAAAGGCCTCTCCCCAGTGTGAACTCGCTGGTGTCTGTGCAGGTTATGTGACCGAGTGAATCTCTTCCCACACACACAGCAGGTGAACGGCCTCTCCCCAGTGTGAACTCGCTGGTGTTTGAGCAAATTTATTGGTCCTTTGAAACTCTTCTCACAGTCAGAGCATTTAAACAATCTCTGATCACTGGGAACAAGTTGATGTGTCAGCAGAGCAGATGACTGAGTGAAGCCTTTTCCACACACAGAGCAGGTGAATGGCCTCTCCCCAGTGTGAACCTGCTGGTGGGTCCCCAGGTTAGATGAGCTCATGAATCCCTTCCCACACACGGAACAGCTGAACGGCCTCACGCCACTGTGAACACACTGGTGTGTCAGAAGATTTGATAACTGCGTGAAACCCTTCCCACAATCAATGCAGGTGAATGGCCTCTCCCCAGAATACGCCGATGAATTTCCATCTGGGATGGGGAAATGAATCCAGCTCCACAGTCCCCACATTTCCACGGTTTCTCCGTGGAGTGGGTGTCCTTATGTCTCTCCAGGTTGGATCCTTGTCCAAACACACAGACACGTGTACGGTTTCTCCCCACTGTAAATGCTGTAATTTTTTCAGGTTGCATAACTAGCTAAAGCTCTTTGCACAGTCAGTGCACTGGAACACTCTCACCGGTGTGAGTGTGTCTCGGTGCTTTTCCAGTCATATAGATGTGTTTTTTTTTCTACAGTCAGAATAGGCAAACATTTCTCCTTCCACATTCAAAGGCTGGTGATATTCAGCTTGTGATGAATTAAGTGACTCTGTTAGATCTTGATGTGATGTGTTGTTTGAGTTACCAGTCTATAAATTCTCCCTTCTGATGCCCCTGTAAGCAGAGGTTTCATAAGTCCTCATTGTAAGCACAGCATAGAAATTCAGAACAGTTAATTTTAGTTTCTATGGAATATTTTTTCCTCTCTTGTTCCCCCAAAGCTGTAAATCCCCGTCCCACACACTCTCCCTCCTCCCTGGGCTGAAATTCAAATAAAGTGTTGGATAATTCTCTGTATCCTTTTAATAAATTCTACAACTGGAGATCATGTTTTACAAAGGGCCATTTGTTAACAGTTTCCCAAACACAGATCAGATTCCTCATTGCTTTGAGCCCAAAGTGTAACCTCTTATTTATTGTCCCCCCTCCCCCATCCTCTGATGTGAACCATCCTCCACTCGCTGACCCAGGATGGCGGCTGTTAACCTGGGCCTGTCCTGGGAGGGAGAAGCCCCGCAGCTGCAAACCAGGAGCTGATAATATTCCTCAGGGTTTGCGGATCCACAAAGTGTTTCCAAATCCTCTCCGTCCAGCCGCCGGCTCCATTGCTCCCTCCCCCTGGGCCTAGTTGATCCAGTTCCCAGTCCAGCCGCGGTTTCCATTCCTACCCTGTGTTCACAATCTCCTCCCGCCTCCTAAACCATCCGCTCCTCCTCCTCCTGTCACCATGACTAACACTGAGCATGCTCAGAGCGCTCACCCTCACTGCACCTGCACACTGGGGAGGGCGTTAACCATCCGCCGCCATCTTGGCAGAGGAAGGAGAGTCTTGTTCAGGGGGCCGCACACATGGGCGGCCATCTTGGTGAGGGAACGGGTGAATGCGGATGGGGCTTCCTCCCCGTGACAGGCCCGGGTTACCAGGGCAACCGGCCGCCGCCATCTTGTGCTGAGGGTTTTCCATCCGGGTCTTTAGTGAAGGAATGGACAGTGAGCTGGAGTCACTTTGAAAACTGTTCAGAGGAAGGTCTGAAATCAGATTTACATCCAGATACCTGTAAGGACAATAAAGTTTACATCAATTATGTGTTTAAAATGAAATTAGAATGCTGGAAATACTCAGTTATGAAGAAGAATCAGATTGGATTGGAAATGTTAAATGTTTCTCTCTCTTCACAGAAGCTGCCAAACCTGCTGAGGATTTCCAGAACTTTCTGTTTTTATTTCAGATTTCCAGCATTCACATTATTTTACATTTATTTCAGTGCTGGTACTTCTATAAAGAAATATAAGCCAAAAAGCTGTGTTGAGGTAGATGGAATGGAATTGTCTTGTGTGAAATATAAACACCAGCACAGATCAGTTGAACAGAAAGGTCTGTTTCTGGACTCGATATTCTCTGTAATTCAGCGTCATCTCCTACCTGTTCCTGATCAGCATGTTCCACACCCACCACTCGTACACTACATGCTCAGAGTACAACCCAGTGCTGAGTAATCGCACTGGGCTCCTGCAGCCATTGATGGGTCACATTCTGCCATATGGGAAATTATGGATTATAACAATGTAATTGAAAGACCAATTGGTGAACAGAAATTTTTATCACCACATTGAGATTGGATCTATTTCTGTGATGTTGTCCTATGGGACAGAGACGAATTAATGCTCAACTCTCTACAGCTGTGGCCCAGGAGGTGGTTTATTACATGGGCCCATAACCCCCACCCACTGCCATTAACACTGTTACCCTCATCACCGACTCCATCCCCCTCCCTTACCAAAGTTTGGGGCTGAAGCTGACCGATTGCAACCTTAGTTTCCTATTTGACCCTCAGCTGAGGGCTGAGCTATGGACAACTTATCCATTCCATCACTAAAATCAGCTCCTCCCACCTCTAATATCAGTTTCTTCATCCCTCCTCAGCTCATTTCCTGTTGAAATCTTCAATCATGTCTTTGATGCCTCCAGATTCGACAATTCCAATGCTCTCCTGACTGGTGTCCCATCTTCCACCCTCCATAAACTTATGCTCATTTAAAACTCTTCTGAGTGGTCAGCAGTTTAGCAGAATAGGGTCAATAGAGCAGAAGGTGGGTCTCATGGACAAGATGAGATCTTGAGAGGATAAGGGGAGATCAGAGAGAAACTAAAGAAAGATGTGAATTCTGGGCTAGAGTTGGTCAGATCTTTAAAGGAAGTTTGGTCAGACGGTCTAGTGGAAAGGAGGGGAGCAGCAGAGAGAGTTGATCGGATTGTCTCAATCTCAGCAACAAAGAAGCTTCATGAGCTCCTCATACTTGTTGTTTGGGGTGACAATGGAGGAGATGGGACAGAGAGAGCCCTTCAAAAAGAATTAACTTGTGATAGAAATATTAAATAACTTGTTACATTGTCTGTTTTACATAAAGCTTACTGGTTTGACTTTTATCCAGAATATTAACTTGTATAACTGGGCAAAACTTTTAGCTTTATTAACATTGGCAGAAACAGTTCCCAATGCTATTTTTATTTTGAGACAAGTGATAAAGAAACGTTGGGGAGTTCAATGAATCATGAAGATTGTATTTATTGATCTCGAGAAGGCTTATGACCAGGTGCCCAGGGAGGGAAACTGGAGATGTGTTAGAATTCGTGGAGTCGCTGGGAAGTATGTATGACCAATACAGGACACGTCCAAGGAGTTCCAGACAAGAGTAAGAAGCTGTGTGGGAGAGACTGAGAGCTTCAAGATCAAAGTTGGATTGTACCAAGGATCAACACTGAACCCTTTCCTCTTCCTGATGGTCACAGATGTTTGAACTGAGCAAATGTGACAGGAACTGCCATGGTCAATGATATTTGCAGATGACACAGCTGTGTGGTGGGTTTGATGGGAACATGACTGAGTATCTGTGGAAAAACACTGGAAGACACGGGTATGAAGATTGGGTTTTTAAAAATTTATTCTTTCATGGGATGTGGGAGTCACTGACAAGACCAGCAATTGATGTCTATTCCTAATTGCCATTGACGGTTTCCTCATCCATTGCAGGGGGCAGTTAAGAGTCAACCACATTGCTGTGGGACTGGAGTCACATGTAGGCTAGACTGGCTAATGATGGCAGATTTACCTTCCCTAAAGGACATTAGTGAACCAAAGAACCAATTTATGGACTGTCAGTTTGAGTCTAGGGAAGAGAATCAGAGTGAAGGTGTAAAGGTTATGGGCGAAGACTTGGAGAATGTGAGTAGTCTCAAGTACCTGAGGTCAGTGGTGGCAAAGAGTGGAAGTATAGAAATTAAGAAACAGATTAGCTCAGATTGGAGTAATTGGAAGAAGTGCGGCTCAGTGTGCTGTGATAGAAAAGTGTCACTGAAGTTGAAAAGAATCTACAGGACCGGTCTTGTTAAGTAGAGCAGAAACTTGGACAACATCAAGAGGAACAGCAACTGAATACTCATGAGATACAGATGCTGAAGTGGACGTGTGGAGTGACAAAGGATAAGATCAGGAATCAGTGTGGCCGTTATCATCGTGACGGCAGCGGTGGCAGACAATGAGGACAACATTTTTTTCTTCTTTCATGGGATGTGGACGCCACTGGCTAGACCAGCATTTACTGCCCATCCTTAATTGCCCTTGAGAAGGCAATGGTGAGCTGCCTTCTTGAACCACAGCAGCCCATGTAGTGTGGGTATACCGACAGTGCTGTTAGGGAGGAAGTTCAGCATTTTGACAGCGACAGTGAACGAATGGTGATATATTTCCAAGTCAGGATGGTGAGTGGCTTGGAGGGGAAATTTCAGGTGGTGGTGTTCCCATGTGCCTACTGCCCTTGTCCTTCTAAGTGGTAGATGTTGCAGGTTTGGAAGGAGCTGTCAAAGGCCTTGGTGAGTTGCTGTAGTGTATGTTGTACATGATGTCACTATGGATCGGTTGTAGAGGGATGAATGTTTAATGTAGTGGTCGGGGCACTAATCAAGCTCGCTGCTCTGTGCCGGATGTTGTTGAGCTTCTTGCGTGTTATGAAGCTGCACCCATCCAAGCAAGTAGCGAGTATTTCATCACACTCCTGACTTGTGCCTTGTAGATGATGGGGAGGCTTTGGGAAGTATTATGACGTGGCAGGTGATGTGTGCCAGGTGGACCAAATCCACAAGGGAAACTTATCCATGCTATCACAAGGGTTTTGCAATTTCTATTTATTTCAAGATTTGAGCACTGATCAGAAGTAATGTGTGCACTAAAACCTTTAGAGACTTTATAAACTAAATTGAAACATTTATTAATGAAAAAAAGATTTCAAGCACATACATAAGATTACAGTTACTTAATACAATAACAAATCCCAAAATTACTAATTAACCTGATTCCCAACTACACACCTCCTAAGAGACCAAACAGATTTTAAGTTAAAATAGCAAGCTAGCAAGTTTACCACAGCACCCACTCGACAGTGGAATTCCAAAAGCTTTTCTCCAGTTTTAGTTACTGGACACAGCAGACTTCTGCAAAAATGTCTGGGGGCTTCTCTAAGGCTGTTTCACACACTCCTCTTAGATCTTACATGGCTCCACAACAAAGCCTTTCATTCCTCTATATATTTGTTTCTCTCTCTTTAATCTGAAAATTCCATTGTTCTGTATGTCTTTGGAAATTTACCTTCCTCACAAAATAAAAATCTTTCATATTGCCAATATGGTCAGTACCTTTGGGAAAAATAAACACACTGCTTGGCCTTGCTTATCTTGCTGGTTGTAAACATCCTGTCATCCCTTTGAAACCCAACAACTCCTTCGCTTATCTAAAAATTCAAATTTCCTTTGCACCTTATATGCAAAGCCTTGTCCATGCTTACTCATTTGCATTTATAATAGTTTGTACATCTAACTTATTTTGATAATTTCAACCCTGCAGTCGATGTGACTCTCATTAAATATCGCAGACAGAAAAATGTACATTCACATCCACAAACCTACTTTACAATAGACCACTATAATATTATGAAAATTATTATGGTTTCATTACAGGAGACAGGAGGTGAGAAACACGCCACAGAAATCCTTGTCTCAACCTGTTCTTGTTGCCATGCTATAGTGGGGGTTTCAGTGATGGTAATGCCATTGAATATCAAGGGGCGATAGTCATTGCCTGGCACTAGTGTGAAGTGAAAGTAACTTACTACTTGTCAGTCCAAGCCTGAATGTTGTCCAGGTATTGATGCATATGGACACAGACTGCTTTAATATCCAAGGTGCCATGAGTGATGGCTGAACATCCCCATTTCTGACTTTATGAAGCAGCTGAAGATGGTTAGGCCGAAGACACTATCCTGAGGAACTCCTGCAGTGATGTCCTGGGACTGAGATGATTGACTTCCAACAACCACAACCATCTTCCTTTGAAGAAGAAGAAAAATGATCCCAGTGAACATGGTTCAGTCCTGGATGTGGTTAACAGCAAAATAAAATCACAGTACTTACTCATGAGCTCACTGGTGTGTCAGCAAGTCAGATGACTGGGTGAATCCCTTCCCAGACTCGGATCAGGTGAAAGGCCTCTTTCCAGTGTGAACTCGCTGGTGTCTCAGCAGGTTGGATGACAGAGTGAATTCCTTCCCACAGTCAGAGCAGGTGAATGGCCTCTCCCAGTGTGAATTTGCTGGTGCGTCAGCAGGTGAGATGACTCAGAAAATCCCTTCCCACAGTCAGAGCAGGTGAATGGCCTCTTCCCAGTGTGAACTCGCTGGTGTCTCTGCAGGTGGGATGACTGAGTGAATCCCTTCCCACACTTGGAGCAGGTGAATGGTTTCTCCCCAGTGTGAATTCGCTGGTGTGTCAGCAGATGAGATGACTCAGGAAATCCCTTCCCACAGTTAGAGCAGGTGAATGGCCTCTCCCCTGTATGAACCTTCCGGTGTGTCAGCAGGGTGGATGACCGAGTGAATCCCTTTCCACACTCAGAGCAGGTGAATGGTCTCTCCCCAGTGTGAACTCGCTGGTGTATCAGCAGGTAGGATGACTGAGTGAATCCCTTTCCACAGTCTCCACATTTCCATAGCTTCTTCCAATTGTGACTGTGCTTGTGTCTTGACAGGCTAGATGATTGCCTGAAGCCTTGCCCACACACAGAACACGTGTACGGTTTCTCTCCACTGTGAACGGTGCTTTTTTCTTCCATGTTCAAATTCTGATGATACTCAGGTTTCAATAAATTGAGCAACTCTGTCAGATCCTGATGTGAGATTTGTTTGAATTTCCTGACTGCAAATCCTCCACTTCTAATATCCTGTGAAATTGATTTAAAACAGATAAAAAGGGATGAGAGAACCCACAAACACACAAAGGCAGGTTGTAAAATTGAGCTGAATGAATCTGGTAATGTGTGGAACTGGCAGGAGGAAAAAGTGACCATGAAAACTACCAGATTGTCACAATCATCCAACTGGTTCACTAGTGTGCTAGGAACCTACCACCCAGTCTGAGTCTAGCTGTACACAAGAGTCTGAACACTTGGTGAGGAGAGAGAGAGAGAGAGAGAGACGTGGGAGAGGGGATGAAGGAGTGGGATTTTACATGTTTACAGCTTGATCAAAACTGTGACAGAATCTCCTAAACCCTCAACTTCAACCATATAGAAGGACCAGATGATAGGTGCTTGTGAATACCATCACCTCCAAGTCACACACCATCCTGACTCGTCTGACATCCAGT
Source organism: Carcharodon carcharias (assembly GCF_017639515.1). Lineage (NCBI taxonomy): Eukaryota > Metazoa > Chordata > Chondrichthyes > Lamniformes > Lamnidae > Carcharodon > Carcharodon carcharias. The sequence goes on from NC_054493.1 coordinate 13,755,717, forward strand.
ACTGGATGAACAGAAATGTCTTTCACATAAATACGGAGGAAACCTTTTTAATTCGTGCATGGGATGTGACCATATTTGGCTCGGCCAACATTTATTGACCATCCCCAATTGCCCTGGAGAAGTTGGTGGTGAGCTATCTTCTTGAACCACTGCAGTCCATGTGGTGCAGGTACACCCACAATGCTATTAAGGAGGGAGTTCTAGGATTTTGACCCAGCAATATTGAAAGAACAGCAATATTTTTCTAAGTCAGGATGGTAAGTGGCTTGGAGGGGAACTTCCAGGTAGTGGTGTTCCCATGTGTCTGCTGCCCTTGTCCTTCTAGATTTGAAAGATGCTGCCGAAGAACCCTTGGTGAGTTCCAGCAGTGCATCTTGTCGATGGTGCACCGTGCGTCGGTGGTGGAATGTTTGTGGATGGGGTGCCAATCAAGTGACTGCTTTGTCCTGGATGGTGTCGAACTTCTTGAATGTTGTTGGAGCTACACTCATCCAGACAATGGGAAATTATTCCATCAAGAACCTGACTTGTGCCTTGTAGATGGTGGGCAGGCTTTGGAGAGTCAGGAGGTGAGTTATTTGCTGCAGCATTCCTAGCCTCTGACCTGCTCTTGTAGCCACAGTATTTATATGGCTAGTCCAGTTCAGTTTCTGGTCACTGGTGACCCCTAGAATGTTGATAGTGGGGGATTCAGCAATGGTAATGCCACTGAATGTAAAAGGGAGATGCCTGGCACTTGTGTGGCGCGAATGTTACTTACCACTTGTCAGCCCAAGCCTGGATATTGTTCAGATCTTACTGCATTTGTTCATGGACTGCTTCGGTATCTGAGGAATCATGAATGCTGCTGACATTGTGCAATTATCAGTGAACATCCCCACTTCTGACTTTATGATGGAAGGAAGGTCAGTGATGAAGCAGCTAAAGATGTTTGAGACCAAGATACTACCCTGAGGAACTCCTGCAGCTGAGATGAGTGACCTCCAACAACCACAACCATCTACCTTTGTGCTAGGTATAACTCCAAACAGTAAAGAGTTTTTCCCCCGATTCCCTTTGACTCGTTTTGCTAGGGCTCCTTGATGCCACAGTCAGTCAAATGCTGCCTTGATGTTAAGGGCAGTCACTCTCACCTGACCTTGAGTTCAGCTCTTTTGTTCACGTATGAACAAAGGCTGTAATGGAGTGAGGAGCTGAGTGGCCCTGGCAAAACACAAACTGTGCGTCATTGAGCACGTTATTGTTAAGCAAGTGCTGCTTGATAGCACTATTGATGACCCTTTCCATCACTTTCCTAGACTGCTGAGTCTGCAATTGGCTGGGTTGGACTTTTCCTTTTTGTGTGCAGGAAAAACCTGGGCAATTTTCCACATAGCCAGATAGATACCAGTATTGTAGCTATACTGGAACAGCTTGGCTAGGGGAATGGCAAGTTCTGGAGCAGGCTAGGCGAATGGCAAGTTCTGGAGCACAAGTCTTCAGTGCTAGTGCCGGAATGTTGTCAGGGCCCATAGCCTTTGCAATATCCACTGCCCTCAGCCATTTCTTGATATCACCTGGAGTGAATTGAATTGGTTGAAGACTGGCATCTGTGATGCTGGGGACCTCAGGAAGAGGCTGAGCTGGATCATCCACTCAGCACTTCTGGCTGAAAATTGTTGCAAATTCTTCAGCCATATCTTTAGCATTGATGTGCTGGGTTCTCCCATCATTGAGGGTGGGATATTTGTGGAGCCTCCTCCTCCAGTGACTTGTTTAATTGCCCACCACCATTCACGACTGGATATGGCAGGACTGCAGAGCTTAGATCTGTCAGGAAGATATAATTATTAAAATGTTATTGTAAAATAGAGTAACAGTGGGATGTGTCTATGTGTCTATATGTGTGTGAGACTTAATTGAATTAGAGGCAACTGGTCTGGATGCTTTTATGTAAAAAAAGAAGTTAGGTTTGAAAGATTAATTTGGTAAACACAGTGAACTTTAGAAACATAGGTGTCAAGGGAATATTTGAATTTTTGAATAAACCAGGCTAGATTGTTTTCAAAAGACGGAGTGAAATGTGACACCTAGCCAGGTGAAGTTTAGAAAGTGTGTGTTTATTTTTCCCAAAGACTACTGGTAAAACTTAGTGGTATGAGAGATTTTATCAGAAACATAAAGCCCAATGACATAGTGAAGCAATGGGAATTTGCATTCAAAGGGGAAGAAATGTATAAAGGAATGAAGGTTGCGTGTAAGGGAAAGCAGTCTAAGGTTCAATGAGTGTGAAAAACCTTCAACACCTCTGCCTCAAACTGCTGCCTTCAGGGGCTGAAGTTAAGAGAACTCATTTGGATTCTTCTTAATTTTTTTTAAAAAATTCATTCATGGGATGCGGGCTTCACTGGCTGGGCCAGCATTTATTGCCCATGAGAAGATGGTGGTGAGCTGCCTTCTTGAACCGCTGCAGTTCATGTGGTGTAGGTACACCCACAGTGCTGTTAGGAAGGGAGTTCCAGGATTTTGACCCAGCGACAGTGAAGGAACAGTGATATATTTCCAGGTCAAGTTGGTGAGTGATTTGGAGGGGAACTTCTAGGTGGTGGTGTTCCCATCTATCTGTTGCCCTTGTCCTTCTAGATGGTAGAAGTCATTGGTTTGGAAGGTGCTGTTGAAGTAGTCTTGGTGAATTCCTGCAGTGCATCTACTAGATGGTACACACTGCTGTTACTGTGCGTCAGTGGTGGAGGGAGTGAATGTTTGTGGATGTGTTGCCAATCAAGCAGGCTGCTTTATTCTGGATGGTGTCCAGCTTCTTCAGTGTTGTAGGAGCTGCACCCATCCAGGCAAGTGGAGAGTATTCCATCACACTCCTTACTTATGCCTTGTAGATGATGGACAGGCTTTGGGGAGTCAGGAGGTGAATTACTTGTCGCACAACCTGCTCTTGCAGCCACAGTATTTATATGGCTAGTCCATTTCAGTTTCTGGTCAATGCTAACCCCCAGGATAGTGGGGAATTCAGTGATGGTAATGCCATTGAATGTCAAGGGGCGATGGTTAGATTCTCTCTTGTTTGAGATGGTCATTACCTGACACTTGTGTGGCACGAATGTTACTTGCCACTTGTCAGCCCAAGCCTGGATGCTGTTCAGGGTAAGATTTATTTTGCCTGGGACTTAGGAAAGTATGTGTCTTACTGTTGCCTTAATGAAAGTGCAACTGGGAGTCAGATTAACCAGGGGATTTAGAAGTTATCAAAGTAGTAATTTGTAGATCTATGTATGTATTTAATCATTTCTTTTATTAATAAATGTTTAATCTAGTTTTGTAAAAACCAATAAGACTCGGTGGCCTTATTACTACTGAATTCAAGGCATGCATCTCAAAACATAAACAAATTGCAAAATAAGTTGTGGCAGTTGCTTCAAGTTCCCCTTTCGGATTTAAACAACTCAGCGTTTACCATCGGCTGTGCCATAACAGATCTGAACCATTGGTTGTGGAATCGCTTAGCTCTGTTTATTACTTGCTGCTTATGCTGTTTGGAACTCAAGTAATCCTGTGTTATAGCTTCGGCAGGTTGACACCTCATTTCTACATATGTCCCATGTCGCTCCTGGTATGCCACCTACACACTTGATTGAAGCAAGGTTGATCCCCTTGATGGTAATAAGACCATAAGACATTGGAGCAGAAATTAGGCCATTCGGCCCATTGAGTCTGCTCCGCCATTCAATCATGGCTGATAAGTTTCTCAACCCCATTCTCCCACCTTCTCCCCGTAACCTTTGCTCCCCATACCAATCAAGAACCTATCTATCTCAGTCTTAAAAACACTCAATGACCCGGCCTCCACAGCCTTCTGTGGCAATGAATTCCATAAATTCACCACTCTCTGACTAAAGAAGTTTCTCCTCATCTCTGTTCTAAAAGGTCTTCCCTTTACACTGAGGCTGTGCCCTCGGGTCCTAGTCTCTCCTACTAATTGAAACATCTTCCCCACATCCACTCTATCCAGGCCTTTCAGTATTCTGTAAGATTCAATCAGATCCCCCCTCATCCTTCTAAACTCCATTGAGTATAGACCCAGAGTCCTCAAACGTTCCGCATATGTTAAGCCTTTCATTCCTGGGATCATTCTCGTGAACCTCCTCTGGACCCTCTCCAGCACCAGCACATCCTTCCTGAGATATGGAGCCCAAAATTGCTCACAATATTCTAAATGTGGTCTGACCAGAGCCTTATAAAGCCTCAGCAGCACATCCCTGCTTTTATATTCTAGTCCTCTCGAAATAAATGCCAACATTGCATTTGCCTTCCTAACTATCGACTCAACCTGCAAGTTAACCTTAAGAGGCTCCTGGACTGGGACTCCCAAGTCCCATTGCACTCCAGATTTCTGAATTCTTTCCCCATTTAGAAAATAGTAACGGTAGAGTGGGTGATATACCAGGGCATGAGGTTACAGATTGTGGATGAGTACAATTCTGCTGTTGCTGATGGCCCACAGCGTCTCATGGTTGCCCAGTTTTGAGTTGTTCGATCTGTTCAAAACCTATCCCATTTAGCAAGCTGGTATTTCCATACAACACGATGGAGGGTATCCTCAATGTGAAGACGGGACTTTTTCTCCACAAGGACTATATTCTGCAAATATGAGTGTGTCAGGCTGTTGCTTAACTTGTCTGTGAGACAGCTCTCACAATTTTGGCACCAGATGTTAGTAAGGACGATGTTCCAGGGTCGACAGGGCTGAGTTTGCCATTGTCGCTTCCGGCCTAGGTTGATGCCAGGTGGTCTGTCTGGTTTCATTCCTTATCCAATTGCCGGTAATGATTTGACAGAGTCAGCCACATTGCTGTGGTTCTGGAGTCACATGTAGGCCAGACCAGGTAAGGACGGCAGATTTCCTTCCGTAAAGGGCATTTGTGAACCAGATTGGTTTTTATGACAATCAAAAATGGTTTCATGGTCATCATTAGACTTTTAATTCCACCATCTGTCATGGTGGGATTAGAATCCGATTCCCAGAGCATTACCCTGGGTCTCTGGATTACTAGTCCTGTGACAATGCCACTTTGCCACCACCTTCCCTATAACTGAAACCACTGTCTTCAGTCCCTTCTTCATTCAATAGCCACTGAACCCATCCCTCCCCCTAGTAACTGTCTGAGAATGAACCAGACTGTTCACAACATCGGTGTCATGTTTCACCCCAAACTGACCTTCCAACCACATATCTGCATCATGTGAACATGCAAAATAGGAGCATAAGTAGGCGATTCGGCTCCTCGAGCCTGCTTCGCCATTCAATATAATTATGACTTTGATTAGAGAACCTTTGATTCCCTTGCCTAACAAGAATCTATCTACCTCAAAAGTATTTAATGACCCTGCCACCACCGACTTCTGAGGCAGAGAGTTCCAGAGTCGCAGAACCCTCAGAGAAAAAAAATCTCCTCATCTCTGTCCTGAAAGGGTGATCCCTAATTTTCAAACAATGCCCCAAGTTCTGGACTCACCCAAAAGAGGAAACATCCTTTGCTGGTCCATCTTGTCTAAACGATTCAGGATCTTATATACTTCAATCAAATCATCCCTCGCTCTTCTAAACTCCAGTGGAAACAGGCCAGCCTGACCAACCTTTCCTCATAAGACAACCTGCTCAGTGCAGGTATCAATGGAGTAAACCTCCTCTGAACCGCCTCAAACACATTTATATTCCTCCTTAAATAAGGAGACCAAAAACTGCTCACAGTTTTTGAGATGTGGTCTCACCAATGCCCTGTATAACTGGCGTATAACATACTGACTTTTATGTTCAATCCATCTCGTAATAAGAAAAGCTTCCATTAGCCTTCTAAATTACTTACTGTACCTGCATACTAATTTTTTGTGACTCATGTACTAGAACACCTTGATCCCGCTGCACCTCAGAATTCTGTGTTATTCTCCATTTAAGTAACACTCTGCCTTTTTATTCTTCCTGCCAAAGTGAACAACTTCACATTTTCCCACATTATACTCCATTTGCCAGATCTTTGCCCACTCGCTCAACCTATTTAAATGTGTCTGCAATCTTCTCATGTCATCTTCACAACTTACTTTCCTACCTATCTTGGTGTCATCAGCAAATTTAGCTCCCATGACTTCGCTCCCTTCATCTAAGTAATTGATATAAATTGTTAAATGTTCAGGATCCAGCACAGACCCCTGCTGGACTCCACTCATTACATCCTGACATTCAGAAAAACACCCGTTTATGCATACTCTCTATTTTCTGCTATCCAGCCAATCTTATATCCATGCTAATATGTTACCCACTACAACATGAGCTTTTATTTTCTGCAATAACCTTTGGTTTGTCACCTTATCAAATGCCTTTTGGAAATCCAAGTACAGTATTTCTACAGGTTCCCCTTTATCATCACCAAGACCACCCGTTTCCACCTCATTGAAATCGTCCAACTCCATCCTCGTCTCAGTTCATCTGCTGCTGAAACCCTCATCCATTCCTTTGTTACCTCAAGACTTAACTAACCTAACACAATCCCGGGTGACCTTCCACATTAAACCTCCCTGTAATCTTGAAGTCATCCAAAACTCTGTTGCCCATGTGCTTACTCATACTAAGTCTTGTTCACCCATCATGCCTGTGCTTGTTGATCTTCAAAGGCTTCAGTTTAAGAAACATCTAAATTTTTAATTTTTCATCCTTGCTTTCAAATCCCTCCCTGTCTCTGAGATCTCTCCAGTCTTGTACCCTCTAAGATAATTCTTAAAACATACATCTGTGACCAAACCTTTGCCCAAACATCTCCGTATGTGGGCTCATTGTCAAACGCTGTTTTATAAGACTCCAGTGAAACGCCTTGGAATGTTCTATTACATGAAAGGCACTATATAAATACAAAACAAAAACAGAATTACCTGGAAAAACTCAGCAGGTCTGGCAGCATCGGCGGAGAAGAAAAGAGTTGACGTTTCGAGTCCTCATGACCCTTCAACAGAACTTGAGTGAGTCCAAGAAAGAGTTGAAATATAAGTTGGTTTAGGTGTGTGGTGGTGGTGGTGGTGGTGGTGGGGGGGGAAGAGAGAGAGAGAGAGAGAGAGAGGGAGAAGTGGAGGGGGTTGGTGTGGTTGTAGGGACAAACAAGCAGTGATAGAAGCAGATCATCAAAAGATGTCACAAACAACAGAACAAAAGAACACATAGGTGTTAAAGTTGGTGATATTATCTAAACGAATGTGCTAATTAAGAATGGATGGTAGGGCACTCAAGGTATAGCTCTAGTGGGGGTGGGGGGAGCATAAAAGATTTAAAAATATTTTAAAATAATGGAAATAGGTGGGAAAAGAAAATTCTATATAATTTACTGGAAAAAAACAAAAGGAAGGGGGAAACAGAAAGGGGGTGCGGATGGAGGAAGGAGCTCAAGACCTAAAGTTGTTGAATTCAATATTCAGTCTGGAAGGCTGTAAAGTGCCTAGTCAACTAGAGCTATACCTTGAATGCCCTACCATCCATTCTTAATTAGCACATTCGTTTAGATAATATCACCAACTTTAACACCTATGTGTTCTTTTGTTCATAAAAACAAAAAAACTGCGGATGCTGGAAATCCAAAACAAAAATAGAATTACCTGGAAAAACTCAGCAGGTCTGGCAGCATCGGCGGAGAAGAAAAGAGTTGACGTTTCGAGTCCTCATGACCCTTCGACAGAACTTGAGTTCGAGTCCAAGAAAGAATTGAAATATAAGCTGGTTTAAGGTGTGTGTGGCAGGGGGGGGGGGGGGGGGGGGGGGGGGGGGGGGTGAGAGAGAGAGAGAGAGAGAGAGAGAGAGAGAGAGAGATAGAGAGAGAGAAGTGGAGGGGGTTGGTGTGGTTGTAGGGACAAACAAGCAGTGATAGAAGCAGATCATCAAAATATGTCTTTTGTTCTGTTGTTTGTGACATCTTTTGATGATCTGCTTCTATCACTGCTTGTTTGTCCCTACAACCACACCAACCCCCTGCACTTCTCTCTCCCCCCCAACACACCTTAAACCAGCTTTTATTTCAACTCTTTCTTGGACTCACTCAAGTTCTGTCGAAGGGTCATGAGGACTCGAAACGTCAACTCTTTTCTTCTCTGCCGATGCTGCCAGAGCTGCTGAGTTTTTCCAGGTAATTCTGTTTTTGTTTTGGATTTCCAGCGTCCGCAGTTTTTTTGTTTTTATCACTATATAAATACACATCATTGTTGTTGATTTGGACGTATGTCACCGTTCCTTCATCATCACCAAGTGAAAATCCTGTAACTGCTTATCTCACAGCATTGTGGGAGCACCTTCACCACACGGGTTCAAGGTCAAACATCATGTTCTCCACAGGTAACAGTGTTGAACAATTCTATGACTCAATGATTCTTTACAGACATTGCCTGCTCATCAGCATATTCCCTCCCTTTTTAAGCACTCCATGTTCAGTCATCATTTTTCCTTCATTTGCAACAAGTTCCTGACAATAACCGTTTTTAGAGACGCTCCCTAACTTTTATAATATTTCCTCCATTTATAGACGCTTCCTGAACGAGCTGCCAGGGAGCATGCGCTAGGGCCTCGCCGGCCTCTCCCCAGAGTCGGACCCGAACGAAAAGGAAGAAATCGGGGACTCGGGAATAATATTCACTGTTTTCTAGTCGCGTCTTAAGTAGAAAACGTTGCCGGTTTTATTTAAGGCTCTGGATCCACACTCAGTGTTTGTAAAACCTGCATTTTAAACCCGCTGCCTCGAGCTCTCTTACCGTCTGCCGCGATGGCCCGCGCATGCTCAGATCACAATGCTCGTGGTGTGATTGACGGCAGCTCCGGACCAATAGGAAGAGGGGGCAGGAGGAGAACCAAGGGCGAACGGCTAGTCCTCCAACCAATCGGAGTGAATGAGGGGCGGGGCTGAGCGTGAATGTCCCTCATTGGCTGAAAGTCTGCATCTTGAAAGCTGATCTGTCTCAAACTCCAGGAGAAGGCTGGACCTTTCTGTTTGTGGCTTGAAACAGATGAAACCCTGTGGGTGTGGAGCAAACATTTCATCATTTGTTAGTGAAATTGATTCATTCAGGACAAATAGCAGGGATTATTTCAGGAAATTACACAGTGTAGCGATTACTTCTCTTTGAATTCACCCCTTGGAGAACAGTGTGAATTAGTGGAAGAATTCACAAGCTGTTTAACGCTCCTTCCATGTCTGGAACTGTTTAGTTCCAGCGTATCTGCAGTTCCGGCTTCAACCTGGAGAGTTTCATGAGTTCCCACAACACACGCAATGGGAGTGGACAACTGGACCCGCCGGACACACCTATCCTGTCTGATATCAACCCAGAATGAGCTGGAGAGCCGTCTCCACTCCCCAAGACTGTCTAAAGTGGGGTTTCTGACACAGAGGCAGGAACGTCAATCGTTATTTTTTTAGTAATAACTCTAAATGGTACAAGTTTCATTGAGCTAACATGATCTCTTCCTTTCTATATCCACTTCACTGTTTAAATAGTCTTGATTTACTTCCAGAGCTTAATGGCAGCAGTGACATCATCTAACCACCTCCTTCTTTGTGAGAATGCAGAAATACAGTTGCTTCAGAAACACATTCTTCTCTATCCTCTACCAAGTCTCTCCTCATCCTCTGAGAATCAAACTATTTCTAGCTCTGTCCAGTATTTTCATTATCCTTCAATGAAAGGTCTCTGTGTATTATTGCTTAGTTATTGTGAATCTATTCAAGCTGCTCCAATGTTCATTCTAATTCAGTTTTACGTTTAATCTTGGGCTATCACATCTGCTTCTGCTTCTGCCTTATCTTCATGTTCAGCCTGGTTTCACTGGAGTGAGCTTCTTGTGGCCAGAATTCAGTTAAATGACCTGTTCAGCTGCATGTATTCTCTCAGTGCCCAAGTGCCTGTGTTAGTCATTTGGTCATTGTTTAATACTTCATCAGCAATCTCTCGATTCAAGGATGACACCTACTCAGCCTGGTGAGTTTCTGCCATGGGTCTTCTTGTGACTGAACAGACTGATTCTCGACCTGCAGATTTTTGGCCTCATGGGGCTGGACATCCATGAAGTATTGGGATTTGGAGCACAGCATTTGCTTCCACTTCTTTCCTTCTCTGCTGCTGCTCTGCCTCATCATAAAGATGTTGTGACTCAAAGTGTGATGCAGCTTGATGGAAAAGTTGTTTCCATTCTGAACAATTGGGAGAAAGCTCCTCCAGGTATTTGAGATCAACGCTGCTGCACTACAAGGTGAGCAGGCTGCATTAAATTGGTTTGTATTTCATTAAACATTGAAGTTTCAGGGGTGATATGATGCTGGTTTTTAAAATGGTCAATGTGCTTGTGAGGATAGATACAGGGAAACTATTTGCTTTGCTGGGGAATCCAGTTCAAGAAGGCATAATCAAAACAATAGAACCTGGAGTGAAATCAGGAACAACGTGTTCAGACAAACGTGTTCAGGACCAAACTCCCCAGAACCTGTGGATGCTGGGGGTCAATTGAATTTCTCAAGGCATGAAATGATCGAATTTCGTTCAGTAAATATATCAAAGTAATTTGATCCAAGATGGGAAAAGGGAAGTGTGGTGCAGATCAGCCATGATCTAATAGAATGGTGGAGCAGGCTTGAGGGGCTGTATTTCCTATCTGTTCCTATCTGCTGGCTGCAATCACTCCAGCAAGAAGTACTCAAGAAAGGGGGCAGTTTGTAATGTCCCTATGGGGGTGCAGTATGTTCAGCATCTGACTCTGAGCTGCCTTCTCTCATCAAGCTCCAGGGAGCAGTCACTCACCTATCAGATGGAGTTTAAAGGAAGGGCCGCTTCATTTGACACAGGTGATACTTGGGATTTTGGTGTCACTAACAAGACCAGCAGCAGACATTGCCCATGCCCAGTTACCTGTGGAAGATGATGTTTGACCTTCTTGAACCGCTGAATTCTGTGTGATGGTGCTCCCACAATGCTGCTAGATAAAGAGGTACAGGATTTTCAGCCAGTGAGGATAAGGGATCAGTGATATATGTCCAAACCAACAATAATTTATATTTATATAGCATCTTCAATGTAATATAATGTTCCAAGGCATTTTGCAGAAATATTACAAAGCAACATTTGACACCAAGCCACATAAGGAGAAATTAGGGAAGGTGACCAAAAGCTTTGTGAAAGAGGTAGGTTAAGGAGAATCTTAAAGGAGGGAAGCAAGCAGAGATGTGGAGAGGTTTAGGGAGGAAATTCCAGAGCTTGGGGCTTTGGAAACTTAAAGAACGGTCAAGAATGGCCAAGAGATCCACGCAGACATCTTGGAGGGTTGTGGGACTGGAGGACATCACAGGGATAGGAATGATCACAGTCACAGATGGATTTGAAAACAAGGATGAGAATTTCAAAATGTTGGTGCTTCTTAAACAGGAGCCTTTGTAGGTCAGTGAGCACAGGGGTGATGGGTGAACAAGACTTACTGCAAGTAAACACATGGGCAGCAGAGTGTTGAATCATCTCAAGATTACTGGTGTGTGAATGTGGGAGACCGGCCTGGGGTGTGTTAGGATAGTTAAGTCTCAAGATAATAAAAAAATGGATGAGAGTTTCAGAAGCAGATGAGCTGAGACAAGGACAGGGTTGGGTGATGTTACTAAGGTGGAAATAGGTGGTCTTGGTGATAATGGAGATATGTGAATGGAAGCTAAGTTTGAAACATGACTCCAAGCTTGTGAAGCGTCTGGTGCTGCCTCAGACAGTTGCTGGGGAGAGAGAAGGAGTCAGTGGCTAGGGAGTGGAGTTTGTAGCAGGGACTGAAGACAATGGCTTTAATTTTTTCAATATTTAATTGGAGGACATTTCTGTTCATCCAGTACTGGATGTCAGACAAGTCAGGACGGTGTGAGACTTGGAGCGGGACTTGGAAGTGATGTTGTTCACATACACCTGTTACCCTGTTCCTTCTAGGTAATGTAGATTTAGGGTTTGGGAGGTTCTGTCAATGTTCTGGTCAAGTTGATATGAAATCCCTCTCCTTCACCCCTGCCACTCCCATCTCTCTCTCTCTCCCTTTTTACTCCTCTGCATCTCTCTCACCCACCCACCTCTCTCTCTCTCTCTCTCTCTCTGTCTCTCTATCTCCCTCTCTCTCTATCTCGCTCTCTCCCTCCTCCCATAGAGGCCAGGGTCCTATTAAGGCCCAGACTGGATGATAGGTTCCCTTCCCTGATGAACATTAGTGAACCAGTTGAATTGTTATGACAATCCAGCAGATTTCAATGTCATTTTTCCCCAAAGCTAGTCCCACAAATTCACAGATTTTAAGCTCAATTTCACAATCTGCTTTTTGTGTTTTTGTGGGTTCTCTCTCACTCCCTTTTTTCTGTTTTAAGTCAGTTTCACAGGGTATTAGAAGGGGAGGATTTGCAGTCGAAAACCTCAAACCAAACATCACATCAGGATCTGACGGAGTCACCCAATTTATCGTAACCTGAATATCATTGGACTTTAAATATGGAAGGGAAAAGCACCTTTCACAGCGGGGAGAAACGTGTATACGTGTTCTGAGTGTGGACGAGGATTCAGAGGATCATCTCGCCTGTCGAAATACAAGTGCAGTTACACTGGGGAGAATCTGTGGAAATGTGGGGAATGTGAGGAGGGATTTAGCTACCCAGTTGAGCTGGAAATTCACCAATGCAGTCACACTGGGGAGAGGCCTTTAAGCAGCTCCACATGTGGGAAGGGATTCACTCATACATCCACCCCACTGAGATGCCAGTGAGTTCATGCTGGGGAGAAACCTATTAAATGCCCAGACTGTGGGAAGTGCTATAAAAGTTCCAGCGAACTAATGTCTCATCAACATGTTCACACTGACAAGAGACCCTTCAGGTGATCTCACTGTGGAACTGAGTTCAGGCGATCATATCAATTCACTGTACACAAACAAACTCATACTTGAGAGAAGCCATTTACCTGCTCTGAGCGAGGGAGGGGATTCACTCAATCATCTCACCTCATGGCACACGGGCAAGTTCACACTGAGAAAAGACCTTTTAAATGCCCAGACTGTAGGAAGTGCTATAAAAGTTCTGGAGACCTGACGCTCCATCAACTTGTTCACACTGATGAGAGACCATTCAAGTGCTGTCACTTTGGGACTGGTTTTAAGCGATCATCTCACCTCACTGCACACCAGCGAGCTTACACTGGGGAAAAATTGATCACCTGCTCTAAGTGTGGGAAGAGATTCACTCAGTTATCCGCCATGCTGTCACACCCGCGAGTTCACAATGACAAGAGACCTTTTAAATGCTCAGAATGTGGGAACTGCTGTAAAAGTTCTGGACAACAGATGCTCCATCAATGTGTTCGCACTGATGAGGCCCTTCAGGTGTTCTCACTGTGGGACTGTGTTCAGGCGATCATCTCATCTCACTGTACACCAGAAAATTCACACTGGGGAGAGACCGTTCACCTGCTCTGAGTGTGGGAAGAGATTCACTCAGGAATCGCACATCATGGCACACCACCGAGTTCGCAAGTGACTGTTAGAGCTCGATTTTGCTGTTAATCACATCCAGGATGTGACCATGTTCATTAGGGTCTTTTTCTTCGGATGCTAATAAATTCCAGCCCTGTTATAGATGTTAATCATCTGAATAAAAGTCAAATAAATCAGCTTTTTGTTAAACACACAGCCTGTCGAATCTTTTTAATATCTTTAACACAAGTTACTTCCTTTTTAAGTGCTCTCCCTTTCCCCTGCCTCCCCCATCCTCATCTCCAACAACAAGTGTGAGGAGCTGAAATAAAAACAGAAAGTGCTGGAAATAAATAAACTCTGCCGGTCTGGCAGTATCTGCCAGAAAGTAGCAGGTTAATGAATCGAGTCCATTATGACTCATCTTCGGGACCCTGCTCTTTGGGAGAGTCATGTTGGACTCGAAACGTTCACTCTGTTGACGTACATTGCCTCCTGATCAAACAAGGCTTCGATTTTTGAATTTGCATCCTTGTTTTCAAATCCTTTCATGACCTCATCCTTTCCTGTCTCTGTAATCTCCAGTCTCACAATCCTCTGAGATATATGAAATCCCCCTCCTTTGCCCCCTGCCTCTCCAATCACTCCTCCCACGGGGACTGGAATCACGTTTAGGCCCAGATCAGGTGGCTATTCCCTTTGCTGGTGGATATTATTGAACCCAGTTCAGTTTCTGATGACAATTTAACAATTTTCATTGTCACTTTTTCCTAGTGCCGGCCCCAAAAATTATCACGTTCATTCAGCTGAATTTCACAACCTGCATTTGTGTTTTTTTGGGTTCTCTCATTCCCTTTTTTCTGGTTTAAATCAATTTCAGACGGGATTAAGGAGAAGTATTTGCAGTCCAGAAACTTAAAGTTAGCATCACATCAGGATTGGAGAGAGTCGCCCAATTTATCCTAAACTGATTATCATCCTCAGATTTTGAACATGGAAGGAAAAAGTGCTGTTCACAGTGGGGAGAAACAGTACACGTGTTGTGTGTGAGGATGAGGCTTCCGCCGATCATCTGGCCTAATGAAACACAAGTGCAGTCACTCCAGGGAGAAACCATGGAAATATGGGGATTGTGGGAAGGAATTCAGCTACCCATCTGAACTGAAAATTCATCGGCACCGTCACACCAGGGAGAGACAGTTCACCTGCTCTGAGTGTGGGAAGTCATTCAGTCATCCCAACTGCTGAGACACCAAAGGGTTCACACTGCAGAAAGACCATTCATTTGCTCCGTGTGTGGGAAGGGATTCACTCGGTCATCCCACCTGCTGGATCACCAGCGAGTTCACACTCTGGAGAGACTGTTCAACTGCTCCAAATGTGGGAAGGAATTCTCTCAGCTATCCTCCCTGCTGAGACACCAGCAAATTCACACTGTGAGGCCTTTTAAATGCCCAGACTGTGGGAAGTGCTATAAAAGTTCTGGGGAACTGATGTCCCATCAACTTATTCACACTGAGGAGAGACAGTTCAGGTGCTCTCACTGTGGGACTGGGTTCAGCCAATCAGACAAACTCACTGTTCACCAGCGCACTCGCACTAGGCAAACACCATTCACCTGCTCTGTGTGCAGGAAGAGATTCACTCAGTCACTTGCACTGCTGAGACACCAGAGAATTCACAAATAACTACAGTGATTTGGCTGTTAATCACATCCATGAATGGAGTATGTTCATTGGGGCCTGTTTTTGCTGATGTCAATAAACTCCAGTCTACTTATAGGGCTTAATATTCAGGGTAAAAAGTCAAATAAATCAACTTTGTGTTAAACACACTGTGATGAGTTTTTAAACATATATCTCTAGCATAAGTTAGTTCCTTTTGAGGGGCTTTCCCTCTCCCCTATCTCCTCCATCCTCACCTCCAACAACAAATGTGAGGAGCTCATGGAGCTTCTTTGTCACTAAGATTGAGACCCTCTAATCAGTTGCTTCTGCTGCTGACTTCCCTTCCACTAGCCCACCAGGCCAAGCTGCCTCTAACGATCTGCTCAACTCTATCCCTAAACTCATCTTTATTTAGTTTCTCTCCGATCTCCCTTCATCCTCTCAACAGCTTATCTTGTCCATGAGACCCACATTCTGCTCTATCCACCCTGTTCCCACTCAACTGCTGACCACCTAAAAAAGGTTTGGATGAGCAAAACATTCTGGAGGGTTGAAGATGGGAGACCAGCCAGGAGAGGATTGGAATCATCAAATCTGGAAGTAACAAAGGCATGGATGAGAATTTCAGTAGGAAATGGGCTGAGATTGGATGGACACAACCAATATTACAGAGAAGGAAGGAGGTGATCTTAGTGGATGTGTTTTGGTAGCTCAGCTGTCAGTCAAATAGGAAACTAAGTTTGCAATTGGTCTGCTTCAGCCTCAGAATGTGGTCAGGGAGGGGGATGGCATCGATGATGAGGGTAACAGTTTATGGTGGGGAGGGGTTTTCATGGGCTCAAATATTAACCCACCTTGCCTCGCAGCCATTTAGACTCAAGTATTAATCCCCATCTCCGGCAGATGGTTACATTACAGAAAAAGAGTCATTCAGTCCAATCTTGGCATGTTGACGAAAATTTCTATTCATCAATTGGGGCTTTCGGTGACAGTACTGCAATCCATAATTAACCATATGTCAAAATGACTACAGGAGCCCAGTACGATTACTCAGCACCGTGTTGTACTCTGAGCATGAGCAGTACAAGTGGTGGATGTGCAACATGCTGATCAGGAGACAGTAGGAGGTGACATTTAATTACAGACAATATCGAGTCCAGAAACAGACCATTCAGTTCAACCTGTGTGCGCTGGTGTTTATATTGGACACAAGACACTTTCCATTCCATTTCCCTCATCTCAGTCTTTCAGATTATCTTTCTAATCTCCTTTCTCTCATGTAATCATCTAGTTTCCTTTTGAAACAATCTAAGCTATTTGCCCAACTGCTTCCTGTGGTTGTGAATTTCACATTCTAAACATTCCAAGTAAAGACATTTTTCCTTATTTCCTAATAAATCCAACAGGGAAATATATTGTACTTAGGGCCCTAGATTTTGATTCTCCCACAAGTGGAACTATGGATTCCACATCTACCTTATCGAACCCGTTCATAATTTAAAGGCCTCTATCCAGTCACTTCTAAGGCTTCCCTTTTCTAAAGGTAAAAGCCCCAACCTGTTCAATCTTTCCCAAGGACTGTAACCTCTCCATTCCAACATCATCCTTGCAAATCACTTTTGCACTTTCTCCAGTTCTTCTTTATCCTTACAGAGATCAGAACTGTGCACAGGATCCTACACAAATGGAACATAACTTCACTATTTTGGAATTCTGCACCCTAGAAATACATCTTTGTGAACATCTTTAATTGATTTACTGACATGTGATGATTTTAACTATTTGTTCACCTGTATTCGAGATTGGTTTGCTCTTCTACCCCTTTAACTTTCTTATTCTCTCAGGTTTTGTGATGCTTGTACTTTTCCAACCAAAGTGCATCATCGCATATTATCTCTGTTAAAGTTAAATTGCCACTTCACTGTCCAGTCTGTAACTTTTCCAATATCTTCTTTCATTTTGTTGCATTCTTCCTCAGTTTTAGATACATGGCCCTAGTTTGGTATCAGCTGCAAACTTTGACATTGAATTACTTGTTCTCAGGTCCAAATCATTCACGTAAAGTATGAATAATAGTGGTATCAGAGCTGATCCTTGTGGATCACCACTTTCGACCTTTTTGTAATCTGAAATTGTGGGAGATGGGCAGGAATAAATTTCACAGACATTGCATCAGCAGGAGGAACTTGAATTCACAGGTGAACACAATGGGGAGAACTTGAAATAAAAACAGAAAATGCTGGAAAAGCTCAGCAGGTCTGGCAGCATCTGTGGAGAGAACAACAGAGTCAATGTTTCGAGTCTGTATGACTCTTCTTCAGAGCCGGGGGTACTTGAAACTGCAGGTGAACATGGAAAGCGGGGAGGGAGATGTGTCTGAGTGGGCTGAGAAGCTTCAGAAACTTTCTAAGGCCCTGAAAAAGAGGCCACAGGCCCCCAATTTACTCGCAGTGAGAGGCCCAGGGGAGTGGGCTCACTGGAGTCAGGATTTTATTTTCTGAGTGTTTGGAATGGACAATGAGCTGGAGCTCAGTTTTCCAGCTGGTCTGAGGAAGGTCTGAAATCAGATTTACATTTAGATATCTGTAAGGACAATAAAGTTTACATTATGTTTTTAAAATAAAATCAGAATGCTGGAAATACTCAGTTCTGAAGAAGAATCATATTGGATTGGAAATGTTAACTCTGTTTCTCTTCACAGAAGCTGCCAAACCTGCTGAGGATTTCCATAAATTTCTGTTTTTATTTCAGATTTCCAGCACCCATAGTATTTTGTTTTTATTATAGTTTTTAAAATTTTGTTGTGTAACAAGTTAAGGTAAAATAATTGTTACCGTTTAAATGTACAAATCAATTACATGCATTTGTGTAACTGAGAATTGGCTGTTCAGGAGCAATGTCAGACAGTACTTCTTCGCAAAAATATATTTGAAATCTGGAACTCTGTTGAGGTTAGAAGAGTTTAAATTTAAAATCTGAGATTGCTCGATGTTTCTGAAGAGAATCAAAGAGAATGTTTAACATACAAATCAGGCACTGCATACTGGAGCTCAATGCCTGAGGTTGGACTGATTCTGGTTTTGTTTTGAAGATGGTGTAGGTTTCCTGTTTGCTCTGTAGATTATCTCCTTGCCTGTAGGTTATTTGATGGAGATGAAGTGCAGTATTGTGGTGAGTGAAAGGGAGGAGGGATGGTGCCATATGTTAAGACATGGCAGATGACGTGTGCCAGGCGGACCAAATTCACAACAGAAACTTGGTAACATAAGAACATAAAAACTAGGAGCAGGAGTGGGCAATTCAGACCCTCGAGCCTGCCCCGCTATTCAACACGTTCATGGCTGATCTATCACAATTTGTATTTATTACGAGGAGATGTGTTTTTTTAATTCATTCATGGGATATGGGTGTCACTGGCTAGTGACACCAGCATTTATTGCCCATCCCTAATTGCCCTTTTTCAGAGAGTAATAAAGAGGCAACCACACCACTGTGGGTCTGGAGTCACATGTAGGCCAGACCAGGTAAGGATGGCAGACTTCCTTACCTAAAGGACATTAGTGAACCAGATGGGCTTTTACAACAATCAATAATAGTTTCATAGTCATTATTAAACTTTTAATTCCAGACTTTTATTGAATTCAAATTCCACCATCTGCTGTGGCACACTTCAGACCCGGGTCTCTGGGTAACTAGTCCAGCTAGTCCAGTTCTGAATTCAGAAGTAATGAGTCCACTAAGACCTTTAGAGATTTAAAAAAATTATATTAAAATATTTATTAAAATAAAGCATTTCAAGCACATACATAAGACTACAATTACTTAATACTATTACGTTTCCTAAAATTCTTAATTAATCTGTCTCCCAGTTACACACCACCTTTAAGACAACAGTCCAAAATAGATTTTAGATTTAAAAAAACACATTAACACAGTACCCACTTGACAGTGGAATTCCAAATAGCTTTCTCCAACTTTAGTTACTGGACACAACAGGCTTGTGCACAAATGGATGGAGGCTTCTTAAAGGTTGTTCCACACGCTCCTGTCATATCTTACATGACCCTCAACATAGTCTTTCATTCTCCTTATATACATTTCTCGCTCTTTAGTATGAAAGTTCCAGTTTTCCATATGTCTTTGCAACTGTACCTTTCCCATAATATAAAAACTTTCATGTTGCCAATATTGTCAGTAACCTTTGGGAAAAATAAACACACTCCTTAGCTTTGCTTATCTGGCTGGTAGCAAACAGACTGACATCCCTTTTAAATCCAAACAATCCCTTCACATGTCTAAAAATACAAATTCCCTTCACATTTTACATGCTAAAATAGCATCCATGTTTACTCAATAGCATTTCTCGTACATTTTGACACTTAGCTTATTTTGATAATTTCAAGCTTGCAGTCTACCTGACTCCAAATATAATTAAATCACACAGACAGGACCATCTACCCTCACACACATATACCTACTTTACAACAAACCAGCACAATATTGTGAAAATTATTATACTTTTGTAACAGATAACACAATCTTGTTCGACCACAGCCTTCACTGAAATAGGATAGTGGTTCTTTTAACAAAATCACCAAACATGGAAAAGTTGGATAGTTGGCAGTTGAGTAGGAAAAGGGCTGATGGAGCAGGAGCTGGGTCTCAAAGACAAGGTGAGCACTGAAGGGCATGAGGGGAGATTGGAAAGAAACTGGAGAAAGATGTGAGTTCAGGTCTTGGCAAGGGGCAGTTTTAGAGACAGTTTGGATCAGTGGGCTTAGTAGAAGGGAGGAAAGCAGCAGAGTCAACTGATCAGATTGCCCCAATCTTAGTGACAAGGAAGCACCAAGAGCTCCTCGCACTTGTTGGAGGTGAGGATGGAGGAGAGAGCAGAGAGAAAGAACACTTCAAAAGGAATTAACTTAGTTTAGTTTAGAGATATTAAAAAGATTCAACATGGTTTCTGTGGGTTTCTTTGACTTTTATGCAGAAAATTAGCTCCAATTACAGGACTGGAGTTTATTAACATCAGCAGAAACAGAACCCAATGAACACATTTCAGTCCTGAATATGCTTCACAGCAAAGTCCAGTCTCTGTAGTAACTTGTGAACTTGCTGGTATCTCAGCAGGGTGGAGGACTGAGTGAATCCCTTCTGGTACATGGAACAGATTAACAACCTCCCCCCATTGTGAATTTGTTGGTGTTTCTGTAGGTAGGATGAATGAGTGAATCCCTTTCCACACTGGAGCAGGTGAATGGCCTGTCCCTATTGTGAAAGCGTTGGTGTCTCAGCAGGTCTGATGAATGAGTGAATGCTTTCCCAAATTCAGAGCAGGTAAATGGCTGCTCCCCAGTGCGAATTTATTGATGTTTCCGCAGGTCAGTTGAACAAATGAATCCTTTCTCACACTCGGAGCAGGTAAATGGCCTCTCTCCAGTGAACTCACTGATACCTCACCAAGTTAGTTGAATTAATGAATCCCTTACCACACTTGGAGCAGGTGAACGGCCTCTCCCCAGTGTGAATGCACTGGTGTGTCAACAGGGTGGATAACTGAGTAAGTCCCTTCCCACACACTGAACAGGTGAATGGTCTCTCCTCGGTATGACTGCGTCAATGAATTTCCAGCTCAAATGGAGATATGAATTTCTTCCCACAGTGCCCACAATTCCACGGTTTCTCCATGGTGTCATGTCCCTGTGTTTCTTCAGATTGGACCATCAGTTGCAGCCTCATTCACACACACAACATGTGTACAGCTTCTCCCCAATGTTAATGGTGTGATTTTTTTTCAGCTGTGGAACTGGTTAAAGTTCTTTCCAGTCAGTTCACACTCTCACTCAGGAGTGCGTGAATGTCTTGCTGCTTTTCCAGAGACACTGATGTTTGAAATGTTCTCTCACAGACAGAACTTTTCCTTCCACATTCAAAGGCTGATGATATTCAGGTCCTGATGAATCGAGTGACTCTGTCAGGTCTCAGTGTGATGTTTGTTATGACTTTCCCATCTGTAAATCTTCCCCTTCTAACTCCCTGTAAAAAGAGTTCAGAAAACTCTTCACTTTAAATGCGGGATAGAAATTCTGAAGAAGCCTTCCAGCTCCAGCACCCGCACAACGCATCCATCAGTCACAGCCCAGCTCCGCCCCTCATTTATTCCGAAAAAAACAAAAAAACTGCGGATGCTGGAAATCCAAAACAAAAACAGAATTACCTGGAAAAACTCAGTAGGTCTGGCAGCATCGGCGGAGAAGAAAAGAGTTGACGTTTCGAGTCCTCATGACCCTTCGACAGAACTTGAGTTCGAGTCCAGGAAAGAGCTGAAATATAAGCTGGTTTAAGGTGTGTGTGTGGGGGGCGGAGAGATAGAGAGACAGAGAGGTGGAGGGGGTTGGTGTGGTTGTAGCGACAAACAAGCAGTGATAGAAGCAGATCATCAAAAGATGTCAACAACAATAGTACAATAGAACACATAGGTGTTAAAGTTAAAGTTGGTGATATTATCTAAACGAATGTGCTAATTAAGAATGGATGGTAGGGCACTCAAGGTATAGCTCTAGTGGGTTTTTTTTTAACCCACTAGAGCTATACCTTGAGTGCCCTACCATCCATTCTTAATTAGCACATTCGTTTAGATAATATCACCAACTTTAACTTTAACACCTATGTGTTCTATTGTACTATTGTTGTTGACATCTTTTGATGATCTGCTTCTATCACTGCTTGTTTGTCGCTACAACCACACCAACCCCCTCCACCTCTCTGTCTCTCTATCTCTCCGCCCCCCACACACACACCTTAAACCAGCTTATATTTCAGCTCTTTCCTGGACTCGAACTCAAGTTCTGTCGAAGGGTCATGAGGACTCGAAACGTCAACTCTTTTCTTCTCCGCCGATGCTGCCAGACCTGCTGAGTTTTTCCAGGTAATTCTGTTTTTGTTTCCTCATTTATTCCGATTGGTTGGAGGGCCAGCCAATCCCGCTCGGACCTCCAGGCCCACCTCTTCCTATTGGTTCGGCTCTGGCGTCAATCAGCCGGGCATTGTGAGGTGTCAGGTAAGAGGTCACTGTCGGGAGCGGGTTAATAAACCCCGGGCGGGTGGGTGAGGTTTACAAATCCCGAGTGCGGCCCCAGAGCCGAATATTAAACAATGAACATTCTCCACTCTCACTATCCGCCGCTTCCGGCTCCTCTCCGGGTACAACCTCAAAAAGACCAGGGTCTCGGAGCATGCGCGATCCATCCACCAACCCGCGGCAGAGTGAGCGGTTTCGTCTCAGCACGGGATTGTGGGTAACCAGGTCGCCATTAGCGACATGATCTCAATTTATCTGTCTCAATCTGGGCAACTGAGGGTGAGGTTCTGCTGACGTAGGGATTGTAAAATAAAAAATATCAATGTCTTTCTCCTAGCATCCGCATCCTGCAATCTTGGCAATGAACCTGTTTCATTAGGTCTGTAAAAGAGGTGAGGGTGCAGGAGACAGGGGAAAAGCAGAGCACTTGAAAAGGAACTAACTTGTGTTAGAGATATTAAAAAAGACTCAAAAGACTGTGTTTAACAAAAGCTGATTTATTTGAGTTTTATCCAGAATATTACCGATAGTTGGGCTTGAGTTTATTAAAATCAGCAGAAACAGGCCAGAGTTAAGTCTTGGATGTGACAATCACATTCACTGGTGACTCAGGACATGGGACAAAAAAACAAATCCATTCCCACATTCACACCAGGTACACGACCTCTCCCCAGTGTATATTTGCTAGTGTAATGAGTTCAGGTGAATAGTGAACACACTGCCGCAGTGAAAACACCTGAGTGGTCTGTCATCAGTGAGAATAAGTTGATGGAACATCAGTTTCTGGGAACCTGCATAACACTTCCTGCAGTCTGGGAATTTAAAAGGCCTTCCATCAGTATGAACATGCGGGTGTTCCAATAGGATGGCTGAGCGAATTTCTTCCCTCACTCAGGGAGGTGAATGGCCTCTCCTTCGTGTGAACTCGCTGGTGTTTCAGCAGGTTGGATGACCGAATGAATTCCTTCCCACACTCAGTGCAGGTGAATTGCCTTTCCCCAGTGTGAACCTTCTGGTGTCTCAGCAGGTTGGTTGAATTAATAAATCCCTTCCCACACTTGGGACAAGTGAACAGCCTCTCCCCAGTGTGAACTTGCTGATGTGTCAGTAGGTCGGATGACTGAGTGAATCCCTTTCCACACTCAGAACAGGTGAATGGTCCTCCCCAGTGTGAATTCGCCAGTGTACAATGAGGACAGATGATTGCCTGAACCCAATCCCACAGTGAGAGCACCTGAATGGTCTCTCATCTGTGTGAATACGTTGATGGTACATCAGTTCCCCGGAACTTTTATAGCACTTTCCACAGTCTGGACATTTAAAAGGTCTCTCATCAGTGTGAACTCGCTGTTGTGTGTGCAGGTGGGACAACTGAATGAATCCTTTCCCGCACCGGGAGCAGGTGAAAGGTCTCTCCCCAGAGTGAATTCGCTGGTGTAACAGCAAGTCGGATGACTGAGTGAATCCCTTCCCACACTCAGAACAGGTGAATGGCCTCTCCCCAGTGTGAAGTCGCTGATGTTTCAGCAGGTGGGATGACTGAGTGAAACCCTTTCCGCAATCAGCGCAGGTGAACAGCAGAGGCCTGAGTGACTGCACTGGTGTTTCTGCAGATGGGATGACTGAATGAATCCCTTCCCACAGTTGGAGCAGGTAAACGGTTTCTCCCCAGTGTGAGCTCTCTGGTGTATCAGGAAGTGCGATGACTGAGTGAATCCCTTCCCACACTCAGAGCAGGTGAATGCTCTCTCCCCAGTGTGACTGTGCTGGTGTGCCAGCATAGTGGATGACTGGGTGGATCCCTTCCCATATTTGGAGCAGATGAATGGCCTCTCTCCAGTGTGACTATGCCGATGAGTTTCTCGCCTAACTGGATAATCAAATCCCTTCCCACAGTCCCCACATTTCCACGGCTTCTCCCCATTCTGACTGCATTTATGCTTTGAAAGGCCAGATGATCAACTGAAGTCTCGTCCACATACAGAACACGTGTACCGTTTCTCACTGCTGTGAATGGTGCTTTTGCCTTCCATGTTCAAAATCTGAAGATATTCGAGTTATGATAAAATTGGTGGCTCCATCAGATCCTGATGTGATGTTTGGATTCATTTTTCCAACTCCAAATCCTCCCCTTCGAATATCTTGTGAAATTGATTTAAAACAGTAAAAAGGGAGTGAAAGAGAACCCACAAAAACACAAAGGCAAGGTTGTGAACTCGAGCTGAAGGAATCTGGTAATTATGTGGTGCCAGCACTAGGAAAAAGTGACCTTGAAAACTACTGGATTGTGAAAAGAACCCAACTGGTTTATTCACATCCTTTGGGAAGGGGAACCTGCCACCAGGTCTGGGCCAACACAAAACTCTGGCCTCTATGGGAGGAGAGAGAAGAGAGAGGGATGGAAGAGGCAGGATGCTGAGAAGGATTTTATATACCTGAAACTCAAATGGAACTTTGACAGAATCTCCCAAACACTCAACCTTCACCACCTAGAAGGCCAAGGTAGCAGGTGTATGTGAACATCATTACCTGCAAGTTCCCCTCCAACTCATACATCATCCTGGCTTGTCTGTCCTGGCCAGTACTGGATGAGCAGAAATTTACTCCACTTAAATATTGGGAAGACCAAAGCCATTGTCTTCAGTACCCATAACAAACTCCACTCCCTCGGCACTAACTTCATCCCTCCCCCTGGCACTTGTCTGAGGCTGAAGTTCACAACTTTGGTGTAATATTTGATCCTGAGATGAGCTTCCAACCACATATCTGCACCATCATCAAGACCTCAGTAACATCGCCTGACTCCGCCTTAGTCTCAGCTCATCTGCTGATAGAACACTCATACATTCCTTTATTATTTCTAGACTTAACTATCCTAACAGCCTCCCACGTCAACCTCCCTGTAATCTTTAGGTGATCCAAAACACTGCTGCCCGTGTGCTTACTCGCACCAAGTCTTGTTCACCCACCAGCCCTGTGTTCGCTGACCTACTAAAGCTCTGGGTTAAGAAGCATCTAAATTTTAAAATTTTCATCCTTGTTTACCGGCATGGCTATGATGATCCCTCCCTCTTCCAGCCAGACAACCTTCGAAATCTCTGCAGCTCATCTAATTCCGGCCACTTGAATATTCCTAATTTGAATTGCTCCATCAGTGTTGGCTGTTCTTTCAGTTACCCAGGTCCCAAGCTCTGGAATTTCCTTCCTAACTCTCTGCTGCTCTCTCCCTCACTTTCCTCCTTTGAGACACTCCTTACAAGTGCAATATAAATATAAATTGTTGTTGATCTGGACATATATCATTGCTCCTTCATTGTCACTAGTAAGTAACCTGTAACTCCTTGTCTAACAGCATTGTGGGAGCACCTTCACCAGGTTGTTGAGGTTCAAGAAGGTCAAACATCATCTTATCCATAGGCAACTGAGAATTGGTAATATCTGCTGCTGGTCTTGTTAGTGACACCCAAATCCCAAGAATACATTTTTAAAATATGCACTTGTAAAATAGGTTGAAAACATCTACAGAACTACCTGCTCCTAAAACAATATCCTTTTACATTGTAGGCAGTGTCTGTTTGGCAAGCTGTTCTCTCCTAGGATGTACTTCCCTTGACAATTTTATACTGGAAATTGCTGGGCTTGACTAGGTTCCAAAGTGCTCGGGGTTAAACCCAGCAGTTTCTCCTCCATCTCCACTCCAGCTAAACTAATGCAACCAAGGCTTTCAAAAGGGAATTGGAGAGAATAGAATTGCTGGGCTAGAAGGACATGATAGGGGAATGGGATGAGCTGATTGCTCTTGCAAAGAGCCAGCACAGCCACAATGGGCTAAATGGCCTCCTTCAGTATTGTAATCATACTATGAAAAGGAATTAATGTTAATGAGTTACAGGAAATAAAAACGGAGCAGTATTTGGTGGACGATATAAGCTCAGAAGTGGAAGAGAAATAATCTCTAATGGAGGAAAAATAATTCCTGACCACAGAAAGATAAAACTGGTAAATCAGTGGTGAATAGGCAGGGGATATGCAGATGTGAAAACCTGATTTAGACACAGTTGGCAGAGATAACAGTAAATTACCAAACATAACTAACATACCACATTATTAGAGGCAGAGGAAGCTAGACAATGGCAGACAGGTGATTGGGGAGGGCAGATATGAAGCAGAGCAATAAATGAGAATGGATTCAAATCCTCAATAAAGGAACCACACCAGCCCCTGTGTCATGGAACCAGAGCACAGCTCTAAAAGCTCTAAACTGTAGATGCATGTTCAATAATACCTCTGAAACAAGTTCACATTTAGAATCTACTGGAGCCTGCAACTGAAAAGCTAATCGGGAGCACTGGAGTCAGAGAAAAATCTGTCAGTCTTTGAATCTTCTAACTTGCTGCAAAATGAAATTACATAAGTCATAAGTTCAGATGTGGTTAGAAATTCAGGAGAGACAAACATTTCTCTTGGTTTCAGTTTGCTGTGTGCAAATCCTCTCCTGCTAACTCCCTGTAAAAGGAGTTTCCAAAATCCATCCCTGTCAGCCCAAGATAGAAATTTATAACATCACCTCCTGCTTCCTGGCCCAACGTAACTTAGGCAGAGACATACTAGCATTGGAAGCATTCAGAAAAATTTCATGAGGCTGATTCCTGGGATGAGGGGGTTTGTCTTATGAGGAAATGTTGAACAAGTTGGGTCGATAGTCACTGGAGTTTCGGAGAATGAGAGGTGATCTTACTGAAATATGTAAGATTCTGAGGGGGCTTGACAGGATGGATCAAAAAGATTGCTTCCACTCATGGGGAAATCTAGAACCAACAGGCACGGTTAAAAAGTAAGGGTTCTCCTGTTTAATGCTAGGATGAGGAGAAATTTCTTCTGAGGGTTGTCAGTCTCTGGAAATATTTTCCCCACAGTGAGTGAGCAATGGAGGCTGTTCATTGAACATACTCAATCCTGACTTAAACAGATTTTTGATCTACAAGATCACGGGTTATATGGGGGTGGGGGGGAGGGGGGGGTGATACAAGAAAGTGGAGTTAAGGCCACAGTCTGATCGACCATGATCTTATTGAATGGCGGAGCATGCTCGATGGGCCAAATGGCCGACTGCGAATTCTGATGTTCTTATTCTTATGTTGTTCGGCCGGCCGCGCATTACCCCCCTGAAGATGGCGACCGTTAACCTGGGCCTGTCACCAACCCTTGTGGGCAGAATGACAATAAAACAAACGTGTCAATGATTTTCTCTCCTGGTCACGGGGACCCTGAGGCCCCGCCTACTGTCTGTTTCGTCACCGAGATGTCCGCGCATGCGTTCCAGTCCCCGCTGAACCAAGCTCGCGGCTGGGCTTGTTCCCGGGGAAAAGAAACCGAGACCCGCAAACGTGGGACTTGCAGGGCCTTACTCGGGCCCTGCGGCCTACACCAGGTGTTTACGAAGCCTCCCCGCTGCTCGGCTCCTGGCTCCATTCCTCCCCTCCCTGCCCACCCCGACTCGCCGGCTCCATTCCTCCCCTCGCTTTCCCGACCTGTTCCGCCCGCTCTCACCCATTTCCGATCACGTCGGTCACCCTCGCACGGCTCTGAGCAAAGTGACACTGCGCATGCTCCTGGAAGTCCAGCACTGCACCTGCGCACTGGACTCCTGTAGAGTGAATAGGGCACATTCACAGCTGCAGGGAATGTTGGGTGACAGCAGCGCCATTGGAATATCGAAACGCACAACGGAAAATAATATTGGTACGCAATAGAGATAAAATAATAAAAAGCAAATTCTTGTAAATTTGCGCCCTGCCCTGTTCCGTACCCAAAGTGTCTTAAACGGCTGCTCTCCTGTGGGAAAATGCTGAGCTTTTAAATCTTTTCCCACTGGTTCCCCTTTCACTGCTCCCCAGAAACTGCTGATTCTGGCTGGGTTCAAACCCACTGGTTCCGCTCTCTTACTCGGCCTATCCCCAGATACTGAATATTCACTGTTTTATAGAATGATGCAGCACAGATGGAAACCATTCGGTCCATCATACCTGTGCTGGTTGTTTGGAAGATCTAGCCAATTAATTCCACAGATCTGTTGGCACTGTCACATCCATGTATATCTGCTGTAAAAATGCAGGAGATGAATGGAGAAGGCTTTCCAGGTGGATGCTTCTCAGACATACTCGCCCCTGTGGAAAGATCGATTGACCAGTGTACTGGGCTGGCATTAAGGGTTCACTGAAATAAAAACAGAGAGTGTGGGAAAACTCAGTAGGTCTGGCAGCACCTGTGGAGAGAGACACAGGGTTGACTTATCGAGTCCATATGGCTCTTCTTCAGATCCACCCTATTTCTACCTCACTTCAGTCCTGAAGAAGAGTCATACTGGACTCTAAACATTAACTCTGTTTCTTTCTCCATAGATGCTGTCAGAGAATCCTCCAAAGACACCCAAGAAGCTTGACAACATCCAAGACAAAGCAGTCCGCTTGATTGACACCTCTTCCACCAACATTCACTCCCTCCACCACTGCATAGTGACAGCAGTGTGTATCATTTATAAGGTGCACTGCAGAAACTCAGCAAGGCTCCTTAGATACCTCCTTTCAAACCCACGACCACAACCATCTAGAAGGACAAGGGTATTAGACACATGGGTACACCACAACCTGGAATATCCCCTCCAAGCCATCCATCATCCTGACCTGGAAATATATCGCTGCTCCTTCACTGTCACTGGGTCAAAATCCTTTCCTAACAGCACTGTGGGTGTACCTACATCACATGGACTGCAGCGGTTCAAGAAAACTGTTCACCACCACCTTCTGAAGGGCGACTAGGGATGGACAATAAATGCTGGCCTGGCCAGCGATGCCCACCTCCCTTGAATGAATGAATATGCTGCTGCATTTTTCCAGAACCTGATCTTATTTCTGTTCTGTGGCATCCACAATATGTTGCTCTTGTTTACGTGTTCACTAGTTAGTTAAGCACGAAGAGTACTTCATAAAGTTTAATTCAATAACCCTATACATCCCACAGGCCACAGTGGCATAATTAATAAAAGGCCAAGTTAAGGGAGTATCCTGGTGTGATAGAGCAGAAGAATTATGGAGTTACAAAGCCAAGGTTTTAATATCCCGTAACCTCACAATCACCAATTGACTGGTATGTTGCAGTATGAAAGAACCACACATACATGTCAGGTGAAGGAGGCCGTGTCCAATGGACCTGTAAAAGGTACACCACTGTTAGATGCACTGGTGTTTATGTGGATTGGTCTCGGTTTTATGAACAAAGACTGTAACAGACTGTTGCTGTGTCTTTGATTCCCCATGACAGCTGTAGCATCCTTATTAAATACCCACCACAATACTTAGCCCAGAAATGTGAGGTTATTATCATCACAGTCCTTCAAACCGTCACTGAGACAATTGGCAACTATTCTCAAAGCTCCTTTGCTTGTAACTCACTCAGAGAAAACCTACCTCTCTGGCAAAACAAAACACAGAAATGAAACCACTTCAAACTCTGAATGACTTGAGATTTTTTTTATTCATTCATGGGCTGTGGGCTTCGCTGGCTGGGCTTGCATTTATTGCCCATCACTAATTGCCATGGAGAAGATGGTGGGGAGCTGCCTTATTGAACCACTGCAGTCCATGTGATGTAGGTACACCCGCAGTGCTGTTAGGGGCAGAGTTCCAGGATTGTGACCCAGCGACAGTGAAGGAACAATGATGTATTTACAATTCTGGATAGTGAGTGGCTTGGTGGGTGTTGGGGGGTGGTTGGGGGGGGCGAATTTCTAGGTGGTGCAGTTCCCATCCATCTGCTGCCCTCGTCCTCCCAAATGGTAGTGGTCGTGGGTTTGGAAGATGCTGTCAAAGGAGCCTTGGTGACTTCCTGCAGTTCATCTTGTAGATGATGCACAGTGCTGCTAGTGTATGTCAGTGGTGTAGGGAGTGAATGTTTGTAGATGTGGTGCCGATTAAGTGGCCTGCTTTGTCCTGGATGGTGTCAAGTTTCTTGAGTGCTGTGGGAGCTGCACTCATTCAGGCAAGAGGGGAGTATTCCATCACACTCCTGACTTGTGCCTTGTAGATGGTGAACAGGCTCTGTGAAGTCAGGGGGTGAGTTAGTCATTGCATGATTCCTAGCCTCTGACCTGCTCTTGTAGCCATAGCATTTATATGGCTAGTCCAGTTCAGTTTCTGATCAATGGTATCCCCCAGGATGCTGATAGTGGGGAATTCAGTGATCGTAATGCCTTTGAACATTAAAGGGTGATGGTTGGATTCTCTCTTGTTGGAGATGATCCATTGCTTGTCACTTGTGTGGTGCAAATATTACTTACCACTTGTCAGCCCAAGCCTGGATATTGTCTTGCTGCATTTGGACATGGACTGCTTCAGTATCTGAGAAATCGTGAATGGTGCTGAACGTTGCACAATCATCAGCGAACATCCCCACTTCTGACATTATGCTGGAAGGAAGGTCATTGATGAAGCAGCTGAAGATGGTTAGGCTGAGGACACTACCCTGAGGAATTCCTGTAGTGAAGCCCTGAAACTGAGATGACTGACCTCCAACAACCACAACGATCTTCCTTTGTGCTCGGTGTGGCTCCAACTAGTGGAGAGTTTTCCCTTGATTCACATTGACTCCAGTTTTGCAAGGGCTCCTTAACACCAAAATCTGTCAACTGCAGCCTTGATGTCAAGGGCGGTCACTCACACCTCACCTCGGGAATTCAGCTCTTTTGTCCATGTTTGAACCAAGACTGTAATGAAGTCAGGAGCTGAGTGGCCTGGGCAGAACCCAAACTGGACGTCAGTAAGCAGGTTATTGCTAAGCTAGTGCCACTTGATAGCACTGTTGATGTCAATTACTTTACTGAGGGTCGAGTAATTGGCTGGGTTGGATTTGTCCTGCTTTTTGTGTACAAGACATAATAGGGCAACATTCCACATAGCCGGGTAGATGCCAGTGTTGTTGTTGTGCTGGAACAGCTTGGCTAGGGGCACAGCAAGATCTGGAGCACAAGTCTTCGGTACTATTGCCGGAATATTGTCAGGGTCCATAGTGCCTTCAGCCGCTTCTTGATATCACGTGGAGTGAATCAAATTGACAGAAGACTGGCATCCGTGATGCTGGGGACCTCTGGAGGAAGCTGAGATGGATCATCCACTTGGCACTTCTGGCTGAAGATTGTAGCAAATGCCTCAGCCCTTTCTTTAACATTGATGTGCTAGGCTCCTCCATCATTGAGGATGGGGATATTTGTGGAGCCTCCTCCTCCAGTGAGTTGTTTATTTGTCCACCACCATTCATGACTGGATGTGGCAGGACTGCAGAGCTTAGATCTGATCCGTTGGTTGTGGGATTGCTTAGCCCTGTCTATCACTTGCTGCTTATGCTGTTTGGCACACAAGTAGTCCTGTTTTATAGCTTCACCAAGTTGACACCTCATTTTTAGGTATGCCTGGTGCTGCTCCTGGCACTCTCTCCTGCACACTTCATTGAACCAGGATTGATCCCCTGACATTATGGTAATGGTAGAGTAGGGGATATGCCGGGCTATAAGGTTACAGATTGTGTTTGAGTACAATTCTGCTGCTGCTGATGGCCCTCAGCACTCCATGGATGCCCAGACTTGAGTTGCTAGGTCTGTTCAAAATCTATCTGATTTAGCACAATGGTAGTGGCACATAACATGATGGAGCGCATTCTCAAAGTGAAGGCAGGCCTTCATCTCCACAATGACTCTGCCGTGATCACTCCTATCAATATTGTCATGGACAGATGCATTTGCAGCAGGCAGGTTGGTAAGGGTGAGGCCAGGTATGTTTTTCACTCTTGTTCTCTCACCACCTGCCCCAGACCCAAACTAACAGGTATGTCATTTAGGCCTCGACCAGTAGTGGTGTTACCGAAGCACTCTTGGTAATGGACTCACTCAGAGTACATTCTGCACCCTTACCGACCTCAGTGCTTCCTTAAAGCGGTGTTCAACATGGAGGAGCACTGATTCATCAGCTGAGGGAGTGCTGTACGTTGTAATCAGCAGGAGGCTTCCTTGCCCATGTTTGACCTGATGTCATAAAACTTCATGGGGTCCAAAGTTGATGGCAACTTGGGAGTCTAGGGCAACTCCCTCCTGACTACCTCTACTGGGTCTGTCCTGCTGTTGGGACAGGACATACCTAGGGAT
This sequence comes from Carcharodon carcharias, assembly GCF_017639515.1. NCBI lineage: Eukaryota > Metazoa > Chordata > Chondrichthyes > Lamniformes > Lamnidae > Carcharodon > Carcharodon carcharias. The sequence continues at coordinate 13,788,146 of NC_054493.1, forward strand.
GGTGATGGTGGTGTCTGGGACATTATCTGCAAGGCATGATTCTGTGAGGATGACTCTGTCATGCTGTTGCTTGACTAGTCTGTGAGACAGCTCTCCCAATTTTGGCACTAGCCCGCAGATGTTAGTAAGGAAGACATTGTCATTTCCAGTGCCTATGTCGATCCTGGGTGGTCTGTCTGGCTTCATTCCTTTTTTGTGACTTTGTAGTGGTTTGTTACAACTGAGTTGCTTGCTAGGCCATTTCAGAGGGCATGTAAGAGTCAAACACATTGCTGTGGGTCCAGAGTCACGTGTAGGCCAGACCAGGTAAGGACAACAGATTTTCTTCCCTCAAGGGCATTAATGAATCTGATGGGTTTTTACAACAATCAACAATGGTTTCATGGCCATCATTAGGCTTTATTTCCAGATTTTTATTGAATTGAAATTCCACCATCTGCCATGGCAGGATTTGAACCAGGGCCTCCAGAGCATTTCCCTGGGTCTCTGGATTACCAGTCCAACGACAAAACCACTGGCATTGTCCACAATGTTGCTGGTAAGTGTCCAGGACAAGTTGATATTTGCAAGGTGATGGGACATCAGCAGCAGCAGTTAGTGAAGAGGTTGATGGTAATAACCAGGCAGACTGATTCACCAGGAAATCTGCACCAGAGGGGATTCCATGGGATCCACCCAAATCACAGTTGTTGGCACCAGTATGACAGACTCTAGTTAAACCTGATTTAAAAGCTTGTCAGGACCCTGACCCTGATGTGACTGTGGTCAAAGAAGCTGTACACCATAGGAAAGAGTTTCCCTCATTCCTCACAGCAAGTAAGGACTCACATGTCCTCCATCATGAGATTTTCCATCACAAGGATGGCCTTGTTGGACTTGGGTCACACATCGATGCCTTTGAAAAGAATTAATTTTGTCTATGGATCAAATTGGGGCACTTCAGCTTTTTCAAGTCCTCGATATGTTACATAATTACTATCGGTGGCTGAGGATGCATCAGGATGGCCATCACCACCTGAGGCTGTGTCCAAATTAATCCAGACCTGTGAAATAAATGGTCCCATTGGACACAGCCATCTGAATGATGCCCTCTGGGAAACACTGCAGATTAATTATACAGGCCCACTGCCCACAGTAAAAACAAGGGACTGGTATACCCTGGAAGTTATAGATATGTTGAATGGCCTCTCCCCAGTTTGAACTCGCTGGTTAACCAGAAAGTCGGTTGAATGAATGAATCCCTTCCCCCACTCGGAGCAGGTGAACAGCCTCTGCCCACTGTGAATGGTGTGTCAGCAACTGATACCTGCTTTTAAAACTCTCTGCTGGATTGAAGCTTTCCCCGTCTGTAAAAATGATGCAGTCACTACAGCTAAAATCTTTTGGGAACCAGATGGGGCTTTCTGAAAAGGATAGAGTGATAATGTTTCTTATTTTACAGCAGAAGTAATACAGCAGCTCTGTCATCTCGTGGGTGTGGAACCATATTTCCAAACCCACCTACCACCCAGAACCCTGTGCAGTGGCCAAGATCTTAAATCACTCTGGAGAAATGACACTAAAAAAAGCTGTCATGAAGGGAGCTGATGATATGGTCAAGGCCAATGACTGGGTCACTTGCCTTGCCTGGTATCTCAATGACCATTCACTCCACTCCTGTTCACTCCCCCGGTCACAGCCTATTACAGCTCGGCCAATCCAGATTGTAAATCCTCCCTTCCGGGATCCCACTCCCCATTGCTACTCGACAGACTCAGGACCAGTTTCTCCAGAACCTCCACATCCTCCCTGCCACAGGCAGTGGGGAAGATGGTGCTGCCCATCTCAACACCTCCAGGGAGAAACGCCCTACCCATTACATTAACTGTTCAATTGGAGATGAAGTGATATTAAAAGTATTGTTAAACGGGGGGGGGGGCTGGGTGGGTTACTTGGGAAGGTCCATATGATGTTCTACATAAATTGGGAAAAACAAGTCTTAGATTAAGTATTCAGTAACAAAAGAAAGAAACACAATATCTGTGTTACCATGGAGATCAGTGTCAACAGTAAAAACTGAAAAGGTCAGATAACCAGATGGAGAATAAATACTGTGTTTGATTTTATCCAACAGGGACAAGATGTGGATGGTCATCATGCTCCTGGCCTGTGCCCAGGCTGAAGTTCTGTTCCTGCCGTATGATCCTACCCCAGATTGTCCTTTTTGAGCTCCAGCGAGGTGATGTTAAACACTCTGGTGGGAAAGACAAAAATTGACAACAATGTATTTAAAGACAAAAATTGACAACAATGTATTTAAAACAAAGCTGAGTTATTTGATATACAACCAGAATATGAACCTTCAGTTCAGTTACTAACATCAGCAGAAAGAAATGCCAAACTTTCAGAATGAACAGGGTTCAGTCCTGGATGTGATTAACAACAGCAGAATCCAACACCTGCAGTCAATTCTGAACTCGCTGGTGTCTCACCAAGTGGGATGAATGGACGAATCCCTTCCCACACTTGGTGCCAGTGAACAGCCTCTCCCCAATGTGCCAGCAATTTACACTTGCTTTTAAAGCTCTTCTCGCAGTCAGAACATTTAAAAGGTCTCTGATCAGTGTGAACCAGCTGGTGTGCCTTGAGCAGGGATAATCGGGAGAATCTATTGCCACACATGGAGAGGTGAACGGCTTCTCCCCAGTATGAACTCGCTGGTGTATCAAAAAGTCAGATGAATGAATGAATCCCTTCCCACAGGCAGAGCAGGTGAACGGCCTCTCTCCAGTGTGAACTCGATGGTGTGTCCGAAGATCTGATGAATTAATGAATCCCTTCCCACACATGGAGCAGGTGAACGGCCTCTCCTCAGTGTGAGTGAGTTGGTGTCTCAGAAGGTCGGATGACTGAGTGAATCCCTTCCCACACAAGGAGCAGGGGAATGGTCTCTCCCCAGTGTGAATGTGTCGAGTTTCCAGCCGCAATTGGTATTTGAATCCTTTCCCACAATCTCCACACTTCCATGGTTTCTCCATGGTGCTGGTGTCCTTCTGTCTCTCCAACTTGGAAGATCAGCTGAAGCCTCGTCCACATACACAACACTTGTACATTTTCTCCTCGCTGTGAATGCGGTGATTCTTTTCAGGCTGTGTACTGGAACACTCTCAATCGGGTGTGTGCATCTTGCTGCTTTTCCAGTCACACTGATGTTTGAAATCTCTTCACATGGACAAACGTTTCTCCTTAAATGTTCAGAGGCTGATGATATTCAGGTCCTGATGAATCAAGTGACTCTGTCAGATCTTGATAATTGGTTTTAGTTTCCCATCTGTAAATCTTCCTCTCCTAACACCCTGTAAAAAAAAGTTTACATAGAATTACACAGAATATACAGAATAGAAACAGGCCATTTGGCCCAACTAGTCTCTGCTGGTCTTTATACTCCACATGCTTCTCGTTCCATTCCATCTACCTCAGCTCAGTCTTTCACTTTATTTTTCTATTCCTTTTTCTCTCACGTACTCGTCTAGTTTACTTTTGAAATTATCTCAGCTTTTTGCCACAACTGCTCCTTGTGGTAGTGAGTTCACTTTCGAACCACTCTGAGTAAACACATTTCTCCTTATTTCCCTATTGGATTTATCAGTAACTATCTTGTACTTCTGGCCCCTGGTTTTGGATTCACCCACAAGTGGAAACACCTACATCTACAACATCTCACATGGCAGGCTGGGCAGAAAAATAAAAAGTCAAGGAACCCCAGAGCAAGATGCAAGTTGGATCCAAAATAGGCTCAATGGCAAGAAGCGATGAATGATGATCGATGGGTGTTTTTTTATGATTGGAAGAATGTTTCCAGTGGGGTTTCATAGGGCTCAGTACTGGGTCCTTTATTCATGGTTTATACCATTGATTCAGACTTAAACGTCGGGATGTGAATAACAAATTTGCAGATGATACAAAAATAAGGCTGTGTGCTTGGTAGTGAGATAGAAAGCAGTGTCCCTTAATTCTCAATTCCCTCACAAGAGGAAACATATTCTCAGCATCTACCCTATCAAGACCCCTCAGAATCTTGTATGTCTCGGTAAGATCACCTCTCATTCTGCTCAGTTCCAGTGGATACAGGACCAACCTTTCCTCATGAGACAACACCTTCATCCCAGGAATCAGCCCAGTGAACCTTCTCTGAACTGCTTCCAATGCAAGTTTATCCCTCCTTGAGTAAAGGGACCAAAACTGTACACAGTACTCTGGATGCTGTCCTACCAATTCCTTGTACAGTATTAGCAAGATTATCCTACTTTTATACCCCATCCTCCTTGCAATAAAGGCCAACATCCCAGTTGCCTTCCTAATCACTTGCTGTACCTGAATGTTAACTTTTTGTGATTCATGTACAAGGACACCTAGATCCTTCTGTACTGCAGCCTCTCTCTATTTCAATAATATTTTGCTTTTCTATTCTTCCTTTCAAAGTGGACATCCTCACATTTTACCACATTATACTCCATTTGCCAATTTTTGCCTACTCACTTAACCTATCTATATCCTTTTGCAGACTCTTTGCATCCTCCTCACAACTTGCTTTCCTACCTATCTTTGTATCATTAGAGAATTTAGCTACAATACAATTGGCCCCTTCAGCCAAGTCATTTGTATAGATCCTAAATAGTTGAGGCCCCAACACTGATCCCTGTGGCACTCCACTAGTTACAGATTGCCAACTGGAAAATGGCCCATTTATCCCAACTCGATCTTTCCTGTTAGTTAGCCAATCCTCTATCCATGCTAATATATCACCCCCAACATCATGAAGTCTTATCTTGTGCAGTAAGCTTTAATGTGACAATTCATTGAAGGCCTTTTGGAAATCCAAACACACTCCATCTACTGGTTCCCCTTTATGCACCCTGCTTATTACATCCCCAAAGAACTCAAGGTTCCTTGGTCATTTTGGAGGTGAGGATGAAGCAGACAGGGAAGAGGGAGGGCCCTTCAAAAGAAACAAACTTGAGTTAGAGATATTAACAAGATCCAACACACTGGGCGTTCAACAAAAAGCTGACTTGACTTTTGTCCAGAATATTAATCACTGTAACTGGGCTGGGCTTCAGTAACATCAGAAACAGACCCCAATGGACAAATAAATTATCTTGACTCCCTTCTCGCTCCCCTTGTCCAGTCCCTTCCCACCTACATCCGTGATTCCTCTGACACCTTACATCACATCAACAATTTCCAGTTCCCTGGCCCCAACTGCTTCCTCTTCACCATGGACGTCCAATCCCTCTACACCTCCATCCCCCACCAGGATGGTCTGAGGGCCCTTAGCTTCTTCCTTGAACAGAGGCCCGAACAATCCCCATCCACCACTACTCTCCTCCATCTGGCTGAACTTGTTCTCACACTGAACAATTTCTCCTTTAACTCCTCTCACTTCCTCCAAATAAAAGGTGTGGCTATGGGTACCCGCATGGGCCCCAGCTATGCCTGTCTCTTTATGGAGTATGTGGAACATTCCTTGTTCCAGTCCTACTCCAGCCCCCTCCCACAACTCTTTCTCCGGTACATCGATGATTGCTTTGGTGCTGCTTCTGCTCTCGTTGGGACACGGAAAAATTTATTAATTTTGCTTCCAATCTCCACCCCTCCATCATTTTCACATAGTCCATCTCTGACACTTCCCTTCCCTTCCTTGACCTCTTTGTCTCAATTTCTGGTGATAGACTGTCCACAAATATCCATTACAAGCCTACCGACTCCCACAGCTACCTCGACTACAGCTCCTTACACCCCGCTTCCTGTAAGGACTCCATCCCATTCTCTCAGTTCCTTCGCCTCCGTCGCATCTGTTCTGATGATGCTACCTTCAAAAACAGTTCCTCTGACATGTACTCCTTCTTCCTTAACCGAGGTTTTCCACCCACGGTAGTTGACGAGGCCCTCAACTGTGTTGGGCCCATCTCCCGTGCATCCGCCCTCACGCCTTCTCCTCCCTCCCAGAAACATGATAGGGTCCCCCTTGTCCTCACTTATCACCCCACCAACCTCCGCATTCAAAGGATCATCCTCCGCCATTTCCGCCAACTCCAGCATAATGCCACCACCAAACACATCGTCCCTTCACCCCCCCCGGTTGCATTCCATAGGGATCATTCCCTCCGTGACACCCTGGTCCACTCCTCCATCACCCCCGACTCCTCAACCCCCACCTACGGCACCTCCCCAAGCAAACGTAAAATATGCAACACCTGCCCCGTCACTTCCTCTCTCCTCACCGTCCAAGGACCCAAACACTCCTTTCAAGTGAAGCAGCATTTCACTTGCATTTCCCCCAACTTAGTCTACTGCATTCGTTGCTCCCAATGCAATTTCCTCTGCATTGGAGAGACCAAACGCAGACTGAGTGACCACTTTGCAGAACATCTTCGGTCTGTCCGCAAGCATGACCCAGACCTCCCTGTCGCTTGCCATTTCAACACTCCACCCTGTTCTCATGTCCACATGTCCGTCCTTGGCCTGCTGCAATGTTCCAAACTGGAGGAACAGCACCTCATCTTCTGACTAGGCACTTTACAGCCTTCCAGACTGAATATTGAGTTGCACAACTTTAGATCTTGAGCTCCCTCCTCCATCCCCACCCCCTTTCGGTTTTTTCCCCCTCCCTTTTGTTTTTTCCAATAATTTATATAGATTTTTCTTTTCCTATTTCCATTATTTTTAAATGTATTCCACCCATGGTTTATTTCACTCCACCCCCACTAGAGCTACATTGCTTGTCCTGCTCTCCACTCTTAATTAGCATATTCTTTTAGATAATATCACCACCTTCAACACCTCTTTGTTCTTTTGTCTGTGACATCTTTTGGTTATCTCCTCCTATCACTGCTTGCTTATCCCAACAACCACCCCCCTTCTTTCCCACCAACCCCCACCCTTAAACCAGCTTATATTTCACCCCTTTCCTATTTCTACTTAGTTATGTTGAAGGGTAATGAGGACTCGAAACGTCAACTTTGCTCCTCTCCGCCGATGCTGCCAGACCTGCTGAGTTTTTCCAGGTATTTTTGTTTTTGTTTTGAATTTCCAGCATCCACAGTTTTTTTGTTTTTAACAGCAAAGTCCAATCAGAGTAGTTACTTGTGAACTCACTGGTGTCTCAGCAGGGTCGATGAATGAGAAAACCCCTTCTTACATACAAAGCAGGTGAATGGCTTCTATCCAGTGTGAACTCGCTGGTGTGTTAGCAGGCGTAATGACCAAGTAAATCCCTTTACCCGCTCTGCAGGTGAACGGCCTCTCTCCAGTGTGAATTCGTTGGTGTACAGTGAGGTCAGATAAATGCCTGAATCCAGTCCTGCAGTGAGAGCACCTGAACAGTCTCTCATCAGTGTGAACACGTTGATGGCGCATTAGTTCCCCAGAACTTATATAATACTTCCCGCAGTCTGGCTTTTAAAAGGTCTCTTGTCAGTGTGAACTCGCTGGTGAGCCAACAGGTTGCATGACAAACTGAATCCCTTCCCACGCTTCAGCCAGATGATAAGCTGAAGCCTCGTCCACTCACAGAACAAATGTATGGTTCCTCCCAGCTGTGAATGGTGTTTTCAACTTCCGTGTTCAAAATCCAATGATATTCAGCTTATAATAAATTGGGTGACTGCATTAGATCCTCATGTGATGTTGAGTTTGAGTTTCGCAACTGCAAGTTCTCACCTTCTAATATCTTGTAAAAGTGATTTAAAACAGAAAAGGGGAGTAAGAGAGAACCATTAAAACATAAAGGCAGGGTGTGAACTTGAGCTGAATGAATCTGGTAATTTGTGGGGCCGGCACTAGGAAAAAGTGACCATGAAAACTGCTGGATTGTCGTAAAACTCCAACTGGTTCACTAATGTCCTTCAGGAAAGGAACCTACCATCGAGTTACCCTACACAAGACTCTATGGGAAGATTGAGAGAAAGGGATAGAGGGAGTGGTGAAGGAGAGGGATTTTATATTTCTACAACTGAGCCAGAAGTTTCCCACAGTTACTACATTTATACAGTTTCTCCCCAGTGTGACTGCGCTTGTGGCTCAACATGCTAGATGATTGGCTAGATGATTCTCATCCACAGAAAGCACATATGTACAATTTCTCCCTGTTGTAAACGCTGCTTTTTCCTTCCATGTTCAAAATTATATGATATTCAGATTAGAATAATCTGCCAGTCAGCCTGAACCTACACAAGGCCTTGGCCTCGATAGGGGGAAGGAGACAGAGAGGTGGGGAGATTTTATGTATCATCAACCTGATCAGAACTTTGACAAACCTTCTAAACCCTCAACCTCTACCACCTAAAAGTAAATCTTCCCCTTCTCACCCCCTGTAAAAGGAGTTTCCAAAATCCATCCCTGTCAGTCTAGGATAGAAATTCACAGCATCCTCTCCTCCTACTGACAGGGGCAGGGATGACCGCGCATGCGCCCCACTGCGTTTTGCTCCCTATGAAGATGGCGGCCGTTACCTTGGGCCTGTCATCAGGTTCAGCCCCGCGGCTGCTGCCCCGCATGGTCTAAATGCGGGATTGGTAGATTCTTAATTTTGTTCCCAGGCATCCACTGGGTGTTTATGAGGCCTTCTCGCCCATTCCGCCGCCTCCATTACCCACCTATAATCAGCCGCTGTTCACCGGTTGCGGAGTCGAGATGATTGGACCCACTGGAACTAAATGCGCATGCGCTATTCACAACCCACCACTGCGCCTGCGCCATGGTTTCCTATAGTGAGTATAGGGCACATTCTGTATTGTCATGGATGCTGGGTAAGATCCGCACCATTAAAACACCACATTGTTGAATAGAAAATTATGATTTGTGATCGGACTACGATGGAGCCATGGGGCCCAGATATAAAACTATTAAATTAATTGATACAGCAAACATCATAATTCTGTCCTGGGTATAATTAACAACAGAACAAACCACTATAGTTAGGTGTGAACTCACTGGAGTCTCAGCAGCTGGTGGGTGAGCAAGTAATTTTTTTTTTCCCCATTCACGGAACATTTAAACCACGTCTTGCCTGTAAGAGACAAGTGGATAAAATCTTTTGAACTTTTAAAGCTGGGGTGTGAACAGGTGGGCAAACTGAATAAATCCCATTGCACAAGTGTAGTGTCTGAGTGGTCTCTCTCCAGAATGACTGTGCTGCTGTGTCAGTGAATGGAATAACTGAATGAATCCATTTCCATGTTCAGCTGGTGAACAATCCATTCATGGGTGTGAATTGACTCATCAGTTTCCAGCTCAGATGAGGATCTCAAACTCTTCCGGTGATGAATTCCAGATTCTCAACATGCTCCCAGTAAAAAATACTGTCGATGCTGTAAATTGGAAATAAAAACAGACAATTCTGAAATTTCAAGCAGACCTGATAACATCTGCAGAGCGGAAATATAATTTACATTTCAGGTCTGCAACCTTTCAATGAAATGTTAATCATGTTTTCCAATCCACAGATGCTGCCAGACATGGTGAGGATTTGAAGCATTTTCTGTTTTTATCTTCTGTTGAAGAAGTTTCTCCTGAATTGCACATTAGTTTTATTGATGATGAACTTAAATTTATTCTCATCCATCTGCAACTGGAAACAGCTTTCACTTGTCTGCCTTGTCAATCCCTTTTATAATCTTAAAAACTCGATCAGGTCATCTGTCACTCTCTTTACCAGGGAAAACATCTCTAGCTTGTTCAATCTTTCTTGATAGGTATAACCTTGCAGTTTTGGCATTATTCCAGTGCAGATGCAACAACCACCCTTTCACCTCCTCAGTTCCCACATTCTAGGTCCCAAATACACTTTCCAAGTAATACAGCAAATTACTTGCACTTCTTTCAATTTAGGATCGTGTATTCACTGCTTATGATGTGATCCCCTCCACACTAAGGTGACTAAATCAATATTGGGCAACTGCTTTGTGGAACATCACCATTCAATCTTCAAATATATTCCTGAGCATCTGGTCATTTGCTATTTTAATTCTCTGCCCCACACCCGGTCTGACCTCTCAGTCCTCAGCCTCCTGCACTGATCATAATCATCACTCCCATTTTTTCAGAAGGTAGGTGCTGGTAATGGTTCTGCTATTACTATTTATGCCTATTCTGGACCTGTCTTTTATTTGTTCACTTGTCCCATTGGTTTATTGTCTCATCACAGAATTTTGTCTTGCATTATTCCCCCTTCATCATTTAATAACTCCTGCCTTCCATCAACAATGTTCATTCCTCCTCTTTACCTCTTATCCTTGACTCTGTACTTGTTTGTAAACTATTACATCTCTAAATTCTTCAACTTTTGATAAAGATTCACTCACCTTAAGCATTGATGCTGTTGTCCTCTCCATAGAGACTGTTTGACCTGCTGAGTGTTTCCAACAATATCTTTTGAGTTGAAATTTGCAGCCTCTGCTGTATTTTGTTTTTGGGTCACTGTGGATCAGTTTTCTCTCACTTAACGTGACCTGTTCAAAGAAGTTAAAGAAGGAGCTATTAAAGAATGAGGCAACAGTTATTGTCACCCTGTTCGAAAACAAATGGAACAAAATGTTAATTGATCATTTTTTACATAGTTTGATTGGATGTGGGGGTCACTGTCAGTTATGACCAAAGCCTAATTTCCATTGAATTTAGTGGCTTAATTAACCATTTTAGAAGGCAGTTAAAAGTCAATTACATCACCGTGGGCTGGGAGTCACATGAAGGTCAGACCAGGTAAGAACAGCAGATTTCCTCCTCTAAAGGAAATTCGAGAACCAGGTGGGTTTTTATGACAATCGATGATAGCTTCATAGTCACCATTACTGAGACTGGTCTTCAATTTCAGACTTACTGATGAATTGAATTTAAATTTCACCCACTGCCGTGGTGGGATCTGAACCTGTGTCCGCACTTCTGGATTATTAGTCCAGTGACCTGATCATCTTCCCTTAGCAATTGAAACACAAAGTTTCTATGTTGGCTCAAAGCAGGAATTTCACGTGTAAAGCAAACATTCTGCCCACTGCACTATGGAAATTAGTGTCAAACATCCGCGACCAAGGGGAGCTGACCATACATCTCTCAGTCCAATTCACAAAAAGGAAATGCTGGGAATACTGAGCGGACCAGACTGAGTTTGTGAAGAGAGAAACAGTTAATGGTTCAAGACACTGAACTTCCATCAGGACTGGAAAAAAGACACACAATAAATTTTTCAAACAAATGCACTGTCTGAGAATGGGGGAGGGGTAAATAACTGAAGAGAAGGTTTGTAATCAGTTGGAGGTATTGAATAACAAGGTTGAAGGTAGGAGGTATTGAATAACAAAAGGATGATGATGCAAGGCAAAAGCGAGGGTAATGGAACTAATGAAGAAACTAAAGGTGGGAGAGCCATTCTGTATCTGTAATCTATTTCTGCTCTGATTGGAAATGTGTTCCTTCTTTGTTGATTCATTTCACTTCTGTCCTACACTGAAAACTTTCAATCCTTCTCCACCGTTACCTTTCACAAACATTTCATTGAACAAACACACACAGTCACACAAGAAAACAATCACCATTTTGAAGCACTGAAACAATGAAGTCATAGAAATATTTTCATAACCATCTTGTTCATGCTTCATATCAATATTTTAGAGGTAACTTTTACTTTGGGGAAGATTAAAATTGTTAGAGTAAGGTTATTAAAATTCTGGACTTTAGAATTTGCCAGGACACCTCAAGAAATGACAGTTCAAAGGCTGGTCCGTGTTTATTCAATATGATCAGAATAGAAGAGAGAGATCAATAAAATGGCAGGGGAGCTCGTTTAGCCAGAAATCTGGAGACAGAGTGTGTGTGAGTTCTATTGTCCTGTCTTTGTTAAAGAGATGAATTATTTAAGCAGACTTCAGGGTTAAGGGGTTTGGTTAATTAGTGTAAATATCTATTGGTACATGGGCTCTTTGTAAAAATGTCATCATACCATTGTACATTAGGTCACACTTACAAACTTGTCCCTTGCACTTCCTGTGAAGTGGAGGGCAGTTTTCACTGGCGGTTTCAGTGGTTTGAAGAACAGAGTGATGCACAGACACAGTGCGGTCTGATGAAAAGTCAGAGACCTGAAATGTAAACTATGTCTCTTTCTCCACAGACGCAAGCAGATCTGCTGAAAACTCCAGCATTTTCTGTTTTATTTCTGATTTCCAACATCTGCAATATTTTGCTTTTCCTTAACTGGAGAGGGCTGATATTGTGGAACTCATTGCAGGAAGGCAGAAAATACTGGAAAAACTCAGCAGGTCCGGCAGCATCTGTGGGGAGAGAAACAGAGTTAACATTTCGAGTCCGTATGACCCTTCTTCAGAGCTGAAGAAAAGTGGAAATGTGATTAAAGGAGGTGGGGCAGGTGGAGCTTCATAGAAGGCCAGCGATAGGTGGGGACAAAGGAGGGATTGACAAAGATGTCATGAACTAAAGGACAAAGGGAGTGTTAATGGTAGTGGTTAGTGCTTTAAAAAAAGATGCTGATAGTGGCATAAAGATAAGAAAGCAGAATGCGATAATAGCGGAACAAGGGTGGCATTGTGTGAAGGAACAACATTGGACAAGTAACAGATGGCCCTGTAGGGGATGGGGTTTGGGGAGCAGATGGAGTGTGGTAGGGTGGGAAAAAAGGATAGAAAATGGGATCGAAGGGGGATATAAAAAAGTGGATAAAACAACGGATAAATGAATAAAAATTAAGATAAAAACGTGGAAAAAAAACTAAATGTAGAAAAAAGGGTTGAAAATGGAGGAGAGAGTTCATGGTCTGAAGTTGTTGAACTCAATGTTAAGTTCAGGAGGCTGTAAAGCGCCTAATCAGAAGATGAGGTGCTGTTCCTCCAGTTTGCGTTAGGCTTCACTGGAACATTGCTGCAGGCTAACGACATGTGGGCATGAGAACAGGATGGGGGGGTTGAAATGGCAAGTGACTGGAACGTCTGGTTCATGCTTGAGGACAGACCAGGGGTGTTCTGCAAAGCGGTCACCCAATCTGCGCTTGGACCCCCTGATGTAGAGGAGACCACATTGGGAACAGCAGATGCAGTAGACCAAATTGAAGGAGGTGCAAGTGAAGCAGTGCTTCACTTAAAAGGAGTGTTTGGGCCCTTGGACAGTGAGTAGGGAGGAGGTAAAGGGGCAGCTGTTGCGCCTTCTGCGATTACATAGGAAGGTGCCATGGGAGGGGATGAGGTGTTAGGGATGATGGAGGAGTGGACCGGGATGTTCTGGGGGGAACAGTCCCTATGGAATACTTAAGGGAGGGGGGGGGGCTCCATCTGCTCCATTCCCTTTAACAGTATAAATTTAATCACATTTCCACTTCTTGTCAGCTCTGAAGAAGTGTCATAAGGGCTCAAAAAGTTAAGTCTGTTTCTCTCTCCACAGATGCTGCTAGATCTGCTGAGTTTTCCCAGCATTTTTTGTTTTTGTTTCAGATTTACAGCATCTGCAGTATTTTGCTTTTATCATTTCAGGAAGAGTTTGAGATTCCCTTCTGAGCGTAAAGTGATGGGTAAGATCACAGCATGGAAATATCATCACCAGCTGAAGGTGGAAAGGGATTCAGCTGGTCATCCCATTTACCGACACAGCAGCACAGTCACAGTGCAGAGAGACCTTACACATATTTCACGAATGAGAAAGGAGTTACTTAGTTTTCTCACCTCTCAATCCACCAACTTTGAACGTTCAAATGATTTGATTCACAATCAGTGCATTCTGACTAGCAAGAGGCAGCTTAAGTGTTTTGTGTCTTGGAAAAACTCCACGCACTGACAGTCCAGTGAGTTTCTATCTAACTATTAAAGTATCAATTTCTATTAATTACACCCAGGATAGAAATATGGTGGAGGGCCGTATCAATTGATTTAATAATATTATATTTTGGCCCTGTGACTCCAATCGATCACAAAACATAATTTTCTATTCATCAATATCATGTTTCAATGACCGGAGTCTTACCCAGCATTCGCGGCGGGGCAGAACGTGCCCTATCCTCGCGGCAGTAGCTTCTTGCGCAGGCGCACTACCGGGTGTGATTCGAACATGCGCTTTGCGGGGACATGTCCGCAGTCGAAGCCGCGCCAGGAACTGGTCGAAACTGTTCACAAATATCGAGTCCAGGCAAGTAAATTAAGCCGGTGGATTGGAGGCGGCAGAGTGGGCGGGGAGGCTTGATAAATAACCACTTGCTGCCTCAACGTCGGAACAAGGAGCTAGAGCTCTCGAGGTCGCAGCGAACGGGGAGGTAGTTGCGGGCCGCGGTTGTCAGTCACAGGCCGCAGTTAACAGCCGCCATCTTTACAGGGGGCAAAGTGCAACAGAGCGCATGCGCGGTCATCTTTGTCCCTGTCAGTAGGAGGAGAGAATATTGTGCATTTCTATCCTGGACTGACAGGGATGGATTTTGGAAACTCCTTTTACAGCGGGTTAGAAAGGGAGGATTTACACACAGCAAACTCAAACTCCTCTGCCATAGGTCTTTAAAATTCTGATTGGGTTGGACAGATAGATGTGGACAGAATGTTTACACTTCTTGTTCGTAATAAATCCAAGAGGAAAACGGGAGATATTTCTGTCCTCAGACAGCTGTTAGAATGTGGAACTCAATACTACAGGAAGTGGTTGAGATAAATCCCTTAGATGTTTTCAAAAGTAAACTAGATGAGAACAAGAGAAGAAAGGGATTAGAAAGATAAACTGAAAGGCTGAGATGAGGTCGGCAGAATGGGAGGAGACACCTGTGGAGTAGAAACTCCAAGACAGACCAAATAGACCGATTAGCCTGTTTATGTAATGTATGTTCCATGTAATTCTTTGTAAACTTATTTTACAGAAAAAAGAGGAAGATTTGCAGTCAGGAAAAGTAAACCAAACTTTACATTAAAATCTGACAGTCTCTCAATTCATCTGGATCATTTTATATCTGAAGGATTTAATTGACTGTCTCAGTTGGAAACTGGTGAGAGGCTGTTCATCTGCTCCTCCTGTGTGAAGGGATTGATACAGCTGGTAAACATGCTGACATGACAGCAAACTCACAACAGTGAGAGGCTGTTCACCTACTCCGTGTGTGGGAAGAAATTCATGTGTTCACCCAACCTGCTGGCACACTAGCTCAATCACTTTGATGAGGAGCCTCTTCAATGCTCTGACTCTGGGAAAAGCCTTGAATCCTCTGAGGAACAGGTCCAACACCAGCAAGTTGACACTGATGAGAGACCGTTCAGCTGCTCCCACTGCGGGAAGAGGTTCAGGCTGTCCTCCCGCCTCGCGGAGCACCAGCTCTTTCACACACATGAGAGGCCATTCAGCTGCTCTCACTGTGGGGAGTCGTTCAGCAAGTCAGTGCATCTCACTGAGCACCAGCAAGTTCACACCAAGGACAGGCTGTTCAGTTGCTCCCAGTGTGGGAAGAGATTCACTCAGTCCTCCCATTACACTGAGCACCAGCTTGTTCACTCCGATAACAGACCTTTTAAATGCTCAGAGTGTGAGAAGACCTTTAAAAGACACAGTGAACTGCTGAGACATCAGTGCACTCACACCAGCGACAGGCCATTCACTTGCTCTGTGTGTGGGGAGAGCTTCACCCATTCAGTCCAACTTCTGAAGCATGAGGGTGTTCACAATGGGGAGAAACCCTTCATCTGCTCTGTGTGTGGGAATGGATTCACTCGGTCATCCAACCTTCTGGCACACCAAGGTGTTCACACCGAGGAGAGGCCGTTCACCTGCTCTGACTATGGGAAAACATTTACTCGATCATTCCACCTTCTGAAACACCAGCGAATTCACACAGGGGAGTGACCGTTCACCTGCTCTGAGTGTGGGCAGGGATTCACACGGTCATCCCAGCTGGTGAGACGCCAGTGAGGTTACATGGGGAGAGGCCGTTCACCTATTCCATGTATGAAAAGAGAGGTCCTGAATCCACCCAATACACTGAACACCAATGTGTTCACTCTGATAAGAGAATTTTTAAATGTTCTGAATGTGAGAAGACCTTTACAAGAAGCAATGATCTGCTGAGGCACCAGCATATTCACACTAGGGAGAGGCCGTTCCTTTGCTCTGAGTGTGGAAAGACATTTGCGCATTCATCTGATCTGGTGAAACACCAGCGCACTCACTCTGGGGAGAGGTCATTCCTCTGCGCTGAGTGTGGGAAGAGATTCACTCGGTCATCTGATCTAGTGAGACACCAATGCACTCACACTGGGGAGAGGCCGTTCACCTGCTCCGAATGTGGGAAGGGATTTGCTCACTCAGGCACCCTGCTGACACACCAGCAAATTCACACTGGGGAGAGGCCGTTCACCTGCTTCGGGTGTGGGAAAGGATTTACTTGTTCACACCGCCTGCTGAGACACCAGCGAGTTCACAGGTCACCAGTAAAGTTGGATTTTCTTGATTTTGCTGCTGAGAATTACGTCCAGGACTGAACCTTTTCTCCTTTCTACCTCTAGATTATTTCAGTTCTCAGACCTTCAGTTACTCTCTTGGAAAAGTCCCAGCTCCCCATACCTTCCAGAGTGTCTTTCTTAGCCTTGGGATCTAGGGAAGGCATCTGTAAGACATTTTCCTGATGTAAAGCACTTTGGGACACCCTGAGGTGGTGAAAGGTGCTATATAAATGCAAGTCTTTCTTTTCTCTGTGTTTTGCCTGTAATGGAAAATGCCTGAATCTTTTTCCCAGTGGAACCTTTGCTGCTATGAAATGTTAGTGAATATTAATAAGCCTCACATCCTGCTGCAATTATGTAGAAAGGGGATGTGTAAAGAGCTGGTCTTTGTATGGTGATGTGAACCAAGGAAACGGTATTTGTGTGTGATAGTGACACAGCCTTGTGCTCACATTCAGAACAATGCACAGATATCCTTGTGGTTACTGTTTGAGCAGAGTCATCACGAATGTCGTGAACAAGTTAAATATAAATATCTCCAGTGTAGCTGCAGCTTGTTAGATCAGAGGTGGGGAGAATGGGGCAAATGAAATTGAACACAGATAAATGTGAGGTAGCAGATTTTGGTCAGAAGAATAAGGAGGTCACTTATTCCTTGGAAGGTCTGAGTCTGGGTGGGGTAGAGGAACAAAGAGATCTCCGAGTATAAATACAGCAATCAGAGCAAGGCCATAAAAAGAGAAAACCAAGTAATACGTTTTATTTTGCAAGGAATGGAATTGGAAAGTTGGGAGGTTCTGCTAAAGCTGCCTGGAAACTTGGTTAGACCACACTGAGAATAAAGAGTGCATTCTGGTCACCATTTTATAAAAAAGGATAGAGAGACACCGGAGAGGGAACAGAGAAGATTTACGAGGATGATTACTGAAATACATATGAATCAGAATCACAGTGCAGAAGAGGCCGTACAGCCCATCAAGTCTGCACCGACACGTGAGAAACAGCTGCCCTACCTAATCCCATTTATCAGAACTTGGCCCAGAGCCTTGAATGTTATGACGTACCAAGTTCTCATGCAGGTACTTTTTAAAGGATGTGGGGCAACCCGCCTCCACCACCACCACCACCCTCCCAGGCAGCACGTTCCAGACCATTACCACCCTCTGGGTAAAAAAGTTTTTCCTCACATCCCCCATAAACCTCCTGCCCCTCACCATGAACTTGTGTCCCTTCGTGACTGACCTTTCAACTAAGGGGATCAGCTGCTCCCTATCCACCCTGTCCATGCCCCTCAAAATCTAGTACACTTCAGTCAGGTCACCCCTCAGTCTTCTTTGCTCCAATGAAAACAACCCAAGTCTATCCAACCTCTCTTCATAATTTAAATGTTTCATCCCAGGCAACATCCTGGTGAATCTCCACATGTCCACTCCAGTACAATCACATCCTTTCTATAATGTGGCAACCAGAACTGCACACAGTACTCCAGCTGTGGCCTCCTTGTTAAATTACTCCTTCCAAAGTGTATCAATTCACACTTTTCAGGGTTAAATTTCATCTGCCACTTATCTGCCCATCCTGTCTATTTCTTCCTGTAGCCCAAGACACTCAACCTTACTGTTAATCACTTGACCAATCTTTGTGTCATCTGCAAACTTACTAATCTTACCCCCCACGTAGTCATCTATGTCATTTATATAAATGACGAATATTAGGGGACCCAGGACAGATCTTTGTGGTATGCCACTGGACACTGGCTTCCAGACATGAAAGCAACCTCCTGTCATCATTCTCTGTCTCCTTCAACTGAGCCAATTCTGAAACCACCTTATCAAATTACCCTGTATCCCATGTGCATTTGGCTTCTTTATAAGTCTCCCATGTGGGACCTTGTCAAAGGCTTTACTGAAATCTATATAAGCTACATAAACTGCACAACTCTCATCTACACACCTGGTCATCTCCTCAATAAATTCAATCAAATCTGTTCGGCATGACTTCCCTCTGACAAAGCCATGCTGACTATCCCTGATCAAACCTTGCCTGATTCGGGCCTGAATAGGTGTTGATTACTATTTGAAGCTTAATTAGTGTGAGGTCATCTCAGCTCACTTCAGCTCTATTTAAGAAAGGGACTATTAGAAGCACACGAGCAGGGGAGCGACTTCAACTTGAGTGAGACACAGCCAGAGTGAATGTGCGTCTTGGCAATTTGCTGCACAGTGGGAATTGAACTGGTAAGTCTTTCTTTTTAATTTCTCTGAGTTCAGTAGTCTAGTTAAAAGGTCGCTAAGGTAGCTGACTTACCTGACTGTGTGACAATTAACTGTCAATCACCTGAAGCCTGATTAGGGTCTGAATAGGTGTTGATTACTACTTGAAGCTATATTCAAGACATTAGTGCAGTTAATGCTTGGCCTAAATGGCCAAGTGGTTATGGTACTGGGTTTGTAACCCCAAGATCAAGAGTTCAAATCTCACAATGGCAAACTATGAAACAATGTAACTTCATCTGAAACAGATAGAAACAGGTTTACTCAAAAGAGTATCAAGAGTTCAAATCTCACAATGGCAAACTATGAAACAATGTAACTTCATCTGAAACAGATGGAAACGGGTTTGTACTCGAAAGAGTTACTGCAGTCGATCCTCTCTGATTATCACCAGACTTGACCATGACTCTATTTATATTGTACATGACTCTGTTATTTGTGCCCTTGATGCTGTCTCAGATGTTACAAACTAGACCATGTTTCTGTTTATGTTTCATTAGACCCTGTCTCAGTTATTTGACCATGTCTCTAATTATATCTACCTGTATTACACGAGGCCCTGTATTAGTAACATTACTAACAATTCGCAAGTACTGAATTAGGTGTAAAGTGTTTTGTCACATTTGGTGATCATGAAATGAGCTATATAAATGTAAATATTTCTTAATATTATTTTGAACTGTACTAGACCCTGTCCTGGTTCATAGTACATTAGACCCGGTGTACTGATTACTGCACTAGACCCTGTCCCCGTTTATAATGCACTCAGCCCTGTTTTGCTTCTAACTTACTTTGACCATGGCTCAGTTATTGCCTTATAAAACCAGCCCACTATTTGCACTACACTAGGTCCTGTCAAATCAGCTACTGCAGTCGTCTGCGCCACTGTAATTTGGGCCCTCTGTCTGTTACATTACAGTGGGCCATATCACAATATATCTTAGTTATTATTGCACTAGAGTCAGACCATGTCTTGCTTAATATTCCACTAGACACCATCCTTTTCATTACTGCACTGGACCCTGTCTCAGTTGAGATTATCTTGGGCCATGTCTCAGTCATCCCTACACTAGACCCTGTCTCAGTTTATATTAGATCCTGTATCAATAACCAATTGCAGGGTTATGGAGAAAAGGCGAGAGAGTGTGATCAACTAAGTTATGCTAAAAGATCAGACGGGCCAATTGTCGTATTCCTCTGGTGGAACCATTGTTTGATTCTTATACTAATGGCGGCCGCAGTCCCCACAATCCCCCGCGCCCCAGAAACCGCTCTATCCAACTCGCTCCTTTCCCCAGGCGCTGAGAGTGCGCATGCTCCCCAGGACCAGCCGCGGGGCATTCTGGGCGGCTCCTTTGTTGTGAGTCGGACTCGGTGGAAACGGGAGAAGAAACCGGGAAGCGGCGGCCAGGATGGGGGAGGCGCTGCAGCATCGCTTTAATGGGCGGCCCCGACCCCCCAGCCCGGAGAGATCACCGCACGGCCGCCGGGCCCGGCCGCTCTCATTCGGCCTCTGAGAGCCGCACTCGCTGTTCCTGAGGCTGCGCTCGCCCCCCGCTCAGTTTCTCCATTGAATCCTGTTTCTCTCCTTGTTTTTCCCAACTCAGATTCACCGCCTCATTTTCTTTTCTTCCTCTGAGCCCCTGAACTCCATCTGACAGGGTCATGTTGGAGAGCGGGCATTGACTGTCCTGGGAAACAACAGCAAGAGGAGCTCAGAGGCCGGAGGAGCAAAGGGAGCAGCGAGTTCAGTCACCAATCGGGGAGATTGAGGACTGGACCCTGAGTCAGTCAGTCAGGGGAGTCAGAGTGAACCCCTGGGGAATCATTCATCTCTGAAAAATTAAATAAGTATTTATTTTATCAACATTATTTAACATTTATCAGTTTAATTTTTTTTTATTCTTTGTTATCTCAATCCTAGGACATCGCTGCTGGAGTTCCTCAGGACAGTATCCTAGGCCCAACCATATCAATAACCAATTTTTCCATCATAAGTCAGACTTGGGAATATATTGCCGTTCCTTCATTGGGACTCTCTTCCTAACAGCGCTGACACCACATGAACTACAGCAGTTCAAGGAAGTGAACAGGAAGATTTGCTGACAGGAAACTCAAACCAAAAATCACGTCAAAATCTGACAGATTCACTCAATACATCAAGTGCTGGATATTAATGTAGAAGGAGAAATGTTTTAACCAATTGCACAGCCTGAAAAAAACATCTAATCATTCACAACAGAGATAAACTGTGTACGAGGTTTGGTCTGACCATCCAACATGGACAGCCACGAGGACACCAGCACCATGGAGAAACCATGGAAATGTGGGGAATGTGGGAAGGGATTTGGTTCCCCATCAAAGCTGGAAATTCATGAACGCAGTCATACTGGGGAGAGACCGTTCATCTGCTCCGTGTGTGGGAAGGGATTCACTAATTCATCCAACCTTCTGAGACACCAGCACATTCACACTGAGCAGAGTTCAGTCATCTGCTCCGTGTGTGGGAAGGCAATCGGTCATTCAACAAACTTTCAGAGGCACCAGCAAACTCACAGTGGAGTGAGGCCGTACACCTGCTCCGTGTGTGGGAAGGGATTCACTCAGTCATCCTACCTGCTGACACACCAGCGCATTCACACGAGGGAGAGTCTGTTCATCTGTTCTTTGTGTGGAGAGGGATTTAATCGATTATCTAGACTTCTGAATCACCAGAGAATTCACACTGGGGAAAGTCCATACACCTGCTTTATCTGTGGCAAGGGATTTAATCGGCCATCCAAACTACTGACACACCAGCGAATTCACACTGGGGAGAGGCCATTCACCTGCTCCATGTGTGGGAAGGGATACACCAATTCATCTGACCTGTTGACACATCAGCGAGTTCACACTGGCGAGAGGCCATTCACATGTTCCATGTGTGGAAAGGGATTCATTCGGTCATCCCACCTTCTGACACATCAACTTGTTCATACTGATCAGAGACCTTTTAAATGTTCTGAGTGTGAGAAGACCTTTAAAAGTGAAAAGGATCTGCTGACACACCAGCGAGTTCACACTGGGGAGAGGCCATTCACCTGCTCCGTGTGTGGGAAGGGATTCACTCAGTCATCCACCCTGCTGACACATCAGCGAGTTCACAAGTGACTATGGGGATTGAAATCTGTGGTTACTGTTGCTGTTAATCCTGTTCAGGATTGAATTCTTTCATTCTGACAGCTGGAGTTTGTTTCTGCTGAAATATAATTGTGCAAAGATGGGTGGTAGCTCAGAAGACTGGACAGAATTTTAAAAAGGAAAAGAATGACTGAAAGATTAATAAAGAGAGAAAAAGTCGAGTATGAGAGAAAGTGAGGTAGAAATATAAAGACAGATAGTAAAAGTAAATATTGATATCTAAAAATGAAAAGAGTTAACAAAGTGAAGGTTGCTCCTATAGAAAGTGAATCTGGGGAGTTAATAATGGAAAATAAGGAGATGGCAGATGAATTGAACAGGTATTTTGCATCGTCTTCACTACAGAGGATACAAGTAACATGCCAGGAATGGCTATAAATCAGGAATTGGAAAGGAGGGAGGAGCTCCAGAAAACAATCACCAGGGAAGTGGTACTGAGCAAATTGTTGGAGCTGCGGGCTGACAAGTCCCCGGGTCCTGAACGATTTCATCCTCGGGTCTTAAAAGAAGTGGCTAGTGAGATAGTTGATGCATTGGTTTTAATTTTCTAAAATTCTCTAGATTCGGAGAAGGATAGGAAAACCAGATAGGGAAATAGGAAATGTAACTCCTTTATTCAAATAGAGAGGGAGACAGAGAGCAGGAAACTATAAGCCAGTTAGCTTAACATCTGTCATAGGGAAAATGTTAGAAGCGTTATTACAGGGCACTTAGATAACTTCAAGTTTAATCAGGCAGAGTCAACAAGGTTTTGTGAGAGGGTGATCATGCTTAACCAATTTATTGGGGCTCTTTGAAGAAGTAATAGGTGCTGTGGATAAAGGGGAACTGGTGAATGTACTGTACCTATATTTCCAGAAGGCATTTGATAAGGTGCCTCATTAAAGGTTATTGCGGAAAATGAAATCTCATGGTGTAGGGGGTAACATATTGACATGAATAGAAGATTAGATAGCTAACAGGAAGCAGAGAGTAGACATAAATGGGTATTTTTCTGATTCGCAGGATGTGATGAGTGGTGTGCCACAAGGATCAGTGCTGGGACCTCAGCTCTTTATAATTTATATAAATGATTTGGATGAAGGAACCGATGGTACGGTTGCTAAATTTGCTGATGACACATAGGTAGGAAAATAAATTGTGAAGAGGACATAAGGAGACTACAAAAGGATACAAATAGGTTAGGTGAGTGGGCAAAAATCTGGCAAATGGAGTATAATGTGGGAAAATGTGACAGTGTCCATGTTGGCAGGACAAGTAAAAAAGAGGCATATTATTTAAATGGTGAGAGATTGCAGAGCTCTGAGATGCAGAGGGGTCTGGGTGTCCTAGTGCATGAATTGCAAAAGGTTAGTGTGCAGGTACAGCAAGTAATTAGCAAAGCTGAAAGAATGTTATCTTTCATTGCAAGGGAAATTGAATACAAGAGTAGAGAGGTTATGCTTCAGTTATACAGGGCACTGGTGAGACCACATCTGGAGTACTATGTGTAGTATTGGTCTCCTTATTTAAGGAAAGATGTAAATGCATTGGAAGCAGTTCAGCAAAGGTTTAGTTGATCATTACCAGGAATGGGCGGGTTGTCTTATGAGGAAAGGTTGGACAGACTAGGCTTGTATCTGCTGGAGTTTCGAAGGGTAAGAGGCAACTTGATTGAAACACATAAGATCATGAGGGGCCTTGTCAAGGTGGATGTGGAAAGGATATTTTCTCTTCTGAGAGAATCTTGAACTAGGGGCCACTGTTTAAGGGGTCGCCCATTTAAGTCAAAGATGAGGAATTATTTTTTTCTCTCGTAGGGTTGTGAGACTTTGGAATTCTCTTGCTCAAAAAGCAGTTGAGACAGAGTCTTTGAATATCTTTAAGGCAGAGGTAGATAGATTCTTGATAAGCAAGGGCTGAAAGGTTATCAAGGTTGGCAGGAATGTGTAGGTGAGATTACAATCAGATTGGCCATGATCTTATTGAATGGTGGAACAAGCCCGAGGGGCCGAATGGCCTACTCCTCCTAATTCGTATGTTCGTATATAAGTTAATAAACCATATCAATGGGCTGCTGTTTAATATTCTGGATAAATGTCACATAGCATGTCAAACTTTGTTTTCACACATTGTTGTACAATTTTGTCTTTCCCACCTGAGTGTTTAACATCACTTGCCTGGAGCTCAGAAAGAACAATCTGGGGGAGGATCATACGACAGGAACAGAACTTCAGCCTGGACACACTCCTTTAAGGTCATACTGAAAGGGACAAATGACACTTTGGTCTTTCTCATATTTCTTCACTGACAGCAAAACCCACATGTGGATTAATCCTGAGCTGTGTGAGAAATGTGTCACAGCCACTTCTGTGCAGTACATACAGCCTAAAGATGACCAAGGTCAGGCTGTGGAGTCCAAGGCCACATAGAAAAATGGATGGAAAAATACAAACTCCCTGTAAATCTAACCCTCTGATTTCTGTTTTGTAACCATCGTGTTTCAAAGCTGCTAGGCAGAGAGCAGAAGGCTCCTTTACAACTGTGATTGTACAACCTGAGTCAGGCAGTCTGGAAACATGCTGTTAAATCAGAGATTGGTGTAAAACTGTGCTCTGTTCCTGACTGAAACTGAAATGGCAGGAATAAGTCTCCAGTTTAAAAATGACTGTGGTGATTATTCTGTGAAGTTTTTAAGGTTTATTGGTGACAGTCCTGAGTCCACTACTTTAAGCCAATGTCAACAACAACTTGTATTGACATAGCACCTTTAACATAGTAAAACGTAGCTAAAAATAAATAGTGTAAGGTCTGTCTTAAAATAACACAAGGAGGAATTCACAGGATCCTTTTAACTCCTGGGACAATTATACAACAGATATTTGATCTCCAGATAAAGAAGGACCTACACCGTGTTTCCAAGAATTCCCTGCTAAATTGATGTGTGTGTGTGTGTGTTAGATCCCAGGATTTTTAGTCTTCCTCCAGTATTAACTGTACTTCCCAATTTGGGAATCAATTAATTCATAAATCACTTCACTTCCTCATGTCATTGTACACTCTGCTACTGAATTAAAGATTTAATGAACTGTACAACAAAGTTTTGTTAACTGGGAATTCTTAACTGTGATTTACTGTAATTCTGCTCCCAAATTTTAAAATTGGGTTTCTGATTTCTGAGTCCAAATCGTTTATATAAATTTGAATAACAGTGGTCCCAGCATTGCCCCCTGTGGAACATCAATTCCCATCTTTTACCAGTCTGAGTTGCTACTCTTAACCTCTTCTCTCTGTTTTCTGTTTTGTGACCCACTTGTTATCCATAACATGTGTACAAGGTGACCAAGATCAGGCTGTGTGGAGTGAAGGGCCAGGTAGCAGATGGATGGAAAGATGGCTACAAAACCGAAATCAGAGGGTTAGATTTACAGGGAGTTTGGAGCCATCTTTTCATCCATTCTGCTCTGTGGCCTGACCTTCACCGAGACCATCGATATAAGGGGAATTATCTGGAATATCAATAGGAAAGTAGGGGCTGCAATTATGCAAAGATATCCTGTATTGTCTAAAATCTCCCACCAGGGCTGATCACCAGGGTGGCCAGAGACCACCTAATATCTATTGGTGGCTTAGCTCTTTGTCATTGTGTCTGTTCAAGATGTTGTCCATTACAGATTAAGGTTCAGAGAAAGTGCTGGAATTAGATAGTCAAAAATGCTTTGAGTCCCTGGATGGTGATGTTTACTTGAATTTCTATAACTCTTTGGTCCTTAGAGACACTGATACTTTTATCGTCAGTATTCGGGTTGGCGGTGTGAGGCAAAACCTGGTCCACTGCTCGATAGGAAGTGTATCCATGTGGGTTTGTGTGTATGTGTGTTGTGTCAAACCAAGTGGAAGGTCCCACTTTCTTTGTAACAACATGGAGAATCTTTTTTTCAAGATCCCTTCCTTTCCCCGCATTATTATCCTCAGTTCAGAAAACCTTTGTGTACATCGTCCTTCAGCACGCTACTGTCTGCACTAAATACTTCCATCGGTCTTATTAACAGATAGGAATGGGATCACTGATATCACAGGAATAATTTCTGAAATACTGTCATTCTGATTTTAAAGCTTCCTGGAGTAAGACATTGATCCAGACCTTCCCACCTAACACCAATCCTTATTCCCATCTGAGTTCCAGATTTTAATGTGATTGTCTCATATGTTTAGCACCTATCCATCTGTGAGAGATGATGGGAATACATCCTCAGAACTTTGGTGAGATCTGCTGCACTTCATCTGATGGCTGACCAAGCCGATACTGTAAAGGCAAAGGTGCCTCGTATGAAGGTTTTCCTGACTCGTGTTGTGGAATGATCTCTCCTGACACCTTGTTTGTCTGTGTTGGAGTTTCTGAAATGACATGTTACTGTGGTGATGAACTCCTGCCCACAGCTGGTGTTTCCAATTGCATCAATCATCAGTTAGCTTCCCACTTGTCATGATTAATGTTGAGGGCTTTCATGTCTCATCTTTGAAGCTTTGTGATTGTGCAATATGGAAAACATGTTTAACCTCTTTAAACCTGGTTCAGCACATCCCCTCCACATACATTACAACAAATTGTCTTTGAGATCAGTTTTTCCTTTACATTCTGTGTTGTTCTGAATATTAACTTTATCCCTGACCTGTCCTAACCCTCCTGTCGGTTCATTAATTGAAACCAAGGACTTTTTTTTGCAAAAATATACTTTATTCATAAACCTTCAACAACATTTCAAACCATTTCAAAATCACCATCACAAAAATACAATCAGGTTCAACTTTTACAACATGAATCACAAGGTGGATCAGTACAAACAATGAATATTACAATCAGTGGCAGACATTCATTTTGAGCTGTACATCCCGAGGGGCTCTTCACAGTTCCCAGCCCCTCGGTGCACTATGGCGGAAAGGTCTTAGGCAGCGACCCTTCCCCATTGCGCCTTTGCGGTGGCTGCCCCAAGCTTTAGTGCATCATTGAAACCAAGGACTCCCCTTGTTCTAATGGTGAATTCCCTGTCTGCCCAGTTATTCCTTAAGGTTGTGCCTTGTTTCACTGTGATCCCACGTTTCAGTAACAAATGTTGAAACATATGCTCCACACCCACAGGGTTTCATCTGTTTAAAGCCTCAAACTGAAAGGTCCAGTTTTCTTCTGGAGTTTGAGGCAAATCAGCTTCCAAAATGATGCAGAGTTTCAGCTAATGAGGGAGATCCTGGTTCAGCCCCGCCCCTCATTCACTCCAATTGGCTGGAGGGCCAGCCGCTCCCTTTTGGTCCCGCAGTCCTGCCCCCTCTTCCTATTGGTCCAGAGCTGCCGTCAATCACCCAGGCATCGTGATAGGAACATGCGCAATGTGGCTGCTGGACATCAGTGCGCAGGTGTAATCCCGCCTCGAGTTTGGAGCATGCGCAGTGTGCTTGTTTGTCATGTCCGCAGCCGGTAAGATAAAGGGCGGAATTGAGGGAGAGATGCAGCCGGCGGGTGGACGGGCAGGTTTCGTAAACACCTTGAGCCGTTCTGAAGTCAGAATAACCAGCTACCGGTTCATCGCTGGTATTTGTGAGCTGCAGTTGCCCCGATCCGCGTCCCTCGGTGAGAGACCCGGGTTAACGGCCGCCATCTTGTGCAGCAAGGCGCATGCGCGGTCATCCCTGTCCCTGTCAGCAGGAAGAAAGAATATTGTGAATTCCTATCCTGGACTGACAGGGATGGATTTTGGAAAATTATTAATTCATTGATTTTATTATCAGTCCTGCAGACAGGAGCTGGAGGACTGAACCCAGGCAGAGGAGAGGGAGGGATAAAACTGGGAGTGGAGGAAAGAAATGGTGGGGTGGTGAGATGGGTTTGGATTTCAGCCCAGGGAGGAGGGAGAGTGTGTGGGACGGGGATTTACAGCTTTGGGGAAACAAGAGAAAAAACAATATTCCATTAAAACTAGAATTGTCTGTTCTGAATTTCTATTCTAGACTGACAGTGATGACTTTTATAAACTCGTTTTCCAGGGTATTAGAAGGGAAGCTTTTGCAGATGTGAAACTCAAACCAAACATCTTCTGACAGAGTCACTCGATTCATCAGGACCTGAATATTCTCAGAATTTGAATATGGAAGGAGAAATGTTTGTCTGTTCTGTTAGTGGGGAAAGATACTGAACTTCAGTGTCACTGGAAAAACACCGAGACACACACACACACCCTAGTGAGAGTGTTCAGTGAACTGACTGTGGAAAGAGCTTTAACCAGTTAAACAGCCTGAAAAAGCATCACATCGTTCACAGTGAGGAGAAACCATACACATGTTCTGTTTTGGACAAAGTTTCAACTGATCATTCAACTTGGAGAGACACAATGACACCCACACTATGGAGAAACCATGGAAATGTGAGGACTGTGGGAAAGGATTCAGTTACCCATCCCTGCTGGAAAACCATCAACACAGTCACACAGGGCAAAGGCCATTCATGTGCCCTGTGTGTGGGGAGGGATTTACTCAGTCAATCCACCTTCTGACACACCAGCGTGTTCACACTGGAGAGAGGCTGTTCACTTGCTCTGTGTGTGGGAAAGGATTCACTGGGTTATCCCACCTGCTGTCACACCAGCGAATTCACATTGAAGAGAAGCCATTCAGCTGCACTTCTTGCGGAAAGAGTTTCAGACAGGCATCCTCCCTCATTTTACACCAGCGAGTTCACACTGGGGAGAGACCGTCCACCTGCTCCATGTGTGGGAAGGGATTCACAGTTTTACCAAACCTGCTGAGACACCAGCGAATTCACACTGGGGAGAATCCATTTAGCTGCACTTCCTGTGGGAAGAGTTTCTGACAGTCATTCAACCTCACTGCTCACCAACGCACTCACACTGCAGAGAGACTGTTCACATGCTCCGTGTGTGGGAAAGGATTCAGTTGGTCATCCAACCTCACCGCACACCAGCAAGTTCACACTGGGGAGAGGCCGTTCACTTGCTCGCTGTGTGGGAAGGGATTTGCAAAGTCTTTCAACCTGCTGACCCACCAACGCACTCACACTGAGAAGAGGTTATTCAATTCTTGGTGTGTGGGAAGGGATTCACTCAGTCACGATGCCTCCTGAGACATCAGCAAGTTCATAAGTGACTGCAGTGGTTGGATTCTGCTGTTCTTGCTGCTTGTAAGCTTGTTTAGTATTGATAGTCTGGCAATATTTTGTTTCTGCTGATGTTAGCAACAGTGTAACTGGCTGAAGTTTAATGTTCTGGAGATGTCACTGATTTTCTGGACTGCTGTGTCCCCTTTTGAAAGCACCATCTGTGATCCTTCCCTTTAATTTCAAAAGCTTTCAGTGGGAACCCCTTGACAATAAAATTATGAACTTTTACTACAATCGTAAATTGATATTTGGTGAAAAATCTCCAATTCAGTGTCTGAAAGATTTAACTGCAGGGATCTAAATTATTTTTTCAATGCCAATGGGAAGAGGATAACCAGGGAAAGAGTAGGGCCCATTAGGGACCAATGGTCCTTGACACCTTGACTAACATTCAAGGCTATGGGCCAAGTGCTGGTAAATGGGATTAGGTAGGAAGGTCAGGTGTTTCTAATGTGTTGGTGCAGACTCGAAGGGCCTCTTCTGCACTGTGTGACTCTGTGATTCTGAGAAGATTTCAGGTGTGACTGGAAAAATGCAGAGACACACAAACCCTGGTTAGAGCACACCTGAAGAACAGTGTTCAGTTCTGGGCAACAAACATCAGGAAGGATAGAATGGCCTTGGAGGGAGTGTAGCACATATTTACTTGAGTGATCTGAGCTCCAAGGGTTAAATTACAGAATGAGATTACACAAAAGAGTCACAGAGTCATTATGGCACAGAGGAGGCCATTAGGCTCATTGAGTCCATGCCATGTAGAGCAATCCAATCAGTCCCATTCCCCTTATCTATCCCCGTATCCTTGCAAGTTTATGCTTCTGTCCACTTTCCTTTTGAAATTACTCACCACATGTCCATTTTCACCCCCCTCATAGGCAGTAACCTCCAGGTCATTGCCACTCACTGTGTAAAAATATTCTTCTTCACATCTCCCGCACCTTTTACCCAAAATCTTAAACCTCTGTCCTTGAGTCCTTGTACGATCAGCTGATGGCAATAGCTTTTCTTTGTCCACCATATCTAAACCTGTCATAATCTCGTACACCTCTACCAATCTCCCCTCAACCTCCTTTGCAGGAACCATTCTGGTAAATCTCCTCTGCACCTTCTCAATGGCCTTCACATCCTTCCTAAAGTGAAGTGACCAGAACTGGATGCAATTCTCGAATTGTGGCCTAACCAGAGTTTTATAAAGAATTCAACATAACTTCCGTGTTTTTGTTCTCAATGTCACTATTTATGAAGCTCAAGATCCAATCGGCTTTGCTAACCACTCTCTTAATACATTCTATCACCTTCAGAGATCAAAGCTATGAAGCCTCAGGTTCCTCTGTCCCTGCACACTCTTTAGAGCTGTGCCATGAATAATATTTTCCCCCTCCCTATTCCTCCTGATAAAATACATCAGCTCACTGTGAGGGTTGTAATCCCTGGAATTTATAAGATTAAGAGGTGATTTGATCAAAGTTTTTGGGATATTAATTGGAACTGACAGGATAGATAGAGTGGAACTATTTCCACTGGTTGGGGAATCTAGGACGAGTGCGCGGAGTCTAAACATAGAATAAGGTTCTAGTAACTTTTCAGGGAGAGAGTTCTGGATCCTGACAACTCTCTGTTGATGCACTTCCCTGTTTTTGTACTCAGTACCTCTATTTATGAAGCCCAAGACCCTATATGCTTCACTGATACCCCCTCAATCTGTCCTGCCACATGAAATTGGTTCCATAAATGGTTTAATCATCACTCGTACTCAAAAAGCCTACAGAATGACACAAGACTTAAAATAGTTCCTGTACTATGTGCCCTGAGTACCACACACCCATCCCCAAAGTTATGTCATCCCATCTACAAGGACTTGATGTTTGGATGATAAGGGAATTATCCAGGGATTTCAGAAGTCAGAATGCAGGGAGAGAGATGGGTGGACTATGACCACACAGTAGCCAAGACCCCAGTGTTAAGGCAGTTTTCGGAAAACACCGTGATCGTCCCTGTGATAGTGACACCAGTAAAAAGGGTGGAGGGAAGAGAGGGATCAGTAACTGGGCTGGAATAGGGGCCACAGCTGCTGGGAAGCACTTAGACATGGAGAATATGTGGGAACAGGACGAGGCTGTGAGGCAGCAATGGACAGGAATCTTTAGTAAAAGAAATAAAAGGCAGAGAGATGAAATCCTGGAACAAGAAGGAGTGAAATCCAGAAAAGAGATGGTGGACGGACTGATCGAGAGAAAGGAAACGGTCAGTGAGATCATTCAGCAGAATAAGATTGAGGTGAAAAGTCAGAACATGTCTAAAGCTGTTCCCTGTGTGATGTAAGGAGGGTTTTTATTGGATCAGGTACAACAAGGCCAGGATGACATTGAAAAGCAATAGAGTCCAAAGGGTCTGAAGGGGGAGAGTTAATAAACTCAGGGAGTCACAGGCTGCACAATCTTCAAGTGTGAGCCCAGACTCATTTTAAAACAGTGAACAAATAAATCCCTGATTTTACTGAGACTCTTTTCCGTGTCCCAGCTCCTGTAAATACTGACGGGAAAGGGACTGGAATCTCCGGAGGCTCCACACCGCTGGCTGCTTGTGAGGAAGTGAACTCCAATCAGATTAATGTGCTTCTGCTGTGAGTATTTAATAAAGTGTCCGAACCTCTCATTGTGCTTCCTGTCCAATATCCCCCTCATCCATTGATCTTCTGTTTTACCAATGGGGAAAAAAAATGCCCATTCACAGATTGGTCTCGATGGCGGCTGGTTTACCCAGAATCCCCATGGGTTAGAAAGTCCCCTGTCAATGAGAACAGGAACCATAGTGCCAGAATGAGGGCCGGGCTGTGCTCTGAGGCAGGGGCACAGCTGGGCAATGTTACTGAGGTGGAAATGGGTGGTCTTAGTGATCAGTTTGGGCTGAAATATGACAAGATTGCGAATATTCTGGATCAGCCTCAGAGAGCTGGTTGGGGAGTGGAAACAATGGCTTTCATCTTCCCAATGTTTAAATGGAGGGAATTTCTGCTCATCCAGTACTGGATGTCAGACAAGTCAGGACGGTGTGTGAGTTGGAGGTGATGGTTTCATTGACACCTGTTACCTTCGTCCTTCTAGGTGGTGGATGTTGAAGGTTTGGGATATTCTGCCAAAGTTCTGGTTGAGCTGAAGATGTATTAAACACATCTTCAACCCCTGCACCTCCCACCTCTCTCTCTCCTCCCATGGAGGCAGAATCTTGTGTAGCCCAGACCAGGTGGCAGGTTCCCTTCCCTGAAGGACATCAGTGAACCAGTTGGGTTTTTATGACAATCCAGCAGTTTTCATGGTCACTTTTTCCTAGTGCCAGCCCCACAAATTACCAGATTCATTCAGCTCAATTTCACAACCTGTTTTTGGATATTTGTGGGTTCTCTCTCACTCCCTTTTTTCTGTTTTAAATCAGTTTCACAGGGGATTAGAAGGGGAGGATTTGCAGTCGGGAAACAGAAACAAAACATCACAGCACAATCTGACAGTCGCCCGATTTATCATAACCTGAATATCATTTGATTTTGAACATGGAAGGGAAAAACACCATTCACAGTGGAGAGAAACCGTATGCGTGTTCTTTGTGTGGATGAGGCTTCAACCGATCATCTGACCTGTCAAGACACAAACGCAGCCACACTGGGGAGAAGCCGTGGAAATGTGGGGATTGTGGGAAGGGAGTCAGATTCCCGTCTGAGCTGGAACAGCATCGGCGCAGTCACACTGGGGAGAGGCCTTTCACCTGCTCAAATTGTGAGAAGAGATTTACTCTTTCATCCAACCAGCGAGTTCACACTGACAAGAGACCTTTTAAATGCCCAAACTGTGGGAAGTGCTTTAAAAGTTCCTGGGAGCTGATGTACCATCAGTGTGTTCACACTGACAAGAGACCATTTAAATGCTCTCACTGCGAGACTGGGTTCAGGGGATCATCCCAACTGATTGTACACCAGCGAATTCACACTGGGGAGAGGCCGTTCACCTGCTCCACTTGTGGGAAGGGATTCAGTCAGTCATCCCACCTGCTGAGACATCAGCGAGTTCAAACGGGGGAGCGACCATTCATCTGCTCTGAGTGTGGGAAGGGATTCACTCGGTCATCCCTCCTGCTGAAACACCAGTGAGTTCACACTGGGGAGAGGCCATTTAGCTGCCCCCAGTGTCGGAAGGGATTCACTGAGTTATCTAGCCTGCTGAAACACCAGCAAATTCACATTGGGAAGAGGCCATTTTCCTGCTCTCAATGTGGGAAGAGATTCACTACCTCATCCCACCTGCTGGCACACCAACGAATTCACACTGGAGAGAGGCCATTCACCTGCCCCCAGTGTGGGAAGGGATTCACTACCTCATCCAACCTGCTGACACACCAACGAGTTCACACTGAGGAGAGACCATTCAGCTGCGCCCAGTGTGGGAAGAGATTCACTCATTCACCCCACCTGCTGACACACCAGCAAATTCACAAGTAACGACAGTGATGGGATTTTGCAGTTCATCACATCTAGGACTGAATCATGTTCATTGGGGTCTGTTTCTGCTGATGTTAATAAACTATAGCCCACTTACAGGGTCTAATCTGGTGAAAAGTCAAATAAATTAGTTTTGTGTTAAAGACACAGTGTGTTGAATCTTTTTAATATCACTAACACAAGTTAGTTCCTTTTGAAGGGCTCTTCGTCTCCCCTCTCCATCCCTCTCCATCCTCACCTCCAACAACAAGTGTGAGGAGCTCATGGAGCTTCTTTGTCACTAAGATTGAGACAATCTGATCAGCTGCCTCTGCTGCTTCCCTCCCTTCCACTCACCCTCCCTAAAGTTCCCCCTTACCCAAGCCCTGAACTCACATCTGTCTGTCGTTTTCCTCCCATCTCCCCTCAGGCCCTCTCAGAGCTCATTTTGTCCATGACACTCGCCTCCTGCTCCATCGACCCTACACCCACTAACCTACTGATCACTCAACTTCCCAATGTCCACTGACTATGTTAATAGTTTTCTTTCTCAGGTACTGTCCCTCTCTCCTTCAGATTTCCCATCATTATACTCTTCTCAAAAAACAAATGCTTGACCCCACTGTCTTTCCAAACTATTGCCCCATCTCCAGCTTCCCTCTCCTCTCCAAAGTCCTTGAACATGTGGTCACCTCCTCAATCTGTGCCCATTTTTCCCAGAACCCCATGTTTGAATCCCTCCAATCAGGTTTTTGCCCCTGTCATTGTGCTGAAACAACTCTTATCAAAGTCACAAATGACAGCCTATGTGATTGTGACAAAGATAAACTCTCCCTTCTCATCCTCGATCTGTCTGCAGCCTTTGACAATGTTGACCACATCATTCTGCATATTCGCCTCTCCCCGTCATCCAGCTGGGTGGGGCCGCTCTCTCCCGGTTCCATTCTTCTCTATCTAATCATTGCCAGAGACTCACTTGCAATGTCTTCCCTTTCCAATTCCACAGTTACCTCTGTTGTCCCCAAAGGATCCAGCCTTGGTCTCCTCTTATTTCTCATTAACTTGCTCCACACAATGATATCATCTGAAAACACTGTCAGTTCTCACATTTACTCTGACAGCTCCCAGCTCTGCCTCACCACCACCCCTCTCGACTTCTCCACTCTTGGTAAATTATCAGGCTGTTTAATATCTGGTGGTCGATGTGCAGAAATTTCTTCAAATTAAACATTGGGAAGACTGAAGTCATTGTCTGAATGACTGGTAGAAGCAGATTCAGTAGTAACTTTGAAAAGTGATTTGAATTTCAACTTAATAAGTAAAGATTTGGAGGGCGATCGGTAAAGGGCAGAGGAGTGCGACAGATTGGTAACATTTTCAGAGACAGGACAGGCACAATGGGCTGAATGGCCACCATCCATGCTCTATGAGATTCTATCATATGTTTATTATGAATCGTTCCATTATTTTAGATGACAGAATGTCATCAAACCACAGCAGAGAAAGAGGCCGTTTGGCCTATCGAATCTGTGCTGACAAATTCGGCAAGCGACCCAGTTAGTCCCACTCCCTCATTCTTTATCCCATCCCAGCATCATTTCTCCTTCAAGAATTTATCTGATTCCCTTTTGAAGGTCATTCTTGAATCTGTATCCATCTGATAGTGAATTCCAAATTCTTACCACTTGTTACTGAAAAGATTTCCTCATGATGCTAGCATAAAAGCAAAGTACTGCAGATGTTGGGTGTCTGAAATAAAAACAGGAAATGCTGGAAAAACTCAGCAGGTCTGACAGCGCCTGTGGAGAGAGAAAGAGAGTTAACATTTTGAGTCCATGTATCACTCACCTTCATTGCAGAATACCAAATATAGAATAGCCTGTTCTCTAGTCTGTTCCTCGACATTCAAGTCTAAAAAAAATCTTGTACACTCCAGGAATTCATCCACCACAGTAATATTGCTAATTTGGTTTGCCCAACCCATATGCAGCTTAAAGTCACCCCTGAATACCATAGCACCCTTGTTACATGCATCTCTAATTTCCTGTTTAATATTGTCCCCCACCTGATCGCTACTGTTTGGAAGCCTACTGACAACACCCAATAATGTTTTCTTCCCATTGTTGCTTCTTAGCTCCACCCAGATTGATTCTACATCTAGATTTTCTAAGCCAATTTCCTCTCTCATTATCGCACTGAATTTGTCCTTAACTAACAATGCCATACCACCTCCTTTTCCATTTTTCCTGTCTGTCCCTAATATTGAGTATGCTTGGACATTCAGTTCCCAGCCTTGGTCACCCTGCAGCCATGTCTCTTTAATCACAATCATATTGTATTCGTTTACATTTACTTGCACTGTTAATCCATCTACCTTATTGCAAATGTTCTGTGCTTTAGACTTTTTAACATTTTTACACATTTTTTTTGTACTGTGGCTATTTACTGTTAGCCCTTGTTTCTGCTGCCTTCCACTTTTGCTTTCTACTTTTTTGTCTCTCACTCCAATCTTTGTTTCCCTCTTGTGTCTCCCCGTTCAGTTTCCCATCTCCCTGTCAGTCTAGTTTAAACCCTCCCCCACAGTACTAGCAAACACCCCAGCGAGGATATTGGTTGCAGTTATACTGGGGTGCAACCCATCCACCTTGTACAGGTCCCACCTTCCCCAGAATCAGTCCCAATGTTTCAGCAATCTAAATCCCTCCCTCCTGCACCATCTCTCCAGCCATGAATTAATCTGGTATATTCTCCTTTTCCTGATCTTTCCAGCACGTGGCACTTAGAGTAATCCTAATTCCAGGGGAGTCCTGGGGGTCTTGCTTTTTAATTTATTTCCTAGCTCCCTATATTCTGCTTTCAGGACCTCACCCCTCTTTTTCCCTACATCATCGGTACCTATATGGACAATGACCTCTTGCTGTTCACTCATCCCTCCAGAATGTCCTGCAGCCACTTAGTGACATCCTTGATGCTGGTGCCAGGGAGACAACATTCCATCCTGATGTCATGTCTGTGGCCGTAGAAAAGTCTGTCTGTTCCCCTTATGATTGAATCCCCTGTCAATATTTCTCTTGCACTCTCCCCACCTTGTGCAGCTGAGCCACTCTTGATGCCACAGACTTTGCTTAATTCATTCATGGGATGTGGGCATCACTGGCTGGGTCAGCATTTATTGCCCATCCCTAATTGCCCTTTTCAGAGGGCATTTAAGAGTCAACCACATTGCTGTGGGTCTGGAGTCACATGTAGGCCAGACCAGGTAAGGATGACAGATTTTCTTCCCTAAAGGGACATTGGTGAACCAAATGGGTTTTCACAACAATCGACAATGGATTTGACTTTTTAAAAAGTCTTTAGACTTTTTAAATTCTAGATTGTTTATCAAATTCAAATTCCATGGCAGGATTCAAACCCAGGTCCCCAGAGCATTACCCTGGGTGTCTGGATTATTCGCCCAGCGACAATACCACTACGCCATTGCATCCCCTTTGCTTGGACCCAGGGACACCTGTACTACCTGCCTAATGCTTTTACTCTGTCTGGCAGTCACCCAATCACTTTCTGCCTGTGTACTCTTTACCTGCGGTATAACCACCTTACTGTATGTGCTATCCAGAAAGATCTCTTCTTTGCTTTGGCTCCACAGTGACTCCAGCCACAGCTCCAGCTCTGAAACGTGGATTTTGAGTAGCTGCAACTGGAGACATTTCCTACATACTTGGTCACCTGGAGACTGGAAAGTGTCCCTGACTTCCCACATCGCACAGGAGGAGCATTGCACTTGGCTGAGCTGCCCTGCCAGGACTTAACTTAATAAGCCAGTTAACTAATGGACTAGCTGCAGCTGCAAGTAGATCCTGTATAATCTTGGTTTTAAAGCTGGACTAAAAGTCACTTTCTCCCAACCCAAAGAGTAACTTTTAGCAATACTTAGAAGGACAAGGGCAGCAGACAGGGGAACACCACCACCTGGAAGTTCCCCTCCAAACCACTCACCATCCTAACTTGGAAATATGTTGCCATTCCTTCACTGTTGCTGGATAAAAATCCTGGAATTCCTCCCTAACAGCACTGTGGGTGTACCTACACCATGTGGACGACAGTGGTTCAAGAAGGCAGTTCGCCGCCACCTTCTCAAGGGCAACTAGGGATGGACAATAAATGCTGGCCTAGCCAGCGATTCCCACATCCCATAAATGAATAAAAAATGTAAAGAATGATTAGACTTTAGGTAGAAATTAATCTTTAAAAGTCCCTCTCTTAGCAACCGCCAACTTAAGCACTCCAATGCAACCCAAAGCAACACTCCAGTGAAGATAAAAGCATAACTATCGATGGCTTGCTTTTATGCTGCCTGAATCTAGCTTCTGAAAACCTGTTTAAGCCAGTTAACTAATTAACTAGCTGCAGCGCAAGCAGAGCCTGTATAACCCCTGTTTTAAAGCTGGACTAAAACTCAACTTCTCCCAACCCAAAGAACAACTTTTAGTTAATTGCTAAATTAAAGAAAGATTATACTTTAGATAGAATTAACCCTTAAAAGATTAGTGGGAATAGGGTCAATGGAGCAGGAGGTGGTTCTCATGGACAAGATGAGCTCTGAGAGGGCATGAGCAGAGATGGCAGATAAACATAAGAAATATGTGAGTTCAGGGCTAGGAGAAGGAGCAGCTTGAGAGGCAGTTCAGCCCGGTGTGTTAGTGGAAGGGAGGAAAGCAGCAGAGGCAGTTGATAGGATTGTCTTAATCATAGTGACAAAGAAACTCCATGAGCTCCTCACACTTGTTTCTTTCTATATCAATCGTTGGACACGGGCATCGCAGTCAAGGCCAGCATTAATTACTCATCCCTAATTTCCCTTGAGAAGGTGAGGGTGAGCTGCCTTTATAAGGCAGCCCTGTGGTGTAGGTACACCCACAGTGCTGTTTGGGAGGGATTTCCAGGATTTTGACCCAGCGACAGTGAAGGAACAGCGATACATTTCCAAGTCAGGATGGTAAGTGGCTTGGAGGGGAACTTCCAGGAGACAATGTTCCCATCTATCTGCTTGCTTTGTCCTTCTAGATGGTAGCGGTCGTGGGTTCAGAAGGTGCTGTCTAAGAAGCTTGGTGAGTTGGAGTTTGAGAACGGAGGAGAAAGGAAAGGGACAGCACTTCAAAGGAATTAACTTGTGTTATAGATATTAAAAAGACTCGGCACACTGTGTGCTTAACACAAAGCTGATTTATTTTAATTATATCCAGAATATTAACACCTATAACTAGGCTGGAGTTTATTAACATCAGCAGAAAAAGAGCCCAATTTAGTCCTGGATGTGATTAGCAGCAAAATCCAATCACTATACTTACTTGTGAACTCACTGGTGTGTCAGCAGGGTGGATGACTGAGTGAATCCCTTCCCACACTCAGAGCAGGTGAATGGTCTCTCCACACTGGTGTTCA
Source organism: Carcharodon carcharias (assembly GCF_017639515.1). NCBI lineage: Eukaryota > Metazoa > Chordata > Chondrichthyes > Lamniformes > Lamnidae > Carcharodon > Carcharodon carcharias. The sequence continues at coordinate 13,827,101 of NC_054493.1, forward strand.
GTGAGGTGAGATGATCTCCTGAACCCAGTCCCACAGTGAGAGCACCTGAACGGTCTCTTGTCAGTGTGAACACGTTGATGGGACATCAAGACCCCGGAACTTTTATAGCACTTCTCGCAGTCTGGGCATTTAAAAGGTCTCTCCCTAGTGTGACCTCGCTGGTGTATCAGCAGCCTGGAGGCCTGAGTGAATCCCTTTCCACACATGTGGCAAGAGAATGGCCACTCCCCAGTGTGAACTTGCTGATGTGTCAGCAGATCGGATGTCCGAGTGAATCCCTTCCCGCACTTGGGAGCAGATGAATGGCCGCTTCCCACTGTGAACTTGCTGATGTATCAGCAAGGTGGATAACTGCATGAATCCCTTCCCACAATCAGAGCAGGTAAACGATGTCTCTCCAGTGTGAATGCGCCCGTGTGTCACCAGGTGGGATGACCGAGTGAATCCCTTCCCACGCTCGGGGCAGGTGAATGGTCTCTCTCCAGTGTGAAGTCGCTGGTGTACAGTGACTTGAGATGACCACCTGAATCCAGTACCGCAGTGAGAGCACCTGAACGGTCTCTCATCAGTGTGAACATTTTGATGGGACATCAAGACCCCAGAACTTTTGAAGCACTTCCCACAATCTGGACATTTGAAATGTGCCTTGTCAGTGTGAATGCGCCGGTGTATCAGCAGGTTGGATGACTGAGTGAATCCCTTCCCACACTCGGAGCAGGTGAACGTCCTCTCCCCAGTATGAACTCGCTGGTGTCTTGTCAGGTGGCATGATCGAGTGAAACCTATCCCGCAGTCAGAGCAGGTGAATGGCCTCTCCCCAGTGTGAGTGCGCCTGTGACTTTCCAGCTGAACTGGGTAATTATATCCCTTCCCACAGTCCCCACATTTCCACAGTTTCTCCCTGTTGTGACTGCATTTGTGTTTTGATAGGTTAGATGATCGGCTGAAGCCTCGTCCACACACAGAACACGTGTACGGTTTCTCTCCACTGTGAACGGTGCTTTTTCCTTCCATGTTCAAATTCCGATGATATTCTGGTTATGATAAATTCGGTGACTCTGTCAGATCCCAATGTGATGTTTGGTTTCAGCTTCCTGACTGCAAATCCTTCCCTTCCAATATCCTGTGAAATTGATATAAAACAGAAAAAGAGAGTGAGACAGAACCCAGAAGACACAAATGTAGGTTGTGAAATTGAGCTGAATGAATTTGGTAATTTGTGGGGCCAGCTCCAGGAAAAAGTGACCATGAAAACTGCTAGATTGTCGTAAAAACCCAACTGGTTCACTGATGTCCTTCAGGGTGGGAATCTGGTCTGAGCCTAATCAAGAGTCTGGTTCTATGGGTGGAGAGAGGGTGTGTGTGAGAGAAAGAGAGGTGGGAGAGGCAGGTGGTGAAGGAGAAAATTTTGATATATATAATTTGACAAGAATGTTGCCAGAATCACACAAACACTCAGATTCCACCACCTAGACAGACCAGGGTATGTGAACACCAGCACCTCCAAGTTCCCACCCAAGTCACGCACCATCCTGACTTGTCTGACGTCAAGTACGGAATGCGCAGAAATTTCCTCTGAAGCTGAACCAGATTGTTCACAACCACGGTGTCATATTTGACTCCCAGATGAGCTTCCAACCACATATCCACATTATCACCAAGGCCACCTATTTCTACCTCAGTAATATGGCCTGACTCCACCTTAGTCTCAGTTTATCTCCTGCAGAAACCATTATCCATTTCTTTGTTACTGCAAGGCTAAACGATCCTAACACACTCCCAGTCGGCCTTCAACATTAAACCATCCCCCTCCAGCCCCATAATCTTGAGGTCATTCAAAGCTCTGTTGCTTGTGTATTTAGTCACACTCTCTTGTTCACCCACTGCCACTGTGCTTGCTGACCTACAAAGGCTCCCAGTTAAGAAGCGCCGACTTCAAAAATTCTCAAACAAAAACAAAAATAGCTGGAAAAACTCAGCAGGTCTGACAGCATCTGCGGAGAGGAATACAGTTAACATTTCGAGTCCATATGACTCTTCATCAGAACTAAGGAGAAGTAGAAATGAGGTGAAATATAAGCTGGTTGAGTGGGGTAGGACAGGTAGAGCTGGATAGAGGGCCAGTGATAGGTGGAGGCAAAGAAGAGATTGCCAAAGATGTCATAGACAAAAGGACAAAGGATAAAGTTCTCATCCTTGTTTTCCTCCATGGTTGTGATCATTTCTGTCTCCACAATCTCCACAACGAGCCACACAATCTCCAAGATCTCTGTACTCATCTAATTCCAGCCTCTTGAGAATTCCCGATTTTAATTGCCATCAGTGACTGTTCCTTCCCTTATCTAGGCCAGGAGCTCTGGAATTTCCTTCTTAAACCTCTCTGCCTCTCCACGTCATTTTCCTCTTTAAGATATTCCTTACTCTTTGACAAAGCTTTTGGTCACCTGCCCTAATATTTTCTTATGTGGCTATGGCAAATGTTATTTTGTAACATTTATGTGAAATGCACTGGAAAGTTTTATACTGTTTAGGGCACAATATAAATACAAATGATTGTCACTAACTTGGACATATATCGTTGTTCTGCCTTATTAATAAGACATTGTAACTCAAAGTGCGAAGCAGTTTGATGGACAATTGTTCACACTTTGTCATTGGAAAGATTTCAATAACATTGCCCCCTACAAAGATGGAGGCGGCGCATGCGCCCTGCTACAAATTGCCCCCAATAAAGATGACGACCGTTCATCCGGGTCTGGAACTGGGAGAAAGCGGCGGCCCTGCTCTGTGCAAAAGAGCATCACGGTCCCGGGTACCGGTTGGTTGTTGTTCGAGGTTTACGGTTTACATAACATTCACGAAGCCTATTCAACCACCGGCCGGATTGCGCCATCGCTTCACCCCGCCAACCCACCCTCTCCGCTTTTACCGAATGCGAATTCGAGAAAAAAGTTTTGCGCATCGCCATTAATCACACTGCGCATGCTTCACTCAGCCCAGCTCCTTATTCACTCCGATTGGTTGGAGGACCAGCCGCCTCGACGCACCTACAACCCTGCCCTCTCCTTTCCTATTGGTCCGGTTCTGCCGTCAATCAGCCGGGCATTGTGAGCTGTCAGGTCACTGTCGTGAGCGGCTTCACTGAAACATAGGAAATGGAAGCAGGAGTAGGTCATTAAGCTCTTCGAGCCTGCGCCGCCATTCAATATGATCATGGTTGATCCTCTATCTCCCGCCATACTCCCACTCGCTACCTATACCCCTTGACGCCTTTAGAGTCTAAAAATCTGTCCGTTTCCTTCTTAAATATATTCAGCGACTTTGCCACCACAGCCCCCTGTGATAGGGAGTTCCACAGGTTGATCACCCTTTGAGTGAAAAAGTTTCTCCTCATCTCAATTCTAAATGGTGTACCCTGTATCCTGAGATTGTGACCTCTTGATCTAGACCCCGACCCCAGGCAGAGGAAACGTCATCCCGGCATCCAGAAAAGTGAAGGTCAACGCAAACTGGAGGAACAGCACCTCATCTTCTGACTAGGCACTTTACAGCCTTCCGGACTGAATATTGAATTCAACAATTTTAGATCATGAATTCTGTCCTCCATTCACACCCCCTTTCTGTTTCTTCCCCCTCCTTTTTGTTTTTTTCCAATAATTTATATAGATTTTTCTTTTCTCACCTATTTCCATTATTTTTAAATGTATTTCCACCCATTGTTTATCTCGACCTTTTAGCCTTTTTAGTATTCCTTCACCCCACCCGCACTAGATCTATCTGTACCTTGTTTGTCCTGCTTTCTACTCTTAATTAGCACATTCCTTTAGATAATATCACCACCTTCATCACCTCTTTGTCCTTTTGTCTGTGACATCTTTTGGTTATCTCCACCTATTACTGGCTTCTTGTCCCAACAACCCCCTCCTCCCCCATTTAAACCAGCTTATATTTCACCCCTTTCCTATTTTTACTTAGTTCTGTTGAAGGGTCATGAGGACTCAAAACATCAACTGTGCTCTTCTCCGCCAATGCTGCCAGACCTGCTGAGTTTTTCCAGGTATTTCTGTTTCTGTTTTTGTTCTGGATTTCCAGCATCCTCAGTTCTTTGCTTTTATCCCGGCATCCAGTCTGCCCAGCCCTGTCAGAATTTTATACCTTTCAATGAGACCCCCTCTCTTTCTTCTAAACTCCAATAAATACAGGCTTTGTCGGCCCAACCTGTCCTCGTACGACAATCCTGCCATCCCAGGAATCAGTCTGGTCAACCTTCGCTGCACCCCCTCTATGGCAAGTATATCCTTTGTTAGGTGAGGAGACAAAACTTCACACAATACTCCAGGTGTGATCCTACCAAGGCCCTGTATAGCTGCAGTAAGACATCCTTGTTCCTGTACTCCAGTCCTCTCACAATGAAGGCTGGCATACCATTTGCCTTAACAGCTCGCTGCACCTGCATGCTTGCTTTCAGTAATTGGTGTACAAGGACACCCAGGTCCCTTTGTACATCAACATTTCCCAATGTTTCACCATTTAAATAATACTCTGCCATTCTGTTTTTCCTACCAAAGTGAATAACTTCACACTTATCCATGTTATACTGCATCTGCTATGTATTTGCCCACTCACTCAACTTGTCTAAATCACCTTGAAGCCTCTTGATACCCCCCTCACCGCTCACATTTCCACCTAGTTTTGTGTGGTCAGAAAACTTGGAAATATTACATATGTTTCTCTCCTCCAAATCATTGATATATACTGTGAATAGCTGGGCCCAAGCACTGATCCCTGCGGTACCCCACTAATCACCACCTGCTATTCCAAAAAAGACCAATTTATTCCTGCTGTTTCCTGTCCGCTAACCAGTTCTCAATCCATACCAATATATTACTCCCAATCTCATGTGCTTTAATTTTGCACTCTGACCTCTTATGTGGGACTTTAACCTTTCTGAAAATCCAAATACACCATATCCACTGGTTCTCCCTTATCTATTCTGCTAGTCATGTCCTCAAAAAACTCCAGGACGTTTGTCAAACATGATTACACTTTCATAAATCCATGTTGACTTTGTCTAATCCTGTTGATATTTTCTAAATATCCTGTTATCACATCCTTTATAATAGATTCTAGCATCTTCCCTACCACAGATGTTTGGCGGACTGGTCTGTAATTCCCTGTTTCTTTCCTCCCTTTTTTTAAAATTGTTGTGTTAAATTTGCTACCTTCCAATCTGCTGGGACTATTCCAGAATCTACAGAATTTTGGAAGATGACAGCCAACGCATCCACTATTTCCATGGCCACCTTCTTTAGCACCCTGGGATATAGATTATCAGGCCCTGGGGATTTATCAGCTTTCAGTCCCATTAATTTCTCCAGCACTGTTTTTTTAAGTAATGCCAATTTCCTTCAATTCTTCCTTCTCATTAGACCTTTGGTTCCCTAGTATTTCTTGGAAGCTATTTGTGTCTTCCTCCATGAAGACAGAACTAGTGTAGTTGTTTAATTGCACTGCCAAATCCTTGTTCTCTATTATAAATTCTCCTATTTCCATAAGACCATAAGACATAGGAGCAGAAATTAGGCCATTCGACCCATCAGCCATTCAATCATGGCTGATAAATTTCTCAAACCCATTCTCCTGCCTTCTCCCTGTAACCTTTGATCCCCTTACCAATCAAAAGATTTTGGCCTGCAAGCAACATGCTTGTAGAAGCTTTTATGTTCCTTGCAAGTTCACACTCGGACTCTATTTTCCCCTCTTAATCAACCTCTTGGTCCTCCTTTGCTGAATTTTAAGCCTCAGTCTTGCTATTTATTCCAGAAACTTTATATGACAACTCTGGATCTAATACTACACTTCATTTGTTTTGTTAGCCATGGTTGGGCCAGTTTTCCTGTTGTGTTTTTGCACCAGAAAGGAATATATAACTGTTACAATGCATGCATTTGTTCCTTATATATTAGACATTGCCCATCCACCGTCATGTCTTTTAATTAATTTCTCCAATTTATCTTAGCGAACTCATGCCTTATAACTTTGTAGTTTCCTTTGTTTAGATTTAGGACCTGAGGTTCGAATTGGACTACTTCATTTTCCAACCTAAGGAAGAATTCTCTCATGTTATGGTCACTGTTCCCTAAAGGACCCCGCACCACAAGATTATTAATTAACCCCTTCTCATTGCACAAAGCCAAATCTAGGATAGCCTGTTCCCTAATTGGTTCCTCGACACACTGGTCAAAAAACCATCTTGTACAGACTCCAGGAATTCACCTGCAATGTTATTGCTAATTTGGTTTGCCCAGTCTGAATTAGATTAAAGTCACCCATGATTACTGTAGCACCCTTGTTATAAGCATCTCTAATTTCCTTTTTAATACTGTCCGCTGCCTTACCACCACTGTCTGGAGGCCTATATACAACTCCCACTCATGTTTTCCACCCCTTGTTGCTTTTTAGCTCTACCCAGACTGATTCTACATCTAGGTTTTCTCAGCCGATATCCTCTCTCACTATTGCACTGATTTCATACTTAACAAACAATACGACACCACTTTCTTTTCCTTTGTGCCTGCCCTTCCTAAATATCGAATACCCTTGGATATTCAGTTTCCAGCCTTGGTCACCCTGCAGCCACGCCTTTGTAATCGCAATCATATCATAGCTGTTTACATCTATTTGCACTATTAATTTGTCTACCTTATTGCAAATGCTCCATGCATTCAGGGACAGTGCCTTTAGACTTCTCTTTATTCGCATCTTCTTTTGTACTATTGCCCTATTTGCTGCTATCCCCCGTTTCCTCTGCCTTCCACTTTTGCCTTTTACTTTCCTGTCTTTCATGTCTATCTTTGTTTCCCTCTTCTGTGTCTCCCATTCAGGTTCCCAACCCCATGGAGTCTGTGGGCTGTGGTACAGGTGCCAATGGTTGTGATTTGGGGGATCCCATGAGATCCCCTCTGGGGCAGCTTTTCTGATGAGCCAGTCTGCCTGGTTATTACCATCACCCTCTTCACTAACTCCTGCTGCTGACAAACAGCAATTTGCCCTGGACACTTACCAGCAACACCCCGAATCATTCAGAGTTTGTAGAGGTGACTGAGTGGTTTCCTTTCTGTTGTCGAGAAGCCATATGTTTTTTGCCAGGATGAAAGATTCTGCATGAAGGAATTACAACTAGAGGAGCTTTCAGAATAGTTGGTGCTTCTTTCAGTAACGGTTTGAAGGGTTGTGATGATGCTTTCTAGGCTGAATATTGTGGTGGCTATTTAATAAGGATATTATAGCTGTCATGAGGTATCAAAGACACAGAACCAGTCAGGCACAGACCTTGTTTATAAAACAAAGATCCATCCAGATGAACAGTGGAGTCTAACAATGATGTGGCTTTGACTGGTTCATTGTACATGGCCTCTTTCACTTGATATGTATGTGAGGTTCTTTCATACTGCAACATCCCAGCCAATTCTTAATTGTGAGGTTGCAGGATATTAATTCATCTACTCTATTACATCAGCAATACTCCTTTAATTGACCCTGTATTAAAAATGTCACTGTGGTATATGGGGTATGTAGAATTATTGAATTAAACTCTACCAGGTAACTCTGTGTGCTTAATTAACCAGTGAACTCTTCATATCTGCTTAGTACACTGGGCAATCGATCTTTGCACAAGAGTGAGTATGTCTGAGAGCTATCCAACTGGAAAATCTTCTCCATTCACCTCTTGCATATGACAGCAGACTGTTCTGACTCCACCAGCAGGGCTGTGAAATCAATTAAATAAATCGTGCAAAGAGCCAGCACAGGCATGATGGGCCAAATGGTTTCCTTCTGTGCTGTATCATTCTATAAAACAGTGAATATTCAGTATCTGGAGATAAATGAGAGAAGAACTATTAAGAAAACATTTATAAGTTCTGTGTAGTTCCACAGCAGAGCAACGGTTTGAATCACTTTGAGAAATAGAACATAGCATTGTACCCGTTCACAAGCATGTATGTGATTTCTTAAGTTAACGTATCTCAATTTTAAACAAAATTATTTTCCATTGCCTGTTTGGAGAATCAATGGCGCTACTATTACCCAGCATGCCTGGCGGCTGTGAATGTGCCCTATTAACAGTACAGGAGCCCAGTGCGCAGGTACATTGCTGGATCCATCTCGGGCATGCGCAGTGTCACTTTGATCAGAGCCATGTGGTGCAATGGACGATTTTTTCTGCGGGTAAGAGCTGGTAGGGCGGAGTGAGGAACGGAGCCTGGAGTCCTGGGTGGGGCGGGTGGAGAGAAGGGAGATTTTATAAACAACCGCTGGAGGCCAAAAACTCCGAATTATTCCCTGCAGGTCCGACGTTTGTACTTCCGGGGCTTTTTCTCTGGAACAGGCCCAGATTAACGACCACCATCTTTGTTCAGCGCTGAGCAGAGCGCGTGCGCGGCAATCTTGGTGACGCAACAGAGTGTGGGCGGGGCTCCAGGTTCCCGGTGAGCTGCAGATTGACAGGTCCGGGATAACGGCCGCGATCTTTTCAGGAGCCAGGTTCTTTAGGACACATGCGCGGCGATCCCGAGACCGGAAGGCATCAGAACTTGGAGCAGGAATATGCCATTCGGCCCATCGAGCCTGCTCCGCTGATGAAATAAACTCATGGCTGATCTGATTGTAGACCGAGCTCATTGGGGAAGAGAATTCCACAGACGAATGACCTTCTGAGAGAAGAAATTTCTCCTCATCTCAGTGTTAAATGGGAGACTTCTTAGTTTTAAACACTGCCCCTTAGTTCTAGATTCTCCCTATGAGGGGCAACACCTTTCAGCATCTATGGGTCTAGAGCCCTCAGAATCTTATATATTTCAATAAAATCCTCTCCCATTCTTATAAACTCCAATGAGTACAACCTCTAACCTTGCTTCAAACGACAAACTCCCTCATCCCAAGAATCAGACTAGTGAACCTTTACTGAACTGCCTCCTGTGCAAATAATAAGCCTTAAGTATTCCTGGGACTGGAAAAAAGAAGGAATGTTGTGAATTTCTATCCTGGACTAACAGTGATGGATTTTGGAAACTCTTTTTACAGGGGATTAGAAGGGGAGGATTTACACACAGCAAGCTCAATTCAAGAGAAAAGTTTATCTATTCTGAATTTCTAACCACTAACACTTATGAATCTTGTAATCTCCTTTCACAGCGAGCTAAAGATTTGAAAACTGTGATATTTTTCCCTGACACAGTGCTTCTAATATCTTTCCAACTGCAGGCTCCAGCAGAATTTAAATTTGAAAACAGTGAAATTGTTACGGAGGTGAGTACTATTGAACATTCATCTACACTTTAGAGCTTTTAGTGCTGTGCTCTGGCTCCATGGCTCTGGACCTGGTGTGGCCCCTTTACTGTGGATCTGAATCCATGTCCATCTATTACTCTGTTTCACCTCTGCCCTCCCTGATCACCGTTCTGCCATGGTCTAACTTCCTGTGCCTGCAATAGTGGTTGTAATTTAACCATGTTTGGTATTTTACTGTTCTTTCTACAGTTACTGCCTGACCTGAGTACTTGCAGCATTTGCTCTTTTTATTTTAGTTTTCCAGCAGCTGCAGTATTTTGCTTTTGTTTTATTTCAAGTGTTTCCCTCAGAACTGAGTCTAGAAACACAGATAGACCAATTAAGAACTGATTGGTAATGGGCTGGGTGTTGGTGTAAAGGTTGATCCCCGGCCCCCAGAATGAGTCCTTTTTCACAGAATCATTGCATGGTTACAATACTGTTGGAGGCCATTTAGCCCATTGTACCCATGCTGGCTCTCTGCAAGAGCAGATCAATTAGTCCCACTCCCCTGCCCTTTCCTCATAGCCCAATAGTTTTTTTTCTCTGCAGAATCTTATTTTTCTTCATTTTTTTGGATCAGTTTGAGATGGAGGAGAAGCTGCTGGGTTTAACCTTAAGGACTTTGGAAGCTCGTTGGGAACAACGATTTTAGTTGTGAAACTGTCAAGGGAGGAAGATTCCAGGGGAGATCTGGTTGCTAAACAGACATTTAGGAACAAGCATTTCTTTAGATGCTTCAATCTATTTTACATATACATATTTTAAAAGTATGTGGAATTTGGGTGACACTAACAAGACCAGCAGCAGATATTGTCAATCCTCAGTTACGTGTGGGGAAAATAATGTTTGACCTTCTTGAACTGCTGTAGTTCGTGTGGTGAAGGTGCTCCCACCATGCTGTTTGGTAAGGAGTTACAGGTTATTCACCCAGTGGTGATGAAGGAATGGCAATATATGTCCAAATCAATGACAATGATTTGCATTTATATTGTGTCTTTAACATAATAAAACTTTCCAAGACATTCACTGAAATGTTACATAGCAACATTAGACACCAAGTCACATAAGGTGATATTAGAGCAGGAGACCAAAAGCTTGGCCAATGAGGTAAAGAAGTGGGGAGATTCAAGGAGGAAATTCCAGAACTTGGGCCTAGGCAACTGAAGCAATGGTCACCATTACTGGAGTGATTAAAATGTGGAATGTTCATGATGCTGCAATTAGATGAGCGCAGGTATCTCAAAGGGTTATATGACTGGAGGAGATTACAGAGATACAGATGGGTAAGTTTAGAGGTAACAGGAATGGAGGAGAGTTTCAGAAGCAGATGAGCTGAGACTAGGAATGAGCCGAGCAATGTTACTGAGGTGGAAATAGGTGGTCTTGCTGATGATGCAGATCGGTGGTCAGAAGCTCAGTTTGGGGTAAAAGATGACAGCGATCTTGTGAACAGTCTGGTTCAGCTTCAGACAGTTTCTGGGGAGAGGGATGGAGTCAGTGGTTATGGAGTGGAGTTTGCAGCAGGGACTGAAGACAATGGCAATTATGTTCCCAGTATTTAATTGAAGAAAATTTCTGTTCACCCAGGACTGGATGTTAGACAAGTCAGGATGGCGTCTGAGTTGAAGGAGAACTTGCAGGTGATGGTGTTCACATACACCTTCTACCCTGGTGGTTGAGCGTGATGGTTTGGGAGGTTCTGTCACCTTTTGGCCAAACTGTAGATTTATAAAAGGACTCTCTTTCATCCGCTGCCTCTCTCTTACATCCGCTGCCTCTCTCTCTCTCTCTTTCTCCCTCTCTCTATCTCTTTCTATATCTCTATTTCTTTATCTCGGGCTCTCTCTCTCCCTCGCGCTCTCTCTCTCTCTCGCGTGCTCTCTCTTTCTCTCTCTCTCTTCCTCCTATAGTGTCCAAAGTCCCCTTTAGGTCCAGACTGGGTGACAGTTTCCCTTCCCTAAAGGACATTAATGAACCAGTTGGGTTTTTGTGACAGCCCTTCAGCTTTCATGGTCTTTTTTCCGATTGCAAGTCCCATAAATTCATTCAGCGAAATTTCACAGTCTGTCTTTGTGTTTTTGTGGGTTCTCTGTCACATTTTTTCTGTTTTAAATTTCACAGGGTATTAGAAGGGGAGGATTTGCAGTTGGGAAACTGAAACCAAACATCACATCAGGATCTGACGGAGTTGCCCAATTTATGTTAACGTGAATATTATTGGATTTTGAATATGGAAGGGAAAAGCACCATCCACAATGGAGAGAAACCAAACATGTGTTGTGTGTGTGGACGAGGCTTCAGCCGATCATCTGGCCTGTCGAGACACAAGCACAGTCACACTAGGGAGAAACCATGGAAATGTGAGGACTGTGGGAAGGGATTCACTCATTCATCCGCCCTGCAGAATCACCAGCGAATTCACACTGGGGAGAGACCATTCACCTGCTCTGAGTGTGGGAAGGGATTCACTCGATCAGCCACCCTGCTGAATCATCGGCGAGTTCACACTGGGGAGAGGCCATTCACCTGCTCCGAGTGTGGCAAGGGATTCACTCAGTCATCCCACCTGTTGACACACCAGCGTGATCACGCTGGGGAGAGACCATTCACCTGTTCTGTGTGTGGGAAGGGATTCACTCGGTCATCCCACCTGTTAACACACCAGCGAGTTCACACTGGGGAGAGACCATTCACCTGCTCTGTATGTGGGAAGGGATTCATTCAATTATCCAACCTGTTGGCTCACCGGCAGGTTCATACTGGGGAGAGGCCATTCACCTGCTCTGAGTGTGGGAAGGGATTCACTCAATCTGGTAGCTTGCATTTACACAAGCTCACTCACACTGGGGAGAGACCATTTACCTGCTCAAAGTGTGAGAAGGGGTTCACTCGGTCATCCGACTTGCTTATACACCAGCGAGTTCACACTGATGAAAGACCTTTTAAATGCCCAGATTGTGGGAAGTGCTATAAAAGTTCCGGGCAATTGATCTCCCACCAACGTGTTCACACTGAGGAGAGACCGTTCAAGTGCTCTCACTGTGGGACTGGATTCAGGCGATCAACAAACCTCACTGTACACCAACGAATTCACACTGGGGAGAGACCATTCACCTGCTCTGAGTGCGGGAAGGGATTCTCTGATTTATCCACCCTTCTGAAACACCAGCGCACGCACACTGGAGAGAGGCCATTCACCTGCCCTGAGTGTGGGAAGGGATTCACTCAATCAGCCAACCTGCTGAGGCACCAGCGGATTCACACTGGGGAGAGGCCATTCACCTGCACCGAGTGTGGGAAGGGATTCACTGACTTGTCCAACCTGCTGAGACACCAGCGAGTTCATGAATAAATACCATGATTTGATTTTGGTGTTAACCACATCTAGGAATGAACCATGTTCATTGGGATATGTTTTTTTCTTCTTCCTCTTCCTCCCATTTTACTTGTGGTCACCACAATGCTGTTTGATCACCTCTATCTCATCCTGTCACTCACACATTCCTCTTTCAATCCCACTGCATTTCTGTCTCTGACCACCACATCTTTCCATCTGGTCTTAGACCTTCGTCTTCTCCTTCTTCCTGACAGACCCATGTCCATCACTCACCTCACCACATTTCCTCTCTCTGTCCACAACAAAGGACCAGACCATTTCAATCTCTTGTCAGCTACTTTCTTTGATGTTTCTACAATCTTCACTGACCCCCTGATGTACTGGTTTCTAATCCTGAACTTTCTTGTCACTCCACACATCCATCTCAGTATCTGTATCTCATTAGTATCCAGTCGTTGTCCTCTCTTCTTGATATTGTCCAAGTTACCCCAGGTATTTGAAGCTACTCGTGTTGTCCAAGTCTTCACCCATCATCTTTACACCTTTACTCTTCCTTAGGCTCAAACTGACAGTCCATAGACTGGGTGTTTGGTTCACTAATGTCCTTCAGGGAAGGAAATCTGTATGGACTCGAAACATTAATTTGGTTTTTCTATTTCCACTGATGCTGCTAGACCTGCTGAGTTTTTTCAACATTTTCTGGTTTTATTTCAGTTTCCCAGCATTCATAGTATTTTGCTTTTATTTAAAACAATCTCCATGTTGTATTGACCTTCCCTGTATTTCTCCATCATTTGTCTCAAAACAAAAATAGCTTTGGGATCTGTTTCTGCTGATGTTAATAAACTCTATCCCAGTTATATGTGTTAATACTCTGGATAAAAGTCAAATAAATCAGCTTTAACAGACAGTATGATGAGTCATTTTGATATCTCACAAATGAGTGCCTTGTTAAGGTCTCTCCCTCTCCCCTGTCTCTTGCTCCTCACCAACAAGTGTGAGGAGCTCATGGTACTTCTTTGTCTCTAAGATTGACACAATCTGATCAGCTGCCACTTCCTCTTCCCTCCCTCCCACTAGCCCACCAGGAAAAACTTTGGCTCAAGATCGGCCCAGCTGTAGCCCTAAACTCACATCTTTCTTTAGTTTCTCTCCTGTCTCTCCTTATCCCCTCAAGAGCTCCTGTTGTCCATGGGATCCACCTTCTGCTCAATTGACCCTATTCCCACTAAACTTACCCACACAGAGTTTTGAAGGAGGGTAAGTTTATGCAGGGTGGAAGATGGGGGACCAATCAGGAAAAGATTGGAATTGTTGATTCTGGATGTAACAAAGTCATGGATGAGGATTTCAGCAGCAAATGTGCTGAGGCAGGATGGAAACAACTGATATTTCAGGGGTGGATGGAGGTGATCTTAGTGTTGGAGAGGATATGTCCTCCGTAACTCAGCCCTCACCTCAGGGTCAAATAGGAAACTAAGGTTGCAATTGGCCTGGTTCAGCCTCAGACTGTGGTCAGGGAGGGGGATGGAGCTGGTAATGAGGGTAACAAAGTTTATGGTGGGGGAGGTTTCATGGGCCTGACTATTAATCCACCTCCTGGGCCACACTGTACAGACCAGAGAATTGATCCAGTTCTACCTCATTGGATTACAAGCCATTTGGTCCCATCTCAATGTGTTGGCGAAAATTACTGTTAACCAATTGGGCTTTCAATGACACTGTTAGAACCCATAATTTTCCATGTGAGAGAATATGCCTCATCAATGACTACAGGAGCCCAGTGTGATTCCTCAGCACCGGATTGTACTCTGAGCATGTGCGGTGCAAGTGGTGGATGTGCAACATGCTGATCAGAAGCTGGGCAGTGAGGACAGAGAATATCGGGTCCAGGAACAGGCCATTTGTTTCAACTAACCTGGGTGGTTATCTTCAACATGAATTTCTTTCCATTCCATCTTCCTCATCTCAGTCTTTCAGCTTATCTTTCTATTCTCTTTTCTCTTATCTTTCCTTTTGAAAACATCTAAGCTATTTCACCTCAACCACCTCCTGGGGTAGCGAATTTCACATTCTAACCATTCTCTGAGTAAAGACGTTTCCCCTTATTTGCCTGTTAGATTTATTAGTTACCATCTTGTACATTTAGCGCTAGTATTTTATTCTCCCACAAGTTAATAATGTAAAAGACCTCTAACACCTCAAAGTCTTCTCTTTTTGAAAGATAAAAGCCCAAACCTGTTCAATCTTTCAAAAAACTGCAAAATCTCAGTTATGAGATTTACCCTTGCAATTTTTTTTGCACTTTCACCTGTGCTTCTTTGTCCTTTCTATAGAACAGAAACCAGAGCTGTGTACAGGATCTTACACGAATTGAACATAATTTCACTATTTCTGAATTCTGTAGCTCTAGAAATAAATGCCACTCCTTTGTGAGTATTTTTAATTGATGTGCTGACTTGCAGTGATGGTTTTAATTAATTGCACACTTCTATCCAGAGATTGCTTTGCTCTTCTGCATCAGTAACTTTATTTTCTCAGGTGCAGGTGATGTTTGTATTTTTCACATCAAAGTGCATCATCGCAACTTATCTATGTTAATGTTCACTTGCCACTTTCACTACCCAGGCTGGAATTTTTGTAATGTGTATGTTACATTTTTCCTCATTTTAGATATACGCCCCTAGTTTGGTATCAGCTGCAAATTTTGACATTGAGTTACTTGTTCTCAGGTCCAAATAGCAGTGCTACGAGAACTGATCCTTGTTGATCACCTTTTTTGACCCTTTTCCAGTCTGATATTGGTGAGGGAGGTGGGGGTGCATTGCACAGACTTCGTATCAGGTATGGAAGGTCCAGGCTTTCGATTTTCTACATATTATAGATGCTTACGCTGTATTGCGCCTTTGGCCCCGATCTCGCTTGGATACCGAGACACTGATTTTCAGTCAGCAGTTCAAGCTGTCAATGGCGCTTTGTTTACCGAAAACACGCCGCGCTGCAGAAAGTCTATCAACAACGATAGGAGTCCAGTGCGCAGGTGCAGTGTGGGTGTGCGCTCTGAGCATGCTCAGTGTCAGTCATGGTGACAGAGTCAGGAGGAGCGGACGGTTTGGGAGGCCGGAGGAGATTGTGAGCAAAGAGTAGGAATGGAAACTGCGGCTGGATTAGAAACTGGATCAACTTCTGGGGTAGGCTCTAGGCCCTGAATAAGAGGCCATTGGCCCCGCGTTTACCCGCGATGACAAGGTCGGGTAGCAGGCTCACTGGCCGCCATATTGCGAGTCAGGGCGGATCAGGGAGGCACCAGTGACGGGCCCGGGTTATCCAGGCAACAGACCGCCATCTTGAGAGAGGAAGGCGGGGCTTGTTCAGGGTGCGAGGCGCATGGGCGGCCATCTTGGTGAGGGAAGAGGGAGTAAGCGGGGATTGTTCGGTGAGCGGGAATTAAGAGCAGGAATAGGCCATTCAGCCCTTCGATGTTTCTCCGCCATTCAATAAGAGCATGGCTGATCTGACTAACTTTCAGTTCACATTCTGCCTTCCCCTGAAATCTTACACCCCCTTGTTAGTCAAGAGTCTATATAACTTTTGCCTTAAAAATATTGATAGACCCATTCTCCACCGCTCTCTGGGGAAACAAATTCCAAAGATTCACGACCCCTTGAGAGAAAAAAAAATTCTCATCTCTGCCTTCAATAGGATGCCTCTTAGTTTTAAGCTGTGTCCCCTATTTCTAGTCTCCCCCACAAGGGGAAACATCATTTCAGCATCCATCCTGTCAAGGCCCTTCAGGACCTGAGATGTTTCAATAAGATCACCTCTCATTCTTCTTAACTCCAATGTATACCGGACCAGCCTGTTCAACTTTTCCTCGTAAAATAACTCCAATCCCAATTATCAGCTGAGTGAACCTTCTCTGAACAGCTTCTAATGCATTTATACCCCTTTCTTGAAAATGGATACCAAAACTGTACACAGTGCTCTAGATGTGGTCTTACTAACAACCTGTCCAACTGTGGCAAAACTTACCAACTTTTATATTCCATTTCCCTGGCAAGAAGCCAAAACATTCAATTTGCCTTCCTAATCACTTGCTGTGCCTACACACCAACATTTTGTTATTCAGATACAGGACACCCAGTTCCCTCTGTATCTCAGAGTTCTGCAGTCTCTCTCTATTTAAATAATATGCTGCTCTTCTTCCTGCCAAAGTGCACAGGTCCACATTTTACTCCATCTGCCAAATTTTTGCCCACTCACTTAACCTGTCTATATCACTTTACAGACTCCTTATGATTTTTGGCAAATTGCGCCCCACCTATCTTTGTGTCATCAGCAGATTTAGCAACCATACATTCAGCCCTGTCATCCAAGCCATTAATATAGGTTGTAGATAGTTGAAGCCCAGCACTGATCCCTGTGGCACTTCACTCGTTACATTTTGCCAACCCAAAAATGATCCATTTATGCCAACTCTCTGTTTCCTGTGAGCTAATCGATCCCCTAGCCATGCTAATATGTTATCCCGAACACCATAAGCTTATTTTGTATAGTAACCTTTGGTGTGGCACCTTGTCAATCCTGGAAATCTAGTACATCACATCCACAGATTCTCCTTTATCCACAATGCTTGTTACTTCTTCAAGCCAATTTCCCTTTCACAAAACCCTGTTGACTCTGCCTGATTGCATTGAGAATTTCCAAGTGCCCCACTATAACCTTCTTGATGATAGATTCCAGCATTTCCCCAGTGACACGTTATGCTTGTTGGGCTGTAAATTCCTGATTTCTGTCCCCCTGTGTTGAATGAAGGTGTTACCTTAGGAATTTTCCAATCTGTTGGGATCATTCCAGAATCCAGGGAATTTTGGAAAATTAAAACAAATGCATCTACTGTCTGAGCAACTACGTCTTTTAGGACATGAAGGTGAAGACCATCAGGGCCCAGGGGTTTTTCAACTTTAAGTTCTAATAATTTTCTCAGTGCTCTTTCCCTGGTGATTGTAATTGTTATAAGTCCCTCCCTTTCTTTCACCTCTACAGTGAAGATGCAAAATATGTGTTCAATTCATCTTCCATTTCCTTATTTTCCATCATTAATTCCCAGACTCGTCCTGTAGAGGACCAATGTTCACTTTACCTCTTTTCCTTTTTGAATACCCATAGAAACTCGTACAATCTGCTTTTACATTTCCAGCTAGCTTTCTCTTGTACTCTAAATTCTTCATCATTTTTTAGCCATTCTTTGCTTTTTCTATATTCTGTCCAATCTTCTAACCTGCCACTAATCTTCACATAATTGTACGCTTTTTCTTTCAATTTGATACGATCTTAAACTGCCTTAGTTAGCCACATATGGTACATCTTTCCCCTAAAGTCTTTTTTCTCAATGGAATGTATCTTTCTGAGTATTATGAAATATCTCCTTAAATATCTGCCACTGTATCTCTACTGACTTAACACTTAGTCTAATTTCCCAGTTTGCTTTGGCCAGCTCTGTCTTCATACCCTCATAATTGTCCTTATTTAAGTTCAAAACACTAGTCTTAGACCCATTCTTCTCTCCCTCGAACTGAATACAAAATTCAATCATATTATGATCACTGGTACCTTGGGGCACCTTTACTATGAGGCCATTAATTAATCCTTTCCCATTACACATTACCAGATCCAGAATAGCCTGCTTTCTGATTGTCTGTAGCACATGCTGCTCAAAGGAATTGTTCCGAAAACACCCAATGAACTCATCTTCCAGGTTAGCTTTGCCTTTTGGATGCATCCAATCTATATGTAGGCTAAAATCACCCATGATTGTTGCTGTATCTTTCTCACAAGCCCCCATTATTTCTTAAAAGCGAAAAACTGCGGATGCTGGAAATCCAAAACAAAAATAAATATAAAAATACTTGGATTATACCTGGATTAATACCTACCATTATTTCTTCCTGGATACCCCGTCCTAAAGTGTGGTTACAGTTAGGGGGCCTGTAAACTACTCCCACAAGTGACTTCCTACCTTTGCTATTTCTTATCACTACCCAATCTGATTCTACATCTTGATCTCCAGAACTAAGATCATCTGTCTCTGTTGTACTAATGTCATCCTTAACTGACAGATCTACCCCTCCACCTTTTCCTAGCTTCCTGTCCTTCTGAAACATCATGCGCCCTTGAATATTCAGATCCCAGCCTTTGCCACCTTGAAGCTATGTCTCTATAATAGCTTTCAGATCACAATACCTCTCCCCAGTGTGTACAGTTTTGTACCGTGTACAGTTTTGGTGTCCTTAGTTAAGGGGAGCTATTCCCAAGAATAACTTGGGAGCAGTTCAGAGAAGGATCACCAGGCTGATTCCTGGGATGAAGAAGTCTTATGAAGAAAGGCTGGGCCTGTACTCATGGGAGTTTAGAAGAATGAGAGGTGATCTTACTGAAACCTATAAGATTCTGAGGGGGGTTGACAGGCTAGATGAAGAGAGGCTGTTTCCCCTCGTGGGGGATTCTAGAACTAGGGGAACAGAGCCTCAAAGTAAGGGGTCTCTCATTTAACATGGAATTGAGGAGAAATTTCTGCTATCAGAGGGCTATTATTCTGTGGAATTCTCTTCCCCAGAGAGTAATGGAGGCCAAGTTATTGAATATATTCAAGGCTGAGTTATACAGACTTTTGATTGACAAGAGAGTCAAGGGTCATGGGTGACAGGCAGGAAATTGGAGTTAAGGTCACAATCAGATCAACCATGATCCTATTGAATGGAAGAGCAGGCTCGATAGGCCATATGGCCTATTCCTGCTCATATTTCTTATGATGTTATGATCTCTGTGCCGACGACAGAAAGCGGTGTGTATTGATCTGTCAATCAGCTTGAAGCAGTACTTTCAGGAGAATGGGGAGAGTGTATATTAGGTACAGCAGAGTGAGAATGGAGGGAGAGGGTGTGGGGCAGAGATTTACAGCTTTTGGGGAATGAGAGAGGAAAGAATGTTCCATAGAAATTGGAATTGTCTGTTCTGAATTTCCATCCTGTACTGACGGTGATGACTTTCTGTAAATTCGTTTTACAGGATATAAGAAGGGGAGATTTGGAGACAGAAATCGCAAAACAAATGTCACATCATGATCTGACATCACTTGATTCATTGGGATGTGAATACCATTGACCATTTTAACATCAGTTTGACCGGAACAGCACCAAGTCTCACAGCCAAGTGAGAATGTTCTAGTGCACTGACTGTGGAAAGAGCTCTAACCAGTTACACTGCCTAAAAAACATCACAGGAGGGAGACCCTGTGCATATGTTCTGTGTGTGGACGAGGCTTCAACTGATTATCCAACCAGGAGAGACACAAGTACACCAGCACCATGGAGAAACCGTGGAAATGTGGGGACTGTGGGAAGGGATTCAGAACCCCGTCCGAGCTGGAAACTCATCGACGCAGTCACACCGGGGAGAGACCATTCATCTGCTCGAAGTGTGGGAAGGGATTCGCTCAGTCATCCACACTGCTGACGCACCAGCGAGTTCACAGCAGAGAGAGGCCATTCACCTGTTCTCAATGTGGGAAAGGATTCACTAATTCATCCCTTCTCCTGAGACACCAGCGAGTTCACACTGGGGAGAGGCCGTTCACCTGCTCTGACTGTGGGAAGGGATTTAAAGATTCATCCACACTGCGGACACACAAGCGAGTTCACACTGAGGAGAGGCCGTTCACCTGCTCTGACTGTGGGAAGGGATTTAAGGATTCATCCACACTGCTAACACACCATCGAGTTCACAGCGGAGAGAAACCATTCATCTGCTCCATGTGTGGGAAGGGATTCACTCAGTCTTCAAATCTGCTGAAACACCAGCAAGTTCACTCTGGGCAGAAGCCATTCACCTGCTCTGAGTGTGGGAAGGGATTCAGTGATTCATTTCACCTGCTGAGACACCAGAGAGTTCACACTGGGGAGAGGCCGTTCACCTGTTCCGTGTGTGGGAAGAGATTCACTCATTCATCTACTTTGCTGGCACACCAGCGAGTTCACACAGGGGAAAGGCCGTTCACCTGCACTGTGTGTGGGAAGGGATTCACTCAGTCTTCCAATCTGCTGAAGCACTGGCGAGTTCACTCCGGGCAGAAACCATTCGCCTGCTCTGAGTGTGGGAAGGGATTCAGTGATTCATTCCACCGACTGAGACACCAGAGAGTTCACAAGTGATTACAGGGATTGGATTCTGCTGTTATTGCTGCTGTTAATCACATTCAGGACTGAACCATGTTCCTTCTGACAGTTAGAGAAGTGGGAGGGTCAGAGGGTTTCTCTCTGCTGGACTGGCCAATTTCATGACTTTCCTTCCAGTGGACTGATGCTCTTTGAGCCTGGGAGTGCACATTTCCAGTGAAATGATCAACAAAGGCAGATGAAGTACATTTATTTTATCCTGGGTAGTAAATAGTGTTTTTCCTATACTACAGGTGTCTTATCTTGTTTTTCACCTGTCTTTGTTTCGAGGGATGCCACACTATGAATAATCTTTCTCCACTGATTTCTATTCTCTGCTGCCCCCACTGCCTGTCCCATTGAGAGGTCAGGCCGCCTTCTGATATTATCCATCTATTCCATCTTGGGTCTTCCTTGTGCACATTTTCCAGGTGTTTGTTCTTGCATTACCTCTTTTTCCAAACACTCGCCTCCTGTTCACATCACGTGTCCAAACTCTGTGAGCTTCCCTGATATCACTGCCTCAAACAAGTTCCTCTTAACACCAGCTTTCTCGAGCACCCACTTGTCTGTCCTCCTCGCCGTCCATGACACAGGGAATATCCGTCTGAGGCCTTTCATTTCAAAAGCTCTCATTCGAGCCTCCTCATTCTTCTTGATGGTCCAGCTTTCACACTCGTACATTGTCACCGGCCACACAAGGGCTTTCACAAGACATGTTTGTTGTAATCAAGATGCTGTGGCTGCTCCATACTCTGTTAAGTGAGCTCACAATGCCATGACCCTTGCTAAGTCTGGCCCAAATTTCTTTGGTGACTCTGTATCTACCACTACAGGTAGATATAAAATAAATACGTTTGTCCCTGTTCCATTGACTCTACAGCACAGGGCCAGGCCAGTCAGCTCAACAGGTCTGTGTCAGTATTTATGCTCCACATGAGCCTCCTCCCACCCCTCTTCACTTCCCCCATCAGCATATCCTTTTATTCCTTTCTCCCTCATTTATGTATCTAGCCTCTCCTTAAATGTATTCACGCTATTCACCTCAACCACTCGCTGTGGTAGCGAATTCCACATTCTCACCACTCGCTGGGTAAAGAAGTTTTTCATGAAATCCCTATTTGGATTATTGAACCCCTTCATAATCTTAAACGCTTTAGTCAGGTCACAGTGCCAATGATTATGTTTTGGGTGGATCCCATGGACTCCCCTCTGCAGCAGCTTCCCTGGTGAGTCAGTCAGCCTGGTTATTACCATCAATCTCTTCACTAACTCTGCTGCTGATGTACCTTCACCTTGCAAATAGTAATTTGTCCTGGACACATACCAGCATGGCCCAGTTCTCCACCCTGGGCTGCTCAGTATGAACAGGGTGGGATGTGTTTTGAGACAGGATGTCCCAGTTCTCCACCCTGGGATTCTGAGTATGAACAGGGAGAATACCTTCGGTCTGTCCGCAAGCATGACCCAGACCTCCCTGTCGCATGCCATTTCAACACCACCCTGCTCTTATGCCCACATGTGTGTCCTTGGCCTGCTGCATTGTTTCAGTGAAGCTCAACACAAACTGGAGGAACAGCACCTCATCTTTCGGACTGAATATTGAGTTCAACAATTTTAGATCATGAACTCTCTCCTCCGTCCCCACCCCCTTTCTGATCCCCCTTTTCCCCCCAATAATTGATATAGATTTTTCTTTTCCCACCTATTTCCATTATTTTTAAATGTAGTTCCATTGTTTTATCTCTACCTTGTAGCCTCTTTTGATCTCTTCCCTTCACCCCACCTCCACTAGGGCTATCTGTACCTTGCTTGTCCTGCTTTCTACCCTTAATTAGCACATTCCTTTGATAATATCACCACCTTCAACACCTCTTTGTCCTTTTGTCTATGACATCTTTTGGTTATCTCCACCTATCACTGGCCCTCTATCCAGCTCTACCTGTCCCACCCCCCTTAAACCAGCTTATATTTCACCTCTTCTATTTTTACTTAGTTCTGTTGAAGAATCATATGGACTCAAAACGTTAACTCTGTTCCTCTTCGCAGATGCTGCCAGACCTGCTGAGTTTTTCCAGGTATTTTTATTTTGGATTTCCAGCATCCACAGTTTTTTGCTTTTATATTAAATGAACAGGGCGCAATGTTTTTTGAGACAGGATGTCCCAGTTCTCCACACTGGGATTCTCAGTATGAACAGGGTGGGATGTGTTTGGAGACAGGATGTCCCAGTTTTCCACCCTGGAATTCTCAGTATGAACAGGGTGGGATGTGTTTTGAGACAGGATGTCCCAGTTTTCCACCCTGGAATTCTCAGTATGAACAGGGTGGGATGTGTTTTGAGACAGGATGTCTCAGTTCTCCACGCTGGGATTCTCAGTGTGAACAGGGTGGGATGTGTTTGGAGACAGGATGTCCCAGTTCTCCACCTTTAAAGGGACAAGGAGAGAACCAGATGGATAGAATGGTGATGTTTTATGACATCAGTGCAGTGCCTGGGATCTAACCTCCCTGAACCCTGCTCGATATTGGCTGGGAGAGTTTGATGGGGCAGTGCAGAAAGAGTTTTACTCTCTTATTGAAACCGTGCTGTACCTGCTCTGTTTGATGTGGCACATTGTGGGAGTTTTTATCTGGAGCTAGCCTGGGCTGTACTTGCTCTGAGTGTGTTTGATGGAACAATTTAGAGGGAGCTTTGCTCACTATCTAATTCCAACACTTGTTGTACCTACCTTGGGAATATTTGATGGGCAAGTATAAAGGGACCTTTACTCTGTTTCTAACATGTATTGTACCTGCCCTGAGTGAATTCCACATTGGAACAGGCACATTAAATTCTCTCACCTTGAGAAATGCTTTAAAAGATTAAAGTAGTTAATTCACAATACATTCCTCATAGAGAGAGGCTGTTTAAATATCCTATGTACGGAAAGAAATGAGACACCAGTTCACCTGTGACTGCAGGTGTTGGATTCTGCTGTGATTCATCTCATTCAGGCCTGTACCATGTCAGAGTTCCAGTGAACTTTTAATATCTGTGAGACTTTTTAAATTAATGTTATTGATTTAATTAATTTGTGCATCTCAATGGCATCACAGAGATCAACCATTATTTACTATTTGGGATTTTCAATGTCAGGGTTTTTGCCCAACAATCCCCGCAGAAGGAAATATGCCCTGTTCACTCCACACAAGCTCAGTGTGCAGGTGCAGTGCTGGACAGTATCTGAAGCATGTCCGGTGTTGCTTTGACCAGAACCATGCAAGTGCTGGATGCGCTTTTCAGGCAGGTGAGCTGGTGGCATGCAAGGGATCAAAGCTTTAGAAAAACCTGGTGGAGGCCACAAGACCTGAATAAGAATGTGCAGGGCCCAAATTTGCCACTCTGGGACTTTTTCCCGGGAAGAGGCCCAGGTTGATAGCTGCCATCTTGCTTCAAGAAGTAGCCCAGCAAATGCGTGGCCATCTTGGTGAGGGAACAATGAGTGGTTGGGGCTTCAGGGTCCCAGGAGAGAAAATTATTGAGTCATTGATTTCATTACCAGTCTGCACACAAATGAGAACTGAACCCAGCCAGAGTAAAAGGAGGGAGAAAACTGAGAGTGGAGGAAAGGAATGGTGCAGATGGCACAATGAGTCTGGTTCTCATCACAAGGAGTAAAGCACCAAGACGCACAGCCAAGTGAGAGTGTTCCCGTGCACTGGCTGTGGAAAGAGCTTTAACCAGTTGCACAGCCTGAACAACATTACACCATTCACAGCAGAGAGAAACCATACACGTGTTTTGTGTGCGTGAACCAGGTTTCAACTGGTCATCCAACTTAGAGAGACACAAGGACACTGACAACATGGAGAATCTGTGAAAATGTGAGGACTGTGGGAAGGATTTCAATTATCCAAGCTGGAAAGTCATTAGCGAACTCACACAGGGGAGAGGCCATTCACTTAACTTGTCTGCTGGAAGAGATTCACTCAGTCATCTAGCCTGCTGTTACACCAGCAAGCTCACACAGGGGAGAGGCTATTCACCTGCTCTTTGCATGGGAAAAGAATAAGTCAGTCATTTACCAGCTTCCTATGTTGAAATAAATTTGGTAATGAATCCACTGCTTTTCAGAGATCCCTGGATTAATTTCAAATTGTAACAGGATGTTGGCCCCTAAAAGGCTAATCGTACGTTGTGTTCTTACACAATTATCTGGACCCAAACCCCTTCAAACAAGCTCAGAAAGTAGGAAACAATAGGTTGTTGTTAAATGTTTATTTCTATTACACAAGTGACTACATACTGAGACAATGAGATTACTGGATACTCACGGGAGGAATCATCAGAAAGAGTTGTGAGTCTGATCAGCACATTGTTCTAATCTGGTTACTCTGGTTAAAGTTAGACCAGGTCAAGAGCCCCAAGCTTTTGTGTATTGAACCATTTTTGTTTTAGTAAGGTCTTGCTAACTTGATAACAAATATCAACATGTTCTGTTTTTGTAAATTAAAATGGAAAAAGAGCAATCTAATGAACTCATCTTGTAAATGATTTAATCCTCTTTAAGTGAGTCTGAGAGATAATCTAATTTCTTTTGTCACAGTTTGTGCCTGAAAATCTCATCTCTTTCTGAGAGACTTAATAATGTCTTTGTATTGAGTTCATCCCCTGACCCTCTGGCTCAGTGTCGAGAACATACATTATCTGTCCTTTCAGATCACTGATCTATTCATGTCCAATCTTATCCTCAATAGGACCTTCTGCTTCTATTACAGATTCATACCTTTGAGAAATGTTTAATAAAGCTTTTAGAATTATTCAGATCTTCCTCACCTGGCTTCCCTCTGTCTACATTCCCCACCTTGAGGCTCAAGAATGTTATTCCTTTTGTAGCTTCAAAGCTTTACTCTTGGTCAGTGCAAGCATTTCCAGTCTATTCTTTCCCCTTGTAATCTGTCTTTGAATCCTCTTCATCAACCAGGCATGGACATTAGGGGAATTAGCATAATCATAGTAATACCAAGAGGAAATTAGAGGCAGTGATTATCCAGGGATGTTGTCCTGTATTTCACATTATCTGCCAGTGAGGTTGATCACCCAGTGTAACAATGAACCATTCAATGTTAACAGTGGGAGGGTGAATTTAACGTGGTTAATTCTATCCTGATTGTTTTAAAGTCTGTTTTTCGATGGAGTATGTGTCAATCCACTGATAATATAAAAAGTCTCATTCTACTAACCACATTAATCACTTTATGTTGTTGTGTTGTTGAGTTCCTGAGCATGTCTGGGACTCATTCCTCAGAGCAGGTTCACCATGCATTTCCACATGTTAATTATTTCACATGTAACAAATCATATTTGCACACACACACCAGTATCCCAACATCATGCTACACATGCCATCTGATACAAGTCACTCTTGCCTTTTAGGTAAACTTACCAAAAAAGAGGGTGTCCCTGACGATCTTGGTTTTTCTCCCCACTGCATGGTGCAATACTTCAGGTACTGACCAGACTATTAAATGCAGTTACCTTGAAAAGTTCAGAGGTAAGGATACTAACATCTTCAACAAAAGGCTATCAATTTACTAGTATCATCTACACTTTCCTTTCTTCCATTTAAATGTACACAGATACTAGATTGATCTATTATCTTGAACTATACCCAGGATGAGTTATTCCAATGTTCATTTGTTGGTATGATTGTCTCTCTATTTTATTCTAAGTGGGCCATCCCATTAATCACCATTCTATCTCATTCATGAGCCCTGGGGGAACTTTACTGTCCAACTCAATATTCACATAACATGGTGTTTTTACATCAGAGATAGAAGTACTTGCAATCAATTTAAACCTAACTCCCATACCTCCCGTTATCAAACATTTTGTCTTGAAAGATAACAAGTGGGATAAATCCAAACCTTTAAAAGGCAGTCTTTAGTTCAAATCATCACAGTGGATAGGGGTTAACTTCTCTTGTTTGCAGAAAGGTTGGAGCAAATGTTCTCAAATGTGCACAATTGTATCAACTTTACATAACTTTTCAGATCAAGGATGAACCAAACGCCATTTTTGTTTCTCCAATTCTTTTGGTATTTCTCACAGCTCTTTTGTTCTCTCTTCAGGTTACTGTTACGATCCCAGCTGATGTTAATACTGGACAATAAGATCCCAGAGTGAATCCTGGTTTGACAGATCCTACATTTTTTTGAAGAAACTGTGAAGGAAAGTTCGTCAACAGGAGCCTGTTGATGAACTTCTAATGCAAGGAATAAACTATTTATTAAACAAGAAAAAATGAACTATATTACACCAGACAAAAAGGTTGGAAAGATCTCAATACCAACAAAAAAGACACTTCAGATTTATGATATTCCTTTACCCCAGAAATATCTTTATAGACACATAAATCACTGAAGAGTTACCACTAGCTTGACACAAAAGCCTCTCGCTTGGGGCTGGCACAGTTGCAAACAGTTTTCTTCCGGTGAATTCCTGAGCATTCACTCGATGCTTATCACCCAACTTGTATCTCTCCCCGAGACACCCAAAAAACACACTCTAAATTCATTGCCTCTTTCAACTGCAAAGTGAACAAATGAGTTCCCTGAACTCCATCTTCCAGTAGCACCTCTGCTAAACTGATCACTTTACTGAGTTCTATAACTGATAATTCATTTAACTGCTGTTCCCAATAGCCTTACAATTTTTCTTATCAGAGAGCTTAAAATTCCTGTGTTCTCTCTTTGACGCACTCTGAATTCTCAATGACAGATGCAACCAAAGCAGATTCCTTGGATTTCTCAACAAACCACTCAAACACTTGTCACACTGTGAGCCAACTGATCTCACTGAAACTTTGTCTTTCTCATGAGGATTTCCAATCTCCGCATCTGAAGATCTCATCTTGGAATTCTTTCCAAAAGTCACTCCCACTCAGGCAGTTTCAACAATGACCCACCTCACAGGGTTTCAATCTCTCCTTCCAAGGTTCCTTTCCCCTGGATTCTCGAGTACACTCAAGCATCACATTTCAAACACAATTTCAGATCTTTGGCTGTGCCAAGCAGAACACCACTGCTTCAAAGAGGTATCCAACAGCCCAGAGCATGGAGTCACTGACCTTCGGCAACCTCCTCGGATCTTCAGGCCTTCTCTCAAGTCCACTTCACTACAAGTCTGCTCACTAGCTCCTTATTTAACTCTGAGCCTATTTATCTGCTCCTTTCCTTTACCTTATTTAAGGGGACTATTCCTGTCCCCTATCTTCATCCCTTACCTGGAACTACCTTTTGGGACCTCTCCCTGATTTGGGAACCTCTCCCTCTCCCATGTCCTGCTCCCTGGGACATCTACAAGATAATGGCGCTCCATCTCAGGTCATCTGACATGCATTTCCAAACTGGAGTTCCTGGCCTCTGAACCAAAGAAGGTGAGTTGAGCTTTCATCACACGCATTTGCAAATGACTGTAATATAACTGAAGAAAATTAAAACTAAATAAGCTAGCATTGAAGCTTCAACCTTCTTAGACCAAAAGAGTCAAAGAGAGTGGAGCTCCCTACAGCTTGTAAGTTCTGGATCATAACTTCAAGGCTGAAGCTTATCTTTAGGGAATCCAACTTTTCGGTGCCTTTTGCAGTTCTACAAGTAAATTGTAATTCATGCTAAAAGGTTTACCTTCACTCAGTAATTATAACGTTTCACTTTTCTCAGCACATAAGCTGGCAGCATTTTAAATCCCAATTGTACACTTCTCTTGTAGCTGGTGCATGGAGAAGATCATTTCCACTGTAGATCTGCCAGCACAGAAACTGCAGTGTTCCTGGATACACTTGGTCTGCAAAAAGATAAAGTGTTTAAGCATAACCATAGTGTAGGTCTTCCCTGTGACGCTAAGGAGTGAGATGTCTCTCTAATTGTTGCAATCTCTTCTCTCACCTTTGTTTTTGTATATTGTGATGACTTCTGTGGAACAGATGCTACCTTCCAGAGAAAGTGGTGCTTACAATATCTGGGACTTCCTGTACCTGAGCAGTTTGGTTGGAATTCCATCCTTGCCGGGTGCTTTTCTGCTTGCTAAGAATAATTGGGCCTGGTCAAGCTCAAATGATGTGGGTTCTTTATCCAACTCAACTATGATGGGAAGTTGCAGGAGAGAGTCAGACTGGGAGATGTCCATCTCATGGGGGTACAGCTCACAATAGTGTTCAGCCCAGTGGGATATCTGTTTACTTCTGTCAGTGAGTACGTCACCATCCGTGATTTCAGGGGTCAACTTTGGTGATGGTTGGACCAAGTGCCCTTTTGATCCCATCATACATTGCACATAGATTTCCATTGTCATAGGCAATTTGGATTTCTTGACATCGGCTGATCCAGTGTTTATTTATACTGTATCTCCCTGTCTTATGCACAATCATCTTGGCTACTTTCAAGTTATGCAGTGTTCTAGCTGTTGGGTTTATGTTGTGCATCAGGTAGGCTTTGCTTTTTGCTTCAGTGATAGATGCCATTTCTGTTGAGTAGGTCTCAAACCAGTCTTTGTTGTGGGTTCCACCTTTATCAAATGTTGCTGCTGCTGTGTCAGAAATGATTGAACTCAGTGACTTCCAAGCTTCATCAATATCAATGTTGATTGATGAAGCTTTTATTGATCCGCCTGTAAAATATTTCACTATTTTGTTTAACATTCCTTCTTAATTTGAGTTCATGATCAAGGTGTCATTGAAGAATGTGCAAGTCAGTAAGAATCGTCAGCAAGGATTAATCAACACATTATAACTGGAGATGTTAATCACTGGAACCTTTCTGACACTGAATTGTAGATTTTGCATCAAATATCAATTTAGGATTGAAGTAAAATCCAAAATTTTATTGTAAACTAGTTCCCGGGGAGAGTTCTTGTATTCAGGGGGAAAGACCACAAATGGTGCTTTTAAAAAAGGACATTGCAGCCCTGAAAGTCAGTGACATCTCCAGAATATTAAACTCCAGCCAGGGTTGTTAACATCAGCAGAAACAAACCTAATATTGTCAGACTATCAGTCCTGGGTGTGATTAACAGCAGCAATAACAGCAGAGTCCAACCGCTGTAATCACTTGTGATCCCGCTCGTGTCTCAGTAGGTGTTGTGACTGAGTGAATCCTGACCCACACAAGAAGCAGATGAATGGTCTGTCCCCGGTGTGAACTCGCTGATGTGTCAGCAGTTGAGATGACCAACGGAATCCTTTCCCACACACGGAGCAGGTGAACGGCTTCTCCCTAGTGTGAGTACGTTGGTGTTCATTGAGGTCAGTTGACTGCCTGAAACTCTTTCCACAGGAAGTACAGCTGAATGGATTCTCCTTCGTGTGCATTTGGTGGTGTGACTGGAGGGCAAATACCTGAGTGAATCCCTTCCCACACACGAAGCAAGTGAATGGTCTCCCACCTGTGTGAATTCGCTGGTGTTCAGTGAAGATGGATGAAGACTTGAACCTCTCTCCACAGGTTGTGCAGCTGAATGGCTTTTTCTCAGTGTGAACTCGCTGGTGTGACCGAAGGCTAGATGACTGAGTGAATCCCTTCCCACACACTGAACAGCTGAACGGCTTCTCCCCAGTGTGAATGCGTCGATGGATTTCCAGCTGGGATGAATAGGTGAATCCTTTAGCACAGTCCTCACATTTCCACGGTTTCTCCATGGTGCCGGTATTTTTTGTTTCTCCACAGGCTGGACAATCAGTTGAACCTTTGCCACATTACAACATGTGCACAGTTTCTCCCCACTGTGAATAATCTGATGTTTCTTCAGGCTGTGTAACTGGTTAAAGCTCTTTCCACAGTCAATTCACTGGAACACTCTCACTCGGGTGTATGTATCTTGGTGACTTTCCAGTCATAATGTTTGAAACATTTCCCCACAGACAGAACAGACAAACATTTCTCCTTCCACATTGAAAGCCTGATGATATTCAGGTCCTGATGAATCGAGTGACTCTGTCAGACCATGCTGTGATGTTAGGTTGATTTACAGGCTTCCAGTCTGTAAATCCACCCATTCTAATACCCTGGAAAAGGAGTTTACAAAACTCATCACTGTGAATACAGGATAGAAATTCTGAACAGACAAATCTAGTTTCTATGGAATATGCTATCCTCTCATTCCTGCAAAGTAGTAAATCCTCATCCCTCGCAGTCTCCCTCCTCCCCATGCTGGAATCCAAACCCCAGAGTGACCAACTGTACAGTATTTTACAGAATTGTCCCATATTTGAGAGTCAACTGTCCAGGTGCCGGAATACTGTCCCACAAATTGGACCTTTCTGGTCGCACCCTATGCAGTACCCTGAGGCCTACTGCTTCTGTGTTCAAACAGCTCTGGCAGCTAATTCCCCTCATCACCCCCACCCCGTGCCTCACCAACTCTGACAGCACCCCACACAGAATCCCACCACCCACTTGTATGGACTGCCATGGCAGGCTGTCCCTCAATTTTCTCCATGAGAGTTGGTCATCCTGCCAAATCTATCACACCATTCCTTTCCTCACTCCCAGTTTTATCCCTCTCTGTACTCTGGCTGGGTTCCATTCTCAAATCCCTGTGTGCAGAGTGAGAATATCATCAATGAATCGATCATTTTCTCTCCTGGTCACTGGGACCATGAAGCCCCGCCCACTCTCTGACGTTTCGCCAAGATGGCCGCACAAAGTTGAAAGTTCCAGAGCTGCAAACACGGGACCTGCAGGTTCTTGTTAGGGGTTTGGGGCCTGCAGCGGGTGTTTCTGAATCCTCCCCGGCAACCTCCCAGCGTTTCCTTCCTTCCCACAGATCAGATTCCTCATTGATTTGAGCCCAAAGTGTAACCTCTTATTTATTGTCCCCCCCATCCCCCATTCTCTGATGTGAACCAGGATGGCGGCCGTTAACCTGGGCCTGTACCTGGGAGGGAGAAGCCCCGCAGCTGCAAACCAGGAGCTGATAATTATTCATAACGGTTACTCCAGCTCACAATGCCCGGGGAGTGATTGACGGGAGGGACGGACCAATAGGAAGAGGAGATGGGGCTGGAGGACCAAACGAGAGAGCCTGGTCCTCCATCAACCGGACTAAATGAGGGGCGGGGCTGAGTCATTGTCTCCGCAGGCGTCCAGCTGCACATTGTCTCCGATAAAGGTGGCGGCCGTTAACCGCGGCCTGTCTCGGGGAGAAGCCCGAGCAGTTGTAGCCGGTTTAAATCATACGCGAGCTTCGGATTCGGGACTTGCAGCCTAGACGAGGTGTTTATTAATGCTCCCAACCCACCCGCTGATTCCTTCCCTCCTTCATGACTCAACCGGCGATAACTCACCGGCTGAGAATTTTGATACAGCCATCTCTGTTCATCACCATCATCGGCAGTGCGCATACTCTAACTCACACTGCTCTGCTGATTGGCAGCAGCTCCAGACCAAAAGGTAGAGGGGGCGGGGCTGGAGGACTGCATGCGGGAGATTGAGCGGCTGGTCCTCCGACCAATCGGAATGAATAAGGGGCGGGGCTGAGCCCGGATCTCCCTCATTGGCTAAGACTCTGCATCACTTTGAAAGCTGATTTGTCTCAAACTCCAGGAGAAAACTGGACCTTTCTGTTTGTGGCTTTAAACAGATGAAACCCTGTGGGTGTGGGGCAAACGTTTCAACATTTGTCAGTGAAATGTGGGAACATGATGAAACAATGCAGAACTAATTCAAGGACTGACTTCAAGGAATAACTGGGCAAGCAGGGAATGTCACCATTAGCACAAGGAGAGTCCCTGTTTTCAATAAATGAATAGAAAAGGGTTCGGACAGGTTAGGGAGAAGGTTCATACTGTTCATATATATACAGCGACAACTGGTCTCAAAGACAATCTCCTGTAGTTTGTGTGCATTGGGTGCGGGTGCTCAATCAGGTTTAAAGGGGTTAAGCGATATATGTTTCCTTGACAAAAACAAAAATTGCTAGAAAAACTCAGCAGGCCTGACAGCATCTGTGGAGAGAAAGACAGAGTTAACGTTTCGAGTCCATGTGACTCTTCAGAACTTGTTTCCTAGATTGGACAATCGCATTAAAATGTTGAACTCAGATGGGAATATGTACTGGTGTGAGGTGGGAAGATCTGGTTCCACGTACTCCTATGGCAAGCCTTAAAATCAGAAAGACAGTATTTCAGAACTGATTCCTGTGTTAGTAGCTATCCCTTTGCTAACTGTTGGTAAGACCGATGGAAGTCTTTAAAGTAAAGTGGAGACCATAGATGAGTTGGAGGATGATGTACGCAAGGTATTTGTGAACTAACTGAGGATGATAGTGAGGGGAAGGAAAGGGATTTGGAAAGTAGCAGACAATTTGTGTTGTTCCAGAAGAAGTGGGGCCTGGTTGTGTAGATGTCAGGTTTTACACAGCACACGGTCAGCCTATAGCTCACTCTGGATGAAGTATCTCTGAATGATACCATTCAAATCATTCAATGAGATTCTAGGAGAACCAACATCGTCTGCTCAGAGAGGGGAAGGTTTGTTTTACAGTTAATGAGAAACAGCACACATGCTCACTGACACCCACACACAGAAACTTGCACACACATACCCATTACACACAACCACACACTCAAACACAGAGACCCACATTCACACTCACACAGGCGTACATTATCCTCCAGTGATTCTGAGCGGTTTTGGCCATACAATTTCACGGCTTTCTCTGAAGCTTAAATCAATATTGAACAACATCTGGGACACAAGGAACAACACGCAATAACATTTGAGTGATCTATTGTCACCCTGGGTGATCATCCCTGGTTGGAGATAGAGTAAAATACAGAAGAACATCCCTGGATAATCACACATCTACTTTCCTCCTAGTATTACAGATGATGCTAATTCCTCTTCTATTGATCGTCTGCAGGATGGAAAGAATTCTAAGACAGGTTACAAGGAGAAAGAATAGATGGAAATGTTTGTACTGACCAAGAGAAAAGCTTTGAAGCTACAAAAGGAAGAATCTTTTTGAACCTCGAGGTGGGGAATATAGACAGTGGGAAGCCGGTGAGGAAGACTTGAATAATTCTAATAACTCTGTTAAACATTTCTTGATAGTACAGACACTTACACACATTAAACTAAGAATCTGCAATAGAAGTAGGCTCTAGGAGGTCATACTGAGGATCAGATTAGAGCCTGTGAACAGACACCAATACATTAATGATCTGGAAGAACAGACAATGTATGTTCTCGGCACTGAGCCAGAGGGTCAGGAGATGAACTGAATACAAAGACATTATTAAGTCTCTCAGAACGAGATCAGATGTTCAGGTAGAAACCATGAGAAGAGTAATGATGATATTGCACAGATTCACTAACAAGGATTACATCATTTACGAGATGAAATGTTATGATATGGCAGGTGGTATTTGCCAGACTGACTAAATACACAAGGGAGCCTTGGCCACGCTAGCACAATGGTTTTGCAATTTGTATTTATTGCCAGAAGATTTGTGCACTGATTCAGAAGTGATACATCCACTGACACCTTTAGAGAGTTTGGAAATCAAATTAAAACATTTATTAACAAAAGAAAAGCGTAAATCACATACACAAGATTATAGTTACATGGTTACATCATATTCTATTTCCAAAATTCCTAGTTAACCAGACTCCAGACTACAAATTCCTAGTTAACCAGACCCCCCTTTTAAGGCAACAGTCCAAAATAGATTTTAAATATATTGTGACAATCCAGCAAGGTTACCCATCGAACCTCATCCAGGTCAGACGGGTAATTGAATCCCTTCCCACAGTCCTCACATTTCCATAGTTTCTCCCTCATATGACTGCACTTGTGTTTCAACAGGCCAGATGATCGGCTGAAGCCTCGTCCACACACAGAACACATGTACGGTTTATCTCCACTGTGAATGGTGCTTTTTCCTTCCATTCATAATCAAATGATATTCCAGTTTTGATAAATTTGGAGAGTGCATCAGATCCTGATGTGATGTCTGGTGTGAGTTTCCTCACTGCAAATCCTCCCCTTCTAGCACCCTGTGAAATTAATTTAAAATAGAAAAAAGATAGTGAGAGAGAACCCACAAAAGCACAAAGAGAGAAATAGAGCGAGAGAGAGGGGGATGGAGCAGCAGGGGGCTAAGGAGAAGGATTTTAAATATTTACAACTTGACCAGAACTTTGACAGAACCTGCCAAACTTTCAAACTCCACCACCCAGTAGGACCAGGGTAACAGGTGTATCTGAACACATCACCTACAAGTCACCCACGGTCTTGCCTCGTCTGACATCCAGTAATGGATGAACAAAAATTTACTACATTAAAATATTGGGAAGCCCAAAGCCTCTGTCTTCAGTTCCTATTACAAACTCCATTTCCTAGAACACCGACTCCATCCCTCTCCCTGGAACTGGGTGAGGCTGAATCAGACTGTTCACAACCTCGGTGTCATACTTAACCCAAAGATGAGCTTTCAACCACATACCCACATCACCAAAACCGCCGATTTTCACCTCAGTAACATTGCCCGGCACTATCCTGGTTTCAGCTCATCTGCTGCTGAAACCGTCACCCATTCCTTTGTTACCTCTAGGCTTAACTATCCTAATGCACTCCAAAGCAGCCTCCCACATTCAACCTCCTCTAGTGTTGAGCTCACCCAGAGCTCCATTGCCATGTGCTTCCTTACACCAAGTCATATATGTCCATCACCCCTTTGCTCACAGACTTACAAAAGCTCCCATTTAATAAGTACCTACATTTTTAAATTCTCATGCTTGTTTTCAATTTCCTCCTTGCTCCCTGGCTCTGTAATTTCCTCCATGCTCTTATCCCTCCCTGTCTCTGTAATCTCCTCCATAATCTTGTCCATCCCTGGCTCTGTAATCTCCTCCACACTCCTGTCCGTCCCTGTGTCTGTAATCTCCTCCATACTCTTGTCCCTCACTGTCTCTTTAATCTCCTCCACTCAGGCAATCCTCTGAAATATCCACGCCCTTATAATTCCGGCCTGCTGACCACTCCTGATTTTAATCACTCCACTGTTGGTGGCCCTTCTTTCAGTTGCCAAGGCCACAAGCTCTGGAATTTCCTCCTTAAACCTCTCCGTCCCTCTACCTCGCTTTCCTCCTTTAAAATACTCCTTAAAACCTATCTCTGACCAAGCTTTTGGTCACCTGCCCTAATATTGCCTTATGTGGCTCGTTGTCAAATGTTGTTTTGTAACATTTGTGTGAAACACCTTGGAACATTGTATTGCATCAAAAGTGCGACATAAATACAAATCAGTATTGTTGACTTGGACATATATGGCCTTCATCATCACTGGCTGAATAACCTGTAACTCCTTATCTAACATCATTGTGGGAGCACCTTCGCCACATGGACTGCACTGGTTCAAGAAGGTCAACCCTCATCTTCTCCACAGGCAACCGGGGATTGGTAATATCTGTTGCTGGTCCTGTTGGTGAAAGGACAGGGGCATAGGACTAGCTGATTTGCTTTTGTCAAGAGCCAGCCTGAGCACAACGTGCTAAATAGTCTTCTTCTGTATTGTAATCACTCAAGATTCTATGACTCAATGAAAAAGGACCTACACTGGAGGCCAGAGATCAGCTTCTGCCACCAAAGCCCACCATGATGCAACCCAGCTCTTAATCAGTCTGTCTGTGTTTCCAGACTTGGTTCTCTGAGTGATGCCTGGAATAAAATAATAGTAAAATACTGCAGCTGCTGGAAATCTAAAATAAAAAATGCCGGGAATACTCAGCAGGTTGGGCAATTTCTTTGGAGCGAGAAACAGCATTAACATTTCAGGATGCGCAGAATGAATTACGGGGAATAAAAATGGTGCAGAATTTGACTTGCAGTATAAGGTCAGAAGTGGAAGAGAAATGCACAATAGCGCAGGTTAAACAAGACGTGACAATGAAAGATCATGTGAGAAGATGGAAAGCCAGCAGCACATGGTTGTGGGATGGGCAGCAGTGGAACCTCATTTAGGCAGTCAATGGCAGTAACATTAAAATACTAAACATAACTACAATACATTCATTATCAGAGGCAGAGGAAGTTAGATAATGGCAGAGAGGTGATCAGGGAGGGCAGAGGTGAAATAGACCAATGGATGGACATGGGTTCAGTTCCACTGTAAAGGAGCCAAACCAGCCCCAGAGACATGGAACTTCACACAAATAACAGAGCATAGAACTAAAAGCTCTAAATTGCAGATCTTCTTATCGTGTCCACAGACAGTCTATACATTGCCCAGCCAGAACTGGACACATTTTTGCACCTTGTTGTTGAATTCGGCAAGATCTGCAATAGTGCAGGGTTCCTCTAGCGATAGGCATTGCAGGAGATGTTGCATAGTCTGTGGCTCAGTTCCACATTCACAAGTTGTCAGGCTGGTTGTATATCCCCATTTGCTTAGTGACACCTTTGAATGACCTACACTAGTTCTAAGTCTGTTAAGGCACTTCCAGGTTAATTGCAGAGGAATAGTCAGAAATACCACTGAAACAGTTTCAGTTTTCAATTTTAAAATCACTTGCTGTAGCCTGCAGGTGGAAAGATATCAGAAGCACTGGAGTCCGAGAAAAATCTCACAGTTGAGGAAATACCCACGAACTCCAGCTGGGAGAAACATCTATTAACCACAACTGCCTGTTACCTGTCATTCAGCCAATTCCGTATCCTTGTTGTTCATGTCCCTTTTATTCCATGAGCTAGAACTTATCTCACAGCTTAAAGTCTGTTGTGTGACACTGTATCAAATGTCTTTTGGAAATCCATGTACATCACATCAACAGCATTGCCCTCATTAACTCTCTCTGTTACCAATTCAAAAAACTCCCGCAATTTAGTTAATTATGATATTAAACAGTCTCCCCTCCTGCTTCCTGTAAAGTTAAAGATGATTTTCTATAAACAAACCCATCAGTGTCAGTCCAGGATAGAAACTTACACCACTTTCTCCTGATCCAGGATCAATAAAGTGAGTTAAAGATAATTTCTCATTAACAAACCCATTGCTGCATTTCCTTCATTAACCCACATTTGTCCACTCGGGCCTGGCACCGGGAGAAAGCCCGCAGCTGCCGTTCCGT
This sequence comes from Carcharodon carcharias, assembly GCF_017639515.1. NCBI lineage: Eukaryota > Metazoa > Chordata > Chondrichthyes > Lamniformes > Lamnidae > Carcharodon > Carcharodon carcharias. The sequence goes on from NC_054493.1 coordinate 13,865,093, forward strand.
TCGGTGCAAAGGCGGGCCCAGTACTTTCTTGCTGGGGGTGTTGAGGCCTCCACTGGGTGTTTGTGAAGCCTCCCCTCCCACCCACTGCCCCTAACGCTGCCTCCGCTTATCCGCTTCCTTCCCGCCTGAAGATGAGACAAACAAGCGTCTGTCCATGGCCATCACCCGCACTGCGCATGCTCCAGATCACAATGCCCGGGGAGTGATTGACGGCAGCTCAGGACCAATGTGAAGAAGGGATGGGTCTGGAGGACCGAACGGCTGAGCTGGTCCTCCACCCAATCGGAGCGAATGAGGGGCGGGGCTGATCCCGGATCTCCTTCATTGGTTGAAACTCTGCATCATTTTGGAAGCTGATTTGTCTCAAACTCCAGGAGAAAACTGGACCTTTTTGTTTGTGGCTTTAAACAGATGAAACCCTGTGGGTGTGGAGCAAACATACCAACATTTGTTATTGAAATGGATTTATTCATGACAGACAGCAGGGATGATTTATTTGCAGTGTAGTGAGAAAGGGAAAAAGTGAACACGAACTGAATAATCAGTAACAGGATATTTATCTCCTCTCAGCAGCAGATGAGCTGTGTGTCGAGACAAGTAACGTTATGGAGGTGGAGATATGTGGTAATTGTGATGGTGTGGATAAGTGGTGGGAAAGTCATCTTGGGATCAAATAGACATCAAGATTCTGAAGTGTGATTCAGCCTCAAGACAGTTCCTAGAGAGAAGGATGCACTCGGTAGTTAGGGAACAGAATTTGTAGTGGTGGCTGTAGACAATAGCTTTGGTCTTCCCAATTGTTAATCGGAGGAAATTTCTGCTCATCCAGTACTGGATGTCGGATAATCGGTTTGATAATTAGCTAACAGTGGAGGAATGAAGAGGGATGGCGCAGAAGTAGAGCTGGGCATTGTCAGTGTACATGTGAAAACTAATGCGGTGCTTTTGGATGGTGTCGCCTAATGGCAGCATGTAGATGAGAAATAGCAGGGACCAAGGAGAGATCCTTGGGGGACACTAAGTTCAAGGTCTTTGCAGAGGAAAAGCAGGTTGGGGATGGGGCAGTAGTTTGCAAGGATGGTGGGGGTCTAGGTCTGCTTTTTTCAGGATGGTGGATTTAAAGGTGAGAGGGACAATACCAAAAGGGAGAGACAACCATAAACAGTATCAGCTAAAATGGGGAAGATGGATCATCAGCAGTGTAGTGGGATTAGGATTGAGGGACCAGGAGGTGGGTCTCATGGACAAGATGAGCTCTGACAGGGATTGATGGGAGATAGGAGAGAAACGGGAGAAAGATGCAAGTTCAGTGCTAAGACAAGCAGGAACTTTAGAGACAGTTTAGCCCGTGGGATAGTGGAAGGGAGGGAAGCAGCAAACGCCGCTGATCGGATTGTCTCAATCTTGGTGATAGAGAAGCTCCATGAGCTCCTCACACTTGTTGTTGGAGGTGAGGATGAAGGCGACAGGGAGAGGGAGAGCATTTCAGATGGAACTAACTTGTGATAAGAGATATTAAAATGATTTGCCACACTGTTTTTAACACAAAGTTAATATATTGCACTTTTATCCAGAATATTAACTCCAATAACTGGGCTGAAGTTTATTAACATCAGCAGAAATAGACGACAATGACATGGTTCAGTCCTGAACATGATTTACAGCAGAATCCAACCCCTGCAGTCACTCATGAACTCGCCGGTGTTTCAGCAGGTGGGAAGACTGAGTGAATCTCTTCCCACACTCAGAGCAAATGAACGGCCTCTCCCCAGTGTGAACTTGCTGATGTCTCAGCAGGGTGGAGGACTGAGTGAATCCCTTCCCACACTCAGAGCAGGTAAACGGCCTCTCCCTCGTGTGGATGTACTGGTGTGTAGAGAGTTGAGATGATTGCCTGAACCCAGTCCCGCAGTGAGAGCACCTGAACGGTTTCTCATCAGTGTGAACACGTTGATGAAGCATCAGTTCACTGGTACTTTTAAAGCACTTCCCACAATCCAGGCATTTAAAAAGTCTCTCCTCAGTGTGAGCACGTTGATGGGACATCAGTTCCCAGGAACTTTTATAGCACTTCCCACAGACTAAGCAGTTAAAAGGTCTCTCGCCAGTGTGAACATGCTGGTGCATCAGGAGTTGCGATGACTGTGTGAATCGTTTCCCACAGTCAGAGCAGGAGAATGGCTTCTCCCCAGTGTGAACTCGCTGATGCTTCAACAGGTTGTTTGACTTTGTGAATCCCTTCCCACACTCAGAGCAGGTGAACGGTCTCTCTCCAGTGTGACTGTGTCGATGAGTTTCCAGTTCAGACGGGTAACTGAATCCCTTCCCACAGTCCCCACATTTCCACAGCTTCTCCCTGTTGTGACTGCACTTGTGTCTCGACAGGTCAGATGATTGGTTGAAATCCCGTCCACACACAGTACACATGTATGGTTTCTCCCCACTGTGAACAGTGATTTTTCCTTCCATGTTCAAAGTCCAGTAAATTGGGTGACTTCACTAAATCCTGATGTGATGTTAGGTTTGAGTTTCTGAACTGTAAATCCTCCCCTTCTAATCCCTTGTGAAACTGATTTAAAACAGAGAAAAGGCAGTGAGATAGAATCCACAAAAACAGAAAGGCAGATTGTGAAATTGAACTGAATGAATCTGGTAATTTGTGGGACCAGCACTAGGAAAACGTGACCATTAAAGAAGCCAATTGTCATAAAAACCCAACTGGTTCACTAATGTCCATCAAGGAAGGGAACCTGTCACCCAGCCCAGACCTACACAAGACTCTAGCCTCTATGAGAGGAGAGAGGGGTGAGAGATGCAGGCGGTAAGCGAGAGAGATTTTATTTTTCTACAACTCACTCAGAACTTTGACAGAACACCCCAATTCCTTAACCTCCACACCAATAAGGACCAGGGTCGCAGGTGCATGTGGATGTGTGCAGCTCCCACAACACTCAAGAAGCTTGGCACCCTCCAGGACAAAGCAGTCTGCTTGATTGGCACCACATCCACAAATATTCACTCCCTCCACCACCAATGCACAGTGACAGCAGTGTGTACCATCTAACAGATGCACTGCAGGAATTCACCAAGGCTCCTTCAACAGCACCTTCCAAACCCTACCATCTAGAAGGACTACTACCATCTAGAAGGACAAGGACAGCAGATTAATGGGAACACCACCACCTGGAAGCTCACCTCCAAGTCACTCACCATCCTGAATTAGAAATATATTGCCATTCCTTCAGTGTCACTGGGTCAAAATCCCGGAACTCCCTTCCTAACAGCACTGTGGGTGCATCTACACCACATGGGTTGCAATGGTTAAAGAAGGCAGCTCACCTCCACCTTCTCAAGGGCAACTAGGGATAGGCAACAGATGCTGGCACAGCCAGCAAAGCCCACATCCCGTCAATGAATTTTTAAAAAATCCTTAGTTGCCGCTGGATTTAACGATCCTCACTCACTTCCAGCCAGCCTTGCACATTCAACCTTCCTGTAATCTTGAGGTCATCCAAAACTCTGCTGTGTGTTTACTCACACCAAGTTTTGTTCACGCTTCAGCCCTGTGCTCACTGGCCTACAAACCTCTCATTTAAGAAGCACCAACATTTTAAATTTCTCATCCTTGTTTTCAAATCCTCCGCATGCCTCCATTCATCCCTATCTCTGTGATCTCCTCCAGCCACGCAGCCCTCTGAGAAATCTGCACTGCTCTAATTCTGGCCTCCTGAGAATTCCTGATTTTAATCACTCCTACCTAGCTTGCCAAGGCCATAACCTGTGGAATTTCCTCCCCAACCTCTCCACCTCTCTCCCTCTCTGTTAAAGACACTCTTTAAAAACTAACTCTTTGACTAAACTAGTTGTCATCTGCCCTAACATCTCCTTAAGTGGGCTCGGTGTCAAATTTTGCTTTAGAACACTCCTGTGAAACACACATTGGAAAGTTGTATTATATGAAAGGCGCTATATAAATACATGTTGTTATTGTTGTTTTACATATATCACTATTCCTTCATTTCTGGGTGAAAATCCTATAACTCCTCACCTAAAACATTGTGGGAACACCTTCACCACACAGACAGCAGCGGGTCAAGAAAATCAAACATCTTCTCCACAGGTAACTGGGGATTGGTAATATATGCTGGTCTTGTGGCACTAACCAATCAGATCTTGCTGAGAGCCAGCATGGGCTCAATGAGTTAAAGAGCTTCCTTCTGTATGCCTGGAAGAAAATGGACCTGTAGTGGTGGCCAGGGGTGAACGTCTGCCACCAATGCCTATACTGCTACAAACTAGCTCTGAGTTGGTCTGTATGTGTTTCTAGACTCGGTTCTGCGAAAAAAGCCAGCAATAAAACAAAAGGAGAAGAAATGAATTATAGTGCAAGTAAAACAATTCCTGAATATAAAAGATTCTGCGGAAAGATAAAGCTGGGAAGCCAGCAGCACATGGTCAGGGATGGCCAGTGGTGGAAGCCTCAATTAGACATGATCAGCATAACTATCAGTAAAATACTAAACATGGTTAAAACACACCCATTAGAAGAGACAGAGGAAGTTAGTCAATGGCAGAGAGGTGATCAGGGAGGGCAGAGATGAAACAGAGCAATGGATGGACATGTACTCAGATTCAGAGTAAAGAAGCCACACCAGCCCCAGAGCCATGGAATCTCTCACAGATAACACAGCATAGAACTTAAAGCTCTAAAATGCAGGTGAATGGTCAAAAATACTCACCTCTGAAACAATTTCAGTTTTCAATTTTAAATTCTCCTGCTGGAGCCAGGAGCTGGAAAGATATGAGAAGCACTGGAGTCAGAGAAAAATCTCCCAGTTGAGGAAATACCCGGGGAGCGGGGTGATGTCACTGCACAATTGTCAGTGCATGATGACATCACAAACACGAACACAGAACATCTGGGTCTGTGCAAACCAGTGATCACCACACATTATGAAGGATGTGAGGGTCCTTTAGAGGGTGCAGAGGAGATTTACCAGAATGGTTCCAGGGATGAGGGATTATAGTTGCAAAGTTAGGTTGGAGAAACTGGGATTGTTCTCCTTGTAGTGAAGCCGATTGCTGGGAGATTTGATAGAGGTGTACAAGTTTATGCTAGTTTTATACAAGGTGGATAAAGATTAATTGTTCCCATTAACTGATCAAAAATATTTTGTGCAAGAAATACAGAAGGGAGATGTGGGTAAGAACTTCTTTTGACGCAGCGAGTGATAATGTCTTGGGTAATGAGTGGGCCTCTGAATTACTGATCTGGTGACATTCCCACTAGGCCACTGTCTCCCCCTGGTCTCTTTGTTTGAGGTTGCTCCAGTAGAGAAGCCGGAAGCGGCGGATAGTGAGAGTGGAGAATGTTCATTGTTTAATATTCGGCTCTGGGGCCACACTCGGGATTTGTAAACCCCGCCCCCCTGCCCGGGGTTTATTAACCCGCTCTGACAGTGACCTCTCACCTGACAGCTCACAATGCCCGGCTGATTGACGGAAGCTCCGGACCAATAGAAGGCGGGGCTGGAGGACCGAACGGAAGCTGCTGGTCCTCCAAATAATCGGAGTGAATGAGGGGCGGGGATTTCGCGTCCGGCTGGAGCTTTGCGCATGCGCGGCACCGAGCAATCCCTGGTGCTGAATCCGGATGAGAAACAACAGGAGAGCAGGAGATGAATAGAGCGGTTTAGGTGGGGAGGATTCATACATATACTATGCAGGCGTGAAACTCCGAAAATCAAGGTATTAGGTTTGCATCAACGGTCCGCCATTATTGGAGGGGGCAATATGCAGCGGAGAGCATGCGCGATCGCCATCTTTATAGGGGCAAGTCCAGATGAGCGCATGCGCAGTCATCCTGGACCTGGAAGTGGGAATGTTGTGATTTTTTTTGTCTTGGACTGACAGTGATGGACTTTGGAAACTCCTTTTACAGGCAGATTTGCTGACTAGAAACGAAAACTAAGCATCACCTCAATATCTGACAAGAGTCAATCGATTAATCAGGGCCTGAACGTCATCAGACATTGAACATGGAAGCAAAGAGCCCTGTTCAAAGTGGGGAGAAACAGTTCATGTGTTCCGAGTGTGGACGAGGTTTTATCCGATCATCAGACATTTCAAAACACATGCACAATCACATTGGGGAGAAGCCTTAGAAATGTGGGGACTGTGGAAAGGGATTTAATTACCCATGAGAGCTGGAAATTCATTGGCGTATTCACACTGGGGAAAGGCCGTTCACTTGCTTGGTGTTTGGGAAAGGATTCACTCAGTCGTCCCAACTTCTGAGACACCAGCGAGTTCACTCTGGAGAAAGGCCTTTCACCTGTACTCAATGTGGGAAGCGATTTCATGCTTTTTAGCATCTTTTGTCAGACTCTCGTGTTCACACCAATGAGGGATTGTTCAAATGTTCTGACTGTGAGAAGAGATTTAAAAATACAAGGGATCTGCTGAAACGCCAAAGCATTCACACTGGGGAGAGGCCTTTCACATGCTCCGTGTGTGAGAAACAATTTAATCTATCATCCACCCTGCTGAGACACCAGCAAGTTCACAAGTGACTGCAGGGATTAGGTTCTGCTGTTATTTCTGCTGCATTCTCACAGTTGGGGTTTGTTGCTGCAGATTTTAATAACTGGGCTGAAGTTTAATACTCACATACATTTAATCTGCATGTTGTATAAAGTAAAGCGGGAAGGGTCATTTTCTAAAAAGTTTACTTCCAGTAATGGAAGCTACCATGAATGTGGTGAATCCCAGTAAAACAATTAGGAAATGAAAGTAATGTTTATGTCTGGACTTTGTTTTTGGATTACTGTGAGTCAGAGCAGGATGTGTGAGGGCAGTTCAGGGTCAGATGCTGAAATACTGCACCCCACAGAAACATCACAAACTTCCCTTCCTAGTGCATCTCAGGGTCAGACACCTGCACCCCAAGGGGACATCACAAATTGCACCTTTCCGGGACAGCTCAGGGTTGGTTACTGAACATCCTGCCCCACAGTGACATCCCAAACTGGCCCCATTCTGAGATAATCATTGTTGAAAGGACAGCAGCCAGGACATAGGAATAAGATGAGGCCATTCAGTCCCACAAGTCTGCTCCCCCATTCAATTAGATCATAGTTGATCTGCACCTCAACTCCATTTTCCCAACTTCGATCCATTTTCTTTGAGATCTTTATTTAACAAGAATGTATCGATTCCCAATTGAAAATTTCAATTGATCCCCGGCCTTTTGTGGAGATTGGTCCAGATTTGCATCACCATTTATGTGAACAAGTTGTTTCTGATTTCACTGCACGGATTATGTATCAAACAATGACTCAATGTCTAACACAGGCACCATGGACACAAATCCAGTTACCCTGAGAGACTACATGCAGCTGAACAGGGGTCACTGAAGTGAATTCTGACCACAGAAAGTTCACTAGAGCAAAACCAGGCTGAACATGAAGATAAGGCAGAAACACAAGCAGATGTGATAGTGGACAATTAACCATAAATCAAACTCAATTAGAATGAACATTGGAGGAGCTTGATTAGATTCATAATGCAGAATCAGTCATAAACTGAGACAATTTCTTTATGGATAATGGAAAATACTGTACAAAGATAGGAATGATTTCATTCTGAGAGGATGAGGAGAGGCTTGGTAGAGGATAGCTAGGTTTCTTCAGCTACTGTAATTCATCACTCTCACAAGGAAGGAGGCGGCTAGATTATCTAAGTACCACTCTTAAGTTGCAAAATTAAAATCAAGACTTTTTTTGGAATGGATATACAAAGGAGATCTGTCAGTTCGGTGGCAATCGTAACTTTTACAGTTATTAATAAAGAATAACTTCACATTCCTACCTCTGAGTCAGAAATCGCATTGCAGACAGTCCTGATGAGTGGAGACGGCTCTCCAGCTCATTCTGGGTTGATGTCAGGCAGGATCAGTGTGTCCGGCGGCTCTGACTGTCCAATCCCATTGTGTGAGTTGTGGGGACTCATCAAAGTCTCCCGGGTGAAGCCGGACCAACCGATCGGCTGGAATTAAATGGTTCCAGTCATAGAAGGAGTGTTAAACAGCCTGTGAATTCTTCAACTAATTCACACTGTTCTCCAAGGGATGTAATTTCTTGAAATAATCCCTGCTGTCTGGCCTGAATGAATCTATTTCAGTAACAAATGTTGAAATGTTTGCTCCACATCCACAGGGTTTCATCTGTTTAAAGCCACAAACGGAAAGGTCCAGTTTTCTCCTGGAGTTTGAGACAAATCAGCTTCCAAAATGATGCAGAGTTTCAGCCAATAAGAGAGATTCTGGCTCAGCTCCGCCCCGCATTCACTCCGATTGGGTGGAGGACTGCTGCACACGCTCTGTCCTCCAGCCACGCCCCCTCTTCCTATTGGTGCGGAGCAGCCGTCAATCACTCCCGGGCATTGTGACCTGGAGCATGCGCAGTGCGGGTGATGTCCATGGATGGACGTTTGTTTGTCTCATCTTCAGGCGGGAAGGAGGCGGAGAAGCGGAGGCAGCGTTAGGGGCAGTGGGGTGGGAGGGGAGGCTTCACAAACACCCACTGGAGGCCTCAACGCCATTAACAAGAAGCTGCAGGTACTTTGGTTGCACCAACAGAGCGGTATCTTTTTCTCGGTGAAAGGCTCAGGTTAACGGCCGCCATCGTCATGGGGGGTGCGCATGCGCAGTCACTACTCTCCCTGTCAGCAGGAATGACAGAGACAGAGAGTGAAACTGGCACAGAAACAGCCCCTACGGTCCATCGTGTCCGTGCCGGCCACCAAGCACCTATCTATTTTCCAGCACCTGGCCCATAGCCCCCTGTATGCGATGGCGTTTCATGTGCTCATCTAAATACTTCTTAAATGTTGTGAGGGTTTCTGTCTCTACCATCCCCCCTCAGGCAAGTGTGGTCCAGATTCCAGCCACCCTCTGGGTAAAAATAATGTTTCTTCAAATCCCCTCTAAACCTCCTGTCCCTTACCTTAAATCTATGCCCCCTGGTTATTGACACCTCCACTAAAGGGAAAAGTTTCTATGCCCCTCATAAGTTTGTATACTAATGTTGTGAATTATTATCTCCGACTGACAGGGATGGATTTTAGAAACTCCTTTTACAGTTGGTAAGGAGAGGGTTTTGAGACAAAAAACTTAAATCAAACATAACATTAAGTCTCGATTAATCAGAACCTGAATATCCTTGGCCTTTGAGTTTAAGCATTGAGTTCCAGGTCATCACCGCTCACTGTGTAAAAAAAGCTCTTACTCTCATTCCCCCTGTATCTCTTGCTCAAAATCTTCAATTTGTGTTCATAATCTTTTTACAATCAGATAATGGGAACAGTTTTTATTTATGTACCTTATCTAAACCTCTTATAAGCTTGTACACCTCCATCAACTCCCCTCAATCTCCTTTACTCCAAGGAGAACAACCCCAGTTCTCCAACCTAACATTGCAACTAAAATGCCTCATCCCTTGAACCTCTGCACCCTCTCAAGGACACTCACATCCTTCATAATGTGTGGTGATCACTGGTTTGCACAGACCCAGATGTTCTGTGTTCATGTCTGTGATGTCATCACACACCGACAATTGCACGGTGACATCACCCCGCTCCCCGGGTATTTCCTCAACTGGGAGATTTTTCTCTGTGACTCCAGTGCTTCTGATATCTTTCCAGCTGCAGGCTCCAGCAGGAGATTTTAAAATTAAAAACAGTGGAACTGTTACAGAGGGGAGTATTATTCAGCATCCATCTACAATTTAGAGCATTTAATGCTATGCCCTGTTGTCTGTGAAAGGTTCCATGGCTCTGGGGCTGGTGTGACACCTTCACTGTGGATCTGAATCCATGTCCATCCATTGCTCTTTTTCATCTCTGCTCTCGCTGATCACCTCTCTGCTGTTGCCTAATTAATGGGTATATTTTAGTTATGTTTAGTATTTTACTGTTACTTTCACCGACCATGTAAAAATGCATTTTCCATGGCCGCCCTTCCCTCAACCTTGTGCTGCTGGCTTATCAGTTTTATCTTCCCACAGTATCTTTCAGTCAGGAATTGTTTTTCCTGTGCTATAGTCAATTTCTCTTTCACTTCTGAGCTATAATGACCATCAAATTTTGCACCATTTTTATTCTCCATAATTCATTAACACACTGAGACTTTAACTCTGTTTCTTTCTCCACAGATATTGCCTGACCTGCTGAGTACTTCCAGCATTTTCTCATTTTATTTCAGATTTCCATAAGCTGCAGTATTTTGTTATTATTTTATTGCAGGTGGCGCTCAGAGTTCAGAAACACAGGCAGACCAGTTAAGTGCCGGTTTGTAGCAGTGTGGCTGTTACAGAAGTCCCTGGCCTTCAGTACAGGTCTTTTTAATAGAATCAGAGTATGATAACAAAAAACAGGTGGCCCTTTAGCCCATCGAGCCCAGTCTGGTTCTCTGCAACACCAAATCAGTTAGTCCAACTTCCCTGCCCAATCCTCATGGTCCAGCAATTGTGTTTTTCTCTTCAGGTGATTATCCAGTTCCCTTTTGAAAACCTTTTTTTGCATCAGTTTGAGCTGGAGGAGAAGTTGCTGAGTTTAACAGCAAGGACTTTGGAACCCAGTCAGACCCAGAAATTTCCAATGTGAAATTGTCAAGGGAGATAGATTTCAGGAGAGATAATGTTGTTGAATGGATACTGTCCTGACAATGTAAAAGAGTATTGATTTAGGAAAAAGTATTTCTGTAGATGCTTTCAATTTACTTACATATACATATTTTAAAAATTTATTCTTGGGATTGGGTGTCATTAACAAGGCCAGCAGCAGATGTTACCCATCCCCAGTTACCTGTGGAGAATATGATGTTTGACTTTCTTGAACCGCTGCAGTCCGTGTGGTGAAGGTGCTCCCATGATGCTGTTAGATAAGGAGTTACAGGTTATTCACCCAGCGATGAGGAAGGAACAGTGATGTATGTCCAAGTCGACAACAACAATGTGTATTTATATCTTGCCTTTAGGTACTAGAATACTCCAAGGCATTTCACAGAAATGTTTCAAAGCAACGTTTGACACTGAGACTCATTGGGAAATGTTAGGGCAGGTGACTAGATTGTGACGAAATAGGTAGAATTGTCTTAAAGGAGGAAAGCAAGGTCGAGAGGCAAAGAGGTTTAGAGAGGGAATTCCTCAGTCTTGGAAGCTGAATGTATGGGAACAGTTAAAATCAAGAATGTTCAGGAGGTTGGAATTAGATGCTTGCAGATATCTCGGAGGGTTGTGAGGCGGAAGGAGATGACAGAGATGGGGAACAGCCGGGGAGGAATTTGACAATAAGGCTAAAATTTAAAATGTAGGTGCCTCTTAAACAGGAACCTTTGTCGGTCAGTGAGCACGGGGGTGATGGGTGAACAAGATTTGTTGTGAGTAAGCACACGGGCAGCAGATTACAGGGAGGTTGAATGTGGGAGGTTGGCCGCCCCGGAGTGTGTTAGGATAGTTAAGTCTAGAGGTAACAAAGGAATGGATGAGAGTTTCAGCAGCAGCTAAGCTGAGACGAGGGTGGAGTCAGACGATGTTACTGAGGTGGAAATAGATGGTGTTGATGATAACACTGAAATGTGATTGTAAATTCATCTCGGGATCAGATATTACATAAAAATCATGAATAGTTTGGTTCAGCCTCAGACAGTTTCCAGGGAGAGGGATGGAGTCGATGACTAGGGAGTGGAGTTTACCACAGGGACTGAAGACAATGGCTTCAGTCTTCCAATATTTAAATGGAGAAAATTTCTGCTCATCCAGGACTGGATGTCAGGCAAGTCAGGATGGTGCGTGACTTGGAGGGGAACTTGGAGTTGATGGTGTTCACATGCACCTGCTACCCTGGTCCTTCCAAGTGCTGGAGGTTGAGAGGGTTTGGCAGTTTCTGTCAAAGTTATGGTTGAGTTGGTCTCTCATTTACTACCTGCCTCTCCCACTTCTCTCTCTCTCCCCTCCCATAAAGTCCAGAATCTTGTGTAAGCCTAGACCGGGTGGCAGGTTCCCTTCCCTGCAGGACATTAGTGAACCAGTTGGGTTTTTACGACAATCGAGCAGTTTTCATGGTCACTTGTTCCTAGTTCTGGCTGCACAAATTACCAGATTCATTCAGCTCAGTTTCACAATCTGTCTTGGGTACGTGTGGGTTCTCTCACTCCCCCTTTTTTGTTTTAAATCAATTGTATAGGAGATTAGAAGGGGAGGATTTGCAGTTCAGAAACTCAAACTAAACATCACATCTTGTCGCGAAAAACGGAGTGAACACTCAGACCCGGGAGGTTTGTCTCAGAAGCCTTTATTGAATCGTGATATCACGGAGAACCCAGCAGCATACAGTGGAGCTAGCCAGCACTCTGAGGAAGCATCAGAGTACACCCATAGTTATAGTAAAAGCGTGCGTAATTAATAACATTGAAATTTTATCTTTGGCATGCATACAATTGTTCTGTCCTAGTTTATAATTACGCAAAAACCTTGAGTAGTTACACAAAACCTTGAGTAGCCCATCTGGCGACAGATAACAGATAGCATGACCAGGCCCTGTCTTATGTGCTGATAACAGACATCCTAACTTTGTTTCAAAGACTCTTGGTAGTTTGTTTATGATACTTGTTTTTCTTCCTTCACAATAGTTGACAGCGCAGGTTTGTCTGCTACTGGTGCAAGGAGACTTCATTGTAGTATTCCACTATGGTTTAGCCACTTAACCCTTTGTTATCCTGTAGATGTATTTTATTCTCCCACAATCCCTCCTTGTTAATCTTCTAGATTAACACCAATGAGGAATAGTATCTTCATTGTCATAAGGGGTTCATAACCATAAGGAAAAGGCCGATCTCTGGCAGGGTAAACCTTTTCTCCCCACCAGTGGGCTTCACTGGGGCCAGTGCGCATCATTTGGGGAACAATTGGGGCACCACCTAATCCAGTAGAGACACTGTTAATAACCTGGGAACAGCAAATTCGCAAAGCAACACATGCACAACACCCTATAACACATGCTATGACCAACCCACTTAAAACATACAGCAGCCAACTTCCCCAACCGGAGAACCACCCCATTAGTGTAGCCCATCAGGAATCCTTGTTATAAAAATGACTCAGTCTTTCCCAAACTTTCTTTATTTCTTGCACTTTATCCATAACATGCTGTCCCAGGTTAGTAATGTTCTCAAACATCAGGCACATAAGTGCAGCACTCTGAACCTATCATGGCACAAGTGCCACCTTTTTCAGCTAGGAGGAAATCAAGGGCCATTCTATTTTGCAGAGCGGCCAGGCGTAGGGCTATCATTTCAGTAGTGGTGGCTGAAATCTGTTTCTGTGTCTCAATCAAAGCATCAGCCGTTGAATTAGCAAATTTTTCAAGTGCAGCTGCCAGGTTGATAATCTCTCGGAAATTACAAGCAGCTCCATAAGAGGGGATAGCAATCATCCAGAATTGTTCAGATTCCGAGATGTCACGGCGATGTAAAAGCTGATGCAGGTGAATATCTAATTTACTTATTGGATTCTGCATCATCTGACTGGGTATGGAAATTTGTGAGATCCTTCACTTCTTTCTCAGTCATTGGTTTTGCCTGATAGGTGCTTGACTCACCTCCATGTTGGGGAATCTGGGCACATATCCAACAGGCGCCCTGTCCTACTTATCTAGCATAGGCGCGGCATAAAGACAAAAAGGTGTTGGGGTGAGAATCCTTTGGGTACACTTCACAGAGTATAGCAAGAAGCAGTATCCGATACATACTGCAAATTAGTGCACTGGTAACGATGGTGATAGGACTGCCAGACAATTTTTTTTTTACAACGAGTGGCGTAGACCCAATCTTCCTTTTCGTTAGTCTTCAGGGCCATTCAAGTTATTAGCAGCACAAGGTAGGGTCCTTTCCACTCTCTCATGCAATTCAGCTGCTGTTTTGCATAGAGGAAAATGAGTACAAATCCAACATTTAGTCCGATTAACTTGCAAGGCTACGGCCTGCATTCGTTGAACCACTGAATTGGTAGTCCATGCCCCCGCAAGGACCACACAGGACAGGATCCAAATCAGAGTCAGTATTCTGACGGCTCAGTTAAAGTTCTTGCACAAGCACTTCCGTCCGAGGTCAGCCTCCGCTTGATGTGCGATGCGTGGATCCACAAGGGCGTCCTTCAACCTTTACGGCCATATGGGTGATGAGCAGGACTTGGAAAGGCCCTTCCTGTCGAGGTTCCAAACAGTTCTTTCTCCTGAACGTCTTTACTAGGACTAGATGCCCGGGCTGGTATTGATGGCAGTCTTCAATGGTGGGCTTTTTCTGAGCTTCTACTACCTATATATGCAAGCTCTTGAGAGCGCATAGTCATGAGTGCCAAGGGTAGAGCTTCAGGCCCTTTCAAACTGGTTTCTTCACATAATTTAGCTAGTTTGTTTTTCAGATACCGTTTTGTCTTTCCATCGCTCCAGTAGACTGGGAGTGGTATGGGCAGGAAAGGTGATGGTTGCATTGTAAGGCCTTCAACAGTTCCTTTATCACTTTAGCAGCAAAATGAACAACAATTTTGCAACAACAACAGCATCATTCCATCGGGTGAGATACGCCTCCACCCATCGCGAGAACAAACATACTAGAACTGAAACATAATTATGTTCCATACATTTAGGCATTTGTATAAAGTCCATTTGTAGGTGTACAAAAGGGCCCCTGGCTGGGGTCCCGTACCAGCAGTCACTGTGGGTGTCTTGCCTGAGTTATGTCATTGACATAGGTATGACAGGTATTATTAATACAATGCCTATTAGCATATTACTATTCACTATACATTCAACATTCATTCTACGTGCACGTGTTAAACCCCTGAGCTGCAACCGGTCAAAACATGATTCTTGTGTAGTGAGAGATTCAATAAACGCTCATTAGTTACCGATAAAGGGACTACCCCTTCTGCAGTCTGTCTTAAATTTTCTCGGGCTTGTTCCAGTGCCCAAGGTCCATAGGTGTTGCATACATCATTTCTGCTCGCTTCATCTGAAATATTTTTCCCTATTTCAATTAATTTATTGATAGTCCCTGCATGACTTTCGAGCACGGTAGCCAGACTGGATTAACCAATGATGTCCCTATATTGAATATTATAGTGGCATCATTTATCAGGCTGCGCTTAACATGGTTCCCTCCCAAGCCTGATCGCATCTCGCCACTGAACTGAACTACTTCAGTCCTCAACTGGCACGTCAGAGCTGTATAGAGTGCATGGGTATGGGTTGAGCACCATTGGGGCAGGACAACACCGGATACATTCAAGACTACGGGTACCAGCTCATGGTATACATGGTGTACAAAACTTCTGATTAACCAGTACCAAACCATTCGTCAGTCCTGGGTGCATAGTCGGACAAGATGGATCAGTCGGTGTGGTTTGAGGGGCTTCAATTATCTCTACTCAGACTGTGAAAGAAGAGATGGGAGGTGGCTGGGTAGTGGCGGACCTCCCTTGCTTGATCTGAAGCAAACCCTTACTACAATTTGAAAGCACTTGTTCTCCTACCGTTACATTTATCATTCCCCTTTGCGTGTCGCATTCGGCACTGTCCATGCTGTATCAAAGTTCCTCCTGCGGTGCGGGATGAGCAGTGATGATCCCCGACCTTGTTGCTGGTACTGAAAGGCCCACGACCAGGATCGTAGATCTGTGGAGACATTAACATCGGCTCCCGTTCTCTGGGTTACCACTTGGTCAATTGTCATGTATCTTTAACTGTCTGTAATGCCTCCATTTACTTCCCGTTCTCGCATGTATCACCTGTCATAATTACCTGGTATGGTCCATTGTTGCTCTTTGGATTTGCCTGTTTCCATTTCCTTAATCAGCTATCAGTCTCTAACTTCCTCTCTCAACTCATGTAATTGCCTACTTAATTCCTTTACATTGTCCTGTATTTTTCCTTTCTGTGGCCCTACACCTCCTACCTTAATACCTTCAGGTAATTGCATGTCCCTTCCTGTTATCATTTCAAATGGGGTGAACCCGGCGGTCCTGCTTGTGGTAGCCCACGGCGTATTAGAATATTGGGCTGTTCCCTTCTCTTGATTGATGTTTTTTTTTTAAAGTTCAGTTCATCCTTTCCACCATCCCTGGACTCTAGGGGTGGTGAGGAATATGGAATTTCTGTTTAATCTCCATAAAATTACACACTTCTTTAATGACTCTCCCTGTGAAATGAGTTCCCTGATCTGAATCCATCTGGGTAAACTCCTTCCAGTTTACTCCCTCCTGCTGCTCTCTCATGTCAGACCTCAATTCCTTAAACAACTCTACAATGCACCTTTTTATCCTATCTTTCAATGGCTCAGTATCTTCACTTCCTGTGATGGTTCTCTCTGGAAACTGCTTAACTCTGCCTGTCATCAAGGTGTTAATCCTATGGTTTTACTTTTTGTAGCTCACAGGCATATTAATATAATCAGTAATACATCTATTTAGCTTTTTTCCAGCTTTTCCTTTACCTGTATCCATCTTGTGGTAAATTGTTATTAAGTATTATTTCTCCTTACATTTCAATTCCTGAACTACAGATTCCACACTGTTTTATCTCTAAATTTTTTTTTTGTCTTGATTGTTTAAAATGTTTCCTTAATCTTTAGGCAGTTCCAATGCCTCAGTTGATGGCCATCTTATCTTGTTCAGGTTGTCTGGAGAGACTTTACAGTCCAATAAAGTATTCTCATAACAGTTTTAAAACAGAAATCAAACATTGACATGTTTTGCTTCCTTATCTTCTTCTCAAACAACATCTTATTGTCCCAACAAATTATGTCTGACTTTTTTTTTGCATTATCCCAGATTCATTAACTCAGCCAAAAATTGGATTTCTGCCAAACTTTGTCAAGGTCTTGAGCTTAGCTTCATATTTTGGGAACAGACTTACAAACACAAAAGCTTGCAGCATTTGAATTAGTGCCAATTGTTGTCGGACCTTTTAAAATGAAAATTCCCTTTTGAGAACTTTATCAAGAACCAAACCTCAAATTTTTAAACTTTGTAAGAACTGTAATTTACACTATCAAAATTAAAACAACCTCTTTTTCATGTGTAACGATTTGTATCCAAGTTGTAATTTCTGTTGTTTATAGACACATTCTTTATCTTAGGTAGCATCCTAGTGATAAAGTAACCTGTTAAATTACACTGCACTTTACATCTCAAGATTGTCCCAAATTCAAATTCCAGTGCTTTTGGAAAGCAGATTTCCTTTAATATTTAATTCATCTCTTCTTAAGAAACCCCTTTTTATCTATTGGAACCATCTAGACCTTGTGTTTATGTCTTTTCGTTTTCCTAGAACCTTCTGAATTTCAAGTAATTTCGTTTTCTCAGAATTTTAGAATATTAACTCGTATATATTAATCCCAATCAGCTTGGAAGCTGATGATGAGGGTTAGTCCCTACTAGTCTACAAGGGGGTGGTACAAGGGTTTGTTCATCTCAAAGGCAAGCCCTGTTTTACCTTTACACTACCTTCAAATTATGATTTTTTTTTTTGCCAGAAATCTCATCTTAAACCTTATACTCAAAACTTTGGAATGTTTGAATAGACTTTTTCTTTACTCTAATATGGGGCTTTCGACTCTAAAGTGCTCAACTACGCACACACAAGACAATTCAGGGAAGAAAACACATTAAAGCTCTCATACAAATGCTTCATTGCACACAAACAAACACATATATAAAGGTATGTATCGATACTCCTATAATATTGAACTTAACTCTAAACGAATCTTCGAGTAGCAGTGGGGAATAAAGGGATCTTGAAGGCTCCACCTATAGGGACCTTCAAACTGACAAAAGCTCACATTTTCTCTGCTGCTGCTTGTCAATTGCTCATTAACCCCCTAGGGGAACCCTTTCTCTCTCTCTCTTCAGCACAAACAGCTCTTGTAACTTAGATCAATTCATTTTTTTTTTGAGTTACAGAAAATTCAGTAGCGAACTATCTACTTCCCTTAAAACATATTATAAGCGCTCAATTCTGTCCCGATTAAAAGTTCCAGCTGGTGGGAAGCTCTCTCCTTTACTTTGAGTCCACTTAACCCAATCAGAAACATATTGGATAATTTCAGGACCGTAATGGACATACATATAAGCATTTGGGGTTCCCTTCAAAAGGGGAACCTGGGGTTTCTTTGATGTCATATTTCCCATTTTACTTAATAATATACACAAAAGAAAACACAGAAATTACTTACTTTTCACCTCCAGGGGACTCGAACCCCTGGGTATACTACTACTTTTTTTTTCGTTTTCTTACCCATCTTCAAAGTTCCTGATTTAAGCTCTGGTTTTGCCGGCTTCAGTTTGTTCTTAGTACTTTGCGAAGCGGGGGGAGTGGCAGAGCCCACTCTGCTGTTGCGGCCTCCCATTTTTCTGAAAAGAAAACACAATTAACAGTGCGGCGCGTTTTCCTACCCTATGCGCTCACCAGTGTTTAAGAGTTCCTGAACAAGTCCTCCAGTTCCTTGGGTCATTTGAGTCTGATCAGTAGCTACCCTTTTTCAAGCCTCCCCTTTTCAGCTTGGATGCATTTCGTCCCCCCTTCACCTCTCCAACTTAAGAGGTAGCTGGGACGCTATTTAACTGCACTCCCCCTTTCAGTGAGGATGCAGTTCGTACTCTCCCCAACTTGGGAGAGTAGTTCCTCCCTGTTTCTGCGAGGGTTCTTTTTTAGAGATCCGACGGTCCAAAATTCCTTATCGTCCCCCTTTCACCTCTCTAACTTAAGAGGTAGCTGGACTTCAGTCAGATCCCATCAGAGTGAACACTCAGACCCAGGAGGTTTGTCTCGGAAGCCTTTATTGAATCGTGATTTCACGGAGAGCCCAGCAGCATACAACGGAGCGATCCGGCACTCTGCAGTAGCGTCAGAGTACACACATAGTTATAGTAAAAGTGTGCGTAATTAATAACATTGAAATTTTATCTTTGGCATGCATACAATTGTTCTGTCTTAGTTTATAATTACGCAAAAACCTTGAGTAGCCCATCTGGCGACAGACAACAGATAGCATGACCAGGCCCTGTCTCATGTACTGATAACAGACATCCCAACTTTGTTTCAAGGACTCTTGGTAGTTTGTTTATGATACTTGTTTTTCTTCCTTCACAATAGCTGACGGCGCAGGTTTGTCTGCTACTGGTGCAAGGAGACTTCATTGTAGTATTCCACTATGGTTGAACCACTTAACCCTTTGTTATCCTGTAGATTTTTTTTATTCTCCCACACATCTGGATCTGAATGAGTTGCCCAGTTCATCAGGACCTGAATATCATCAGCCTTTGACCATGGAACCAAAAAGCACCAAAATTCACTCTGAGGAAAAACTATGGAAATGTGGGGACTATGAGAATGGATTCAATTACCCATCTGAGCTGGAAATTCACCAGCGAATTCACACTGAGGAGAGGCCGTTCACCTGCTCCGAGTGCGGGAAGGGATTCACAAAGTCAAACTACCTGCTAAAACATCAGCGAGTTCACACTGGGAAGAGGCCGTTCACCTGCTTCGAGTGTGGGAAAGGATTCATTAATTCATCTGATCTGCTGACACACAGAAGAGTTCACACTGGAGAGAGGCCATTCATCTGCCCCAAGTGTGGGAAGGGATTCGCTCAGTCATCCACCCTGCTTATACATCAGCGAGGTCACACTGGGGAGAGACCGTTCACCTGCTCTGTGTGTGGGAAGGGATTCACTTGTTCATCAAACCTGATGAGACACCAGCAAATTCACACCGACAAGAAACCTTTCAAATGCACAGACTGTGAGAAGTGCTATAAAAGTATTGAGGAATTGATGTCCCATCAACGTTTTCACACTGATGAGAGACCGTTCAGGTGCTCTTACTGTGGGGCTGGGTTCAGGCAAACATGTGAACTCACTGTACATCAGCGAATTCACACTGGGGAGAGACCGTTCCTCTGCTCCGAGTGTGGGAAGGGATTCACTCAGTCATCCAACCTGCTGAGGCATCAGCGAGTTCACACTGATGAGAGACCTTTTAAATGCCCAGACTGCGGAAAGTGCTATAAAAGTTCTGGGGAACTGATGCGCCATCAACGTGTTCACACTGACGTGAGACCATTCAGATGCTGTCAATGTGGCACTGGGTTCAGGCAATCATCTCAACTCACTGTACACCAGCATGTTCACACTGGAGCGAGACCATTCATCTGTTCCATGTGTGGAAAGGGATTCGCTCAGTCATCCCACCTGCAGAAACACCAGCGAGTTCACAGTGCGGAGAAACCATTTATCTGCTTTGTGTGTGGGAAGATATTCACTCGGTCATCCACCCTGATGAGTCACCAGCGAGTTCACAAACAATTACAGTGACTGGATTTTGCTGTTAATCACGTCCAGAACTGAGCCATGTTCATTGCCCTCTATTTTTACTAATGTTAATAAACTCCTGCCTAGTTATCATGGTTAGTTTTCTGGATAAAAGTCAAATAAATTAGCTTTGTATTAAACACAGTGTGTTGAATCTTCTTAATATCTCTAACACATTAGTTCCTTTTGAAGTTCTCTCCCGTCTCCTCCACCCTCACCTCCCAACAACGTGTGAGGAGCTCATGGAGCTTCTTTGTCACGAAGATTGAGACAATCTGATCAGCTGCCTCTGCTGCTTCCCTCCCTTCCATTAGCCCACTGGGAAAAACTGTATCTAAAGTTCTTCCTTCTCCGAGCCCTGAACTTGCATCTTTCTCCAATTTCTCTCCTATCTTCTAACTTCCTCAAAATTCATCTTGTCTACGAGACCTGCCTTCTGCTCCCTTGACCCTATTCTCACTAAACTGCTGACCACCCAACTTCCCTCAACAATGGGGTCCTCCATTTATTGATGGAGACATTAAGTACAAAAGCAAGGAAGTCACACTGAATCTTTATAAATCACTTTTTAATCCTCAGCTCAAATATTGTGTTCAGTTCTGAGAGCCGCACTTCAGGAAAGATGTCAAGGCCTTGGAGAGAGTACATGGAAAATTGACCAGAATAGTATCAGGGATGAGATGTTTCCGTTTTGTGGAGAGACTGGAGAAACTGGGATGGTTCTCTTTAGAGCAGAGAAGATTAAGGAGTGATTTTAACAGAGGTGTGAGCATTTTTGAAGAATTTTCATCAAATAGGGAGAAATTGTTTCCATTTGCAGGATGGTTGGTAACTGCAGGACACAGATTTAAAATAATTGGCAAAAAATCCAGGATGGAGATGAGGAGAGATTATTTTACTTAGTGAGTTCTGATGATCTAGAACACATTGTCTGAATGACTGATGGAAGCAGATCCAATAGTAACTTTCAAAAGTGATTTGTGCTTTTACTTCTTAAGGAAAGATTTTTCAGGGCTCGGGAGAAAGATCAGGGGAGTGGGACAGAATGTGAACATTTTCAGAGGTAGTACAGACAAAATTAGCTGAATGGCCACCTTGTGAGCTCTATGATTCGATCGTAAAGTGTTTATTATGAATCATCATCCTGTTATAGAATCATAGGATCTCATCAGTGTACAGCACAGAAGGAGGCCACTTGGTTCATCGAATCTGCACTGGCTCTTTCAAAGAGCAATCCGGTTAATCCCACTTCCCCCACTCTTTCCCCATTTCCCTGGACGAGGATTCAGCCCGTCAAGACACAAGCCCAGTCACACTGGGGAGAAACCATGTTAATGTGGGGACAGTGGAAGGGATTAAATTACTCATTTGAGTTGGAAATTCATCAGCACAAACATACCAGGGAAAGGCCATTCACCTGCTCCATGTGTAGGAAGGGATTTGCTTGGTCATTCAGCTCTCAAACACACCAGCAAGTTCATACTGGAGAGAGAGGGGGTTTAAATGCTTAGAATGTGACAAAAGTTTTAAAAGCCGGCTCCTGTTTTTATTGGTGGACGTGGCCTAATGGACTGCTTTCTGAGGCCCAATTGCTGCTGCAGAAAAAGCTCGTGAAAAGGTCAGTGTTTGTTTTTTCTGAAAAGCTGATTTCTTCAATAATCAGGATCATAATGTATTAATAATCAGAGTTGTAATATATTAATAGGATAATATAGTAACAATCAAGATCATAATATTTTAATAAACAGAATCATGTATTAATAGGATCATAATACATGAATCAGGAAAATATATTCATAATCAGCATCATAGTGTATTAATAACCAGGATACTGTTACATTAATAATCAGAATCCTATTGCATCAGTAAAGAGGATCCTATTACATTAATAATCAAGATTCCATTACATTAATAGTCTGGTGCCTATTTCATCAACAATCAGGACCTTATTGTATAAATAATCATCCTACGAGATTAATAATCAGGATTCTATTACATTAGTAATCAGGATCTAATTACATTTAATTACACAGTTCCATTTGCATTAATTGTTAGCTGCCTATTGGTTCAATTATTAGGAAATTATTGCAATTATCAGGATGCTAATGCATTAATAATCAGAATTATTTCAATTAATAATCAGAATCCTATGGCATCAATCATCAGGATCCTATTACGTTAAAGTAATTTTCCAATTGTGTCCTTAATCAGGATCCTATAAGATAATAACCAGGAGGCTATTATATTAATAATCAGAGCCCAAGTACATCAACAATCCCTCCAACCCCACTCAACAGCTCTTGTACCCTCAAATTTTCACTCTGGGGTCACACAAAGTCTGAGGCATTAAAATGGGATCACACTGGGCAAACATCTGGGAAGCACTGATTTAAACAACCTCTCTCTGGACTAAAATGCACTTATCTCATGACTCATCTTCCTGTTCTATCTCCCTGATAGAAGTTATTATTATTTGTGGTTATCAGGTGTTGTTGTGGGCTTACCCTTGTTCTGCTATTATCACATTCTGCTTTCTTACCTTAATGCTACTATCAGCACCTTTTTTAGCCCTTACCACTACTATTAACACT
Organism: Carcharodon carcharias; assembly: GCF_017639515.1. Lineage (NCBI taxonomy): Eukaryota > Metazoa > Chordata > Chondrichthyes > Lamniformes > Lamnidae > Carcharodon > Carcharodon carcharias. The sequence continues at coordinate 13,888,110 of NC_054493.1, forward strand.
CTCTTAGTCCTTCTGATCATGACATCTTTGTCAGTCTCTCCTTTGCTCCCACCTATCACTGGCCTTCTATCCAGCTTCACCTGCTCCACTCCCCTTAAACAGTATAAATTTCATCACATTTCTACTTCTCTCCAGCTCTGAAGAAAGACCGTATGGACTCTAAACGTTAACTCTGTTTCTCTCGCTATAGATGCTGCTAGACCTGCTGAGTTTTTCCAGCATTTTCTGATTTTGTTTCAGATTTCCAGCATTGCAGTATTTTGCTTTCAATCTCAAAGACAACCTCTTGTAGTTCGGGTGGGGGTCGGGGTGGTGGTGGTCAGTGCTCAATCACATTTGGAGGGGTTAAATGATATGTGTTTTCTATTGCATTACATTTTCTATTACAATCACATAAAAACCTAGAACTCAGATGGGAATATGGATTGGTGTTAGATGAGAAGATCTGGCTCAGTGTATTACTGCAGGAAGTCTAAAAACCGGAGTCACGGTATTTCAGAGCTGATTCCTGTGCTGGCAGCAATCCCATTGCTAGCTGTTGATAAGGTTCCAGTGGTGCTGTAGGATGATGCACACAAGGAATTTGTGAACTATCTGAGGGTCATAGTGAGGGGAGAGGAAGGGATCTGGAAAGTTGCAGACTCTTCATGTTGTTCCAGGAGAAGTGGGGACTGGTTGTGTAGATGTCAGGTTTTACACAGCACATGGTCAGCCTGTGGATGAAGAATCTCTGAATGAAGAATCTCTCTCTCCATGGACACGCAAACACCCACACAAACAGATACACACGGGGAAACTTCCTGTCCAATTGGGTGGACACCAACCAACCTAACTAACATTGGGGATAAAGTATTGGTGCCTGTAAGGGCCACAATGTTTGAGAAATTCAAGGAAACATTACCCTCCAAAGACTACAAGCAGTTTTGCCCGTGCAATTCCACCTCTTTCTCTGAACCTTAAATCTATACTGAACAACATTTGGCACAGAGGCAACAACAAAACATTAACATTGAGCAATCTATTGCCACCCTGAGTTATCAGCCCCATTTAGAGATAGTGTACAATACAGGGCATAATCCTGGGATAATTACAGCCACTAACTTTCCTCTTGTAATTACAGAAGATGCAAATTCTTCTATATTGATGGTCCAGTTGATGAAGAGAATTCTAAAGCAGGTTACAAGGAGAAAGAGTATAATGTTGTTTTGACTCTGTAGTCCAATATTTCCCTGAGTTTAGTCATTGCTGCTCCAATGTCATAGGACATATATTGCATAATATCTAAAAAGAGCCATAAATATTGCACAACTTCACAATTTACAACATTATTCCTGATGTTCATGTGTTCCTTAGCTTTCTTTTCCATTAGTTTCATTTACAGATCAAAAGCAATGGACTTGCTGCCATCTCGAACAAAACTGTTTTCATCACTAAGGCTCCGCTCTTATTTAATAGTCTTCATGACATCATCACACCATTATAAGATTATATAAGACATTATAAGAGTCCATTGTTTCTTAATGATCCACACCGAAAACAACAGGAATTATTAATAAACCTGAGCACATTATCTAGGCTGAAACTCCAGTGTGACATTGAGGGACTGCTGCACTGTGAAAGACAGTGTCCTTCAGATGGAACTTGTGGAGGGTCTGGCCACGATCTTGTAATCCTCCTTATATAGTAGTGGTGCCAAAGGACTGACAGGTTGCAAATGTTTCACCTCTGTTCAAAAACACAATAATTACAGCCAATCAGTTTAACATCAGTGGTGGGACAATGATGAAGCTAATAATCCGGGCGAAATTCAATTGCCACTTGGAAAGGTATGGATTAATAAATGGAAACCAATATGAATTTGTTAAAAGCAAATTGTATTTGACCAACTTCATCAAGCAAGAGTGTATAAAGTACTGGAATTGATGCCTTGGTGGATAAAATGGTGGCTAATATAGTACCACACAATAGACTTGTCAGCAAAGTTGAAACCCATCAGATTAAAATGGTAGTGGCTGCCTGGATATTAAATTGGTTCAGGGACAGAAAGCTGAAACGTTTGTTTTTCAGGATGGAGGGAGGTTTTCAGCAGTGTGATCCCAGCGTTCAGTGTTGGCATTATGCTCTCTTTAATATATATCAATGAAATGGACTTGGGTACACAGGGCTGAATTTCAAAATTTGCATGTGTTTCAAAACTCAGAAATATAAGAAACAGTGAGGAGGATAATAACAAACTTCAGGAGGACAGGGAGAAACTGTGAAAATGGCAGACACATAGATTAAATGCGTACACCATACTGCTTGGCACATCTTACATTCTTACCAACTTTGGGAACATTGTCTGAATGGTCAGGATGGTGAGGCATTAAGTAGATGGGAAATGGATTTAGAAACAGTATAAAGAAGAAATTAATAAGGAAAATACAAGCAATAAGTGCCCATGGAAATAAAAATGAGATTGACTGAATGCAAAAGCACTAGAAACAAAACTAGAAAACAGAAAACACTAGTTACTTAAGATTATTGGAATTAATTTGCCTGGGAAACCATCAGCCATAAGGCATTTGACTGAAATAAATGTGTGTGATGTAACAATCATGAAATACACAAATAATTCCAGTGTATATTATATTGCTAACAGGTCAACGACGGCTTGGATCATACAGAGCCAGAGGATCTGCAATTTCACAACCATTAGTGTGTTATACAATATAAGAAACCATTTTTCAGAGCCACTGATTTGTGTCAGTAATATCTGTGCATTCCTGTTTTGATTATATGGAAATTACAGCTGTTTTTGGAACTAAATTGGACACTCAAGCATACAAATGTCAGCAATCATCCATTTTAATGTTAGGACAGTTAACCCTCCTGTGAAGGGCTTTGGAATGTTTTTATACTGTTAATCTGCTATAAAAATGCAAGTCATTGACTATGGGAAGGGAGTGAACTCCCTGTCAGAGCTGCAAACTCATGATACAGTCACACCACAGATTGACCGCTCAGCAGCTGAATGTGGAAAGAGATGCACTTGGTCATCCCATTTACTGACAAAGCAGCACAGTCACATCAGAGAGAAGCTGTTGACATATTTCACGAGAGTGAGGGCATTTTGTTATTTTTCCAACTGTTCACACTGCAGTTTAAAGATTCAAAGGGTTTCATGCATGAGCAGCACATTTTTACTGTAGAGAGTCTTTTTAAATGTTCCGTTTGATAGGAAAAGACTCACTTGTTCATCGCACCTGCTGAGATACTGGTGAGCTCACATGTGAGTTCAACAGGGGATGGATTCTACAATTATTTCTACTGTTTTGGTGACTCTTAATTCCTGACCAATTCCAATTCCCCTTCTCTGGAAGTGGATAATGGCCCGTGCATTTGGGTTCCTCTATAGCCTGTTTTCTAATTTTATTTGTGGTTCTTTAGTCCCAGTCTGCACCCGGTAACAGCAAAGAAATCACGAAAACCATGTCTTATCTACAATGGCGGGGTATTTCCCCAGCATCCCTCGCGGCGGAGAATGTCCCCCATCCAGACCATAGGAGCCCATTGCACAAGTGCAGGACAGCATAGTGTTTGGAGCATGCGCAGTGGGAGTGATAGCGAAGGGAATGTACCCACATGTCGTCTCTCAGCCAATAATGTAGATGCGTGTCGGAGGGAGCGATGAGCACAGTGAGTGGATGGAAAGGCTCCGTGAACACCCAGTGAAAGTGTCAAACCCCAAATAAGAAGCTCCCAGTCCAGTCTGGGGTTTCCTGGAGCCGCTAAGCTTCCTGTGGTCACAGGCCCGGGTTAACGGCCGCCATCTTGAGCAGGGTCAATGTACAGCAGGGCGCATGCGCGATCATCCTTGTCCCTGTCAGCAGGAGGAGAGGATATTGTGAATTTCTGGACTGACAGGGATGGCATTTGGAAACTCCTTTTACGGGGTCGGGGTTAGGAGGGGAGAATTTGCCAACGGAAATTTAAAGCCAAGCAACACATCAGGACTCATAGAATCATTCGATTCATCAGGACCTGGATATTATTGGCCTTTGAGTGTAAGCATTGAGTTCCAGGTCATTACCATTCACTGTGTAAAATTTCTGCCTCACAATCCCCCTGTAGATCTTAAATACGTTTCCCAAATCATTTTGTGGTCTGCTAATGGGAACAGCTTTTCTTTATCTACCTTATTTAAATCTATTATAAATTTGTCCACCTCTTTCAAATCACCCTTCAATCTCCTTTGCTCCAAGGAGAACAACCCCAGTTTCTCCAATTTAACATTGCAATTATAATCCCTCATCCCTGGAACCATTCTGGTAAATCTCTGCACCCTCTCAAGGACCATCACATCCTTCATAATGTGTGGTGATCACTGGTTTGCACAGACCCAGATGTTCTGTGTTCATGTCTGTGATGTCATCACACATCGACAATTACACGGTGACATCACTCCGCTCCCCGGGCATTTCCTCAATTGGGAGATTTTTCTCTATGACTCCAGTGCTTCTGATATCTTTCCATCTGCAGGCTCCAGCAGGAGATTTTAAAATTGAAAACAGTGAAATTGTTTCCGAAGTGAGTCACTCACCATCCTGACTTGGAAATATATCGCCATTTCTTCACTGTCGTTAGGTGAAAATCCTGGAATTCCCTTCCAAACAGCACTGTGGGTGTACCTACACCACAAGGACTGCAGAGGTTCAAGAAGGCAGCTCACCACCACCTTCTCAAATGCAATTAGGGATGGGCAATAAATATTGGCCCAGGCAGCGAAGCTCACATCCCATGAATGAATAAAAAAGTGAGTATTTTTGATCATTCATCTCAAATTTTGAGCTTTTAATGCTATGCTCTGTTACCTGTGAGAGGTTCCATGGCTCTGGAGATGGTGTGGCTCCTTTACTGTGGATCTGAAACCATGTCCATCTATTGCTCTGTTTCACCTCTGCCCTCCCTGATCATCTCTCTGCCATTGTCTAACTTCCTCTGTCTCTAATAATGGGTGTATTTTAGTTATGTTCAGTATATTTTACTGTTACTTCTGCTGACCATGTCTAAATGAGGTTTCTGCTACTACCCAACCCTCAACCATGTGTTGCTGGCTTCCCAGCTTTATCTTCCCACAGTATCTTTCATGGTCAGGAATTGTTTTTCCTGCACTTTAGCCCATTTCTCTTCTGTTTTTCAGCTTATATTGACCATTAAATTCTGCACCATTTTTAATTTTGCAGACTGAAACGTTAACTCTGATTCTCTCTCCACAGATATTGCCTGACCTGCTGAGTTTTTCCAGCATTTTCTCTTTGTATCTCAGATTTCCAGCACTGCAAAATTTGCTATTATTTTATTGCAGGCGTTGCTCACAGAACTGAGTCTAGAAACACAGGTGGACCAATTAAGAGCCGGTTTGTAGCAGGGTTGACAGTGGCTGCAGAAGTTAGTCCCTGGCCTCCAGTGTAGGCCCATTTTCATTGAGTTATAGAATCACCGAGTGATTGCAATACAGGAGGCTATTTAGCTCGTCGTCCCATGCTCGTTGTCTGCGAGAGCAACTCAGTTAGTCCCACTCCCCTGCCCTTCCCTCATAGTCCAGTGATTGTGATTTTCACTTCAGGCGTTTATCCAATTTCCTTTTGAAAGCCTTTGATGCATCAGTTTGAGCTGGAGGGGCGATGGAGGAGAAGCTGCTGAGTTTAACCCCAAGGACCCTGCATTTTCCAATGTGAAATTGTCGAGGGAGGTAGATTCCAGGAGAGGTCAGGTTGCAAAAGGATATTGTACCAGAACAAGTATTTCTGTGGATGCTTTTAATCTATTTTACATATGCATATTTTTAAAATGTATTCTTGGGTTTGGGAGTTCCTAACAAGACCAGCAGCAGATATTACCCATCCCCAGTTACCCATGGAGAAGATGATGTTTGACCTTCTTGAACCGCTGCAGTCCATGTGGTGAAGGTGCTCCCACAATGCTGTTAGATAAGGAGTTACAGGTTATTCACCCAGTGATGAGGAAGGAACAATGATATATGTCCAAATCAACAACAATAATTTGTATTTGTATAGTGCCTTTCGATATAAGAAAACACTCCAAGGTGTTTAACAGAAATGTTACAAAGCACCTTTGACACCGAGCCCCATAAGAAGATATTAGGGCAGGTGACTCAAAGCTTGGTTGAAGAGTGGGGGGGCGATGGTGAAGAGGTTTAGGGAGGAAATTCCAGAGCTTGGCACCTAGGCAACTGAAAGAACGGCCACCAAAGGCCTTTTAAAATCAGGCATGCTCAGGAGGCTGGATTAGAGGAGAACATATATCTTGGAGGGTTGTAAAGCTGGAGGAGATCACAGAGATAGGGAGTGGTGAGATTATGGAGGGATTTGAAAACAAGAATGAGAAAATTAAAGTGTAGGTGCTTCTTAACCTGGAGTATTTGTAGGTCAGTGAATACAGGAGTGATGGGTGAACAAGACTTGGTGCGAGTAAGCACACGGGCAGCAGAGTTTTGAATGACCTCAAGATTACGAGGAGGTTGAATGTGGGAGGCCGGCCAGAAGTGTGTTAGAATAGCTAAGTCTAGAGGTAACTAAGGAATGGATGAGAGTCTCAGCAGCAGATGAGCTGAGACTAGGGTGGAGTCGGGTGATGTTACTGAGGTGGAAACAGGCGGTCTTGGTGATTCTAGATTTCCCCCTATTTATACCTTTCTCTGTTGCCTTGTCTCTACTCTGATTTACCACATCTTCCCAATTTTTTATTCTTCCTGTCAAAATGGACAATTTCACATTTTCCCACATTATACCCCATTTGCCAAATTATTGCCCACAGAATTAACCTATCTATATCCCTTTGTAGCCTCCTGACATCCTCTTCACAACTTCCTTTCCTACCTAGCTTTGTATTATTAGCAAATTTAGCAACCATACCTTCGGCCCCTTCATCCCAGTTATTTACATAAATTGTAAGAAGTTGAGGCTGCAGCACTGATCCCTGTGACACCCCACTCATTACAGCTTGCCAACCAGGAAATGACCCATTTATGCCTACTCTCTGTTCCTGTTGGCCAGCCAATCTTCTATCCATGGCAATATGTTACCCACTACACCACAACATCTTTGATGTGGCACCTTAGCAACTGTGTTCTGGAAATCTAAGTACAGTGCATTCACCGAGAGGGATGGAGTCGGTGGCTAGGGAGTGGAGCTTGTTGCTGGACTGAAGACAATGGCTTCAGTCTTCCCAATATTTAAATGGAAGTGATTTCGGCTCATCCAGTACTGGAAATCAGACAAGTCAGTATAGTGTGTGACCTAGAGAGGAACTTGGAGGTAATGGTGTTTGCATATACATCCTACCCTGGTCGTTTTGGGTTGTGGAGATTGACGGTTTGGGAGCTTCTGTCAAAATTCTGGTTAGTTGTGGGTATATAAAACTCCCCTTAATCCCCTGCCTCTCCCACCTCTCTATCTCTCTTTTTACCTTTTCCCATAGAGGCTAGAGTCTTGTGTAGGCCCAAATTGGGTGACAGGTTCCCTTCCCTGAAGGACATTAGTGAACAAGTTGGGTTTTTATGATAATCCAGCAGCTTTGATGGTTATTTTTTCCTAGTGCTGCCCCCACAAATTACCAGATTCATTCAGCTCAATTTCACAACCTGCCTTTGTGTTTTTGTGGGTTCTCTCTCACTCCCTTTTTCCTGTTTTCAATAAATTTCACAGGGTATTAGAAGGGGAGGATTATCAGTCGGGAAACTGAAACCAAATACCACAACAGGATCTGACGGTGACGCCCAATTTATCGTAACTTGAATATCATTGGAGTTTGAACATGGAAGGAGAAAGCACCATTCACAGCGGGGAGAAACTGTACACGTTCTGTGTGTGTGGAAAGGGATTTACTCGGTTATTCACCCTGCTGAGACACCAGCGAGTTCACACTGGGGAGAGACCGTTCACCTGCCCTGAGTGTGGGAAGGGATTTACTCAGTCATTCACCCTGCTGACACACCAGCGCACTCACACGGGGGAGAGGCCATTTACCTGTCCTGAGTGTGGAAAGGGATTCTTTAATTCAACCAATTTGCTGACACATCAGTGAGTTCATACCGGGGAGAGGCCATTCACCTGCCCTGCATGTGGGAAGGGATTCAATAATTCATCTAACCTACTCAGACACCAGCGAGTTCATACTGGGGAGAGGCCATTTACCTGCTCCATGTGTGATAAGGAATTTACTCAGTTATCCCACCTGCTAAGACACCAGCGAGTTCATATTGGGGAGGGGCCGTTCATCTGCTTCGAGTGTGGAAAGGGATTCACTCAGGCAAATGATTTGCTGAGACACCGGCGAATTCACACTGGGGAGAAGCCATTCACCTGCTCCGAGTGTGGGAAGGGATTCAATCAGGCAAATGATTCGCTGAGACACCAGTGAGTTCACCCTGGGGAGAGGCCATTCACCTGCTCCAAGTGTGGGACAGGATTCACTCGGTTATCCAACCTATTGGATCACCAGCAAGTTCACACTGGGGAAAAGCCGTTCACCTGCTCTGAATGTTGGAAGAGATTCACTCGGTCATCCAGCCTGCAGAGACACCAGCAAGTCCACACTGAGAAAAGTCCTTCCACTTGCACAGAGTCTGGGGAGGGATTCATTCAGTCATCCAGCCTGCAGGGACACCAGCGAGTCCACACTGAGAAAAGTCCTTCCACTTGCACAGAGTCTGGGGAGGGACTCATTCAGTCATCCAACTTGCAGACACACCGACAAGTTCACACTGAATCAAGTCCTTCCATCTGCACAGAGTCTGAGGAGGGACCCATTCAGTTATCCAACCTGTTAACAGACCAGCGAGATCACACTGACGAGAGACCTTTTAAATGTCCAAACAGTGAGAAGTGTTCTAAAAGTTCCCTGGAGCTGAAGTACCACCAAGGTGTTCATAATGACGAGAGACCGTTCAGGTGCACTCACTGCAGGACTGAGTTCAGGCGATCATCTGACCTCAGTGAACACCAATGCACTCACTCTGGGGAGAGACCCTTTACTTTCCCCGAGTGTAGAAAAGGACTCTCAGTCACCCAAACTGCAGACACGCCAGCGTACTCACACTGGGGAGAGGCCGTTCACCTGCCCCGATTGTGGGAAGGGATTCACCCAGTCATTCAACATGCTGAGAGACCAGTGAGTTCACACTGGAGAGAAACTATTCATGTGCTCCAAGTGTGGGAATCAATTCGCTCAGTTCTCCACCCTGCTGAAACACCAGTGAGTTCACACTGGAAAGAGGTCATACACCTGCTCCAAGTGAAAGAAGGGCTTCTCTCGGTCACCCAACCTGCTTCGACACACCAGTGATTTCACATTGGGCAAGACCTTTTAAATTCCTGGACTGTGGGAAGTGAAATAAAAGTTCTTGGGAACTGTTTCATCTACATGTTCACAATGACGAGAGACAGTTCAGGTGCTCTCACTGCAGGTCACTGTGAAATCATTTCTGTACATCACTGTACATCAGGAATTTCAGAGTGGGGAGAGGCCATCCACCTGCTTGAAATGTGGGAAGGAATTTGCTGAGACACCAGTGAGTTCACAAGTAACCACTGTGATTGGATTTTGCTGTTAATCATAATTAGGACTGAAGCATGTCCATTGGGTCTGTTTCTGTTGATGTTACTAAACTCCAGCCAGTTATAGGGTTATATTCTGGATAAAAGTCAAATAAATCAGCTTTGAATTAAATACACTGTGTCAAGTCTTTTAAATATCTCTAACACAAGTTAGAAGTGCTCTCCCTCTTCCCATCTCCTCCATCCTCAGCTCAAACAACGTGTGATTTGCTCATGGAGTTTCTTCGTTACTGAGATTGAGACAGTCCGATCAGCTGCCTCTGCTGCTTCCCTCTCTTCTAGTAGCCCACCGGGACAAACTGCCTCTAAAATTCCCTCTTTTCTGAGCCTTGAACCTCCATCTTTCTCCAGTTTTTCTCTTGTATCCCCTCATGTGCTCATCTTGTCCATCAGATGCGCCTTCTGCTCACATGGGGCTGAATGGCCTCCGTCTGCTGTAACAATCTGTCATCAACCCTGTTACTACTAAACTGCTGATCACCCACGTAAGCTGGTGTAGTTCTCTATCTTCAGGTGTTATGCTGCTTTCTTTTAAATATGTAAAATGTAAAACGAGCAGAATAATGGTCTGTTGGTCTGTTATTGATGTATTAGTAGAGATTGATTGTCAGGATTGACTAACAATAATTATCGCATGGTGTGAATGGTAGGAGTTGGAACTTGATCTTTGTACTTTTGCAATCCCTATGTCATCGCTCTGTTGGCAATTTCTCAGCCTCACATTCCCAGATTCAGACAAAGATTAAACAAGCCTCAGTCTCTAATGGCAGCCAGATTATCAACAATTCTGTGCGCCTTAGAAACCGCTCCAATGCTGTGGATTGGCCGAGTGGATTGCGTATGCTGAGTCTTTGACAGTTCACAATGCCCGAGTGATTGATGGCAGCTCCAGACCAATAGGAAGAAGGGGTGGGTCTGGAGGTCCGAGATTGCATCATTTTGAAAGCTGATTTGTCTCAAACTCAGTATCTTGTCACAGCATCTTTACAGTGCAGAAGGAGGCCATTCAGCTCATCGAGTATGTACTGGATCTCTGAAAAGAGCATTCCATCTAGTCCCACTCCCCTGCCTTATCCCCTTGCACATTCTGCCTTTTCAGATAGCAATCCAATTCTCTTCTGAATACCTTAATTGAACCTGCCTCCACCACCCTTTAGGAAGTTTGTTCCAGATTCCAACCATCCTCTGGGTGAAAAGTTTTTTCCTCACATCACATTTACTCCTTTTGCCAATTATTTTGAATCTGTGGCCTCTAGTCCTTGATGTTCTCTTGAAGGGAACAGTTTAACACTATTTACCCTGTCCATACACCTCAGGATCTTGACTACCTCTATCAAGTCTCCTCTCAGCCTTCTTTTCTCTGATGAAAACAGTCCCAACCTCTCCAATCTATCCTCATAGCTACAGTTCTTCATCCCAGGAATCATTCTTGTGAATCTCCTCTGTACTCTCTCCAATGCCTTCACATCCTTCTTCAAGTATGGCACCCAGAACTGGATGCAGTATTCCAGATGAGGCCTAATTAGTGTCTTACACAAGTTCAACATGACCTCTTTACTCTTGTACTCAATGCCTCTATTAATAAAGCCTAAGATGCTATGCGCTTTATTAATTGCTCTCTCAACACACCCTGCCATCTTCAATGACCTATGAACATATACACCGAGGTCCCTCTGTTCCTGCACCTCCTTTAGAGGCTCACCCTTTATTTTAAACTGTCTCACCATATCTTTCCTGCCAAACACTTCTCTGCATTAAACTTCATCTGTGACTTGTCTGCCCAATCCACCAAAATGTTTATGTCCTTTTGAAGTTCAAGACTATCCTTATCACAGTTGGACATTTCCAATCTTCGTATCATCTGCAAATTTTGAAATCATGCCCTGCACACCACTCCAGGAGAAAACTGGACCTTTCTGTCTGTGGCTTTGAACAGTTGAAACCCTGTGAGTGTAGATGTACAAAGGCACCTGGGTGTCCTTGTCCATAAGCTAACATGCAGGTGCAGCAGGCAATTATGAAGGCTATTGGAATGTTAGCCTTTATTGCAAGAGGATTTGAGTACAGGAGTAGTGAAGTCTTGCTTCAATTGTACAGAGCCTTAGTTAGACTGTACCTGGAATACAGTGTGCAGCTTTGGTCCCCATACCTTAGAAGGGATGTTATTGCCATAGAGGGAGTGCAACAAAGGTTCACCAGAAACAAAAACAAAAATAGCTGGAAAAACTCAGCAGGTCTGACAGCATCCGCGGAGAGGAATACAGTTAAAATTTCGAGTCCGTATGACTCTTCATCTGAAGAGTAACCAAAATAGTACCCTTTCTGCTTTAAAGAACAGATAAGGATATTAATGCTTCAAAGCAACCAACCCTTCATAAACACCACTAAATATTTGAAATCTCGCTACTGCAAAGTTTTGCTGCGTACCTCCCACTACTAACATATAAGTAATCTGGTCTTCCTCTCCGCAGATGCTGTCAGACCTGCTGAGTTTTTCCAGCTATTTTTGTTTTTGTTTCAGATTTCCAGCATCCGCAGTATTTTGCTTTTATCTAAAGGTTCACCAGACTTGTTCTGGGGATTGCGGACTATCTAATGAAGCGAGATTGGGGAAACTGGGCCTGTATTCTCTAGAGTTTTGAAGAATGAGAGGTGACTTCATTGAAACCTACAAAATACTTAAAGGAATAGACAGGGTAGATGCAGGTAAGATGTTTTCTCTGGTTGGGGAGTCTAGAAGCAGGAGACACAATTTCAAAATAAAGGGTAAGCCACTTAATACCAATAAGAGGAGAAATTTCTTTACTCAGAGGTTGTGAATCTTTAGAATTCTCTACCCCAGAAGGCTGTGGAAGCTCAGTCATTGAGTATATTTCATGAAAAGATTGATAGATTTCTGATTAACAATAATGTAAAGAGTTATGGATAATGTGGGTAAAAGGTATTGAAGTGTTCAATCCACCATGATCATACTGAATGGCGGAGCAGACTTGACAGGCTGAATGGCCTTCTCCTGTTCTATCTTCCTTTATGTGGAGCAAATATGTAAACATATGTTCATGAAATGGATTCACTTAGGACAGACAGCAGGGATTATTTCAGGAAATTACACAGTGCAGTGAGAAAGGAAATTCAGTGTCAGGATTGGGGAGCTGGGACTTGTTACTGAAGGTTTGAGAACTGAAATAATCTGGAGTAAGAAAGGAGAAAATGACAACAAACTGAATATGAATAAACATAGAGCACCATTACCCGATTTGCTTCATCCCTGGTTTTAATCTCTCCACCATTGGTGGCCGTGCCTACAGCTGCCTGGACCCTGAGCTCTGGAATTTACCTCCTTAAACCTCTCCACCTTTCTACTTCACTTTCTTCCTTTAAGACACTCCTTATAACCGACCTCTTTAACCAAGCTTTTGGTCATCTGACCTAATATGTCCTTATGCTCCTGTGAAACACCTTGGGACATTTTATTATGTTAAAAGCTCAATATAAATATCAGTTGTTGTTGTATCTCAGTCAGACCTGATCACTTACCGAGTGAGTCTATATAAATGTAACTCAGATAGACACAGCTTGTGTCATAGTTCAGTGAGATCTGGTCACTGACTGAGTGAGTGAGTCTATATAAATGCAACTCGAATACACACAGCTTGTGTCATAGTTCAGTGAGATCTGGTCACTGACTGAGTGAGTGAGTTTTTAGGCTTTTTCGGCTCGGGGGAAGGAAGCTCTGAACTAACCACTGGACTTTCCCACAATTGGGAAAGGGTGAATGTTTCCAAACATTGAAAATTACTAATAAAGTCATTAAAGATGGTTTGTTGTTGTGAGCTGCATTATCTGGTAGAATTAGAGTGAAGGAGTGGGATTGATCCACAGCCTGAGTCACCAGTTTAAAGACAGGAGGAGAAAGAATCTAGAGAGGAGAAAAGAAATAGTAGGAGACTGGACACTGAATTTGGAACAATGAGCAGAGAGGGAGAGGTGTGTGTGGGACAGAGATTTATAGATTTGGGGGAATGAAAGGGGAAAAATATTCCATTGAAACTAGAATTCTCTGTTCTGAATATCTTGTACTGACAGTGATGACTTTTGTCATCTCCATTTACAGGGGGTTAGAGGGGATTTGCAGATGGGAACCCTAAACTAAAAATCTCGATAAGATCTTAAGGAATCACTTAATTCAAGTACTTGATTATTGAAGAAGAAATGTTTGTTCTGCCTTTGGAGAAAGATTGAAATCATAATTTTGATTGAAAAATCACCAGGAGACATACATAGACACCCCTGAGCTGGAGACTGATCTCAGGGTCAAAACATGACATCAAGCATGTGAAAAGTCTGTTTGAGTCTCAGACAGTTACCAGGGAGAGGAATGGAGTTGGTAGCAAGGGAATGAACACAATGACTTCAGTCTTCCCAATATTTAATTGGAGGGAATTTCTGCACATCCACCACTGGATGTCAGACAAACAGTCTGATAATGTAACAAAAGTGGAGAAGTTGAGAGAGGTGGTGGTGAAGTAGAGCTGGGAGCTGTCAGTGTAAATGTGATAACTGACACTGTTTTCAGATCATGAGCAGAATTTTACAGCCCCGTTGTGGTGGGGGCGGGGCCAGGAAACATGGTGAGCCGTTCAAAAGTCCGTTGAGTTTGGCGGGACTGGAAAATCTCACCCTCTGTTATTGTGTGGAGCAGGTTGATAAACTAAGGCTGGATCCTTTGGGGACACCAGAGGTAACGGTGTGAGTGGGAAGGGAAGACATTGCAAGTGATTCTCTGGCTATGATTAGACAGGAGAGAGCGGCCCCACCCAGCTGGACAATAGGGGAGAAGCGAAGGTGCAGAATGATGTGGTTGACCTTGTCAAAGGCTGCAGACAGGTCGAGGACGAGACAGAAACATGATTGGGAGGGGATTCAAACATACAGTTCCGGGAAAGATGGGCAGGGATTTGGGAGGTGACAACAAGGACTTTGGAGAGGAAAGGGAGGCTGGAGATGGGTCAGAAGTTTGTAAGGATGATGGGGTCAGGGATTTGTTTTTTTGAGGAGGGGGTGAGGATGGCAGATTTGAAGGAGAGAGGGACAGTGTCTGAGAGAGAAAACTGTTAACATAGTCAGTGAACATGGGGAAACTGGCTGATCAGCAGTAGTGGGAATACGTTCAATGGAGCAAGAGGTGAGATTCATGGACAAGATGAGCTCTGAGAGGGCAGCAGGGGAGATGGGAGAGAAACTGGAAAAAGGTTCCGAGCTCAGACAAGGATGAGCTTTAGAGGCAGTTTGGCCCGGTGGGATAGTGGGAGGGTGGGAAGCAGCAGGGACAGCTGATCGGATTGTCTCAATCTTAGTGACAAAGACGCTCCATGAACTCCTCACAGTTGTTGTTGGTGAGGATGGGGGAGACAGGGAAGAGGGAGAGCCCTTCAAAAGGAACTAACTTATGTTAGAAATACTAAAAAGACACAGCACGGTGTGTGTTTAACACAAAGCTAATTTATTTGACTTTTAGCCAGAATATTAACTCCTGTAAGTGATCTGGAGTTTATTAACATCAGCAGAAATTGACAGAAAGCAGATGGTTCAGTCCTGAACGTGATTAACAGCAGAATCCAATCACCTTCATTACTTGTGAACTCGCTGGTGTCTCAGCAGGTGGGATGAGGTAGTGAATCCCTTCCCACACTCGGCGCAGGTGAATGCCCTCTCCCCAGTGTGAACTCGCTGATGTACAGTGAGTTGAGATGATCGCACGAACCCTGTCTCGTAGTGAGTGCACCTGAACAGTCTCTCGTCAGTGTGAACACGCTGATGGCGCATCAGGTCCCCAGAACTTTTAAAACACTTCCCACAGTCTGGGCATTTAAAAGGTCTCTCATCATTGTGAACTCGCTGGTGTGCAGTGAGTTGAGATGATTGCCTGAACCCAGTCCCACAGTGAGAGCATTTGAATGGTCTCATATCAGTGTGAACACGTTGAGGGGACATCAGTTTCCCAGAATTTTTAAAGCATTTCCCACAGTCTGGGCATTTAAAAGGCAGGTAAATGGCCTCTCCCCAGCGTGAATTCGTTGGTGCTTCAGCAGGTCAGATGACTGGGTTGAATCCCTTCTCACACACTGTGCAGGTGAATGGTCTCTCCCCAGTGTGAACGCGCTGGTGTACAGTGAGGTCAGATGATCGCCTGAACCCAGTCCCGCAGTGAGAGCACCTGAACGGTCTCTCGTCAGTGTGAACACGTTGATGGCGCATCAGTTCCCCAGAACTTTTATAGCACTTTCCACAGTCTGGGCATTTAAAAGGTCTCTCCTCAGTGTGAACTTGCTGGTGACTCAGCAGGTGGGCTGAAATACTGAACCCCTTCCCACACTCAGAGCAGGTGAACGGTCTCTCCCCAGTGTGAACTCGCTGGTGTGTCAACAGAGCGGAAGACTGAGTGAATCCCTTCCCACATATGGAGCAGATGAATGGCCTCTCCCCAGTGTGACTGCCCCGGTGAGTTTCCAGCTTGGATGGGGAAGTGAATCCCTTCCCACAGTCCCCACATTTCCATAGTTTCTCCCCAGTGTGACTGTGCTTGTGTCTCGATAGGTCTGATGATTGGCTGAAGCCTCGTCCACACACACAACACACATATGGTTTCTCCCCACTGCGAATGACGCTTTTTTCTTCCATGTTCAAAATCTGATGATATTCAGTTTACGGCAAATTGGGTGAGTCTGTCAAGTCCCGATGTGATGTTTGGTTTGAGTTTCATGACTGCAAATCCTCCCCTTCTAATCCCCTGTGAAACTGATTTAAAACAGAAAAAGGGGAATGAGAGAGAACCCACAAAGACACAAAACCAGATTGTGAAATTGAGCTGAATGAATCTGGTCATTTGTGGGGCTGGCACCAGGGAAAAATGACCATGAAAACTGCTGGGTTGTCGTAAAAACCCAACTGGTTCAATAATGTTCCTCAGGGAAGGGAACTGGCCACCCGATCTGAGTCTACACAAGACTCTGGGCTCTGTGGAAGGAGATAGAGAGAGGACTTTGACAGAACCTCCCAAACCCTCAATCCCCACCACTCAGAATGACCAGGGTAGCACGTGTATGTGAACACCATCACCTCCAAGTTCCCCTCCAACTCACACACCGTCCTGACTTGTCTGACATCCTGTACTGGATGAGCAGAAATTTATTCAAATATTGGGAAGACTGAAGCCATTGTCTTCAGTCCCCACAACAAACTTCACTCCCTAGCCCCCAAATCCATCTCATTTTGTGAATGTACTGTACTTGGATTTCCAGAAGACATTTGATATGGTGTCACATCCCATGAATGAATTTTTAAAAATGAGTGGCAAAAGGTTAGTACAGGTCAGAGGCTAGGAATCATGTGAGGAATAACTCACCTCCTGACTCCCCAAAGCCTGTCCACCATCTACAAGGCACAAGTCAAGAGTGTGATGGAATACTTCCCACTTGCCTGGATGAGTGCAGTTCCCTCAACACTGAAGAAGCTGGACACCATCCAGGACAAAGCAGTCCGCTTGATTAGGACCACATCCACAAACATTCACTTCCTCCACCACCGATGCACAATGGCAGCAGTGTGCCCCATCTAGAAGATGCACTGCAGGAATTCACCAAGGCTCCTTTGGCAGCACCTTCCAAACCCACGACCAGGGCAGCAAATAGATGGGAACGCCACCACCTGGAAGTTCCCCTCCAAGTCACTCACCATCCCGACTTGGAAATATATCACCGTTCCTTCAATGTCACTGGGTCAAAATCCTGGAACTTCCTTCCTAACAGCACTGTGGGTGTACCTACACCACAGGGACTGCAGCAGTTCAAGAAGGTAGCTCACCACCCCCTTCTCAAGGGCAACTAGGGATGGGCAATAAATGCTGGCCCAGCCAATGAAGCCCAAATCCCGTGAATGAATTTTAAAAAATACTGTAGGAAGATAAAGTTGGTCAGCCAGCAGCACATGGTCGGAGGTTGGGCAGTGATGGAAGCCTCATTTAGACACAGTCTGCAGAAGTAACAGTAAAATAATAAACATAACTAAAATATACCCATTATTCGAGACAGAAGAAGTTAGACAATAGCAGAGAGGTGATCAGGGAGGGTAGCGGTGAAACAGAGCAATGGATGGAAATGGATTCAGATCCATAGTGAAGGAGCCACACCAGACCCAGAGCCATGGAACCTCTCACAGATAACAGAGCATAGAACTAAATGCTCTAAAGTTTAGATAAATGGTCAAAAATACTCAGCTCTGAAACAATTTCAACAAATGGAAAGATATCAGAAGCACTGGAGTCAGAGAAAAATCTCCCAGTTGAGGAAATACCCGGGGAGCGGGGTGATGTCACCGATCAATTGTCAGTGTGTGATGACATCGCAGACACAAACACAGAACATCTGGGTCTGTGCAAACCAGTGATCACCACACATTATGAAGGATGTGAGGGTCCTTGAGAGGGTGCAGAGGAGATTTACCAGAATGGTTCCAGGGATGAGGGATTTTAGTTGCAAGTTTAGGTTGGAAAAACTGGGCTTGTTCTCTTTGCAGCAAAGGAAATTGAGGAGAGATTTGATGGAAAGGTATAAGTTTATGATAGGTTTAGATAAGGTGGATAAAGAAAATCTGTTCTCATCATCTGAATGTAAAAGGATTACGGGACACAGATTTAAAATTTTTAACAAGATCTACAGGGGAATATGAGGAAGAAATTTCACACAATGAGTGGTAACTCAACGCTTACAGTCAAAGGCCGATAATGTCCAAGATCCTGATGAATTGACTGATTGTGTCAGGTTCATGAATTTCCTGTTTTCAAATCTCTTTCTAACTCCCTGTAAAAGGAGTTTCCAAAATCCATCCCTGTCAGTCCAGGATAGAAATCCACAAGATATAAAAACAAAAAACTGCAGATGCTGGAAATCCAAAACAAAAACAGAATTACCTGGAAAAACTCAGCAGATCGTTGACAGGGCCCTCAACCGTGTCCGGCCCATCTCCGCGCATCCGCCCTCACGCCTTCTCCTCCCTCCCAGAAACATGATAGGGTCCCCCTTGTCCTCACTTATCACCCCACCAGCCTCCGCAATCAAAGGATCATCCTCCGCCATTTCCGTCAACTCCAGCATGATGCCACCACCAAACACATCTTCCCTTCACCCCCCCGGTGGCATTCTGTAGGGATCGTTCCCTCCGGGACACCCTGGTCCACTCCTCCATCACCCCCTCCTCCTCAACCCCCACCTATGGCACCTCCCCATGCCCATGCAAAAGATGCAACACCTGCCCCATCAATTCCTCTCTCCTCACTATCCAAGGGCCCAAACACTCCTTTCAAGTGAAGCAGCATTTCACTTGCATTTCCCCCAACTTAGTCTACTGCATTCGTTGCTCCCAATGCGGTCTCCTCTACATTGGAGAGACCAAATGTAAACTGGGCGACCGCTTTGCAGAACACCTGCGGTCTGTCCGCAAGAATGACCCAAACCTCCCTGTCGCTTGCCATTTTAACACTCCACCCTGCTCTCTTGCCCATATGCTGCATTGTTCCAGTGAAGCCCAATGCAACCTGGAGGAACAGCACCTCATCTTCCAACTAGGCACTTTACAGCCTTCCAGACTGAATATTGAATTCAACAACTTTAGGTCTTGAACTCCCTCCTCCATCCCCACCCCCTTTTTGTTTCTTCCTCCTTCCTTTTGTTTTTTCCAATAATTTATATAGATTTTTCTTTTCCCACCTATTTCCATTATTTTTAAATCTTTTATGCCCTGCTAGCTTTTCCACCCCACCCCCACTAGAACTGTACCTTGAGTGCCCTACCATCCATTCTTAATTAGCACATTCGTTTAGATAATATCATCACCTTCAACACCTCTGTGTTCTTTTGTTCTTTTGTCTGTGGCATCTTTTGATTATCTGCTCCTATCACTGCTTGCTTGTCCCTACAATCACACCACCCCCCCCACTTCTCTCCCCCCACCTTAAACCAGCTTATATTTCACCCCTCTCCTTAGATTCACTCAGTTCTGTTGAAGGGTCATGAGGACTCGAAACGTCAACTCTTCTTCTCCGCCGATGCTGCCAGACCTGCTGAATTTTTCGAGGTAATTCTGTTTTTGTTTTAGAAATCCACAACATTCTCTCCTCCTGCTAACAGGGACAGGGATGACCGCGCCAATGCCACGCTGTACATTGCCCCTGGACGTCGTCAGCATTCTATCGATTTGAGGATTTCGTCTACTCAGGGTCGTGAGTTTCTGCCGGGTGGCTTCATACGACTGAACAGACTCGCAAACCTTTGGACACAAGGGGCAGGACGTTCCATGTGCTTCCTTTCCTTCTCTGCACATCATTGAGATGTTGTAGCTCAAAGTGTGAAGCAACCTGATGGAACAAGTTGTCCCCATTTTCATTAAAAGCATCTTATCCATAAAGATAAGCATCCACAGATGCTGTTAGACCTGCTGCGTTTTTTCAGCAGTTTCTGCTTTTGTTGCTTTTATCTGTAAAGATATCGGCCGCGCATGCGCTCTGCATCACGTCCCCCGCACTAAAGATGTCGACAGCGCACGCGCCCTTCATCACGTTGCCTCAATAAAGATGGCCACGTTAACACGGGCCTGTGAATGAGAAAAATCATACCTACAGCTGCTGTCCAGCTCAGTGCTAACCAGCAACCGTTAGGTCCTTTTTCAGGATTTGGGGCTCACACAATATGTCTACATAGCCTCCCCGAACAACCGCCAGATTAATCGCTCCCTCCTTCCCGTCATCGATTTACCGTTTGCGGATCCGTGAGAAAACGTCTCACCATCGCCATCACCTGTACTGCGCATGTGCTAAACATTGGACATGGCGCCTGCGCACTGGTCTCTTCTGATGTGAATAGAGGACATTCTGCACCGCAGAGAATGCTGGGTAACGGACCCGCCATTGACAGTTCAAATTATTCTCTCCTGATTTGTTTTGCTGTTATGGGTTGGAGTCTAGGGCCAAACGGTCCAATATTAAAGCCAGGGCACAAATTATACTGAAACTAATCGGCATGGATCCTCCATTACCACTGAAAATAAGGGGAATAGGAATTGGTAGAAAATCCAGAGTCCCCAAAACAAAAGCAATAACAGCAGAATCCAACCTCTACAGTCACATGTGAACTCACTGGTGTCCCAGCTGCTGGAAAGAAAAAGTGGATCACTGCCCACACAGAGAACATTTGAATAACCTCTCTCCTGTATAAATGTGCCCATCATGTATCAAATTCTTTGAACTTTCAAAGAAGGTGAGAAAGCTGAGTAAATCCTTTCGTACTCTGAATGGTCTCTCTCCAGTGTGACTGTACTGCTGCGTCAGTACATAGGGTGACTGATTCCACAATCAGCTGGTGAATATCCTCTTCCTTGTGTGACTGCACCCATGAGTTTCCAGTTCAGATGGGCAATGGAATCACTCTCCACAGTCAACAACAACAATGAAAGCGTGCATTATACAACACCTTAACTAAAATAAAAACATTCTGAGAAACTTCACATGGGTGTTAATACTCCCAATATTAAGACAGTTTGTGTTTTTGTCTCTAATTTGATCACAAACACACTTTAATTTCCATACAATAAAAATGGGAATGCACACATTTAACCAACATCAATCAGCGGTTCTGTTAAATGTGTCATCATACATTGTGTAACATCCCTATGGGTGTAAAACAGTAGATCCTCTGGCTCAGTATGACCTGTGCCTTGGTAGATCTGCTAGGAATATCATACAAATGGGAATTACTGTTATTTCATATTTGTTATATTTTTTTTTAATCAAATGTCTTGAAGCTGATTGTCTCCCAGGAAGATTTATTCCAACAATCTTAATAACTAGTGTTTCTATTTTCCCAGATTTGCTAATATTAATAACCAGTATTTCTTGTTTTCCTGTTTTGTTTCTACTATTCCTGCATTAATCTCGCTCCACTGTTACTTCGCGCTTCTATTTTAGCTCATCGTTTTCTTCAATATCCTTTTTCAAAACCCATTTCCCATCTACGTCCACCCACCTATTCAATTTTTTGTGAACCAAGTTGGTAACGATGTAAGATATATTATGCAGATATATAACATCATTTCTGGTGATGAGTGTTGGTTATTGAGTTTAATGCATGCAGGAGGTATTCTTTATTGAGGGTCCCATC
This sequence comes from Carcharodon carcharias, assembly GCF_017639515.1. NCBI lineage: Eukaryota > Metazoa > Chordata > Chondrichthyes > Lamniformes > Lamnidae > Carcharodon > Carcharodon carcharias. The sequence continues at coordinate 13,909,939 of NC_054493.1, forward strand.
TGAAACATTAAACATCATGTTAGATTTCTGTATCCTTCACAACCAGGGAAGTTACAAAATGACTCAAAGTTCAGATCTGGCCCATGACAATGGTGTCGAGTCCACTGACATGAAGTACCATTGCCAGCAGCCCCTCACCCCCTCAGCACAACTCCTGGCCTCTCCCTGCCCTTTGGTGCTCCATAAGCCATTGCTGCTTCCTATTGCTGTTGCATCAAATGATTAGACAAAGTTTCACACTGTGCACAGGATTTCTTCCCAGAGTGTGCAGTTGCAGTCAGTCACTTAAAATACATCAACAAGGCAATAAGTAATGGTTGAGGCATCGAAGGGGCAGGGGCTGGGAGCTGTGGTGAGAGCAGTAAGTTAATTGTATGAAGTTAGAGAGGGGGATCAAGCAAGGGAGGGAGGTGGAAGGAGTGTCAGTATGAAATTGGAAGAACAGAGAAGGAACGTCAGTGTTTGGATAGTTCCATCATCGCCTTTCCTCAATCTCAGGAAACTGCAAGTTGAAGATATTTGAAACACCATCATAACGTACAATGGAAGAACATAAGTTTAAACCTGGGTCCGGTGGTTCCTCCGAGATTTAATTACCTACTATCTCCAGCTTTATTGCTCCTCCCTCAAACACTCCAATTCTGATTCACAGGTCCAGGCAGGTGATCGTGCCCTGAAGGACAAACTGGGCCTGTGGCAGCTGGTGAGGGAACCCACAAGTGGGAGAAACCCTGAACTTGTTCTCACCAATCTACCTGTCACAGGGGGATCTGTCCATGACAGGATCAGTAGGAGTGACCACTGCATAGTTGTGGAGACAAAGTCCCATCTTCACTCTGAGGATACTCTCCATCGTGTTGTGTGGCAAATGGGATAGATTCAGAACAGGTCTAGCAACTCAAATCTGTGAGCCCATGAGGCAGTGTGGGCCATCAGCATCAGCAGAATTTGTATAGAACCACAATATCTAGTCAAGCCTCACAGCCCAGCATATCCCTCACTCCACCGTTACCGTCAAGCCAGTGGATCAGCCAGGTTCAATGAGGAGTGGAGATCAGGCCAAGGTTATCACCAGGTAATCTAAAAGTCAACCTGATAAAGCTACAACACAGGACTACTTGTAAAACAGTCGAAGGAGTGTGTGAAAGACAAAGCTAAGCAATCCTGAAATTAACAGATCAGATCAAAGTCCTGGAGACTTGTGTTCCAGAGCTAGCCACACCCCGACTCAAGCCATTCCAGCAGCTTTCCAAAGAAAATAAAACCCAGCCTATGAAATATATTCCTCCTAGCTGATTTTGATGTGAATAAGGTTCAGGATCACCTCTCATTTCACTAATGGGTATAGGCCCAAGCTGTCCAACCTTTCTTCATGAGATAAACCTTTCATCCCAAGAATGAGTCTAGTGAACCTTCTCTGAACTGCTTCCAACACAATTGCCCTTTTTCAAATGAAATCCAAACTGTACACAGTCCTCCAGACATGGTCTCAACAAGGCCCTGTGCAGCTGCAGTAAAACTTCCCTTCTTTTATTTTCCAATCCCCTCGCAATAAATGGCAACACTCCATTTGCCTTTCTGGTCACTTGCTGTACCTACAGACTAGCTTTCATGATTCATATCAGAATGGAGAGCTGGGGTTCACCCGTGGAAGCTGTAAAGTTTAAAAAACAATGGGGCCCAATGTAGGCCTCAAACCCACAGCGTTGAGATTAAAAAGCATTTGATCCACTGACTGAGCTAGTGGGGCATACAGCAATGATGGAACCAGATACCTTATCACAGTGAGATAACTGTCTGAATGCAATGGTAGAGAAGGGAATTGACCAGCAGAAGCCCAAGGGTCCAATGCTTTCCCCTCAATCATCAATAACATTATTCACAGCTTCCGCTTCTCAGCGGTAATTCTGAGCTTATGATGTTACACTGTGAGCAATAATAATGGTATTTTATTCAAGGCACAGGTTTTCAGACCAAAGGCTGAATTGCAATGTGACTTATATGAGGAAATTCACATGGAGACTAAATAATATAGTTAAAAACATGGAAATATGACAATCAAATAGCAGAAACAGGTTCCAGTTGAAAAATAGCAGGAAAAATGTTTCCAGTGATGATAATAAACACAGACACCAGAACTGGAATAATAGACAAGTTATTTTCTAATAATAAGTGGCATAGGATGAGTATAACAATTACAAACACAGGGTCTGATATAGTAAGAGTGCAGATGGGCCCAAAGGAAGAACAGCAAAGGTTTGGCTCACCTTGGGTGTAACAAATAAAGTATTTGTTTCAATAATAAGTCAGGCTGCAGTGTGTTAGTTAACACATCATTGGATCCAATGTGATGATAATAGTCAGTATCTAGTGCATCAAAACCAAAGTTTGGGTCTCATCTAGCAATATAAGTGAGCCATGGTCTATTGGTATAATATGATGTCAATGTGTTGCCTAATGTCTAATAACAGAGCCAAGGATCACTGCAATGGGAATGGGATGGGTTTAATGTAATAACACAGACATGGTCTCATGGAATGGGAACTGATATCAACATTGAGTAATTGGTGGCACTCTCACCCCGAGTCAGAAGGATGTGGATTCAAGACCCCTCCAGAAACTTGACAACATCATCTGAGCCGATGCTCCCGGTGTCATTATAAATGGGAGTCTCTGTTCTTTTGCCGAATATTTTCTTAGATTCAGAAGGAGTGAAGGGAATGACAGACAGGACAATTCTGAGCAGTTGCCCCATCCAGCAAAGCAGGGATTTCTGGGACATGATTCCAGGCTTGACGTGCCCATCCACTCCTTAAAAATATCTCTTCCTCTTTGGGTTTGTGTAGGGAGTTACGAATGCAGCACGTGGGGCTGACTGGAGTCTGGTGTAAAAATAATCACACAGGCTGACTCCAGTTCTTAATGACAGAGGTCACTTTAACTGCAGGGAACCTTACATTAAGGGAGGCAAGAGGCAGAATAAAGATCTGATTGTAATAGGAGGACAAGGTGTAAGGAAGCAATGATATTTGGGTTTCTGTGTTATGGTGAGTGTCACAGGGAGGTGTGTGATAAAATAGGAGTGGAAATGTCATGACAGAGACACATGTGACTGACTCCACCTGACTGGGAGCTGTTATATCCAAGGGGAGGGCATGACGTCATGGGGAACTCCAGAGATTTCTGTTATCTGAGGTAATAATGGTGCATCTGAGGAACTGAAAAGAATCGGTTCCTTCTCACCCTTGCCTGCAGTTCCCAAGTTACACAGACACACACAAAACAGATCAGACAGCTCGTAGAAACCAACGTTTTAATTCTTCTGTTTGAGACACATTATGATTGAAAAGATCAAATGTTAAAACCTCAGGAGAGGAAAATTCAGAATGTCACAAAGATAAGTGAACCGTCCAATTAGTCCTATTCACCATAACTGCCAATTTTGTTGTTTGGGGGTCCCTCAGTGTGACCCTGAAGGACTGTGTCCAGGCTGAAGTTCTGTTCCTGCCGTACGCCCTCCCCCAGGTTGTCCTTTCTGACTCCAGCCAGGTGATGTTAAACACTTAGGAGGGAAAAACAAAAATCTACAAAAAAAGCTGGTTTATTTCACATTTACTCAGAATATTGAACCTCATCAGCAGGTCAGGACAGTCAGAATGAACATAGTTCAGTCCTGATATGATTAATAGCATCAACAGGAGTAGAACCCAAACCTTGCAGTCGCTTATGAACCCACTGGTGTGTTCGTAGGTGTGATGACTGAGTGAATGCCTTTCCACAGGCATTAGAGGTGAATGGCCTCTCCCTACTGTGAACTCACTGGCGTTTCAGCAGATAGGATGAATGAGAAAATCCCTTCCCAAACACAGAGCAGGTAAATGGCCTCTCCCCACTGTGAATGCTCTGGTGTGTCAGCAGGTTGGATAACTGAGTGAATCCCTTCCCACACACAGAGCAGGTGAATGGCCTCTCTCCAGTGTGTACTGGCTGGTGATTCAATAGGTTGGATGACTGAGTGAATCCCTTCCCACACACGGAGCAAGTGAATGGTCTCTCTTCAGTGTGAATCTGTTGGTGTGTCAGAAGGTTAGATGAACGGGTGAATCCCTTCCCACAGTCAGAGCAGGTGAACGGTCTATCCCCCGTGTGAAGTTGCTGGTGTATCAGAAGGTTGGATGAATTAATGAAGTCCTTCCCACAGTCAGAGCAGGTGAACGGCCTCTCCCCAGTGTGAATTCGCTGGCGATTCAGTAGGGCAGATGGACGGCTGAATCCCTTCCCACAGTCAGAGCAGGTGAATGGCCTCTCTCCAGTGTGAGTATATCAATGTGTTAGCAGATCTTTTTTGCTTTTAAAGCTCTTGTCACAATCAGAACAATTAAAAATTTTGTTGTCAGCGTGAACAAGTTGATGTGTCAGAAAGTGGGATGATTGAGTGAATCCCTTCCCACACACAGAGCAGGTGAATGGCCTCTCCCCAGTGTGAATATGTTGATGTATCAGCAGATGTTTTCTGTATTTAAAACTCTTCTCACAGTCAGAACATGTAAACGGTCTCTTATCAGTGTGAACAAGTTGGTGTGTCACAATGTGAGATGACTAAATGAAGTCCTTCCCACACACAGGGAAAGTGAATGGCCTCTCCTCAGTGTGAACTCGCTGGTGTGTCCAAAGGTTGCATAAATGGGTGAATCCCTTCCCACAGATAGAGCAGGTGAACGGTCTCTCCCCAGTATGACTGCACCGATGAACTTCCAGTTGGGATGGGAAATTGAATCCCTTCCCACAGTCCACACATTTCCATGGTTTCTACATGGTGTGGGGTCCTTGTCTCTCTCCAGGTTGGATGCTTAGTTGAAGCCTTGTCCACAGACAACATGTGAACAGTTTCTCCCCACTGTGAATGGTGCGATACTTTTGCAGACTGTGTAACTGCTTAAAGTTTTTTCCAAAGTCAGTTCACTGTAACACTCTCACTCGGGTGTGTGTGTGCGCTGAGGCTTTTCCAGTCACACGGATGTTTGAAATCCTTTCCCAAAGACAGAACAGACAAACATTTCTCCTTCCACATTCAAAAGCTGATGATATTCAGGTCCTGATGAATTCAGTGCCTCTGACAGATTTTGATGTGATGTTTGCTTTGCGTTTTCATTCTGCCAGTCACCTGTTTAATACCCTGTAAAACGATTTTAAAAAGTCATCACTTTAAATCCAGGACAGAAATTCAGAGCAGACAATTCTAGTTTCTATGGAACATTTTTTTTTCTCTTGTTCCCCCAAAGCTGTAAATCCCGGTCCCACACACTCTCCCTCCTCCCTGGGCTGAAATCCAAACCCATCTCACCATCTCCCCCATTTCTTTCCTCCACTCCCAGTTTTCTCCCTCCCTCTCCTCTGCCTGGGTTCAGTTCTCCAGCTCCTGTGTCTCTGATTCGGGGTCTCAGGCGGGACCCCAGCTGCCGTCAGACGGGACACAGGAGGGGGGAACCCTCCTGGGTGGGTCTTTCCCGGATCCTGAGTCCGTCCCCCCAGTTTCTGAGCCCCCGGGCGGCCCGCGTCTCCCCGCAGTTTCTGAATCTCCCGCCCCGGAGCCTCTTCCCCTGAACCCGGCTCTGTCACCGGGAAGAAGCCCCGGAGCTGCAAACACGGGACATGGAGGCCGTGATCCGGAATTGCGGCCAACACCGGGTGTTTCTGAAGCCCCGCCCCCGACCCGCCGCCTCCATTCGGCCTCAGTCACCCGCCGGCTCCAGTCAATTTCTGTCTCCCTGCGGCTCCGACACCAGCCCGTCTGACCTGACCCAACACCCGCACTGCGCATGCTCCAGTCAGAGTGGCACTGCTCCTGCGCAAAAAATAAAAAAATAAATCGCCTTTTGTGTAGATAGCGCACCTTCTGCTTCTCGGTGAATGCTGGGTAACCCGCAGCGCCATTGACAACCTGTTTCATCGAATACATCATCATCTTTTGTGGTCCGATTACGATTTGAACCCTGGATATAAAATGGTTAAGCCAGTTGACACAGCATCCTGGATTTGAATAATAGCAGGAAAAAACCCTCAACGTCAAATGTGAATTCACTGGATTCTTAGCAGGCGGTGTGAACGAGTGTGTCTTTTCTCGCAAACAGAACATTTAAACAGCTCATTACCAATTGATTGTATATAAATTGCTTTGAACTTTTAAAGCTGAAGTGTTAACTAGTGGAAATACTGAATAGATCCCTCTGCGCATATAAAATATCTGAATGGTCTCCTTCTGACTTGACTGTGTTCTTGTGTCAGTAAATGGGATGACCAAGTGAATCTCTGTCTACATACAGCTGGTGGACAGTGTTTTTGTGGTGTGATTGTACCCATGAGTTCCCAGTTCAGACATGCTTCGCAATCTCTTAATTTAATGATTTCCATATTCTCACATTCCCCGGTCAAAGAAAAGCAAAAATACTGTGGATGCTGAAAATATGCAATAAAAATAGAAAATGATGGAAATACTCTGATGTTGAGCAACTTCCAGATCATAATTGACTTGATATGATGTGTTGCAGCCGGAGAATTTGGAAGTTGGTCAGCACCAGTGTGATCCACAGCAACCACAGCTGCAGTAAGTGCAGTTCATGGAACTTCAGTTCAGAGTTGTTGAGCTGGAGCCTGAACTTTGGACAATGGGGAGAAAGTTGCCTGGACAATTTGATTCAGCAAGCCTTAAGTTACATAATATTAGGTTTATTCTGTGGTCAGGGATGGGAGGGTGTGACTACTGGTGATACAGGTATGGCTATCAAGAAGGTAGCACCGGAGGCGCATTAGCCTTTCCATTTGTCCAATAAATTCAAGGTTCTTGGTGCCATGAGGACAGCAGCATGATGTATGAGTGTGGGAGAATAAAATACATCTACAGGATAACAAAGGATTAAACCATAGTGGAATACTACAACGAAGTCTCCTTGCACCAGTAGCAGACAAACCTGTGCTGTCAACTATTGTGAAGGAAGAAAAACAAATATCATAAACAAACTACCAAGAGTCCTTGAAACAAAGTTAGGATGTCTGTTATCAGCACATGAGACAGGGCCTAGTCATGCTATCTGTTGTCTGTCCAGATGACTAGTCGCCAGATGGGCTACTCAAGGTTTTGTGTAACTACTCAAGGTTTTTGGGTAATTATAAACTAAGACAGAACAATTGTATGCATGCCAAAGATAAAATTTCAATGTCATTAAATTACGCATGCTTTTACTATAACTATGTGTGTACTTTGATGCTTCCTCAGAGTGCTGGCTAGCTCCATTGTATGCTGCTGGGCTCTCAGTGATATCATGATTCAATAAAGGCTTCTGAGACAAAACCTCCTGGGTCTGAGTGTTCACTCCGTTTTCCGCGACAATGAGCAAAGTGACCATGGTACCAAGTTACAGGGGACTATTCAAGTTGGGGGTGGGGGGTGGCAGAGAGAACAGAATGTAGGGAAAGTCGGGGACAGTAGCCAAGGGTGTTAGTCCCGAATGCTGTGCAGCCTGCTCAGTAATGGATTTAAGGACATCTCCTCTGGCTGGAGAGTAACGTGGAGAGGGAGGGAGAGGGCCTAGTTATCATGGTTCATGTAGGTACCAGCTACATAGGTATTATCAAGCAAGAGGTTCTGCTCAGGGAGCATGAGCAGCTCAGACCTAAATTAAAAAGCAAAAACAAAAGTAATAACCTCTAGATTATTATCTCAACCATCAGTAAATTGGCACAGAGTAGACAAGATCAAAATGTTGAATGTGTGGTTCAACAACTGGTGTCACAAGGGTCATTTGGAAGAACTCCTTCAGACTTTTATAAAACGGGATTGCCTGGGCGGTTATGCTATTAGGCTAGCAATCCAGAGGCCTGGATGTGTGTTTGGATCCTAACCTGGCAGGAGGGAATTTAAATTCAGTTCACTAAATAAACCTGGAATTGAAAACTAGTCTGTGATGGTGACCATGAAACTATCTGATTATTGTAAAAATCCATCTGGGTCACTAATATCCTTTAGGGAAGGAAATCTGCCAACCTTACCTGGTCTGGCCAATGTGTGACTCCAGGCCCCAACAATATGGTGACTCCTAACTGCCCTCTGAAATGGCCTAGCAAGCCTCTCAGTTATACTCAAGGCAGCAGCTCACCACCACTTTCTCAAGGAGCAATTTAGGGGAGGGCATTAAATCCTGACTTTGCCAGAAGTGCCCAAGTCCCGTGAATGAGAATAAAAGCTTGGAGGCGATCACTCTTTCATCAGATATTCAAATAGGGAAGACTGCATTATACTACTGAAACTGGGGCAGGTCTTGGGGAATAGCAGAGGGGGTCCTATTCTGCTACTATCCGGCACTATATCAGTCTTGGGAGTATTGGAATAGCTTCACAATGCAATCTCTAAATTTGCCTCTGATGCCAAATTGGCAGGGGGGTGCTGGGGGAAAGAATCAGTACTGAGGAGGGCTGCAACAAATTACAGGAGGACAGCAACAAAATTGCAGGATGTGAAAATAATTGGCAAATAAAGTTCAGCACAGATAAATGTGAGGTAGTTCATTTCAGCAGGAAGAACAGGGAGATCATGAATTACTTGGAAGATGGCAGTCTAGGTGGAGTAGAGGAACAAAGGGATCTCAGTTATGAATACATCAATCAGTGAAAACTGTGCCACAGGTTAGCGAGGCTGTAAAAATAAGCAAACACACACCAGGCTTTATCTCTAGAGGGCTAGTCTTGAACAGTAGGGAAGTTCTGCTGAACCAGCACCAAACCGAGATTACACCAGATTTACACTACTGTGTGCAGTACTGTTCACCATATTATAAAATATAGATACAGGGCACTGGAAAGGATTCAGAGAAGATTTACAAGGATGATCCCAGAAATGCATGAATATACATATCAGGCAAGGGTTGGCAGGCTGGGTCTCTTTTGGAGAAAATGGAAGGCTGAGGGGTGACCTAGTAGAAGTCTTTAAAATGATGAAAGGTTTCGATAAGAGTGGATACAGAGAGAACTTTTCCTCTTGTAGGGAACAGCAGAACCAGAGGCTGTCAATATAAGACAGTCACCAAGAAATCCAATGGGCAATTCAGGAAAAACTCCTTTACCCGGAGAGTGGGAGAGAATGTGGAACTCGCTCCTACAGGGAGTGGTTGAGGTGAATAGTGTAGATGTATTTAAGGGAAGCTGGATGAGCACACAAGGGAGAAAGGAATAGAGGGGTTACAATGATAGATTTGGATGAAGAATATAGGAGGAGGTTCGAGTAAAGCATAAACAGCAGCATGGGCTGGTTGGGCCATAGTCTGTTTCTGTGCCGTATAATCCTGTGTAGTTTCGACCAGTGTCTCAGTTCCTTCTGCTAACAGCCTTCATGCCAAAAACCAACACATTTGTAATAGTAGGCAGAACTTTAAAGAGTAGTGAATAAAAATGGGGCTCATGAAATAATTCAGGAGCCACCTGTGAGCTTTCCTCATCACAGTCATGTACACGGGTGGGCAGTTTAAACCCACAACACTACACCAGCACTCTACTCGTGGTCTCAATTTCTAGAACATAGTCAGGACAGTTTTTCTAGAACAGTACGTTGTCAAACTGGCTCGGGAACAGGCCAGGCGAGAGTTAGAGAGGAGGGACAACCGCGGGGCTTTATAAATCATCCAACAGTCAATGACTGCCTTGCAAACAGAGACCACAATACCACTGAATTTGAGCTCCGCTTTGGGAGGGAGAGTCAGCGGGTGTATTTTGGTTGAGAGAATGATGAAAGTCAATATCAGTTACGATGGTACGATTTTTAAACGGGGGTTTCCCTCCCTATTTACTTCCTCAACAATGAACTATTTCATGAGCCCCTATTTCATGTTTAAAGGTCTGCCTGCTATTCCAAATCTGTCGGTTTTTCGCATGAGGGATGTTAGCAGAAGGAACTGGTCGGAAACCACACAGGATGTAAGGCACAGAAACAGGCCATTCGGCAGCACAGGGAGAGGCCATTCAGTTCTTCGGGCCTGCCCCCCCTCCCCCATTCAATAGGATGGTGGCTGATCTTCTGCCTCGACTCCACCTTCCTGCCCTATCCCTTTGCACCCAAAATCCTATCGGACTCAGACCTGAATAGACTTAGCGACGGAGCATCCAAAGCTCTCGGTGGGTGGGGTGGGGGGGGGGGGTGAGAATTCCAAAGATTCACAATGCTCCGAGTGAAGGAGCATTCCCCTCATCTCAGTCCAAAATGGACGACCCCTCACCCTGAGACTGTGACGCCCCCAGTGCCCCCCATTCTAGACTTTACAGCCGCGGGAGGGAAACAGTCTGTCGGCATCGCCACTGTCAAACTCTCGAAGAATGTTCAAAACTTCAATCAGATCACCTCCTGTTCTTCCAAACTCCAGCGGTAACAGGCTCCCCTACTTCAATCTCACCTCGTAGGATGGCCCTCTCATAGGGATTCATGGAATGAGTAAGGATGTCATTCTGTGCTTCATGCCCATGCCAACATCCTAGGAGTCAGTCTTGTGAACCCTCACTACACCCCAACCAAAGGCCAGTCTCCTTAGCTAAGGAGACCAAAACTCGTGCACATGTACTCCAGGCATGGTCTCGCCGAGGCCTTGTATAATGGGGGGAAAACTTCCTTACTCTTAAAACAGCACCTCCCTTGCAAGGCAAGAGCCAACATGCCATTCGCTGCCCTCATTATGTCTTCTTCACAGCTTACTTTCCTCCCTATCTTTGTGTCGGCAGCAAATGTAGCGGCCAAACCATCTGCCCCTTCATCCAAGTCATTTACATAAATTGTAAAAAGTTGAGGTCCCAGCATTGATCCCTGCGGTACACCATTCATCCTGCCAACCAGAGAAAAATCCATTAATGGCTACCCTCTGTTTTCTTTCAGCCAGCCAATCTTCTATCCATGCCAATACACCTCTACACCCATGAGCTTTTATTTTCCACAATAGCATTTGTGTGGCACCTTATCAAATGCCATCTGAAAATCTAAGTACAGTACATCTACCGGTTCCCCTTTATCCATAGCACATGTGGCTCCTTCAAAGAACGCCAATAAATTGGTTAAACATGATTCCCCTTTCAAAACACCATGTTGACTCTGCCTGATTGCTTTGAGTTTTTCTAAGTGCCTTGCCATAAGATCTTTAATAATAGCTTCTAACATTTTCCTTTTGACAGATGTTAAGCTAACAAGCCTGTAGTTTCCAGCTGCCTGTCTCCCTCCCTTCTTGAATAAAGGAATCACATTTGCTATTTGCCTATCTAATAGAACCTTCCCAAAATCTGGAGAATTTTGAAAAACTTCTTAAAAGGCATTAAGATGATCAAATATCTCCTCAAATGCATGGAGGCAGCATATTATAAGGCATTAAGATGACTGAAAAAGAGAACATTTCTCAAAAGGCATTAAAGATAATTGAACAAAGAAAAATATCTTCTTTAAAAGGCATTAAGATACGGAAAAAGAGAAAATATCTTCTTAAGAAGCATTAAGACGATTGAAAAATAAGACATATTTGCTTAAAAGGCATTAAGATGGCTAAAAAAGAACATAACCTCATCTAATTGCTGAAAAATTGGGAGGAAATATCGAAGGCAAGTTAATCAATGGTCAATGCCAGGATGATTAATCAAGGCCAAATAATTGCCTCCATGTCAAAACAAGAGTTGTCAACACAGGCCATCAAGAGTCACTAAACTTTCTTGAGATACAACCACCCACTAAAAACTTAACCGTAGCCCAAAGAGTTTCAGGGGAGATGACAGTGTAGTGGTACTGTCACTGGGCTTGTAATCCAGTGGTCCAGGCTAACGCTCAGGGGACACGGGACAAGATTTAGCAGAAGCGACATATATTCAGAAACAGGAACCTGTCCTCTGCAGGCAAAAGGAACATGTCCAGGCAATGCGCCTTTTTTTGAATTAAACAAAAGCCTGGGGGGGAACAGTTCCCTTGGTGCATTGTCCAAAGTAACACCTTGACCAATCTGCTAAGTGCAAGATGAAAATGTTCGCAGCATATCTCCTCAGCAATACACAACTCTTATCTATTCTAAACAATTTGGTAGATGTGTTGCCTTTATAAAGCACCTTTCATGACATCCCAAAGCAATTTACAAGTCATTAAAGTACTTTTGAAGCATAAGCACTGTCGTATTGTAGGATTATCAATGTGATTACTGCTTTTTTCAATGTCATTGGCCAAGAGATAAATGCTCATGGGACAGTAAGGAGAATTCCCCTGCTCTTCTTCGGAATAGTACCCTTGCAATCCTTTACATCCACCCGAGAGGGCAGATGGGGGGTCCTTGGTTGAAAGCCTCATATGGAAGTGCAGCATTCCCTCAGCACTGCATCAGGAGTGTCAGCCCAGCTTTTGGGCTCGAGTCACTGGACTGGGCCTTGAATCCACAACCTCTGACCCTGCGGCCAGGCTGCTTGCCAACAAGCTATGCTGGGTGTACAGTCAGGCTTTGTAGTCAAAAATCAGGGTGATTTGATTGAAATGTTTACAAGATCCCGAATGGCCTTGACATGGTGGATGTCAAAAGGATGTTTCCTCTTATGGGTGAGTCCAGAACTAGGGGGCACTGTTTTAAAATTAGAGGTCGCCCTTTTAGGACAGAGATGAGGAGAATTTTTTTCTCTGAGGGTTGTGCGACTTTCAAATTCTCTGCCTCAGAAGATGGTGGAGCTGGAGTAATTGAATATTTTTAAGGCGGAGATGGAGAGATTCTTGTGAGGCAAGGGAATCAAAGGTTACCGGGGTTAGATGGGAATGTGGAAATCGAAACACAAGGTAAGTCATGATCTTATTGAATGGCGGAACAGGCTCGAGGGGCTGAATGGTCCACTCCTGTTCCTATTTCTTATGTTCTAATGTTCCAATCATGTCAATACTTCCTATGGGGAAAAATGTTAACATCTTCACTGATAGAGGTGAATAAGATTAGGGCAGGTTTAGATAAAGTAGACACAGTAAAGCTGTTCCCATTAGCGAGGTACAGGAGACACAGATTTGAGGTTTTGCACAGGGGATGCAGGGGCGATGTGAGGAAGAACTTCTTTACACAGCGAGTGGTAATGAACTCACTGCCCACGAGGGTGGTGGAAGCAGAGACGATGAATGATTTCAAAAGGAAATTGGATGGGAACCTGATGGAAATTATCCTTGTACCCCTGCAAGTTTGAGTCGGGGTTATGGGAATGACTGGATTGCTCTACAGAGGACCAGCATGGACTCGATGGGCCAAATGGCCTCCCTTCTAAGCGGTAATGGCTCATTGACTATCATCTGTGGCCTTATACACTACTATTGAACAAAATGTTAACGTCTCTTTTCCTACATATATCCAAAAACTTTCTACACAAATTTCCATTTGATTTTTCAACTCATTAAAACTTCTAGCATACAAATTGAGGCTTTAAAGAATTACACACTTCACATGGTTAAGTTTATCCACAGGATTTTTATTTGAAACGGCCAACTTTTCTACACGACAGCAGCACAGAAACAGACCATTTGGTCCATCTGCTGCGTGCCAGTATGTCTGCTCCACATGAGCCTCCTCCCACTCGCTTACCACATCCTTCTGTTCCTCTCTCTGTCTCTCCAACTTCCCTTTAAACATATCTATGCTATCCAACCCAACCCCTCCCTGTGGTAATGATTTCCACATTCTCACCACTCACTGGGAAATGAAGTTTCTCCTGAATTCCCCATCGGAGTTTCCATTCAAAAGGTCTCAACCTCTTCCAGCACTTCGGGTTTAAGATTCAATATCCATTCACTTACAGCTGCATTTTCACTGTTTAAATATATATCAAAAGCTCCTTGGTAGCTGGAATATAACAGTACTGAGACAGAAGAGTCACTGAATGCTCTGGTTCAACCCTTATCAGTACGTGCATTCCTTTTCAAAACTATTTCAATGAAATGCTAGAGGGGAAAACTTTAAAATGTTTATTTGGATAAAATTCCTGTTTAATATTTTGAAAGGAGGTGATTATTTGTGTGGTGATTTAACACCTACTTGGGCAGCCCTTCAGGGTCGAGGATGATTTGTTTCCACTCCAGTCCAATGGGCTCTAAGATGGCTGAGAAGCCCAGTGTATGACCTGCAGACTGTGCCACACGCAGTGGTGGCTGGCAATTGAAGGGTGAGGCAGATGGCTCCTCCGCGGGTTTGCGCTCTCTCCCCAATGCCTGGGCTTCCCCTTCACAACAGAACCTCCTCCATCCATTTTGGTCGGTCACAAGCCAGGGGCTCCCACATGTCAGTGTTACTTGGGGCGGGGTGGGAAGGGAAGGAGGGGGGAAGAGGGGGGGAGGGGAGAAAGAAGAAACGTCACTGAAGCATGTCCGCTATCCTCTCAGGAGTCTCCTGCCTCCACTAAGTTCCGAGTACAGCATTTGCTTCCGGAGCCTGGCATCAGGCATATGAAAAGACCTGTCCTGTGCACTAGAGTGGGTTTGGAGTGATTTGCGCCTCCCCACAGGGCAGACATTTGCGCCTCCCCACGGGGCAGACTGGCTTGGTAAGAGGAAGCCGGTGTTGGATGACCTTTCTAGTTTAAAAAATAAACTGCAGGAATGATTACACATAATTATGCTTGAGGGATTCTGCATAGAAGTGGTTGGACATTTGAGACTCATTTCAGATTTTGTTTCCCCCCAAACACACCAGACGTTGGGAAGTCAAGATGCCAAATATGCTGATGGTGTAGCATATTAAATCATTCTGCTAGCATAGTCACTACCCAGAGGGACTCATCAACTTGGTAATGACATTCTTTGTTCACCAATATGCGAACATTTGTGGTTTGGTTGTCCGAATCCTCCAGGCCCACTTCAAACTTGCAGGCTTCCTATCTAAAATGGAATCCAATTTATTGGCTATGATCTCACCTTAAATATAGCCCTTCCAAAGAGCCTTCCCTAAAGAAAATGTTGCCAGTTTTACTTTCTTTGGAACAGAGGAAATCAAGGAGCAGAATGTAAATGGTGTACAAAAGTATGCATTTTATCTAATGGAGAGGGCCATGATGCAGAGTGGATATGAAGTACCCATTTCCCTCAATCTCTGTATTTGAGAGGACTGCCTCAGTGTGTCAATACTCAGAGGTAGTGTGTGCGCACATGCAAGAGATTAATAGGAGTCAGGTTGTCTTGAAATTTTGAAAGATGTGAAAGGATAGAGCTGTTAAGCTTGAGGTACAAGTAACTAGGATAGATCTAAAATTTGCATTTTTAGAGAAGTTGAGAGTTTGTTTGAATATCAAAGGGGAGGCAGAGGTACCAAAAACATCTTTTCATTTCACAAGAGTTCCATAGGTAGAGTAGTGGGGCTAGTATATCTTATTGATCTAAAAAGCAAAGACAGAAACATAAAAAGATTTTATATGTGGAAGGAATTGAGTTTCAAAGGAGGTGTGAGAATAATGTAACTGAGATGGAAGGGGAAAGAGTTTAGGATTAGAGATAACTGGAGATCTGGGCCCAGAGAAGATACCATTTGAACCAACCATCCAGTCAACAGAAGTCCTGGGCTGCAACAAGCAGTTTTATTCTGAAGTGGATTCAACATTGAGTGGAGGAGTGTAGAGGTCATGTGCTAGGCCTTTATTAAAGCTACAACGCTTTGCCTTGTGTATTACTGGATTTTCTAGTTAATCATCTGTAAAAGGGACTGTTGCCTGGGGAGGTGTTTGTTTGTAGGTTTGACCAAGTAGAATTGTTTTTTGGGGGGGTGGGGGGAATGTTTTAAAAACATTAATGGTGTAACTAATCGTGTTAGTAAGTTTCCTTTTACTGTTGCTAATAAAACTTTTGGGATCTTAAGTAAAAGCGTTACTGGACTTTACTTAGATCAGTACATGGCCTTGTTTTCAGAATACAAATGAGGGTATCGTCCATAAGACGAGTTTCCCTGAGATTTGGTTTGCACAGCAATTAACACTGGCAGCTTCATGGTGCAGTGCCTAAGGCAGAACCTGTCACATGGTCTTCAAAACCAAAGTTACACCAAGTGAAGACACCCCTCAAATGGATCATTTGCTACCTGTCCACCATTGCCCACAGATTGAAGAACACCAACATTCCCCTTGGTGAGGTCAACAACCAGGAGAAGAATTTAATTTAGATGGTCATAGAAACTGAACTAGCCATATAAATACCTTGGCTATAAGAGGTCAGAGGCCAGGAACCATGTGACAAGTAACTCATCTCCTGACTCCAAAGCCTGTCCACCATCTGCAAGACAAGTCAGGAGTGTGATGGAATACTCCACTTATCTGGATGAATGCAGCTCCCACAACACTCAAGAAGCTTGACACCATCCAGGACAAATCAGCTCCGCTTGATTGCCACCCCATCCACAAACATTCACCCCCCCTCTACCACTGACACTAGCAGCAGTGTGTACCATCTACAAGATGCACTGCAGGAATACATCAAATCCTCTTCAAAGAACCTTCCAAACCCACAACCACCATTTAGATGAACAAGGGCAGACACATGGGAACACCACCACCTGGAAGTTCCCATCATTGTCACTCACCATCCCGAGTTGGAAATATATCAGCCATTCCTTCACTGTCATTATGTCAAACTCCTGGAACTCCCTCCCCAATAGTGCTGTGGGTGTGTATTTGTACCACATGTACTGCAGCTGTTCAAGGCAGCTCACTACCACACTCAAGGGAGATTGGGGATGGGTAATAAATGCTGGCCCAGGCAAAGCCCACATCCTATAAATGAAATTAGAAATTTATATGATAGGGGTAGAGGCAGCAACTTTGTCCACATCCAATAAATGTGCATATCGCTGGCTTGGCCAGCATTTATTGCCCATCCCTAATTGCCCTTGTTCAGACAGAGTGGATCTGGAGTCACATGTAGGCCAGATAAGGACATCTGAATGTCAGTGAACCAGATAGGACTTTACAACAAGAAAGGGTCAGATGTGGGATCTGTGGTTTTCATAATTTGAATTTAAATTTCACCATTGGTATGTGAACATAGGTCCCTAGAGCATTACCCTGGGTCTCTGGAGTACCAGCTTGGTGACAATACCACTACACCACCAATTCCCCAGAAAGTTCACTTGGAAATCTGTGTCATGCTGTAAACCACATGGCTAGGGCCTAATCCCAGTTGGCACAGACATGGGCCAAATAGCTTCACTATGCTGCAAAACAAAAATTGCTTGTAATGTTATCCAGGGTTTGGGAATGTGTATATGTAATTGTTTTACAGAAACGTAACCAGTTATCACAAGAAAATTAAAGGTAGCTGACTCCAGGATAAATTGCATAACAAGTTATTCATTTTAATAAATCAATTCCTCATGGGTGACAGACAGCTCCAATACAAAAAAGTCTTGATGACCCACATACAAACCTGCATTTATGAAATTAGAATTTACAGGAAATACTTGAACAGGAAAAAGGGGATGACAACCAGGTTACATGCAGCAGTTAACAATGTTGAAGCCTTTTCTTTAAATACACATTTTTTAAAATATCAACTACAGTTAAATCCTTCACTAAAGCTACTTTGGAAAGTCAGATAACAGTCACTGTACACATTAATTTTATTTAAATTCTGAAGTTTCTCAAATAACTGTAGTGAGTTGTTAATCAATTGGAAATAGGCTGAAACATCAAGTATGAATTTTAACACTTCCAATAGCATTCCTTTTGTGAAATAGAGACTCACTCAGCTGTAATCTGTACAAGAAACAGCTTTGTTTACATTTACAGCAAAAGAGTTTACTTGCATTGCTCAGAAATCACAGCTTCCATTTCTTTTGCAAACATTTGGCATTTCCTTTTTGAATCTTGGCCTTTCACCCACCAACTCCCCCTGCAGTGACAAGTTTCTAATATCTCCTGTTGGGAGGAGGAAAGCAAAGCATTGCTGTCAATATAGTCAGTCTGCCCAAATATTGGCCTCTAGTGTTGCATGAAACAAAAAGGTTCAATTTTTAAAAAAATTGAAGTGTTGCATCATATCCCCAACTGTTTGACAACCACATTGGACTCAGGTTGAAGTCAAAAATCACACCCATCACCTTCAAAAGTGGAGAGTCAGCAATTCAATCTACACTAGGGCTTCCAAAGATGGTCATTGGCTGTTTAATGGTGTTTACTATTACAACATCTACAAGAGATATTGCTACTTTTAATATGGGAAGGATGGAAGAAATGATCCCCAGCATTGCATCAACACTTGGATGTACGATACAGCTTAAACTACTTACAAAAGAAAACACATCTGGGTTATGTTGCTCAGACAAATGGAGGGTCAGTCAATGTTGCATTGACAACAGCTGGAGGGTTGCAGTAATGTGCTTAGGTGAAACTTCACACCCACCTAGCATGGTAGCTACCAGCTGCAGTGAAATATGAGTCTTGCTGTGCCTAGCCTTCAATTTTGGCCCATGCCCATGTGGACTGCCAAGTAGAATTTCATCTGCAAGCCAATCTCATTTAGTAGTTGTGACAGGTGAAGGTCTTGGGATGAAATGGATATGTTTTGTACTTGAAGAGAAGTCATTGGGCATTAACAATCTTGGACTAGCAGGGCATAGAAAGCCTCTGCAACAAGGTTACATTGCAGACTATGGAGGAAAAGAGTAGGGAATTAAGCCATGTCACCCACCAGAGGATACCAACATTGGCCTTTGATACTGAAGTTGATTTCCTCTCCATTTGTACCAAACACCATTAGATTGTTGGGCCTCAAACAATGTTATTTACCCCTCCGTACATCCACCATTTTCCTCTGAATCCGGTAGGCATCATCCATAAACTTCTCCAGCATGGTATCCAACAAGCAGATGGTGGAAGCCCCAGGCAGCTTCCCTCCAGGCAGGGTCTCAAGGAAGGGAATCCACTTCACGTAGTGGTGGGAGACCGGCGCATTGTTCTCCGTCCACTTCAGCAGCTCCTCCGTGACGGCCTCCTCCGTCAGCACCCTTGCCATCGTGGTCTGGATCTCATCCGAGAGGATGAAGGTTGGCCGGCGAATCAGCTTGGCCCTTTTGCTCAAGGCTGGGTGGTCCAGCTCGAACAGGATGCGGTAAAGCTGGATCTCATTGTATAGAAAGTGGACATTGGCCTGGTAAGGCAGATGTTCGACTGGGACAGGGTCAATGACACAGCTGTAGACTGCTGATAGCGGAATGAACTCCCTCATAGAGTCCTTCAGCTCCATCTTGTTGGCCAGGTAGTACAGGGAGAGCAGCAGGGCGTGCTTCTGGAGTGGAGGTGAGGAATTTCTCTGCAGAGCCTGGATGCACTTCAGAAAGTCAAACCTGTCAACATGGTGGCTGGAGACACAGAAGAAGTGAGCAGTCGCATATTCCATGTCCAGGTTTGCAAAGTGGTCGGCAGTGACAACACGCAGGATGTCCTCAGTGAACTTCTTGTTCTTGTAGTCAGGAGCATTCAAGTCAATCTTGGTGCGGATGAAGTAGAACTGCTTACCAACCTGCCTGAGCTCACTGGCAAGGGCTGCGGCCTCCTGTGTGAACCACGTCGATGACAGGATGAAGAAGCCGATGTACTTGTCAACCTCCACTGTCTTCAGGTAGTCGCTGGATGAGAAGTTGGCTCCCTCAATGCTGGGCAGCTCCCAGAACACAGAGCTGGGGCTTCCTGGCCGGCTGTAAGGCGCTGGCTTTGTCACGTGTTGGTCAGGACCAGTGGGTGCTGCACCATCTTCACCATCCTTGAAACCCATGACAGAATTAATGAAGGCAGACTTCCCCACTCTTGGGGTCCCAGTGACCGCCACATGAACTGTCACGCTTTCCAATCTGCTCTTCTCAGCTTTCACCAAAGATGCCACTTCGGATACCCCACCACGGATCATGGCATCTGAAAACCTTCCTATAATCCCTGCAATTTCCAAATCCATGCTTGTAAACTGGGAGAAAAATAAACGATATAGTTAGAATCTAATCTACAACTAGAACAAAGAATGAGAACAAAGAATGAACACATCGATGAACTCCAAGAGTCCTCTTTCTGTTTCTAAGATCCATAAACACGTGGGAGGAGAGAGGGATTGGAGGTGGTAGCATAGTGGAATCATCATAGACTACTAATCCATAGACCCAGGTTCAAACCCTGTCATGGCAGATGGTATAATTAGAATTCAATAAAAATCTGGAACTAAAAATCTAGGTGACGGCCATGAACCCATCTGGTTCACTAATGCCCTTGTGGGAAGGAAATCTGCTCCTGTCCTTACCTGGTCTGGCCTACATGCAGTTCATTCTAACACCCACCGTCCATGAATGAATAAAAAATTTAACTGAGGGAAGTCACCTTTTTCTCAGGCCTTGAGACAGGTCACTTTGTATAGATGGAGGCCTGATTTTAATCCCTTGCGTGCTAGTCTGCTGGATACAATGACAAGATTTGTCACACAAGGAGGCCATTTGATCTGTCAATTCAGCTAGTGCCATTCCCTGTAGTCCTGCACATTCTGCTGTCCTGTAGCTGAGACCTCACTATTTTTATAAAACTTAAATGGCTAAGTTACATGTTTACAACTGGATAAAGGCTTTCAAATGACTGGAGCCATTGCTGGCTGACTCGAACAAAAGGAACTTCCTGGTCCTCAGAACAGCTGCCACCTTGTTATCTCTGAAGAGATAACAATGATTGTTGTGACTGCAGAGATCAAATCCAAGGTAATTGTACAAAGACATTTAAGGTCAAGGCCTGGCCAACAGATGACCAGTCTGATAGTTCAAAGGACCCCAAAACCTCTTGGAAACTATTAATGACAGAAACATTTACCATCAAGAATCCAAAGGAATATAAATCCAGATAAAGGAATATAAATCCTTTGTCTGATCCAAAGTGGAAAAGTGTGAGTCATATCACATGATTTCCCCCACCACCCTAGCTGGGAGAACCATTGACCCTGCCTTGTGGGGCTGTGAAGCAGATTGCCATCTTCCATTGATCAAGTGGCAGCACAGCCAAGTCTCTGTACAAGTTTAAATTGCCCTGGCCCCCCATCTACAGGAACTTACTGTACCAGCGCTTACAAGACTAATTCATCTCCATGTGCTCATCTCATGATGGAAGTTCTGCACACTGGAAAAGTGAATTATCCAGCATTAGTCTTCAACCTGCTGACTCAGAAACACATCATTGTACCTTTGATTTTGGACTCCAGTGAAATAATTTCTGTAGTCTGCCCTGTACTTGTTCCTTTATCCCTCTTTTGTATGAATGTAAAAGTGGGTGGGGAGGGGGTGGTATGGCAAACCCTCCTTCCTGCTTTGTACATGTTAAATAAACAACTCCTCTGACTCTACCCTCGAGTTTGCTGTGGAGTGTTTAATAAAAATTGGATCACATCAAAACTGAGGCTTGGGAGAAAAAATGCCACCACTTTTGAAATCATTCATCACCCCTCAGTGTTAAAAAAATAAAAATGTTCTTCACACTCCTCTTCCCTAAAATCTCAAATCTGTGTCCTTGGTATCATCAGCTTTTCCTCATAGGTAAGAAGTGGAGAAACTGGGATTGCTCTCTTGAGAATGGAGAAGCTTGAGGACATTGAGGTTCTCAAAAAAAATCACAAACCGTTCAATGGCAGCAGAGTTAGATTTTAAACGGCGGCTGCTGAACAAACCATAGCAACACGAGAAAGCTTTTTTTTTAAAGAAATGGTTGCAAAATGGTTGTGAAATGGCAGCAGCAGATTCTAAAATGAATATTCCTATTTGTGGAACTTTAGTTCTGCTCATGTTCCCTGTATCCTTAATCAGTTAAGAGTCAGTACATGCAGAACGGGCTGAACAGCCTCCCCGTGCTGTACAAATACAGAAACTGTTTAGCCTGCAGATGGTCGAGCATTCATCTGGACGGCAGTGTAAATAAACACTGAATTAATTACATCTAATGGCAGCAAGTCCCATACGGAAGAAGTCATCCAAACCCACTTCTACTCTGATGTAGAGAGGTCAACTGAAAGTCACAGGGCCCTCTATGATCAGTTGTCCGTTAGTGTAAATCATTTCTTCAAAAGATCTCAAGTAGGCTATCCAGATCACTGACCAGGGGAAGTCAGTTCTGACAGCATACAACTAAACAAGCCACTCAAATTCCACCTTTTGATTTGCACATCAATCCAAGAAATACTGTACTATTATGCCAAAAGTATCTTAACAGTGGAGGACAACATTTGGCCTGTTGTGCCTGCACTGGCTCCGAAAGATCATTCTGCCTAGTGCCACAGCTCTGCCTTATCACCTATAACCTCACTTTCCAGGAGCAAGCCAACTCACCTTTGAATACCCCTCAGGATCTTGAATACCTCTTATCAAGTCTCTTCTCAGCCATATTTTCTCCAACAGAGTCCCAACCTATCCTTATAGCTACAGTTCTTCATTCCATGAATCATTGTGAATATATCAACCAATATTTTCTTTGAAACATAGGGAAAACTCATACAACCCTTCCTGCCCACACCAGTGTGGATGCTCCAGTCAAGCCTCCTCCCACCAGCTCAGTATACCTCTATTCCCATTTCTCTCATGTATTTATCCATCTTCTCCCTTTTTTAAATACATCTACACTATTCACCTCAACCACTCCCTGTGGGAGCAAACTCCACATTCTCCCCCACTCTCTGGGGGAAGAAGTTCCTCCTGAATTCCCCACTGGATTTATTAGTGACAATCTTATATTGATGATCCCTAGATCCAGTCTCCCCCACAAGTGGAAACCCATTATGATCACATTTGTATGTTTAAAGAGCCCAGTCAGCATCTAAAAGCTAGGTACTAGGGAACATGATTGGGTGATTCTCAAAAAAAAAAGCCAGAATATCCAATTTAGAACAAAGTCAGATTTTTCATTGAAAAATAATGTAACATTACAACTCAGTCAGAACTCTAGACTAGTAACTCAAATTAATAAGCATCATTAATTGTCAGGAAAATCAATAGCATTTCAAATCAAATTAATTGTGCAAAGCTGCTCAATGGCCTGATTAATCTATCACTGCAGTGCTTAGCACATTTAGATTCAACATACATATCTCCACCAAGACAGCATTATTCAACTGAAAGATTACATTGTGCTAAAAAAAAAGGGACTGGAAGTTAATTACAGACACCCAACATCATCTCCCCTCTCCCACAAACCATTTCTATCTCAATTTCAAATCAGCTTTCTGGTTTAGGCTGGAGGCCAATAGCTCAAATGAACATTAGCCATATTAAAAAAGGAGGATTGGCTCTGCGCTACCAGTCATAATTACAGGGAAAAAAAGTAGCTCTTTCAAATAAACCAACACTAATAGCCTCCTTCCTCTTGGACATGTTATTCCATGAATCATTCACAAAGAAACTTTAATGGTTTTGGACAAGTCTGAGCTCACCTGAAACAATCAGAGCCTCCCTAATTTGTTTAGTGGAAGGACAGATAAGGAGCTGCTCAGCAATTCAAATTGCTGAAGATGCAAAGGGAACATTGCTTCAAGAGCTTTAGGTTCCTCACTCACCACAGAAGTACAAGCATGCTAAAAACAGATAGTAGTGCTATGACCAAGAGATGAGAGGGAAAACAATGGGTTTTTCCTCAATAGTTGAGAAAAAACTGTTACAAGCCATTTTAATTCTCTACCTTGCTCTCACTCCAACCTCTGTCCTCAGCCTGCTTCACTATTCCAGTGAAGCCCAAGGAACAGCACTTCATCTTTCAAATCAGACCCTGCCTGCAGACTTCAAAGTTCAACATTTTCAGACTAATCTCCACCCCCATTTTGTTTTCTTTGCTTTCAGACAACAGCTGCTCTTACACACCTATAGAACATTTTTTTTTACTTATCCCAAAAGTAATTCCCTTGACACCACACCATGAAACCTCTCATCCTTCAATCACTTTGTTTTCAAAATTGAAATGTATCATCTCCACTTGTCAAAAAGCTATACATTTCTAATTTTACTCAGTTCTGTTAAGAGGTTATCAACCTGAAACATTAACTCTACTTTTTGTCTCCTTTCCCCCCACAGATAGTACCTAACCTGCCAATTGCTCCCAACATTTCCTATTTGTCTTTAAATGAAAACCCATTCCTGACCCAGCTAAGAACTACTCCCATCATCCACTTACCTGACTGAATATCCTCTACTAACCATCCAATCACACAACCCTACCAAATGCTCCCACAGCTTTTATATAATGCTAATTGATATCTTCTGACTACTTAACTGAAGCACCCAAGTCAATTTGTAAAAGGTGCAGCCAAGTTTCCATTGACTCATTGTCACCTCTCAGAATATTTATTATGTAACATCTCCACCATCTCATTGAGCCAATTATTGGTTAATGGAAGCAAAGGGGCATCCAAAGTGACTAAGGCTGTGCTTGATTTATCCTTTATTTTGTTAATTTAGTATAATTGGTTTAACTCCAAAAGAGTTAAAAGAGTTCCAAAATGACTAACTTGACTCAGAAACCAGCTGTGAAATGTTGCATCCACTTAGACATGATAATGGTCAAGTGAAATGGTCACCCCCCTTGGGACACAACAGTTGAATAGTAGTCAGGATGCAAGGGGTAGCACTCTCACCCCGGAATTAAAAGGTTAATAAAAGATCTGTAGTCCCACTCCAAAGACACGATCACAACATCAAGTCTCACATTCCACAGTGCCAGTTCTGAGGATGATCTGCACTGTCAGAGGTTCAGTACTGAGGATGATCTGCACTGTCAGAGGGTCAGTACAGTGGGAGTGCTGCACTGTCAGAGGCCAAGTACTGAGGGAGAGCTGCATTGTCAGAGGGTCAGTACTGAGGGTGTGCTGCACTGTTAGAGGGTCAGTACCGAGGGAGCACTGCATTGTTGGAGGGTCAGTACTGACAGAGTACTGCAGTGTTGGGTGGTGGGGGTCAGTGCAGAGGGAGGGCTGCCTCTTAGCGAGTCAGCACTGAATGTGTGATGTACTGAGGGAGCGCCAACCTGTCGTCCAGTCTCTACTGAGGGACTGCTCCACTGTCAGAGGGCCAGTACTGAGGATGATCTGCACTGTCAGAGGGCCAGTACTGCGGGAGTGCTGCACTGTTGGAGGGTCAGTACTGCAGGAGTGAAGCACTGTTGTGGGTGGGTCAGTATGAAGAGAGCGCTGCACTGTCGGAGGGTCAGTACTGAGGAAGCGCTGCCCTGTCGGAGCGTCAGTACTGAGGGAGTGCTGCCCTGTCGGAGCGTCAGTACTGAGGGAGTGCTGCCCTGTCGGAGCGTCAGTACTGAGGGAGTGCTGCCCTGTCGGAGCGTCAGTACTGAGGGAGTGCTGCCCTGTCGGAGCGTCAGTACTGAGGGAGTGCTGCCCTGTCGGAGCGTCAGTACTGAGGGAGTGCTGCCCTGTCGGAGCGTCAGTACTGAGGGAGTGTTGCACTGTCAGAAGATGAGTACCGAGGGAATGCTGCACTTTGGAGGGTCAGTACTGAGGGAGTGCAGCACTGTCAGAGGGTCAGTAATGAGGGAGCGCTACCCTGTCGGACGGTCAGTAATGAGGGAGCGCTACCCTGTTGGAGGGTGAGTACTGAGGGAATCCTGCACTGTCGGAGGGATGACAATCGGATGACACATTAAACTGAGGCCCTGTCTTCTCCAGTTGGCATTAAGCAGCTTATTCTCTTCAACTGAATTGCTTCTTACCTTTGATGTGCTCCATGCAAACCACCTTCCTGTGGAACTAAGAAATTATTGGGATGGATCAATGATTTCTGGCCATCTTCTAGTTGTCTCTATCAATGTATGACGTTTTATACCCTAATCCTCTAGACACATATAAACAGGGCTAGGAATTGGTATGGTTAAAATTAAAAATTTTTTTTTGAAACTTAAAGATAATTTGTCCTGTTGTAAAATTGTTTTTTCATTCTTTCATTTATTGCCCATTCCTAATTGCCCTTGAGGTGGCGGTGAACTGTCTTCTTGAACAACTGCAGTCCCTGTGGGGTAGGTACACCCAGACTGCTGTTAGGGAGGGATTTCCAGTGATAGTGAAGGAACGGGATATATTTCCAAGTCAGGATAGTATGTGACGTGGAGGAGAACTTCCAGGTGATGGTGTTCCCATTTATCTGCTGCCCTTGTCCTTCGAGGCGGTGGAGGTTGCAGGTTTGGGACGTACTGTCGAAGGCTCCTTGGTGAGTTGCTGCAGTGCATCTTGTAGATGGGGCACACTGCTGCCACTGTGCGTTGGTGGTGGAGGGAGTGAATGTTTGTGGATGTGGTGCCAATCAAGCGGGCTGTTTTGTCCGGGATGGTGTCGAGCTTCTTGTGTGCTGTGGGAGCTGCACTCATACAGGCAAGTGAAGAGCATTCCATCACACTCCTGACTTGTGCCTAGTACATAGTGGACAGGCTTTGGGGAGTCAGAAGGTGAGTTACTCACCTCAGAATTCCCAATCTGTAGCTCTTGTAGCTACAGTATTTATATGGCTAGTCCAGTTCAGTTTCTGGTCAAAGGTAACCTCCCAGGATGTTGATAGTGGGGGATTCAGTGATGGTAATGTCATTGAACATCAAGGGGAGATGGTTAGATTCTCTCTTGTTGGCAGTTGTCATTGACTGGCACTTAATGATTCAAAAATTTTACTTAATGAAATGGTTCAAATTGTTCATCCCCCAAGATGCCCCTGAGTTTAGTGTGTCACTGTACAATTTAGCTGAGTGCACTGCTAAGGTTCTATTGAATGGCGAACTTTAATCTGTCAAACAATAGATTATTAGGCAAGAAGGGGCCAGCATGGAGCAGAAGGAGAATATTCAGCCTCTCGGGCCTGCTCTGCCATTCAATAAGATCGTGGCTGATCTTCTACCTCACTCCACTTCCTCACCCGACATATCCCCATATCCCTTAATATCCAAAAAAGTATCAATCTCAGTCTTGAATATATTCAATGACTGAGCATCCACAATCTTTTGGGGGAGGGAATTCCAAAGGTTCACAGTGCTCTGAGTTTCTCCTCATCTCAGCCCAAAATTGTCAAACCTTTATCCTGAGACTGCACCCCCCCACCCCCCAATTTCTGCCTCTCCAGCCAGGGGGGATATCCTGACTTGGAAACATATCGCTGTCCCTTCACTGTCGATGGTTCAAAATCCTGGAACTCCATCCCTAACAGCACTGTGGGTGTGCCTACACCACATGGACTGCAGCGGTTCAAGAAGGCAGCTCATCACCACCTTCTCAAGGGGCAATTAGGGATGGGCAATAAATGCTGGCCCAGCCAACGAAGCCCACATCCTGTGAATGAATTTTTTTTAAAAAGTGATCGCTTATTTTCTCAAATTCTAACTTGATGGTGGACAGATTGGCACGTGGCATTTTTTTGAGGCACCATCTTGTTTCTGGGACAGCTTTGCTGAATTATCTAGCACAGTGTACATGACTAGAGGTCTATAAAGATTTGAGCTTTCCATCACAATCTGTAAAGTGAGACAAGGACAGAGGTCACATCTCTACCCAAACGGGAATCAGGATAATTGCGTATATTTCTCAGTATATTCACTGCTTCGAGGCATTATGTCTGTCAAAGAGTGGATTAAGGAGAAGAAAAGGCTTGCGTTGCTATTAAATTAGAGCACAGAAGATGGCCATTTGGCCCATTGTGACTGTGCTGGCTCTCTGAAAGAACAGACATGCAAGTTCTAGTACAATCATATTGCTTTTATATTCTGTGCCTCCATTTATAAACTCAAGGAACCCATATGATTTTATTACCACCTTTATCAACTCTGTTGAGTTGAACAGTAGCCTTGTTGTCATGTCACTGGACTAATAATCTAGAGACATGAGTTCAAATCCCACCGTGGCAGGAAGGAATTTAAATTAGGTTCAGTAAATAAATCTGGAATTAAAAGTGAGTAACTGTGATCATGATACCATCGTTCTTGTTGTAAAAACCCATCTGGTTCACTAATGCCCTTTAGGGAAGGAAATCTGCCATCCTTACCCGGTCTGGCCTGCATGTGAATCCAGAACCACAGCAATGTGGTTGACTCCTAGCTGCCCTCTGCAACGGCCCAGCAAGCCACTCAGTGGTATTCAAGAAGGCAAATCCCCATCATCTTCTCAAAGGGAAATGAGGGAGGGGCAATAAATGCCAGCCATGGATGAATGGAAAATAAGGGACATGCCACCTTTAGGTTTGGGCTAATGTCTCTCTGCTCATCTCCACATGACCCATACATTACATTTCATGGTGGCATAATGATCAAGGGTTGCGTTTAATTCTGAGGATACTAGCTTGGGTGCCAGGAAGTGGGAACTTCAGTAAGGAACGCAACAACTAAACTCAGAGTAGGTGGCGATGGAAGGTGTTTAGGTGTAGAGAGACTGTATGTAAACTAGATAACATTGTGGTGTGAGCACTCATCCTTTTATTGTCGCATTCAGAAAGTGCCAGTGTGTGGTGCACTCATGTTCCTCCATCTTTGGCAGGAAGTGATCATTCTGCCTTTCTGTTATGGTGTGGTGAAGACTGCAGAGATAAGGTGTTTATAGTCTGGGATCCTTAAAAGCCCGTGTCTCTTGTTTGGAGACATCAGTTGCAAGTTTCATGGTCTGGTCCACTTGGCTCTCAGTTGCTAGCGACTGTGCATCAGTCCCTGTTCCAGCGTCAGCAATGCAAGGTCTTCATGAAGGCTTTGCAGAACTCCACGTTGAAGGTCATGTAGATGATGGGGTTAATGATGTAACCCAGCCAGCCACAGGTGCTGTAGAGCGCTGGTGGGATGTAGCACCTCTGGAAGTGGACGTTCAGGATGTGAGTTATGAAAAATGGCAGCCAGCAGATGATGAAGACTCCTGCCAATCTGACAGAGAGAGAGGAAAAGAGTCATCAATGCACGTGTGCACAATTTGTCATCGCAACGCAGTGACTAGCAAAAGGGTTCCTCCCCCACTCCTCAACCATATGGCAACAGGACATCCATTAATTGCTTGCAGTTGCTACTTCTTTGATAAAGTTCACATTACATTCCCAGCACACAAGCTTACAAATTTGTTCTCGTCGGTAGAGAGTCCAATCCTAGAACATATGATTCCATATAACTTAACCTATTGTTCTAGAGCATTGTAACAGTCTAGGACTCAGACTAATCTACTGGGAGTATGGTAAAACCAGACACAGCCAATTAGTCTAGATCATTACATTTCTGTGCAGCTTGGCCTATTGCTCTAGAACGTTGCGGTCTGGTGGAATGCAGCCTATTGTTCCATATTACAGGAAAAACCCATAGAACTTGGACTGCTAATCTAAATCATTGTGCTACAATGCAACTTAACCTATGGTTCTTGATCATTGTGCCACAAGGCAACTTTGCCTATTTTCTAGATCATTTCAAGACAATGGAAGTTAGTCCACAGTTATAGAGCATGTAATTTAGCTTACAGTCCAAGATCATTGCAAGATCAATGGAATCTATCCTGCTCTTCTAAATCATTCAGACACAATGGAACGTCATCTATTGTTCTAGATAGTTGTAACTACATAGAACCCGGTCTGTTGGTCTAGATCATTGTAAGAACTGATAGACGGTGCCTATTCTAGATCACTGTGGCACAACAGCACCTAACCAATTGTTCCAGACCACCAAGACTGTGGATCATTGGCTATTGTTCTAGATCATTGTGACTCAGTGGAACATAGTCTATTGTTCTAGTTTGTTCCAGACTCAGCTAAGACAACTGCCAACATTTGGTGCTTTCTTCTCCTTCTGGTGGGACAGTTTGCTTTCGCTGCTGATTTGGCCACTGGCACCTGTTTCTCATCCGACACCCTCCGCACCTCAAAAGCACTCTGCCTGAAGAACCTTGCTTGGCCATTGCACTCGGGGTCCGCGGGTACCTCGATGGAGGAAGGGGCCTTCTATTTACCAGCCATCAGGCAGGATCTGGAAGTGGTCCCGAGCTGGAAAGCCAGCGGAGTTCCTGTTGGCCTTGAGCTCTCGGGAGGCCCCACAAAGCGGGCTCCCTCAGATTCTTCAGAGTAAGGGATTGCTTCTCGTACCAGTGTCTAGGATGCCAAAAAGAAGAGAATATGGGTGTAACCGACAGCCAATAGTACAGACAAATCACAGGAGAGGGCAAGGAAGGGAATGACAAACGGCCCTTGTCTCCAAGTCACCATTTGTACTTGGTGTGTGGGCAGTTAACTTGTTCACAGTATCATACTGCACAGAAGGCCATTAAGCCCATCGAGCCTCTGCTGGCTCTTTGAAAGAGCTTTCTAATTAGTCCCACTCTCCCGCCCACTCTTTGCCCAACAGCCCGACAAATTTTTCCCCTTCAACTATTTATCCAATTCCCCTTTTGAAAGTTCCTACTGAATCTGCTTCCACCGCCCCTTCAGGCAGCGCCTTCCAGATCACAGCAACTCACTGTGTAAAAAGAAAAAAAAATTCTCCTCATCTCCCCCTCTTTCTTTTACTGATTCTCTGCAATCTGTGTCCCTCTGGTTACCGACCCTCCTGACACAGGAAACAGTTTCTCCTTATTTACTCTATCCGAACCCCTCATTATTTCGCCCACCTTGATTAAGTCTCTCTCTGAACCTTCTCTGCTGTAAGGAGAACAATCCCAACTTCTCCAATCTCCCCCTGGAAATGAAAGGAATTGGGGTTCTGTGCAATGGGAATGGATCGATCTATTGACGTTCTGCACAATAGGAGTGAAGGAGAAGGGGCTTGTTCCATTGGGATTGTGTACAATGGGAGTGAGTGGGAAGAGGTTTGGGTCCATTGAGATTCCGTGTGATGGCAGCGAATGGGAAGAGAGTTGATCAATGACCTTTGGAATGATTGGTGACTTTAGTGACAAGTGAGAATTTTGGTCACTCAAATTGAACTGGGAATTTGTCAATCAGCTCCAAGGATTCTGATGTCTCCAGATGAGGTCTTACCAATTTCCTTTTACTCACACTGGTCCTCCCATTTGATTGGACTATTATAGTACAAAGTTTGACATCTTCCAGGTGTGTGCACTTATTCTGAAACTAAATAAAACAAAAAATGGAATTATCGATCCTGACAACAGTGTAGGCATGAACATGGATACAAATGCTTCATATTGGCCATAAAGAAAATCCATTGTTTACAATTTGAATTGAGAGATTATCCATTAAAAAGGTCAAAAATTCTTTCAAAATTACTGACTTAAGTATTGCATTTTTAAAAAATTTATTCGTTCATGGGATGTGGGCTTCGCCGGCTGAGCCAGCATTTGTTGCCCATCCCTAATTGCCCCTTGAGAAGGTGGTGAGCTGCCTTCTTGAACCCCTGCAGTCCACTCGGTGTAGGTACACCCACAGTGCTGAAAGGAGGGAGTTCCAAGATTTTGACCCAGCGACAGTGAAGGAACGGCTGATATATTTCCAAGTCAGGAGTGCTTGGCTTGAAGGGGAACTTCCAGGTGGTGGTGTTCCCATCTATCTGCTGCCCTTGTCCTTCTAGATGGTCATGGTTGTGGGTTTGGGAGGTGCTGTCTAAGGAGGTTTGGTGAGTTGCTGTGGTGCATCTTGTAGATGGTACACTCTGCTGTCACTGTGCATTGGTGGTGGGGGGAGTGAATGTTTCAGGTGGAATATAATTGTGTGAAACATACAGTAATATTGCACAAGGAAATTTCACTCCAAAAAGCATGTTTTTTAAATAATAAAGCAAGATACTGTCCCCTTCAAACACTCCCAGGACAGGTACAGCACGGGGTTAGATACAGAGTAAATCTCCCTCTACACTGTCCGCACCAAACACTCCCAGGACAGGTACAGCACGGGGTTAGATACAGAGTAAAGCTCCCGTTACACTGCCCCCATCAAACACTCCCAGGACAGGTACAGCACAGGGTTAGATACAGAGTAAAGCTCCCTCTACACTGTCCCCATCAAACACTCCCAGGACAGGTACAGCACGGGGTTAGATACAGAGTAAAGCTCCCTCTACACTGTCCGCACCAAACACTCCCAGGACAGGTACAGCACGGGGTTAGATACAGAGTAAAGCTCCCTCTACACTGTCCCCATCAAACACTCCCAGGACAGGTACAACACAGGGTTAGATGTACAGTTCGCTCTATACCTGCCAATCTGCAACCTCCTACAAAAGACCAACATCCTATACCTGTGGTGACATCACTTCCTCAGTCATCCTGTATCCTTCCTTAAATGGCAGGTTGAAAGCAAATCTGCATCATGGCAGCGTGTCTGATACAAAATGGATCGAAGCCACTCTAACCCATGTCAAATTGAACCCATGCAGCCTCTACACAAAGCAAACTTGGGCAGGATTTAATCACGGTGTCTAGAGGTTAAAGGTCAGTCATTTACACCACGCCCACAAAGCACATCCCCTCATTTTAATATTTGAGCTTGTTATTTACTCTTCCGAGCTTCATGGGCGGTAGGGTTTCATGCTCCATGGCAACGCTGATCCTCTTAGCTGCCATGCGCTTCCTCCTCCATCTCAGCATGACATAGTTCTTGGCGTAAACTAACAGCGTCACGATGAAGGGAACGTAGAAGGAGACAATAGAGGAATATAAGATGAAAGAATGGTTCATGATGGCACAGATGGTCTCGTCCCTTTTATCTGGAAGAGGACACAGCACATTCCTGGTCTCCATAATTGCAAAAACTGTCATTGAGTCACTGGAGAAGATGTAACTAAAGGTTCACAAAGATGGCACTCGAATTATGAGCTTATAACTACCAGGCAAGACCGAACAGGCTGGGACTCTTTCCTCTAGAAAAAAGAGAAGACTGAGGGGTGACCTGATAGAAGCCTTTAAAACTATGAAAGAGTTTCGACAGGGTGAACTTAGAGAAGTTGTTTCCACTTTTGGGGTGGGGGAGGGTAATGCGGGTAGGAGACCAGAACGAGATGGCCATCAAAATAAGATAGTCACTAGTGTTGTATGTGCCTGCATGCTACTGTAATGTAAAGGTGCTCAGCAGAGTAAGGGTTAGAGTGGGACTGGAGAATAGCACCACCCATGGTATGATGTATAAAGTCACATGGTAACAGACTGAGAGAACAGTCTAGAGGGAACACTTTGGAACCAGCCTGCATGGAGGTAGCAGCGCCATGCATAACAGTAACCTGAGATCTGTAAATAGATAAATAGTTCATGTTTAAATCTACAAGCCTCAAGGTCTCATGGTTGAGACACCACCGCGCACCATAATACAACATGGTTGGCAGTGGTGGGATACCAGCACTATCAGCGTAGTACAGCAACTAGTAAATCCAATGGGGAATTCAGGAGAAACTTCTTCACCCAGAGAGTGGGGAGAATGTGGAACTCACTCCCACAGGGATTGGTTGAGGTGAATATTTTCGATGTATTTAAGGGGGAAGCTGGATAAACACATGAGGGAGAAAGGAATAGAAGGAAAGGATGATGGGGAGATAAAGAGGGGGTGGGAGTGGGCTCATGTGGAGTATAAATTCTCCTCCTCCTACCCTCCCCCCACTCCGGTTCTTTTCCCGATTCTCTTCAATCTGTGGTCCTCTGGTTACCAGCCCTCCTGCCACTGGAAACACTTTCTCCTTATTTACTCTGTCAAAACCTATCATGATTTTGCATGCCTCAGTTAAATCTCCCCCTGAACCTTCTCTGCTCTAAGGAGAACAATCCCAGCTGATCTGGTCTCTCCATATAACTGAATTCCCCAATCCTTGGAACTGCTGTGAGAATTCTCATGCCCCTCCCTTACCATAGAAGGAGACAATAGAGGAATAAAAGATGAAAGAAGGGTTCATGATGGGCACAGCTTACCAGGGTGGTCTTTTAGCCTGAAGAGCAGCGGGCATGAGAAGGCGAAGGACAGCATCCAGACCATGGTTATCATCAGTGTGACTCTCCGCTTGGAGCTGCAGCGGGTATTGTAGAGCATTGGCATGGCAACCGCTGTGTAGCTGCAAGGGGTGGACTAGAAACAGGTTAGAGCTGTTGATGAGCCGGACGGTCTTTAAAAAAACTCCAAAATAGGTGGCGAGTGAAGCAGGGAAGTAAGTTCAATAGGCCAAGTGGCCTACTCCTGTAGCCATGGCAACCAAGGGAGGTTGAGGATGAGGATCCATTGATCCAATCGGAAAAAGGTACAGAATACTCCCAAGAACGAGCAAACAACCAGACAAATAGAAGCAGGAGGAGGCCATTCGGCCTCTCGAGCCTGCCTCACCCATTCATTAAGGTCATGGCTGATGTTCTACTTCAACTCCACTTTCCCACCCTCAGTGTCTAAAAATCTATCAATCTGAGTCCTGAGTATACCCAATGACGGAGCATCCACAGCTCTCTGGGGTAGAGAATTCCAAAGATTCACAACCCTCTGAGTGAAGAAATTTCTCCTCATCTCAGTCCAAAATGGCTGACCTCTTATCCTAAGACTGTGACCCCCACCATTGTTCCAGACTCCCCAGCCAGGGTGGGGGTGAGGGTGGTGGGGGGGTGGGGAGGTTAACAGCATCCCAGAATCAACCCTGTTAAACCCCCAAAGAATTTTGTACATTTCAATTAGATCACCTTTCATTCTTCTAAACTCCAGATAATATGGGGCCATCTACTCAATCTCCCCTCATAGGACATCCCTCTCATCCCAGGAATCAGTTTAGTTAGAGTTAAGGATGGGGTTATGGAATTAGGGTTAGGAGTAGGGAGTTAGGGATGGGGTTAAGGTTAGGGGTAGTGAGTTAGGGGTGGGGTTTGGGGAGTTGGGGATGAGGTAGGGAGTTAAGGATAGTGTTAGGTCTGGAGTTGGGAGTTAGGGATGGGGTTGGAGAGTTAGGGATGGGGTTAGGGAGTTAGGGTTGGGTTTGGGGTTAGGGGTAGAGTTAAGGATCCAGAACTGTGCACAATATTTGGATGTAGTCTCACCAAAGATCTATATAATTATTTTAAGACTTCTTTACTTTTATATGCCAATCCGTTTGCAATAAAAGCGAACATGCTATTTACCTTTCGAGTTCCTTGCTGTACGTATATGCCGACTTTCTGTGATTCGTGTACAAGGACACCCAGGTCCCTCTGCATCCCAATATTTCCCAGTTTCCCACCATTTCCAACCAGGATCACAATCCGGACAGCCTCTCTCATGGGAGCGTCCCATTCTCTATCGAGCTGCAGGGAGGAGTTGGGGGAAACTTGTCAATGCACATCAGGAGAACCTGGAGTCATGAAAGGTCCTCTTGCTGGCCGTTGGGTCTCGCTGGC
This sequence comes from Carcharodon carcharias, assembly GCF_017639515.1. NCBI lineage: Eukaryota > Metazoa > Chordata > Chondrichthyes > Lamniformes > Lamnidae > Carcharodon > Carcharodon carcharias. The sequence goes on from NC_054493.1 coordinate 13,945,220, forward strand.
CCCACTCCTCCCAAAACTAGGGAGCCCAGGGAAAGTAATGGAGGAAGGAGGGAGGGTGGTGGGTAAAGGCCTGAGGAGGGAGGTGAGGGTGGTGGGGGGGGGAGGCGGTGAAGAAAGGGAGGAAGTGTCTAGCTACCCTTGTGCTGCCCAGAGGGCACGCCACTGACAATGGCACACGTGTGTCATGTACCCCACTGGAACCCTGATGTGTATGAATTCAGATGGAAACATGACAAATTATGAATTAGGAACAGGAGGAGGCTACTCGGCCCCTTGAGCCTGTTCCACCATTCAATAAGATCATGGCTGACCTGATTGTAACCTCAACCCCACATTCCTGCCTAGCCCCAATAATCTTTCAACCCCTTGTTAACTAAGAATCTATCTAGCTCTGCCTTAGAAATATTCAAAGACTCTGCATCTACCACCTTTTGAGGAAGAGAGTTCCAAAGACTCATGACCCTCTGAGAGAAAAAAGTTCTCCTCATCTCTGTCTTAAATGAGCGACCCCTTATTTTTAAACAGTGACCCCTCGTTCTAGATTCTCCCACAAGACGAAACATCCTTTCCACATCCACCCTGTCAAGACCCTCAGGATCTTAAATGTTTCAATCAAGTCACCTCTTACTCGTCTAACTTCCAGTGGATACGAGCCTAACCTGTCCAACCTTTCCTCATAAGACAACCCACCCATTCCTGGTATTAGCCTGGTAAACATCCTCTGAACTGCTTCTAACGCATTGACACCTTTCCTTAAATAAGGTGACCAATCCTGTACACAGTACTCCAGATACAGTCTCACCAGTGCCCCGTAGAACTGAAGCATAACATCCCTACAATCAATTTTCCTCGCAATAAATGATAACGTTCTATTAGCCTTCCTAATTACTTGATGTACCTGCATATTAGCCTTTTGTGATTCATACACTAGGACACCCAGATCCCTCTGCATCTCAGAGCTCTGCAATCTCTCACCATTTAGAAAATATGCCTCTTTTTTATTCTTCCTGTCACAGCCCCGCCACCCTGTGCCAAAAGGGCTGGAGAAGCAGGTTGCCCGCTACCATTTTAAGTCTGTTGCTGTGCAGTTTCCGCCAGGTAGAGTGAAATTAAACCCCTTTTCCCGATCTTCTCAGGACTTCACAGCACCGAAGGAGGCTAATCTTCAATTATTCTGCATTTCCTACACTGCCAAAATCCCAGAGGTTATAACTCTCAGGAAAGACTGAACAAGCTGGGGTTCTTTTCTCTAGAAATGAGAAGGCTGAGGGGTGACCTGATTAAGACAATGAAAGGGATTTTTCAATAGGGTAGAGAAAGTATTTCTATTTGTGTGGGGTGAGACCAGAACTAAGGGCTATCAATATTTGATTGTCACGAAAAGGTGAGATGGCAGCACAGCATTAATGTCTGGACTACTAATCCAGAGACCTAGGCTAATGCTCTGGGGGACATGGGCTCAATTCCCACCACAGTGGCAGGTAGGAATAATAAATCTGGAATTGAAAGCTAGTCTCAGTAATGGTGACCATCAATTGTCATAAAAACCTGTTTGTTTCACTGATGTACTTTCGGGAAGGAAAGTGTGATAGAGTTGATTTTCTAGGCAGCTTTGCTTGGTGGAAACGTTGAACTTTACTTACAAGATGGCATCAGCAGTTACATGTGTGCATCTAACTCTATAACTAAAACAGAATTCTCTCCTCGAGGGTCCCTGTGCTGCTAACTCATTGGTCTATACAGATCATGTGATCTTACAACACAGGAGTATTCTTAAAACTACAGTCCTATGTTTATCAGAACTATAATTACTACATCCCCCCCCACCTTAAACTTTTCTCTACCTTTTGTATTTATCTCATGCCATCACAATATTTACACAGGTCATGAAATAAGTTCAGTCTTTAAGATGATTTCCTGATCTGTGTGGAATGTTGAAGCTCCACGACTTCCGATTCTTTTGCAGGAACCACGTTCTCTGGAACCACATTAACATCAGGTACCTCATTAGGCACAGGCAGTTCAGTGTATTCCACTCCGACAGAGACATCGGGCATGTCTGTCCTTGGTTGAGCAACTTCAACAGGAACCATAGGTTCAGCAATGGTTACAGGTGGAACATAATTTTCTTGGGATGTCTCTCTTCCTCAATGATCCACATGCTTACGGGTGATCCGGCCCTCCACTTCCACACAGTATGGCAATGCTCCGGTCACAGAGCTTACTTTACCAGCTAACCACTTCGGTCCTCCACTGACATTCCTTATATACACTGTTTCTCCAACAGTAAATTGTTGCTCATGACTATGCAGATCAGGAGTCGCTTTTTGGTTCCCTTGACTTTTCTCCATCTTACACTCCAAATTGGGATTGTTCTGTAGTGAAATAGGAAATGAGCAAGTTTAGTTTCCGATTATTCACCTGTTAACTTTTTCATTCTTGCCTAATATTGTCTTTTCAGGATCTTCCTCCTTTTTGTCCTCTGCTTTCTACCACAGAGTATAGTCTTGGCCTTCATCTTGACTTCACTGTCAGCCAGACTTCTCTCAGGTGATTTCTTGACTTGTCTTAGTTCAGTAATTGAGTTACCCATGACTTCATTATCTACTTGCATCTTGGAAAGTTCTACGACCTTTCCTTTCAATGACTCTTTAGCTTCATTCAGCTGATTCTTCAGCTCTTCTGTCTCCTTCTTGTATCCGTTGGCTTCCTTCAGGAACCTTGAACATTGCTGCATCTTTTGTACCAACTGGTTCTTCAGTTTGTTCAGAGTGATGTTAAATTCTCCCTGCTTCTCTTTGTAATTTTCCAGAGGTACAAATTTTGACCTGAGGGATCCTTGTGGTGTGTGAGAGTCTTTCAACAGGGTTTTTCTTTTCTTTGTGAAACTCGCTCGCTTCAACTTGAACTCTGTAATTCAGCAGAGTCGCCTTCAGTTTCTTCTGCTGTTCTTCCATGTCGTTGTTTAAGACAGTCTTCATTTCTTCAGGTTGCTGAATAGCTACATAGTCCATTTTCATCCAGTTGTGGTCCTTGGACTCTCCAGGCTCTTTCTAAAGGACCTTGCCTTGTTCCTTTTTCAACTCAGGAACTCTTCCTGCTTCCTTTTGAAATCTCACTGGCCAATCAAGGTTAGTTTCCCTCAACCAATTTCGACTCAGAAGGCTTGGTCCTCTAACTTCTAATACCATCAATGGTAGTTGTGCTGGTACTCTGGTGATACCTTTTACCTGGATTTCTTCACCTGTGTATGTTTTCAACTTGGTAGACTTTTGTTCCAAATTTAATTGTTGAGCACCTTTATTTAAATATCTGAAAGTGTGTTCTCCTACTACAGTGGTAGAAGCACCAGTGTCTACTTCCATTATTAAGAGTTTCCTATTCACCTGGAAAGTGACAGTGACTGGCTCTGCCTTCCCAACTCTCATGTTGAATAAGGATTAAATGTCAGAATTGGTTGTTTCTGGCTCTTCCTCACTATATACTTCATTGGGCTTTGTTTGTTGCCCAGAACCCTGTTTTAATGTCGCTTTGCAATGTTTCAATATGTGTCCTCTCTTGTGACAAAAATAACACTCCACCTTTTTAAATTGCCACTCATGAGGAGTGTAATTGTTTCCACGTCGATAAAAATTAGTTTTTGAATTTGCTAACAAACTGGTTCCTCAATTTTCAGTTAGTGGGGTCTGTTTCCCGCTTCCTGGCGGAGTCCTGGATTTTTGCGCCATTTTCAGTTGACTATTCCCACCCAACTAGGAAAATGGCACCATTTTGTGCACCTTGAATCGCTTGTGAATCCCTTCCAGCACTTTCCATCGCAAGCACTATTTCTAACGCTTTCTTAAAATCAAGATCCACTTCAGTCAGCAATCTTCGCTGAATAGCATCCTCTTGTACGCCACAGACCAAAATGACCTCTGAGCATATCATTCAGGCTTTCACCAAAATCACAATATTCCATTAGTTGTTTTAATTTCACCACGTAGGTAGTAATGGTCTCTCTCAGGGCTGTCTTCAGTGAATTGAACCTGAACCTCTGCATTGTGACTGAGGGTTTGGGTTGAAAATATTCCTTATTGTTATTAATTTACTGAGGGTCTTCAAGTCAGGGGCACTGTGGGCCGTCAAGATTTGAATTAAACTGTAGGTTTTGCTCCCACAAATACTCAGGAGAATCGCTCTCCTCTTTTCCTCCCCTGTGGTTAAAGCTACAGTCCTATGATTATCAGAACTATAATTAATACAGAAAAGCCTTTTATAGACCCGCAGAGATGTGGTTGACTCTAACCCTAACACTCAGTTCAAGGGTGATATTGACTTTGCCAGCGGATGCCCACTTTCCTAAAAATAAATCCAATGGGGAATTCAGGAGATACTTCTTTACCCAAAGATTGGGGAGAATGTGGAACTTGCATCCAGGGAATGGTTGAGGTGAATAGCATCAACAAATTTAAGGGGGATAGCAGGATAAACACATGAGAGAGAAAGAAATAGAAGGATATGGTGAACTGGGCGAGGTGAAGAGGGGGTGGGATGGTGCTCGTTTGGAGGAGAAAAACCAGCACAGAGCAGATGGGCTGAATGGCCTGTTTCCGCACTGGCGAATGCCACTGAAAGCCCTCCGGTTACCTGTCGATGCTGATGGCACACAGGCTGAGGATGCTGTCTGTGCACAACATCACATCCAGTGTCACAAAGATGTCACAGTGAACCCAGCTGAAACACCACTCGCCAACCACCTTTAACCAGAGCAAAGTACAAACAGCATCAGCAACAGTTCACAGCCAGAGTGGCATCCCTTCAAACAAACCCTTCCACAAGATCACAGAACACTTCCAGCCATCCAGACGTCTGTTCACTGACTGGAGCTCTATATCCAGCTTTAACTCCAGATAAAAGATCTGCATTCCTACAGAGCCTTACTTTTTGGTTCTGACCTGAAACGTTAACTCTGTTTCTCTCTCCACAGATGCTGGGTGTTTCCAGCATTTTCTGTTCTTATTTCAGATTTCCAGCTTCCTCAGTGTTTTATTCTTCTACTGCCTTTGGGCACAAGACACCTAAGAGCAGTGCTTCTAAAACACTTTCGTTAGTAGATCACTTTTGCAGGCGGTATGGGAGGGGCTGGGGAGGCTGCAGGGCCCAAGAGCCACCAACCGATCAATTGTCTCCCCCAAATAAGCTCATCAGGATTAATGGGAAGAATGGCTCCAAGGAATATGTTTATGGAAACTTAAGGTCACGCAACCTCAATTTTAGAATTCTCATCCCTGCTTTCAAATTTTTCCTTGTGCCCCCTCCCTATCTCTGTAACCTTCTCCAGCCCCTACAACCCTCCCTATCTCTGTAACCTCCTCCAGCCCACACAATCCTCCCTACCTCTGTAACCTCCTCCAGTCCCTAAAATCATCCCCATAACTGTAACTCACTCCAGTCCCTACAACCTTCCCTACTCTGGAACCTCCTCCAGCCCCCATCTCTCTCTCTCTTTCTATCTATCTCTCTCACTCCTGTTTTAAGATGTTCCTTAAAACCTCACTCTGTGACTGAGCTTTTGGTCACCGGTCCCTCATATCTCCTGATGTGGTTCGGGGTCATATTGTTTGATAATCACTCCTGTGAGGCACCTTGGAGACACTTCATTAAATTGAAGGTGCTGTAGAATCATAAGTTGTTGTTGAAATTATAAACTTTCTGCTGCTGTTTTGCTGTTGACAGATTTGCACTCAATAACATTTTCATTAAATAACACATTAATTCATGCCAGAGAAAAAGCCTAGACATTTTCATATTCTAAACATGAATACGCCAAGAGAAAGTGTTGATTTGAATCATTTGAATATGTGTTATAACATCATCTTAACAATCTTCTGTTGAGAAACTAACACTTATTCTGCACCTACATTAATCAAATTTGGAGAACATTGGCTTAACGCTTGGGTCGTTTTATACATTTGTCACTGATGTGGTGTCTTTGATGAACAGACCCACAGGAGACACAGGTACAGGTTATGATCATTTATTCGAGCAATTGCAAAGAGGGCACCATCTCAATACAGCTTGAGACAGTACTCTACTAAGCTACAAGTGTTCATCATATTTATACATTATTGGTCACATACAATAACATCCTCCAGAGTCCGATCTTGCCAACATATAGGTTTACATTAAACAGACAAGTCTCTGGTACAAGGGTACATGCATCATCTGACCCTACTTTCACCCAGGCAGAGACCTGCCTTCCTATCTAAGCTGGGACCATCTGTCCTTCCCCTATCTGTTGAAGAGCAACTTAATCTATGTTATTGCCATCCTCTGACTCCCGTATAATTCCCAGGACCTTGCTGATGATTGCAAACCCTGAGGATTGACAAAGTTTGAGAGTGTATGAGGTTCATCTGGTTTAACTGTTTAATTGTTCATTTACTGATTTGCGCTGGCCTGCCTATAGATTCTAATTTAAGTAATTCATTCCTTTATAATGAATCGTCCCTTACAATAAATTCTTATTTACTTTCTTCCCCCTAAAAGCCACTGAGGTCCATAGAGATATTACATCTCCATTGAAAAGAATATAAAAGACGAAAATAGTAATTCGGGTAATTTCAAAATGAAGAATGTTCCAAGAGATTAAACGCTTGTGGACAATCTAGATAATATGAAGTATAAATTAGTTTGACAAGCGCTGCAGCAAAGAATATTACAGTAATTCTCATTTCCTATAAAACTAATTTTGCTCCAGGTTTAATTGTGTGAGAATAGTGCGATTAGATATCTATCGGAGACATTATACAAAATTAATTATCTAGCAGTTGGATGATACTGAATGAATATTTTATCATTTGTGCACTGAAAAGCTTCATTGCGCCGGCTGATCTCATGTTTCCTTTTTCTTTATTTGAAGTGGTAATGAAAGCGATTGAGAGATGGGATTGCGAGATTCGCTCTTAGGAGGATCACAACACTCAGAAGCGTGCCCGACGGCAGCAATATTATCCCCCATCCATGACGATCGTTCAGCGGTCGAGGGTTGGCCGCGACAATGTGGTTTTTGCTAAGGCGGATAAGCCTTCGGTGCAAGTGAAGCGTCACCAGCAGGGGGCGAGGTGAGGAAGAGCGACTTTTAATCACACAGCGAGTTGTTGTGATCTGGAAGGCGCTGCCCGAACGGGCGGTGGAAGCAGATTCAATAGGAACTTTCAAAAGGAGGGAATCGGATAAATACTGGAAGGGGAGAAATTTTCAGGGCGACGGGGGAAAGAGCAGCGGGGGGCGGAGGGGAGAGTGGGGACTAATTGGATTGATCTTTCAAAAAGCTGCAGCAGACTCAATTTTCTTTTTATCTTTTTCATGGGATGTGGGCATCGCTGGCAAGGCCAGCATTTGTTGCCCATCCCTAATTGCCCCTGAACTGAGTGGCTTGCTCGGCCATTTCAGAGGGCAATTAAAAGTCAACCACATTGCTGTGGGCCTGGAGTGACATATAGGCCAGACTGGGTAAGGACGGCAGATTTCCTTCCCTAAAGGGCATGAGTGAACCAGATGAGTTTTTATGACAATTGATGATAGTTTCATGGTCACCATGACTGAGACAGGCTTTCAGTTCCTGATTTATTCATTGAATTTAAATTCTACCAACTGCCTTGTAGGGATATGAACCCATGTCCCCAGAGTGTTAGACTGGGCCTTCAGATTATTAGTCACATTGCTACTATGCCACTGTCTCTCCATTTGATGGGCCAAATGGTCTCCTTCTGTGCTGGACATTCCATGATGACCCAATCGAATGGTGACACAGGCTCGATGGACAGAATGGCCTGCTCCTGTCCCTATTGTGTGCAGTTTTTGTCTCCTTACCTAAGAAAGGGTATACTTGCCATAGAGGGAGAGCAATGAAGGTTCACTAGGCTGATTCCTGGGGGGGCAGGATTGTCATATGAGGAGAGATTGGGCTGACTAGGCCTGTATTCACTGAAGAATGAGAGGAGATCTCATTGAAACATATAAAATTCTGACAGGGCTGGACAGACTGGATGCAGGGATGACGTTTCCTCTGGCTGGTGGGGTGGTCTAGAACAAGGGGTCATAGTCTCAGGATATGGGATAGGCCATTTAGGGCTGAGATGAGGAGAAACTTCTTCATTCAGAGGGTGGTGAACCTGTGGAATTCTCTACCACAGAGAAGTCACTGAGTATATTTAAGAAGGAAATAGATTTCTAGACTCCAAAGGCACCAAGGGGTATGGGGAGAGCAAGGGAGTGTGGCGTTGAGATAGAGGATCAGCAATAACCATATTGAGGGCGGAATTACCTACTCCTGCTCCTACTTTCTATAGCCAGGATTTTATGGCCCCGCCATGGCGTGTCTCTCCCCCAGCAGATGCAGCGAGCCATTTAAATCTCCATTTAGTTTGGTGGGACCGTAATATCCCGCTGGGCAGGAGGGGCCATAAAATCCTGGCCTATATTTCTATACGGTCAAGTTCAGTCTTGTGTTGTTCACCAATCGCCTGGTATCGAAATGGATGACCGGAAGAGAGACCTTGTTCTGGCTGTGACTGATGCACGAGTGACTGGCTCCAGGAAGGGAAGTGGGAAAAGGACTTAGGACCTCTTTGGTGGGGGGAGGGTCACTGAGGCGTGATGTCGGTAGCTGCGAGGCCCAATGCCCTTCAAGGCCCTCCCGCGTATCAATAAGTGGGACCGAACTAACGGTTTTATCTCCAGATAGACGACCCAGGGCATCACCAGCATGGCCACCAGTAGGTCTGCCACAGCCAGGCTGACGATGAGGTAGTTGGTGGTGGTCTGCAGTGCCCTCTCCCTGGACACTGCCACGCACACCAGCACATTGCCAAACACCAGCACGAAGATCAGGAGGCTGAGCAATGCCATGTAGTAATTGTACCGATGCCTCCACTGCTCACCAGCCCTGTTGCTCCAGGGCCCCAGCTCCCTCATCTGCGAGTCATTCAGGGCAGCCATGTTTGGAGCAGCCATTGGCTGCGACCTCTGAACTCCAACCTCCTCAGTAGCCTGCAGAGGAAAGGAGGCAAAAAATTTAACTCCAACCAAGTGGGAAAATGGTGCAACAATACCGGCGATCCAGCCACCAAGGGTAAAAAGGAAGCAATAGCAGCAACAACAACTTATATTTATCTAGCGCCTTTAGCATGGCAAAGTGTCCCAAGGTGCTTCATAGGAGCATTATTACAATTTGACACCGAGCCACATTAGGAGATATTGCAGCCAATAACTCGGTCAAAGAGGTCAGTTTTTAAGGGGTATCTTAAAGGAGGAAAGAGAGAGAGAGAGAGTCAGAGAGGTTTAGTGAGGGAATTCCAGAGCTTAGGGCCCCAGGCAGCTGAAGGCACAGCTGCCAATGGTGGAGCGATGGGAATCGGGGGTGCTCAAGAGGGCAGGATTGAGGAACGCAGGGAGGGTTAAATCAGATGATCTGGTCATTAACCGCCTTGAAGTTGGCGGGATCTTGCTGTGCTCAATTTGGCTCCCGCCTTTGGTACTTCTGTCATTTGTTGTAAAAGGCTTTGGGACATGGGCAGGTCCAAAATGCGAACAATAGTTTCTCTAAAGTGTTCATATAAACACCCCTTAAATGGTGCCTCTTAATCCAATCTAGTTGGCTTTGTCCAACTGTAAAGATTATGGTTGGCGAAGGTGTCATCTCCAGATGTTCAACTGTAACTTAATCTGATTCCATTAAAACTGCCTCATCAAGACATTTATTAAATCAATAAAACCTCTTGTATGTCAAGCATTGTGTACAGACCATTTATAAGCATTAATCAGTTCACATGAGGGATGTGTGTTCACAATACCTTGAGAAGATAATTATGTGAAATCTATCAGCAGCCATGATATGAACTACACAATTGTGGTCCCCAAACTATTGTTAACTCATTCATTGTATGTCGACTGGTCTACACACAGAATTAAATTACTCAATAGATAATGATCTGCAGAGGTAGGATTATACTCAGGGACAAAAACTCACCAGTCTGCTATGCCCCCTCCCCTCTCTCTAGATTCTTTCCCTACATAAATCCGCCTCATTCTCTCTACTTACCTCTTTGAAGACTGCCCAATCCTCTCCTCTTTTCTTGCTAAGTGGACCTCCAATCCCAACGTAAACCACATGGGCCAATCTCACCGGGTATCAACCAGCCAATCCTGTCCCTCAGGCCAACCCTCGGGTACCCTCCTCTCTCTTCCAAAGTTAAAAGCAGGGAAGGGAGGAAATGCATGAGGAAGGAATGAGGGAGAATGGAAGGGAAGGAAGGATGGAGGAATGGAAGGAATAAATTGGGGAAATTGGTTGGAATGGAGGAAGGAAGGAGGGGAGGGACAGAGGAAAAAATATGAGGGAAGGAAAGAATAAACCATTGGATTCCATCCTACCCTTTCTCCGCTTTATAACCCACTGGATTCCACCCTGACCCTCTCCCCTCTGTAAAAACAACAGGATCCCATCCTGACCCTCCCTCCTCTCTATAATCGACTGGATTCCATTCCGACCCTCTCACCTCTGTAAAACCCATTGGATTCCACCATGACCCCCTCTCCCCTGCATAACCCACTGGATTCCACCCAGACCCTCTCTCCTCTGTATAAACAGGGAAAGGGAGAGAAGGATTGGGAGTCCAGGGGAACGGGAGAGAAGGAGAGAGAGCAGGAGAAATGGGAGAGTGGGAGAGATAGAGACAGAGTTGGGATTCAAACCCTCAATTTTCCAAAGGCGGGGGTGGAAGAGAGCGAAGGGAGAGAGAAGGGGCGTGGAGGGAAGAGAGGGAGGGAGACAGAGAGGGGAAGAGAGAGAGGGAGAGAGGCAGAGAGAAGGGGATTGGGGTGGGGGAGAGAAGGGAGAAAGAGAGAGATTGAAGTAGAGAGGAAGAATGGATTAGAGGAGAAGGAGGGAGAGAGAGAGAGGGAAAAAGGGTGATAATGAATGGGGATGGATGAAAGGGAAAGGGGGAGAGAGACAGCGGGAGGCGGGGTGGGTGGGAGAGGGAGAGAAGGAGAGGGAGACCAGGGAGAAGGAGAGATCAGGAGAGAAGGAGAGAGAGACTTTTTAAAAAAATTCATTCAAGGGATTTGGGCTTCACTGGCTGGGCCAGCATTTATTGCCCATCCCTAATTGCCCTTGAGAAGGTGGTGGTGAGCTGCCTTCTTGAACTGCTGCAGTCCCTGTGATGTAGGTACACCCACAGTGCTGTTAGGGAGGGGGTTCCAGGATTTTGACCCAGCGAAAGTGAAGGAACGGCTGATATATTTCCAAGTCAGGATGGTGAGTGACTTGGAGGGGAACTTCCAGCTGGTGGTGTTCCCATCTATCTGCTGCCCTTGTCCTTCTAGATGGTAGTGGTCGTGGGTTTGGAAGGTGCTGTCAACAGAGTCTTGGTGAATACCTGCAGTGCATCTTGTAGATGGTACACACTGCAGCGACTGTGTGTTGGTGGTGGAGGAAGTGAATGTTTGTGAATGGGTTGCCAATCAAGTGGGCTGCTTTGTCCTGGACAGTGTCCAGCTTCTTAAGTGTTGAGGGAGCTGCACCCATCCAGGCAAGTGGGGAGTATTCCATCACACTCCTGACTTGTGCCTTGTAGATGGTGGACAGTCTTTGGAGAGTCAGGAGGTGAGTTACTCATCGCAGGATTCCTCGCCTTTGACCTGCTCTTGTAGCCACAGTAATTGTATGGCTCCTCCAGGTGTTAGTAAGGAGGACTTAGGGTCGACGGGGCTGAGATTGCTGTTGTCGTTTCCGGTACTGTGTCAATGCCGGATGGCCCATCCAGTTTCGTTCCTTTGTCGAGACTTTGTAGCGGCTTTGATACAACCGAGTGGCAGCGCAGCCATTTCAGAGGGCAGTTAGGAGTCAACCACATTGCTGTGGGTCTGGGGTCACATGTTGGCCAGACCAGGTAAGGATGACAGATTTCCCTCCCTAAAGGGGCATTAGTGAACCAGATGGGTTTTTACAACAATCGGCAATGGTTTCATGGTTATCATAAGACTTTTAATTCCAGATTTTTAATAAATTCAAATTCCACCATCTGAACCCACTACCATTCAAACCCGGGCCCTCAGAGCATTACCCTGGGTCTCTGGATGCCTAGTCAGGTGACAATACCACTACGCCATCGCCTTCCCTAACTGGGGAGTGGGACACCAGGAGGGAAGGAGAAAGAGACTGGAGAGAATGGGAGAGCAGGAGACAAGGAGGGAGAGGCCATGGAGAATGGAAGAGTGGGAGAGAAGGAGAGAGAGAGACCGGGGGGAGTGAGAGAGTGGGAGAGAAGGAGAGAGAGACCGGAGAGAATGGGAGAGGGGGAGAGGAGAGAGAGACCATGGGGAGTGGGAGAGTGGGAGGGAAGGAGAGACCGGGGAGAATGGAAGAGCGGGAGGGAAGGAGAGACCGGGGACAATGGGAGAGCAGAAGAGGAGGAGACACCGGGAGTGTGGGAGAGCAGGAGGGAAGGAGAGGGAGACCAGGAGGGAAGGAGAGAGAGACCAGGGGAGTGGGGGAGCAGAAAGAAAGGAAGGGAGACCAGGGAGTGGGAGAGCGGGAAAGAAGGAGAGAAAGAGAGACTGGTGAGAATGGGAGAGAGGGTGGGAAGGAGAGGGAGACTAGGGGGAGTGGGAAAGTGGGAGAGAAAGATTGGGGGAAGTGGGAGAGTGGGAGGGAAGGAGAGAGAGCAGGAGGAGTGGGAGAGCGGGAGAGGAGGAGAGAAAGAGAGACCGGTGAGAATGGGAGAGAGGGTGGGAAGGATAGGGAGACCAGGGGGAGTGGGAGAGCGGGAGAGGAGGAGAGGGAAAACAGAAGAGGGAGACGGAGGCGGATATGACAGAGAACCAGAATAAAACAGTGACAGAAACAAGCAAACATGCCAGTTAGTGACTGTGGAGGGTGCACAATCCAGTGTGTGGGCAGAAAGAAATGAATCATAAAATCTTACAACACAGGAAGAGGCCATTCAGCCCATTGTGCCTGTGCTGACTCTCTGAAAGATCTATCCAATCAGTCCCACTTCCCCCAGGTCGCTCTTTCCCCCATAGCCCTGCAAACATTTCCCCTTCAAGTATTTATTCAATTCCCCTTTTGAAAGTTCCTGTTGAATCTGCTTCCACCCCCCCTTTCAGGCAGCACCTCCCAGGTCACAATCGCTGTGTAAAAAAAAATCCCCTCATCTCCCCCTCTGGTTCTTTTCCCGATTCCCTTCAATCTGTGTCCCTCTGGTCACTGACCTTCCTGCTGCTGGAAAAAGTTTCTCCTTGTTTACTCCAGCGAAAACCCTGATGGCCGTAGGGAAGGTGTCACGATATCAATGCCCAACCATTTACAGCTCAAATAGCTGACTGTGAAGGTGCCAGGCTTTACCAGGTGTGGCAGGAGGGCACCAGCAGCCATTTCCCGGCTCCGTCCTGATTTCCCCGGAGCTGTCCCCGTTCCCTGTGAGGGAGGCATTGTGGCACCTTCGAGAGGGAGTGGGTTACCACTGGGCAGTACAAATATGTTTTGATGGGACTTAACCCAACCAGTTTGGATATAGAAAGAAAGCTTGGCAGAAATTTTGCTTCCGTTCAACAAATTTGTGCAGCACTGAAGGAGACCATTCAGCCCATCGAGTCCATGCCAGCACTTCTGACGAGCGATCGGGTTAGTCCCACTACCACCAGCCCCACCCCTAACTCTTTCCCTTAAATGCTATTCGCCTCCACCACTCCCTATGGAAGCGAGTTCCATATTCTCCCCACTCTCTGGGTAAATTCTCCTGAATTCCCCATTGGATTTATTAATGACTATCTTATATTGATAACCACTAACCACCCCTACCCCCACTGCCCAGTTCTGGTCTCCTCCACATCTTCTCTATCCACCCACTCGAAACCCTTTCATCATTTTAAGGACCTCGATCAGGTCACTCCCTCAGCCTTCTCTTGTCTGGAGAAAAGAGCCCCAGCTTGTTCAGTCTTTCCTGATGGTTATAACCTCTCAGATCTGGAATCGTCCTTGTAAATCTTTTTTGTTTTGCATCTTCTCCGGTGCTTCTATATCCTTTTTTATAATACAGAGGCCAGAACCGTGCACAGTGCTCCCATCGCTGGATATAGGGTAGAACAAAATCTCTGTTTTTCAATGCTCATCCTCTAGAAATGAAACCAAGTGCTTATTGCTCTTTTAAATGTCTCTATCAACCTGCATCACCAACTTTTCGCCACTGGCGTTTCATTCCTGTTTGCTCCACTTGATAATTTGGTGTTGAAAATTGTGTAGCACATTCACTTCCGCTCCGTCCCAAGACCGAGTTCCTCCTTGCGAGTCTCCTTCCGTTCTTCCTTCCCTGCAGCATCCACAGAGTGGAGGGTCTCACTGCGGCAGAGAGAGACGTTCTCGATCATTCAGGGCTGTACTGGTGCTGCCTGTACTGAACTCTCAGCACAGCCTGTCTCTCCCTTACACACACACACACACACGCACACACATACACACACATGCACCATCAGAGACCTGCTCTCCTCAACATCATCCCTCTCCCTGACAGTTTGATGTTCTCACACATTAAGCCAGACACCCAATCGGATTACAACTCAACAGACCAGAAATTAATTCCCCCAGCTAACTATTGCAGTCGTGAGGAGGGGTTTAAGAGTTGAGGGATCATGCCTCTGGCTTCACACGTCCATCACGTCTCTTAGCAGCAGTTAAGGGTTTGGTGAGAAATCGAAGTACAGCCAGAATTAAACATTTAGCAAGGAGAGAGAATATTAAATTCACTAAGTGTCTGTCGACTACCATTTATCTGTTTAATCCATTAGTTTCCTGCAATGAAGGGATGCCACCAAATTTATGAGAATTATAGCACAGGAGGAGGCCATTCGGCCCATCGTGCCTGTGCTGGCTCTATGAAAGATCTATCCAATTAGTCCAACTGTCCCCCCTGCTCTTCCCCCCACAGCCCTGCAAGTATTTTCCCCTTCAAGCAGATGAGGTAATTAGTTACAGCTTAGCTAACCTTAGGCAGGTAATTAGCAAGTGGGACAACTTTTAGACACAGTGATCCCGGACGAGAGCAGAAATACCCAGCTCTCACTCCTAAAGCCATAGAAGGTATTGCATTTCTCTAGCCCCCTTCACTGCTTAAGGACGTCCCAAAGAACATCACAGCCAATTATATTACTTCCTGAAATGTTGTCCCTGTTGTAATGAGACACCATTTTGTGCACAGCAAGCTCCCACAAAGAGCAACATGATAATGACCCAGATCATTGATTGAGGGATAAATATTGGCCCCAGGACACCGGGGAGAACTTCCCCCTGCTCTTCTTCCAAATAGCGGCCATGGGATCTTTTATATCCACCAGAGAAAGTAAATGAAGCGGTCATTTAATGTCTCACCTGGAACACGTCTCCAGCAGTGCAGCACTCCCTCAGTACTGACCCTGCAACGGTGCGGCACTACCTCAGCACTGACCCTCCAACAGTGCAGCGTTCCCTCAGTACTGACCCTGCGACAGTGCGGGACTACCTCAGCACTGACCCTCCAACAGTGCAGCGCTCCCTCGGTACTGACCCTCCGACAGTGCAGCACTCCCTCAGTACTGACCTTCCGACAGTACAGCTCTCCTTCAATACTGATCCTCCAACAGTGCAGCACTCCCTCAGTACTGACCCTCTGAGAGTGTAGCGCACCTTCATTACTGAATCTCTAACAGTGCAGCTTTTCATCAGTACTGACCCTCTGACAGTGCAGCTCTCTCTTGGTACTGACCCTCCGACAGTGCAGCGCTCCCTCAGTACTGATCCTCCGACAGTACAGCATTCCCTCAATACTGCCCTCCGACAGCGCAACACTCCCTCAGTACTGACTCTCCGACAGTGCAGCGCTCCCTCAGTACTGACCCTCTGACAGTGCAGCACACCCTCATTACTGACTCTCCAACAGTGCAGCTCTCCATCGGTACTGACTCTCCGACAGTGCAGCGCTCCCTCAGTACTGACCCTCTGACAGTGCAGCACACCCTCATTACTGACTCTCCAACAGTGCAGCTCTCCATCGGTACTGACTCTCTGACAGTGCAGCGCTCCCTCAGTACTGATCCTCCGGCAGTATAGCACTCCCTCAGTACTGACTCTCCGACAGTACAGCATTCCCTCAGTACTAGCCCTCCGACAGTACAGCGCTCCCTCAGTACTGATCCTCCGACAGTGCAGCATTCCCTTGGTACTGATCCTCCGATAGTGCATCGCTCCCTCAGTGCTGACTCTCCAACAGTGCAGTGCTCCCTCAGTACTGCCCCTCCCTCAGTTGGGAGAAATTGATTTTGATTCATGAGCCACTAGCACCAACAATGGAGAAAGAGGGAACTACAGCATTGGGGTGGCCTACACTTGAATCACACTGGGATCAGTGCCCAGGTGAATCACATAGATGGAGCTGTAGAGTGGGCTTTAAACTAAATAGTGGAGGAGGGGGCAGGTTTGGGATGAAGGGAAAGTTAGAAAGTTGATGGGAAAGGACAAGGCAATAGTGCAGACTAGCAATATGGTAATGATAACCAGTGTGTGATAGGAAGGAACAGATTGTACAAATATAAGAGTACAACAGCAAACAGGGTCAGAGTAGGGAAAACTGACAGAAAGACAGATTTAAAAGCTCTTTATCTGAATGTTTCAGCATTTGTAACAAGGTGTATGAATTGATGGAAGAAATAGAAATAAAGGTGTATGATATCACAGACATTACAGGGATGTGTTTGCAATGTTATTAAGGTAGGGGGCTGAATATTCAGGAGTATTTGACATTTCTGAAGGATAGAACAAAATGAAAAAGTCACAGGTTAGGTATGGTAATAAACAGTGAAATCAGTACAGTTGTGAGAAATTCTATTGGCTCAGAAGATGAAGATGTGGAATCAGCTTGTTTGGAGATAATACAAGTAAGGGTAAGAAGCCACTGTTGGGAGTATTTTATATGTCACCAAACAGTAGGGATGTGGTAGGATTGATAATAACAGAAGAAAAAATGGGGACTTGTGAGAAAAGTACTTCAATAATCGTGAGTAAGTGTAATTTGCTTATAAATTGGACAAAGCGAATTGGCAGAGGATGAGTTCATTGAATATATTCAGGACAGTTTAATCCAACAATATATTCTAGAACTAATGAGGAAACAGGCAAGTTAATCTGTAATGAGGCAGGATTATGAATGATTTCATAGTAAAACATCATCTAGTCAAGAGTGATCATAACATGAAAGAATGTTACATTCAATTTGACGATGAGAAACCTGGGTCTGAAACTGGGTCTTAAAGTTAAATAAAGGCAACTACAAAGGTCTGAACTCAGAGGTTGGCTGCAGTGGACCGGAAAAATATGTTGAAAGATAAGGCTGTAGATAGGGAGTGGCAGATATTTAATTCATAACTCTGAACAACAATTTATTCCATTGACAAAGAATGACTCTATGAGAAGGATACACAATCCATAGTTAACTAAAAAACTTAAGCATGGCCACGGGGGAGATGCCAGAGGACTGGAGAACAGCTAATGTGGTTCCGCTATTTAAGAAGGTTTGTAGAGATAAGCTAGGGAACTACAGGCTAGTGAATCTCACATCAGTGGTAGGGAAACTATTGGAGAAAGTTCTGGAGGAGAGTGCCTATCTCCACGTGGAGAGGCAAGGTTTGATCAGGGATAGTCAGCATGGCTTTGTCAGAGGGAGGTCATGCCGAACAAATTTGATTGAATTTTTTGAGGAGGTGACCAGGTGTGTCAATGAGGGTAGTGCAGTTGATGTAGTTTATATGGATTTCAGCAAAGCCTTTGACAAGGTCCCACACGGGAGACTTATAAAGAAGGCAAATGCACATGGGATACGGGGTAATTTGATAAGGTGGATTCAAAATTGGCTTAGTTGTAGGAGACAGAGGGTGATGACAGAAGAATGCTTTAGTGACTGGAAGCCAGTGTCCAGTGGCGTACCACAGGGATCTGTGCTGGGTCCCCTATCATTCATCATTTATATAAATGACATAGATGACTATGTAGGGGGTAGGTTTAGTAAGTTGGGGATGACACAAAGATTGGCTGGGTGGTTAACAGTGAGGTTGAGTGTCTTGGACTACAGGAAGATATACTTGGGATGGTCAAATGGGCAGATAAGTGGCAGATGGAATTTAACCCTGAAAATTGTGAGGTGATACACTTTGGAAGGAGTAATTTGACAAGGAAGTATTCAATGAACTGCATGACACTAGGAAGTTCTGAGGAACAAAGAGACCTTGGCGTGTGTGATCTCTGAAGGCACAGGGGCGTGTTAGTGGGGTGGTGAAAAAGGCATACGGAATGCTTGCCTTTATCAATCGAGGCATAGATTACAAAAGTAGGGAGGTCATGTTGGAGTTGTATAGAACCTTGGTGAGGCCACAGCTGGAGTACTGTATGCAGTTCTGGTCGCCACATTATAGGAAGGATGTGACTGCACTGGATAGGGTGCAGAGGAGATTCACCAGGATGTTGCCTGGGATGAAACATTTAAGTTATGAAGAGATGAAGATAGACTTGGGTTGTTTTTGTTGGAGCAGAGAAGACTGAGGGACGACCTGATCGAGTGTACAAGATTATGAGGGGCATGGACAGGGTGGATAGGGAGCAGCTGTACCCCTTAGTTCAAGGGTCAGTCACAAGGGGGCATAAGTTCAATGTGAGGGGCAGGAGGTTTAGCGGGGATGTGAAGAAAAACTTTTTTACCCAGAGGGTGGTGACGGATCTGGAATGCACTGCCTGGGAGGGTGGTGGAGGCGGGTTGCCTCACATCCTTTAAAAAGTACCCGGATGAGCACTTGGCACGTCATAACATTCAAGGCTATGGGCCAAGTGCTGGAAAATGGGATTAGGTAGGTAGGTCAGGTGTTTCTCACGTGTCAGCGCAGACTCGATGGGCCAAAGGGCCTCTTCTGCACTGTGTGATTCTGTGATGAATCACCAGGACATTGACACTGGGGAAAGGCCATTCGTCTGTTCAATCATAAGATTGAATTCACTCATTCATCCAATCTCCAGAGGCAGTTCACACTGGGCTGAGGCTGTTCACCTGCTCCATGTGTCGGAAAGAATTCACTCAGTCATTTAACCTTCCAACACATCAGCGAGGTGTGTGTGTGTGTGTGTGTGTCTGAGCATGTGGGTGTGCATGTGTATGAGTTTGTGTGCTTGTATGTGCTGCTTCTCATTAGCTGTAACACAAACCATCCTCTCCAAGCAGATGATGTTCCATTGAGTGATTTGAATGGTACCATTCAGGGATTCCTCATCCAGGGTGAAACCCACAGCTGACTGCGTCCTCTGTAAAACCTGACATCTGCACAACCAGTAAAATAAAAGCAAAATACTCGGATGCTGAAAATCTGAAATAAAAACAGAAAATGCTGGAAAAAACTCAGCAGGTCTGGCAGAATCTGTGTAGAGAGAAACAAAGTAAATGTTTCAAGTCCATATGATGCTTTGAAGAAGAGTCATATGGATTCAAACCATTAACTCTGCCTCTCTCTCCACAGATGCTGCTAGACTTGCTGAATTTTTCCGGCATTTTCTGTTTTTATCTGCACAACCAGACCTCACTTCTTCTGGAACAACATTCAGTGTCTGTTGTTTTCCAGATCCCTTTCTTTCCCCTCACTAAGACCCTCAGATTGTTCACAGCTTCGATGTGTGCATCATCCTCCAGAAACTGAATGGGACTAGCCATATAAATACAGTGGTGACAAGAGCAGGTCAGACGCTGGGAACTCTGTGCAGAATAGCCCACCTCCTGTCTCCCCAAAGCCGGTCCATATTCTACAAGGCACAAGTCAGGAATGTAATGGAATACTCTCCACTTCCCTGGATGAGTGCAACTCCAAAAACATTCAAGATTTTCCACACCTTCCAGGACAAAGCAGCCTGCTTGATTGATAGCCCATCCACCACCTTCAACATTCACCCCGTCCACCACTGATGCACAATGGCAGCAGTGTACCATCTACAGGATGCACTGCAGCAACTCACAAAGGCTCATTTGACAACACCTTCCAAGCCTGTGACTTCTACCACCTAGGACAAGGACAGCAGATGCATGGATATACCACCACCTGGAAGTTCCCCTCCAAGCCACTCACCATCCTGATTTGGAAATATACCACCGTTCCCTCACTGTCATTTGGTCAAAATCCTGGAACTCCCTCCCTAACAGCACTGTGGGTGTACCTATACCACATGGACTACAGCAGTTCAATAAGCTGGCTCGCCACCACTTCCTCAAGGGCAATTAAGGATGGACAATAAATACTTAATGCCCAAATCCCATAAATGAATTTAAAAAGTCCAATGTCTCCACTTTAAACACTTCCATTGGTCTTACTAACAGATAGCAATGGGATTGCTGCTATCACAGGAACCAGTTCTGAAAAACTGCCACTCTGACTTTAAGGCTTTCTGCAGTAAGATACTGATCCAGATCTTCCCACCTAACACCAAACCACATCCCTATCCGAGTTCCAGATTTTAAATTGATTCTTCAACATAGAAAACATATATAATTGAATTCGGTTCTGAAGAAGGGTCATATTTGATTCAAAACATTAACTCTGCTTCTTTTTTCACAGATGCTGCCAGAACTGCTGAGTTTTTCCAGCATTTATATTTTTATTTCAGATTTCCTGCATCCTCAGTAATTTGCTTTTACATATCTTTTAACCCCTTTAGGTCTGATTGTTAATATCTATTAGCACTGCCAGAGACTGTCTTTGAGATTAGTTGTTTATGTATAATCTGTGTTGTTTTGAAAGTCACCCTTCTCCCTAACCTGTCCTAACCCGTCCTGTCGGTTCATTTATTGAAACCAGGTCTGAAGGTGACATTCCCTCTCTGCCCAGTTATTGATTTAAGTCAGCCCTTGAATTGATTGTGCTTTCATCCTCATGTTATTGCAGTTCACTAAAAAATGTTGAAATGTTTGCTCCACACACAGGGTTTCATCTGTTTAAAGCGACAAACAGTAAGGTCCAGTTTTCTCCTGGAGTTTGAGACAAATCAGCTTTTAAAATGATGCAGAGTTTCAGCCAATGAGGGAGATCTGGGCTCAGCCCCACCCCTTATTCACTCCGAGTGGTTGGAGGACCAGCAGCTTCGGCCACAGCCCCGCCCCCTCTTCCTATTGTTCCGCAGCTGCTGTCAACCAGAAGGGCAGTGATCTGGAGCATGCGCAGTGCGAGTGACGTCAATGGACAGCATTATCCAGACCTCCCTGTCGCTTGCCATTTTAACACTCCACCCTGCTCTCTTGGCCACATGTCTGTCCTTGGCTTGCTGCATTGTTCCAGTGAAGCTCAACACAAACTGGAGGAACAGCACCTCATCTTCCGACTAGGTACTTTACAGCCTTCCAGACTGAATATTGAGTTCAACAACTTTAGATCTTGAACTCCCTCCTCCATCCCACCCCCTTTCCATTTCTTCCCCCTCCCTTTTGTTTTTTCCAATAATTTATATGGATTTTTCTTTTCCCACCTATTTCCATTATTTTTAAATCTATACCTTTTATGCCCTTTTAGTCTTATTTCACCCCACCCCCACTAAAGCTACCTTGCTTGTCCTGCTATCCATTCTTAATTAGCACATTCTTTTAGATAATATCACCACCTTCAACACCTCTTTGTTCTTTTGTCTGTGACATCCTTTGGTTATCTCCTCCTATCACTGCTTGCTTGTCCCACCCACCCCCCCAACTTCTCCCCCCACCCCCACACCTTAAACCAGCTTATATTTCACCCCTCTCCTATTTTTACTTAGTTCTGTTGAAGGGTCATGAGGACTCGAAACGTCAACTGTGCTCTTCTCCGCCGATGCTGCTAGACCTGCTGAGTTTTTCCAGGTAATTCTGTTTTTGTTACGGACAGACGCTTGTTTGTTGCATCTTCAGGCGGTGGGCATTAGATGACACAGTGGCGATATTAGGGGCCGTGGGTGGCCAGGAAGGTTTCATAAACACCCATTGTAGGCGAGAAATTCCAACCAAGAGGCTACTGGCCCCGTGGCTACACCGAGCGGCAGCTATGGGCCCTTCCCCGGTTATGAAACCCGGGTTAACGGTCTCCACCTTTATCAGGGGCAAAGAGCAGCAGGACGCATGCACAGCCGCCATCTTTCTAGGGGGCAACTTGTAGCAGGGCGCATTCGTTTTCATCACTGGCTGCAGGAACAGGTGAATGAGGAGCAGGAGCAGACCATTCGGCCCCTCCAGCCTGCTCCACCATTCAATAAGATCATGGCTGAACTGATTGTGACCTAAACCCCACATTCCTGCCTACCCCTGATAACCTTCCACCCTCTTTGCTTGTCAGGAATCTATGTAGTTCTGCCTTAAAAATAACTGCTTCCACTGCCTTTTGTGGAAGAGAGATCCAAAGACTCACAACCGTCTGAGAGAAAAAAAACTCCTCATCAGTGACCCCTCATTCTAGATTCTCCCACAAGAGGAAACATCCTCTCCACATCCACCCTGTCAAGGACCCTCAGGATCTTGAACAAAAATGAAAATACCTGGAAAAACTCAGCAGGTCTGACAGCATCTGCTGAGGGGGATACAGTTGATGTTTCAAGTCCGTATGATCCTTCATCAGACCCTCCTCTCAGGATCTTAAAGGTTTCAATCAAGTCACCTCTTACTCTCCTAAACTTCAGTGGACACAAACCTCACCTGTCCAACCTTTCCTCTTAAGGCAATCTGCCCATTCTTGGTATTAATCTGGTAAACCTTCTCTGAACTGCTTCTAATGCACTTATATCCTTCCTCAAATAAGTAGACCAATACTGTACACTACTCCAGATCTCTCACGAGTGTCCTGTACAACTGAAGCATAACCTCCCTACTTTTGTATTCGATTTCCCTCACAATAAACAATAAAATTCTGTTAGTTTTCCTAATTACTTGCTTACCTGAGAGAATGTTGTGAATTTCTATCTGGACTGACAGGGATGGATTTTGCAAACTCTAACTCCAGGGGGTTAGATGGGAAGGATTTACACACAGCAAACTCAAATCGAGAGATATGTTTGTCATCTCTGATATAGGTCTTTAAAATTCTGATTGGGTTGGGCAGGTAGATGTGGACAGAATGTTTCCACTTGAAGGTCTAACCAATACTGGGGGCCATGAACACACAATAGTTATGAATAAATCCAAGAAGAACACAGGAGATATATGTTTCCTCAGACAGCTATGAAAATGTGGAACTCACTACTGGATGTGGTCGAGAAAAATAACAGATACTTTTAAAAGGAAACTAGATGAGAACATGGGAGAAAAGGGATTAGAAAGATGAGCTGAAAGCCTGAGATGGGGTTGGCAGAATGGGGGAGACTTGTGTGGACTAGAAACTCCAGTACAAACTGGATAGACTGAATGGCCTGTTTGTATCATGTGTTTTCTATATAAATCTTTGTAACTTACTTTACAGGATAATAGAGGAGGAGGATTTGCATTCAGGAGAAGCAAACCAAACCTCACATCTGACAGGGTCAATCAGTTCATTGGAATCTGAAGATTCGTACATCTGAAGGGATTTAATTGACTGCCTCAGCTGGAAACTGATGAGAGGCTGTTCACCTGCTCCTCCTGTGGGCAGTGATTGATAGAGCGGGTAAACATGCTGACACGACAGCGAATTCACAATAGCGAGAGACCGTTCACCTGCTCCGTGTGTGGGAAGAAATTCATCTGTTCATCCAACCTGCTGGCACACCAGCTCGATCACATTGATGAGGATCCTCTTCAATACTCTGACTCTGAAAAAAGTTTTGAAATCTCTGAGGAATTGGTCCAACACCAGCGAGTTCACACTGACGAGAGATCGTTCAGCTGCTCCCACTTGCGGGAAGAGGTTTAGGCTGTCCTCCCACCTCGCGGAGCACCAGCTCCTTCACACACACGAGAGGCTGTTCAGCTGCTCTCACTGTGGGGAGTCATTCAGTGAGTCAGTGCATCTCACTGAGCACCAGCCAGTTCACACCAAGGACAGGCCATTCAGCTGCTCCCAGTGTGGGAAGAGATTCACTCAGTCCTCCCACTACACTGAGCACCAATTGGTTCACTTAGAAAAGAGACCTTTTAAACGTACTGAATGTGAGAAGACCTTTAAAAGAAGCATTAATTTGCTGAGACACCAGCGCATTCACACCGGGGAGAGGCCTTTCCTCTGCTCTGTGTGTGGGAAGACATTCACTCGATTTTCACACCTTTTGACACACGAGAGTATTCACACTGGAGAGAGGCCGTTCACCTCCTCCGTGTGTAAGAAGGGATTCATTCAGCCAGCTGACCTGCTGAAGCACCAGTGGG
Organism: Carcharodon carcharias; assembly: GCF_017639515.1. Classification (NCBI taxonomy): domain Eukaryota; kingdom Metazoa; phylum Chordata; class Chondrichthyes; order Lamniformes; family Lamnidae; genus Carcharodon; species Carcharodon carcharias. The sequence continues at coordinate 13,969,615 of NC_054493.1, forward strand.
TGCACACTGGGGAGAGGCCATTCACCTGCTCAGTGTGTGGGAAGGGATTCACTCGATCCTGCTATCTGCTGAACACCAGCGAGTTCACACCGGGGAGAGGCCGTTCCTCTGTTCCATGTGTGGGAAGAGTTTCCCTCGTTCGTCCCACCTTGTGACACACGAGCGTGTTCACACCGGGGAGAGGCTGTACCTTTGCCCCGTGTGCAAGAGGAGATTTACTTGTTTACAACACCTGCTGAGACATCGGACTGTTCACACTGAGGAGAGGGAGTTCACCTGCCCTGTGTGTGGAAGGGTTTCACTGAGTCATCCAGCCTCCAGAGACACCGATGTACTCACACTGAGGACAGGCCGTTCACCTGCTCCACTTGTGGCAAGAGATTCACTCAGGTGTCCTACTACACTGAACAGCAACGCGTTCACTCTGATAAGAAACCTTTTCAATGTTCTGAATGCAGGAAGAGCTTTAAAAGAAGCAATGACCTGCTGAAACACCAACGCACCCACACTGGGGAGAGGCCGTTCCTCTGCTCCGAGTGTGGGAAGGGATTCGTTCATTCATCCGGCCTGCTGAGGCACCAACGCACTCAGCGGGAAGTGGCTGTTCACCTGCTCCGAGTGTGGGAAGGGATTCATTGATTCATCCCGCCTGCTGAAACACTGGGGCAAAACTGTTCACCTGCTCTGTGTGTGAGAAGCGATTTACTCAGTCTTACAGCCTGCTGAAACATAAGCGGCTTTGCATGTTACCGACAAAGTTAGAATCGATTGTTGGTGCTAAGAATCATGTCCAGGACTGAACCTTTTCTCCTTTCTAACGTTAGATTATTTCAGTTCTCAGACTTTCAGTTACTCTTATGGACAAGTCCCAGCTCCCTATACCTTCCAGAGTGTCTCTCTTAGCCTTGAAATCCAGGGAAGGTATCAGTAACATGCACTGGATCAGGAAACCCAAACTCAGTCTGTTAACCAGTTCAGCTACTGGACTTAGTGTGTGTACCACAGCATCTCAAAGAAAAAAGAACAAAGAAAAGTACAGCACAGGAACAGGCCCTTTGGCCCTCCAAGCCTGCGCCGATCATATTGCCCATCAAATAAAACATTTTGCACTTCCAGGGTCTGTATCCCTCTATTCCCATCCTATTCATGTATTTGTCAAGCTGCCTCTTAAACACCACTATCGTACCTGCTTCCACCACCTCCTCTAGCAGCGAATTCCAGACACTCACTACCCTCTGCGTAAAAAAACTTGACCCGCACAAGTCCTCTATAGCTTTCTCCTCTCAGCTTAAATCCATGTCCCCTAGTAATTGACTCTTCCACCTGGGAAAAAGCTTCTGACTATCTACTCTGTCCATGCCACTCATAATTTTGCAAACTTCTCTCAAGTCACCCCTCAATCTGTCGCTCTAGTGAGAACAATCCAAGTTTCTCCAACCTCTCCTCATAGCTAATAACCTCCAGACCGGGCAGCATCCTGGTAAACCTCCTCTGCACCCTCTCCAACGCCTTCATATCCTTCTGGTAATGTGGCGACCAATGTGTGACTAGAGCATCACATGCTGGTTTAAATTGAAATCCACTCAGTAGATGTATTAGAGAGGAGCCTGCAGGCTGTTAAGACTCTGTTAGACTGTCAGCATCCTCCTGTACTACTCTGCATCTAACAGGAGCCTGCAGGCTGATGAGACTCTGTTAAACTGTCAATGTGCTCTTGTACTGCTCTGTATTTAACAGGAGCCTGCAGGCTGATGAGACTGTGTTAAACTGTCAGTGTGCTCCTGTACTGCTCTGTATTTTGCCTGTGATGGAAAATGACTGAACCTTTGTCCCAGTGGAACCTTTGCTGTTATGAAATATGGGTGTATATTAATGAGCCTCACATCCTTGCTCATGTCTTCTGCAATTGTGTAGAATGGGGATGCGTAAAGAGCTGGTCTTTGTATGGAGATGTGAACCAAGGAAATGGTATGTGTGTGTGATAGTGACACAGCCTTGTGCTCACACTCAGAACAATGCACAGATATCCTTGTGGTTATGGTTTGAGCAGGGCCAGATCACGGATGTAGTGAACAAGTTAAATATAAATATCTCAAGTGTAGCTGCAGCTTGTTAGATCACAGCTGGGGAGAAGGGAGCTCTGAATCCACTGTATTATTTCTTTCTCTGGATCGGGTAACTACATTTTTTGAATATAATGGTATTTTATTCAAAAAATATATTCACAGTTCAAATGCTGAATTGTAACTTACATCAAAAAAATTCATAACATTTAAAATATAGACCAAATAATCAAGTTAAAAACATGGAAATGTGACAATCATGTAATGATAAAAATAGAAAAATTCAGCAGGTAACAGGGAAGTGGTGAACATGATATTAAAAGAAGGAATATTGAATTAAAATTATATTAAAATTACAGACCAATACACCATTCCTATATTACAGGCTCTGAAGTTTTTAATGATGACATTTATAAGTACTTCATTGAGGACCGGAACCATGTAAGGAATTACTCTGTCTGTATGATTGCAGTGCTGTTAATAAAGTCAGGAAAAGACAATCTGTTGTTGTGAGCTTGATTATCTGGTGTCTGAAACCTCAAGATTCAACATTTAGAGTCAACAAGATGAACAAGGAAAAACATCACAGCCCAATACTCCAGCTCGATATTCACAGGAGAAAGTCTGTTATCTAACATCTCAAGCGGACAGAACAGATAAAGATAAAAACAGAGATAAAAACTTATATTTCAGCTTATATTTCAACCCTTCCTGGGATTCACCTAGTTCTGTTGAAGGGTCATGAGGACTCGAAACGTCAACTCTTTTCTTCTCCGCCGATGCTGCCAGACCTGCTGAGTTTTTCCAGGTAATTCTGTTTTTGTTTTAGAACAGAGAAAGATCCCAACTGTAAGATACCCTTGAACCATTTGTAAATATCTTTCAAATGCTGAGAGATTCCAACCATCAGTTTCCATTACACTGAAGTCAGTGGAATGTGAGAGGGTGGTTAAAGGTTCCATATATAAACACAACTTGATGTTGTCATTGCTTTATATTGGTAGAATCAGGTGTGTTACACAAAACATTTTAAATCCTCTTATAATAATTACCATCATTTTTAGGCTTGAAACTTAAACCTGTTTCACATTCAGTTTTACACCAATCTCTGATTTGACAGCACGTTTCCAGCATTCACCATTGTTCTTCCTGACTCTAAACACAGTTGCAAAGGAGCCTTCTGTTCTGTCTAGGAGCTCTGAACATTGGAAGAGTGCGGCTGGGCCACATTTCTTACACACCTCAGGATTAATCTGCAAGTTCAGTCCTGGATGTAACTAACAACAGCAATAACAAAATCCAACTCCTGCAGTCAGTTGTGAACTCGCTGGTGTCTAACCAGGTGGGATGACTGAGTGAATCCCTTCCCACACACAGAGCAGGGGAACGGCCTCTCTCCAGTGCGAATTTGCTGATGTTTCAGAATATAGTATGACTGAGTGAATCCCTTCCCACATGTGGAGCAAGTGAACGGCCCCTCCCCAGTGTGAACTCGCTGATGTGTCATTAGGTCAGATGACTGAGTGAATCCCTTCCCACAACTGGAGCAGGTGAACGGCCTCTCCCCAGTGTGAACTTGCTGGTGTATCAGAAGGTGGCATGACTGAGTGAATCCCTTCCCACACCTAGAGCAGGTGAACGGCTTCTCCCCAGTGTGAATTCGCCGGTGTGTCAGAAGGTGAGATGAGCGAGTGAATCCCTTTCCACACTCAGAGCAGGTGAATGGCCACTCCCCACTGTGAAGTTGCTGGTGTGTTCGCAGATACTTCTTGCTTTTAAAGCTCTTCTCACAGTCAGAACATTTAAAAGGTCTCTGATCACTGTGTACAAGTTGATGTTCAGTAAGAAGGGATGACTGAGTGAATCCCTTCCCACAGACAGAACAGGTGAATGGAGTCTTCCAAGTGTGAACTTGCTCATGCACCAGCAGGTCAGATGAGTAAGCAAATGCCTTCCCGCACACACCACACCTGAACGGTCATTCCCCGGTATGAACTCGCTGGTGTGTCAACATACTGGATAACTGAGTGAATCCCTTCCCACATAGAGAGAATGGTTTCTCCCCAGTGTGACTGCGTCGATGAGTTTCCAGCTTTGATGGGGAAATGAATCCCTTCCCACAGTCCCCACGTTTCCATGGTTTCTCAGCGGTCCTGGTGTCCTCGTGTATCTCCAGGTTGGACAATCAGTTGAAGCCTCGTCCTCACACAACACCTATACGGTTTCTTCCTGCTGTGATGTTTTTCAGGCTGTGTAACTGGTTAAAATCTCTTTCCACAGCCAGTTCACTGGAACACTAACTTGGTTGTGTGAATGTCTCGGTTCTTTTCCCCCTGTAAAAGGAGTTTACCAGAGTTATCATTGTAAACACAGGATAGAAATTCAGAACAGAAAAAGCTAGTTTCCTCTTTCATTCCCCCAAATCTATAAATCTCTGTCCCACACACACCTCTCCCTCTCTGCTCATTGTTCCAGATTCAGTGTCCTGTCTCCTACTTATTCTTTTCTCCTCTCCAGATTCTCTCTCCTCCTGTCTTTAAACTGGTGACTCAGGCTGTGGATCAATTCTACTCCTTCATTCTAATTCCACCAAATACTTTGGGTCAAAACAGCAAATTAATTTTCATGTCTCTATTAGTAATTTTAAATAAACAGAAATAACCACCTTTTCCCAATTGGGCCTTTGCTTCAGGTGGATGCCGAAGAGAAGCCGGAAGCGACATATAGAGATTCCGGACCAATAGGAAGAGAAGGGGCGTGGCAGGCAGACCGAGTGAGAACAGCTTGTCCTCCAACCAATCGTTGTGAATGAGGGGCGGGGCCTTATCCTCGCGGCATGAGCTTCGCGCAGGCGCGGTGCAGTGCCCTGAGTGGAGCGTGCGCAGTGAGGGTGCTGGAATCTACGGGGAGAGAGTTGACCCTGGGCAGGAGAGGAATAGAGCCAGTGGGTGGACTGAAAGGCTTCACAAGTATCTTTTGTACGTCTTAGGATCCGAATAAGAATCCAGAGGTTCCGCGTTTTGACCAAATGCAGCAATAGCTGCGGGGCATCCGATGACAGCCCCAGGGTAACGGCCGCCATCTTGGCAGCAGGAAAGTGCAGCATGGCGCATGCGCGGTCATTCCTGTCCCTGTCAGCAGGAGAGAATGTTGTGCATTTCTATCCTGGACTGACAGGGATGGATTTTGGAAAATCCTTTTACAGGGGATTAAATGGGAAAAGATTTCAGGTATCAGTGTGCTTGGAATAGCACCGAGATATTCAAAATCCTGGTCAGATCGCACTTGGAGAACTGTGTGAGAGTTCTGGACACTACAACTTAAAAGGACATGCTGTGTAGGTCTTGGAGGAAGTGCAGATTTACCTTCATGACATAAAAGCAAAACACTGGGGATGCTAAGTTTGAAATGAATACGTCCAGTTGATAAAAAACTGGATTCCAACAGCGGCAGCATGGGGAGGTGTTCATTGTGTGGCACTGATGTACGCTACAGATTGGAGAGTAATAGTTGACTGTATACTGTATATAAGAGGGAAATTCAAGACTGAATGAAGTAATCATGTTTTAATGGCTGCAGATGAACAATCCAGATAAGTCACCAATGGCTTCAGACATCAAAACAGTCATGAACTGAACATTTATGTTTTCGAACTTTAAAGCTGGAGCAGGAATCATTTTTAGCAGCTTTTGAGGGTTACTGTGTCAATGTGAAACAAATAGACTGTATCCACTCGAGTACTTGGTGTTCTGAGTCCTCAGACCTTTTGAGTTTTGCCCCAAATTACGTCCTTCAGCATCTAAAATAAAATGTAAAAACCTGTAAAAAAAAATAGAAATTCTCGAAAAACTCGGCAGGCATATGTGGTGAGAGAAATTTTGAATCCAATATGACTGTTCTCCAGTTCCAGCATTTTCTGTTTCATTTACCTTACCTGAACCCAGACTCCAAGGGTTAAATTAGGATGAGTTACATAAATCAGTTACAAAGGCACAGAAAGGCCATTCCTTCAATCAAGTCCATGCTGGCTCTCTACAGAGCAATCCAGTCAGCCTCATTTTCCCTTCTCTATACTTAAACCCGACATGTGTATTTCCCTCAAGTGCGTGTCTCGGTTCCTTTCTAAAATCATTGATGAACTCTGCTTCCACCATCCTCATTGGTAACGAGTGCTGAGTATTCCCACTCACTGTGAAAAAAAATTCTCCCCGATATCTCCCTTGTATCCCTTGCCAAAACCTTAAATGTGCTCCCTAATCTTTGTACCGTCACCTAATGGAAACAGCTTTTCCCTTGTACATTTCATCCAAATCTGTCAAAATCTTGTGCACCTCTATCAAATCTCCCCTCAGCTCCTTGGTCCAAGGAGAAACCCAGCTTCTCCAAACTAACCTTGTGGCTAAATTCCATTTTCCCTGGAACCATTCTGGTAAATCTACCGTGCATCCTCTCATTGAGCCTCATATCCTCCTTAAGGTGTGGTGAACAGAACTGGACACAAGAATCTTCTTCTGACCTAACCAGAGCTTTATAAAGATTCAGCATATTTTCCTTACTTTTGCACTCAATGTCTCTATTTATGAAGCACAAAATCCCATATATTTTCCTAACTGCTCTTTCAGTCTGGCCTGCCACCTTCAAAGATCTGTGTACGTGAACTCCCAGATCTCTCTGTCCCTGCACACTCTTTAGAACTGTATCATGAAGTGTATATTGCCTCTCCCTACTCCTTCTACTAGAATTTATCACATCATTGTGAGTTCTCAAGAAGAATTGTATTGGACTCAAAATGTTAACTCTGTTTCTCTCTCCACAGATTCTGCCAGACCTGCTGAGTTTTTCCAGCACTTTCTCTTTTTACCTCATTTGAAGGTTATATTCCCTGGAATTTAGAAGATTAAGAAGCGATTTGATCAAAGCTTTAATGATGTTAATTGGAACTGGTAGGGTAGATAGAGAGAAATGACTTCCACTGTTGGGGAATCTAGGACGTAGGGGGCGTAGTTTGAAAGTTGGTGTCAGATTTTTCAGGAGTGAATTTGGAAACACTTCTCCATGTAAGCTCGGTAGAAATTAGGAGCTCTACTCATCAAATGGCAGTTCATGCCAGGTCAATGTTAATTTTAAACCTGACACTGATGAATCATTGCTAACCAAAGGTATTAAGGGACATAGGGCAAAGTGTCACCGATAAGCCATCATCTCATTTCATGGTGGAACAGGCTCGAGGAGCTAAATGGCCAAATCTTCGAATCGTAGAAACTTACAGCACAGAAGGAGACCATTCAACCCTTTGTGCTTGTGCTGTCTCTTTGAAAGCGCAGTCATGTTTAGACCAACACACCCACTTTCTGTTTGTAACCATGTGAGTTCCTCATTCCCAAATCCCTGTCAACTTCCTTTTAAAATTCCTTATAGGATCAGATTCAAGCACCTTTTCAGGTCGAGAGTTCCAGATCCTGACAACCCTCTGTCAGTGTAGAAACTGCTGAATCCAATATTGAATCTGGAAGGTTAAGTGCCAGATTGAAAGATGAGCTGCTGTTCCTCGACCTCCCATTGGAACAGTTCAGGAGGCCAAGGGCAGCGAGGTCAGAGTGGGAGTGGGGCAGAGAATTAAAATGACAAGTGACTGGAAACTCAGGGTCAAGCTCACAGACTGAACGGAGGTTGTTCCACAAAGTGATCACCCAATCTGTGTTTGATCTTCCCAATGTAGAGCAGACCACATGGTCAGCACTGAATACAGAAACTAAATTGCAAGAAGTACAAGTAAGTCACTGTTTGGTTTCATGGTTCAAAATCTTGGGAACAGCCTGAAGAAAGATTCTTTATTTGAAGAGTAAAGATTGCAAAGTCAAGCAAACTGATCATCAGAATATTAAATTCTATTCCAGTTATAAGGATTTTTAATATCAATAGAAATGAACCCCAAGTGTCCGAATGAACATGGTTCAGTCCTGGATGTGATTAATCCAGCAGAATCCAAGCCCTGCAGTCACTGGTGAACTGGCTGGAGTTTCAGCAGTTCAGATGATCAATTAAATCACTTCTTACACACGGAGAAGGTGAACGGTCTCTGCCCAGTGTGAACTCAGTGTTGTCTGTATTGGACATGATGGTTTTCCCATGTACCAGCTTGTCTTTCTGGTTGGTGGGGTTTGTTGGTTTGGGAAATTCTGTTAAAATTCTGCTTGAGGTGCAGATGGATAAAGTGTCTCTCTCTGTCTCTCACTCTCCTATCGTAAAGGTCAGAGGCTTGTGTAGACCCAGACTGGGTGGCAGGTTCCCTTCCCTGAAGGACATTAGTGAACCTGTTGGATTTTTAGGACAATCCAATACTTTGATGGTCACTTTTTCTTGTTTTAAATTCATTTTACAGGATATCGGAAAGGGAGGATTTGGAAGTGGGAATCTCAAACCAAGCATCAGATCAAGGCCTGACAGAGACACTCAAATCATCAGGACCTGAAGACCATTGGATTTTGAATATGGAAGGAAAACGCACCGTTCACAGTGAGGAGAAACTGTACACGTGTTGTGTGTGTGGATGAAGATTCAGCCAATCACCTGGCCTTTCGAAACACAAGTGCAGTCACAACCGGGTGAATCTTTGGAAATGGGGGGACTGTGGGAAAGGATTTAATTACCCGTCTGAGCTGAAAATTCATCGGCGCAGTCACACCGGGGAGAGGCCGTTCACCTGTCCCGACTGTGGGAAGGGATTCACTTGTTCATCTACCCTGCTGACGCACCAGCGAGTTCATACTGGGGAGAGACCATTCACCTGCTGTGAGTGTGGGAAGAGATTCACTCGGTCAACCATCCTTCTGAAACATCAGCGAGTTCACACTGGGAAGTGACCTTTTAAATGCCAAGACTGCGGGAAGTATTATAAAAGTTCTGGGGAAGTAATACGCCATCAACGTGTTCACACTGACGAGAGACCATTCAGGTGCTCTCACTGTGGGTCAGCATTCAGGCAATCATCTGAACTCACTGTACATCAGCGCATTCATGCTGGAGAGAGACCGTTCACTTGCTCCGAGTTTGGGAAGGGATTCATTCAGTCATCCCACCTGCTGACACACCATCTAGTTCACACTGGGGACAGGCCATTCACTTGCTCCAAGTGTGGGAAGGGATTCACGTGTTCATCTCACCTGCTGACACACCAGGGCAGTCACACTGGTGAGCGGCCATTCACCTGCTCTGAATGTGGGAAGAGATTCACTCAGTCATCTGCCCTGCTGAAACATCAGCGAGTTCACAATGGGAAGAAGTTGTTCACTTGCTCTGAGTGTGGGAAGGGTTTCACTCAGTCATCCAACCTGCTGACACACTGGCAGGTTCACAATGGGGAGAGACCATTTACCTGCTCTGAGTGTGGAAAGGGATTCACTCAGTAATCCACGCTGCTGAGACACCAGCAAGTTCACAAGTAACTAGAGTGATGGAATTTTGCAAGTGAACCATGTTCATTGGGGTCTGTTTCTGCTGATGTTAATGAATTCCAGCCCAGTTATAGAACATAAGAAATAGGAACAGGAGTAGACCATTCAGCCCCTTGAGCCTACTCCGCCATTCAAAAAGATCATGGCTGATCATCTTGTGTTTCGATTTCCACATTCCCATCTAACCCTGATAACCTTTGATTCCCACCTTTGATTCCCATATTATGGATAAAAGTCAAATAAATTAGCTTTGTGTAAAACACGCAATGTGTTGAGTCTTTTAAATGTTTCTAACACAAGTTAGTTTATTTTGAAGGGCTATCCCACTCCCCTATCTCCTCAATTCTCACCTCCAATAACAAGTGTGAGGAGCTCGTGGAGCTTTTCTGTCACTAAGATTGAGACAGTCTGATCAGCTGCCTCTGCTGCTTCCCTCCCTTCCAATAGCTCACTGGGAAAATCTGTCTCTTACGTTCTCCTGTCCTGGGCCTGAACTCACAACTTTCTCTAGTTTCCCTGCGACCTCCCCTCAGGCAGGTTTCCTTTGGCCTCTACAGGTTGGATGATTAGACAATCAGTTGAAGCCTCGTCCACAAACAAAGCACAGAACCCAGAGTGAGTCTGGGGTGGGAGGAGATATAAGAGTTGTGGGAGCTAGGGAGGGGCAGAGGATGGTTAAGAGTTGTGAGAATGCAGGGGGTTGAGTTGTTTGAGCTGGGGAGGGGCGTGTGCAGCAGTCATTTTTTCAATGGTCTTTACGATGGAGGCAGTGATGGGGCCTCAGACTTCATTCTCTGGACACGTGAATAATCACAAGAAAAGAAATACTCGTAATGGAGCCTCGAACCCGATGGCAGGACTGTCCCAGCTGTGTCTCCACTCCACAGCTGCCCCAGAGGACATGACAGCAACTCCTCAGCGCACAACCTCACCAGGGATCATGACCCACAGTTTGGGAACCCCTGCTGTAAGATCTTGTCAACATTTTTTGTTTGAGTTTTCTGTCTGCAAATCCTCTCCCTCTCCTATCCTGCAAAAGGAAAGCTTGGACAGGCTAGGCTTGTATCTTCTGGAGTTTAGGATAGTCTCCCTTAGTCAGAGGCAACTTGATGGAAACATATAAGATCCTGAAGGGTCTTGACAGGGTCGTTGTGGAGAGGATGTTTCCTCTTGTGGGAGAATCTAGAAGTAGGGGGTCACAGTTTAAAAATAAGGGGTCGCCCATTGAAAACAGAGATGGAGAGATTATGAAGAGAAAAAGTGAGTCTTTTGGAACTCTCTTCCTCAAAAGGCAGTGGAAACAGAGTCTCTGAATATTTTTTAAGGCAGAGATAGATTCATTCTTGGTAAACAAGAGAGTGAAAGGTTATTGGGGTGGGTGGAAATGTGGAGATGAGGTTACAAACAGATCAGCCATGATTTTATTGAATGGTAGAGTAGGCCTTAGGGACTGAGTGGCCTCACTCCTGCTCCTAATTTGCCTGTTTGTCCAACAACAAGTGTGTGGAGCTCATGGAGCTTCTTTTTCACTAAGATTGAGACAATCTGATCAGCTGCTTCCCTCCCTTCCACTAGCCCACCAGGCTGAACTGCCTCTAATTTTCATCCTTGCCCGAGACCTGAACTCACTTCTTTCTTTAGTTTTTCTCCCATCTCCCCTCCTGCCCTCTCAGGGCTCATCTTCTCCATGAATCCCACCTTCTGCTTCATTGACCCTATTCCCACTAAACTGCTGATCAGCCAACTTCCCCATGTTCACTGACTTTATTAATAGTTCGCTCTCAGGTACTGTCCTGCTCTCGTTCAAATTTGCCATCATCAGCCCCTCCTCAAAAAACAAACCCTTGACTCCCCCATCCTTTCACTGACCTTCCTGCAGTCTCTCTTTCCTCTCCAATATCCTTGAACCAAAGTTCCAAATCTATGCCCACCTATCCTGGACATCCATGTCTGAATCCCTCCAATCAGATTTTTGCCCCTGTCACAGTGCTGAATCAGCTCTTATCAAAGTCACAAATGACATCCTATGTGACTGTGAGAAAGATAAACTTTCCCTTCTTGACTTGTCTGCAGCCTTTGACAAGGTCGACCACATCATTCTGCTCCATCACCTCTCCACTGTTGTCCAGCTGGGAGGGGCTGCTCACTCCTGACTCAGGCTGTGGGTCAATCCCACTCCTTCACTCTAATTCTACCAGATAATGCAGCTCACAACAAGAAATCATCTTTAATGACTTTATTAGTAATTTTCAAAGTTTGGAAAGAATCATCTTTTCCAATTGTGTCCAGTGGTTAGTTCAGTCAGAACGTCCTTCTTCCCAGGTCTGTTCCAACAAGCTGTGTCTATCTGAGTTACATTTATACAGACTCACTCAGTAAGTGATCAGATCTCACTGAACTATGACACAAACTGTATCTATCTGAGTTACATTGATACAGACTCACTCACTCGGTAAGTGATCAGGTCTGACTGAGATACAACAACGACTTATATTTATATTGAGCTTTTAACATAATTAAACATCCCAAGGTGTTTCACAGGAGCATAAGGACATATTAAGTCAGATGACCAAAGCTTGGTCAAAGATGTCGGTTATAAGAAGTGTCTTAAAGGAGGAAAGTGAAGTAGAAAGAGAGGTTTAGGGAGGAAATTCCAGAGTTCAGGGTCCAGGCAGCTGAAGGCACGGCCATCTATGGTGGAGAGATTAAAATCGGGGATGAGGGAAATCGGGTAATGGTGCTCCATGTATGTGGGCCTTATAGCCCAGGCTCAAGGCCCAAATCTGAACTTTGTGACATCGTTTGATCGTCCCTAGTCTCAAAGAAAAGCAATTCCCCATATGAACAGCTTGTAAGATCTTTGTTTATTGATATCATAAGAAGTTAGGACCAGTTGAGTCCTCCTTTGTTGGGGATTGACTTTAACAGATTTTAAATCCTCTGGATTTCAGTGTTACAACAGCAACATTTTAATAAAAAGAAAACATATATATAAATCCTGGAAAACTAAAAGAACAAAATTGGGGAATTACACAGCAGCTCAATCATTTCAAAGTGATAAATGAATGGTCACTGTTTCAGGTGGGACTCCTTCAGAATGAACACTTCCCAACAGCAGCACCAACACCCCCCTCCCCTTCCCTGTTCACTGAACATTCCTTCACCCACTCATCCACCCATTGCACATCCACCCAATGGCTCCCAGCCCGGACTGACATTCAGCACGAACCCAGTGAGAGGGTGAGCTGGCCCTCAGGATGTCAGAGTGGACAAGAGCTGGAAGTGGTTCCAATCAATACATTTTCTGTGTCATTATTTTAAAAGGAAATTAATATTTTATCAAACACCCCTGTGCACCCTTGCTAAATTACAATTTCTAGCCCAGACCCTTCCTATTGCTTCTACATGATGCATCCTGTGTGGTTTTAGCAGAGGGAGAGACAGGCTGCTCACATCCCTGCTCTCACTGCCGAGAGGCTTGTGGTCTCCGTCTTCTGGGTGTCAGAGCCCCTCAGGGGTCAGCATGTCAGGAGATGGGGGCAGCATGTTGGGTACTGCCTGGGGGTTCGGGAGTAATGAGTGAGAACTGGGAACACTTTGATCAGAGTTCCCACTTCCGTGTCTCTTTTGTCCATCGTCCCTCTCCTGGAGCAGAGTCACATCATTCCTCCCACTCTGCTGCAGACCAGTTTGGTGGAGGTCAGTGACGTGTTGTAAGGTCACAGATACAGTGTCTGTCATCCTGTTTAAGGCAGCCGACATCTCCTGTACAGCTGTGGTCATGACCTGCATGGACCCATTTCAGAGCCGTGCTTGAAGCTCCATGGAGGCAGCCACTCTCTCCATGACAGACAGTCTCTGGAACCTCCTCCAGCCCTACGATCCTTCAAGCTCCCTGCGTCCCTCCAATTCTGACCCATTCCCCACACTCCCAACTACTTCACTCCACCATTGGTGGCTGTGCTTTCAGCTGCCGAGGCCCAGAGCTCTGGATTTCTCTCCCTAAACCTCTCGCCTCCTTAAAATCTATCTCTTTGACCAAGTTTTTGATCACTCGATCATGCGGAGATGGTGGCGTGGTGGTTAATTCACTGGACTAGTAATTCAGAGGCCCAAGCAAATGATCTGGGGTCCCGGGTTCAAAAGCCACCATGGCAGATGATGGAAAAAATCTGGAATTGAAAAGCTAGTGACCATGAATTTATCATCGATTGTTGCCCTTTAGGGAAGGTGATCTACCTTCTTACCTGGTCTGACCTACTCGTGATTTCAGACCCACAGCAATGTGGTTGACTCTTAACTGTCCTCTGAAATGCAAGCTACTATGTTCAAGGGCAATCAGGGATGGGCAATAAATTCTAAAGCATCTTGGGACATTATTAAAGGTTCTATATAAATGCAACATGTTGTTGTTATTACCCTTCATTGGTAAACTCAGGAATGTCACGCCAACATTTTCAATAATTACCAAATTTTCAGGCTGGAAACTTAAACCTGCCATTTCACTTTCAGGAGCAAATCACAGTTTTACACCAATCCCTGATTTGACAGCACACTTCTAGCGTTCACCATTGTTCTTCCTGACTCTAAACCCAGTCGTAAAGGAGCCTCCTAAGCTTTGAACCATGGAACACACATTTCTTAAACGTCAGTATAACGCACATGTTCAGTCCTGGATGTGAGTAACAGCAGCAATAAGACTCCAACTCCTGCAGTTACTTGTGAATTTCCTGGTGTCTCACAAGGTCAGATAGCTGAATGAATCCCCTCTCACATTCAGAGCAGGTGAACGGCCTCTCCCCAGTGTGAATTTGCTTGTGTACCAGAAGGTCGGATGGCTGGGAAAATCCCTTTCCACACTAGGAGCAGGTGAACGGTCTCTCCCCAGTGTGAATTCACTCATATCTCAGAAGGTGGGATGACTGTGTCTGAGTGAATCCCTTCCCACATGTGTAGCAGGTGAACAGCCTCTCTCCAGTGTGAACTTGCTGGTGTGTCAGAAAGTGTGATGACTGAATGAATCTCTTTCCGCACTCAGAGCAGAGGAACAGCCTCTCCCCAGTGTGAACAAGCTGGTGTGCCACCAGATTCTTCTTGTTTTTAAAGCTCTTCTCACAGTCAGAACATTTAAAAGGTCTTTGATCACTGTGTACACGTTGGTGGTCAGTGAGGTGGGATGACTGAGTGAAGTTCTTCCCACACACAGTGCAGATGAATGGTCTCTCCTCAGTGTGACTGCGCAATGAGTTTCCAGGTTTGGGTAATTCAATCCCTTCCCACAGTCCCCACATTCCCATAGTTTCTCCATGGTGCCAGAGTCCTTGTGTTTCTCCACGTTGGACGATCAGTTGAAGATCAGTCCACACACACGTGTTCGGTTTCTCCCCACTGTGAATGGGGTAATTTTTTTTCAGACTGTGTGACTACTTAAAGATCTTCCCACAGTCAGTTCACTGGAACACTCTCACACAGGTGTGTGTCTGTCTCGGTGCTTTTCCAGTCACACTGATGTTTGAAATCTTTTCCCACAAACAGATTTGTCCACTTACAAGCCTGCCAACATCTCCAATACCTTGTCACTTCCTATATCTATTTGCTCAAGAACCTCACAGTCTCTCTCCCCAAGTTCAATACCTTCATCCTCATTCTCTTGGGTGAAGCCGGATGTGAAAATCTTTTCACATGAAATCGTTTCCCACAGACAGAACAGATAAACTTGTTTCTTTGCATATTCAAAGGTCGATGATATTCAGGTCCAGTTGAATTGACTGAACTTTGATGCAATGCTTCGCGTTTGCTGTGTGTAAATCCTCCCCTTCTGATCCCCTGTAAAAGGAACATTCTCCCCAGCCGACAGCGATGACTGCGCATGCGCCCTGCTGCACATTGCCCCCCCGAGAAAGATGGCGGCCCGAAAGACAGGCCTGATGCCGAGAGAACAACTGCCAGCCTTCTTGGTGCAAATACGGGAACAGCAGTTTCTTACCAGGACTTAAAGGTCTGCGCCAGGTGTTTATGAAGTATCTTCAACCATCAACCCATTGGCAGACCGCTCCATTCCTCTCCTGCACTCGGCTGTTTCTTTCACCCGTTGCGAATGCGACACGACCTCCTGGGGTTTCCGTCGAACTCCAGCACTCGCACAGCGCCTGTGCAAAAGTGCCTGCAGTGAGGATAGGGCACCGTCTGTCCCGCGGCGAATGCTGGGTAATACCTCTGCCATCGGATCGCCCCCTTTGTGAGGAAAGCTCAGTTCCAGAGGGCCAAGATATAACATCAATAATCAAGTGATGCACATTTGATGTTTGTAGCTATGTGTCGAATTTGGTGCTCAAAACATTGCTAAAAGTAAAAAGAATACACCCGTTTTGCCAACATAAATCAGTTGCTCTGATAAATGGTCTAGTACATTGAGCAGCACCAGACCCATTGCAAAACAGCAGATCATCTGGCTCAGTGTTTGCCATGCCTTTGTAGACCTGCTGGTAATATAGCCTGAATGATAATTGTGTATTTCATATATGTTACATCACAACATTTAGTCAATTTCCTTGCAGCTAATTGTTTTGTCAGAAAATATATTCAAGCAACCTTAATAACCAGTTCCAAAGAAGAATCAAATGGACTTGAAACTATTATGAACAATGTATAATTTAAAGTTGAATATATATGTGTACACATATATATACACAAATGGTTTCAGTTTCATTAAGGTTGCTCTCAGCCTTGGTGTCTGGGAGTCTGAACGTTCAGGTCTTTTGGGTTTGTTTGTATATGTGCATTTTGAATGAGGTGTTACGAGCCCTGAGGTGAAAGAGATGGGTCAAATGGGGTTAAAAGTTTTGTGAGTCAGGGCAAAAAATACAAAGCAGAGAAAAAAAAACTTTCCTGTTGTCTTGCAACAGTGATCCAGGGACAGACACAAAGAAAGACAGGACCTGGGAGGAATATAGTTCCGTGTGTGTCAGAGAGAAGGGACAGGAATTTTAAGTTCTCTGATAAGAAAACTTTTAAGGACATCAGCACCAGTAGTTGACTGAATAATCAGTTATAGAATTCAGAAAAGTGATCAGTTTAACTGAGGTGCTACAGGAAGACTGAGTTTAAGGTGTCTTGGGGAGAGATACAAGTTCAGTGAAAAACATTGAGTGAATGCTCAGGAATTTACCAGAAGAAAAGAGTTTACAACTGTGCCAGTCCCAAGCAAGAAGCCCTCATGTCAAGCTAGTGGTGACTCTTTACTGGTTTATGTGTCAGTAAAGATATTGCTGGAGTAAAGGAATAGTGTAACTTTGAAGCATTTTCTTGTGCTTGTATTGAGATCTTTCCAACCTTTTTTTCTAGTGTGATATAGTTCATTTTTCTTGTTTAATAAATATTTTATCCTTTGTGTTAAAAGTTAATCAGCAGAGTCGTGTGAATTTGTTCAGCAACTTGCCTCCACGGTTTCTGAAAAAGAAGTCAGGATCTATCAAGCCAGCTTTCACCCTGGGATCTGACTTGTCCAGTACTAACATCAGTTGGGATCATAACAAAACATAAACTTTCTCTCGCTCCACAGATGCTGCCAGACCTGCTGAGCTTTTCCAGCACTTTCCATCTTTATTTTTAATAACTAATATTTCTTTTATCAAATGAACTTTGTCAACACTACATGAAAAATGGAGCGGTCTGAGATAATAGAAATAAAAAATAGATAAATAACAGATGGGCAGTACTGAAGGCGAGTAAATCACCCTGTGCAGATGGAATGCATTCCTGGTTGCTGGTAAATACTGGGGAGGGAATTAGTCACAAGTTATATCCGGGTGAACATAGAGGACTGGAAGACTATAAATATTACACCCTTACTCAAAAAGGGGAGATGGAAAACCTGGTAATTAATGCTGGTCAGTTTAATGCTGGTGATGGAGAAACTTTTAGAAACAAAAATCCAGGAAAACATTAACACCCACATTACCAAGTATACTGAAAAAGAAGAGCCAGCATGGGTTTATTAAGGGCAAATCATGTTTAACTAACTAGACTGACTTTTTTTGTTTGTGGGTTAACATAGAGAGTGGGATGAGGAAAGTGCGGTAGATGTTGTGTATTGGGAGTTTCAAAATGCAATTGGTAAAATTGGAGATCATGGGATAAAGGCAGAAAAGGGTCAGCAGCAGCGAGATACAAAATTGGATCAGGGTTACAATGAGAGAGTTGTGGTGAATGGCTTTTCTTCTTACTGGAGGGAGGTATAAAGTGGTTGTCCACAGAGTTCAGTACTGCTGCTTTTTATGTACATTAAGGCTTGTAATTGGGGGTACAGGGCACAATTTTGAAATTTTCAGCTGACAAAACTTTAAAGTGTAGATAAATCAGTGAAGAAAATAAGATTAGATTTTAATAGGACAGAGACACAGCTGGGAGAATGGACAGACTCATGACGGATGACATTCAGTGCAGCTAAGTGTGAGGTGATACATTTTGTCACGAAGAATGAGAAGGCACAATACATACCCACTTCAGGAGAGACAGGGAAGGAGGTAAAAGAGGAGGGGGTATGGAAATCAGGCAGAAGGATTTGATATACCTAAAGAAATTAGCATAGAAAGGGAGGAGGTTCTATGTGGTCTGACAGGCTTAAAAGTAGATAAATCTCCAGGCCTGGATGAAAGGTATCCCAAGCTGATGAGTGAGGCAAGGGAGAAGATAGCAGGGGCTCTGGCAATAATTTTCAATACCTCTCTGGCCACAGGAGAGGTGCCAGAAGACTGGAGGACAGCCAGTGTGTTACCGTTATTCAAGAAGGGAGGAAGGGATAAACCAGAGAATTACAGGCCAGTCAGTCTAACCTCAGTGGTGGGGAAACTATTGGAAGCAATTCTGAGGGACAGAATTAATCCACACTTGGAGAGGCAGGGACTAAACAAGGACAGTCAGCATGGTTTTGTTAAGGGGAGGTCATGTCTGACCAATTTGACTGAATTTTTTGAAGAGGTGACTAGGTGTGTAGATGAGGGCAATGCATTTGACATAGTTTGCTTGGACTTCAGCAAGGCGATTGATTAGGTCTTGCATGGGAGACTGATAACAAAGGTAAGAGCCCATGGGATCCAAGGCAAACTGGCAAATTGGTTCCAGAATTGGCTAAGTGGCAGGAAGCAGAGGATGATAGTCAAGGGGTGTTTTTGTGCCTGGATACCTGTGGAGTTCCACAGGGATTAATGTTGGGTCTGTTGCTGCTTGTGGTAAACAATTTAGACTCGAATGTAGGAGGGTTGATCAGTAAGTTCACGGATGATACGAAAATTGGTGGGGTGGTAAATAGTGAGGAGGATACCTTAGATTACAGGATGATATAGACGGGCTGATCAGTGGCAAATGGAATTTAATCCAGATAAGTGTGAGGTGATGCACTTGGGCAGGACAAACAAGGCACAGGAATACATGATGAAAGGTAGGACCCTGGGAAGTACCGAGGATCAGAGGGACCTTGGTGTGCATGTCCACCGGTCCCTTTAGGTAGCAGGACAGGTAGATAAGTTGGTTAAGAAGGTATATGAGATACTTGCCTTTATTAGCCGAGACATAGAATATAAGAGCAGGGAGGTTATGCTGGAACTGTGTAAAACGCTGGTAAGGCCACAGCTAGAGTATTGCATGTAGTTCTGGAATCCACATTATAGGAAGGATGTGGATATAGAGAGAGCGCAGAGGAGATTTACCAGGATGTTGCCTGGGCTGGAGAGTTTTAGTTATGAGGAGAGATTAGATAGAATAGGGTTATTTTCACAGGAGCAGAGGAGATTGAAGGGGGACATGATTGAGGTGTATAAAATTATGAGGGGCATAGATGGGGTAGACAGGAAGGAACTTTTCCCCTTGGTGAAGGAATCAATAACCATGGGGTATAGATTTAGGGTAAGGGGCAGGTGGTTTGGAGGGAATGTGAGGAAGAATTTTTTCACTCAGAGGATGATGGGAATCTGGAACTCACTGCCTGAAAGGATAGTAAAGGCAGAAACCCTCATAATATTTAAGAAGTATTTGGATGTGCACTTGCGATGCCATGGCATATGAGGCTATGGGCCTAGTGCTGGAAAATGGGATGAGAATAGTTCGGTGCTTGTTTGACCGGCACAGACTCGATGGGCCCAAGGACCTTTTTCTGTGTAGTAGACCTCTATGACATAAGAAATAGGACAATTTTAAGGGGGCATTTATGCAGAAATATTTGAAGATGGCAGGACAGGTTAAGAAAGCAGCTAATAAAGTGTATGTGATTCTCGGCTTTATATATAGAGACATTGAAAACAAAAGCCAGGAAATTATGCTGAACCAATGTAATTCACTAGTTCAGTACCAGCTGCAGTATGTTGTCCCATTTGGAGTGCCACACTTTAGGGAGGATGTGAAGGCTTTGGAGAGGGTATGAAAGAGATTTACTTGAATGATTGCAGGTTGATGGATCACCACCGGTGTATGGATAGTCTGGAGAAGCTGGTGATGTTTTCCTTGGAACAGATATGTCTAAGAGAAGGTTTGAGAGGGGTCTCATGGACAAGATGAGCTTAGACAGGGCTGGGAGAGAAACTGGAGAAAGATGAGAGTTCAGGGCTCAGACGAGGAGAAACCTTAGAGATAGTTTGGTTCAGTGAGATGGTGGAAGAGAGGGTCATGGCAGAGTCAACTGATTGAGTAGTCTCAATCTTAGTGATAAAGAAGTTGATGAGCTCCTTGCACTTGTTGTTGGAGGTGAGGATGGAGGAGGCAGAGGAGAGGGAGAGCACTTCAAAAGGAGCTAACTTGTGTTAGACATATTAAAAAGATTTGCCACAATGTGTTTGACATAAAGCTAATTTATCCAGATATTTATCCAGAATATTAACACCCATAAATGGGCTGGAGTTTATTAATATCACAGGAAAAGGACTCCACTGGATGTGATTAACAGCAAAATCCATCGCCTGGAGTCACTTGTGAACTTGGTGTCTCATCAGGGTGGATGGCTGAGTGAATCCTTTCCCAAACACGATCAAGGTGAACGGCCTCTCCCCAGTGTGAACTTGCTGGTATGTCATGCGGTGGGATATCCCCGGGTCTTTTATAGCACTTCCCACAGTCTGGACATTTAAATTATCTATCCTCACTGTGAACTTGCTGATGCGTCAGCAGAGTGTTTGACTGAGTGAATCCCTTCTCACACACAGTACAGGTGAATGGTCTCTCCCCAGTGTGAGTTCGCTGGTGTTTTGTGAGTTGAGATGATTGCTTGAACCCAGTTCCACAATGAGAGCACCTGAATGGTCTCTCATCAGTGTGAAAATGTTGATGAAGCATCAGTTCCCCAGAATTTTTTTAGCACTTCCCACAGTCTGGGCATTTAAAAGGTCTCTCCTCAGTGTGAACTTGCTGGTGTCTCAGCAGGGTAGATGACTGAGTGAATCTCTTCCCACACTCCATGCAAGTGAACGAGCTCTCCCCAGTGTGAATTCAATGGTGTTCAGTGAGGCCAGATGATCTCCCCTGAACCCAGTCCCACAGTGTGAGCACCTGAATGGTCTCTCATCTGTGTGAAAACGTTGATGGCGCATCAGTTCTCCTGAACTTTTATAGCACTTCCCACAGTCCAGGCATTCAAAAGGTCTCTCATCAGTATGAACACGTTGATGAGACATCAGTTCACTGGAACTTTTATAACACTTCCCACAATCTGAGCATTTAAAAGGTCTCTCATCAGTGTGAACACGTTGATGGGACAGCAGGTCACTGGAACCTTTATAGCACTTCCCGCAGTCTGGGCATTTAAAAGGTCTCTCAGCAGTGTGAACCCACTAGTGTTTCAGCTGGGATAACTGGGTGAAGCCCTTCCCACATATGGAGCAGGTGAACGGCCTCTCCCCAGTGTGGCTGCGTCGATGAGTTTCCAGCTCTGATGGGTGATTGAATCCCTTCCCACAGTCCCCACACTTACATGGTTTCTCCCCATTGTGACTGTGTTTGTGCTTCGACAGGCCAGATGACGGCTGAAGCCTCATCCACACACAGAGCACATGTACAATTTCTCTCCACTGAGAACGGTGCCTTTTCCTTCCATGTGCAACAGTCTATGCTATTCAGATTATGATAAATTGGGCGACTACATCAGATCCCAATGTGATATTTAGTTTGAGTTTCTTGATCACAATCCTCCCTTTCTAACCCCCTGTGAAATGGTGAAAGAGAGTTAATGTTTCAGAATGTGCAGACAGAATTACAGGGAAGAAAAACAGAGCATCATTTGATCGTCATTATAAGCTCAGAAGCAGAAAAGAAATGATCTCTGGTGAAGGAAAAATAGTTCATCAGCATGGGAAGATAAAGCTGGTAAACCAGCAGTAGAAACTTCATTCGGATACACTTGGTGGAAATAACAGTAAAATATCAGGCATGGTTAAAATACACCCATTATTAGAGGCAGACGAAGTTAGACAGTGACAGAGAGGTGACTGGGGAGGGCAAAGGTGAAACAGAGCAATAGATGAACATTGATTCAAATCCACGGTAAAGGAGCCACACTAGCCCCAGAGATATGGAACTCTCTAAAAGCACAGCACTAAAAGCTCTAAATTGTAGATGAATGCTCAATAAAACTCACTTCTGAAACGATTTCACTGTTTTCACATTTAAAATCTCCTGCTGGAGATGGCAGCTGGAAAGATATCAGAAACATTGGAGTCAGATGAAATTCTAGCAGCTTTCAAATCTTCTAGGAGATCTCAAATATCATAACCATCAGTCGACGATATTAATTCAGAAGAAATAGAATATTTTGAGTTTACAGCATGTAAACCTGTGAAAAGAGTTGTCAAAAGACATCAGTCAGTCCACATAAAAACTTGAAGCTAAAAGCAAAATACTGCAGTAGCTTAAAATCTGAAAACAAAAACAAAAATTGCTGGAAAAACTCAGCAGTTCTGACAGCATCTGTGGAGAGAGAAACAGAGTTTCGAGCTCAGATGACTCAGCTTCAGAATGCTCTGTCAGACCTGCTGAGTTTTTCCAGCAATTTTTGTTTTTGTTTCAGCATCAACTCTCCTTGGTCACTGCGACACTGAAGCCCCGCCCACTCTGTTGCGTCACAGGATGGCCACGCATGCGCTCTGCTCCCCGCTGAACTAAGATGGCGGCATTAACCTGGGACGGTTTCCGGGAAAAAGACCAAAGCTACAAAGACGGGAGTTTTAGGTTCTTATTCGGGGCTTGCGGCCTTCACAAGGTGTTTCTGAAGACTCCGCTTCCTCTCCTCCCCACCAATCGGCTCCGTTCCCTTCCTGCGACCCGGCCGCGTTCACCTGATTCCAAAACCGTCTGCAACATGACGCTGATCAGTGACACTGCGCAAGCTCGAGAGACAGGGTAATGCGCCTGCGCACTGGGCTCCTGCAGGGTGAATAGGGCACTTTCAGTTCCGCACGGAACGTTGGGTAAAAAGAGCGACATCGAAACTCCAAACTGGGAATAGAAAATAATTGTTATTCACTTGAGATACTTAACCAAAGAAGACAAAAATCTCAGTGAGTGGCTGCTCTGCCATGCTACATTTCCCGAAGTGATTTAAAGCACTGCTGTCCTGTGGGAATACATTGAGTTATCAACATTGTTTCTCCACTCACTCCTCCCTTGAAGGAGCTGATTCTAGCTGGGTTCAATTCCACAGTCACTGTTTTTTCTCTGATAGTTTATATTCACTGCTTTACAGAATGAAACAGCACAGATGGAAACCATTTGGCCCATCATGCCTGTGCTGGTTCTTTTGGAAAATCTATCCAATCAATTCCACAGCCCTGCTGGCAGAGACAGAACAATGAATATCTGCTGTAGTAATGCAAGAATTAATTGAACATGTTTTCTTCTGTGTGTTTCTCAGACACACTCACCCCTGTGGAAAGATCGATTGCCCAGTGTATTAAGCAGATATTAAGAATTCACAGGTTAGTTAAGCACACAGAATACCTGGTCAAACTTAATTCAATAATTCTACACTCCCCACACACCACAGTGACATTATAAGTAAAGGGCCAAGTTAAGGGAGTATCCCCGGTGTGATAGAGTGGATGAATTGTGGATTATAGTACTAAAGCAGTATTAACACTCTAAAACCACAAAATTACCAATTGGTTGGCGCATTTCAGTATGAAAGAATCCCAGATGATCCCAGATTACTGGAGAAAATTCTGAAGGAGAAAATCTATCTCCACTTGGAGAGGCAAGTTTTGATCAGGGATAATCAGCATGGCTTTATCAGAGAGAGGTCATGCCTAACAAATTTGATTGAATTTTTTGAGGAGGTGACCAGGTATGTAGATGAGGGTAGTGTAGTTGATGTCGTTTACATGGATTTCAGCAAAGCCTTTGACAAGGTCCCACATGAGAGACTTATAAAGAAGGCAAATGCACATGGGATACAGGGTAATTTGATAAGGTGGATTCAAAATTAGCTTAGTTGTAGGAGACAGAGGGTGATAACAGAAGGATGCTTTAGTGACTGAAAGCCAGTGTCCAATAGCGTACCACAGGGATCTTTGCTGGGTCCCCTATTATTCATCATTTATATAAATGACATAGATGACTATGTGGGAGGTAGGATTAGTAAGTTTGCAGATGACACAAAGATTGGCCGAGTGGTTAACAGTGAGGTTGAGTGTCTTAGGCGACAGGAACATATAGACGGGATGGTCAAATGGGCAGATAAGTGGCAGATGGAATTTAACCCTGAAAAGTGTGAGGTCATACACTTTGGAAGAAGTAATTTGACAAGGAAGTATTCAATGAATGGCATGACACTAGGAAGTTCTGAGGAACAAAGGGACCTAGGCATGTGTGTCCATAGATCTCTGAAGGCGAAGGGTCATGTTAGTGGGGCAGTGAAAAAGGCATATGGGACACTTGCCTTTATCAATCAAGGCATAGATTGCAAAAGTAGGGAGGTCATGTTGGAGTTGTAAAGAACCTTGGTGAGGCCACAGCTGGAGTACTGTATGCAGTTCTGGTCGCCACATTATAGGAAGAATATGATTGCATTGGTGGGGGTGCAGGGGAGATTCACCAGGATGTTGCCTGGGATGAAACATTTAAGTTATGAAGAGAGGTTGGATAGACTTGGGTTGTTTTCACTGGAGCAGAGAAGACTGAAGGGTGACCTGATCAAGCTGTACAAGATTATGAAGGGCATGAACAGGGAGCAGCTGTTTCCCTTAGTTGAAGGGTCAGTCACGAGGGGACACAAGTTCAAGGCGAGGGACAGGAGGTTTAGGGGGGATGTGAGGGAAACCTTTTTACCCAGAGTGTGGTGACGGTCTGGAATGCGGTGCCTGGGAGGGTGGTGGAGGTGGGTTGCCTCACATACTTTAAAAAGTACCTGGATGAGCACTTGGCACGTCATAACATTCACGGCTATATGCCAAGTGCTGGTAAATGGGATTAGGTAGGTAGGTCAGGTGTTTCGCACGTGTCGGTGCAGATTCAGTGGGTCGAAGGGCCTTTTCTGCACTGTGTGATTCTGTGACATGTGAAGTGAGAGGCCATGTCCACTGGACCTATTAAAGCCACATCACAGTTAAATTCATTGGGGTTTATGTTCACTGTATCAGAATGTTGCTGTGTCTTTGTTTCCCCATGAGAGCTGTAACATCCTATGAAATACCCACCACAATATTTAGCCCAGAAATCTGAGGTAATTGTGATCACATCCCTTCAAACCCTTGCAGACAGAATCTCCAACTATTCTGAAAGATCTTTTGGTTGTAATTCCTTCAGTGAAAACCAACCTCTCTGGCAAAACACAGCTTCTCTACAGCAGAAAGGAAGCCATTCACCCGCCAATTCAAACTCCACAGGAGTTAGTGAAGAGGGTGATGGTAATAACCAAGCAGACTGATTCAGCAGGAAAGCTGCTCCAGAGGAGATTCCATGGGATCTACCCAAAACTCCATCATTGGCAGCAGTATGACAGACTCCAGTTAAGACTGATTTAAAAACTTGTCAGGACCGTGACCTTATGTGACTCTGGTCAAAGAGGCTGTATACCATAGGAAAGTCTTCCCCTTTGCCCTCGCAGCAAGATTTACCCATCCTATATCGTAAGGTTTCCTATCCAAGGATGGCTCTAATTTGATTTGAATCACATCTCAATGCCTTAGAATTTTGTTTATGGGTCAAATTAGGGGAGTGTTTCTATGCTTCAAGTCCTCGATTTGTTACATAATTACTAATGGTGGCTGAGGATGCATCATGATGTCCATCACCACCCGAATCTGCGTCTCATCTGTGTCCAAATTAAGCCAGCTTCTGCCAAATGAAAGGTCCCATTAACATGTCCCATCTTAATGCTGTCCCTGGGAAACATTGCAGATTGATTATATAGTCCCACAACCCACAGTAAAAGGAGGTGACTGGTATATTCTGGTAGTTATAGATATGTTTACCTGGTGGATTGAAGCTTTCACGGTCTGTAAAATTGATGCAGTCACTACAGTTGAAATCTTGTGGGAACAGACCTTAATCAGATGGGGCTTTCTGAAAAGGATAGACGGTGATAATGGTTCTCATTTCGCTGCAGACGTAATGCAGCAGCTCTTTCATCTTGTGGGTGTGGGACAACATTTCAACATCCCCAACCACCCAGAGTCCAGCGTGATGGTCAGGAGCTTTAATCACTGTGGAAATGACACTGAAAAAGCCATCATGAAGGGAGCTGATGATCTGGTCAAGCCCAATGACTGGGTCACTGTCGTGCCTCTTGCCTGGCTTCTTAATGACCATTCACTCCACCCCTGTTCACTCCCCTGGTCACAGACCATTTCAGCTCATGACAGGTCTGCAAATCCAGATTGTGAATTCCCCCCACCGGGGTCCCACTCACCACTACTACTCGGCAGACTCATGAACAGTTTCTCCAGAACCTCCCTGCTAGAGGCAGTGGAGAAGATGCATGCTGCCCATCTCAAAACTCCAGGGAGAACCACCCCACCCATTACATTAACTGTTCAATGGGAGACAAATTCATGTTAAAAACATTGCCAATATGGGGTGGGGCTGGGAAACCAATTGGGAAGGTCCACATGATGCTCTGAATAATTGAGAGAATCAAATCTTATATTTGGTAATTGGAAACAAGGAAAGGAATCACAATATCTATATTGCCAAGGAGATCAGTGCAAAATGAAAAATCAGATAACCAGATGTAGAATAGTGCTTTGTTTGCTTTTATCCAACAGGAACAAGATGACATAAAAGCAAAATAGTGCAGATGCCGGAAATCAGAAACAAAAACAGAACATGCTAGAAAAACTCAGCAGGTCTGACAGCATCTGTGGGGAGAGAAACAGAGTTAACATTTAGAGTCTGTATGACTCTTTCATAGCTAAAGGGGAGTAGAAATGTGATTAAATTTACACTGTTTAAGTGGGGTGGAGCAGGTGAAGCTGAATAGAAGGACAAGATGTGGATGGTCATCATGCCCCTGGACTGTGTCCAGACTGAAGAGTTATTCCTGCTGTATGATCCTCCCACCAGATTGTGGTGCTTTGTGATGTTCTGGGGTTGTGAACGGCATTATATCAATGCAAGTCTTTTTTCCAAGTTGCTGACAACACTCACTCTCCCAATGTTGATGTCTGGAGATTTTGATGTTTGCCCCATATGCCCAAACCCAGGTCATTTCTCTACACTGGGGAGAGCAATGGTCCCAACACTGACCCTGGGGGACACCAGTGTTTACATCCCTCCAGTCTGAAGAACATCCATTAACCACTGCTGTCTGTTTCTGTCCTTTCCCAACCTTCTATCCCCGCTGCCCCAATCCCTTTAATACCATGAGCTTTAACTTTATCAACAAGCCTCCTGTCCGGCTCCTTATCAAACAACTTCTGACAATCCATCCACACAACATCCACTGGATTTCCTTGCTCACTGCACTGTGTTATTCCCTCAGATAACCCCTGTGTCTGTCCTGAATGAATCCATCTCATTAACAAATGTTGAGATTCAGGGACAGACTCTCCCACTCAGCCCTCAAGTCCCTTTCCCTTATTCCTGTTGGTCTGAAGCTCACCATAGACCCCAGGGCTGGGTTCATGGTGAAACGGATGGTCCTGAGTTGCCTTTAGAAAATAAGCAGCAATTTAACTCATCAGTTACAATATTTAACAGAACAAAATTGATCAAAGGTTCTGAGAAAACATTCTCCAAATTTTTATGACATGGCGCTGAGATTGTTCTTGATGGTTTCATGGTGGTCACCATTACTTGGTGTAGCCTGGGTTTATTTTATACACATTCCTGCCCATCGCTATCCCTGAGGCACTTGACCCCCACCCAGAATCTCCATCCTATTGGAGAAAACTCAGTCTGAGATTAGGAATTTAATCTGAGATTAGGGATTTAAATGGTGGCTCGAACAACCCAGCATTCACCAATGGCAGAATCAACCCTATCTCATAAAAACCAGAGCCCAAAATAAAACAGTGAACATTATCCCCCAGACCCGAATAAAGAACAGTGAACATTATCCGTTCCCCCACCCCCACAAACCCAAATATAAAACAGTGAACATTATCCCCCAGATCCGAATATAAAACAGTGAACATTATCCCCCAGACCCGAATATAAAACAGTGAACTTATCCCCCAGACCGAAATATAAAACGGAACATTATTCCCCAGATCCAAATATAAAAAAGTGAACATTATCCCCAAACCCAAATATAAAACAATGAACATTATCACCCAGACCCAAATATAAAACAGTGAACATTATCCCCCAGACCTGGATATAAAATAGTGAACATTATCCTCCAGACCCAAATATAAAACAGTGAACATTATCCCCCAGACCCGAATATAAAACAGTGAACATTATCCCCAGACCCAAATATAAAACAGTGAACATTATCCCCAGACCCAAATATAAAACAGTGAATATTATCCCCCAGACCCGAATATAAAACAGTGAACGTTAGTTCTGGGAGCTGCCCTGAGACTGTGACAATCCAATATTCCAGATGAGCTCATTCCAGGAACTGGATTTAAGGACCCAATTATTGGAGACCAGCTGACACCCCCCTTCAAACTTGCCTCATGTGAGGGACTGCACCAATGAGGTTCAGGAATGATACAACCAGAGTCACATGACAGGTGTGTTATCGAGCAAAGCATCACAATGTTGAAGATGTGTTTCAGGTATCTGGATAGGTCTGGAGGTGATCTTCAGTATTTGGCAGCCATGGACTCCAGAATAATAGTGATGTGCTGTACCCTCACAACATTGCATAGCAGAGGAGGAGGAGGAGGAAGGGACAGACTCAGTTAGTGGGAGATGAGGCAGCCTGTCAGGTACTGTCTGGGAGTGGTGGGTGAGGCCGGTTAAAGGGTCAGAAGTGAGAATGCTTTGAGTGGAGTTCCCACTTGCAGGTCTCCTTTCTCCATCATCCCTCTCCTATACCAGCCTCACATCATTTCTCCCTCTCCTAGACCAGCTGGTATCACCCTGGTCAATATTCTCTGCACCCTCCAGTGTCTCTATATCCTTTTCATAATATGGTGGCCAGAACCATAAGCAGTACTCTAAGTGTGGTCTTACCAAGGCTTGATACAGATTCAGCTTTACTTCTGTACATTTCAATTCTATTCCTCTAGAAATAAATCCTATTGCTTGGTTTGCTGTTTTATGGCCTTGCTTACCTGGGGCACTGCTTTTATTGTTTGGGGTGTTTGCACTCTGAGATCCCTTTGTTCCTCTGCTCCACCCAGACTCACACCTTTTCCTACCATGGATATGAAGCTGACTGGTCTATAATTCCCTGGGCATATTCTGTCTACCATTTTAAATATAGGAGTTACGTTAGCTATTTGCCAGTCTTCAAGCACTACATCTTTTTAATGAATGATTAAATCTGTGTAGTGAGGCTTCTGCTATCTCTTCCCTAGATTTAAACAAAAATCTGTGGTTGCAATCCATTCGGATCTGAGACTTTATTCTCTTTGAGTTTGATTTGTTTCTTTAATACAGCCCCTTTCTGGACTTTAAATTGACTTATCTCATGACTCATCTCATCATTCAATGTCACATCTCCCTGTTCTATCTCCCTGGTAAATACTGAAACACATTAATTATTGAATATTTCTGTCATCTCTCTATCGTTCCCTGTGGTATTATCCTGCCTAATCCCTTAATGATCCTATTCCCATTCCAGCCTTCCTCTTTTACTGATGTTGTCAACATCCTTCCACCTACATAAGATGGTGGACGTGCAGCAAATCAAACCGTTGGGGATGGGGGAGCTTCATATGGTTCACTTTTACTGATGGCTGAAGAGACCAATCTGTGAGAGGCAGGTTCTGCCACAGGTGGCACATATGAAATGGTTCTCAGGTGCGGTTGTGGGTTGTTGTTTTCAGTGTTGGCACCTGTTGCCAAGTCACTGTAATGACCGTCCTCCATCCTGTGAATATACCCGAGCCAGTGAAGTCACCTCTGCTTGATGACAGCCAGCACACTTGGGAGATTTGTCTTTGAGAGGACAACCGCATTCCTGATTCTGTCCCTGAGACGCCCAGAATGTGCCTCAAACAGCGAAGGTGAAAGTTGTTGACTTCCTTTCCTGATCACTGTAAATCGTCCATGTTTCACAGGCAGATAACAAGGTGCTGAGGTCACAGGCCTCATAAACCAGCATCTTGGTGCTGAGAGGCAGCTTGATGTTATTCCATGGACAATTCGTGAGTTGGCCAGAAGTGGAACTGCTTTCCCTATGCATGTATCGAGCTCTGCATTGAGTAACAGATTGTCTGTCACTGTGGACCCAAGGTCACAGATTTCACTGACCACTTCCAGCGGGGTGTTATTTAGTGTGATATTTAGATTGAAGATATGACACCATGTCCCCAAACCACAGTTTTCTTGATGTTTACAGTAAGGGAGAACAAGTTACAGACATGGGAGAGACAGTGCATGAGTTCTTGTAAATGAGTTTGTGTGTGAGTCGGGAGCACGGCAACATCACTATAGCAGAGGTCTGTGATCGAAATTGGCTCTATTTTTTTGACTTCACTTTCAGGTTGTAGAGTTTGCCATCTGATCGAGTATGCAGGGAAACTCCTTCCATATCTGCAGGGAAGGCCAAGTTCACGAACATGGAAAAGAAAATACCAAACAAAGTGGGGGCTCGGACCCAGCCATGTTTCACTCCATTCTTCACCCTGAAACTGTCAGAGGTGGAGCCATCAAACTGTACAGTACAGGGTATGTTGTTATGAAAGGAGCGGATGAGACTGAGGAGCCTTGATGGACAAAGCTTTTGCTGCAATCTCCTCTATCACCTTTGTTTTTGTGTATGATGATGATTTTTGTGTCACTCATGTCCTGCGAATGGATCCTACCTTCCAACAGAGAAGGAAGAAATCATGAAGATGTAGCAGTAAACAGGAGTTGCTGCGCTTGAGAATTTTGGATGGAATTCCATCCTTGTCGGGTGTCTTTCAGTTTGTCCAACTCAACCATAAAGGAAGCTGTGGGAAATAGTTAAACGGAGATTGAGAAATGTCTGTCTCATGAGAGTTCCTTGATAATTTAATTTCAGAATGAAGTTGTCACTGTATGTAATGTGCAAGAAAGTCAGAATTGTCAGCAAGGATTAATCAGCATTTTCTGATTAGAGATGTTAATCAGTGGAACCTTCCAGACACTGAATTGTAGAGTTTGCACCAAAGATCAATTTTGGATTGAAGTAAAAGTTCACAATTTTAGTGTTTATAGTTCCTGGTGAGAGTTCTTGAGTTAAAGCGAAAAGGTGCTTTTAAAAAGGGACATTAGAACCCTGAAAATCGGTGACATCTCCAGAATATTAAACTCCAGCCAGTTAGAGAGATTGTTAACATCAGCAGAAACAAACCCAGACTATCAATCCAGGATGTGATTAACAGCAGCAAAATGAACAAAATCCAACTCCTGCAGTCACTTATGAAGTTGCTCATGTGTCACTAGACTGCAGGAGCGAGTGAATCCCTTCCCACACACACAGCAGGTGAACGGTCTCTCTCCAGTGTGAACTCGCTGGTGCACAAAGAAAGCAGATGAACACCTGAACCTCTTTCCACAGTCAGTGCAGCTGAATGGCTTCTCCTCAGTGTGAATTTGCTGGTGTGACTTAAGGGTGGATGATACAGTGAATCCCTTTCCACACACAGAGCAGGCGAATGGTCTCTCCCCAGTGTGAACTCGCTGGTATTCAACAAGGGCGTATGACTGCTTGAAACTCTTCCCGCAGGAAGTGCAGCTGAACGGCCTCTCCCCAGTGTGAACTCGCTGATGACTCACCAGGCTGGATGACTGAGTAAATCCCTGCCCACACACTGAGCAGCTGAATGGCTTCTCCTCAGTGTGAACTCGCTGGTGTTCTTCAAGGGTGAATGAAAACCTGAACCTCTTTCCACAGGAAGTGCAGCTGAATGGCTTCTCCTCAGAGTGAATTCGCTGGTGAGTCACCAGGTTGGATGACTTTGTAAATCCCTTCCCACACATGGAGCAGGTGAAAGGTCTCTCCCCAGTGTGAACTCACTGATGTTGAGGTCAGATGAAGTCCTGAACCTCTTTCCACAGGAAGTGCAGCTGAATGCCCTCTCCTCAGTGTGAATTCTCAGGTGTAACATTAGGCAGGTAGGCTGAGTAAATCCCTTGCCACACATGGAACAGATGAACGGCCTCTCCCCAGTGTGACTGCATTGATGGTTTTCCAGCAGGGATGGGTAATCAAAACCTTTACCACAGTCCTCACATTTCCATTGTTTTTCCACTGTGCTGGCCCAGGTGTGACTGCGTCGATGATATTCCAGCAGGGATCTATAACTGAATCCTTTACCACAGTCCTCGCATTTCCACGGTTTCTCCATGGTACCGGTATCCTTGTGTCTCTCCAGGCTGGACAATCAGTTGAAGTCTCATCTACACATAGAACACGTGTACAGTTTCTCCCCCACTGGAAATGGTGTGATGTTTGTTCAAGCTGTGAATCTTGCTAAAATCCCTTCCACAGTCAGTGCACTGTAATGCTGTCAATCAGAGGCTTGGTGGGGGGGGGGGGGGGGAGGGAATTTTGGCTTGGTGCTTTTCCAGTCACACTGATGTTTGAAATCTTCTCCCACAGACAGAGCAGACTCTCCTTCCACATTCAAAGACCGATGTTATTCAGGTCCTGATGAACTGACTGACTGTCAGTTCTTGACATGAAGTTTGGTTTGAGTTTCCCATCTGTAAGTCCTCTCCTAATATTATCATTTATAAGGAGATTACACAAGTCATCACTTTAAATCCAAGGCAGAAATCGGGAACAGACAATTCTAGTTTCTGTGGAACATTTTTTCCCCTCTTGTTTCCCCAAAGCTGTAAATCACACACACAATCCCTCCTCCATGGGCTGAAATCCAAACCCATCTCACCATTTCTTTCCTCCACTCCCAGTTTTCTCCCTCCCTCTCCTCTGCCTGGGTTCAGTTCTCCAGCTCCTGTCTGCAGACTGACAAAATCAATGAGTCTTATTGGGGTTTGGGGCCTCCAGCGGGTGTTTCTGAATCCTCCCCGCCCACCTCCCAGGGTTTCCTTCTTTCCCACAGATCAGATTCCTCATTGATTTGAGCCCAAAGTGTAACCTCTTATTTATTGTGCCCCCTCCCCCATCCTCTGATATGAACCATCCTCCACTCGCTGACCCAGGATGGCGGCCGTTAACCTGGGGGAAAAAAAAACAAAAAACTGCGGATGCTGGAAATCCAAAACAAAAACAGAATTACCTGGAAAAACTCAGCAGGTCTGACAGCATCGGCGGAGAAGAAAAGAGTTGATGTTTCGAGTCCTCATGACCTTTCAACAGAACTGGGTGAATCTTAGGAAAGGGCTGGTTTAAGGTCGGGTGGGGGGGGTGGGGTGGGGACTGAAGTTGGGGGTGGGGGTGGTGTGGTTGTAGGGACAAGCAAGCAGTGATAGGAGCAGATAATCAAAAGATGTCACAGCTAAAACTACAAAAGAACACAGAGGTGTTGAAGGTAGTGATATTATCTAAACGAATGTGCTAATTAAGAATGGATGGCAGGACACTCAAGGTACAGCTCTAGTGGGGATGGGGTGGAAAGACTAGCGGTGCATAAAAGATTTAAAAATAACAGAAATAGGTGCAAAAAGAGAAATCTATATAAATTATTGGAAAAAACAAAAGGAAGGGGGAAGAAACAGAAAGGGGGTGGGGATGGAGGAGGGAGTTCAAGATCTAAAATTGTTGAATTCAATATTCAGTCTGGAAGGCTGTAAAGTGCCTAGTCAGAAGATGAGGTGCTGTTCCTCC
Source organism: Carcharodon carcharias (assembly GCF_017639515.1). Lineage (NCBI taxonomy): Eukaryota > Metazoa > Chordata > Chondrichthyes > Lamniformes > Lamnidae > Carcharodon > Carcharodon carcharias. Next base: position 14,003,487 of record NC_054493.1, read on the forward strand.
AGTTTGCATTGGGCTTCACTGGAACAATGCAGCAAGCCAAGGACAGACATGTGGGCAAGAGAGCAGGGTGGAGTGTTAAAATAGCAAGCTACAGGGAGGTTTGGGTCATTCTTGCAGACAGACAGGTGTTCTGCAAAGCGGTTGCCCAGTTTACGTCTGGTGTCTCCAATGTAGAGGAGACCGCATTGGGAGCAACGAATGCAGTAGACTAAGTTGGGGGAAAAGCAAGTGACATGCTGCTTCACTTGAAAGGAGTGTTTGGGCCCTTGGACGGTGAGGAGAGAGGAAGTGAAGGGGCAGGTGTTGCATCTTTTGCATGGGCATGGGGAGGTGCCATAAGTGGGGGTTGAGGAGTAGGGGGTGATGGAGGAGTGGACCAGAGTGTCCCGGAGGGAACGATCCCTACGGAATGCCGCCAGGAGGGTTGAAGGGAAGATGTGTTTTGTGGTGGCATCATGCTGGAGTTGGCGGAAATGGCGGAGGATGATCCTTTGAATGCGGAGGCTGGTGGGGTGATAAGTGAGGACAAGGGGGACCCTATCATGTTTCTGGGAGGGAGGAGAAAGCGTGAGGGCGTATGCGCGGGAGATGGGCCGGACACGGTTGAGGGCCCTGTCAACGACGGTGGGTGGAAAACCTCGGTTAAGGAAGGAGGACATATCAGAGGAACTGTTTTTGAAGGGAGCTCCATCAGAACAGATGCGACGGAGGCGAAGGAACTGAGAGAATGGGATGGAGTCCTTACAGGAAGCGGGGTGTGAGGAGCTGTAGTCGTAGCTGTGGGAGTCGGTAGGCTTGTAATGGATATTGGTGGACAGTCTATCACCAGAGATTGAGACAGAGAGGTCAAGGAAGGGAAGGGAAGTGTCAAAGATGGACCATGTGAAAATGATGGAGGGGTGGAGATTGGAAGCAAAATTAATAAATTTTTCCAAGTCATGACGAGAGCATGAAGCAGCACCGAAGTAATCATCAATGTACCGGAGAAAGAGTTGTGGAAGGGGGCCGGAGTAGGACTGGAACAAGCAATGTTCCACATACCCCATAACGAGACAGGCATAGCTGGGGCCCATGCAGATACCCATAGCCACACCTTTTATTTGGAGGAAGTGAGAGGAGTTAAAGGAGAAATTGTTCAGTGTGAGAACAAGTTCAGCCAGACAGAGGAGAGTAGTGGTGGATGGGAATTGTTCGGGCCTCTGTTCGAGGAAGAAGCTAAGGCCCCTCAGACCATTCTGGTGGGGGATGGAGGTGTAGAGGGATTGGATGTCCATGATGAAGAGGAACCAGTTGGGTCCAGGGAACTGGAAATTGTTGATGTGACGTAAGGTGTCAGAGGAATCACGGATGTAGGTGGGAAGGGACTGGACAAGGGGAGCGACAAGGGAATCAAGATAACGAGAAATGAGTTCTGTGGGGCAGGAGCAGGCTGACACAATCTGTCTACCGGTACAGTTCTGTTTGTGGATTTTGGGTAGGAGGTAGAAGTGGGCCATCCGAGGTTGGGCGACTATCAGGTTGGAAGCTGTGGGAGGAAGATCTCCAGATGAGATGAGGTCAGTGACAGTCCTGGAAACAATGGCTTGATGTTCAGTGGTGGGGTCATGGTCCAGGGAGAGGTAGAAGGAAGTTTCTGCGAGTTGACGCTCAGCCTTCGCGAGGTAGAGGTCAGTGCACCAGACAACAACAGCACCACCCTTGTCAGCGGGTTTGATAACAATGTTGGGGTTGGGCCTGAGAGAAAGATCAAACCCGTTGACAAGGGTGGTGCTGTTGTTGTCTGGCGCACTGACCTCTACCTCGCAGAGGCTGAGCGTCAACTCACAGACACTTCCTCCTACCTCTCCCTGGACCATGACCCCACCACTGAACATCAAGCCATTGTTTCCAGGACTGTCACTGACCTCATGTCCTCTGGAGATCTTCCTCCCACAGCTTCCAACTGATAGTCGCCCAACCTCGGACGGCCCGCTTCTACCTCCTACCCAAAATCCACAAACAGAACTGTCCAGGTAGATCGATCGTGACAGCCTGCTCCTGCTCCATGGAACTCATTTCTCGTTATCTTGACTCCCTTCTCTCTCCCCTTGTCCAGTCCCTTCCCACCTACATCCGTGATTCTTCTAACACCTTACATCACATCAACAATTTCCAGTTCCCTGGCCCCAACCACTTCCTCTTCACCATGGACGTCCAATCCCTCTACACCTCCATCCCCCACCAGGATGGTCTGAGGGCCCTGAGCTTCTTCCTCGAACAAAGGCCCGAACAATCTCCATCCACCACTACTCTCCTCCATCTGGCTGAACTTGTTCTCACACTGAACAATTTCTCCTTTAACTCCTCTCACTTCCTCCAAATAAAAGGTGTGGCTATGGGTACCCGCATGGGCCCCAGCTATGCCTGTCTCTTTATGGGGTATGTGGAACATTCCTTGTTCCAGTCGTACTCCAGCCCCCTTCCACAACTCTTTCTCCGGTACATCGATGATTACTTCGGTGCTGCTTCATACTCTCGTCAGGACTTGGAAAAATTTATTAATTTTGCTTCCAATCTCCACCCCTCCATCATTTTCACATGGTCCATCTTTGACACTTCCCTTCCCTTCCTTGACCTCTCTGTCTCAATCTCTGGTGATAGACTGTCCACCAATATCCATTACAAGCCTACCGGCTCCCACAGCTACCTCGACTACAGCTCCTCACACCCCGCTTCCTGTAAGGACTCCATCCCATTCTCTCAGCTCCTTCGCCTCCGTCGCATCTGATCTGATGGAGCTCCCTTCAAAAACAGTTCCTCTGACATGTCCTCCTTCCTTAACTGAGGTTTTCCACCCACCGTCGTTGACAGGGCCCTCAACCCTGTCCGGCCCATCTCCCGAGTATACGCCCTGATGCCTTCTCCTTCCTCCCTGAAGCATGATAGGGTCCCCCTTGTCCTCACTTATCACCCCACCAGCCTCCGCATTCAAAGGATCATCCTCCGTCATTTCCACCAACTCCAGCATGATGCCACCACCAAACACATCTCCTCTTCACTGCCCTGCCCCCCCCCACCCCAGCCCCTCGGCGGCATTCTGTAGGGATCTTTCCCTACGGGACACCCTGGTCCACTCCTCCATCACCCCCTACTCCACAACCCCCACCTATGGCACCTCCCCATGCCCATGCAAAATATGCAACACCTGCCCCTTCACTTCCTCTCTCCTCACTGTCCAAGGGCCCAAACACTCCTTTCAAGTGAAGCAGCATTTCACTTGCATTTCCCCCAACTTAGTCTACTGCATTCGTTGCTCCCAATGCGGTCTCCTCTACATTGGAGATCAAACTTAAACTGGGCGACCGCTTTGCGGAACATCTGCGGTCTGTCCGCAAGAATGACCCAAACCTCCCTGTCACTTGCCATTTTAACACTCCACCCTGCTCTCTTGCCCACATGTCTGTCCTTGGCTTGCTGCATTGTTCCAGTGAAGCCCAACGCAAACAGGAGGAACAGCACCTCATCTTCCAACTAGGCACTTTACAGCCTTCCAGACTGAATGTTGAATTCAACAACTTTAGATCTTGAACTCCCTCCTCCATCCCCACCCCCTTTCCATTTCTTCCCCCTCCCTTTTGTTTTTTTCCAATAATTTATATAGATTTCTCTTTTCCCACCTATTTCCATTATTTTTAAATCTTTTATGCCTTGCTAGCCTTTCCACCCCAGCCCCACTAGAGCTATACCTTGAGTGCCCTACCATCCAATCTTAATTAGCACATTCGTTTAGATAATATCACCACCTTCAACACCTCTTTGTTCTTCTGTTCTGTTGTCTGTGACATCTTTTGATTATCTGCTCCTATCACTGCTTGTTTGTCCCTACAACCACACCCCCTCCACTTCTCCCCCACCCCCTTAAACCAGCTTATATTTCACCCCTTCCTTGGATTCACCCAGTTCTGTTGAAGGGTCATGAGGACTCGAAACGTCAACTCTTTTCTTCTCCGCCGATGCTGCCAGACCTGCTGAGTTTTTCCAGGTAATTCTGTTTTTGTTTTGCCGTTAACCTGAGCCTGTTCCCGGGAGGGAGAAGCCCCGCAGCTGCAAACCAGGAGCTGATAATTATTCCTCAGGGAGGGTTTGCGGATCCACAAAGTGTTTCCAAATCCTCCCACCCACCGCCTCGCTCTGACTCCGATTCTCCGGAACAAACAGGCGCTTCGTTCCACAAGGCCATCGATCGCAATGCGCATGCTCCAGACTCTTTGACAGTGCACCTGCGCACGGTGCCCCGCTGCACGGCGCATTCCCTAGCTCACTGAACTCGCCTGATAGACAGTTGTTCTGGACCAATAGAAGCTGGGGGCGGGTCTGGAGGACAGAGCGGGAGAGGCTGGTTCTTCAACCAATCGGAGTTAATGAGGGGCGGGGCTGAGCCCGGATCTCCCTCATTGGCTGAAACTCTGCATCATTTCAAAAGCTAATTTATTGCAAACTCCAGGAGAAAACTGGACCCTTCTGTTTGTGGCTTTAAACAGATGAAACCCTGTGGGTGTGGAGCAAACATTTCAACATTTGTTAGTGAAATGTGGGAACATGATGAAACAATGTACAAACAATTAAAGTGCTGAATTCAAGAGCAACTGGGCAGATCGGAAATGTCATCATTAGAATAAGGAGAGCCCCTGGTTTCAATAAATGAAGTGACAGGGCTAGGACAGAAACGTAGAAACTAGGAGCAGGAGTAGGTCATTCAGCCCTTCGAGCCTGCTTTGCCATTCATGACAATCATCCAACTCAATGGCCTGCTCCCGCTTTCTCCCCATATCATTTGATCCTTTTAGCTCCAAGAACTATATCTGACTCCTTCTTGAAAACATAAAATGTTTTGGTCTCAACTACTTTCTGTGGTAATGAATTCCACAGGCTCACCATTCTCTGGGTGAAGACATTTCTCCTCATCTCAGTCCTAAATGGTCTACCCCAATTCCTCAGACTGTGACCCCTGGTTCTGGACTTCCCCACCATTGGGAACATCCTTCTTGCATCTAGTCCTGTTAGAATTTTATAGGTTTTTTTATAGGAGATTCCCCCCTCATTCTTCTGAACTCCAGCAAATATAATCCTAACTGACTCAATCTCTCCTCATATGTCAGTCCCGCCATCCCAGGAATCAGTCTGGTGAACCTTTGTTGCACTCCCTCTATCACAAGAACATCCTTCCTCAGATAAGGAGACCAAAACTGCACACAATATTCCAGGTGTGGTCTCACCAAGGGCCTGTATAATTGCAGCAAGACATCCCTGTTCCTGTACTCGAATCCTCTGGCTATGAAGGCCAACATACCATTTGCCTTCTTTACCGCCTTCTGCACCTGCATGCTTACCTTCAGCGACTGGTGTACAAGGACACCCAGGTCTCGTTGTACATTCCCCTCTCTCAATTTATAGCCATTCAGATAATAATCTGCCTTCCTGTTTTTGCCACCTAAGTGGATAACTTCACATTTATCCACATTATACTGCATCTGCCATGCATTTGCCCACTCATTCAGCTTGTCCAAATCACAATGAAGCATCTCTGCATCCTCCTCACGGGTCACCCTCCCACCCAGCTTTGTGTCATCTGCAAATTTGGAAATATTACATTTAGTTCCCTCATCTAAATCATTAATATATATTGTGAATAACTGGCGTCCCAGGACCGATCCCTGTGGTACCCCACTAGTCATTGCCTGCCAATCGGAAAAAGACTCATTTATTCCTACTCTTTGTTTCCTGTCTGCCAACCAGTTTTCTATCCATCTCAATACACTACCCCCAATCCCAATTTTACACAATAATCTCTTATGTGGGACTTTGTCCTAAGCCTTCTGAAAGTCCAAATAAACCACATCCACTGGCTCGCCCTCATCAATTCTACTAGTTACATCCTCGAAAAATTCCAGTAATTTGTCAAGCATTAATTCCCTTTCATAAATCCATGCAGGTTAGGGAGAAGGTTAATGAAGTTCAGCTCTTTCTTTGACCGGATTTCCGTTTGTCCCTTTCACCATGTTCACCTTCATTGTTTTCCATTTTCCTCCTGGTGTTTGACAAGTCATTTACCAAAATTCAAACACTACCATTAACACTCCTGCTGTCTTATGTTTTGTCAAACTTCTCCTTGGCTCCCACCTATCCTGACTTTGTATTTTGCTCCACCTGCTTCACCCCTTCTTAAACAGTATAAGATCCATCACATTTCTATTCCTCTTTAGCTCTGAAGAAGGGTCATACAGACCCAAAATGTTAGCTCCGTTTCTCTCTCCACAGATGATGCCAGACCTGCTGAGTTCTTCCAGCATTTTCTGGTTTCATTTCAGATTTCCAGCATCTGCAGTATTTTGTTTTTATCTTAGGGAGAAGGTTAATACTTTCATCATTCAGAACAGCACAGACTATAAAGGAATAACTGATCTCAAAGACAATCTCTTGTAGTTTGTGTGGACCAGATGTGCTGAATCAGTTTTAAAGGAGTTAAATTATCTATGTTTTCTAGATTGGACAATCATGTTAAAATGTGGAACTCAGATGGGATATCAATTGGTGTGTTGTGGAAAGATCTGGATCCAAGTGATAGGGTTTCAGAACTGCTTCTTGTGATAAAAGTAGTTCCATGGCTATCTGTTAGCAAGACTGATGGAAGTAATTAAAGTGGAGAACATAGATGTGTTGGAGGATGATGTACACAAGGAATTTGTGAACAATCTGAGGAGAATAGTGAAGGAAAGAAAGGGATCTTAAAAACAGCAGATACTTTGTGTTGTTCCAGAAGAAGTGGGGCCTGGATGTGTAGATGTCAGGTTTTACACAGCACACGGTCAGCCTGTGGTTTCACTCTGGATGAAGAATCTCTGAATGGTACCATTCAAACCACTCAATGAGATTCTCAGAGAACCAACATCGTCTGCTCAGACAGAGGAAGGTATGTGTTACAGCTAATGAGAAGCAGCACACACACTCACAGACACCCATGAACACACAACCGCATACTCGTACACAGCGAACCACATTCACACACTCACACAGAAATACTTCCTGTCCCATCAGGTGGACAAGAGCAGACTGCATCATACTGAGGATAAAGTATCAGTGTCTGTAAGGACCACAACGTTAGAGGAACTCAAGTAAACATTATCCTCCAGTGACTATGAGTGGTTTTGTTCATGCAATTCCACTGTTTTCTCTGAACCTTAAATCAACATTAAATAACATTTGGGACATAGGAAACAGCAAACAATAACATTGAACATTCTATTGTCACACTGGGTGATCATCCCCAGTGGGAGATAGTGTAAAATACAAAACAACATCCTGAGATAATCACAGCATCTACTTTCCTCCTGGTTTGCTTGATGGAGAGAATGCTAAGACAGGTTACAATGACAAAGAATATAATTGAAATGCAAATAGTCATTCGGCAGTACAGAACTTAAATATTGCTGAAGAAAGACACGTGTCGAAGCTTTTCATCTTGTATTCATCAGGACAATTCGCAAGAGTGCCAAATGTAAAAGGAACAACAATTTATACTTCATAGAGTCATAGTATTTTACAGCACAGAAAGAGGCCCTTCAGCCCATCATGTCCATGCCAGCCATCAAGCCCCTATCTACTCTAATCCCATTTTCCAGCACTTGGCCCATAGTCTTGTATGCTATGGATTTTCAAGTGGTCATCTAAATACTTCTTAATTGTTGTGAGGGTTCCCACCTCTACCGCCCCCTCAGGCAGAGTTTCAGATACTCCACACCCTCTGGGTGAAAAAAATCCTCAAATCCCCTCTAAACCTCCTGCCCCTTACCTTAAATCTATGCCCACTGGTTATTGGCCCCTCCACTAAGGGGAAAGCTTTCTTCCTATCTACCCATCTCATAATTTTGTGCACCTCAATCAGCCTTCTCTGCTCTAAGGAAAACAACTCAGCCTATCTAGTTTCTTATCATAGCTGAAATGCTCCAGCTCAGGCAACATCTTGGTGAATCTCCTCTGCACCCTCTCCAGTGCAATCACATCCTTCCTATTGTGTGGCGACCAGAGCTGCACACAGTACTCCAGCTGTGGCCTAACTAACATTTTATATAGCTCCAACATAACCTCCCTGCTCTTGTATTCAATACCTCGACTAATAAAGGCAAGTATCCCCCATGCCTTCTTAACCACCTTATACACCTGTCCTGCTGCCTTCAAGGATCTATGGACATTGACACCAAGGTCCCTCTCATCCTCTGTAATTCCTAGGGTCCTACTATTCAACTCCATATTCTGTCTGGCTCAGTCTCGGTGCTACCACGATCCACAGCAAAAGTGAAAAAACCATTCAACAGCTGAGAAATGACACGGCCTCTGGAGCAGATGGAATTTCTGCTGAAATTCTGAAACACGGCAGTGTTCCACTCCTGGCATAGCTCCACAACCTCATATTCCTGATCTGGGAAGAAAGATGCATGTCAGGGGATCTCTGGGGCACTCTGGTTGTGAATATATTCAAGAAGGGAGACAAGTCCGAATGCGGTAATTACAGAAGAGACTCTCTGCTGCCTGCCACTGGGAAGATCATTGCAAGGAATCTCCTCAATCACCTTCTCTTAGTGGCCAAAGAGCTCCTTCCAGAGTCACAGTGCGGTTTTCCCCCATTGAGAAGCACCACAGACATAATCTTCATTGTACAGCAACACCCCCCCCCCCCCCCCTCAAAAAAAATCAAGGTACAGCATCAATCACTGTACTTGGCCTTTTTGTCCTCACAGAAGACATTTTCTTTATTCATTCACAGGGTATGGTCTTCACTGGCTGGGTCAGCATTTATTGCCCATCCCTAATTGCCCATGAGAAGGGGATGGTGAGCTGCCTTCTTGAACCGGTGCAGTCTATGTGGTGTTAGGAAGGGAGTTCCAGGATTTTGACCCAGTGACAGAGAAGGAATGGCTGATATACTTCCAAGTCAGGATGGTGAGTGGATTGGAGGGAAACTTCCAGATGGCGGTGTTCCCATCTATCTGCTGCCATTGTCCTTCTAGATTGGAGTGGTAATGGGTTTGAAAGGTGCTGTCAAAGGACCCTTGCTGAATTCCTGCAGTGCGTCTTGTGGACGGTACACACTGCTGCTACTATGCGTTGGTGGTGGAGGGAGTGAATGTTTGTGGATGTTGTGCCAAACAAGGGGGCTGCTTTGTCCTCGGCGGCGTCAAGCTTCTTGGGTGTTCTGGGAGCTGCACTCATCCAGGCAAGTGGTGAATATTCCATAGCACTCCTGACTTGTGCCTTGTAGACAGTGGACAGGCTTTGGGGAGTCAGGAGGTGAGTTACTCATCACTGGATTCCTAGCCTCTGACATTCTGTGACAGCCACATTATTTATATGACCAGTCCAGTTCAATTTCCAGTCAATGGTAGCCCCCAGGATGTTTATAATGGGGGATTCAGTGATGGTAATACCATTTAACATCAAGGGGTGATGATTATAATCACTCTTATTGGAGATGGTCATTGCTTGATACTTGTGTGGCGCAAATGTTATTTGCCACTTGTCAACCTTAGCCTGGATATTGTCCAGGTCTTGCTGCATTTGGACATGGTCTGCTTCCGAATCTGAGGAGTCATGAATGGTGCTGAACATTATGCAATCACCAATGAAAATTCCCACTTCTGACCTTATGATGGAAGGTAATTGATGAAGCAGCTAAGATGGTTGGGCCAAGGACACTACTCTGAGGAGCTCGTGCAGTCATGTCTTGGAGTTGGGATGACTGACCTCCAACAACCACAACCATCTGCCTTTGTGCTAGGCATGACTCCACCCAGTGCAGTTTTCCCCGATTCCTGTTGACTCCAATTTTTCTAGGGCTCCTTGATGCCACATTCATGCAAATGCGGCCTTGATACCAAGGGCAGTCATTCTCACCTCACCTTGGGGGTTTCAGCTGTTTTGTCCATGTTTGAACCAAGGCTGTAATGAAGTCAGGAGCTGAGTGGCCCTGGCAGAACCCAAACTGGGCGTCAGTGACCTGGTTATTCCTAAGCAAGTGCTACCTGATAGTATTGTTGATGACCCCTTCCACTACTTTACTGACGATCAAGGGTAGACTGATGGGGCGGTAATTGGCTGGGTTGGATTTGTCCTGTTTTTTGTGTACAGGACATACCTGGGCAATTTTCCACACGGCCGGGTAGATGCCAATGTTGTAGCTGTACTGGAGCAGCTTGGCTATGGGTGCGCAAGTTCTGGAGCACAAGTCTTCAGTACTATTGCTGGAATATTATCAGGGCCCACAGCCTTTGCACTATCCAGTGCCTTCAGCCATTCCTTGATATCACATGGAATGAATCAAATTGGCTGAAGACTGGCATCTGTGATGCTGGGGACCTCTGAAGGAGTCCAAGGTGGATCATCCACTCAGCACATCTGGCTGAAGCAAATTTTTCAGCCTTACATTTTGCACTGATGTGCTGGGTTCCCCCATCATTGAGGGTGGGGATATTTGTGGAACCTCCTCCTCCAGTGAGTTGTTTAACTGTCCACCACCATTTATGACTGGATGTGGCAGGACTGCAGAGCTTAGATCTGATCTGTTGGCTGTGGTATCGCTTAGCTCTGTCTATCACTTGCTGCTTATGCTGTTGGCACACAAGTAATCCTGTGTTACAGTTTCACCAGGTTGACACCTCATTTTTAGGTGTGCCTGGTGCTGCTCCTGGCACGCCCTCCTGTATTCTTCATTGAACCAGGTTTGATTCCCTGGCTTGATGGTAATGGTAGAGTGGGGGATATGCCAGGCCATGAGGTCACAGATTGTGTTCCAGTACATTTCAGCTGTTGCTGATGGCCCACAGTGCCTCGTGGATGCCCAGTTTTGAGTTACTAGATCTGTTTGAAATCTATCCCATTTAGCGCAGTGATAATGCCACACAACATGACAGAGGATGTCCTCAATACGAATGCCGGACTGTGCCTCCACAATGACTGTGCAGTGGTCACTCCAACTGATACTGTCATGGACAGATGCATCTGCAGCAGACAGGTTGATAAGGGTGAGGTCAAGTATGTTTTGCCCTCTTGTTGGTTCTCTCAGCACCTGCTGCAGACCCAGCCTAGCAGCTCTGTTCTTTAGGATTCAGCCAGCTTGGTCACTAAAGGTGCTACCGAGCCACTCTTGATGATGGCACTCACTGGTATCTCAGCAGAGTGGATAACTGAGTGAATCCCTTCCCACACACAGAGCAGGTGAACATCCTCTCCCCAGTGTGAACTGGCTGGTGTCTCCACAGATGGGATGATTCAGTGAATCCCTCACCCTCCCAATTATCTGCAAATTACTTTAATTGGAAACCTCCTGGGTTATTGACCTTTCCTTCAAGAAATAGGTCCTTCCTAGCTACTCTATCAGGGCCCCTCATAATTTCATACACCTGTTAAATCTCCCCTCAGCCTCGTCTGTTCCAAGGAAAACAATCCCAGTCTAACTGATCTTTCCTCGCAGGTAAAATTCTCCAGTCCTGTCAACATCCTTGTAAATCTCCTCTGTGGTGTGAATGCATCCTTCCTGTAATGCAGTGACCAGAACTGTACTCAGTTATCTAGCTGCGATCTAACAAGTGTTTTATTCAGCTCTAGTATAACCTCCCTGATCTTGTTATAAAAACAGAAAATGCTGAAAATACTCAGCAGCTCTGGCAGCATCTGTGGAGAGAGGAGTTCCAGGTCTGTGATCTTTCATCAACAGAAAATGCTGGAAATGTTCCCTGTTCCTGTATTCTGTGTCTCAGTTAATAATGGAAAGTATCCTGTCTGCCTTTTTAATCACCTTATCTGCCTCTATTGTCAAATTCAGGGGTCTGTGGACATGCACACCAATGTCTCTCTGTTCTTCTACACTTCTCACTATCGTAGCAATAATATTCTTTCCCTTTGCCGTGTTTGCCCTCCTCAAATGTATTTATTACCTCACACTTTTCCAGATTGATCTCCATTTGCTACATATCTGCCCACCTGATCAGTCTATTGATATCTTCCTGCAATCTACAGCTTTCTTCCTCACTGTCAACAACAAGGCTGGAAGTGTCTTAATCATGCTCCCTATGCTAATGGCTAAATCATTGATATATACCACAAAAAACATAAACTTTGTCCTGAGCCATCCAGAACCCAACTGGAAACAGTTTTCCAGTCACTAAAACACCTTTTGATCATTCCTCTTTGCATCCTGCTGCTCCAGCTGATGACACTTCCTGAAGTTCTGATTGTCTAGGATATGAGAAGTGTCCTGGTTTTCCCAAATGGAACTGCATGTGCAGTCCATGGGACTGAGATGCTGTGCCATGTCTAGTTATCTAATTATTAGCTGACTTAATAAAAATAAACTTACAATTAAAATAAATAAAGTTTCAGCGGCTACTCGCTAATCAGTTTCTTCCATTGTGCTGAAGTCACCTTATTTTTATAGGGAGTTAAGTGAAAAGTTTTTCTGAACTCTTATTATCTAAACACCTGAGAGTTTACTTTACTGAAAAATTAAGACTTCTTCACTGTTAAAATTCCTCGTTAGTTAGATTTATCTTTATCCCCTAGATTTGATGAATGAAACACTGTCTGTAATTATAAGATAAATAATCAAATTGACTTCAGTTTTATGCTAATTAATGTATCTAGTCTTATTTTTTAGTTGTTTAATGCAGTGATCAAACCTATACTCAGTACTCTAACTGGTGTTTCATACGATTCTAACATAATCTCCCTGCTTTTATATTCTAGGCCCCGGACAACAAAGTGTCCCAAATGCTTTCTTGACCACCTGATCTACCTGTCCATCCACATTCAGGGATCTGTGGATATGCACCCCAAGGTCCCTCTGTTCCTCTACAATTCTCAACATTAACCCATTTTTTGTCTTGTTGCCCTCCCAAATTCATTATCACACACTGCTCCAGATCGAATTCCATTTGCCATTTTCCTGCCCATCTGACCAGTCCATTAAGGTCATTCTGCAGTCCATGGCTTCCTTCCACATTGTTAAAACCAGCAGCTTTTGTATCATCTGCAAATTTCTTAATCGTTGCCCCTACATTTAAGTCTATATCATTGATATAAACCACAAGACTGTGGAACCCCAATGAAACAGGCGTCCAGACATGATTCAGTCCTGGATGAGGTTAAAAGCAGCAATAACAGCAGAATCCATCCCCTGCAGTCGCATGTGAACTTGCTGGTGTCTCAGCAGGTTCTTTGACTGAGCGAATCCCTTCCCACACATGGAGCAGGTGAACGGTCTCTCCCCAGTGTGAACTTGCTGGTGTGTCAGCAGATTCCTTTTACTTTTAAAGCTCTTCTCACAGTCAGAACATTTAAAAGGTCTCTGATCAGTGTGAACAAGTTGGTGTGTAGTGAGATGGGATGACTGAGTGAATCTGTTCCCACACAAGGGGCAAGTGTACGGTCTCTCTCCAGTGTGAACTCGCTGGTGTATCAGAAGGTCAGATGAATCAATGAATTCCTGCCCACACTCAGGGCAGGTGAACGGCCTCTCCCCAGTGTGAACTCGATGGTGTCTCACCAGATGGGCTAACCGAGTGAATCCCTTCCCACAGGTAGAGCAGGTGAACGGCCTCTCCCCAGTGTGTGTGTGTTGATGTTTCAGAAGATCCCTTTTGCTTTTAAATTTTTTCTCACACTGAGAACAATGGAATGGTCTCTGATCAGTGTGAACAAATTGGTGTTTCAGAAGGTGGGATGAACAAGTGAATCCCTTCCCACACACGGAGCAGGTGAATGGCCTCTCCCCAGACAGAGTGCGTTGGTGGTTCTGTAAATCCTTTTTACTTTTAAAGCTCTTCTCACAGTCAGAACATTTAAAAGGTCTCTTATCTGTATGAACAAGTTTGTGTGTCAGGAGGTGGGATGATTGAGTGAATCTCTTCCCACACAATGCGCAGGTGAATGGTCTCTCCCCAGTGTGAGAGCGTTGGTGTATCAGTAGATCCTTTCTGCTTTTAAAGCTTTTCTCACAGTCAGAACATTTGAATGGTCTTTGGTCAGAGTGAACTTGCTGGTGAGTCCGGAGGGTTGATAATGCATTAAATCCCTTCCCACATTCAAGGCAAGTGAATGGCCTCTTACCAGTATGAACATGCTGGTGTGTGTAGAGGCTGGATGACTGAGTGAATCCCTTCCCACACACAAAGCAGGTGAACGGCCTCTCCCCAGTGTGAATACGTCGATGTGTTTCCAACTCAGATGGGTAATTGAATCCCTTCCCACAGTCCCCACATTTCCACGGTTTCTCCATGGTGTGGGTGTCCTTGTTTCTATCCAGGTTTGACAATCAGTTGACGACTCATCCACACACAGAACATGTGTACAGTCCCTCCCCGCTGTGAATGGTGCACTTTTTTTTTAGGCTGTGTTGCTGGTTAAAACTCTTTCCAATCAGTGCACTGGAATACTCTCACTCATTTGTGTATGTCTCAGTGCTATTCAGTCACAGTATTGTTTGAAATCTTTCCTTACAGTCAGAACAAATAAATATTTCTCCTTCCACATTCAAAGGCCGATGATATTCAGGTTCTGATGAATCGAGTGACTCTATCAGATCTTGACATGATGTTTGGTATGAATTTCCCATCTGCAAATCCAACCCTCTGAACACCCTGTAAAAGGAATTTACATTGAAATACTCAGATTATTGAAAAAACAAAGGCCATTCTGTCCAACTACTCTGCTGGTTTTTATAGACCACATGCTTCTCCTCCCATTCCATGCACCTCATCTCGTTCTTTCAGCTTGTCTTTCTATTCCCATTTCCCTCAGATACTCATCTAGTTTTCTTTCAAAATTATCTCAGTGGTTTCCTGAGTTTCACATTGTAACCACTCCCTTAGTCAAGAAATTTCAAGTGGAAACATTCTCTCCATATCTACCACGTCCAACCCATTGATCATTGTAAAGATCTCTATCAGCTCACTGCTAACTCTTCCCTTTTCTAAAGGAAAAAGATAGCTCCAACCTGTTCAATCTTTCATAACAGATGTATTTGTTTTGGTTTACAAAATGAATCACTGTCAATCCAGGAGAGAAATTGAGAAGAGACAAACATTTCTATAGGTTTGAGTTTGCTGTGTGTAAATCCTCCCCTTCTAACCTCCTGTAAAAGGAGTTTCCAAAGCCCATTCCTGTCAGTCCAGGATAGACATTCACAATATTCTCTCCTCCTGCTGACACAAACAGGATGACCGCGCATGCGCCCTCTGCACATTGACCCGAGTAAGATGGCGGCTGTTAATCTGGGCCTGTGACCGGAGGAGGTCGGCAGCTTTGCTCGATTTGGTGCAAACGCGGGGCCGGCAGCTTCTCATTCGGGTCCAGAGACCGACACCTAGTGTTTATGAAGCATCCAGTCCACCCTCCAGCTCCATTCCTCTCCTCAGTTACGCTGTTTCTCACCTTTTCCCCCCATCCTTCCTCCTTCACCTCCCGCAAGCCCCAGACTTCAGTCACGACGACATTGCGCAAGCGCGCAGGGCGCCAGCTGTAAGGATGATCAGGTGGCACCCTTCCTTCATTCCGATTGGTTGGAGGACCAGCTAGTTCCTCACGGTCTTCTAGTCCCGTCCCCTCTTCCTATTGGTCCGGAGCTGCCGTCAATCACCCGGGCATTGTGACCGTTTCAAACGCTGACAGCGGCCACAGACTCAGCCTGACTTGCTGATTCTTGGCAGCGTTTTCTGTTGGGAAATTAGAACTAGAGATGGAGAGTCTACGGAGAGGGAAACAGAGTAAATGTTTCAGGTCGCTAAATTTTTATCCAAGCTGGAAGAATTTAGAGATTTAGTTGTTTTCCAGCATGTACGGAGTCAGGGAAATAAGGAGAGAGGATAGGATAGAAGGCTGGAGTGATTAAATGACAAAGCGGATGATGCAAGGCAACACTGGGTGATAAGGAGAAAAGTAAATAAACTAATGGGACAAGTGAAGAGACAAAAGACAGGTCCAGAGGAGGTATGAATGATAACAGCAGAACAATTACAAGCACCTACTGTCCGAAAAAATGGGATTGGTGGTTATGATCTGAAATTGTTGAAATGAATGTTGAGTCCAGAAGGTTGCAAAGTGTCTAATCAATGATGAGCAGCTGTTCCTCGAGTTTCCTTTGAGAGTCATTGGAACAGTGCAGGAGGCTGAGGACAGAGAGTATGGAACTGAAGTGAGGCAGAGAACTAAAATAGTAAATGATCAGAAGCTCAGTATCACGTTTGCAAACTGAATGGTGATGTTCCACAAAGCAGTCACCCAATCTGATTTAATCTCCTCAGTGTAGGAGAGACGGCATCATGAGTAGTGAAAACACGATGCTAAATTGCAACAAGTACAAGGAAATCACTGTGCCACCTGGAAAGCGTGTTGAGGGCCTGGAATGTAGGAAGGGAGGAGGTGAAAGGGTGGGTGCAGCATCTGCTGTGCTCGCACGGAAATGATTCAAAATGATGTTCATAAGAAGACCAGAAATAGGAGCAGCAGGAGAACATATGGTGACTTAAGCCTCTGCACCATTAAATGATCTTCCTCCTTAACTCCACTGTTCCTCCCTATCCCCAAATCCATTGATTCACCAGTATCTAAACTTTCATGGATTTGCATCTGGAATATATTCAAGACAGAGAATAATTTGCAAGTGCTCCCAATCACTGCTCGGCAATCATGTTAACTGAACTTTAGTCTGGCCTAGTGTCACAGCACTGAAATCTTGTCTTTCTCTGACACGTTATTCTTAATGTCATAATTGACAGATTAAGAGTAAAACAGCCACCATTTCACTATGAGGAGAAGAGACAACTTTGTAATTACTCCAAAATGTTACAATCTGGCTCATTAGATCTGGTTATTCCATCCCATTTTATATTCATCTCATGGGAAAATGAGTAAAATACTGAAACATACGCACTTTTGGGAACAATGGTGAGTTTGCTGCTCAGATTAGCTCAGGTCTCCATATTATAAGATAGATCTAAAAGGACTGGAGAAGATGCAAGAAAAAAAAATACTAGAATGATGCCAGAACTGGCAGGTTACACCCATTAAGAAAGACTGGACAGGCTGTAAATGTTTTCTCTGGAAAAGAGAGTGAAGGATGACCTGATCCTTTAAGATTATGAAAGGGTTTGACAGGATAGACAAGTGGAAGATGTTTTCACTTGCAGACAGAATGAGAATAAATATCATTTAGTCACTAATAAATTTAATATGCAGTTCCAGAGCAACATTTTAAACCAGAGCTTAAAAACTGAAAACATTGGAAATACTCAGCATATCTGTGGATGGAGACAGAAGATTAATATTTAAGTCTGTGCACAGATGCGGTCCAGTTCTGATGAAAGATCTTGGGCCTGAAATGTGAACTGTTTCTCTATTTACAAATGCTACCAGAATTGCTGAGTATTTCCAAAATTTTCTGTTTTTAATTAAGATTTGAAGCACCCACAGTATTTTGTTTTTCTTTAACTGGAGAGTGCTGAAATGAACTCCATGTGACATCAAGAAAGCTAAAGACACTGGATACTGCAAAGGCTATGGGCCCAAACAATATTCCAGCAATAGTACGAAGACTTGTGCTCCAGAACTTTCCACGTCCCTAACCAAGCTGTTCCAGTACAGCTACAACACTGGCATCCATATGGCAATGAGGAAAATTCCCCAGGTATTTCCTGTACACAAAATGCAGGACAAATCGAACCTGTCCAATTACCTCCCCATCAGTCTCCAGCCCCAATAATCTGGTCATTGACGCCCAGTTTGAGTTCTGCCAGGGCCACTCAGCTCCTGACCACATTACAGCCTTGGTTCAATCAATGACAAAAGAGCTGAACTCCTGAGGTGAGGTGAGAGTGACTGCCCTTGACATCACAGCTGCATTTGACCAAGTGTGGTATTAGGTAGCCCTAGTGAAACTGGAGTCAATGGGAATAAGGGAAAACTCTCTGCTGGTTGGAGTCATACCTAGCACAAAGGAAGATGGTTGTGGTTGTTGGAGGTCAGTCGTCTCAGCTCCAGGACATCATTGCCGGTTGGGCCTCGGACACTACCTCAGTTGCTACATCAATGACCTTCCTTCCATCACAAGGTCAGAAATGGGGAGGTTCACTGATGACTGCACAATGTTCAGCACTATTTGCGACTCCTCTGCTGGAAGTCAATGTTCAAATGCAGAAAGACCTGGACAATATCCAAGCTTGACTGACAAGTGGGAAGTAACATTTCCACACACAAGTGCCAGGCAATTACCATCTCCAACAAGAGAGAATCTAACCATCACCCCTTTACATTCAATGGCATTACCATTGCTGAACCCCCCACTCTCAACATCCTGGGGGTTACCATTGACCAGGAACTGAACAAGATTAGCCATACAAATACTGTGGCTACAAGAGCAGGTCAGAGGCTAGGAATCCTGTGGCAATAACTCACCCCATCATCTACAAGACACAGGTCAGGAGTGAGATGGAATACTCTCCACTTGCCTGGATTAGTGCAGCTCCTACAACACTCAAGAAGCTCAACGCCATCCAGGACAAAGCAGCCCACTCGATTGGCACCCCATCCACAAACATTCACTCCCTCCACCACTGACGCACAGTAGCAGAAGTGTGTACCATCTACAAGATGCACTGCAAGAACTCGCCAAGACAGCACCTTCTAAACCCAAGACCACCAACATCTAAAAGGGCAGGGACAGCAGATCCCTGGGAAACACCACCACTTGGAACTTCCCATCCAAGACACTCACCATCCTGACTTGGAAATATACTGCCGTTCCTTCACTGTCACTGGGTCAAAATCCTGGAACTCCCTCCCTAACTGCACTGTGGGTGTACCTACACCACATGGACTGCAGTGGTTCAAGAAGCTAGCTTACCACCACCTTCTCAAGGGCAATTAGGGATGGGCAATAAATGCTGGCCTAGCCAGTGACACCCACATCCCGTGAATGAATTTTTAAAAAATTGTGAAACTAACCACCAGAAGGATTAGTGATTCCCGCCTGAGCTGGAAATTCTTAGATAAAACTCCATCGTGCAAAGACAATTTGAAAGCTGAATATGGAAAAGGATTTACTCAGTCATCCCACTTACTGACGCAACAGCACATTCACATTTGAGGGAGGAGAATCAGACACATTGTGTGTGCAAAGACATTCACTCAGTTTGCCCCCTGGTTAACACTCCAACTTTAGAAACTCAACACTTTTGATCTACGACTAGTCCATCCTTAATGGCAAGGGAGAGTTTAACTCTTATGTCTATGGAAAGAAAAAAACACTTGTTCACCCCACCTGCTGAGACTCCAGTGAGTCCACATCTAACTGTAGGGGTTTGTTCTGCTGTTAATCACACCCAGGACAGAACTATGGTGGAGGACCCATGCTCTTTAGTTGCTGTATCAATTGATGGAAAAGGATTTCCTTTATCTACCTTATTCTAAACCTTTCATAATCTTGTACACCGCTATCAAATCTCCCCTCAATCTCCCCTGCTCCAAAGAGAAAAACTCCAGCTTCTCCAGCCTAACCTTGTAGCCAAAATCCCTCATCCGTGGAACCATTCTGGTAAATCTCTTCTGCACCTTATCAAGGCCCCTCACAATCTTCCTAAAGACTGGGGACCAGAACTGGATGCAATATTCTGGTTGTGACCTAAACAAAATTCTATAACATAAGAACTAGGAGCAGGAGTAGGCAATTCAGCCCCTCGAGCCTGCCCTGCCATTCAATACGATCATGGCTGATCTCATTTCGGCCTCAACTTCAATTTCCTGCCCTCTCCCCATAACCTTTCAACCCATTACTAATTAAAAATCTGTCTCCTTAAATTCATTCAGTGTCCCAGCATCCATTGCACTCTGGAATAGTGAATTCCACAGATTCACGACCCTTTGAGTAAAGTAATTCCTCTTCATCTCTGATTTAAATCTACCACCCCTTAGCCTAAAACAATGGCCTCTCATTCTAGAATCCCCCACAAGGGGAAACATCCGCTCCACGTCTACTTTGTAGATCCCCTTTAGCATCTTATATACCTCAATTACATCTCCTCTCATCCTTCTAAACTCTAGTGAGTATAGGCCTAAACTGCTCAATCTCTCCTCATAAGACAAGCTCCACATCTCTGGAATCAATCTAGTGAACCTCCTCTGAACTGCCTCGAGTGCAACTAAATCCTCCCTCAAGTAAGGGGACCAAAACTGGGCACAGTACTCCAGGTGCGGTCTCACCAATGTCTTGTACAGTCACAGCAACACTTCCTTATTTTTATACTCTATTCCTTTTGCAATAAATGCCAAAATTCCACTTGCCTTCCTTATAAATGCCAAAATAATGCTCCTGTTTTTATACTCAGTATCTCTATTTATGAAGCCCAAGGCCCCATATGCTTCACTGGCTACCCCCTCAATCTGTCCTGCCATAAGAAATTGGTCCCACAAATGGTTTAATCATCATCCATACTCAGAAAGCCTATGTAATGATACAAGATTTAAATTAGTTCCTGTATTATTTGCCCTGAACCCCAATACACCCATCCCCAAGGTTATGTCATCCCATCTACAAGCAGCTTGATGTTCGGATGATAAGGGAATTATCCGGGGATTTCGGAAGTCAGAATGCAGGGAAAGAGATGGGTTGACTGTGACCAGCAGTAGCCAAGAGCCCAGTGTTAAGGCAGTTTAGCAAAACACTGTGATCATTTCTGTGATAGTGACACCAGTAAAAAGGGTGGAGGGAAGAGAGGGATCAGTGACTGGGCTGGAATAGGGGCCACGGCTGGTACGACCGCTGGGAAGCTCTTGGACATGGAGAATATGTGGGAACAGGACAAGGTTGTGAGGCAGCAATGGACAGGAATCTTCAGTAAAAGAAATAAAAGGCAGAGAGATAAAATCCTGGAACAACAAGAAGGAGTGAAATCCAGAAAAGAGATGGTGGATGGACTGATTGAGAGAAAGGGAATGGTCAATAAGATCATTCAGTAGAATAAGATTGAGGTGAAAAGTCAGGACATGTCTAAAGCGGTTCCCTGTGTGATGTAAGGAGGGTTTTTATTGGTTCAGGTACAACAAGGCCAGGAGGACATTGAAAAACAATACAGAGTCCAAAATTAGACAGTCCAAAGGGCCTGGAGAGGGAGGGTTAATAAACTTCGGGAGTCACAGGGACGGGAGGATATTGAGAAACAATCAAGAGCTCAAAGGGTCTGGAGGGGGAGAGTTAATAATCTCAGAGAATCACCGGCTGCACAAACTTCGAATGTGACCCCAGACCCATTGTAAAACAGTGAACAAATAAATCCCTGATTTTACTGAGACTCTTTTGCATGTCCCAGCTCCTGTAACTACTGACTGGAAAGGGAACAGAATCTCAGGAGGTTCCACACTGCTGGCTGCTCGTGAGGAAGTGATCTCCAATCAGATTAAAGTGCTTCTGCTGTGAGTATTTAATAAAGTGTCTGAACCTCTCATTGTGCTTCCTGTCCAATATCCCCCTCATCCATGGATCTTCCGTTTTACCAACTGGGGGAAAAAAATTGCCTAAAATTGCGGATGCTGGAAATCTGAAATGAAAGCAGAAATTGCTGGAAAAGCTCAGCAGGTCTAACAGCATCTGTGGAGAGACAGAGTTAACGTTTCGAGTCCATATTACCCTTCAGAGCTGGTGTTGAAAAAATTGTCAGTTGGTTGATTGGCCTCAATACTGGCAGTATTACCCAGAATTCCTCATGGGTCAGAAAGCCCCTTATCAATGAGAACAGGAGCCCAGAGCACCAGCGTGGGGGCCGGGCTGTGCTCAGAGCATGCTCAGTGCAGCTGGTGGAGATGGACTGGGGTGGAACAGGCAGCTGAGGAGGCGGGAGGAGATTGTGGATGCACGGGAGGAATTGGAGCCAGGGGTGGGCCAGAATTAGATGATCTCAGATAATCATAGAAGGCTGAAGGGCTGGAGACGACCACAACCGTCAGGGAGCACAGGGGATGATGGTGAACAAGTAAGGTACAAGTAAGGACATGAGCTGCTGAGTTTTGGGTGACCTCCAGTTTCTATGGAGTTGAATCTGGGAGGTCGACAAGAAGCACAGTCGAATTGTTCAGTTTAGAGGGAACAAAGTAATGGATGAGTTTCAGCAGCAGATCAACTGAGGCAGGAACACAGTTGGGTGATTTTACTGAGGTGGAAATGGGTTGTTTTAGTGATTTGTAGTCAGAAGCTCAGCTTGGGCGGAAATATGACAACAAGATTGTGAACAGTCTGGTTCAGCCTCAGAGAGCTGCAAGAGGGATGGAGTTGGTGGTTAGGGAGTGGAGTTTGTAGCAGGGACTGAAAATAATGGCTTTCATCTTCCCAACATTTAAATGGAGGAAATTTCTGCTCATCCAGTACTGCATGTCAGACAAGTCAGGACGGTGTGTGAGTTGGAAGTGATGGTTTCACTGACACCTGTTACCTTCGTCCTTCTAGGTCGTGGGACGTTGAGGGTTTGGGATATTCTGCCAAAGTTCTGGTTGAGTTGAAGATCTATTAAGCACATCTTCACCCCCTGCACCTCCCACCTCTCTCTTTCATCCCATGGAGGACAGAGTCTTGTGTAGACCCAGACCAGGTGGCAGATTCCATTCCTTGAAGGACATTAGTGAACCAGTTGGGTTTTTATGACAATCCAGCAGTTTTCATGATCACTTTTTCCTAGTGCTGGCCCCACAAATTATCAGATTCATTCAGCTCAATTTCACAACCTGTTTTTATGTTTTTGTGGGTTCTCTCTCACTCCCTTTTTTCTGTTTTAAATCAGTTTCACAGGGGATTAGAAGGGGAGGATTTGCAGTCGGGAAACAGAAACAAGACATCACAGCAGAATCTGACAGTCGCCCGATTTATCATAACCCGAATATCATTTGATTTTGAATGTGGAAGGAAAAAGCATCATTCACAGTGGAGAGAAATCGTACATGTACTCTCTGTGTGGACGAGGCTTCAACCGATCATCTGGCCTGTCAAGACACAAGCGCAGCCACATCCGGGAGAAACCACGGAAATGTGGGGACTGTGGGAAGGGATTCAGATTCCCGTCAGAACTGGAAGAGCATCGGCGCAGTCACACTGGGGAGAGGCCGTTCACCTGCTCCACATGTGGGAAGGGATTTACTCTTTCATCCAACCTGCTGAGCCACCAGCGAGATCACAGTGAAGAGAGACCTTTAAATGCCCAGACTGCAGGAAGTGCTTTAAAAGTTTCTGGGAGCTGATGTCCCATCAACATATTCACACTGACAAGAGACCATTTAAGTGCTCCCACTGCGGGACTGGGTTCAGGGGATCATCTCAACTCACTGTACACCAGCGAATTCACACTGGGGAGAGGCCATTCATCTGTCCCCAGTGTGGGAAGAGATTCACTACCTCAACCAACCTGCTGAGACACCAGCGAGTTCACAAGTAACTAAAGTGGTGGGATTTTGCTGTTAATCACATCCAGGACTGAACCATGTTCATTGGGATCTGTTTCTGCTGATGTCAATAAACTATAGACCACTTAGAGGGGCTAATATTCTGGACAAATGTCAAATAAATTAGTTTTGTGTTAAAGACATGATGTGTTGAATTTTTAAAATATCTCTAACACAAGTTTGTTCCTTTTGAAGTGCTCTCCCTCTCCCTTAGCCTTCATCCTCACCCCCAGCAACCGGTGTGAGGATCTCATGGAGCTCCTTTGTCACTAAGATTGAGACAATCCAATCAGCTGCCTCTGCTGCTTCCCTCCCTTCCACTCACTCTCCCTAAAGTTCCCCCTTACCCGAGCCCTGAACTCAGATCTTTCTATAGTTTCTCTCCCATCTCCCCTCAGGCCCTCTCAGAACTCATCTTGTCCATGAAACCAACCTCCTTCATCAACCCTGCTGCAACTAAACTACTGATCCCTCAACTTCCCCATGTTCACTGACTATGTTAACAGTTTTCTCTCTCAGGTACTGACTCTCTCTCCTTCAATTCTGCCATCATTATACCCTTCTCAAAAAACAAATCCTTGTCCCCACTGTCTTTCCAAACTACTGTCCCATCTCCAGCCTCTCTTTCCTCTCCAAAGTTCTTGTTGTCACCTCCCAAATCCCTGCCCATCTTTCCCAGAACTCCATGTCTGAATCCCTCCAGTCAGGTTTCTGCCCCTGCCACAGTGCTGAAACAGCTCTTATCAGTACCAGTCTTGATTTTTGTGAATTTTCCAATCTGCAATTGCAGGTGGAGGTGGGGGTGAATTGCACAGATTGCGTCATGGAGGAAGGTCCAGACATTCTGGTAACTACATACTTTAAGTACCTATTGTGTGTATTGCGCTGTCATGAAAATATAGTGCATTTCATCATATTGATGTGATACATTGTAAAGGTAGGTTAATTTTGGGATTTGGATTAGTTTTTCTGTGTGGATATGTGTGGGGGAGGGGATTTAATGGAATTGGAGACAGCTGGTCTGGAGCTTTTGAATGATCAAAAGGGAAGCTAGGTTTGAAATGCTAAATATATAAACCTGGCTGAAGTTTTAGAATGCGAGGTGCGAGGAACAATTGCATTTTTAGATAAATTAGGTTAGTTTGAACTTCAAAGAGATGATAAGATGTTACATCTAGCCATAGGAAGCTAAGTTAAACAGTGTGTTTATTTTTCCCAAAGGTTACTGATAATATGAGTACTATGCAAGATTTATGATATGAGAAAAGTAAAGTTGCAAAGACATATTGGGACATTGGAATTTACATTAAGAGAGAAACATGTATTAAGGAGATGAGGTAATATTTAAGAGGGAAGGCATTCTGAGATCTAACACAAGTGTGAAAAGCCTCCAGCCTCTATGCATTAAGTTGCTGTCTGCAGGAACTGAAGCTAAGAAAACTCACTTTGAATATCATTGTCCAAGGTATTGTGTGCTTTACCTGGGTCTGTTAAACTTATGTTTTGTTTTTATTCTGTTAATGAATGTTTAATTTAGTTTAAAAAAAACTCTAATTGTGGATGGACTTATTACTACTGAATTCAAGGCACGCATCTCGAGATAAAATACAAATTGCAAAACAGTGGCAGCTGTTTCAGGTTTTGCTCTGTGATTTGAGCAGCTCAGCATTTACCATCCGCTGTGCCATAACAGCTCCCCGGGTCCCGATCTCGATTGGGAAGCCGATGCATTGAATTTTGTGTTCCCAATTCAAGCTATCAATGGCGGATTATTTACCCAGAACAAACCACGTTGCAGAAAGTCCCCTATCAATGACTATAGGAGTCCAGTGCGCAGGTGCAGTGTGGGTGTGCGCTCTGAGCATGCTCAGTGTCAGTCATGGTGCCAGATTTGAGGAGGAGCGGACGGTTCGGGAGGCGGGAGGAGATTGTGAGCACAGGGTAGGAATGGAAACCACGGCTGGACTGGGAACTGGAGCAACTTCTGGGGTAGGCCCCAGGCCCCGTGTTTACCCCGCGGTGACAGGCCCGGGGGGAGGGAGCGATGGAGCCGGCGGCTGGACGGGGAGGATTTGGAAACAATTTGTGGATCCGCAAACCCTGAGGAATAATTGTCAGCTCCTGGTTTGCAGCTGCGGGGCTTCTCCCTCCCGGGAACAGGCCCAGGTTAACGGCCGCCATCCTGGGTCAGCGGGTGGAGGATGGTTCACATCAGAGGATGGGGGAGGGGGGAACAATAAATAAGAGGTTACACTTTGGGCTCAAACCAATGAGGACCCTGATCTGTGTTTGGGAAACTGTTAACAAATGGCCCCTTGTAAAACATGATCTCTAGTTGCAGAATTTATTAAAAGGATACAGAGAATTATCCAACACTTTATTTGAATTTCAGCCCAGGGAGGAGGGAGAGTGTGTGGGACGGGGATTTACAGCTTTGGGGGAACAAGAGAGAAAAAATGTTCCATAGGAACTAAAATTAACTGTTCCTAATTTCTATGCTGTGCTTACAATGAGGATTTTTGAAATTTCTGCTTACAGGGCATCAGAAGGAAGAATTTATAGACTGGTAACTCAAACAAAACATATCAGATCAAGATCTAACAGAGTCACTTGATTCATCAGGAGCTGAATATCACCGGCCTTTGAATGTGGAAGGAGAAATGTTTGCCTGTTCTGACTGTAGAAAAAAAAAATCACTCATCTATATGACTGGAAAAGCACCGAGACACACTCACACCAGTGAGATTATTCCAGTGCACTGACTTTGCAAAGAGCTTTACCATCACACTCCTGTCTTGTGCTTTGTAGATGGTGGACAGGATTTGGAGAGTCAGGAGGTGAGTTACTTGCGGCAGGATCCCCAGCCTCTGACCTGCTCTTGGAGCCACAGTATTTATATGGCTGGTCTACTTCTGTTTCTGCTCAATGGTAACACCCAGGATATTGATAGTGGGGGACTCAGTGAAGGTAATGCCACTGAATGTCACGGGGTGATGGGTAGATTCTCACTTGTTGGAGGTGGTCATTGCCTGGCACTTGTGTATTGTGAATGTTACTTGCCACCTGTCAGTACAAGCCTAGATATTGTCCAAGTCTTGCTGCATTTAGACATGCACTGCTTCAGTAGCTGAGGAGTTGCGAATGGTGCTGAACATTGTGCAATCACCAGTGAACATCCCCACTTCTGACCTTACGATGGGAGGAAGGTCATTGATGAAACAGCTGATGATGGTTGGGCCTAGGACACTACCCTGAGGAACTCCTGCCGTGATGTCGTAGAAATGAGCTGATTGACCCCCAACAACCACAACCATCTTCCTTTGTGCTAGGTATGAATGCAACCAGTGTAGAGTTTCCCCCCCTGATTCCCATTGACTCCAGTGTTGCCAGGGCTCTTTGATGCCACACTTGGTCAAATGCTGCCTGGATGTCAAGGGCAGTCACTCTCAACGCACCTCAGGAGTGCAGCTCTTTTGTCCATGTTTGAACCACGGCTGTAATGAGGTCAGGGGCTGAGTGACCCTGGCAGAACCCACGCTTAGCATTAGTGAGCAGGTTATTTCTTAGCAAGTGCTACTTGATACAGAAACAGGGCAATCTCAATGTGGTGATGAACATTTTCATTCACCAATTAAGCTTTGAGCGACACTGTTACAATCGATAATTGCCCATGTGCTAGAATGTGCCCCATCAATGACTACAGGAGCCTGATGTGATTACTCAGCACTCGGTTGCACTCTGAGCATGTGCAGTACAAGTGGTGGATGTAGAACATGCTGATCAGGAGCTGGTTGGAGATGACACTGAATTACAGAAAATATCAAGTCCAAAAACAGAGAATTCTGTTCAACTGACCTGTGCTGGTGTTTATGTTCCACACAAGATATATTCCATTTCATCTATCTCATGTCTGCTTTTCAGCATATCTTTCTTTACAGAGATACCAACATTGAATTTAAAGCAAAATACTGTGAAAACTGGCAATCTGAAATAAAAACGGAGCCTATCTGGAACAGAATGGGATTTTCAATCATTTTTCTGGATTTAAGTTGATTTATGGGGTATAGGTTGTTTGTAGTAAATCCCCAATTGTGAATGAAATCATCAGGTTCTGTAGGACTTAAGCATCCGGCAGGAGTGAACACTTTAAATGTCCATTTAAAAAAGATTTATTAACCATTGAAAGGTGGAAAGGTAACAAGTTAGAAAGATAAAAATCAAAGTTTCAATTAACAGTAAGAGGAGAATGTTTAACTTTAACAATTAAACAGACTTCTCACAACGTTCCTCAGTCGATCAGGCCGAAGATGTGAAGTGAGGATAACCCTCCGTCATTCGATACACAGATAACATGCTAACAAAATAGCTTCTCGCAACCTTCATTTTTACACTTAAAAGATGCTGTTGGAAATGGCTAATTAGTCTATGATTTGTCAATAATGTGAAAGAGTTAATTCCTTTGGTTTTAACTAATTTACCACATTGTCTTAAACTTAGGACAGTGCCTTCCTTTAAGCTATGTCTCTCATCTTGATGTCTTTACAGGAGCCCATACAGGAGCCCATCCATTAAGATAGACTCAACAATCAAGGACAATGTGTGTTCCTGATAGGGAGCGAGTCCAGGGTTTATCCCATTTCTTTCCCAGCTGTTACAGCACTTTAATTCTCTCATAAGAAATGCTAATAGAGAAATACAGAAATAACATAAAGCGACTTCTAATTAACAACCAATCATCTGTTGCTCATCAGTGGCTGCTTTGTAACATTGCTTTGGGTTAGTTTGTTGTAAAAGGTTAACATCAAAATGGCTTCTCATCTCAGTGTTAGCAGAAAATTGTGTTTTGAGCTTGGTAGCTTATTACAATGAATATGACATGAAATAAACCTGAAAATGGTTGGGCTACACTAAAATCTAGTACCCAGGCTTACTTACAGGATGATGCCAGACAGTCTGGTGCATGTTAATGCACAGCTGTTTGAGTTACCGTGAGTCAAAAGGAAGTTAATTTTCATTTTCTGTTTGTAAAATTTATGGGGTAGATTTATTCTGGTTTGAGCGCTGTACCTCAACTTGACGTCAGTGCGCACTTGTGTTGTCTTTATTGTCCTGGTCATTTCATGAGCTGCCAGCTCCCCTCAGCAAAGCAGCAGCAAACCCCAAAATGGCTGCCATCTGCCTTTGCTGCTGGCATCAGACAGGAAGCTCCCTCTCCCCGGAGGCACTTGGTGTCTCAGGTTGGATGCTGAGCTCAACCCCTGCCAAAACAGCTCATTGACACTTAAAAATAGTGTCGCAAGAGCAATTCAGGTGCAGTGTCCAGACCCGGAATTCATCCAGTGTCAGGTTCTCAACCCTCTTTGAAAATCCAGTTCTTGGAGTTTATTCTTCCTGATGTTAATAATCCCTGTAACGGCTGGAGTTTAATATTCTGGTTAAATGTCAAATAAATCAGCTTGGCGTCAAACACATAATGTGTGAAGTATTTGTTTTCTCCAGGATAAGAGACAAATTGAAATCCTGTTCTCAACTGTTCCATTTCTGGGCCTTTTCTCCTCTGTTAAAGAAAGATTTGTATTTCTGCAGAGCCTTGCATGACATCAGGATGTCCCAAAGCATTTTACAGCCAATGAAATTCCTTTGAAGTGTGTCAATATTGTAATGCAGGCAATACAGCAGCTAATTTATGCACAGCAAGATCCCATAGACAACAAATTAATAATACCCAAATAATCTGTTTCAGTCATGTTGATTGAGGGACAAATATTGACCAACACTCCTGGGAGAAACCCCCAACTCTTTGAAATAGTGTCAATGGATCCCTTACACCCATCCATTCTGTCTCAGTGCCGTCTCTGACAGTGCAGTGCTCCCTCAGTACTGCAGTGGAATGTCAGCCTGAATTTTATGCTCATCTTTCTGGATGTAGATTTGAACCCACAACCTCCTGATTCAGACATGAAAATGCAACCACTGAGCCACAACTAACACATCATCACTCTGGATTATTTCAGGACCTAGACCTTTGGTTACTCTCAAGGACATGTCCCAGCTCCCCAAACCTTCCAGAGTGTCTCTCCAAGCCTTCATCATCTCACTTTGCTGAAAAGGAGGAAGAGGGAAAATGGAGAACTAGAGATCAGTCAGTCTAACATCAGTAATTGACAAAATGTAGGACTCTATCATGAGGGATGTGTTAACAGGGCATTTAGAAAATCATTAACTGATTGAGCAGAGCCAATATGGATTTATGAAAGGATTTATGGATTCATATTTGACAAATCTGTTCAGAGCTTTTTGAAAATGTAATAAATAAGGAGGATAATGAGGGTATCAGTAGAGACTGGTTCCTGGGATGAGGAGATTGTCTCATGAGGAGAGATCGAGCAGACTAGGCCTATATTCAATGGAGTTTGGAAGATTGAAAGGTGATCTAACTGAAACATTGTTAAATGGCCTGACAGGGTAGATGCTGAGAAAATGTTTCCCGTCTGGAGAATCTAGAACACGGGGAATCATTTAGGACTGAGATGAGGAGGAATTTCTTCACTTAGTCCTGAATCATTGGAACTTTCTACCCCAGGGATCCATGGCTCTGTTATATTTAAAACAGAGGTCAACAGAGTTTTGGGTACAAGGGGGATTAAGGTTTGTGGGGAGTGTGGATCTGAGGTAGAAGATCAACCATGATCATATCGAATAGCAGAGCAGGCTTGATGGGCCGAATGGCGTCTTCCTGTTCCTATTTCTTATGCCCGTTAAGCCTCAGTCTGGTTCCCCTTAAGCTGCTGAGTGGGTGAATTAAATCTTTCTTCACAAATCACCCGGATACCAGACTACAAGTCAGGTCATGAACATTGCTTATTGTTTACAAATCACAGTAAAATGTGGGCACACAGACCCTTTCTAGATGTGTCTAAATGTGATCAGAGTTATCCAGCAATTCAGCACTAATAGGGAGAGCTATTTCACAAAACAAGGAACAAAGGCTCCACAGGATATTCAGTGATTCACTATAAATCAGCACGAATGGATGCTGAGTATTAATTACAGCAGGGAGCAGAGTCTGGGGTTATCAATTGGTGAGTTTATTTTCAGAGTAATTCCTTCAATATCTGACAAGTTAACAGCTTCGAACAGCCCGTCTCTCAAATAGCTCGAACCTACTTGTGATTACAAACATTCAGAGCTTACTGAGCCTCATCCTCGAGTTACAGAACAGACTTTCTCCCATCAATATAGAGCTGCAGGACTGCACAGTGATCTGTTCATTGCTCATCTTTAGTTCAAGGCAGTTTCTGAGTGATTTACATTGAAAACGAGGTTTGTAGACATTATAGTCTATTCACACATGATTCACACGCCAAGTTGAAACTGGGCAACTGACATTAGGATCAACCCTAACTGTCTGAATGAACATGATTCAGTCCAGGATGTGATGAACAGAAGTAACAATAGCAGAATCCAACCCCTGTCATCACTTGTGAACTCGCTGGTGTGTCTGCAGGTGGAATAAGCGAGCGAATTCCTTCCCACACTTGGAGCAGGAGAATGGTCTCTCCCCAGTGTGAATTCGCTGGTGTGTCAGCAGGTTGGATGACTGAGTGAATCTCTTCCCACACTCAGAGCAGGTGAACGGCCTCTCCCCAGTGTGAGTGCGCTGGTGTGCAGTGAGATGAGATGGTTGCTTGAACCCAGTCCCACAGTGAGAGCACCTGAACGGTCTCTCATCAGTGTGAATACGTTGATGGTATTGCAGATCCATGGAACTTTTGAAGCACTTCCCACAGTCTGAACATTTAAAAGGTCTCTCATCAGTGTGAACTCGCTGGTGTGTCAGTAGGTGGGGTGATGTACTGAACCTCTTCCCACACTGTGAGCAGCTGAATAGTGCGTACCCGGTGTGAATGCGCTGGTGCTGCCTCAGTGTGTATGGGTTTTTAAAGCTCTTTTCACAGTTGGGGCATTGAAACTCTCTCTTGTCAGTGTGAACTTGCTGGTGTTTCAGCAGGTAGGATGAGCGTGTGAATCCGTTTCCACACACGGAGCAAGTGAACGGCCTCTCCCCTGTGTGAAGTCGCTGGTGTGTCTGAAGACCGATTAACTGAGTGAAATCCTTCCCACATGCAGAGCAGATGAACGGCCTTTCCCCAGTGTGAAGTCGCTGGTGTGTCTGAAGGCAGGTTAACTGAGTGAATCCCTTCCCACACATGGAACAGATGAATGGCCTCTCCCCGGTGTGACTGCGTCGATGAGTTTCCAGATCAGACGGGGACCTGAATCTCTTCCCACAGTCCCCACATTTCCAGGGTTTCTCCCTGCTGTGAGTGGTGCTTTTTGCTTCCATTTTCTAAGGATGGTGATATTCAGGTCCTGATGAATCAAGTGACTCTGGCAAAGTTTGATGTGATTTTGATTCCCGACTGTAAATTCTTCTAATACTCTGTAAACAGAGCTCAAAATAGAAACAAAGAACTGTGAAAAAGAACCGACAAAAACACAAAGGCAGGTTGTGAAATTGAGCTGAATGAATCTGGGAATTTGTGGGGCCGGCACGAGGAAAAAATGACCATGAAAACTGCTGGATTGTCATAAAAACCCAACTGGTTCACTAATGTAATTCACAGAACGGAAGCTGCCACCTGGTCTGGGCCCACACAAGACTCTGGCCTCTATGGGAGAAGAGAGAGTGAGAGGTGGAGGAGGGGAAAAGGAGATGGGTTTCACAGATCTGCATTTCAACCAGAATTTTGATAGAATCCCCCAAACCCCTGACCCCCACCACCTGGAAAGACAAGATCAGCTGGTGCATGGGGAAAACCATCAGCTCCAAGACACACAACAGGGTTCACACTGGGGAGAGACCGGACACCTGCTCCACATGTGAGAAGGGATCTAATCCATCATCCAACTGGCTGACACACCAGCGAGTTCAACATTGACTCCAGGGGTTGGATTCTGCTGTTAATCACATCCAGGACTGAGCCATGTTCATTCTGATACTTTGGGTTTGTTTCTGCTGATGTTAATAACCTTTGTAACTGGACTGGAGGTTTAATTTTCGGGAAATCAGCTTATTTTACTTTGTAACCCTTACCCTTCAATGAAGTATCTTTCTTCGGCCTATAACAAACAGTGATTTGCTTGTAATGCTTTCAGTTTAGTTACTGTATTCAGTGCTGACCATGTGGCCTGCTCTTCGTTGGGAAGATCAAACACAGATTGGATGATCACTTTGTGGAACATCCTCTGTTCAGTCTGTGAGCTTGACCCTGAGCCTCTGGTCACTTGTCAATTTAATTCTTTGCCCCACTCCCACTCTGACCTCTCTGTCCTTGGCCTCCTGAACTGTTCCATTGAAGCTCAATGGGAGCTTAAGGAACAGCAGCTCATCTTTTGATTCGACACTTTACAACCTTCCAGACTCAGCATCGAGTTCAGCAGTCTCTCCATCAGCACAGAGTTGTCAGGATCGGTAACTCTCTACCTCAAAAGGTGGTGGAACCTGATTCTATAAGGATCTTTTAACAGGGATTTGACAGGTATTTGATAATGAAGAACTTAATGATTACAAACAGAAAGTGGGTGTGAGGGATGAAACATGACTGCTCTTTCAAATAGAAAGCACAAGGACAAAGGGTTGAATGGCCTCTTTCTGTGCTGTAAGTTTCTTTGATTCTAGGATTTGGTCATTTATCCCCTTGAGTCTGTTCCACCATGCAATGAAATCATGGCTGATCTGTGATCTGACTCTGTACACCTGCCTTTGCCCCATATCCATCAATAGCTTTAATTAACAAAGATCGTTCAATGTCAGATTTAACATTCACATTGATCTCGCATCAACTGCTGTTTGTGCAACAGAGTTCCTAACTTCCACCTCCCTTTGTGTGTAGAAGTGTTTGCTAACTTCACTCCTGAAAGGTCTGGCTCTCATATTTACACTATGCCCCCAGTCCCAGATTCCCCAACCAGTGGAAATCATGTCTCTTTACCCAATCAGTTCCAATTAATATCTTAAAAACTTTGATCAAATCACCCCTTATTCTTAATTCCAGGAAATACAACACACGCTTGTGTTATCTCTCCTAATAACTTAACTCTTGGAGTCCAGGTATCATTCAGGTAAATCTGTGGCTGCACTCTCTCTAAGGGCAATATATCCTTCCTAGAACTGTACACAGTTCTCCAGGTGTGGTCTGACCAGGGCTTGTGTATCCAGATGCTTTTCCAGTCATCATGATACCTGAAATTAAGTTATCAGGAGAGATGACTGAAACTCAGATTGTTTCCTGGAACTTAGTAAATTAAAGGGTGATTTAATCCAAGATTGAGAGAAATTATTTCTGCTGACTGGGGAGTCTAGGTCAAGGGAAGTAGTCTAAAAATTGTAGCCAGGTTTTCCAGAGCGAAATGAGGCAACAATTGTTGACACAAAGGCTGGGAAAAGTTTGGAATTCTCTCCCACAAATGACAATTCCCTCACCAATATCGCCAGCCATTCACCTTCCCCCACCCCCTTTCCCTCCCAAGATGGTGACAGGCAGTTGCCTGCAGTAAGACAGGCCAGTCATCAGAGTCTCCAGTTCTGCACTCATCATTTTGTTTTTTTATTCTATGTTAGGACGTGGGCGTTGCCCATCCCTCATTGCCCTTGAATTGTGTGACTTCTCAGCAGGAAAAAAAACAGTAAAACGTGGGAAATAAGAATACTGGTCGGAAATCGCCTTGT
Organism: Carcharodon carcharias; assembly: GCF_017639515.1. NCBI lineage: Eukaryota > Metazoa > Chordata > Chondrichthyes > Lamniformes > Lamnidae > Carcharodon > Carcharodon carcharias. The sequence goes on from NC_054493.1 coordinate 14,037,721, forward strand.
ATAACTTAGAATGGAACAGCAGTTAAAAACTGGGAATTAAGAGTATTAGTCCAAACCGCTTTTTTTTCCTTCTGGGTTTGACTGTTTCAGAATGAACCACATCGCTGTGGGTCTGGAGTCCTATGTAGGCCAGACTTGGTAAGCACGGCAGGTTTCCTTCCCTAAAGGGACATTAGTAAATCAGATGGGGTTCACCACAATCGATGATAGTTTTGTGGTCACTATGACTGATTTAGTCACTGAATTTAAAGTTCACCAGCTGCCATTCGAACCCATATCCTCAGACCAGGATCACTGGATTTCTAGCCCAGTGACATTACCACTAGGTCACTGTCTCCCCGCTGAGCTCGCGCGCGGTTTCCAGGCTCCCCCCGATTCACCATCTCCAGCCGCCCTCTGAGCTCGCGCGCGGTTTCCAGGCTCCCCCCGGTGCACAATCTCCAGCCGCCGACTTCATTTCTCACCCTTTGTGATCTGAGCTCGACCGCTCCTTCATCCAGCTCCGGTTTCAGTACTGCGCATGCATCATTCACAGCCTAGCCCCACCTCTCCATCACTCCGATTGGTTGGAGGACAAATCGCTTCCCTCTGTCCTATAGTCCCGCCCCTCTCTTTCTATTGGTCCGAAACTGCCTTCAATCAGTCGGGCATTGTGAGGTATTAGGTGAGAGGTCACTGTCGGGAGCGGGTTAATAAACCCCGGGCGGGAGGGGCGGGGTTTACAAATCTCGAGTGCAGCCCCAGAGCCGAATATTAAACAATGAACATTCTCCACTCTCACTATCCGCCGCTTCCGGCTTCTCTCCGGGAACAACCTCAAAGAGACCAGGGTCTCCGAGCATGCGCGATCCACCCGGCCAACCCGAGGCAAATAGAGCGGTTTCTGATGCGCACACGATTGTGGGTAATTCGGACAGCATTAGAGGCTAAGTCCCAGTTAATCATTAAAATAAAATCAGTCACTGCGGATGTTGGAAATCTGAAATAAAAACAGAGAATGCTGGAAAAACTCGGCAGGCCTGGCAGCATCTGTGGAGAGAGAAACAGAGTTTCGAGTCCGTATGACAGTTTTTCAGATATTTGTCTGAATCTGGGGAAGTGAAGATGAGATTCCACTGGCATCAGGACTGCAAAATATGAAAAACCAAGATCCATCTCCTATCATCCACATCCTTCAATAATGGAGCTGTTGGCCAATCTTGGCAAAGAATAAGTCTGTAACAGAGCAATACACAGATGTTCAGCTATGCTTTGTCAATTAGCAATTATCAATTAGCAGTGATCTTGGGTTGTGGACTGTCATGTCTTCACTTTTCCCTGTTGATCAAATCCAGAAAAGCTGCTGTAGTTAAAAGGACTTGGCCTGCAAGATACAGTCACAGTGAGAGTGATAATGGAACATTTTTATGTCAAAGTTCAGTGACACCTAATCACTTACCCAGAGAGTCAGTATGTAAAAATGTAAATAAAATAATCACAGTTACTGCAGGTGATTCTCTGGTTATAATTGGATGTAACCAGAATGTAATTTGTGACTTCAGTAAGAGCTGTTTTGATATTGTGACAGGTGCAGAAATCTCATTGAAAGGATTTAAACATGGAGTTCTGGGGAAAATGTGCATGGATTTGACAGGTGACAAGGACTTTGGAAAGGAAAGGGTGGTTAGAGATGGGGCAGTATTTTGCAAGGGCATAGGGGTCAAGGGTTTGTATCATGGAGGAGTGGGTGATGATGACAGATTGAAAGGAACGAAGGGCAGTACCTGAAGAGAGAGAACTGTTAACAATATCAACGAACATGGGGAAGTTGGGTGACCTGCAGTTTGATGGGAATAGTGAGGGAGGATGGGTATTATGGAAAAGATAAGCTCTGAGAAGGCATGAGAGAAGATTGGAGAGAATTTAAAGAAAGAAGCAGGTTCAGGGCTGCAGCAGGAAGGAACTTTAGACAGTTTGGCCTGGTAGGATAATGGAAGGGAAGGAAGCAGAGAGGCAGCTGATCAAATTGTTTCAATCTTAGTGTCAAAGAAGCTCCATGAACTCATTGCACTTGTTGTCGGATGTGAGGATGGTGGAGACAGGGGAGAGGGAAAGCACTTCAAAAGGAACTAACCTGTGTTAGAGATATTAAAAAGACACGACACACTGTACGTTTAGCACAAAGGTGATTTATTTGACTTTTATCCTGAATATTATATCCTTTAATGGTGTGGAGTTTATTAACATCAGCAGAAACAGACCCCAATAAGCATAGTTCAGTCCTGGATGTGATTAACAGAAAATCCAATCACTGTAGTTACTTGCGAACTCACTGGTGACTCAGCAGTATGGATGACTGACTGAATCTCTTCCCAAACCTGGCGCAGGTGAACGACTTTCCATTGTGTGACCTCACTGGTGGCTGAGCAGGTGGCACGACCGAGTGAATCTCTTCCCAAACTTGGAGCAGTTAAACGGCCTCTCCCCAATATGAACCCGTTGGTGATTCAGCAGTGTGGATGACTGAGTGAATCCCTTCCCACACTCAGAGAAGGTGAATGGCCTGTCCCCAGTGTGAATTCACTGATGTACAGAAAGTTGAGATGATCCCCTGAATGCAGCCCCACAGTAAAAACACCTGACCGGTCTCTTGTCAGTGTGAATACGTTTATGGGACATCAGTTCCCTGGAACTTTTATAACACTTCCCGCAGTCCATGCATTTAAAAGGTCTCTCATCAGTGTGAACTCTTTCATGTCTCAGCACATGGGATAACTGAGTGAATCCCTTCCCACACATGTAGCAGTTGAAAGGTCTCTCATCAGTGTGAATTTGCTGGTGTACCGTGAGTTGAAATGATCCCCTGAACCTAGTCCCGCAGTGAGAGCATCTGAAAGTGTGAACACATTGATGGGTAATCAGGTACCCAGAACTTTTATAGCACTTCCCACAGTCTGGACATTGAAAAGGTCTCTCCCCAGTGTGAATGTGGTGGTGTGTTAGCAGGTTGGATGACTGAGTGAATCCCTTCCCACACTCCGAGCAGGTGAATGGCCTCTCCCCGGTGTGAACTCGCAGGTGTGTAATCAGCTGGGATGCTCGAGTGAATCCCTTTCCACATGCAGAGCAGGTGAACAGCCTCTACTCAGTGTGAGTGTGTCAATGAGTTTCCAGCTCAGATGGGTAACTGAATCTCTCCTCACAACCCCCACAGTTCCATGGTTTCTCTCCACTGTGAACAGTGCTTTTTCCATCCATGTTCAAAGTTCTACAGTATTCAGGTTACGATAAATTGGACGACTCCATCAGATGCTGACGTGATATTTGGTTTGAGTTTCCCGACTGCAAATCCTCCGCTTCGAATACCCTGTGAAATTGATTGAAAACAGAATAAAGGGAGTGAGAGAGAACCCACAAAAATACAAAGGTAGGCTGCGAAATTGAGCTGAATGAATCTGGTCATTTGTGTGGCTGACACTATGAAAAAGTGACCATGAAAACTGCTGGATTGTCCTAAAAACCCAACTGGTTCACTAATGTCCTTCAGGGAAGGGAACCTGCCTCTCGGACAATAGCCTCAGTGGAAGAAGACATGGAGACATTAGAGAGGCAGTGGGTAAAGGAGAGGGATTTTATATATCTACAACTCGACCAGAACTTTGATAGAATCTCCCAAACCCTCAACCTCCATCACCTAGAAGGACCAGGGTAGCAGGTGTATGTGAACACCATCACTTCCAAGTTCCCCTCTAAGTCACACACCATCCTGACTTGTCTGACATCTAGCACTGGATGAGCAGAAATTTCCTTCATTTAAGTATAGGGAAGACCGAAGCCTTGTCTTCAGTTCCAGCGGCAAACTCCATTCCTGAGCCACCGACCCCATCCCTCTCCCTGGCAACCGTCTGAGGCTGAACCAGACTGTTCACAACCATGGTGAAATATTTCATCCCAAGATGAGCTTCCAAACACATACACACATCATCACCAAGACCACAGTGCCCAACTCCACCCTCGTCTTAGTTCACCTGCTGCTGAAACCATCATCCATTCCTTTGTTACCTCTAGACTTAACTATCCTAATACATTCCCGGTGGGTCAGCCACGTTTAACCTCCCTGTAATCTTGAGATCAATCCCTATCTGTAATCTCCTCTACCCACGCATCTCTCCAAAATATGTGTTCATTGAATATTATCTCTTGAACATTCCCGACATTAATCACCCCATCATTGGTGGCCGTTCTTTCAGTTGCCTGGGACCCAAGCTCTGGAAATACCTCCTGAAAACCGATCTTTTTAGTCAAGCTTTTGGTCACCTGCCCTAATATCTGCTCATGTGGCTCAGCGTCAGAAATTGCTTTGTGAAATGTCTTGGAACGTTGTATTGCATTAAAAGTGTGATATAAAAACAACTGACTGTCATTGATTTGGACATATATCACCATTCCTTCATCATCACTGGGTGAATAATCTGTAACTCCTTACCGAACAGCATTGTGGAGGCACCTTCACTACATGGGCTGCAGTGGTTCAAGAAGGTCAGATATCGTCTTCTCCACAGGCAGCTTGGAATTAGCAGTATATGCTGGGGAATTAGCAACATATGCTGGTATCTGTGGAGAGAGAAAGAGTGAACAATTCAGGGTGTGCACCATGAAGTACGAGGAATAAAAATGGTGCAGAATTTGATGGTTCCAGGTATGAGGGATTTTAATTGCAATATTTGTTTGTGAAGCTGTGGCTGTTCTCCTTGGAGTGCAGGAGATTGAGGGGAGATTTGATAGAGTTGTACAGGTTTTTAATAGATTTAGATAAGGTAGATAAAGAAAAGCTGTTCCCATTCAATTTGTAAAAGGATAAGGGACACAAGGTTTAAGGTTTTAGGCAAGAGGTAGAGGGGGATTTTTTTTTACTCATTCATGGGGTGTGAGCGTTGCTGGCCAGGCCAGCATTTAATTCCCATCCTTAACTGCCTTTGAGAAGGTGGTGGTGAGCTGCCTTCTTGAACCGCTACAGTCCATGTGATGTAGGTACACCCACAGTGCTGTTAGGAAGGGAATTCCAGGATTTTGACCCAGTGACAGTGAAAGAACAGCCGATATATTTCCAAGTCAGGATGGTGAGTGGCCTGGAGGGGAATTTCCAGGTGATGGTGTTCCCATGTGTCTGCTGCCCTTGTGAGGAAAAACATTTTTACACAGTGAGTAGTAATAATCTGGAACTCAGTGCTTACACTCAGAGGCTGGATCAAGTGATGCTGTTGTTTCTTGACGTGACGCTTGGTTTTGAGTTTCCTGTTGGCAAATTCTCCCCTTTTAATATCTTGTAAAAGGAGTTTCCAAAAACCATCATTGTCAATCTAGGATAAAAACTGAGAAAAGACAAACATTTGTCTTGCTTTGAGCTAACTATATACATATGAACATGCAAACTAGGAGCAGGAGTCGGCCATTCAGCCCCTCCAGCCTGCTCACCCATTCAATAAGATCATGGCTGATCTGTTTGTGTTTTGAATTCCACATTCCCATCTACCCCTGATAACATTTGATTCCCTTGCCAAACAAGAGTCTACCTACCTCTGCCTTAAAAATATTCGATGACCCCACCTCCGTGGCCTTTGGAGGCAGTCACACAGCCCTCAAAGAAAAATTTCTTCTCTGTCCAAAAGGGAAACCCCTAATTTTAAAACAGTGCCCCCTTGACCTGGACTCACCCATAAGCGGAAACATCCTTTGCATGTCCGCCTTGTCAAGACCATTCAGGATATTATATACTTCAATCAAGTCACCTTCACTCTTCTAAACTCCAATGGAAACAAGCCCAGCCTGCCTAACCTTTCCTCATAAGACAACCCACTGATTCCAGGTATCAGTCTAGTAAACCTCCTCTGAACCACTTCCAATGCATTTACATCCTTCCTTAAATAAGGAGACCAAAACTGCACACAAGGTTCGAGATGTTGTCTCATCAATGCCCTGTATAACAGAAACATAATATCGTTAATAAAAACAGAAAATTCTGGAAAAACTCAGCAGATCTGACAGCATCTGTGGAGAGAGAAACAGGGTTAATGTTTCGAGTCCATATGACCCTTCTTCAGAGCTGAAGAGACTTCTCTTTAGCTCTGAAGAGTCAGGCAGACTCGAAATGTTAACCCTGTTTCTCTCTCCACAGATATTGTCAGACCTACTGAGTTTTTCCAGCATTTTCTGTTTTTATTTCAGATTTACAGCATCTGCAGTATTTTGCTTTTATCATAACATCCTTACTTTTATGTTTAATTGCTCTCATAATAAAGGATAGCATTCCATTAGCTTTCTTAATTACTTGCTGTATCTGCATACTAACTCTTTGTGATGAATCCATTAGAACACCTAGATCCCTCTTCCCCTTGGAATCCTGCAGCTATTCTCCATTTAAGTAATACTCTGCTTTTTTATTCCTCCTATCAAAGTGAACAAGTTCACACTTTCCAACATTTTACTCCATTTGCCAGATTTTTTGCCCACTCATTCAACTCATTTATATCTGTCTGCAACCTGCTTATGTCCTCTTCACAACATACTTTCCGACCTATCTTTGTGTTATCTGCAAATTTAGCTGGCTGCCTTCACTCCCCTCCCCTAAGTCATTGATATAAATTAGAAAAAGTTGAGGCCCCAGCACAGGCCCCTGTGGGACTCCACTTGTCACATCCTGTTAATCAGAAAAAGAGCCCATTTATGATGTTTCTCTGTTTTCCACTAGCCAACCGTGACAAGATTCCGGCAAAAGTACTGAAGACTTGTGCCCCAGAGCTTGCTGCGCCCCTAACCAAGTTGTTCCAGTACAGTTACAGCACTAGCATCTACCCAGCTATGGAAAATTGCCCAGGTATGTCCTGTACACAAAAAGCAGGACAAATCCAAACCGGCCAATTACTGCCCCATCAGTCTACCCTATATCATCAACAAAGTAATGAAAGGGGTCGTTAACAGTGCTATCAAGCAGCACTTGATTAGCAATAATCAGCTCACTGACGGCAAGTTTGGGTTCCTCCAGAACCACTTGGCTCCTGACCCCGTTACAGTTTTGGTTCAAACACGGACAAAAGTGCTGAACTCTCGAGGTGAGATAAGAGTTTCTGCCCTTCAGATCAAGGCCACATTTGACCGAGTGTGGCATCAAGGAGCCCCAGCAAAACTGGACTCAATGGGAACCAGGGGGGAAACTCTCTGCTGGGTGGAGTCATACCTAGCACAAAGGAAGATGGTTGTGGTTATTGGAGGTCAGTCATCTCAGCTCCAGGACATCACCGCAGGAGTTCTTCAGGGTAGTGCCTTCGGCCTAACCATCTTCAGCTGCTTCATCAATGGCCTTCCTTCCATCATAAGGTCAGAAGTGGGAATGTTCGCTGATGATTGCACAATGTTCAGCACCATTTATGACTCCTCAGATACTGAAGCAGCCCATCTCCAAATGCAGCAAGACCTGGACAAGTGGCAAGTTACATTTGCGCCACAAAAGTGTCAGGTAATGACCATTTCCAACAAGAGAGAATCCAACCATCGCCCCATGATGTCCAATGGCATTCCCATCACTAAATACCCATTATCAACACCCTGGGGGTTACCACTGACCAGAAACTGAACTGGAACAGCTATATAAATACTGTGGCCACAAGCACAGGTCAGAGGCTAGGAATCGGATGATGAGTAACTCAAAACCTGACTCACCAAAGCCGTTCCACCATCTACAAGGCACAAGTCAGGAGTATGATGAAATATTCTTCACTTGCCTGGACGAGTGCAGCTCCCACAACACTCAAGAAGCTGGGCACCATCCAGGAAAAAGCAACCCGCTTGATTGGCATCATATCCTCAAACATTCACTCCCTCCACCACTGACACAAAGTAGCAGCAGTGTGTACCATCTACAAAATGCAATGCAGGAATTCACCAGGGCTCCTTCGACAATACCTTCCAAACCCACGACCACTCTCATCTAGAAGGACAAGGGCAGCAGATAGATGGGAACAGCATCTGGAAGTTCCCTTCCAAATCACTCACTTGGAAATATAATGCCGTTCCTTCACTGTCGCTGGGTCAAAATCCTGGAGCTCTCTTCCTAAGAGCACTGTGGGTGTACCTATACCACATGGACTGCAGCAGTTCAAGAAGGCAGCTCACGATCACCTTCTCAAGGGCAATTAGGGATGGACAATAAATGCTGGTCCAGCCAGCGAAGCCCACATCCCATAAGTGGATTAAAAAAATCTTCTATCCATTATTATGTTTCCCCTATACCATGAGCTTTTACTTTTCACAATAAACTTTGATGTGGCAGCTTATCATGTCGACATAATCTCCTAGCCCCCTGTAAAAGGAGTTTCCAAAACCCATCCCTGTCAGTCCAGGATCTACCTCGTGGAGGCTGAGCATCAACTCGCAGACACTTCCTCCTACGTCTCCCTGGACCATGACCCTAACACTGAACATCAAGCCATTGTTTCCAGGACTGTCACTGACCTCATCTCCTCTGGAGATCTTCCTTCCACAGCTTCCAAGCTGATAGTCGCCCAACCTCGGATGGCCCGCTTCTACCTCCTACCCAAAATCCACAAACAGGACTGTCCTGGCAGACCGATCGTGTCAGCTTGCTCCTGCCCCATGGAACATATTTCTCGCTATCTTGACTCCCTTATCCTCCCCTTGTCCAGTCCCTTCCCAACTACATCCGTGATTCCTCTGACACCTTACGTCACATCAACAATTTCCAGTTCCCTGGCCCCAACCGCCTCCTCTTCACCATGGACGTCCAATCCCTCTACACCTCCATCCCCCACCGGGATGGTCTGAGGGCTCTACGCTTCTTCCTCGAACAGAGGCCCGAACAATCCCCATCCACCACTACTCTCCTCCGTCTGGCTGAACTTGTTCTCACACCGAACAATTTCTCCTTTAACTCCTCTCACTTCCTCCAAATAAAAGGTGTGGCTATGGGTACCCGCATGGGCCCCAGCTATGCCTGGCTCTTTATGGGGTATGTGGAACATTCCTTGTTCCAGTCCTACTCCGGCCCCCTCCCACAACTCTTTCTCCGGTACATCAATGATTACTTCGGTGCTGCTTCATGCTCTCGTTGGGACCTGGAAAAATTTATTAACTTCGATTCCAATCTCCACCCCGCCATCATTTTCACATGGTCCATCTCTGACACTTCCCTCCCCTTCCTTGACCTCTCTGTCTCAATTTCTGATGATAGACTGTCCACCAATATCCAATACAAGCCTACCGACTCGCACAGCTACTTCGACTACAGCTCCTCACACCCCGCTTCCTGTAAGGACTCCATCCCATTCTCTCAGTTCCTTCGCCTCCGTCGCATCTGTTCTGATGATGCCACTTTCAAAAACAGTTCCTCTGACATGTCCTCCTTCTTCCTTAACCGAGGTTTTCCACTCATGGTCGTTGACAGGGCCCTCAACCGTGTCTGGCCCATCTCCCGTGCATCTGCCCTCATGCCTTCACCTCCCTCCCAGAAACATGATAGGGTCCTCTTGTCCTCACTTATCACCCCACCAGCCTCCACAATTTCAGCCAACTCCAGCAAAATGCCACCACCAAACACATCTTCCCTTCACCACCCCCGGCAGCATTCCGTAGGGATCGTTCCCTCCGTGACACCCTGGTCCAATCCTCCATCACCCCCCAGTCCTCAACCCCCTCCCACGGCACCTTCCCATGCGACCGTAGAAGATGCAACACCTGCCCCTTCACTTCCCCTCTCCTCACCGTCCAAGGGTCCAAACACTCTTTTCAAGTGAAGCAGCATTTCACTTGCACTTCCCTCAACCTGGTCTACTGCAATTGTTGCTCCCAATGCTGTTTCCTCTACATTGGAGAGACCAAACGCAGACTGGGTGACCGCTTTGCAGAACACTTTCGATCTGTCCGCAAGCATTACCCAGACCTCCCTGTCGCTTGCCATTTCAACACTCCACCTTGCTCTCATGCCCACATGTCTGTCCTTGGCTTGCTGCATTGCTCCAGTGAAGCTCAACGCAAATTGGAGGAACAGCACCTCATCTTCCGACTAGGCACTTTACAGCCTTCCGGACTGAATATTGAGTTCAACAATTTTAGATCTTGAACTCTCTCCTCCATCCCCACCCACTTTGTTTCTTCCCCCTCCATTTTGTTTTTTCCAAAAACTTATATAGATTTTTCTTTTCCCACCTATTTCCATTATTTTTAAATGTATTTCCACCCATTGTTTATCTCTACTTTTAGCATTTTTAGTATTCCCCCACCCCCACTAGAGCTATCTGTACCTTATCTGTCCTGCTTTCCACTCTTAATTAGCAGATTCCTTTTGATAATATCACCACCTTCAACACCTCTTTGTCCTTTTGTCTGTGACATCTTTTGGTTATCTCCACCTATTACTGGCTGCTTGTCCCAACACCCCCCGCCCCCACCGCCCTTAAACCAGCTTATATTTCACCCCTTTCCTATTTTTATTTAGTTCTGTTGAAGGGTCATGAGGACTGCGCTCTCCTCCGCCGATGCTGCCAGAGCTGCTGAGTTTTTCCAGGTATTTCTGTTCCTGTTTTAGAAATTCACAACATGCTCTCCTCCTGCTGACATGGACAGCGATGGCCGCGCATGCGCCCTGCTGCACATTGCCGCTGATCAACATGGCGGCCGTTAACCTCGCTTTGCAGCAGCGAAAGCCCCTCAGCTTTATCCCTACTCTTGTAAACGGGGACGGGCAGCTTCGAGTTCGGCAGTCTGAAGCTTACATAACATGTTTAAAAAACCTTTCGGTCCACTGTCCCAGTCCATCGCTCCATCCATTCCTCCATTCTAGCTTTACCGATCGCGGACCCCAACAAAGAAGCCTCTATCCATCGCCATTACTCACTGCGCGCATGCTCAGACACTGTTCGACACTGCGCCTGCGCATTGACCTCCTGTTGTGGATAGGGGACATTCTCTACCGCGGTGAATGCTGGGTAACCTCCCCCAACCCCCTCGAATTGAAAGAACAAAGTAGGATATCCTGCTCTCTTGCCCACATGTCTGTCCTTGGCTTGCTGCATTGTTCCAGTGAAGCCCAACGCAAACTGGAGGAACAACACCTCTTCTTCCGACTAGGCACTTCACAGCCTTCCGGACTTAATATTGAATTCAACAACTTTAGGTCATGAGCTCCGTCCCCCATCCCCACCCCCTTTCTGTTTCCCCCTTTCTTTTTTTTCCAATAAATTATAAAGATTTTCCTTTTCCCACCTATTTCCATTATTTAAAAAAAAACACCCCCACTAGAGCTATACCCTGAGTGCCCTACCATCCATTCTTAATTAGCACATTCGTTTAGATAATATCACCAACTTTAACTTTAACACCTATGTGTTCTTTTGTACTATTGTTGTTGACATCTTTTGATGATCTGCTTCTTTCACTGCTTGTTTGTCCCTACAACCACACCCCCCCTCCACCTCTCTCTCTCTCTCTCCGCCCCCCACACACACACCTTAAACCAGCTTATATTTCAACTCTTTCTTGGACTCAAACTCAAGTTCTGTCGAAGGGTCATGAGGACTCGAAACGTCAACTCTTTTCTTCTCCGCCGATGCTGCCAGACCTGCTGAGTTTTTCCAGGTAATTCTGTTTTTGTTTTTGTTTAGGATATCCTGATTTGTTTCCCTGTTGCAGAGTGGAGACTGGGTTCGGAGAGGCCAATAATAAAATTAAAGAACAAATTATATTGAAAACCAACTGCACGGGCTCTCCGTTATCCACCCGAAAGAAGAACAGCAGCAAAAACGGCAGAATCCAAACCCTGCAGTCACATAAACTCACTGGTGTCTCAGCTGATGGGAAGAACAAGTGAATCACTGCCCACACCCGGAGAACATTTAAACAGTCTCTCTCTGGTATGAATGTGCTGCATTCATCAAATCCTTTAGAACCATAAAATAAGTTATGGTGCAGAAAGAGGCCATTCAACCCATTGTGTCTGTTCCAGCCAAAAAAGAGAAAAAGAAACCAGCCACTCATTTTTATTCCACTTTCCAGTACCTGGTCCATGTCCTTGCATGATCCAGCACTTCAGATGTAGATCTAGATAACTTTTAAATGAGTTGAGCATTTCAGCGTCAACTCCCAACTTAGGTAGTGAATTCCAGATGCACACTGCCTCTGAGTGTAAAAGGTTTTTCCTTATATCCCCGCTAATCCTTTTCCCAATCACCTTAAAGCTATGCTGCCCGATAATTGACCCCTCAGCTGGGGGAAACAAGATTTTCCTGTCTACTCTATCTCAGCTCCTCAAAATTTTGTACACCTTAATTGGGTCACCTCTAATTAGCCTCCTCTGTTCTAAGAAAAATAAGCCCAGCCTATCCAATATCTCCTCATTGCTGCAATTTTCAAGCCTCGGCAACTTTCTTGTAAATCTCCTCTAGACTCTCCAGAGCAATTATGTGAACTTTCAAAGTTGTTGGGAAAACTGAGTAAACCCTCTTGCACTCATGAAATACCTGAGCAGTGTATCCATTGTGACTGTGTTGCTGTGTCACTAAATGGGATGGCCGAGTGAATCCTTTTCCACCCTCAGCCAATAAAGATCCTCTCCCTGGTGCCACAGCATACAAAGTTTTTCAGCTTAGACTGGTAATGGAATCGCTCCTTAAAATAGACAACAACAGCTTGCATTTATACAGCACCTTTAATGTAACAAAAACGTGCTGACATGCTTCACATGAGAGTTAACAATCCCCATGTTAACACAGTCTGTGCTTGTGTCTCTCATTTGTATAACTTTGCTACAATTTCCATACAAGAAAATTAGGAATGCACATATTTTACCAACATAATTGTACATCACTCCTCTGGATGTAAAATAGTAGATTTTCTGGCTCAGTTTGATTTGTGCATTGGTAGATCTGTTAGGAATATATTTGATGTTTGCTATATCACACACATTTATTTCAGTTGAAGGTCTTGATGCTGATTATCTCCCAGGCAGAATTATTCCAACAACTTTAATAATCAGTATTTCTTATTTCTGAGCTTTGTTTCTACTGCTTCTGCATCCAGTTGACACCCTTGTTATTTCTCACTTCTATATTAGCTCATTTTTCTTCACTATCCTTTTTCATTATACGTTTCCCATCTACATCCTACCAGACCGATTTTCTGCCCAGAGTTAATAAGGATATTAGATGTGTCATGAAACAGTCTCCTCTCCAGCATGTGTAAAGTAATGGAAGGGGTCATCAACAGTGCTATCAAGTGGCACTTGCTTAGCTATAACCTGCTCACTGACGCCTAGCTTGGGTTCCACCAGGACCACTTGGCTCCTGACCTCATTACAACATTAGTTCAACCATGGACAAAACAGCTTAACTCCCAAGGTGAGATGAGAGTAACTGCCCTTGACATCAGGGCAGCGTTTGAGGACGTCCCAGCAAAACTGGAGACAATGGGAATCATGGGGAAAACTCTCTGCTGGTTGGAGTCATACCTAGCACATAGGAAGATGGTTGTGGCTTTTCGAGGTCAGTCATCTCAGCTCCAGGTCATCACTGCATGAGTTCCTCATGGTAGTGTCCAAGGCCCAACTACCTTCAGCTGCTTCATCAAGGACATTCCTTCAATCATAAGGTCAGAAATGGGGATGTTCGCTGATGATTGCACAATGTTCAGCACCAAGAAAGAATCTGACTATCACCCCTTGATGTTGTATTACCATCACTGAATCTCCCACTAACAACGTCCTGGGGGTTACCATTAACCACAAACTGAACTGGAATAGCCATATAAATATTGTAGCCACAAGAGCAGGAATCATGCGACGAGTAACTCACCTCCTGACTCTCCAAAGCTTGTCCATCATCTACAAGGCACAAGTCAGGAGTGTGATAGAATACTCTTCACTTGCCTGGATGTGCAGTTCCCACAACACTCAAGAAGCTTGATAAATGCAAAGGACAAAGCAGCTCACTTGATTGGCACCACATCCACAAATATTCATTCCCTCCACCACCAACGCACAATAGCAGCAGTATGTACCATCTACAAAATGCACTGCAGGAATTCACCAAGGCATTTTGACAGAACCTTCCAAACCCATGACCACCACCATCTAGAAGGACAAGGGCAGCAGATAGATGGGAACACCACCATCTGGAAGTTCCCCTCCAAGTCACTCACCATCCTGACTTGGAAATATATCGCCGTTCCTTCACTGTCATTGGGTCAAATTCCTGGAACTCCCTTCCTAACAGCACTGGCTGAAGAGCTTTGGTGTCGAGTGCAAACACATGGCTACCTGCTCCTCACCCCCTCAGCACAGGTCCTGGCTACTCTGTTTCCTTTCGTGCTCCACACATCATTGAAGTTTTTGTGGTTTAAAGTCTCAAGCAAAGAACAGCACATCTGACAGTGCAGGACTTCCTCAGTCCTCTGGGGCATGTTAACCTCGATTTCTGTTCTCAAAGTCTTAACCATGGGAATTGACCTCATAACCTTCCCACATAGAGGTGAACGTGCTATCAGCGGAGTCACAGCAAAACAAACAATTCAACTTGGGAAAACATTTGAGGTGCCGTAACCTACAGACCTATGGAGGAAGAATTTAGAATGCATTGCTCTTTTCCTGCCAGCATGGATAAGGTGGATCAAATGGCCTCCTAGGACGTAACCATTTTTATTGTTCATTGTGTATCTTGTGAATGTTTGCTCAACTGAGGCTTGAAAAGGTCACATTAAGTGAAAGAAAACTGATCCACAGTGACTCAAAATATGGCATATGCTGGAAATCCAAACTCAAACAAGAAAATGTCGGAAACCAAGCAGGTTAAACCGTATCTATGAAGAGGGAAACAGAGTGAATGTTTCAGGTCAGTGACCCTTTACCCAAACTGGAAGAGTTTTGGAGATTCTTCACCTTGGGGAAGTGCAGTGGGGGAGGTGGAGCCGTCAGCTGCTCGGAACCGGCCAGCGCTGAGTTCAAAATGAGAGTGAAAACAAACACATTCACAGGAAAGAAGCAATTTGATTGGTTGGAGAAGAAGCTGGCTACTTGCTGAGTATCTGGTGAGTATCTTCATAAATGTTTAAGGTTTATTATATGTCTAACATTTAGGATAAAGTAAGAACTGTACTTTTTGGTAAGGTTTATTAAGTAATGTTTAAAAGCTTAAGTGATTTAAAAGTTTAAGGCATGGCAGGACAGCTCAGAAAAGTGGAATGCCCGTCCTGTGGCATGTGGGGAGTTGTGGACACTTCTCGTGACCCAGAGAAGCCCGTGTGCAGCAAGTGTCACCGGCTGCACAAGCTTGAGCTCTGTGTTTCAGGGCTTGAGCAGCAATTGGAGTCAACATCCGTGAGGCAGAGAACTCCGTGGATACCACGATCAGAGGGATGGTCACACCACAATTTAGGGACAAGGAGGCAGATAGGGAATGGGTGACCGCCAGGCAGTCTAAGAGAAACGGGCAGGCAGTGCAGGAGTTGCCAAAGTCCCGTTCACTAATCAGTTTTCCATCCTGGATATCTGGAGGGAAATGGATCCTTGGAGGAGTACAGCAAGAGCCAAGTCCATGCTACCACGGGTGGCCCAGCTCTACAGGAGGGGAGGAAGAAGAGCGGAAGAGCAGTACTGATAGGGGGTTCTTTCGTTAGGGGAGTAGACAGGCGTTTCTGTGACCGTCAACATGACTCCAGGATGGTTTGTTGCCTCCCTGGTGCTCAGGTCAAGGATGTCACAGAGAGGCTGCAGGACATTCTTGAGGGAGAGGGCGAACAGCCAGAGGTCGTGGCCACAGTGGTACTAGCGACATAGTTAGGAAGGTGGATGTGGTCCTGCAATTGGAATTTGGGGAACTAGGTAGAAAATTAGCAAGCAGGACCTTTAAAGTAGTAATCTTTGGATTACTCCCTGTGCCACGTGCAAGTGAGTACAGAAACAAGGAGATAAGACAGGTGAATGCGTGGCTGGAAAGATGGTGTAGGAGGGAGGGCTATAGATTCCTGGGACACTGGGACTAGCTCGGGGCTGAGTTCCTTATGGGTTGTTTTGCAGGTGCTGTTAGGGAGGGTTTAAACTAACTCAGCAGGGATGTGGGAACCAGGAGAGAATATTAGAGAGGAATGGCAGCATGTACGGAAAGTTGGGAGAGGCAGATAGCACTAAAATAGAGAATAGCAAGTTAATAATGGAGTTGGAGTAAAGGAGCAAGTAATGGAGTCTAAATCAGGGTTACACTGCATATATGTGAATGCACGGAGTACAATTAATAAAATTGGGGACTTATAGGCAGTGATTGCCTTGTGGGATTATGATGTTGTGGTGATAATGGAGACCTGGCTTAAGGAAGGACAGATCTGTGTGATAAGTACTCCTGGTTACAAAGTATTAAGAAAAGATAGGAAAGGGAAAAAAAGAGGAGGACGAGTGGCATTTTTGGTTAAGGAGCATATTGCAGTACTGGAGAAAAAGGATGTGTCAGAGGATTCAAGGACAGAATCGATTTGGCTAGAGCTAAAGAATAAGGAGTGTGCAATTACATTGCTCAGTGTAATGTATAGACCACCAGCTAGCAGAAAGGATATAGTGGAACAAATCTACAAGGAAATCACAGACAGGTGTAAACATCGTAGAATTGTTATAATGGGGGATTTTAATTACCCGTATGTAGACTGGGATAGTGGCAGTGTAAGGAGCAGTGGGGGACAAGTGTTCCTAGATTGTGTTCAGGAGAATTTCCTTTAGCAGTATGTGTCCAGTGCAACGAGAAAGGAGGCACTGCTGGAACTGGTTCTTGGGAATGAGGTGGGCCAAGTAGATCAAGTGACAATGGGGGAGAATTTAGGGGACAGTGGTCATTATATTAGAAAGTTTAGGATTATGATGGAAAAGGATATTGGTCAATCCAGAGTAAGAATAATCAACTGGCAGAGAGCAGACTTCAATGGGGCAAGAACTGAGTGGGGCCAGATAGACTGGAACCAAAAGTTGGCGGGAAAACAATAGCTGGACAATGGGCTACCTTCAAAGAGGAGATGGTTTGGGTATCACTGCTTGTTTGTCCCTACAACCACACCAACCCCCTCCACTTCTCTCCCCCCACCCAAACCACCCCCCCCCCCCCCCCCCCCACAACACCTTAAAACAGCTTATATTTCACCCCTTTCTTGTATTCACTCAGTTCTGTCGAAGGGTCATGAGGACTTGAAACATCAACTCTTTTCTTCTCCGCCGATGCTGTCAGACCCGCTGAGTTTTTCCAGGTAATTCTGTTTTTGTTTTGTTGTAGATGGTTTGGGTATGTTTCCTCAAAAGGGAAGGGTAGAACAAACAAATCCAGAGCTCCCTGGATCACAAAGGGGATAGAAATTAAGTTAAAGAAGAAAAAGTGTGCTTACGACAGGTGTCGGGTAGCAAATAGAATTGAGAACCAAGCTGAATACAGAAGGTTCAGAAGGGATGTGAAAAAGTAAATACAAGAAGCAAAGAGGGATTATGAAAGGAGACTGACAGCTAGCATAAAATGAAATCCCAAAGTATTCTATGAGCACATCAACAGTAAAAGGGTGGTAAAAGGAGGAGTAGGGCCGACTGGAAGCAAAAAGGGGATTTACACATAGAAGCAAGAGGCATGTCTGAGGTGTTAAATTAATACTTTGCTTCTGCCATTACCTATGAGGTAGATGCTGCCCAGGCCATGGTGACAGAGAAGGAAACTCAGTCACTGGAAGGGTTTAAAATTGATAAAGAGGAAATATTGGATAAGCTGTTGGTACTTAAAATTGATAAGGCACTGGGACCAGATGAGATGCAGCCAAGAATATTGAAGGAAATGAGAGTGGAAATACTAGAGGCACTGGCCATAATGTTTCAGTCTTCCTTAGGCTCAACGGAGGTGCCAGAGGACAGGGGAATTGCAAACATTACGCCCGTGTTCAAAAAAGGTTGTAAAGCCCTGCATTTACAGACCAGTCAGTTTAACTTTGGTAGTGGGGGAACTTCTAGAAACAATTATTCGGGATAGAATTAATAGTCACATGGAAAAATTTGGATTGATTCAGAAGAGTCAGCATGGATTTGTTAAAGAAAAATCGTGTCTAACTAATTTGCCAGAGTTTTTTTTGAAGAGGTAACAGAGATGGTTGATGAGGGCAAGGCCGTTGATGTGCATATGGACTCCCAAGATGTAGTGCCACACAACAACCTTGTGAGGAAAGCTATAGGTCATGGAATAAAAAGGGCAGTATCAATATGACTACAAAATTGGCTGAGGGACAGGAAACAGAGAGTAATGGTTAATGGGTATTTTTCGGGCTGGAAGAAAGTTGATAGTGGAGTTCCCCAAGGGTCGGTATTGGGACCCTTGCTCTTCTTGATATATAAGGGGACAATTTCAAAGTTTGCAGATGACACAAAACTTGGGAGAATTGTAAACTTTGAGGAGGACGTTGTAGAACTTCAAAAGATCATTGACACATTGGTGGAGTGAGCAGATTGGTGGCAGATGAAGTTCAGTGCGGAGAAGTGTGAGGTGATACACTTTGGTACAAAGAGCATGGAGAGACAGAATAATATAAAGTATATTATTCTAAAAGAGTGTGCAGGATCAGAGAGTCCTGGGTGTATATATATATATATATATATAAATCATTAAATGTAGAAGGACATGTTGAGAGAGTGAATACTAAAGCACATAGTATTCTAGGCTTCATTAATAGGGGCGTAGAGTACAAGAGCAGGGAGGTTATGATGAACTTATATAAGACACTGGTTAGACCTCAGCTGGAGTATTTTGTATAGTTCCGGGCGCCACACTAAAGGAAGGATGTGAATGCATTGGAGAGAGTGCAGAAGAGGTTTACAAGAATGGCTCCAGGGATGAGACACTTCAGTTATGAGGAAAGTTTGGAGAAGTTGGAACTGTTTTCTTTGGAGAAGAGAAGACTGAGGGAGACTTGATAGAAGTTTTTAAAATAATGAGGGGCCTGGACTGAGTAGATAGGGAGATACTGTTTCTGCTCATAAACGGATCGAGAACCAGAGGGTACAGTCTTAAAGTCTTTTGCAAAATAAGCAACTGCAAGCTGAGAAAAAACTCTTTTACACAGCGAGTAGTTATGGTTTGGAATGCACTTCCTGGAAGTGTGGTGCAAGTAGGTTCAATCGAGACATTCAAGAGGGCATTAGATGATTATCTAAACAGAAACAATGTGCAGGATTATGGGGAAAAGACAGGAGATTGGCACTAAATTAAAATGCTCAGAGAGTCAGTGCAGATATGATGGGCCAAATGGCCTCCTTCTACACTGTAATAATTCTGTGATTCTATAATTGTTTTCAAACAAGTACAGAGTCAGGGAAAGGAGAGGTAGAGAGCAACAATGAACATTGTGTTATGATGGAAGAGAGAGAGATCAAATGACAAAGGTGATGATGGTGCAAGACAAAATTGTGTGGTAATGAGACAAGGAAAGTAATTAATGAGCCAGAGATGAAACAAAAGACAGGTCCAGAGAAGGTATAAATGGTAACAGCAGATCCATTAACAGCACCTACTGTCCAAAAATATGGGAGCAGTGGTAATGATCTGAAATTGTTGAAATGAATGTTGAGTCTGGAAGGTTGTAAAATGGCGAATTGACAGGTGAGGTTCTCTTCTCTGAGCTTCCATTAAGATTGAAAGGAACAGTTCCAGAGGCCGAAGACAGAGAGGTCAGACCAGGAATGGGGTGGTGAATTAAAATAGCAAATTACCAGACACTCAGAAACATACTTGCACGCTGAATAGTGATTTTCCACAAAGCAATCATCCAATGTTGATTTATCTCCTCAGTATAGAGAAATCACCCATGAAGAGTGAATACATGATACTAAATTGCAAGAAGTGCTGGCAAATCATTCTGTCACCAGAAAGTGTATTTGAGGCCCTGGAACCTAGAAAGGGAGGAGGTGAAAAGGCAGTTGCTGCATTTGCTGTGCTTGCATCAAAATCTCCTGGAATGATGCAAGAACGAGGAGGTTTTACCAATCAACAAAGATTGAACAAATTGGAGATGTTTTCTCTGGAAAGGGAAGTGAGAGATGACCTCATTGAGGACTCTAACATTATGAAAGTGTTCAACAGGATAGACAAGTGGGAGATGCTTTCACTTGTGGACAGATGATAATAAATATAAGTTAATCACTATTAATTCTAATGTGAAAATCAGGAGCAATTTCTGCAACCAGGTATAAAAACAGAAAATGCTTCTAATACATCCCACATTCAAAGCATCTGTGGATTGGAAAACATCATTAATGTTTCAGTTCTGTGCACTGATGCAGTGCAGTTTTGAAAGGTCACGGGCCTGAAATGTAAATTATGTTTTTCTCTCCACAATGCTACCAGATCTGCTGAGAATCACAGAATTTTTTGTTTTTATTTCAGATTTCCAGCATCTGCAGTACTTTGCCTTTCTTTAAGGGAGAGATTTGAGAATCTGGAACTCATTATCAGAGGAGTTGACATCCCCGTCTGACTGGAAACTTATGGGTAAAATCACACCGATGAATAGATTGTTCACAGGCTGAAAGTTGGAAGGGATTCACTCAGTCATTCCATTTATTGACACAGCAGCACAGACACACTGGAGAAACACCACTAAGATAATTCAAATGTACGATGGGATTTACTGATCCCACACCTATCAACATTCCAGCGATAAAAATTCAATGGATTTGATCCACAATTGACACATTATTTTTGGCAAGACACTTGTTCCATGTATCAGGAGAAAATCACTTGTTCACCCCAGCTGCTGAGATTCCAATAAGTTCACATCGAACTAGAGGAGTTTGTTCTGTTATTTTACACATTGGACAGAACTATGTGGAGGTTCTGTGTGACTTGGTTGTTGTATTAATTGATTTTATATCTTTGTCCTATGGCTCCATTGTAATCTGATCGCAAAACATAATTTTAGTATATAAAATTAGTATGCGGGTACAGCCATTGATAAGGAAGGCAAATTGAAAGTTGCTGTTTATTGCAAGGGAAATGGAATATAAAAGTCGGGGTGTTGTGCTACAGTTGGATAGAGCATTGGTGAGACCTCATCTAGAGTACTGTATACAGTTTTTGTCTCCTTGTTTAAGAAAGGATATAAATACAGAATAAGTTCAAAGAAGGTTCACTAGACTAATACCTAGGATGGTGGGGCGATGGGAAGGTGGGATTGATGGGCGATAGTGCTATCTTGCAAGGAAAGGTTGGACAGGCTGGGCCTGTATCCAAGTTGTTTCGAACATTAAGAAGTGAATTTATTGAAATATATAAGATCCTGAGGGGACCTGAGAGGATGGATGCCAAAAGGATATTTTCCCTTATGGGAGAGACTAGATCTAGGGGACCCAGTTTAAAAATAAGGGGTCTCCCATTTAAGACAGAGATGAGGTGGAATTTTTTCTCTCAGGGGTTCATGAATCTTTATAACTCTCTTCCCCAGAGTAGTGGAGGCAGTGTTAGTGAATATTTTAAAGCAGGCAGAGGTAGATTCTTGATTGACAAGGTGGTCAAAGGTTATCAGGGCAAGCAGAACATATGACCATATGAACAAGGAGCTGCAGTAGGCCATTCAGCCTCTCGAGCCTGCTCCACCATTTAATAAGATCATGGCTGATCTGATAGTAACCTGAAATCTGCATCCCACCTACCCCCAATAACCTATCACCCGCTTGCTTATTAAGAATCTACCTCTGCCTTAAAAAATATTCAAAGTCTCTGCTTCCACTGCCTTTCTGGAAGAGAGTTCCAAAGCTTCACGACCCTTTGAGTGAAAAAGAATTCGTCTCATCTCTGTTTAAATGGGCGACCCCTTATTTGGAGCTGAGGCCAAAATCAGATCTTATTAAATAGTGGATTCGAAGGTCCGAATGGACCTCCTCCTCCTAATTCGTGTTGGTAATTTTCTATTGAACAACATTCACTTTCAATGGCGAGGATCTTACCCAGCATTCGCGACAAAATAGAATGTGCCCCAAACTCACTGCAGAAGCCGCTTGGGCAGGCGCAGTGGCGAGTTGTGGAGGAAGCATGCGCATTACCGTCTCATAGAGGAGCACGCGCAATGCGGTTCCAAAGGCGCATGCGCATATTTGGTGCTGGCTTTTCAGTCAGGCAGTTAATTTGACGCCGTAGCTTCTAAGAAAAGGCCGATTGTAGGAGGGCAGTAAAGGTGGTGGACCGGGTGGGGAGGCTTCAGAAACACGCAGTGGAGACCTCAAAACCGAATAAGAAACTCTGTGTCCTGCGTTGCCATCAAACGGAGCTGCAGCTGAGGGACTTAACCTGACCACAGACTCAGATTAACGGCCACCATCTTTATATGGTCAATGTGCAGTGGTGCGCATGCGCGGTCATCCATGTCCTTGTCAGCAGGAGCAGAGAATATTGTGAATTTCTACCTTGGACTGTCAGGGATGGATTTTGGAAACTCAATTTACAGGGGGTTAGAAGGGGAGCATTTACACACAGCAAACTCAAATCAAAGATTGAAATGCTTTTCCCTTCTGAATTTTTAATCTTGGACTGACAGTGGTGACTTTTTTTTGAACAGGTCATTAGAAGACCAGGATTTGAAGGCAGGAAACTCAAACCAAGCAACACATCAAAACCTAACAGAGTACAGTCGATTCATCAGGACCTGAATGAATGTCGTCCTGTGACAATAGATTCAAACAGCTGTACAACTGGAAATAGGGAAGGGAAAGTCGTGGAGGAATTCAAAAAGAAGGATGAGAATTTTAAATTTAGATGCTGCATAACTAGGAGCTTATGTAGGTCAGCAAGGACAGGGTGATGGATGGGTGAGTGAGTGGGACTCAGTGCAGAGGACATAGTCAGCAGAGATTTAGATAATCTCAAGTTTCTGAGGGGATGAATGTGAAAATCCAGCCAGAAGTGTGTTAGAATAGCCAGGTCTAGAGATAACAAAAGAATGGATGAGAGTTTCAGAACAATGAGCTGAGACAGTGCAACGTTGAGCAATGTGACTAAGATAGAAATAGGCACTGTTCGAAATGGCACAGATATGTGGTTGGAAGTTCAGCTGGGGATTAAATGTGACAGTCTGGTTCAGCTGTAGATAGCCAGGGAGATGGATGGACCAGATGGAGTCATTGGTTCTGGAATGGAGTTTGCAGTTAGGACTAAAGACATGGCTTCAGTCTTACTAATATTTAAATGGGAGGAAATTCCTGTTCATCCAGTACTGGATGTCAGTCAAGCCGGGACGATGTGTGACTTGGAGGAGAACTTGAACGTGATGGTGTTCACACACACCTACTCCTTTGGTCCTTATAGGTTGTGGAGGATCTGGTTGAATTTTATGTATGTAAAATCCCTCTCCTTTGCTCCTTCCTGCTCCCATCCCTCTCTCTCTCTCTCCTCCAATTGAGGTCAGATTCTTGTGTAGGCCAAGATCAGGTGGCAGATTCCCATCTTTGAAGGACATTAGTGAACCAGTTGAGTTTTTTGACAATCCAGCAGTTTTCATGGTCACTTTTTCCTAGTATTGGTCCCACAAATTACCAAGTTTATTCAGCTCAATTTCACAACCTGCCTTTGTGTTTTTGTGGGTTCTCTCTCACTCCCTTTCATCTGTTTTAAATCAATTTCACAGGGTCTTCGAAGGGGAGGATTTGCAGTCGGGAAACTCAAACCAAACATCACATCAAAATCTGTCGGAGACACCCAATTTTTTGGAACCTAAATATCATCAGGTTTTGGACATGGAAGGAAAATGCACCGTTCACAGTGGAGAGAAACCATACATGTGTGTGTGGACGAGTCTTCAGCCGATCATCTGATCTGTCAAAACACAGATATTGTCACAATGGGGAGAAGCCATGGAATTGTGAGGATTGTGGGAAGAGATTCATATCCTCTTCTCAGCTCGAAACTCATCAATGGAGTCACACAGGGGAGATGCCATTCACCTGCTCCAAGTGTGGGAAGGGATTCACTCAGACATCTTACCTGCTGAGACACCAACAAATTCACACTGGGTAAAGGCCGTTCGCCTGCTCAGTGTGTGAGCAGGGATATACTCGGTCATCCGACCTACTGAGACATCTGCGAGTTCACAATGGGGACAGACCATTTATCTGCTCAGAATGTGGGAAGGGATTCACCCAGTCATCTAGCCTGCTCAGACATCAACAAATTCACACTGGGGAGAGACCGTTCACCTGCTCCAAGTGTGGGAAAGGATTCTGTCAGCCATCCCATTTGCTGAGACACCAAGGAGTTCATAGTAACTACAGTGATTGAATTTTGCTGTTAATCACAACCAGGACTGAACCATGTTCATTGGGGTCTGTTTCTGCTGATGTTAACAATCTCCAGCCAGTTATAGAGACTAATATTCTGGATAAAATGCAAATAAATCATTTTTGTACTAAACACACAGCATCTTGAATGTTTTTAATATTTTTAACACGTTAATTCTTTTTGATGTGCTCTCCCTCTCCCCTCCTCCTCACCTCCAACAACAATTGCAAGGAGCTTCTGGAGTTTCTTTGTCACTAAAGTCGAAACAATCCAACCAGCTGCTTCCCTCCCACTAACCCATCGGGCTGAACTGCCTTCAAATTTCATCCATAGTGTAGGACAAAGTATTCAAGAGAAAATATTGTGCGCTTTGTGATAAATATATACTAATATTGTAGGGTACATGACATTCAAGAAGATTAGGAAGCTAGGTAAAGGTGAGGGGAGGTGGTACTGTTAATCAAAGAGGGCATTGGTACAATAGTTAGAGATGATGACCTTGGTTCAGGAATTCAGGTTTAGAATCAGTTTGGGTGGAGATGAGGAATAGTAGGTGGAAAAAGTAATTAGTGGGTGTGGTCTACAGGCCCCCTAACAGTAGCCACAGTATAGGACAAAGTATTGAAGAAGAAATATTGTGTGTTTGTGATAAAGGGATGGCAATAATCATGGGTGATTTTAATCTACACATAAACTGGAAAAATCAGATTGGGAATAGTAGCCTGGATGAGGAGTTCTTAGAATGCTTTTGAGATAGTTTCTTAGAGAACTAACCAAGACCATGTTATATTAGTCTTGATAACGTGTA
Organism: Carcharodon carcharias; assembly: GCF_017639515.1. Classification (NCBI taxonomy): domain Eukaryota; kingdom Metazoa; phylum Chordata; class Chondrichthyes; order Lamniformes; family Lamnidae; genus Carcharodon; species Carcharodon carcharias. Next base: position 14,062,837 of record NC_054493.1, read on the forward strand.
ACATGACAGGATTAATTAATTACCTCAGAGTAAGGGCACCCCTAGTTAGCAGCGACCATAATATAATTGAATTTTACATCCAGTTTGAAAGGGAGAAGAGTGGGTCTAAGACTAGTACCTTAAATAAGGGCAACTATGTGGGGATAAAAGCTAAGCTAGCTGAAGTGAACTGGGAAACCAGGCTAAACGATAAATCAATAGAGAAACAGTGGCAGACACTTAAGGGGATAATTCAGAGTATTCAGAATAAGTACATTCCTACTATTAAGAAAATCTAAGGGGAGGACCCAACATCCGTGCTTAACTAAAGAAGTTAAGGAAAGCATCAAACTTAAGAAAAAAGCAGAGAACTCCACAAAGATGAGTGGCAGGACAGATGATTGAACAGAATATATAGAATGGCAGATAATGGCTAAAAGGTTAATCAAGAGAAAGGAATTAGAGTATGAGAGGAAACTAGCTAGAAATGTGAAAACGGGTAGCAAGAGTTTCTACAGGTACTTAAAAAGTAAAAGAGTAAGTAAAGCGAGTGTTGGTTCTCCAGAGAGTGACAGTGGGGAGTTAATGGTAGATAATAAGGAAGGAAATGAACACATATTTTGCTTCTGTGTTCACTATAGGGGATACAAAAAGCATTCCAGCAACAGCTGCAAATCAAGAGGTGAACAGGAGAAAGGAACTTGGTGAAATTGAAATCACTGGGGAAATGGTATCGACCAAATTGATGGAGCTGCAGATCTCCAGGTCCCGATGGATGACATCTTCGGGTCTTAAAGGAGGTTGTTAATGATGTAGGTGATGCACTGGTGTTAATTTTCCAAAATTCACGGCATTCTGGAAAGGCTCCATCAGATTGGAAAGTAGCAATTATCACTGCTCTATTTAAGAAGGGAGGAAGGCAGAAAATAGGAAACTATAGGCCAGTTAGCTTGATGTCTGTTGTGGGGAAGTTATTGGAATTGGTCATTGAGGAGATTATAGCTGGGCACTTAGAAGAGCTCAAGGCAATCGGGAAGAGTCAGCATGGTTTTGTGAAAGGAAAATCATGTTTAACCAATTTATTGGAGTTTTTGAAGGAGTAACATGCTCAGTGGATAAAGAGGAGTCTGTAAATGTACAGTACTTGGGTTTCCACAAGGCATTTGATAAGGTTCTATATCAAAGATTATTACGGAAAATAATAGTGTAAGGTGTAGGGAGTAACATATTAACATGGATAGAAGATTGGCTTGCTGGCTGGCAGAAAGCAGAGAGTATGCATAAATGGGTCATTTTTTGATGGGCAGGATGTGGTGAGTGGAGTCCCACAGGCATCTTTACTCGGGGCCTCAACTTTTTATGATTTACATCAATGACTTAGATGAGAGGAGTGGAAACATGGTAACTAAATTTGCAGATGACACAAAGATAGGTTGGAAAGTATATTGTGAAGAGGACATAAGGAGGTTGCAGATGGATATAGATAGGTTCAGTGAGTGGGCAAAGATTTGGCAAATGGAATGTAATGTTTGGCAGGAAGAACAAAAAATCACAGTGTTACTTAAATGGAGAACGGCTACATAATTCTGAGATGCAGAGGGATCTAGATGTTCTAGTACATGAGTCACAAAAATTAGTATGCCGGTACAGCAAATAATTAAGAAGGATAATGGAATGCTATCCTTTATTACAAGAGGGATTGAACATAAAAATAAGGATGTTATGCTTCAGTTTTACAAGGCATTGGTGAGACTGCATCTCAAATGCTGTGTGCAGTTTTGGTCTCCTTATTTAAGGAAGGATGTAAATACATTGGAGGCTGTTTAAAGGAGGTTTACTAGATTGATACCTGGAATGAGTGGGTTGTCTTATGAGGAAAGGTTGAACAGACTGGGCTTGTTTCCACTGGAATTTAGAAGAGTGAGGGGTGATTTTATTGAAGTATACAAGATCCTGAATGGCCTTGACAAGGTAGATGTTGAAAGGATGTTTCCTCTTGTGGGTGAGTCCAAAACTAGTGGGCACTGTTTTAAAATTAGGGGTCGCATTTTTAGGACAGAGAGGAGCAATTTTTTTCTCTCAGAGGGTTTTGAGACTTTGGAGCTCTCTGCCTCAGAAGGTGGTGGAGGCAGGGTCGTTGAATATTTTTAAGGCAGAGGTAGATAGGTTCTTGTTAGACAAGGGAATCAAAGGTTATCGGGGTTAGATGGGAATGTGGAAATCGAAGCACAAGAAGACCAGCCGTGATCTTATTGAATAGCGGAGCAGGCAAGAGGGGCTGAATGGTCTACTCCTGTTCCTATTTCTTATGTTGTTATTCTTTCCAGAGCCCTTATCCTGCATCTTTCTTTAGTTTCTCTCCCATCTCCAATCATCTCCGCTCAGTGCTCATTTTGTCTGTTAGACCCACCTCCTGTTCCATCGGCCATATTCTCATGAAACTGCTGATCATGTACATTCTCTACGTTTGCGCTGATATCGTTAACAGTTCTCTCTCTTCAGGTGCTGGTTTGCTCACTTTCAAATCCACCATCATCACCCCCTCCTCAAAATAACAAACCCTCTGTCCTTGGTCAAAGAGGTCTGAAAGGAGGAAAGTGAACTAGAAAGGTGGAGAGGTTTCGGAAGGAAATTCCAGAGCTCAGTGTCCAGGCCACTGAAGACGTGGCCACCAATGGTGCAGAGGTTAAAATCGGGGATGAAGGACATTGGGTAATTGTATGTGGGCCTGATAGCCCAGGCTCAAGGCCCAAATCTGAATGTTCGGACATAGTTTGACCATCCCTAGTCTCAGAGAAAAATAATTCTTCTTACAGACATTTTGTAACATCTTTTTTTATTGATACCATAAAAAGTTAGGACCAGTTGAGCTCTCCTGTGTACTCAATGGGGATTGACTTCTATAGATTTCAAACTTTCTGGATTTCAGTGTTACTACAAGAATGTGTTTGAGTAAAATTTTTTTTAAAATACAAATACTGAAAAACTGGAAAGGACAAAAATTGGGAAATACACAGCTGGCCGGTCATTTCAAAGTGACAAATGAATGGTCACTGTTTCAGGTAGGACTCCTTCAGAATGAACACTTCCCACCAGCAGCACCAACTCCCCACCCCTCCTCCCCCTCCCTCCCTGTTCACTGAACATTCCTTCACCCACTCATCCACCCATTGCACATCCACCCAATGGCTCCCAGCCTGGACTGACATTCAGCATGAACCCAGTGAGAGGGTGAGCTGGCCCTCGGGGTGTCAGAATGGACAAGAGCTGGAAGTGGTTCCAATCAATACATTTTCTGTGTCATTTAAAAAGGAAACTTAATATTTTGTCAAACCCCTATGTGCACACCCTTGGTGAATTACAATTTATGGCCCAGACCCTTCTTATTGCTTCTTCATGGTTTCAGCAGAGGGAGAGACAGGCTGTTCAGATACCTGCTCTCACTGCCAAGAGGCTTGTGGTCTCCACCCTCTGGGTTTCAGAGCCCCTCAGGATCCTGACAAAGACTGATCCACCTGTATCTGTACAGGGGCAAGTTCAGCACATGGGAGATGTGGCAGCATGTCGGGAGATGGGGGTTTTGTGGGGCAATGGGTGAAAAGTGGGAGCACTTTGACCGGAGTTCCCACTTCTGTGTCTCTTTTCTCCATCATCCCTCTCCTGGACCAGCGCCACATCATTCCTCCCACTCTGCTGCAGACCAGCTTGGTGGAGATCAGTGACGTGTTGTAAGGTCAGGGAAACAATATCTGTCATCCTGATTAAGACAACAGATATCTCCTGCACGGCCGTGGTCAAGGCCTGCATGGACCCATTTCAGAGCTGCTGTTGAATCTCGATGGAGGCAGCCACTCTCTCCATGACAGACAGTATCTGGAACCCCGTCCAGCCCGACGACCCTCCCTGTGCTCCTCCGAATAGGCAGACTGTAGTGTAGTGGTAATATCACTGGAGCAGTAATCCAGAGATTCAGGCTATTGCTTGGGGGGCCTGGGTTCAAATCTCACCACAGCAGTTGATGGGCTTTAATTTCAATTAATAAATCTGGAATAAAAAGCTAGTCTCAGTAATGGTGACCATAACAACAATCCTCGATTATTGTAAAAACCCATCTGATTCACTAACGCCCTTTAGGGAAGGAAATCTGCCATCTTTACCTGGTCTGGCCGACATGTGACTTCAGACCCACAGCAATGCAGTTGACTCTGGTGCTAAGCAACCCATCAGTTTAAGGGTAACAAGGGATGGGCAACAAATACTAGCCTTTCTGGTGACCCCTCACATCTCATGAAAGAATAAGAATAAAATTGACCCCTTCATCTCCCCCCACTCACATCACTCCACAGTGGCAGAGGCACTTTCACCTGTGGAGGTCCTAAGGGCTGGAATTCCCTCACTAAACCTGTCTCCTTCTTACCTTTTCGACCCAGCTTTTGATCCTCTGTGAAGGGTCTCGGGACATTTTAATCTGTTCAAGGGTAAATCCAAGTTGTTGTGGTCACTGCCTTACATTGGGAGACTCTGGAATGTCACATAAACACTTGGAAACTTTCAGACTGGAAACTTCACTTTCAGTCAGGAGCAGATCACAATTTCACACCAATCTCTGATTTGACAGCATGTTTGGTAAAGTATCACCATCTAATAATCTTCATGAGATGTGAAGAAATTCATTGAATATTAATAGAAACAGCTCTCGTACTCTCTGTTATGAAGAAAGCTTCCACAGCAGCTTGCTGGGTGACAAACACAGGACAGGCCTGTTATCTCTACCAAGGACATCTCTCTATCAATGTCCCTGAAACAAGAGATCTCTAACCCTGATCAAGTTAGATCTGATGACCCACATGTAAATCAACGATCTGAGTGAAGCTTAAACAGGCTTGAGAGGGAACATCACTTTGGACAGGAAAGAGTTTTTCAAACTGATCCATAATGATCTGGCTTCAGATTAACACCAAACACTCGGACTAGATCCAGAAGAATGAGAACAGAAGAGGTTGCCACATCCAGCTGCAGAGATCAGCTTCATCCATCTGATCATCCAATCCAGGACCAGTAAACCATTCCGAGGAGACTGCCACCTCCAGCCATGGAGATCAGCATCCCCCTGATCCGGGACCCGTAAACCATTCTGAGGAGACTGCCACCTCCAGCCATGGAGATCAGGATCAGTAAACCATTCTCAGCTGTTATGGGTTGTGTGTCTTTTCTGAATATTTAGCTGATGTATCATTCTAAATGCTGCCTTTTTTTGGGTGATCTGTGACTCCAGGACTAAAATCTTACAGTTTCCAGCATTCACAATTGCTCTTCTTGACCCCAAATCCAGTTGTAAAGGGGCCTCCTGTTTCGTGCCTGGAGCTCTGAGCTATGGAAGAGAGCGGCTGGGACACATTTCTTACACACCTCAGGATTAATGTATACGTTCAGTTCTGGATGTGATTAACAGCAGCAAAAACAGCAGAATCCAACTCCTGCAGACACTCGTGAATTCTCTGGTGTCTCAGCAGACGTTTTAAATCACTGAATCCATTCCCACACTCAGGGCAGGTGAATGGTCTCTCCCCAGTGTGAAATTGCTGGTATCTCAGCAGATCATTGCTGCTTTTGAAGCTCTCCTCACAGTCAGAACATTTAAAAGGTTTCATAGCAGAGTGAATACGCTGGTGTTTCAGCAGGTTGTATGACTGAGTAAATCCCTTCCCACAAGCAGAGCAGGTGAATGGCCTCTCCCCAATGTGAATTCACCGGTGTACAGTGAGTTCAGATGATTGCCTGAACCCAGTCCCGCAGTGAGAGCACCTGAACGGTCTCTCGTCAGTGTGAACACATTGATGGCATGTCACTTCCCCAGAACTTTTAAAGCACTTTCCACAGTCTGGGAATTTAAAAGGTCTTTCATCAGTGTGAACTCGCTGGTGTTTCTGCAGGTTAGATGTAGCAGTGAATCCCTTCCCACACACGAAGCAGGTGAATAACTTCTCCTCACTGTGAATGGGTTGGTATCTCAGCAGATATTTTTTGCTTTTAAATTTCTTCCCACATTCAGGACATTCAAAAGGTCTCTGATCAGTGTGAACATACTGGTGTGTCAGCAGGCTGGATGACTGAGTGAATCCCTTCCCACAAGTGGAGCAGGTAAATGGTCTCTCCCCAGTCTGAGTGCGTCGATGAATTTCCAGCTCAGAAGGGTAACTGAAACCCTTCCCACAGTCCCCACATTTCCACGGTTTCTCCATAGTGCGGGTGCCTTTGTGTCTTTCCAGATTGGACAATCAGTTGAAGCCTCATCCACAGACAGAACACGTGTGTGGTTTCTCTCCACTGTGAATAGGGTAATGTTTACAGGTTGTTTAACTGGTTAAGACTCTTTCTACAGTCAGTTCACTGGGACACTTTCACTCGGGTGTGTGTGTGTGTCACTGTGCTTTTCCAGTCACACTGATGATTGAAATCTTTTCCCACAGGCAGAATAGACAAACATTGCTCCTTCCACATTCAAGGGCTGATGATATTCAGGTCCTGATGAAACAAATGACTCTGTCAGGTCTTGCTGTGATGTTTGGTTTGAGCTTTCCATTTGCAAATCCTCCCTTTCTGATATGCTGTAAAAGGAGTTTACAAAAGTTACTGCTGTCAGTAAAGACCAGAAAGTCAGAGTAGACAATTCTAGTTTCTGTGAAGCATTTTTTCCTCTCTTTGTTCCCCGAAGGTTTAACTCCGTGTCCCACATACTCTCCCTCGTTATCTCCTGATGACTGGGATGCTGAAGTTCCACCAACTCTGTTCCCCACCAAGGTGACCAAACGTGCACTCCGCTCGCTGAAGCGGCCCCAACTTCATAAGTTCATAAGAAATAAGAGCAGCAGAGGCTATTCAGCCCGTTAAGCTTGCTCAATAAGATCACAGCTGATTTGATTCTGGCCTTCACTCCACATTTCTCCTCGCACCCATTAACCCATGACTGCCTTGTGGATCAAAAATCAGTGCAACCAACTCAGCCTCGAAAATGTGCGATGACCCAGCCTTCACTGCTCTGGGAAAGTGAAGTCCATCTGACAATGCTCCACAGACCAGTGAAACCCCGCCCACTGCCGCTTCCCTCACCAAGATGGCCGCCCAAGAGCCCCACTCTCTTAACAAGCCCCGCTTCCCTCTCCCAAGATGGCGGCAGCCTGGGTAAGTTGACTCTCCTTAGCCTCCACCTATCACTGGTCTTCTATCCAGCTTTACCTCAACCCCGCCCCCGTCCCCCTTAAATAGTATATATTTCACCACATTTCTACTTCTCTTCAATTCTGAAAAAGAGTCATAAGGACTCGAAACGTTAACTCTGTCTTTCTCTCCCCAGATGCTGTCAGACCTGCTGAGTTTTTCCAACAAGTTTTTTTTTGTGACCCGGGCCTGTCACCGGGGAGGAAGCCCCGCCTCCCGGATCCGCCCTGACTCCCACTCGCAAGATGGCGGCCATTGAGCCCGCTGACCCCGGGCCTGTCACCGCGGGGTAAACACGGGGCTTGGGGCCTCAGGCCTACCCCAGAAGTTGATCCAGTTCCCAGCCGCGGTTTCCATGCCTACCCTGTGTTCACAGTCTCCTCCCGCCTCCCGAACCGTCCGCTCCTCCTCACTCTGTCACCATGACTGACACTGAGCATGCTCAGAGCGCACACCCACACTGCACCTGCGCACTGGACTCCTATAGTCATTGATAGGGGACTTTCTGAAGCGCGGGGTTTTCTGGGTAAATAAGCTGCCATTGATAGGTTGAATTGCGGGCAGAGAATGTAATGCTTAGGCATTCCAATTAAGATCGTTGCTACAGGAAGAATACAAAAAATAAACGCTTGCATTATGTAGAAACCCTAATTTCTGGACCCTCCTCCCTGATGCAATCTATGCAATCACCACCACATCCACCCACAATTTCAGATTGGAAGAAGATTCAAAGTGGTGATCCAACACTGTTATTCATAATTTACAAGAATGACTGGGACTTGGGAACAATGAAAATATTGGTAGCTGATATCAAACAGCATTTCTAACACTGAGGAAAAATGCAACATAATACAAGAAGACATTAGAACACCTGCAGACTGGCAGTTAAGTGGCAAATGAACTTCAACAACGAGAGGCTGAATGGCTGCCTCCTGCTCCTTGCCCATATATTCGTGTAATATGCAATGATATACCTTGGGAGCAAAAATACAAACATTACCTAGACCTTAGAGAATAAGAAACTGAATGGAGAAGAAGAGCAGTGCAATCACGGGAAAGAGATGAATAATGATAAAAATTACTGCAAGTTAGCAAATCAATTAAAAATGCTCATAAAAGACCCAGATTTATTTCCAGGGGTACAGAATTAAGAAACAATGAAATAATATTCAATTTGTTTAGGACCATGCAGGCAGTTCTGGTCTCCATTCAATTAAAAAGTCCAATAACCATGGGAGCTTGTGCAAAAAGGATTTTTAAGGATGATATCATAACTAAGCTATTACAGTTATTTAGAAAAAAATAACAGGATAGGACTTTTTTCTTTAGAAAAGTGAAGACTTAGAGGTGAGCTGCCAGAGGATTCTTTAAACTCTGAATGGGTTGTACGAGGTAGAAGTGGAGCCAATGTTTCCACATAGGGGAGAATCAAAAATCAGGACCATATGTACAAGATAGTTCCTAATAAGCTCAACAGGAAAATAAGCCCAACAGGAAAATGTCTTTACTCAGAGAATAGTTAGAATGTGAAATTCACTACCACAGGAAGTGGTTGAGGTGAAATAACTTAGACGCTTTCAAAGTAAACTAGATGAGTACATGAGAGAAAGGAAATTAGAAAGAGAAGCTGAAAGGCTGAGGTGAGGGAGAAGGAATGGAAGGAAATTTATTGAAGATGATCATTGCACCAAATAGTCTGTTTCCAGACTCGATATTCTCTGTCATTCAATGTCATCATCTACTGGCTCCTGATCAGCTATTCATCACCTGTACTGCACATGTTCAAAGTACAACCCAGTGCTGAGTAATCACACCGGGCTCTGCAGTCATTGATGGAGCATATTCTGCCACATGGACAATTATGGATTGTAACAGCATCATTGAAAGCCCAAGTGGTGAACAGACATTTTATCAACAGATCGAGATTGGAATGAAAGGCCTGTTACTGTATTGTAATCCTACATGGCAGAGGTTGGTTAATGCACAGGTCTGTACAGCTGCGGCCCAGGAGGTCGATTAATGCTCAGGCCTGTAAAAACCCACCATCATAGGGTCAGTTACTCTCACTACCAATTCCATCACTCTCCCTGACACATTCTGAGGCTGAACCAGACCCATTGCAACCTTAGTTTCCGACCTGACCCTGAACTGAGGACTGAGTTATCGATGATATATCCTCTCCATCACGAAGATCATCTCCTTCCACCTCTTTATCTGTTGTCTCCATCCCACACCAACCCATTTGCTGCTCATCCACATCATTGTTACCTCCAGATTCGACAATTCCACTGTTCTCCTGCCTGGTCTTCCACCTTCCACCCTGCATAAACTTACCCACGTCCAAAACTCTCCTGTGTGGACAGCAATCCAGTGGGAATAGGGTGAATAGAGATGAAGCTGGGTCTCATGAACAAGATGAGCTTGTGTGAGGATAAGAGGATATAAGAGAGAAACTAATGAAAGATGTGAGTTCAGGGCTCGGGCTGGTCAGATCGTTAGAGGAAATTTAGCCCTGTGAACTAATGGAATGAAGGGGAGCAGCAGAGGCAGCTGATCAGATTGTCACAATCTTAGAGACAAAGAAGTCCATAAGCTCCTCTGTTGTCAGAGGTGAGGATGGAGAAGACAGGGGAGAGGGAGAACATTTCTAAAAGAATAGTCTTGTATTAGGGATACTTAAATGACTCGTCACTCTGTTTAACAAAAAGTTGATTTATTTGACTTTTATCCAGAATATTAACACATATAACTGGGCTAGAGCTTCTTAACATCGGTAGAAACATATCCCAATGCTATTTTTGTTTTAAGACAAGCAATGGAGAAATATCTGGAAAGTCAATGCAACATGAAGATTGTATTCATTGCTCTACAGAAGGCTTATGACCGGGTGCCCAGGGAGGAAGTCTGGAGATGAGTTAGAATTCATGGACTCCCTGAAGAGTATGTACGACTAATACAGAACATGTCCAAGGAGTGCCAGGCAAGAGTAAGAAGCAGTGTGGGGGTAGAGAGAGAGTTTCAAAGTCAAAGTTGAATTGCATCAAGGGTGGACACTGAACCCCTTCCTCTTCCTGATGGCCACGGATGTTCTAACTGAGCAAGTATGGCAGGAAATGCCATGATCAATGATATTTGCAGATGATATTGAGCAATGTGGTGAGGATGATGAGAACATGACTGAGTACTTAGGAAAGTAAGTTGTGAGGAGGACATAAGGAGGTTACAAGGGATTTAGTTAGGTGAAGTGAGTGGGCAACGATCTGGCAACTGGAGTATAATGTGGGAAAATGTGAAATTGTCCGTTTTGGCAGGGAGAGTAAAAATGCATATTATCTAAATGAGAGATTACAGAGCTCTGAGATGCAGAGAGATCTTGGTGTCCCAGTGCATGAATCGCAAAATGTTAATAAGCAGGTACAGCAAGCAATTAGAAAAGCTAATAGAATGTTATTGTTTATTGCGTGGGGAATTGAATACAAAAGTAGGGAGGTTATTGTCCAATTATACAGGGCACTGGTGATACCATATCTTGAGTACTGTGTGTAGTATTGGCCTCCTTTTTAAGAAAAGATGTAAATGGAGGCAGTACAGGGGAGGTTTACTGGACTAATACCTGGAATGGGCAGGCCATCTTATAAGGAAAGATTGGACAGAGTGAACTTGTATCTGCTGGAGTTTAAAAGAGTAAGAGGTGACTTGATTGAAACCTACAGGATCCTGAGGGGTGTTGACAGGATGGATGTGGAAGGATGTTGCCTGTTGTGGGAGAATCTAGAACTAGATGTCACTGTTTAAAAATAAGGGGTCGCTCATTTAAGACAGAGATTAGGAGAATTTTTTTCTCTTAGAGGGTAGTCAGTCTTTGGAACTCTCTTCCTCTAAATGCAGTGGAAACAGAGTCTTTGAATATTTTTAAGGCAGAGTTAGATAGATTCTTGATTAACCAGAGGCTTATAGGTTATTGGTGTGGTGGCAGGGGGACAGTTGGGTAGGCGGGAATGTGGAGGTGAGGTTACATTCAGATCAGCCATAATCTTATTGAATGGTGGAATAGTCTCGATGAGCTGAATGACCTACTCCTACCCCTAATTCATATGTTCGTATCAATATCTGGAGAACTGGAGACAAACACTGGAAGACACAGGTATGAAGATTAGTTTTGTTTTTATTCTTTCATGGGATGTGGGAGTCACTGACAAGACCAGCATTTGTTGCCCATCCCTAATTGCCTTTGAACTGATTGACTTGCTTGGCCATTGCAGAGGGCTGTTAAGAGTCAACCACATTGCTGTGGGACTGGAGTCACATGTAGGCCAGACTGGGTAAGGACATCAGATTTCCTTTCCTAAAGGACATTAGTGAACCAAAGACCCAATCTATGGTCTGTCAGAAGAGCTCTGAAGAAGGGTCATACGGGTTCGAAACATTAATTCTGTTTCTCGCTCCACAGATGCTGCGTCTAGCTGCTGAGGTTTTACTGCTAAGGTCTACTGCTGAGTTTTTCCAGCATTTCCTGTTTTTGTTTCAGATTTCCAGCATCCGCAGTATTTTGCTTTTATCTATGGACTGTCAGATCGAGTCTAGGGAAGAGAATCAGAGTGAAGGTGTAGAGATTAGGGCCAAAGACTTGGAGAATGTGAGTAGCTTCAAGTGCCTGGGGTCAGTGATGGCAGGAGATGGAAGTACAGAAATTAAGAAACGGATTAGCTCTGGTTGGAGTAATTGGAAGAAGTGCAGTGCAGTGTGATGTGACAGAAAATCGTCACTGAAATTGAAAAGGAAGCATCTACAGGACAGTTGAGACCAGTCTTGTTGTACAGAGCAGAAACTTGGGTAATCTCAAGAAGAGAAGAACAACGCCTGGATACTAATGAGATACAGATACTGAGATGGATGCGTGGAGTGACAAGAAAGGACAAGATCAGTAACCAGTGCATCAGGGGTCAGTGAAGATTGTGGAAACATCAAAGGAAGTAGCTAAGAAGAGATTGAAATGGCCTGATCTTCCGTTGTGGGGAGAGAGAGGAAATGAGGTGAGGCGAGTGATGGACACGGGATTGTCAGGAAGAAGGAGAAGAGGAAGGTCTAAGACCAGATGGAGAGATGCGGTGGCCAGAGACAAAAATGCAGTGGGATTTATTCCGAATTTTATTCATGGCGCTACCCCGTCCCAATCTCCACATCACAGCGAAAAATGACTATTCACTAATTTGAATTTTCGATGGCGGGGTCTCTACCCAGCATTCCGAGCGGTAGTGAAGGTCCCCTATCCAAACCATAGGAGAGCAGTGCGCAGGCGAAGTGCCGGGAGCAGGCGCAACACAAGTGATAGCGATGGGGAGAGAGGCTCTTTTGTGTCTTCTGCAGCCGGTAAGAATATGGAAACGCAGAGAGAGCGATGGAGCCGGCGGGTTGCCAGGGATGGTTTTTAAGCGCTTGGTGAAGCCCTCAAATCTTGGATACGGACCTGCAGCTCCCGTGTTTGCAGCTTTTAGTCTATTTTCCGAGAACAAGCCCAGGTTAACGGCCGCCATCTTGATTGAAGGGGGCAGAGTGCATGCGTGGCCATCTTGGTGACGTAACTCCGGGCGGGGCTTCATGATTTGTGTTCCCAATTGGGTCCTAGTGCTAGTTGGCTTTGTTGCGGGGGGGCAACAGGTTTTGAAACAGTTTCACGCACTCCCAGGTTGCAGGTGATGTTTGCAGCCGAGAGGAGTCCGTGGGCCATGTATATATTCAGTGTGAAAGGTTGCAGTCTCCGAATAGTTACTGGAATGAGCTACACAACTTTTGGTTACACTTCAGCCCCAGGCTCCTAATCTTTGACTGCCCAGTGTGGAAGCGTGCGGGTGGATAAGTCAGAGGATCTTACCATTGTTACGGAAAGAATTTATGTGGTCTCTTCCGGTCCATAATCAGCATGTTTGTGTATCATTTCCTTATCCTCTGAGTGATTTTTCTTAAGTTAAAATAAATTCCAGCAGCAGGCTTTCTGGTGATTTTTAAAAGTAAAGCTGGTTATTTTTTGTCACACTCTTGCCCTGGATGTTTAATGGCAGCATCTCAATCACTCTTTTCACTCACAGTATCTCACACATAGAAGTTAGATACAGATGAAGTTAAAACCTTAATTATGAAAATGGAATTTATAATTCAGTCTTTATATCAATGTGGACCTGTTGTCTTCTTGGCTGAGCTGATCCTTCAGTTGGAGCGACGGTCTTTCAGAAGCAAAAAATTCTCATCAAAATGTGCATCCTCTTGTCGATGAATAGCCAGGAGATTGGTTCTCAGGTAGACTTGGAAGCTGGAACAAGTACAGTACTTTGGCTGCATTGGTAGACTTTTAGCTATGATGGTTCAGTTGTTTCATATGTTTCCTGGTGCTTCAGCTGTCTTTCACACACACATTTGCTTTGTTGAGGTCGTATATTACTGCAGTCCCTGACAGTTAATTCCAGTCACAAGACTGCAGGGTTAACACTTCTGGAGTCCAGACCACCATGATACAAAAGTTGATAATGGTTATTCACTATTATCTTTGCTCATCCTTGAGCTCAAATATCCTCCTTTGTTTGATATGGCACTCTGAGACCAACAGTAGAGAGACTTCATATTCCCCACATGCCTGTTCATCCTTACACAGTGAGATGTTTAAACTTCACAGGTGCCTGTGAAGTTCCCTTATTCAGGTCTATGTTTAACTAAATATTGGCCACGGAATTGAACGCTGTCCACAGTTTAATGTCCGTAGTCGCATGTTAAGTTGCAGCTATCTTAACAGAGATTTGAGGCCAGTTTCACAAAGTATGATCTTACAGTGTCTGATATCCAGTATCCTCATACTTGTACTGAGTGTGACGTCCTGGACCTGCTCCTGGGCCTGGTTAAAACAGTCATTTGTAGATACAGGGTGGGTGAGTCTCATGGGGAGGGAGGGGGGTGGTGGTGGTGGGTGGGAATCACTCTGGCCACCAACCTCTTTTCCATGGTCATGTCTGTGCTCAGGTGGCCCTGGAGAGGGAGCAGTGTCCACTGGGATGCTTGGTACATTCCACAACTGGTGGGCACCTCAGGGTACAGAGTGTCTCAGACACTGGAAACAACATTCTGGTTTAGCTGGGAAAGTTCCCTTTGCTTTTGTTGGATGTTGCTGATTTTGGTTTCTTTTAGTTTGATTGGGCACATGCTTGGAGGAAACAAGACAGAGGAAAAAGTGTTAGAAACTAGAATAATCTGTTCTGCACTGACAGTGATGACTTTTGTGAACTCCTTTTACAGGATATTAGAATGGGAGGATTTGCAGAGAGAAATCTCAAATCAAACATCATGTCAAGATCTGACAGTCGCTCGATTCATCAGGACCTGAATATCATTGGCCATTGAATGTGGAAGGAGAAATGTTTGTCTGTTCTGTCTGTTGGAAAAGATTTCAAACATCAGTGTGACTGGAAAAGTACAGAGACACACACTCGCACCTGAGTGAGAGTGTCCCACTGCATGGACTGTGGGAAGAGCTTTAGACCATAAGACATCGGAGCAGAAATTAGGCCATTTGGCCCATCGAGTCTGCTCTGCCATTCAATCATAGCTGATAAGTTTCTTAACCCCATTCTCCCGCCTTCTCCCCGTAACCTTTGATCCCCTTACCAATCAAGAACCTTTAACCAGTTACACAGCCTGAAAAAAAATCACACCATTCATAGCGGGGAGAAAATGTGCATATGTTGTGTGTGTGGACGAGGCTTCCATTGATCATTCAACCTAGAGAGACACGAGGACACTGGCACCATGGAGAAACCGTGGAAATGTGGCGACTGTGGGAAGGGCTTCAGATCCCCGTCTGTGCTGGAAATTCATCGACGCAGTCACACTGGGGAGAGACCGTTCACCTGCTCCATATGTGGGAAGGGATTCACTCAGTCATCCAGCTTACAAAAACACCAGAGAACTCACACTGGGGAGAAACCATTCACCTGCTCTGAGTGTGGGAAGGGATTCAGTCAACTAACCGACCTCACGTCACACCATCTTATTCATTCTGACATGAGACCTTTTAAATGTGCTGACTGTGAGAAGAGCTTTAAAAGCAAAAAGGTTTTGCTGATGCACCAACAAATTCACACTAAGGAGAGGCCGTTCATCTGCTCTGTGTGTGGGAAGGGATTCACTCAGTCATCCAGCCTGCTGAAACACCAGAGAACTCACACTGGGGAGAGACCATTCACCTGCTCCGAGTGTGGGAAAGGATTCACCATTTCAGCCCACCTGCTGAGACACCAGCGAGTGCACTCTGACATGAGACCTTTTAAATGTTCCGACTGTGAGAAGAGCTTTAAAGGCAAATTAGATCTGCAGATTCACCAGCGCACTCACACTGGAGAGAGGCCATTCACCTGCTCCATCTGTGGGAAGGATTCACTCAGTCATCTACCCTGCTGAATCACCAGCGAGTTCACACTGGGGAGAGGCCATTCACCTGTTCCATGTGTGCAAAGGGATTCACTCAGTTATCTCACTTGCAGAGACACCGACACACTCACACTGGGGAGAGACCGTTCCCCTGCTCCGTCTGTGGGAAGGGATTCACTTGTTCATCGTACCTGCTGAGACACCAGCAAGTTCATATGTGACTGCAGGAGTTGGATTCTGCTGTTATGATGTTACCATGTTCATTCTGACAACTGGAGTTTGGTTCAGCTGATGTTAATAATCTCTGTAACTAGGTTGGAGTTTAATATTCTGGATATAGGTTAAATAAATCAGCTTTATGTCAAACACACAGTGTTTGAGTCCTTTATTTCTCTAAGATAAGAGGAAACTGATTGATGTCCTGTTACCGACTGTTCCATTTTTGGGCCTTTTCTCCTTTGTTAATGGAGACTTGTATTTATATAGCGCCTTTCACAACTTCAGGATGTCCCAAAGTGCTCTACAGCCAATTAAGTTCTTTTGAAGCATAGTCACTGCTGTAATGGAGGAAATGCAGTTGCCAAATTGTGCACAGCAAGATCCCAGTAATAGAAATGTGACTTTGACCAGGTAATCTGTTCAGTGATGTTTGTTGAGGGATAAATATGAAGCAGTACACCAGGGGGAACTCCCCTGCTCTTTGGAATAACATTATAGGAAATTTTACACCAACTGAGAGAGCAGATGGGGCCATAGCTGAAGGTCTCATCTGGAAGACGGGACCTCTGACAGTGCAGTGCTCCCTCAGTACTGCATCAAAATATCAACCTTGATCTTATGCTCATGTTTCTGGATGTGGATTTGAACCCACACCCTCCTGACTCAGAGATAAGAATGCAACCACTGAGCCACAACTAACACCTCTTCATTACTTTCTATTTCAGTGCTCATACTTTCAGTTACTCTCATGGACAAGCGTAATATTTTAGTTCAGGAGTCACAGTTTATCCAAAAAGGGGGTCGAAGGCAGAGGCGATTTTAAAGCATTTTATTAAGAAGCAACAGTTTAGACATGATACAACAGTTAAAAAGACAGAAAAGACATACGACCCATAACAGGTGAGAATGGTTTACTGATCCCGGGTTGGACAAGTGGATGGTGAAAAAGCAGGGGGGATGCTGATCTCCGTGGCTGGAGGTGGCAGTCTCCTTGGAATGGTTTACTGGTCCCGGATCAGGGGGATGCTGATCTCCATGGCTGGAGGTGACAGTCTCCTCGGAATGGTTTACTGGTCCCGGATCGGGGGATGCTGATCTCCGTGGCTGGAGGTGGCAGTCCCTTCGGAATGGTTTACTGGTCCCTGATGAGAAGGATGCTGATCCCCGTGGCTGGAGGTAGCAGTCTCATCTTTTCTCAGTCTCTTTGACTCAAAGTGTTTGGCTAAATCCAGCATGGATCACTTTGAGAAGCTGTTTCTTGTCTGAAGTGATTTCCTTCTCAGAAGCTTGTTCTTATACCTTATTCCCGGGGGTCTTTTGTCAATCACTTATTCAATTGTCCATTAGCAAGGGACAGATATTCACGTTAATCGCTCCTGTTTCCATCAGAAATCCATGAAGTCATTTCATGGCTCATCACATCCTAGGACATCCTGTTTAACCTTTACTCAGACAGTTGGTTTACACATAGACTGCGGTGGTTCAAGGAAGTCGCTTACTGCCACCTTCTCAAGGGCAATTAGAGATGGGTAATAAATGCTGGCCCAGCCAGAGACGCCCACATCCTGTGAATGAATAATAAAAAATAACATGGTTCATGAGAACCCCCACTCTATCTGAGTTTTCACAACTGATTTCTGTCTAGCCCAGCTATTTCTAAGCTACGAGTTTGTTTTCCTAATTTTTTGATTACAAACCATTGATAACATACTAAAGCCACTAGAATTAGCAGAATTAGCAACACAAAACCCTTGAGCTGCCACCAAGAATAAATGTAAAAACTTTGCGAGTAGATTGTGATAATTATTGACTTTGATTCATCCTCACCTGCAGATCATCTTACACAATTCTAAATTATTGACGTCATAAATACATATGGTTCAAACAAAAGTTCATGCACAGAGTTTAACGATTCTCCAGCTCTTTGTTCACCTGCATCCACCTTGTGAATATTTTCTAAATCCAGATTCTATATGCTCCTTCACTTCAATTTTACTCCCTCTGATAGATACCAATGTGATTAATTCTATCTGGATTGTTTTAAAGTCGGTTTCCCTATGGAGTTTGTGTTAGTACCTTGATGATTTAAATGTTCACTCATTCTCCTGACCACATTAACCACTTCAATAAGATTCTGTTGTCGAGTATTAAGCATGTCTGGGACCTGTTCTTCAGTGCAGGCTCAACTTGCATTTCCCCATGTTAGTTACTCCAATACGTAATAAATCACATCTGCACACTCATACTGGGATCTCATACTGCTATAAGCCATTCTAGACTGTTAGGTAAACACAGGGATGTTGGGGTGCATTGGTGTCTCTCACCAGACCTTTGCTTATCTCCCTTTGCAAGTTGTGAATCCTCAGATAATGGCCAGAGGCAGTTTTCTGAAAAAGCTCAGAGGCAAGAATACAATCATCTCCAAGAGATTTACTAGTTTCATGTATACTTTCACTGGAATGTACACTGATGCCAGATTTGTTCTTTGATAATTTACTCTCATAATGGAGGTATCACTGTGAAGAATGTATAAGTTATTGATAATCATCAGCAAGGATTATTCAGCACTTTCTAATTGGAGGTGTTAATCAGTGGAGCCTTTCAGACACTGGGATGTAGAGTTTTCACCAAAGATCAATTTAGGATTGAAGTAAAAGTTCTTAATGTTAGTGTAAGTGAGTTCCTGTCGAGAGTTCTTGGATTAAGAGGAAAAATCTCAGATGGTCCCTCAAAAAAGGACATTGCAGCCCCGAAAATCAATGACAACTCCAGAATATTAAACTCCAGTCAGATATAGGGATTGTTAACATCAGCAGAAACAAACCTAATATTGTCAGACTATCAATGCTGGATGTGATTAACAGCAGCAATAAATGCAGAATCCAAGACCTGCAGTCATTTATGAACTCGCTGGTGCCTCCGCTCTTTAGCTGCCTCAGTGAACCCTTTTCCACACACTGAGCAAGTGAACGGTCTCTCCCCAGTGTGAATTCGCTGGTGTATCACCAAGTTGGAGGACTTGGTGAATCCCTTCCCACACACAGAGCAGATGATTGGCCTCTCCCCGGTGTGACCTCGCTGGTGTTCAATGAGGTTGGATGAAGACCTGAAATTCTTTCCACAGGAAGTGCAGCTGAATGGCCTCTCCCGAGTGTGAACTCCCTGGTGATACTGGAGGCTGGATAACCGAGCAAATTCCTCCCCACACACGGTGCAGGTGTACGGCTTCTCCCCAGTGTGAACTCGCTGGTGTGCAATAATGTTGGCTGAAGATCTGAACCTCTTTCCACAGTAAGTACAGCTGAATGGCTTCTCCTCAGTGTGAATAAGCTGATGTGTCAGCAGATGGGATGAATTTGTGAATCCCTTCCCACACACGAAGCAGGTGAATGGCCTCTCCTTCGTGTGAACTCGTTGGTGTAATGTGAGGCCGGCTAATTGAGTAAATCCCTTCCCGCACACAGAGCATGTGTACGGCTTCTCCCCAGTGTGAATGCGTTGATGGATTTTCAGCAGGGATGGGTAATAGAATCCTTTACCACAGTCCTCACATGTCCACGGTTTCTCCATGGTGCCGGCCCCAATGTGACTGCGTCGATGGATTTCAAGATGGGATGGATAATTAAACCCTTTCCCACAATCCTCACATTTCCACAGTTTCTCCATAAAGCTGGAGCCCTGTGTCTCACCAAGTTGGTTAATCAATTGAAGCCTTGTGCTCACACAGAACACGTGTACACTTCCCGCTGTGAATGGTGTGATGGTTTTCAGGCTGTCGAATTGGTTAAAGCTCTTTCAGTTAGTTCACTGGAACACTCAATTGGGTGTGTGTGTGTCTCAGTGCTTTTTCAGTTACACTGATGTTTGAAATCTTTTCCCACAGACAGAATGGAGAAACATTTCTCTTTCCAAATTCAGAGGCCGATGATATTCAGATCCTGGTGAATGGAGTGACTGTCAGATCTTGACGTGATGTTTGGTTTGAGTTTCTGGTCTGCAAATCCTCCTTCTAACATCCTGTAAATAGAGTTCCAAAAAAGTCATCACTGTAAGTTTAGGGTGGAAATTCAGAACAGACAATTTTAGTTTCCATGGAACACTTTTTCCTCTCCTGGTTCCTCAAAGCTGTAAATTCCCGTCCCACAAACACTCCCTCCTCCCTGGGTTGAATCTGAATGAAGTGTTGGATAATTCTTTCTGTAATCTTTTAACAAATTTGTACAATGAGAGATAGCAACATGTTTGATAATTCACTTCATTCATGACAATAACCTGAATCACCCTGACGACCAGGCAGAATAACAGACATTTACCTTGTGTCCAGCACTGACTGTGTGGAGATTTTTTCAGAGGGGCCTCAGTCACCATCATTGAGACTATCTTTATATTCCAGATTGTATTAATTTAACGGATTTGAACCCATGTCCCTAGAACATGACCCTGGGCCTCTGAATTTCTGATCCAGTGGCATTCCCACTAGGCCACTGTCTCCCCCTGGTCTCTTTGTTTGAGGTTGTTCCCGGAGAGAAGCCGGAAGCGGCGGATAGTGAGAGTGGAGAATATTCACTGTTTAATATTCGGCTCTGGGGCCGCACTCGGGATTTGTAAACCCTGCCCGCGGTTTATTAACCCGCTCCCGACAGTCACCTCTCACCTGACAGCTCACAATGCCCGACTGATTGAGGGCAGAGCCGGACCAATGGAACGAAAGAGGGCGGGACAAGAGGACCGGGCGGGAGCGGCCGGTGCTCCAACCAATCGGAGTGAATGAGAGGCGGAGCCTTATCATCATTGCAGGACACACTCGCGCAAGCGGATTATAGGTCTGTGACTAGAGCATGCGCAGTGCAGGTGCTGGAGCCGGATGGAGGTGGTGCAGTGGAACCTGCAGTGGGTGTGAAATGTCCCCGGCGGCTGGACCGGGAGGTTTCACAAACTCCTTTAGGAGGATTCAGACATCCAAAAAGAAGCTACCGGACCCGCGTTTGCACCGAGGGGAGGATTCAGAAACACCCGGTGGAGGCCGCAAACCCCCAATAAGATCCTGCAGGTCCCGGGATCGCAGCTCAGGGGGAATTTTCTCCCTCCCTCTGGGTTCGGTTCAGCAGCCCCAGGGGATCAGACCGATTCCCCGTTGCTGCCCGGGGGAGGAGTGGGGGCGGGGGAGACAGAGGGATTCCCCCTGGGAGGACGGGGGTGCAGGGTGCGGAGAGGATTCCCCTGGAGGGACAGAGAAGATTCCTACTCCCAGGGGAACACAGAGGGACGGGGGGATCCTGATTCACTGCTGGCTTCCCGTATCCATCTTATAGGTTTTGCCATATTCCCTGTGTCACTCTCACTCTCCTTTCCACACTCACTCTGTCTATTTTTACCGAACATTGCTCTGTTCTGCAGCCTTAACATTTCCCTTGCTGCTTTTGAATTTACCCTTTCCTGAATCCTCCCATTCCCCACCCCAGGCAACAGGTTTTTAAGCAGCTTCACCCAGTCCCAGGCTGCAGCTGATGTTTGCAGCCTAGTCCACGGGACATGTACTTATTCAGTGTGACAGGTTGCGGCCCCTGTATAGTTACCTAAAGGGGCTGTTACTCAACATTTGGTTACATTTCAACCATTTGATTACAAACCTTTAGCCCAGTGTGGCAGGGACTGAGTAACTCAGGGGATCTTCTCCTGAACCTCCTCTTGGGCCTGGTTAAAACTGCAATTTGTAGATGCAGGGTAGTTGCAGTCCTTTCGGGGGCTGGTGGTGATCACAGTAGCTGCCGACCTCTCTTCCATTGTCTTGTCCGTGTCTGGGTGGCCCTGGAGAAGGAGCTTTTGCTGGGAGTTTGTTGGTGATTTTGGGCTCTTTCAGTTTGATTGGACAACATGTTTGGGGAAACAAGAGAAGAGAGAATGTTTCACAGAAACTAGAATTGTCTTTTCTAAATTTCTATCCAGGACTAAATGATACTGACACTGTCAACTCCTTTTACAGGGTATTAGAAGAAAATTTATTGCAGATGTGAAACTCAGATGCAGCATCACATTAAAATCTGAGTCACTCGATTCATCAGGACCTGAATATCATCAGCCTTTGAATGTGGAAGGAGAAATGTTCTGTCTACTGAAATGATTTGAAAAAAAAGGTGACTGGAAAAGCACCGAGACACACACCAGAGTGAGAGTGTTCCAGTGAAATGACTGTAGAAAGAGCTTTAACCAGTTACACGCGTGAAAAAACATCACACCAGTCACAGTGGGGAGAAACTGTAAACGTGTGTGTGTGGACGAGGCTTCAACTGATCATCCAACCTGGAGAGACATAAGGACACCTGCACCATGGAGAAACCGTGGAAATATGGGGACTGTGGGAAGGGATTCAGATCCCCATCTGTGCAGGAAATTCATCTACGCAGTCACACTGGGGAGAGGCCATTCACCTGCTCCGAGCGTGGGAAGGGCTTCACTCAGTCATCTAGCTTACGTAAGCACCAGAGAACTCACACTGGGAAAAGACCGTTCATCTGCTCTGATTGTGGGAAAGGTTTCACTCAACAAACCCACCTCACTACACACCAACTTGATCACTCTGACAAAAGGCCTTTCAAATGTTCTGACTGTGAGAAGAGCTTTAAAAGCAAAAAGAATCTGCTGACACACCAACGAGTTCACACTGGGGAGAGGCCGTACACTGTGCTATGTGCAGGAAGGGATTCACACAGTTATCCAGCCTTCATTTACATCAGCAAGTTCACAATGGGGAGAAACCATTCGCTTGCCCTGACTGTGGAATGGCATTCACTCAGTTATGCAACCTGTTGGATCACCAGCGAGTTCACACTGGAGAGAGGCCATTCACCTGCTCTGTGTGTGGGAAAGGATTCACTCAGTTATCCACCTTGCTGAGACACCAGCACATTCACACCAGGGTGAGACCGTTCAGCTGCTCTGAGTTTGGGAAGGGATTCACTCAGCTCACCCACCTCACTTCACACCAACATGTTCACTCTGACACGAGACGTTTTCAATGTTCCGACTGTGAGAAGAGCTGTAAAGGCAAAATGGATCTTCTGACTCACCAGCGCAGTCACACTGGGGAAAGGCCGTTCATCTGCTCCGTGTGTGGGAAGGGATTCTCTCATTCATCCACCCTGCAGACACAACAGCAAGTTCACAAGTTGCAGGGGTTGGATTCTGCTGTTATTGCTGCTGTTAGTCACATCTAGGACAGAACCACATTCATTCTGACAGCTGGAGTTTGCTTCAGTTAATGTTAATAATGTCTGTAACTGGGCTGGAGTTTAATATTCTGCATTTAGGTTAAATAAATCAGCTTTGTGTCAAACACAGTGTTTCCGTCCTAGATTTCTCTAAGATAGGAGGAGACTGATTGATATCCTCTTATTGACTGTTCCATTTTTGGGCCTTTTCTCCTTTGTTAATGGAGACTTGTATTTATATAGCGCCTTGCACAACTTCAGGATGTCCCAAAGTGCTTTACAGCCAATGACGTTCTTTTGAAGTCTAGTCACTGTTGTGATGTAGGAACTGCAGTCACCAAAATGTGCACAAAAAGATCCCACAAATAGAAATGTGACTGTGACCAGATAATCTGTTCAGTGATACTTGTTGAGAACATAAGGAATAGGAGCAGGAATAGGCCATTCAGCCCTTCTGTCGTTCAATGAGATCATGACCGGTCTTTTACTTCAACACCATCTTCCTGCACTAATCCCGTATCCCTTGATGTTTTTAAGATGTAGAAATCTATCAATCTCAGTCTTGAACATACTTAATGATGGTGCCTCCACAGCCCTTTGGGGCAGTGAATTCCAAAAATTCACCACCCTCTGAGTGAAGAAATTGCTCCTCACCTCAATCTAAAATGACCTGCCCTTTACTCTGAGACTGTGTCCCCTGGTTCTAGACCCTCAACCAGGAGAAATATCCTTCCTGCATCTACCCTGTTGACCCCTGCAAGAATTTTGTACGTTTGAAGAGATCACCTCTTATTCTCCTAACCTCCAGAGAATAAAGGCCCAGTCTCTTTAATCTTTCCTCACAGGACAATCCCTCCATCCCAGGAATTTGTTTGGTGAATTTCCATTGCCTTTGTCTATGGCAAGTGTACCTTTCCTCAGGTAAGGAGACCAGCACAGAATACTCCAGGTGTGGTCTTACCAAGGTTCTGTATAATTGCAGTAAGACACTTGACTCCTGTACTCAAACCGTCTTGTAATAAAGGCCAATATACCATTTGCCTTCTTGCTGTATCTACATGTTAGCGTTTAGTGACTCATGAACAAAGACACCAAAGTCCCTTTGAAGTTTTACACTTCCCAGCCTCTCACCATTTAAGAAATACTCAATTTCTGTTTTTCCTACCATCTGCCAATTTTTTGCCCATTCACTTAGCTTCTCCAAAATCTTTTGAAGCGTCTTTGCATCCTCCTCACAATTCACACTTCCAACTAGTTTTTATGTCAAAAACTAAGGAATAAGCAAAACATTGAGGAGAACTCTCCTTCCCTTTGGAATAACATCATGGGAACTTTTACACCAACTGAGAGGGCAGATGGGGCCATAGTTGAAGGTCTCACCTGGAAGCAGGGACCTCCGACAGTGCAGTGCTCCCTCTGTACTGCATCAGAATATCAACCTGGATTTTATGCTCATGTTTCTGGATGTGGATTTGAACCCACAACCTCCTGACTCAGAGATAAGGATGCAAACACTCAGCCACAACTAACACCTCATCATTACTCTAGATTATTTCAGTTCTCAAACCCTCAGTTACTCTCATGGACAAGTGTAATATTTTAGTCCGGGAGTCACAGATTCCCCAAAAAGGTGGTCTAAGTATAGGTGATTTTAAAGCATTTTATTAGGAATCAATAGTTTAGATATGATACATCAGTTAAATAGGCAGAAAAGACATACAACCGGTAACAGGTGAGAATAGTTTACTGGTCCCAGATTGGACAAATGGATGGGGAGAAGCAGGGGTGGATGCTGATCTCCGTGGCTGGAGTTGGCAGTCTCCTCGGAAGGGTTTACTGGTCCCGGATCGGGGGATGCTGATCTCCGTGGCTGGAGGTGGCAGTCTCCTCGGAATGGTTTACTGGTCCTGGATCAGGGGGATACTGATCTCCGTGGCTGGAGGTGGCAGTCTCCTCGGAATGGTTTACTGGTCCCAGATCAGGGGGATGCTGATCTCTGTGGCTGGAGGTGGCAGTCTCCTCGGAATGGTTTACTGGTCCCGGATCAGGGGGATGCTGATCTCCGTGGCTGGAGGTGACAGTCTCCTCGGAATGGTTTACTGGTCCTGGATCAGGGGGATGCTGATCTCCGTGGCTGGAGGTGACAGTCTCCTCGGAATGGTTTACTAGTCCTGGATCAGGGGGATGCTGATCATTGTGCCTTTCTTGGTCTCTTTGAGCTAAAGTGTTCGGCTGAAGGCGGCATGAATCACTTTGAGAAGCTCCTTCTTGTCTGAAGTGATTTCCCTCTTGAAGGGCTGTTTATATATTTTATTTCAGGGGGTTCACTGTCAATCACTTATTCAATTGTCAAGGGACAGATTTTCAAGTTAATATTCCATTGGAAATCCTTGAAGTCATTGAGTATCTCATCACTTTCTCGGGCATCCTGTTAACCTTTACTCAGAGAGTTGGTTGACACATGGGTCATGAGTTCCCCTCCCCCCCCCTCCACTGACCCTATCAAGTTTGTCTTGTTTCATGGTCTGTACTGGAGACATGTCCTTGGCAGAGATAACAGGCCTACACTGTCCTGTGTTTGTCAATCTAGGAAGCTTTCTTCATAAGAGAGAGAGAGAGCTATTCCTACAATCAATAAACTTATTTAAAAATTACATGGTTATTGGACAATGATTTCTTCCAGATCTCCCCACCTTGGGAAGGGTGACTTCTCACAAACTGATTTCTGACTAACCCAGCTATTTCGAAGCTATGAGTGTGTTTTAGTAATTTCATGATTACATACCATCGGTAACATTCTAAGGCAACTAGAATTATCAGAATCAGCAACACAAACCCTTGAGCTGCCACCAAGAATAAATGTAAAAACTTTTCCAGTAAAATGTGATAACTATCAACTTCAATTTGTCCTTTACAGATCATGTCACACAATTCTAAATCATTGGCATGTTGTAGATACATATGGTTCAAACAAAGGTTCATGCATCAAAAGCTCATGAATCTTTAAAGATTCTCCAGCTCTCTGTCCAGCTTGTGAATATTTTCTAAATCCAGATTCTATATCCCTCTTCACTTTAATTTTACTCCCTCTGATAGATACCAGTGTGATTAATTCTATCCTCATTGTCTTAATGTCAGTTTCTCTACATAGTTTGTGTCAATGTCCTGATGATTTAAAATGTTAACTCAGTCTATGTTCACATTAATCACATCATGTTGTTCTATTGTCAAGTAGCTGAGCAGGTCTGACCTGGTCTTCAGTGCAGTTTCACCATGCGTTCTTGCATTTTAGTTGCTCCATATGTAACAAATTACATCTGCACACTCACACTGGCATCTCAAAGTCATGCCCCCGTGCCATCTGATACAAGTCATTCTTGGACTTTCAGGTAATCTTACCTAAGGCCCGAGGGGGTGGGGTGGTCTGTCTGAAGATCTTTGCTTATCTTCACCTGCATGGTGCAATGTCTCAGATAGTGACCAGATTATCAATTTCAGTTTTCTTAGGAAGTTCAGAGGCAAGCAGGCAAACATCTCCAAGAGAAAGCTACCTATTTACCAGTCTCATCTATACTTTCCTAACTTTCACTAGAATGTGCGTGGATAGAAGATTGAGGTGTGCAAGATTATGAGGGGCATGGATTATGAGTGGATAGAGAGCAGCTGTTCCCCTTAGTTGAAGAGTCATTTACGAGGGGACATAAGTTCAAGGTGAGGGGCAGGAGGTTTAGGGGGGGATGTGAGGAAAAACTTTTCTACCCAGAGGGCGGTGATGGTTTGGAATGCGCTGCCTGGGAGGATGGTGGAGGTAGGTTGCCTCACATCCTTTAAAAAGTACCTGGATGAGCACTTGGCAGGTCATAACATTCAAGGCTATGGGCCAAGTGCTGGTAAATGGGATTAGGTAGGTAGATCAGGTGTTTCTCACGTGTCAGTGCAGACTCGAAGGGCCTCTTCTGCTGTGTGATTCTGTGTTAATCTATTCAACTATACCTAGGGTGAACTGTTCCATTTCCCATTTGATGATGTGATTTTTTTTCTTTTATTTTAAGTGGGCCATCCCATTAATTACCATTCTATCTCATTCAGGAGCCCTGGAGTAACTTTACTGTCCAAATCAGTATTCTCATAATCTGGCATTTTTACCAGAGAGAGAGAAGTGCTTGCAGCTAATTTTGAGGCATCTTCGATGTCTCCCCTTCTCTATCACTGCATCTTGGTGTATAACAAACGGGATAAAGCCAAATCCTTAAAAGGCAAAGTCTTTAGTTCAATTCGTAACCGCGTTGATAGTTGAAAGGGCCAATAGTTGAAGTCACTGGGTGTCTGGAGCTGCTAGTCCAGCTACCTGATTCACTGCAGCAACCAGCCAAACTCTGTTCCTAAATCACATGGCCTCTATCACTGCCTCTCGCCGCTGCTCCACAGGGTCAGGACTCAGCTGTACAGGAGGAGGGGGAAAGCAGGGCTCACTGTTACTGCCAGCCTCCACACTACACCGATTGTAACCATCACAGACATAGTGGTGGCCCAGGCGGTTACTATTAAAACAGTGAACTGGGGCATCCCTTCCTGGCACCAAGTTTCTGGATGGTCCAGGTTTCTGGTTGGTCGATGGGCCTTTGATGGCCCTACCTTAACCTTCCTGGGTGCTTGGGTCCATGGATCTGATCCCGGATTATATGGGAATGGAGGAGCAACTCATCCCAGGGCGTTGTTTAAGTGTTATAAACACACAATGCATTATGGACTAACAGCTGGAGCCCTTTCTGAAGAGGTTGTTGAAGCTCAGGGAATCAAAATGGTGATCCTGACCCTCCCTAGTGCACTGGTAACAGTCATGGAGCCTCTCTGTGAATACACTCAGGATTTCAGTGGGGGCCTGTTTGATGTTAACTGGAACTTGATGAAAGTCAATATTCCCTTCGCCCAGGACCTCCTTAGGTCAGTCTCTACTTCACTGAGTGAGCCTTTGGTCAAAATGTCTCTGTCCATTTCTCATCTTAACTCTTGGGAACTTACAGCTAGGAGAATCTGTTTAAGGTCATCCTTCTCTAACTCCATATGGGAAGTTTTAAAGATTTCCCATTATGGCGTGAGGAGGGTGTCAGTGTTCATATCACCCCCTGCCACCCCCAACTCCTCTTTCAGAGTTCTAACCTGACCAGGGGAAAGGGGTCTGCGAGTTGTCAAGGTGATGACCTCTTCCCTGACCCCAGTGGACAAGGATGGCTCTTCACCATTCCCCAGTCCCCGTTCTATCGGGGTCTTAGCCTGTGCTGTGGCCCTGGCTCAGGTGATCACACAAACACATACACACAAACACAACACCCCACACACACAGGCACAGGCATTTCCTCATTGCATAGGAGAGGGGGAACTGTTTTCAACTACGTTATCCCAAAAAGAGCCAGGGTCATCTGCTCTGGTTTCAGAGACAGTAGCCATGAGTGCTGCTGCTGCTGATTTGTACCTGAAGCTGTCAGATTTTAACTAAACCCAGGGTGT
Organism: Carcharodon carcharias; assembly: GCF_017639515.1. Lineage (NCBI taxonomy): Eukaryota > Metazoa > Chordata > Chondrichthyes > Lamniformes > Lamnidae > Carcharodon > Carcharodon carcharias. Next base: position 14,091,381 of record NC_054493.1, read on the forward strand.
GATCTGCTTTGGGGGAGTTGACAGATTGTTACTGAACTAATTCCCTCAAATTCCCCCCTTGAACCTTCCAACTCCTCACTCAGTTGGTTATATTCTGCTTGTAACTCAATATTTTCTTCCAGTGTCTGCTCTAGTTATTTTTTCTTATATAACACTCTATCGTGTGCCTCCTGTTCCCAGCATAACTGATTGTGCCAAACAGCAATGCTCTCTTACTAACCTTCACTTTCCTTTGCAACATATTGACAAGATCCCTTCACTCCTGTACTTTTTATTCAGTTGTAAGACACACGAGTGCACCGTGGGGCAAACTGATTCTGGGTCTTCTACAACTTAATGTTGTCTTTTCTGAACCTCTTCAGAAAGTCTATCGAGAAAAATTTGTAATCCCTGTCACACTCAAGAGCAAATTGCTGAACTCCAGAGATAAGGTGAGAGTGACTGCCCTTGACATCAAGGCTGCATTTGACAGAGTGTGGCACCAATGAGCCCAGCAAAACTGAAATCAATGGGAATCAGGGGAAAAATGCTCCATTGGTTGGAGTCATACCTAGCACAAAGGAGGATGGTTGTGGTTGTTGGAGGTCAATCATCTCAGTTCCAGGACATTACTGCAGGAGTTCCTTAAGGTAGTGTCCTAGGCTCAACCATCTTCAGCTGCTTCATCAATGACCTTCCTTCATCTTAAGATCAGAAGTGGGGATGTTCGCTGATGATTGCACAATGTTCAGCGCCATTTGCGACTCCTCAGATACTGAAGCAGTCCATGTTCAAATGCAGCAAGAAATGGACATTATCCAGGTTTGGGCTGACAAGTGGCAAGTAACATTTGCGCTATACAAGTGTCAAGCAATGACTATCTCCAACAGGAGAGAATCTAACCATCACCCCTTGGCATTCATTGGCATTACCATTACAGAATCCCCCACGATCAACATCCTGGGAGTTAGCATTGACCAGAAACAACTGGACTAGCCATATAAATACTGTGGATACATGAGCAATTCAGAGGCTTGGAATCATGCAGCAAGTAACTCACCTCCCAACTCCCCAAAACCTGTCCACCGTCTACAAGGAACAAGTCAGGAGTATGATAGAATCCAATTACGTGGATGAGTGCAGCTCCCACAACACTCAAGAAGTGTGACACTATCCAGGAAAAAGCAGCCTTCATGATTGGCACCACATCCACAAACATTCACTCGCTCCACCACCGATGCACAGTAGCAGCAGTGTTCACATCTACAAGCTGCACTGCAGGAACTCACCAAGCCTCCTTAGACAGCATCTTTCAACCCCACAACCACAACCATATAGGACAAGGGAAGCAGACACATGGGAACACCACCACCTGGAAACTCCCCTCCAAGCCACTCACCAACTCGACTTGGAAATATATCGCCGTTCCTTCACTGTTGCTGGGTCAAAACCTGGAACTCCCTCCCTAAGAGCACTGTGGGTGTATCTACACCACATGGACTGCAGCAGTTCAAGAAGGTGGCTCACCATCACCTTCTCAGGGACAATTAGGGATGCGCAATAAATGCTGGCCCAGCCAGCAACACCCACTTCCCACAAATGGATTAAAAAAAAATCAATTCCTAGGATATCTCTCATCCCCAGCATATCTTTTCCCTGTCGGACCATCTATCAATCATTTCAGGAACATTCCAATATCAATGGATGCTCCTGGCCTCACTAAAGAAAATCTCTATCCACATTTAACTAAGGCTGTTGCTTCTCAGGCCTGTAATCTCGATCACTGTGACCTCTCTCCTAACACCACTTTGGAAGATTTATGTCCGGGAGTTATAGATTACCCAAAAACAGGGTCAAGCTCATAAGTGACTTTAAAGTAATTTCTTGGGAAGCAACAGCTTAGGTATAATCAATAAGCTAAATAGACAGGAAAAGCATTCGACTTGTGACAGGTGAGAATAGTTTACTGGTCCCAGAGGACAAATGGACAGATGACACAGTGAGTGCTGGTCTCTGTGGTCGGTGGTGGCAGTCTCCTCTGAACAGTTAACTGATGTGAGCCAAAGTGGGGTGCTGGGAGTGTGGGTGTTGTGCTGAAGACAGTATGCATCACTTTGAAATCTTTATGCTCTCGAGAGCCTGTTTTAAACTTCACACAGTATTATGATCTGGTTAGGGACAGTGAACATTCTAAAAGAAATCAAATACCTTGTTTTAATCAATAGAACTATGCCGCAAGATTTCTCTATTTTTTAAACAAAATCAACTTTATTATATGTAAAAGAATTTTAAAAACAAGCGTTATTAACATAATATGGTTTATAACTATGTATGTTATGCACTCAGGTTTACTTCTTACTCCAAGAATTCTCTTATAAGACACATCAATCTTAAGGTTATTTATTTCTGTTGGGACCATCCATAAACACACCACAATTCTCTGGCGAATGCTCTTCAACTCCAGCTATTCTCAGAGTTAAAACTTTCATTTACCATTTCTTGACTACGGATGCCTAAGTCCCTTGTCCTGATCAAGTTTCAATAGTTCCAAGCTAATCTGTTTGTTGCTTTCTTTACCACAAGACTCTGTGAGGATCACTGTAGATTCTCCCACTAGCTTCAAACTAGGAAATCTTCCAGCTTCTGATCCCTCCACAAAATTCAAACTGAGATTAAGTCTCGCCTGCATTCCACACGATGAATGATAAAATTAGTTTTTAAACTCTGTTTGCAGCAAAGGCCTATTTAACACATTTCCTTTGGCTATCCTCTCTCGATGTGCTGCAAAGCACGAGGTCCAAAACGCAATTAACTTTGCAAACAGACAGATAAATTGAAACCAGAGAATCACCCTAAGTTCCCCCAATTCCATGACAACATAGCCTTTTCTGGGATGTCCTGAAACCCAACCTTTATGTTAATTATCCCTCATATACAATCTCTTCTTTGATCTGATGAAGTAAATGGATTTTACAACTGTCCAGGATTTGCTGACTGCTTTTAAACTAATTTAGCTCTAACTCCTAAAACAAAAACATCTCAATGGACTGCCCCTGTTCTTGCAAGGATTGCTGACATCATGTCTCCAGCTCTTTAGCTAACTAAGCCCACCTGCTACTTTATGATTTTACCTTCCAGCTGTTAACCTCTTAAGTCAACACTGCCTCAAATTTTTAAATGTCATAGACTCCAAGCTTGTTTGAATTCAATTTATCCTATTTTCTACAGTTAAGACTTTAATTCCCAAAACCAAAAACTATACCCTAAAACACATGAACCATGAACTAGATATCCACTACAACAGGCAGTTTAAGTGTGGGCCATGAGATCCAATCGTATCAGGGTTAGATGTATCTTTTTAAGGGCCTGTCCTTAGCAGAGATAACAGGCCTGTCCTGTGTTTGTCATCCAGCAAGCTGCTATGGAAGCTTTCTTCATAAGAGAGAGTGAGCAATTTCTATAATATTCCATAAATTTAAGATTTTATACATTTATTAGATGGCAATTTCTTACAGTTCGATACTTGGATTGGACTTGTCTCCATTCCCATGCCAAAAGGATTTCTGTGCCAGGCAGGAGGGGTAACATTTGGAGACTTTTGATTATCCATCAATTCCCATTCCCCTTCTTTTTGATGGATAATGGAGATGTCACTGTGTGCAATGTGCAAGTCAGTAAGAATTATCAGCAAGGATTAATCAGCACTTTCTAATTGGAGATGTTAATCAGTGGAACCTCTCAGGCATTGAATTGTACAGCTCGTACCAAAGATCACTTTAGGATTGAAGTAAAAGTTCATGATCTTATTCTAAACTAATTTCTGGTGAGAGTTCCCGAATTAAGGGGAAAGATCACAGACTGCGGTTCTTAAAAGTATCCTGCAGCCCCAAGAACACAATCAGCTATAGGTCCAGAATATTAAACTCCAGCCCAGTAACAGGGGTTATGAACATCAGCAGAAACAAACCTGATATTGTCAGACTATCAATCCTGTATGCGATTATCAGCTGCAATAATAGCAGAATCCAACCCCTGCAGTCACTTGTGTCCTCGCTGGTGTTTCAGCAGTTGGGATGAATCAATGTATCCCTTCCCACATTCGGAGCAGGTAAACGGTCTCTCCCCAGTGTCAACTCGTTCGTGTCTCAGCAGTTGGCATGAATCAGTGAATCCCTTCGCACATATGGCGCAGGTGAACGGCCTCTCCCCAGTGTGAACTCGCTGGTGTACAATGAGACTGCCTGAATGCCTGAAGCTTTTTCCACAGTCAGTGCAACTGAATGGTTTCTCTCCAGTATGAACTCGTTGATGTTTCAGCAGGGTGGATGGAAGCCTAAAGTTCATTCCACAGGAAGTGCAGTTGAATGGTTTCACCTCAGTGTGAACTCGCTGGTGTGACACTAGGTTAGATGAATTGATGAATCCCTTCCCACATACGGAGCATGTGAATGGCCTTTCCCCGGTGTGAACTTGCCGGTGTAATGCTAGATTGTATGACTGAATGAAGCCTTTCCCATACACTGAACAGGTGAATGGCCTCTCCCCAGTGTGAACTCGCTGGTGTAATGCTAGGTTGGATGACTGAGTGAATTCCTTCCCACACATGGAGCAGGTGAACGGTCTCTCCCCAGTATGGATGCGGCGATGAGTTTCCAGCTTGTACGGGCAAGTAAATGCCTTTCCACAGTCCCCACATTTCCATGGTTTCTCCGTGGTGTCGATGTCCTCGTGTCTCTCCGGGTTGGACAATCAATTGAAGCCTCGTCCACACACAGAACACGTGTACGATTTCTCCCCGCAGTGAATGGTGTGATGTCTTTCAGGCTGTGGAACTGGTTAAGGTTCTTTCCACAGTCAGTGCACTGGAACACTCTCACTCGGGTGTGTGAGTCTCGGTGCTTTTCCAGTCACACTGATGTTTGAAATCTTTTCCCACAGAAAAAAACAGACAAACCTTTCTCCTTCCACAGTCAACAGCCGATGATATTCAATTCCTAATGAATCAAATGACTCTGTCAGGTCTTGGATGTGATGTTTGCTTTGAGTTTCCCGTCTGCAAATCCTCTCCTAATATCCTGTAAAAGGGGTTTACAAAAGTCATCACTGTAAGTCCAGGACAAAAACTCAGAACAGACAATTCTAATTTCTGTGGAACATTTTTCTTTTCATGTTCTCCCAAAGCCACAGATCTCCATCCCACATGCTCTCCCTTCTCTCTGTGCTGAAATCCGAATAAAGTGTTGGATAATCCTTTCCATATCCTTTCAACAAATTTGTACAACTAGAGATAACAATATTTTTGATGATTCACTTCATTCATGACTTGTGACAAAACTTTAATCTGAAAAACCCTGACCGACCAAACAGAATAGCAGACGTTAATCTTGTGTCCAGAACTCAGTGCAGAGATTTTATGAGCAATTCTCCAAACTTCCCGGGGTTTCCTTCCTTCTTTCTCTCCCTCTCTAACTAAACCTGGTATCAGTCTCAGGGCCTATTCTGATTCCTGGTTCTCTTCCTGCTGATTAATTAACTCCAGTTAAATATTGAGAAGACTGAAGCCACTGTTTTTGGTCCCTGCTCCAATTTCCATTTCCCAATGACCAACTCCGTCCCTCTCCCTGGCAATACTCTGAGATTAAGTCAGTCTGTTTACAACCTTGGTGTCACATTTAATCCTGAGATGAATTTCTGACCTCATATCTGTGCCATCGCTAAGACTGCCTTTTTCCAAGTCCGTAACATTGCCTGACCTGTCTCAGCACATCTGCTGCTGAAACACTCACCCACACCTTCGTGACCTCCGGACTCGACTGTTCCAATTCACTCCTAGCTGGTCTCCCACATTGTAACTTCTGTAAACTTGAGACCATCCAAAAGTCTGCTGCCTGAGTCTGAACTCGCAGAAAGTCCCATTCCCCTATCACCCCTGTGCTCCCTGACTTGCATTGGCTCCCAGTCAAGCAATGCCTTGATTTTAAAATGCTCAACCTTGTATTTGAATCCCTCCATGGCCTCGTCCCTCCCTATCTCTATAATCTCCTCCAGTCCCACAGCCCTCTGAGATATCAGTGCTGCTCTAATTCTGAACTCTTCTACATTCCCTATTATAATCGCTCCAACCCTGGTCGCTGTGTCTTCAGTTCCCTCAGCCCCAAGCTCTGGAATTCCCTCCCTACATATCTCCGTCTCTACCTCACTTTCCTCCTTTAAGACACTTTTTAAAACCTACCTGTTTGACCAAGCTTTTGTTCATCTGCCCTCATATCTCCTCATGTGTCTCGGTGTCACACTTTGTTTTATAATTTCCCTGTGAATTGCACTGGGATGGTTCCTGATGCTAAAGGCTCTATATAAATAGAAGTTGTTGTTGTTGACTGTAACCCTGACCTCCTGATTTACAACAACCCATTGATTTCACAACAAACTCTCTCTCTGATTTTTTGCCTCCCGCGGGTTTGCGGCCTCTATAAAGATGGTGACCGTTAACTCAGGCCTGTCGCCGGGAGAAGCCGCAGCTGTTTCCCCCGCTCGATACAAACGCGGGACCAGAAGCTTCTAATTCAGGTTTGGAGCTGACAGGCCTCATCCCAGCTTCAGCATCAGCACTACGCATGCTTCAACTCGCAAAGCCCGGTGATTGATGGCAGTTCCGGACCGATAGGAAGAGTTCTGTCGAAGGGTCATGAGGACTCGAAACGTCAAATCTTTTCTTCTCCGCCGATGCTGCCAGACCTGCTGAGTTTTGTTTTTGATAGGAAGAGGGGGCGGGTCTGGAGGACCAAGCTGTAGCGACAGGTCCACCAACCAATCGGAGTGAATGAGAGGCGGGGCTTATCCCGGCTCTCCCTCATTGGCTGAAACGCAGCATCATTTTAAAAGCTGATTTGTCATAAATTCCAGCGGGAAACTGGACTTTTTCTTTGTGGTGACAGGCCCGGGGGCAGCGGGCTCACTGGCCGCCATCTTGCGAGTGGGAATCAGGGAGGCGGGGCTTCGTCCCCGGTGACAGGCCGGGGTTACCCGGGCAACCGGCCGCCGCCATCTTGTGCTGAGGGTTTTCCATCCGGGTCTTTAGTGAAGGAATGGACAATGAGCTGGAGTCTGTTTGAAAACTGTTCAGAGGAAGGTCTGAAATCAGATTTACATCCAGATACCTGTAAGGACAATAAAGTTTACATCAATTATGTGTTTAAAATGAAATCAGAATGCTGGAAATACTCAGTTCTGAAGAAGAATCATATTGGATTGGAAATGATAAATCTGTTTCTCTCTCTTCACAGAAGCTGCCAAACCTGCTGAGGATTTCCAGAACTTTCTGTTTTTATTTCAGATTTCCAGCATTCGCAGTATTTTACTAAAATTATATTTTTCTAAAAAATTGTTGCATGACCAGTTAAGAGTAAAATAATTGTTACCATTTAAATGTACAAATAATTTATTATTTATATTTATTTGTTTAACTGAGACTCGGCTTTTCAGGAAGAAAGTCAGAAATCACCACAGAAAATACAGTGGAAACCTGGAATTCTGTTGAGATTTTTAAAAAATTGATTAATGGGATGTGGGTGTCACTGGCTGGGCCAGAATTTATTGCCCATCCCTAGTTGCCCTTGCGAAGGTGGTGCTGAGCTGCCTCTTGAACCACTGCAGTCCATGTGGTGTAGGTACACCCACAGTGCTGTTAGGAAGGGAGTTCCAGGATTTTGACCCAGCGACAGTGAAGGAACGGCCGATATATTTCCAGGTCAGGATGCTGTGTGACTTGGAGGGGAATTTCCAGGTGATGGTGTTCCCTTCTATCTGTTGTCCTTGTTCTGCTTGATCATAGCAGCCATGAGTTTGGAAGGTGCTGCTGAAGGAGCCTTGGTGAGTTCCTGCAGTGCATCTTGTGAATGGTACACATTGCTGCCATAGTTCATTGGTGGTGGAGGGAGTGAATAAAGCTAGCTGCCTTGTCCTGGATGGTGTCCAGCTTCTTGAGTGTTGTGGGAGCTGCACTCATCTAGACAAGTGGGAAGTATTCCATCACACTCCTGACTTGTGCCTAGTAGACGATGGACAGGCTTTGGAGAGTGGGGAAGTAAATTTACTCACCGTAGGACTCCGAGCCTCTGACCTCCTCTCGTAGGCACAGTATTTATGTGGATAGTCGAATTCAGTTTCTGTCAATGGTAACCCCCAGAATATTAATAGTGGGGAATTCAGTGATGGTAATGCCATCGAATGTCAAGGCTTGATGGTTCGATTCGCTCCTGTTAGAGATCGTCATTGCCTTGCACTTCTGTGACGCAAATGTTATGTGCCACATGTCAGCCCAAGCCTGGATATTGTCCAGGTCTTGTTGCATTTGGACATGGACTGCTTCAGTATCTGAGGAGTTGCGAATGGTGCTGAACATTGTGCAATCATCAACAAACATCCCCACCTCTGACCTCATGATGGAAAGACGGTCATTGATGAAGCAACTGAAGATGGTTGGGCCTAGGCCACTATCCTGAAGAACTCTTGCAGTGATGTCCTGGAACTGAGATGATGGACCTCCAACAACCTCAGTCCTCTTCCTTTGTGCTAGTATTGAACAACTGAGTTTGCTGGATGTTTATGAGGCAAGGATATTAACGGTTATGGAATGAATGCAGTTTAGATTTAACATACAGATAAAGCATCTGCATTCTGGAGCTCAGTGTCAGAGGTTGGATTGATTCCGTTTTTGTTTTGAAGGCGGTGTAGGTTTCCTGTCTGTTCTTTAGATTATCTCCAGGCTTGAGGGTAATTTGCTGAAGGTGAGATACAGGGAAGAAAATGGAGAAGAGGATTGGTGCTATGACATAGCCTTGTCTGATCTTAGTCTTCACTGAGATAGGGACTGTGGTGGTTCCGTTGATGAGGATCATGGCTTTCATGTCATCGTGGAGGATGGTGACAAAGTTCTGAGGGTAGCTGAATTTGAGGAGAATACTGCATAAAACTTCATGTTTGACAGTGTAAAAGGCTTTTGTGAGGTTGAAAAAGGGCCAGTACAGCGGTTGGTGCTGTTCCTTGGATTTTTCTTGGGTTTGCCATCCAGTAAAGATTATTCCTGCGGTGCCTCTCAATAGGGGAAAACTACACTGTGAATCCGGAAGGAGATTTTTAGCCACTAAGAGGAGGTGATTGAGGAGGATCCTTGTAATGATTTTCCTTGTGGCAGGCAGCAGGGAGACTCCTCTCTAATTACTGCAATCAGACTTGTCCCTCTCCTCGAATACAGTCACAGAGATGCCCCAGCGTGCGTCTCTCTTCCCAGTGAGGAATACCAGATTGTCCAGCCTGGAGCGTAACTTCGCCGTGTTTCAGAATTTTAGCTGGAATTCCATCTGCTCCAGATCTTGTTGTTTTTCAGCTGTCAAATGGCTTTTTCACTTTCACTCTGGACCGTGGTAGCACCGAGACTGAGCCGGATGGGGTATTGAGCAATGGAGTTGAAGACATTGAAGTCAAAGACAGAGTCTTGGTTGAGGAGTTCTCCATAATGTTCTCTCCAGTGAGTACTGACCGCCTCCCTCTCCTTGAAGAGGTTCCCTTCATGCTTGGCTCTTGGTAGGGTTGGCCCTTGAGTGCTTGGGTCGTAGGTGGTCTTGACAGCGCTGATGAAACCATGCATGTCGTTGGTGTCTGTGAGTTGTTGGCTCTCCTGTGCACTTTCTACACACCGTTTGTTATCTGTTTTATGGGTTTTAAAACTTTCCCTCGTTGACTGTGAGATCCAGGAAAATATGGATTGTTTTCCATATTTTGGCAGCTTCTTTTTGACAGAGGCAGACATAGACGATTAAATACATCGTCACCTCTAATATTCCAGCTCAGCCTTTGGCTGAATGAGGAGATGAATATTTGAGGATGAAGATCTCAAATTCGAGACAGAGGTCATGGTTTACTGGGCAGCAGTGATCCCCAAACTCCTAAAGGCTTCAGAGACTTGGACAACCTAGAGCAGGCACCTCAGAGCTGGAGAAGTCCCACAAGCAGATTTGGAGGATCACAAGATCCTCCAAATCTGGTGGCAAGAAAGGTGGTCAGCCAGCACTGTCCTCTCCCAAGCCAATGTGCTCAGCATTGAGGTGCTAACCACTCAAAACCAGCTCCATTGTGCAGGAGATGTCGTTCGTGTGCCTGACATCAGACTCCTGAATCAGCTGCTCTTCTTAGAACTGAGTCACATCAGGAGACTCCCAGAAGAATAAAGGAAACACTTAGGATTGTCCTTAAAACATCACCAGAGAGACCAAACATCCCTGCAGTCTCATAGGATTGTGACAACCAGAAGGTTTATTTGTGAAGGCACCGATCACATTGAAAGGCTTCACCGAGAGTATGCAGGGGCAAGGTTAAGGCATCAGACAGCACACAACCCACCAACACCTTCTCTATCCAACCTTTCAATCACCACCTGCCCATATGTGACAGAGTCTGCTGAACGCACCTTGGACATATCTCTAAACCCATTGAACGAGAATGAAAGCAAATCATACTCAATCCTGAGGGACTGCTTAAGAAAGGGAGTCAGGATGAATCAGAGGGGCGGGGCTTCCTCGATGACAGACCCAGATCACTCAGGCAACCGGCCAGCATCTTGGGAGAGGCATTTTCAGCCGGCAGGGTGCATGCGTGACCATCTTGATGAGGAAACAGAGAGTGGGCAGAGCTTCAGGGTTCCAGTAACCAGGAGAGAAATGATTGACTGATTCATTTTACTCTGCACACAGGGGTTGGAGTACTGAACCCAGTCAGAGTAGAGAGAGGGAGAAAACTGTGAGTGGAAGAAAGAAATGGTGGAGATGGTGACATGGGTTTGGATTTCAGCCCAGAGAGGGGGCAAGATTGTGTGGGACGGGGATTTACAGCTTTAGGGAAAATTGTTCCATAGAAACTAAAATTGTCTGTTGTGAATTTCTGTCTTCTTCTTACAGTGACTCCATTTTCAAGCATTAGAACTGGAGTATTTACAGACAGGAAACTCCAACCCTTCAAGATTTAACAGAGTCACTCGATTCATCGGGACCTGAATTCCATCGGACTTCGAATGTGGAAAGAGAAAAGTTTGTCTACTCTGTCTGCAGGATGATTTCAAACATCAGTGTGACTGGAAAAGCGTTGGTGTGAGTGCCCCAGGGAACTGAATGTGGAAAGAGCTTTAATCAGTTACACAGCCTGAAAAACATCACATCGTTCACAGCGGGGAGAAACCGTACACGTGTTCTGTGTGTGAACAAGGCTTTACTGATCAACCTGGAGAGACACAAGGACACCCCCACCAGGGAGAAACCGTGGAAATGTGGGGACTGTGGGAAGGGATTCAGATCCCCGTCTGTGCTGGAAATTCATCGACGCAGTCACACCGGGGAGAGGCCATTCACCTGCTCCGTATGTGGGAAGGGATTCACTCAGTTATCCAGCTTACATACCCACCAGCGAATTCACACTGGGGAGAGACCATTTAAATGCCCAGATTGCGGGATGTGCTTTAAAAATTCCGGGGAACTGAGGTCCCATCAACGTGTTCACACTGATGAGAGACCGTTCGTATGCACTCACTGCGGGACTGGGTTCAGGCGATCATCTCAACTCACTGCGCACCAGCAAGTTCACACTGGGGAGAGACCGTTCATTTGCTCTGAGTGTGGGAAGGGATTCACTCAGTCTTCCCACCTGCTGACACACCAGCACACTCACACTGGGGAGAGGCCATTCATCTGCTCTGAGTGTGGGAAGGGGTTTGCTCGGTCATTCACACTGCTGATACATCAGCGCACTCATACTGGGGAGAAGCCGTACACCTGCTCCAAGTGTGGGAAGGGATTCCGTGTGTCAACCACCCTGCTGACCCACCAGCGAGTTCACACTGGGGAGAGGCCGTTCACCTGCCCCGAGTGTGGAAAGAGATTCATTTGGTCATCTCATTTGCACAGACACCGACGCACTCATAGTGGGGAGAGGTCGTTTACCTGCTCTGTGTGTGGGAAGGGATTCACTCAGTCATCCCACCTGCGGAGACACCAGCGAGTTCACGAGTGACTGCAGGAGTTGGATTCTGCTTTTAATCACATCCGGGGCTGAACGTGTGGGTTAATCCTGAGGTGTGTGAGAAATGTGTCCCAGCCGCTCTCTGCCATGATTCAGAGCTCCTAGACACGGAACAGAAGGCTCCTTTACAACTGTACTTAGAATCAGGAAGAACAACGGTGAATGCTGGAAACGTGCTGTAAAATCGGAGATTGGTGGAAAACTGTGATCTGATCCTGAGTGAAAGTGAAACAGCAGGTTTAAGTTTCCAGTGAGTTTGGTACGAGGATTGAAAATGTTTGTGTGACATTCCTGAATCTACCAATGCAATACAACAATAAGTTGCATTTATATAGAACCTTTAACATAGTAAAACATGTCAAGGTGTTTCACAGATGATCAAAAACTTGGTCAAAGAGGTAGATTCTAAGAAGTATTTTAAAGAAGGGGAGAGAGAGAGAGGTTCAGGGAGGGAATTCCAGAGCTTGGGACCTCGGGAGCTGAAAGCACAGCCCCCAGTGGCGGAGCGATGTAGGTGGGGGAGTGAGGCAGGGTAACAATTGGAGAAGCATAAGGAGCTCAGAGGGTCGTAGGGCTGGAGGAGATTCCAGAGACTGTCTGTCATGGAGAGAGTGGCTGCCTCCATGGAGATTCAAGCACAGCTCTGAAACAGATGCAGGTTCTGACCACGGCCGTGCAGGAGATGTCAGCTGCCTTAAACAGGATGACAAATACTGTATCTGTGACCTTATAACATGTCACTGATCTCCACCAAGCTGGTCTGCAGCAGAGTGGGAGGGATTATGTGCTGCTGGTTCAGGAGAGGGATGATGGAGAAAGGAGACCTGGAACTGGGAACTCCGATCAAAAGCGTTCTCAATCCTTACGCACTACCCCACCCACCCCCAGGCAGTAGCCTATATACTGCCTCCTCTCCCACCAGCTGAATCTGCCCCTGCACAGATACAAGTGGATCAGTTTTTGCCGAAATCCAGAGAGTGGAGACCATAAGCCTCTCGGCAGTGAGAGCAGGGCTGTGAGCAGCCTGTCCCTCCCTCTGCTGAAACCACACAGGATGCACCATGTGGAAGCAATAGGAAGGGTCTGGGCCAGAAATTGTAATTTACCAAGGGTGTGCACAGGGGCATTTTACAAAATATTAAGTTTCCTTTTTAAATAATGACACAGAAAATGTATTGGTTGGAACCATTTCCTTCTGCTGTCCATTCTGACATCCCAAGGGCCAGCTCACCCTCTCACTGGGTTCGTGCTGAATGTCAATCCGGGCTGGGAGCCATTGGGTGGATGTGCAATGGGTGGATGAGTGGGTGAAGGAACGTTCAGTGAACAGGGGAGTGGTTGGTGCTGCTGGTGGGACGTGTTCATCCTGAAACAGCGATCATTCATTGATCACTTTGAAATGATCGACCTGTTGTGTCTTTCCCCATTTTTGTTCTTTTAGTTTTCCAGGATTTATATATTTATTTTCTTTTTATTAAAACATTCTTGTTGTAACACTGAAATCCAGAGGATTTTAAATCTGTTAAAGTCAATCCCCATCGAGTACACAGGAGGACTCAACTGATCTTAACTTTTTCTGTTATCAATAGACAAAAGGATCTTACAAGATGTTTATATGGGGAATTGTTTTTCTCTGAGACCAGGGATGGTCAAACTATGTCCCAAAGTTTAGATCTGGGCCTTGAGCCTGGGCTATTGGGCCCACATACATGGAGCACCATTACCCGATGTCCTCTATCCCCGATTTTAATCTCTCCACCATTGGTGGCCATGCCTTCAGCTGCCTGGACCCTAAGCTCTGGAATTTCCTCCCTAAACCTCTCCACCTTTCTACTTCACTTTCCTCCTTTAAGACACTCCTTATAATCGACCTCTTTGAACAAGCTTTTGGTCATCTGGCCTAATATGTCCTGCTCATGTGAAACTCCATGGGATATTTTATCATGTTAAAAGCTCGATATAAATATAAGATGTTGCGGTTGTGGTGGCTCAGTCAGACCCAATCATTTGCTGAGCGAGTGAGGCTATATAAATGTAACTCAGACAGACACAGCTTGTAGAACAGACCTGGGAAGAAAGAAGCTCTGAACTAATCACTGGACTCCCTGATCTTCACAAATGGGAAAAGGTGATTCTTTCCAAACATTCGAAAATACATTCATCAAAGATGGTTTGTTGTTGTGAGCTGCATTATTTGGTAGAATTAGAGTGAAGGAGTGGGATTGATCCACAGCCTGAGTCACCAGTTTAAGGACAGTTGGAGTGAGAATCTGGAGAGGAGAAAAGAATAATTAGGAGACTGGACACTGAATCTGGAACAATGAGCAGAGAGGGAGAGGAGTGTGTGGGTCAGAGATTTATAGATTTAGTGGAATGAGAGGGAAAATGTTCCATCGATGCTAAAATTGTCTATTCTGAATTTCTATCCTGGACTGACAGTGATGATTTTTGGTAAACTCTGTTTACAGGATGTTAGAAGGGGAGGATTTGCAGACAAGAAACTCGAACCAAATATCTCAATAAGATCTTATGGAATCACTGAATTCTGAATAAGATCAGCCTCTGATTATTGCAGGAGAAATGTTTGTTCTGCCTGTGGGAAAAGATTTAAATCACCAAAGTGACTGGAAAATCATCAGGATACACACACCTGAGTCGGAAGCTCATCTCGAGGTCAAATATGACATCAAATGTCCAAAAAGTCCAGTTTCGTCTCAGACAGTTAGCAGGGAGAGGAATGGAGTTAGTAGCTAGGGAATGAAAACAATGACTTCAGTCTTCCCAATGTTTAATTGGAGGAAAATTCTGCACATCCACCACTGGATATCAGACAAACAGTCTGATAATGTAACAAAAGTGGAGAGGTTGAGAGAGGTGGTGGTGAGGTAGAGCTGGGAGCTGGTAGTGTACATGTGAAAACTGATGTCGTTATGCGGAGCAGGTTGATGAGAAATAAGAGGAAGCAAAGGTGGATTTTTTGGGGACATAAGAGGTAAATGTGGGAGTGGGAAGTGAAGACATTGCAAGTGATTCTCTGACTCTGATTAGATAAAGAATGGGACCGGGGAGAACAGCCCTACCCAGCTAGACAACAGTGTAGAGGTGACGGAGCAGCATGATGTGGTTAAGCTTGTCAAAGGCTGCAGACAGGTCGAGAAGGGAGAGTTTATCTTTGTCACAGTCACATACGATGTCATTTGTGACTTTGATAAGAGCGGGTTCAGTACTGAGGCAGGGGTAAAAACCTGATTGGAGGGATTCAAACATGTCGTTCAGGGAATCACGGGCACAGATTCAGGAAATGACAAACTATTCTGGAGAGGAAAGGGAGGGTCGAGATGAGGCAGTAGTTTGCAAGGATGATGGAGTTAAGGGTTTGTGTTTTGAGGAGGGGATGATGATGGCAGATTTGAAGGAGAGAGGAACAGTACCTGAAGAGAGAGAAAACTTAACGTCAGCAAACAAGGGAATTTGGGCAATCAGCACTTTAGTGAGCATAAGATCGATGGAGCAGGTGCTGGTTCTCAGGGATAAGATGAGCCCTGAGAGGGCAGGAAGGGTGCTGGGAGAGAAACTGGAGAACGGTGTGGATTAAGGGTTCAGCCAATGGGGAGCTTGAGAGACAGTTTGGCCCAGTGTGTTTGTGGAAGGGAGGGAAGCAGCAGAGGCAGCTGATCAGATTGTCTCAATTTTAGTGACAAAGAAGCTCCATGAGCTCCTTACACATGTTGGAGGTGAGGATGGAGGGGAGAGGGAGAGCCCCTCAAAAGGAGCTACTTGTATTGGAGATATTAGAAAGACTCAACACACTGTGTGTTTAACAAAACTGCTTTATTTGACTTTTATCCAGAATATTAACTCCTATAACTGGACTGGAGTTCATTAACATCAGCAGAAACAGACCCCAATAACCCTGGTTCAGTCGTGGATGTGATTAACAGCAAAATCCAATCACTGTAGTTACTCATGAACTCGCTGGTGTGTCAGCTGGTGGGATGACTGAGTGAATCTCTTTCCATACAGACAGCAGGTAAATGGCCTCTCCCCAGTGTGAATTCGCTGATGTCTCAGTAGGTGGGCTGACTGGGTGAACCCCTTCCCACACTCGGAGCAGGTGAATGGCCTCTCCCCAGTGTGAACCCGCTGGTGTCTCAGCAGTTTGGATGAAAGAGCAAATCTCTTCTCACACTCGGAGCTGGTGAATGGCTTCTCCCCTTTGTGAACTTGCTGGTGTGTCAACAGGTGGGATGACTGAATAAATCTCTTCCCACAATCAGAGCAGGTGAAAGGTCTCTCTCCAATGTAAATGCGCTGGTGTTCCATGAGTACAGATGAGTTCCTGAACCCAGAGCACCTGAACGGTCTCTCATCAGTGTGAACACGTTGATGGGATATCAGTTCCCAGGAACTTTTATAGCACTTCCCACAGTCTTGGCATTTAAACGATCTCTCGTCAATATGAACTCGCTGGTGTTTCAGCAGGTTGGTTGAGTGAGTGAATCCTTCACCACACTCGGAGTAAGTGAACAGCCTCTCCCCAGTGTGAACTCGCTGGTGCGTCAGCAGGTTGGATGACTGAGCAAATCCCTTCCCACATACAGAGCAGGTGAATGGTCTCTCCCCAGTGTGAATGCGCCGATGATTTTCCAGCACAGATGGGTGATTGAATCCCTTCCCACAGTCCCCACATGTTGTGACTGCATTTATCTTTTGACAGGTCAGATGATCGGCTGAAGCCTTGTCCACACACAGAAAACATGTACAGTTTCTCTCCACTGTAATGGTGGTTTTTCCTGCAATGTTCAAAATACGACGATGATATTCAGGTTCTGATAAATTCGGTGACTGTCAGATCCTGATGTGATGTTTGGTTTCCGAACTGCAAATCCTCCCCTTCTAATATCCTGTGAAACTGATATAAAACAGATAAAAGGGAGTGAGAGAGAACCCACAAAAACACAAAAGCAGGTTGTGAAATTGAGCTGAATGAATCTGGTCGTTTGTGGGGCCGGCACTAGGAAAAAGTGACCACGAAAACTGCCGGGTTGTCGTAAAAACCCAAATTGTTCACTAATGTCCTTAAGGGAAGGGAACCGACCACCCGGTTTGGGCCTACACAAGACCCTAGCCTTTATGGGAGGATAGAACAAGGGAGAGAAAAAGAGAGAAGGACGGTTGGTGGGAGAGGCAAGGGGTGAAGGAGAGAAATTTTATACATCTGCAACACAACAAGAACTTTGACAGAACAGCCAAACCTCTCAACCTCCATCACCCAGAAGGACCAAGGTAGCAGGTGTATATGAAAACCATCATCTCCAAGTTTCTCGCCAAGTCACACACCATCCTGACTTGTCTGACATCCAGTACTGGATGATCAGAAATTTCTTCCACTTAAGTATTGGGAAGACTGAAGCCGTTGTCTTCAGTCCCCTCTACAAACTCCACTGCCTGGTCACCAACTCCATCCTTCTCCCTGGCAACAATCTGAGGCTGAACCAGACTGTTCACATCCATGGCAAAATATTTCACATCAAAATGAGCTTTCAAACACATATCCACATCATCACCATTGTCATATTTTTCCACCTCAGTAACATTGTCCAACTCCACCCTAGTCTCAGCTCATCTGCTGCTGAAACCCTCAACCATTGCTTTGTTTTCTCTAGACTTAACGCTCCTAACGCATTCTTGGCCAGCCTCACACAGTCAACCTCCCTGTGATCTTGAGATCGTCCAAAATTCTGCTGTCCATGTACTTACTACTCCAAGTCTTGTTCACCCATCACCCCTGTGCTCACTGAACTACAAAAGCTCCTGGTTTATAACACACCTGTGAAACGCCTTGAAAAGGTCAAATACATGAAAACCACTTTACAAATCCAAACTGCTGTTGTTGATTTGGACATTTATCACTGTTCCTCAATCATCACTGTGTGATTAACCTGTAAGTCCTTACCTAACATCATTGTGGGAGCAGCTTCACCACATGGACTGCAGCGGTTCAAGAAGGTCAAACATCATCTTCTCCACAGGCAACTGGGGATGGGTAATATCTGCTGCTGGTCTTGTTAGTGAAGGACAGGGGAGTGGGTTCGATGACTTGATGAAAAAGGACCTACTTGAGGTCAGGAATTAACTTCTACAACCAATTCCTACCCTGAAACAAACTGGCTCTTAACTGATCCAACTATGTTTCTAGACTCGCTTCTCTGAGCAACGCTTGCAATAAAATCATAGCAAAATACTGCAGGTGCTGGAAATCCGAAATAAAAAGAGGGAATGCTGGAAATAGCAGGTCAGGTAGTATCTGCAGGGAGAGAAAGAGAGTTAACATTTCAGGGCGTGCAGGATGAATTATGGGGAATAAAAATGGTGCAGAATTTGATGGTCAAAAAAATCACAGAAGTGGAAGAGAAATGAGCGATAGTGCAGGAAAAACATTTCCTGACTATTAAAGATAATTGTGGGAAGATAAAGCTGGAAAGCCAGCAGCACCTGGTTGGGGGTTGGGCAGCAATGGAAACCTCATTTAGACACAGTCAGCAGAAGTAACAGTAAAATACTAAACATAGCTCAAATGCACCCATTATTAAAGACAGAAGAACTTAAACAAAAGGTGATCAGGGAGGGCAGAGCAATGGATTTAGATCCACAGTAAAGGAGCTGAACAGCCTCAGAGCCATGGAACCTCTCACAGCATACAACTTAAGCACAAATAGGTAGACAACTGGTTAAGAATAGTCATCTCTGAAACAATTTCACTGTTTTCAATTTTAAAATCTGCCGGAGCCTGCAGCTGGAAAGATATCAGAAGCACTGGAGTCAGAGAAAAATCTCCCAGTTGAGGAAATACCCGGGGAGCGGGGTGATGTCACTGCGCGATTGTCGGTGTGTGATGACATCACAGACACGAACAGAACATCTTAAATACAGTCAAGACAGAGAGTCATAGGTTCAATTCATTTTAATCTGGAAAATGCACAGTGAAGGCCCACATTAATTGCAAGTTGCCCCTATCCCTGTTCAGCAATCATATGAACTGAACTGGATCTGACCTAGTGTCACCGTGCTGAAATCCTGTATTTCTCTGACACATTATTCTTAATGTCATAATTGATGGATTATATGTGAAACAGCCCACTGTTTCATTGGAAAGGGAAGAGACAACTTTGTAGATGCTCCATATGTTATAGACTGGCTTGTTAGATCTGCTCATCCATCTCATCTGATATTCAGCTAATGGAAAATGCCTGAAATACTGCAACATACAGACATTTGGGGACAATGATGAGTTTGTGGCTCAGATTAGCTTAGGTCACCATATTATAAGATGGTATTCTGAATTCTCTGACAGGTTATACTCA
The DNA here is from genome assembly GCF_017639515.1 of Carcharodon carcharias. Taxonomy (NCBI): domain Eukaryota; kingdom Metazoa; phylum Chordata; class Chondrichthyes; order Lamniformes; family Lamnidae; genus Carcharodon; species Carcharodon carcharias. The sequence continues at coordinate 14,110,790 of NC_054493.1, forward strand.
TCAAGAAAGGGTGAACAGACTGGATACGATTTCTTTGGAAAAGGGAATGAGAGGTGACTTGATCGAGGAATTTAAGATTTCAAAAGTTTTTTACAGGGTAGACAACTGGAAGATTTTCCGCTTGTGCAAGAATGAAAATAAATATAACTTGCTTAGTAATAAATCTAATGTACAGTTCAGGAGAAACCTCCTTAACCAGAGATAAAAACATAAAATGCTTGAAATATCTGGCAGCATCTGGGGATTGAGAAACAGAGTTAATGTTTCAGGTCTGTGCAATGATGTAGTGCAGTTCTGATAAAAGGTCATAGACGTGAAATGTAAACTAAGTCTCCCTCTTCACGGACACCACCAGATCTCCTGAATATTTTCAGCTATTTTGTTGTTAATTCAGATTTCCAGAATGTGCAGTATTTTCCTTTTCATTAACCGAAGCATATTAAGAATGTGGAACTTATTACCAGATGGTTTTTAGATCACCATCTGAGCTGGAAACTGAGCTGGAAAAGCTAACCACAAAAAAAGATCGTTCATCTGCTTAATGTGGAAATGGATTCATTCAGTTATCCTATTTACTGACACAACAGCTCAGTCACACTGGCGGAAGACCATTCAGATGCTTCACCTGTGTATTTTCACACTTGTTAACACTCAAGCTTTAAAGGTTTGAAGGATTTGATCCACAACCAGCGCATTCTTATTGGCGAGGAGCAGTTTAACTGTTCTGTTTAAGGGAAAAAAAATCACGTTCACCCCTCCTGCTGAGACTCCAGTGAGTTCACATCTGACAGTAGGGATTAGTTCTACAGTTAATCGCATCCAGGACAGAAATATAGCAGAAGATCTATGCATTTTGCTTACTCAATTGGTTTAATAATTTCATACCCTGGCACTGTGACTCCAATCGAAATCGGATCACAAAGCATAATTTTCGATTGAACAATACCACCTTTCAATGGCGGGGTTTACCCAGCATTCTCCGCGGGAAAGACTGTGTCCTATCCAGACGACAGGGGCTTGGTACGCAGGCGTACTGCTGGGCTGTAACCAGGGCATGCGCATTGCGGTCTCTGACTGGGACATGCGCAGTATGGGTTGTGCCTGGAGTTCGGCGGAGCAGGGAGCAAAATCGGGTGCTGTTGAGCCATGGAGACGCTGGGTGGGTGGAGAGGATTGGAGCCAGTGGATTGGGCGGGGAGGCTTAATAAGCACTCGGTGGAGGTCGGGGTGCCTAGGAGCCGACCGATCCTGCGTTTACGTGGGGCGAGAGCTCGTGAGCTACTCTCGGTCACAGGCCCGAGTGACCGGCTGCTAGCCTTATAGGGGGGCGATGTGCAGGAGAGCGCATGCCTGATCGCCATCTTGATTGGGGGCAAGGGGCAGCAGGGCGCATGCGCGGTCGTCCTGTCCCTGTCAGCAGGAGGAGAGAATATTGTGAATTTCTAGAGATAAAAACAAGAAACTGCGGATCAAAAACAGAATTACCTGGAAAATCTCAGCAGGTCTGGCAGCATCGGCGGAGAAGAAAAGAGTTGACGTTTCGAGCCAAATAATATTTCAACTCTTTCTTGGACTCGAACTCAAGTTCTGTCGAAGGGTCATGAGGACTCGAAACGTCAACTCTTTTCTTCTCCGCCGATGCTGCCAGACCTGCTGAGTTTTTCCAGGTAATTCTGCTTTTGTTTTGGATTTCCAGCATCCACAGTATTTTTGTTTTTAAGAAACTGCGGATACTGGAAATCCAAACAAAAACAGAAATACCTGGAAAAACTCAGAAGGTCTGCTGAATTTTTCCGGGTATTTCTGTTTTTATTGTGAATTTCTATCCTGGACAGCCAGGGATTGATTTTGGAAACTCCTTTTACAGGGGGTTAGAAGGGGAGGATTTACACACTGCAAATTCAAACCAAGAGAAATGTTTGTCTCTTTCCAATTCCTATCCTGGACTGACAGTGATGCCTTTGGTAAATATACAGGTTACTGGAAGTGGAGGATTGACAGATGGGAAACTCAAACTGAACACCACATCAAGTGCTGACAGAGTCGTTCAATTCATCAGGACCTGAATGTCATTGGCCTTTGAATCTACAAGGAAAAAGGTTTGTCTGCTCTGTCTGTGAGAGTAGATTTCAGGTATCAGTGTGACTGGAAAAGCACCGAGATACACAAACCCAGGTTAGACTACACTTGGAGAACTGTGTTCAGTAATGGGCAACAAAACTTAGGAAGGACAGAATGGCCTTGGAGGGACTGTAGCACAGATTTACCTGAGAAATATCTGAACTCCAAGGATCAGATTAGAAGGCAAAATTCCACAAAAGTCACAGAGTCATTATGGCACAGAGGAGGCCATTGAGTTCATGCCAGCTCTCTACAGCAATCCAGTCAGTTATTACCCTACTCTATCTCATATCCTTGAAAGTTTATTTCCCTTAAATGCCTATGAAATTTCCTTTTGAAATCACTCATCGTGTCCGTTTCCACCCCCTTCATCGGCTGCAAGTTTTGGGTCATTACCACTCACTGTACAAAAACACTCTTCATCACATCTTCCATACCTTTTATCCAAAACTTTAAACCTGTGTCCCACTAGTCCTTGTATGATCAGCTAATGGAACAGCCTTTCTTTATCCACCTTATCTAAACCTGTCACAATCTTGTACACCTCTATCAATCTCCCCTCAACCTCCTTCACTGGAACCTTTCTGGTAAATCTTCTCTGCACCTTCTCAAGGACCTTCACATTCTTCCTAAAGTGAGGTGACTAGAACTGGATGCAATTTTTGAACTGTGGCCTAACCAGAGCTTTGTAAAGACTCAGCATAACTTCCTGTTTTTGTTCTCAATACCACTATTTATGTAGCTCAAGATCCAATCTGCTGTGCGAACTTCTCTCTTAATACATTCTGTCACCTTCAGAGATCAAAGCACATGAAGCCCCAGGTCCCTCTGTCCATACACACTCTTTAAAGCTGTGCCATGAATTATATCTTCCCCCTCCCTATTCCTCCTGCTAAAATACATTACCTCACTGTGAGGGTTGTAATTCCTGGAATTTAGAAGATTAAGATGTGATTTGATTAAAGTTTTTGGGATACTAATTGGAACTGACAGGGTAGATATAAAGGAACTATTTTCACTGGTTGGGGAATCTATGTTGACTGGGTGGAGACTAAACATAGAATCGGGTTCCAGCACCTTTTTAGGTAGAGAGTACCAGATCCTGACAACTCTCTGTTGGTGCAGAAGCTGCTGAACTCGATATTGAGTCTGAAAGGTTGTAAAGTGCCAAATTGAAGAATGAGCTGCTGTTCCTCAAGCTCCCATTGCGCTTCATTGGAACAGCTCAGGAGGCCAAGGACAGAGAGGTCAAAGTGGGAGCAGGGAGGAGAATTACAATGACTGTAAGCTCTGAGTCTAGTGTTCACTTAACATGGCCAAATTCTCAATAAAATCCTTGCAGTATTACATCCAATTTCCTTTTGAAATGATTAATCGTCTCCACTTCCACCACCCTCGTGGGCTGCGAGTTCCAGGTTATCATCACTCGTTGTGTAAAAAAGTTCTTCTTCATATCCCCACCCCCTCCCCCACATCTCATGTCCAAAATCTCTATCCTTGTGCCATCAGCTAAAGGGAACAGATTTCCTTTGTCTATTTTATCTAAAACTCTCATAACCTTGTACATCATTATCAAATCACCTCTCAATCTCCCCTGCTCCAAGGAGAACAACCCCAGATTTTCCAACCTAATGTTGTAGCTAAATTCACTCATCCCTGGAACCATTCTGGTAAATCTCCTCTGCACCTTGTCAAGGTCCCTCACATCTTTCCTAAAGACTGGTGACCAGAACTGGATGCAATATTCTCGTTGTGACCTAACCAAAACTCTATAATTTCCCTGTTTCTGTACTCAATGCCTCTATTTATGAAGCCCAAGACCCCCATTTGCTTCACTGATACCCCCTCAATCTGTCCTGCCATAAGAAATAGGCCCCACAAATGGTTTAGTCATCACCCATACTCAGAAAGCCTATATAATGATACAAGATTTAAAAGAGTTCCTGAACTATGTGCCCTGAATACCATACCCATCCCCAAGGTTATGTCATCATCTACAAGGATCTCAATGTTCAGATGATAAGGGAATTATCCGGGGATTTCAGAAGTCAGAACGCAGGGAGAGAGATGGGTGGACTATGACAACTCAGTAGCCAGGTGTTAAGGCAGTTTTGGAAAACATGGAAATAGTCCCTGTGATAGTGACACCAGTAAAAAGGGTGGAGGGAAGAGAGGGATCAGTGACTGGGCTGGAATAGGGGCCACGGCTGGCATGGCCGCTGGGAAGCACTTAGACATGGAGAATATGTGGGAACAGGACAAGACTGTGAGGCAGCAATGGACGGGAATCTTCAGTAAAAGAAATAAAAGGCAGAGAGATGAAATCCTGGAACAACAAGAAGGAGTGAAATCCAGAAAAGAGATGGTGGACGGACTGATCGAGAGAAAGGGAACGGTCAGTGAGATCATTCAGCAGAATAAGATTGAGGTGAAAGGTCAGAACATGTCTAAAGCTGTTCTCTGTGTGATGTAAAGAGGGTTTTTATTGGATCAGGTACAACAAGGCCAGGAAGACCTTGAGAAACAATAGAGAGTCCAACAATAGAGAGCCCAAAGGGTCTGGAAGGGGATTGTTAATAATCCCAGGGAATCACAGGCTGCACAAACTTCGAATGTGAGCCCAGACCCATTGTAAAACAGTGAACAAATAAATCCCTGATTTTACTGAGACTCTTTTCCATGTCCCAGCTCCTGTAAATACTGATGGGAAAGGGAACAGAATCTCAGGAGGCTCCACACCGCTGGCTGCTCATGAGGAAGTGATCTCCGATCAGATTAATGTGCTTCTGCTGTGAGTATTTAATATAATGTCTGAACCTCTCATTGTGCTTCCTGTCCAATATCCCCCTCATCCATGGATCTTCTGTTTTACCAACCGGGAAAAGAAATGCCTGTTCACTGATTGGTCTCGATGACGGTATGATTATCCAGAATGCCTTATGGTTCAGAAAGTCCCCTATCAATGAGAATAGGAACCCAGAGTGCCAGCGTGGGGACCGGGCTGCGCTCACTGTGGCTGGTGGAGATGGATTGAGGTGGAACAGGTGACTCAGGAGGCCGGGGGAGATTGTGGATGCACGGGAGGATTTGGAGCTGGGGGTGGGCCAGAATTCAATCATCCCAGATAATCCTGGAAGGCTGAAGGGCTGGAGACGACCATGGCTGTCAGGGAGCACAGGGATGATAGTGAAAAGGACTTGGTGCGAGTAAGGACATGGGCAGCTGAGTTTTGGGTGACCTCCAGTTTCTATGGAGTTGAATCTGGGAGGCCGATAAGAAGCACAGTCGAATAGTCCAGTTTAGAGGGAACAAAGGAATGGATGAGTTTCAGTAGCAGATGAACTGAGGCAGGAACACAGCTGGGTGATGTTACTGAGGTGGAAATGGGTGGTTTTAGTGATTTGTAGTCAGAAGCTCAGCTTGGGCTGAAATGTGACAAGATTGTGAACAGTCTGGTTCAGCTTCAGAGAGCTGCAAGGGGGATGGAGTTGTTGGTTAGGGGTTGGAGTTTGTAGCAGGGACTAAAGATGATTATTTTGGATTTCCCAATATTTCAATGGGGGAAACTTCTGCTAATCCAGTACTGGATGTCAGATAAGTCAGGATGGTGTGTGACTTGGTGAGGAACTTGGAGGTGATGGTGTTCACATTCATCTGCTGCCTGGTCCTTCAAGGTGGTGGTGGTTGAGGATCTGGGATGTTCCATCAAAGTTTTGGTTGAGTTGAAGATGTATTAAACACTCCTGCAGCCCCTGCATTTCCCACCTCTCTCTCTCTCTCTCTCCTCTCATGGAGGCCAGAGTCCTGTGTAGCCCAGTCTGGTTGACAGGTTCCCTTCCCTGAAGGACATTGGTGGACCGGTTGGGTTTTTATGACAATCCATCAGTTTTCACAGTCATTTTTCCTAGTGTCAGCCCCACAAATTCAGCTCAATTTCACAACCTACCTTTGTGTTTTTGTGGACTCTCTCTCACTCACCTCTTTAGCTGAGCTTTATTTACAGAGCTGCTGGATTAGCTGCAGGCTTTGAGCAAGGCTACAATACACTCTCCAGAGTAGGAAAACTCCGCCCCTTATAAGCTTCCCCATGCTCAGTGCTGATTGGCTGTTCTGACCACGTGACCCTCATTCAGTCAGGCTGGCCTTACAGCAACAATCACCACATTGGATTTTTACCACAAACCAGCAGTTTTCATGGTCACTTTCTCCTAGTGCCAGCCCCACAAATTACCAGATTCATTCAGCTCAGTTTCACAACCTGCCTTTGTGTTTTTGTGGGTTTGCTCTCATTCCCTCTTGTCTGTTTTAAATCAATTTCACAGGGTATTAGAAGGGGAGGATTTGCAGTCGGGAAACTCAAACCAAACATCACATCAGAATCTGATGGAATCGCCCAATTTCTCGTAACCAGAATATCATCGAAATTTGAACATGGAAGGAAAAAGCACCGTTCACAGTGGGGAGAAACCACACACGTGTTCTGTGTGTGGACGAGGCTTCAGCCAGTCATCAGGCCTGTCGAGACACAAGTCCAGTCACACCGGGGAGAAACCATGGAAATGTGGGGACTGTGGGAAGGGATTCAGATCCCCATCTGAACTGGAAAAGCATCAGCGCAGTCACACTGGGGAGAGACCATTCACCTGCTCCACGTGTGGGAAGGGATTCACTATTTCAGCCCACTTGCTGAGACACCAACGGGTTCACAGTGAAGAGAGACCTTTCAAATGTCCAGACTGCGGGAAATGCTATAAAAGCTCCCAGGAACTGATGTACCATCAACGTGTTCACACTGACGAGAGACCATTTAAGTGCTCTCTTTGTGGTACTGGATTCAGGCGATCATCTCAACTCACAGTACACCAGCGAATTCACACTGGGGAGAGGCCATACACCTGTTCCAATTGTGGGAAGGGATTCACTCAGTCCTCCGACCTGCTGACGCACCAGCGAATTCACACTGGGGAGAGACCGTTCATCTGCTCCGAGTGTGGGAAGGGATTCACTCAGTTATCACAGTTGTTGACACACCAGAGAGTTCACACTGGGGAGAAGCCGTTCAACTGTTCTGAGTGTGGGAAGGGATTCACGACCTCATCCACCCTGCTGACACACCAGCGAGTTCACACTAATAAGAGGCCTTTTAAATGCTTGGACTGTGGAAAGTGCTTTAAAAGTTCCTGGGAACTGATGTACCATCAACGTGTTCACACTGACGAGAAACCGTTCAGGTGCTCTCACTGCGGAACTAGGTTCAGGCGATCATCTCAACTCACTGACCACCGGCGAATTCACACAGGGGAGAGACCGTTTACCTGCACTGAGTGTGGGAAGGGATTTACTCAGTCATCCAACCTGCTGACACACCAGCGAGTTCACACTGGGGAGAGGCCGTTCACTTGCCCCAAGTGTGGGAGGGGATTCACTACGTCATCCAGCCTGCTGAGACACCAGCGAGTTCACAAGTAACTGCAGTGATGGGCTTTTGCTGTTAATCACATCCAGGACTGAACTACATTCACTGGGGTCTGTTTCTGCTGATGTTAATAAACTACAGATCACTTACAGGGGCTAATATTCTGGCTAAAAGTCAAATAAATCAGCTTTGTGTTAAAGACAGTGTGTTGACTCCTGTTAATATCTCTAAAATAAGTTAGTTCCTTTTGAAGGGCTCTCCCTCTCCCTTGCCTCCTCCATCTTCACCTCCCAATAACAAGTGTGAGGAGCTCATGGAGCATCTTTGTCTCTGAGGTTGAGACAATCTGATCAGCTGCCTCTGCTGCTTCCCTTCCACTAGCCCACAGGGCTGAACTGCCTCTAAAGTTCGCTGTTGCTCGAGCCCTGAACTCTCATCTTTCTGTAGATTCCCTCCCATCTCCCCTGACTCCCTCTCAGAGCTCATCTTGTCTATGAAACCCACCTCCTGCCCTGTCGACCCTACTCCCACAAAACCACTGATCATTCAACATCCCCATGTTCACTATGTTAACAGTTTCTCTCTCAGGTACTGTCCCTCTCTCCTTCAAATCTCCCATCCTCACCCCCTTCTCAAAAAACAAATCCTTGACCCCACTGTCCTTCCAAACTATTGCCCCCATCTCCAGCCTCTCTTTCCTCTCCAAAGTCCATGAACGTGTTGTCACCTCCCAAATCCCTGCCCATCTTTCCCAGAATTCCATGGGCAGGATATTGTGCTCATCAGGCCGGCGCACCCGACCCCAACATAAAATGACGGCCAATGTCATCGGGCAATATTGCGGTCAGTGGGTACATGTGGGAGTTGGCAGCGCGCCTGCTGACAATTAACAGGCCTATTGAGCCCATGAAAGTAATAATTCAATGAAATTTTGCGCTGCCCGTCCAACCTCATGGTCGGTGGGCAGGTGAACAGGCCAAGCAGCCTTTGGAGTTTTTTTAGGAAATCACATCCACGGGTGGGGTGAGGTTTCCAACAGCAAATAAAAATTAAATAAAAATGTTTACATTTAATTAATAACATGTCCCTCCTCCTGACAGAGTCACATGAGGGGATATGTTCTTAACATTTGCGTAAGTTTTTAATTTTAAAAACCTTCCTCAAATCCAGATCACGGGCGGCTTCCTGACTGCTCCCGGGCCCGCCCGACCACCGGAAAATCCTGGCTCATGTTTGAATCCCTCTAATCAGGTTTCCATCCCTGCCTCGGGACTGAACCAGCTCTTATCAAAGTCACAATGACATCCTATGTGACTGTGACAAAGATAAACTCTCCCCTCTCGACCTGTCTGCAGCCTTTGACAATGTTAACCACGTCATTCTGCACCTTCACCTCTCCCCTGTCGTCCTGCTGGGTGGGGTCGCTCTTTCCTGGTTCTATTCTTCTCTATCTAATCATAGCCAGAGAATCACTTGTAATGTCTTTCCTTCCCAATCCCACAGTTACCTTTGGTGTCCCCAAAGGATCCAGCCTTGGTCTCCTCTTATTTCTCATCAATCTGCTCCACACAATGACATCATCTGAAAACTCTGTCACTTATCACAATTACACTGATAACTCCCAGCTCTACCTTACCACCACCTCTCTCAACTTCTCCACTCTTGGTCAATTATCAGACTGTTTGTCTGACATCCAGTGATGGATGTGCAAAAATTTCCCCCAATTAAGTATTGGGAAGACTGAAGTTGTTTTCATTGTCTAAATGACTGGTAGAAGGAGATTCAGTAGTAACTTTCAAAAGTGATTTGGACTTTTATTTAATAAAGAATGATTTGGTGGGCAATTGGAAAAGAGCAGGGGAGTGGGTAACATTTTCAGGGACAGTACAGGCACAATGGGCTGAATGGTCACCATCTGTGCTCTATGATTCTATCAAATGATGTTTACTATGAATCATTGTATTATAAATCATAGAATCTCTTAATAGTACAGCAGACAAGGAGGCCATTTGGCCTATCGAATCTGTGCTGGTAACTTTCAACGAGCGATCCAATTAGTCCCACTTCCCCGTTCTTTACCCCATCCCTGCATCATTTCTCCTTCAAGTATTTCTCCAATTCCCTTTTGGAGGTCAGTCTTGAACCTGTGTCCATCGCCCCGTCAGACAGCGCATTCCAAATCATAACCACTTGTTACTGAAAAGATTTCCTCCTGATGCCTCTGGTTCCCTTGCCAATTACCTTAAATCAATATCCTCTGGTTATCAAACCATTGGTCATAGGAAATATCTTCTCTTTATTCACTCTATCTAAACCCTCCATGATGTCTCCTCTTCGCCTTCTCTGTTCCAAGGAGAACAGCCCCAGGTTCTCTCATTGATCCGTGAACCTGTGATCCACCAACACTGGAATCATTGGAGTCAATCTCCTCTGTGTCTACTCCAAAGCTTTCATGTCCTCCATACAATGTGGTGCTCAGAATTGGACACAATTCTCCAGCCGGGGCAGAACTAATGTTTTTTATAGTGAGACATCCTGACCTTTGTACTCTCTGTCTCTACTTATAAAACCCAGCAATCCGTCTGCTTCATTGACTGTTTGTTAACCTGTCCTCACACCTTCAGAGATTTGTGCACAAGCAAACTCAAATCTGTCCTTTTCTGCATCCTCTTCAAAATTATACCATTCGGCCTGTGTCGTTTCTCCTCAGAATGTTGGGATCGGATGAAGTCAGCTGTATGAGACTCCTGTACCCAGACCTTTTGGTTCAAGCATCGTCATCACCAGGACTGGTTCAATGAAAATGATGCTCAAAACATGACCTCCTGTAACAAAAATGAACAACCTTCATTGCCCTGCAGAACAACCCGAGGTCACAAGGCAGAGTTCCAACAGCTCAAAGCTGACGGCCAAAGACAATAAAGTACAAGTGGTGGGAGGAGCAAGCCCTAGATACCCAACAATACACTGACTATTGTGACAAGCAAAGCTTTTTGAAGCCACCAGGGCCATGTATAAACCCCTTCACTTACAGGATGGTGTTTCTCTCGGGGATGACAATGTCATCCATCAACACAGGAAAGAACATTTTCAACAACTCTTCAACTGTGAATCCACAGTGGCAGCTGATACTGTCCAGGTGACTTTGGACAAAGTGGATAGTCAGCAGGTTAGTGGGAATAGGGTCGAGGGACCAGGAGGTGAATAAGATGAGCTCTGACAGGGCATAACAGGAGATAGGAGAGAAGCTGGAGAAAGATACGAGTTCAGGGCTCTGACAAGGGGGAACTTGAGAGACAGTTTGGCCTTGTGGGCTCATGGAAGGGAGGGAAGCAGCAGATCAAATTGTCTCAATCTTTGTGACAAAGAAGCTCCATGAGTTCTTCGCAATTGTTGGATGTGAGGATGGAGACAGGAGATGGAGAGCACTTTTTTTATTCGCTCACAGGATGTGGGCATCGCTGGCTGGGTCACCATCTATTGCCCATCCCTAACTGCCCTTGAGAAAGTGGTGGTGAGCTGCCTTCTTGAACCGCTGCAGTCCATGTGGTGTAGGTACACCTACAGTGCTGTCAGGGAGGGAGTTCCAGGAGTTTGACCCAGTGACAGTGAAGGAACGGGATATATATTTCCAAGTCAGGTTGGTGACTAGTTTGGAGGGGAACTTGCAGGTGGTGGTGCTCCCATCTATCTGCTCCCTTGTCCTTCGGTAGAGGTTGCTGGAAGGAGCTGTTGAAGGAGCCTTGGTGGTTTGTTGCAGTGCATCTTGTAGATGGTACACATTGATGCCATTGTGTGTCGGTGATGGAAGGAGTGAATGTTTACAGTGGTGGATTGGGTGCCAATCAAGGAATTAACCTGTGTTAGAAATATTAAAATGACTCATCACCCGATGTGTGTATAAAGCTGATTTATTTGACTTTTATCCAGATATTAACATCTGTAACTCGGCTGGAACTTAATAACATCAACAGAAAAAGACCCCAATGAACATGGCTCCGTCCTGGATGTGATTAACTGCAAAATCCAACTCCTGCACCAGCTGTGAACTCGCTGGTGTCTCTGCAGGTGGGATTTAGACTCCCAGACTCCCAGATGTTTACAGCACAGAAGGAGGCCATTCAGCCCGTCATGCCTGCACTAATCAACAAAGATCTGACTACACTAATCCCATTTTCTGACTCAACCACATTTTCAGGCAATGAGTTCCAGACTCCCACCACTCTGGGTAAAAAAAATTCACCTCAACTCCCCTCGTAGCCTTCTATCTCTTACCTAAATCTCTGCCCCCTGGTTATTGACCCGTCTACTAATGCCTTCCTATCCACCCTATCTCTGCCCCTCATAATTTTATACACCTCCATCAGGTCTCCTATCAATGTTCACTGCTCCAAGGAAAACAACACCAGCCTATCCAATCTTTCCTCATAGCCCAGACTCTCCAGCCCAGGCAGCATCCTGATAAATCTCTTCTGCACCCTCTCCAATGCAATCACATCCTTCCTGTAATGTGGTGACCAGAACTGCACGCAGTACTCCAGCTGTGGCCTAACCAGCATTTTATACAGTACCCGCATCACCTCCCTTGGCTAATAAAGGCAAGTATCCCATAGGCCTTCTTAACCACCTTGCCTACCTGCCCTGTTACCTCGAGGGATCTGTGGATATGCACACCAAGGTCCCTCTGATCCTCAGTACTTCCCATGGTCCTGCCATTCATAGTGTAATCCCTTGCCTTGTTAGCCCTCCCCAAGTGCATTACCTCACACTTTTCTAGGTTGAATTCCATTTGCCACTGTTCTGCCCACCTGACCAGTCCATTGATACCCTCCTGCAGTTACGGCAATCCTCCTCACTATTTATCTCCCAGCCACTTTTCGTGTCATCCGCGAACTTCTTGATCATACCCCCTACATTTAAGTCCAAATCAATTATGTACACCACAAACAGCAAGGGCCCCAGCACCGAGCTCTGCGGAGCCCATTGTAAATAGACTTCCAGTCATAGAAACATCCCTCTACCATCACCCTCTGCTTCCTGCCTCTCAACCAGTTTTGGATCCAATGTGCCACTTTGCCTTGGGTCCCATGGGCTCTTACTTTCTTGACCAGTCTGCCATGAGGGACCTGATCAAATGTCTTGCTAAGTCCATGTCGACCACATCAAAGGCATTACCCTCAACAACATTCCTGGTTATCTCCTCAAAAAATTCAATCAAATTTGTCAAACGTGACCTTCCCAAAACAAACTTTAATAAATCGGTATTTCTGCACAGGATAGAGCTCTATGAGATTAGATCAACAGCATTGATTTTCTCCCTCAGGAAAGGCAACTTCTGGAAAGGCAATTTCTAAACAGGCAACAACACGAAACATTCCCAGGAAACGGCAAGGTCACTTGGTTCAGGCTGACATGTTAACATTCCTAAGTTGGTAGGATGGCATCTTGTGTACCCCCTTATCCATGCAAGTGTTTAGAAAAGGCCAGGAAATGACGCTCAGCATGTCGGAAACTAAAAAACTGAACTGGAGCACGGCGACGAACAGGGGAGGAGGTAACCACCCTGACATTTTGGGTACCTGTCCTGTTTCCATTGGACAGAGGGGTCTGAATAGATGATCGACACTGGGTAAGCCGTCAGGAAAAGGGTATATCAGCAAGTGCTCAGGGACAGGGGGCAGGGCTGGTGATGTGGCAGTGGTCATCAGGCAGCCGCCTTCTCCAGAATGGGTGAGAAGTGGGATGGCTTTGAGGGCTGGAATTCCCTCACTAAACCTGTCTCCTTCTTACCTTTTCAACCCAGCTTTTGATCCTCTGTGAAGGGTCTCGGGACATTTTAATCTGTTCAAGGGTAAATCCAAGGCATTGTTGTCACTGCCTTACATTGGGTGACTCCAGAATATCACATAAACACTTGGAAACTTTCAGACTGTAAACTTCACTTTCAGTCAGGAATAGATCACAGTTTTACACACATCCCTGAATGGACAGCACGTTTTCTGAAATATCACCATCTAATAATCTTTTTTTTAAATTCATGCCTGGGATGTGGGCTTCACTGGCTGGGCCAGCATTTATTGCCCATCCCTAGTTGCCCTTCAGAAGGTGGTGGTGAGCTGCCTTCTTAAACCACTGCGGTCTATGTGGTGTCAGTACACCCACAGTGCTGTTCAGGAGAGAATTCCAGGATTTTGACCCAGTAACAGTGAAGGAACAGCCGATATATTTCCAAGTCAGGACGGTGAGTGGCTTGGAGGGGAACTTCCAGGCAGCGGTGTTCCCATCTATCTGCTGGCCTTGTCCTTCTAGATGGCAATTTTCCACATAGCCAGGGTAGATACTAATGTTGTAGCTGTACTGGAACAGCTTGGCTAGGGGCGCGGCAAGTTCTGGAGCACAAGTCTTCAGTATTATTGCTGGAATATTGACAGGGCCCAAAGCCTTTGCAGTATCCAGTGCCTTCAGCCATTTCTTGATGTCACGTGGAGTGAATCAAATTGGCTGGAGACGGGCATCTGTGGTGCTGGGGACCTCCGGAGGAGGCCGAAATGGATCATCCACTCGGTACTTCTGGCTGATGATTGCAGCAAATGCTTCAGCCTTATTTTTTGCACTGATGTGTTGCGCTCCTCCATCACTGAGGATGGGGATATTTGTGGAGCCTCCTCCTCCAGTGAGTTGTTTAATTGTCCACCACCATTCATGGCTGGATATGGCAGGACTTCAGAGATTATATCTGATCCGTTGGTTGTGGTTTCGCTTAGCTCTGTCTATCACTTGCTGCTTATGCTGTTTGGCATGTAAATAGTCTTATGTTATAGCTTCACCAGGTTGATACCTCATTTTAAAGTATGCGTGGTGCTGCTCCTGGCATGCCCTCCTGCACTCTTCATTGAACCAGGGTTGATCCCCTGGCTTGATGGTAATGGTAGAGTGGAGGAAATGCCAGGCCATGAGGTTACAGAGTGTGCTCAAGTACCATCCTGTTGATGGCCCACAGCACCTCATGGATGCCCAGTCTTGAGTTGCTAGGTCTGTTCGAAATCTATCCCATTTAGCTCAGCGATCGTGCTACACAACATGATAGAGGGTATCCTCAATATGAAGGCGAGACTTTGTCTCCACAACAACTGTGCGGTGGTCACTCTGATCGATACTGTCATGGACAGATGCATCTGTGGCAGGCAGGTTGATGAGGTCAAGTATATCAAGGATCAGTAAACCATTTTCAGCTATTATGGGTCATGTGTCTTTTCTGAATATTTAACTGATGTATCATATCTAAACTGTTGCCTCTTAGTAAAATGCTGAAAAGTCACCTATGACTTCAACTCCCCTTTTGGGTAATCTGTAAGTTTCAGACTAAAATCTTAGTTTCCAGCATTCATCGTTAATCTTACTGGCTCTAAACACAGTTGTAAAGGAGCTTTCTTTCCTGTGTCTAGGATCTCTGAACCATGGAAGAGAGCAGCTGGGAAACATTTCTTACACACCACAGGATTAACCCACATGTTCAGTCCAGGATGTGATTAACAGCAACAGAAACAGCAGAATCCAAATCCTGCAGTCACTCATGAACTCGCTGGTGCCTCAGCAGATCATTGCTGCTTTTAAAGCTCTCTTCAGGGTCAGAACATTTAAAGGGTTTCATATCAGAGTGAATACGCTGGTGTTTCAGCAGGTTGTATGACTGAGTGAATCCCTTCCCACAGGCAGAGCAGGTGAATGGTCTCTCCCCAGTATGAATTCGCTGGTGTAGTGAGTTCAGATGATCGCCTGAACCCAGTCCCGTGGTGAGAGCAGCTGAACGGTCTCTCGCCTATGTGAACACGTTGATGGCATGTCATGTCCCCAGACCTTTTAAAGCATTTCCCACAGTCTGGGCATTTAAAAGGTCTTTCATCAGTGTGAACTCGCTGGTATTTCTGCAGGTTAGATGCAGCAGTGAATCCCTTCCCACACATGGAGCAGGTGAATGACTTCTCCCCACTGTGAATGTGTTGGTGTCTCAGCAGATTCCTTTTGCTTTTAAATTTCTTCTCACAGTCAGAATATTCAAAAGGTCTCTGATCAGTGTGAACATCCTGGTGTGTCAACAGGCTGGATGACTGAGTGAATCCCTTCCCACAAGTGGAGCAGGTAAATGGTCTCTCCTCAGTGTGAGTGCGGCGATGAATTTCCAGCTCAGAAGGGTAACTGAAACCCTTCCCACAGTCCCCACATTTCCACAGTTTCTCCATGGTGTGGGTGTCTTTGTGTCTCTCCAGATTGGATGATCAGTTAAAGCCTCATCCACTTACAGAATACGTGTGTGGTTTCTCTCCAATGTGAATGTGGTAATGTTTTACAGATTGTTTAACTGGTTAAGACTCTTTCCACAGTCTATTCACTGGAACACGCTCACTCGACTGTGTTTGTCTCAATGATTTTCCAGTCACACTAATGCTTGAAATCTTTTCCCACAGATAGAACAGACAAACATTTCTCCTTCTACATTCAAAGGTGGATAATATTCAGGTCCTGATAAAACAAGTGACTGTCAGATCTTGATGCGATGTTTGGTTTAAGCTTTTATTTGCAAATCCTCTCTGTAAAAAGAGTTTACAAAAGTACCACTGTCAGTAAAGAACAGAAATTCAGAGCAGACAATTCTAGTTTCTACGCAACATTTTTTCCTCTCTTCTTTCCCCAACACACCTGTCCCAAACACTCTCCCTCCTGGTCTCTGGGATGCTGAAATTCCACCAAATCTCTGTTCCCCTGTAAGATGTCCATAAATACACTCAGCTCACTGAAGCAGCTCCGCCTTCATAAGATCATAAGAAATAGGAGCAGCAGAGGCCTGCTCAATAAGATCATGGCTGATCTGATTCTGGTCTTCACTCCACTTTTCTCCCTGCAGCCATAACCTATGGTTGCCGTTTGGATCAAAAATCACTGCAGCTAACTCAGCCTTGAATATGTGCATTGGGGAAGTGAATTCCATCTTACAAGGCTGCACAGACTGGTGCGTCCCTGAAGCCCCGCCCACTGCCTCTTCCCTCACCAAGATGGCTGCCCATGCGCCTCGCTCCCGGAACAAGACCCTCCTGCCCCTCCCAAGATGGTGGCCTGGGTACCCGGGCCTGTCACCGGGAAGGAAGCCCCGCCTCCTTGATTCGCCCCGACTCCCACTCGCAAGATGGCGGCCAGTGAGCCCTCTCCTCGCCGGGCCTGTCACCGCGGGGTAAACACGGAGCCTGGGGCCTACCCCAGAAGTTGATCCAGTTCCCAGTCCAGCCGCGGTTTCCATTCCTACCCTGTGCTCACAATCTCCTCCCGCCTCCCGAACCGTCCGCTCCTCCTCACTCGGTCACCATGACTGACACTGAGCATGCTCAGAGCGCACACCCACACTGCACCTGCGCACTGGACTCCTATAGTCATTGATAAGGGACTTTCTGCAGCGCAGGCTGTTCTGGGTAAACTAACTACCATAGAGATAAGTGAGTAATCAAGAAATTTCCCCCCCCCCCCCCCCCCCCCCCACCTTGGCAAAATAGAAGATCTACGGATGAGGAGCATACTGGACGTGAAGCACAATAATTGGTCCTGACACAGTTTTTTTTTGGAAAAGTACGTTTTATTCATGAAATATCTAAAAGAACACTATAAACCATTTCAAAATGGCCACTTTGACAGTGCAATGATATTCAAATATTCTACATAGATCATTTTGCAGTCTGAGATGTTACAATACAATTGTGATACATGTAATATTTACTGTATACATCCAATGTGACTCACTAATTTTTTTTTGAAAAATATACTTTATTCATTAAATATCTGAAAGAACATTACAAAACATTTCAAACTGGCCATCACAAAACGTGCAATCATATTCAAGTTTTCCACATAGGTCACGAGGTGCTTGAATACAATCAATGAACATTACAGACATTTCAACATGGTCATTACAAAAAGTCATTGCAATGGTATTTAAGTTATCTACATGGGTCATGCTGTACTCTGAGGTGCTTCAATACAATTGTTACACATATAGTATTCGATGTGAGTCATACAGCCTGAGGGGTCAATACAATTCCCAGCCCCTCGGTGCACTATGACTGAAAGGTCCTAGACATCGACCTTTCCCCATTGCACTTTTGCGGTGGTTGCCCAAAGCTTTAGTGCATCTCTCAGCAGTTAGTCCTAGACCTTGGAATGTGCCAGTCTGCAACACTCGGTCAGGGACAACTCTTTGCACTGGAAGACCAACAAGAAAGAGCGCCTTTCACCGAGTTGATGATCCTCCAGCTGCAGTCGATGTTTGTCTCAGTGTGTGTCCCTCAGAACAGCCCGTGGAGCACAGAGTCCAGTGTCAAAGTACTGCTTGGGATGAACCTCGACAAAAACCACTGCATTTCTCTCCAGACCTTCTTTGCAAAGGCACATTCCACAAGGAGATGAACAACAGTCTCTTCCCCACCACAGCTACCTAAAGGGCAATGGGTGGAGGGGGTGAGTCTCCTGGCATGTCGGAAGGATCAAATGGGGAGGGTCTTTAACACCACCAGCCAAACTATGCCTTGGGTTGGAAAAGTTCTGGAAATGAGGCTTTTTGCCAAATAATTTTGACAGTCTGTTCAGGGAACCATCCAACAGGATCCCCCATCTCCTTTTCCCATAGGGCCTCTAGGACATTACATGCCGACTACTGCCTGATGGACTTGTGGTCAAAGGTTTTTCTAATATTCGTTCATGGGATGGGATGTGCTGGGCCAGCATTTATTGCCCACCACTAAATGCCCTTGTTCAGAGGGCATTTGAGGGTCAACCACATTGCAGTGGGCCTGGAGCTAGACCGGGTAAGGACGTCAGATTTCCTTCCCTAAAGGTCATTAGTGAACCAGATGGGCTTTAACAACAAACATCAATGTTTTTCAGAAATTCCAGATTTTTTTTATTGAATTCAAATTCCACCACCTGCCATGGTGGGATTCAAACCCACATCCCAAGTGCATTACCCTGGGCCTCAGGATTACCAATCCAATGACAATACCACTATGCCACCACCTCCCCTAAAGATGCTTCTCTGCATAATTTTTTCCACTTGGGGTAGGTGGTATGGCATGGGTCCAACTACTTTGAGTGTTCTGTGGAAGCATGGCCCCCCATCCTTCACAACACTGGGGACAGGTAGAACCTCAGCACGTAGTGTTTGCATACCGAGGGTCTACACACAGCTTGATGCAGCCACACACAAAGGTGGCCATCAGGATGAAAGCGATGTTGGGCACGTTTTTTCTCCCTTCATCTAGAGATTTGTACATCATGTCCCAGTGAACACGATCCATTTTCAACCACCAGATAAAGTGAAAGATGGCTTGGCTGGTCATCACAGCACAGGAGTGAGCCAGACCTATATCATGTACAACAACACCGCAAGTGCCTCACATCTGATGACCAGGTTCTTACACGCAATGGAGAGGGATCGTCGCTCCCACATGCCCAATTTTCTTTTCACCATGGCCACTCACTCCTTCCAGTTTCTAATGTACGCCCTGGTCCCTCCAAACCATATCCCCAGCACTGAAATACAGAAGCACATTTCACTGATAGAATTAAACACGTACAGCGAGCAGAGTGGAACCTTCTGAGAGCCCACCCCCTTTACAGTTAGTACATACAGAACCACTGAATGTTATAATGCAGAAGGAGGCCATTCAGCCCATCATGTCTGCACTAGTTCTCCAATTGAGGATTATGATTTAGTGCCATGCTTCTGCCTTTTCCCCGCACTCTTGTGCATTGTAATTATTCAAATAGTCATCTAATGCCCTCTTAAATGCCTCAATTGAATCTGCCTCCACTACATTTCCAGGCTCAAACCACTCGCTGTGTGAAAAAATTTCTCCCAACATCAAACATACGAACAAGAATCAGGAGTAGGCTATTCGGCCTCTAGAGCCTGCTCTGCCATTTAATAATATCGTGTCTAATCTGATAGTAACCTCAAATCTACATCCCACCTACCCCCAATAATGTATCACCCCCGTGCTTGCCAAGAATCTATCCACCTCTGCCTTAAAAATATTCAAAGACTCCGCTTCCACTACCTTTTCAGGAAGAGAGTTCCAAAAACTCATGACCCAATGAGAGAAAAAAAAATTGCCTCATCTCCATTTTAAATGGCGACCCCTTATTTTCAAACAGTGGCCCCTAGTTCTAGATTCTACTGCAAGAGGAAACAACCTTTCCACATCCACCCTGTCAAGCACCCTTGGGAACTTTTCTGTTTCAATCAAGTTGCCTCCTACTCTTCTAAACTCCAGCGAATACAAGTCTAGCTGTCCAACCTTTCTTCATAAGAGATATCACCCATTCCAGGTATTAACCTGGTAAACCTTCTCTGAAATGCTTCCAATGAATTTATATCCTTCCTTAAATAAGGTGACCAATATTGTTAACAGTACTCTAGATGTGCTCAATAGTGCTCATTTCACATTAGCTTATTTTGCAAATTACTTTAAATCTGAGGAAAGAGGTGGAAAGCCATCTCATTAAAATCAGTGATATATATGGTTACTGTTTATAATTGTGACTGGGGTCACGTTCAAGGTACATGCAGCTGGCACCTCCCAGGTTTATTAACAAATGTCCTCCAGGCCTATTTCATCCCCAAGAATCTTGATCTGTGCTTCAACCTTTACCATCCCTGCATGCTCAGCTCACACTGCCCAACAACCAGCCACTCCTGCACTGGGGACAGTGTTTCAATTAAATCAAGATGGAACAATCAGTCTCTCCTACACTGGGGAACTGCATTTCCTTCATACCATAGAATCATGCAATGATTAAAGCACAGAAGGAAAGCATTTGACAAATCATGTCTGTGCCAACTCTGCAGGAGTAGCTCATCTTTGGCCAATAGCATTGCAAATGTTTTCTCTTCAGATAATTGTCCAATTCTCTATTGAAGGCCTCGACTGAATCTGGCTCCACCACTTTCTCAGGCAGTGCATTCCAGTTCCCGTCTACATCATAAAACAATGTTTCCTCACGTCACCAATGCTTCTTTTTCAATCACTTTAAATGAGTGCCCTCTGGTCCGATTTTTATCTCAAATATGACTTGCTAGAACAAACCTCTATTGCAGATCCATAGTGCAAATGTGGTAAATGCCTTTACTATTAAGAAATGTTTACTAAAGTTATTAGAGATATTTGTGTCTTCCATCTGGCTGCTCCCTGTCAACATTCTCCACCTCAGGTCTCAGGAACCTTCTTCCTTTGGTAGCTTCAAAGGTTATCTCCTGATCAGTGCAAACGTTCCCTTTCTATTTTTTTCTTCTTATAATCTGTCTTAGAATTCTCTTAAGCAAGCAGATCAGCAATATAAGGTGAATTGGCATCATCTGTAACACTAGCAGGAAAGTAGTGGCTGCAATTATTCAAGGATGTTGTCCTGTATTGTATACTATCTCCCACCAGGGCTTATCCTGTATTGTATACTATCTCCCACCAGGGCTGATCACCCGGGTGGCAATAGACTGTTCAATGTTATTGTTTTGTTTTTGTTTCTCTCCCAGATGTTGTTCAATATGGATTTAAGATTAAAGTAATGGGGATTGGATGGTCAAAACTGTTTGCAGTCCCTGCAGGGTAATATTCACTTGACATTCTGAAGCATTGTGGCCCTTCTCCCCAGTAATAAATTTTTCCAAGTCCCGACGAGAGCATGAAGCAGCACCGAAGTAATCATCGATATACTGGAGAAAGAGTTGTGGAAGGGGGCCGGAGTAGGACCGGAACAAGGAATGTTCCACATACCCCATAAAGAGGCAGGCATAGCTGGGGCCCATGCAGGTGCCCATAGCCACACCTTTTATTTGGAGGAAGTGAGAGGAGTTAAAGGAGAAATTGTTCAGTGTGAGAACAAGTTCAGCCAGACGGAGGAGAGTAGTGGTTCATGTTACTCATAAAATTGTTATTATGAAAGGAGTTTCATTGTTAAAAGGTGAAGTTCAAAGAGGTTGTTGATACAATGAGAATTAGCATTCAGTGGGGCTGGTAGGTATAATTTCTGTGTTTTTCAGGTGTGCAGGTAGAGGCAATGTAATGTCAAAAGACAGCTGCAAGCCTCCAACTGGCTCCAAAGTGAAAATAAGCTCATTTTGAATTTGTGAGGTGAAAATGCTTTGCCTGGTGTTTGGTTAAGTCTATGAGTTGCTGTTGCCTTAATGAAGACTAGTTTGGGAATTTGTTAAAAACTGTAACAGTAGTAATTTGTAGCCATGTGTATATGTTTTAACCTGTGTAAATTAATAAATGTTTCAATTAGTTTAATGTAAAACCTCGAGAACTGATGGTCTGATTCCTGAATTTAAGGCCGCATTTCAAACATAACACTCAAAATTATAGGCTATGACAGTTGTTTAAAGTTTCCCTCTGGGATTTTTATATAACTATACTTCACCAACTGCATTGGTCATAACAGCAAATAAACACTGGATTGACCTGCGTCAAGAAATTCAACCAGCCTGAGCGTAGGAAATCTATGTGCTATGTAGTGATTGGATGAACAAGGCACTTGGTTCGACCATCACCAAAGTTGACTCCCACTGAAATCTTATGGTGAAGTGCTCACCAACAGAAGTAATCAGATGTCCCGCTGGGTTGAACATTATTGTGATCTGTACACCCATGAGATGGACATCTCCCAGTCTCTGTTTGACTCTCCAGTAACTTCCTGTCATGGTTAGTTGGACAAGGAACCCTCATCACTCGAGCTTGAAAAGGCCATTGATTGTTCAGCAAGCAGAAAGTCACCCGGCCTAATGGAATTCCAGCTGAACTGCTCAAGCACGGAAAGTCCCACCTATTGTTAGCACCTATTGTTCTCTGTTGGGAGATAGGAACCATTCTACATGCGTGACACAAAAATCATCACAATAACCAAAAACAAAGGTGACAGAAGAGATTGTGACTACAGGGCCATCTCACTCCTTAATGTCACTAGGAAGACCTTCACTACAGTCATGTTTTAAACACGTTATCTTTTTTCAGACCGAGTCTATGGAGAACCACAGTGGTATTTCTTGCTGCTAGTTCCAAAGTGGACATGATCTTCTCCAGACCAGCTACAAGAGAAGTTGGAAGAAGAAGAAAGGAAGAGCAATTGTGATAAGGGATTCGTTAGTTAAGGGAACAGAGAGGTATTTCTGTGGCTGTTGACATGATTCCAGGATGGTATGTTACCTTCCTGGTGCCAAGGTCAAGGATGTCACCGAGTGGGTGAAGGATATTCTTCTGGGGGAGGGTGAACAACCAGAGGTCATGGTCCACGTTGGTACCAATGACTTAAGTAGGAAGAGGGATGTTGTCCTGCAGACAGAATTTAGGGAGCTAGGGAGAAAATTAGCAAGCAGGACCTCAAATGTATTATTCTCCATATTACTTCCAGTGCCATGTGCAAGTGAGTATAGAAATAGGAGGATAAGGCAGATGAATGTGTGTCTGCAGGAGGGAGGGCTTTAGATTCCTGGGACACTGGGACTGGCTCTGAGGGAAGATGGCACCTGTACAAGCCGGAAGGGTTGCAGCTGGACAGAGCCAGGACTGAGCTCTTGAGGTGTGTTTGCTTGTCCTGTTGGGGGTTGGGGTGGGGGCGGGGGGCGGGGGGGCGGGGGGGGGGGGGGGGGTGCTTCAAACTCATTCAGCAGGGGTGTGGGAACTAGGAGAGAATATTAGAGAGTAATACCTAGGTGCACAAAATACTGGGAAAGACAGATAACACTAGAATAGCAAATAGGGAGTGAGGGAGAAAATAATGCACTCAAAATCAGGGTTATAGTATATGTATGTGAATGCACGGAGTATAGTAGATAAGATTGCTGAGTTACAGGTGCAGATTGCCATGTTACATTGTGGCGTTGACAGAGAGCTGGCTCAGGAAAGGGCAGGACTGGGTGTTAAATATTCCTGGGAACAACGTGTGCAGGAAAGATAAGGCAGGAAGAAAAGCAGGAGGGGTGGCTGTATTGATTAAGGGAAGCTTTGCAGTGCTGGAGAAAGAGGATGTCCCAGAGGGTTCAAGGACAGAATCAATTTGGCTAGAGCTAAGGAGCAAAAAGGGTGCAATTACATTGCTCAGTGTAGTCTTTCAACCAGCAACTAGTGGGAAGGATGTTGAGGACCAAATCTGCAGGGAAATAGCAGAGAGGTGCAAACATTATAGAGCAGTTATAATGGTGGACTTTAATTTCCTGAATATAGACTGAGGTAGTGGTAGTGTAAAGAGTAGATAGGGGCAAGAGTTCCTAGGGTTTGTTCAGGCAAATTTTCTACAGCATGTGTCCAGTCCAAAAAGAAAGGAAGCACTGCCAGACCTGGGTCTTGGAAACGATGTGAGCCAATTATATCAGGTGTCAGTGGGAAAATATTCAGGAGACAATGATCATTCTATCATTAGGTTTAGGATGATCGTAGAAAAGGACAGTGTGCAATCCAGAGTAAGAATAATTAACTGGGGGAGGGCCGACTTCAATAGAGCAAGAACAGAACTGGGCCGAATAGACTGAAACCAAAGGTTGGTGGGAAGAGGTAGCTGCACAATGGGCTACCTTCAAAGAAGAATTGGTTCGAGGTATATTCCCTCAAAGAGGAAAGGTAGGGCAAACAAATCCAGAGCTCCCTGGATGAAAAATGAGATAGAAGTTAGGATAAAGGAGAAAAAGTGTGCCGATGACAGGTGTCAGATAGAAAATACAATTGGGAACCAATTAGACTACAAAAGGTTCAGAAGGGAGATGAAAATGCAAATAAGAGAAGAAAAGAGGGGTCATGAGAAAAAAAACTGGAGCCAACATAAAGGGGAATGCCAAAGTTTTCTATAGGTACATAAAAGGATAGTAAAAGGAGGAGTGGGGTCGATTAGGGGCCAAAAGGGGGGATTACACATGGAGGCAGGGTGAGATGTTAAATGAATATTTCGCATCTGACTTTACCAAGGAAGCAGATGCCACATCAGCCATGGTGACAGACGGGGAACCTGTGTCACTGGATGGGTACAAAATTGATAAGGGGCAAGTGTTGTTTGAACTATTGGTACTTAAAGTTGACAAGGCACTGGGACTGGATGAGATGCATTCAAGGATATTGAAAGAAGTGAGAGTGGAAATTGCAAAGGCACTGGCCATAATCGTTCAGTCTTCCTTTGACTCAGGGGAGGTGCCAGAGGACTGGAGAATTGCAAACATTACGCCCTTGCTCACAAAGGGTAAGGATAAGCCCAACATTTACAGACCAGTCGGTTTAACTTCGTTGGTGGGGAAGCTTCCAGAGAAAATTATTCAGGATAGAATTAGTCGTCACATGGAAGAATGCGGGTTGATTAGGAAGAGCCAGCAAGTATTTCTAAAGGGGATATCCTGTTTAACAAACTTGCTGGAGTTCTTTGAAGAGGTAACAAGAAGGTTGATGAGGGTAATGCTCTTGATGTGTTTATGGACTATCAAAAGGCATTCAAGACACTGCTGCACAACAGACTTGTGAGTAAAGTTATAGTTCATGGAATAAAAAGGACAATAATAACGTGAATACAGAATTGGCTGAGTAATAGGAAACAGAGAGTAATGGTCAATGGATACTTTTCTGGTTGGAGGAAGGTTTCTAGTGGAGATCCTCACAGGTCGGTATTGGGATCCTTGCTTTTTGTGACCAATAATAATGATCTAGATCTTGGTGTGCAGGGGACAATTTCGAAGTTTGCAGATGATACTAAACTTGGAAGCATTGTAAACCGTGAGGCAGACAGCAAAGAACTTCAAAAGGACATAGGCAATTGATGGAGTGGGCAGATAGATAGCAGATGAAGTTCAATGTGGAGAAGTGTGAGATGATGTATTTTGGTAGAAAGAACATGGAGAGGCAATATAAAATAAGCGGTACAATTCTAAAGAGGGTGCAGGAGCAGTTGGGCCTGTGTGTATATGTGCATAGATCATTGAAGGTGGCAGGACAGATGAAGAGAGCCGTTAATAAATTATACAGTATTCTGGGCTTTTAATCGGGCATAGAGTACAAGAGCAAGGAGATTATGCTGAATTTAGATAAGGCACTAGCTAGACCTCACCTGGAGTACTGTGTACAGTTCTGGGTGCCACAGTATAGGAAGGATGTGATGCATTGGAGAGAGTGAAGACGAGGTTCACAAGAATGGTTCCAGGGATGAGAATCTTCAGTGATGAAGATAGATTGGAAAGGCTGGAACTATTCTCCTTGGAGAGGAGATAGTTAGAGGAAATTTGATAGAGATGTTCAAAATCACGAGGGGGCTGGATAGAGTATAATGTGGGTGGGGGGAACTGTTCCTGCTCATAAAAGGATCGAGAACAAGAGGGCACTGATTTAAAGTGGTTTACAAAAGAAGCAAATGTGATGTGATAAAAAAAAAATCACTGAGTGAGTGGTTCGAGTCTGGAATGTACTGCCTGGAAGTGTGGTGGAGGCAGGCTCAATCCAGGCATTCGAAGGCATTGGGTGATTATCTGAATAGAAACAATGTGCAAGGCTACAGAGAAAAGGCGGAGAATGGCACTAAGTCATAATGCTCATTTGGAGAGCCCGTACAGACACGATGGGCCAAATGGCCTCCTTTTGTGCCATTACAATTCTCTGTTTCTGTGATTGTTAGAAGGATTTGAGAACCCAGTTTGAGCTGGAAAATCATGGGTAAAATCACAAAAAGGTCACCAGCTCAATATGGAAATGACTCATATAAAAGCCACATACTGTGCATGCTGGAAATCTGAAATAAAAACATAAAATACTGGAAAAACTCAGCAGGTCTAGTAGCATCTGTGGAGAGAGAAACAGAGTTAATGTTTCGCATCTGTATGACTCTTCTTCAGAAGAAGTGATTCACTCTGTCACCCCATTCACTGACACAGCAACAGTTACACCTGAGAGAGACCATTCAGATACTGCATTTGTGCAAAGGGGTTTACTCACTGTGCCCACTTGTTAACACACAAGTTTTAAACCTTCAGAGGCTTTGATCTAAAATTGCTACATTTCTACTGACAACACAGAGTTTGAATGTTCTGTGTATGGGAAGAAAAGTCACTTGTTCAAACAGCCTACAATTAACCATAGGTGTATGTTCTGCTGTTAATTATACCGGGACAGTTCTGGGTGCCACAGTATAGGATTGGAAAGAGTGAAGACGAGGTTTACAAGAATGGTTCCAGGGATGAGAATCTTCAGTTATGAAGATAGATTGGAGTACCAGTGCATTTTGGTTGCTGTATCAATGGACTTAATAATTTTATATAACACAAACACAGTAAGTGCTGGAAAAACTCAGCAAGTCTGACAGCATCTGTGGAGAAACAGATTTGACGTTTCAAGTCCGTAAGATTCGTCAGAGCTGAACAAGAGTCAGCTCTGAAGAAGAGTCATACGGACTCGAAACATCAAGTCTGTTTCTCTCTCCACAGTTGCTGTCAGAACTGCTGAGTTTTTCCAGCATTTTCTGTTTTTGTTTCAGATTTTCGGCATCCGCATAATTTTACTTTTATAATAATTTTATATCTTGGCCCTGTGGCTCCAATCAGCATCGGATCACAAAACATAATTTTCTGTTGAACACAATCATGTTTCAATGGCAGCCTGTTTACCCAGCATTCGCCACGGGGCAGGATGGACCCTATTCTTTTTCAAAAACAGAATTACCTGGAAAAACTCAGCAGGTCTGGCAGCATCAGCGGAGAAGAAAAGAGTTGATGTTTCGAGTCCTCATGACCCTTCAACAGAACTGATGAGACGAAGAATAAAATGAAACTGGGGGCACGCGCAGCTTTGAAAAAGGGTACGGCGGTGCTGCTGGAGGGAGAGGTCGAGTGTGTTCATATGGCGGCGCATGGCACTGAGTGTGGATCTCAGAATGCGACGGGAACAGCTGTCCGAGAAACGTTTTATGTCCCGGAGATACCTGTAATCCTGGGTGGGTTCAAAACATGAGGGGTGGAATTTCAGTTGAAATCCACGTGGGGTAAGTCGGAGACGGAGACAGTCACTGGGAAAGGAGATATGGCTGTGAAAGCGGGTTTTAGTAAACACCTTGTCAAACACCAGGAGAGAGATGGAAAGCAACGAAGGTGAACAAGGCAAAAGAGAGATACGGAAATCTTGTCGCAGAGACGAACAGAACTTCTTCAAGGAGGTAGGCATTTCTTGAAGAGCAGTGGCAGTCAATTAAACACAGAGATAAAAACAAAAAACTGCGGATGCTGGAAATCCAAAACAAAAACAGAAATACCTGGAAAAACTCAGCAGATCTGGCAGCATCGGCGGAGAAGAGTCATGAGGACTCGAAACGTCAACTCTTTTCTTCTTCTATTCTTATTCATTCACGGGATGTGGACGGGGCCGGCTTGGCCATGGTTTACCGCAGCTCCTTGCGCAGGCGCAGTACCGGGCAGTGACAGGAGCATGCGCAATGTGAGCTCAAACCGGAGCATGCGTAGTCCAGAGCTCACCGAAGGACTGAGAAATATCGAGAACAGGAGCCGGTGAGTGGGGAGAAATGGAAGCGGCGGAGTTGGTGGGGATCTTCATAAACATCCAGTAGAGTTCTGAAACCGTGAATAAGAAGCTACTGGTCCTGCGGTTGCATCAAACGAGGCGGCGGCAGGTGGGGCCTGCTTTACATTCGGAGAGAGGCCCAAGTAAACGGCCGCCATTTGTATAGGGGACAATGTGCAGCAGGGCGCATGCGCCGCTGCCATCTTTCTAGTGGGAAACGTGCAGCTGGAGTCAGAATCACACAGAGCAGAAGAGGCCAAAAGCAAAAATACCTGGAAAAACTCAGCAGGTCTGGCAGCATCTGTGGAAGGGAGCACAGTTAACGTTTCGAGTCCGCATGATTCTTTAACAGAACTAAGGAAAAATAGAAAAGGGGTGAAATATAAGCTGGTTTGGGGGGGTGGTGTGTGGTTGGGACAAGAAGAGCTAGGTAGAGGGCCAGTAATAGTGGAGATAACCAAAAGATGTCACAGCCAAAAGGACAAAGAGATGTTGAAGGTGGTGATATTATTTAAAGGAATGTGCTAATTAAGGGTAGGAAGCAGGTCAAGCAAGGTACAGATAGCCCGGGTGGGGTGGGGTGAAGGAATCGAAAAAGGCTAGAAGGTAGAGATAAACAAATGGATACATTTAAAAATAATGGAAATAGGTGGGAAAAGAAAAATCTATATAAATTATTGGAAAAATCAAAGAGGGGGAAAAAAAATCAGAAAAGGGGTGGGGATGGAGGAGAGAGTTCATGATCTAAAATTGTTGAACTCAATATTCTGTCCAGAAGGCTCTAAGTGCCTAGTCTGAAGATGAGGTGCTGTTCCTCCAGTTTGCGTTGAGCTTCACTGGAACAATGCAGCAGACTAAGGACGGACATGTGGGCATGAGAGCAGGGTTGAGTGTTGAAATGGCAAGCGACAGGGAAGTCTGGGTCATGCTTGCGGACAGACCGAAGGTGTTCTGCAAAACGGTCACCCAGTCTGCGTTTGGTCTCTCCAATGTGGAGGAAACCGCATTGGGAGCAACGAATGTAGTAGACTAAGTTAAGGGAAGTACAGGTGAAATGCTGCTTCACCTGAAATGAGTGTTTGAGCCCTTGGACGGTGAGGAGAGGGGAAGTAAAGGGGCAGGTGTTGCAACTTCTGCGGTTGCATGGGAAGGTGCCGTGGGAGGGGGTTGAGGTGTAGGGGGTGATGGAGGAGTGGACCAGGGTGTCACGGAGGGAACGATCCCTACGGAATGCTGCTGGGGGGGGTGAAGAGAAGATGTGTTTGGTGGTGGCATCATGCTGGAGTGGGCGGAAATAGCGGAGGATGATCCTTTGAATTCGGAGGCTGGTGGGGTGATAAGTGAGGACAAGGGGGACCCTCTCATGTTTCTGGGAGGGAGAAGAAGGCATGAGGGTGGATGTGCGGGAGATGGGTCGGACACAGTTGAGGGCCCTGTCCACCACCTTGGGTGGAAAACCTCAGTTAAGGAAGAAGGAGGACATGTCAGAGGAACTGTTTTTGAAAGTCGCATCATCAGAACAGATGCGACAGAGGCGAAGGAACTGAGAGAATGGGATGGATTCCTTACAGGAAGTGGGGTATGAGGAGCTGTAGTCGAGGTAGCTGTGGGAGTCGTTAGGCTTGTAATGGATATTGGTGGACAGTCTATCAGAAGAGGCCCTTCGGCCCATTGAGTCTGCACCGACACGTGAGAAACACCTGACCTACCTACCTAAATCCCATTTACCAGCACTTGGCCCATAGCCTAGAATGTTATGATGTGCCAAGTGCTCACCCAGGTACTTTTTAAAGGATAAAAGCAAAATACTGCGGATGCTGGAAATCTAGAACAAAAACAAAAATACCTGGAAAAACTCAGCAGGTCTGACAGCATCTGCGGAGAGGGATACAGTTGACATTTCGAGTCCGTATGACCCTTCATCAGAATTAAGACATAGAAATGAGATGAAATATAAGCTGATAGAAAGGAGTGGGGCAGGAGAGCTTGACAGGGGGCCAGTGATAGCTGCTGGCCCAAGAAGAGATTTCCAGCTTTTAAAGGATGTGAGGCAATGCGCCTCCATCACCCTCCCAGGCAGCACATTCCAGACCGTCACCATCCTCTGGGTAAAAACGTTTTTCCTCACATCCCCACTAAACCTCCTGCCCCTCACCTTGAACTTATGTCCCCTCGTGACTGATCCCTCAACTAAGGGGAACAGCAGCTCCCTATCCACCCTGTCCATGCCCCTCATAATCTTGTACACCTCAATCAGGTCGCCACTCAGTCTTCTCTGCTCCAACGAAAACAACCCAAGTCTATCCAACCTCTCGTCATAACTTAAATGTTTCACCCCAGGCAACATCCTGGTGAATCTCCTCTGCATCCCCTCCAGTGCAATCACATTCTTCCTATAATGTGGCAACCAGAACTGCATACAGTACTCCAGCTGTGGCCTCACTAAGGTTCTACACAACTCCAACATGACCTCCCTACTTTTGTAATCTATGCCTCAATTGAAAAAGGCAAATGCCTCATCTGCCTTTTTTAACCACCCCACTGACATGCCCCTCCGCCTTCAGAGACCTATGAACACACATGCCAAGGCCCCTTTGTTCCTCAGGACTTCCTAGTTTCATGCCGTTCATTGAATACTTCCTTGTCGAACTACTCCTTCCAAAGTGTATCACCTCACATTTCTCAGGGTTAAATTCCATCTGTCACTTATCTGCCCATTTGACCATCCCGTCCACATCTTCCTGTATCCCAAGACACTCCCAAAGCAATTAGGAGAGCAAACAGAGGGTATGAGAAAGCTCCAGCTGGAAAGGCAGGGAAAATCCCAAGATATTCCATAAGTATATCAATAGGGAGAGGATAACCAGGAAAAGGGTTGGGCCCATTATGGACCAAGGGGGAAATCTATGGCTGGAGCCAGAGTGACAGTCTGGAATGCACTGCCTGGGAGGGTGGTGGAGGTGAGTTGCTTCACATCCTTTAAAAAGTACCTGGATGAGCACTTGGCACATCATAACATTCAAGGCTGTGGGACAAGTGCTGGTAAATGGGATTAGGTAGGTCAGGTGTTTCTCGCGTGTTGGCACTGACTCGATGGGCCAAAGGGCCTCTTCTGCACTTTGTGATTCTGTGATTCTGCACTTTTTCTATTCCACTAATGCCTCCGCTGATTTCCTCCCCTTGTACCTGCTAAAAGCCTCTCTTTTCCTTATCATCGTATCCTGAATATCTCTGGTCATCCATGGTTCTCTGGGCTTGTTACTCCTTCCTATCACCCTAGAGAGAACATGTTGAGCCTGTACCCTTCCCATTTCCTTTTCGAATGCCCCCCCACTGTTCTTCTGTAGATTTCCCCACAAGTAGCTGTTCCTAGTCTACCTTGGCCAGATCCTGCCTTATTTTACTAAAATCTGCTCTCCCCCAATCCAAAACATTTTTTTTGCAACTCATCTATTTCTTTGTCCAAAACCAGCTTAAATTGTACCATGTTGTGGTCGCTACCACTAAAATGCTCCCCACGTGCGCGTTCATCCCTTTCACTGTCAGCAGGAGGAGAGAATATTGTGAATGTCTATCCTGGACTGACAGGGATGGATTTTGAAAACTCTTATTACGGGGGGGATTAAAAGGGGAGGATTTACACACACCAAACACAAACCAAGAGAAATGTATTTTTCCTCTGAATGTCTATCCTGGACTGACAGTCATGGATTTTGGAAATTTATTTTCCAGGGTATTAGAGGCAGAGGATTGACGGATGAGAGACTCAAACCAAACGTCACATCAAGATCTGACAGAGTCATGTGATTCATCAGGACCTGAATATCATCACACTTTTAATGTGGAAGGTAAACAACTTATCTGTTCTACCTGTGTGCAAAGATTTCAAGTAAGGGTAAGAATAATTAACTGGGGGAAAACCAACTTCAATGGGGTAAGAATGGATCTGACCCAGGTAAGTTGGAATTTCAAAGGGAATGGAGTTTAAAAATCGGGAAGTCTTGCTCAAACTATATAAGGCACTAGTTGGACCACATCTAGAATACTGTGAACAGTTCTGGTCCCCTTCTCTAAGCAAAGATATGCTGGCATTGGAGGGAGTCCAGAGAAGGCTCTCGAGGTTGATCTCGGGTTTGGGGGGTTTTTCTTATGAGGAGAGGTTGAGTAGGCTGGGCCTGTACTCATTGGAGTTTAGCAGTGTGAGAGGCGACCTTATTGAAACATATAAGATTCTTAGGGGTCTTGACAGGGTAGATGCTGAATGGGAGAGTCTAGGAACAGGGGTCATAATCTCAGAATAAAGGGTCGCCCATTTAAGACAGACAATGAAGAATTTCTTCTCTCAGTGGGTAGTGAATCTGGAATTCTTTACCGCAGAGGGCTGTAGAGGTTGGGTCGTTAAGTATATTCAAGGCTGAAATAGACAGATTTTTTAACCTGTAAGGGAATCAAGGACTATGCAGGAAAGTGGAGTTGAGGATTATCAGATCAGCCATGACCTCATTGAATGGCGGAGCAGATTCGATGGGCCAAATGGCCTACATCTGTTCCTACATCTTATGGTCTGATGAATCAAAAGTTGGCAGGTGAAACTGTAACTGAACAATGCACTGCCTTTACTGACACAGTAAAGATGTATTCCCATGAAGGGGAAAGGTAGGGTAAACAAATCCACAGCCCCCTTGATGAGAAAAGAGATAGAGATTGAGATAAAGGAGAAAAGGTGTGCTTATGACACATGTCAGCTGGATAATAAAACCAAGAACCAAGCTGAATAGAAAAGGTTCAGAGAGATTTGGAAAACCAAATAAGAAAAGCAAAGAGAGCATGAAAAGAGACTGAAAGCAAACATGGAAATAAATCAAGAAGTCTTCCATGGGCATATAAATAGTAAAATAATGGTAAAAGGAGGAGTGGAGGCAATTAGGGACCAAAGAGGTGATTTAGGCATGGAGACAGGGGGCATGGTTGAGGTATTAAATGAATATTTTGCATCTGCCTTTACCAAGGGAAAATATGCTGCACAGGTGATTGTGAAAGCGGAGATAGTTCACACCCTTGTGGGGTTTAAAATTGATAAGGAGGAGATATTGGATAGGCTGTCTGATAAAGTTGACAAAACCCCGGGACTGGATGAGATGCATCCAGGGATACTGAGGGGAAATGAGAGTGGAAATTGTGGAAGTGCTGACCATAATTTTCCAGCCTTCCTAAGATTCAGATTTGCTGACACAGGGACTGGAAATTGCAAACGTTATACCATTGTTCAAAAAAAGGTGCAAAGATAAGCCCAACAGCTACAGACCAGTCAGTTTAATCTCGGTGCTGGGGAAGCTTCCAAAAATGGTAATTCAGGACAAACTTAATAGTCACTTGAGCAAATGTCAGTTAATTAAGGAAAGCCAGCATGGATTTGTTAAGGGAAAATTGTGTTTAATTAAGTTGCTTAAGCTTTTTGATGAGGTTACAGAGAGCGTTGTTCAGGGTAATATATACATAAATGATTTGGAGGAAAATGTAACTGGGCGAATTAGTAAGTTTGCAAACAACACTAAGGTTGGAGGATTGCAGATAGTGAAGAGGATTGTCAAGGGATACAACGGGATATAGATCGGTTGGAGACTTGAGCGGAGAAATGGCAGATGGAGTTTAATCCAGACAAAT
This sequence comes from Carcharodon carcharias, assembly GCF_017639515.1. Lineage (NCBI taxonomy): Eukaryota > Metazoa > Chordata > Chondrichthyes > Lamniformes > Lamnidae > Carcharodon > Carcharodon carcharias. The sequence continues at coordinate 14,144,558 of NC_054493.1, forward strand.
GCGAGATGATGCATTTTGGAAGGTCTAATACAGGCAGGAATTATACAGTAAATGGCAGAACCCTTAAGTGCATTGATGGGCAGAGGGATCTGGGTGTACAGGTCCACAGGTCACTGAAAGTGGCAACACAGGTGGATAAGGTAGTCAGGAAGGCATATGGCATGCTTGCCTTCATTGGCAGGGTTATTGAGTATAAAAGCTAGGAAGTCATGCTGCAGCTGTATAGAACCTTGGTTAGGCCACACTTGGAATATTGCGTGCACTTCTGGTCACCATATTACCAGAAGAATATGGAGACTTTGGAGAGGGTGCAGAGGAGGTTTACCAGGATGCTGCCTGGTCTGGAGGTTATTAGCTATGAGGAGAGGTTGGAGAAACTCGGATTGTTCTCACTAGAGCGACAGAGGTTGAGGGATGACTTGAGAGAAGTTTACAAAATTATGAGTGGCATGGACAGAGTAGATAGAAGCTTTTTCCCAGGGTGGAAGAGTCAATTACTAGGGGACATAAATGTAAGGTGAGAGGATAAAACTATAGAGGAGTTGTGCAGGGCAAGTTTTTTATGCAGAGGGTAGTGAGTGTCTGGAATTCGCTGCCAGAGGAGGTGGTGGAAGCAGGTACGATAGTGGTGTTTAAAAGGCAGCTTGACAAATACATGAATAGGATGGGAATAGAGGGATACGGACCTCGGAAGTGCAAAATGTTTTAGTTGACGGGCAATATGATCGGTGCAGGCTTGGAGAGCCGAAGGGCCTATTCTTGTGCTGTACTTTTCTTTGTTCTTTCTAATGCTGTTAATGTGGTGTGCATGGACCTCCAAATGGCATTAGATAAAGTGCCATGCAACAGACTTGTGAGCAAAGATTATATCTCATGGAATAAAAGGGACTGAAGCAACATGGGTACAATATTGGCTGACTGGAAACAGAGAGTCGTGGTTAATGGATGTTTTTCAGACTGGAGGAAGGTTAAGAGTGGAGTTCCCCAGGAGTCAGTGTTTGGACCCATGCTGTTCCTGATACATATAAATGATCCAGACCTTAGTGTTCAGGCACAATTTTGAAATTTGTGGACAGAGTCTTGAGTGGGCATAGACCACGTAGCTGATTCCCTTCCCTGAAGGACATTAGTGAACCAGTTGGGTTTTTATGACAATCCAGCAGTTTTCATGGTCACTTTTCCCTGGTGCCAGCCCATAAATTACCAGATTCATTCAGCTCAGTTTCACAACCTGCCTTTGTATTTTTGTCGGTTCTCTCTCACTTTTTTCTGTTTTAAATCAATTTCACAGGGTATTAGAAGGGGAGGATTTGCAGTCGGGCAACTCAAACCAAACATCACATCAGAATCTGACAGAGTCACCCAATTTATCGTAACTGAATATCACTGAATTTTGAACATGGAAGGAGAAAGCACCGTTCACAGTGGAGAGAAACTGTACTCGTGTTCTGTGTGTGGACAAGGCTTCAACCAATCTTCTGGCCTGTCAGAACATAAATGCCGTCACAACGGGATAAAACAATGGCAATGTGGAAAGGGATTCAAATCCTCGTCTCACCTGGAACGTCATTGCCGCACTCACACTGGGGAGAAAACATTCATCTGCTCCGAGTGCGGGAAGGGATTCACTAGTTCATCCTATCTGCTGATACATCAGCGAGTTCACACTGGGGAGAGGCCATTCACCTGCTCTAAGTGTGGGAAGGGATTCCTTCAGTCATCCAACCTGCGGACACACCAGCGAGTTCACACTGACGAGAGACCTTTTAAATGTCCGGACTGCGGGAAGTACTATAGAGGTTCCACGGAACTGATGCGCCATCGACGTGTTCATACTGACGAGAAACCATTCAGGTGCTCTCTCTGTGGGACTGGGTTCAGGTGGTTGTCTCAACTCACTGTACACAAGAACAGCCACACCGGGGACAGGCCGTTCACCTGCTCTGTGTGTGGGAAGGGATTCACTCAGTCATCCAACCTGCTAAGACACCAGCGAGCTCATGCTGGGGAGAGACCATTTACATGCTCTGAATGTGGGAAGGGTTTTACCCAGTCATCCAACCTGCTGACACACCAGCGAGTTCACACTGGGGAGAGACCATTTACATGCTCTGAATGTGGGAAGGGGTTTGCTGTTTTATCTACACTGCAGAGACACCAGCAAGTTCACAAGTAATGACAATGATTGGATTTTGCTGTTAATCATATCCAGGATTGGGGTCTGTTTTTGATGATAATAAACTCCAGCTCAGTTATTTGGGCTGATATTGTACATAAAGGTCAAATAGATCAGCTTTGTGTTAAATACAGTGCCTTGAGTCTTTTTAATATCTCAAACCAAAGTTAGTTCCTTTTGAAGTGCTCTCCCTCCCCTGTCTCCACCCTCACCTCCAACAAGTGTGTGGAGCTCATGGAGGCTCTTTGTCACTAAGTTTGAGACAATCCGATCAGCTGCCTCTGCTACTTCCCTCCCTCACCAGCAGTGGCTGTGATTATATGAATTAGATTTTTACATAATCACTTGGTAAGTGATCGGATGTCACTGAACTTTGGCCGAAAATTGTTCCATTATCATCCTCACAGTGACCGTATCTTGCAGACCAAGTGATTCTATCCACACCAGCCTTTCTGGAGATCACCAGAGAAGAGTGAAGACATTACAGTCCACAACCCAGCCCATAGCGGTGCACACATCTGATAAATCCAATTAAAATGCAGAGTATATTGGTCTGCTACAGGTTTATAGATAGACAGTGATTATCAATCATAATAAATAGGAACTAGAGTTCCTGGGTCCCCAGTTTGAAACCAGGCAGAAACATTATCAAAACGAATTTAAGTGTGAGCAATAATTCACCTTTATTGTTAAATATTAACTGAATATAATAACAGCCATGTGATATTAGCTCATCCCCGCTACAGTCTGTACACACTGAAACTAGACAGAATCTTCCACTTGCTCCCATTTCCAGTTCTGATGCTTCAGAAAGCCTCCCTCAAACTTGCACATTCTGGCTGATTGATGTTGATTTGTGTAAGATTATTAAAGGCTCCTGCAGCATGACCTCCATCACTAACAGTGGGTCAAAGCTACATTTCAGATGGGGCAACAAACGCCTCAATCATTCTGTTTTCCCTGCTCCACAGTGAGTGAGACAGGGACAAGCAACAGGATTTTGCCCTGCACACTCCAATCACCCACTGCCAACCGAAAGCAGTGATAGCAGCATCAATCAACGGGTTACTGCCCATCCCTGGGCTGCAAGATACTGCAACCCGGTCCAAACCTCCAACTACACTGAGCACAGACTCAGGAAAACACAAGGAGGTTATATTCCAGTCAATCAACCTCTGAACAGTGTTCACAGAAAACCTGAGTGAGTGAAACTTTCTTAAGCTTCAATTGAGAACCTCAGCTGATACAATTTGTGGAAACTTATTCTGCATGAACGTTTTCACTTTTGTGAAAGAGGCTAAAATCCTTTTACATTTGGTAACAGCTGCATCAGACTATTCATGTCCTGAAAAGCTTTTTAACCAAACTCTTAAAGTACAGTCCACAAAATGAGAAGTGACATAAGTGCATGGCACTAAGAGCACATAAAGTGATGAAAGTGTTGACTGTCACACAGCAAATACATTAGCATTTCTTACAGCTTGCAACAGAAATGTATGGGTTTATTGAAGTAGATTGACATTTTTACACACCAACATTAAAATATCAATATCATATATTAAATCCTGAAACAAGCCTTGAAAATGGATTGCAATGTTTGGAAAGAGATGCAGCAATGAAGTGGAAGATGAGAATGATATTATTGATGATTTGAGAGGAATGCATTGCACCCCTGGGGCTTTTGTAGGTCAATTACCTTCTACACTTTGAAATTCAGAACAAACTGAGACGCTGGGTGGAAACCAACATTTGTCTCCTTGTATTTTGAGATAGGAAGCCTGATTCATGCATGCCTGGCTGCTTCAGCTGGTGGGACATCAGCTTCATAATCTCAGGATCCTGTGTTCAAGCTCCACTCAGATATTGTTGACTTTAAACATTGCTGCCGTTTTCAGGAGCTAACCCCAGCTCTCCATTCCTCCAGTAGTGTCATCGCATTGGAACAGAGTCTGTCTCCATCAGATAACATCACAGTTATTGGGCTCTGGGTGCAAACTGCCTTTGCTTCACTGGAAGTGTGGACAGCAGTTTGTAGGTGTGGGTCTGATATGCAATGAATGACGATTGAGTATTTTTAAGGCAGAGGTAGATAGATTCTTGTTAGGCAAGGCAATCAAAGGTTATCAGGATTAGATGGGAAAGTGGAAATCGAAACACAAGAAGATCAGCCATGATCTTATTGAATGACAGAGCAGGCTCAAGGGGCCAAATGGCCTAGTCCTGTCCCTATTTCTTATGCTCTTATGACAGTTTAAAAGTAGCAAGTTCCACTCAAGCCCCTGCACCAACAGAACTGTCAGAGTCTCAGAATTAGAATAGTCACTTCCTGGAGGACTGATAGCATCGGGTCCACATCCGATGGGATCCAGATGAAAATGGTCTAATTCATAAGATTACAGGAGGGAAATTAGGGAACTGCAACTGAAATTATCCAAGTCACAGTGAAGATTTCTTTTCCTGTGTGACTTGTGTGGGCTTGTTCAATGAAATGTTTGTTCCAGGTAACAGAGGGGAAGGATTGAGAGTTTTCAGTGTGGGACAGAAGTGAGAGCAGAGAGAACTGATTGAGACAGAATGGCACCATCATCCCTTGTGTTTTTTTTACTTATTCATGGGATGTAGGCGGTACTGGCTGGGCCAGCATTTTATTGGCTTTCCCTAATTGCTCCTGAGAACTGAGTGGCTTGCTCAGCCATTTCAGAGTCAACCACATTGCTGTGTGTCCAGAGTCACATGTCGGGCAGACCAGGTAAGGACAGCAAGTTTCTGAAAGGACATTCGTGAATCAGATGGGTTTTTTAAGGACAATTCATGGTTTCATCATTTAGACTTTTAATTCAAATTTCACCGCCTGCCATGGTGGGATTCAAACACTACCCTGGGCCTTTGGACTACTAGTCCAGTGACAATACCAGTCCACTGCCCCCTCCATCTCTCCTGCTCCTACCAACTTATCACAGACCTTCCCTTTCGTTTCTTCCTGCTCTCCTCTGTATCTTTCAAACCTGTTACATCTCTAACATTTACCAGTTTTGATGTAGCACAGTGGTATTTTCACTGGACTGGTATTCCAGAGACCCAGGGTAATGCTCTGGTGGCCCCACCACGGCTGATGGTGAAATTTGAATTCAATAAAAATCTGGAATGAAAAGTGTAAAACCCCATCTGCTTCATTAATGTCCCTTCGAGAAGGGAATCTGCTGTCCTTACCTGGACTAGCCTACATATAGTTGACTCTTAACTGGCCCCTGAAAGAATGGGCAATTTAAGGATAGGCAATAACTGCTGGCTTAGACAGCAGCGCCCACATCCCATGAATGAATAAGAAAAAAACCATCAACTCTGTTTCTCTCTCCGCCTGCTATTTCCAGCTTTTCCTGATTGAAAAGTCAGGAGTCATGAAAAGAACAAAAAGGAAGATCTATGATAGAGAGCAAGGTAGGATGGATTAACTGACACAAGAATGATGGACAGGGCAGTACGGAGCTGGTGATGGTGGACCCCAGGTGGTTTGGAGCCATTGCTTTCTCCATCACGGCCTGGGCTCAATGGCCAGTGACCAAAGGTTAATCAAGCAAACCATTTTGTGTAAGAAACCTGGCGGCAGTGCCAGTGAATGGAAGGGCAGTAACTGGTAAAGAGATGATCATCAGTGATTTTGAAGGGTCACTTGTCAGCTTTCCTGGTCAGTCCAACCGTTGGAAACCTCCAAACATTCTGGTAGCTCAGCACTGCCCTGTTTGCTACACAATTATTTATCCTCTGTAAGATTCCAGTCCAGGAACAAAATTATTTCAAACCAAATGAAGTAAACGAACAATTGAAGCACGTGATCTTGGCAGGGCCCTGTTAAACTCCGGAACAAACATTTTCCTCTGTAATATCGCACCCTCGATTGAATGGTTGTGGAGCAAAAGTAATAAGATTGTATAAATCAACTCGGATATAATGAAATATTTGATCAGAAAAAATAACACTTTCGTGAATTCAATATGAGATCAATTGCAAAATTACATCATGTTCATTTGGTCAAGTATATTAGTCCAAATCGTCATGTGAACATTGTGAAGTAAGGGAAACTAGGCATGGATTCTGCAGAAACTGCTTTTTCAAAAGGGAATTCAGCAATTTAATGAAAGGGTGGAAAAAAGACTGGTTATTAAGAGAGAAGCAAATTATGATTAATTGGTTTCCTCATTTAAAAAGTGGCCTGAGAACAGATGTTGGAAGGGCCTCTTTTGCCATTTTTTGGATACATGGTGCTTGGCCATTTTATGATTACATTGTTATATCCATCTCACTGCAGCATTCCTGAGAATAGCAGCTGAATTCCATTTCTCCGCAATGGAGACCCAGGGTGCTGCTGAGTTACAGTGCAGTTTAGCATTCCAGACAGGCTCACTGCAGCCACGGCTGTTTCTGTAATGTAGTCATTATCACGTTTGCCTAACACATGAAAGGTCCCCAGATTGAAACCATTCAGAAAGATTATTAAAACTCACTCATTAAATAGTGAAGATAATTTGCATCTTTGAAACTTACCTGAATCTCCTATGTTGCAGGCATATTGCATTTGCTCTCACCGAGGTCATAAAATGAATGCAGCAAAACGACACACCTGAGTGGAAATAAATGTTTGTATTTCACTGCGCTCACATATTACCATTTCGTTCAGTCAACAGCAGAAATTAATGTGACTTTCGATGCAGATTAACAGTTACTCACCATGTCAAAGGTGTCTCATAGTAATGTGTGCTCACAGAGGGAACAAATATAATTAACGTGTCATTCACAAACCTGTTCCCTGTAAAATTCTTTGATGATTTTGTTGAAATGCTGACTGTTGTGCTAAATCTCAAATCAGACCCATATCAAGTGCATTACCTGGTGACTGGCATTCTGTTGGTTGCCAGTCACGTTTGCAATTCGATGTTGTACATTTCAGAGAGTCTCAAGTCAACCAAGGACATCAATATCAAATAGAAATATATTAATACTGAATGTTGAATAATGTAAAATAAATGCAGAGTAAAGTTTGTTGAATTTTGTCTTCTGAGGAAGAGAAGGGTGTTAATAATGATTGAGCAGAAAGCATTGCTGCCTGAGACATTTGCTGGACCAAGCCTTCTGCATTATGAAACTCAAAACAAACTGAGGGGCCAGGTGGAAACCAAGAGTTGTCTTTCTGTAACATGTGACATGACCTCTCAGTCTAACCATTGGAATCCTCCAAACATTCTGGTATATCAACACTGCCCTTTTTCCTAAAGAAATATACATCCTGTAAAATTACATTCCCAGAACAAAATTATATTAAACCAACTGAATGAAACGACCTATTTCAGCATGTGATCCTGGCAGGGCTCTGTTAAACTGTAGCAATCATTTTCCTCTGTGATATAACACCCTCGAATAACGAGTTGTGGAGCAAATGTAATTAGATTATGTAAGTAACTCAGAAATAATGAGATGTTTGATCAGAAAAATAAGCACTTTCATCAATTCAACATGGAATCAAGAGGAAAAGTAAATAATGTTCATATGCATAGCTATGTAAGGAACACAAGTCTAAAGCTTCATTGCATTGGGTGAGGGAAACAGTGTTATTTAAGGCAAACTAGGCACGGAATCTGCAGTAACTCCATTTTCAAAAGAAAATTGTGCAATTAATTGATATTCAGAAAAATAACAGGTTTACTAAAAGAGAGAAGGAAACTGAGGTTAATTCCTCTTTTAAAAATCTGACAGAGACAGGATGATGGAACGGCCCTTGTATGGATACATGGTGTTGTCCCATTTTATGATGACATTGTTTTCTGAGTCTGCCTACAGCATTCCAAATTATAGCAGCTGGATTCCGTTTCTCCCAAACAAAGAGACAGAGAGATGTTGCATGACAGCTCAGTTTAACATTCCAGATAGGCTCACTGCATCGCGTTTGCCCAGTGTTTCTGTAGTGTAGTGGTTTTCATGTTCACCTCACGTATGAAAGGCCCCTGGTTTGAAACTGGACAAAAACATTATCCAAGCTTGCTAATCTCGAGTGAGGAAAACTTGTGTAATTCAGGTTTGTTGTTCAATGTTACCTGAATCAGGTATGGTGCTTTTCCTCTTACCTAGGCCTTAAAATGAAGGCAGCAAAATCAGAAACACTGAAAGTTTATGGCACACTGAGTAGAAATAGGTGTTCAATTTTTAACTCGGCACACATTTTAGCAATTCGTCCGGTCAGCAACAGAATTTAGAAGGTTTTCCATGCACACTAACATCGTTACTCACCATCTCAAAGATGTCTCATAGTAAAGTGTGCTCATTCGGACAGGCGCAAGCGATGCTGTAATTGAACCAGAGGAAATGATCACATCTTTAAATAATTGGTCTTCAGAATAGAGCATCAGGAACAGTGACCCAGTGAGACGTGGAAACCGAGGCGCAGTGCAGACCTGCTGGCTTCCCTCCTGTCTTCTAGATGGACACGATTTAGGCGCCAGAAAGCATCTTAGCTGGAACAAAGAAAGGACCAAATATAATGAACGCATCATTCTCAAAATTGTTCCCAGTAAAAGCCTTGGATTTTGTTTAAAAGCTGACTGTGCTCAAGTTCAAATGAGCATCATATGATTTGCATTATCTGTCGACTGACATTCTTTTGTCTATCAGTCATGTTTGAAATTCGAGGTTTCTGTATATTTCAGAGAGACTCAATTCAAATGAAGGCATCAATAACAATAAAATATTAATATTAATTTTGAATAACGGAACAAACACTGAGTAAAGTTTGTTGAATTTTGTCTGCTGAGGAGGAGAAGGCTCTGATGACTGAGCAGAAAGCATTGCTGCCTGAGACATTTGCTGAACCGAGCCTTCTGCATTTTGAAATTCAAAAAAACGGAGGCACCAGGGTTGTCTTTCTGTAACATGTGACATGACCTCTCAGTCTAACCATTGGAATCCTCCAAACATTCTGGTAGATCAGCACTGCCCTGTTTCCTAAAGAAATATATATTCTGTAAAACTACATTCCCAGAATAAAATTATATTAAACCAATTGAACGAAACGACCTATTTCAGCATATGATCCTGGCAGGGCTCCGTTTAACTGTAGCAATCATTTTCCTCTGTGATATAACACCCTCGATTAATGAGCAAATGTAATTAGATTGTGTAAATAACTCAGAAATAATGAGTTGTTTGAGGAGAAATATAAGCACTTTCGTTAATTTTTTTAGAAATCAAGAGGTAAGTAAATAATGTTCATTTGCGTAGCTACGTAAAGAACAAAGTCTAAATCTTCATGACACTGGGAGAGGGAAACGTTGTAAATTAAGGCAAACTAGGCATGGAATCTGCAGAAACTCCATTTTCAAAAGGGAATCATGCAATTCATTGATATGCAGAAAATTAATAAATTCACTAATAGAGAGAATGAAACTGAGATTAATTGGTTTGCTCTTTTAAAAAACTGACAGATACAGGACAATGGAAGGGCCATCGTATGGGTACACGGTGTTTTGCCATTTTATGATGACACTGTTACATGAATCTATTTGCGGCATTCCAAATTATCGCAGCTGAATACCATTTCTCCCATCCAAAGAGCCAGAGAGCTGCTGCCTGACAGCACAGTTTAACATTCCGGATAGGCTGACTACAGTCATTGTTGGTCAATGTTTCTATAGTGTAGCGGTTATCACATTTTCCTTACGTGTGAAAGGTCCCCCGTTCGAAACCAGGCAGAAACGTTATCCAAGTTTGCTAATTTGAGAGGGAAATTTGCGTTTGTCATGTCTGTTGTTGAATGTTTCCTGAATCTCGCATGCTTCAGGCATGGAGCTTTTGCTCTTATCTGGGCCTTAAAATGAATGCAGCAAAATCAGAAATGCTGAAATTTCATGACACACTGAGTAGAAATAGATGTTCGTTTTTTGACTCAGCACGCATTTTAGCAGTTCGTCCAGTCAGCAACAGAATTTAGTGGATTTTCGATGCAGATTTACATCGTTACACACCATCTCTAAGATGTCTCATACTAAAGTGCGCGCATAAAGACAGACGCAAGTGATACTGTAATTGAACCAGAGGAAATGACAGAGCTGGTACAGAATCACTCCTTTAAATAATTGGGCTTCAGAATAGAGTATCAGGAAAAACGACCCAGGGAGTCGTGGAAACCGAGGCGCAGTTTGTTTAATTTCATCATCCAAGAGTAAGACGGATGTTCCTAATGATTGAGCAGAAAGCATTGCACCCGGAGACATTTGCTGGACGGATACGTCTACATTGTGAAATTCAAAACAAGTTGAGGCACCAACAGTTGTCTTCCTGCAACAAGTGAAATGGATCCTCAGTCCAACCATTGGAAACCTCTAAACATTCTGGTCGCTCAGCACTGCCCTGTTTGTTACACAAATATTTATCCTCTGTAAGATTCCGGACCAGGAACAAAATTATTTCAAATCAAATGAAGTAAACGAACAATTGAAGCACGCGATCTTGGCAGGGTTCTGTTAAACTCCGGAACAAACATTTTCCTCTGTAATATCGCAACCTCGATTGAAGGGGCATGGAGCAAAAATAATAAGGTTGTAAAAATAGTGAAGTTGAAAAACTAATACTTCGGCAAATTCGAGATGAGATCAATTGCATAATGACATCAGGTTCATATGATAAAGTATATTAGGAATTCAAGTCCAAATCGTCTTGTGAGCCTTGTGAATTAAGGCAAACTAGGCATGGATTCTACAGAAACTACTTTTTCGAAAGGGAATCGAGCATTTTAATGACAGGGAGGAAAATACAGGTTTATTAAAAGAGAAGCAATTTGTGATTCATTAGTTTGCTCGTTTAAAAAGAGGACAGAGATCGCCTGGTGGAAGGGCCTCTTCTGCCATTGTATGGATACCTGGCGTTAGGACATTTTAGGATTCCAGGCAGGCTCATTGTAGTCACGGCAGTTTCTGTAGTGTAGTAGTTATCATGTTTGTCTAACACACGAACGGTCCCTGGTTCAAAACTCAGCAGAAACATTGTTAAAGCTTCCTTATTCAATCGTGAGGGTGATTTGCATCCTTGAAGCTCAGCTGAATCTCCTATGTTGCAGGCATATTGCATTTACTCTCACTGAGGACATGTTGTGATTTCATGACACACTTGAGTGGAAATAGATGTTTGTATTTCACTGTGCTCACATATTAGCAGCTCGTTCAGTCAACAACAGAAATTAATCTGTCTTTCGACACAGATTAACACAGTTACTCACAATGTCAAAAATAACAAAAATAAAAGTAGCTGGAAAAACTCAGCAGGTCTGACAGCACCTGCGGAGAGGAATGCAGTAAACATTTCGAGTCCGGATGACTATTCATCAGAACTCAAAAATAATGTGTGCTCATAACGGCAGACAAAGAGGGATCAGATATAATGAACGCATCGTTCTCAAATTTATTCCCTGTGAAACTCTTTGATTTTGTTGAAATACTGACTGTTGTGCAATCAAATCAGACCCATATCAAGTGCATTACCTAGTGTTTGGCATTCTTTCGTTTGCCAGTCACGTTTGCAATTTGATGTTGTTGTATATTCTAGATAGTCTCAAGTCAACCGAGGGCGTCAATATCAAATTTGAAAATAATAATACTGAATGTTGAATAACGGAAAAAAATTGCTGCTGAGTAAAGTTTGTTGAATTTTGCCTGCTGAGGAAGAGAAAGATGTTCCTAATGATTGAGCAGAAAGCATTGCTGCCTGAGACATTTGCTGGACCGAGTCTTCTGCATTATGACACTCAAAACAAACTGAGGCACCAGGTGAAAACCAAGAGTTGTCTTCCTGTAACATGTGACATGATCTCTCCGTCTAATCATTGGAATCCTGCAAACATTCTGGTAGATCAACACTGCCCTTTTTCGTAAGAAAATATGTATTCTGCAAGATTTCATTCCCAGGACAAAATTATTTCAAACCAAACAAATGGAACGTGATCTTGGCAGGGCTCTGTCTAACTGTATCAATGATTTCCATCGATTAACGAGTTGTGGAGCAAATGTAATTGTGTAAATAACTCAGAAATAATGAGATGTTTTATCAGAAAAATGAGCACTTTCATCAATTTGACATGAAATCAAGAGAAAAAATAAATATGTAAGGAACACAAGTCTAAATCTTCATAGCAATGGCTGAGGGAAAACAGTGTTATTCAAGGCAAACTGGGCATGGAACCTGCAGAAACTCCTTCTTCCAAAGGGAATTGTGCATTTCATTGATATGCAGAAAAATAACAGGTTTACAGAAGGAAACTGAGATTAATTCATTTGCACTTTTAAAAAGCTGACTGAGATAGGACGATGCAAGGGCTATGGTATGGGTACATGGTGTTTTGCCATTTTATGATGACATTGTTATATGAGTCTGTATGCAGCATTCCAATTTAAAGCAGCGGAGTTCCAATTCTCCCAAACAAAGAGCCAGAGAGCTGCTACGTGACAGCACAGTTTCACATTCTGGACAGGCTCACTGCCACGTTGGCTGCCCAGTGTTTCTGTGGTATAGTGGTTATCGTGTTTCCCTCACATGTGCCAGGTCTCTGGTTTGAAACCGGGCAGAAACCTAATCCAAGTTTGCTAATTTTGAGAGAGGTAAATTTGCGTCATTCAGGTTTGTTGTTGAATGTTAACTGAATTTCGCATGCTATAGGCATGTTACTTTTGCTCTTACCTGGGCCTTAAAATGAATGCAGCAGAATCAGGGGCACTGAAATTTCACGACACACTGAGTAGAAATAGATGTTTGGTTTTTGACTTGGCACGTATTTTAGCCATTTGTCCGAGCAGCAACAAAATGTAGTGGGTTTTCGATGCAGATTAACATCGTTACCCACCACCTCAAAGACGTTTCATACTAAAGTGCGCTCATAAAGACAGGCACAAGTGATGCTGTAATTGAACCAGAGGAAATGACAGAGCTGGTACAGAATCACTCCTTTAAATAATCGGGCTTCAGAATAGAGTTTCAGGAAAAATGACCAAAGGGGTGGTGGAAATCGAGATGCAGTGCAGATCTTCTGGCTTCCCTCCTGTCTCTGACATGGATGTGATTTAGGCTCCAGAAGACTTATCACCCAGAACAAAAAGGCATCTAATATAATGAACTCATCATTCTCAAAACAGTTCCCAGTAAAATTCTTACATTGTTTACAAGCTAACTGTGCTCAATTTCAAATGAGCACCATATGATTGCATTACCTGCTGACTGGCCTTCTTTTGTCTATCAGTCATGTTTGCAATTCGAGGTTGCTGTATATTTCAGAGAGTCTCAATTCAAATTAAGGCATCAATAACAGGTAAAAATTAATATTAAATATAGAATAATGGAACAAACACTGAATAAAGTTTGTTCAATTTTGGTCTTCCGAGGGTAAGTTGGATGTTCCTAATGCTTAAGCAGAAAGCACTGTACCCGGAGACATTTGCTGGGCAGACACTTTTACATTTTGAAATTCAAAACAAGCACCAACTGTTGTCTTCCTGCAACAAGTGAAATAGACCCTCAGTCCAACCATTGGATCCCTCCAAACATTCTGGTAGCTCAGCACTGCCCTGTTTCCTAAACAAATATTTATCCTCTCTAAGATTCCGTTCCAGGAACAAAATTATTTCAAACCAAATGAAACGAACAAACGTAGCACATGACCATCGCAGGGCCCTGTTGAACTCTTTAACAAACATTTTCCTCTGTAATATCGCACTCTCCATTGAAGGTGTATGGAGCAAAAGTAATAAGATTGTACAAATAGTGAGGTTGAAAAAATAACGCTGTCGAAAATTCGACATGACATCAATTGCATAATTACATCATGTTCATATGCTAAAGTAGATTAGGGACCCAAGTCCAAATCGTCATGTGAACCTTGTGAATTAAGGCACACTAGGCATGGATTCTGCAAAAACTACTTTTTCGAAAGGGTAGCGAGCAATTGAATGAAAAAGAGGAAAGCACAGGTTTATTAAAAGAGAGAAGCAAATTTTGATGAATTAGTTTGCTCGTTTAAAAAGGAGACAGAGGTCGGATGGTGGATAGACCTCTTATGCCATTGTATGGATACATGGTGTTAGGCCCTTTTATCATTCCATTGTTATATCAGTCTTGCTGCAGTGTTCCTAATAATAGCAGCTGAATTCCAATTCTCTGAAATAGACACCCGGGGTGCTGCTGCGTCAGAGCGCAGTTTAACATTCCAGGCAGGCTCACTGCAGCCACGGCAGTTTCTGTAGTGCAGTGGTTATCAGGTTCGCCTAACACACGAAAGGTCCCCGGCTTAAAACCGGGCAGAAACATTATTAAAACTCACTCATTCAATCGTGAGGGTGATTTGAATCATTGAAGCTTAGCTGAATCTCCTATATTGCAGGCATATTGCATTTACTCTCACCGAGGACATGTTGAGATTTCATGATACACTTGAGTGGAAATAGATGTTCGTATTTCACTGCGCTCACATATTAGCCGCTCGCTCAGTCAACAGCAGAAATTAATCTGTCTTTCGATTAACAAAGGTACTCACCACGTCAAAGATAATTTGTGCTCGTGTTCAATTTTGGTCTTCCGAGGATAAGACCGATGTTCCTAATGCTTAAGCAGGAAGCATTGCTCCCGGAGACCTTTGCTGGGCAGAAGCTTTTACATTGTGAAATTCAAAACAAGCTGAGGCAACAAGCTGTTGTCTTCCTGCAACAAGTGGCATGGACCCTCAGTGGAATCCTCCAAACATTCTGGTAGCTCAGCACTGCCCTGTCTCCTAAACAAATATTTATTCTCTCTAAGATTCCGGTCCAGGTTCAAAATTATTTACTTGTTTTTAATTTCAAAATGTAAAAGTGTCTGCCCAGCAAATGTCTCCGGGCGCAATGCTTTCTGCTTAAGCATTAGGAACATCCGTCTTATCCTCGGAAGACCGAAATTGAACAAACTTTATTTGTTCCGTTATTCTACATTTAACATTATTTTTTATCTGTTATTGATGCCTTAATTTGAATTGAGTGTCTCTGAAATATACAGCAACCTCGAATTGCAAACATGACTGATAGATGAAAGAGCGCCAGTCAGCAGGTAATATTAATCATATGGTGCTCATTTGAAATTGAGCACAGTTAGCTTGTAAACAAAATGCAAGAATTTTATTGGGAACAGATTTGAGAATGATGCGTTCATTATATTTGATCCCTTTCTGTTCTGGCGCCTAAATCTCGTCCATGTAGAAGACAGGAGGGAAGCCAACAGGCCTGCACTGCGTCTCGGTTTCCACCACCCCCTTGGTCGTTTTTCCTGAAACTCTATTCTGATGCCCGATTATTTAAAGGAGTGATTCTGTACCAGCTCTGTCTTTTCCTCTGGTTCAATTACAGCATCGCTTGCGCCTGTCTTTATCAGCGCACTTTAGTATGAAACATCTTTGAGGTGGTGGGTAACGATGTAAATCTGCATCGAAAACAAACTAAATCCTGTTGCTGCTCAGACGAACGGCTAAATTGTGTGCCGAGTCAAAAAACGAACATCTGTTTCTACTCAGTGTATCATGAAATTTCAGTGCTTCTGATGTTGCTGCATTCATTTTAAGGCCCAGATAAGAGCAAAAGCTCCATGCCTGTAGCATGCGACATTTAGGTAACATTCAACAACAAACCTGAATGACACAAATTTTCCCCTCTCAAAATTAGCTAGCTTGGATAGTGCTCCTGCCCAGTTTCGAACTGGGGACCTTTCGCGTGTGAGGCGAATGTGATAACCACTACACTACAGAAACATTGACCAGATATGACGGCACTCAGCCTATCCGGAATGTTAAACTTTGCTGTCACGCAGCAGCTCTCTGGCTCTTTTGTTGGGAGAATTGGTACTCCGCTGCTTTAATTTAGAATGCTGCAGACAGACTCATATAACAATGTCATCGTAAAATGGCACAGCACCATGTATCCATGGCCCTTCCATCGTCCTGTCTCTGTCAGCTCTTTAAAAGTACAAACGAATTAATCGCAGTTTCCTTCTTTCTGTTATTTTTCTGCATATCAATGAATTGCACAATTCCCTTTGGAAGGAGTTTCTGTAGATTCCATGTACAGTTTGCCTTAAATAACACTGTTTTCCCTCAGTCAATGTGTGTTCCTCACGTAGCCACGCATATGAACATTATTTATTTTTTCTCTTGATTTCATGTCGAATTGACGAAAGTGCTCATTTTTCTGATCAAACATCTCATTATATCTGAGTTATTTACACAATCTAATTACATTTGCTCCACAACCCGTTAACCAATCATTCATACAGTTAGACAGACCCCTGCCAAGATCACATGCTGAAATAGTTCGTTCCGTTCATTTGGTTTGAAATAATTTTGTCCTGGGAATGAAATCTTACAGAATATGTATTTGTTTAGGGAACAGGAGAGTGTTGATCTACCAAGATGTTTGGAGGATTCCAATGGTTAGGCTGAGAAGTCATGACTCTTGTTACAGGAAGACAACTGTTGGTTTCCATATGGTGCCTCAGTTTGTTTTGAGTTTCACAATGCAGACGGCTCGGTCCAGCAAATGTCTCAGGCAGTAAATGCTTTCTGCTCAATCATTAGGAACACCCTTCTCCTCCTCAGAAGACGAAATTCAAGAAACTATACTCAGCAGCATTTTTTCCCGTTATTCAACATTCAGTATTAATATTTTTTTATTTGATATTGATGCCCTCGGTTGACTTGAGACTCTCTGAAATATACAGCAACATCGAATTGCAAACGTGACTGGTAAACAAAAGAATGTCAAACACCAGGTAATGCATTTGATATGGGTCTGATTTGAGATTTAGCACAACAGTCAGCATTTCAACAAAATCAAACAATTTTACAGGGAACAAATTTGAGAATGACGCGTTAATTAGATCTGATCCCCCTTTTTCTGCCGTTACGAGCACACATTATCTTTGACATTGTGAGTAACTGTGTTAATCTGTGTCAAAAGACAGATTAATTTCTGTTGTTGACTGAACGAGCTGCTAATATGTGAGCGCAGTGAAATACGAACATCTATTTCCACTCGTGTGTCATGAAATCGCAACACGTCCTCGGTGAGAGTAAATGCAATAAGCCTGCAACATAGAAGATTCAGCCAAACTTAAACGATGCAAATCACCCTCACGATTGAATGAGTAAGTTTCAATCACGTATCCTGCTCGGTTTTGGATCGGGGACTTTTCGTGTGTTAGGGTAGCGTGATAACCACTACACCACAGAAGCTGTCGTGACTGCAGTGAACCTGCTTGGAATGTTAAACTGCTCTAACGCTGTCTGTTAGTGAAAGTGTTACTTTTCTGCATATCAATGAAAAAGGAGTTTCTGCAGATTCCATGCCTAGTTTGCCTTAATTAACACTGTTCCCCTCACCCAATGCCATGAAGATTTAGACTTGTGTTCCTTACATAGCTATGCATATGAACATTATTTACTTATCTTTTGATTTCATCTCGAATTGATGAAAGTGCTAATTTTTCTGATCAAGCATCACATTATTTCTGAGTTATTTACACAATCTAATTACATTTGCTCCACAACTCGTTAATCGAGGGTTTTATATCACAGGGGAAAATGATTGCTACAGTTAAACAGAGCCCTGCCAGGATCACATGCTGAAATAGGTGGTTTCGTTCAATTGGTTTAATATAATTTTGTTCTGGGAATGTAGTTTTACAGAATATGTATTTCTTTAGGAAACAGGGCAGTGCTGATCTACCAGAATGTTTGGAGGATTCCAATGGTTAGACTGAGAGGTCATGTCACATGTTACAGAAAGACAACTCTTGGTTTCCACCTGGTGCCTCCATTTTTTTTTAACTTTTATAATGCAGAAGGCCCGATCCAGCAAATGTCTCAGACAGTAATGCTTTCTGCTCAATCATTAGGAACAGCTTTCTCCTCCTCAGAAGACGAAATTCAACAAACTTTTCTCAGCAATTTGTTACGTTATTCAACATTCAGAATTAATATACTTGATATTGATGCCCTTGGTTGACTTCAGACTCTCTGAAATATACAACAACATCGAATTGCAAACTTGACTGGCAAACAAAAGAGTACCAGACACCAGGTAATGCACTTGATATGGGTCTGATTTGAGATGTAGCACAACAGTCAGCATTTCAACAAAATCAAAGAATTTTGCAGGGAACAGGCTTGAGAATGATGCGTTAATTAGATCTGATCCCTCTTTGTCTTAATGAGCACACATTACAATGAGACATCTTTGACATGGTGAGTAACTGTGTTAAGCTGCATCAAAAGACTCATTAAGTTCTGTTGAAGGGTCATGAGGACTCGAAATGTCAACTCTTTTCTTCTCCACCGATGCTGCCAGACCTGCTGAGTTTTTCCAGGTAATTCTGTTTTTGTTTTGCATTTCCAGCATCCGCAGTTTTTTGTTTTTATCATTAATTTCTGTTGTTGACTGAACGAACTGCTAATATGTGAGCACAGTGAAATACGAGCATCGTTTTCCACTCAAGTGTGTTGTGAAATCTCAGCACGTGCTGATTTTGCTGCATTCATTTTATAACCTTGGTGAGAGCAAATGCAATATGCCTGCTACATAAGTATCAACAATGCAAATTGCCTTCACTATTTAATGAGTAAGTTTTCATAATGCTTCCGCCCAGTTTTGAAGCTGGGACTTCTCACATGTTAGGGGAACGAGATAACCACTACACTACAGCAACTGAGATTCACTGAGCCTGTCTGGAATGCTAAACTGCGCTGTAATGCAGCAGCAATCTGGGTCTCTGTTGCAGAGAAATGGAATTCAGCTGCTTTTCAGGAACGCTGCAGTGAGACGGATATAACTATGTAATCATAAAATGGCTGAGCACCATGTATCCATACAATAGCAAAAGAGGGCCTTCCACCATCCGATTTCAGACCCCTTTTTAAATGAGCAAATTAATGAATCACAACTTTCTTCTCTTCTAATAAACATGTTTTTTCTCCCTTTCACTAAATTGCTCAATTCCCTTTTGAAAATGTAGTTTCTGCAGAATCCATGCCTAGTTTGCCTTAATTCACAAGGTTCACATGATGATTTGGACTTGGGTTCCTAATATACTTTACCACATGAACATGAAGTAATTATGCAATTGAACTCAGATCGAATTTGTGAAATTGTTATTTTTTCAACATCTTAATTTTCACCGTATTTCTTTTGTTCCGCAGCCCTTCATTTGAGGGTGCGATATTACAGAAGGAAATGTTTGTTCTGGAGTTTAACCTTGCCCTGCCAAGATTGCATTTTTCAATTGTTCATTTACTTCATTTAGTTTGAAATAATTTTGTTCCTGGACTGGAATCTTACAGAGGATAAATACTTGTGTAACAAACAGGGCAGCACTGAGCTACCAGAATGTTTAGAGGTTTCCAATGGTTGGACTGAGAGTCCATGTCACTTGTTGCAGGAAGACAACTGTTGGTTGCACCCTGGTGCCTCAGCTTGTTTTGAATTTCAAAATGTCCCCAGGTGCAATGCTTTCTGCTCAATCATTAGGAATATCCTTCTTTTCTTGAAAGATGAAATTAAACAAACTTTAATCAGTATTTGTTCCATTATTCTATATTTAATATTAATATCTTATCTGTTATTGATTCATTTGAATTGAGACTCTCTGAAATATACACCAACCTCGAATTTCAAACATGACTGATGGATGAAAGAATGTCAGTCAACAGGTAATGTGGTGCTCATTTAAAATTGAGTGCAGTTAGCTTTTAAACAAAATCCAAGAATTTTACTGTGAGCAGTTTTGAGAATGATACATTCATTATATTTGATCCCTCTTTGTTCTTGGTGAGAAGCCTTCTGGTGCCTAAATCGCGTGCATGTAGAAGACAGGAGGGAAGCCAGCAGGACTGCACTACGCCTTGGTTTCCACGGCTCACTGTTTTTTTCCTGATACTCTATTCTGAAGACCAATTATTTAAAGGAATGATCCTGTACCAGCTCTGTCATTTCCTCTGGTTCAATTACAGCATCGCTTGTGCCTGTCTTTACGAACGCATTTTAGTATGAGACATCTTTGCGATGGTGAGTAATGATGTAAATCTGCATTGAAAACCCATTAAATTCTGTTGCTCACCAGACGAACTGCTAAAATATGTGCTGAGTCAAAAAATTTCTACTCAATGTGTCATGAAATTTCAGCACTTCTGATTTTGCTGCATTCATTTTAAGGCCCAGGTAAGAGCAAAAGCACCTTCCCTGTCACACGCGAGATTCAGGTAACATTCAACAACATCCTGAGAGATGCAAATTTCCCCTCACTCAAAATTAGCAAGCTTGGATAATGTTTCTGCCCAGTTTAGAACCAGGAACCTTTCGCATGTGAGGAAAACATGACAACAACTACACCACAGAAATATTGGCGAGCCAAGATTTTAGTGAGCCTATCGGGAATGCTGCAGACTCATCTCACAATGTCATCATAAAATGGCATAACACCATGTATTCATACCATGGCCCTTCCATCATCCTGTCCCTGTCAAGCTTTTTAAAAGAGCAAATTAATTAATCTCAGTTTCCTTCTCTCTATTAGCTCCTACAGATTCACTCCTTTAAGTAATCGGTCTTTGGAATAGCAAAATTACACGAATAATGACCCAGGGAGTCGTAGAAACCAAGGCGCAGTGCAGACCTGCTGCCTTCCCTCCTGTCTTCTACATGAATGCGATTTAGACGCCAGAATGCTTGTCACCTGGAACAAAGAGGGATCAAATATAATGAACACATCATTCTCAAAACTGTTCCCAGTACAACTCTAGCATTTTGTTTGAAAGCTAACTGTGCTTAATTTCAAATGAGCACCACATGGTTTGCATTATCTGTTGACTTGCATTCTTTTGTCTCTCAGTCATGTTTGCAATTAGAGGTTGGTGCATATTTCAGAGAGCCTCAATTCAAATGAAGGCATCAATAACAGATAAAATATTAATATTAAATATAGAATAATGGAACAAATACCGAGTAAAGTTTGTTCAATACCGTGTTCCAAGGATAAGAAGGATGTTCCTAATGATTAGGAAGAAAGCATTCCACCCGGAAACATTTGCTGGATGGACACATCTACATTTAGGAATTCAAAACAAGCTGAGGCACCAGGGAGAAACCAACAGTTGTCTTCCTGCAACAAGTGACATGGACCCTCAATCCAACCACTGAAACCTTCCAAACATTCTGGTAGCTGAGCACTGCCCTGTTTGCTACACAAATATTTATCCTCCGTAAGATTCCGGGACAGGAACAAAATTATTTCAAACCAAATGAAGTAAAGGAACAATTGAAGCACGTGATCTTGGCCGGGCCCTGTTAAACTTCGGAACAAACATTTTCCTCTGTAATATCGCACCCTCGATTGAAGGGATATGGAGCAAAAGTAATAAGATTGTATAAATCAACTCGGATATAATGAGATGTTTGATTAGAAAAAATAAATTCGATATGAGATCAATTGCAAAATTACATCATCTTCATGTGGTAAAGTATATTAGGAACCGAAGTCCAAATCGTCATGTGAACCTTGTGAATTAAGGCAAACTAGGCATGGATTCTGCAGAAACTATTTTTTCAAAAGGGTAGTGAGCAATTTAATGAAAGGGGAGAAAAAAAGAAACATGTTTATTAAAAGAGAAGCAAATTGTGATTCATTAGTTTACTCGTTTAAAAAGGGGACAGAGGTCGGATGGTGGATGGGCCTCTTATGCCTTTGCATGGATGCACGGTGCTAGGCCATTTTATGATTCCATTGTTACATCAGTCTCGCTGCAGCGTTCCATTTCTCTGAAATAGACACCCGGGGTGCTGCTGCGTCACAGCGCAGTTTAACTTTCCAGGCAGGCTCACTGCAGCCACGGCAGTTTCTGTAGTGCAGTGGTTATCACATTCACTTAACAGGCGAAAAGTCGCCGGTTCGGAAATGGGTAGAAACGTTATTAAAACTTACTCATTCAATACTGAGGGTGATTTGCTTAGCTGAATCTACCAAGTCCCAGGCGTATTGCATTTTCTCTCAGCGAGGGCGCTCTGAAATTTCATGACACACTTGAGTGGAATTAGATGCTGGTACTTCACTGCGCTCAGATATTAGCAGTTTGTTCAGTCAACAATTAATGGGTCTTTCGACACAGATTAACACAGTTACCCACCATGTCAAAGATAATGTGTGCTCGTAACGACAGACAAAGAGCGATCAGATCTAATTAACGCATCATTCTCAAATCTGGAAAAACTCAGCAGGTCTGGCAGCATCGGCGGAGAAGAAAAGAGTTGATGTTTCGAGTCCTCATGACCCTTCAACAGAACTGGGTGAATCCAAGGAAGGGGTGAAATATGTTGAAGGGTCATGAGGACTCGAAACGTCAACTCTTTTCTTCTCGGCCGATGCTGCCAGACCTGCTGAGTTTTTCCAGGTAATTCTGTTTTTGTTTTGGATTTCCAGCATCCGCAGCTTTTTTGTTTTTATCATTCTCAAATCTGTTGCCTGCAAAATTCTTTTGATTTTGTTGAAATGCTGACTGATGCGCTAAATCTCAAATCAGGCCCATATCAAGTGCATTACCTGGTGTCTGGCATTCTTTTGTTTGCCTGTCACATTTGCAATTCGATGTTGTACATTTCAGAGAGTCTCAAGTCAACCGAGGGCATTAATATAAAAAAAATTAATACTGAATCTTGAATAATGGAAAGCGCGAGAGGAGTCGGGAGTTGAAGAGAAGCGCGAGAGGAGCTGGGAGTTGAAGAGAAGCGCGAGAGGAGCTGGGAGTTGAGGAGAAGCGCGAGAGGAGCTGGGAGTTGAAGAGAAGCGCGAGAGGAGTCGGGAGTTGAAGAGAAGCGCGAGAGGAGCTGGGAGTTGAAGAGAAGCGCGAGAGGAGCTGGGAGTTGAGGAGAAGCGCGAGAGGAGCTGGGAGTTGAAGACAAACACGAGAGCAGCCGTCAGTTGAAGAGAAGCGCGAGAGGAGCTGGCAGTTGAAGAGAAGCGCGAGAGGAGTCGGGAGCTGAAGAGAAGCGCGAGAGGAGTCGGGAGCTGAAGAGAAGCGCGAGAGGAGCTGGCAGTTGAAGAGAAGCGCGAGAGGAGTCGGGAGCTGAAGAGAAGCGCGAGAGCAGCCGGCAGTTGAAGAGAAGCATGAGAGGAGTCGGGAGCTGAAGAGAAGCGCGAGAGCAGCCGGCAGTTGAAGAGAAACACGAGAGGAGTTGGGAGCTGAAGAGAAGCGCGAGAGGAGTCGGGAGCTGAAGAGAAGCGCGAGAGCAGCCGGCAGTTGAAGAGAAACACGAGAGGAGTTGGGAGTTGAAGAGAAACACGAGAGGAGTTGGGAGTTGAAGAGAAACACGAGAGGAGTTGGGAGTTGAAGAGAAACACGAGAGGAGTTGGGAGTTGAAGAGAAACACGAGAGGAGTTGGGAGTTGAAGAGAAGCGCGAGAGGAGTTGGGAGTTGAAGAGAAACACGAGAGGAGTTGGGAGTTGAAGAGAAACACGAGAGGAGTTGGGAGTTGAAGAGAAACACGAGAGGAGTTGGGAGTTGAAGAGAAACACGAGAGGAGTTGGGAGTTGAAGAGAAGCGCGAGAGGAGTTGGGAGTTGAAGAGAAGCGCGAGAGGAGTTGGGAGTTGAAGAGAAACACGAGAGGAGTTGGGAGTTGAAGAGAAACACGAGAGGAGTTGGGAGTTGAAGAGAAACACGAGAGGAGTTGGGAGTTGAAGAGAAACACGAGAGCAGCCGGCAGTTGAAGAGAAGCGCGAGAGGGGCTGGGAGTTGAAGAGAAACACGAGAGGAGCTGGGAGTTGAAGAGAAGCCAGCGATGTCCACATCCCATGAATGAATTAAAAAAAAGGATTTGGACAGATTTAGTGAGTGAGCAAGAACATGGCAGATCGAATATAACGTGGAAAAATGTGAAGTCATCCACTTTGGTAGAAGGAACAGATGTGTAGAGCATTTCCTAAATGGTAAGAGATCAGAAAATGTAGATGTACAAAGGAACCTGGCTTTCCTTGTCCATAAGTCACTGAAAGCTAACATGCAGATGCAGCTAATGGAATGTTAGCCTTTATTGCAAGAGGGTTTGAGTACAGGAATAGTGAAGTCTTGCTTCATTTATATAGAACCTTAGTTAGACTGTACCTGGAGTAGTGTGTGCAGTTTTAGCCCCTTACCTCAGGAAGGATATTATTGCCATTGAGGGAGTGTGACGACGGTTCACCAGACTTGTTCTGGGGATGGCGGGACTGTCTTATGAGGAGAACTTGGGGAAACTGGGCCTGTATTCTCTACAGTTTCGCAGAATGAGAGGTGATCTCATTTAAACCTACAAAATACTGAAAGGAAGTAGACAGGGTAGATGCAGGTAAGATGTTTCTCCTGATAGGGGAGTCTAGAACTAGGGACACAATTTCAAAATAAGGGCGAAGCCACTTAGGACTGAAATGAGGAGAAATTTCTTTACTCGGATGGTTGTGAATCTTTGGAATTCTCTACTTCGAGGGCCGTGAAAGCTCAGTCATTGAGTATGTTTCAGGTAGAGATTGATGGATTTCTGATTAATAATAACATAAAGAGTTATGGGGATAGCGCAGGTCAAAGGCATTTAAGTATTCGATCAGCCATGATCGCATTGAATGGTGGAGCAGGCTGGACGGGCTGAATGGTCTTCTCCTGTTCCTATCCTGACTACTAGTGACTGCTTCTGTAGACTGACAGTGTACCAGAAGCAGAAGTAGGTTTTCAGGAGTATCTGAAAGAAGGAGATAGAGAAGTGGAGAAGGTTAGGGAGGTAATTCCACAGCTTATGTTCTTGGCCATTGCAGATGGGGCCACCAAATATGGAGCAAATAAAATCAGGAATGCCCAGGAAGCCAGAATTAGAAGAGCGCAGATATCTTGGAGGTAACAAAGGGATGGGTGATGGTTTCAGCAGCAGATGAGCTGAGGCCGGGGTGGAGTCTGGCAATGTCACTGAGGTGGAATCAGTCTTGACGATGAGGCTGATATATGGTTGGGAGCTTGTCCTGGGGTAAAATATGACACCAACGGTTCAGACTCAGACTGTTGTCAAGGAGAGGGCTGGAGTCAGTGTCAGGGTTGATAATGGGGACTGAAGGCAATGGCTTCAGTCCTTCCAATGTTTAAATGGAGGAAATTTCTGTTCATCTGGATGTCTTTCACGTCAAGACAGAGTGTGACTTGGAGGGGAGATTGAAGGTGATGCTGTTCACATACACCTGTTACCCTGTTCCTCTAGGTGGTGGAGATTGAGCATTTTGGAAAGTCTGTCAAAGTTCTGGTCAAGTTGCAGAAATAGAAAATCCCTCTCCTTCTCTGCACCTGATCCCAATTCTCTCTCACTCTCCTCTCCACATTGGCGGCAGTCTTGTGTAGGCCTGGACTGGGTGGCAGGTTCCCTTCCCTGAAGGACATGAGTGAACCTATTGGGTTTTTACGACAATCCTGCAGTTTTCATGGTCACTTTTTCCTCATGCCGGTCCACAATTTACCAGATTCATTCAGCTCAATTTCACAACCTGCCTTAGTGTTTGTGTGGGGTCTCTCTCATTCTCTTTTTTCTGTTTTAAATTGATTTCACAGGGTGTTAGAAGGAGAAGATTTGCATCAGGGAACTGAGACGAAGCATCATATCAGGATCTGACGGAGTCACACAGTTTATCGTAACTTGAGTATCATTGGATTTTGAACATGGAAGGAAAAAGCACCATTCACAGTGGAGAGAAACTGTATACATGTTCTGTGTGTGGACGAGGCTTCAGCCAATCATCTGGCTTGTCAAGACACAAGCGCATTCACACGAGGGAGAAACCATGGAAATGTGGTGACTGAGAGGAGGCATTTGGTTACCCGTCTGAATCGGAGACTCATCGATGTACTCACACTGGAGACAGACCATTCATCTGCTGCATATGTGGGAAAGGATTTACTCGATCATCGAACTTGCTGAGACACCAGCGAGTTCACACTGGAGAGAGGCTGTTCACCTGCTCTGTGTTTGGGAAAGGATTCACCGGTTCCTCCAACCTGCTGAAACATCAGCGAGTTCACACTGGGGAGAAACCATTCTGCTGTTCAGAGTGTGGGAGGGGATTCACCCATTTATCCACCCTGTTGAGACACCAGCGAGTTTACACTGACAAAAGACCTTTTAAATGTCTGGACTGCGGGAAGTGCTATAAATGTTCTGGGAAACTGATGTCCCATCATGTGTTCACATGATGAGAGACCTTTTAAATGCCCACAATGTGGGAAGTCCTATAAAAGTTCCTGGGAACTAATGTCCCATCCCATGTTCACACTGATGAGAGACCATTTGGGTGCTCTCACTGCGGGACTGGGTTCAAGTGATCATCTGGACTCATTATACACCAGCAGCTTCACACTGGGGCGAGGCCATTCACCTGCTCTAAATGTGGGGAGGGATTCATTCAATCATCCACCCTGCTGAAACACCAGCGAGTTCACACTGACGAGAGACCTTTTAAATGCCAAGACTGCCGGAAATGCTATAAAACTTCCTGGGAATTGAAATCCCATCAACATGTTCACACTGATGAGAGACCGTTCAGGTGCTCTCACTGTGGAACTAGGTTCGGGAAATCATCTTGACTCACTTTCCACCAGCGAACTCATACCGGGGAGTGGCCGTTCACCTGATCCGAGTGCGGGAAGGGATTTACTCAGTCATCTGACCTACTGATACACCAATGAGTTCACACTAGGGAGAGACCTTTCACTTGCCCCAAGTGTGGGAAAGGATTTATTAATTCAACGAACCTGCTGAGACACCAGAAGGTTCACACTGGGGAAAGGCAATTCACCTGTACTGAATGTGGGAAGGAATTCATTCGGTCATCCAACCTGTTGAAACACCAACGAGTTCAGACGAGGGAGAGGCCTTTCACCTCCTCTGAGTGAGGGAAGAAATTCACTCAGTCATCCTATTGGAACACACGCATGTTCATACTGATGGAAGGCCTTTTAAATGCCCAGATTGCAGGAAGTGTTATGCCGGTTCCCAGGAACTGAGGTTCCTTCAACTTGTTCTCACTGACGACAGACCACTCAGCTGTTTTCACTGCGGGAGTGTGTTCACTATTCACTTGAACTCATTACACTAGCAAATTTACACTGGGGAGAGGTCGTGTACCTGTTTGAATGTGGGAATGGATTTGTTTTTTTGTCCCATGTCCTGTGTCACCAGTGAATATGACTGTCACATCCAAGACTGAACTCCGACCTGTTTCTGCCGATGTTAATAAACTCAAGCCCAACTATAGTTGGTAATATTATGGATAAAACTCAAAAAAAATCAGCTTTTGTTAAACACAGTCTTTTGCGACTTTTTTTAATATCTCTTAACACAAGTTAGTTCCTTTTGAAGTGCTCTCCTTTTCCCCTGTCTCCTGCACCCTCACTTCTTTTAGAAACTTAATGAAACAGGTTCATTGCCAAGATTGCAGGATGCGGATGCTAGGAGAAAGACATTGATAATTTTTATTTTACAATCCCTATGTCAGCAGAACCTCACCCTCACTTGCCCAGATTGAGACAGAGATTAGCTGAGATCCCGTCGCTAATGGTGGCCTGATTACCCATAATTCCATGCTAAGACGAAACTGCTCTATCTGCCGCAGGTTGGCTGGATGGATCGCGCATTCTCAGAGGGTCCTGGTCTCTTTGAGGTTGTTGCCGGAGAGAAGCCAGAAGTGGCAGATAGTGAGAGTGGAGAATGTTCATTGTTTAATATTCGGCTCTGGGGCCGCACTCAGGATTTGTAAACCCCACTCACACCCGCCCAGGGTTTATTAACCTGCAACAAAAACAGAAATACCTGGAAAAACTCAGCAGGTCTGGCAGCATCGGCGGAGAAGAGCAAAGTTGATGTTTCGAGTCCTCATGACCCTTCAACAGAATTAAGTAGAAATAGGAAAGGGGTGAAATATAAGCTGGTTTAAGGTGGGGGGCAAGAAGAGGGGGGGTCGTTGGGACAAGCAAGCAGTGATAGGAGGAGATAACCAAAAGATGTCACAGACAAGAGAACAAAGAGTTGTTGAAGGCAGTGATATTATCTAAAAGAATGTACTAATTAAGAATGGAGAGCAGGACAAGCAAGGTAGCTCTAGTGGGGGTGGGATGAAATAAACCATGGGTGGAATACATTTAAAAATAATGGAAATAGGTGGGAAAAGAAAAATCTATATAAATTATTGGAAAAAAACAAAAGGGAGGGGGAAGAAACGGAAACAGGGTGGGGATGGAGGAGGAAGTACAAGATCTAAAATTGTGGAACTCAATATTCAGTCTGGAAGGCTGTAAAGTGCTTAGTTGGAAGATGAGGTGCTGTTCCTCCAGTTTGCGCTGGGCTTCACTGGAACAATGTAGCAAGCCAAGGACAGACATGTGGGCAAGATAGCAGGGTGGAGTGTTAAACTGGCAAGCGACAGGGAGGTCTGTGTCATGCTTGCGGACAGAACGAAGGTGTTCTGCAAAGCAGTCACCCAGTTTGCGTTTGGTCTCTCCAATGTGGAGGAAACCGCATTGGGAGCAACAAATTCAGTAGACTAAATTGGGGGAAATACAAGTGAAATGCTGCTTCACTTGAAAGGAGTGTTTGAGCACCTTGGACGGTGACAAGAGAGGAAGTGAAGGGGCAGGTGTTGCATCTTTTGCATATGCATGGGGAGGTGCCGTAGGTGGGGGTTGAGGAGGAGGGGGTGACGGAGGAGTGGACCAAGGTGTCACGGAGGGAATGATCCTTACGGAATGCTACCGGGGGGTGGGGGGGGGGGGGGGGGGGGGGGGTGAAGGGAAGGTGGTGGCATCATGCTGGAGTTGACGGAAATGGTGGAGGATGATCCTTTGAATGCGGAGGCTGGTGGGGTGATAAGTGAGGACAAGGGGGACCCTATCATGTTTCTGGGAGGGAGGAGAAGGCGTGAGGGCGGATGCGCGGGAGATGGGCCGGACGTGGTTGGGGGCCCTGTCAACGACCGTGGGTGGAAAACCTCCATTAAGGAAGAAGGAGGACATGTCAGAGGAACTGTTTTTGAAGGTAGCATCATCAGAACAGATGCAACGGAGGCGAAGGAACTGAGAGAATGGGATGGAGGCCTTACAGGAAGCGGGGTGTGAGGAGCTGTAGTCGAGGTAGCTGTGGGAGTCGGTAGGCTTGTAATGGATATTGGTGGACAGTCTATCACCAGAAATTGAGACAGAGAGATCAAGAAAGGGAAGGGAAGTGTCAGAGATTGACCATGTGAAAATGATGGAGGGGTGGAGAATGGAAGCAAAATTAATAAATTTTTCTAAGTCCCGACGAGAGCATGAAGCAGCACCGAAGTAATCATCAATGTAGCGGAGAAAGAGTTGTGGGAGGGGGCTGGAGTACGACTGAAACAAGGAATGTTCCGCATAGCCCATAAAGAGACAGGCATAGCTGGGGACCATGCAGGTACCCATAGCCACACCTTTTATTTGGAGGAAGTGAGAGGAGTTAAAGGAGAAATTGTTCAGTGTGAGAACAAGTTCAGCCAGACGGAGGAGAGTAGTGGTGGATGGGGATTGTTCGGGCCTCTGCTCGAGGAAGAAGCTGAGAGCCCTCAGACCATCCTGGTGGGGGATGGAGGTGTCGAGGGATTGGACGTCCATAGTGAAGAGGAAGCGGTTGGGGCCAGGGAACTGGAAATTGTTGATGTGATGTAAGGTGTCAGAGGATTCACGGATGTAGGTGGGAAGGGACTGGACAAGTGAAGAGAGAAGGGAGTCAAGATAGTGAGAAATGAGTTCCTTGGGGCAGGAACAGGCTGACACGAAATGTCTGCCGGGACAGTCCTGTTTGTGGATTTTGGGTAGGAGGTAGAAGTGGGCTGTCCGAGGTTGGGCGACTATCAGGTTGGAAGCTGTGGAAGGAAGATCTCCAGAGGAGATGAGGTCAGTGACAGTCCTGGAAACAATCGCTTGATGTTCAGTGGTGGGGTCATGGTCCAGGGAGAGGTAGAAGGAAGTGTCTGCGATTTGACGCTCAGCCTCCGCAACTTAGAGGTCTGTGCGCCAGACAACAGCAGCACCACCCTTGTCAGTGGGTTTGATGACAATGTTAGCGTTGGACCTGCGAGAACGGAATGCAATAAGTTCAGAGAGAGACAGGTTAGAATGGGTGAGAGGAGCAGAGAAATTGAGACGACTAATGTCACGCCAACAGTTCTCAATGAAAAGATCAAGAGAAGATAAGAATCCAGAGGGAGGGGTCCAGGTGGAGGGAGAATATTGGATGTGGGTAAAAGGATCCGTTGAACGGGGAGAGGACTCCTGCCCAAAGAAGTGAGCATGGAGACGAAGGCGGCGGAAGAAGAGTTCAGCATCGTGCCAAGCCCAAAATTCATTGAGATGAGGGTGTAAGGGTATGAAACTAAGTCATTTGCTGAGCACTGAACGTTCAGCGTCAGAGAGGGGAAGGTCAGGGGGTATAGTGAATACACAGCCGGGGCTGGTATTGGAAGATGGGGTGGGGACGGAAGGACAGGCAGGGGTGGAGGGTCCTAGATGGGTGTTGGTATTGATGAGTTGTTATTAACTCGCTCCTGATAGTGACCTCTCACCTGACACCTCACAATGTCTGGCTGATTGACGGCTGAGCTGGACCAATAGGAAGAGGTGCAGGCTTGGAGGACCCAGCGGGAATGGCTGGTCCTCCAACTAATCGGAACAAATTTCTATCCTGTATTTAAAGTGAAGAGCTTTCTGAGCTCTTTTTACAGGGAGTTAGAAGGGGAGGATTTACAGGTGGGAAAATCATAAAAAACATCACACTGAGACCTGACAGAGTCACTCGATTCATCAGGACCTCAATATCATCAGCCTTTGAATGTGGAAGGAAAAGGACAGTGTTCTGTCTGTGAGAGAACATTTCAAACATCAGTGTCTCTGGAAAAGCATTAAGACATTCACACACTCCTGAGTGAGAGTGTGAACTGACTGGAAAGAACTTTAACCAGTTACACAGCTAAAATAAAATCACACCATTCACACTGGAGAGAAGCTGTACACATATTGTGTGTGTGAATGAGGCTGCAACTGATTGTCCAATCTGAAGAAACACAAGGACACTGACACCATGGAGAAACCATGGAAATGCGGGTACTGTGTGAAGAAATGCAGATCTCCATCTGAGCTGGAAATTCATTGACTTAGTTACACTGGGGAGAGACCATTCACCTGTTCGGTGTGTGGGAAGGGATTTACTCAGTTATCCACCCTGTTGACACACGAGTGCATTCGCACTGGGGAGAGGCCGTTCACCTGCTCCAAGTGTGGTAAGGGATTCATTAATTCAACTAACCTGGTGAGGCATCAGTGAGTTCACTGGAGAGAGGCCATTTGCCTGCTCCGGCTGTGAGAAAGGATTCACTTGTTCAACTGACCTGCAGAAACATCAATAAATTCACACTGGGGAGTGGCTATTTACCTGCTCTGAGTGTGGGATAGCATTCACTCATTCATCAGACCTGCTGAGACACCAACACTTTCACAATAGGGACAGGCCATTCACCTGCTCCAGGTGTGGGAAGGGATTCACTCATTCATCCTACCTACAGAAACACCAACAAATTCAAAATGGGGAGAGGCGGTTAATCTGTTCCATGTATGGGAAGGGATTCACTCACTCCTCCACCCTGCTGAGACACCAGCAAGATCACAAGTTACTACAGTGATTGGACTTTGCTGTGAAGCATATTCAGGACTGAAATATGTTCATTGGGTTCTGTTTCTGCTGATGTTAATCAACTCCAGTCCTGTAATTGGAGCTAATTTTCTGCATAAAAGTCAAAGAAAACCACTTTGTATTAAACACAGCCTGTTGAGCCTTTTTTATATCTCTAAACTAAGTTAATTCCTTTTAAAATGTTCTCTCTCTCTGCTCTCTCCTCTATCCTCATCTCCAACTAGCCTGAGGAGCTCATGGAGCTTCTTTGTCACCAAGATTGAGGCAATCTGATCAGTTGACTCTGCTCCTTTCCTCCCTTCTACTAGCCCACTGATCCAAACTGCCTCTAAAACTGCCCCTTGCCAAGCCCTGAACTCACGTCTTTCTCCAGTTTCTTTCCAATCTCCTCTCATGCCCTCTCAGTGCTCACCTTGTCTATGAGACCCATCTCCTGCTCCATCAGCCCTTTTCCTACTCAACTGTTGACCATCCAACTTTTCCATGTTTGGTGACTTTGTTAAAAGAACCACTATCCTATTTCAGTGATCGAACAAGGTTGTGTAATTTGTTACGAAAGTATAATAATTTTCACAATATTTTGCTGGTTTGTTGTAAGGTAGGCATATGTGTGTGAGGGTAGATGGTCCTGTCTATGTGATTTTATTACATTTGGAGTCAGGTAGACTGCAAGCTTGAAATTATCAGAATAAGCTAGGTGTCAAAATGTACTTGAAATGCTATTGAGTAAACATATTTGCTATTTTAGCATGTAAAATGTGAAGGGAATTTGTATTTTTAGGTATGTGAAGGGATTGTTTGGATTTAAAAGGGATGTCAGTCTGTTTGCTACCAGCCAGAGAAGCCAGGCTAAGGAGTGAGTTTATTTTTCTCAAAGGTTACTGACAATATTGGCAACATGAAAGTTTTTATATTATGGGAAAGGTATAGTTGCAAAGACATATGGAACATTGGAACTTTCATCCTAAAGAGAAAGAAATGTATATAAGGAAGGCGCTGATAAGAAGTGCCTGAAGCATTCTGGGAGAAGACCGCAGACTCTGTGACTCAGGAGGGAATCGAGGAGAAGGTCCCTTGCACTCATCAGGAGGAAGAGCATCCAACTGAAGGTGCTGGTGAGAAGTGACTGAAGCATTCTGGGAGAAGTCACACTTCTAGTGAGAGATGCAGTGGTTTCTGTCGAGGTTCATCCCGAGCAGTTCTGTGACACAGGAATCTGTGCTCCACTGGCTGAACCAGGGACACATACCGAGACAAACATCAACTGCAGCTGGAGGATCATCAACTTGGTGAAAGATGCTCTTTGGTCTGTCTGAAACTTGGTCTTCTAGCGCAAAGAGTTGTCCCCGACCGAGTGTTGCAGACTGGCACATTCTAAGATGACTACGTGCTGAGGGATGCACTAAAGCTTGGGGCAGCCGCTGCAAAGCGCAATGGAGAAAGGTTGCTGTCTAAGACCTTTCTGCCATAATGCACTGAGGGGCTGGGAACTGTTTAGAGCCCCTCGGGCTGTACAGCTCAAAATGAATATATGCATTGAATACTAATTGTATTATAATTGTATTGAAGCAGCTCAGAGTGCAACATGATGTATGTTGATAACTCCAATACCATTGTCTGTTTGTCTGTAATGACCATATTGAAATGATTGTAATATTCATTGACTGTATCGATGCACCTCGTGATCCTTGTGTAAAAGTTTGATCTGATTGTAATTTTTGTGATAGCGATTTTTAATTGTTTTGTAATGTTCTTACAGATATTTTATGAATAAAGTATATTTTTCAAAAAAAAATTCTGGGAGAAGTCACAGCAGACACCGTGACTCAGGAGGGAATCGAGGAGAAGGACGCTGGTGCTGAACAGGAGGAAGAGCATCCAACAAAGGGCGCTGGTGAGAAGAGACTGAAGCATTCTGGGAGAAGTTCAAGGTCATCGCCAATCAGGTCAATTCCGTTCTGGAATTGGTGATCCACCCTGACCAGACATGCGCTGTGCCCGGCAGTAAGATCTCTGACAGCCTCGCGGTACTCAGGGATACGATTGCCTATGTGCAGGACAGGGGTGTGGACACCTGCCTCATCAGCCTGGATCAGGAGAAGGCCTTTGACAGAATATCACACACCTACATGCTGAATGTGCTCTCCAAAATGGGGTTTGGGGATGGAATTCGCAATTGGATCCAAATGCTCTACATTAACATCAGTAGTGCAGTCTCAATCAATGGGTGAGAATCAGATAGCTTTCCTATTAAATCTGGAGTCAGGCAGGGCTGCCCTCTCTCCCCGTCCTGTTTGGGTGTTTCATAGAACCCTTTGCTGAGTCCATCAGGAAGGATCCGGGCATAAGAGGAGTGATGATCCCAGGCAGTGGAGGCAGTCAGGTCAAAGACTCCCTGTACATGGAAGATGTCGCCATCTTCTGCTCGGATCTGCTGTTGGTTCGCAGAATGATCCTGTGCATCTGTGACCAGTTCATGCTGGCCAAGGTAAATCGTGGGAAGAGCGATGCCATGTTCTTTGGGAACTGGGCTGACCGATCCTTTGACCCCTTCACCGTCAGGGCTTATGGCCTGAAGGTGCTGGAGATATGGTTTGGAGGGACTGGGGAATGCGTTAGGAACTGGAAGGAGCGAGTGACTGTGGTGCAAAGAAAACTGGACATGTGGGAGCAACGCTCCCTCTCCATTGTGGGTAAGAACCTGGTTATCAGGTGTGAGGCACTCTCACTGTTGCTGTACGTGGCGCAGGTCTGTCCCATTCCAGACTCCTGCGCAATGGCGATCACCCGATCTTTCGCTTTATCTGGAGGTTGAAAATGGATTGTCCACAGGGACACGATGTACAAGCCTCTAGATAAGGGGGGAAAATACATGCCCAACATCGCCCTCATACTGATGGCCACCTTTGTGTGCGGCTGCATCAAGCTGTGCGTAGATCCTCAGTATGCAAACACCAAGTGTCACTGTGCTGAGGTTCTACCTGTCCCTGGTGTTGCGAAGAATGGGTCTGGCCACGCTGCCACTGAACGCTCCAAGTAGTTGGACCGTGCCAAACCATCTGTCTCTCGTGGAAAAATTTATGCAGATAAATACCACAAGTCCATCAGGCAGTGGTCAGCATGTAACGTCTTGGTGGCCTTGCGGGAAAAGGAGAGGGTGGATCCTGTGGGATGCCTCATCGCCAGAACTTTCCAACAAGCACCAAGATGTAGTTTGGCTGGTGGTGAGAAAGGCCCTCCCTGTCAGATCCTTCCAACACACCAGGAGTCTCACCCCCTCGGCACGTTGCCCTCGAGGTGGCTGTGGTGGGGATGAGACCGTTGTTCACCTCCTTGTGGATTGTGCCTTTGCAAAGAAGGTCTGGAGAGAGATGCAGTGTGTCCTGCCTATCTCCCGTGCATTCGCCCTCACACCTTCCGCTCCCTCCCAGAAACATGTTAGGGTCCCCCTTGTCTTCACTTATCACCCCACCAGCCTCCACATTCAAAGGATCATCCTAGGCCATTTCAGCCAACTCCAGCATGATGCCACCATCAAACACATCTTCCCTTCAACCCCCCCAGGTGGCATTCTGTAGGGATCGTTCCCTCCGGGACACCCTGGTCCACTCCTCCATCACCCGCTACACCTCAACCCCTCCCACGGCACCTTCCCATGCAACCGCAGAAGGTGCAACACCTGCCCCTTTACCTCCCCTCTCCTCATCGTCCAAGGGCCCAAACACTCCTTTCAAGCGAAGCAGCATTTCACTTGCACTTCCCTCAATTTAGTCTACTGCATTTGCCGCTCCCAATGTGGTTTCCTCTACATTGGAGAGATCAAATGCAGACTGGGTGACCACTTTGTGGAACACCTTCGGTCTGTCTGCAAGAATGACCCAGACCTCCCTGTCGCTTGCCATTTCAATACTCCACCTTGCTCTCATGCCCACATGTCCGTCCTTGGCCTGCTGTATTGTTCCAGTGAATCTCAATGCAAACTGGAGGAACAGCACCTCTTCTTCCAACCAGGCATTTTATAGCCTTCCGGATTGAATATTGAGTTCAACAATTTTACATCATGAACTCTCTCCTCCATCCCCACCCCCTTTCAATCCCCCTTTTTTCCAATAATTTATATAGATTTTTCTTTTCCCACCTATTTCCATTATTTTTAAATGTATTTCCATCCATTGTTTTATCTTTGCCTTTTAGCCTATTTTGATCCCTTCCCCCCACCCCACCCCCACTAGGGTACCTTTATTATCACATTCCTTAGATAATATCACCAGCTTCAACACCTCTTTGTCCTTTTGTCTATGACATCTTTTGGTTATCTCCACCTATCGCTGGCCCTCTATCCAGCTCTACCTGTCCCACCTCCCCTTAAACCAGCTTATATTTCACCTCTTTTCTATTTTTCCTTAGTTCTGTTGAAGAGTCATATGGACTCGAAACGTTAACTGTGTTCCTCTCCGCAGATGCTTTCAGACCTGCTAAGTTTTTCCAGGTATTTTTGTTTTTGTTTTGGATTTCCAGCATCCGCAGTTTTTTGCTTTTATCTGCAATGGTTTCTGTCGAGGTTCATCCCGAGCTGTTCTGTGACACAGGACTCTGTGCAGTATGGGCTGAACCAGGGACATACACCAAGACAAACATCAACTGCAGCTGGAGGATCATCAACTCGGTGAAAGACGCTCTTTGGTCTGCCTGAAACTTGTTGGTCTTCCAGCACAGAGAGTTGTTCCTGACCGAGTGCTGCAGACTGGCACATTCCAAAGTCCAGGACTACATGCTGAGGGATGCACTAAAGCTTGGGGCAGCTGCCGCAAAGGCACAATGGGGAAAGGTCACTGTCTAAGACCTTTCTGCCATAGTGCACCAAGGGGCTGGGAACTTTTGAAGGCCCCTCGTGCTGTACAGCTCAAAATGAATGTATGCATTGAATACTAATTGTATTATAATTGTATTGAAGCAGCTCAGAGTGCAACATGATGTATTTTGATAACTCCAATACCATTGTCTGATTGTCTGCATTGGCCGTATTGAAATGATTGTAATATTCATTGATTGTATTGATGCACCTCATGATCCATGTGTAAAAGTTGAATCTGATTGTACTTTTGTGATGGTGATTTTGAAATGTTTTGGAATGTTCTTCCAGATATTTTATAAATAAAGTACATTTTTCAAAAAAAAGTTAGTCATGGTTCCACACTTCTCCCTTCCAAACTGAACATGAAAATGATCATAATTACCTGGAAAAACTCAGCAGGTCTGGCAGCATCGGCGGAGAAGAAATGAGTTGACGTTTCGAGTCCTCATGACCCTTGGACAGAACTTGAGTTCGAGTCCAAGAAAGAGTTGAAATGTAAGCTTAAGGTCTGTGGTGGGGGCGGTGGGTGGTGGTGGTGGGGGGGGCGGGGGGGGGGGGGGTGCGTGGAGAGAGAGAAAGAGAGAAGTGGAGGGGGGTGTGTGGTTGTAGGGACAAACAAGCAGTGATACAAGCAGATCATCAAAAGATGTCAACAACAATAGAACAAAAGAACACATAGGTGTTAAAGTTGGTGATATTATCTAAACGAATGTGTTAATTAAGAATGAATGGTAGGGCACTCAGGGTATAGCTCTAGTGGGGGTGGAGGGAGCATAAAAGATTTTAAAATATTTAAAAATAATGGAAATAGGTGGGAAAATAAAAATCTATATAATTTATTGGGAAAAAAAGGAAGGGGGAAACAGAAAGGGGGTGGGGATGGAGGAGGGAGCTCAAGACCTAAAGTTGTTGAATTCAATATTCAGTCCGGAAGGTTGTAAAGTGTCTAGTCGGAAGATGAGGTGTTGTTCCTCCAGTTTGCGCTGGGCTTCACTGGAACAATGCAGCAAGCCAAGGACAGACACGTGGGCAAGAGAGCAGGGTGGAGTGTTAAAATGGCAAGTGACAGGGAGGTTTGGGTCATTCTTGCGGACAGACCACAGGTGTTCTGCGAAGCGGTCGCCCAGTTTACGTTTGGTCTCTCCAATGTAGAGGAGACCACATTGGGAGCAACGAATGC
The DNA here is from genome assembly GCF_017639515.1 of Carcharodon carcharias. Classification (NCBI taxonomy): domain Eukaryota; kingdom Metazoa; phylum Chordata; class Chondrichthyes; order Lamniformes; family Lamnidae; genus Carcharodon; species Carcharodon carcharias. The sequence goes on from NC_054493.1 coordinate 14,182,565, forward strand.
AGTAGACTAAGTTGGGGGAAATGCAAGTGAAATGCTGCTTCACTTGAAAGGAGTGTTTGGGCCCTTGGACGGTGAGGAGAGAGGAAGTGAAGGGGCAGGTGTTGCATCTTTTGTGTGGGCATGGGGTGATGCCACAGGAGGGGGTTGAGGAGTAGGGGGTGATGGAGGAGTGGACCAGGGTGTCCCGGAGGGAGCGATCCCTACGGAATGCCGATAGGGGGGGTGAAGGGAAGATGTGTTTGGTGGTGGCATCATGCTGGAGTTGGCGGAAATGGCAGAGGATGATCCTTTAAATGCGGAGGCTGGTGGGGTGATAAGTGAGGACAAGGGGGACCCTATCATGTTTCTGGGAGGGAGGAGTAGGCGTGACGGTGGATGCACGGGAGATGGGCTGGACGTGGTTGAGGGCCCTGTCAACGACCGTGGGTGGAAAACCTCGGTTAAGGAAGAAGGAGGACACGTCAGAGGAACTGTTTTTGAAGGTAGCATCATCGGAACAGATGCGACGGAGGCGAAGGAACTGAGAGAATGGGATGGAGGCCTTACAGGAAGCGGGGTGTGAGGAGCTGTAGTCGAGGTAGCTGTGGGAGTCAGTGGGTTTGTAATGGATATTGGTGGACAGTCTATCACCAGAGATTGAGACAGAGAGGTCAAGGAAGGGAAGGGAAGTGTCAGAGATGGACCACGTGAAAATGATGGAGGGGTGGAGATTGGAAGCAAAATTAATAAATTTTTCTAAGTCCCGACGAGAGCATGAAGCTGCACCGAAGTAATCATCGATGTACCGGAGAAAGAGTTGTGGAAGGGGGCCGGAGTAGGTCTGGAACAAGTAATGTTCCACATACCCCATAAAGAGACAGGCATAGCTGGGGCCCATGCAGGTACCCATAGCCACACCTTTTATTTGGAGGAAGTGAGAGGAGTTGAAGGAGAAATTGTTCAGCGTGAGAACAAGTTCAGCCAGACGGAGGAGAGTAGTGGTGGATGGGGATTGTTCGGGCCTCTGTTCGAGGAAGAAGCTAAGGGCCCTCAGACCATCCTGGTGGGGGATGGAGGTGTAGAGGGATTGGACGTCCATGGTGAAAAGGAAGCGGTTGGGGCCAGGGAACTGGAAATTGTTGATGTGACGTAATGTGTCAGAGGAATCACGGACATAGGTGGGAAGGGACTGGACAAGGGGAGAGAGAAGGGAGTCAAGATAACGAGAAATGAGTTCTGTGGGGCAGGAGCAAGCTGAGACGATCGGTCTACCGGGGCAGTTCTGTTTGTGGATTTTGGGTAGGAGATAGAAGCGGGCCGTCCGAGGTTGGGCGACTATCAGGTTGGAAGCTGTGGGAGGAAGATCCCCAGAGGAGATGAGGTCAGTGACAGTCCTGGAAACAATGGCTTGATGTTCAGTGGTGGGGTCATGGTCCAGGGAGAGGTAGGAGGAAGTGTCTGCGAGTTGACGCTCAGAATCCACGAGGTAGAGGTCAGTGCGCCAGACAACAACAGCACCACCCTTGTCAGCGGGTTTGATGACAATGTCAGGATTGGACCTGAGAGAATGGAGTGCAGTAAGTTCAGAGAGAGACAGGTTAGAATGGGTGGGAGGAGCAGAGAAATTGAGACGACTAATGTCGCACTGACAGTTCTCAATGAAAAGATCAAGAGAAGGTAAGCATCCAGAGGGAGGAGTCCAGGTGGAGGGAGAATATTGGAGATGGGTAAAAGGATCCGTTGAACTGGGAGAGGACTCCTGCCCAAAGAAGTGAGCCCGGAGACGAAGACGGCGGAAGAAGAGTTCAGCATCATGCCGAGCCCGAAATTCATTGAGGTGAGGGCGTAAGGGTATGAAACTAAGCCCTTTGCTGAGCACTGAACGTTCAGCATCGGAGAGGGGAAGGTCAGGGGGTATAGTGAATACACGGCTGGGGCTGGGATTGGAAGATGGGGTGGGGACGGAAGGACGGGCAGGGGTGGAGGGTCCTAGATGGGTGTTGGTGTCGATGAGTTGTTGGAGCTTGCGTTCCTTAGCACTTGAGAGAAAGAGAATAAGTTTCATGTTGAGGCATCGGATGAGCCGAAGAATAAAATGAAACTGGGGGCACGCGCAGCTTTGAAAAAGGGTACGGTGGTGCTGCTGGAGGGAGAGGTCGAGTGTGTTCATATGGCGGCGCATGGCACTGAGTGTGGATTTCAGAATGTGACGGGAACAGCAGTCCGAGAAACGTTTTATGTCCCAGAGCTACCTGTAATCCTGGGTGGGTTCAAAACATGAGGCATGGAATTTCAGTTGAAATCCACGTGGGGTAAGTCGGAGATGGAGACAGTCACTGAGAAAGGAGATATGGCTGTGAAAGCGGGTTTTAGTAAACACCTTGTCAAACACCAGGAGGGAAATGGAAAGGACCATGACCCCACCACTGAACATCAAGCCATTGTTTCCAGGACTGTCACTGACCTCATCTCCTCTGGGGATCTTCCTCCCACAGCTTCCAACCTGATAGTCGCCCCACCTCAGACGGCCCGCTTCTATCTCCTACCCAAAATCCACAAACAGAACTGCCCCGGTAGACCGATCGTCTCAGCTTGCTCCTGCCCCACAGAACTCATTTCTCGTTATCTTGACTCCCTTCTCTCTCCCCTTGTCCAGTCCCTTCCCACCTATGTCCGTGATTCCTCTGACACCTTATGTCACATCAACAATTTCCAGTTCCCTGGCCCCAACCGCTTCCTCTTCACTATGGACGCCCAATCCCTCTACACCTCCATCCCCCACCAGGATGGTCTGAGGGCCCTTAGCTTCTTCCTCGAACAGAGGCCCGAACAATCCCCATCCACCACTACTCTCCTCCGTCTGGCTGAACTTGTTCTCACGCTGAACAATTTCTCCTTCAACTCCTCTCACTTCCTCCAAATAAAAGGTGTGGCTATGGGTACCTGCATGGGCCCCAGCTATGCCTGTCTCTTTATGGGGTATGTGGAACATTCCTTGTTCCAGTCCTACTCCGGCCCCCTTCCACAACTCTTTCTCCGGTACATCGATGATTACTTCGGTGCAGCTTCATGCTCTCGTCGGGACTTAGAAAAATTTATTAAGTTTGCTTCCAATCTCCACCCCTCCATCATTTTCACGTGGTCCATCTCTGACACTTCCCTTCCCTTCCTTGACCTCTCTGTCTCAATCTCTGGTGATAGACTGTCCACCAATATCCATTACAAACCCACTGACTCCCACAGCTACCTCGACTACAGCTCCTCACACCCCGCTTCCTGTAAGGATTCCATCCCATTCTCTCAGTTCCTTCGCCTCCGTCGCAATCTGTTCCGATGATGCTACCTTCAAAAACAGTTCCTCTGACATGTCCTCCTTCTTCCTTAACCGAGGTTTTCCACCCACGGTTGTTGACAGGGCCCTCAACCACGTCCAGCCCATCTCCCGCGCATCCGCCCTCACGCCTTCTCCTCCCTCCCAGAAACATGATAGGGTCCCCCTTGTCCTCACTTATCACCCCACCAGCCTCCGCATTCAAAGGATCATCTTCTGCCATTTCCGCCAACTCCAGCATGATGCCACCACCAAACACATCTTCCCTTCACCCCCCCTATCGGCATTCCATAGGGATCGCTCCCTCCAGGACACCCTGGTCCACTCCTCCATCACCCCCTACTCCTCAACCCCCTCCTGTGGCATCACCCCATGCCCACACAAAAGATGCAACACCTGCCCCTTCACTTCCTCTCTCCTCACCGTCCAAGGGCCCAAACACTCCTTTCAAGTGAAGCAGCATTTCACTTGCATTTCCCCCAACTTAGTCTACTGCATTCGTTGCTCCCAATGTGGTCTCCTCTACATTGGAGAGACCAAACGTAAACTGGGCGACCGCTTCGCAGAACACCTCTGGTCTGTCCGCAAGAATGACCCAAACCTCCCTGTCGCTTGCCATTTTAACACTCCACCCTGCTCTCTTGCCCACATGTCTGTCCTTGGCTTGCTGCATTGTTCCAGTGAAGCCCAACGCAAACTGGAGGAACAACACCTCATCTTCCAACTAGGCACTTTACAACCTTCCGGACTGAATATTGAATTCAACAACTTTAGGTCTTGAGCTCCCTCCTCCGTCCCCACCCCCTTTCTGTTTCCCCCTTCCTTTTTTTCCCAATAAATTATATAGATTTTTATTTTCCCACCTATTTCCATTATTTTTAAATATTTTAAAATCTTTTATGTTCCCTCCACCCCCACTAGAGCTATACATTGAGTGCCCTACCATCCATTCTTAATTAGCACATTCGTTTAGATAATATCACCAACTTTAACACCTATGTGTTCTTTTGTTCTACTGTTGTTGACATCTTTTGATGATCTGCTTGTATCACTGCTTGTTTGTCCCTACAACCACACCCCCACTCCACCTCTCTCTCTGCCCACCACCCCCCCCCCAACCCCCCAACCCCCACACACACACACCTTAAACCAGCTTATATTTCAACTCTTTCTTGGACTCAAACTCAAGTTCTGTTGAAGGGTCATGAGGACTCGAAACATCAATTCTTTTCTTCTCCGCCGATGCTGCCAGACCTGCTGAGTTTTTCCAGGTAATTCTGTTTTTGTTTTGGATTTCCAGCATCCACAGTTTTTTTGGTTTTACGAAAATGATCATGTTGTGATCACAGTCATCCAGACTCTCTTTTACCATGAGGTTATTTTTTTAAAAAATGTATTCATTCACGGGATGTGGGCTTCGCTGGTTGAACCAGCATTCATTGCCCATCTCTCATTGCCCTTGAGAAGGTGGTGGTGAGCTGTATTCTTAAACCGCTGCAGCCCATGTGTCTTAGGTACACCTGCAATGCTGTTAGGAAGAGGGTTCCAGGATTTCGATTAATCATGCCTCATTACACAATACCAGGTCTAGGACAACCTGCTGTCTGGTTGGCTCTAGAACATACAGCTCCAAGAGATTGTCCTGGAAACACTCTCTGAACTCATTTTCCAAGCTACCTTTGCCAATCTGATCTCCCAATCTACATGCAGATTAAAGTCACCCATGATCATCAAGGTACCTTTCTTACACTCCCCATTTATTCCTTCCTCTATGATCCATCCTACATTGTAACTACTTTTAGGGGCCTATAAACTCCTCCCTCAGTGACATTTTACCTTTACTATTTCTAATCTCTACCCAAACTGGTTCTTCACCTTTCTCTTTCAGTACTGAAAGAGTACCATCAGTCCTGAAGTAAAGCCATTGTTAATTAACAGAGCTACCCCGCCACCTTTTCCTAGCTTCCTGTCATTCCGCTATGTCAAATACCCTTCAACATTAAGATCCCAGCCTTGGCCACCTTTCAACCATGTCTCTGTAATGCCTATCAGGTCATATATATTTATCTCTATCTGGCCAATAATTCATTCCTTTTGTTCATAGAAATAGATGTTTTAAACACAAATGGAGTTTACATTTCAGGCCTATGACCTTTCATCACAATTTCACTTCATCATTGCACAGACCGAAGTATTTCCAGCAATTTCTGCTTTTATCTCTGGTTAAAAAAATAGTTGCTCTGGAACTGCACATTAGAATTGTTAGTGACTAGCTGTTATTTATTCTCATTCTGTCTGCAAGTGGAAACATCTTCCACTGGTCTACCCTGTCAGGCCCTTTCATAATCTTAAAAGATCAAGTCTCTCTTCCAGAGAAAAACGTTTACAGCCTGTCCAATCTTTCTTGACAGGTGTAATCTATCAGTTACAGTATTATTGTTGTAAATGTTTCTAGCATCTCATCCAGTCCTTCTGAATCCATCTTATAATTTGGAGATATGAGCTAATCTGAACATCAAACTCACCATTGTCCTCAAATACCTGTATGTTGCAATATGTTAGTCATCTTCCCATGAGCCGCTTATAAGATGGGGTGGAATGAGCAGATCCAACGAGCCAGTCTAAAACACTATGGAATATCTATAAAGTTGTCTTTTTCCCTTACAGTGATAAGTGTTTCACTCTTAATTTGTCAATTATGATATTAAAAATAACATGTCTGACAAAGACGTGATTTTAGCGCGGTGACACTGCGTCAGGTTAAGCTCAGTTAATATGATTGCTGAGCAGTGATAGGAAACACTTGCAATTCATATGCGTCTTCTCTGTGCATTTACCAGATTAAAATGAATTGATTCTCTCACTCCCTGTCTTGAGGATATTCAAGCTGCAAATCCATGAAGATTTGGATATGGGAGGAATCAATAGATTTGGGGAGAGTACAGGAAAGTGGAGTTGGGGTCATTTAATGGTTCAGAGACCCAAAGGGCTGTATGGTCTACATCTGCTCCTATTTCTTGTGTTCTTATGAACATCACTGTGAATCATTTCTATGTAAGCACAGCAGGTGCAGCACCTGCCCTTTCATTTCCTCCCTTCCCATGTTTCAGGCCCTCAACACACTTTCCAGGTGACACAGTGATTTCCTTATTCTTCTTGCAATTTCCTATTGTGTTTTCACTGCTCACGATGTGGTCTCCTTTACACTGAGGGGACTAAGTCCAGTTTGAACGACTGCTTTGTGGAACATCATCATTCAGTCTGCGAGCATGATCCTGAGCTTCTGATCATTTACTATTTTGATTCTCCACCACACTTCAGGTCTGACCTCTCCTGCACTGTTCAAATGAAGCTCAACGGAAACTCAAGGAACAGCAGCTCATCTTTGATCAGGCACTTTACAACCTTCCCAACTCAACATTCCTTTCAACAATTTCAGGTCATAATCATCACTCTCATTTTTCTGGACAGTAGGTACTGGTATGGGTTCTGCTGTTACATTTATATCTCCTCTGGATCTGTCTTTTATTTGTTCACTTGTCCCATTAGTTTCTTTACTTGCCTCATTATCACCCAATTTTGCCTTGAATCATTTTTCCCTTTATCATTTACTCTCTTCCAGCCTTTCATCCTATCACAAGACCATTTGTTCTTTCCTCCTCTCCGCCTCTCTTGTCTTTGACTCTGTACTTCTTTGTAAACTATTAAACCTCTAAATTCTTCCAGTTTGGATATAAGTTCAGTGACCTGAAATGTTCACTCTGTTTCCCTCTCCAGAGATACTGTTTGATCTGTTGAGTGTTTCCAACATTTTCTGTTTTGAGGTCAAATTTCCACCATCTGTAGTATCTTGTTTTTGGGTCAGAGTGAATCAGTTTTCTCTCATTTATCATTAATTGTTTAGAGGTGAAGAAGCACAACAACATTGACTGTCACCCTGTTCAACATGAAACTAAACTCACATAGAAACATAGAAACTAGGAGCAGGAGTAGGCCAGTCAGCCCTTCGAGCCTGCTCTGTCATTCATTATGATCATGGCTGATGTTAGTTCCTCATCAGTAACAATTGTAAACAAAGAGCTTACAGCCGGGATTGAACCAGGGACTTTCTCATGTAAAGTAAATGTGACGATCACTGCACTGGGGAAATGAGGGCGAATTCCACCCCCCACCCCCCGACAGAGGGGAACTGAGCATCCATCTCGAGCTCTAATTCCTAAACAGAAAATGCTGCCAAGAATCAGCAGCATTCTGAGCAGCAGGCTGAATCTGTCATAAAGTCAAAAAACTGCAGATGCATATACTTCTTCACCTAGGGAGTGGTGAGAATGTCTAATAGTCTTATTGAAACCAGGGGCTTTCCTTGTTGTATAAAAGCAAAATACTGTGAATGGCGGAAATCTGAAACAAAAACAGAAAATGCCGGAAAAATTCAGCAGGTCTAACAACATCTGTGGACAGAAAAACAGAGCTAACATTTTGAGTCCGTATGGCTCTTCTTCAGGTCTAAAGGAAAGGAAAAATGTGATGAAATTTATACTGTTTAAGGGGGTTGGAGCAGTGAAGCTGGATAGAAGGCCAACGATACGTGGAGCCAAAGGAGAGATTGACAAAGATGTCATGAACAAAAAGACAAAGGGAGTGGTAATGGTAAGGGCTAACAAATGGTGCTGATCGTGGCATAAAGGTAAGAAAGCAGAATGTGATAATGGCAGAACAAGGGTAGCAGTGTGTGAAAGAACAACATGAACAAGTGACAGATGGCCCTGTAGGGGATGGTGGTGGGGGAAAAATAGAATCGAAATGAGATAAAAAAAGGGGGATAAAAAAGGAGATAAAACAATGAATAAATGAATAAAAATGAAAATAAGTGGATTTAAAAAATGAATTTTGAAAAAAGCGATAAAAAGGGGGTGAGGAGAGAGTGCATGGTCTGAAGTTGTTGAACTCAACGTTAAGACCGGAAGGCTGTAAAGTGCCCAGTTGGAAGATGAGGTGCTGTTCCTGCAGAATCAAGCAGACTCGAAACGTTAACTCTGTTTCTCTCTCCACAGATGATGTCAGACCTGCTGAGTTTTTCCAGCATTGTGTGCTTTTTTTCAGGCTGAGTCTGTGACCACTCTCCTCCATCCCCACCCCCTTTCCGATACGCCTTTTTCCAATAATTTATACATATTTTTCTTTTCCAACCTACTTCTATTATTTTTAAATCCATTGTTTTATCTCTACCTTTTAGCCTATTTTGATCCCCCCCACTAGGGCTATCTGTCCCTTGCTCGTCCTGCTTTCTACCCTTAATGTCCCCATCAGCACATTTCTTTGCTAATATCACCACCGTCAACACCTCTTTGTCCTTTTGTCTAAGACATCTTTTGGTTATCTTCACCTATCACTGGCCCTCTATCTAGCTCTACCTGTCCCACCCCCTCCCCCCATCTTAAACCAGCTTATATTTCACCTCTTTTCTATTTTTCCTTAGTGTTGAAGAGTCATACGGACTCGAAACGTTAACTGTGTTCCTCTCCGCAGATGCTGTCAGACCTGCTGAGTTTTTCCAGCTATTTTTGTTTTTGTTCTGTGGCCACTCTCACCATTTGAGACCGTCACAAAGCCCGGGTGATTGACAGCAGCCCCGGACCATTAGGAAGAGGGGGCGTGACTGGAGGTCCGAGTGGGTGCGGCTCGTCCTCCAACCAATCGGAGTGAATGAGGGGCGGGCCCGAACTGTGACTGAAGCATGCGCAGTGCGGGTAATGGCGATGGAGAGAGGCTTCTTTGTCGGATGTGCATTGGTAAGGAGGTAAATGGCGGGGCGGAAGGAGAGATGGATCTGCAGGGTGGGAGGGCAGGCTTCAGAAAGATATTCTGTAAATCGCAAACGCGGAAAAAGAACTGCCTGTTACGCCATTTGCACATAGCAGGACTGCAGCCTCCATGAATCTGCCCGTCTTAACAGCCACCATCTTCATTGGGGGCAATGTGGAGCAGGGCGCATGTCCGGCCGCCATCTTTGTAGGGAGCAATGTTTTTCATGACTGGGAAGAGTACAAAGAGTACAACTTGCCTATCAAGCTGCATTATCCTTTGAGTCTCAATGTCTTATTGATGAGGCAGAACAGCGGCAGAGAAGGAAAGTTAAGGAAGCAAATTCTGCACTCCTGATCCTATAACAGCGAGTAGTTAGGGTTTGGAATGCACTGCCTGCAAGTGTGGTGGAGGTATGTTCAATTGAGACATTCAAGAGGGCATTAGATGATTATTTAAATAGAAACAATGTGCATGGTTACGGGGAAAAGGCAGGAGATTGGTACTAAGTTAAAATGCTCAGCGAGCTGGTGCAGATACGATGGGCCTAATGGCCTCCTAAACCGTAACAATTCTGTGATTCTATGATACCTCATGGGACATCCTGCCCCATGTGCCCAAAGATCTGTGGGTCTGTTCAGTCACATGGAGATCCATGGCAGAAATTCAAAACCTTGTGTAGACGTCATCCTCGAATTGAAGGATTCCTGATGACAACGACAGGGCAATGTGCAGCAGGGTGCAAGCACGGTCATCCTGGGCTTGGAACCAGGAGGGGAGAATTTATGAATTTCTACCCTGGACTGACAGGGATGGGTTTTTGAAACTCCTTTTACAGGAATTTAGAAGGGGGAGGGTTTACACACAGCAGACCCAAACCAAGAGCAAAAGTTATCCCTACTGACTTTCTTCCAAGACTGACAGCAATGGCTTTTGTAAACATCTTTTACAGGGTATTAGAAGAGTATTTGCAGACAGAAAACTCAAACTAAACATCACATCAAAATCTGACAGAATGACTCGATTCATCAGGAACTGGATATAATTGACCTTTGAGCGTAAGCATTGAGTTCCAGAACACTACCACTCTTTGCATAAAATATTTTCCTCACATGTCTCCTGCAGATCTTGCCCAAAATCTTGAATCTGTGTCCTGTAATATTTTTTACAATCAGCAACTTTTCTTTATCTTCCTTATCTAAAACAATTATAGACTTGTACACCTCAATCAAATCTCCCTTGTTCCAAGGAGGACAATCCTAGTTTCTTCAAACTAACCTTGTAACTAAAATACCTCATTTCTGGAACCATTCTGGTAAATCTCCTCTGCACCCTCTCAAGGACCCTTACATCCTCCCTAATGTGTGGTGATCAGTGCTTTGCACAGACCCAGATGTTCTGTGTTCATGTCTGTGATGTCATCACACATCAACAATTGTGTGGTGACATCACCCCACTCCCTGGGTATTTCCTCAACTGGGAGATATTTCTCTGACTCCAGTCTTTCTGATATCTTTCCAGTTGCAGGCTCCAACAGGAGATTTTAACATTGAAAACTGAATTGTTTTGACCATTCATCTCCGATGTAGAGCTTTAGTGCTGTCCTCTGTTATCTGTGAGAAGTTCCATGGCTCTGGGGCTGGTGTGACTCCTTCACTGTGGACCTGAATCCATGTCCATCCATTGCTCTGTTTCACCTCTGCCCTCCCTGATCACCTCTCTGTCATTGTCTAACTTCCTTTGTCTTTAATAATGGGTGTATTTTCGTCATTGTTACTTCTGCCAGCCATGTCTAAATGAGGTTTCCAAGGCTTCCCATCACCCGATCATGTGCTGCTGGCTTCCCAGCTTTATCTTCCCACAGTGTCTTTCATAGTCAGGAATTGTTTTTCCTGCGCTAAAGTCCATTTCTCTTCTGCTTCTGAGCTTATATTGACCATCAAATTCTGCACCATTTTTATTCCCCATTATTCGTTCTGCACATTCTGAAATGTTCACTCTGTTTCTCTCCCCACAGTTACTGCCTGACCTGCTGAGAATTTACAGCATTTTCTCTTTCTATTTCAGAATTCCAGCAGCTGCGGTATTTTGCTATTATTTTATTGCAGGTGTCGCTCACAGAACTGAGTCTAGGAACACATTGGGACCAATTAAAAACCGGTTTGTGTTCAGGTAGGCATTGGTTGAAGAAGTTAGTGTAGGTCCCTTTTCATCGAGTTATAGAATCATTGAATGATTACAATATAGACAGAGGCTATTTAGCCCATCGTGCTCATGGTGGCCCTTTGCAAGAGCAAATCAGCTAGTCCCACTCTCTGACCTTTCTGTAACAAGACCAGCAGCAGACATTACCAATCCCCAGTTACCTGTTGAGAAGATGATGTTTGACCTTCTTGAACAGCTGCAGTCCATATGGTGAAGGTGATCCCACAATGCTGTTAGATGAGGAGCTACAGGTTATTCACTTAGTGATGATGAAGGAACAGCAATATAAAAAGTAGGTTTCAAGGAGAAAAGGAAGATAGAGAGGTGAAGAGGTTTAGGGAGGAAATTTCAGAGCTTATGGCCTTGGCAGAAATCTTGGAGAGTTGTGAGGCTGAAGCAGATTATAGAGATAGGGAGGGGTGAGACCATGGAGGGATTTGAAAACAAGGATGATAAATTTAAAGTTTACGTGTTTCTTAACCCAGGGAGGGAGCACAGGGGTGATGGGTGAAGTGTATGTGATGCGAGTAAGCACACGGACAGCAAACCTCAGGAGATTGAATGTGGTAGGCCGGCCGGGAGTGCGTTCGGAGGGTTAAGCCTCGAGGTCAAAAATGAATGGATGAGAATTTCAGCAGCAGATGAGCTGAGATGAGGGTGTTGACAGGCGATGTTACTGAGGTGGAAATAGGCAGTCTTGGTGATGATGCTGATACGTGGTTGGAAGCTCAATTTGGGGTGAAATATTTTGCCATGGTTGTGAACAGTCTGGTTCAGCCTCAGACAGTTGCCAGGGAGAGGGATGGAGTCAGTGGCTAGGGAGTGAAGTTTGCAGCAGGGATTGAGGGGAATGGCTTCAGCCTCCCAATATTTAAATGGAGGAAACTTCTGCTCATCCAGTACTGGATGCCAGACAAGTCAGTATGGTGTGCGACTTGGAAGTGATGTTCACATACACGTGTTACCCTGGCCATTCTAGATGGAGGAGGATGAGAGTTTTGGAGGTTCTGTCAAATTTCTGATTGAGTTGTAGATAAATAAATCCCTCCCCCTCATCCCTTGCCTCTCCCACCCCCTTGTCTCTCGTTCTCTTTTCCCACAGTGTTCTGAGTCTTGTATAGGCCCAGACTGGGAGGCAGGTTCCCTTCCCTGAAGGATATCAGTGAACCAGTTGGGTTTTTATGACAATCCAGCAGCTTTAATAGTGACTTTTTCCTAGTGCCAGCCCCACAAAGTACCAGATTCATTCACCTCAATTTTACAACCTGCCTTTTGTGGGTTCTCTCTCACCCCCTGTTTTTCTGTTTTATATCAATTTCACAGGGTATTAGAGTGGGAGGATATGCAATTGGGAAACTCAAACCCAACATCACATCAGAATCTGACAGTCACCCAATTTATCACAACCTGAATATCATTCGATGTTAAACATGGAAGGAGAAAGCACTGTTCACAGTGAAGAAAAACCATATACGTGTTGTGTGTGTGGACAAGGCTTCAGCCGATCATCTGGCCTGTTGAGGCACAAGCACAGTCACAACAGGGAGAAACCATGGAAATGTGAGGACTGTGGGAAGGCGTTCAGTTACCCTTCTGACCTGGAAACTCATCGGCGCACGCACACAGGGGAGAAGCCGTTCACCTGCCCTGAGTGTGGGAAGGGATTCACTCAGTCATCCAGCCTGCTGAAACACCAGCGAGATCACAATGGGGAGAGACCGTTCACCTGCTCCGAATGTGGGAAAGGATTCACTCAGTTATCCAACCTGTTAGGGCACCAACGCGCTCATACTGGGGAGAGGCCGTTCACCTGCTCAGAGTGTGGAAAGGGATTCGCTCAGTCATTCCATCTGCTGACACATCAGCGAGTTCACACTGATGAGAGACCTTTTAAATGCCTGGCCTGTGGGAAATGCTTTAAAAGTTCTGGGGAATTAGTGTACCATCAACGTGTCCACACTGGGGAGAGACCTTTTAAATGCTCAGACTGTGGGAAGTGCTTTAAAAGTTCTGGGGACCTGATGTCCCATCAACGTGTTCACACTGACGAGAGACCATTCAGGTGCTCTCACTGCGGGTCTGGATTCAGGCAATCATCTCAACTCAATGTACACCAGCGAGTTCACACTGGAGAGAGACCATTCACCTGCTCCGAGTGTGGGAAGGGATTCACTCAGTTATCGCACCTGATGGCTCACCAGCGAATTCACACTGGGGAGAGGCCATTTATCTGCTCCGAATGTGGGAATGGATTCACTCAGTTATCTGAACTACTGAAACATCAGCGAGTTCACACTGGGGAGAGACCATTCACCTGTTCTGAGTGTGGGAAGGGATTCACTCAATCGTCCAATCTACTGAGGCACCAGCGAGTTCACACAGATGAGAGACCTTTTAAATGCCCAGACTGTGGGAAGTGTTTTAAAAGTTCTGGGGAACTGATTTCCCATCAACGTGTTCACATGGACAAGAGACCTTTTAGATGCCCAGACTGCAGGAAGTCATTTAAAAGTTCTGGGGAGCTGGTGTCCCATCAACGCGTTCACACTGACGAGAGACCATTCAGGTGCTCTCACTGCAGGACTGGGTTCAGGCGATCAACTCAACTCACTGTACACCAGCGCACTCACACTGGAGAGAGACCATTTACCTGCTCCGAGTGTGGGAAGGGATTCACTCACTCAGGCAACCTGCTGAGACACCAGCGACTTCACACTGGAGAGAAACCATTTACCTGCTCCGAGTGTGGGAAGGGATTCACTCACTCAGGCAACCTGCTGAGACACCAGCAAGATCACAAGTAACTACAGTGATTGGAGTTTGGTGTTAATCACATTCAGGACTGAATCATGTTCATTGGGGTAAGATTCTGCTGATGTTAATAAACTCCAGCCCTGTTATATTCTGGATAAACGTCTAATAAATCAGCTTTGTGCTCAACACACAACTGTCAGGTCTTTTTCATGTCTCTAATGCAGCTAAATTCATTTTGAAGGGCTCTCCCTCTCCCGTCTCCTCCATCCTCACCTTCAATAACAAGTGTGAGGAGTTCATGGAGCTTCATTGTCACTAAGACTGAGACAATCCAATCAGCTGCCTGCTGCTTCCTCCCTTCCACTAGCCCACCGAGACAACCTGCCTCTAAAGCTCCTTCTTGTCTGAGACCTGAGCTCCTATCTCTTGTTATGACCCTGTCAGAGCTCATTTTGTCCTTGAGACTTGCCTGCTGCTCCTTGACCCTGTTCTCATTAAACTGCTGACCATTTAACTTTCCCGTGTTAGTTGATACTGTTAACAGTTCCGTCTCTCTTTTGGTACTGTCCCTTCCACTTTTAAGTTCACCATCATCATGCATCCTGAAAAAAAAATGACCCCAATGTCCTCTTGAAATACTGCCCCGTCTCTAATCTCCCTTTCCTCTGCAAAGTCCTTGAACTTGGTGTCCCCCAAGGATCTATCCTTGGTCCCTGCTATCTCTCATCTACATGCTGCCACTAGGTGACATCATCCAAAACCACAGTGTTAGTTTTCCCATGTACACTGACAACGCCCAGCTCTACCTCACCACCATCCCTCTCCATTCCTCCACCGTTACTAAATTATCAAACTGCTTATCCGACATCCAGCACTGGATGAGCAGAAATTTCTTCCAATTAAAAATTGGGAAGACCAAAGTCATTGGCTTCAGTCACCACCATTCCCAAACTACCGAGTTCATCCCTCTCCCTGGGAACTGTCTGAGGCTGAACCACACTCTTCACAATCTTGGTGTCAGATTTGACCTCTCTATCGAAATCTTTCACAATTTTGAAGACCTCTATTAGGACACCCTTCAACCTTTTTTCAGGAGTGAAGAGACCCAATCTGTCAATCCTTTTCTCATATGTATTTCAGTTATCATCCTCGTAAATCTTCTCTGCTCCCTATCCAGAGTCTCTCTATCTTTTTTACAAAATGGTGACCAGAGCTGTACTCATTATTCTCAGTGTGGTCTAACCAAAGTTCCAGATAACTGAGACGGTCGATTAAATCCCTTTGGACGTACAAATCTTCAGATCCTGATGAATTGAGTGGCTGTCAGATTTTCACGTGAAATTTGGTTTATTTTTTCTGACTGTAAATCCTCCTCTTCTTTTTCTCAACTACTTCCCGTAGGAGCGAGTTCCACACTCTAGCAACAGAAATGTCCTGTTGTCCTCTTGGATTTATTACTTTCAACAAGTGTAAGCATTCTGCCCACATCTGTCTGTCCAACCTAATCAGAATTTTAAAAACCTATGTCAGAGGAGACAAACATTTCTCTAGGTTTGAGTTTGCTGTGTGTAAATCCTCCCCTTCTAATCCCTTATCAGAAGAGTTTCCAAAATCCATCCCTGTCAGTCCAGGATAGAAATTCACAATATTCTCTCCTCCTGCTGACAGAGACAGGGATAACCGTGCATGCGCACTGCTGTACTTTTCCCCAGTCAAGATGGCGGCCGTTAACTCCACATGTGACTCAGAAAAGCTGCCAGCAGCTGCTGCCCGTTCACTGCGACTGCGGGAGCACCTGTTCCTTATTCGGGCGTTGAAGCCGCCAGTGGATCCTTATAAAGGCTCCCGACTTAGTCTGCTGCCTTACATCCTCTTCATCTACCGGCTTCATTCACTCGCCAGGACCCGACATTTCTGAAACAAAAACAGAATTACCTGGAAAAACTCAGCAGGTTTGGCAGCATCGGCGGAGAAGAAAAGAATTGACGTTTCGAGTCCTCATGACCCTTCAACAGAACTAAGTAAAATTAGGAGAGGGGTGAAATATAAGCTGGTTTAAGGTGGGGGGGGGGGGGGGGGGGGGTGGGGAGGTGTGGTTGTAGGGACATGCAAGCAGTGATAGCAAATAATCAAAAGATGTCACAGACAAAAGAACAAAGAGTTGTTGAAGGTGATGATATCTAAAAGAATGTGCTAATTAAGAATGGATGGCAGGACACACAAGGTACAGCTCTAGTGCGGGTGGGGTGAAATAAGACTAACGGCATAAAAGGTATAGATTGAAAAATAATGGAAATAGGTGGGAAAAGAAAAATCTATATAAATTATTGAAAAAAACAAAAGGGAGGGGGAAGAAACAGAAAGGGGGTGGGGATGGAGGAGGGAGTTCAAGATCTAAAGTTATTGAATTTAATATTCAGTCCGGAAGGCTGTAAAGCGCCTAGTCGGAAGATGAGGTGCTGTTCCTCCAGTTTACGTTGGGCTTCACTGGAACAATGCAGCAAGCCAAGGACAGACATGTGGGCAAGAGCTCTCCACTGGCTGGAGCCATACTGAGCACAAAGGAAGATGGCTGTGGTTGTTGGAGGTCAATGATCTCAGTTCCAGGACATCACTGCAGGTGTTCCTCAGGGCCAACCATCTTCAGTTGCTTCGTCAATGTCCTTCCTTCTATCATAAGGTCAGAAGTGGGGATTTTCGCTGATGATTGCACAATGTTCAGCACCATTCGCAACTCATCAGATACTGAAGCATCCCATGTCCAAATGCAGCAAGACCTGGACAATATCCAGGCTTCAGCTGACAAGTGGTAAGTAAAATTCACGCCACACAAGTGCCAGGCAATGACCATCTCCAACAAGAGAAAATCTAACCATCTCCCATTGACATTCAGTGACATTACCATCACTAAACCCCACACTATCAACATCCTGGGGGTTACCATTGACCAGAAACTGAACTGGACTAGCCCTTAAATACTGTGGGTCCAAGAGCAGGTCATAGGCTAGGAATCCTGTGATGATTAACTCACCTCCTGACTCCCCAAAGATTGTCCACTATCTACAAGGCACAAGTCACGAGTGTGATGGAATACTCTCCACTTGCCTAGATGAGTGCAGCTCCCACAACACTCAAGAAACTTGACACCACCCAGGACAAAGCAGCTCACTTCATTGGCACCACATCCACAAATATTCACTCCCTCCAGCACCGACGCACAATAGCAGCAGTGTGTACCATGTACAAGATGCACTCAGCAATTCACCAAAGCTTCTCAATCAGCACCTTCCAAACCCACGACCACTACCATTGAGAAGGAAAGGACAGCATATAGAAAGGAACTACCACCTGGAAGTTCCCCTCCAAGTCACTCACCATCCTGACTTGGAAATATATCGTTGTTCCTTCACTGTCGCTGGGTCAAAATCCTGGAACTCCTTTCCTAACAGCACTGTGGGTGTACCTACACTAAATGGACTGCAGCGGTTCAAGAAAGCAGCTCACCACCACCTTCTCAAGGGCAACCAGGGATGGGCAGTAATTTCTGGCCCAGCCAGCGAAGCCCACATCCCGTGAATGAATAAAAAAAAGACTTTCTGGAGTCTTAGTATGTGGGGTAAACAAGTGATTTTTTTTGCAAGGCACTGAACACTTAATCTGCCTCTTTATAGTGAGAATGCACTAATTGTGAATCAAATACTTTGAACTTTTAAAGTTGGTGGAATGGGAGGTCAGAAAATTTCGTAAATCCTTTCTCACTCATGAAATAACTGAAAGGCCTCTGCAGTTTGACTTTGCTGCTGTATCAGTAAATGGGATGATCAACTGGATCCCTTTCCACCCTCAGATGGTGATGATATTTTCACACTATGATTTCACCCATCACTTTCCAGCTCAGACGGGAATCTCAAACCCTTCTTGCAATAAGTTGCACATTCTCAGCACTCTCCAGTTAATGAAAAGCAAAATACTGCAGATGTTGGAAATCTGAAATAAAAACAGAAAGTGCTGGAATTTTTAGCAGATCTGCTTGTGCCTGTGGAGAAATAAACATAGGTTACATTGCAGATCTTTGACCTTTCAACCTTTCATCAGAACTGCACTGTGTCTGTGCATCGCTCTGCTGCTCAATCCACTGAAGATGCAGTGAAATCTGCCTTCCCCTTCACTGGAAGTGCAAGAGACAAGTTTCTAGGTTTGGCCTAATGTACAATGCATGTTGTCACTTGAAAAAAGAGCCGATGTACAAATAGATACTTACATTAATTAACCGAACCTCTTAACCCTGAAGTCTGCTTAAATAATTTGTCTCTTTAACAAAGACAGGACATTACAGCTCACACACTCTGTCTCCAGATTTCTAGCTAATGAGCTCCCCTGCCATTTTATAGATCTCCCTATCTCTCTGTTCTATTCTGACCATATTAAACAAACACAAGCCATCCTTTAAACTGCTGTTTCTTGAGGTGTTCTGGAAATTTCTAAAGTCCAGAATTTTAATAACCTTACTCTTACAATTAAGAGTAAGGTTATTACCTTAAAATGACTTCTAAAATATTAATACGAACCATGAACAAGATGGTTATGAAAATATTTCTGTTTTCATTGTTTCAATGCTTCAAAATGCTAATTATTTTCTTGTGTGACTGTGTGTTTGTTCAATGAAATGTTTGTACAAGGTAACGGTGGAGAAGGTTTGAGAGTTTTCAGTGTAGGACAGAAGTGAAATGGATCAACAGGGAAGGAACACATTTCCAATCAGAGCAGAAATAGATGACAGATACAGAATGGCTCTCCCACCTTTAGTTTCTTCACTAGTTCCATGACTCTCACTTTTGCCTTGCATCATCATCCTTTTGTTATTTAATCTCTCCAGCCTTCCAACCAATCACAAACCTTGTCATCTGTTATTTCCTGCTCCCCATTTCTCTGACTGGACATTTGTTTTAAAATCTATTGTATCTCTTTTTTTTCCAGTTCTGATGGAAGTTCAGTGTCTTGAACCATTCACTGTTTCTCTCTCCACATACTCGGCCTGACCTGCTCAGTATTCCCAACATTTCCTTTTTGTGAATTAGACTGAGAGTTGTATGGTCAGCTCCCCATGGTCTGGGATGTTTGACATTGATTTCCATAATGCAGTGGTCATAGTGTTTGCTTAACACGTGAAGCTCCTGATTTGATCCTATGAGGAAACTTTGTGTTTCAATTGTTAAGGGTGGATGATCAGGTCACTGGACTAATAATCCAGAAGTGTGGACGCAGGTTCAAATCCCACCGTGGCAGTGGGTGGAATTTAAATTTAATTCTTCAATAAATCTGAAAATTGAAAACTAGGCTTGGTAATGGTGACTATGAAGCTATCATCTATTATCATAAAAACCCATCTGGTTCTCTAGGGGAGGAAATCTTTTGTCCTTATCTGGTCTGACCTACATGTGACTCCCGGCCCACGGTGATGTGGTTGACTTTTAACTGCCTTCTAAAATTGCCAATCAAGCCACTAATTTCAATGGAAATTAGGTTTTGGTCATAACTGCTGGTCTTGACAGTGACCCCACATCCCATCAAAGAATGTTAAAAAATGAGCAATTAGCATTTTGTTCCATTTGTTTTCAAACAGCATGACAGTAACTGTTGCCTCATTCTTTAATAGCTCCTTCTTTAACTTCTTTAAACAGGTCACATTAAGTGAGAGAAAACTGATCCACAGTGACCCAAAAACAAAATACTGAAGGTGCTGCAAATCTGAACTCAAATCAGATATTGTTGGAAACACTCAGCAGGTCAAACAGTTTCTATGGAGAGGGCAACAATATCAATGTTTAAGGTAGGTGAACCTTCATCAAAACTTGAAGAATTAAGAGATGTAATAGTTCACAAACAAGTACAGAGTCAGGGAAAAAAGAGGGGAAGAGGAGGAAGGCAGGGGTGATTAAAGAGAGAGGTAAGTGCGACAAGAGGACCCTGGGACAGGCAGTCAGCAGCACCTACAGGAGGGTGTGAGAGGAGGACCCTGGGACAGGCGGTCAGCAGCACCCAGAGGAGAGTGTGAGAGGAGGGCCTTGGGGCAGGTAGTCAGCAGCACCAAGAGGATGTAGTCTAATTAGAGGATTTAGCATCTAGTCTATACTTATGGAGGAGTAAGGGTAAAATAAAAGCAAAAATCCATATTCTGTTTAGTTAAGCTATGTCTGGGGAACTCGGTCCTGTGATTTACACATGCTGTGCTATGTGGGAAATCCAAGATGCTTCTGGCGGTCTGGATGACCATGTGTACAGGAGATGCCTCCGACTGGAGCAACTGGAGAGCCAGGTTTTGGAGCTTGAGCAGCAGCTGGGGGCACTGCGGTACATTCACGAGGCTGAGAGGTTCATGGATAGCACGTTTCAGGACGTGGTCAGCCTGCAGCTTAAGGAAGTGCAAGCAGAGAGGGAATGGATAACCACCAGACAGAAGAAGGGGACCAGGGAGGTAGTGAAGGAATCCCCCAAGTGCATATCACTTGCAAACCATTTATTGGCCTTGGAAAATGGTGAGAGTGACGGTTCCTCTGTGGAGGCCAACCAGAGTTAACGCCACGGCACAGTGGGTGGTCCAACTGCTCAGGGGGTTGGGGGTGGTGGGGGTTGTGGAGGGGGGGTGAGGGGGTGGGCGCTAGAGGAAGAAGTGTGGAAGGGTGATTGTGAAGGGGATTCGTTACTTAGGAGAATAGACAGGCGCTTCTGTGGCCATAGATGTGACTCCAGGATGTGTGTTGCCTGCCGCGTGCCTGGGCCAACAATGTCACAGAACGGTTGCAGGGCATTCTGAAGGGGGAGGGTGAACAGCCAGACGTCGTGGTCCATGTTTGGACCAATGACATAGGAACAAGGAGAAATGAGATCCTGCAAGCAGACGTTCGGGAGCTAGGTAGAAAATTGAAAAGGACTTCAAAAGTACTAATCACTGGATTACTCCCGGTGCCACACTGTCATGAGTATAGGAACTGGAGGATAAAGCAGATGAATATGTGGCTGCAGAGATGGTGCAGGAGGGAGGGCTTTAGATTCCTGGGGCATTAGGACCGTATCTGGGGCAGGTTGGACCTGTACAAGTTGGATGGGTTACATCTGAACAGGAATGGGACCAACATCCTCGTGGGGAGGTTTGCTAATAATTTTGGGACAGATTAAAACTAAATTGGCAGGGGGATAGGATCCTGAAAAGTAGTTCAGAGGGAGAGAAGCTGAGATGGAATTGGAGGTTAAAACACTAGTAAGTGAGTCTGGAAGGCAGAGGAAACAGAGACTAGATAAGAAAGAAGTGAGTTTAGCAAAGCTAAATGGAATATATTTTAATGAAAGGAGCCTGAGAAATTAGACAGATGTGCTGAGGGCACAGATAGGCACATGAGAGTATAATATCATAGCTATGACCAAGACTTGGCTAAAAGAGGAGCAGGATTGGCAGCTCAACATTCCTAGTTATAGGCTATTCCGATGAGATAGAGAGGAGGGGGGTCGCAATATTGATTAAGGAATCAATTATAGTAATGAGGAGGGATGATATCTTGGAAGGATCATCAATTGGGTCTATATGGGTAGAAGTAAAGAACACAAAAGGGGCAAATACACTGTTGGGTGTGTACTAAAGGCCCCCAAACAGTCAGGGAGAGATAGAAGATCAAATATGTAATCAAACTTCAGAGCAGTGTAAGAATAATAAGGCAGTAATAGTGGGGATTTTAACTACCCAAATATTAACTGGGATAGTTTTATTGTGCAAGGTAGGAAGGGAGCAAAATTCTTAAATTGCATCCTGGAGAACTTTTTTATCCAGTGCGTAGAAACCCGACAAGGGAGGGGGCAGTTCTGGACCTAATATTAGGAAATGAGCCTAGGTAGGTGGAAGGCATATCAGTAGGGGAGCATAATGGAGATAGTGACCGTAACTCAGTTAGATTTAGGATAGTTATGGGAAAGGATAAGGTTGGGCCAGAAATAAAAGTTCTAAACCGGGGAAAGCTAATTTTACTATGATGAGATACGATTTGGCCTAAGTGGACTGGGAGCAGCTACTTGCAGATAAAACCGTGTCAGAGCAATGGGAGGCATTCAAGGAGGAAATAGCAAGAGTACAGGGCAAACATGTTCCCGTAAAGTCAAAGGGCGGGGGGCCGGGGTGGTGGCAGGGGGGAAATCAAGTCTGGAGAACTTTGGATGTCAAGGGACACAAAGATTTGGATTAAGGTAAAAAGAGAAGTTAATGGCAGATACTGAGGGCTCACATGGCAAAGTCCCTAGAGGAGTAGAAAAAGTGCAGAGGGGAACTTAAAAAAAAAGGAAAGCTAAGAGAATGCATGAGAAAGCATTGGTGGGTAGAATAAAGGAAAGCCAAAGGGGTTTTTAAACATATGAAGAGCAAGAGAATAACTCGGGAAAGAGAAGGGCCAATTAGGGACCACAGAGGTAATCTGTGTGTGGACCTGGAAGACAGGGGTACAGTCCTCAATGAATACTTCGCCTTGGTCTTCACAATGGAAAAGGACGCCGCAGGTATAGACATCAGGATGGAGGACTGTGAAATATTAGAGGAAATTAACATAGAGAGAGAAGCGGTACTAGTGGGCATCACTGCCTTAAAATAGATAAATCCACAGGCCCAGATGAGATGTATCCCAGGCCGTTGAGGGAGGCAAGGGCAGAGATATCAGGGGCACTGGCAGTAATTTTCAAATTCGCTTTGGCCACAGATGAGGTGCCAGAGGACTGCTAATATTGTCCCATTATTAAAAAAGGAACAGAGGGATAGGCCAGGAAATTACAGGTCAGCCAGTGTAACCTCAGTGGTGAGGAAGTTACTGGAAAGAATTCTGAGGGACAGAATATATCTGCACTTAAAGAGATACGGATTAATCAGGGATAGTCAGCATGGATATGTTAAGGGAAGGTCGTGTTTGACAAATTTGATCACAGTTTTTGAGGAGGTA
The DNA here is from genome assembly GCF_017639515.1 of Carcharodon carcharias. Taxonomy (NCBI): domain Eukaryota; kingdom Metazoa; phylum Chordata; class Chondrichthyes; order Lamniformes; family Lamnidae; genus Carcharodon; species Carcharodon carcharias. Next base: position 14,205,611 of record NC_054493.1, read on the forward strand.
ACCAGGATTAATGAGGGTAATGCATTTGATGTGGTCTACATGGACTTTAGCAAGGCTTTATGTAAGGTCCCTCATGGCAGACTGGTCAAGAAAGTAAAAGCCCATGGTGTCCAAGACAAAGTGGCAAGTTGGATCCAAAATTGGCTGAGAGGCAGGAAGCAGAGGGCGATGGTAGAGGGATTCTGTGACTGGAAGTCTGGTTTCAGTGGGGTTCCGCAGGGCTCGGTGCTGGGGCCCTTGCTGTTTGTGGTGTATATAAATGATTTGGTCTTAAATGTAGGGGGTATGATCAAAAAGTTCGTGGATGACATAAAAATTGGTAGGGTGGGAAATAGTGAGGATAACTATAAACTGCAGAGGACATTAATAGGCTGGTCAGGTGGGCAGAGCAGTGGCAAATGGATTGAAAGGTAATGCACGTGAGGAGGGTTAACAAGGCAAGGGTATGAATGGTAGGCCTCTGGAAAATGCTGAAACTTAGAGGGACCTTGGTGTGCATTTCCACAGATCTCTAAAGGTACTAGAGCAGGGAGATAAGATGTTTAAGAAGACATATGGGATACTTGCTTTTATTAGCTGAGGCACATAATACAAGAGCAGGGAGGTTATGCAGGAACTGTATAAAACGCTGGTTAGGCCACAACTGGAGTACTGCATGCAGTTCTGGTCACCAGACGAGATTTACCAGGGTGTTGTCTGGGCTGGAGGGGCTGAGCTATGGGGAAAAATTGGATAGACTGGGGATGTTTTGCTTGGAGCAACAAAGGTGGAGAGCGGACCTGATCGAAGTGTATAAGATTATGAGGGGCATAGATAGGAAGGCACTTTTTCAGTTAATAGAGGGGTCAATAACCATGTCTGGAAGCATCTAAGGATTGAGAAACATAATTAACATTTGAGCTCTGTACACTGACGCAGTGTAATTCTGATGAAAAGTTAAAGACCTGAAATGCAAACTGTATTTCCCCTCTGTGGATGCTATCAGATTTGCAGAACATTCCAGAATTTTCTGTTTTTATTTCAGATTTACAGCATCTGCAGTATATATTTTTCTTTACTGGGAGAGTGTTGAGAATCTGGAATTCAATACCAGAAAGGTTTGAAATCCTCTTCTGAGCTGGAAATTCATCAGTAAATTCACCCCCATGAATGGATTGTTCACCAACTGAACGTGGAAATGGATTCATTTAGTTATTCCATTTACTGACACAGCAGCACAGTCACACAAGAGAGAGACCATTCAGATACTACACATGTGCAATGCGATTTATTCAGTTTTCCGACCTGTTCACACGCCAGCTTTAAAAGTTCAAAGGATTTGATCCACAATTGGTGCACTCTTACAGGCAAAACATGATTTAAATGTTCCATGTATGGGGAAATAAATCACTTGTTTACCCCCAGTTGTGAACTCTGAACTCCAGTGAGTTCACACTTAACTGTAGTGGTTTGTTCTGTTGTTAATGACACCCAGGATACAATTACAGTGGAGGGCCTCTTTGTTTACTGTATCTAATTAATTTTATAATTTTATAACTGGGCCACATGGCTCCATCGTAACCCGATCACAAATCATTATTTTCTATTCAACAATGACGTATTTCAATGGCGCGGCTCTTACCCAGCATCCGCGACGATACAGAATGTGCCCTATACTCACCATAGGAAACCCTGGCACAGACACAGTGCTGAGTCACGAATGACACATGCGTATTGCGAGCTCGAGTTGGCGCATGCGCACTCTGGTGGAACTGCATTGAGGCGGTTATCGCGACTCTGCAACCAATAAACTTCGGCTGATCACAGGAGGGTAATAGAGGAGTCGGAATAGGCGGGGAGGCCCCATGAACACTTTGTGGAGCCGTCAGACCAAGATTAAGAATCTACAAATCCCGCATTTAGTCCAAGCGGGGGAGCTTGGAGACTGATTTTGATAATAGGCCCGAGTTAACGGCAGTCATCTTTATTGGAGTCAATGTGCAGCATGGCGCATGCGCGGTCATCCCTGTCAGCAGGAGGAGAGAATATTCCTCGACTGACAGGGATGGATTTTGGAAACTCCTTTTACAGGTGAGGATTTACACACAGCAAACTCAAACCAAGAGATATGTTTGTCTCTTCTGAATTTTTAATGTTGGACTGTCAGCGATGACTTTTTTTACAGGACCAGAGAAGAGCAGGATTGCAGGCAAAAACTGAAACAAAGCATCACATCAAAACCTGACAGAGTCTCTCGATTCATGCGAACTTGAATGTATGTGTGTTTGTTTTATCTGTGGCCAAAGAGTCTAACATCTGTGTGGTTGGTAATAGGGAAGAGCAAGGTTTGAAAACAAGGATGAGACCATTCAATTGGGATGCCACTGAACCGGCAGCCTACGTAGGTCAGAGAGGACAGGGTGATCGGTGAATGAGTCGAACTCAGTGCAGAGGACATAGGCAGCAGAGATTTGGATAAATTCAAGTTTACAAGTGGTTGAATGTGGGTGGCCAGCCTGGAGTGCATTAGAATAGTCAAGTCCAAAGGTAACAAAAGAACAAATGAGAGTTCCAGAAACAAATGAGGTGAAACAGGGACAAGTCAAGCAATGTGACTGAGGTAGAAATGTGCATTCTTGGAGCTGGCACATGTGTGTGATCAGAAGCTCGGCTGGGGATGAAATATGACACTGAGGTTGTGGCCAGTCTGGTTCAGCCTCAGACAGTTGCCAGGGAGAGGGATGGAGTCGGTGGCTAGGGAGTGAAGTTAGTAGTGGGGACTGAAGACAATGGCTTTGGTATTCCCATTATTTACATAGAGAACATTTTTGTACATCCAGTACTGGATGTCAGACAAGTCAGAACAGTGTATAACTTGGAGGGGAACTTGTAGGTGATGGTGTTCACATACTCCTGCTACCCTGGTCCGTCTAGGTGGTAGAGGATGAGTTTTCAGGAGTTTCTGTCAAAGTTCTGGTCAAGTTGTAGATATATAAAATCCCTCTCCTTTGCCATTTGCATATCCCAGCTCTGTCTTTTTCCGTAGAGGCTAGAGTCTTGTGTCGACCTAGACCAGGTGACAGGTTCCCTTCCCTGAAGGACATTAGTGAACCAGTTGGGTTTTTAGGACAATCCAGCAGTTTTCATCCTAGGTCACTTTTTCATTGTGCCAGCCACACAAATTACAAGATTCATTCAGCTCCATTTCACAACCTGCCTTAGTGTTTTTGTGGGTTCTCTCTCCCTCCCTTTTTTCTTTTTTAAATTCATTTCACAGGGTATTAGAAGTGGAGGATTTGTAGTCGGAAAACTGAAACCAAATGTCACATCAGGATTTGACAGTCACGTAATTCATCACAACCTGCATATCATTGGATTTTGAACATGGAAGGAAAAAGCCACGTTCCCAATGGGGAGAAACCGTACATGTGTTCTGTGTGTGGGCAAAGTTACAGGCGACCATCTGGCCTGTCAAAACACAAGCACATTCACATTGGGGAGAAACCGTGGAAATATGGACACTGTGGCAAAGGGTTCAATTGCAGGTTTGAGCTGGCAAATCATCAGTCATACTGGGGAGAGGTCATTCACCTGCTCAAAGCGTGGGAAGGGATTTGCCCATTCATCTGATCTTCTGACACACCAGCGAGTTCACAATGAAGAGAGACCTTTTAAATGCCCGGACTGTGGGAAGTGTTTTAAAAGTTGCAGTGAACTAATGCATCATCAACATATTCACTTGACGAGAGACCGTTCAGGTGCTCTCACTGCGGGACTTGGTTCAAGACATCATCTGACCTCACTGTTCATTGGCGTGTTCACCTGCTATGCATGTGGGAAGGGATTCATGACCTCATCGAACCTGCTGGAACACCAGCACACTCACACTGGCGAGAGACCATTCACGTGCTCTGTGTGTGGGAAGAGATTTGCGTGTTCATCCACCCTCCTGAGACACCAGCGAGTTCACACTGGGGAGAGGCCATTCACCTGCTCCGAGTGTGGGAAGGCATTCACTACCTCATCCATCCTGCTAAAACACTGGCGAGTTCACAAGTAATTACAGTGATTGGATTTGCCTGTTTATCACATCTGTGATCTAACCTGTACTGACAGTAAATAATTTTTTAAGCTCTTTCCCAGGTTATTCAAATGAGAGAAATTAAGACAGGAAACTAAAATGAAACACCACAGCATGATCTGACAGAATCATCAGGACCTGCATATCATTGGCCTCTGAATGTGAAGGAGAAGCATTTGTCTGTTCTGTTGTGGGAGAAGATTTCAAACATCAGTGTGACTGGAAAATGACCGAGTCACACACCTGAGTTAGAGCATTCAAACGAGGAAAGAGCTTTAACAAGTTACTCAACCTGATAGACATTATACCATTCACATTGTACACTGGTTTACACTAGGAAGAGACCGTTCACCTGCTCCGATCTGTGTGTGCACAAGGATTCAACTGATTGCCCAACTGGGGCAACACAAAGACACGGGCACCATGGAGAAACCGTGGAAATGTGAGGACTGTGATAAAGGATTCAAATATCCATCCCTTCTGAAAAGCCATCGCAGCTCTCATACTGGGGAGAAACCGTGGAAACGTGAGGAATGTGATAAAGGATTCGATTATTCATCCCTGCTGGAAATCCATCAACGCATTCACACTGGGGAGAAACCATTCAACTGTTCCGTGTGTGGGAAGGGATTTACTCAGACAACCTCCCTGATGTTACACCAGAGAATTCACACTGAGGACAGGCCCTTCAGCTGCACTTACTGTGGCAAGAGGTTCAACAGTACATCCGCCCTCACCATACACAAGCGAATTCACACTGAGGAGAAACCATTCAGTTGCACAACCAGTGGACAAAGGTTCAGATCTTCATCCACCCTCAGAACACACCAGCGAGTTCACAATGGGGAGAGACCATTCACCTGCTCTGTGTGTGGGAAGGGATTTACTCAGTCATCCACCCTTATTGCACACCAGCAAGTTCACACTGGGGAGAGGCCATTCACCTGCTCCGTGTGTGGGAAAAGATTCACGCGGTTATTCGTCCTCCAGTCTCGCCACCGAATTCACACTGAGGAGAATCCATTCAGCTGCACAGCCTGTGGAAAGAGTTTCAGGCAGTCATCCAACCTCACTACACACCAGCGAGTTCACACTGGGGAAAGACCATTCACCTGCTCCACGTGCAGGAAGGGATTCACAACCTGATGAGACATCAGCAAATTCATAAGTGACTGCAGCAGTTGGATTCTGCTGCTTTTGCTGTTAATCACATCCAGGATTGATAGTCTAACAATAGCTGGTTTGTTTCTGCTGATGTAAACAACCCCTATAACTGGCTGGAGTTTAATATTCTGGAGATGTCACTGAATTTCAGGGCTGCACTTTCCCTTTTTAAAGCACTGCCTGTGATCTTTCTCCTTAATTCAAGAACTCTCACCAGGAACACGTTTACAGACAAATTATGAACTTTTATTTCAATACTAAATTGATCTTTGCTACAAACTCTACAATTCAGTGTCTGAAAGTTTGCACTGATTAACATCTCCAATTAGAAAGTGCTGATTAATCCTTGCTGACATTCTTCACAGCAACACCTCCATTATGAAATTAAATTACCAAGGAACGTTAACCAAAATAGTAAAATGTTTTATAGGCACATCAATAAAAGCTTCATCAATCAACATTGATATTGACGAAAGCAAAATACTGCGGACGCTGGAAATCTGAAACAAAAACAGAAAATGCGGATTATTAATGTAATAGGATCCTGATTATTAATGTAATAGGATGCTGATTATTTATACAATAAGATCCTGATTGTTGATGCAATAGGCACCCGACTATTAATGTAATAGTATCCTGATTATTAATGTGAATCCTGAATCTTAACGTAATTAAACTCTAAGCATTAATGTAATTGGATCCTCATTATTGATGCAATAGAATTCTGATTATTAATGTAACATTTTCCTGATTATTAATAAGTTATGATCCTGATTATTATCACAGTATGATCCTGATTACTAATATAGTATCCTGATTATTAACACATGATCCTGATTACAAATGTGTTATCCTGATTATTGATACACTATGATTGATTATTAATATGTTATGATCCTGATTATTAATACGTTATGATTCTGATTATTGAAGAAATTGGCTTTTCAGAGAAAAATGAACACCAACCTTTTCACAAACTCTTTTTGCAGCAGCAATTGGGCCTGAGAGAGTCGTCCATTAGGCCACACCCACCAATAAAATAAAAACACCAGGATTTAAAGGGGCCTCGCAGCTGTCAGGAAACAGTTGGAGACCCACGGCAGCCATTGCTGCCTTGGAGCTCACGAGCACAAAGTCTCATCTCACACCCCATTGGAGATCACATCCCGCAGTTTGAGAAGCCCTGACTGAGATTGTAAAATGGAAATGGGGTTTTAAAATTCTTGTCACAGTCAAAGCATTTAAACCCTCTTTCTCTCTCCAGTATGAACTCGTTGGTGTGTTTGGAGGCTGGATGACCAAGTGAATCCCTTCCCACACATGGAGCAGGTGAACAGCCTCTCCCCAGTGTGCAGGTACTGATGACTTTCCAACTCAAATGAGTTACTGAATCCCTCCCCACTGTGACTGTGCTTGTTCCTTAACAGGCCAGATGATTGGCTGAAACCTCATCCAGGGATATGGGGAAAGAGTGGGGGAAGTTGGATTAACTGGATAGTTCTTTGAAAGAGCTAGTGCACATTCGATGAGCCGAGTGGCCTTCTTCTGTGCTGTACTATGATGCGATCCTGTGATTCTATAACAGTATAGTGATCCATACGATTGAACCATAGAGCTCACAGTTGCCATTTGGCCCATTGTGTCTATACTGTCTCTCTGAAAATGTTGACATTCTGTCCCATTCCTCTGATGTCTCTCCCGAGCCCTGAAAATCTTTCATTAATAAGTAAACATCCAAATCACTTTTGAAAGTTACTATTGGATCAGCTTCCACCAGTCATTCAGAAAATGGGTTCCAGATCATCAGAACTCACTGAGTAAAATAACATCTCGTGCAGTTTTTGCCAATTATTTTAAATCTGTGTTCTGCAGTTACCATCCATTCTGCCAATGGAAACAATTTCTCCCGATTTGATGAAAATTCTACAAAAATGTCCACACTTCTATTAAATATCTCCTTAACTTTCTCTACTCGAAAGAGGACCATCCCAGCTTCTCCAGTCTCTCCGTGTAACGGAAACTCCTCATCCCTGATACTATTCTGGTTAATTTTCCATGTTTTCTTATTTATTAACGGGATGTGGGCTTCTCTGGCTGAGCCAACGCTTATTGACCATCCCTAGCTGCCCTTGAGAAGGTGGTGGTGGGCTGCCTTCTTGAACCGCTGCAGTCCATGTGGTGTAGGTGCACCCACAGTGCTGTTAGGGAGGGACTTGCAGGATTTTGAGCCAGCGACAGTGAAGGAACAGAGACATACTTCCAAGTCAGGATGGTGAGTGACTTGGAGGGGAACTTCGAGGAGGTGGTGTTCCCATCAATCTGTTGCCTTTGTCCTTCTAGGTGGTAGTGGTCGTGGGTTTGGAAGGTGCTGTCAAAGGAGCCTTGGGAACTCCTGCGGTGCATTTTGTAGATGGTACACGTGGTGGAGGGAGTAAATGTTAATGTGGTACCAGTCAAGTGGGCTACTTTATCCTCGATGTTGTCAAGCTTCTTGAGTGTTGTGGGAGCTGCACTCATCCAGGCAAGTACAGAGTATTCCATCAAACTCCTGACTTGTGTCTTGCCGATGGTGGACAGGCTTTGGGGAGTCAGGAGGTGGGTTATTCATCGCAGGATTCTTAGCATCTAACCTGCTCTTGTAACCACAGTATTTATATGGCTAGTCCAGTTCAATTTCTGGTCAATGGTAACCCCCAGGGTGTTGATAGTGGGGGATTCAGTGATCAAGGGGCAATGGTTAGATTCTTTCCTGTTAGAGATGGTCATTGCCTGGCACTTGCGTGGTGTGAATGTTACTTGCCACTTGTTGGCCCAAGCCTGGATATTGTCCAGGTCTTGCTGCATTTGGCCATGGACTGCTTCAGTATCTGAGGAATCACAAATGGTGCTGAACATTGTGCAATCATTAGCAAACATCCCCACTTCTGACCTTATGATGAGATGAAGGTCATTGATGAAGCAGCTGAAGATGGTTGGGCCAAGGACACTACCCTGAGGAACTCCTGCAGTGATGTCGTAGAGCTGAGATGACTGACCTACAACAACCAGAACCATCTTCCTTTGTGCTAGGTATGACTCCAACCAGTGGAGATTTTCCCCCCAATTCCCATTAACTCCAGTTTTGCGAGGGCTCCTTGATGTCACAATCTCTCAAATACGGCCTTGATGTCAAGAGCAGTCACTCTCACCTCAACTTGAGAGTTCATGTTTGAAACAAGGCTGTAATGAGGTCAGGAGCTGAGTAGCCCTGGTGGAACCCAAACTGGGCGTAAGTGAGCGGGTTATTGCTAAGCAAGCTTGATAGCACTGTTGATGACCCCTTCCATTACTTTACTGATGTTTGAGAGTAGACTAATGGGGCGGTAATGTGTGCAACGAGACCTGGGTGTCTTCGTACACCAGTCGCTGAAGGTAAGCATGTAGATGCAGCAGGCAGCAAAGAAGGCAAATGTGTGTTGGCCTTCATAGCCAGAATACAGGAGCAAGGATGTCTTGCTGCAATTGTGCAGGGCCTTGGTGAAACCACACCTGGAATATTGTGTGCAGTTTTGTTCTCCTTATCTGAGGAAGTATGTTATTGCTATAGAAGGAGTGCAGTGAAGGTTTACCAGACTGATTCCTGGGATGGTGGGACTGACATATGAGGAGAGATTGAGTCGGTTAGGATTATATTCGCTGGAGTTCAGAAGAATGAGGGGGGATCTCACAGAAGCCTATAAAATTCTAACAGGACTAGATGCGAAGGATGTTCCCGATAGTGGGGGGATCCAGAACCAGGGGTCACAGTCTGAGGAAACAGGGTAGACCATTTAGGACTGAGATGAGGAGAAACGTCTTCACCCAGAGAGTGGTGAGCCTGTGGAATTTGCAACCACAGGAAGTTGTTGAGGCCAAAACATAGTATGTTTTCAAGAAGGAGTTAGATACAGCTCTCAGGGCGAAAGGGTTCAAAGGATGCGGGGAGAAAGCGGGAGCTGCCTATTGAGTCGGATGATCAGCCATAATCATGATGAATGGTAGATCAGGCTCGAAGGGCTGAATGGCCTACTCCTGCTCCTAGTTACTATGTTTTTAATTGGCCGGGTTGCATTTGTCCTTTTTGTGAATGGGACATACCTGGGCAATTTTCCACATAGCTGAGTAGATGCCAGTTTTGTAGCTGTACTGGAACAGATTGGCTAGAGGCACGGCAAGTTCAGGAGCGCAAGTCTTCAGTACTATTTCTGGAATATTGTCAGGGCCCCTAGCTTTTGCATGATCCAGTGCATTCAGCTGTTTCTTGATATCATATGGAGTGAATGGAATTGGCTGAAGACTGGCATCGATGATGCTGGGGACATCTGGAGGAGGCTGAGATGGATCATCCACTCCGCACTTCTGACTGAAGATTGTAGCAAATGCTTCAGCCTTATCTTTTGAACTGATGTGCTGGGCTCCTCCATCATTGAGGATGGGGATATTTGTGGAGCCTCCTCCCCCAGTGAGTTGTTTAATTGTCCACCACCATTCACGACTGAATGTTGCAGGACTGCAGAGCTTAGATTTAATCCGTTGGTTGTGGGATCACATAGGTCTCTCTGCTGCTTGGCACGCAAGTGGTCCTGTGTACTCTCTCCAAAACCTTGACATCTTTCCTGAAGTGTGGTACTCAGAACAGAACACAATATTTTAGTTGAGGCTTAAAAAGTGATTGATAAAGATACATTGTGACTTCCTTGCTTTTGTACTTCATGTCTCCATTAATAAATGGAGGACCCCGTTAGATTTTTTTTTTTAAACAGCTTGATCAACTTTTCCTGCTACCTTCAAAGATTTGTGTCCATACACTCCCCGGTCACTCTGTTCCTGCACTCAGTTTAAAATTGTACCATTTAATTGGCTGATTTCTTACCCAAAAGGACATTAGTGAACCAGATGGGATTTTACAACAATCAACGATAATTTCATGGCACCATTACTGAGACTAACTTCCACACAAAGAAGTCAAACACTTTCCATCTGATTTAGGTCACAGTGTTGATGTATAAATACTATTTGGAAATTTGTTGCTAAAAATGTCTGCAGAAGGTTTGTGTGGAATGTGGGAATTGAACCCACATTCCCAGATCGTAAGCCTCAGCCTCTGGAATACTAGTCCAGTGACGTTATCACTGTTCCACCATCTCCCATCTATTTGGAGTGAGAAAGCACACGGGCAGCAGTTTTGGATGGTCTCATGTTTCCAGGTTGGCGGGGAGGGGGCAGGGTGAATGTGAGAGGCTGGCCAAGAATGTATTAGAATAGTCAAAGCATAGGTATGAGGAGAATTTCAGCAGCAGATGAGCTGGGGTGGGGTGGAGATGAGTGATGTTATGGAGGTAGAAAATCTGGTATTAGTGATGGTGTGGATGTGTGGTCGGAAACTCATCTTGGGATCAAATCTGACACCAAGATTGTGAAGAGTGTGGTTCAGCCTCAGACAGTTCCCAGGGAGAGGGATGGACTTGGTAGTTAAGGAGCAGAATTTGTGGTGGTGACTGAAGACAATGGCTTTGGTCTTCCCAATTTTTAATTGGAGGAAATTTCTGCTCATCCAGTACTGGATGTCAGATAAACAGTTTGATAAGTTAGTAATAGTGAGGAATGGAGAGGGATGGTGGTGAAGTAGAGCAGGGTGTAGTCAGTGTACATGTGAAAACTAACACAGTGCTTTTGGATGATGTCACCTTGTGGCAGCATGTAGATGAGAAATAAGAGGGACCAAGGATAAATCATTGGGGGACACCAAATTCAAGGACTTTGGATGGGAAATGGAGGTTGGACATGGGGAGGTAATTAGCAAAGATGTTGGGGTCAAAGGTTGTTTTTTTTTTTAGGGAGGCGACAGTGGATTTAAAGGTGAGGTGGACAATATTGAAAGTGAGAGAGAACTGTGAACAATGCCAACATGGAGAAGTTGGGTAGTCAGCAGTTTAGTGAGAATGGGGTCAAGGGAGCAGACGTCTGGTGTCTAAGGAGGGTGAATGACTGAGTGTATCTCTTCCCACACACACAGCAGGTGAATGGCCTCTCGCCAGTGTGAACATGCTGGTGTCTCAGCAGGGTGGGTCTCACAGGCATGATGAGCTCTGACATGCTTGATCGGAGAGAAACTGGAGAAAGATTTGAGTTCAGAACTTGGAAAAAAGCGATTTTAGAGACAGTTTGGTCCGGTGGGCGAGGGGAAAGAAGGAAAGCAGCAGAGGCAGCTGATCAGATTGTCTCAATCTTAGTGACAAAGAAGCTCCATGAGCTCCTCACATTTGTTTTGGAGGTAAGGATGGAGAAGACAGGGAGAGGGAGAGCACTTCAAAAGGGATTAATTTTTGTTAAAAAGACTCGACACACTATGTTGAACACAAAACTGATTTCTTTGACTTTTATCTAGAATATTCTCCTTATAACTGGGCTGGAGTTTATGAACATCAGCAGAAACAGACCCCAGTGAACATGGTTCAGTCCTGGATGTGATTAACAGCAAAATCCAATCATTGTAGTTATTTGTGAACTCGCTGGTGTGTCCACAGGCTGGAAAACTGAATGAATCCCTTTCCACACTTGGAGCAGGTGAATGGTCTCTCCTCAGTGTGAACTTGCTGGTGTCTCAGCAGGGTGGATGACTGATTGAATCCCTCACCACACTTTGAGCAGTGAATGATTTCTCTCCGCTGTGAGTGCGCTGGTGTATGGCAAGACGAGATGATCGTCTGAACTTAGTCCCACAGCGAGAGCACCTGAACGGTCTCTCATCAGTGTGAACACTTTGATGATGCATCAGTTCCTGGGAAGTTTTATAACACTTCCCACAGTCTGGTCTTTTAAAAGGTCTCTCGTCGGTGTGAACTCACTGGTGTGTCATCAGGTTGGCTGAAGAAATAAACCCTTTCCCACATTCGGAGCAGGTGAATGCCCACTCCCCAGTGTGAACTCGCTGGTGTCCCTGCAAGTGGGATGACTGAATGAATCCCTTTCCACACTCGGAGCAGGTAGATGGCCTCTGCCCCGTGTGAACCCGCTGGTATGCCACCAGGGTGGATAACTTTGCAAATCCCTTCCCACAGCCGGAGCAGGTGAACGGCCTCTCCCCAATGTGACTGCGCTGATGGGTAATCAAATCCCTTCCCACAGTCCCCGCGTTTCCATGGTTTCTTCCTGTTGTGACTGCATTTATGTTCTGACAAATCAGATGATCGGTTGAAGCCTTGACCACAGGCAGAACTTGTGTACGGTTTCTCCTCACTGTGAACGGTGCTTTTTCTTCCCATGTTCAAATTCAGATGATATTCAGGTTATGATACATTCAGTGACTCTGTCAGATTTTGATGTGATGTTTGGTTTCTGTTTCCTGATTGAAAACCCTACCCTTCTCACACCCTGTGAAGTGAATCTTAAATTGAGTAAAGAGAATGAGAGAGGACCCACAAATACACAAAGGCAGGTTGTGAAATTGAGCTGAATGACACCAGGGAAAAGTAACCATGAAAACTGCTGGATTGTCGTAACAACTCAACTGGTTCACTAATGTTCTTCAGGGAAGGGAGCCTGCCACCCAGTCTGGAGCTACACAAGACCCTGGCCTCTAAGAGAGAAGAAGGAGAGAGAGAGCCAGGAGAGAGAGAGATAGACAAGTGGGAGAGGCAGGAGGTAAAGAAGAGGGATTTTATATATCTTTTTATATATCTACAACTCAACCAGAGCTTTGACAGAATCTCCCAAACCCTAAAGTCCCACCACCTAGAAGGGCCAGGGTAGCAAGCGTATGTAAACACCATCACCTCCAAGTTCCCCTCCAAGTCACACACTGTCCTGACTTGCCTGACATTCAATAATGGATGAACAGAAATCTCCTTCATTTAAATATTATGAAGACCAAAACCATTGTCTTTCTTCCCCACTGCAAACACCATTTCTTAATCATTGACTCCATCCCTCTCCCTGGCAACTGCCTGAAGGCGAACCAGCTCTCACAACCATGGAGTCATATGAGATGAGCTTCCAACTTGCAATGGAGTAAAATATGGGAAAATATTGTCCATTTTGGCAGGAAGAATAAAAAAGAAGCATATTATCTAATTAGTGAGAGATCGCATGGCTCTGAAATTCAGAGGGATCAGGGTGTCCTAATGCATGAATCACAAAAGGCTAGTATGCAAGTACAGCAAGTAATCGTAGAATGTTATCGTTTATTGTGAGGGGAATTGAATACTAAAGTAGGGAGATAAAAGCAACATACTGCGGATGCTGGAAATCTGAAACAAAAACAAAAATTGCTGGAAAAACTCAGCAGGTCTGACAGCATCTGTGGAGAGGAAAACAGAGTGACTCTTCATCGGAACTAAAGAGAAATAGAAATGTGGTGAAATATAAGCTATTTAAAGGGGGTGGGACAGGTGGGGCTGGATAGAGGACCAGTGAGAGGTGGAGGCAAAGGAGAGATTGCCAAAGATGTCATAAACAAAAGGTCAAAGGGGTGTTGATGACAGTGATATTAGCTAAAGGGTATGCTAATGGTGACATTAAGGGTAGAAAGCAGGATGAGCAAGTGACAGATGGCCCTAGTGGGGGGAGGGGATCGAAATAGGCTAAAAGGTGGAGATAAAACAATGGATGGAAATAAATTTTAAAAATAATCATAGAAATAGGTGGGAAAAGAAAATATATATATATAGATATATAAAAAATATATAATAATTATTAGAAAAAAGTAGGGAGGTTATACTTTAGTTGTACAGGACACTGGTGAGACCACATCTGGAGTATTCTATACAGTATTGGTCTCCTTATTTAAGGAAATATGTAAATGCATTAGATGCAGTTCGGAGAAGGTTTACTAGATCAATACCAGGAATGGGAGGGTCGTCTTATGAGGAAAGGTTGGACAGGTTCAGCTTGTATCCACTGGAGTTTAGAAAAGTAATAGGTGACCTGGTTGAAACCAGGTCCTGAGGGGTCTTAACAGAGTGGATGTGGAGAGGATGTTTCCTCTTGTGGGAGAATCTACAGCTCGGGGTCACTGGTTAAAAATAGAAGATCGCTCATTTAAGAGAGATGGGGAGAATATTTTTCTCTCAGAATGTTGTGAGTCTTTGGAACTCTCTTCCTCAAAAGGCAGTGGAAGCCAGTCTTTGAATATTTTTAACGCAGAGCTAGACAGATTCTTGATTAACAAGGAGGTGAAAGGTTATCGGGAGTAGGCAGGAGGTTACAATCAGGCCAGCAATGACCTTATTGAATGGTAAGCATTCTTGAAGGGCTGAGTGGCATTCTCCTGGTCCTAGTTTGTATTTATGTGCCACATATCAGCATCATCACCAAGACAACCTATTTCCACCTCAGTGACATCGCCCAACTCCACCCCAGTCTCATTTCACCTGCAGCTAAAACTCTCATCCATTCCTTTGTTACCTCTAGACTTAACTAACCTAATGCACTCCTGGCCGACCACCCACATTCAACCTCTCTGTAAACTCATGTGCTTATTCACACGAAGTCTTGTTCACCCCTCACTCCTGCGATCACTGACCTACAAAGGTTCCTGGTCAATAAGCAACTACATTTTAAAATTAAAGTTTTCATTCTTATTTTAAAATTCCTCCATGGCCCCTTCCTGTCTCAGTAATCTCCTCGAGGCTCACTTTCCTCCTTTAAGATACTCCACAAAACCTACCCCTTTGACCATCTGCCCTTACATCTCCTTACATGACCCCTGTGCCAAATGTTGCTTTATAAAACTCCTGTGGAAACCCCCAGAATGTTCTACTACATGAAAGTGCTGTGAAAATGCATATTGTTCTTGTCACCTCCCTTCATCACCATTGGGTGAATAACCTGTAACCCCTGATCTAACAGCATTATGGAAGCACCTTCATCACATGGACTGCAGCAGTTCAAGAAGGTCAAACATCATCTTCTCCACAGGTAATTGGGGGTGGGTAATATCTGTTGCTGGCCTTGTCATTAACGCCAAGATCACAAAAAACCTTTACAAGTATGTATGTTAAACAGTTAAAAAACATTTAAAGAAATGCTTGTTCCTTGAACAATATCCATTTCCATTACACCGACAGTCTTATTTCACCTCTTTTCTATTTTTACTTAGTTCTGTTGAAGAGTCATACGGACTCGAAACGTTAACTGTTCCTCTCCGCAGATGCTGCCAGACCTGCTGAGTTTTTCCAGGTATTTTTATTTTAGTGTTTGTTTAGCAAACTGATCTCTCCTGGATAAAAGCTCTGAAGAAGAGTCATACGGACTCAGAATGTTAACTCTGTTTTTCACTCCACAGATGCTGTTAGACCTGTTGAGTTTTTCCAGCATTTTCTGATTTTGATTTTGAAAGCTGTCTCCAACTCCAGGAGAAAACTGGACCTTTCTGTTTGTGGCTTTAAACAGATGAAACCCTGTGGGTGTGGAGCAAACATTTCAACATTTGTTCATGAAAATTGGGAACATGATGAAACAATGTATCAACAATTCAAAGGCTGACTTCAAGGGATAACTGGGCAGACAGGAAATGTCATCATTACAAATATACAAACATATGAAATAGAGCAGAGATCGGCCATTCAGCCCCTCGAGCCTGCTCCGCCATTCAATAAGTTCATGGCTGATCTGTTTGTATTTCGAGTTTCAACTTTTCAACTACCTCTGATTAACTTTGATTCCCATGCCTAACAAGAATCTATTTTCCTCTGCCTTAAAAATATTCAGTGATCCCACCTCCAACGCCTGATGAGGCAGAGTTCCAAAGTCGCATAGCCTTCTGAGAGGAAAACATTCTTCTCATCCCTGCCCTATAAGGGCGACCGCTAATTTTAGAGCAGTGCCCCCTGGTTCTGGACTCACCCACAAGAGGAAACATCCTTTCCACATCCACATACTCAAGACCATTCAGGATCTTATATACTTCAATCAAATCACCTCTCACTCTTCTAAATTCTAATGGAAACAAGCCCAGCCTGTCCAACCTATCCTCATAAGACAACCTGCTCTTTCCAGGTATCAATCTAGTAAACCTCCTCTGAACCGCTTCCAATGTATTTACATTTTTCCTTAAATACGGGGACCAAAACTACACAAAGTATTCGAAATGCAGTCTCATCAATAACTTGTATAACTGAAGCATAATATGCTTACTTTTATGTTCAATTCCCCTTGTAATAAAATATAGCATTCCATTAGCCTCCTTGATTACATGCTTTACCTGCAGACTAACATTTTGTGACTCATGCACGAGAACAACTAGATATCCCTGCACCTTGGAATGCTGCAGTCATTCTCTGCTTTAGTAAAACTCTGCTTTATTATTCTTCCTGCCAAAGTGAACAGCTTCACATTTTCCCACATTAAACTCCATCTGCCTGCTCACTCAACTTATCTATATCTATCCGCAAACTCCGTATGTCTTTTTCAAAACATACTTTCCTACCTATCGTTGTGTCGTCTGCAAATTTAGCTACCATGTCTTCACTCCCCTCATCTAAGTCATTGATGTAAATTATAAAAAGTTGAGGCCACAGCACAGACCCCTGTTAATCAGAGAAACACCCATTTATGCATACTCACTGTTTTCTGCCAGCTGGTCAATCCTCTATCCAGGCTAATATGTTACCCCCCAGACCAGAAGAAGGAGAGCCGCTGGTTTCAATAAATGAACTGACAGAAAGGTTAGGACAGATTAGGGAGAAGATTAATACTGTCACCATTCAGAACAACACAGACTATAAAGGAACAACTGATCTCAAAAACAATCTCTTGTAGTTTGTAGTTAAGGAGGGGGTGTGCTGAATCAGATTTAAAGGAGTTAAATATGGTTTCCACTTTGGACATTCACATTCAAAGCTTCAAAAATTAGACATGAAACCCCTCAACATTAATCATGACAAGTGGGAAATTCTAGCTGATGATCGATGCAAATGACACCAGCTGTGGGCAGGGTTTCACCACCACACCGACAGATGATTTCAGAAGCTCCCAAGCAGGCACCATCTCTGCAAACAAGATGTCAGCTGAGATTATCCCGCAACATAAGTAATGAATACCTTCATATGTGGCACTTTTGACAGGCTTTGCCTTTCCAGAATCAGATTGTTCAGCCATCAGATGAAATGCAACAGATCATCTCATCTGACCTCACCAAGGGTCTGAGGCTGCATTCCCATTATCTCTCACAGATGAAAGGATGCCAAGCATATGGAACAATCACATTAAAATCAGGAACTCAGATGGGGATATGGATTGGTTTTAGGCGGAAAGCCTTAAAATCAGAGTGACGGTATTTGAGAACTGATTCCTGTGATAGCAGCAATCCCATTGCTATCTGTTAGTAAGACTGATGGGGGTATTTAAAGTGAAGGCCGTAGATATGCTGGAGGATGGTGTACAAGGGGAATCTGTGAAATATCAGAGGATAATAGTGAGGGGAAATGAAGGGATCTGGAAAAAAGAACAGAGCTTCCTGTTGTTACAAAGGAAGTGGGAATTGGTTGTACAGATGTCAGTTTTCGCACATCACACGCAAACAAAACAAAAATGTGTAATTTCCCATCGATCAGGTGGACAAAGATTTGCCTCACACCAGCTAACCTGACTTACTGACTAAGATAAAGTATCGGAGCCTGTAATGACCAAAAAGTTCAAAGTAGAAATTCAAGTAAATATTACCCTCCAGGGACTGCGAGCAGTTTTGACTATCTAATTCCAGCACTTACTCTGAACCTTAAATCTATAATGAACGACAGCTTGGACAGAGGCAGCAATGAAAAGTTGAGCGATCAATAGATATTGAGCAGTCTATGGCCACCCGGGTGATCAGCCACAGTGGGAGATTTTAGACAATACAGGACAATATCCTTGGCTAATTTTAGCGTCTAATTTCCACTTGGTGTTACAGATGATGCTAATTCCCCTTACATTGATGATCTGGTTGAAGGTCAGGACACCAAACAGAATGGATGGAAATATTGCTACAAACTCCCTGTGAACCTAACCTTCTGATTTCTGTTTTGTAATCAACTTTCCATCCATTCTGCTGCCTGACCTTTCACTCACACAGGCTGATCTTGATCACCTTGTAGATTGTACACACTGCTATGGATAACAAGCTGGTTACAAAACAAAAGAGGTTGAGAGCAACTACTCAGACTGGCAGAAGGTGGGGAGTGATGTTCCACAGGGAGAAATGCTGGGACCACAGTTATTCACAATTTACATAAACAATTTGGACTCAGAAATCAGAAACCCAATTTTAAAAAGTTTAGTAGCAGAATTATAGTAAATCAATAATTAATAAAATGTTGTCGCACAGTTCATTAAATCTATAAATTCAGTAGCAGACTGAACAATTACAAGAGGAAGTGATGAAATGAGTTATTTATGAATTAATTGATTGCCAGATTGGGAGATACAGTTAATACTGAGGAAGGCTGCAACAAAATCCTGGGATCCTAAATGCACAAATCAATAAAACAGGGAATTCTTGGAAACATGCTGCAGCTCCTTCTTTATCTGGAGATCAAATGTCAGTTGTATAACTGTCCCAGCAGTTAAAAGGATCCTGTGAACTCCTTCATGTGTTATTTTAATACAGACTTTAAACTGTTTTAAACTGTATTTTATCATGTTAAAGGAGCTATCAATATAAGTTGTTGTTGACGTTGGCTTAACGTGGTGGACTCAGGGCTGTCATTAAAAAACCCTAAAAACTTCACAGACTAATGACCATGGTCATTTTTAAACTGAAGACTTAATCCTGCTGTTTCAGATTCAGTCAAGAACAGAGCACAGTTTTACACCAATCTCTGATTTAACAGCGCGTTTCCTGTCTGCCTGACTCAGGTTGTACAACCACTGTTGTAAAGGAGCCTTCTGCTCTGTGCCTCAGAGCTTTGAAATACAATGGTTACAAAACAGAACTCATGGGTTTAGATTTACAGGGAGTTTGTATTTTTCCATCCATTTTTTTATGTGGCCTTGGACTCGATACAGCCTGACCTTGGTCATCTTTAGACTGTACATACTGTACAGAAGCGGCTGGGACACATTTATTACCATGCCTGAAGATTAAATCAGATGGGAAAGGCAAAAATGTACAACAATGTGTTAAAAACAAAGCTTGATATTTATCCAGAATATTAAACAGCAGTCCATTTATATGGTTTATTAACATCAGGAGAAACAAACTCCATTGTCAGAAAGAAAGAATTCAATCCTAAACATGATTAACACCAACAGTAATCGCAGAATCCAACTTCTACAATCACCTGTGAACTCGCTGATGTGTCAGCCAGGAGCCTGACTGAGTGAATCCCTTCCCACACATGGAGCAGGTGAACGATCCCTCCCCAGTGTGAGTTTGCTGGCGTCTCTGAAAGTTTGGTGAATGATTGATTGCCTTCCCCCACACAGAGCATATGACTGAACTCTGCTCAGTGTGAATGTGATGGTGTCTCAGAAGGCTGGATGAATTAGTGAATCCCTTCCCACATTTGGAGCAGGTCTCTCCCCGTTGATGACTTTCCGCTTTTGATGGTGAATCAAATCCCTTCCCACAGTTCCCACATTTCCACGGTTTCTCCATGGTGCCGGTGTCCTCATGTCCCTCCAGGTTGGATGATCAGTTCAAACCTCGTCCACACAATTTCTCCCCGCTGTGAATGGTGTGATGCTTTTTCAGGCTGTGCGATTGGTTAAAACATTTCTCCTTCTATATTAAAGATTCAATGACATCGAGCTCCTGATTTATTGAGTGATTGTGAAGTGAAGTTTCATTTGAGCATCCCGTCTGTAAATCCTTCTATTCAAACATTATATAAAAGGAGATTACTAATCTCAGCACAGGATAGAAACTCAGAACAGAACAATTCTAGTTTCTTTTTCATTATTTGTTAATAAGATGTGAACATCACTGGCAAGGCCAATGTTTGTTTACCATCCCTAATTGCCCTGAGAAGGTGATGTTGAACCACATTCTTGAACCACTGCAGTCCATGTGGTGTAGATGCCACTAGGAAGGGATATCCAGGATTTTGATACAGACAGTGATGGAATGACAATATATTTCTAAGTTTGACCTTGTGATGGAGGAAAGGACATTGATGAAGTAGCTGAAGATGGTTGGTTTGAGACACTACCCTGAGGAAATCTTGCAGTGATGCCTTGGGACTGAGTTGATTGACCTCCAGCAACCACAACCGTCTTCCTTTGTGCAAGATTTGACTCCAGCTGGATGTTTCCACCATGATTCTCATTGAGTTCAATTTTACTGGGCTTCCTTTATGCCACACTTGGTAAAATACTGCCGGGATGTGAAGGGCAGTCAATCTCACCTCACCTCTAGAGCTCTTTTGCCAATTATCTTAAACCTGAGCTGTCTGCTTAACAATCCTTTGACAGTGGAAACAGTCTCTCCTTATGAAGAGGATTGTAGTCTTGCAGGAGGACACAGGCAGACAAGACCATGGGAAGAATTGAACAAAGAAAGATAATTTTAAAGTATTCAGTTAGTAGGCATCTTCACCAGTACAAACTGTGGTTCACCACGAAAAGAATGAATGTTTCTTTATATTTTTTATTATGTGGACATCACTGGCTGGGCCGGCATTTATTGTTCTTGAAAAGGTGGTGGTGAGCTGCCATGAATGTGTAGAAGGGTGAGAGTTTGTCCCTCTAAATGCCACAAATGGAAACAGAGTGAGGAGGAAATCAATCGCTATCTTTAATTAACAGCAACATGGGACGAGGAAAATGAATGTCTTTAACCACCTCGTCAACTTGGTACTGAAGTGTCTGACATTCATAAAAGGAACTCCAAAAAAACAAAATACTGACAAATGTTAAAGTGGTTTGTTAATAAAATAACTTTAGAGTTAATTTTTAAAAGATAAATTGTTTACCAGGGTTTCACATTGACTCACTGGACTGGACAACTCTGGATCCAGTCCTGAAGCCCCAGAATTGGTTACAGAACTCGATGTTCCCTTGGCTCTCTGAGTTGTCTTCCTGTTAGTTCCCAGCACAACCAATCAGCACTCGGCAAGATTACACTGTCTGATAAAGTTAAGGGGTTGGGAGGAAAAAAAAACTGAGGCCATGAATCTATGTTGGGGAATAAAAATAGAGAAATGTTTAAAGAAAATCATTTAAAACTATTCAAATGAATTATTGCTCTTAATGTCTTCATTTTGCGAGAGACTGAAGGTGTGCAGGGGGGTGGGGGTGTAGAGGTTTGGAGGCGGTGGTGGGAGTTAAGAAAGTTCATTGCCTTATATCATTCTATTCTTCCATGATTGTGACACATGAACTTTCCCTCCATTTATTACATAAATGGCGGACTATGCGGCATTCTGCACGGCGAGAGTGAACACGGTATATTGCCATCATTAGGGCCGCAGAGAGATAAAAACAAAAGACTACGGATGCTGGAAATCCAAAACAAAAACAGAATTACCTGGAAAAACTCAGCAGGTCAGGCAGCATCGGCGGAGAAGAGTTGACGTTTCGAGTCCTCATGACCCTTCCACAGAACTGAGCGATATAATGAGAGGGGTGGTTTAAGATAAGCTGGTTTAAGGTGGGGGTGGGGGGAGAGAAGTGGAGGGGGGTGGTGTGGTTGTACAGACATGCAAGCAGTGATAGGAGCAGATAATCAAAAGATGTCACAGACAAAAGAACACAGAAGTGTTGAAGTTGGTGATATTATTTAAACGAGTGTGCTAATTAAGAATGGATGGTAGGGCACTCAAGGGTATAGCTCTAGTGGGGGTGGGGGGGGGCATAAAAGATTTAAAAATAATGGAAATAGGTGGGAAAAGAAAAATCTATATAAATTATTGGAAAAAATAAAAGGGGGAAGAAACAGAAAGGGGTGGGGATGGAGGTCAAGATCTAAAGTTGTTGAATTCAATATTCAGTCCGGAAGGCAGTAAAGTGCCTAGTCGGAAGATGAGGTGCTGTTCCTCCAGTTTGTGTTGGGCTTCACTGGAACAATGTAGCAAGCCAAGGACAGACATGTGGGCAAGAGAGCAGGGTGGAGTGTTAAAATGGCAAGCGACAGGGAGGTTTGGGTCATTCTTGCGGACAGACTGCAGGTGTTCTGCAAAGCGGTCGCCCAGTTTATGTTTGGTCTCTCCAATGTAGAGGAGACCGCTTTGGGAGCAACGAATGCAGTAGACTAAGTTGGGGGAAATGCAAGTGAAATGCTGCTTCACTTGAAAGGAGTGTTTGGGCCCTTGGAAGGTGAGGAGAGAGGCAGGTGTTGCATCTTTTGCATTGGCATGGGGAGGTGCCATGGGTGGGGGTTGAGGAGTAGGGGGTGATGGAGGAGTGGACCAGGGTGTCCCGGAGGGAATGATCCCTACGGAATGCCGCCAGGAGAGGTGAAGACAAGACGTGTTTGGTGGTGGCATCATGCTGGAGTTGGCGGAAATGGCGGAGGATGATCCTTTGAATGTGGAGGCTGGTGGGGTGATAAGTGAGGACAAGGGGGACCCTATCATGTTTCTGGGAGGGAGAAGAAGGTGTGAGGGCGGATGCGCGGGAGATGGGCTGGACACAGTTGAGGGCCCTGTCAACGACCGTGGGTGGAAAACCTCGGTTAAGGAAGAAGGTGGACATGTCAGAGGAACTGTTTTTGAAGGTAGCGTCATCAGAACAGATGCGACGGAGGCGAAGGAACTGAGAGAATGGGATGGGGTCCTTACAGGAAGCGGGGTGTAAGGAGCTGTAGTCGAGGTAGCTGTGGGAGTGGGTAGGCTTGTAATGGATATTGATGGACAGTTTATCACCAGAGATTGAGACAGAGAGGTCAAGGAAGGGGAGGGAAGTGTCAGAGATGGACCACATGAAAATGATGGAGGGGTGGAGATTGGAAGCAAAATTAATAAATTTTTCCAGGTCCCGACAAGGGCATGAAGCTGCACCGAAGTAATCATCGATGTACCGGAGGAAGTGTTGTGGAAGGGGGCCGAAGTAGGACTGGAACAAGGAATGTTCCACATACCCCATAAAGAGACAAGCATAGCTGGGGCCCATGCGGGTACCCATAGCCACACCTTATATTTGGAGGAAGTGAGAGGAGTTGAAGGAGAAATTGTTCAGTGTGAGAACAAGTTCAGCCAGACGGAGGAGAGTAGTGGTGGATGGGGATTGTTCGGGCCTCTGTTCGAGGAAGAAGCTAAGGGCCCTCAGACCATCCTGGTGGGGGATGGAGGTGTAGAGGGATTGGATGCTCCAGCCCCGTCCACAACTCTTTCTCCGGTACATCGATGATTGCATCGGTGCTGCTTCATGCTCTCGTCGGGACTTGGAAAAATTTATTAATTTTGCTTCCAATCTCCACCCCTCCATCATTTTCACATGGTCCATCTCTGACACTTCCCTCCCCTTCCTTGACCTCTCTGTCTCAATCTCTGGTGATAGACTGTCCACCAATATCCATTACAAGCCTACCGACTCCCACAGCTACCTCGACTACCACTCCTCACACCCCGCTTCCTGTAAGGACTGCATCCCATTCTCTCAGTTCCTTCGCCTCCGTCGCATCTGTTCCGATGATGCTACATTCAAAAACAGTTCCTCGGACATGTCCTCCTTCTTCCTTAACTGAGGTTTTCCACCCACGGTCGTTGACAGGGCCCTCAACTGTGTCCAGCCCATCTGCCGCGCATCCACCCTCACATCATCTCCTCCCTCCCAGAAACATGATAGGGTCCCCCTTGTCCTCACTTATCACCTCACCAGCCTCCGCTTTCAAAGGATCATCCTCCGCCATTTCCGCCAACTCCAGCATGATGCCACCACCAAACACATCTTCTCTTCACCTCCTGGCGGCATTCCGTAGGGATCGTTCCCTCCGGGACACTCAGGTCCACTCCTCCATCACCCCCTACGGCACCTCCCCATGCCCATGCAAAAGTTGCAACACCTGCCCCTTCACTTCCTCTCTCCTCACCGTCCAAGGGCCCAAACACTCCTCTCAAGTGAAACAGCATTTCACTTCATTTCCCCCAACTTAGTCTACTGCATTCATTGCTCCCTATGTGGTCTCCTCTACATTGGAGAGACCAAACATAAACTGGGCGACCGCTTTGCAGAACACCTGCGGTCTGTCCGCAAGAATGACCCAAACTCCCTGTCGCTTGCCATTTTAACACTCCACCCTGCTCTCTTGCCCACATGTCTGTCCTTGGCTTGCTGCATTGTTCCAATGAAGCCCAACGCAAACTGGAGGAACAGCACCTCATCTTCCGACTAGGCACTTTACAGCCTTCCAGACTGAATATTGAATTTTAGATCTTGAGCTCCCTCCTCCATCCCCACCCCCTTTCTGTTTCTTCCCCCTTCCTTTTGTTTTTGTCCAATAAATTATATAAATTTTTATTTTCCCACCTATTTCCATTATTTTTAAATCTTTTATGCCCCCATCCCCATTAGAGCTATACCTTGAGTGCCCTACCATCCATTCTTAATTAGCACATTTGTTTAGATAATATCACCAACTTCAACACCTCTGTTATTTTGTTCTTCTGTCTGTGACATCTTTTGATGATCTGCTCCTATGACTGCTTGTTTGTCCCTACAACCACACCCCCTCCACTTCTCTACCCACCCCCCCCTCCCACCTTAAACCAGCTTATATTTCACCCCTCTCCTTATATCGCTCAGTTCTGTGGAAGGGTCATGAGGACTCGAAACGTCAACTCTTTTCTTCTCCGCCGAAGCTGCCAGACCTGCTGAGTTTTTCCAGGTAATTCTGTTATTGTTTATTAGGGCCGCAATGCGCAAGAAGACCCAGCCCCCGGAGACTGGCCATCTGCACAGAGCATGCGCGCTGTGGTTCCAATAAAGCTGAGTGGGGGACGGGGGGCGCAGCCTCAACAAGCGGGAATAAATAATGATTAAGTGATGGGGCGGTCCCAGCATTCTTCGCGGTGGAAATTGTACATGTTCAAACAACGGGGACCTGTACGCATGCGCAGTTCCGCATAGTGTTCCGAGCATGCGCAGCCTGAGCGATGACGATGCCGAGACGTTTGTTTGTCGCTGAGCAACCGGTAAGAGGCGGCGGCAGGGAACCGGCGGGTGGGCGGAGAGGGTTCATTAACACCGCCGTTAGGCCGCAAACGCCGAAAAATTACCTTCCAGTCCCGCGTTTGCAGCTCAGGGTTTTTTTTTTATTTGGAGGCCCAGGTTAACGATCTCCGTGTTGGTTCTGCGGGGATCAAGGCGCATGTGAGACCATCCTGGTGCCTTCCAGAGCGCAGACGGTGCTTCGGGGTCCCAGTGACCAGGAGAGAATGTGATTGACTGATTGATTTTATTCTCACCCTGCACACAGGCGCTGGAGAACTGAACCCAGCCAGAGAAGAGGGAGGGAAATGAGTGGGAGTGCAGGAAAGAAATGGAGGAGATTTTGCAACGGGTTTGGACTTCAGCACAGGAGGGATATAGAACCTGTCGGACGGGGGTTTAACATTTTAGGGGAGCAAGAGAGGAAGAAAAATTCCATAGAAACTCGAATTGTACATTCTGAATTTCTATCCTGTACTCAAGGTGATGACTTTTGTAAACTCTTTACAGGGTATAAGAAGGAAATATTTGCAGACGGGAAGCTCAAGCCAAAGTCACATCAAGATCTGATAGAGTCTCTCGAGTTAACAGATCTGAATATCATCAGCCTTTGAATGTAGAAGGAGAAATGTTTACCTGTTCTGTCTCTGGGGAATTAAAAATCTAACTTTAGTGTAACTGGCACCTACTGTGCTGTACCCTTTGTAAGATGCTATTCTATTTAACAGCACCGGGACACATGCACACACAAGTAAGAATGTTCCAGTACATTGATTGTGGAAATAGCTTTAACCAGTTACATGGCCTGAAAGAACTTTGCACTATTCACAATGGAGAGAAACTGTATACATGTATGTATCGATGAGTCTTCAACTGATCATCCAAACTGGAGAGACACAAGAACACCGGCTTCATGGAGAAACCATGGAAATGTGAGGACTGTGGGAAAGGATTCAATTATCCATCCCTTCTGGAAATCCATCGACGCAGCCACAATGGGGCCGGTACTATGGAGAAACCGTGGAAATGTGCGGACTGTGGTAAAGGATTTTATTATCCATCCCTGCTGGAAAACCATCGACGCAGTCACACTGGGGAGAAGCCGTTCATCTGTTCTGTATGTGGCAAGGGATTTACTCAGTCAACCTGCCTCATGTCACACCAGAAAATTCACACTGACGAGAAGCCATTCAGCTGCACTTCCTGTGGCAAGAAGTTCAGGCAGTCATCCCATCTCACTGCACACCAGCAAATCCACTCTGAAGACAGGCCATTCAGCTGCAGTTACTGTGGAAAGAGATTCAGACAGTCATCCAGCCTCATTGAGCACCAACGGGTCCACACAGGTGAGCGGCCATTCACCTGCTCCGTGTGTGGGAAGGGATTCACTTGGTCATCTGGCCTTAGGTCACACCAGCAAGCTCACACCGAGGAGAAGCCATTTAGCTGCACTGCCTGTGGAAAAAGGTTCACGCGTTCATCCAGCCTCATTGAACACCAGCGTGTTCACTCTGGGGAGAGACCATTCACTTGTTCCGTGTGTGGGAAGGGATTTACTGGGTCATCCAGCTTCCAGAAACACCAGCGAGTTCACACTGAGGAGAAGCCATTCAGCTGTACTTGCTGTGGAAAGAGTTTCAGGCAGTCTTCTGACCTCAATGTGCACCAGCGAGTTCACACTGGGGAGAGGCCATTCACCTGCTCTGTGTGTGGGAAGGGATTCACAAAGTCTTTCACTCTGCTAATACACCAACGCACTCACACTGGGGAGAGGCCATTCACCTGCTCTGGATGTGGGAAGGGATTCACTCAGTCATCTAACCTATTGGCACATCAGCGAGTTCATAAATGTCTGCAGGGGTTAGATTCTCCTGTTATTGCTCCAGTTAATCACCTCCAAGATTGATTGAAAATATTTGCTTTATTTCTGCTGATGTTAAACTCCAGCCAGTTATCGTGTTGTGAATATCTAGTTCATGGTTTGTATGTTTTAGAATATAACTCATAGTTTTATGAATTAGAGTTTTAAATAGAAATTAAGGCAAAATATATTTGAAACTGGTAAAATCAGCCCTGAAGTAAATGAAATTCAAACAAGCTTGGTGTTTATCACACATCCTGGGGGTTATCATTGACCAAAAACTGAACTGGGATAGCCATATAAATACTGTGGCTACAAGAGCAGGTCAGAGGTTAGGAATCCTGAGGTGAGTAACTCATCTCCTGACTCCCTGAAGCCTGTCCACCATCTAGAAGGCACAAGTCAGGAGTTTGATGGAATACTTTCCACTTGCCTGGATGAGTGCAGCTCCATCAATGCTCAAGAAGCTTGACATCATCCAGGACAAAGCAGCCCCTTCATTTACACCCCATCTACAAACATTCACTCCGTCCACCACTGATGTACAGTGGCAGCAGTGTGTATCATCTACAAGATGCACTGCAGGAACTCACCTAGGCTCCCTTGCACCTTCCAAACCTGTGGCCATTACCATAGAGAAGGACAAGGGCGGTAGACACATGAGAACACCACCATCTGGAATTTCCCCTCCAAGCCATTCACCATCCTGACTTGGAAATACATCACCATTCCTTCATTGTCACTGGGTCAAAATCCTGAAACTCCCTTCCTAACAGCACTGTGGGTGTACCTACACGACATGAACTGCAGTCATTCAAGAAGGCAGCTCACCACCACCTTCTCAAGGGCAATTCAGGATGGGCAATAAGTGATGGCCTAGCCAACGATACCCACAACCCATGAATGAATGAAGAAAAATAAAATGTTGGGGCCATGTTGACTCAAGAGTATAACTGTGTGAAAGATTAGATCATAAAACAGCAGGTGGCCTTACTTAGCTAAAGAACTGGAGACATGTCACTCACACTTACTCCAGTAAAAGTTGTTATTCACGGTTTCTCAGGATTAAGGAAAGCTTTGAAATGAAAAGCTAGTTAATTTGCATTTGTACCTGTGTCACATCATCATGGAGATGGTGGAGCTTAAGGAGTGGGCTTAAGAAGAATCATTTAATTTTGATGTTTGCTGAGAGTTTTAGTAGTTGCAGTTTGGACCAGGTGTGTGCAGTTTGCAGCTCACTGAGGAAGATAGCTAAAGTAAATGACACTAAGATAAAGGCAAAATACTGCAGATGCTGGAAATCTGAAACAAAAAGTGCTGCAAAAACTCAGTGGGTCTGACAGCATCTGTGGAGAAAAAGACAGTTAACTTTGCAAGTCTGCATGACTCTTCAACAAAGTAAATGACAGTTTGATGGGCCTTGTAGGGAAAATGATATTTAATGATTAGTTTTAGTTTAGATCACATAATTAAAGCATATCGATTTTTTAACCTGGTAGTATACTATCCTTTTAAACTGTAACCAATGGAGGACACCAGCGGTGAATATCAAATGACTCTGCTTGGCTTCATTTGATAGAGAGGACACAATGGGATTTTAAACACAATGAGGTAACATACTAGTGAGTTAATTACAACAACTGATGAAGAGGCCCTTGTTGCACTTATCTCCATATTAGAGAGACACAATGAGTAGCCGCCTTCACGGTTGAATGGGCAAGCTTATATTCCACCACATCTTAGAACCTTACCAGAACCAGGTGTTATCAGGAGAGGGAAGCTAGGAGAAAAATAGCAACAGCTGTGTCTGACATTAAGCTAGTTTTACTTGGTAGTGAGTTAGAAGAAAGCAATTACATTTGACTCAATGTATTCTTTGTATTAAGAACTAACTTTTGTTATAATGTGTGACTAGTTTTGAAACTGTGTAATCTTTATAGACATTTATCACTCAAGACTATGTTTTTTTTTGCAAAAATATACTTTATTCATAAATCTTCAAAAACATTTCGAACCATTTCAAATCACCATTACAAAAATACAAACAGGTTCAACTTTTACAACATGAAACACAAGGTGTATCAGAAAAACAATGAATATTTCAATCATTGGCAGACATACATTTTAATCTGTACAGCCTGAGGGGCTCTTTACAGTTCCCAGCCCCCCAGTGCACTGTGGCAGAAAGGTCTTAGGCAGCGACCCTTCCCCATTGCGCCTTTGCGGCGGCTGCCTCAAGCTTAACTATGTCCCTCAGCACGTAGTCCTGGACCTTGGAAAGTGCCAGTCTGCAACACTCGGGGACAACTCTTTGCGCTGGAAAACCAACAAGTTTCGGGCAGACCAAAGAGCGTCTTTCACCGAGTTGATGATCCTCCAGCTGCAGTTGATGTTTGTCTCGGTGTGTGTCCCTGGGAACAGCCCATAGAGCACAGAGTCCTCTGTCACAGAACTGCTCGGGATGAACCTTGACAGCAACCACTGCATCTCTCTCCAGACCTTCTTTGCAAAGACACAATCTACAAGGAGGTGAACAACGGTCTCTTCCCCACCACAGCCACCTCGAGGGCAATGTGCAGAGGGGGTGAGACTCCTGGCGTGTAGGAAGGATCTTACAGGGAGGGCCTTTCTCACCACCAGCCAAGCTACGTCTTGGTGTTTGTTGGAAAGTTCTGGTGATGAGGCATTCTGCCAAATGACTTTGTCAGTCTGCTCAGGGAACCATCCCACAGGATCCACCCTCTCCTTTTCCCTCAGGGCCTTTAAGACGTTACATGCCGACCACTGCCTGACGGACTTGTGGTCGAAGGTGTTTCTCTGCATAAATTTTCCCACGAGGGACAGGTGGTACGGCACAGTCCAACTACTTGGAGCGTTCCGCGGCAGCGTGGCCAGACCCATCCTTCACAACACCGGGGACAGGTAGAATCTCAGCATGTAGTGACACTTAGTGTTTGCATACTGAGGGTCTACGCACCTCTTGATGCAGCCGCACACAAAGATGGCCATCAGTATGAGGGCGATGTTGGGCACGTTTTTTCCCCCTTTATCTAGAGACTTGTACATCGTGTCCCTGCGGACACGATCCATTTTTGACCTCCAGATAAAGCGGAAGATGGCTCAGGTGATTGCCACCACACAGGAGTGTGGAATGGGCCAGACCTGCGCCACGTACAGCAACAGCGAGAGTGCCTCACACCTGATGACCAGGTTCTTACCCACAATGGAGAGGGAGCGTCGCTCCCACATGCCCAGTTTCCTTTTCACCATAGACACTCGCTCCTTCCAGTTTCTAACGCGTGCCCTGGTCCCTCCGAACCATATCCCCAGCACCTTCAGGCCATCAGCCCTGACAGTGAAGGGGACAAAGGATCTGTCAGCCCATTTCCCAAAGAACATGGCCTCGCTCTTTCCACGATTAACCTTGGCTCCTGAGGCCAGTTCGAAACGGTCGCAGATGTGGATAAGTCTGTGCACCGACAGCGGATCCGAGCAGAAGACGGCGACATCGTCCATGTACAGGGAGACTTTGATCTGAGTGCCTCCACTGCCTGGGATCGTCACTCCTCTTATGCCCGGATCCTTCCTGATGGACTCAGCAAAGGGTTCCATGCAACACACGAAAAGAACAGGCAAGAGAGGGCAGCCCTGCCTGACTCCAGATTTAATAGGAAAGCTATCTGATTCCCACCCATTGATTGAGACTGCACTACTGATGTTAGTGTAGAGCAGTTGGATCCAATTGCGAATTCCCTCCCCAAACCCCATTTTGGAGAGCACATCTACCATATAGGTGTGCGATATTCTGTCAAAGGCCTTCTCCTGATCCAGGCTGATGAGGCAGGTATCCACATCCCTGTCCTGTACATAGGCAATCGTATCCCTGAGCAGCACGAGGCTGTCAGAGATCTTCCTGCCCGGCACAGTGCAGGTCTGGTCAGGGTAGATCACCAATTCCAGAGTGGATTTGACCCGATTGGCGATGACCTTGGACAGAATTTTATAGTCCACATTCAACAGTGAAATGGGTCGTCAATTTCTAATTTCCTCCCTTTCCCCCTTGTGCTTGTAGATGAGGGTGATAATGCCTTTCCTCATGGATTCTGACATACTGCCATCCAGGAGCATACTCTCGTACACTTCTAGCAGGTCTGGGCCGATCCAGTCCCACAGAGCCAAATACAACTCCGCCGGCAAGCCGTTGCTTCCGGGAGTTTTACTCTTCTTGAAGGACTCAAGGGCCTCAGTCAGTTCGTCAGGAGTTAGCGCTTTGTCCAGACTCTCCCGTGTACTGTCATCTAAGACCTCCGTGATAGAGGACAGGAAGGACTGGGAGGCCGTGCTGTCTGTGGGCTTCACGTCATATAATCCAGCATAGAAGGATTTGCTAATCCTCAAAATGTCAGATTGCAATGACTTTACTGAGCCGTCTTCATCCTTCAGGCTACTGATCACAGAGCTCTCCCTGTGTACCTTTTGGAAGAAACGTGAGCACATCTCATCCTGCTCCACGGAGCGGACTCTGGAACGGAAAATGATCTTGGAGGCCTCCGAGGCAAAGAGCGAGGCTTGCTGGCTCTTCACCTCTTGGAGTTCCTCCTTGATATCGACCCCCATCGACCGCAGCCAGAGCAGATTCTGCATGTTTTCCTGGAGTCGGGACATTTCCCTCTGTTCCTTTCTAGCTTTCTGGGTGCCTTTGAGGACGAAAAACCTCTTGATGTTTCCCTTGATCGCTTCCCACCAGTGTGTCAGTGACTCAAAGTGGGGTTTCATGGTTCTCCAACCTTTGTAATCCCTCTTGAGCTCCTCAATGTTTTCTGGGGTCAGCACATTCAGCTTCCATGCCCCCCTGCCAACCCTCTGGTCCTTCTCTAAGTGACAGTCAGCCAGTAGGAGACAGTGGTCAGAGAAGAACACCGGCTTGACGTCAGTGGATCTGACTGCGAATGCACGGGACACAAACAGGAAATCTATCCTGGAACAGATGGACCCGTCAGGCCGTGACCCGGTGTATCTACGCTGCACTCCATTTGCAGGGTTGCTGAAGACGTCGTGCAGCTTGGCATCCTTTACTGTTTCCATCAGGGATCTGGACGTAGCATCCAATCTGCTGTCGGCCCTGCCGGATCGTCCAGCCGCATCGATGATGCAGTTGAAGTCACCGCCCAGAATGACCGGTCTGGAGGTCGCCAGCAGCAGTGGGAGCTGCTGAAAAACCTCCAGCCGCTCAGCCCCTTGTGATGGGGCGTAGACGTTAATTAAACGGAGTGGAGCATTCTTGTACATTACGTCTGCTACGAGGAGGCGCCCGCCCACCACCTCCTTAACCTGGGAGACGGTGAAGCTGCCTCCCCGCAGCAGAATACCCAGGCTGGAGGAATGAGAGTCGTTTCCTCCCGACCAGATCGATGGCCCATGGGACCACCATCGTGACCATTGCCTGTAGGAGCTGAGGTGTGGTATCGCACACTCCTGCAGAAACAACAGGTCAGCTTTGACCTTGGCAACGTAGTCCAAGGTCGCAACACATCGCGTTGTAGATTTAATGCTACGCACATTTATGGATACAATCTTTACACCCATTTTAAAGCAGTTAGTCGCTTACCAAACCTGTTGTCTCTAAGAGTTCCTTCATGCCCGTGGTGTGCTCAAATTGCTTCACTTTGGATGGGCTGAGGAAAGCGTCCTGAACCTCCCCATTGGCAGTGTTCTGCTCGGGTGGCATCTGGGGGTCCGTGCAGAGAGCGGGGTTTGAAATGTCCTCTGTTGGAGAAGCTTCTCCAATCCTCTCCCCCTCTGGGGCGTTGCTGCTCCCGGCTTCCCGGAGCTGGGGTGCGCTGAGCGCCTCACTGCTCCCAGATTCCTGGGGTTGTGGTGCACTGGCCTCTTTGGGTTGTGGGCCAAGTTGGGGTGCGCTGGTCTCCTCATTGTCTCCAATGTTCTGGAGCTTGGGTGTCTCGTCCTCCAACTCCCTAGCGTTTTGCCGTTTCTTCTGTTGGCGCCGCCCTGGCACTTCTTCGTCTGAAGAGCTGCTGCTCTTGTTATCCGTGTCGGATAGGAGACGCCTCTTGACTCTTGTCTGAGAAGTGGCTTGGTTTCTTTTTAGCCCCTTCTTCCTTTTGCCTCTCTTCACCAGCTGCCACTCCCCCTGCTGCTTTCCCACTGCTGCCTCCTCCTCCTCCGTTGATTCGCTCTCCTGAGGAGTGGGAGGATCAGGGGGCAGTGCTGTTGATTGGCTGTCTGTTGCCCCAATCTTTTCCTCCACCTTGTCTCTCTCTGTGTCCTCCTTTGTCCCGTTGTTCTCCCTGGGGGCCTTGGTGGTTGGAGTGACACGAGGCATTTCTTCTGCTTCCCCCTCGTTGGCTTTAGCTGCCTGTGCATAAGTACGGCAACGTTTGGGGCAGGTCTTGTAGAGGTGACTTGCCTCGCCACACAGGTTGCAGCACTTAACCTGTTTACAATCTTTTGTCTGGTGCCCTTCCTTTTTGCAGTTCTTGCAGAGGACAGCGCTGCAGTTGGCCGCCACATGACCAGACTTGCCTCATGAGCGACAAAGTTTGGGTTGCCCAGCGTAGACAAGGTACCCACGGCTTCCCCCGATAGCGAATCTGGAAGGGGGGTGGAAAACGGCTCCCTTACCGTCGGTCTTGAGCGTTACCTTAACCTGGCGTTTACATGTCCAGATCCCCAAATTATCTTTAACTTCAGTGCAGCTCCCAACCTTATCGAAGTACCTGGTAAGGAAGGTGAGCACGTCAGCGACAGGGACATAGGGGTTGTACAGATGCACAGTCGCAACCCGTTCACGATGCAACGGTAGAACAAAGAGCGGCTCCGCCGTCAGGATCTTCATTTCTGGCAGGTCTTTCTTTTCCTCAAACACCTTCAGGAGTTTGACACAAGCTGCCATGTGCTTTAAGGTCACACCAAAGAAACCAGCGCTGGGGAAATCCTGTAGGCAGTACATCTCCGCAGCCTCGAAACCACACAGCTTGAATAGGATCCTCTTGGTGAAGAAGGTCCTATTCATTCCTGTTCCTTGCTCGCTGCCCTTCACCATGACTCGGATGGTGTTAGGTACCCCATGGTAAGGGGTTTGACTGGTTATAGGCATTGCTCTTTCCCTGGCAGAAACGCGATAAAGGTCTCTCCCCTGCCAGGTAAGTATGTATTAATTGAATGTATAAAGAGACTTACTACCTTACATTTTAAACACTGATTACTGCTCTGCACTTGTAAGCAGTTGTAAGCAGCTTTTCCAAATCATCCTTTTGTTTTAAAAGTAAAGTAACTCATTCCAATTACCAACAACCACAGAGAGAAAAACATCACCCAGCCGATGGCCTGCAAAAACAGTTATTGATAAGGGTTCTAAGAAGATGAGCTCAGGGTATCTTTCATGAGGACATGATAACATGCCTCCCCTATCCTAAACAAATGGTCACAGGAAGGTATCATAAAACACCCTTTTGTCTGAGCAAGAAGTTATTAAAATAACAAATAATCTCTATTGAGAAGCAATATCAATTGATGACCATCACCCTTGAGGCCAATCACAGATTGATCATGTACACCTTAAACCAATTAGAAAATAGCCTCACCTCATTTAGACCAATCAGAATGCAATAACATAATTGATCGCGCTGTGGGTTGTGGCTTTGAAAGAGTTACTAAGCAGCAGCTTTCATTGACTAACGCACGCTGAATTTGAAACTGAAGACTGCTTGTCAGCTGAAAAGCAGAAGGTCAGAAGCCAGAGAGAAGACTGAGTGTTGACCTGTGCCCAAAGCTGAAATGGGAAACAAGAACCATGCTACACCTGTAAAGTCACTGCCTCGCTGTGCAAAGTATCAACTTATAATTTGTTAAAGTTTCCTGAGTTACTTGATTAAACTGTTTCCTGTTGCCTGAATGGTTATAGTCTCAAATGAACAAAATTGGAATTCAAGTTCAAAAGAATTTACAGGAGGATCAGGAGCTGCCACTTGGTCCTCCTGTCCCATCCCCTCTTCCTATTGGTCTGGAGCTGCCGTCAATCATCCAGGCATTGTGAGTTGTCATGTGAGGTAATTGGATGGAGCCTCCTCTGCTGTTCTATTAGGAGATTATATGATTTGTAATAATACTATAGAATATAATAATGAAATGATTCACAGTAAACATCATATCAGAATCATAGAGCACAGATGGTGGCCATTCAGCCCCATGTGCCTGGATTGTCTCTAAAAATGTTACCAATGTTTCCCATCCCCTGCTTTTTTCTGATAGCCCTCCAAATCTTTCCTTATTAAATAAAATTCCAAAACAGTTTTCAGACTTACGACAGAATCTGCTTCCACCAGTCATTTGGACAATGTGTTCCAGATCATCATAATTCACTGAGAAAAATAATCTCTCCCCATCTTCACCATGGATATTTTGCCAATTGCTTTAAATCTATCTTCTGCGGTTACCAACCATCCTACCAATGGAAACAATTTCTCCCTATGTAGATGAAAACTCTTCAAAAACGCCCACAGCTCTATTAAATCTCTTAACCTTCTCTGCTCCAAAGAGAACAATCCCAGCTTCTCCAGTCTCTCCACATTACTGAAACCTCTCATCCCTGATACCATTCTGGTAAATTTTCCACGTACTTTCTAAGGCCTTGACATCTTTCCTAGTGGTGCATAGAACTGAACACGATATTTCAGTTGAGGATTAACCCCAGCTTATAAGGATTCAGGATAATCAAAATTGCCCTGCTTTTGCATTCCATGCTAATTGATAAATACAAGGCTCCGATTAGCTTTATTCAAACAGTTTGATCAACTTGCCCTGTCGTATTATAGGATTTGTTTACTTAAGCTCCCAGGTCACTCTGTTCCTGTAGTCTGTTTAAAATTGTACCACTTAGTTTATGTTGCTCATTCTTTCTTCCAAAATGCATCATTGACCCTAAATCACTTTGGGATGTTTTGAGGGTGTGAAAGGTGCTAAATCACAAAATCATACGGTGCAGAAGAGGCCCTTCAGCCCATCGAGTTTGCACCGACACATGAGAAACACCTGACCTACCCACCTAATCCCATTTACCAGCACGTGGCCCGTAGCCTTGAATGTTATGACGCGCTAAGTGCTCATCCAGGTGCTTGTTAAAGGACGTGAAGCAACCCGCCTCCACCACCCTCCCAGGCAGCGCATTCCAGACCGTCACCACCCTCTGGGTAAAAATATTTTTCCTCACATCCCCGCAAATCTCCTGCCCCTCACCAAAACTGTATCCCCTCACGACTGACCCTTCAAATAAGGGGAACAGATGCTCCCTATTCACTCTGTCCATACCCCTCATAATCTTGTACACCTCGATCAGGTCACCCCTGAGCCTTCTGATCTCCAACAAAAACGACCCAAGTCTATCCAACCTCCCTTCATAACTTAAATGTTTCATCCCAGGCAACATCCTGCTGTATCTCCTCTGCACCCCCTCCAGTGCAATCACATCCTTCCTATAATGTGGTGACCAGAACTGCACACAGTACTCCAGCAGTGGCCTCACCAAGGTTCTATACAACTCCAACATGACCTCCCTACTTTTGTAATCTAGGCCTCGATTGATAAAGGCAAGTGTCCTATATGCCTTTTTCAACATTCCACTAACATGTCCCTCGCCTTCAGAGATCTATGGACACACATGCCAAGTTCCCTTTGTTCCTCAAAACTTCCTAGTATCATGCCACTCCTTGTCAAATTACTCCTTCCAAAGTGTATCACCTCACACTTTTCAGGGTTAAATTCCATCTGCCCATTTGACCATCCCGTCTATATCTTCCTGTAGCCCAAGACACTCAACCTCTTCTGTTGAAGAGTCATACGGACTCAAAACGTTAACTGTATTCCTCTCCACAGATGCTGTTAGACCTGCTGAGTTTTTCCAGGTATTTTTATTTTTATTTTTGTTTTGGATTTCCAGCACCCGGGTTTTTTGCTTTTATCTCACTGTTAACCACCCGGCCAATCTTTGTGTCATCCGCAAACTTACTAAGTCTACCTCCCACATAGTTATCTATGTTGTACATATAAATGACAAATAATATGGGACCTAGCAGAGATCCTTGTGGTATGCCACTGGACATTGGCTTGCAGTCACTAAAGCATCCTTCTGTCATCACCCTCTGTCTCCTACAAATAAGCCAATTTTGAATCACCTTATCAAATTACCCTGTATCCCATGTGCATTTGCCTTCTTTATAAGTCTCCCATGTGGGACCTTGTCAAAGGCTTTGCTGAAATCCATATAAACTACGTCAACTGCACTACCCTCATCGACACACCTGGTCACCTCCTCAAAAAATTCATTCAAATTTGTTAGGCATGACCTCCCTCTAACAAAGCCATGCTGACTATCCCTGATCAAGCCTTGCCTCCCCAAGTGGAGATAGATTCTCTCATTCAGAATTTTCTCCAACAGTTTCCCAACCACTGACGTGAGACTCACTGGCCTGTAGTTCCCTAGCTTATCTCTACAACCCTTCTTATATAGCGGAACCACATTCGCTGTTCTCCAGTACCCTGGCACCTCTCCCATGGCCAAAGAGGAATGAAAAATTTGGCTCACAGCCCCTGTGATCACCTCCCTTGCCTCCTTCAGCAGTCTGGGACACAAATCATCTGGACCTGGATATATGTCCACTTTTAAGCCTGCCAACATCTCCAATACCTTATCACACCCTATATCAATTTGCTCAAGAACCTCGCAGTCTCTCTCCCCGAGTTCCATACCTTCATCCTCATTCTCTTGGGTGAAGACAGATGGGAAGTTTTGGTTCAGTACTCTAGCGATGTCCTCTGGCTCCACCCATAGATTGCCCCCTTGGTCCCTAATGGGCCTTACTCTTTCCCTGGTTATCCTTTTCCCATTTATATGCTTTTTGAATATCTTGGGATTTTACCTATTTTTACCAGCCAGAGTTTTCTCATATCCGCTCTTTGCTCTCCTAATTGCTTTCTTAAGCTCCACCCCGCACTTTCTGTACTCCACTCATGCCTCTGCTGATTTGCTTCCTTTGTACCTTCTAAAAGCCTCACGTTTCCTTCTCAACGTAACCTGAATATCTCTGGTCATCCATGGTTCTCTGGGCTTGTTACTCCTTCCTATCACCCTAGAGTGAACATGTTGAGCCTGTACCCTCCCCATTTCCTTTCTGAACGCCCCCCAACTGATCCTCTGATTTCCCCACAAGTAACTGTTCCCAGTCTACCTTGGCCAGATCCTGTCTTATTTTACTAAAATCCACTCTCCCCCAATCTAAAACATTTTTTTGCAACTTGTCGATTTCTTTGTCCATAACAAACTCAAATTGTACCATGTTGTGGTCGCTATCACTAAAATGCTCCCACAGCACCACCTCAGCCATCTGTCCGGCTTCATTCCCCAGAATTAGGTCCAGCACCGTGCCGTCCCTTGTTGGACCCTCTATATGTTGACCTAAAAAGTTCTCCTGTACACATTTCAAGAAATCCACTCCATCCAAGCCCTTAACACCATGTCTATCCCAATTAATGTTGGGAAAGTTGAAATCACCTAATATAATTACCCTATTGTTATTGTTTTTACACACCTCCACAAATTGTGCACATATTTGCTCCTCAATTTCCCGCTGACTATCTGGGGGTCTATAATAAACACCTAACAATGTGGCTGCCCCTTTTTGATTCCTAAGCTCTACCCACAAAGTTTCATTCGATGCCCCCTCCAAGATGTCATCTCTCCTTACTGCAGTAACTGACTCCTTAACTAATAATGCAATGACTCCTCCTCTTTCACCCCCTCCCCTGTCTCGCCTGAAGATTCTATATCCCAGAATGTTGAGCTGCCAATCCTGCTCCTTCCTCAACCACGTCTCAGTGATGGCTACTATATCACAATTCCATGTGCAAATCCTCACCCTTCACTCATCCGTTTTACCTGTAATACTCCTGGCATTAAAGTAGAGGCCATCCAGCCTTGCCTTACTCCCTTGAAACTTAATGCAGCTGAACTCCCTCTGACTTGATTGTTTGACTGTATTATAATGTGTCCCTATTCTGCTAACATTCTGTGTCCCCTCCCCCTGCCGAATTAGTTTAAACTCCTCCCAACAGCACTGGCAAACTCACCCGCAAGGATGTTAGTCCCGCTCTTGTTCAGATGTGGACCGTCCTGCTTGTACAGGTCCCACCTTCCCTGGAAACGGTCCCAGTGATCCAGGAATCTAAAACTCTCCCTCCTGCATCAACTCTTAAGCCACGTATTCATCTGCGCGATTCTCCTATTTCTTAGCTCACTAGCTTGTGGCACTGGAAGGAATCCAGAGATTACAACCCAAGACGTCTTGCTTTTTAGTCCGCTGCCTAACTCCCTGAATTCTTGATGCAAGACATCATCATTGAACAACCCCACTTCTGACTTCATGATGGACAGAAGGTCATTGATGAAGCAAGTGAACATAGTTCAGCCTTGGACATTCCCCTGAAGACCTCCTGCAGCTATGTCCTGGGGCTGAGATGATTGGACTCCAATAACCACAACAATCTTCCTTTTTAGAAGGAAGAAAACAGATCCCAATGAACATGGTTCAGTCCTGAATGTGGTTAACAGGTAAACAAAATAATAGTAGTTACTCGTGAACTCGCTGGTGTGTCAGTAGGTGGGATGATTGAGTGAATCCCTTCCCACACTCGAAGCAGGTGAATGGTCTCTCCCCAGTGTGAACTCGCTGGTGTCTCAGCAAGTTGGATGATTGAGTGAATCCCTTCCCACAGTTGGGGCAGGTGAATGGTCTCTCCCCAGTGTGAACTCGTTGGTGCTTCAGCAGGGTAGCTAACTCAGCAAATCCCTTCGCACACTCGGTGCAGGTAAACGGTTTATCCCCATTGTGAACTCGCTGGTGTACAATGAGTTGAGATGATTTCCTGAACCCAGTCCCACAGTGAGAGCACCTGAATGGTCTCTCGTCAGTGTGAACACGTTGATGGGTCATCAGTTCCCCAGAACTTTTAAAGCACTTTCCACAGTCTAGGCAATTAAAAGGTCTCTCGTCAGTGTGAACTCGTTGGTGTAACAGCAGGTTGGATGAGGTAGTGAATCGCTTCCCACACTCGGTGCAGGTGAATGGCTTCTCCCCAGAGTGAAAACGTTGGTGTATCATCATGTAGGATGACTGAGCGAATCCTTTCCCACACTCGGAGCAGGTGAATGGTTTCTCCCCAGTGTGAACTTTCTGGTGAGCAATTAGGTAGGACGACTGAATGAATCCTTTCCCACACTCAGAGCAAGTAAATGGTTTCTCCCCACTGTGAACTCGTTGGTGTGTCC
The DNA here is from genome assembly GCF_017639515.1 of Carcharodon carcharias. NCBI lineage: Eukaryota > Metazoa > Chordata > Chondrichthyes > Lamniformes > Lamnidae > Carcharodon > Carcharodon carcharias. The sequence continues at coordinate 14,246,120 of NC_054493.1, forward strand.
TCAGATTGGATGACTGAGTGAACCTCTTCCCACACTCGGAGCACGTGAATGGCCTCTCCCCAGTGTGAAGCTGCTGGTGTGCCAACAGATTTGATGACCGATAGAAATCTTTTCCACATACGGAGCAGGTGAATGTTTTCTTCCCAGTGTGAACTCGCTGGTGTATCAGCAGGGTAGATGAATGAGTGAATCCCTTCCCACAGTCCCCACATTTCCACGGCTTTTTTCCATTGTGACTGCATTTATGTTTTGATAGGCCAGATGTTTGGTTGGAGCCTTGTCCACACACAGAACACGTATATGGTTTCTCCCCACTGTGAACGGTGCTTTCTCCTTCCATGTTCAAAATCTGATGATATTATAAATTGGTTCACTCTGTCAGATCCTGATGTGATGTTTGGTTAGTGGCATGACTGCAAATCCTCCCCTTCTAATAGCCTGTCAATTTGATTGGAAAGAAAAAAGTGAGTGAGAAAGAGAGCCCACAAAAATCATAGAGGCAAGTTGTGAACGTGAGCTGAATGAATCTGGTAAGTTGTGAAACTGGCATGAAGATAAAGTGACCATGAGAGCTGCTGGACTGTCGCAAAAACCCAACTGGTTCACTAACATTCTTCAGGTAAGGGAACCTGCCACCTGGCATACACAATACTCTGGCTTCTATGCAAGGAGAGAGAGAGAGACATGGGAGAGGCAGTGGGTGCAGGAGAGAGATTTTATACATTTACAGCTTGACCAGAACTTTGACAGACTTTTCCAAACCCTCAACCTCCACCACCTAGAAGGACCAGGTTAGCAGGTGTATGTGAACATCCAAGTTCCCCTCCAAGTCACACATCACCCTGATTTGTCTGACATTCAGTACTGGATGAAGAGAAATGTCTTTCATGTAAACCCTGGAAAATCTGAAGCCATTAGCTTCAGTCCCTGCTCCACTCCCTAGTCACTGACTCTATCTTTCTCCATTGCAACTGTTTGAGGCTGAACCAGACTATTCACAATCTCGATGTTATCTTTCACCCCAAACTGAGTTTCAAACCACATATCTGCATCATCATCATGATCACCTATTTCCACCTCAGTAATATTGCCCAACCCTCACCCTAGTCGCAATTTATCTGCTGCAAAAACCATCATCCATTCCTTTGTACCTCGAGACTTAACTATCCTAATGCACTCCCGGCCGGTCATCCAAAGCTCCGCTGTTCGTGTGCTCAGTTACACCAGGTCATGTTCACCAATCACCCTGTGCTCGCTGACCTACAAAGGCTCTGGGTTAAGAAGCAGCTAAATTTTAAGTTTCTCATCCTTGTTTCAAATCGCTCCATTATCTCGCCCCTCCTGTGATCTGTGATCTCCCCCAGCCTCACAACCCTTTGAGATGCTTTTTAAAACCTACCTCTTTGACCAAGCTATTGGTCACCTGTCCTAACATCTCTTTATACTTTTTATTCTCCTGTGAACACACATTGGAAGGTTCAATTACATGAAAGACGTGATATAAATACATATTGTTGTTGTTGGTTAGGAAACATGTCGCTGTTCCTTTAACATCACTGGTAAAAAAAAATCTGTACCTCTTTAGCAACAGAATTGTGGGAGCATCTTCACCCACATGGACTGCAGCGGTTCAAGAAGTTCAAGCATCATCTTCTCCAGAGGAAACTGGAGATTGGTAATATCTGTTGCTGGTCAAAAACAGAATTACCTGGAAAAACTCAGCAGGTCTGGCAGCATCGGCGGAGAAGAAAAGAGTTGACGTTTCGAGTCCTCATGACCCTTCATCTCCGTCGATGCTGCCAGACCTGCTGAGTTTTTCCAGGTAATTCTGTTTTTGTTTTGGATTTCCAGCATCCGCAGTTTTTTTTTATCTCTGTCGCTGGTCTTGTTAGTGAAAGGGCAGGATAATGGGACTAGCTGATTTGCTCTTGCAGAGAGCCAGCACAGGCAGGACGGGTTGAATAGCCTCCATCTGTATTATAACCATTCAATGACCCTTTGAAAAAAGACCTGCACTAGAGGTCAGGGATGAATTTCTGTCACCAATGCCCATCCTGCTACAAACCAGCTCTTGTTTGTTCCACCTGTCTTTCTGGACTCAATTCTGTGAGCAACAACTGTAGTAAAATATCACAAAATACTGCTGGTTCTGGTAATCTGAAATAAATAGAGGGAAATGCTTGAAATACTCAGCAGGTCAGGCAGTATTTGCGAAGCAGCGGAGTTAATGTTTCAGGATGTGCAGAATTAATTATGGGGAATAAAAATGATGCCGAATCTCATGGTCAATATAAGCTCAGAAGTGGAAGAGAAATGGACGATCGCGCAGGAAAACTAATTCCTGACTCTGAAAGGTACTGTGGGATGATCAAGCTGGAAAGCCAGAAGCACATGGTCAGGGGATGGGCAGCAGTGGAAACCTCATTTGGGCACAGTCGGCTGAATCAACAGTAAAATACTGAACATAACTAAAATACACCTATTATTAGATAGAGGAAGGCAGACAACGGCAGAGAGGTGATCAGGGAGGGGAGAGGTGAAATAGATCAATGGGTGGACATGGATTCAGATCTACAGTAAAGGAGCCACACCAGCCCCAGAGACATGGAACCTCTCACAGATGACAGAACATAGCACTAAAAACTCTAAGTTACCGATAAATAATCAAAAATACAGACCTCCAAATCAATTTCAGTTTTAAAACAGATGCCAAAGTCTGCATCTGGAAAGATATTTCATAACTTTTTTGACTAGGTAACAGAGAGGAAAGCTGAGGGCAATGCCTTTGATGTGGTGTACATGGACTTCCAAAAGGCATTTGATAAAGGGGTACAGAATATACTTGTGGGCAAAGTTAGAGCTTATGGAATAAAAAAGGCCGTCAGAAAATGGATATGAAATTGGCTGAGTGACAGGAAGCAGAGATTAGTGGTGCAGGGCTGTTTTTCGGACTGGAGAAAGGTTTATCATGGAGTTTCTCCAAAGATCAATGTTCGGAGCCCTGCTCTTCCTGATATATATTAAAACTTAGACTTTGGTGTACAGGGCACAATTTCAAAATGTGACCCAAAACAATGTGAACTTTGAGGAGGATAGTGTTAAGCTTCAAAATGACATAGATTGGTTGAATGGGTAAACACGTGGCAGATGAAAATTAAATGCAGAATAATATTAAGAGACTCATTTTGGTAGGAAGAAGGCAGATGGACAATGTAAAATAAAGGGTACAAATCTAAAGGGGTGCTTGTGGAGAGAAGGCTCCTGGGAGTATATGCACACAAATCATCGAAAGTGTCAGGACAGGTTGAGAGCGCAGTCCATCAAGTATACAGGATCCTGGGTTTTATAATCAGGGAAATAGAATACAAAAGCAAGGAAGTTATGATCAACTAGTAGAGAACACTAGTTTCAGCTCAGGGCACCATACTTTAAAATGGGTGTGAAGGTATTCGAGACGGTCCAGAAAAGACTCCCAAGAATGGTTCCAGAGATGAGGAACTTCAGTTATGTAGAGAGATTGAACAAGTTGGGGTTGCTCTCCTTAGAAAAGAAAAGGTTGAAAGGAGATTTTGTGGAGGTATTCAAAATCATGAGAGATCAGGACTGAGTAGATATGGAGAAACTGATCCCATTGGTGAAAGGATCAAGAACAAGAGGCCCAGATTTAAGGCATAAAGACAAAAAACTGCGGATGCTGGAAATCCAAAACAGAAACAGAAATACCTGGAAAAACTCAGCAGGTCTGGCAGCATCGGCGGAGAAGAGCAAAGTTGACGTTTCGAGTCCTCATGACCCTTCAACAGAACTAAGTAGAAATAGGAAAGGGGTGAAATATAAGCTGGTTTAAGGTGGGGTGGAGGGGGAAAAAGGTGGTGGGGGGGTTGTTGGAACTAGCAAGCAGTAATATTAGGAGATAACCAAAAGATGTCATCTTCCAACTAGGCACTTTACAGCCTTCCGGACTGAACATTGAGTTCAACAACTTTTGATCTTGAACTCCCTCCTCCATCCCCATCCCCATCCCCCTTTCCATTTCTTCCCCCTCCCTTTTGTTTTTTCCAATAATTTATATAGATTTTTCATTTCCCACCTATTTCCATTATTTTTAAATGTATTTCACCCATGGTTTATTTCACCCCACCCCCACTAGAGCTACCTTGCTTGTCCTGCTCTCCACTCTTAATTAGCACATTCTTTTAGATAATATCACCACCTTCAACACCTCTTTGTTCTTTTGTCTGTGACATCTTTTGGTTATCTCCTCCAATCACTGCTTGCTTGTCCTAACAACCGCAAACCACCCCCCCACCACCACCTCCCTTAAACCAGCTTATATTTCACCCCTTTCCTATTTCTACTTAGTTCTGTTGAAGGGTCATGAGGACTCGAAACATCAACTTTGCTCTTCTCCAACAATGCTGCCAGACCTGCTGAGTTTTTCCAGGTATTTCTGTTTTTGTTTTGGATTTCCAGCATCCGCAGTTTTTTGTTTTTTTCTCTGTGTTTAATTGACTGCCACTTCTCTTCAAGAAATGCCTACCTTGAAGAAGTTTTGTTCTACTCTCCATCAGGATTTTCGAATCTCTCTTTTGCCTTGTTCACCTTCATTGCTTTCCATTTCTCTCCTGGTGTTTGACAAGGTGTTTACTAAAACCCGCTTTCACAGCCATATTTCTTTTCTCAGTGACTGTCTCCGTCTCCGGCTTAACCCGAGTGGATTTCAACTGAAATTCCATCCCTCATGTTTCGAACCCACCCAGGATTACAGGTATCTCCGGGACATAAAACGTTTCTCGGATTGCTGTTCCCGTCACATTCTGAGATCCACACTCAGTGCCATGCGCCGCCATGTGAACACACTCGACCTCTCCCTCCAGCAGCACCGCCGCACCCTTTTTCAAAGCTGCACGTGCCCCCAGTTTTATTTTATTCTTCGTCTCATCCGACCCCGCAACAAGAAACTTTTTCTTTTTCTCTCAAGTGCTAAGGAACACAAGCTCCAACAACTCATCGACACCAACACCCACCCAGGACCCTCCACCCCTGCCTGTCCCTCCGTCCCCACCCCATCTTCCAATACCAGCCCCGGCCGTGTATTCACTATACCCCCTGACCTTCCCCTCTCCGATGCTGAACGTTCAGTGCTCAGCAAAGGACTTAGTTTCATACCCTTACGCCCTCATCTCAATGAATTTCGGGCTCGGCATAATGCTGAACTCTTCTTCCGCCGCCTTTGCCTCCGGGCTCACTTCTTTGGGCAGGAGTCATCTCCCCGTTCAATGGATCCTTTTACGCACATCCAATACCTGGACCCCTCCCTCTGGATTTTCTTGATCTTTTCATTGCGAACTGTGGGCGTGACATTAGTCGTCTCAATTTCTCTGCTCCTCTCACCCGTTCTAACCTGTCTCTCTCTGAACTTACTACACTCCGTTCTCTCAGGTCCAACCCTAACATTGTCATCAAACCCGCTGACAAGGGTGGTGCTGTTGTTGTCTGGCGCACTGACATCTACCTCGTGGAGGCTGAGCATCAGCTTGCAGACACCTCCTCCTGCCTCTCCCTGGACCATGACCCCACCACTGAACATCAAGCCATTGTTTCCAGGACTGTCACTGACCTCATCTCCTCTGGAGATTTTCCTTCCACAGCTTCCAACCTGATAGTCAGCCAACCTCGGACGGCCCGCATCTACGTCCTACCCAAAATCCACAAACAGGTCTGTCCCGGCAGACCTATCATGTCAGCCTATTCCTGCCCCACGGAACTCATTTGTCACTATCTTGACTCCCTTCTCTCTCCCCTTGTCCAGTCCCTTCCCACCTACATCCGTGATTCCTCTGACACCTTACGTCACATCAACAATTTCCAGTTCCCTGGCTCCAACCGCTTCCTCTTCACCATGGATGCCCAATCCCTCTACACCTCCATCCCCCACCAGGATGGACTGAGGGCTCTCAGCTTCTTCCTCGAACAGAGGACCAAACAATCCCCATCCACCACTACTCTCCTCTGAGGCTGAACGTTCTCACACTGCACAATTTCTCCTTAAACTCCTCTCACTTCCTCCAAATAAAAGGTGTGGCTATGGGTACCCGAATGGTCCCCAGCTATGCTTGTCTCTTTATGGGGTAGGTGGAACATTCCTTGTTCCAGACCTACTCCGACCCCCTCCCACAACTCTTTCTCTGGTACATTGATGATTACTTCGGTACTGCTTCATGCTCTTGTCGGGACCTGGAAAAATTTATTAATTTTGCTTCCAATCTCCATCATTTTCACATGGTCCATCTCTGACACTTCCCTTCCCTTCCTTGACCTCTCTGTCTCAATTTCTGGTGATAGACTGTCCACCAATATCCATTACAAGCCTACCGACTCCCACAGCTACCTCGACTACAGCTCCTCACACCCCGCTTCCTGTAAGGACTCCATCCCATTCTCTCAGTTCCTTCGCCTCCGTTGCATCTGTTCTAATGATGCTACCTTCAAAAACAGTTCCTCTGACATGTCCTCCTTCTTCCTTAACCGAAGTTTTCCACCCACAATAGTTGACAGGCCCTCAACCACGTCCGGCCCATCTCCCGCGCATCCGCCCTCACGCCTTCTCCTCCCTCCCAGAAACTGACAGGGCCCCCCTTGTCCTCACTTATCACCCCACCAGCCTCTGCATTCAAAGGATCATCCTCCGCCATTTCCGTCAACTCCAGCATGATGCCACTACCTTCCCTTCACCCCCCCACCCACCCCGGCGGCATTCCGTAAGGATCATTCCCTCCGAGACACCCTGGTCCACTCTTCCATCACCCCCTACTCCGCAACTCCCACCTACGGCACCTCCCCATGCAAACGCAAAATATGCAACACCTGCCCCTTCACTTCCACTCTCCTCACCGTCCAAGGTCCCAAACACTCCTTTCAAGTGAAGCAGCATTTCACTTGCCTTTCCCACAACTACGTCCACTGCATTCGTTGCTCCCAATGTGGTTTCCTCTACATTAGAGAGACCAAATGCAGACTGGGTGACTGCTTTGCAGAACACCTGTGGTCTGTTCGCAAGCATTATCCTGTCACTTGCCATTTTAACACTCCATCCTGCTCCCTTGCCCACATGTCTGTCCTTGGCTTGTTGCATTGTTCCAGTGAAGCTCAACGCAAATTGGAGGAACAGCATGTCATCTTCTGACTAGGCACTTTACAGCCTTCCGGACTGAATATTGAGTTCAACAACTTTCGATCTTGAACTCCCTCCTCCATCCCCACCCCCTTTCCGTTTCTTCCCCCCCCCTTTTGTTTTTTCCAATAATTTATATAGATTTTTCTTTTCCCACCTATTTCCATTATTTTTAAATGTATTCCACCTTTGGTTTATTTCACCCCACCCCCACTAGAGCTACCTTGCTTGCCCTGCTCACCAGTCTTAATTAGCACATTCTTTTAGATAATATCACCACCTTCAACACCTCTTTGTTCTTTTGTCTGTGACATCTTTTGGTTATCTCCTCCTATCACTGCTTGCTTGTCCCAACAACCACCCCCCTTCTTCCCCCCCTTAAACCAGTTTATATTTCACCCCTTTCCTATTTCTACTTAGTTCTGTTGAAGGATCATGAGGACTCGAAACGTCAACTTTGCTCTTCTCCGCCAATGCTGCCAGACCTGCTGAGTTTTTCCAGGTATTTCTGTTTTTGTTCCAGATTTAAGGCAGTTGGCCAAAGAAGCAATGGCAACATGAGAAAAAACCTTTTCATGCAGCGAGTGATTAGGATCTGGAGTGAACTACCTGAAATTGCAGCAGAGCCAGATTCAGTCATGGCATTCGAAAGGGAATTGGATCATTAACTGAAAAGGAAAACAAAATGCAGAGCTACAGGGAAAAGTCAGGGAACTGGGATTAAGTAAATTGATCTTGCAGGGAACCAGGGCAGACATGATGGGCAGAATTGCCTCCTTCTGTGCTGCGACCATTCTATGATTCTATGAGTCTCATCAGCAGGGATACTCCATGACCCATTACCATTATTCCTCCATTTAGTCCCTGACTCAACACCAATATTTCTCCATTTATAGACACTCCCTAACCCAACACCAATATTGCTCCACTTATAGACACTCCTGACCCAACACTTATAAATGCTCCATGACCCACCGTCATTATTCCTTCATTTATATGTGCTCCATGACCCAACACCATTTTCCTCCATTTATAGACACTCCCTGACCCATCACCATTATCCTCCGTTTACAGACTTTCCCTGAGCCAATGCCAATATTTCTCCATTTATAGGCACTCCTTGGCCTAGCGCTATTTTTCCTCTATTTATAGACACGCCTTGACCTATTGCTACTTTTCATTCATTTTAAGACTCTCTAACCATTGCCATTACTGCTGCATGTTTACATGCTCTCTTATCCATCCCATTATTCCTCCATTTATAGGGGCTCCCTGACCATTACAAATTTTCCTCAATTACAGATGTGCCCTAACTTTTACCATTTTCCTCCATTTACAGATTATCCCTGACCCATCACTATTATTTCTCTATTAACAGAAGCTCCCTAACCCATCGCCATTTTCCTCCATTTATTGACGCTCCCTGACCCATTGTCCTTATTTCCTCCATTTATAGATACTCCATGTGTGAGCTGACACTGCGCAGGTGAGAGACTAGAGCCAAAGGGAGAAACCGGGTAGTCGCGCTGCGGACTGGGATAACATTCACAGTTTCATATTCGTGTCTCAGATGGAAAATATTGACCGGTTTTAATTTGGGCTCTGGATCCGCATTCGGTCTTTGTAAACTCTCCATTTTAAACCCGCTCGCTCGAGCTCTCTTACCGTCTGTCAAGATGGCCCGCGCATGCTCAGATCAGAATGCCCGGGGAGTGACTGATGGCAACACCGGACCAATAGGAAGAGGGGGTGAGACTGGAGGACAGGCTTGGAGTGGCTGGTCCTCCAACCAATCAGAGTGAATGAGGGGCGGGGCTGAGCCTGGATCTCCCTCGTTGGCTGAAATTCTGCATCATTTTGAAAGCTGATTTGTCTCAAACTCCGGGGGAAGCTGGACCTTTCTGAAGAAGCTCTGAAGAAGAGTCATACGGACTCGAAACGTTAACTCTGTCTTTCTCTCCACAGATGTTGTCAGACCTGCTGAGTTTTTGCAGCATTTTTGTTTTTGTTTCAGGTTTCCAGCATCTGCAGTAGTTCGCCTTTAGCCTGAACCTTTCTGTTTGTGGCTTTAAACAGATGAAACTATGTGGGTGTGGAGCAAACACTTCAAGACCCGGGAGAGTTTGATAAGCTCCCACAATGGGAGTGGACAGCCAGACCCGCCGGACTCACCTATCCTGCCTGATTTCAACCCAGAATGAGCTGGAAAGCCATCTCCATTCATCAGGACTGTCTGCAGTGGGGTTTTTGACTCACAGGCAGAAATATTAATTGTTAGTCATTTCGTAGTACAGAACTTGAGTATTGCTGAAAAAAGAGACATATCTAAGCTTTTCATCTTGCACTCATCAGAACTCGCAAGAATACCAATATAAGGGGGAAAACAACTTATATTCTATGTGAAGAGAGTGCTGATTGATTGGCAAGTGATGTTGCTGTACTGGAAGCTACACACATTAATACACAGGGCCCTGTTCTTTGCAGACAGAAAGAACAATTTTAAAAATTAATTCATGGGATGTGGGCTTCACTGGCTGGGCTAGTATTTATTGTCCATCCCTAGTTGCTCTTGAGAAGGTGGTGGTGAGCTGCCTTCTTGAACTGCTGCAGTCCATGTGGTGTAGGTACACTCACAATGCTGGATTTTGACCCAGCGACAGTGAAGGAACTGTGATATACTTCCAAGTCAGGATGGTAAGTGACTTGGAGGGGAACTTCCAGGTGGTGGTGTTCCCATCTATCTGCTGCCCTCGTCCTTCTAGATGCTAGTGTTCATGAGTTTGGAAGGTGCTGTTGAAGGAGCCTTAGTGAATTCCTGCAGTGCATCTTGTAGATGGTACATGCTGCTGCGACTGTGCGTCAGTGGTCGAGGGAGTGAATGTTTGTGGAGGTGGTGCCAATCAAGCGGGCTGCTTTGTCCTGGATGGTGTCAAGCTTCTTGAGTGTTGTGGGAGCTGCACTCATCCAGGAAAGTGGGGAGTGTTCCATCACACTCCTGATTTGTGCCTTGTAGATGGTGAACAGGCTTTGGGAGTCAGGTGAGTTACACATCGCAGAATTCCTAGCCTCTGACCTGCTCTTGCAGTTCCAGTATTTATATGGCTAGTCCAGTTCAGTTTCTGGTCAATGGTAATCCCCAGGATGTTGATAGTGGGTGATTCAGTGATAGTAATGCTATTGAACATCAAGGGGTGATGGCTGGATTCTCTCTTGTTGGAGATAGTCATTGCCTGACACTTGTGTGGCGTGAATGTTACTTGCCACTTGTGAGCCCAAACCTGGATATTGTCCAGGTCTTGCTGAATTTGGACATAGACTGCTTCAGTATCTGAGGAGTCACGAATGGTGCTGAAAATTGTGCAATCATCAGCGAACATCCCCATGTACATACATTACGCCTACTTCAGCTAAACAAAATAAATGACAGCCATTCTTGGACTCATTCTTCAGGGCAATTCCTTGACCAGTCAGGGTCAAGCTGCCTCATTTAAATTTCAAACATTGCTTGGCAGTTAGCTGTCAGTCACCATCAGAGATGCATTCACCAAGGCAACACCTCTTGCCAAACAATCAACACTCTCTTTATATACAGTATACATTGTTTTCTCCCTTTTATTGGTATTCTTGCGAGTGTCCTAATGAGTGCAAGATGAAAAGCTTAGACATGTCTCTTTTTTCAGCAATACTTAATGCTAATAGTTATTTTTTATTAACAACCCTAAAACCCTCAAGTGCCACCAAACTGACTGGCTCTCCTCCTTTCTATCTCCACTATGTTGTAGGTTAATGTGGCACTTATATCATCTAACCACCGCCTACCTTGTGAGAGAGCAGAACTACAGTAGCTATAGAAACCACATCTTTATCCATCCTCTCCTCATCCTCTCAGGATGAAATCATTCGTATGTTTCACTAGTATTAACCGTTATCCTACAAAGAAATGTCTGTTCATTATTGCTTAGTCATTATGAATCTAATCCAGCTACTCCAATGTTCATTCTAATTCAGTTTGCATTTGTGATTAATTGAACTATCACTTCTGCTCGTATTTCTGCCTTATCCTCATGTTCAGTCTTGTTTTTGTCGAGTGATCTTTCTGTAGTCAGAAGTCAGTTCACTGACTGTCCAGCTGCATGTATTGTCTCGGGGTAACTGGGTTTGTGTCCAAGGTGCCTGTGTTAGACATTCAGTCATTGTTTAATACACAACCTATGCAGTGAAATCAGAAACAACTTGTTACATAAAAGGTGAACCAACCTGGACCAACCACCCCAAAAGACTGTGGTTGCTGGAGGTATGCAGTGGAGTTCCCCATGGTTCTGCTTCAGGATCACTGCTGTTTTTGATTACACATTACTGACTTCGATTAGAGATTACAGGGAACAATGTCAACATTTTCAGATGACACAAAATTTGAAAGTGTAGAAAACAGTGAGGGTGATAGTGATAGATTTCAAAAGGACAGAACCAGAGTGGTGGAATGGGTGGGCTCATGACAGATGAAATTCATCACAGCAAAGTGCGAGTTGATATATTCTGGGCAGAAGGATGAGGAGAGATAATACGAGGCAAAGGGCAGAATTTAGTTAGGATTTCGAATGCACAGCCTGACCGCCTGGTGGATACAAATTCAATAGTAACCTGAAAAAAGAAATTTGATAAAAACTTGAAACAGAAACAGACTGCAGGAATATGTGGAAAGTGGAGCAGTGGGCCAAACTGGAATGGTCTTATAAAGAGTTGGTGCAGACCCGATGGGCTGAATGACCTCTTTCTTCACTGTACAATGATTCTTATGATTCAGCAATGTCATCTTTTCATACGGGTCTTGCTGAATGGAGCAAAATTAGAGGCTGAATTTCTTTTCAATTAATCAGTTGTATGGGAAGCTGCTCTGTATCTCACGCCATTTCTTAAGATTGTTAATCTAGTTGCAGCCCCTTCACCAACTTCCTCTGTCCTGCTCAAACATATCCTGTTTACTTCTGCAACAGTTTCTAATGTCAAAGCAGCTTTTAAAAAAACCACATTATTCTACGTTTATTCGTCCTGTGGGACCTGGTTTATTTCCACCTTCTCAATTATTTTCGAATGCTGTTCCTTGATCACATTACACAAATGTGAAATGTTTCATTTCGGATTAAATTCACAAGGATTGCTGAATCCTCTCTCCTCCCGTGAAGGTGCTGACTCAGTCTGGGTTTGGTTTTACACTCACTGATTTTTCTCTCTCTCTACTCCTCTCCCAAAGGTGCCGATTCTGACTGGGTTCAATTCTACACTCACTGGTTCCTCTCTCTCTCTCCTTTTCTGAGGGTGCTGACTCCGGCTGGGTTTGGTTCGACACTCACTCGTTCCTCTCGCTCTCTCTCCTCTCCTTAAGGCACTGATTCAGTCTGGGCTAAGTTCAACACTCACTGGTTCCACTCCAACTTCTTTCCCAAGTGCTCAATATTACAGACACTCGAGTCTCTAAGTATTTGACCCCCAGAGGTCTGATAGCGGAACCCGGAGTTGATCTGATCTGATGCTACGTATCATGCTAAGGAAACATGGTCCCTTTAACTATCGCCAGTGGATATTGTGTCTGTCCCTTTAAGAGCTGCCCCCACTCTCACGTTTCCTTGAATGATTGAAACTAATAATAAAATTCCAGAAAATCCAACACATTTACTCACAAGTGTTTAAATATGCCTCCACTCCAGCAAGTTGATTTCTTGAAATGTTTAAACAATTGGAGGTGGGATGTTGAATTATTTCTGAGTTGAGTAAATACAGAGGCGGCCGGGCAGCTCCTTCAAGGTTTCACCCAGAAAGAACCTGGATCTGATCCACTGAACCTGCTCCCACCCACTGACACCTCACAATGCCCGGCCGATTGACGGCAGTTCCGGACCAATAGGAAGAGGGGCAAGTTTGGAACTCCGAGTGGGAGCAGCTGCTGCTCCAACCAATCGGAGTGAATGAGGGGCGGGGCTGATCCCGGATCTCCCTCATTGGATGAAACTTTGCATCATTTTGAAAGCTGATTTGTCTCAAACTCCAGGAGAAAACTGGACCTTTCCGTTTGTGGCTTTAAACAGATGAAACCCTCTGGATGTGGAGGAAATATTTCAACATTTGTTAGTGAAATGGATTCATTCAGGACAGACAGCAGGGATCATTTGAGGGAATAACAGTGTAATGAGCAGGGAAATTCAGTGTCAGGTTTGGGGACCTGGGATTGTAACTGAAATAATCTGGAGTATGAAAGGAGAACATAACAACAAACTGAATAATAAGCAACTGGACATCAATTAGTCTAGTCTTATCAAGGAGAAATCAGAAATTCATCGCCGCATGTGTGAAACAAAACTGATTTAAAACATATATCTAGAAATTTAACATCCAGCCCCGTTATATAGAGATTATGAATATCAGCAGCAACAAACTCCAACTGTTATAATGAAGATGGTTCAGTCGTAAATGTGTTTAACAGCAGCAATAAAAACTTCAATTTATATATCTTTAACATAGTTAAACATCCCAAGGTGCTTCACAGGAGTGTTATCAAACAAACCTCAACACCAAGATGCAGAAGGAGATAATTAGGAGAGATGAACAAGTACTGGGTCAAAGAGGCAGGTTTTAAGGAACCTCTTAAAGGATAGATGAGAAAGTTAGAGAGGTGGAGATGATGAGGGAGGGAATCCAGACCTTAGCATCCAGGCAGCTGAATGCCGGTCTGGCACTGGAGGAGTGATGAAAATCAGGAATGTGCAAGAGTCCAGAATTGGAGGGGCAGAAAGATCTCAGAGGGATGTCGGGAAGGAGGTGGTTACGGGGATAGGGAGGAGTGAGACGATGGAGGGATTTGAAATAAAATCTGAGAATTGTAAAATTGAAATGCATTGCCAGACTGGGAAATAATGTAGTTCAGTGAGTATAAGGGTAATGGGACTATCTGTGAGTTAGGATACAGGCACCAGTGTTCCAGATTTACAGCAGGCGGAATATGAGAGGATGGTTAGGAGATCTTTGGAATACTTGGGACTAGAGGGAGAAAAGTGATGAATGAGGGTTTCAGCAGCAAATAGGCTGAAGGAGGAGTAGAGATGGGGGATGTGACAGAGGTGGAAGTCGGCAGCCTTGGTGATGAAACAGATATGGGTCAGAAAATCAGCTCGGGGTGAAATTGATGCTGAGATGATGAACAGTTTGGTTCAGGCTCAGGCAGTGGCCAAAATAACAACATAATCCAACCAATACAGTTAGATGTGAATGTGCTGGTATGCCCGCAGGTTGAGTGACTGAGTGAATTCTTTCCAACACTCAGTGCAGGTGAATGGTTTCTCTCCAGTGTAAGTGAGTTGGTATTTCATCAGATCTTTCGAGCTTTTAAAACTCTTCCCACAGTGAGAACAATTAAAAGGTCTCTTTTCAGAGTGAGCAACTCGATGGGTAGTGAGGCTGGACACACGAGTGATTCCTTTCCCACATATGGAGCAGATGAACAGCATTTCCCTGGTGTGAACTTGCAGGTTTTAGGGATTGAACCCCTTACAACAGGATCGGACGTGACAATAAAGTTCAGCTATTGAGCAGCTTTATTAAGAGAAAGGCAGGACAAACTTCCAGACTAAAGGTAAAGTTTAAGCAGTAATTTACAGAATAATGTGAGCTCTATACTTCCCGTATCATATCTGGACAGCAGAACGCACTTCTTTCCTCATAGCTTCCGGTTTTCTTGTGGAGTTTCCAGGTTTCTTGCTTCTTTCTTATTTCTTTGTCTTCTTCCCTTTGTTGTTTTTTTACTCCACTGCACTAAACCCCTTGAGAGGACTGTTCTTATGCTGGAAACACCCCCAACTCACTCCCCTGAGGCTACCAATGAGAACTACACAATCATGTGGCTTTTGTCCAATCACAGGTGTGTTCATGTGAAGATACGAGGAGGAAATGAGGAATTTCTCCTCTCAGAGGGTTGTTAGTTTTGGAATTCTCATCCACAGAGAGCAGTGGGGACCGGGTCACTGAATAGATTCAAGGCTGAGTTAGACAGATTTTTTATCTTCAAGGGAGTCAAGGGTTATGTAGGTAGGTGGGAAAGTGGAATTAAGGCCACAATCAGATCAGATCTTATTGAATGATAGGGCAGGCTCAATGGGCCTAATGATCTCCTCCTGTTCAGGTTTTTTATGTCCTTTTGTTCCCCATACCCGAGAAAAGGGAACTGCGAACAACATCAGTGAACATGGGCAAGCGGAGTGTTCAGCAGTTTAGTGGGAAAAGGATTGAGCGAAGAGGTGGGTCTCATGGGCATGAGGGTAGATAGGGAAAAGGTAGAGAAAGGTGCGGTTTAGGGCTTGGAGTAGGGCAACTTTAGAGGTAGTTCGTCCCGGTGGACCAGTGGAAGGGATGGAAGCAGCAGAGGCAGCTGATGGGATTGTCTCAATCTTAGTGACAAAGAAGTTCCATGAATTCTCACCCTTGCTGGGGGTGAGGATGGAGGAGACAGGGGA
Organism: Carcharodon carcharias; assembly: GCF_017639515.1. Lineage (NCBI taxonomy): Eukaryota > Metazoa > Chordata > Chondrichthyes > Lamniformes > Lamnidae > Carcharodon > Carcharodon carcharias. The sequence continues at coordinate 14,261,795 of NC_054493.1, forward strand.
GAGGGAGAGCGCTTCAAAAGAAACTAACTTGTGTTAGTGATATTAAAAGACTTAACTTTTGGGTTTAACATAAAGCTAATGTATTTGACTTTATCGAGAATATGAGCACATCAAGCTGGGCTGGAGTTTATTAACATCAACAGACATAGTGCCCAAAGAACATGGTTCAATCCTGGATATGATTAACAGCAAAATCCAATCACTGTTGTTACTTGTCAACTTGCTGGTGTCTCAGCAGTGTGGATGACTGAGTGAATCCCTTCCCATACATAGAGCAGGTGAATTGTCTCTTCCCAGTGTGAATACGTTGGTGTGTCATCAGGTAGGTTAATTGAGTGAATCCTTTCCCACAGTCGGAGCAGGTGAATGGCCTCTCCCCAGTATGAATGCGCTGGTGTATGGTGAGTTGAGATGATTGCCTGAACCCCATCCAACAGTGAGAGCATCTGAACGGTCTGTAGACAGTACGAAAAAGTTGATGGGACATCAGTCAAGAACTTTTATAGCACTTCCTGCTGTCTAGGCATTTAAAAGGTCTCTTGTTCGTGTAAACTTGCTGGTATCTCAATAGGTTGAATGAGTGAATAAATCTCTTACCACACTTGGAGCAGATGAACGGCCTCTCACCAGTGTGAATTCGCTGATGTGTCAACAAGTGGGATAAACAAGTGAATCCCATCCTGCAGTGGGAGCAGGTGAATGTCCACTTCCCAGTGTGAGCTCGCTGGTGGGTTAGCCAATTGGATGAGGTAGTGAATCCCTTCCCACACTCGAAGCAGGTGAACGGCCTCTCCCCAGTATGAGTGCACTAGTGTACAGTGAGGTCAGATGAGTCCCTGAACCCAGTCCCACAGTGAGAGCACCTGAACGGTCTCTCTTCAGTGTGAACACGTTGATGGGGCATCAATTTCCCAGAACTTTTATAGCACTTCCCACAGTCTGAGCATTTAAAAGGTCTCTCATTAGTGTGAACTCGCTGGGGTGTCAGCAGGTTAGATGACTGAGTGAATCCCTTCCCACACCTGGAGCAGGTGAACAGTCTCTCCCCAGTGTGAGTGTGCTGATGTACAGTGAGTTGAGATGATCACCTGAAACCAGTCGCGCAGTGAGAGCAACTGAATGATCTCTCGTCAGTGTGATCATGTTGATGATGCATCAGTTCCTGGAAACTTTTATAGCACTTCCCATAGTCTGGGCAATTAATAGGTTCCTTCTCAGTGTGAACTCGCTGGTGTCTTAACAGATTGTATAAGTTAGCAAATCTTTTCCCACACTTAGAGCAGTTGAACAGCCTCTCTCCAGTGTGAACCTGCTGGTGTGTCATCAGGTGGGATGAACAAGTGAATCTCCTCCCACAGTCAGAGCAGGTGAATGGCCTCTTCCCAGTGTGAGTGTCCTGGTGTTTAGTGAGGTTAGATGATTGCTTGAATCCAGTCCTGCATTAAGAGCAGCTAAATGATCTCTCGTCAGCATGAACATGTTGATGGAACGTCAGTTCCTGGGAACTTTTATAGCACTTAGCACAGTCTGGGGATTTAAAAAGTATCTCATCAGTGTGAACTCGCCAGTGTCTCAGCAGGTTGGATGAGTTTGCAAATCCCTTCCCACACTTAGAGCAGATGAACAGCTTCTCCCCAGTGTGAATGTACTGGTGTGTCAGCAGGTGGGATGAGGTAGTGAAACCTTTCCCACACATGGGGCAGGTGAATGGCCTCTCCCAAGTGTGACTGCCTCGATGAATATCCACCTTGAATGGGCAATTGAATCCTTCCTCACAGTCCCCACATTTCCATGGATTCTTCCCGGTGTTACTGCACTTGTGTTTCGACAGGCCAGATGATTGTCTGAAGCCTTGTCCACACATAGAACACCTGTAAGGTTTCTCTCTAATGTTATTGGTACTTTTTCCTTCTATGATTAACATTGAACAAGTTATGATAAAGGTAGCAACTCTGTCAGATATTGATGTGATGTTGGGTTTGATTTTCTAACTGTAAATCCTCCCCTTCTAATACCCTGTGAAATTGATTTAATGTAGAAAAAAGGAAGTGAGAAAAAACCGACAAAAACACAAAGGCAGGTTGTGAAGTAAAGCTGAATAGATCTGGTAATTTGTGGGGCCGGCACCAGGAATAAGTGATGATGAAAGCTGCTGGGTTGTTATAAAAACCCAACTGGATAACTAATGTCCTTCAGGGAGAGAAGCTGTCACCCGGTCTGGGCCTGCACAAGACTCTGGCCTCCATGGGAGGAGGGAGAGAGAGATGGGAGAGGCAGGGGCTGAAGGAGGGGGATTTTATATATCTACAATCAAGCAGAACTTTGACAGAATCTCCCAAGCCCTCAACCTCTACATCTAGAAGGACCAGGATTGCAAGTGTGTGTGAAGACCATCACCTCCAAGTTCCCCTCCAAGTCACACACTTAAATAAAAGTAAAATGCTGCGCATGTTGGAGATCTGAAATAAAAACAGAAGGTGCTGGAAATACTCAACAGGACTGGTAGCATTTGTGGAGAAAGAAATAGAGTTAACATTTTGGGGGGCTGCAGAATGAATTATGGGCAATAAAAATAACACAAAATTTGCATGTCAGTATATGCTCAGAAGTGGAAGAGAAATGGATTATAGTGCAGGAAAAACAATTCCTGACTATGAAAGGTACTGTGGGAAAATAAGACTGCTAAGTCAGCAGCACATGGTCGGGAGATGGGCAGTGGTGGGAACCTCATTCAGGCCTGGTCAGCAGAAGTAACAGTAAAATACTAATTACAGTTAAAATACACCTATTATTAGAAACAGGGTGTTAGACAATGACAGAGAGGTGATCAGAGAGGCCAGAGATGAAACAGAGCAATGGATGGACATGGAATCAGATCCGCTTAAAGGAACCACACCAGCTGCAAAGACATGGAAATTTTCACAGATAACAGAGCATAGCACTAAAAGCCCTAAATTGTAGATGACTAGTCAAAAACTACTCTGAAACAATAACTGAAATAATTTCAGTTTTCAATATTACCTCCTGCTGGAGCCTGAAGCTGGAAAGGTACCATAATCACTGGAGTCAGAAAAAGTTGAGGAAATACCAGGGAACTCCACTACAAACCTGCTTCCAGCCTGAAAAATGTCCAACGACTGTTTCCTGTCGCTCAGCCAATTCTGTAGCCATGTTGCTAATGTCCCTTTTATTCCATGAGCTATAACTTTGTTCACAAGTCTGTTGTGTGCCACTTTATCAAATGTCTTTTGAAAATCCATGTTAATCACATTTTATCATCGCCTTCATCAAAACCTCTGTTACCTCTTCTAAAAACTCCAGCAAGTTAGTTAAACATGATTTTTGATGATAGTCCAGGATAGAAATTCACACCATTCTCTCCTCCTGCTCCAGGATCAGTAAAGTGAGTTAAAGATAATTTCTCATTAACAAACCCATTGCTGCATTTCCTTCATTCACCCACATTTGTCCACTCGAGCCTGGCACCGGGAGAAAGCCCGCAGCTGCCGTTCCGTTCGGGACAAAGGCGGGCCCGGTACTTTGTTATTGAGGGTGTTGAGCCCTCCACTGGGTGTTTGTGAAGCCTCCCCTCCCCCCCCCACTGCCCCTAACGCTGCCTCCGTTTATCCGCATCCTTCCCGCCTGAAGATGAGACAAACAAGCGTCTGTCCAAATACATCATCCGCACTGCGCATGCTCCAAATCACAATTACCGGATGATTGACGGCAGCTCAGGACCAATAGAGAAAGGGATAAGACTGGAGGACCAAGTGGGAGCGGCTGGTCCTCCAACCAATCGGAGTGAGTGAGGGGCGGGGCTGGGCCCGGATCTCCCTCATTGGCTGGAACTCTGCATCATTTTGAAAGCTGATTTGTCTCAAACTCCAGGAGAAAACTGGAATGTTCTGCTTGTGGCTTTAAACAGATGAAACCCTGTGGGTGAGGAGCAAACATTTCAACATTTATTACTGAAATGGGTTCATTCAGGACAGACAGCAGGGATTATTTCAGGAAATCACACAGTGCAGTGATTGTTTCTCTTTGAACTCATCCCTTGGGGAATAATGTGAATTTGTTGAAGAATTCACAGGCTGTTTAACGCTCCCTCCGTGCCTGGAACCATTTAATTCCTGCTGATCTGTTGTCCCGGCTTCAACCAGGAGAATTTGATGAGCTCACAACTCACACAATGGAAGTGGACAGCCAGACCCGCCGGACACACCTATCCTGCCTGATATCAACCCAGAATGAGCTGGAGAGGCGACTCCACTCACCAGTGCGGTTTCTGACTCAGAGGCAGGATTGCGAAGCTATTATTTACTAGTAACCCTAAAAGTTACAACTACCACCAAACTGATAGATCTTCTCCTTTGTATTTCGACTTCATTGTCCAAATAAAGTCTTGATTTTACCTTTTCAGTTTAGTGACGGCACTTACAACATCTAACAACCTGCTTCCTTGTGAGAGGGCAGAGCTAGTTGCTGCAGAAACCACATCCTTATCTACCAAACCTCTCCTCACCCTCACAGAATCAAACCATTTCCATTTTTCTCCAATGTTTTCCATTATCCTTGAATGAATTGTCTCAGTTTATTATTGATTCTGCATTATGATTCTAATCCAGCTGCTCCAATTCCACTTAAGTTTACATTGTGGTTGATTGTGAACGATCACATCTGCTTCTGTTTCTGCTTTAACTTCATGTTCAGTCTGGTTTTGCTCGAGTGAACTTTCTGTGGTCAGAAATCAGTTCAGTGACCCCTGTCCAGCTGCATGTATTTTCTTGGGGTAACTGGATTTCTGGCCCTGGTGACCATGTTAGACTTTGAGTCATTGTTTAATACACAACCTGTGCAGTGAAGTCAGAAACAACGTGTTCACGTAACTTGCACCACATGGACTGCTGCAGTTCAGGAATGCAAGTCATCTCAAGGGAAATTAGGGATTCGTAATAAACGCTGGCCTAGCCAGGGGCACCCAAATCGCATGAATTAATAAAAAAAATACCTGGACCAATCTCTCCAAAAGGCTGTGGCTGTTGGGGGTCAATTGAAATTTTCAAGATGGGAATCAATGGATTCTTAAATAAAGATATCAAAGGAAATGGATCAAAGTTGCGAAAATGGAGTTGAGGTGCAGGTCAACCATGATCTCATTGAATGGTGGAGCAGGCTTGAGGGGCTGAATGGCCTCATCTTGTTTCTATGTCCTGGCTGAAGTCCCTCCAGCAATGATTACCCCAGAAAGGGGGAATTTGTGATGTCTGTGTCACGTACAGCATAATCAGTGTATGACCCTGATCTGTCCTCACTCATCCTGCTCTAGGGGGCAGCACTCTCCTCTCAGAAGGGGTTTAAAGGAGGATCCATCCCATCTGACAGAGGCGATACTACAGACCCATCATATCTGTGCCACCTATTTCCCACAGTAACCCAAACACAATGTCCATTTACAAACATTACTTTCATTTTCCAATTGTTTTACAGGGATTCACCACATGCATGGTAGTTTACATTACTGGAAGTAATCCTTTTAGAAAATAAACCTTCACTCTACTTTATTAGGCACGCATCCAGAATATTAAACTCCATCCCACATACAGAGGTTATGAATATCAGCAGAAATTAACTCCAACTTTCAGAATGAACATGGTTCCGTCCTGAACGTGATTAACCATAACAACAGAATCCAAACCCCAGAGTCACATGTGAACTAGCTGATGTTTCAGCAGGGTGACTGAATGATTAAATCCCTTCTCACATGGAGCAGGTGAATGGCTTCTCCTGGTGTGAGCTCACTGATGCACCATCAAGCGGGAGTGTGAGCTCACTGATGCACCATCAAGTGGGAGGAATGAGTGAAACCCTTTCCACACTCGGTACGTTTAACTGGTTTCTCTTCCCTGTGAACCAACTGCTGTTCCATCAGGTTAGTGGACTGACTGAATCCCTTCCCACACTCGGAGCAGGTGAATGGCTTCTCCCCAGTGTGGGTGTGTTTGTGTGTCTGTAGGTGGAACAAGTCCCTAAGCCTCTTTCCACAGCCAGAGCACTGAAACGGTCTCTCATCAGTGTGAATTATCTTGTGTTTCTGCAGGCTAGGTGAATTTTGAATCGCTTCCCACACACAGAGCAGGTGAATGGTGTCTCTCCAGTGTGAACTCACAGATGTGTCAGCAGGCTGAATGACCAAGTGAATCCCTTCCCACACATGGAGCAGGTGAATGGTCCCAGTGTGACTGCATCGATGAGTTTCCAGCTGCGATGGAGAATTAAATCCCTTCCCACAATCCACACATTCATGTTTCTGCATGAAGTGATTGAGTTTGTGCTTTGAAAAAGCAAATGATTGACTGAAGCCTTGTCCACACAGCGAGCATGTGTGTGATCTCTCCACATTGCGATTGGTGTTTTCTTCTTCCATATTTAAAGGCTGATGTTATTCAGATCCTGATGAATTAGATCTTGAGGTGATGTTTGGTTTGAGTTTCCCATCTGCAAACCTACCCTTTCTAATCCCCTGTGGAAGGAGTTTACAAACGTCATCACTGAAAGAACACAATAGAAATTCAGGAAAACATTCTAGTTTCTATGGAACATTTTGCTCTTTCTTTCCTCTCTTTCGGGTAATAAAGTTATTTAAGACCTCTGGGGGCCATTTTGTGAGTTGCTGCAAGCCCAGGTAAGGGTCTCATCCTCAGGGTTACGAGCTGTGGCCAATGGAGGATCCAGTGAACTTTCAGTGGTGATGGTGAAAGAACTAGAACCTCGAGGGACAATAACTGCTTACAGGAGGAGGGAGGATCCTTCAGGAAGGGAACTTGTGTTTCCTCTAAACACATATGAGGAAGGCAATGGGAAGCCACCTCATGGATTCTTGTCCCTAGTCATGGAGCTGATTGAAGTTGAAAATGTGAGAGTCTTATGAGCAGCCAATGAGGAAAGTGCAAGACTGTGAGGCACAGAGAAATGAGCAGAGAACCTGCCCATGTGCAGATCACCACAGCTCTCTTTTCCCTTCTCTAAAACTATAAATCCCGATTCCACACACCCTCTCTCTTCCCTGTGCTCAAATCCAAACTCATTACACCATCACCAACATATTTCCTTCCAGACAATTTTTCTCCCTCAAACTATGGACACTGACTGGGTTCAGTTTTACAGTCACTGATTCCTCTCTCTCTCCTCTCCTGAAGGTGCTGACTCTGACTGGGTTCAGTCCCACACTCACTGGTTCCCTCTCGTTCCTCTCCTGAAGTTACTGAATCTGTCTGGGTTCAGTTCTGCGATGACTGGATTCTCTTCCAGAAGGGATAAGGCCAGTGACAGTCTGAGAATTGATGGTGACATGTTCAGCACTGTGGTCACTGTCCGGAGATATTAGGAGGATGAGTCTAGGAGGTGTTTTTATTCTTTAAGGAAAGGGTTAATCTTACTAGCAACAGCTTTCATAACTGGGTTGAAATGACCTGATGATGGATGCTGATCTACTAACACTAATGATTTGTCTTTACATCATTACTCATTTAACTTCTAACCTCTGTTAAAGAGGGAAGTGTGACTTCAAAATTATAATATTGTAATATCTACAAGTAATTCTAATTGTCAAGCTCCACAATCAGATCAAGGTGGTGATCCTGAATGTTTGAACACAGATGGACCCTCACAGATCCAGCAACTTCTAACATGACATTACAACCTGGTCAATTGGAAAATTAATTGGAAACTTTTCAGTGACAGATTATGACATAATTATAAAGAAAGGATAGTTGTGCAAACACTATATTTCCAGTTAGAATTTACAACAAGGGTAGTGAATGTCTTTGACTCTGTAACAGACTCAGGATTAAATGTTTCACTTGTAGAATAGCAATTAAATGAAAATAGAGGAACATGCTATAGGGTAATGAAATAGGAAGTTATACTGATTCCATTAGTCCAAGGATGATAATGTATTTCTGAAGAACTCAGTTTAATTAATTGAGTTATTCTAAAGTAAGAGAGTCTCAGTAGTCTCGCCCTTGTGGGCAAGTTGCTAACTTTTGATATCACAATATAATGTGAAAACAAGCTGAAGATCACACGTCGAGGTAGGAGAAGGGTATGTGAACTGTACCTAGAGTTTGGGTTTGAAGGATTTGATCGAACTTAACACTGAGCTGGGAACTGTATCGTAGTCAAGTCCCCAGCTACCATTGCCCAGTGTGTGGGTTTAAATAATATATACACTGAATAAATCTGTGATGTCCGACCCTAATAGTTCTAGAACCTTCCTAAATGAGGAGTAGATGGAACATTGAATCATAAATAAATCATTACATCCTCTAACAATCTCCAATTTAGTTCATCTGCTGTGACTGCTCTCACATCCTCAGAGATTTGTATGTCTTTTATTTCTCTACTTTCTCTTGATTGTCTCCTTTATTATTATCACTTTTCTCATTGACCAACCTTGTGATCACCAGTCAACTTTATAATCATTTTTTTCCTTATATTCTGTAAGTTCATTCTCTCTCTCTTTGTCCTATTACTCTGTTCCTCCCTGTAAGCTGTCCATCTGCAAAGTTTCCCACAACTAAGGGCTTCCTGTGACCAATTCTCCCTTCTGTACAGACATGCTCCATCCACTCACCAGTTCTTGTTCAGTCACAGACACTACCTGAAAAGTCACAATTACCATCCCTTTGTCAGCATTCCCTAAACAGTCTTCATTTCTCAATTTACAGACACTCCCTGACCAGTTTCAATTTACTGATGTTCCCTGCCCAGTCTCATTTCCCCTCCTTTTACAGATGATCCCTGACCAGTCTCCATTTCTCCTCCATTTACAGACACTCGCTGACCAGTCTCCATTTCTCCTCCATTTCCAGACACTTCCTGACCATTTCTCTTCCATTTACACATGTTCCCTGACCAGCCTCCATTTCCAGACATTCCCTGACCAGTCTTCATTTCTGTTCCATTTACAGACATTCCCTCACCATTTCTCCTCCATTTGCAGATATTCCCTGACCAGGCTCCGTTTCTCCTCCATTTATAGAAGCTCCCTGACCAGTCTCCATTTCTCCTCCATTTACAGAAGCTCCCTGACCAGACTCCATTTCTCCTCCATTTATGGACATTCCCTGACCAGTCTCCATTTCTCCTTCATTTACAGACACTCACTGACCTTTCTCCATTTCTCCTCCATTTACAGACACTCCCTGACCAGTCTCCATTTCTCCTACTTTTATGGACATTCGTTAAACAGTCAAAATTCTCCTAGATGTTTGTGAATGGTGATAGTTTACAAAGAGTAGAAGATCAGAACAGTAAAGAGGTGGAAGATTCAAGTTAGCACCTTCTCTTAATAAGCAGTGGATTTAAAAGTCCAATGTCAGCAACTTCAATACTTTATTAATACAAGCTGAGCAGATTCTCTGTCCTCTGCCGTATCTTATATTGATCCATCAATCAGAGTAAACATCCAAGTCCCACGTGTCCACAGTCACTTACACAAGGTCAGCCTGCTGGATGGAGCCTCGGGCACCCCGAGCTTGATCTCTGGTGTCTCCAGTTCTGACTGCTCCCTTACATCACAACCCCTTCACTTTTATACCCTGCAGTGATCCAGCTCTGGCCCCTGACTCTTCTTTGTCTTCTCTGCTGGGTTTTGGTAGAAAACGAGGAACTAACAGCTGGAATTTCTCTAATCTGTGATTTACAGGACACATTCCCTGGATCCCAGCAGTTACTTTTCATCACAAAAACAGAATTACCTGGAAAAACTCAGCAGGTCAGGCAGCATCGGCGGAGAAGAGCAAAGTTGATGTTTCGATCCTCATGACCCTTCAACAGAACTTTTGGTCAGTAATTTTCTCATTCTCTCTAAGCTCCCCTGTCTGCTCTTAATTCTGTTATTTCTTATAATTTTACAATTACAGGTATAAACATCACACAATATAATGTCACCTATTCTATTCTTCACTTTGATTTAAGTTTCTAATCTGGTTAATAACAGACAAACTCTGTCCTTTCCCCTAATCTGATTAGCGTTTCCAATGATAAAAACAAAAAAACTGTGGATGCTGGAAATCCAAAACAAAAACAGAATTACCTGGAAAAACTCAGCAGGTCTGGCAGCATCGGCTGAGAAGAAAAGAGTTGACGTTTTGAGTCCTCATGACCCTTCAACAGAACTGAGTGATTCCAAGGAAGGGGTGAAATATAAGCTGGTTTAAAGTGTATGGCGGGGGGGGGGTTTGGGTGGGGGGAGAGAAGTGGAAGGGGTTGGTGTGCTTGTAGGGACAAACAAGCAGTGATAGAAGCAGATCTTCAAAAGATGTCACAGACTACAGAACAAAAGAACACATAGGTGTTAAAGTTGGTGATATTATCTAAACGAATGTGCTAATTAAGAATGAATGGTAGGGCACTCAAGGTATAGCTCTAGTGGGGGTAGGGGGAGCATAAAAGATTTAAAAATAATGGAAATAGGTGGGAAAAGAAAAATCTATATAATTTATTGGAAAAAACAAAAGGAAGGGGGAAGAAACAGAAAGGGGGTGGGGATGGAGGAGGGAGCTCAAGACCTAAAGTTGTTGAACTCAATATTCAGTCCGGAAGGCTGTAAAATGCCTAGTCGGAAGATGAGATGTTGTTCCTCCAGTTTGCGCTGGGCTTCACTGGAACAATGCAGCAAGCCAAGGACAGACATGTGGGCAAGAGAGCAGGGTGGAGTGTTAAAATGGCAAGCGACAGGGAGGTTTGGGTCATTCTTGCGGACAGACCGCAGGTGTTCTGCGAAGCGGTCGCCCAGTTTACGTTTGGTCTCTCCAATGTAGAGGACACCACATTGGGAGCAACGAATGCAGTAGACTAAGTTGGGGGAAATGCAAGTGAAATGCTGCTTCACTTGAAAGGAGTGTTTGGGCCCTTGGACGGTGAGGAGAGAGGAAGTGAAGGGGCAGGTGTTACATCTTTTGCGTGGGCATGGGGTGGTGCCATAGGAGGGGGTTGAGGAGTAGGGGGTGATGGAGGAGTGGACCAGGGTGTCCTGGAGGGAATGATCCCTATGGAATGCCAACAGGGGGGGTGAAGGGAAGATGTGTTTGGTGGTGGCATCATGCTGGAGTTGGCAGAGGATGATCCTTTGAATGCGGAGGCTGGTGGGGTGATAAGTGAGGACAAGGGGGACCCTATCATGTTTCTGGGAGGGAGGAGAAGGCGTGAGGGCGGATGCGCAGGAGATGGCCCTATCAACGACCGTGGGTGGAAAACCTCGGTTAAGGAAGAAGGAGGACATGTCAGAGGAACTGTTTTTGAAGGTAGCATCATCAGAACAGATGCGACGGAGGCAAATGAACTGAGAGAATGGGATGGAGTCCTTACAGGAAGCGGGGTGTGAGGCGCTGTAGTCAAGGTCTCGACTACAGCGCCTCACACCCCGCTTCCTGTAAGGACTCCATCCCATTCTCTCAGTTCTTTCGCCTCCGTTGCATCTGTTCCAATGATGCTACCTTCAAAAACAGTTCCTCTGACATGTCCTCCTTCTTCCTTAACCGAGGTTTTCCACCCACGGTCGTTGACAGGGCCCTCAACCATGTCCGGCCCATCTCCCGCGCATCCGCCCTCACGCCTTCTCCTCCCTCCCAGAAACATGATAGGGTCCCCCTTGTCCTCACTTACCACCCCACCAGCCTCCGCATTCAAAGGATCATCCTCCGTCATTTCCGCCAACTCCAGCATGATGCCACCACCAAACACATCTTCCCTTCACCCCTCCTATTGGCATTCCGTAGGGATCGTTCCCTCCGGGACACCCTGGTCCACTCCTCCATCACCCCCTACTCCTCAACCCCCTCCTATGGCATCACCCCATGCCCACGCAAAAGATGTAACACCTGTCCCTTCACTTCTTCTCTCCTCACCGTCCAAGGGCCCAAACACTCCTTTCAAGTGAAGCAGCATTTCACTTGCATTTCCCCCAACTTAGTCTACTGCATTCGTTGCTCCCAATGTGGTCTCCTCTACATTGGAGAGACCAAATGTAAACTGGGCGACCGCTTTGCAGAACACCTGCGGCCTGTCCGCAAGAATGACCCAAACTTCCCTGTCGCTTGCCATTTTAACACTCCACCCTGCTCTCTTGCCCACATGTCTGTCCTTGGCTTGCTGCATTGTTCCAGTGAAGCCCAACTCAAACTAGAGGAACAACACCTCATCTTCCGACTAGGCACTTTACAGCCTTCCGGACTGAATATTGAGTTCAACAACTTTAGGTCTTGAGCTCCCTCCTCCATCCCCACCCCCTTTCTGTTTCTTCCCCCTTCCTTTTGTTTTTTCCAATAAATTATAGATTTTTCTTTTCCTACCTATTTCCATTATTTTTAAATCTTTTATGCTCCCCCCACCCCCACTAGAGCTATACCTTGAGTGCCCTACCATCCATTCTTAATTAGCACATTTGTTTAGATAATATCACCAACTTTAACACCTATGTGTTCTTTTGTTCTGTTGTCTGTGACATCTTTTGATGATCTGCTTCTATCACTGCTTGTTTGTCCCTACACCCACACCAACCCCCTCACTTCTCTCCCCCCACCCAAAACCCGCCCCCCCACACACACCTTAAACCAGCTTATATTTCACCCCTTCCTTGGATTCACTCAATTCTGTTGAAGGGTCATGAGGACTTGAAACGTCAACTCTTTTCTTCTCCGCCGATGCTGCCAGACCTGCTGAGTTTTTCCAGGTAATTCTGTTTTTGTTTTAGAGTTTCCAATGAGCTGATTCTGTGGAATGGAATGTCTTATCAGTGTTGCCATGGTGACCTGTCTGCAGTGAAGAACCTGTTTGAGTTTCTAACTCAGACTAAACTTCCTTATCCCATAATACACATTGTATTACAGCCCTTACTTCAGTATATCATAGCCACGTTACAAGGGGTTTAGATACAGAAATCTTTAAAACTGGTGGATGTTTCCACGCTGTTTGAAAACATTACCCTACATTTTATAAAATAATCTTCTCAATCATTGGCCAGGCTGCAGTTAGAAAATTGAGTCAATCTTAGGAGATCTGACACCAGGAAGGATGTCAAGGCCATTGAACGGGTGCAGCAGAGATTCATTGCCACAGATGAGAGGCTACACCACAAAAAGAGGCTATTCGGCCCTTGGTGGCTTTGCCAGCTTTTTGGTCCACCAATCTAATTAGTCCCACTCCCCTGCTGTTTCCCTTTGGCCCTGTCAATGTTTTCCTTCAAGCATTTCTCCAATTGCCTTTTGAAAGTTACTATTGAATCTTCTCCCATCAAACTTTCAGGCAGTGTATTCCAGATTAGAAAAAGTCATTGTGAAATGAAATGATTCCTCATGGTGATCTCTCTGCTGTGAAGCTCCTGTTTGAGATTCTTAGTTCTAACTTCTCTTTCCCATGAGCAGGAACTAGAGAAACTGGGAATCTTTTCATTAGAATGAAGCAGGGTGAGGGGAGACGTGAGCAAAGTGTTCAAAGCTTGATCAAAGACATGATCCAAAATGTTACAGACACGCCTTGACTTGCAGGATCCCTTTGACATCTGTCATTGGGAAATGCTAGAATCCATTATTGAGGAGGTAGTATCAAGGCACTTAGAAAATCCGAATACAATCAGGCAGAGTCAACATTGTTTTATAAAAGCAAAGTCATGTTTGACAAATTTATTAGTGTTCTTTCAGGATGTAACATATAGGGTGGATAAATTGGTACCAACAGATGTAGTGCATTTGAATTTCCAAACAACATTTGATAAAGTGCGACTTAGAAGGCTGCTTGCTGCACAAGACAAGAGCTCATGGTTTTGGGAGTGATATATTAGCCTGGTTAGAGCATTAGTTAACTAACAGGGAGCAGATAAATGGACCATTTTCAGTTTGGCAAACTAACTAGTGGACAGCCAAAGGATTCAGTGCTGGGGTCTCAACTATTTACAACTTATATCAATAACTGGGATGAAGGGACTGACTGTATTGTAGTCACATTTGCTAATGGTACAAAGATAAGTAGGAAAGTAAGTTGTGAGGATGATACAGAGTGTATTTTGTAGTGCTCCCTCCCCACTCTCTGTACTATTATTTTACAGAAGCTGGACAGATTCCCCGCCTGCCATGAGGCATTTTAAAATCAGATTCATTCATCCCGCCTTTCTTTGGGTCTTTATCTCTTTGCTCCAGGCTCTGTGATGGTTCCTGTGTGTTCAGCTCTCAGCTGCAGGCAGTACCTGGTTCAGTTTTACCCTGCACAGCTATGTCTGTGATGTCGCATTCATCTCACATTTATAAAGCTACTTTCATGCAGTGAGAAACAACCCAAGGGACTTCACAGAGTGATGACCCTGAACCACAGAAGGAGATATGAGGATGTTATACCAAGTGCCCCATCTGCCCTCTCAGGCAGATGTGAAAGGTCCCACAGTCAGTATTTCAAAGGAGAGCAGGGAAGTTCTCCCCGGTGAGGCCAATGTTCCACCCTCAACCAATTTCACTAAAAACAGATCACCTCTCTGGTCATGATCACATTGCTGTTTGTGGAGGCTTATGGAGTACAGAAATGTCCTGAGGCTGTGAATAGAGCGACATAAATGCAAATTCTGTCAACTCTAGCCCAGTTACTGTGGTTATCAGCAATAACATCAACATTCCCCAATATCATAATTAACAAGGTTCTCTCCTGAATCTGATTAACAGCAGCAGAATCAGAGTAGTGCAGTCACATGTGAACTCATTGGTGTTTCACCAGATTGAATGATCAATTAAATCTCTTCCCACACTCAGGACAGGTGAAGGGTCTCTCCCCGGTGTGAATTTGCTGCTGTTTCACCAGGTTGGATGATCGATTCAATCCCTTCCAACTCACGGAGCAGGTGAAGGGTCTCTGCCCAGTGTGAACTCCCTGGTGTACCCACAAGGGGGAAGATTGAGTGAATCCTTATCCACACACAGAGCAGGTGAACAGTCTCTCCCTATTAGGGCTGCATCCAGTGCGGAGGGGCAATTGAATCCCTTCCTGCACTCCCCACATTTACACAGCCTCTCCCTGTCTTGGTTACACTTGTGGTTCCGCAGGTCAATTGGTCGAATCCACATCCACACATGGAACACGTGTACAGTTTGTCCGCGTTGTGAATGCTGCTCTCCCCTTCCACATTGCACACTCTGCTGCACTGCTTTCACACAAACCCCGGTCACCTCAGGCTTGGACCTGAGAGAATGGAGAATGACCAGTTCAGAGGGAGATAGGTCAGAGTGAGTGAAGGGAACAGAGAAATTTAGCTGGCCAATGTCACGCTGGCAGATCTGAATGAAAAGCTAGAGAGATCCAGAAAGTAAAAGGAAATTTGTCCATTCTGAACCTTCCTCCTCCATTTGCAGCAACTACTTGTAAAGTTACACGACCCTATCGTCCATCATGAAAGACAGGATGGTGGTGAGAGGGAGTCTGGTCTAATGGGGAACTGCCTGGCAACAATGTTTTCATTGGCTCCTGAACAGGGTTTGTGTGAGAGCAGTGCAGCAGAAAAGCTCCTAGCCTGAAAGGAAAAAGACTTAAAACCTCTTTCTCCAGTGTAAGATTCCAGTAATTTTATAATGATAGCCAGCTGGCTTTTTCTCCTCAGATCTCGATAACCTGCTCTTTCTCTGAAAACTCCTGTCAAGAGGCAAAGGGAAAAATCACAGTTAGAGATGTTGAAAGGCAAGTGCTCAACCAGTGAACTAAAGACTGAAAGTGCTGGAAGACCACCTCATGTCATCAACAAAGAACTGAAAGGAATTTGGAAGACATCGATCAAAATCAACCCAACAAATCCTGTACTCTGGAATTGGTGCTATTGAACCGGCCTATCCCACCCTTAAAATCCATGTTTCTGTGGGTCTTATGTGTCCTGTATGTGTGTGTAAAGGGATTTATGGAGGGTTAGAGTTTAGGTTATAAAGTTTGAAACGAGCAGTTCATATTTCTTTCTTTTGCCACTGGTTAAGACAAGTTGTTCAATAAACAGTTATTTACTTATTCAGTTTACAAACCTGATGCTCATATTCTGTTAACCTAAATTACACAATTAGGTGGGTTGATCAAACTTTTTCACACTTGTCGCAGCTCAGGGTGTAGTGGGGCTTGATATTGCAGCTCACTATCCCCAGTGAGTCAGTGACAGTGTCACTGTCCCTTAAATGACAAGTAAACAGAAGGTTCAAGTCCCTTTAAATATGCAGATCACCTGCCGGGCACCACGCATGCTCAGTCACCACAAAACATTCACCCCGACAGTGCATCTGAGTGCTGGGCTTCTGGGGCAGGCAGCCGCTGAGGGGCCGAATCAGCGACAGAAAGTGAGGTTTCCCAAACCGAGTGAGCTTGAAGATGGGGTAGGGGTGGAGAGGCGGGTGGAGAGAGAGAGAGAATCAAATAAAATAAAATACAAATCTGAGAGTCCGATCGGGGCTAAAGGGGAAGCAAATGGAGGATATGCAGCGTGAGCAGGGAACACCACGTGATCATTACGGGGTGATGACTGATGCGTGCTCCGACCAATAAAGGGAGTGGGGCGGGTGGGACGGGAGAACTGAGAGGGCGGCAGGTCCTCCAAAAATTGCGGCCCTGTAATGGGGCGGGGCCTAGTGCGTAGTGTGGAGCTCAGGTGCGCTGATGTGGATTGTGAGGCGCTGTCCCCAGGTGAGAGCAACTGAGTCAGCACAGAGCTGGTACTGGAAGCTAAGGCTGTTCTGGGACAGGGGGCACAGGGGGAGGGGCATCACAGCCAAATTACATATATAAATAAATGTTATATATAGAGAGAATTGTATATACTTAATCCACAGGGGCCTGGGGATGATCGGTAAAATAAACAATAATTAAAGTGTTTCTTATAAATATGTTATGTATTAATTATATTTAAAGTGTTTTATGTCTCCAGTTGTTCGAACACAGACTCAGTGTTTCTGAGCTCCAGGAGCAGCTGGAGTTACTAAGGGACATAAGAACATAGGAGCAGGAGTGGACCATTCAATCCCTCAAGCCTTCTCTGCCATCCCACTGGATCGTGGCTGATCTTCTACCTCAACATCATTTTCCTGCACTATCCCCATGTCCTTTGGTATCATTAGTATCGATAAATCTCTCGATTTCTGTCTTGAACATATTCGATGATTGAGCCTTCACTGCCCTCTGGGGTAGAGAATTCCAAAGATTCACCATCCTCTGAGTGAAGAAATTCCTTCTCATCTCAGTACTAAATGACCTGCCCCTTATTCTGAGACTATGTCCCCTGGTTCTAGGTGCCCAGCCAGGGTAAGCATCCTTTCTGCATCTTTGTCGAGCCCCTTAAGAACATTGCAAATTCAATGTGATCACCACTCACTCTCCTAAACTCCAGAGAATACAGGTCCAGTCTCAATCACTCCTCATCAGGTAGAAGATCAGCCATGATCCAGTGGGATGGCAGAGAAGGCTCGAGGGATTGAATGGTCCACTCCTACTCCTATGTTCTTATGTTGTAGTAACTCCTGCCACCCCTGGAATCAGTCTGGTGAACCGCCACTGCACCCCCTCTATGGCAAGTATATCCGTCCTTAGGTAAGGAGACCAGAACTGTACACAATACTACAGGTGTGCTCTAACCAAGGTTCTATACAACTGCAGCAAGACCTCTTTACTCCTGTACTCAAATCTCCTTGTGATAAAAGCAAATACACCATTTGCCTTCCTCACTGCTTCCTGCACCTGTATGTTAGCTTCCAGTGACTTATGAACAAGGACAAGGACACCCAGGGCCCTTTGGCCATCAGCACTTCCCAATCTCTCACCATTTAAGGAATACTCTGCATGTTCCTCCTACCAAAGTGGATAACTTCACATTCATCCACATTATATTCTATCTGCCATGTTCTTACCCTCTATGGGAAGCGAGGCTGAGGATTTCCTGGAGCACATGTTCCAGTGGCAGAAGCTCTCCTGTCCCCTCAGGGAAGGAGAGATAGGAGAGATCACTGGAATAGTAAGCGGAGGCAGGTTGGGATCCTCTGGGAGTGGTAGGTGATGAGGCACTCTCAAAGTGGCTTTCAGGTGACGCTGAGGGTGTGGACACCTTGGGGGGGACGAGGCGGGCACAGTGGAGGGGTGTGGAGTGGATCTGGAGCGAATCCACGGCCCTAGGAAAGGGTGCAACAAAGTGTAGCAATTGTAACTCTTTCGAGTACAAACCCGTTTCCATCTGTTTCAGATGAAGTTATATTGTTTCATAGTTTGCCATTGTGAGATTTGAACTCTTGATCTTGGGGTTACAAGCCCAGTACCATAACCACTTGGGGCCATGGTCCATGCGGGTAGGTTAGGTGGAACTATGAGGGTGGGTTCAAATTAACTTTATAGGGTGTTGCAAAAAATTATTGCTTCTTCCATTGGGGTCACTTAAAGAAACATTTCCCCGATTATTCAGTTTTCTTTCCAATCATTGTTGCATTGAAATTGGGTTTTAATAAAACCAGGAGATGGGAATGATACATGGCATGTCAACCTATGGTTAAGGTCAGCCTGACAGTGCTCCCTCCCCACTCCCTGTATTATTATTTTACAGAAGCTGGACAGATTCACACATGTGCCATTAGACATTTTGCAATTGGATTCATTCATCCTGCTTTTTTTCCCTAACCTCTTGCTCTTTGCTCCAGGCTCTGTGACGGTTCCCATTTGGTCAGCTCTCAGCAGCAGCTGGGTCAGCTTTACCCTCTCCTCTTCTTATGCAGGCCTTCGGGATTGAGGGTGACTGGTTTACAGTCTGTTCAATGAGTTCAGAGATGGGTAATAAATCCAATGGGCAATCAGGACACTCCACTAGACGTGGGACAGGTGGTGCTTGAAGGGTTGGATAGATGAGGGGGGTCTGGCGGTTTGTGTGCTCCCTCCAAAGCCTCGACTTCACCTCCACAAGTTCCTGATATGTTCAGTGCCTTCCCGAATGAGTCTCCTCTGTTTTGGTCAGTCACAAGCCAGGGTCTCCCATGAGACTGCGGGAATGTTTGAGCTCTCCAGAGATTCTTTGAGGACATCCCTGAATGGTTCTGCTGTCCTCTCGAGAGTCTCCTGTTGTGACTGAGTTCTGAATAGAGCGGTTGCTTTGAGAGTCTGGTGTCAGCCAGACAAATGACATGCCCTGCACAGCGGAGCTGGTTTAGAGCGATTAGCCCCTTGATACAGGGCAGGTTGACCTGGGAGAGGATCTTGCTGCAGTCCGCCTTCCTCACCATTGCATTTGAAGGATCTTGCACTGGCATCACTGGTGGGACTTCTCCAGTGCCTTGAGGTGCCTTTTATCGGTTGTCCAAATCTCTGAAACATGTGGCAATGCAGGGATCAGTGTAAACCATGACCTTAGTCTCAGGTTTGAGATCCTGGTCCTCAAATACTCTTTTCCTCAGTCAGGCAATGGCTGAGTGGGCACATTGTCTTTGTCTGTCTTTGCCAAGAGAAGGCTCCCAAGATGTGGAAAATGTCCACACTTTCCAGGGTTTCACCATTGATCTTAATGGAGGGAGGGAGGCGCTCTGCTGTGGGAGCTGCTTGGAAGAATTTTCCGAGTGTTAAATTAAAGACCCATTTTCTCATCTGCTTTGGAGAAGAAATCAACAAAATAATCTGGAGCTCAGTTTCTGATCGAGCGCAAACACACACACATACAAGCATCATCTGCTCCAGTGCATCTATGTTTGCAACGTCACATTCATCTCACATTTATAAAGCTTCTTTCACGCAGTGAGAAACAGCCCAAAAGACTTCATAGGAGCAACATAAGGATATATGAGGATATTAAACCGAGGGCCCCGTTTGCCCTCTCAGGAAGATGTAAAAGATCCATTGGCCATTAATTTGAAGGAGAGCAGGGGGATTCTTCCCGGTGAGAATAATATTTCACCCTCAACCAATCTGATTAAAAACAGATCATCTCTGCTTATTATCACATTGCTGTTTGTGGAGGCTTACTGTGCACAAAGACAGCCTGAGATTTTGAGAGGCGCTATAGAAATGCAACCTCAGTTACTGTAGTTAGCAGCAACATCAACAACACTTACCCAATATCATAATTAACAAGGTTCATTCCTGAATCTGATAAAAAGCAGCAGAATCAAAGCAGTGCAGCCACTCGTGAACTGGCTGGTGTTTCACTAGGTTGGATGATTGAATGAATCCCTTCCCACAAATGGAGCAGATCAATGATCTCTTCCCGTGTGCACCTGCTGGTGTCTCAGCAGGGTTGAAGACTCAGCAAATCCCTTTTCACACAGGGAGCAGATGAACGGCCTCTCCCCGGTGTGAACTCGCTGGTGTCGCAGCAGGTTGGACGCTTGAGTGAATCTCTTCTCACAAACGGGGCAGCTGAAGGGCCTTTCCCTGGTATGAGTTCGCTGGTGTCTCAGTAGGTGAGAGATTTGAGTGAATCTCTCCCCACACTTGGGGCAGGTGAACGATCTCTCCCCTGTGTGAACTCGCTGGTGTTTCAGCAGGTCGGATGAATCAGAAAATCCCCTCCCACACACAGAGCAAGTGAAGGGTCTCTCCCCAGCGTGAACTTTATGGTGTCTCAGCAGGTGGGAAAATCGAGTGAATCCCTTCCCACACATGGAGCAGATGAACAGTCTCTCTTCACTATGAACTTGCTGGTGTGACCGCAGATTGCAAAATCGAACAAATCCCTTCCCACACACAGAGCAGGTAAATGGCCTCTCCCCGGTGTGAATGCGTCGATGAGTTTCCGGCTCAGAGGGGGTAACTGAACCCCTTCCCGCAGTCCCCACATTTACATGGCCTCTCCCTATTTTGGATACATTTGTGCCTCCCCAGGTCATACGCTCGGTTGAATCCATGCCCACACACAGAACATGTGTAATGTTTGTCCATGCGGTATATGCTGCTCTCCCCCTCCATATTGCCGATGACCTTCATGTCCTGATGAATCACATGACTCGATGTTTGATCTGAGTTTCCCATCTGTAAACCCTCTGCCTGTAAAACAAGTTTACATCGGTAATAACTTTATAAAAGAAATGCAGGAAAAATTCAGGATTTCAAATTTTCTTACTTTACTTCTTTCTTACTTTGATTGCTCGAAAACCCGCGCTTCCTCCCTCTCCACTGAAATCAATCTCTTTCTCACACTGTCACTGTCCCTTTTAATCACAGGGTCCCTTTAATTATGCAGATCACCAGCAGGGCGCCGCGCATGCTCAGTTGGCTCAAACCAACCCTGGGCAGCAATGCGCCTGCGCGCTGGAAGGCGACGGTTGAGGCCTAATCACCGATGGAAAGTGGGTTTTCCCAAACCGATTGAGCGAGCAACAGGAAGGAGTAAGGGTGGAGAGAAAGAGAGAGGGGGGGGGAATCAAATAAAATACAAACCCAAGAGTCCGACTAAGGCTAACAGGACCCCGAGTGGAGCGAGTGGGTACGGTGGCGACGCCCCTGATCGACCACATGATCGGGGGCGGGGGCTGAGCAATGACTGACGTGCGCTCCGACCAATAGAGACCTAGCGAGGTGGGCCTGGAGGACCAATGGGGCAAATGGTCGTCCAATCAATGTCGGCACGGCAAGGGGGCGGGGCCTCGTGCGGAGCTCAGGTGCGCTGGAGGCCGATTGTGACGTTGGCACAAGAGGCGGTCCGTCGGCTCGTGAAGCAACTCCTGCAGATGCTGCAAAAGCTGAGCCAGCATCGAACTTTGTCCCAGATGATCAGGGAGCTGGGTTTATCCTCCACCCTGCTTTTGTTGAACAAGGATGGGACATTTGTAATTATCCAGTCCTCTGACACCACTCCCTGTGTCTAAGGAGGATTGGTAAGATAATGGCAAGTGCCTCTGCAATTTTAGCCCTACCTTCCCTCAGCATCCTTGGATACCTGTTTACTCACTTGAAGAGAGAACAGGAAGAAAACAGAGAATGCTGTTCTGACAGCATCTGAGGAGAGAGAAACACAGTCAATGTTTCGAGCCTGTATGATCCTCTTTCAGAGAACAAGAAGATCCCATCAAACAAATCATCTTTACCCAGTTTCGTTCTGCCCTTGGGATTCCTTGTGTGGTTGGAGGCTGGGATTGGTCAACACAATCTCGGCCTCTGGGGTTGTGTGTTTTACACTGAGGGGGTAAAAGGGGCTTTTCTGGCAGCCATAGGCAAGGAAGCACTGTGGTGACTCTTTTTTTAAATTTAAATTATTTATAAAATGACCCCTCCCCATCCCTCTCCCAGTTACAACAACCCTCCTATTTCAATATAAAATAAAAAAAAATTGGGATGTCGGCAATGCCAATGGAGGATGAAGAGCCCAAGATGGTGGCAGATGCATTGCAGGTAAAAAGACTGTGTCTGTAAGAGAGAGGGAATGTGAGAGGGGGCAAGAGAGAGAGGGAGATTGAAGAAGGAGAAGCTGGATTGGTGGGGGAAGGAGGCCTCTCAGGGCTAGAGAGACAGAGTTTGGGAAACAGGCAGTATTGTTCAATTTCACATTTACAGCTTATTTTCTTCACTAATATGATATCCCAACTTTTTAAAAATATATATTTTTCCTTCTGAAACCCTCCTCCTGGGCCTGGCTTTCACATTTACAAACCACAACTGGAACAACAATAACCAAAAAGAGAAAGGAAAGTTAAATCCTTTCCAAAGGCTTTCTTCCTCTTTCATATTTGTCCAACCAATTATTTTGTGAGCAAAGCTTAGAGATTTGGAGCAGAGGGTGAAAAAATATTGTGGGGGAAATCCAGTTTTTTGCTGCTCCCCTTTGATTTTTCTTTAGCTGTTGCTGCTACGGAAGTCTCTGCTGTATACATGCTGTTTTGGCTGTCGTGTGTGTCTTTGCTTCTTAAAACCAAAGTGTTGGTGAGTGGAAAAAGTCAGGATTCAGTCGATGCAGAAGAGCCCAATGTTCCGGACTTTGAGTTTGCTTTAATATCAGTCACTGGAGGAGGTGAATGGGGAAGGAGTGGGGTAGGTGAATGAAGGAAAACTGTTTAATGGCTGTTGGACTCCTGGCCGCCTGCTCAACATTGAGTCTCTCGTTTCTTTGATATCCTTTAATGGAGATGTAGAGCATGTTTGCAAGTTGCTGCTTCATGAACTGATGGTTTTCTAACATAAATCTTTTGAATTGAGGGGCCCCTGAAAACCAAAAAGTAACTCCTGAAATTCAAAAAGTAGCCCTCAAGAAAAGTAAATTATTTTGACCCCTGCCACACATCATCCTGACTTGGAACTATTTTACCGTCTGTTCGCTGTTGCTGGATCAAAATTCTCAGACCCCCTTCCTAACAGCTCTAACCTACAGCACATGGACTGCAGCAGTTCAAGGTGGTGGCTCACCACCAGCTTCTCAAGAGGCAGTTAAGGATGGGCAATATATGCCAGCCTTGTCAGTGACACACATCCTGAGAATGGATTTAAAAAACAAACTAACCACGAGGCTCTGCTAACATTCTGGCGAGTCTGCATTGCACTCCTTCCATGACGAGTATATCCAATTGAAATTATGGTGCCCAGAACTGTAACAATACTGCGGATTTTCAACTTCAGGCTAGATTTGTCTTCTCCATCATGCCTATGTTACCCACTTTGTCCTCGTTTAGTGCGAAGGCAGATGCATTGATTTTTCAACAGACACATATACAGAATATGAAATTGCTGCCTGCTTTTTTGGAGACTATTGTCAGCATCAACAAATCCCACCCAACACCACCCCCCATCCCATAATCACCATAATTAATATGGATCAATCCTGATACAAAATCAAAACATTGAGGATGCTGGAGATGTGAAATGAAGTCAGATAATGCTTAGGCAGTCCTTCAGGATCGAGGATGACCTGCTTCCTCTCCAGTTTGATGGGTTCTGAGATGGCTGATAAGTCCAATGTGCGATCTGCAGACTCTGCCACAAAAGGGTTGTGGAGATGGGATGTTTGGAGGTTTGTGCGCCCCCTCAGATGCCTCAACTTTGCCTTTGCAGATTCCTGACTAAGTCTCTCAATGCGTTTAAAGCCTTCCCAGATGAGCCTTCTCCATTTCGACCAGTCACAAGCCAGTATCTCACATGAGTCTGCAGGGATGTTTGACCTCTTCAGAGACACTTTGAGAAGATTCCTGAAGCATTTCCATTGTCCTCCTGGAACTCTCCTGATGCGACCGAATTCCGAGTAGTGAGGTTGCTTCGGGAGGCTGGTGTCGGGTATACGAACATGTCCCGCCCAGTGGAGCTGGTTTTGCGAGATTAGCCCCTCAATGCTAGCCATGTTGGCTTGGGAGAGGACGCTGCTGGTGGATCATCTTTTTTGCCACTGGATTTGGAAGATCTTGTGAAGATCTTGCAGAGAAACTGTTCCCACTGGTGGGAGGATTGAGGACCAGACGGCAGATTTAAGGTTAGTTGGAGAAGAAACAAAGGTGAGGAAATGTTTCTCACACAGCGAGTGGTTAGGATCTGGATACACTGTCTGAGAGGGTAGTGGAGGCAGGTTCAGTGGTTAGGATCTGGATACACTGTCTGAGAGGGTAGTGGAGGCAGGTTCAGTGGAGGCTTTCAAAAGGGAATTAGACTGTTATCTGAAAAGGAAGAATGTGCAGGGTTACGGGGAGAAGTCAGGGAAGTGGCATTAAGGGAATTGCTTATTTGGAGAGCTGGTGCAGCCACAATGGGCCGAATGGCCTCCTGCTGTGCTGTAACACTGCTGTGATTCTGTGACTGTTGCAATTAATTGTGCACTTGCTGGTGTTTCAGCAGGTGAGAGGAACGGGTGAATCTCTTTTCACACACGGAGCAGGTGAACCGACCTTTCCGGTGGTGGACTCGCTGGTGTCTGAGGAGGCTTCCTGCCTGTGTGAACGCCTTCTCACAGTGAGAGCTGCTGAACAGTCTCTCTAGGGTGTGAACATGTCGATGCTTTCACAGATCTTTGGCGATTTAAAGCTCTTCTGGCAATCGGGACATTTGAATGGCCTCTCATCAGTGTGAATGAGCTGGTGCTCACACTAGAAGGATGCCAGAGTGAAGGCCTTCCCACACTCGGGGCAAGTGAAGGGCCTCTCCCCGGTGTGCAGGCATCAGTGCCACAGTGGGGCCAAGTGCTGGGTGAATACCTTCCTACACTCAGAGCAGACGTCCCAGGTGTGGACCGCCTATGCATCTTGAGGTGGCCCGACTGGTTGAACCCCAACTCACACACCCGGCAGGTGAAGGGCCACTCCCCAGTGTGGCTGCATCTGTACATCTCTAGCTCAAAGGGAAAGCTGAATCACCTCGTACAGTCACTGCACACGTGCAGCTGCTCCCCGGTGTGACTATCTGAATATCTCTAGATCAAAGGGAAAGCTGAATTGCCTCATACAGTCACTGCACACATACAGCTGCTCCCCGGTGTGACTATGTCTGTGCATCTGCAGCTCTGAGGAGAAGCTGAATCTCCTCGTACAGTCACTGCACGCATATGGTTGCTCACAGTGTGGACCCGCTTGTGCCTCCTCAGGCTGGAGGCTCGGCTAAAGGAGCACTCACACTCAGAGCAGGAGTAGGGCTTGTCCACACTGTGATCACTCATTCCCCTTTCCATGAGCAAAGGCCCACAATACTCAGGACCTGATGAATCGAGGGACTTGATGTGATGTTCAGTTTGGGCTTCCCCTCTTCTGATAAACACCCTGATAAACAAGTTCACATCAGCTAAGTTCAGCAGATAAATTCAGAACGGACAATTTACTATCTCAAATTTTTAAAGGGTCATGTGATCATAAGAAATAGGAGTAGACCATTCGGCCCATCAGGTCTGCTCTGCCATTCAATAAGATCCTGGCTGATCTTCACTCCACTTTGATTAAGTGAGTAGGCAACAGGGTTTTAGGGATTGTGGGAGGTTATAGGTAGAGGGGTGAGGAGGCCATGGGGAGGGATTTGAAAACAAGGATGAGAATTTCAAAATCAAGGCGATGCTGGACTGGGAGGTCTGTGTCAGTCAGCGAGGACAGAGGGTGATTGGCAGACGAGTGAGGGCACTCTCATGGTCACCTGTCCCTTGAGCCCCCATGGCATAGAGAGCAATGGTGTCCCTTTAAATGTTGAATGATTACCCCAAGATGACACTGTCCCTTTTACTTGCAAAGCAACTCCCTCCCTAACAGCACTGTGTGTGTACCCATACCACATGGGACTGCAGTGGTTGGATGTTGGATAAGCAGTTTGATAATTTAGTAATAGTGGAGAAATGGAGAGGGATGGTGGTGAGGTAGAGCTGGGCGTTGTCAGTGTTCATGTGAAAACTAACACGGTGCTTTTGGATGGTGTCACCTAATGGCAGCAGATAGATGAGAAATAGGAGGAACCAAGGATAGATCTTGGGAGACATCAAGTTCAAGGACTTTGGAGAGGAAAGGGAAGTTGGAGATTGGGCAGCAGTTTGCAAAGACATAGGGGCCAAGGGTTGGATTTTTTTCAGGAAGGGTGAGGATTGTGTATTAAAGATGAGAGGGGCAAAATCAGAAGAGAGGGAGCACTGTTAGCAATATCAGCAACACGGGGAAGATGGATGGTCAGCAGTTTAGTGGGAATAGGATTGAGGGATGAGGAAGTGGGTCTCATGGACAAAATCAGCTCTGACAGGGCATGACGGGAGATAGGAGAGAAACTGGAGAAAGATGCAAGTTCAAGGCTCAGACAAGGGGAAACATTAGGTACAGTTTGTCCTGGTGGGCTAGTGAAAGGGAGGGAAGCAGTAGAGGCAGCTGATCAGATTGTCTCAATCTTAGTGACAAAGAAGCTCCATGAGCTCCTCACACTTGTTGTTGGAAATGAGGATGGAGGAGACAGGGAACAAATGGAACCAACTTGTGTTTGGGATATTAAAAAGATACAACATACTCTGTGCTTAACAGAAAGCTTGTTTATTTGACTTTTATGCAGAATATTAACACCTGTTACTGTGCTGGAGTTTATTAACATCAGCAATGAATATCGTTCAGTCCTGGATTTTATTAACAGCAAAATCCAACTCCAGCTATCACTTATGAACTCGCTGGTGTCTCAGTAGGATGGATGACTGAGAGAATGCCTTTCCACACTTGGAGCAGGTGAACGGCCTCTCCCCAGTATGAACTCGCTGGTGTGTCAGCAGGCTAGATGACTGAGTGAATCCCATCCCACACTCAGCGCAGGTGAACGGCCTCTCCTCAGTGTGAATTCGCTGGTGTACAGTGAGCTCGGATGATGGTCTGAACCCAGTCCCGCATTGAGAGCACCTGAGCGGTCTCTCGTCAGTGTGAACACATTGACGGGACATCAATTCCCCAGAACTTTGATAATACTTCGCACAGTCTGGGCATTTAAAAGGTCTCTTGTCAATGCAAAATCGCTGATGTCTCAGCAATTTGGATGACTGAATGAATTCTTTCCCACACAAAGAGCAGGTGAATGACCTCTTCCCAGAGTGAACTTGCTTGTGTTCCATGAAGTGGGATGTCTGAGCGAATCCCTTCCCACACTCGCAGCAGGTGAACGGGCTCTCCCCACTCTGAACTTGCTTATATACAGTGAGTTCAGATGATTTCCCGAACCCAGTCCCGCAGTGACAGCATCCGAACGGTCTCTCGTCAGTGCGAACACGTTGATGACATATCACTTACCTTTATAGTGCCTTTATAGCACTTCTCTTAGTCTAGGCATTTAAAAACACTCTCCTGAGTATGAAGCCATTTGTGTGTCACCGTTTGTGTGTCATAAAATGGGATGACTGAGTGAATCACTTCCCACCTATGGAGCATTTGAACAATCTCTCCTCAGTGTGAATTTGCAAGTGAGCCAACAGGTTGGATGACAGAGTGAATCCCGTATAACATAGAGAGCAGGTGAACGACCTCTCGCTGGTGTGACTGCATCAATGAGTTTCCAGCTCAGATGGGTAACTAAATCCCTCCTCACAGTCCCAACTTTTCCACGGTTCCTTCTCAGTGTATTTGAATTTGTAGGTTGTGAGGCCAGGTGATGAGCTGAAGCCTCCTCCACACAGAGAACATTTTCATCTGCTATGAACAATGCTTTTTCCTTCCATGTTCAAAATCCAATGATATTCAAGTTAACATTAACTGGGTGCCTCATCACATCCTGATGTGATGTTTTGTTTGAGTTTCTCGACTGCAAATCCTCCTTTTCTAATACCATGTGAAATTGATTTAAAACAGAATAAAAGAGATTGAGAGAGAATCCACAAAGACAAGTTGTGAAATTGAGTTGAACGAATCTGGTAATTTGTGGGGTCGGCACTAAGCAAAAGTGACCATGAAAACAGCTGGATTGTCATTAAAAACCCAACTGGTTCACTTCAGGGGAGGCAACCTGTTACCCAGCCTGGACCTACACCAGACACTGCCCTCTTTGGGAGGAGAAAGAGAGACAGGCAAATAGACAGAGAGAGAGAGAGGTAGGGGCAGAGGAGGGGGATTTTACATATCTATATCAGAATGTTTACAGAACTTCCCAAATCCTCAACCTCCACCACCCAGAAGAACCAAGATAGGAGGTGTATGTGATCAGATCATCTCCAAGTTCCTCTTCAACTCACACGCTATCCTGACTCTTCTGACATCTAGTATTGGGTGAACAGAAATTTCCACCAATTAAATATTAGGAAGATGAATCCCTGCTACAAACTTCACTCCCCATTCACTGACTCCATCCCTCTGCCCAGCGACTGTCTGAGGCTGAACCAGACTGTTCACAACCTTATGTGTCATGTTTCACTCCAAACTGAGCTTCCAACAACATAACCACGTTTTCACTGAGACTGCCTATTTCCACCTCAGTAACATCGCCTGACTCCAGCCTAGTCTCAGCTCATCTGCTGCTGAAACCGTCATCCCTTCCTTTGTTACCTCTAGCCTTAATTGTCCAAATACAGTCCAAGCCAACCTCCCACATTCACATTCCCCATAATCTTGAGGTGATCCTACAATCTGCTATTCCCACCAAGTCTTGTTCACCCATCACCCCTGTGCTCACTGACTGTTGCAATTTAAAAAGAACCAACATTTTCAAATTGTCATTGTTGTTTTCAAATCCATCCACGCCTGCGACCATCCCTATCACTGTAATCTTATCCAGCCACATAAACCTTCAAGATCTTTGCATTCATCTAATTTTGGCCTCTTGAGCTTTTCCAATTTTAATGGCTCCACCATCAGTCGCTGTTCTTTCAGTTGCCGACACGCCAAGCTCTGGAATTTCCTCCTTAAACCTCTCCGCCTCTCTACCTCAATCTCCTCCTTTAAGATACTCCTTAAAACCCACCTCTTTGACCAAGATTTTGGTCACCTGCCCTAATATCCCTTTATATGGCTTGATGCTTTTGTGCCTTGGAATGTTCTATTACATTAAAGGCGCTACATAAATGCACATTATTGCTGTTGATTTGGACATACACCAGCATTCCTTCATCATCACTGGGTGTTTAACCTGTAACTCCTTGTCTAACAGTATTGTGGGAGCATAAAAACAAAAAAACTGCGGATGCTGGAAATCCAAAACAAAAACAGAATTACCTGGAAAAACTCAGCAGGTCTGGCAGCATCGGCAGAGAAGAACAGAGTTGACGTTTCGAGTCCTCATGACCCTTCGACAGAACTTGAGTTCGAGTCCAAGAAAGAGTTGAAATATAAGCTGGTTTAAGGTGTGTGTGGGGGGCGGAGAGATAGAGAGAGAGAGAGGTGGGGGGGGTGTGGTTATAGGGACAAACAAGCAGTGATAGAAGCAGATCATCAAAAGATGTCAATGACAATAGTACAATAGAACACATAGGTGTTAAAGTTGGTGATATTATCTAAACGAATGTGCTAATTAAGAATGGATGGTAGGGCACTAAAGGTATAGCTCTAGTGGGTTTTTTTTTTTCTATTTTTTTAAATAATGGAAATAGGTGGGAAAAGGAAAATCTTTATAATTTATTGGAAAAAAAGGAAGGGGGAAACAGAAAGGGGGTGGGGATGGGGGAGGGAGCTCACGATCTAAAGTTGTTGAATTCAATATTCAGTCCGGAAGGCTGTAAAGTCCCTAGTCGGAAGATGAGGTGTTGTTCCTCCGGTTTGCGTTGGGCTTCACTGGAACAATGCAGCAAGCCAAGGACAGACATGTGGGCAAGAGAGCAGGGTGGAGTGTTGAAATGGCAAGCGACAGGGAGGTTTGGGTCATTCTTGCGGACAGACCGCAGGTGTTCTGCAAAGCAGTCGCCCAGTTTACGTTTGGTCTCTCCAATGTAGAGGAGACCACATTGGGAGCAACGAATGCAGTAGACTAAGTTGGGGGAAATGCAAGTGAAATGCTGCTTCACTTGAAAGGAGTGTTTGGGTCCTTGGACGGTGAGGAGAGAGGAAGTGAAGGGGCAGGTGTTACATCTTTTGCGTGGGCATGGGGTGGTGCCATAGGAGGGGGTTGAGGAGTAGGGGGTGATGGAGGAGTGGACCAGGGTGTTCCGGAGGGAGCGATCCCTACGGAATGCCGATAAGGGGGGTGAAGGGAAGATGTGTTTGGTGGTGGCATCATGCTGGAGTTGGCGGAAATGGCGGAGGATGATCCTTTGAATGCGGATGAGGGAGCATCTTCACTACACAGACTGCAGCGGTTCAAGAAGGTCAAACAGCATCTTCTCCACAGGTAACTGGGGATTGGCTGGTCTTGTTAATGACGTCCTAACTCCAAGAATACATTTTAAAAATATGTACATGTAAAATAGATTTAAACTATCTACAGAAATACTTGTTCCTGTTATGTTGTATGGACAGTGTCCGTGGTGCAATCTGATCTCCCAGAGAATCTACCTCCCTTTCTAATTTCACATCTGAAATCGCCAGGCCTGACTGGGTTCTAAGGTTCTTGCGGTTAAACCCAGCAGCTTCTCCTCCATCTCCACTCCAGCTCAAACTGATGTAAAAACTTAAAGGGAATTGAAGCCACTGAAGAGAATAAAACTGCTGGGCAATCAGGAAAGGGTTGGGGAGTGGAACTTGTTGATTGTTCTTGCAGAGAGCCAGCACAGGAATGATGGGCTAAATGGGCTCCTTATATATTGTAATCATTCCATGGCTGCATGGAAAAGGCTCAACACTGAAGGCCAGGGAACAACTTCTCCAACCAACACCCAACCCAATACAGATCAGTTCTTAATTGGTCCATCTCTGTTTCTAGATTTGGTTATGTGAGCAAAGCCTGCAATAAAACAAAAACAAAATACTGCAGCTGCTGGAAATCGGAAATAAAAGGAGCAAATGCTGGAAATACTCAGCAGGCCAGGCAGAGTTAATGTTTCAGGATGTGCAGAATGAATTACGAGGAATGAAAATGGAGCAAAATTTGATGGTAAACGTACACTCAGAGGTGAAGGAAAAATTATCTCCAGTGCAGGAAAACAATTCCTGACTATGGGAAGATAAGGCTGGTAAATCAACAGCGAACACACTGGGGAGTGGCATAGTGGCAGTGTCACTGCAGTAGTAATCCAAAGGCCCATGTTAATGCTCTGGGGTTCAAATCTCACCATGACAAATGGTGGAATGTGAATTCAATTCATAAAATCTGGAATTAAAAGCTAATCTCAATAATAATGACCATAGTCATAAAAACCCATCTGGTTCATTCCATCGACCTCCTTACCTGTTCTGGTCTACATGTGAGACCAGACCAACAGCAGTGTAGTTGTCTCTTAACTGCCCTCTGAAATGGCCGACCAATTATGGATGGGCAACAAATGCTGGCTTTGCCAGCAACTACATGAAAGAATAAATTGAAAAATATTGCTGGGGAGTGGACACTGGTAGAAAACTTCATTTAGACAGAGTAAAGGACCAAACATAGTTAAACCACACCCATTATTAGAAACAGAATAAGTTAGACAATGGGGGAGGGTGCAGGGAGTGGCAGAGGTGAAACAGCAATGGATCGACATGGATTCAGATCCACAGTAGAGGAGTCACACCAGCCTCAGAGACATGGAATCAGAGCACAGTACTAAAAGCCCTAAGTCTAAATTGTAGATGAATGCTCAATCATATTCACCTCTGAAATAATTTAAAATCTCCTGCTGGAGCCTGCAGCTGGAAAGATGTCAGAAGCACTGGAAGTGCCTGTAAAAGGAGATTACAAAAGTTATATGTGTCAGTCAAGGTAAGAAATTCAGAGGAGACAAACATTCTCTTGGTTTGAGTTTGCTGTGTGTATATCCTCCCCTTCTAACCCCCTGTAAAATGAGATTCTAACATCCATCATTGTCAGTCCAGGATAGAAATTCACAATGACTCTCCTCCAGGCCCAGAATTACTTAAGCAGGAACAAACTTGTATTAGAAGCAAATCAGAGAAGGTTCATGAGGTTGATTCCTGGAATGAGAGGGTTCATCTTAGGAGGAAAGGTTGAACAGGTTGGGACTATACTCTGAAACATCTAAAATTCTGAGGGCTTTTTACAGGGGAGATGCTGACAGGATGTGTCTCTCATTCGGGAATCTAGATGAGGGGCCACAGTTTAAAAATAAGACATCTCCCATTTAACACTGAGATGAGGAGAAATTTCTTCCCTCAGAGGGTCATTAGTCATTGGAATTCTGTTCTCCAGAAAGCAGTGGAGACTGAGTCATTGAATTAATTCAAGGATGAGTTAAGCAGATTTTACATCTACAATGGAGTCAAGGGTTATGGGGGCAGGCAGAAGAGTGTAGTTAAGACCACAATCAGATCAACCATGACTTTATTGAATGGCAGAGCAGGCTCAATGGGCCAAATGGTCGACTCCAGCTCCTACTCTGATGTTCTTAGGAAGGCCACGTGTGCCCTGCAGCACCTTACTGCTCTATAGATGCCAGCTCTCAACCTGGGCCTGTCATCAGCTCCTTTGTGCAGAGTGAGAATAGAATCAATGAGTCAATAATTTTCTCTCCTAGTTACTGGGGCCCTGAAGCCTCAGCCAGTATATGCGTAACAAACATGGCCTCCTCCGGAGGTCCCCAGCCTCATAGATGCCAGTCTACAGCCAATTCAATTCACTCCATGTGATATCAAGAAACGGCTGAAGGTGCTGGATACTGCAAAGGCTATGACAACATTCTGGCAATAGTACTGAAGACTTGTACTCCAGAACTTGCCATGCCTCTAGCCAAGGTGTTCCAGTACAGCTACAACACTGACATCTACCCGGCCATGTGGAAACTTGCCTAGGTACATCCTGTACACAAAAATCAGGACAATTCCAACCCAGACAATTACCGCCCATCAGTCTACTCTCTATCATCAGTAATGTAATGGTAGGGGTCATCAACAGTGCTATCAAGTGGCACTTGCTCAGCAATAACCTGCTCACTGATGTCCAGTTTGGGTCCCACCAGGTCCACTCAGCTCCTGACCTCGTTACAGCCTTGGTTCAAACATGGACAAAAGAGCTGAACTTCTGAGGTGAGGTGAGAGTGACTGCCCTTGACATCAAGGCAGCATTTGACCAAGTGTGGCATCAAGGAGCCCTCGCAAAACTGGAGTCAATGGGAATCAGGGGGAAAACTCTCCGCTGGTTGGAGTCATACCTAGCACAAAGGAAGATAGTTGTGGTTGTTGTCGGTCAGTCATCTCAGGTCCAGGACATCACTGCAGGAGTTCCTCAGGGTGGTGTCCTAGGCCCAACCATTGTCAGCTGCTTCATCAATGACCTTCCTTCCATCAAAAGGTGAGAAGTGGGGATGTTTGCTGATGATTGCACAATGTTCAGCACCATTCATCAATCCTCAGATACTGAAGTAGTCCAAGTCCAAATGCAGCAAGACCTGGACAATATCCAGGGTTGGGCCAACAAGTGGCAAGTAACATTCATGCCACACGTGTCAGGCAATGACCATCTCCAACAAGAAAGAATCCAACCATTGCCCCTTGATGTTGAATGGCATTACCATCACTGAATCTCCATCTATAAACATCCTGGGGGTTCCTATTTCCAGAAACTGAACTGGAGCAGCCATATAAATACTGTGACTACAAGAGCAGGTCAAAGGCTAGGAATCGTGCGACAAGTAACTTACTTCCTCACTCCCCAACGCCTGTCCACCAACTACAAGGCACAAGTCAGGAGTGTGATGGCATACTCCCCACTTGCCTGGATAAGTGCAGCTCCCAAAACACTGAAGAAGCTGGATACCATCCAGAACAAAGCAGCCCGCTTGATTGGCACCACATCCACAAACATTCACTCCCTCCACCACCGACGCACCATCTATAAAATGCACTACAGGAATTCACCAAGGCTCCATCAACATTACCTTCCAAACACACGACCACTAGCATCTAGACGGACAAGGACAGCAGATAGATGGGAATACCACCACTTGGCAGTTCCCCTCCTTGTCACTCACCATCCTGACTTAGAAATATATCGGCCGTTCCTTCACTGTCGCTGGGTCAAAATCCTGGAACTCCCCCCTAACTGCACTGTGGGTGCACCTACACCACAGGGACTGCAGCGGTTCAGGAAGGCAGCTCAGCACCACCTTCTCAAGGGCAATTAGGGATGGACGGTAAATTCTGGCCCAGCCGGTGATTTCCACATCCTGTGAATGAATAAAACAAATGGCCGCCCCGCGCACCACTGAACCGAGGCCATTAACCTGGGCCTGGTCCAGGGGAATAAGACCTGGGGCTGCAAACACGGGATCTTCAGGGTCTGATTCAGGGATTGCGGCCTTCACAAGGTGTTTATGAAGCTTCCCCACCCGCACCTCCTGGCTCCATTCCTCCCCTGCGGCCCCGCCGCCTCTCACCCATTTC
Organism: Carcharodon carcharias; assembly: GCF_017639515.1. Classification (NCBI taxonomy): domain Eukaryota; kingdom Metazoa; phylum Chordata; class Chondrichthyes; order Lamniformes; family Lamnidae; genus Carcharodon; species Carcharodon carcharias. The sequence continues at coordinate 14,296,627 of NC_054493.1, forward strand.
CGGAAGCCGATCCCGAACTCGGAGGGCTCTGAGCAAAGGTGACACTGCGCATGCTCCAGAGACAGGCCAGCTTTGCGCCAGGGCACTGATCTCCTGTGGCCTGAATAGAGCACGTTCCCATCTGCAAGGTATATTGGGTAATAGCAATGCCAATGAAAAGTCCTCCAAACTGTCCCTCCTCCCTATTGATTGTAACCCTAATTAATTTTCCCCAATTTCCTCCTCTGAAGATGCGGACTCTATAGATCAGTTTCTATTGGCCTCCACAACATGTCACCTAGGTGTCTAAATCCTTATGCCACAAGTCAACAAACCGCTTCGTCACAGTAAACTCCAGTGAAGACCCACATGCACTTTGTGTCAGACTCACCTCCTGCTCCGTAATAAAAAGAAAAAACTGCGGATGCTGGAAATCCAAAACAAAAACAGAATTACCTGGAAAAATCTCATGCGCAAGTAATTCTGTTTTTGTCCTGCTCGGTAATGGCGGCCGCGGCTCCCACAAACCACCGTGGTGGGGAAATTGCTCTGCCCCCCGGTTCAAGCGAGCTGGCCGGGACTGCGCATGTGCACGGTGAGGGGTGGGGCGCTGCGCATGAGCGGAGATGCGAGAGGTGCGAAATAAAAACAAAAAAACTGCGGATGCTGGAAATCCAAAACAAAAACAGAATTACCTGGAAAAACTCAGCAGGTCTGGCAGCATCGGCGGAGAAGAAAAGAGTTGACGTTTCGAGCCCTCATGACCCTTCAACAGAACCAGGTGAACCCAAGGAAGGGGTGAAATATAAGCTGGTTTAAGGTGTGTGGGGAGGGCGGGGTTTGGATGGGGGGAGAGAAGTGGAGGGGGGTGGTGTGGTTGTAGGGACAAACAAGCAGTGATAGGAGCAGATCATCAAAAGATGTCACAGACAACAGAACAAAAGAACACATAGGTGTCGAAGTTGGTGATATTATCTAAACGAATGTGCTAATTAAGAATGGATGGTAGGGCACTCAAGGTATAGCTCTAGTGGGGGTGGGGAGAGCATAAAAGATTTAAAAATATTTAAAAATAATGGAAATAGGTGGGAAAAGAAAAATCTATATAATTTATTGGAAAAACAAAAGGAAGGGGGAAGAAACAGAAAGGGGGTGGGGATGGAGGTCAGACCTAAAGTTGTTGAATTCAATATTCAGTCCAGAAGGCTGTAAAGTGCCTAGTCGGAAGATGAGGTGTTGTTCCTCCAGTTTGCATTGGGCTTCACTGGAACAATGCAGCAAGCCAAGGACAGACATGTGGGCAAGAGAGCAGGCTGGAGTGTTAAAATGGCAAGCGACAGGGAGGTTTGGGTCATTCTTGTGGACAGACCGCAGGTGTTCTGCAAAGCGGTCGCCCAGTTTACGTTTGGTCTCTCCAATGTAGAGGAGACCACATTGGGAGCAACGAATGCAGTAGACTAAGTTGGGGGAAATGCAAGTGAAATGCTGCTTCACTTGAAAGGAGTGTTTGGGCCCTTGGACGGTGCGGAGAGAGGAAGTGAAGGGGCAGGTGTTACACCTTTTGCATGGGCATGGGATGGAGCCATTGGAGGGGGTTGAGGAGTAGGGGGTGATGGAGGAGTGGACCAGGGTGTCCCGGAGGGAACGATCCCTACGGAATGCCGACGGGGGGTGAAGGGAAGATGTGTTTGGTGGTGGCATCATGCTGGAATTGGCGGAAATGGCGGAGGATGATCCTTTGAATGCGGAGGCTGGTGGGGTGATAAGTGAGGACAAGGGGGACTCTATTGTGTTTCTGGGAGGGAGGAGAAGGCATGAGGGCGGATGCGCGGGAGATGGGCCGGACACGGTTGAGGGCCCTGTCAACGACCGTGGGTGGAAAACCTCGGTTAAGGAAGAAGGACATGTCAGAGGAAGGGAAGGGAAGTGTCAGAGATGGACCACGTGAAAATGCTGGTCCAAATAAAATGTGTGGCTATGGGTACCCGCATGGGCCCCAGCTATGCCTGTCTCTTTATGGGGTATGTGGAACATTCCTTGTTCCAGTCCTACTCCGGCCCCATTCCACAACTCTTTCTCCGGTACATCGATGATTACTTCGGTGCTGCTTCATGCTCTCGTCGGGACTTGGAAAAATTTATTAATTTTGCTTCCAATCTCCACCCCCTCCATCATTTTCACGTGGTCCATCTCTGACACTTCCCTTCCCTTTCTTGACCTCTCTGTCTCAATCTCTGGTGATAGACTGTCCACCAATATCCATTACAAACCTACCGACTCCCACAGCTACCTCGACTACAGCTCCTTACACCCTGCTTCCTGTAAGGACTCCATCCCATTCTCTCAGTTCCTTCGCCTCCGTCGCATCTGTTCCGATGATGCTACCTTCAAAAACAGTTCCTCTGACATGTCCTCCTTCTTCCTTAACCGAGGTTTTCCACCCATGGTCGTTGACAGGGCCCTCAACCATGTCTGGCCCATCTCCCACTCATCCGCCCTCACGCCTTCTCCTCCCTCCCAGAAACATGATAGGGTCCCCCTTGTCCTCACTTATCACCCCACCAGCCTCCGCATTCAAAGGATCATCCTCCGCCATTTCCACCAACTCCAGCATGATGCCACCACCAAACACATCTTCCCTTCACCCCCCCTGTCGGCATTCCGTAGGGATCGTTCCCTCTGGGACACCCTGGTCCACTCCTCCATCACCCCCTACTCCTCAACCCCCTCCAATGGCACCACCCCATGCCCACGCAAAAGATGTAACACCTGCCCCTTCACTTCCTCTCTTCTCACCATCCAAGGGCCCAAACACTCCTTTCAAGTGAAGCAGCATTTCACTTGCATATCCCCCAACTTAGTCTACTGCATTCGTTGCTCCCAATGTGGTCTCCTCTACATTGGAGAGAACAAACTTAAACTGGGCGACTGCTTTGCAGACCACCTGCGGTCTGTCCGCAAGAATGACCCAAACCTCCCTGTCACTTGCCATTTTAATACTCCAGCCTGCTCTCTTACCCACATGTCTGTCCTTGGCTTGCTGCATTGTTCCAGTGAAGCCCAACGCAAACTGGAGGAACAACACCTCATCTTCCGACTAGGCACTTTACAGCCTTCTGGACTGAATATTGAATTCAACAACTTTAGGCCTTGACCTCCATCCCCACCCCCTTTCTGTTTCTTCCCCCTTCCTTTTGTTTTTCCAATAAATTATATAGATTTTTCTTTTCCCACCTATTTCCATTATGTTTAAATATTTTTAAATCTTTTATGCTCCCCCCACCCCCACTACAGCTATACCTTGAGTGCCCTACCATCCATTCTTAATTAGCACATTCGTTTAGATAATATCACCAACTTCGACACCTATGTGTTCTTTTGTTCTGTTGTCTGTGACATCTTTAGATGATCTGCTCCTATTGTTTGTCCCTACAACCACACCCCCTCCACTTCTCTCCCCCCATCCAAACCCACCACCCCCCCCCCCCCCCCCCCCCACCTTAAACCAGCTTATATTTCACCCATTCCTTGGATTCACCTAGTTCTGTTGAAGGGTCAGAGGGCTCGAAACGTCAACTCTTTTCTTCTCCGCCGATGCTGCCAGACCTGCTGAGTTTTTCCAGGTAATTCTGTTTTTGTTTTGCGAGAGATGCGCATGTGAGGAAATACGGCAGACTGCGCATGTACAGAGAGAGCTGGAGATCAGAAGAAAAGCCGATCTCTGATTGAATGGAGGACCCGAGCCCTTTCGGTTTTCCAGCTGTTCCCATTGGCCAAAAGCTCAGAGCGTCTCGAGATCAAAGTCTCTCAGGTGGGTCAGGTTCAGGTTCCTCACTGACGTCATGCGGGGAATTGACCAATGGAGAGCACTGGAGGGACTGGAAGCAAACCGGTCCTCCAGCCAATCAGAGCACGGACCTGATGCAAATGGCGATTTGACTTCAACAACATGAAAACTTCTTCCTGTGCCCAACATCTGTGAGTAAAACAGTTTCTTTTCGTCCCCTTTCCATTTCTTTGCTGATTTTTGGTTTATTTATGTTGACTTTAGTTTGGTTGTTACAGTAAAAGTTTTTATAAAATGAAATCTTGCCCTCGGTGTTTGAGAATTTGTTTATTTTAAAGTGATCAGTCTCCATGAGGATCGTAACAACATCAATATGTCTAGCATTGTTATATTATGCGTATTAGACATATTAATTATGCTTCTTTAATAAAGTACATTTATTATTTCTTGTCTTGGTGTATAGTACTGTAGCCACGCTATATATTTCCAATCATAGTCATTATGGCACAGAAAGTATCCAATCAGCCACTTGAGTCCATGCCAACTCTCTGTAGAGTGATCCTGTCAGCCCCATTACCTCTCTATATCCCCATTCCTCTGCAAATTTACTTCCTTCAAGTGCCCATCCAATTTTGTTTTGAAACTGTTCGCCTAGGCATCCACCAGCCTCGTAGGCAGCAAGTTCCACTCACTGCTTAAATAAGGTTTAGTCCTCACATTCTCCCCTGTATGTCTAATCAATTGATGTCGTAATGTATTTTGCACAAATTTTGAGTCCAGTAATATCAATATATGAAATAGATCCATGGCAAACAGCTTGCATGAAGATTTTCTTTTCTTTGTGCCCAGGGCAGAAAATGGTGAATTGGGAGGGCGTATATTTGGTACAACAGAGAGGGAATGGAGGGAGTGTGTGTGGGGTGGAGATTTACAACTTCAGGGAAACAAGAGATGAAAAAATGATCCATAGATGCTAGAATTGTGTGTTCAGTGTTGACTTTTGTAACTCCTTTTGCAGGATATTAGAAGGGGAGGATCTACAGATAGAAATCTCAAACCAAACATCACATCAAGACCTGACAGAGTCACTCGATTCATCGGAACTTGAATATCATTGACCATTGATTCTGGAAGGAGAAATGTTTGTCTGTTCTGTCTGCTTCAAAAGGTCTGAAACATCACTGTGACTAGAAAAGCATCGAGACACACATGCACGCACATACACACACACCCCTACGTGAGAGTTTCCAGTTCACTCACTGTGAAAACAGCTTTACACAACCTGGGATAACATTCACAGCGGTGAGAGACCAAGCAATTGTTCTGTATGTGGACGAAGCTTGAACTGAGCATCAAAACAGGGGAAACAAAAGGATACGTGCGCCATGGAGAAACCGTGGAAATGTGGGGACTGTGGGAAGGGATTCCATTCCCCATCTGCGCTGGAGACGCACCGACGCGTTCACACTGGGGACCGGCCTTTCACCTGCCCTGAGTGTGGGAAGGATTACACTCAGTTATCTGGCCTGCTGCAACACCAGTGAGTTCACACTGGGGAGTGTCCATTCACCTGCTCTGTGTGTGGGATGGACTTCACTCAGTTATCCAGCCTGCAGACACATAATCGTGTTCACACTGGAGAGAAGCCGTTCACGTGCTGTGTGTGGGATAAGGGCTTCCGTCATTCATCCAACCTGCAGAAGCACCAGCGATTTCACACCAGGGAGAAGCCGTTCACCTGCTCCATCTGTGGGAAGGGATTCAGTCAGTCATCCAGCCTGCTGAGACACCATGGCAGTCACGCCAGTGAGAGACCTTTCAAATGCTCTGACTGTGGGGGTGGCTTTAAGAACTCTAAGGAACTAATGGCCCATCAGCGCATTCACACTGAGGAGAGACCATTCAACTGCTCTCGCTGCACAAAGCAGTTTAGAACGTCATCCAGCCTGAGCAGACACCAGCGAATCCACACTGGGGACAAGCCAGTCATCTGCTCAGTGTGTGGGAAGGGATTCACTCAGTCATCCACTTTAGTAATACACAAGCGAGTTCATGCTGGAGAGAGGCCATTCACCTGCTCCATGTGTGGGAAGGGATTCACTCAGTTAATCCACCTGCTGACACACCAGCGAGTTCACAAGTGATTACAGGGGTTGTATTCTGCTGTTATTGCTGCTGTTAATCGCATCCAGGACTGAACCATGTTCATTCTGACAGCTGGTGAAGTGGGAGGGTTGGAGGATTTCTTTCTGCTGGACTGGCCAGTCTCAACTTTGCTTCCAGTGGGCTGATGCTCTTTGAGCCTGGGACTACACATTTCCACTGCAATTATCCACAAAAGCTGATGAAGGACATTTACTTCATCCTGGGTAGTAAATAGTGTTTCGCCCACCACTACAGGTAGATCTAAAATAAATAAATTTGACTCTGTTCCATTGACTGGTAAAAGTAGGGAAAATCCCAAGATATTCTATAAGTGTATCAATGGGAAGAGGATAACCAGGGAAAGAGTAGGGCCCATTTGGAACCAAGGGAGCAATCTATGGGTGGAGCCAGAGGACATTGGTAGAATGTTGAATGAATGCTTCACATCAGTCTTCACCCAAGAGAATGAGGATGAAGGTATGGAATTCAGGGAGAGGGAGATTCTTGAGCAAATTGATATAGGGAGTGACAAGGTATTGGAGGTGTTGGCAGGCTTAAAAGTGGACAAATCTCCAGGTCTGGATGATTTGTGTCCCAGGCTGCTCAGGGAGGCAAGGGAGGAGATCACAGGGGCTCTGACCCAAATTTTTAATTCTTCTCTGGCTATGGGGGAGGTGCCAGAGGACTGGAGAACAGCTAATGTGGTTCTGCTATTTAAGAAGGGTTGTAGAGATAAGCCAGGGAACTACAGACCAGTGAGTCTCACATCAGTGGTAGGGAAACTATTGGAGAAAATTCTGAAGGAGAGAATCTATCTCCACTTGGAAAGGCAAGGTTTGATCAGGGATAGTCAGCATGGCTTTGTCATAGGGAGGTCATGCCTAACAAATTTGATTGAATTTTTTGAGGAGGTGACCAGGTGTGTAGGTGAGGGTAGTGCAGTTGATGTAGTTTACATGGTTTTCAGCAAAGCCTTTGACAAGATCCCACATGGGCGACTTATAAAGAAGGCAAAAGCATATGGGATACAGGGTAATTTGATAAGGTGGATTCAAAATTGTCTTAGTTGTAGGAGACAGAGTTTGATGACAGAAGGATGCTTTAGTGACTGGAATCCAGTGTCCAGAGGCACAACACAGGGATCTGTGCTCGGTCCCCTATTATTCGTCATTCATGTAAACAACATAGATGATTATGTGGGGGGTAGGATTAATAAGTTTGCAGACGACACAAAGATTGGCCGGGTGGTTAACAGGGAGGTTGTGTGTCTTGGGCTACAGGAAAATATAGACGGAATGGTCAAATGGGCAGTTAAGTGGCAGATGGAATTTAACCCTGAAAATTGTGAGGTGATACACTTTGGAAGGAGTAATTTGACAAGGAAGTATTCAATGAATGGCATGACTCTAGGAAGTTCTGAGAAACAAAGGTACCTTGGCGTGTGTGTCCATAGATCTCTGAAGGTGGAGGGGCATGTTAGTGGGGTGGTGAAAAAGGCATATGGGACTTTTGCCTTGCCTTTATCAATCAAGGCATAGATTACAAAAGCAGGGAAGTCATGCTGGAGTTGTATAGAACCTTGGTGAGGCCACAGCTGGAGTATTGTGTGCAGTTCTTGTCACCACATTATAGTAAGGATGTGATTATACTGGAGGGGGTGCAGAGGAGATTCACCAGGATGTCGTCTGGGATGAAACAGAGAGAGGTTGGATAGACTTGGGTTGTTTTTGTTGGAGCAGAGAAGACTGATCGAGGTGTACAAGATTATGAGGGGCATGGACAGGTCGGATAGGGAGCAGCTGTTCCCCTTAGTTGAAGGGTCAGTCATGAGGGGCCACAAGTTCAAGGTGCGGGACAGGAGGTTTAGGGGGGATGTGAGGAAAACCTTTTTTACCCAGAGGCTGGTGATGGTTTGGAATGCGCTGCCTGGGAGGGTGGTGGATGAAGTTTGCCTCACATCCTTTAAAAAGTACCTGGATGAGCACTTGGCATGTTATAACATTCAAGGCTATGGGCCAAGTGCTTGTAAATGGGATTAGGTAGGTAGGTCAAGTGTTTCTCGTGTCGGTGCAGACTCAATGGGCCAAAGGGCCTCTTCTGCACTCTGATTCTGTGATTCTAACCTTGTTGTTAAAATTCCACCTCCCTGGAATCATTCTGGTAAATCTCCTCTATGCCCCCTCAGGGATCCTCACATCCTTCCTAAAGTGTGGTGACCAGCACTGGATTCAATACCCTAGTTGTGGCCTAACCAGAACTTTATAAAGGTTCAGCATAACTTCCCTGCTTTTGTTCTCAATACCTCTATTCCTGAAGCCCAAAATCCCATTTACTTTGCTAATTCCTCTCTCACATTGTCCTGCCACCTTCAATGATCTCGACACATGAACCCCCAGGTCCCTCTGTCCCTGCTCACTCTTTAGAACTGTGCCATTAAATCAATATTGCCTCTCCCTAATCCTTCTGCCAAAATGCATCACCTCACACTTCTCTGTATTAAATTCCATCTGCTACTTCAAAGAATATTAAGGGGAGATTGCAGTGTTAAACTGAACATACAGAGAAGAGGAGACACTGCTTTCTTTAATATGTCACCTACAATCGAAGATGATCCCTCCCAACAAATGCATGTGAGGCTCATAGAGCACAGAAGGAGGACATTCAGCCCATCGTGCTCATGCTGGCTGTGCGAAAACCTCGTTTCATAATTCATATGTTTTAGAAAATAACTTTCCGTTTGGGGATTGGAATTCTTTTAAAAGTCAACAGATGGAAACATTTGGTTGAGAAATTGGTAACCACAACTCTGATGTAAATGCACGTGAAACAAGCCTGCATTAATTACAGTCAAAAGGTAACATTTGTCAATTCAATAAGGTCAGAGTTGATTCTGAGAAAACTTGAACAATGAGTGACTCATTGTGACTTTTTATTGTTCACAGAAGCCAGTTTGCAGGCAGCTTGGTCAGTCAGCAACCCATCCTTCTTGTACAGGTCCCACCTGCCCCGGAAGAGATCCCAATGATCCAGATATCGGAATCCCTCTCCTACACCATCTGTTCAGCCACGTGTTTAGCTGCACTATCTTCCTATTTCTAGCCTCATTGGCACGTGGCACAGGGAGTAATCCTGAGATTACAACCCTACAGGTCCTGTTTTTTTAACTTTCTGCCTAAGTCCCTGAACTCCCGCTGCAGGACCTCGTCACTCTTCCTGCCTATGTCGTTAGTACCAATGTGTACCATGACCTCTGGCTGTTCTCCCTCCCCCTTCAGAATGTCCCGTACCCGATCAGAGACACCCTGGACCTGGGCACCAGGGAGGTAACATACCATCCTGGTGTCTCTTTCACGACCACAGAAGCGCCTATCTGAGCCCCTGACTATAGAGTCCCCTATGACAATTGCTCTTCTGTGCTTTGCCCTCCCCCTGCTGAACAACAGAGTCAGTCGTTGTGCCACTGCTGTTGTTTTCCCCTAATAGGCCATCCCCCCCTAACAGTATCCAAAACTGTATACCTGTTAGAGAGGGGGACAGCCACAGGAGATTTCTGCACTGACTGCCTGCCCCTTCTAGCAGTCACCCATCTATCTGTCTGTACCTTGGATGTGACCATGTCTGCAAAATCACTTTGTGCTAGGAGTTTGGATGGTGCAGGATTTGTAAGGTGCATCCAGGAGGGCTTCCTGAGACAATATGTAGACAGTCCAACTAGGGAAGGGGCAATACTGGACCTGGTATTAGGGAATGAACCCGGCCAGGTGGTTGAAGTTTCAGTAGGGGAGCATTTTGGGAAAAGTGACCATAATTCAGTAAGGTTCAAGGTACTGGTGAATAAGGATAACAGGAGTCCTTGGGTTAAGGTGCTTAATTGGGGGAAGGCTAATTATAACAATATTAGGCAGAAACTGAGGAATCTAGACTGGAGGCGGATGTTTGAGGGCAAATCAACAACTGATATGTGGGGGGCTTTCAAACATCAGTTGATAAGAATTCAGGACCGGCATGTTCCTGCTAGGATGAAGGATAAGTATGGCAAGTTTCAGGAACTTTTGATAACGAAGAATATTGAGAGATTAGTCAAAAAGAAAAGGGAAGCTTTTTTAAGGGCTAGAAGGCTGGGAACAGATGAAGCCTGTGGAGAATATAAAGAAAGTAGGAAGAAACTTAAGCAAGGAGTCAGCAGGGCTAAAAGGGGTCATGAAAAGTCATTGGCAATCAGGATTAAGGAAAATCTCAAGGCCTTTACTACATATGTAAAAAGCAAGAGGGTAGCCAGGGAAAGGGTAGGCCCTCTCAGGGACAGAGGTGGGAATCTGCGTGTGGAGCCAGAAGAAATGGGAGAGATACTAACTGAGTCCTTCTCATCAGTATTCGCCAAAGAGAAGGACTTAGCAGTCGATTTGTCTAGGGAAGAGTGTGTAGATAGCCTGGATCATGTTGAGATCAAAAAAGAGGTGTTAGGCGTCTTGAAGAATATTAAGATGGATAAGTCCCCAGGGCGAGATGGGATCTACCCCAGAGTACTGAAGGAGGCAAGGGAGGAGATTGCTGGGGCCTTGACAGAAATCTTTGTATCCTCACTGGCTACGGTTGAGGTCCCAGAGGACTGGAGAATGGCCAATGTTGTTTCATTGTTTAAGAAGGGTAGCAGGGTAATCCAGGAAATTACAGGCCAGTGAGCTTTACGTCAGTGGTAGGGAAATTATTGGAGAAGATTCTTCGTGACAGGGTTTACTACCATTTGGAAGCAAATGGGCATATTAGTGAGAGGCAGCACGGTTTTGTGAAGGGGAGGTCGTGTCTCACTAACTTGATCGAGTTTTTCGAGGAAATGACAAAGATGATCAATGATGGAAGGGCAGTGGATGTTATATACATGGATTTCAGAAAGGCCTTTGACAAGGTCCCTCGTGGCAGACTGGTACAGAAGGTAAAGTCGCACGGGATCAGAGGTGAGCTGACAAGATGGATACAGAATTGGCTTGGTCATAGAAGACAGAGGGTAGCAGTGGAAGGGTGCTTTTCTGAAAGGAGAGCTGTGACTAGTGGTGTTCCGCAGGGATCAGTGCTGGGATCTTTGCTGTTTGTAGTATACGTAAATGATTTGGAGGAAAATGTAACTGGGCAAATTAGTACGTTTGCAGACGACACCAAGGTTGGAGGAGATGCAGATAGTGAAGAGGATTGTCAAAGGATACAACAGGATATAGATCGGTTGGAGACTTGGGCAGAGAAATGGCAGATGGAGTTTAATCCGGACAAATGCGGGGTAATGCATTTTGGAAGGTCTAACACAGGTAGGAATTATACAGTAAATGGCAGAACTCCTAAGTGCATTGACAGGTAGAGGGATCTGGGTGTACAGGCCCATAGGTCACTGAAAGTAGCAATGCAGGTGGATAGGGTAGTCAGGAAGGCATATGGCATGCTTGCCTTCATCGGGAGGGATATAAAAGCTGGGAAGTCATGCTGCATCTGTATAGAACCTTGGTTAAGCCACATTTGGAATATTGCATGCAATTCTGGTCGCCACATTACCAGAAGGATATGGAGGCATTGGAGAGGGTGCAGAGGAGATTTACCAGGATGCTGCCTGGTCTGGAGGTTATTAGCTATGAGGAGAGGTTGGAGAAACTTGGATTGTTCTCACTAGAGCGAAGGAATTTGAGAGGCGACTTAATAGAAGTTTACAAAATTATGAGTGGCATGGACAGAGTAGATCGTCAGAAGCTTTTTCCCAGGGTGGAAGGGTCAATTACTAGGGGACATAGATTTAAGGTGAGAGGAGAAAATTTTAGAGGAGATGTGCAGGGCAAGTTTTTTTATGCAGGGGGTAGTGAGTTTCTGGAAATCGCTGCCAGAGGAGGTGGTGGAAGCAGGTACAATAGTGGTGTTTAAGAGGCAGCTTGACAAATACATGAATAGGATGGGAATAGAGGAATACGCACCCTAGAAGTGCAAAATGTTTTAGTTTGACAGGCAATATGATCGGCGCAGGATTAGAGAGCCAAAGGGCTTGTTCCTGTGCTGTACTTTTCTTTGGTTCTTTAATTTACTGACGCTTTAAATGTCACCCATCTACTGGGGAAACTATCGCTTTAATTGTGAACATTAGGAATGAGACCATCCTTTTAGCAAGGCAAATAAATGTGTCAAGCTGAGGAAGCAAATGATGCCAATGTCTTTTAGAGAGAGAGACCTGGTCCAACCTCTCCAAAGTCTGCACCCTCCCTGGATTCACTTCCTTTCCCTTCAGTTCCTGCAAGTCAACAATTTAAACCCAGAATTAGAAAAGAGATGGAAAGGGGGAGAAAAGAAAGTGTTTTACTCACAGATGTTGGACACAGGAGGAAGTTTCAGGCTGTGAGAAGCTCAATCTTCATTCACACAAAGCAGGCTCTCTGATTGGCTGGAGGACAATAGTCCTTCCGGTCTTCCGGAGCTTCCTGCCATCAGCCGGTTGCCTGGAAACCTCGGTTCGAGAAGGTGTAGGGGGAGGGGGGGAACACAATGGGCGGGGACAAGGGCGGCGCTCCCGTGTCTGCGCGCCTGGCCGGCTTGCTGGTTTCGGCAGTGTTGAGTTGTGGACGTCACAATGACTCAGTGGTTCGTCCCCAGCATGCGGTGTCCCTTTGGGAGCAATAAGACTGGTTACAGAAGCAAAATATTGCGGATTGGACAACAAGCTCAGCGTGTCTGGAGGTCAAAGTCTATCCCGCCCCCACGTGGGCTCGGGTTCCGCTTCCATATTGTCTTCATGCGGGGCGGGGGCGGTGTCATTCGCACTGGTGAGCTGGAAGGATTCTGATCATCCAACCAATCAGGGCGCGAGCTTTGTGCCAATGGCTCCACGGAGTTTCCTCTATTGTCTGAATGCTGAGGTTGGACAATGAGATTGTAAACCCAAGATAAAAGCAAAATACTGCGGATGCTGGAAATCTGAAACATCAGAAGAGTCATACGGACTCGAAAGGTTAATTGTGTTCCTCTCCACAGATGCTGTCAGACCTGCTGAGTTTTTCCAGCTATTTTTGTTTTTGAGTTTGGAAACCTGTTCATTACTGCCTAGCAAAGCTGCTGGTGCTCTGGTGCTGCTCCTCTCTCTCTGAATGCACCCAATTTAATTTTGAAATTATTTGTCTTTGCTTCCACAGTTCTTATAGGCAGAGTCCCAGATTATGACTGCTCACTGTCACAGTATCATAGTATCTTTACAGTGCAGAAAGAGGCCATTCACCCCATCAAGTCGGCACTGGCTCTCTGAAAGACCATTCCATGTAGCCCCATTCCCCTGCCTTATCCCTGTAACCTCGCACATTCACAGCCTTGAATATACTTAACCACCCAGCATCTACAGCCCTCTGCAGTAAAGAATTCCACAGATTCACTATCCTCTGAGAGAAGAAATTCCTCCTCATCTCTGTCCTAAATGGGCAACCCCTTACTTTGAGCTTATGCCCTCTGATCCTAGACTCTCCCACAAGGGGAAACAACCTCTCAGCATCTACCCTGTCAAGCCCCTTAAGAATCTTATATGCTTCAATAAGGCTGTTTCTCATTCTTCCAAACTCCAATGAGTACAGGCCCAACCTACTCAACCTCTCCTCATAAGAAAATCCTTCCATATCTGGGATTAACCTGCTGCTGCTTCAGGAGAATTGGGAGAGTAAATATTCAGTACAGCAAAGTGAGAATGGAGAGTGTGTGTCTGGGACAACATTTGGGGAATGAGAGAGGAAAGAATTTTCCTTAAAAACTAGAATTTGCTGTTCTGAATTTCTGTCCGGTACTGACAATGCTGACTTTTGTAAACTCCTTTTACAGGCTATTTGGAGGGGAGGATTTGCAGATAGAAATCTCAATCCAAATGTCATATGAAGATCTGATTGATTGATTGGGACCTGAGTGTAATCAACGTTGAATGTAGAAGGAGAAATATTCGCCTGTTCTGTCTGCTTCAAAAGGTTTTAAATATTAGTGTGACTGGGAGAGCACTGAGAGACACACACTGGTGTGTTCCAGTGCACTGATTGTGGAAAGAACTGTAATGAGTTATGCACTTGAAAAAAAATCACACAATTCACAGCGTGGAGAGACTGCACCCATGTTCTGTGTGGGGTCAAGGCTTCAGCTGAGTGTGGAACCTGGAGAGACACAAGGACACCCGCACCATGGAGAAACTGGAAATGTGGGAACTGTGGGAAAGGATTCAGATCCCCTTCAGAGTTGGAAGCTCATCGACACAGTCACACTGCTGAGAGACCGTTCACCTGCTCTGAGTTTGGCAGAGAATTCAGATCCTCACCTAAACTGGAGATTTATCTATGTAGTCAGACTGGGGAGAGACCATTCACCTGCTCTGTGTGGGAGGGAATTTATTCATTCATCCCACTTACAGACACACCAGTGATTTCACACCAGGGAATGGCTATTCATATTCTCTGAGTGTGGGAAGGGGTTCAGTCATTCATCCGCCCTGCTTATGCACCAGCGAGTTCACACTGGGGAGAGACCGCTCACCTGCTCTGACTGTGGGAAGGGATTCAGTGATTCATCTCACCTGCAAATACACCAGCGAGTTCACATTGGGGAGAGACCACTCACTTGCAAGAAATGATTCACTCAGACATCCAGCCTGCTGACACACCATGTCACTCACACCAATGAGAGACCCTTTAAATGTTTTGACTGGGGGAGTGGGTTCAAAAGTGCTGCAAGTCTGACGGTCCACCAGCGCATTCACACTGGAGAGAGGCCATTCACCTGCTGTGTGTTGTGGGAAGAGATTCACTCAGTCATCATGCCTGCTGAGGCACCAGTGAGTTCACAAGTGATTACAGGGGTTGGATTCTGCTGTTAGTCATATCCTGAACTAAACCATGTTCATTCTGACACTTGGTGAAGTGGGAGGGTCAGAGGGTTTCTTTCTGCTGGACTGGCCGGTCTCACAACTTTGCTTCCAGTGGCTGACGCTCTTTGAGCCTGGGAGTGCACATTTCCACTGAAATGATCCACAAAAGCTGATAAATACATTTATTTTATCCTGGGTAGTAATTAGTGTTTTTCCTACCATTGTAGGCAGATCTAAAATAAATACATTTGTCTCTGTTCCATTGAGTCTACAGCACAGGGCCAGGCCTGTTGGCTCAATTGGTCTGTGTCAGTATTTATGCCCCACATGAGCCTCCTCCCACCCTTCTTCATCTCTCCCATCAGCATCTCCTTCTATTCCTTTCTCCCTCATATATGTATCTGGCTTCCCCTTAAATGTATTCATGCCGTTCGCCTCAACAGCAGGTGGAAAACAAGTGTGGAGGTGGAGGGAGGGAGTGAGAGGACAAAAGGGAAAGCCTGTGATAGGTTCCAAGACATAAGAAATAAACTGACTGAAGAAATGATGGCGCAGTCTAACTGTGGGTGGAAATGGGGCAGATTTTAATTTGCTTAAACTGTTTAAACGGGCACTCCTGGTCAACCAATCGCAACTGCTCTTTCAAAGCAGCACACTAGGCCGAATGGCCTTTTTCTGTGCTTTAACTTTCTAGGCTATGGGCCAAGTGCTGGTAAATGGGATTAGGTCAGTAGGTCAGGTGTTTCTCACCTGTTGGTGCACACTCGATAGGCCAAAGGCCAAAGGAATCTCTGAGCTGAGAGATTCTGTGAATTGTTTCATTTCCATCCCCACTTCTGCCACATTCACAATCATTTGATCTTCTTACAGCCCATCACCTTCTTCAACTCCTGTGACATCACTGCTCCAAGCAAATTCTTGTCATTTCACATGAGATTTGGAATCAGATCGGGAAGGTTCTTATTCCATTTAACTGATCAGTAATTCTACAGGCATTTGGAATAATAAGCACAGTCAGTCGGATTCAAACCTGACACATGGAATCATACCTTACAGATAATGTCCCAGACACCACCATCACCATCCCTGGGTATGTTCTGCCCCACCAGCAGGACAGACCCAGCAGAGGTGGTGGCACCGTCGTATACAGTCGGGAGGAAGGAGCCTTGGGAGCCCAAAACCTATGGCATCAGGTCAAATATGGGCAAAGAAACCTCCTGCTGATTACCAGATACTGGCCCACCAACCTAATGGATTTCAAAACCATCACCTTAGCCACTCAGCCATGAGTACAGCACATGCTTGGCCCTCATGCTGTTCATGTAAAATCATAGAATGATTAAAGCAAAACCAGGGAATTCAGCCCATCCCATTCCAGCCATTTCCATCATCTTTTTCCTGCCATTGGAAAATTTAAAAGTATAATAATCTATCCATCTCCACTCTGAATACCTGACATGAGGAACGATGGCATATTGGCATTGTCACTGGACTAGTAATCCAAAGACCCAGGGAAATGCCCAAGGACCCTGGTTTGAATTTGAATTCAATAAATATCTGAAATTAAGAGTCTAAGGATAATCATGAAACCATTGTCGATTATTGTAAAAACCCATCTGGTTCACTAATGTCCGGAAGGAATTCTGCTGTCCTTACTGGGTCTGGTCTACATGTGACTCCAGAACCAATGTGGTTGACTCTTAAATGCCCTTGAAAATGGCCACTCAGTTGCATCAAACCACTAAAAATCTAAAAGGAATGAAACCGGATGGACCACCCGGCATCAACCTAGGCTCCAGAAATGACAATGGCAAACTCAGACCTCCTTATTAATAGGTGGGAGCTAGTGCTATAATTGGGAGAGCTGACTCACAGATTAGTGCAGCAACAGCCTGACATAGTCATACTCATGGAATCGTACCTTACAGATAATGTCTCAGACATCACCGTCACCATCCCTGGGTATGTCCTGTGCCACTGGCAGAACAGCCCAGCAGAGGTGGCAGCACAGCAGTATACAGTCAGGAGGGAGTTGCCTTGGGAGCCCAAAACCCATGGCATCAGGTCAAACATGGGCAAAGAAACCTCCTGTTGATTACCAGATACTGGCCCACCAACCCCACTACATCCCCACCCGCCGCCCCGCTCTCAGCTGATGAATGAGTGCTCCTCCATGTTGAGCACCCCTTGGAGGAAGCACTGAGGGTGACAAGGGCGCAGAATGTACTCTGGATGGGGGACTTCAATGTCCATCACCAAGAGTGGCTTGGAAATGCCACTACTGACCAAATGGGACAAGTCCTCAAGGACATAGCTGTTCAACTGGGTCTGCAACAGGTGTTGAGGGAACCAACAAGAGAGAAAAAATATACTTGACCTCATCCTCATCAATCTGCCTGTCGCAGTTGCATCTGTTCATGACAGAATTGGTAGGAGTGAACACTGCACAGTCATTGTGGAGACAAAGTCCCACCTTCGCATTGAGGATACACCCCATTATGATGTGTGGCACTATCACTGTGCTAAGTGGGATAGATTTTGAACAGATCTAGCAACTCAAGACTGGGCATTCATGAGGCGCTGTGGGCCATCAACAGCAGCAAAATTGTACTCAACCACAATCTGTAACCTCCTGGGCCGGCACATCCTCCACTCTACCAATACCATCAAGCCAGGGCATCAACCCTGGTTCAATGAACAGTGCTGGAGCAGCACCAGCCATATCTAAAACTGAGGTGTCAACCTGGTGAAGCTATAATACAGGATTACTTATGTGCCAAACAGCATAAGCAGCAAGTGATAGACAGGGCTAAGTGATGCCACAATCAATGAATCAGATCTAAGCAATGCAGTCCTGCCAAATCCAGTCGTGAATGGTGGTGGACAATTAAACAGCTCACTGGAAAAGGATCCACAAATTTCCCCATCATCAGTGTAAAAGATAAGGCTGAAGCATTTGCAACAATCTTCAGCCAGAAGTGTTGAGTGGGTGATCTATCTCGGCCTCCTCTGGAGGTGAACAGCATCACAGATGCTAGCCTTCAGCAAATTTGATTCACTGCAGTGATATCAAGAAATGGTTGAAGCCACTGGATACTGCAAAGGCTATGGGCCGTGACAATATTCTGGCAATATTTCTGACGGCTTGTGCCCCAGAACTTGCTGTGCCCCAAGACAAGCTGTTCCAGAGCAGCTACAACACTGGCATCTACCCAGAAAAGTGGAAAATTCTCCGGGTATATCCTGTAGACAAAAAGCAGGGCAAATCCAACACGGCCCCATCAGTCCACACTTGATCATTGGTAAAGTGATGGAAGGAGTCATCAAAAGTACTACCAAGTGGCACTTGCTTAGCAATAACCTGCTCACTGACGGTAAGGTTGGGTTCCGCCATGGTCACTGAGCTCCTGACCTCATTGCAGCCTTAGTCCAAACATGGACAAAAAAGCTGAACTCCAGAGGTGAGGTGAAAGTGACTGCCCTTGACATCAAGGCTGCATTTGACAGAGCGTGGCATCAAGGAGCCCGAGCAAAACTGAAGTTAATGGGAATCAGGGGGAAAACTCTCAGCTGGATGGGGTCAAAGCTAGCATAAAAGAAGATGGTTGTGATTGTTGTAAGTCAGTCATCTCAGTTCTAGGACATCACTGCAGGAGTTCCTCAGGGTAATGTCGTCAGCTCAAACATCTTCAGCAGCTTCATCAATGACTTTCCTTCCATCATAAGGTGAGAAGTGGGGATGTTCGCTGATGATTGCACAATGTTCAGCACCATTCATGACTCCTCAGATACTGAAGCAGTCCATGTCCAAATGCAGCAAGACCTTGACAATATCTATGCTTGGGCTGATAAGTGGTAAGTAACATTTGCGCCACACAAGTGCCAAGCAATGACCATCTGCAACAATAGAGATTCCAAACTTCATCCCTTGACATGCAGTGGAATTACCATCACTGAATCCCCCACTATCAATATCCTGGGGGTTACCATCGACCAGAAACTGAACTGGACTAGCATATTAATACTATGGCAATAACAGCAGGTCAGAGGCTAGGAGCCCTTCGACAGTAACTCACCTCCTGACTCCCCAAAAACTTCTCTATCATCTACAAGGCACAAGTCAGGCATATGATGGAATACCCCCCAGTTGCCTGGATTAGTGCAGCTCCCACAACACTCAAGAAGCTTGACACAATCCAAGAGCAAGCAACTGCTCGATTGAAGCACCATCCACAAACATTCACTCCCTCCACCATTGAGGCACAATAGCAGCAGCGTGTGCCATCTCTAAGATGCACTGTAGGAACTCACCAAGCCTCCTTCGACAACACTTTCAAAACCCACAACTGCTAGCATCTGGAAGGGCAAGGGCAGTAGATGGGAACACCACCTGGAATTTCCGCTCCAAGTCAGTCACCATCCTGATATGAAAATATATCACCGTTCCTTCCCTGTCACTGGGTCAAAATCCTGAAGCTCCCTTCCAAACAGCACTGTGGATGTACCTACACCTCAGGGACTGCAACGGTTCAAGAAGGCAGCTCACCACTACCTTCTCAAGATCAATTAGGGATGAGCAATAAAAGCTGGTCTATCCAGCGAAGTTCATATCCCATGAATGAATAATAAAGCTGCAACTGAGCATCCACGGGCATCTGTGACAGAGAATTCCAAAGATTCACAACACTTTGAGTGAAGAAATGTCTCTTCACCTCCCTCCTAAATGACTGACACATTATCTGGAGAATGTGAGCCCCGTTCTAGATGCTCCAACCAGGGAGAAAACAGCCTCTGAGCATGAACACTGTCAAACTGTGTCAGAATTTCAATCTTTTCAATGAGATCACCTCTCATTATTCTAAACTCCAGAGAAAACAGACTCATTTCGCTTAATCTCTCCTCCAATGACAACCGTCTCATCTCAGGAATCAGTCCAGTGAAACTTGGTTGTGCTCAGATAGCGAGTGAATAGAGGGGACAAAGAGCAAAAGAGGGAAAAGAGAGAGAGACATAGAGATTGTGGGTGAGAAAGAGATAGATGCAGATATACAGCGAGAAAGAGAGAAAGGTTGTGATAGAGAGTGGGGTAGACACTGAAAGGTACAGATTCACTTTAACATTCCATAAGATTGTTAGATTGACAGACAGAAAGAAAAAAACACTTAGATTTACACAGAACCAGAGGAAGAAAGAACCAATCGTTTTGAGATAGGATTGTTAAATGAAGCGATTAAGTGACAAAATCAATTATTCTGCAAGGAAAAATGGTTGATACTGATACAAATAAATAAACTAATGAGACAAGAAGGGAACAAAATACAGGTCTAGGTATCAATTGTAACCAAAGAACCATTATCAACACCTACTGTCTGAAAAATAGGAGTGGCGGTTCTGATCTGAAATTGTTAAAGTTGAAAAGTGCCTGATCGACAGATGAGATTCTGTTCTCTAAGCTTCAATTCAGCTTCATTGGAATGGTGCAGGGGATCAAGGACAGAGAGGTCAGACCAGAAGTGGGACGGAGAATTAAAATGACAAATGACTGGATGCTTAAAATCATGCTTGCAGACTGAATGGTGATGTTCCACAAATCAGACAGCACTCTATGTAGAAGTCACATCGTGAGCAGTAATTTCACAATACTAAATTGCAGGAAGTGTATCCCGTGTCATCTGGAAAGTGTATTTGGGGCCCTGGGATTTGGTAAGGGAAGAAGGAGGAAGGGTGCTGCACCTACTGTGATTGTATGGAAATTTACTGGTAGGTTATTCCTACCATGAAAGATTTAACGGGCTGAAAATTCTTTCCCTGGAAAAGAGAGTGAGGAATGACCTGACTGAGGCCTTTACGATTACAAAAGGGTTTGACAGGATAAACAAGTGGAAGATGGCTCCATCTGTGGATAGACAAGAATACATATAAGTTAGTCACCAATAAATCTAATGTGCAGTTTAGGAGCAATTTCTTTAACCAGGGATAAAAACAGAAAATGCCAGTACAAAATATTCAGCACATCTGGCAGCACCTGTGGATTGTGAAATAGAGTTTATGTTTTGGGTCTGTAAACTGGTGCTCTGCAGTTCCGATGAAAGGTCATATACCTGAAATGTAAACTGTGTTCCTCTCTCCACGGACACTATCAGATTTACTGACACATTCCTGCATTTTATGTTTTTATTTCAGGTGTCCAACATCTGCTGTATTTTGTTTTTCTATTGGAGACTGCCGAGAATGTAGAATTCATCACCTGAAGGGTTTGAAAACCCTGTCTGGGCTGGAAATTGATGGGTAAACCCCACCAGGAAAAGAATACTCACCAGCTGAAAAGTGGAAATGGATTCTCTCGGTCATTACATTTACTGGCACAGCAGCAGTCATACCAGAGAGAGATCATTCAGATACTTCAAGTGTGAGAACTCCAATTCCCCATTTGTTAACATTCCAGCTTTAAAAGTTCAAAGGATTTAATCAACAATCGGTGCCTTCTTACTGAAAAGACAAAGTTTAAAATTCTGTGTATCGGAACTTTAAAAAATCACTTGTTCATCTCACCGGCTGAGACTCCAATGAGTTCATATCTAACTGTAGGGGTTTGTTCTGTCAATTACACCCAGGATAGCACTATGCTGCCGGTGTAATTTGCTTGGCGTGTCAATTGATTTAATAATGTCATATCTTAACCCTATGGCTGCGATCTTCATCGGACCATGAAACACAATTTTCTAATCAGAAATAGCGCTTTTCAATGGCAGCACTCTTACACAGAATCCATGTCGACAGAGAAAGTGCCCTATCCTCACAACAGGAGCAGTTTGCGCAAGCGCAGTGACTGGTTGTGAATGGAGCTTGCGCAGTGCGTGTTCGCACTGGCCTATGCGCAGTGTGGGTGCTGGAGTTGCAGGGAGGTGGAGAAGTGGCCGAGTGTCGGAGGGTAATGGAAGCGGGGGAGAGGGTGGATAGGCTTCAGAAACACGCGGCGGAGGAGGCCTCAAATCCAGAATAAGAAACTATCGGTCCCGGGGTAGCACCGACCTGGGTGGTAATTGTAGCTTCTCTGTAAGTGGGAATGGTGGCCGGTGGTGATATCCGTGGATCAGTGACCCAGAGAAGTAGCCTAATGCTCGGGACAGGGGTTCAAATCCCACCGTGGCAGTTAGTGGAATTTTTAAATTAATTAATGGGATTTATTCAATGATTAAAAGGGGGACATCTGGAATGTTAGGTCAGTAATAGTGACCATGGCAGCGATTATCAATTGTTACAAAAATCCCAGTGGTTCTCTGACTGGTATTTGTCCTCCTTACCTGGTCTCCATGTGATTTCAGACCCACAGCAATGTGTTGCCCTCAGTTCAAGGGCAATTCGGGATAGGCAATCAGTGACAATCACATCCGAGGGAAAAAATAAAGAAAAACACTTCAGACCGTGGTAAATGGCAGCCATCTTTATAGGGGGAGATGTGCAGCATCCCTGTACCTGGCATAGGAGATGTTGTGAATTTCTATCCTGGACTGACAGGGATAGATTTTGGAAACCTCTTTTAAAAGGGGAGGATTTACACACGGCGACCTGAAACCAAGAGAAATGTTTGTCTCTTTTGACTTTTTCTTTTACAGGATATTAGAAGAGCAGGAGACGGAATTGGAGTGGAGACAGAAAATTCAAACCAAGCATCATATCAGGATCTGACGCCAAGTTCGCTGTAACCTGAATATCATTGGATTTTGAACATGGAAGCAAAAAGCACCATTCACAGTGGACAGAAACCGTACATGTGTTCTGTGTGTGGACGAGGATTCAGCAAATCATCTGGCCTGTTGAAACACAAATGTAGTCTCACCGGGGATAAACCGTGGAAATGTGGGGACTGTGGGAAGGGATTCAGATACCGGTCTGAGCTGGAAACTCATCGGCGCAATCACACTGGAGAGAGGCCTTTCATCTGCTCTGAGTGTGGGAAGGGATTCACTACTTCAGCCATCCTGCTGACACACCAGCGAGTTCACACTGGGGAGAGACCATTCATCTGTTCCAAGTGTGGGAAGGGATTCACTTGTTCATCCCACTTGCTGAAACATCAGTGGGTTCACACTGGGGAGAGGCCGTTCACCTGCCATGAGTGTGGGAAGGGATTCACTACCTCATCCATCCTGCTGATACACCAGCGAGTTCACACTGGAGAGAGACCGTTCATCTGCTCCGAGTGTGGAAAGGGATTCCCTACTTCATCCACCCTGCTGAAACACCAGCGAGTTCACACTGGGGAGAGACCATTCGCCTGCACTGAGTGTGGAAAGGGATTCACTGATTCATCCGACTTGCTGAAACACCAGCGAATTCACAATGAGGAGAGGCCATTCACCTGCTCCGAGTGTGGGAAGGGATTCACTCAATCATCCACCCTGCTGAAACACCAGCGAGGTCACACCGGGGAGAGGCCATTCACCTGCTCTGAGTGTGGGAAGGGATTCACTCAGTCATTCATTCTGCTAAAACACCAGCGAGTTCACACTGGGGAGAGGCCGTTCACCTGCTCCAGTTGTGGGAAGGGATTTACTGATTCATCGACCTTGCTGAGACACCAGAGAGTTCACACTGGGGAGAGGCCATTCACTTGCTCTGTGTGTGGGAAGGGATTCACTCAGTCATCCAACTTGGTGAAACACCAGCGGGTTCACACTGGGGAGAGGCCGTTTATTTGCTCCAAGTGTGGGAAGGGATTTACTCAGTCATCTCACCTGCTGAAACATCAACAAGTGCACAAGTGACTGCAGTGATTGGATTTTGCAGTCAATCACGGCCAGGACTGAACTATATTCATTGGTGTCTGTTTCTGCTGATGTTAATAAACCCCAGCCCAGTTCAAGGTTAATCTGTGGATAATAGCTAAATAAATTAGCTTTGTGTTAAATACACAGTATATTGACTCTTTTTAATATCTCTAACAGAGGTTAGTTCCTTTTGAAGGGCTCTCCCTCTCCCCTGTCTCCTCTATTCTCACCCCCAACAAGTGAGGACTCATGAAGCCTCTTTGTCACCAACATTGAGACAATCTGATGAGCTGCCTCTGCAACTTCCCTCTCTTCCACTGGATCCCTGGGCCAAACTGTCTCTAAAGCTTCCCCTTGTCTGAGCCCTGAACTCTCATCTTTCTCCATCCAGCCTTCACACGCACCAGCGAGTTCATACTGGAGAGAGAGGGTTTAAATGTTTAGACTGTGACAAGAGCTTTAAAAACCCAATTCACTGATGTAGCATCAGTGCACTGACTGGTTCCGCTCCATTCAACTGCTCTCAGTGTGGGAAGAGGTTGAGGTGATTGTCTATCCTGCAGTAACACCAGTGAGTTCACAGCGGGGAGAGGTCATTCACCTGTTCCATGTGTAGGAAGGAATTCACTAATTCATTCAACCTGTTGACACCAGTGAGTTCACAATGACGGAAGATTTTTTAAATCTCTTGCTTATAGGAAGTGTTTTTAAAAGTTCTGTGGAGCTGATGTGCCATCAACACATTCACACTGTTGAGACCATTCAACAGCTCCCACTGTGGGACTAGGCTCAGGTGATCATATGAGCTCAGTGTCCACCAGTGCACTCTCACAGGGGAGAGACCATTCGCCTGTTTTGTGTGTGGGAAGAGATTCACTCAGTCATCCCACCTCACTACACATTGTATGCCCACATAGAAAATAAATTCTTCCAATGTTTTAATGGGATCTGCTGATACACAAACACATACATATTGGTGTGAGAATGGTCACCTGCTCCTCAAGTATGAAGAGATTTACTAATTCATCTCACCTACTGACACACCAGCAAGTTTACAAGTGTCTGCAGGTATTGGCTTCTGCTGCTATTGTTGCTGTTAATCACATCCAGGACTGAATCATGTTCATTCTGATTTTGGGGGTTTGCTTCTGCTGATTTAAATAATCCCTGTAAACTTATTTTCATTCTGAAATGGGATGTGAGCGTTGCTGGCTTGGCCAGCCTTTATTGCCCTTGAGAAGGTAGTGGTGAGCCACTATCTTGAACCGCTGCAGTCCATGTGGTGTTGGTACACTCACAGTGCTGTTAGGAAGGGCTTGAGTTTAATATTTTTGATACATATAAAATAAAGACATTGTTGTAGATTTAGGCACTTCTGACCTGACTTTAACATCAGCTGGCTGCAGCTCAGAAAGGACAATCTGGGAGAGGACCATACAGCAGAAACAGAATTTCAGCCTGGACACTGTCCTTCAGGATCACACTGAGAGGGTCAAATGGCACTTTGGTCTTTTTCATCTCTTCACTGACAGCAAACTCCCCATGGCTCAGGGCTCCTTGACACAGATCAGAAGGCTCCATTACAAATTTGTTTAAATTCAGGAAGAACAACAGTGAATGCTGGAAACGTGTTGTCAAATCAGAGATTACCATAAAACTGTGATCTGTTCCTGACTGAAAGTGAAACGGCATGTTTAAGT
Source organism: Carcharodon carcharias (assembly GCF_017639515.1). NCBI lineage: Eukaryota > Metazoa > Chordata > Chondrichthyes > Lamniformes > Lamnidae > Carcharodon > Carcharodon carcharias. Next base: position 14,321,863 of record NC_054493.1, read on the forward strand.
TTGCAGTCTGAAAATGACTGTGGTAATTATTCTTTGAAGATTTAACACATTTGTGTGACAGTCCTGAATCTACGAATTTAAGGCTGGTGTCAATACGTTTAAAACCAACCCATTTAAAATAGATCTGCAAAAGTCTGCATTACAAGAGCAGATGGTGGAGTTCAGAGCAGGAGCCTGTTAACTGCTGGGACATTTGATCTCCAGATAAAGAAGGATCTGCAGTGTGTTTCCAGGAATTCCCTGTTTTATTGATGTGTGTGTATTCGACACCAGAAGTACAAATACACAGAATTACCTGGAAAAACTCAGCAGGTCTGGCAGCATCGGCGGAGAAGAACTAGTTCTGTCGAAGGGTAATGAGGACTCGAAACGTCAACTCTTTTCTTCTCCGCCGATGCTGCCAGACCTGCTGAGTTTTTCCAGGTAATTCTGTTTTTGTTTTGGATTTCCAGCATCCGCAGTTTTTTGTACAAATACACAACCTGGAACATTCACGGGGTCCAATCCCCACAGCTCCTCCCGCTGTGGAACATCACCTCCAGCCCCGCCCCTCATTCACTCCCATTGGCTGGAGGACCAACTGCTCTCGCCCGATCCTCCAGCCCCGCCCCCTCTTCCTATTGGTATGGAGCTGCTGTCAATCACCCGACCCGGAGCTGGAACATGCGCACTTGGGTACGAAGCCGGACTCAGGCGGAAATTGGCAGCGGGAGAGAAATTGCTGGGTGAGCGGGAGGATGGAACCGGCGGCGGGGGTGAGATAGGCGGGTTCATAAACACCCGGTGTGGGCTCCAAACCCGACCGTGAAGAACCCGGTGCCGGATTTTAACAGCTGCGGGGCTTCTCCCTCCCGGGAACAGGCCCAGGTTAACGGCCGCCATCCTGGGTCAGCGAGTGGAGGATGGTTCACATCAGAGGATGGGGGAGGGGGGACAATAAATAAGAGGTTACACTTTGGGCTCAGATCAATGAGGAATCTGATCTGTGGGAAGGAAGGAAACCCTGGGAGGTGGGCGGGGAGGATTCAGAAACACCCGCTGGAGGCCCCAAACCCCCAATAAGACTCATTGATTTTATTGTCAGTCTGCAGACAGGAGCTGGAGAACTGAACCCAGGCAGAGGAGAGGGAGGGAGAAAACTGGGAGTGGAGGAAAGAAATGGTGAGATGGGTTTGGATTTCAGCCCAGGGAGGAGGAAGAGTGTGTGGGACGGGGATTTACAGGTCTGGGGGAACAAGAGAGGAAAAAATGTTCCACAGAAACTAGAATTGTCTGTTCAGAATTTCTATCCAGGACTGACGGTGATGACTTTTCTAACATTTACAGGATATTAGAGGAGGAGGATTTACAGATGTGAGACTCAAACAGACATCACGTCAAGATCTGATTGATTGAATTACTCAATACATCAGGACCTGAATATTATCGACCTTTGAATATGGAAGGAGAAATGTATTTCTGTTCTGTTTGTGGGAAAAGATTTCAAACACCATTGTGACTGGAAAAGCACTGAGACACACACACCTGAGTGAGAGTGTTCCAGTGCACTGACTGTGGAAAGAGCTTTAACCACTTAAACAGCCTGTAAAAACTACACACCACTCACATTGGGGAGAAATCATACAAATGTGTGTGGACAAGGCTTCAACTGATTGTCCAATTTGGAGTGACACAAGGATACTGACACCATGGAGAAACCGTGGAAATGTGGGGACTGTGGTAAAGGATTCAATTATCCTTGCTGAAAAACCATCAATGCGTTCACACTCAGGAAAAACCATTTACCTGCTCTGTTTGTGGGAAGGGATTCAGTTGGTCCTCCCATCTGCTGGAGCACAACAAACTCACACAGAGGAGAGGCCGTTCAGCTGCACCAATTGTGGAAAGAGGTTCAGGTCTTCAGCCAATATCATTGTGCACCAACAGGTTCACTCTGGGGAGAAACCGTTCACTTGCTCCGTGTGTGGGAAGGAACACACTCACCCATCCAACCTGCTGATACACCAGCGAACTCACACAGGCGAGAGGCCATTCATCTGCTCTGTGTGTGGGAAGGGATTCACTCAGCCATCTAACCTGCTGACACATCAGCGAATTCATAAGTGACTGCAGGAGTTGGATTCTACTGTTATTGTCCTTGGATCATGTCCAGGACTGATATTCTGATAATAATATGTTTGTTGATGTTAACAACTCTCATAACTGGCTGGAGTTTAATATTCTGGAGAGGTCACTGGTTTTCAGGACTGCAGTGTCCTTTTTTAAAAGCACCATCTGTGATCTTTCCCCTTAATTCAAGAACTCTCACCAGGAACTAATTTACAATAAAATTATGAACTTATATTTCAATCCTAAATTGATCTTTAATGCAAAATCTACAGTTCAGTGAAAGGCTCCACTGATTAACAGTTCCGATTAGAAAGTGCTGATTAATCCTAACTGACAATTCTTACTGACTTACACATTCTTCACAGTGAAACCTCCAGTTTGAAATTAAATTATCAAGAAACATGAAACAAAACATTAAAATATTTTACAGGCACATCAATAAAAGCTTCATCAATCAACATTGATATTGATGAAGTTTGGAAGTCGCTGAGTTCAATCATTTCTGACATAGCAGCAGCAACATTTGGTAAAGGTGGAACCCACAACAAAGACTGGTTTGAGATCCACTCAGCAGAGATGGCATCTGCCACTGAAGCAAAAAGCAAAACCCACCTGATGCACAACATAAACCCAACAGCTGGAACACTGCATAACTTGAATGTAGCCAAGACACTTGTGTAAAAGACCGGGAGAAACTGTGTAAGTAAACACTGGATCAGTCTGCATCCAGGAATCTAAACTGCCTGTGACAATGGAAATCTGTAACATATGGTGGGATCAAGAGGGCGCTTGGTCCAACTATCACCAAAATCGCCCTCCTGAAATCGGAATATGGTGAAGTATTCACCAACAGAAGTAAACAGATGTCCCCCTGAGAAAATATTTCAAATATCTCTGTGACTGGACATCACTGTGAGCTGTACTCCTCTGAAACGGACATCCCCCAGTCTCAATTTGACACTCCCACATCTTCCTGTCATGGTTGAGTTGGATGAGCTCGAAAAGGCCATTGATTGTCCAGCAAGCAGAAAGACACCGGCAAGGATGGAATTCCAGCTGAACTGCTCAAGCACGGAAAGTCCCATCTACTGTCACACATTCATGACCTCCTCCTTCTCTGTTACAAAGTCTCATAGATTGTTTCTTTTGTGTATTCAATCTTTTTTCTTTGGTTAGCTCGTGCTAAATTGCTGATAACATGTCAACACCATGTTTTTTATTGATTTACCTATTAATTCATCTGGTAAATTATGTTGTTCTCTTTCATGCATCTGTGATTCTCTCATTGCTTTTCTCACAGTTTATACCTGAATATCTCATCTCTCTGACAGATTTAATAACGTCTTTTTATTCGGTTAATCACCTGACTATCTGGCTCGATGAGCAGAATGCACGTCGTCTGTCCTTTCAGATCATTAATTAGCTCACAGCTTCTCATCTTATCCTTCTGGACTTGCTTCTATTGCTGGTCCTTAGTTTTTAATGTGTTTAAGTGTGGTTATTGTTGAGAAACGTTTAATAAAGTTATTGGAATTATTCAAGTCTTCCCTACCTGGCCTCCCTCTGTCTACATTCCCCACCTCGAGGCTCAAGAAGGTTCTTCCTTTTCAAAGCTTTTCTCTTGGTCAGTGCAAACATTTCTATTATATTCTTTCTCCTTATAACCTGTCTTAGAATCCTCTTCATCAAGCAGACCATCAAGATAAAGGGATTTTTTTAAAAATCATTTACTGGATATGGGCACCATTGACTAGGCCAGCATTTATTGCCCATCTCTAATTACCCTTGAGAAGGTGGTGGTGAGCTGCCTTTTTGAACTGCTGCAGTCCGTGTGGTGTAGGTACACCCACAGTGCTGTTAGGGAGGGAGTGCCAGGATTTTGATCCAGCGACAGTGAAGAAATGGCAATATATTTCCAAGTCAGCATTAACATCATCTGTGATACCAGGAGGAAAGTAGAGACTGCCATTATGCAGGGATGTCGTTCTGTATTTCACACTATCTCCCACCCAGGGTAGCAATAGCCTTCTTAATGTTAATGTTTTGTTGTTGCCTCTGCCCCAAATGTTGTTCAATATAGATTTACGGTTCAATGGAGTTGGATAGTCAAAACTGCTCTCAGCCCCGGGACGATAATGTTTACATGAATTTCTCTTGACATTGTGGCCCTTACAACAGACACCGATACTTTATCTGCAGTAATGGTTAGGTTGGCTGGTGTTGTTCACCCGATAAAACAGGAATTGTCTCTGTGTGAGTATGTCTGTGTGTGTGAGAGGGTGGGTGGGTGAGGGTATAGCTGTGTGCATGTGAGGGCTGTTCGGGTCTCTCTATATGCGTATGAGAGATAGAGAGAGAGCGAGCCTGTGAAAATCTGAGAGTTTGTGTGCAGTTTCTCATTGGCTGTAACATAAAACTTCCCAGTTAAACAGGGAACAAAAATAAAAATATCTGGAAAAACTCAGCAGGTCTGGCAGCATCTGCGGAGAGGGATACAGTTAATGTTTTGAGTCCGTATGACTCTTCAACAGAACAAAGTAAAAATAGAAAAGAGGTGAAATATGTAATCTCTTTTCTATTTTTTATTTTTACTTAGTTCTGTTGAAGAGTCATACGGACTTGAAATGTTAACTGTGTTCCTCTCCGCAGATGCTGCCAGACCTGCTGAGTTTTTCCAGGTATTTTTATTTTTGTTTTGGATTTCCAGCATCTGCAGTTTTTTGCTTTGATCTTCCAATTAAACAGGAGTTGTCTCTGTGTGTGTATGTCTGTGTGTGTTGTGGGGGGTTGCCTATTCAGGTGTGGGGGGTGATAGCTGTCTGTGTGTGAGGGCTCTCTGTCTCTATGTGTGTATGAGACAGAGAGAGAGAGTCTTTGCTGCTTCTCATTCGCTGCATCAGAAACCTTCCTCTTTCTGAGCAGACAATGTTGGTTCTCTGAGAATCCCACTGAGTGATTTGAATGGTACCATTCAGAGATTCTTCATCCAGGCTGAAACCACAGGCTGACCATGTGTTGTGTAAAACCTGATATCTACACAACCAGGCCCCACTTCTCCTGGAACAACATGAAGTGTCTGCTGCTTTCCAGGTCCCTTCCTTTCCCCTCACTATTATTCTCAGATAGTTCACAATTCTTTGATTACATCATTCTCCAATATGCCTATGGTCTTCACTTTAAATACTTTAAATATTGGTCTTAGCAACCGATAGCAATGGGATCACAGGAATCAGTTTTGAAATACAATCACCCAGATTTTAAAGTTTCCTGGTGTGATAACTCCTCCCAAACCTGTCGTAATCCTTCTGCCTATTCATTTGTTGAAACCAGGGACTCTCCTTGTTCGAATGGTGACATTCCCTATCTGCCCAGATATTCCTTTAAGTTAGCCCTTGAACTGTTTGTGCATTGTTTCATTATGTTCCCATGTTTCACTAACAAATGTTGAAACACAGATAGACATAGAAAATCGAAGCAGGAGCAGGAATGGTAGGACCCTGGGAAGTACCGAGGAGCAGAGGGACTTTGGTGTGCATGTCCACCAGTCCCTTAAGGTAGTGGGACAGGTAGATAATTTGGTTAAGAAGGCATATGGGATACTTGCCTTTATTAGCCGAGGCATAAAATATGAGAGCAGGGAGGTTATGCTGGAACTGTATAAAATGCTGGTTAGGCCACAGCTCGAGTATTGCGTGCAGTTCTGGAATCCACATTACAGGAAGGGTGTGATTGCACGAGAGAGAGCACAGAGGAGATTTACCAGGATGTTGCCTGGGCTGGAGAGTTATTATGAGGAGGGACTTGTTAGACTGGGGTTATTTTCCATGGAGCAGAGGAGATTGAGGGGGGACATGATTGAGGTGCATACAATTATGAGGGGCATAGATAAGGTAGACAAGAAGGAACTTTTCACCTTGGTGGAGGGATCAATAACCAGGGGGTGTAGATTTAAGGTAAGGGGCAGGAGGTTTAGCGGGGATGTGAGGAAGAATTTTTTCACCCAGAGGGTGGTGGGAATCTGGAACTCACTGCCTGAAAGGGTGGTAGAGGCAGAAACCCTCATAACTTTTAAGAAGTATTTGGATATGCTGTGGTGATGCCATGACATACAAGGCTATGGGCCTCGTTATGGAAAATGGGATTAGAACAGTTAGGTACTTGTTTGACCAGGGCAGACTTGATGGGCCAAAAGGCCTTTTTCTGTGCTGTCAGCCTCTATGACTCTATGAGTTGGTAATTTGGCCCCTCGAGGCTGCTCTGCCACTCAATATGATCTTGGCTGATTTTCTATTTCAACGCCATACTCCTGCTCCCGCTCCCCCTCCCCCACCGGCGAATACCACTTGACACCTTTAGAGTCTAGAAATCTATTTCCTTCTTAAATATACCCTGTGACTTGGCCTCCATAGCATTCTGTGATAGAAAATTCCACCACCTTCTGGTGGTGTGAAGTTTCTCCTCATCTCAGTCCTAAATGCCTGACCCCGTATCCTGATATGGTTTGAAATGTTTGCTCCACACCCACAGGGTTTCATCTGTTTAAAGCCACAAACAGAAAGGTCCAGTTTTCTCCTGGAGTTTGAGACAAATCAGCTTTCAAAATGATGCAGATTTCAGCCAATGAGGGAGATCTGTGCTTAGCCCTGCCCCTCGTTCATTCCGATTGGTTGGAGGACCAGTGGCTCCCTCGCGGTCCTCCAGTCACGCACCATCTTCCCATTGGTCCGGAGGTGCCGTCAATCACTCCCCGGGCATTGTGATCTGGAGCATGCGCATTGCGGGTGATGTCCGTGGACAGATGCTTGTTTGTCTCATCTTCAGGCGGTGAGGATGCACCGAATCGGAGCCAGCATTCGGGGCATTAGGTCGGCGGGAAGGCTTCATAAACGTCCTGTGTCGGGCTAAAAGACCAAGCAGGAGGCTGCCGTCCCGGGAGTACATCGGGCGGCAGCTTCGGGGCTTTTGCCAGTGAAGACCCGGGTTAACGGCCGCCATCTTTGCAGGAGCAACGAGCAGCAATGCGCATGCGCGGCCATCCCTGTCTCTGTCAGGAGGAGGAGAGGATATTGTGAATTTCTATCCTGGACTGACAGGGATGGGATTTGGTAACTCCTTTTACTGTAAGGGGAGAATTTACACACAGCAAACTCAAATCAAGAGACGTGTTTGTCTCTTCTGATATAAGTCCTTAAATGGGTTGGACAGGTAGATGTGGACAGAATGTTTCCACTGAGCCATGAAAACATAATAGAGACTAATCAATCCGAGGGGAGAACGGGATATTTCTTTCCTCAGACAGTCGTTAGAGTGTGGAACTCGCTACTACAGGAAGTGGTTGAGACAAATCCCTTAGATGCTTTCAAAAGGAAACTAGATGAGAACATGAGAGAAAAGTGATTAGAAAGATGAGCTGAAAGACTGAGATGAGGTCGGCAGAATGGGAGGAAACTCCTGTGGAGTAGAAACTCCAAGACAGACTGGATAGACTGAACGGTCTGTTTGTGTCATGTATATTCCTTGTAATTCTTTGTAAACTTATCTTCCAGGAAATAGAAGAGGAGGATTTGCATTCAGGAAACTCAAACCAAACCTCACATCTGACAGAGCCAATCAGTTCATCGAGATCTAAAGATTTGTACATCTGAAGGGTTTTAATTGACTGTCTCGGCTGGAAACTGGCGAGAGGCCGTTCACTAGCTCCTCCTGTGTGAAGGGATTGATGTACCTGGCAAACATGTTGACACAACAGTGAGCTCACAACACTGAGAATTCATTCGTGCTCCGTGTGTGGGAAGAAATTCATGTGTTCATCCAACCTGCTGGCACACCAGCTCAATCACTTTGAAGAGAAGCCCTTTCAATACTCTTGATTCTGGGAAAATCTTTGAAACCTCCGATGAACTGGTCCAACATCAGTGAGTTCCCACTGACGAGAGACCGTTCAGCTGCTCCTACTGCGGGGAGTCGTTCAGCGAGTCGGTGCATCTCGCTGAGCACCAGTGAGTTCACACCAAGGACAGGCCGTTCAGCTGCTCCCAGTGTGGGAAGAGATTCACTCAGTCCTCCCAATACACTGAGCACCAATTGGTTCACTCAGAAAAGAGACCTGTTAAATGCTCAGAATGTGAAAAGATCTTTAAAAGATGCAGGGAACTGCTGAGACACCAGCGCACTGACACCAGCGAGAGGCCATTCACTTGCACCGTGTGTGGCAAGAGCCTCACCCATTCAGTCCACCTTCTGAAGCATGAGGGTTTTCACACTGGGGAGAAACCCTTCATCTGCTCTGTATGTGGGAATGGATTCACTCGGTCATCCAACCTCCTGGCACACCAACGGGTTCACACCGGGGAGAGGCCGTTCACATGCTCTGAGTGTGGGATGACATTTACACACTCATTCCACCTTCTGACACACCAGCGAGGTCATGCTGGGGAGAGGCTGTTCCCCTGCTCTGAGTGGGACAAGGGAGTTTCTGAATCCTCCCAATACACTGAACACCAATGTGTTCACGTTGATAAGAGAACTTTTAAATGTTCTGAATGTGAGAAGACCTTTACAAGAAGCAGTGACCTGCTGAGACACCAGCACATTCACATCGGGGAGAGGCCCTCTCCCTGCTCCGAGTGTGGGAAGAGGTTTGTTCATACATCTGATCTGGTGAAACACCAGCGAATTCACACAGGGGAGAGACCGTTCACCTGCTCTGAGTGTGGGAAGGGATTCACCCAGTCAGCCAACCTGTGGATACACCAACAAGTTCACAGTAGGGAGAGACCGTTTCTCTGCTCTGAGTGTGGGAAGAGATTCACTCAGTTAACCAACCTGCTGAGACACCAGCGAGTTCACACTGAGGAGAAACCTTTTAAATGCCCAGACTGTGGGAAGTGCTATAAAACGGCCGGAGAATTGATGGACCATCAACGTGTTCACACTGAGAAGAGACCGTTCAGGTGCTCTCACTGCAGGACTGGGTTTAGGAAATCATCTCAACTCACTTTACACCAGTGAACTGACACTGGGGAGAGGCCATTCATCTGCTCCAACTGTGGGAAGGGATTTGCTCACTCGGGCAACCCGCTGAAACACCAGCGAATTCACACTGGGGAGAAGCCATTCACCTGCACCAAGTGTGGGAAGGGATTTACTTGTTCACACCACCTGCTGAGACACCAGTGAGTTCACAGGTCACCGGCAAAGTTGTTGGATTTTCTTGTTTTTGCTTCTGATAATCACATCCAGGACTGAACCTTTTCTTCTTTCTAACTCAAGATTATTTCAGTCCTCATAGCTTCAGTTACTCTCATGGACAAGTCCCAGCTCCCCATACCTTCCAGGCTGTCTCTCCTAGCCTTGGGATCCAGGGAAGACATTGGTAACACACTCAGGATCAATAAACACAAAACCCAGTCTGTTAATCACTTTCAGCTCCTGGACTTAGTATGTGCCCCCAGCATCTCTTTTGCCTTTGATGTGTGAATATCACATCATGGCTGTAAACCTGGCTTAAATTGAAATCCACTCAGTAAATGTATTTAATGAAACACTGTAGCTGATGAGACAATACTAAGGTGCCAGTGTGCAACTGCACTGCTGTGTTACCTCTGGCTTAGGGGGTAACACTCTCACCTCTCAACCAGAAGGTTGTGGGTTCAAGTCCCACTGTACAACAACTGAGGTTGACTCTCCAGTGCAGTACTGAGGGAGTGCTTCACTGTCAGAGGTGCTGTCTTTCAACTGAGAATATTACACCAAGGCCCCGCCTAGCTGCTTGGGTGGATGTAAAAGATCCACTGGCCTCTAATTTTAAGAAGAACAGGGGGGTTATTCCTTATGTCCTGGCCAATATTTATCCCTCAGCCAATGTCACAGACATAGATCTGGTCATTATCATATTGCAGTGTATGGGAGCTTGCTGTGCACAAATTGATTGTGATATGTTTCCTAAATTACAACAGTGATTGTGCTTCAAAAGGACTTCCCTGATGTAAAGCACTTTGGGACACCCTGAGGTGATGAAAGGTGCTATATGAATGCATGTTTTTCTTTTCTCTGTGTTTTGCCTGTAATGGAAAATGACTGAACTTTTGTTCCAGTAGACCCTTTGCTGTTATAAAATGTGGGTGAATATTAATGAGCCTCACATTCTTCCTCATGTCTGCTGCCATTGTGTAGAAAGGGAATTTGTAAAGAGCTGGTCTTTGTATAGAGATGTGAACCAAGGAAACTGTATCTGTGTGTGATAGTGACACGGGCTTGTGCTCACACTCAGAACAATGCACAGATATCCTTGTGGTTATGGTTTGAGCAGAGTCAGATCACTGATGTAGTGAACAATTTAAATATAAATATCTCCACTGTGGCCACAGCTTGTCAGATCAGAACTGGGGAGAAGGGGCAAATGAAGTTGAACACACATAAATGTGAGGTAGTAGATTTTAGTCAGAAGAATAAGGAGGTCACTTATTACTTGGAAGATGTGAGTCTGGGTGGGATAGAGGAACAATTAGATCGAGTGTAAATGCGTCAATCAGAGCAAGGCCATAAAAAGAGCAAATTGAGCATGAGGTTTTATTTCACGAGGAATGGAATTGGAAAGTGGGGAAGTTCTGCTAAAGCTGTCTGGAGCCTTGGTCAGACCACACTGAGAGTAATGAGTACAGCTCTGGTCACCATTTTATAAAAAGAATGGAGACACACTGGAGAGGGAGCAGAGATGACTTACAAGGTTGATACCAGAAATACATACAAAGAAAAGATTGATGGACTGGGTCTCTTGTCTCTTGAAAAAAGGTTGAAAGGTGACCTGATAGAGGTCTTTAAAATTGTGAAAGATTTAGAGAGAGGGGACACAGAGAATGTTTTCTCTCACGGGAAAGAGAATAACCAGAGGTCTTCAATAGAAGATAGTGTAAAATTATTAACACTGAACTCTGTTAAAACCCCTTTTGTGGTATAGTGAGGAAGGAAAATGCAGAAATAGGGCTTAATGTAAATTAATGCCAAGTGAGAACGATTCTGGGAAATAATGACAATCTTTAAAACACTTACTGCAGCTAAAAGCTAAAGTTCTTGAAGATTGTTTGTGTGAGCCAAAGGCAGGAATGTAGGGGCCTCTCTGAGATAAATGGCAACAAAAGATAACAGCCTGCAGATACGAGAAAATAGAACCACGGTGAATACACGGAACATTACATGATTAAATAAGGCTAACATTGCTGTCATGAACTGTGAAAAAGATAAACTTAGGTGATTAATTAAGGCTAACATTGCTGACATGAAAGAAACCTGATTGGCTAAGAGAAGCAATTTCAGGGCATTTCACCACAGGGATGAGCATTGATTGGGAAGAGGCAGAGGTTAATTGGAGAAGTGGCAACATAAAAGAGATTCTCCTGAGCAAGGCCATACAGAGGAGAAGAAGCAGAGACCAGCATCTAAGAGAGAGAAACCGAGGAGAAGAAACTGATTTGATACAAGTAGAATAAGCCACGTTAAACTGTAAATCGCTGCCAGAGTTTGTCACTGTTGTTTACATGAAACTTGGTAAACTTGTCCTGACTTTGTCTCAATAAAGTTGTTTCACAACTCAACTTTGTGACCATGTCTGTTCCTGATGGCAAAAACAGAATTAAAACCTCCCAAAACTACAGACTGTGTCAGTGTTTCTGTTAAAGTAGAATGTATCTCTATTTACAATACAGAAGACAATGCCTCAGATTACTGTACTAAGACAATGTCACTGTTTATATTACACCAGGCCCTCTCTCAGTTGTTACTGCACTAGTCCCTGACTGCATATTTCAAATTAGACTCTTCTCTCAGTTATTATTACAATTGAGCATGAATATATTTAAATTAATGAGATCATCTCTCTGTTTATATTACAATAGATCCTTCCTCAGTTATTAATTCATGAGACCATATCTCTATTTATAACACACCAGAATCTGTCTCAGTTGTTACTTCCTTGTACCATATCTCTCTTCATATTAGAATAGGCCCTATTCAAGACATTACAGTCTCTCAACCCCAGACAACCCGCTTCTACTTCCTCCCCAAAATCCACAAACAGGACTGTCCCGGTAGACAGATCATGTCAGCCTGTTTCTGCCCCACGGAACTCATTTCTTCATATCTTGTTTCTGTTCTCTCTCCCCTTGTCCAGTCTCTTCCCACTTACATCCGTGATTCCTCTGACGGCCTACGTGATACCAACAATTTCCAGTTCCCTGGCCCTAATTGCCTCTTCTTCACCATGGACGTCCAATCCCTCCACACCTCCATCCCCCACCAGGGTGGTCTAAGGGCTCTCCACTTCTTCCTTGAACAGAGACCCGAACAATCCCCATCCACCACTACCCTCCTCTGTCTGGCTGAACTTGTTCTCACACTGAACAATTTCTCCTTTAACTCCTCACTTCCTCCAAATAAAAAGTGTGGCTATGGGTACCCGCATGGGCCCCAGTTATGCCTGTCTCTTTATGGGTATGTGGAACATTCCTTGTTCCAGTCCTACTCTGGCCCCCTCCCACAACTCTTTCTTTGGTACATCGATGATTACTTCAGTGCTGCTTCATGCTCTCATCGGGACCTGGAAAAATTTATTAATTTTGCTTCCAATCTCCACTCCTCCAATATTTTCACATGGTCCATTTCTGACACTTCCCTTCCCTTCCTTGACCTCTCTGTCTCAATTTCTGGTGATAGACTGTCCACCAATATCCATTACAAGCCTGTAAGGACTCCATCCCATTCTCTCAGTTTTCCACCCACGGTCGTTGACAGGGCCCTCAACAGTGTCTGGCCCATCTCCTGCGCATCCACCCTCACGCCTTCTCCTCCATCCCAGAAATATGATAGGGTCCCCCTTGTCCTCACTTATCACCCCACCAGCTTCCGCATTCAAAGGATCATCCTCTGCCATTTCCACCAACTCCGGCATGATGCCACCACCAAACACATCTTCCCTTCACCCCCTGGCAGCATTCCGTAGGGATTGTTCCCTCTGTGACACCCTGGTCCATTCCTCCGTCACCCCCTACTTCTCAATCCCTTCCCACGGCACCTTCCCATGCAACCGCAGAAGATGCAACACCTGCCTCTTCCCCTCTCCTCACCGTCCAAGGGCCCAAACACGCTTTTGAGGTGAAGCAGCATTTCCCTTGCACTTCCCTCAACTTAGTCTGCTGCGTTCGTTGCTCCCCATGTGGTTTCCTCTACATTGGAGAGACCAAACACAGATTGGATGACCACTTTGCAGAACACCTTCGGTCGGTCCGCAAACATTACCCAGACATCCCTGTCGCTTGCCATTTCAACACTCCACCCTGCTCTCATGCCCACATGTCTGTCCTTGGCTTGCTGCATTGTCCCAGTGAAGCTCAACGCAAACTGGAGGAACAGCACCTCATCTTCCGACTAGGCACTTTACAGCCTTCCGGACTGAATATTGAGTTCAACAATTTTAGATCATGACCTCCCTGCTCCAGCCCCACCCCCTTTCCGTTTTTTCCTCCTCCTTTTTGTTTTTTCCAATAATTTATATAGATTTTTCTTTTCCCACCTATTTCCATTATTTTTAAATGTATTTCCATCCATTGTTTTATCTCTACCTTTTAGCCTTTTTTAGATTCCTTCACCCCACCCCCACTAGGGCTATCTGTACCTTGTTTGTACTGCTTTCTACACTTAATTAGCACATTCCTTTAGATAATATCACCACCTTCAACACCTCTTTGTCCTTTGGTCTGTGACATCTTTTGGTTATCTCCACCTATCACTGGCCCTCTACCTAGCTCTTCTTGTCCCAACCGCCCCCCTTAAACCAGCTTATATTTCACCCCTTTCCTATTTTTACTTAGTTCTGTTGAAGGGTCATGAGGACTCGAAACGTCAACTTTGCTCTTCTCCACCGATGCTGCTAGACCTGCTGAGTTTTTCCAGGTAATTCTGTTTCTGTTTGGATTTCCAGCATCCGCAGTTTTTTGCTTCTATCCAACTCGCTCCTTTCCCCAGGCGCTGAGAGTGCGCATGCTCCCCAGGGCCAGCCGCGGGGCATTCTGGGCGGCTCCTTTGTTGCGAGTCGGACTCGGTGGAAACGGGAGAAGAAACCGGGAAGCGGCGGCCAGGATGGGGGAGGCGCTGCAGCATCGCTTTAATGGGCAGCCCCGACTCCCGACCCCCAGCCCCGGGAGATCACCGCACGGCCGCTGGGCCCGGTCGCTCTCATTCGGCCTCTGAGAGCCGCACTCGCTGTTCCTGAGGCTGCGCTCGCCCCCCGCTCAGTTTCTCCATTGAATCCTGTTTCTCTCCTTGTTTTTCCCAACTCAGATCCACCGCCTCATTTTCTTTTCTTCCTCTGAGCCCCTGAACTCCATCTGACAGGGTCATGTTGGACAGCGGGCGTTGACTGTCCTGGGAAACAACAGCAGAGAGGAGCGCAGAGGCCGGAGGGGCAAAGGGAGCAGCGAGTTCAGTCACCAATCGGGGGGATTGAGGACTGGACCCTGAGTCAGTCAGTCAGGGGAGTCAGAGTGAACCCCTGGGGAATCAGTCATCTCTGAAAAAAATAAAGGAGTATCTCTTTTATGAACAAAATTATTTAACATTTATCAGTATTTTTATTTATTTAATGGGATGTGGGCACCATGGCAAGGCCAACGTTTGTTGCCCATCCTAATTGCCTTGAATTGAGTGACTTGCTCGGCCATTTCAGAAGCAGTTAAGAGTCAACCACGTTTCTGTGGACCTAGAGTCACGTGGGCCACAACAGGTAAGGATGACAGGTTTCCTTCTCTAAAGGACATTAGTGATTGTTTTTACAATGATCTGGTCACTGTTACTGACACCAGCCTTATGTTCCAGATTTTATTAAAGGAATTAAATTGCACCAGCTGTGCTGATGAAATTTGAACCAATCTCCCTAGAGCATTAGCTTTAGCATTACAAGTTCAGTGACATTATCAGTACGCTACCATCTTTCTGGAGTTCCTGGCCTTTGTTTCAGATGCTTCTGTGCCAAGTTGACCAGGTGTTTCAAGGTCATTCATTTCCCTCATTCCATGTTGTTGTTAGTTAAAGATATAGATTAATTCCTCACTGATCATGCAACCATTTGTGATATTTAGAGAGAAAATCATTCAGATTTCTGCACATTTATCAGTTAAAGAAACATCTTTCATGCAATTAGTGATCCACATTCTGTACTGGGGGAGATGTCTGGTGACTTCAGCCTTTAAAATTCTAATCCTTTTGTTCAACTCCCTCCATGGAGTCACCCCTCCCTATCTCTGTGACCTCCTCAAGCCCTAAACCCTCTAAATAAGGAGAAGCTCTTTCCAGTGTGAGACGGGTCAGTGAGCAGATAACACAGATTGAAGGTAATTGGCAGCTGAACCAGAGGTGACATGAGGGACATAATGCAATGATTTGTTATGCTCCAGAATGCACTGCCTGAAAGGGTGATGGAAGCAAATTCAGTAATACCTTAAGAATGGGATAAATACTCAAATTGGAAGAAAATTGCAGGGCTGTTGGGAAAGGGCAGGATTGTGGTGTTAAAGTGCACAGCTCATTCAATAATCCAGTGTGGCCATGATGGGCAGAATGGCCTCCTTCCGTGCTGTGCCATTCCATGATGTTACATACTCAGCATTCCTCTCATACAGGCCCCTTACTTGCCAATGACCTCAACAAAAGAGCTAAATTCCAGAGATGATTTGAAAGTGACTTACCTTGGCCCAGTGTGGCATCAAGGAGCCCGAGTAAAATTGAAGTCAGTGGTAATTGGGAGGGGGGAATCTGGCTGGAGTCATGCCCAATACTATGGAAGATGCTTGTGGTTGTTGGAGGCCAATCATCTCAGCCTAAGACATTGGTGTGTGACTTGCAGAGGAATTTGGAGGTGATTTCATACACCTGCTATCTTGGTCCTTCGAGGTGCTGGAGGTTGAGGGTTTGTGAGATTCTGTCGAAGTTCTTGTCGAGTTGTAAATATATAAAATTCCTCTCCATCACCCACTGCCTCTCCCACCTCTCCCTTTCCTTCTATAGATGCCGGATCCTTCTGTAGACACAGACTGATTCTCTTCCCTGAAGGACATTGGTGAACCGATTGTGTTTTTATGACAATTTGATAACTTTCATGGTCACTTTTTCCTAGTGCCAGCCCCACAAATTACCAGGATAATTCAGCTCAATATCACAACCTGCTTTTTTGGGGTTCTCTCTCACTCCAGTTTTTCTGTTTTAAATCAAATTCACAGGATATTTGAAGTCGAAGGATTTACAGTCGAGAAATACAAACACAACATCATATCAAGATCTGCCTCAATCGCAAAATTTATCATAACCTGAATATCATCAGAGTTTGAACATGGAAGGAAAAAGCACTGTTCACAGTGGGGAGAAACCGTGCATGTGCTCTGTGTGTGAACAAGACTTCAGCCATTCATCCAGCCTGTCAGAACATAAATGCAGTCAGAATGGAGAGAAACTATGTAGATTTGGGGACTGTGGGAAGCAATACAGTTATCCATTCAAGGTAGAAATTCATCAGGGTCGTCACAAGGAGGGGAGGCCATTCACCTGCTCCGACTGTGGGAAGGGATTCACTACCTCATCCCACCTTCTGACACACCAGCGCATTCACACCGGAGAAAAGCCGTTCACCTGCTCCAAGTGTGGGAAGGGATTTGCTCATTCATCCAACCTGCTGAGACACCAACGAATTCATACTGATGAGAGACCTTTTCAATGCCCAGACTGCAGGAAGCACTACAAAAGCTCTGGGGAACTGATGTCTCACCAACGTGTTCACACTGATGTGACACCGTTCAAGTGCTCTCACTGTGGGACTGAGTTTAGACGATCATCTGACCTCAGGGTACATCAGCGCATTCACACTGGGGAAAGGCCTTTCACCTGTTCAGAGTGTGGGAAGGGATTTACCACCTCATCTTATCTTCTAACGCACCAGTGCATTCACACTGGGGAGAAGCCATTCACCTGCTCCGAGTGTGGAAAGGGATTCACTCAGTCATCCCATCTGCTGACACACCAGCGAGTTCACACTGGGGAGAGGCCATTCATCTGCTCTGAATGTGGGAAGGGATTCACTCAGTCATCCAACCTGCTGACACACCAGCGAATTCACACTGGGGAGAGGCCGTTCATCTGCTCCAATTGTGGGAAGGGATTTACTTGTTCATCCCACCTGTTGACACATCAACGAGTTCACACTGGGAAGAGGCCATTCACCTGCTCCAAGTGTGGGAAGGACTTTTCTCACTCATCAAACCTGTTGAGGCACCAGCGAGTTCACACTGGCAAGAAACCTTTTAAATGTCCAGATTGCGGGAAGTGCTGTATAAGTTCCAGGGAACTGGTGTCCCATCAACGTGTTCACACTGGCGAGAGACCATTCAGGTGCTCTCACTGTGGCACTGGATTCAGCCGATCATCTGACCTCACTGTACATGAGCGAGTTCACACTGGGGAGAGGCCGTTCACCTGCTCCAAGTGTGGGAAGGGATTCACTCGGTCATCCTACCTGCTGAAGCATCAGCGAGTTCACACTGGGGGGAGGTCGTTCACCTGCTCTGAGTGTGGAAAGGGATTCCCTACCTCATCCCAAATGCTGAAGCACCAGCGCACTCACACTGGGGAGAGACCGTTCAGCTGCTCCAAGTGTGAGAAGGGGTTTGCTTGTTCATCCCACCTGCTGACGCACCAGCGGGTTCATACCGGAGAGAGACCATTTACCTGCTCCAAGTGTGGGAAGGGGTTTGCTCACTCATCCAACCTGCTGAGGCACCAGCAAGTTCACACTGATGAGAGACCTTTTAAATGCCCAGACTGTGGGAAGTGCTATAAAAGTTCCCAGAAACTGATGTCCCATCAACGTGTTCACAGTGATGAGAGACCGTTCAAGTGCTCTCACTGTGGGACTGGGTTCAGACGATCATCTGACCTCACTGTACATCAGCACAGTCACACTGAGAAGAAGCCGTTCATCTGCCCCGAGTGTGGGAGGGGATTCATTACCTCATCCCGCCTGCTGAGACACCAGCGAGTTCACACTGGGGAGAGGCCGTTCACCTGCTCCGAGTGTGGTAAGGGATTCCCTACCTCATCCCAACTGCTGACGCACCAGCGCACTCACACTGGGGAGAGACCATTCAGCTGCTCCAAGTGTGAGAAGGGGTTCACTTGTTCATCCCACCTGCTGACGCACCAGCGGGTTCACACAGGGGAGAGACCATTTACCTGCTCCAAGTGTGGGAAGGGGTTTGCTCACTCATCCAACCTGCTGAGGCACCAGCAAGTTCACACTGATGAGAGACCTTTTAAATGCCCAGACTGTGGGAAGTGCTATAAAAGTTCCCAGAAACTGATGTCCCATCAACGTGTTCACAGTGACGAGAGACCGTTCAAGTGCTCTCATTGTGGGACTGGGTTCAGAAGATCATCTGACCTCACTGTACATCAGCACAGTCACACTGAGGAGAAGCCGTTCACCTGCCCCGAGTGTGGGATGGGATTCAGTACCTCATCCCGCCTGCTGACACACCAGCGAGTTCACACTGGAGAGAGGCCGTTCGCCTGCTCCGAGTGTGGTAAGGAGTTCACTCAGTCAACCCACCTGCTGACGCACCAGCGCACTCATACTGGGGAGAGGCCATTCACCTGCTCTGAGTGTGGAAAGGGATTCACTACCTCATCCCAGCTGCTTACACACCAACGCACCCACACTGGGGAGAGGCCATTCACTTGTTCCAGGTGTGGGAAGGGATTCACTTGTTCATCCCACCTGCTGACGCACCAGCGGGTTCACACTGGAGAGAGACCGTTCATCTGCTCCAAATGTGGGAAGGGATTTTCTCACTCATCCAACCTGCTGAGACACCAGCGAGTTCACACTAACAAGTGACCTTTTAAATGTCCAGATTGTGGGAAATGCTATAAAAGTTCCCAGGATCTGCTATTGCATCAAAGCATTCATTGTCGTGAGGTCAGGTTCTCTCATTGTGAGACTAGGTTCAGGCAATCGTCTCACCTCACTGTTACACCAGTGTGATCACAATGGGGAGAGGCTGTCTCATGCTCAGAGTGTGGGAAGGGTATTGATCAGACATGCATCCTTCTCAGATACCAACAAGTTTTCACTGGGGAGAGGCCGATCACCTGCTCCCTGTGTGGGTAGGGATTCACTCAGTCAGCAGCCTGTGTTGTAGTCATTCACTTGCTCTGTGTGTGGTAAAGGATTCATGGAATCAAGTGACCTGATGAATCACCAACATGTTCACACCGGAAAAGATTATGCAGGTGATATGAACATGAGATTGGATTCACTGGGCTGAGACTGCTCACCTGCTCCATATGTTGGAAGGGATTCACTCAGTTGTTTAAATTTCTGACTCATCAGTGAGTTCACACTGCATGGAGGGTGTTTGTCTCTTGTGTGTGTCTCTGTGTAAAAGGATTTGATCATCATGACAACTATAAAAATGTCAATGATGAAGTGTCAATTCCTGTCTGGAAACACATTTCCTGATAATGGATATAGTATTGATCAGAGATCCTGAAATTCATTTCAAATTGTTAGAATGTTGCTCCCTAAAAGCTAAATATACTTTGCGTTTTTACAGAATTATCTGTATCCCTTTAAATAAATTCGGAAACAAGGAAACACTGAGACATTAGTTTAATGTTTTTATTTCTAGTACATAACCCATTACATACTGAGACCATGAGATTACTGGATTCTCATGGGAGGACTCATCAGAAAGATTTGTGAGCATATTATTCTAATCTGATCAGTCTGCTTGAAGTTCAAGGACATCGAGCTTTTGTGTATTGATCCTTTTTGACTTTAGGAACATTTCACTAACTTGATGATAACATGTCAACACATTCTGGTTATTTGTTTATCAAAATGGAACACATTAATCCATTAAATCGTCTTGTAACTGAGGTAATCCTCTTCAGTGAGTCTGTGTGATATTGTCATTGCTTTTCTCATGATTTGTAAAAAGTACCTCATCTCCTTCTGAAAGACAATATCTTTGTATTCAGTCCATCTCCTAACACTATAGGTGCTGAGAACATGCACTGTCTGTCCTTTCAGATCATTAATCGCTTCATGTCTATTCACAGGTTCTAATCTTACCCTCAATACGACCTCCTAGAACCTGTTTCTATTACAGATCATTAGTTTTAATGTGTGGAGGTGTCTTTACTATGGAGAAATGTTTAATAAAGTTATTAGAATTACTAGGTCTTCCTCACCTGGCCTCCCTCTGCCTACATTCCCCACCTTGAGGCTCAGGAAAATTCTTCCTTTTGTAGCTTCAAAGCCTTTCTCTTGGTCAGTGCAAATATTTCCATCTATTCTTTCTCCTTATAACCTGCCTTAGAATTCTCTTCATCAAGTGGACCATCAATATAAGGGGAATTAGATTCATCTGTAATACCGGGATAAAAGTAGATGCTGTGATTATCCAGGGATGTCGTTCTGTATTTCACTCTATCTCCCACCGGGGATGATCACACAGGGTCACAATAGACCACTCAACATTATTGGTTGTTGTTTCCTATGCCCCAGATGTTGTTCAATATTGATTTAAGATTCAGAGAAAACAGTGGGATTGTATGAACAAAATTGATCAGTCACTGGAGGATAATGTTGACTTGAATTTCTCTAATATAATGGCCTTATAGATATTGATACTTTCTCCTCAGGATTAGTCAAGTTGGCTGGTGTTGTCCAATTGATGGGACAGGAAGTATGTGGTTCTCTGAGTACAAATGTGTGGTTGTGTGTTCATCATTGAGGGTGTGTGTGTGTGTGTGTTTCGGTCTCTGTGTGTGAGTGTCGTTTCTCATTCGCTGTACCACAAACCACCTGCTTTCTGAGCAGATGATGTGGCTCCTGAGAATCCCATTGAGTGATTTGAATGGTACCATTCAGAGATTCTTCATCCAGGGTGAAACAACAGACTGACCGTGTGCTGTGTAAAACCTGACACCTACACAACCAGGCCCCACTTCTGGAACAACATGAAGTGTCTGCTGCTTTCCAGATCCCTTCATTTCCCCTCACAGTTATCCTCAGATAGTTCACAAATTTCTTGTGTACACCATCATCCAACATGCCTATGGTTTCCACTTTAAATATTTCCATTGGTTTTACCAACAGATAGCAATGGGATTGCTGCTATCACAGGAATCAGTTCTGAAATACTGTCACTCTGGTTTTAAAGCTTCCTAGAGTAATACACTGATCCAGATCTTCCCACTGAACACCAATCCATATCCCCATCTGGGTTTCAAATTTTAATGTGATTGTCCAATATAGAAAACATATATCATTTAACCCCTTTAAAACTGATTCAGCACAAACCCTCCACACATACAAGAGATTGTCTTTGAGATCAGTTGTTCCTTTATAATGTATTACATACAAATTAGGAGAAGGAGCAGGTCACTCTGCCCCTCGAGGCTGCTCCACCATTCAATAAGATCATGGCTGATTTGATTGTAACCTCAACCCCATATTCCTGCCTACCCCTGATAACCTTTCATCGCTTTGTTAATCAAGAATCAATCTAGCTCTGCATTAAAAATATTCAAAGACTCTGCTTCCACTGCTTTTTGAGGAAGAAAGTTCCAAAGACTCTCAACCCTCAGAGAAAAAAATTCTCCTCGTCTCTGTCCTAAATGGGCAGCCTTTTATTTTTAATACAGTGACCCCTAGTTCTAGATTCTCCCACAAGAGGAAACATCCTCTGCAAATCCACCCTTTCAAGACCCCTCAGAATCTTATATGTTTCAAACAAGTCACCTCTTACAATTAAACTCCAGTGGATACATGCCTAGCCTGTCCAACCTTTCCTCATAAGGCAACCCGCCCATTCCTGGTATTAGTCTCGTAAACCTTCTCTGAAATGCTTCCAATACATTTACATCTTTCCTTAAATAAGGTGACCAATACTGTACACATTACTCCAGATGTGGTCTCACCAATGTCCTGTATAACTGAAGCATAACCTCCCTACTTTTATATTCAATTCTCCTCACAAAAAAAAATAGTTTTCCTAATTATTTGTTATATCTGCATACTAGCATTTTGTGATTCATGCACTAGGACACCCAGATCCCTCGAAATCTCTGAGCTCTGCAATCTCTCGCCATTTAGATAATAATCTTTTTTATTCTTTCTGTCAAAATGGACAATTTCATATTTTCCCACATTATACTCCATTTGCCAGATCTTTGCCCACTCACTTAACCTATCTGTGTCCGTTTGTAGCCTCATGTCCTCTTCACAACTTACTTTCCTATCTATCTTTGTGTCATCAGCAAATTTAGCAACCATACCTCTGGTCCCTTCATCCAAGTCACTTATAAAAAGTGTAAAAAGTTGAGGCCACTGCAGTGATCCCTGTGGCACACCACTTGTTACATCCTGTCATCTTTCCTATTAACTAGCCAATCTTCTATCCATGTCAATATGTTACCCCAGACACCATGGGTTTTTATTTTCTGCAAGAACCTTTGACGTGACACCTTATCAAATGCCTTCTGGAAATCTAAGTAGATCCACTGGTTCCCCTCTATCCACAGCACATGCGACTGCTTCAAAAAGCTCCAATAAATTCATTAAACATGATTTCCTTGCTCAAAACCATGTTGACTCTGCCTGATAATCTTGAATTTTTCTCACGCCTTTGATCATACCTGCTAACATTTTCCCTATGACAGATGTTAGACTAACTGATATGCAGTTTTCTGCTTTCTGTCTCCCTTCCTTTTTGACTAAAGGAGTTACAATTGTTATTTTCCAGTTGAATGGAATCTTCCTGGAACCTAGGGAACTTTGGAAAATTAAAACAAAGGCATAAACTATCTCACAAGCCATCAGGACCCAGGGATTTGTCAGCCCGCAGTCTATCAATTTGCTAAGTACCACTTCCCTGGCGATTGTAATTTTCCCACAGACAGAACAAACATTTCTCCTTCCACAATCAGAAGCCAACCATTGATGAATTAAGTGATTCTATAAGACCTTGTTGAAATTTCCTGTCTGTAAATCATCCACTTCTAATATCCTGTAAAAGGAGTTTACATAAGTCGTCAACTCTAAATACAGGATAGAAATTCAGAACAGGCAATTCTAGTTTTTATGGAACATTTTTGCCTCTCATTCCCCCAAATCTATAAATCTCTGTGCCACACACTCCTCTCCCTCTCTGCTCATTTTTCCAGATTCAGCATCCAGTCTCCTACTTATTCTTTTCTCCTCTCCAGATTCTCTCTCTTCCTGTCCTTAAGCTGGTGACTCAGGCTGTGGATCAATCCCACTCCTCCACTCTAATTTTACCAAATAATGCAGCTCACAACAAGAAATCATCTTTGATAAATGTATTTTCAAATATTTGGAAAGAATCACCTTTTCCCAATTGTGGAGACCAGGGAGTCCAGTGATTAGTTCAGAGCTTCCTTCTCCCCAGGTCTGTTCTAAAAATCTGTATCTATGAGTTACATTGATACAGACTTACTCAGTAAGGGATCTCACTGAACTATGACACAAGCTGTGTCTGAATTACATTTATACAGATTCACTCACTCAGCAAGTGATTGGGTCTGATTGAGCTACAACAACTGCAACATCTTATATTTATATCGAGCTTTTAACATGATAAAATATCCCAAGGAGTTTCACATGAGCAGAACAACATATTAGGCCAGATGACCAAAAGCTTGGTCAAAGAGGTCAGTTATAAGGAGTGTCTTAAAGGAAGAAAGTGAAGTAGAAAGGTGGAGAGGTTTAGGGAGGAAATTCCAGAGCTTAGGGTCCAGGCAGCTGAAGGCACAGCCACCAATGGTGGAGTGATTAAAAGCAGTGATGAAGGACATTTGGTAATGGTGCTCCATATTTGTGGGCCTGATAGCCCAGGCTCAAGGTCCAAATCTGAACTTTGGGACATAGTCCCTGGTCTCACAGAAAAGCAATTCCTCAAAAAAACATCTTGTAGGTTCTTTGTTTATTGATAGCACGAAATGTTAGGACCAGTTGAGTCCTCCTGTGTACTCGATGGGGATTGACTTTAACAGATATGAGATCCTCTGAATTTCAGTGTTACAGTTTAGTTTAATAAAAAGAAAACATATATATATATATAAATCCGGGAAAACTAAAAGAACAGAATACACAGCAGCTCAATCATTTCAAAGTGATAAACGAATGGTCACTGTTTCAGGTGGGACTCCTTCAGGATGAACACTTCCCACCAGCAGCACCAACCCCCCCTCTCCCTCCCTGTTCACTGAACATTCCTTCACCCACTCATCCACCCATTGCACATCCACCCAATGGCTCCCAGCCCGGACTGACATTCAGCATGAACC
The DNA here is from genome assembly GCF_017639515.1 of Carcharodon carcharias. Lineage (NCBI taxonomy): Eukaryota > Metazoa > Chordata > Chondrichthyes > Lamniformes > Lamnidae > Carcharodon > Carcharodon carcharias. The sequence continues at coordinate 14,346,385 of NC_054493.1, forward strand.
CAGTGAGAGGGTGAGCTGACCCTCGGGATGTCAGAATGCACAAGAGCTGGAAGTGGTTCCAATCAATACATTTTCTGTGCCATTACTTAGAAAGGAAATTAATATTTTATCAAACGCCCCTGTGTACCCTTGGTGAATTACAATTTCTAGCCCAGACCCTTTCTATTGCTTCTACATGGTGCATCCTGTGTGGTTTCAGCAGAGGGAGAGACAGGCTGCTCACATCCCTGCTCTCACTGCCGAGAGGCTTGTGGTCTCTACCCTCTAGGTTTCAGAGCCCCTCAGAGTCCCGGGAAAGACATCCACCTGTATCTGTGCAGGGGCAGATTCAGCTGGGGAGAGACAGGGGCAGTGTGTCGGGAGATGGGGGCAGCATGTAGGTTAACTGCCTGGAGGGTGGTGGCGGCGGGTGTTGGGTGGGGTAATGATTGAGAATGGGAACACTTTGAGCGGAGTTCTTACTTAACATGTCTCCTTTGTGCATCATCCCTCCACTGGACCAGAGTCACATCATTCCTCCCACTCTGCTGTAGAGACCAGCTTGGTGGAGATCAGTGACATGTTGTAAGGTCACAGATACAGTGTCTGTCTTCCTGTTTAAGGCAGCAGACATCTCCTGCACGGCCATGGTCATGACCTGCATGGGCCCATTTCAGAGCCCTGTTTGAAACTCCATGGAGGCAGCCACTCTCTCCAGGACAGACAGTTTCTGGAACCTCCTCCAGCCCTACGACCCTGCGAGCACCTTATGCTTCTCCAATTCTGACCCCTTCCTCACTACCCCGCCTACATCACTCCACCATTGGTGGCCATGCTTTCAGCTTCCGAGGTCTCGAGCTCTTGAATTCCCTCCCTAAACCTCTCTCTGTTGCCTCCTCTAAAACAGTTCTTAGAATCTACCTCTTTGACCAGGTTTTTAATCATCTTTGAAGCACTTTGGCATGTTTTACTATGTTAAAGGTTCTATATAAATGCAACCTGTTGTTGTTATTGCCTTTCATTGGTAGACTCAGGAATGTCACACTAACATTTTCAATTCTCGTACCATAATTATGTTATGACACAGCAGTTATTTAAAATCCTAGAGGGAGACTTTAAATATAGGTTATGACAGTTCTTTAAGTGGTATGATTTGACTTGTAACTCTAAATTCAGGAATAAGACCACCAGTTCTAGGGAGGTTTTTATATCAAGCTACATGAGACATTTATTAATTTACACAAGTTAAACATATACACATGGCTACAAATGACTATCGTAACTTAAAACAAATTCCCAAACTAATCTCCACTAAGGCAACAACAACCCTTAGACTTTAAGCAGACACCAGGCAAAGCATTTTCACCATACAAATTCAAAATGAGGTTCCTTTCAATTTGGTTCCTTTGTAGACAGTTGAAGGCTCACAGCTTGTTTTTATGATACATGCCTCTACTCTGCACACACAAAACTGCCTTCTGTTATACCCAGCACATCTCATTGAATGTAAATTCTCATTGTATCACCAGCCCTTTTGAACTCCATCTCTTCTAACAATAAAACCCCTTTCATAGTGCCAATTTTATTAGTAATATAAACATATTGCTTGATGTCTGCTGGCTAGGTGCAAGATTTCACTCCCCTTCTTGAATGCTCTAAAAATGCAAATGTATCTCGACTTCTCTGGTTACATCTCAAAACTAATATCCATCAAAGCACCCAGACTCGCTGGCTTGAATCCAATTGAGGCACATACACTCTGACTAAACCTCTATTTTAAAAAAAAATACATTAATAGCTTCATGACAATTATCACAATCATTTTCAGAGTGGAAACTTAAACCTGCCGTTTCACTTTCAGTCAGGAACAAATCACACTTTTACACCAGCCTCTGATTTGACAGCACGTTTCCAGCATTCACCGTTGTTCTTCCTAAATACAGTTGTAAAGGAGCCCTCTGTTCCATGTCTACGAGCTCTGAACCATAGAAGAGAGCGGCTGGGACACATTTCTTACACACCTCAGGATCAACCCACATGTTCAATCCTGGATGTGATTAACAGCAGCAGAAACAGCAGAATCCAACCCTTGCAGTCACTCATGAACTCGCTGGTGTCTCCGCAGGTGGGATGACCAAGTGAATCCCTTCCCACAGTCGGGGCAGGTGAACGGCCTCTCCCCAGTGTGAACTCGCTGGTGTGCCAGCAGGGTGGTTGACACACTGAATCCCTTCCCACACTTTGAGCAGGTGTACAGCTTCTCCCCAGTGTGAGTGCGCTGATGTATCAACAGTGTGAATGACTGAGTGAATCCCTTCCCACACTCAGAGCAGATGAATGGTCTCTCGCCACTGTGAATTTGTTGGTGTTTAATCAGATTGGAGGAATCTGGGAATCCCTTCCCACATTCGGAGCAGGTGAATGACCTCTCTCCAGTGTGAGTGCGTCAGTGTCTCAGCAGATCACTGCTGCTTTGAAAGCTCTTTTCACAGTCAGAACATTTAAAAGTTCTCACATCAAAATGAACTCCCTGGTGTGTCAGAAGGTGTGATAACTGAGTGAATCCCTTCCCACATTCAGAGCAAATGAACGGTCTCTCCCCAGTGTGAACTTGCTGGTGCGCAGTGAGTTGAGATGATCGCTTGAATCCAGTTCCACAGCGAGTGCATATGAACGGTCTCTTGTCAGTGTGAACACGTTGATGGGACATCAGTTCCCTGGACCTTTTAAAGCACATCCCACAATCTGGACATTTAAATGGTCTCTCCCCAGTGTGAATTCGCTGGTGGGTATCTAAGCTGGATAACTGAGTGAATCCCTTCCCACATACGGAGCAGGTAAACAGTCTCTCCCTGTGTGACTGCGTCGATGAATTTCCAACACAGATGGGGATCTGAAGCCCTTCCCACAGTTGCCACATTTCCACGGTTTCTCCGTGGTGCCAGTGTCCTCGTGTCTCTGCAGGTTGAATGATAAGTTGAAGCCTTGTTCACATACAGAGCACGTGTACGATTTCTCTCCACTGTGAATGTTGCAATGCTTTTTCAAGCTGCGAAACTGATTAAAGCTCTTTCCACAGTCAGATCCCTAGAGCACTCACACCAGCGCTTTTTCTGTCACACTAATGTTTGAAATCATCACACAGACAGAGCAAACAAGCATTTCTCCTTCCACATTCAAAGTCTGATAGAATTCAAGTTCTGATGAATTGAGTGACTCTGTCAAATCTTGAAAGGTCTGAGTTTCCTGTCTGTAAATACTCCAGTTCTAATACTTGGAAATAGAGTTTACATAAATCGTCATCACTGTAAGAATAAGATAGAAATTCAAAACTGACAATTCTATTTTCTATGGAACATTTTCCCCCCAAAGTTGTAAGTCCCCTCCCCGGGCTGAAATCCAAACCCATGTCACCATCTCCACCATTTCTTTCTTCCACTCCCAGTTTTCTCCCTCTCTCTACTCTGACTGGGTTCAGTTCTCCAGCTCCTGTGTGCAGAGTAAAGTGAATCAGTCAATCATTTCTGTCCTGGTCACTGGAACCCTGAAGCTCTGCCCACTCTCTGTTCCCTCATCAAGATGGTCATCCATGCATCCTGCTGGCTGAAAATGCCTCTCCCAACATGGTGGCCAGTTGCCTGGGTGACCTGGGCCTGTCACTGAAGAAGCCCCACTCCTCTGATTCATCCTGACTTCCTTTCTTAAGCAGTCCCTCAGGATTGAGGATGACTTGCTTCCATTCTCTCTCAATGGATTTGGAGATGGCTGATTAGTCCAGGCGTATTCAGCGGACTCTGTCACATGTGGGCATGTGGTGATTGAAAGGCTGGATGAATAAGGTGTTGGTGGGTCGTGTGCTCTCTGATGCCCCAACCTTGCCCCTGCATACTCTCGATGAAGTCTTTCAATGTGTTGGTGCCTTCACAAATAAACCATCTACAGTTTGGTCAGTCACAATCCAGGGACTCCTATGAGACTGCAGGGATGTTTGGTCTCTCCAGTGATGCTTTGAGGACATACTAAATGTTTCCTCTGTTCTCCTAGGAGTCTCCTGATGTGACTCAGTTCCAAGTAGAACAGTTGCTCCTGGAATCTGCTGTCAGGCACACGAACAACATGTCCTGCTCAGCAGAGCTGGTTTTGAGTGGTTAGCGCCTCAATGCTGGGCATGTTGGCTTGGGAGAGGACACCAACTTTCTCATCACCAGATTTGGAGGATCTTGTGAAGGCACCACTTGTGGTACTTCTCCAGTGCTCTGAGGTGCCTGCTCTAGGTTGTCCAAGCCTCTGAAGCCTTTAGGAGTGTGGGGATCACTGCTGACCAGTAAACCATGATCTCTGTCTCAAATTGAGATCTTCATCCTCAAATACTCATCTCCTCATTCAGCCAAAGGCTGAGCTGGAATATTAGAGGTGATGATGTATTTAATCAGTATGTCGGCTTGCGTCAAAAAGAGGCTGCCAAAATATGGAAAACAATCCACATTTTCCTGGATTTCACGGTCGACAGGCAGTGTTTAAACCCACAAAACTGATAAAAAATGGTGGGTAGAACGTGCACAGGAGAGCCAACAACTCACGGACACCAACGACATGCATGGTTTTATCAGCGCTGCCAAGACCATCCATGACCCAAACACTCAGGGACCAACCCCACTGAGAGCCAAGTATGGAAAGAACTTCTTCAAGGAGAGGGAGGTGGTCAGTACTCACTGGAGAGAACATTTTGGAGAACTCCTCAACCAAGACTCTGTCTTTGACTTGAATGTCCTCAATTCCATTCCTCAATAACCCATCTGGCTCAGTCTCGGTACTACCATGGTTCCGAATGAAAGTGAAAACGCCATTTGACAGCTGAAAAACAACAAGATCTGGAGCAGATAGAATCCCTGCTGAAATTCCGAAACACGGCGGAGTTACACTCCTGGCCCGGCTGCACAACCTCATATTCCTCATTGGGAAGAGGGATGCATGCCGGGGGTTCTCTGGGACACTGTGCATTCAAGAAGAGAGACAGCCCAAATGTGATAATTACAAAGGAGTCTCCCTGCTGTCAGCCACAGGGAAAATCATTGCAAGGATTCTCCTCAATCGCCTCCTCCCAATTGCCAAAGAGCTCCTTCCGGAGTCACAGTGCAGGTTTTCCCTATCAAGAGGCGCCACAGATATAATCTTCACGGTGCGGCAAACCCAAGAAAAATCTAAGGAACAGCTCCAACCACTGTACTTGACCTTCTTGAACTTCACAAAAGTCTCTTACACTGTCAAACATGAAGTTTTATGCAGTATTCTCCTCAAATTCAGCTGCCCTCAGAAATTTACCATCATCCTCCACCTACCCCACAATGACATGAAAGCCGTAATCCTCATCAACGGAACCACCACAGACCCTACCTCAGCGAAGACTTGGATCAGACAAGGCTGTGTCATTGCACCAACCCTCTTCTCCATTTTCCTCTCTGTATCTCACCTCAAGCAAATTACCAACAGGTGTGGAGATAATCTACAGAACAAACAGGAAGCCTACACCACCTTCAAAATAACACCAGAATCAGTCCAACCTCAGACATTGAGCTCCAGTAAACAGATGTCTTATGTGTATGTTAAAACCATCAAACTGCATTGATTCCATAACCGTTAATATCATTGCCTCATAAATGTCCAGCAATCTCAATTTTTAAATTTTCAATACCTAGCACAAAGGAAGATGGTTGTGGTTGTTGGAGGTCAGTCATCTCAGCTCCAGGACATTACTGCAAGAGTTCCTCAGGGTAATGTCCTCGATCCAACCATATTTAGCTGCTTCATCAATTACCTTCCTTCCATCATAAGGGCAGAAGTGGGGATGTTCGCTGATGATTGCACAATGTTCAGCACTATTTGCAACTCCTCCGATACTAAAGCAGTCCATGCCCAAATGCCGCGAGACCTGGACAATATCCAGGCTTGGGCTGACATGTGGCAAATAACATTTGCGTCACAGAAGTGCAAGGCAATGACCATGTCTAACATGAGAGAATCGAACCATCAAGCCTTGACATTCAATGGCATTACCATTGCTGAATCCCCCACTATCAACATCCTGTCGGATACCATTGACAGAAACTGAACTCGACTATGCATATAAATACTGTGGCTACAAGAGCAGATCAGAGGTTCGGAGTCCTGCGGTGAGTAAGTCACTTCCTGACTCCCCAGAGCCTGTCCATCATCTACAAGATGCACTGCAGGAACTCGCCAAGGCTCCTTAGGCTGGATCTTCAAAACCCACGACCAGTGCCACCTGGATGGACAAGGGCAGCAGACACACGGGAACACCATCATCTGGAAATTCCCCTCCAAGCCACTCACCATCCTGACTTAGAAATATACCGTTTCTTCACTGTCGCTGGGTCAAAATCCTGGAACTCTCTCCCTAACAGCACTGTGGGTAACCCGACACTACATGGACTGCAGCGGTTCAAGAAGGCGGCCCAGCCAGTGAAGCCCAAATCCCATTAACTAATTTTTTAAAAATTAACCGAATCTCAACAGAATTCCAGGTTTCCACTGTATTTTCTGTGAAGTGATTTCTGACTTTGTTCCTGAAAAGCCGAGACTCAGTTAAACAAATAAATATAAATAATAAATTTTTTGTACATTTAAATGGTAGAAATTATTTTACTCTTAACTGGTCATGCAACAAATTTTTAAAAAACATAATAATTTTAGTAAAATACGGTGGATGCTGGAAATCTGAAATAAAAACAGAAAGTTCTGGAAATCCTCAGCAGGTTTGGCAGCTTCTGTGAAGAGAGAGAAACAGATTTAACATTTCCAATCCAATATGATTCTTCTTCAGAACTGAGTATTTCCAGCATTCTGATTTCATTTTAAACACATAATTGATGTAAACTTTATTGTCCTTACAGGGATCTGGATGTAAATCTGATTTCAGACCTTCCTCTGAACAGTTTTCAAACTGACTCCAGTTCATTGTCCTTCACTAAAGACCCGGATGGAAAACCCTCAGCACAAGATGGCGGAAGATGGCAGCAACCGGTTGCCCGGGTAACCCGGGCCTGTCACCGGGGAGGAAGCCCCGCCTCCCTGATTCCCACTCGCAAGATGGCGGCCAGTGAGCCCGCTGCCCCCGGGCCTGTCACCGCGAAGAAAAAGTCCAGTTTCCGGCTGGGATTTGTGACAAATCAGCTTTCAAAATGATGCAGAGTTTCAGCCAATGAGAGAGATCCGAGATAAGCCCCGTCCTTCATTCACTCCGATAGGTTGGAGGATCTGTCGCTGCCTCTCGGGCCTCCAGACCCGCCCTCTCTTCCTATTGGTCCAGACCTACCATCAATCACGGGCTTTCTAAATTGAAGCATGCGCAGTGCTGATGCTGTAGCTGGAGTGAGGCCTGTCGGCCCCAAACCTGAATAAGAAGCTTCTGGTCCCGCGTTTGTTTCGAGCGGGGGGGGAAACAGCTGCGGCTTCTCCCGCCGACAGGCCTGAGTTAACGGCCTTTATAGAGGCCGCAAACCCGCAGGAGGCAAAACATCAGAGAGAGAGAGTTTGTTGTGAAATCAATGGGTTGTTGTAAATCAGGAGGTCAGGGTTACAGTCAACAACAACTTCTATTTGTATAGAGCCTTTAGCATCAGGAACCATCCCAGTGCATTTCACAGGAAAATTATAAAACAAAGTGTGACACCGAGACACATGAGGAGATATGAAAGCAGGTGACCAAAATCTTGGTCAAAGAGATAGGTTTTAAAAAGTGTCTTAAAGAAGGAAAGTGAGGTAGAGACGGAGATATGTAGGGAGGGAATTGCAGAGCTTGGCGCTGAGGGAACTGAAGACGCTGCCACCAGGGGTGGAGAAACCACCTTCATGATTGCTCATTAAATCTCCACACAGTAAGTTCTGGACACAAGGTTCATGTTTTCTGTATGGTTGGTCAGGCTGTGTCAGATTAATATTTTAACATGAGTAATGAATGAAGTGAATTATCAAACATATTGTTCTCTCTAGTTGTACAAACTTGTTAAAAGGATACAGAAAGAATTATCCAACACTTTGTCTGGATTTCAGCCCAGGTAGAGTGTGTGGGATGGGGATCTGAAGCTATGAGGATTAAGAGAGGGAAAAAATGTTCTATTGAAACTAGAATTGTCTGTTCTGAATTTCTATCCTGTACTGACAGAGATGACTTGTGTAAACCCCTTTTACAGGATATTACAAGGGGAGAATTTGTAGACACGTAACTTGAATCGAACATCACATCAAGATCTGACAGTCACTTGATTCATCAGGACCTGAATATCATCAGCCCTTGAACATGTAAGGAGAAAGGTTTCAAACATCAGTGTGACTGGAAAAACACCGAGACACGCACACACCAGAGTGAGAGTGTTCCAGTGCACTGACTGTGGAAAGAGCTTTAACCAGTTACACAGCCGGAAAAAAAAATTGCATCATTTACAGTGAGGAGGAACTGTTCTGTCTGTGAAAAAGTCTTCATCTGATCATCAAATACCATGGAGAAACCATGGAAATGTGGGGACTGTGGGCAGGCATTCACTACCCCATCCAAGCTGGAAACTCATCGACGTACTCACACTGGGGAGAGACCATTCACCTGCTCTGAGTGTGGGAAGGGATTCACTCAGTCATACAGCCTAGCATTACATCAGCGAGTTCATACCGGGGAGAGGCCATTCACCTGCTCCATGTGTGGGAAGAAATTTATTAATTCTTCCAACCTTCTGAGGCACCAGCATGTTCACAGTGAGGAAAAGCCATTCATTTGCTCTTATTGTGGAAAGACTTTCAGTCTTTCAACCATCCTCATCTCACACCAGCGAGTTCACACCGGGGAGAGGCCATTCATCTGTTCCGTGTGTGGGAAAGGATTCACTGAGTCAGCCAACCTAGCATTACACCAGCGAGTTCACACTGGGGAGAGGCCATTCACCTGCTCCGTGTGTGGGAAGGGATTTATTAATTCATCCAACCTGGTGTCACACCAGCGAGTTCACACTGAGGAGAAACCATTTAGCTGCACTTCCTGTGGAAAGAGTTTCAAGCATTCAAGTAATCTCAGTGTGCACCAGCGAGTTCACACAGGAGAGAGGCCATTCACCTGCTCCCATTGTGGGAAGGGATTCACTTGTTCCTCTCACCTGGTGAGGCATCAGCGACTTCACAAGTGACTGCATGGATTGGATTCTAATGTTACTGCTGCTGTTAATCATATCCAGGATTGAACCATGTTCATTGTGACAGCTGAGGTTTGTCTCTGCTGATGTTAATAATCCTTGTAACTGGGCTGGAGTTTAATATGCTGAATCTATAGCTGATTGTGTTCTTGGGACAGCAGTGTCCCTTTAAGAACCACTGTCTGATCTTTCCCTACAACTTAGTGACATTCATCAGAAATTAGTTTACAACAAGATTATGAACTTTTTCTTCAATACTAAATTGATCTTTGGTACGAACTCTACAATTCAGTGTCTGAAAGGTTCCACTGATTGACATCTCCAGTTAGAAAGTGCTGATTAATCCCTGCTGACAATTCTTACTGACTTGCATATTAAAAACAGTGACACCTCCATTATCAACCAGAAAGAAAGAAGGGGAATGGGATTTGGAGAATCGAGAGTCCCCAAATGTTACCCCTCCCACCTAATACATCCCCTCAGTGTGGGAATAGAGACAAGTCCAATCCAAGTAATGGACTAAGAAATTGCCATCGAATAAACTTATGAAATCTTCAAAAATTTATGGAATATTATAGAAATTGCTCAATCTCCCTTATGAAGGAAGCTTTCATAGCAGCTTGCTGGCTGACAAACACAGGACAGGCCTGTTATCTCTGCCAAGGATGTCTCAAGCACATTTCCCAAAACAGGACATTTCTAACCCTGATACGATTGAATCTCATGACCCATATTTAAACCAACTGTCTGTCTGAAGGTTAAAACAGGCTCTCAAGAGGAAAAAGATTTCAAAGTGATGTATAATGGCTTCAGCCCAGCACCCACACACTGGCTCACACCAGTAAACCGTTCAAAGGAGATTGCAGCCACCAGCTACAGAGACCAGCACTCACTCTGCATCATCCGTCCGTTTGTCCTCCGGGACTGGTCATTCATTCTGACCTGTCGCGGGTCATCTGTTTTCCTGTCTATTGAGCTCATTGATCATATTTAAACTGTTGCTTCTCAATAAACTACTTTCAAATCACTGCTGAGCTCGACCCCCTTTTTCGGGTAATCTGTGACTCCCAGACCTAAATCTTACAAGGTGTGTTAGGAGCAGGATCACAGTGGTCGAGGTCCTAGGCTTCAGAAGTAACAGTCTTAGTTAAATGTGAATGGGGAAGATCCTAAGTGAAGCCAGGAGTATACAATGACATTAACATATTACAGGGAACGATGGACAGACAGACTGACAGAGAACATGGGCACATCAGAGGTGAGAGATATCGTGGGGATTGTAGAAGGGTATGATAGGAATTATGAATATATCTCTGTAGGCTTTCTAAAGAGGTTCAGAAAGGCCAAATTAAATTGAAGTCCAGAATCAGTTGGAAAATATCCACTAGGTGGATGCAGGAGAAGAATGAGCTGGAAAATCTTTAAATTCTGTGCATGAACTTTTGTTTGAACCATATGTATTTATAACATGCCAATAATTTAGAATTGTGTGAGATGATCTGCAGGTAGGGAGGATGAATCAAAATTGATAGCTATCACATTTTACTGGAATAGTTTTTACATTTATTCTTCATGCAGCTCAAGGGTTTGTGTTGCTGATTCTGATAATTCTAGTAGCTTTAGTTTGTTATTGATGGTATGTAATTATGAAATTATGAAAACAAGCTCTCAGCTTAGAAATAACTGGGTTAGCCAGAAATCAGTTTGTGAAAAGTCAATAAGGATATTTCCTTCTCAAGGTGGGGAGATGTGGAAGAAATCATTGTCCAATAACCATGTAATTTTTAAAGAAATTTATTGATTGTAGGAATAGTTCTCTCTCTCTCACTTATGAAGAAAGCTTCCTGGGTTGACAAACACAGGACAGTGAAGGCCTGTTATCTCTACCAAGGACATTTCTCCAGCACAGACCCTGAAACAAGACAAACTTGATCGGGTCAGCGAAGGGTGATGGGGAGGCGGGGGAATCTCATGACCCATGTGTAAGCCAACTGTCTGAGTAAAGGTTAACAGGATGCCCTAGAAAGTGATGAGCCACTAAATGACTTCAAGGATTTCCAATGGAAATAGGAGGGATTAACTTGAAAATCTATCCCTTCATAATTGAATAAGCCATTGACAAAAGACGCCCAGAAATAATGTATACATACAGCCTTTCAAGAGGAAAATCAGTTTAGAGAAGAAAGAACTTCTCAGTGATCTGTGCTGGCTTCAGCTGAACACTTTGGCTTAAAGAAACCGAGAAAGGAAGAGACTGCCACCTCCAGCCATGGAGATCAGCATCCCCTCCTTGCTTCTCCCCATCTATTTGTCCAATCAGGGACCAGTAAACCGTTTTCACCTGTTATTGAATGTCTGTCCTTTCTGCCTTTTTAATTGATGTATCTAAACTGTTGCTTCTTAATAAAATGCTTTAAAATCACCTATAACTTTGACCCCCTTTTTGGGTAATCTGTGATTCCTGAACTAAAATCTTACACTTGTCCATGAGAATAACTGAAGGTACGAGAACTGAAATAAACTAGAGTAATGATGAAGTGTTATTTGTGTTCAGTGTTTGCATTCTTAGCTCTCAGTCAGGAGGCTGTGGGTTCAAATCCATATCCAGAAATATGAGTATAAAATCCAGGATAATATTTTGTTGCATACTGAGGGAGCACTGCACTGTCAGTCTGTGGCCCCATCTGTCCTCTCAATTAGGTGTAAAAGTTCCCAGGATGTTCTTCCAAAGAGCAGGGGAGTTCTCCTTGGTGTGCTGCTTCATTTTTATCCTCAACAAACACCATTGAACAGATTATCTGGCCACAATCACATTTCTATTTGTGGGATCTTGCTGTGCACAATTTGGTGACTGCATTTCGTATGTTACAACAATGACTTCATTGGCTGTAAAGTACTTTGGGATATCCTGAAGTTGTGAAAGGCACTACATAAATACAAGTCTCCATTAACAAAGGAGGAAAGGCCCAAAAATAGAACAGTCGGTAACAGGACATCAATCAGTCTCTTATCTTAGAGAAATCAAGGACTCGAACACTGTGTTTGTCACAAAGCTGATTTATTTAACCTATGTCCAGAATATTAAACTCCTGTCCAGTTACAGGGATTATTAACACCAACAGAAACAAACTCCAACTTTCAAAATGAAATCCTTCAGTCCTGAATGTGATTAACAGCAGCAATAACAGCAGAATCCAACCCCTGCAACATGTGAACTCGCTGGTGTGTCTGCAGGGTGGATGAACAAAAGAATCCCTTCCCACAGATGGAGCAGGTGAACAATCATTCCCTGGCGTGAACGCGCTGGTGTTTCAGCCTGAGGGAATGCTGAATGAATCCCTTCCCACACACGCAGCAGGTGAACGGCCTCTCTGCAGTGTGACTGCGCTGGTGAGTCAGCAGATCCATTTTGCTTTTCAAGCTCTTATCACAGTCAGAACATTTAAAAGGTCTCGTGTCAGAGTGAACACGTTGGTGTGAAGTGAGTTGGGGAAGCTGAGTGAATCCCTTCCCACGCTCAGTGCAGGTGAATGGTCTCACCCCAGTGTGAATACGCTGGTGTCTCAGCAAGGTGGATAACTGAGTGAACCCCTTCCCACACACAGAGCAGGTGAACAGCCTCTCCCCAGTGTGAACTCGCTGACGATCCAACAGTTTGCATAACTGAGCGAATGCCATCCCACACGCAGGGCTGGTGAATGGTTTCTCCCCAGTATGAACACGCTGATGTAACTGAAGGCTGGATAACTGAGTGAACTGGTTCCCACACTCAGCACAGGTGAACGGCCTCTCCCCCCAGTGTGAATTCACTGGTGAGTCAGCAGGTTTTGTTTTCTTTTAAAGCTCTTCTCACAGCTAGAACATTTAAAAGTTCTCTTGTCAGAGTGAACAAGTTAGTGTGCAGTGAGGTGGGTTAGTCGAGTGAATCCTTTCCTACATCAGAACAGATGAACGGCCTTTCCCTGGTGTGACCGCATCGATGAATTTCCAACGCAGATGGTGATATGGATCACTTCCCACAGTCTCCACATTTCAATGGTTTCTCCGTGGTGTCGATGTCCTTGTCTCTCTCCAGGTTAGATGATTAGTTGCAGTCTCGTTCACACAGAGCACGTGTATGGTTTCTCCCCACTGTGAATGGTGCAATGTTTCAGGACGTATAACTGGTTAAAGCTCTTTCGACAGTCAGGGCAATGGGACACCCTCACTTGGGTGTGTGTGTTTTGGTGTTTTTCCAGTCCCAGGCAGAACATCCAAAAAAATTCTCCTTCCACATTCAAAAGTCAATGAAATGCAGGTCCTGAAGAATCGAGTGACTTTGTCAGATCTGCAGAAATATCTCCAAATTACCTCCTTCTAATCCCTGGAAAAGAAGTTGACAGTGTCAGTGTCACTATCAGCCCAGGATAGAAATTCAGAATAGGCAATTCAAGTTCCGATGGAACATTCTTTCTTCTCTTGTTTCCCCAAAGATGTGGTTCAATAAAAGTAAAAGAAGAGAAAATCAGCAACATAGTCCCAACAAGAGTTCAGAGAACCTTTCTATCTAAACCAGGATGATGTTCCCCGTGTCTATGAAACACACTGTACCCTGATGTCCCCACCAGTTATGGAATATGGACACCACATGCTCCCTGTGCAAGATTACCTGGGCACAGACGAGGCTGCGAAAGAGGCAGGTAGCTAGTGTGAACCCGCCCCCATCCCCCACCATATGCCCTTACATCTTGGATCTACAAATTGTTGTTTTAACCAAGACCAGGTCCTGGAGAAGATCCTCTAACTTACCAATCCCTCATTGGCAGGCAAAGATTATAACCAAGCCCTTCAGGTTGCATCTTCTCACAGGCCCATGGATTCCTCTGGGCTGCAAACATCACCTGGATATAAAAACAAAAAAACTGCGGATGCTGGAAATCCAAAACAAAAACAGAATTACCTGGAAAAACTCAGCAGGTCTGGCAGCATCGGCGGAGAAGAAAAGAGTTGACGTTTCGAGTCCTCATGACCCTTCGACAGAACTTGCGTTCGAGTCCAAGAAAGAGTTGAAATATAAGCTGGTTTAAGGCGTGTGTGTGGGGGGCGGAGAGATAGAGAGACAAAGAGGTATGTGGGGTATGGGGTATGTGGAACATTCCTTGTTGCAGTCCTACTCCGGCCCCCTTCCACAACTCTTTCTCCGGTACATCGATGATTACTTCGGTGCCGCTTCATGCTCTCGTCAGGACTTGGAAAAATTTATTAATTTTGCTTCCAATCTCCACCCCTCCATCATTTTCACGTGGTCCATCTCTGACACTTCCCTTCCCTTCCTTGACCTCTCTGTCTCAATCTCTGGTGATAGACTGTCCACCAATATCCATTACAAACCCACCGACTCCCACAGCTATCTCGACTACAGCTCCTCACACCCCGCTTCCTGTAAGGACTCCATCCCATTTTCTCAGTTCCTTCGCCTCCGTCGCATCTGTTCCGATGATTCAAAAACAGTTCCTCTGACATGTCCTCCTTCTTCCTTAACCGAGGTTTTCCACCCACGGTCGTTGACAGGGCCCTCAACCGTGTCCGGCCCATCTCCCGCGCATCCGCCCTCACGCCTTCTCCTCCCTCCCAGAAACATGATAGGGTCCCCCTTGTCCTCACTTATCACCCCACCAGCCTCCGCATTCAAAGGATCATCCTCCGCCATTTCCGCCAACTCCAGCATGATGCCACCACCAAACACATCTTCCCTTCACCCCCCTTATCGACATTCCGTAGGGATCGCTCCCTCCGGGACACCCTGGTCCACTCCTCCATCACCCCCTACTCCTCAACCCCCTCCTATGGCACCACCCCATGCCCACGCAAAAGATGCAACACCTGCCCCTTCACTTCCTCTCTCCTCACCGTCCAAGGACCCAAACACTCCTTTCAAGTGAAGCAGCATTTCACTTGCATTTCCCCCAACTTAGTCTACTGCATTCGTTGCTCCCAATGTGGTCTCCTCTACATTGGAGAGACCAAACGTAAACTGGGCGACCGCTTTGCAGAACACCTGCGGTCTGTCCGCAAGAATGACCCAAACCTCCCTGTCGCTTGCCATTTCAACACTCCACCCTGCTCTCTTGCCCACATGTCTGTCCTTGGCTTGCTGCATTGTTCCAGTGAAGCCCAACGCAAACTGGAGGAACAACACCTCATCTTCCGACTAGGGACTTTACAGCCTTCCGGACTGAATATTGAATTCATCAACTTTAGGTCGTAAGCTCCCTCCCCCATCCCCACCCCCTTTCTGTTTCCCCCTTCCCTTTTTTTTCCAATAAGTTATAAAGATTTTCCTTTTCCCACCTATTTCCATTATATAAAAAAAAACCCACTAGAGCTATACCTTGAGTGCCCTACCACCCATTCTTAATTAGCACATTCGTTTAGATAATATCACCAACTTTAATTTTAACACCTATGTGTTCTATTGTACTATTGTCGTTGACATCTTTTGATGATCTGCTTCTATCACTGCTTGTTTGTCCCTACAACCACACCCCCCCCCCCCCACCTCTTTGTCTCTCTATCTCTCCGCCCCCCACACACACACCTTAAACCAGCTTATATTTCAACTCTTTCTTGGACTCGAACGCAAGTTCTGTCGAAGGGTCATGAGGACTCGAAACGTCAACTCTTTTCTTCTCCGCCGATGCTGCCAGACCTGCTGAGTTTTTCCAGGTAATTCTGTTCACCTGGAAAAATATGATTCGCCGGAGCCTAGGACGCGGTTGGGAACAGAGACCCTGAAGGTCCGCCTACTCAGTTACGTCACGAATAAATCAGCGCATGCGCTCTGCACCCTGCTGAACCAAGATGGCGGCCATTCTCTTGGGCTTGTTTCCTGGTCTCTTACTCGCAGCTGCAAACGCGGGAGCTGCAAGTTCGTATTCGCGGCTTGAGGTATCCACCAGGTGTTTAGAAACCCTCCCCATCGACCTGCCAGCTCCATCGCTCCCTCCGCGTTTCCGCATCCTTACTGGCTTAGGGATACGAGAAACAAGAGGCTCCCCCAGAGGTAACACTGCGCATGTTCCAAACAATGGGCGGTGCCGCGCGTGCTCACTGCTCTCCTGTGGTGGGGATAGCGGACTTTCACCATCGTGGAGGATGCTGGGTAACTTCCCCGCCGTGGAAAGCCCTAATCAGTGAAGAGTGATTTATTTTGTCATAACGTGGAGATTGGGGCGCGGTAGTGTGGAAATCAATAAAATTTATAACCAAGTTATACAGAAACCCAAGTAAAACTCCCCTTCTATCTTCTCTGCTTCAGCCAACAGTTTTTCCATCCACGGGTCTTTTAATGCTCCTGGGTCAGGAATCCAGCTAGAACTAGTTTGTGTACAAGGTGATTGCATGGATCCTGAGCTGTGGAGGGATTTCCAAAAAATAATGGTAATTTTAAAGGCTGAGGGCATCAGAATTTTACTCCTTACTAAAGATGAAGAATGTTCCCTCAACTAATGAAAGAGCAGAAACGTGAAACATTGTCCATCTAAATATTGGAAATAGATTCGAAATGAGGGGGATATCAAACTCCATATCTTTAAAAGACATGGAAAGAGGGAAATTAATGACCTTTCGAGATCTACTCCACTTGCGAGTCAGTCACCAGTCACCAAAACTATTACACTGTCAGAGTTCAGGGGCTCAGAGGGAAAAAAATGGCTGTGAATCTAATTTGGGAAAACAGTTAAAGAAATAGGATTCAATTTATAAACTAAAGTATTGAACTTCAAATAAAAATAATTGTTTGTAATTAATATATTCATGTTTCCCAACACCAGTGGGGAGTAATTTTCTATGATTATGATCCCTCCATTCCAATCCATTCTGTAACATATAAATGGCAAACTATTCTACCCAGAATACTCCATATGGGTGAATTCAGCCTAGCTCCATCAGAAGGGCCGAAATGCACAGGCACGGGATGGCCCCTCCCTTCCCAGAGGAAAGGGATCTGCTGGACACAGCCTCTCCCACCTTACAAATATGTGGGGCTTCTTCATATTGCAACATCCCAGCCAATTGGTGGTTGTGAGGTTGCAGGAGAGTAATGCCTTTATTTTGTAATTCCATAATCCATCTGGCCTATCACATTGGAGATACTACCTTAATTGGATGCTATATTAATAATGTTACTCAGGTATGTGAAATGTGTGGAATTATTGGATCAAATTCTACTAGATTCTCTGTGTACGTAACTATCCAGCAAACCCCTAATATCTATATCAGCACACAGGTAGATCGATTTTTCCACAGGGATGAAAGTGAAAGAATTATCCACTCGAGGATTCTCAGTGTGGACAAGGTGTGATGTGTTTTGAGATGGGATGTCCCAGTTCTGTACCCTGGGATTCTCAGTATGAACAGGTTGGGATGTGCTTTGAGACAGGATATCCCAGTTTTCCATCCCAGGGTTCTCAGTCTGAACAGGGTGGGATGTGTTTGGAGACAGGATGTCCCAGCTCTCCACCCTGGGATGCTCAGTCTGAACAGGGTGGGATGTGTTTGGAGACAGGATGTCCCAGTTTTCCACCCTGGGATTCTCAGTCTGAACAGGGTGGGATGTGTTTGGAGACAGGATGGCCCAGTTTTCCACCCTGGGATTCTCAGTCTGAACAGGGTGGGATGTGTTTGGAGACAGGATGGTCTAAGTTCTCCACCTTTAAAGGGACAAGGAGAGGACCAGATGGGTAGAATGGTGATGCTTTCCGACATCAGTGCAGTACCTGGGATCTAAACTCCCTGAACTCTGCTCATTATTGGCTGGGAGAGTTTGATGGGACAGTGCAGAAAGAGTTTTACTCTCTTATTGAAACCATGCTGTACCTGCTCTGTGGCACTGTTTGATGAGGTACATTATGGAAGTTTTGCTCTGTATCTAGCTTGGGCTGTACTTGCCCTGGGCATGTTTGATGACATGATTTAGAGGGAGCTTTGTTCAGCCTCTAATTCTAACACGTGTTGTACCTACCTTGGGAATATTTAATGGGAAATTGTAGAGGGACCTTTACTCTGCTTCTAATACATGTTGTACCTGCCCTGAGTGAATTCCACATTGGAACAGGCACATTAAATTCTCTGACCATGAGAAATGGTATAAAAGACTAAAGTAGTTAATTCACAATACTATGCTGATGGAGAGAGGCTGTTTAAATATCCTTTGTATGGAAAGAAATGAGACACCAGTGAGTTCATCTGTGACTGCAAGGGTTGGATTCTGCTGTTATTCATCTCATTCAGGCCTGGGCCATGTCAGGGTGCCAGTAAACTTGAATTTCTGTGACTCTTTTAAAATTAATTTTATTGATTTAATTAATTCTTTCATCTTAATGGCATCACAGGAGTCAACTATTATTTACTATTTGTGATTTTCAATGTCGGGGATTTTTCCCAACATTTCCCGCAGAAGTAAATGTGCCCTGTTAACTCTACAGGAGCTCAGTGTGCAGGTGCAGTGCTGGACAGTATCTGAAGCATGCCTAATGTTGCTTTGATCAGAACCATGCAAGTGCTGGATGCGCTCTTCAGGCAGGTGAGTTCATGGCATGCAGAGGATCAAGGCTTCAGGAAAAACCTGGTGAAGGCCATAAGGCCTGAATAAGAACATGCAGGGCCCACGTTTGCCACACTGGGGCTTTTTCCCAGGAACAGGCCTGGGTTAATGGCTGCCATCCTGCTTCAGTAAGTAGCACAGCAAATGCGTTGCCATTTTGGTGAGGGAACAGGGAGTGGATGAGGCTTCAAGGTCCCAGTGACCAGGAGAGAAAGTTATTGAGTCATTGATTTCAGTACCAGTCCACACACAAGTGAGAACTGAACCCAGCCAGAGTAGAAGGAGAAAACTGGGGGTGGAAGAAAGAAATGGTGGAGATGGCACGATGAGTTTGCTTCTCATCACGGGGAGGAAAGCACCAAGACACAAACCCAAGTGAGAGTGTTCCAGTGCACTAGCTGTGGAAAGAGCTTTAACCAGTTACACTGCATGAAAAACATCACACCATTCACAGCAGAGAGAAATCATACACGTGTTTTGTGTGCATGGACCAGGCTTCAACTGATCATCCAACCTAGAGACACATGGACAAGGACACAAGGCAGCATGGAGAAACTATGAAAATGTGAGGAGTGTGGGAAGGAATCCAGTTATCCCAGCTGAATGTCATCAGCAAACTCACAGAGAAGAGAGGCCATTCACCTGCCCCATCTGCTGGAAAGGCTTCACTCAGTCATCGAGCCTGCTGCTACGCCAGCAAGTGCACACAGGTGAGAGGTTATTCACCTGCTGTGTGCAAGGGAAGAGAATCACTCAGTCATTTACCTGTTTCCTGTCTGGAAATAAATTTGCTGATAATGGATCCACTGCTTTTTAGAGATCCTGGGATTCATTTCAAATTGTAACAGGACATTGGCCCCTAACAGGCTAAATGTACTTTGCGTTCTTACACAATTATCTCCAGACCCCTTCAAACAAGATCAGAAAGTAGGAAACGATGTGTTGTTGTTTAACGTTTCTTTCTGTTACACAAGTGGCTACATACTGAGACCATGAGATTACTGGATACTTATGGGAGGACTCATCAGAAGGAGCTGAGAGTGCAATCAGCACATTCGTTCTAATCTGGTTACTCTGGTCAAAGTTGGATCAGGTCAAGAGCCCCAGCCTTTTGTGTATGGAACCATTTTTCTTTTAGTAATGTCTTGCTAACTTGATAATAAATATCAACATGTTCTGTTATAGTTTATTAAAACAGAAAAAAATCAATCCAATTAACTCATCTCGTAAATATTTAGTGAGTCTGTGAGATAATGTCATTCCTTTTCTCATAGTTTGTGCCTGAAAATCGCATCTCTTTCTGAGAGATTTAATGTGCGTAAGTGTCTTTATTATTGAGAAACACTTAATAAGGTTATTCGGATTATTCAGATCTTCCTCACTTGACCTCCCTCCATCTACATTCCGCACCACGAGGCTCAAGAAGATTCTGCCTTTTGTAGCTTCAAAGCTTTTCTCTTGGTCAGTGCAAACATTTCCATTATATTCTTTCTCCTTGTAACCTGTCTTCAAATTCTCTTCATCAATCAGACCATGAACATTAGGGGAATTAGCATACTAGGTAATACCAGGAGGAAATTAGAGGCAGTGATTATCCAGGGATGTTGTCCTGTATTTCAAACTACCTGCCACTGGGACTGATCACCCAGGATAACAATGGGCCACTCAATGTTAATAGTAGGAGGGTGAATTTAACATGTTTAATTCTATCCTGATCGTTTTAAAGTCTGTTTCTCCATGAAGTATGTGTCAATGCATTGATAATATAAAAAGTCTCATTCTACAAACCACATTAATCACTTTATGTTGTTGTGTTGTTGAGTTCCTGAGCATGTCTGGGACTCATTCCTCAGAGCAGGTTCACCATGCATTTCCACATGTTAATTACTTCACATGTAACAAATCATATTTGCACACACACACCAGTATCCCAATATCATGCTATACATGCCATGTGATACAAACCATCTTGACTTTTAGGTAATCTTACTAAATGATCAAGAGATGTCTGACGATCTTGGCTTATCTCCCCACTGCAATGTCTCAGGTCGTGGCCAGACCATTAAATGCAGTTTCCTTGAGAAGTTCAGAGGCAAGGATACTAAAATCTTCAACAAAAGGCTAAAAATTTGCTAGTGTCATCTACACTTCCATTTCTTTCACATAAATGTACATGGATACCAGATTGATCTATTCTATTGAACTATACCCAGGATGACTTATTCCAACTTCCATTTGGTGGTATGATTTTCTCTGTCTTTTATTTTAAGTGGGCCATCCCATCAATTACCATTCTATCTCATTCATGAGCCCTGGAGGAACTTTACTGTCTCTCTTAATATTCACAGAATATTGTGTTTTTACATCAGAGATAGAAATTCTTGCAATCAGCTCAGAACTTACTACCATATCTCCTGCGATCAAGCACTTTGTCTTGAAAGATAGCAAGTGGGATAAATCCAAATCTTTAAAAGGCAAAGTCTTTAGTTCAAACTGTCTCAGTGGGACAGGGGTTAACGTCTTCGCTTGTTTGCAGAAAGTTGGAGCAAACGTTCTCAAATGTGCACAATTGTATCAACTTTATGTAACTTTTCTTTTCAGATCAAAGATGAACCAAACACCTTTTTTGTTTCCTTATTTGACAGATCCTAATTTCTTTTGAAAAAAACTATGAAAGAATGTTCATCAACAAGAGTCTGTTGAAACAACGAATAAACTATTTATTAAACATGAAGAAAATGAACTATATTACACCAGACAAAAAGGTTGGAATGATCTCAATACCAGCTCAAGAAGACAATTCACATTCACACTATTCCTTTACCCCTGAAATATCTTTACAGACACATAAACCAGTGAAGAGTTACCACTACCTTGACACAAAAGCTTCTCACTTGGGACTAGCACAGGTGCAAACAGTTTTCTTCCAGTGAATTCCTGAGCATTCACTCGATGCTTATCACTCAGCTTTTATCTCTCCCTGAGACACTTTGTTCAACTGCAAAGTGAACAAATGAGTTCCCTAAACTCCATCTTCCAGTAGCATCTCTGCTAAACTGATCAATTTACTGAGTTCTATAACTGATTATTCAGTTAACTACTGTCCCCATGAGCTTTATCATTTTTCTTATCAGAGAGCTTAAAATTACTGTCCTCTCTCTCTCTGAGCTCTCAAGGACAGATGCAACCAAAGCAGATTCCATGGATCCCTCAACAACCCACCCAGACATTTGTCACACTGTGAGCCAACCAATCTCACTGAAATGTCGTCTTTCTCATGAGGGTGTCTAGTCTCCACATTTGAAGATCTCACCTTGGAATTTTTTGCAAAGATCACTCCGACTTGGGCAGTTTCAACAATGGCCCACCTCGCAGGGTTTCAATCTCTCCTTCCAAGATTCCTTTCCCCTGAATTCTTGAGTACACTCAAGCATCTCATTCCAAGCACAATTTCAGATCTTTGGCTGTGCCAAGCAGAACACCACTGCTTCAAAGAGGTACCCAATGGCCCACAGCATGGAATCACTGACCTTCAGCTGCCTTCTCAGATCTTCAGGACTTCTCTCAAGTTCACTTCACTACAAATATGCTCACTGCAGCCCCTTATTTAACTCTGAGCCTATTTATCTGCTTTCCTTTATCTCATTTAAGGGGACCTATCCTGTCCCCTTTCTTCATCCCTTACTGGAACTACCTTTTGGGATTTCTCCCTGGTTTGGGAACTTCTCCCTCTCCCCCTCCCCTGTCCTGCTCCCTGGGACACCTACCAGGTAATGGCGCTCCACCTCAGGTCATCTGACATGCATTTCCGAACTGGAGTTCCCGACCTCCGAACCAAAGAAGGTGAGTTGAGGTTTCATCACACGTCTTTCCAAATCACTGTAATATAACTGAAGAAAATCAAAACTAAATAAATTGGCATTGAAGCTTCAACCTTCTTAGGTCAAAAAGAGCCAAAGAGGGTGGAGCTTCCTACAGCTTGTAAGCTCCGGCTCATAACTTCAAGGCTGAAGCTTATCTTTAGGGAATCCAACTTTTCAGTGCCTTTTACAATTCTACAAGTAAATTGAAATTCATGCTAAAAGGTTCAGTAATTATAACGTTTCAATTTTCTCAGCACAGAATCTGGCAGCATTTTAAATCCCAATTGTACGTTCCTCTTCTAGCTGGCGTATGGAGAAGATCATTTCCACTGTAGACCTGCCAGAACAGAAACATCACTGTGCCCCTGGATACACTCAGTCTGCAAAAAGTTAAAGTGTTCAGTCCTGACCATAGTGAAGGTCTTCCCTGTGATGCTAAGGAGTGAGAGGCCCCTGTAGTCATTGCAATCTCCTCTGTCACCCTTGTTTTTGGCTATTGTGATGATTTTTGCATCATGTATGTCCTGTGGAATAGATGCTACTTTCCAGAGAAGGAGACAGTTACAATATCTGGGACTTTCTGTGCCTGAACGGCTTGGTTGGAATTCCATCCTTGCCGGGTGCCATTCTGCTCGCTAAGCAATAATTGACCTGTTCGAGCTGAAATGATGTGGGTTCCTCATCCAACTCAACCATGATGCGTAGCTGCAGGAGAGAATCAAACGGATACTGGGAGCTGTCCATCTCATGGCAGTACAGCTCACAGTAGTGTTCAACCCAGTGGGACATCTGTTTATTTCTGTCGGTGAGTACTTCACCATCCGTCGATTTCGGGGGGGACGGTGGGGGGCAACTTTGGTGATGGTCGGACCAAGTGCCATCTTGATCCCATCATACACAGCACATAGATTTCCGTTGTCACAGGCAGTTTGGATTTCTTGGTGTAGGCTGATCCAGTGTTTATTTACACAGTATCTCCCTGTCTTTTACACAACCATCTTGGCTACTTTCAAGTTGTGCAGTGTTCTAGCTGTTGGGTTTATGTTGTGCATCAGGTAGGCTTTGCTTTTTGCTTCAATGACAAATGTCATTTTTGCTGAGTGGATCTCAAACCAGCCTTTGTTGTGGGTTCCACCTTTACCAAATGTTGCTGCTGCTGTGTCAGAAATGATTGAATCAGCGACTTCCAAGCTTCATCAATATCAATGTTGATTGATTAAGCTTTTATTGATGTGTCTGTAAAATATTTTACTGTTTTGTTTCATGCTCCTTATTAATTTAATTTAATGATCAAGGTGACACTGAAGAATGTGCAAGTCAGTCAGAATTGTCAGCAAGGATTAATCAGCACTTTCTAACTGGAGATGTAAATCAGTGGAACCTTTCAGACTGAATTGTAGAATTTGCACCAAAGACCAATTTAGGATTGAAGAAAAAGTTCAACATTTTATTGTAAACATGTTCCTGAGGGGGGTTCTTGTATTAAGGGGAAAGATCAGAAATGGTCCTTTCAAAAAGGGACACTGCAGCACCTAAAGTTAGTGACATATCCAGAATATTGAACTGCAGCCAGTCATAGGGCTGTAACATCAGCAAAATCAAACCTAATATTGTCAGACTATCAGTCTTGGTCTGATTAACAGCAGCAAAAACAGCAGAGTCCAACCGCTGTAATCACTTGTGAACCCACTCGTGTCTCAGTAGGTGTTGTGACTGAGTGAATCCCGACCCACACAAGGAGCAGGTGAACGGTTTCTCCCCAGTGTGAGTACGTTGGTGTTCACTGAGGTCGGTTGACTGCCTGAAACTCTTTCCGCAGGAAGTACAGCTGAATGGATTCTCCTTCATGTGCATTTGGTGGTGTGACTGGAGAGCAAATACCTGAGTGAATCCTTTCCCACACACGAAACAAATGAATGGTCTCCCACCTGTGTGAATCCGCTGGTGTCCAGTGAAGATGGGTGAAGATTTGAACTTGTGTCCACAGGTCATGTAGCTGAATGGCTTCTTCTCAGTGTGAACTCGCTGGTGTGACCGAAGGCCGGATGACTGAATGAATCCCTTCCCACACACGGAACAGCTGAATGGCTTCTCCCCTGTGTGAATGTGTGAATGGATTTCCAGTCGGGATGAAGAATTGAATCCTTTACTATAGGCCTCACATTTCCACGGTTTCTCCATGGTGCCAGTGTCCTTGTCTCTTCAGGTTCAACAGTCAGTTGAAGCCTTGTCCACACACACAACATGTGTACAGTTTCTCCCCGCTGTGAATGGGGTGGTTTTTTTCAGGCTGTGTAACTGGTTAAAGCTCTTTCCATAGTCAGTTCACTGGAACTCAGGTGTGTGTGTCTCAGTGATTTTCCAGTCACACTGATGTTTGAAACATTTTCCCAAAGACAGAAGAGAGAAACATTTCTCCTCCCACATTGAAAGGCTGATGACATTCAGGTCCTGACAAATCGAGTGACTCTGTCAGATCATGCTGTGATGTTCGTTTTGAGCTTCCTGTATGTAAATCCACCTGTTCTAATACCCTGGAAAAGGAGTTTACAAAATTTATCACTGTAAATAAAAAGAAATTCTGAACAGACAAACTCTGTCTTCTATGGAACATGTTTTCCTCCCTTGCTCCTGCAAAACAGTAAATCCTCATCCACACACTCTCCCTTCTCCCCATGCTGGAGTCCAAACTCCAGAGTGACCAACCATACAGGATTTTACAGAATTGTCCCATATTTGAGAATCAGCTGTCCTGCGCTTCCTGGTGCCGGAATACTGGTTGTCACGTAGATTGGACTTTTCTGGTCACGCCCCATACAGAACTCTTTCCCCTACTGTTTCTGTGCTCCAACAGATCTGGCAGCCAATTCACCCCATTCCCCCTGCCTCACCAGCTCTGGCAGCACCCAACCCAACATCACGCCCCCCCCTCCCCCCCAAAACCTACTCATATGGATTCCCATGGCAGGCTATCGCTTAATTTTCTCCATGATAGAATGTCATCCTGCTAAACCCTTCATTCCATCTCCACCATATCTTTCTTCATACCCAGTTTTATCCCTCTGTCTACTCTGGCTGGGTTCTGTTCTCAAGTCTATGTGTGGAGAGTGAGAATATCATCAATGAATCAATCATTTTCTCTCCTGGTCACTGAGACCCTGAAGCCCCGCCCACTCTCTGTTGCTTCACCAAGAAAGTAAAATGTCCCGGAGCTACAAACACGGGACCTGCAGGTTCTTATTGGGGTTTGGGGCCTCCAGCGGGTGTTTCTGAATCCTCCCCGCCCACCTCCTAGGGTTTCCTTCCTTCCCAGAGATCAGATTCCTCATTGATTTGAGCCCAAAGTGTAACCTCTTATTTATTGTCTCCCCTCCCCCATCCTCTGATGTGAACCATCCTCCACTCGCTGACCCAGGATGGCGGCCGTTAACCTGGGCCTGTTCCCGGGAGGGAGAAGCCCCGCAGCTGCAAACCAGGAGCTGATAATTATTCATAACGGTTACTCCAGCTCACAATGCCCGGGGAGTGATTGACGGGAGGGACGGACCAATAGGAAGCGGGGATGGGGCTGGAGGCCCGAAAAAGAGCGGCTGGTCCTCCAACCAATCGGACTGAATGAAGGGCGGGGCTGAGCCCATAACTCCACGTGCGCCCAGCTCCACACCGTCCCCTTAACTCGGGCCTGATTTGGGGAAATGCCTGAGAAGTTTTTGCCTGTTCAAATACCATACCTGACCTTCGTATTCGGAGCTTGGAACCTACACAAGGTGTTTTTGAAGCCACCCAACCCGCCTTCCGGCTTCTTCCAGAAACAGAAATACCTGGAAAAACTCAGCAGGTCTGGCAGCATCGGTGGAAGAGAAAAGAGTTGACGTTTCAAGTCCTCATGACCCTTCAACAGAACTAAGTAAAAATAGGAAAGGGGTGAAATATAAGCTGGTTTAAGGGGTTGGCGGGGCAGTGGTTTCTGGGACAAGCAGCCAGTAATAGGAGGAGGTAACCAAAAGATGTCACAGACAAAAGGACAAAGAGGTGTTGAAGGTGGTGATATTATCTAAAGGAATGTGCTAATTAAGGGTAGGAAGCAGGACAGACAAGGTACAGATAGCCCTAGTGGGGGTGGGGGAAAACTAAAAGGGCGAAAAGGTAGAGATAATGGGTGGAAATACATTTAAAAATAATGGAAATAGGTGGGAAAAGAAAGATCTATATAAATTATTGGAAAAAACAAAAAGGGATGGAAGAAACAGAAAGGGGGTGGGTATGGAGGAGAGAGTTCAGGATCTAGAGTTGTTGAATTCAATATTCAGTCCGGAAGGCTGTAAAGTGCCTAGTCGGAAGATGAGGTGCTCTTCCTCCAGTTTGCGTTGAGCTTCACTGGAACAATGCAGCAAGCCAAGGACAGACATGTGGGCATGAGAGCAGGATGGAGTGTTGAAATGGCAAGCAACAGGGAGGTCTGGGTAATGCTTCGGTCTGTCCGCAGGTCTGTCCAAGGTTAGGGAGAAGGTTAATGCTGTCATCATTCAGAAAAGCAAATAATATAAAGGAATAACTGATTTCAAAGACAATTTCTTGTAGTGTGTATGGATGAGATATGCTGAATAAGTTTAAAAGGGGTTTTCTATATTAGACAATCACATTCAAATCTAGAACTCACCTGAGTATATGGATTGGTGTTCGGTGGGAAGATCTGGATCAGTGTTTTACTCCAGGAAGCCTTAGAATCAGAGTGACAGTATTTCAGAACTGATTCCTGTGATAGCAGCAATCCCATTGCTAACTGTCAGTATGACCAATGGAAGTATTTAAAGTAGAGACCATAGGGGTGCTTAAGGATGTTGTACACAACGAATTTGTCTGAGGTTATCCTCATCTGAGAATAGCAGTGAGGCAAAAGGAAGGGATCTGGAAAGGAGCAGGCACTTCATGTTGGTCCAGGCGAAGTGGGTCCTGGTTGTGTAGATGTCAGGTTTTACACAGCACATGGTCAGCCTATGGTTTCACCCTAGAATCTCTGAATTGTACCACTCAAATCACTCGATGGGATTCTCAGAGAACCAACATCATCAGCTCAGAGAGGAAGGTATTTTGTTACAGCTAATGAGAAGCAGCACCTACACTCAGAGACCCACACAAAAAGACCCATATGCTCTCAAACACACACTCAAGCACACACATCCCCATGCACACAAACTAACACACACAACCATCCTCCCCCACCACCCACCCACCCCCACACACTCTCACATCGGGTGTACAACACCACTCACCCTGACTAAAACTGGGGATGAAGTATTGATGTCACTAAGGGCCAAAATATGAGATAAATCCAAGTAAATATTACTCTTGAAGATCAAAAATCTGCCTAACTCAGCATTGAATATATTCAATGACCCAGCCTCCACTGCTCACTGGGGAAGAGAATTACAAAGTCTGACAACCCTCTGAGAGAAGAAATTCCTCCTCATCTCCATCTTAAATGGGAGACCCCTTATTTTTAAACTGTACCCCCTAGCTCCAGATTCCCTCGATGGGAAACACCTCCTCAGTATCAATACTGTCAACCCCCTCAGAATCTTTTATGTTTCAATAAGTTCATCTGTCATTCTTCTAAATCCCAACCAATATGGGTGCAACTTGCTCAGCCTTTCCCCATAAGAAAACCTCTTCATCTTAGGATAAAAGCAAAATACTGCAGGCACTGGAAATCTGAAACAAAAATGGAAAATGCTGGAAAAACTCAGCAGGTCTGACAGCATCTGTGGAGAGAGAAATGGAGTTAACGTTTCAAGGGGGCAAAGGAGAGATTGACAAAGATGTCATGGACAAAAGGACAAAGGGAGTGTTAATGGTCTGCCATTATCACATTCTGCTTTCTTACCTTTCCCTTGAATGGATAAAAAAGGCATTTTGCAGGATAATGGCTACCCTAATCAGATCGTTCCTCACTCGATATCGCACAAACTCATGAATGGGCCTAAGGCCACCACTTTCAGTCGTGAAAAGTGCCTGTCTACCCCAGATTACCCCGGAAGGGTAAGGTGTCTCAAAAATTTGATCAACAGGTGAAGCTAGCTGTTTCATGCTGCTACTATGCAGTAGCAATACGAATGGTATTTTCCACTAATAGGATCTTACCATCAAGACAAAAAGACGTCCTGTCCATCACACAAATGAGTAATGTGGTGTATGAATTTCAGTACCAGTGTGATGCCAGGTCTGTAGGCCATATGCCCCAAAAATTAGTGGATCATATCAAACAGAACATTCCTTCGGCTGTTTGCAACAGGCTAAGTAATGATCATACTCAACCAGCCCATGCTTGCAAAACTCAAAACATAGTGTCCAACATTAAATGTAATTCCATAACTCCACAGCACTCGCTAAACAATTCTGATTGTGCTAAAACTTGCACTGACAACCAAGCTAAGGTTATCAGTTGGTC
Organism: Carcharodon carcharias; assembly: GCF_017639515.1. NCBI lineage: Eukaryota > Metazoa > Chordata > Chondrichthyes > Lamniformes > Lamnidae > Carcharodon > Carcharodon carcharias. The sequence goes on from NC_054493.1 coordinate 14,375,455, forward strand.
GCACAGTGTGGCTCACTTACTTGCACTCTATTCACACACAGGGCCCTGTTCTTTGCAAATAGAGCATATCCACGTATTGCACCTTTATCAAGTAAACAAAAGTTCACTCCCCATGGCAATCAGAGTCGACCTTCCTGGTTTGAATTTAAACAAAATTTTGACAGTTAACTGTTCCCTGGTGAATTAACCATGACAATGCCTCTACCAATCAGAGTCCACCTGCCAACCAATGAGCACTCTCTTCTCATGCAGTATAAATTGTTGTTTCCTAGACAGCTGGTATTCTTGCGAATCTGTCTTGATGAGTGCAAGATGAAAAGTTTCAACAGCATGCCTCTTTTGTCAGCAATACTGAAGGTGGTTGGGGTTGCTGCATGTGAAACATCTCAGCCTCAAGGCATATTCTGGAGCATTGGGCATTGTGGTTATGACCTCACCATGATTATCCTGAATGAAGTCCTGTCCAATTATGTAACTGTGAATGGCAGCCTGGGATTGGCCGCTTGTGGTGATGATCAAACTAATGGTAGTGGAGAGGGACGGGACCTCTGCCAGTGAGTTCAGCTGATCAGAGCCCAGGGACACAGTGTGTCAAAGCCTGAAGGAGCTACCTGACTCTGACTGGTCTTTATGCAACTCAGAAATATTTTAACATCCCACCATTTAACTGTTCAAACTGTTTGGAAAAAATCAACCTGCTGGAGTGGCAATATGTTTTAACATTTGTGAATAAATGTATCAGATTTTTGGGGATTTTATTCTTAGTTTCAGACATTGAAGGAAATGTGGCAATAAGAACAACTCTTAATGGGACTGATATCGCTTCAATCCGTGACAGTTAAAGGGGTCATATTTTCCTTATCTTATATGTAACATCAGATCTGGTCAAAATTGTGTTCCAATGTCAGAATCCTGGGGGTCAACTGGCCTGGAGACTTGGTGCCAGTTGGAAAGTGAGAAAGAGGGGTGGGTGGGGGGTGGGGGAGGTGGTGGTGGAAACCAGCGAGTGCAAAGCTGAAGCCAGCCAGAGTCAGTTTCAGGGGAGGAGAGAGGGGAGAGGGGAACCAGTCAGTCATTGTGAATTTAATGGGAAATTAAAAGGGTTTGTGCAGAAATAGCTGGACAATTATTAAAAAATGATTAGAGTCCCAAAAAAAACCTCAGGACATGAGTCAGACTCCACATGATAGATAAACATAGAAGAAAATGTTTACAAAGCTGCTCCGAGAGTTAAAAACCATTGGGATAAACAGGATATATCTGAGCAGAAAAGAAAAGAGGAAGTTAGTTGTGGGGCCGCAGCTAGTTTAACACTAGCTCAGGAAATGGAGTGATACACAGAGCAGCCTCCCATATAATTGATTGATTGAAATGCAACTATGTCCATAACATTGCTTCAACCAATGAGAACCAAATGAAAAGAGGAGATACAGCACGCTAGAATCATAATAATCATAGAATAGTACAGCAGTGAAGGAAGCCATTCAGCCCATTGAGTCTGTGTCGGCTCATTTGAAGAACAATCTAATTCGTCCCAGGAGCCAGCTCTTTCTCTGGATCCCTGCAATTTACTTCTGCTTCACTTTTTCAGGCTATTAATGAATCTGTATCCACGTTCCCTATTAGATCAGACATGTCAAATTCTAAATAAACTGTACTCTTTGTCATGTACTGTCTCTCCTCTTTCTTCCTAGTGAAATATGTCCCCTCATAATTTTCTCATCTCGCACCATTCCACTAGCCTGTCTATTTCCTTGTGAAAAAAGAAAAACTTGCATTGATTTTGTGCCTTTCATAACCACCAGAGTCTCAAAGTGCTTTACAGCCAATGATATAACTTTGAAGTATAGTCACTGTCACAGTGTAGGAAACACAAAACCTATTACTATCTTCCTGACTGTTTACTACACTTCCAAGTTTCATGTTATCAGCAAATTTCAAAATTGTGCATTGTGCCTCAAGCCCAAGTCATTAAAGTACATCAAAAACAGCAGTGATCCTGGAGAACTCCACTATAAAGCTCATCCCAGCCTCAGCCAAACATCCATTCATCTCAACTCTGATTTATATCCATTAGCCAGGGATCACAGCTGTTAGTACCTGCTTTATACCATGGGCTTCAATTTAATTCACCAGTGGTGCTCATAAGTGGTGCTTTACCAATATACAGGTACAAAACATTAACTGCACGGCTCTCAGTAAAAAAAGAAAACTCAATCAGATTACTACACATGATTTGTCTGTAACAAGTCCATAATGTCTCTTCATTATTCGTCCATGCTCGTTCAAGTGTGTATGAAATAATTGGAAGTCCCTTTGGACTGTCTGTTCAATAGTTTGAAGCTGAATAAATATTGGCAACATGGTTATATTTAAACATAAATGAGAATTAACACACTAAATATTTGAACAGCAGCTTACGGAGCACAGATGAGAATAATATGACCCATTATTGTCCTTTAGGTAGTAGCACCAGCTCTATTTCTCACTCCTGCTCACAAACAGGTTGCAATCTATTTAGGTCAGGTTCTCACTGAGAGGAGCAAACAACACTTTGGATTTTCTCATCCCTCTTCACTGATGGCACAGTCCCCATGTGGGTTAATCCTGAGGTGTGTAAGAAATGTGTCCCAGCTACTCTCTTCAATGTTTCAGAGCTCCTAAACACGGAACAGAAGGCTCCTTTGCAACTGGGTTTAGGGTCAGGAAGAACAATGGTGAAAGCTGGAAAAGTACTGTGAAATCAGAGATTAGTGTCAAACTGTGATCTGTTCCCAACTGATAGTGAAACGGCTGGTTTAAATTTCTAAAAAAGAAATGAATGTGGTAATTATTCCAAGACGTATTAAATTCTTTGTCAGCCCTGACAAAGGTTTTCGAAGCCCGCATTAACCCATTTAAAATACACATATTAAATGTATTGTTTCAGATTGCAGGTGGTGCGTTTCAGTGAAATAATGAATCCCACCCTCACACTCTCTTCATTGTGAACACACTGGTGTATCTAGAGGATGGATCAGATAACCAGTCCCATCCATACATGGAGCTGGTGAATAATCTCAGGTCAATGTGAACTCACCTGTGTATCTGAAGGGTGGATCAGACAGTAAATCCCTCCCCAGACATGGAGCAGGTGAAAGGTCTCTTCCCAGTGTGACTGCATCGATGATATTCCATCTAGGATAAATAAGGTCCCTTCCCACAATCCCCACTTTTCCACAGTTTCTCCGTGGTGAGGGTGTCCTTGTGTTTCTCCATGTTGAATGATCAGCTCCTCATCCACACACAGAGCATGTGTGTATCGATTTTCCCTGCTGTCTATCATGAGCAGAAGTGTTCACTCTCTGTATATGAGGGAAGAGAATCACATGTACTTCTCACTTCACTGTCCCCTCAGTGATTTCATACTGGAGAAAGGCTGTTCATCAGCTCCGTGTGCAGGAAAGGATGTACTCATGCATCCCATCACTGAGATGGAGCCATTCTATTGCTTTATCTGATTTGGAGACAGGAAACTCAGACCAAAGATCACATCAAGATCTGACAGAGTCACTCTATTAATCAGGAGCTGAATATCATCGGCCTTTGAATGTGGAAGGAGGAATGTTTGTCTGATTTGTCTGTGGGAAAAGATTTCAAATATCAGTGAGACTGGAAAAGCACCGAGACACATACACCCAAGTGAGAGTGTTCCAGTGAATTGACTGTGGAAAGAGCTCTAACCAGTTACACACCCTGAAAATACATCACACCATTCACAGTGAGGAGAAACTGTACACATGTTTCTGTGTGTGGACAAAGCTTCAATTGATCGTCCAACCTGGAGAGGCACAAGGACACCAGCACCACGGAGAAACCATGGAAATGTGAGGACTGTGGGAAGGGATTCAGATCCAAATTTGTGCTGGAAATCCATCGATGCAGTCACACCAGGGAGAGGCCATTCACCCTGTTCTGCAAGAAAGTAGGGATTCATTCATTCATCCAATCATTTGAGACACCAGCAAATTCATATTTGGGAGAGGCTGTTTACCTGCTCCATTTGTGGCAAGGGATTTAGTCAATCATCCAAACTGCTGGCATACCCGTGAGTTCACACTGGGGAGAGGGGTTCACCTACTATGTGTGTGGAAAAGGATACATTTATTCATCAGCGGGTTCACAAGTGATTACAGGCGTTGGATTCTGCTGTTATTGCTGCTGTTAATCACATCCAGGACTGAACCACGTTCACTCTGACTGTTGGTGTTTGTTTCTGCTGATGTTAATAACCCTTATTTGAAGCCCCCCACCCCCAGCCAGGGTACATTCTGTTACTTCAGTGTTTCCTCCAAGTCATGATCAACACTATTACCAAGGCCAGCTTTTTAATTCAAGGTTGATTAACTGAATTTAAATTCCACAGTGGCTGTGGTGCAATTTGAATCCATGTCCAGAGCCTACAATTTCATAACCTGTCTTTGTGTTTTTGTAGGTTCTCTCAGCCCTTTTTTCCGTTTTAAATCAATTTTACAGGGTATTGGAAGGGGATTTGCAGTCAGAAAATTCAAACAAAGCATCACATCAGCACCTGACGGAGTCACCCAATTTATTGTAACCCTATCGTATTTTGAACATGGAAGGACAAAACACCAGTCACAGCAGAGAGAAACTGTACACGTGCAGTCACAATGGGGAGAAACCATGGAAATGTGGAGACTGCAAGAAGGGATTCAGTTACCCATCTGAGCTGGAAACTCACCGGCGCCGTCACACAGGGGAAAGGTCATTTACCTGTTCCAGGTGCAGGAAGGGATTTACATGGTCATCCAACTTACATAGACACCAGAGAACTCACACTGCGGAGAAACTATACATGTATTCTGTAGGTGGAGGAGGTGTCAGCCAATCATCTAGACAGTCAGAACAGAAATGCAGTCGCAATGGGGAGAAGCCATGGACATGTGGGGACTGTGGGAAGAGATTCAATTACCGAGTTCAGCTGGAAACTCATCGGCGTACACATGCTGGAGAGGGACCATTCAGGTGTTCTCAGTGTGGGACTGGGTTCAAGACATCATCTGATCTCACTGAACACCAGCGAGTTCACACTGGGAAGAGACCATTCACCTGTCCTGAGTGTGGTAAGAGATTCACTCAATCATCCAGCCTGCTGATGCACCAGCGAATTCACACCGGTGAGAGGCCGTTCACCTGCTCCAAGTGTGGAAAGGGATTCACTTGCCTTTTCTGCCTGCAGACACACCAGCAAGTTCACACTGGGGAGAGGCCATTCACCTGCTCCGAATGTGGGAAGGGATTCACTCAGTCATCCAGCCTGCTGACACACCAGCGAGTTCACACTGGGGAGAGGCCATTCACCTGCTCCGAGTGTGGGAAGGGATTCACTCAGTCATCCAGCCTACTGACACACCAGCGAGTTCACACTGGGGAGAGGCCATTCACCTGCTCTGAGTGTGGGAAAGGATTCACTCAATCATCCACCCTGCTGACACATCAGTGAGTTCACACTGAGGAGAGACCTTTTGCGTGTCCAGACTGCAAGAAGTGTTATAAAAGTTCCAGTGAACTGTTGCGCCATCAACGTCTTCACACTGATGAGAAACCCTTCAGGCGCTCTCACTGTGGGACTGGGTTCATACGATCATCTCAACTCACGGTACACCAGCGAATTCACACTGGGGAGAGGCCATTCACCTGCACAGAGTGTGGGAAGGGATTCACTACCTCATTCACACTAGACATCAACGCATTCATGAGTAACTCCAGTGATTGAAATTTGCTGTTAATCATATCCAGGACTGAATGTTTATTGGGGTCTGTTCCTGCTGATGTTAATAAACTTCAGCCCAGTTATAGGGCATAGCATTCTGGATAAAAGTCAAATAAATCAGCTTTGTTTCAACACAATGTATTTGTCTTCTTAATATTTTTGTCACAAGTTAGTTCCTGTTGAAGGGCACACTCCCTTGTCTCCTCCATCCTCACCTCCAACAACAAGAGGCAGTGGAGTAGTGGTAATGTCACTGGACTATTACTCCAGAGGCCCAGGCTCTGGACATGGATTCGAATCCCACCACAGTTGCTGTGGAATTTAAATTCAGTTAATCAATCTTGAATTAAAAAGCTGTCCTTGGTAATAGTGTTAATCATGACTTGGAGGAAGCGCTGAAGTAACAGAATGTACCCTGGCTAGGGGTGGGGAGCTTCAATGCCCCTCACCAAGAGTGGCTCAGGAGGACCACTGCAGACGGAGCTGGCTGAGTCCTAGAGGACATAGCTGCTAGGCATGATCTGCTGCAGGGGGTGAGGGAACCAACAAGAGGCAAAAACTTACTTGACCTCAACCTCACCAATCTACCTGGTACAGATGCATCTGTCCATGACAGTATTGGTAGGACCGACCACTGCACTGTTCTTGTGGAGACAAAGTCCCATCTTCACAGTGAAGATAACCTCCATCGTGTGGCACCACCACTGTGCTAAATGGGATAGATTTCAAACAGATCTAGCAACTCAAAACCAGGCATCCATGAGCAGCAGCAGAATTGTATACAAGCACATGGCCCAGCATATCACCCACTCTATCATTACCAGGGGATCCAACCCTGGCTCAGTGAAGACTGCAGCAGGTTATGGCAGATGTCAACCTGGTGAAGCTACAACACAGGACTACTTGCATTCCAAACAGCGAAAGCAGCATGTGATATACAGAGCTAAATGATCCCATAGCTAGCCGATCAAATCTAAGCTCTGCAGTCCTGCCATATCCAGTTGGAACACTTAAACAACTCATAGGAGGATGCTCCACAAATATCCCTATCCTCAATGATGAGGGGCTGGCACATCAGTGCTACAATCTTCAGCCAGAAGTGCCGAGTGGACGATCCATCTTGGCCTTTTCCTGAGCTCCCAGCATCACAGATGCCAGTTTTCAGCCAATTCCATTCATTCCACGTGACATCAAGAAATGGCTGCAAGCACTGGATACTGCAGTGGGCCCTCACAAAATTCAGGCAATAGACTTGTGTTGCAGAACTAGTCGTGACCCTGGCCAAGCTGTTCCAGTACAGCTACAACACCAACATCTACCTGGCAATGTGGGAAATTGCCCAGGTATGTGCTGTGCACAAAAAGCAGGACAAATCCAATCCAGCCAATTACCGCCCCATCAGCCGACTCTCGATCATCAGCAAATTGATGGAGAGGGTCGTTGACAGTGCTTTCAATGGCATTTAATCAGCAATAACCTGCTCACTGATGCTCAGTTTAGGTTCTGCCATGGTCACTCAGCTACTGACCTTAGTACAGCCTTGGTCCAAACTTGGACAGAAAAGCTGAACTCGAGTGACTGGCCTTGACATCAAGGCAGCATTTGACCAAGTGTGGCATCAAGGAGCCTTAGAAAAACTGGAGTCAATGGGAATCGGGGGAAACTCCCCGCTGGTTGGAGTCATACCTCGCACAAAGGAGCGTGGTTGTTGTTGTGGTTGTTGGAGGTTAGTCATCTCCGCTCCAAGACATCACTGCAGGAGTTCCTCAGGGTAGTGTCCTCAGCCCAACCATCTTCAACTGCTTCATCAATGACATTCCTTCCATCATAAGGTCAGAAGCGGGGATGTTCACTGATGATTGCACAATGTTCAGCACCGCTCGCAACTCCTCAGAGCCACCTGTCACTTAGGGCCATCTGTCACATGTTTCTATGTTGTGCTTTCACAGAGCTTTTACCCTTGTTATGCTATTAACACATTCTGCCACTACCAGCACCTTATTTAGTCATTAGCATTCGCATTAACATCCCCTTTGCATTGTGCCCATGATATCTTTGTCATTCTCTCCTTAGTCCTACCTATCCCTGACATTCTACTTTGCTTCACCTGCTCCACCCCCTCTTAAACAATATAAAACCCATCACATTTCTACTTATCTTTAGCTCTGAAGAAGGATCATACGGACTCAAAACGTTAACTCTGTTTCTATCTCCACAGATGCTGTCAGACCTGCTGAGTTTTTCCAGCATTTTCTGTTTTTACGGCAGGCTTAAGTTTCCAGTCTGAAAATGACTGTGATTATTATGGTACAAGGATTAAAAAGGCTTGTGTGGCATTCCTGAGTCTACCAGCGTGAGGCAATAACAAGTTGCATTTATGTAGTTCCTTTAATACAGTAAAACGTCCAAAGGTGCTTCACAGGTGATCAAAAGCTTGGTGGATGAGTGAGATTTTAAGGAGGAGAGGGTTTTAGGGAGGGAACTCCAAAGCTTGGGCCCTCAGCCACTGAAAGCAGGGCTGACAGGTGGAGAGTGATGAACTTAGGGGATAGGAAGGGTCTGCCCCTTCCTCCTCCTCTCTGCTGTGCAATTATGTACATGATGAAGCACATCACTATTATTCCCCGGCTGCCGAGTTCTGAAGTTCACCTCCAGACCTCCAGACACCTGAAACACATCTTCAACATTGTGATGGTTTGCTTAATGTCACATCTGGTGGTCGTATGACTCTGGCTGTCACGTTCCTGAACCTCATTGCTGCGGTTCCTCACATGAACTGAGTTGGGAGGGGGAGTCCCTGATCTCCGGTGATCCAGGAGATATCCTGGACTGACATTGATGACTTTTGTAAACTCCTTTCACAGGATATTAGGAGAGGATTGACAGACAGGGAACTCGAATCAAAGGTCACATGGAGATCTTACAGAATCAATTGATTTATCAGGACATGAATATTATTGGCCTTTGAATATGGGAGGAGAAATGTTTGTCTGTTCTGCCTGTGGGAGAAGATTTCAAACATCAGTGTGACTGGAAAAGCAGCAAGACACACACACCCGAGTGAGTGTTCCAGTGCACTGACTGTGGAAAGAGCTTTAACCAGTTATACAACCTGAAAAAAAATCACATCATTCACAGTGGGGAGAAACCATAAAGGTGTTCGGTTTGAAGATGATACTTTAACTTATCATTCAACTTAAAGAGACACAAGGACATTCTTTTTCGTAATTCATTCACGGGATTTGGGCATCGCTGGCTGAGCCAGCATTTATTGCCCATCGCTACTTGCCCTTGAGAAGGTGGTGGTGAGCTGTCTTCTTGAACTGCTGCAATCTATGTGGTGTAGGTACACCCACCGTCCTATTAGGAAGGGAGTTCCAGGGTAATGACCCAGCGACAGTGAAGAAACGGCGATATATTTCCAAGTCAGGATGGTGAGTGACTTGAAGGGGAAATTCCAGGTGGTGGTGTTCACATCTAACTGCTGCCCTTGTCCTTCTAGGTAGCAGTGTTCGTGGATTTACAAGGCGCTGTCGAAGGAGACTTGGTGAATTCCTGCAGTGCATCTTGCAGATGGTACATACTGCTGCTACTGTGAGTCAGTGGAGGAGGCAGTGAATGTTTGTGGATGTGGTGCCAATCAAGTGGGCCACTTTGTCCTCAACGGTGTCAAGCTTCTTGAGCATTGTGGGATCAATTTAATTGAGGAGTATTCCATCACACTCCTGACTTGTGCCTTGTAGATAGTGGACAGGCTTTGTGGAATCAGGAGGTGAGTTACTCATCACAGGATTCCTAGCCTCTGACCTGCTCTTGTAGCCACAGTATTTATATGGCTAGTCTGGTTCAGTTTCTGGTCAATAGTAATCCCCAGGATGTTGATAGTGGGGGATTCAGTGATGGGTAATGCCATTGAACATCAAGGGGCAATGGTTTGATTCTCTTTTGTTAGAGATAGTCATTGCCTGACACTTACATGGTGCAAATGTTACTTGCTACTTGTCAGCCAAAGCCTGGATATTGTCCAGGTCTTGCTGCATTCAGACATGGACTACTTCAGTATTTGAGGAGTTGTGAATGGTGCTGAACATTGTGCAATCATCAGCGAACATCCCCACTTCTGACCATATGATGGAAGAGAGGTCATTGAAGGAGCACTGAAGATAATTGGGCCGAGGACACTACCCTGAGGAACTCCTGCAGTGATGTCTTGGAGCTGAGATGACTGACCATATTCCTATGTGTTAGGCATGACTCCAACCAGCGGAGAATTTTTCCCCTGATTCCCGTTGATTCCAGTTTTGCTAGGCCTCCTTGATGCCACATTCAAATGCTGCCTTGACGTCAAGGGTAGTCACTCTCACCTCATTTCACGAGTTCAGCTCTTCTGTTCATGTTTGAACCAAGGCTGTAATGAGGTCAGGAGCTGAGTAGCTCTGGCAGAACCCAAACTGAGCATCAGTGAGCAGGTTATTGCTAAGCAGGTGCCGCTTGATAGCACTGTTGATGACCCCTTCCATTACTTTACTGATGATCAAGAGTAGGCTGATGGGGCGGTAAATAGCTAGGTTGGATTTGTCTTGCTTTTTGTGTACAGGGTACAGCTGGGCAACTTTCCACATAGCCAGGTAGATGCCACTGTTGTAGCTGTACTAGAACAGCTTGGCTTGGGTTGGCAAATTCTGGAGAACAAGTCTTCAGTACTATTGCAGGAATATTGTCAGGGCCCAGAGCCATTACAGTGTCCAGTACTTTCAGCCATTTCTTGATATTACGTGGAGTGAAATGAATTGGCTGAAAGCTGGCATCTGTGATGCTGGGGACCTCCAGAAGAGGCCAAAGTGGATCATCCATCAGGCAATTCTGGCTGAAGATTGTAGCAAATCATTCAGCCTCATCTTTTGCACTGATGTGCTGGGCTCCTCCAACATTGAGGATGGGGACATTTGTGGATCCTCTTCCTCCAGTGAGTTGGTTAATTGTCTACCACCATTCACGACCAGATGTGGCAGGACTACAGGGCTTAGATCTGATCCATTAGTTGTGGGATCATTTAGCCCTGCCGATCAGTTGCTGATTATACTGTTTGGCACGCTAGTAGTCCTGTGTTGTAGCTTCAACAGGTTGACACTTCATTTTTAGGTATGCTTGCTGCTGCTCCTGGCATGCCCCCCTGCACTGTTCATTGAACCGGGGTTGATCCCCTGGCTTGATGGTATGGTAGAGTGGGGGATATGCTGGGCCATGAGGTTACAAATTGTGTTTGAGTACAATTCTGCTGCTGCTGATGCCCAGCCTTGAGTTGCTAGATCTGTTCGAAATCTATCCCATTTAGCACGCTGGTAGTGCCACACAACACAATGGAGGGTATCCTCAATGTGAAGGTTGGACTTTGTCTCCACAATGACTGTGCAGTGGTCACTCCTACCAATACTGTCAAGGACATATGCACCTGTGGCAAGTTGGTGAGGATGAGGTCAAATATGTCTTTCTCTCTTGTCAGTTCCCTCACCACCTGCCGCTGATGCTGTGTAGTAGTTACGTCATTTAGGACTTGGCCATCTCAGTCAGTAGTGGTGCTACCGAGCCACACTTGGTGATGGACATTGAAGTCCCCTACACAGAGTAGATTCTGCGCCCTTGCCACCTCTGTTGGGTCTGTGCTGCTGATGGGACTGGACATACCCAGGGGTGGTGATGGTGGTGTCCAGGACATTATCTGTAAGGTATGATTCCGTGAGGATGACTATGTCAGGCTGTTGCTTGACTAGTCTGTGAGACAGCTCTTCCAATATTGGCACTAGTCCCCAGATGTTAGCAAGGAGGATTTTGCAGGGTTGACAGGGCTGAGACTGCCATTGTCATTTCCGGTGCCAAGGGTACTCCATCCTTTAATGTGACTTTGTAGCGGTTTGTGACAACTGAGTAGCTTGCTAGGCTATTTCAGAGGGCATTTAAGTGTCAACACATTGCTGTGGGTCTGGAGTCATATGTAGACCAGACCAGGTAAGGACGACAGTGAATCATTCGTAAACCAGAAGGGTTTTTACAACAATCGACAATGGTTCCACGGTCATCATTAGACTTTTAATTCCAGATTTTTATTGAATTCAAATGTACCCCCCTCATCCTCCTTGTTCTATCTGCTACCATTGGCATGATTGTTCGCAGCTTCCTACTCTGTCGTTCAGTTCTGTGGGGCTTGATGGTGTAATTCCTGAATTGTCAGCACTCCCGACCCGCTCACAAACTCGAGGACCAGGAAATATTGATATGGTTGAGAAATTTTACTTTACAATTTACCCCCATGCCTCCGTTATTTGGTTTAAGAGCAGGATATGGAGTGGGGCGGTGGTGGATCACAAGGTAGCAGAAAAACCTGTTCCACAATAAAACATTCAGAGCCTCTCCACTCCTGGTCCAGGCTGCAGTCAGCAACATCACCAGAGCCTGACTCTGTCTCCCCTCCACCCTGACTGATTGGCCGGGTGGTTAACAGTGAGGTTGAGTGTCTTGGGCTACAGAAAGATATGGACAGGATGGTCAAATGGGCAGATAAATGGCAGATGGATTTTAACCCTGAATCGTATGAGGTGATACACTTTGGAAAAAGTAATTTGACAAGGAAGTATTCATTGAATGGCATGACACTAGGAAGTTCTGAGGACCAAAGGGAATTTGGCGTGTGTGTCCATAGATCTCTGAAGGCGGAGGAACATGTTAGTGGGGTGGTGTAAAAGGCATTTGGAACACTTGCCTTTATCAAACGAGGCCTAGATTACAAAAGTAGGGCGGTCATATTGGAGTTGTATAGAACTTTGGTGAGGCCACAGCTGGAGTGCTGTGTGCAGTTCTGGTCACCACAATATAGGAAGGATGTGATTGCATTGGAGGGGGTACAGAGGAGATTCACCAGGATGTTGCCTGGGATGAAACATTTAAGTTATGAAGACAGGTTGGATAGACTTGGGTTGTTTTCGCTGGGGAAGAGAAGGCTGAGGGGTGACCTGATCGATGTGTACAAGATTAAGAGGGGCATGGACAGGGTGCATAGGGAGCAGCTGTTCCCCTTAGTTGAAGGGTCAGTCACGAGGAGACATAAGTTCAATGTGAGGGGCAGGAGGTTTCTGGAGGATGTGAGGAAAAACCTTTTTACCCAGAGGGTGGTGACGGTCTGGAATGCACTGCCTGGGAGGATGGTGAATGGCATCTCCCCAGTGTGAATTCTCTGGTGTACAGTGAGTTGAGATGATCACTTGATGTAACTATTTTAACACACTCCCTGCCGGCCTCCCACATTCAACCTCCCTGTAATCTTGAGGTCATCCAAAACTCTGCTTACTCAGGCCAAGTCTTGTTTATCCTTCATCCCTGTGTTCACTGACCTACAAAGGTTCCCGGTTAAGAAGCAGCAATTTTTTTAAATTCTCATCCTTGCTTTCCTCTCTGGCTGCGATCATCCCTATCTCTGGAATCTCTTCCACCCACACGACACTCTCAAACATGTGTTCATCTACCGCCGGCCTCTTGAACATTCCTCATATTAATCACCCCACCATTGGTGCCGCTCTTTCCGTTACCAAGGCCACAAGCTTTGGAAATTCCTCCTCCGTTCACCCCGCTCTGCAGCAGCAGGAGCCCCTCAGCTGTCGCCCTGCTCTTGTAAACGGGGACCGGTAGCTTCTCATTCGGGAGCCTGCAGCTTACACAACATATTTACGAAGCTCTCCCGTCCACCCACCGGATTGTTCGCTCCCTCAGACCCTTCATCCCTCCCTCACCGATTGGGGATCAGAGAAGGAAGCTTCTCTCCATCGATATTGCTCACTCCGCGCATGCTCAAACACTGAGCGACACTGCGCCTGCGCGCTGACCCCTGCTGTGGATAGGGTCATTCTCTAGCGCGGGGAATGCTGGGTAACCCACTCCCTCATTGAAAGTCCAAATTAGGATATCCTGAACAAAAACAGAATTACCTGGAAAAACTCAGCAAGTTTGGCAGCATCGGCGGAGAAGAAAAAAGTTGACGTATCGAGTCCTCATGACCCTTCAACAGAACTGAGTAAAATTAGGAGAGGGGTGAAATATAAGCTCGTTTAAGGGTGGGCGGGTGGGGGAGAGAAGTCGGGTGTGGAAAGCATTGTGGCGTCATCACTACACTGCCGGGCCAATTGGCATCAGCCATGTTTGTGTGACGTCGCACCTAGCTCATATCTGCGGTTAATTGAAAAGAAAAATGACGTCAGTTCTTTTCAGAACAATCAACCAACCTGGTCGCTCATTGGACCATGAAATGCAATGATTCCGAGGGTCCACTATTTAATCTTCTGTTCCATAACAGCGTCAGTTTATGACGTTTGTTATAAATGTAGCATCATGTGCGATGCACTGTCATGACAGAGTAAAGTTTCCTTTAATCCCCAGCTGAGCTGTCCTAGCAGATGATGTAGACCAGGCCGACCAAATCCACAAAGGAAACGCTATCACAACGGTTTTACACTTTGTATTCATTACGAGAAGATTTGTGCACTGAATTCAGAAGTAATGAGTCCACTAACACCTTTAGAGATTTTAAAACTAAGTTAAAACATTTATTGACAAAAGGAATGATTTCAAGCACGTGCATACGATTACAGTTAATTAATACTATAATAAATCCCAAAATCCCTCATTAACCTCACTTCAAACTATACAACCTCTTTAGGACAGCAGTCCAAAATAGCTTTAAAATTTAAATAGCAAGCAAGCAAATTTACCACAGCACCTACTCGACAGTGGAATTCCGAAGGCTATCCTCCACCTTTGGTTACTGGACACAGCAGGCGTCTGCTAAAGTGGCTGGAGGCTTCCCCAAGGTTGTTTTGCATGGTCCTATTAGATCTTACATGGCCCCACAACATAGCTTTCCATTCCTCTTCATATATGTTTCTCTCTCTTTAATCTGTAAATTCCATTGTTCTTTGTGTCTTTGGAAATTTACTTTTCCCATGATACAAAAATTTTTCATGTTGCTAACATGATCAGTACCTTTGGGAAAATCTTGGCCTTTCTTACCTTCCTTCACTTATCCAAAAATGCGAATTTCCTTTACACTATACGTGCTAAGACCTCATCCATGTTTACTCAACAGCATTTAAAATACCTTTTGCCCCTAATTTATTTTGATAATTTGAAGCTTGCAGTCTATCTGGCCCTAATTCAATTAAATCACACAGACAGAACCATACACTCACCACCATAAACCTACTTTACAATAAACCACAATAACTTAATGAAAAGATCTGTTAGTTTCATGGCACGGCTCTGACCTGTGACACTGCTGAACTGTCTGCTCTGTAGGTTTGGTCAAAGGTGGAGCCTTTGAGCGACTCCAGGTGGAATTCTGTCTGTGAAATATCGACTCTAAATGAAAATATTCACGAATATCTCTGGATTGTCATTATGGCAGATTAATATGTTTTTATTGTGTTGATTGCATTATTATTGTAACTGGTTCCCTTTTTGTACCGTTTCTTTATATTGATTCTGAGATTATTTTAATACCAGTTATCTTGATACCAGTTGTGTAACCTCCACAAATTAAATGGAACTTCACACGGTGCAATGGTGTGCTCCAGTTCTCTTAATATATTCAGAGAATGAACTTCTATTCGCAGCTTTGAATCCTATATTTCTCATGAATTGGATGTATGTACGCAGTTGAACTGTTTTTATTCTCATTGTGTTTGAAATTAATTTTTAAACGCCTGTTTGTGTGAGAACATACTGGACAACAGATTGCTGACAAAGTTTGGGGAATATTTTCATCAGACCAAAGCGCACAATCCGGAACTGTGACGGCAATGGAAGTAGGAAGGGAGGAGGGTGAGGAAGAGACTTTTGTCATTGCAGGATGATGTCAAACCACCAAGTTTTCAGTTAATATCGGAACACACTCACCACTTATGCCACAAAGACGAGGTACAGCAAAGGAATCAAAGACTACAGGGATCGGCTGGGAAATTGGTGTTGAGGCCCAGGATCCTCCGTGATCTTATGAAGTAGCTGAGCAAGCTCGAGGGGTCTTTTGGCAGACTCCTGGTCTGATTTCTTATGTTCTCATTTAGTGCCAATACCAGTCATGACGATGACTGGCTATAACCACCGTGGTAGTGTGGCCGAGCGGTTGAAGGCGCTGGACTTAAGTTCCAGTCTCTAACGAGACGTGGGTTCGAATCCCACCACTGCCAGATGATCATTTTGGGGACTTCGTGCAAATCGCTTCCGGCGGAGGGGAGGCTGCTAAAATTTATAGCAGGAACGTAAGCGGTGTCTCCGATTGGTCGTAATCCCGAGGAGAGAAAATGTGAATATAAGTTACAGGGCGACTGGGAAAAGGCCGGCATTGTGAGACTAGTTGAGTTGCTCTTCCAAAGAGCCAACAGGAACATGATGGGCCGAATGACCTCCTTCTCTTCTGTAATCATTCTGTAATTTTATACGACCCCTACTGGTGAGCGCACAGGGTCTGCAGGCGAAAGCGGAGTGGATAAGGTGATGGATTGTCCCACCCAGGGTCCCATCCTGCCGACTACACTTCTCATTCCTGATTTTAACCAGGCGTCGACAGATGTAGGACTGTTCAATGGAATAAAAAACACAGCCAAACACTTTGTTTTTTTCCTATTTCCGTTCATCTACAAGCATTTACGGAATTTGCTGTCGGATTTGTGAAAACAAAACTGAGCCAATTTGGTGATATCTTTGTTTTCTGGGTGTTTGCCTGTCCTTGGGTCTCTGTCACTCTCGGTCTTAAATGTATGTGTGTGTTCCTGTGTGTGTCAATGCGCTTCAGTTCCCCACTTTTACCAATCGAAACTTTATTTATATTAGTTGGATAGCTTCATATTAAAATCGGACAAACAAAAAAGAGCAGCTTTAAAACATGCAAGAGTGGAATTCCGGTTCTATTTGTTTTTGAATGGAGACTGTCCAGCGCCTAAGTGCCCGTATGTTACAAAGTGGGGGATGATTGACATTTACACTGAGCAACAATAGAACAGACAGAAACCGAGTCCTTGTGGTCGAGGAGTTAAGGCAATGGATACACCGGGAGAATGAATTTGTAAATACAAACAGTCCAAACTGAAATCCCGCAGACCTGAGGAACTGTTTCTCCTGCGGTCATACCTCAGAAGGAACAGGAAAATTAAAGTTCAATCCCAAATGTTATAATGACCTGGAAAGGATGAACAGTCTGAAGCTTTTTACTCTAGAAAAGGGAAGGCTGAACGCTGATCTTATAGAAATGGAATGTTTTGTCCCTGTTTTGTCAAGGATTCTACCTGCTGAATCTGATCAAACAAATAATGAAAAGTTTAGAAACATAGAATGAAATGTTTACATTGAGGTATAGATCTTAAGATTACATTTTGTCATTTGCTGGATCGGCATTTTTGTCGAACTGTCTCTCTGTGTCATTAAATTACAACACTGACTACACTTCAAAAGCACTCCATCGGCTGTACAGCACTTTCTGTTGCCCTGAGTTCGTGAAAGGCTCTGTTTAAACGTAAGTATTTTATTCTCTTCTTCTTTTCCATCTTTCAATCTAAGCTATCAATCATATGGAATGGTGAAGTGTATCTGTTCCTTTCGGTGTCGAGCCAACTCTGTCTCTATCTGTCTCCGTATATCTGCTTTAGCCCTCAGTCTCTGTCTCGGTCTCCTTTACAAAGTGTGAAATTCTGAGACAGTTTGAGAGCGTTCATGGGGAGAGTTTGTTTTTCCCCTGGCTGGAGCGTCTAGAACTGGGCTCACATTCTGCGGATACTGTGTCAGCCATTTCGGACTGAGATGAGGAGACATTTCTTCACTCAAAGGGTTGTGAATCTTTGGAGTACTGTAGCCCAGACATCTGCAGATCTTCAGTCGGCGAGTACATTGAAGGTTAAAATGGATAGATTTTTTGATTCTAAGGAAATAAAGGGTCAGCGCGATGGGGTAGAAAATTGGTGTCGAGGCTGGGGGATCCGCTATGATCTAAACAAGCGGCGGAGCAGGTTCGAGGCGCTTGAAGGCCGCTTCCTGTTCTTTTCCTTACTGTCTATATTTCAATGGAAATACCAGGTGAGGTAAAAGGTGCCTATCATGTTATCGTGGCCGAGCGGTCTAAGATGCTGTGTTAAAAGCGCCATTTCGTTGGGGGCGTGGGTTCGAATCCCACAGTTCCAATGAGCTGGTGTTCGCGACGTGTCACTAAATCTTTAGACGGTGAAGTTCGCTGTGTTATATTTTGATGGGAGAGACAATACGAATATGAAATTCTGTGGGGGAAAAGGAGCTTGTGTGAAACCAGCTGATTGGTTCGTCCAGAGAGCTGGCAGGAACATGCCCGGGCGAATGTCTTCCTGCTCTGCTGTAGCCACCTATCATTTTATATGAACGATGCGAGCATACTCGTAGTCGTGGCCGAGTGGTTAAGACGATGGATTCGAAATCCATTGGGGTTCTTCCCACGGAGGTTCGAATCCTACCGACTACGTTGCCTCATAATTCCCGATTTCAACCAGAATAAATTGTGGAAACTAAACTTTCCCGCGTTTCCCTATTTCCGTTCACCTGCCACATGTTAAGGAGTGTGGACAACTCAGAAGATTTTGGGGTTCTGGGAGACGAAAGAGAGGGGCAAGGACGTGGATGGTTTTGAAAACAAGCAGAATTTTAAGCTAAAGATAGCACTTGACCAAGTGCCAATGTAGGTCAGAAAGCACAGGGGTGATAGGAGAATGGGACTTGCTGCGAGTTCAGACACGGGCAGCAGAGTTTTGAATGACCTGAAGTTTACAGAGGGTAGAATGTCCACTCACATTCCAGAACTCACATCCCGGTGGATCAGCGCTGCCCTGTTTCCAAGATCAATACTGACCCTTTATCAGGTGCCATTCTCAAAACTATACACAGTGCTCCAGTAAAAGCAGCCCCATTCCCACCCATATTCTGCCTTGTACCAGCATTGTTGTAACCAGTGTTTTGCAACCGATCACAGCCTTTCGCTTTTATTCTTTTACCTTCCAGCCCGACATCTACATTTTTCTCGACCTGTTGCACAAGTGACGTTTTCATTTCTGATGCGGAGCTTCAGTTCCAACTCCACTGATTCGAGCAGAGCTATAACGCATTTTCTGTTTTCAATCAGTAACTTTAAAAAGTCGTTTTAACAAGAGAATTAAGGGGCCAGCTTCTGTCCGGAATGCAAACCCAGGCCGCAGCGATGAGATCGCCGAATCCTAACCACCGGACTACCAAGGAAGCTGTTTGCTGCGCTTGCATCTTGGGATATCCACGCGGCTTTTGCCATTTTCTTCATTCTGGACCATTTTCACGAGGGCGAAGTTTCTCCGACAAAATGTCATGTTGAGATAGAACACAAATTATTTCTTCAGCCAATGAAAACCAATGATGCTATTGGCCGGAACATGAAATCGACAGTGTGGTGAAATAGTACCAAAGCTGTGAATTGCAAAATTCAATTTCCAAAACCCACCAATCTCATCACTGCGACTCCTGTGAAACTGACAATGCAACGCACGGCAGATTCATCACTAAAAGCAACTGATGGACATCAAATTCTTTACTTTCACGTCACATTTTTTAACTCGTATTCTCCATCTCAGACATTTCCAGCTCAAAAAGATACAAAAGGAATCTTTCCAACCTGCTTTTTCTCTCTGAACCATTTTAATACGAAGCCACAAAACTAAAGTGAATGTAGTTGTAAAGCGTAAAGTGAATGCGATGGTAAAAATTCGTTCACCTGCTTGTGGAACTGAGCCGCATTGATACATTCCGGATCCTAACCACTCGCTGTGCAACATAAATCTGTACGCTTTATTTCCTGTTGCCTCTCTTCTCCGACCAAAATGAATCACTTCACACTTCCTTACATTAAATTTCAGTTGCCACTTGTCCGTCCAAATGGATACGTTGAAGAGCCCGAAAGGGGAACCGACTCAGACTGGAAATGGAAGCGTGAGAATGAAAGAAGAGAAGTGACGGGTTTTGTAGATCCCGGAGGAAAGAGACTCCAGGATCAAAATAAATCAAAATATTGCAGATGCAGCAAATCTGAAACAAAAACAGAAAATGCTGGAAAAACTCAGCCGATCTGGCAGCAGCTGTGGAGAAAGAAACAGAGTTAACGTTTCGAGTCCGTATGAAGAAGAATCATTGGCACTGATTGGAATGCTAAATGCAAAAAGTTGCCACAGACACGATGGGCCGAATTGTCTCCTCGTGTGCTGTACCATTTTATGGCGACATTGTTAAATCAGTCTGTCTCCAGCATTCCGAATGATAGCAGCTGAATTCCATTTCTTCAAAACAAAAACCCAAAGTGCTGCTGCATGGCCGCACAGGTTACCGTTTCAGCCAAACCCATTGAGGATTCGGCAGTGCAGTGTTTCTCTAGCGTCGTGGCCCTAACACGCAAATAGTTTCCCGGTTCGAAACATGGGAAAATATTACCAAAATCCGCTCGTTTTAGTGCACTTGCGAATTACGGCCACGTGACAATTTGTCTTCTCGAAATACTAAAGAACATCCCACAATAAAACAAAAGTGACATTTTATCGCACCCGATGCACTGTCACTCGTCAGACATATTAACATATTAACAGTTCGTTCAGTTAACATAGTAAACCTGTTTATTGCTGTAGGTTAACATACTTACTCGTCGTCTCAAAGATGAATAACAGTGATGTGTGCTCCTAAAGACAGACGAAAGCGATACTGTAATTGAAACAGGAAATAGCAGACACGCTACATCATCACTTTGTATCGGTCTTCAGCAGAGGAAGAGGAAAAACTGCCAGGGTGCGATAAAATGCTTGTTGAAACAGAGGCTCAGGGCAGGCATGGTGAAATCCCTCCTTTCTTATTCAGTCTGGAAAGAAGAGACATGAACGGGATTTAGGCGCCAGAATGTAAAAGATGCCACGAGATGAGCCTATCTGAAAGAAGACCAGGGGAGTTCTCCCCGCTTCCTGGTCAATGTTAATCCCTCAATCAACGTCACAAAGACACATTATCTGCTCATTATGACGTTGCTGTTTGTGGGAGTTTGCTGAGCGGTGATTGGCTGCCATGTTTCCGACATTACAACAATGACGACATTTCGCAATGTCCTTCATTGACTGGAGAGCGATTTGAGATGTCCGCTGGTTGGGAAAGGTGCTATATAAATACAAGCCTGTCTTTATTTAATTATCATAAACCCCAGTCCTCTGGTGACTGACCCTCGAGAGTGGAAACAGTTTCTCCCTAACTGCTCTATCAAACCGCCCGCCGCCGATCCCTTCCTCAGCCCAATAATTTTAAACAACACATTGAAAACTCAGTTTAACCTACTTTGCTCTAAAGAAAACGATTCCGGCCTTTATAGAAAACAAAAACAGAATTACCTGGAAAAACTCAGCAGGTCTGGCAGCATCGGCGGAGAAGAAAAGAGTTGACGTTTCGAGTCCTCATGACCCTTCGACAGAACATGAGGACTCGAAACGTCAACTCTTTTCTTCTCCGCCGATGCTGCCAGACCTGCTGAGTTTTTCCAGGTAATTCTGTTTTTGTTTTGGATTTCCAGCATCCGCAGTTTTTTTGTTTTTACCTCCGGCCTTTATAGTCTCTCCACAAAACTGAATGTGTTCACTCCTGAACATGGTGCAAGGCGGAACATTGTGACGAGATTTTGGAAAAATGTTGTTAGTTGGCAGATGGAAAAATGGAGGAGGAACCAAAACAGGGAACCCAGTCTCCAATTCTGTGAATATTTACAAACTCTTTGGGAAACGGAATCAGGGGAGAATGAAGGGTGAGCTGTCCGACTGACCAGGGCCTATCCGGAATGTTAAGCCATGCTGTCATGCAGCAGCACTCTGGATCCCTGTTTCGGTGAAATGGAATTCAGCTGATATTATCAGCAATGCTGCAGGCAGACTCATATAACATAAAACGGCAAAGCACCATGTGTCCATTCAATGGCATAAGGGGCCCTTCCATAATCCTGTCTCGATCATCTTTTTTAAGAGCAAATGAATTAATCTCAGTTTCCTTCCCTCTTTTAGTAAACCTGTATTTATTCTGAATATCAATTAATTGCACAATTCCCTTATGAAAAAGGAGATTCTGTAGATTCCATGCCTAGTTTACCTTAATTAACACTATTCCCCTCATCCAATGCCATGAAGATTTAGACTAGTGCTTCTTACATAGCTGTGCATATGAACATTATTTACTTTTTCTATTGATTTCATATCGAATTGATAAAAGTGCTTATTTTTCTGATCAAACGTCTCATTGTTTCTGAGCTGATTTACACAATCTAATTTCATTTGCTCCACAAACCGCTAATCGAGGGTGTTATATCACAGAGGGAAATCATTGTTACAGTTCAACAGAGCCCTGCCAAGATCAAAGGCTGGCATAGTTTGTTTCGTTCATTTGGTTTAAAATGCATTTGTTCTGGGACGGTAATCTTACAGAGTACATATTTGTTTAGGAAAAAGTGTTGATCTACCGGAATGTTTGGAGGATTCCAGTGGTTAGACTGAGAGGTCATGTCACTTGTTACAGGAAGACAACTCTTGGTTTCCACCTGGTGATTGTTTTGAGTTTCATAACGCAGAAGGCTCGGTCCAGCAAATGTCTCAGGCAGCAATGCTTTCTGCTCAATCATTCGGAACAGCCTTCTCCTCAGCAGGAGAAATTAAACAAACTTTTCTCAGCAATGTTTTTACCTTATTCAGCATTCAGTATTAATGTATTCGACATTGATGCCCTTGGTTGACTTGAGGCTCTCTGAAATAGACAATATCGAATGCAAACTTGACTGGCAAACATAAGAATGTAAGTCAAAAACAGAATTACCTGGAAAAACTCAGCAGGTCTGGCAGCATCGGCGGAGAAGAAAAGAGCCGATGCTGCCAGACCTGCTGAGTTTTTCCAGGTAATTCTGTTTTTGTTTTGGATTTCCAGCATCCGCAGTTTTTTTGTTTTTATAAGAATGTAAGTCACCAGGTAATGCATTTGATATGGGTGTGATTTGAGATGTAGCATAATAGTCAGTATTTCAACAAAATCAAAGAATTTTACAGGGAACAGGCTTGAGAATGATGCGTTAATTAGATTTGATCCCTTTTCGTCTGTCTTTATGAGCCCACATTACACTGAGACACCTTTGAAATGGTGAGTAACTTTCTGAAGCTGCATCGAAAGACCCATTGATTTCTCTTGTTGACTAAACGAACTGCTGGTATGTGAGCGCAGTGAAATACGAACATCTATTCACTAAAGTGGGTCATGGAATCTCAGCAGGTGCTGATTTTGCTGCATTCATTTTGTGACCTCGGTGAGAGCAAATGCAATATTGCCTACAAAATAGGAGAGTCAGATAAGCTTCAACAACGCAAATTATCCTCACTATTTAATGAGTAAGTTTACATAATGTTTCTGCCCGGTTTCGAACCGGGGACCTTTCGCGTGTGAGGCGAACGTGATAACCACTACACTACAGAAACTGCCGCGGACGAAATGACCTTGTCCGGAATGCTAAACTGCGCTGTAACACAGCAGCAGTTTGGACCTCTATTACGGAGAAATGGAATACAGCTGCTGTTCTCAGGAACGCTGCAGCGAGACTGATATAACAATGTAATCATAAAATCACCTAGAACCATGTATCCTAACAATGGCAAAAGAGGCCCTTTCAACATCCGATCTCAGGCCCCTTTTTAAATGAGAAAACTAATTCATCACAATTTGCTTCTCTCTCTTAATCATCCATTTCTTCTCCCTTTCATTAAATTACTCAATTCTCTTTCGAAAAAGTCGTTTCTGCAGCATCCATGCCGTTTGCCTTAATTCACAAGGTTCACATGACGATTTGGACTTGGGTTCCTAACAAACTTTACCAGATGAACATGATGTAATTATGCAATTGATCTCATATCGAATTTGCGAAAGTTTTATTTTTTCAACCTTACTATTTTTACAATCTTCTTACTTTTGGTCCACAGCCCTTCAATCGAGGGTGCGATAACCATCCCCACCCCCTTTCTGTTTCCCCCTTCCTTTTTTTTCCAATAAATTATATAGATTTTTCTTTTCCCACCTATTTCCATTATTTTTAAATATTTTAAAATCTTTTATGCTCCCTCCACCCCCACTAGAGCTATACCTTGAGTGCCCTACCATCCATTCTTAATTAGCACATTCGTTTAGATAATATCACCAACTTTAACACCTATGTGTTCTTTTGTTCTATTGTTGTTAACATCTTTTGATGATTTGCTTCTATCACTGCTTGTTTGTCCCTACAACCACACCCCCCCACACCCCCACCCCCCGCTTTCTCTCTCTCTCCCCGCCCGCCCACCCACCCTTAAACCAGCTTATATTTCAACTCGAACTCAAATTCTGTCGAAGGGTCATGAGGACTCGAAACGTCAACTCTTTTCTTCTCCGCCGATGCTATCAGACCTGCTGAGTTTTTCCAGGTAATTCTGTTTTTGTTACAGAGGATGTTTGTTCCGGAGTTTAACAGAGCCCTGCCAAGATCACGTGCTTCAATTGTTCCTTTACTTTATTTGGTTTGAAATAATTTTGTTCTTGGACCGGAATCTTACGGAGGATAAATATTTGCGTAACAAACAGGGCACTGCTGAGCTACCAGAATGTTTGGAGGTTTCCAACGGTTGGACTGAGGGTCCATGTCACTTGTTGCAGGAAGACAGCTGTTGGTGCCTCAGCTTGTTTTGAATTTCAAAATGTCGACGTGTCCGACTAGCAAATGACTGAGGGTACAATGCTTTCTGCTCAATCGTTGGGAACATCCTTCTCATCCTTGGAAGACGAAATTAAAGAAACTCAGTATTTGTTCCGTTATTCTATATTTAATATTCATATTTTATCTGTTATTGATGCCTTCGTTTGAATTGAGACTCTCTGAAATATACACCAACTTCGAATTTTAAACATGACTAATAGACGAAAGAATGTCAGTCAACAGATAATGCAAACCTCGTGGTGCTCATTTGAAATTGAATGCAGTTAGCTGTTAAACAAAATGCAAGAATTTTACTGGGAACAGGCTTGAGAATGATGCGTTAATTAGGTCTGATCACTTTGTCTTTGTGAGCATATGTTACAATTAGATACCTTTGACATGGTGAGTAACTGTGTTAACTGCATCAAAAGACGATTTTGCTGCAGATAAAAGCAAAAAACTGCGGATGCTGGAAATCCAAAACAAAAATAAAAATACCTGGAAAAACTCAGGAGGTCTGGCAGCATCTGCGGAGAGGAAGACAGTTAACGTTTCGACTCCGTATGACTCTTAAACAGAAATAAGTAAAAATAGAAAAGAGGAGAAATATAAAATCTTATATACCTTCTACCTCTTTTCTATCTATTAACTGTGTTTCTCTCTGCAGATGCTGCGAGACTTGCTGAGTTTTTCCAGGTATTCTGATTTTGCTGCACGCATTTAATGACCTCGATGAGAGCAAATGCATCCTGCCTCTGCCTACAATATGGGAGATTCACGTAAGCTTCAATTATGCAAATTATCCTCACTATTTAATGAGTAAGTTTTCATAATGTTTCTGCCCGGTTTCGAACCGGGGACCTTTCGCGTGTTAGGGGAATGTGATAACCACTACACTACAGAAACTGATATATTAATGAGCCTCTTTGGAATGCTAAACTGCGCTGTAACGCTGCAGCAATCTAAATCCCTGTTGCAGAGAAATGGAATGCAGCTGCTATTCTCAGGAACGCTGCAGCGAGACTGATGTAACAATGGAATCATAAAATGGCCTAGCACCGTGCATCCATGCAAAGGCATAAGAGGCCCTTCTATCATCCGATCCGAGGCCCCTTTTTAAACGAGCACACTAATTAATCGCAATTTGCTTCTCTCTTAATGAATCAGTTTTTTTCCTCCCTTTCATTAAATTGCTCAATTCCCTTTTGAAAAAGTCGTTTCTGCAGAATCCATGCCCAGTTTGCCTTAATTCACAAGGTTCACATGATGATTTAGACTTGGGTTCCGAATATACTTCGCCTGATGAACATGATGTAATTATGCAATTGATCTAATCGAATTTGCGAAAGTGTTATTTTTTCAACCTTACTATTTTTACAATCTTCTTACTTTTGGTCCACAGCCCTTCAATCGAGGGTGCAATATTACAGAGGAAATTCTTTGTTCCGGAGTTTAACAGGGCCCTGCCAAGATCGCGGGCTTCAATTGTTCGTTTACTTCATTTGGTTTGAAATAATTTTGTTCCTGGACCAGAATCTAGCAGAGGATAAATATTTGCGTAACAAACAGGGCAGTGCTGAGCTACCAGAATATTTGGAGGTTTCCAATGATTGGACTGAGGGTCCATGTCACTTGTTGCAGGAAGACAGCTGTTGGTGCCTCAGCAAAAACAGAATTACCTGGAAAAACTCAGCAGGTCTGGCAGCATCGGCGGAGAAGAAAAGAGTTGACGTTTCGAGTCCTCATGACCCTTCGACAGAACTGTCGAAGGGTCATGAGGACTCGAAACGTCAACTCTTTTCTTCTCCGCCGATGCTGCCAGACCTGCTGAGTTTTTCCAGGTAATTCTGTTTTTGTTTTGGATTTCCAGCATCCGCAGTTTTTTTTGTTTTTATGTTGGTGCCTCAGCTTGTTTTGAATTTCAAAATGTAGACGCGTCCGACTAGCAAATGACTCCGGGTGCAATGCTTTCTGCTCAATCATTGGGAACATCCTTCTTATCCTTGGCAGACGAAATTAAATAAACTTCACTCCGTATTTGTTCCGTTATTCTATATTTAATATTAATATTTTATCTGTGATTGCTGCCTTCATTTGAATTGAGACTCTCTGAAAGATACACCAAACTCAAATTGCAAACATGACTGATAGACAAAAGAATGCCAGTCAGCAGGTAATACAAACCTTGTGGTGCTCATTTGAAATTGAGCACACTTAGCTTTTAAACAAAATGCAAGAATTTTGCTGGGAGCAGTTTTGAGAATGATGCATTCATTATATTTCATCCCTCTTTGCTCCAGGTGAGAAGCCTTCTGGCGCCTTAATCGCAACCATGTAGAATACAGGAGGGAAGCCAGGAAGGAACCAGAAAGGGTCTGCACTGCGCCTCGGTTTCCAAGACTCCCTGGGTCGTTTTTCCTGATATTCTGTTCTGAAGACCGATTATTTAAATGAGAGATTCTGTACCAGCTCTGTCATTTCCACTGGTTCAATTGCAGCATCGTTTGCGCCTGTCTTTATGAGCGCCCTTTACTATAAGACATCTTAGAGATGGTGGGTAACGATGTAAATCTGCACCGAAAACCTACTAAATTCTGTTGCTGACCGGACGAACTGCTAAAATGTGTGTCGAGTCAAAAAACGAATATCTGTTTCTACTCAGTGTGTCATGAAATTTCAGCGTTTCTGATTTTGCTGCATTCATTTTAAGGCCCAGGTAAGAGCAAAAGCACCATGCCTGTAGCATGCGAGATTCAGGTAACATTAATCAACAGACCTGAATTGTGCAAATTTCCCCCCTCACAAAATTAGCGAGTTTGGATAATGTTTCCATGCGGTTTCAAACCAGGGCCCTTTTGCGCGTGAGGCAAACGTAATAATCACTACACTACAGAAACATTGAATGGCTTTGGTGGCAGTGAGCCTATCCGGAATGTTAAACTGTGCTGTCAAGCAGCAGCTCTCTGGCTGGTTGGGAGGAATGGAATTCAGCTGCTATAATTTGGAATGCAGGAGACAGATTCATATGACAATGTCATCATAAAATGGCATAACACCACGTATCCATACCACGGCCCTTCCATCATCCTGTCTCTGTCAGCTTTTTTAAAAGAGCCAACGATTAATCCCAGTTTCCTTCTCTCTATTAGTGAACTTATTATTTTTCTGCATATCAATTAATTGCATCATTCCTTTTGAAAAAGGAGTTTCTGCAGATTCCATGCCGAGTTTGCCTGAATTAACAACGTTTCCCTCACCCAATGCCATGAAGGTTTAGACTTGTGTTCCTTACATAGCTATGCATATGAACCTTATTTACTTAACTCTTGATTTCATATCGAATTGATGAAAGTCCTTATTTTTCTGATTGAACATCTCATTATTTCTGAGTTATTTACACAATCTGATTACATTTGCTCCACAACTCGTTAATCGAGGTTATTATATCACAGAGGAAAATGATTGCTACTGTTAAACAGAGCCCTGCCAGGATCACATGCTGAAATAGGTCGTTTTGTTCAGTTGGTCTAATATAATTTTGTTCTGGGAATGTAATTTTACAGAATATATATTTCTTTAGGAAACAGGATAGTGCTGATCTACCAGAATGTTTGGAGGAGTCAATGGTTAGACTGAGAGGTCATGTCACTCGTTACAGGAAGACAACTCTTGGTTTTCACCACGTGCCTCAGTTTGTTTTGAATTTCAGAATGCAGAAGGCTCGGTCCAGCAAATGTCTCAGGCAGCAATGCTTTCTGCTCAATCATTATTAACACCCTTCTCCTCCTCAGAAGACGAAATTCAACAAACTTTACTCTGCATTTATTTTACGTTATTGAACATTCAGTATTAATATATTTCTATTCGATATTGATACCCTCGGTTGACTTGAGACTTTGAAATATACAACAACATCGAATTGCAAACATGACTGGCAAACAAAAGAATGCCAGTCACCTGGTAATGCATTTGATATGGGTCTAATATGAGATTTAGCACAACAGTCAGCATTTCAACAAAATCATCAAATAATTTTACAGGTTTGAGAATGACGCATTAATTATATTTGTTCCCCCTGTGAGCACACATTACTATGAAACATCTTTCACATGGTGAGTAACTGTTAATCTGCATCAAAAGACCCATTAATTTCTGTTGACTGAACAAACTGCTAATATGTGAGCGCAGTGAAATACGAACATCTATTTCCACTCAAGTGTATCACATTGCTGCATTCATGTTATGACCTCAATGAGAGCAAATGCAATATGCCTGCAACATAGGAATTCAGGTAAGTTTCAACGATGCAAATTATCCTCATTATTTAGTGAGGAAGTTTTAACAATGTTTTTATGTGGTTTCGGACCAGGGACTTTTTGCATGTTAGGTGAATGTGATAATCACTACACTACAGAAACTTCCATGGCTGCAGTGAGCCTGTCTGGAAACTGCGCTCTAATGCAACAGCAATCTGGTTGGCTGTTTTGGAGAAATGGAATTCATCTGCTCTTATGGGAACGCTTCAGCGAGGCTGATATAACAATGTAATCATAAAATGGCCTAGCACCATGTATCCATGCAATGGCAAAAGAGGCCCTTCCACCATCCGATCTCAGGCCCCTTTTTAAACGAGGAAACTAATTCATTACAATTTGCTTCTCTCTCTTAATAAACCAGTTTTTTTTTTCTTCCCTTTCATTAAATTGCTGAATTCCCTTTTGAAAAATTAGTGTCTGCAGAATCCATGCCTAGTTTCCCTTAATTCACAAGGTTCAAATGACGATTTGGACTAATGTACTTTACCATATGAACATGATGTAATTATGCAAATTGATCTCATATTGAATATACAAAAGTGTTCTTTTTTCTGATCAAACATCTCATTATATCCGTGTTGATATATACAATCTTACTACTTTTGCACCACAACCCTTCAACCAAGAGTGCTCTATTACAGAGGAAAATGTTTGTTAAGGAGTTTAACAGAGTCCTGCCAAGATTACATGCTTCAATAGTTCATTTACTTCATTTTGTTCCTGGACCCGAATCTTACAGAGGATAAATATTTGCGTAGCAAACAAGGCAGTGCTGAGCTACCAGAATGTTTGGAGGTTTCCAATGATTGGACTGATCAGGGAAGCTGACAAGCAAGCCTTCAAATCACTGATGATCATCTCTTTACCCGTTACTGCCCTTCAGTTCACTTACATTGCTGACAGGTTTCTCACACAAAATGGTTTGTTTAACCTTTGGTCACCAGCCATCGAGCCCAGGCAGTGATTGTGAAAGCAATGGCTCCAAACCACCCGGGGTCCACCATCGCCAGCTCCATGCTGCCCTGTCCACTATTCTTGTGTCAGTTAATCCATCCTGCCTCGCTCTCTATCACAGATCTTCCCTTTTGTTCTTTTTACAGAGTGACTCCTGACTTTTCAATCAGGAAAAGCTGAAAATAGCAGGCGGAGAGAGAAACAGAGTTAATGGTTTTTTTCTTATTCGTTCATGGGATGTGGGTGCTGCTGGCTAAGCCAGCATTTATTGCCCATCCTTAAATTGCCCATTCTTTCAGTGGGCAGTTAAGAGTCAGCCATATGTAGGCTAGTCCAGGTAAAGACAGCAGATTTCCTTCCCTAAAGGATATTAGTGAACCAGATTGGGTTTTGTAGACTTTTAATTCTAGGTTTTTGTTGAATTAAAATTTCACCATCTCCTATGGTTGGACCACCAGAGCGTTAACCTAGGTCTCTGGAATACCAGTCCAGTGAAAATACCACCATACTACATCAAAACTGGTAATGCTAGAGATGTTACAGGTTTGAAACAGATACAGAGGAGAGGAGAAATGTCTGTGATAGGTTGGGAGGGGCAGGGAAGATGGAGGGGGCAGCGGACTGGTATTGTCACTGGACTAGTACTCCAAAGCCCAGGGTAGTGTTTGGATCCCACCATGGCAATTGGTGAAATTTGAATTAAAAGTATAAATGATGAAACCATTAATTTTCATTAAAAACCCATCCAATTCACGAATGTCCTTTAGGAAATCTGCTGTCCTTACCTGGTCTGGCCTACGTGTGAATCTAGATGCACAATAATGTGGTTGACTCTGAAATGGCTGAGCAAGCCACTCGGTTCTCAAGAGCAATTAGGAATGGCCAATATAATGTCGGCCCAGCCAGTACTGCCTACATCCCATGAATGAATGAAAAAAGTACAAAAGGGATGATGATGCCATTCTGTATCAATCAGTTCTTTCTGCTCTCAGTTCTGCCCCACACTGAAAACTCTCAATCCTTCCCCTCCATTACCTGGGACAAATATTTCATTGAACAAGCCACACAAGTCACACAAGAAAAGAAATCTTCACTGTGACTTGGATAATTTCAGGTGCAGTTCCTTAATTTCCCTCCTGTAATCTTATGAATTAGACCATTCTCAACTGGATCCCATCAGATGTGGACCCGATGCTATCAGCCCTCCACGAACTGACTATTCTAATTCTGTGACTCTGAGCAGTTCTGTTGGTGCAGAGGCTTGAGTGGAACTTGCCACTTTTAAACTGTCATAAGAACATAAGAAAGAGGAACAAGAGTATACCATTCAGCCCCTTGAGCCTGCTCCGCCATTCATTAAGATCATGGCTGATCTTGTGTTTCGATTTCCACATTCCCATCTAACCCCGATAGCCTTTGATTCCTTTGCCTAACAAGAATCTATCTACCTCTGCCTTAAAAATATTCAATCGTCATTCATTGCATATCAGACTTTTAGAAGTGAAACAAAGTGGTACATTATTTTCCAACTTTTGATTATTTAAATGATATAGCTGCACATCTAATAGTTCTTATCCAAAATCAAATTCTACTCTACCTAGACAAACTATCCTGGAAGCACAATTAAACTACTAGTTCTAAAATGCTCAGGTTCTTTCTGCAATACTAAAAGGGCAGATTCTTTTATACATAGTGCTTTTATACAAACTGCTCTCCCACTCTTTCAGTGAAGAAAGCTGCAGTTTTCACTCTTAACTCAACAACTGTGATGTTAACAAAGCGGGATGGAGATAGACTCTTTTTAAATGCGGTGACAGTACTGGAGGAACGGAGAGCTGGGGTTCACTCTGGAAAACAGCAACAATGTTTAAAGTTAATAATCTGAATCTGTGCTTGGTGTATTAGGAGGTTTGATGCATATTGGAGTATCTTGCATCCCAGGGATGGGCAGTAACCTGCTGATTGAAGTTGCTGTCACTGTTTTCTGTCCGCATTGGGTGTTCGGAGAGGGTGGGGAAAAATCCTACTGCTTTTCCCTGTCTCACTTACTACGGAGCAGGGAAGACAGAATCGTTGATGGGTTTGTTGCCCTGTCTGAAGTGTAGCTTTGACCGACTGTTCTTAATGGAAATCATGCTGCAGGAGCCTTTAATAATCTTACACAAATCAGCTGGCAAGTGCAGGTTTGAGGGAAGCTTTCTGGACCATCAGGATTGGAAATGGGAACAAGTGGAAGATTCTGTCTAGTTTCAGTGTGTACAGACTGTAGAGGGGAAGAGCTAACGTCACACGGCTGTAAGGTATTACATACAGTTAATATTTAACAATAAAGATGAATTATTGCTCACACTTAAAATATGTTTTGATAATGTTTCTGTCTGGTTTCAAACCGGGGACCCTGGAACTCTAGTTCCTGTTTCTTATGATTGATAATCACTGTCTATCAATAAACCTGTAGCAGACCTATATACTCTGCATTTTAATTGGATTTATCAGATGTGTGCACCACAATGAGCTGGGTCGTGGACTGTAATGTCTTCACTCTTCTCTGCTGATCTTATCCAGAAGGGCTGGTGTAGATAGAATCACTTAGTCTGCAAGTTACGGTCACTGTGAGGATGATAATGCAACAATTTTCTGCCAAAATTGAGTGACACCCGATGACTTACCAAGTGATTATGTAAAAACCTAATTCAAATCATCACAGCCGCTGCCAATGAGGGAGGGAAGCAGCAGAGGCAGCTGATCAGATTGTCTCAATCTTAGTGACAAAGAAGCTCCATGAGCTCCTCACACTTGTTGTTGGAGGTGAGGATGGAGGGAACAGGGGTGAGAGAGAGCACGTCAGAAGGAACTAACTTGGGTTAGAAATATTGAAAAGACTCAAGACACTGTGTGTTTAATACAAAGCTAATTTAATTGACCTTTATCTACAATATCAGCCAAAGTAACTGGGCTGGAGTTTATCATCAGAAACAGACCCCAATACACATAATTCAGTCCTGGATGTGATTAACAGCAAAATACAACCATTGTCGTTACTTGTGAACTTGCTGGTGTCTCTGCAGTGTAGATAAATAAGCAAACCCCTTCCCACATTCAGAGCATGTAAATGGTCTTTCCCCAGTGTGAACTCGCTGGTGTGTCAGCAGGTTGGATGACTGGGTAAAACCCTTCCCACATTCAAGGCAGATGAATGGTCGCCCTCCCCCCCCCTCCAGTGTGAACCTGGTAGTGTGTTAGCAGGATAGATAACGGAGTGAATCCCTTCCCACACTCAGGGCAGGTGAACAGCCACTCCCCAATGTGAATTCACTGGTGTACAATGAGTTGAGATGATCACTTGAACCCAGTCCCGCAGTGAGAGCACCTGAACGGCCCCTCCCCAGTGTGAACGCTTTTAAGACACTTCCCACAGTCTGGGCATTTAAAAGGTCTCTCATCTGCGTGAACTCGCTGGTGTGTCAGCAGATGGGATTGCTGAGTGAATCCCTTCCCACACATGGAGCAGGTGAACGGCCTCTCATCACTGTGCCCATGTTGGTGTCTCAGCAGTTTGGAAGACTGAGTGAATCCCTTCCCACACACAGAGCAGGTGAACGGCCTCTCCCCAGTGTGACTGTGCTTGTGTGCAGTGAGTTGAGATAACCACCTGAACCCAGTCCCGCAGTGAGAGCACCTGAATGGTCTCTCGTCAGTGTGAACACGTTGATGGCGCATCAGTTCCATGGAACCTTTATAGCACTTCCCACAGTCCGGACATTTAAAAGGTCTCTCATCAGTGTGAACTCGCTGGTGTGACCGCAGGTTGGATGACTGAATGAATCCCTTCCCACACTTAGAGCAAGCGAATGGCCTCTCCCCAGAGTGAACTCGCTGGTGTATCAGCAGGTACGATGAACGAGTGAATCCCTTCCCACACTCGGAGCAGATGAACGGTTTCTCCCCAGTGTGAGTGCGCCAATGACTTTCCAGGTGAGATGGGGTTTTGAATTCCTTCCCACATTCCCCACATTTCCATGGTTTCATCCTGTTGTGATGGCATTTATGTTCTAACAGGTCAGATGATCGGCTGAAGTCTTGTCCACACACAGAACACGTGTATGGTTTCTCCTCACTGTGAACGGTGCTTTTTCCTTCCATGTTCAAAATCCAATGGTATTCAGGTTATGGTAAGTTGGGTGACTGTCAGATTCTGATGTGATGCTTGGTTTGAGTTGCCTGACTGCAAATCCTCTCCTCCTAATACCCTGTGAAATTGATTTAAAACAGAAAAAAGTGAGTGAGAGAGAACCTACAAAAATACAAAGGCAGGTTGTGAAACTGAGCTGAATGAATCTGGTAATTTATGGGCTGGCACCGGGGAAAAGTGACCATGAAAACTGCTGGACTGTCGTAAAAACCCAACTGGTTCACTAATGTTCTTCAGGGAAGGGAACCTGCTACGTAGTCTATGCCCACTCAAGACTGTCCATAAATTTCAAAATTGTGCCTGAACACTAAGGTCTGGGTCATTTATATATATTAGGAAGAGCACGGGTCTGAACACTGGCTCCTGAGGAGCTCCACTAAGCCTTCCTCCAGTCTGAAAAACATATGTTAACCACAACTCTCTGTTTCCTGTTAGCCAATATCGAACCCATGTTGCTACTGTCCCTTTGATTCCATGAGATATAATCTTTGCTCACAAGTCTGTTGCAAAGTACTTTATCTAATGCTATTTGGAAGTCCATGCACACCACATTAACAGCATTACCCTGAACAACACTCTCTGTTACCACATCAAAAACCATTAGCAACTTAGTTAAACGTGATAAAAGCAAAGAATTGCAGATGCTAGAAATCCAAAACAAAAACAGAAATACCTGGAAAAACTCAGCAGGTCTGGCAGCATCGGCAGAGAACACAGTTGACGTTTCGAGTCCTCATGAGCCTTCAACAGAACAGGTTAAACATGATTTTCCCTTCACAAATAAATGTTGGCTTTCCTTAATTAACCCACATTTGCTCAAGTGACTGTTAAGTTTGCCCTGAATGACCATTTCTGGAAGCTTCCCCAGCACTGAGATTAAACTGACTGGTCTGTAGTTGTTGGGCTTCTCTTTACACCTTTTCTGAACAAAGGTATAACATTTGCAATTCTCCAGTCCCTGTGTCAGCAACTCTGAATCTCAGGAAGGTTGGAAAATTATGGCCAGTGCTTCCACAATTTCCACTCTCATTTCCCATCAGTATCCTTGGATGCATTTCATCCAGTCCTAGGGTTTTATCAACTTTATCAGACAGACTATCCACTATCTCCTCCTTATCAATTGTAAACCCCACAAGGGTCTGAACTATCTCCGATTTCACAATCACCTGTGCAGCATATTTTCCATTGGTAAAGGCAGATGCAAAATATTCATTTAATACCTCATCCATGCCCCCTGTCTCCATGTATAAATCACTTCTTTGGTCTCTAATTGACTCCACTCCTCCTTTTACCACTCTTTTACTGTTTACATGCCCATGGAAGACTTCTTGATTTATTTCCATGTTTGCTTTCAGTCTCTTTTCATGCTCTCTTTGCTTTTCTTATTTGGTTTCCCAAGTCCCTCTGAACCTTCTCTATTCAGTCTGGTTCTTGGTTTTATTATCCAGCTGACATGTGTCATAAGCACACTTTTTCTCCTTTCTTATATCTCTATTTCTTTTCTCATCGAGGGGGCTGTGGATTTGTTTACTGTACCTTTCCCCTTCATGGGAATATATTTTTATTCCGTCAGAGCTCTCTCTTCGTTAAAGGCAGTGCATTGCTCAGTTACAGTTTCACCTGCCAATCTTTGATTCATAAGACCATAAGATGTAGTTAAACGTGATAAAAGCAAAGAACTGCATATGTTGGAAATCCAAAACAAAAACAGAAACAGAAATACCTGGAAAAACTGGAATAGAAGTAGGCTATTCAGCCTATCGAATCTGCTCCGTCATTCAATGAGATCATGGCTGATCTGATAATCCTCAACTCCACTTTCCTGCCTTTTCTCCATAAACTTTGATTCCCTTACACATTAAAAATCAGTCTTTCTCAGCCTTGAATATACTTAACAACTCAACCTCTACAGCCCTCTGCAATAAAGAATTCCACAGATTCACTATCCTCAGAGAAGAAATTCTTCATCATCTCTGTCTTAAATGGGTGACCCTTTACTCTGAGATTATGCCCCCAGTCCTAGACTCTGCCACTCAGCATCTACCCTGTCAAGACCCCTAAGAATCTTACATGTTTCAATAAGGTCACGTCTCATTCTTCTAAACTCCAATGAATACAGGCCCAACCTACTCAACCTCTCCTCATAAGAAAATCCCTCCATACCCGGGATCAACTTAGTGAACATTCATTGGACTGCCTCCAATGCCAGCATATCTTTCCTTAGATAAGGGAACCAATACTGTTCACAATATTCTAGGTGTGATCTAAATGGTGCCTCGTATAGTTTTAGCAATATATCCCTATTTTTATACTCCATTCCCTTTGAAATTCCAACTTAACTAGGTCAGATCTATTCTTACCCCATTGAAGTTGGCTTTCCCCCAGTTAATTATTCTTACTCTTACTTTTCACACAGGCAGAACTGATAAATGGTTTACCTTTCACATTAAAAGTTTGATGATATTCAGGCCCTGATGAATCAAATAACTCTGTCAGATCTTGATGTGATGTTTCGTTTGAGTTTCCCATCCGTCAATCCTCTGCCCTGGAAATTTCCAAAATCCATGACTGTCAGTCCAGGACAGGCATTCAGAGGAGACAAACTTGGTTCGTGTTTGCTGCATGTAAATCTTCTAAGCCCCGGCAAAGGGAGTTTCCAAAACCCATCCCTCTCAGTCCAGGATAGAAATTCACAACGTGCTCCTTCTGACAGGGACGGAGGACCGCGCGTGCACCCAGCTGCACGTTGACCCCTAGAAAGATGGCGGCTGCGCATGCCCATTGCTCACTATAGAAGCACAGCGGCACATTGCCCCCTATAGAAATGGCGGCCGTTTACACGGGCCTATCTCCGAACACAAAGAAAGCCCCGCCTGCCCACCGCCGCCTCGTTCGATGCGACCGCAGGACCGGTAGCTTCTTATTCACTGTTTCAAGCTTCCACTGGGCGTTTATTAAACTTCCCACCAGCTCCGCCGTTTCCATTCCTTCCCCCCACTCACCGGCTCCCGACACTCGCCTGGACTCAGAGATAAAAACAAAAAAACTGCGGATGCTGGAAATCCAAAACAAGAACAGAATTACCTGAAAAAATTCAGCAAGTCTGGCAGCATCGGTGAAGAAGAGAAAAGTTGACGTTTCGAGTCCTCATGACCCTTCCACAGAACTCGCCTGTACTCCACCATTTCTCAGTCTTTCGATCGGCTACGGGCGGTGCTGCGCATGCTCCAGTTTGAGCTCACATTGCGCATGTTCCTGCCACTGCTCAGTGCTGCGCCTGCGCAAGGATCTCTGATGAGGATCATTGGGCGATAAATGAGGGCCGGGCCAGCACCGCCCACATCCCGTGAATGAATTAAAAAATAGGAGACATTCTTCCCCGCGGCAAATGCTGGCTAAACCGGCCGCCATTGAACCATGATTTTGTTCAAGAGAAACTTATGTTTTGTGAACTGATGCTGAATGGAGCCACAGGGCCAAGATATAAAATTAAATCAGTTAATACGGCAAACAAAGTGCACTGGCCTTCCGCCAATGTTCCGTCCCGGGTATAATTAACAGCAGAACAAACCCCTATTGTTAGATGTGAAGTCACTGGAGTCTCAGTCGGCAGGGTGAACAAGTGACTTGCCTTCC
The DNA here is from genome assembly GCF_017639515.1 of Carcharodon carcharias. Classification (NCBI taxonomy): domain Eukaryota; kingdom Metazoa; phylum Chordata; class Chondrichthyes; order Lamniformes; family Lamnidae; genus Carcharodon; species Carcharodon carcharias. Next base: position 14,413,125 of record NC_054493.1, read on the forward strand.
CATGCAAAGAACACTCAAACTCCGTGTTGTCAGTAGGAATGTAGCAATTTTGGATCAAAGCCTCTGAGCGTTTAAAACTGGAGTGTTAACAGGAGGGCAAAGTGAGTAAAAAATAAAAACAAAAAACTGCGGATGCTGGAAATCCAAAACAAAAACAGAATTACCTGGAAAAACTCAGCAGGTCTGGCAGCATCGGCGGAGAAGAAAAGAGTTGACGTTTCGAGTCTCATGACCCTTCAACAGAACTAGATGAATCCAAGGAGAGGGATGAAATATCAATAGGGGCAAAGTGAGTAAATCCCTTGGCACAAATGCAGTATCTTGAACTCCCTCCTCCATCCCCACCCCCTTTCCGTTTCTTCCCCCTCCCTTTTGTTTTTTCCAATAATTTATTTAGACTTTTCTTTTCCCACCTACTTCCATTATTTTTAAATCTATACCTCTTATGCCCTGTTAGTCTCATTTCACCCCACCCCCACTAGAGCTGTACCTTGTGTGTCCTGCCATCCATTCTTAATTAGCACATTCTCCTAGAGATAATATCACCACCTTCAACACCTCTTTGTTCTTTTGATTATCTGCTCCTATCACTGCTTGCTTGTCCCGACAACCACCACCCCCCCAACTTCTCTCCCCGCACTGTGCCCCCACCTTAAACCAGCTTATATTTCACCCCTCTCCTAATTTTACTCAGTTCTGTTGAAGGGTCATGAGGACTCGAAACGTTAACTCTTTTCTTCTCCGCCGATGCTGCCAGACCTGCTGAGTTTTTCCAGGTAATTCTGTTTTTGTTTTGGATTTCCAGCATCCGGAGTTTTTTGTTTGAATCATTTCCACTTCTTCTGAAGAAGAGTCATATGGACTCAAAACATTCACTTTATTTCTCTCCCCACAGATGCTGCCAGACCTGCTGAGTTTGTCCAGCATTTTCTGCTTTTATTTCAGATTTCCAGCATCCACAGTGTTATACTTTCAGTAGTGTCCAAGACTCCTACATATTACAGCACATGGATTCCACATGACCGAGCTGCCCTCGCATTTCGTAACTTTACTTCCCTTACGTTAACTTTATTTTACTTTGGTTTACTTATATTAATTCACGTTAGTGGCCCCGACCTCCTCTTATTCCTAGTGTTTCTTACTCAAATCCAAGTAGCTACTTCTTAAAAAGTAATAGGTTTCTCTAATTTACGGCTGTTTAAAGACACTGTCTAACAAGCAATTTCTTATGAATTAATGAACTTATTGTTTTCCTGTGATGCCTCTGTTCACTTTTTTCAAACTCAGCTCCGAAGGTGAGGTTTATACCCAGGCCCATTTCTGCTCAGCCGCTCCTGTTCCCAACTTAGAATAATTCCTATGTATACACACCTCTTTCCCCCATGCATACGATTCCCATGTGGTCCTAATTCACTACTCACTTGGTCTCCATCTCACTCTGACATAGTCGCCTGTCTCCTAGCACACTCCTTACTGACTTTGTGGTTTGAAAAGCCTGTCTTTTTCTTTACCCTCTGATGAGTCACTGGCTAGTTTAGCTCCCTGCAACAGTAATCAACACTGTTTGAACCAACTGCTTTCAGGTGATTGACAGATAGCTGCTACTGACCATAAGACATAGGAGCAGAAATTAGGCCATTCGGCCCATCGAGTTTGCTCCTCCATTCAATCATGGCTGATAAGTATCTCAACCTCATTCTCCTGCCTTCTCCCCGTAACCTTTGATCCCCTTACCAATCAAGAACTATCTATCTCCATCTTAAATACACTCAATGACCTGGCCTCCACAGCCCCTTCTGTGGCAATGAATTCCATAGGTTCACCACTCTCTGGCTAAAGAAGTTTCTCCTCACCTCTGTTGTAAAAGGTCTTCCCTTTACTCTGAGGCTGTGCCCTCGGGTTCTAGTTTCTCCTACTAATGGAAACATCTTCCCCACGTCCAGTCTATCCAGGCCTTTCAGTATTCTGTAAGTTTCAATCAGATCCCCCCTCATTCTTCTAAACTCCATCGAGTATAGACCCAGAGTCCTCAAACGTTCCTCATATACTAAGCCTTTCATTCCTGGGATCATTCTCGTGAACCTCCTCTGGATCCTCTCCAGGGCCAGCACATCCTTCCTGAGATACGGGGCCCAAAATTGCTCACAATATTCTAAATGTGATCTGACCAGAGCCTTATAAAGCCTCAGCAGCACATCCCTGCTTTTATATTCTAGTCCTCTCAAAATAAATGCCAACATTGCATTTGCCTTCCTAACTACCAACTCAACTTGCAAGTTAACCTTAAGAGAATCCTGGACAAGGACTCCCAAGTCCCTTTGCACTCCAGATTTCTGAATCCTCTCCCCATTTAGAAAATAGTCTATGCCTCTATTCTTCCTACCAAAGTGCATGACCTCACACTTCCCCACGTTGTATTCCATCTGCCACTTCTTTGCCCATTCTCCTAACTTGTCCAAATCCTTCTGCAGCCTCCCCACCTCCTCAATACTACCTGTCCCTCCACCTATCTTTGTATCATCTGCAAACTTAGCCAGAATGCCCTCAGTTCCTTCATCTAGATCATTAATGTATAAAGTGAAAAGTTGTGGTCCCAATACTGACCCCTGTGGAACTCCACTAGTCACCTGCTGACATCCTGAGAATGACCTCCTTATCTCCACTCTCTGCCTCCTGTCAGACAGCCAATCTTCTATCCATGATAGTACCCTGCCTCTAACACCATGGACTCTTAGCTTACTGAGCAGCCTCCTGTGTGGCACCTTGTCAAAGGCCTTCTGGAAGTCCAAGTAGATAACATCCATTGGCTCTCCTTTGTCTAACCTGCTCGTTACCTCCTCAAAGAATTCTAACAGATTTGTCAGGCATGACCTCCCCTTGATGAAACCATGCTGACTTTGCCCGATTTTGCCATGCACTTCCAAGTATTCTGAAATCATCCTTAATAACGGACTCTAAAATCTTACCAACGACCGAGGTCAGGCTAATCGGCTTGTAATTTCCCATCTTTTGCCTCACTCCCTTCTTAAACAGGGGGTTACATTAGTGATTATCCAGTCCTCTGGGACCCTCCCTGACTCCAGTGATTCCTGAAAGATCGCCACTAACGCCTCCACTATCTCTTCAGCTATCTCCTTCAGAATTCTGGGGTGTAATCCATCTGGTCCAGGTGATTTATCCACCTTCAGACCTTTCCATTTTCCTAGCACCTTCTCCTTGGTAATGGCCACCATACTCACTTCTGCCCCCGAATCTCTTGAACTTTGGGGATGTCACTCATGTCTTCCACTGTGAAGACTGACGCAAAGTACCTATTCAGTTCCTCTGCCATTTCTTTGTTCCCCAGTACTACTTCTCCAGCGTCATTTTCCAGTGGCCCAATGTCCACTTTTGCCTCTCTCTTACCCTTTTTATATCTAAAAAATCTCTTGCAATCTTCTTTTATATTACTGGCTAGTTTACCCTCACATTTAATCTTCTCCCTCCTTATTTCTTTTTTAGTTGTCCTCTGTTGGTCTTTGTAGGCTTCCCAATCTCCTGATTTCCCACTGCTCTTTGCCGCATTGTATGCTTTCTCTTTAGCTTTTATGCTGTCCCTGACTTCCCTTGTCAGCCATGGTTGCCTCATCCCCCCTTTAGTATGCTTCTTCTTCCTAGGGATTAATTTTTGCTGTGTCTCCCAAATTACTCCCAGAAACTCCTGCCATTGCTGTTCACTGTCTTTCCTGCTAGGCTCATCTCCCAGTCAATTCTGGCCAGCTCCTCCCTCATGCCTCTGTAGTTGCCTTTATTCAACTGTAATACCATTACATCTGATTCCAACTTTTTCCTCTCAAATTGCAGGGTAAATTCTATCATATTATGGTCACTTCCTCCTAAGGGTTCCTTCACCTGAAGCTCCCTTATCAAATCTGCCTCATTACACATCACTAAATCTAGAATTGCCTGTTCCCTAGTGGGCTCCACCACAAGCTGCTCCAAAAAGCCATCTCATAGACATTCCACAAATTCCTTTTCTTGGGATCCACTACCAACCTGAGTTTCCCAGTCTACCTGCATATTGAAATCCCCCATGATCACTGTAATTCTGCCTTTCTTACACACCTTTTCTATCTCATGGTGTATCTTGTGCCCCTTATCCTGACTGCTGTTCGGAGGCCTGTACATAACTCCCATTATGGTTTTTTTACCATTGCAGTTCCTCAACCCAACCCACACAGATTCTACATCATCTGACCCTACATAATTTCTTGCTACTGATTTCATTTCATTTCTTACTAACAAAGCAACCCCACCCCCTCTGCCAACCTGCCTATCTTTTCGCTAGGATGTATATCCTTGGATATTTCACTCCCAGTCCTGATCCCCTTGCAGCCATGTCTCTGCAATGCCCACCACATCATATCTGCCAATTTCAATTAGCACCATAAGCTCATTTACCTTATTTTGTATATTGCGTGCATTCAGATACAACAACTTCAGTCCTGTATTTCCCGTCCCCTTTCTCATTGTCGTCCCTTTATCTGATGTGCTTGAAGTTAGATTCCTAGCCCTTTCCAAACACTCTGTCCTATTTTGTGTTCTGGATACTTTAATAACCTCTCCTGGCCTCTCCTTTCTTTTCAGTTTTTTCATAATTTTCCATGAAGTTGAATCCACAACCCCACCCCCCCCCTCCCCCCCCCACACACGTTCACCTGCTGCTTTGTTTCCCATTAGTCATACTTCTTGTAGTTTTACCCTTTCCTCTCCCACCACCCCCCCCTTCTAGTTTAAAGTCCTGTTGACCACCCTATTTACCCTTTTCGCTGAAACATTGGTCCCAGATCAGATCATTTGGAGACCGTCCCAATGGTACAGATCCCTCCTGTTGCAATACTGATGCCAGGGCCCCACGAAATGGAACCCCTCTTTCCCACACCAATCCTTTAGCTATGTGTTTGCTTCCCTTATTCTCGTGTCCCTATGCCAATTTGCACATGGCTCGGGTAGTAATCCGGAGATTATAACCCTTGAGGACCTGTTCTTTAATTTAGTTCCTAGTTCCTGAAAGTCCCCAAACAAGTTCTCTTTCCTCGTCTTACCTATGTTATTTGTCCCGACGTGGACCACAACAACTGGATCCTCCCCCTCCCTCTCCAAAATCCTTTCAAGCCGGTCAGAGATATCCCTCACCCTGGCACCGGGCAGGCAACATACCATGCGGGACTCTCGATCCTGTACAAAGGAAGCTATCAATTCCCCTAATTATAGAATCCCCTACAACTCCCACTTGTCTTTTTGCTCCCCCCTCTTGAATGACCTCCAGTGCCACAGTGCCATGGTCAGCTGGCTCCTCCTCCCTACATCCCTCTTCCTCATCCACACAGGGAGCAAGTACCTCGTACCTGTTGGACAAGGTCAAGAGCTGAGGCTCCTCTGTTCCTGAACACAGGATCCCTCTACCTGCCTCACTTGCAGTCACACCCTGCTGACCCTGACCACTGACCGGACTTACTGCAGGCATTTCCCTACTTAACAAGCTAACCTAACTGTTTTGTTTTGGATTTCCAGCATCCGCAGTTTTTTGTTTTTATTACTTATGTCAGATCTTGATTCGTAATCTATAGTTAAACCTGAAAAGGACTTACAAGAACTTACTACGTGAGCCGAATTCACTACTCATTCAGTCTCCGTCTCACGCCGGCACAGTTGCCTGTCTCTTCACACGCATCTTACTGCCTAAATGCCTACATGACAAAACAGTTTGTGGTGCATGGCCTCAGGATGAGGTAAAGATGAATAATTACAGTACAGAATGAGGCCATTCGGCTTTTTGTTAGAGCATTGGGTGAAACAAAGAAACAAAAGGTGCGTCTGCAGGAACTGTCAACGGCAGAACAAGGGCCATCTGAAAACAAAAAAAAAACAGCAAACGAGAGAAAAAACAAATATAAAGGAAAACAAAATGGGGGCCGCATTTGCAGTGAAAATTGTTGAACTCAGTCTGAGTGCGAAGGCAACATTTAATCAAACACTGAGTCATTGTGGTTGAGTGGTTAAGGCAGTGGCCACATCGAGAGAATGAATTTGTAAATACAAACAGTGCAAACTGAAATCCCTCAGACATTAGGAACTGCTTCTACTGCCATCAGACCTCGCAAGGAACAGGAAAATAAAAGTTCATTCACATATGTTACACTACAGTCACCAGGAAAGACTGAACAGTCTGAATCTCTTTTCTCTAGAAACGAAAAGGCTGAGAGATGACCTGAGAGAAATGGGATGCTTTGTCGCTGTTGCGTCAGGATTTCAAAGTGAAATTTATTCGCTCAGCCGCAGATTTATATCTGCTGAATCTGCAGCCAGCAAACAACAAAATGTTTAGAGATATAGAAAGAAAGATCCTACATTGAGATTTAATCCTTAAGATCGTATTTTGTCATCTGTTGAATCAACTTTTTTTTTCAAACACACTGTTATTAGATGACAGCAGTGACTACACTTCAAAAATACTCCATTGCTTCGAAAGCATCTTCTGTAGTCCTGAGTTGGTGAAATGCTCTGTTTAAATATAAGACTTTCTTTTCTTTCTTTCTGCCTGTCAATCTCAATTAACAATCATATGGAATGGTGAAGTGTACCTGTTCCTTTCAGTGTCTACCTCACCCCCTCTCTCCCTCTCTCTGTCTCTCTTTGTCTCTGTATATCCGCCTTGGCCTCTTTCACTCTCACCATCTCTCTGTCTGTGTTTCTATCTCTTTTCCCTCTTTTGCTCTTTGTTCTCTGCATTCGCTCGCTGTCTGTGTTCAATTACGCTTCACTGAATTGATCCCTGAGATGAGGCGGTTGTCCTAGAAGGAGAAATTTCGTGGGATGAATCTGTTCTCCCTGGAGGTTAGAATAATGAGAAGTTGTCTTACTGAAAAGTCTGAAACTCTGAGATAGTTTGACAGCATACATGTGAGACGCTGTTTCCCCCTGGCTGGAGCGTTTAGAACTGGGCTCACATTCTCTTGACAATGTGTCAGTCATTTCAGACCGAGGTAGGGCGACATCTATTCACTCAAAGGTTTGTGAATCTTTGGAGTATTGTAGCCCGGAGATCTATGGATCCTCAGTTGATGAGTATTTTGAAGGCTGAGATCGATAGATTTTTGAGTTCTAAGGGGATGCCGGGATGTCTGGATCGGGTGGGAAATTGCTGTCGAGGCTGGGGATCCGCCATGATCTTATTAAGTGGTTAAGCAGGCTTGAGGGTCCTGAAGGCTGACTCCAGTTCCTATCCTTATGTTCCATTTCAGTAGAAATACCAGCTAAGGCAAGCGTGGACTATGTGTTGACTTTTTAAAAATTCTTTCACGGGATGTGGGCTTCGCTGGCTGGGCCAGCATTTATTGCTCATCCCTAGCTGCCTTTGAGAAGGTGGTGGTGAGCTGCCTTCTTGAACCGCTGCATTCCATGTGGTGTAGGTACACACACAGTGCTGTTAGGAAAGAAGTTCCAGGATTTTGACCCAGTGACAATGAAAGAATGGCAATATATTTCCAAGTCAGGATGGTGTGTGACCTGGAGGGGAACTTACAGGTGGTGGTGTTCCCAACTATCTGCTGCTCTTCTCCTCCTAGATGATAGTGGTTGTGGGTTTGGAAGGTGCTGTTGAAGGAGCCTTGGTGAATTCCTGCAGTGCATCTTGTAGATAGTACACCCTGCTGCTACTGCACGTCGGTGGTGGAGGGAGTGAATGTTTGTGGATGTGATGCCAATCAAGCAGGCTGCTTTGTCCTGGATGGTGTCAAGCTTCTTGAGTGTAGTGGGAGCTGCACCCATCAAGACAAGTCGGGAGTATTCCATCACACTCCTGACTTGTGCCTTATTGGTGGTGGACAGGATTTGGAGAGTCAGGAGGTGAGTTACCCATCACAGGATTCCTAGCCTCAGAACTGTTTTTGTAGCCACAGTATTTATATCACTAGTCCAGTTCCGTTTCTGGTCAATAGTGACCCCCAGGATGTTGGGAGTGGGGGTTCAGTAATGGAAATGCCATTTAGTGTGAAGGGAGATGGCTAGGTCCTCTTTACTGGAGGTGGTTATTGCCTGGTGCTTGTGTGTCACGCATGTTATTTGCCACTTGTCAGTCCAAGCCTGGGTATTGTCCAGATCTTGCTGCATTTGGACATGGACTGCTTCAGTATCTGAGGAGTCACAAGTGGTGCTGAGCAATGTGCAATCATCAGCGAACATCCCCACTTCTGATCTTATGATAGAAGGAAGGTCATTGATGAAGCAGCTGAAGATGGTTGGGCCGAGGACCATACCCGAACGAACTCCTGCAGTGATGTTCTGGAGTTGAGATGACTGACCTCCAACAACCACAACCATCTTCCTTTGTGCTAGGTATGACTCAAAGCAGTGGAGATTTTGCCCCCCGATTCACGTTGACTCCAGTTTTGCTCGGGATCCTTGATGCCACACTCGATCAAATGAGACCCTGATATCAAGGGCAGTCACTCTCATCTCACTTCGGGAGTTTAGCTCTATTGTCCATGTTTGAACCAAGGCTGTAATGAGGTCAGGAGCTGAGTGGCCCTGGCAGAACCCAAACTGGGCATTAGTGAGCAGGTTATTGCTAAGTAAGTGCTGCTTGATAGCACTGTTGATGGCTCCTTCCATTACTTTTCAGTTGATCGACAGTAGGCTGATGGGGTAATTGGCCAGGTCGGATTTGTCCTGATTTTTGTGCACAGGACACACCTGAGTAATTTTCTACATAGCCAGGTAGATGCCAGTGTTGTAGTTGTATTGGAACAGCTTGGCTAAGGGGCGGCAAATACCAGAGCACAAGTCTTCAGTACGATTGCTGGAATATTGTCAGGGCCCATAGCTTTTGCACCATCCAGTGCCTTGAGCCATTTTTTGATTTCACGTGGAGTGAATTTAATTGGATGAAAACTGGCATCTGTAATGCTGGGGACCTCTGGAGGAGGCCAAGATGGATGAAGATTGTAGGAAATGCTTTAGCCTTATCTTTTGCACTGATGTGCTGGGCTCCCCCATCATTGAGGATGGGGATATTTGTGGACCCCCCCACTCCTTCAGTGAGTTGTTTAATTGTCCACCACCATTTATGACTGGATGTGGCTGGTCTTCAGAGCTTAGATCTGATCCAATGGCTGTGGGATTGCTTAGCTCTGTCTATGACTTGCTGCTTATGCTGTTTGGCATGCAAGTAGTCCTGTGTTATAGCTTCACCAGGATGACAACTCATTTTTAGGTATGTCTGATGCTGCTCCTGGTATGCCTTCCTGCACTCTTCACTGAACAAGGGTTGATCCCCCTAGCTTGATGGTGATGGTAGAGTGGGGGATATGCCGGGCCATGAGATTACAGACTGTGTTTGAACAGATTTTTACTGCTGCTGATGGCCCAAAGCTCCTCCTGGATGTACAGTCTTGAGTTGCTGGCTCTGTTTGAAATCTATCCCATTTAGTATGGTGGTAGTGCCACACAACACAATGGGGGGTATCCTCAATGTGAAGATGGGACTACATCTCCACTATGCGGTGGTCCTCCTTCCGATACTGTCATCAGATACACCTGTGGCAGACAGGTTGGTGAGGATGAGATCAAGTATGTTTTCCCTCTTTTTGGTTCCCTCACAACCTGCTGCAGACCCAGCCTTGCAGTTATGTCCTTTAGGACTCGGCCAGCTCGGTCAGTAGTGGTGCTACCGAGCCACTCTTGGTGATGGACGTTGAAGACCCCCACCCAGAATACATTCTGTGCCCTTGCCACCCGCAGTTCTTCCTCCAAGTGATGCTCAACATGGAGCAGCACTGATTCATGGGGGTGGGGGTGGGGGTGGGGGTGGGGGTGTCGTGAGAGGAACGTGGTGCACGGCAATCAGCAAGAAGCTTCCTTGCCCATGTTTGACCTGGTGCTATGAGACCTCATTGGGTCCGGAGTCAATGGTGTTGACTATGAAAAAGTTGCCGGGCTGTCTAAGATGCTGGATTAAGGCTCCAGGATTGGTGGAGACTGTGTGAATCCTGCCGCTGCCGTAGTCTCAATGAGCTGGTATTGGAGCCATTTTAGTCGAAACCTTTGGACAGGGAAGTGCCAGTTTCAGTTTAAGTGGAGTGTGCGGTGTTTTATTTTGATGGGAAGAACAAGGGCAGACAATACAAATATGAATTGCTGTGGGGAAAGGGTGTGTGTGAGGAAGCAGCTGATTTGCTCTTCCAGAGAGCTGGCATGAGCACGACAGGATGAATGTCTTCCTGCTCTGCTGCAGCCATCTACGATTTTATATGAACAATATGAGCATGAGTATGGATACGTAGTCGTGGCTGAGTGGTTAAGGCAATCGATTAGTGGGGTAACTCCATGTAGGTTTGAATCCTGCCGACTGTGTTTCTCATTATTCCTGATTTCAACCCCTGTGTTTTCTTATTTTCATTCTTCTGTTACACCTCAAGGAGTGCAGATATCTCAGAGGGTTCTGGGGTTCCAGGAGATTAAAGAGATGGACGGGGGAGGGAGGAGGGGGGCAGGGGGAAGGACACGGAAGTATTTGAAAACAAGTAGGAGATTTTTAAACTAAAGATAGTACTTGACCAGGAGCCAATGAAAGCACAGGGGTGATAGGGGAATGGGACTTGTTGCGAGTTCAGACATGGGCAGCAGAGTTTTGAATGACCTCAAGTTTACAGAGGGTAGAATGTCCACTCACATTCCAGAACTCACATCCTGGTGGATCAGCGCTGCCGTGTTTCCAAGATCAATACTGATCCTTATCAGGTGCCATTCTCAGAAGTATTTTGAGTGCTCTGGTAAAATCAGCCCTATTCCCACTCATGTTCTGCCTTGCACCAATTTCACTATAGCCAGTGCTTTGCAACCAATCACAGCCTTTCTCTTTTATTCTTTCACTTTTTAGCTCCACATTGGTATTTGCTCTCAACCTGTTGCACACGTGGCATTTCCATTTCCGATGTGAAGCTTCAATTCTCACTCCACTGATTCTGACAGAACTTTCATGCATTTTCTGTTTTCAATCAGTAATTAGGCACCATGCCTGGGAGCTTCCCTGGTGGTCTAATAATTAGGATTTGGTGCTCCCACTGCTATTGCTTGGGTTTGATTTCCAGTTGGGGAATATTGAGTTCTTGCTCCTGTTAAAACAACATAATTTATTACTGATTGAAAACATGCAATCATAGAATGTGCAACACCTGTCTCTTTATTTCATCCCCTCCTCACCCCGTCCAAGGCCACAAAGTCTCCTTTAAAGTGAAACAGTGCTTCACTTGCACCTCCTTCAGTTTGGTCTATTGTATTTGCTGTTCCCAATGTGGTCTCCTCTAGATTGGGAAGACCAAACACAGACTGGGTGACCACTTTGCAGAACTTCTTTGCTAGTCCGCAAGCATGACCCAAGCCTTCCTGTTACTTGCCATTTCAACACGCCATCCTGCTCTCATGCCCACATATCCGTCCTTTGTCTGCTGCAGTGTTCCAGTGAAACCCAATGCAAACTGGAGGAACAGCACCTCATCTTCCAATTAAGCACTTTACAGCCTTCCAGACATAACATTGAGTTCAACAACTTGCGACCATGAAGCTCTCCCTCTCCTTGTGGGTAGGGATTCACTCAGTCATCCAACCTGCAGACAAACCAACGAGTTCACACTAGGGAGAAACCATCCACCTACTCCAAGTGTGGAAGGGGTTCATTTTTTCAGTCAACCTGATGACACACCAGCAAGTTCACACTGACAAGAGACCTTTTAAATGCCCAGTCTGCAGGAAGTGCTAAAAAAAGTTCCAGAAAACTGGTGTCCCATGAACATGTTAACACAGATGAGAGGCCGTTCAAGCGCTCACGCTTTGGGACTGGATTCAGATGATCATCTCAACTTACTGTACACCTGTGCACTCACAGCAGAGAGAAACTGTTCACCTGCTCCAGGTGTGGGGAAGGATTCAGACAGTCATCCAGCCTGCTGAGACACCAGCGAGTTCACACTGGGGAGAGACCATTTACCTGCTCTGAATGTGGGAAGATATTCAGTCAGTCATCCACATTGCTTAGACACCAGCACACTCACACTGGGGAAAGGCTGTTCATCTGCTCTGAATGAAGAAAGGGATTCACTCAGTTATCCAACCTATTGACACACCATCAAGTCCACAAGTAACTACAGTGATTGGATTTTGCTGTTAATCCCATCCAAGGCTGAGCCATTGGGATCAGTTACTCTAAATCTGTGTTTCGTGGCTGGACCTGCGCCTGGAGTCACTGTGGAGTCTTCTGCAAGGATGAGACCTTTGCGGATAGCATGTACAGTAAGGTGGTCACACCGCAAGTAAAGATTGCACAGGCAGAAAGGGAATGGGTGACTGCAAGACAGAGTAAAAACACTAGGCAGGTAGTTCAGGAGCCCCCTGGGTCCATTTCCCTCTCCAACAGATTTTCCATTTTGGATACTGCTGGGGAAGATGGTTTCTCAGGGGAGTGCAGCAAGAGACAAGTCTGTGGCACCACGAATGGCTCAGCTGTACAGCGTGGGTCAGGAGGGGGGAGCAGGACAGCAATAGTGACCATGGGATCTATCGTAAGGGGAACAGATCGACATTTCTGTGGACGCAGACGTGACACCAGGATGGAATGTTGCCCCACTGGTGCCAGGATCAAGGATGTAACTTAGCAGCTGTAGGACATTCTGAAGGGGGAAGGTGAACAGCCAGAGATCGTGGTCCATATCGTTACCAACCACATAGGTAAAAATAGAGATGAGGTTCTGAAAGCAGAAAATAGGGAGCTCAGAAATAAAAAGTAGGACCTTGCCATGTGCTAGCAAGGTCAGGAATAAGAGAAGAGACCAGATGAATGCGTGGCTGGAGGGATGGTGTAGGAGGGAGGGATTTTGATTCCTGAGGCATTGGGGCTGATTCTGGGGAAGATGGGACTTGTACAAGCTGGAGGGGTTGCACCCCAGCAGGACCCAGACCAATATCCTCCTCGGTGGTATTCACTAGTACTGTGTGGGGGAGGTTTAAACTGGATTGTCAGGGATATGGGGACTTGAGCGAGGGGACACAATGAGAGGAAAACAAAGATAAGAATGAAAGGCAGGAAAGTAGAAAGCAAAACTGGAAGGCAGAGAAAACAAGGGTGAGCAGCAAATAGAGCCATAGTACAAAAAGAGATGTGTAAAAATGTTGAAAAGGCAAGTTTAAAGGCACTGTATATGAATGCATGGAGCATTCGCAATAAGGTCAACAAATCAACAGTGCAAATAGATATAAATGGGTATGATATGATTGCAATTACGGAGACATGGCTGCAGGGTGACCAAGGCTGGGAACTGAATATCCAAGGGTATTCAATATTTAAAATGTATGGGCAAAAAGGAAAAGGAGGTGGTGTGGCGTTGTTAGCTAAGGTTGAAATCAGTGCAATAGTGAGAGAGGACATTGGCTCAAAAAATCTAGATGTCAAATCAGTCTGTGTGGAGCTAAGAAGTAACAAAGGATGGAAAACATTAGCAGGAGTTGTCTAAAGGCCTCAAACTGTAGTGATAAGGTAGGGGATAGCATTAAACAGGAAATTAGAGAAGCATGTAACAAGGGTGCTACAGTAATCATGGGTGAGTTTAATTTACATATAGACTAGGCAAACCAAATTAGCAACACTGTGGTGAATTAATTCCTGGAGTGTGTATGAGGAACTGACTAGGGATCAGGCTATCCTAGATTTGGTATTGTGCAATGAGAAGGGTTTAATTAATAAACTTGTTGTGCGGGGTTCTTTAGGGAACAGTGACCATAACATGATAGAATTCTTAATTAGGGTGGGAAGTAAAGTAGGTTGATCTGAAACTAGGGTCCTATATCTTAACAAAGGAAACTGCAAAGGTATGAGGCGTGAGTTGACCAAGATAGATCAGGGAACATCATTAAAAAGCATGAGGGTGGATAGACCATGGCTAATATTTAAGGAGCGAATATATGCATTGCAATTGTTATACATTCATTTCTGAAGCAAAAACACAATAGGAAAGGCAGCCCAACCATGGCTAATGAGAGAAATTAAGGATATTATTAGATCCAAAGAGGAATCATATAACATTGCTAGAAAAAGGAGCAAGGAGCCTGAGGATTGGGAACAGTTTAGAATTCAGCAAAGGAGGACCAAGAGATTAAGGGGGGGGGGGGAAATAGAGCATAAGAGTAGACTTGCAAGGAACATAAAAGCGAACTGTAAAAGCTTCTGTCAGTATGTAAAAAGGAAAAGATTAATGAAGACAAATGTAGGTCCCTTATGGTTTTAAATGGGAGAATTTATAATAGAAAACAAGGGAATGGCAGAGCAATTAAACAATTACATTAGTTCTGTCTTCACAGAGGAAAACACAAATAACTCCCCAGAAATACCAGAACCAAGGGTCCAGTGAGAAGGAGGAATTGAAGGAAATTAGTATTACTAAAAAAACAGTGCTGGAGGTATTAATATGACCGAAAGCTGATAAATCCCCAGAGCCTGATAATCAGCATCCCAGGTTACTAAATAAGGTGGCCATGGAAATAGTGGATGCGTTGGTTGTCATCTTCCAAAATTTTGTAAATTCTGGGACAGTCCTGGTAGATTGGAGTAGATTGAATGTAACACCACTTTTTAAAAAAGGAGGGAGGGAGAAAATAGTGAATTACAGATGGGTTTGCCTAACCTCAGTGGTAGGGAAATTGCTAGAGTCTATTATAAAGGATGTGATAACAGCACACTTAGAAAATATCAACAGGAATAGACAAAGTCAACATGGATTTATGAAAGGGAAATCACGTTTGACAAACCTACTGGAGTTCCTTGAGGATGTAATGAGCAGAATAGACATGGATGAACCAGTGGATTTGGTGTATTTGGATTTTCAGAAAGCTTTTGATAAAGTCTCATATAAGAGGTTAGTGTGTAAACTTAAAGGGTTTGGGGGTATTATATTTGGCACGGATTAAGAATTGGTTATCAGGCAGGAAATAACAGGAATAATTGGGTCCTTTTTGGAGTGGTAGGTGATGATTAGTGGGGTTATGCAGGGATCAGATGTTGGGCCCCAGCTATTCACAATATATATCAATGATTTGGATGAGGGAACCAAATGTAATATTTCCAAGTTTACTGATGACACAAAACTAGGTGGGAATGTGAATGGTGAGGAGGATGTTCAGAGGCTTCAAGGTGATTTACACAAGTTGAGTGAGTGGGCAAATGCATCGCTGATGCAGTATAACATGGATAAGTGTGAAGTTATCCACTTTGGTAGGAAAAACACAATGGCAGAGTATGATTTAAATTGTGATAGATTGGGAAATGTTGGCGTACAAAGGGATCTGGGTGTTCTTCTACACCAATCACTGAAAACAATCATGCAGGTGCAGCAAGCAATTAAGAAGGCAAATGGTATGCTGGCCTTCATTGCAAGAGGAATTGAGTACAGGGGTAAGGATGTCTTACTGCAGCTGTATAGGGCCTTGGTGAGACCACACCTGGAGTATTGTGTGCAGTCTTGGTCTCCTTACCTAAGAAAGGATATACTTGACATCGAGGGGATGCAGCAAAGGTTCACCAGACTGATTCCTGAGATGGCAGGATTGTCTCACGAGGAGAGGTTGGGCCGACTAGGCCTGTATTCACTGGAGTTTAGCAGAATGAGAGATCTCATTGAAACATATAAAATTCTGAAAGGGATGAACAGACTGGGTGCAGGGATGATATTTCCTCAGACTGGGGGGTCTAGAACAAGGGATATGGGTTAGACCATTTAGAGCTGAGATGAGGAGAAACATCTTCACTGAGAGGCTGGTGAACTTATGGAATTATCTATCACAGAGGGCTGTGGAGGCCAAGTCATTGAATATATTTAAGAAGGAAATAGATAGATTTCTGGACTCTTAAGGTGTCAAGAGGTATGGGGCGAGAGCGGGAGTATAATGTTGAGATAGAAGATCAGTCATGATCATATTGAATGGTGGACCAGGCTTGAAGGGCCGAATGACCGACTCCTGCTCCTATTTTCCATGTTTCTATATTGCTGCGGATGTTCATAAATTTCATCCCAGTTATAAGGGAGAATATTCTGGATAAAAATCAAGTAAATCAGCTTTGCGTTAAATAGAAAATGTGTTGAGTCTTTCTAACATCTCTGATACAGGTTTGATCCTTTTGGAGGGCTCTCCCTCTCCCCTGTCACTTCCATCCTCATCTCCATCAACTATGAGGAGCTCATGGAGCTTGTCATTAAGATTGAGACAATCTGATCAATTGCCTCTGCTGCTTCCCTCCCTTCCACAAGCCCCTAGGCCAAATTGCCTCTAAAGTCTGCTTTTTTAAATGTCTGAATTCACATCTTTCTCCAGTTTCTCTCCTATCCACTATCTCCCCCAGAGCTCATCTTGTCCATGAGACCCACCTTCTGCTCCCTTAATCCTATTCTCATTGAACTGCTGACTACGCAAATTCTCCTTGTTGGCTGCTATTGTTAACAGTTCTCTCTCCCTTCCATTATTGGCTCTGTCACCTTTAAATCCACTGTCATCTCCCATCGTAAAAAAAAACTGTTGATCCCACCATCTTTTCAGACTACTGCCCCATCTCCAATCTCCCTTTCCTCTCCAAAGACCTTGAACTTGGTGTTCCCCAAGGATCTATCCTAGGCCCCTCCTATTTCTCATCTACATGCTGTCACTAGGTGACATCATCCAAAAGCACCGTTTTAGTTTTCACATGTACACTGACAAGGCCCAGCTCCACCTCACCACCAACCCTCTCCTTTCCTCCACTGTTACTAAATTATCAAACTGCTTATCTGACATCCAGTACTGGATGAGCAGAAATTTCCTCCAGTTAAAAATTGGGAAGACCAAAGCCATTGTCTTCGGTCACCACTACAAATTCCGTTCCTTAATTAGAGTCCATCCCTCTCCCTGGGAACTGTCTGTGGCTGAACCACACTCTTCACAATCTTGGTGTCATATTTGACCCCAAAATAATTTTCTGACCACACATCCACACCATCACTATACCAGATATTTCAATTTCCATAATGTCATCTGTCTCCAACCCACCCCAGCTCATCTGCTGCTGAAACCCTCAACCATACCCGTGTTACCTTTAGACTTGACGATTCCAATACATTCCTGACCAGACTCTCACATCCACCCTGTCAGCCACCCCCACCCCCTCCGCCCCTTCCCCGCTTCCACCATATAGAAACATGAGATGATCCAGAGCTCTGCTGCCCATGTTCTTTCTCACACCAAGTCCCATTCAACCATCACCCCATGTGCTCATTGACCTACATCGTCTCCAGGTCAAGGAATGCATTGATTTTAAAATTCACATCGTTTTCAAATTCCTCCATGGCCTCGTCCCTCTCTATCTCTGTAATCTCCAGTTTCACAGCCTCTGAGATATCTGCGCTTCTCATTCTGGCCACTTGAACATCCCTGATTTCAGTTACTCCCCCATTGGTGGCAGGGCCTAGGCATCAAACTCTGAAATTCCCTCCCTAAGCTCTCCATCTCTCTCCTGATTAAAAATCTTGTTAAAATCTGCCTCTCCAATCAAGCTTTTGGCCATCTGCCCGAATATTGCCCCATGTGACCCCGTGTCAATTTTTTCTTTATGAAACTCCTCAGAAGCACCTTTGGGCACTTTCTTTTCCGTTAATTTAATTTGCAGGTCTATTAGTGATGGACTTGCTGCCACCATGAACAAAACTGTTTTCACCACTAAGGCTCTGCTCTTATTTAATAGTCTTCATGACATCATCACACCAGGACTGGATGACATCATAAGAGTCCATTGTTTCTTAATGATCCACATTGATAACAACAGGAAATATTAATAAACCTGAGCACATTATCCAGGCTGACACTCCAGTGTGACATTGAGGGACTGTTGCACTGTCAGAGACAGTGTCCTTCAGATGGAACTTGTGGAGGCTCTGGCTACAATCTTTCAATCCTCCTTATATAGTAGTGGTGCCAAAGGACTGAGAGATTGCAAATGTTACATCCCTGTACAAAAACATAGCAATTACAGCCAATCAGCTTAACATCAGTAGTGGGGAAAAGTTGAAGCCAATAATCCAGGACAAAATCAACTGGCACTTGGAAAAGTATGGATTATTATTTGCAGCATTTTCTGTTTTTAATACAGAAAACTTCCCTCGATCTCAAGGCGCAGACAGACACTCTGAAGGCACGGGGAGCGGGAACATGTCCATGAGAGTAACTAAAGGTACGAGAGCTGAAATAACCTAAAGTTCGAAAGGAGAAAAATTTCAAAAACAAAAGAGTCAGTAACAGGACATCAATTAGTCTCCTCTTATCCTGGAGAAATCAAGGACTTGACACTGTGTTTAAATAAAGCTGATTTATTAACAGATATCGAGATATTAAACTCGAGCCCAGTTACAGGGATTATTAACATCAGTAGAAATAAACTCCAGTTGTCAGAATGAACATAGTTCAATTGTGTTTGTGATTAACAGTGGCAGGAACAGCAGAATCAAACACATTAAGAGGAAAAGGGTAAATATAAATTATCTCCGCTGGTTAGACAGTTTAGGAATAGGTGGTATAGTCTAAAAGCTAGAACCAGACATTCAGGAATGAAATTACATCAGGCATGTGACACAGAAACAGGTGACTCGACACAACCAGTCCAGGTCAGTGTTTATGCTCCAAAGATCCTCCTCCTATCGTTCCTCATCTAAATCTATCATTGTAACCCTCAACTCCCTTCTCTCTCTTGTGCTTGTCTAGTTTCCCCTTAACAACATCTATACTATTCACGTCACCCACATTCCGTGAGATTGAGCTCCGCATTCTCACCACTCTCTAGGTGAAGAAGTTTCTTCTGAATTCCCGATTTAATTTCTTGGTGACTATCTTATATTGATGGTCTCTAGTTATGTTCTTCCCCACAAGAGGAAACATTCTCTCTGTATCATCTCTATCAAAACTTCTCATCATTTTAAAGACCTCTATGTGGTCACCCCTCAGCCTTCATTTCTCAAGAAAGAGACCCAGCCTGTCAATCCTTTCCCGATATGTAAACCTACCCATTTCTGGTATTATCATTGTAAATCTTTGCTCCCTCTCCAGTGTCTTGCTATCTTCTCTATAATATGGTGGCCAGAACTGCACGCAGTGGTCAGGAAGTATTTTGTTGCTGGGAATCTCTGATTACTCAAAAAATGGGATTGAGCTCATACATGATTTTAAGTTAGTTTATTAAGAAGCAACAGTTTAAAAATGATGCATTATGGACAGAAAGAAACACATGATCTGTGACAGGTGAGAATAATTTACCGATCCCGGAGGACAAATGCACGGATGATACAGAGTGAATGCTGGTCTCTGTAACTGGTGGCCGCTGTCTCCTCTCAATGGTTAACTGTTGTGAGCCAGAGTGTGGTTGTTGTGGTG
Source organism: Carcharodon carcharias (assembly GCF_017639515.1). Classification (NCBI taxonomy): domain Eukaryota; kingdom Metazoa; phylum Chordata; class Chondrichthyes; order Lamniformes; family Lamnidae; genus Carcharodon; species Carcharodon carcharias. Next base: position 14,432,598 of record NC_054493.1, read on the forward strand.
AAGCCAGGATAGATCACTTTGAAATCTTTTTGCTCTCGAGAGCCTGTTTTAACCTTTACATAGACAGTTGGTTTGCGTAAGGATCATAAGATCCAATCGTATCAGGGTTAGAAATGTCTTGTTTCAGGGCCTGTGCAAAAGACATGTCCTTGGCAGAGATAACAGGCCTGTTCTGTGTTGTGAGCCAGCAAGCTGTTATGGAAGCTTTCTTAATAAGAGAGAGAGAGTGAGCAATTTCTGCAATATTCCATAAATTTCTGAAGATTTTATAAGGTTATGAGACAGCAATTTCTTACAGTCCTTTTCTTGGATTGGACTCCAATCCCACATCGAAGGGATTTCTGCACCAGACGGGAGAGGTAACATTTGGGAACTCTCGATTCTCCACCAATTCTCATTTCCCTTCTTTCTGATGGATAATGGAGGTGTCAATCTGTGTCATGTGTAAGTCAGTAAGAATTGTGAATAAGGATTAATCAGCACTTTCTAAATGGACATGTAAATCAGTGGAACCTTTCAGACAGTGAATTGTAGAGTTCGTACTAAAGGTCAATTTAGGATTGAAGTAAAAGTTCATGATCTTTTCCTAAATTAATTTTTGATGAGTGTTCCTGAATTATGGGGAAAGATCACAGACAACAGTTCATAAAGGGACACTGCAGCCTCGAGAACACAATCAGTTACAGATCCAGGATAGTAAACTCTAGCCCAGTCACAGGGATTATTAGCAGCAGCAGAAACAAACTCCAACTGTCAGAATGAACATGCCTCAGTCTTGGATGGAGTCACTTGTGAATGCGTTGGTGTCTCTGCAGATGGGATAACTGAGTGAATCTCTTCTCACACTTGGAGCAAGTGAATGGCCTCTCCCCAGTGTGAACTCGCTGGTGTGTCAGCAGGTGGGATAACTGAGTGAATCTCTTCTCACATTCGGAGCAAGTGAACGGCCTCTCCCCAGTGTGAACTCGCTGGTGTACACTGAGGTGGGTTGACTGCCTGAAACTTTTTCCACAGGAAGCGCAGCTGAACGGTTTCTCCTCAGTGTGAATTTTCAGGTGTTTCATCAGCTCAGAGGACCCAGTGAATCCCTTCCTACACACAGTGCAGGTAAATGGTCTCTCTCCAGTATGAGCTCGTTGGTGTACATTGAGGTGGGATGAAGTTCTGAATCTCTTTCCACAGGAAGTACAGCTGAATGGCCTCTCCCCAGTGTGAATTCGCTGGTGTTTCAGCACGTCAGAGGACCCAGTGAAACCTTTCCCACATAGAGAGCAGGTGAATGGTCTTTCTCCAGTGTGAACTCGCTGATGTGTTAGCAATTGGGATGACCGAGTGAATCCCTTCCCACACTTGGAGCAAGTGAATGGTCTCTCCCCAGTGTGCACTCGCTGATGTATCTGCAGACTAATTGACTGAGTAAATCCTTTCCCACACTCAGAACAGATGAATGGTCTCTCCCCAGTGTGAACTCGCTGGTGTCTCAGCAGTTGGGACAACTGGATGAATCCCTTCCCACACTCGGAGCAGATGAATGGCCTTTCCCCAGTGTGAATTCGCTGATGTGTCAGCAGGGTGGATGACTGAGTGAATCCTTCCCCACACTCGGAGCAGGTGAATGGCCTCTCCCCAGTGTGAATTCTCTGGTGTATTAGCAGGTTGTTGGACTGAGAAAATCCTTTCCCACACTCAGGGCAGGTGAACGGCCTCTCGCCAGTGTGAACTCGCTGGTGACTCAGCAGGGTGGCTAAATGAGCAAATCTCTTCTCACAAATCGGGCAGGTGAATGGTTTCTCCCCAGTATGAATTCGCTGGTGTCTCAGCAGGTTGGATGACTGAGCAAATCCCTTCCCACACACGGAACAGGTGAATGGCCTCTCCCTAGTGTGAACTCGTTGGTGTGAAATGAGGCTGAATGACTGCCTGAAACTCTTTCCACATGAAGTGCAGCTGAATGGCTTCTCCTCAGTGTGGATAAGCAGGTGTTTCTGGAGGCTGGATAACAGTGTGAATCCCTTCCCACACACTGAGCAAGTGAATGGCCTATCCCCAGTGTGACTACGTCGATGAATTTCCAGCTTGGATGAGTAACTGAATCCTTTCCCGCAATGCCCACACTTCCACGGTTTCTCCATGGTGTGGATATGCTTGTGTCTCTCCACGTCGGATGATCAATTGAAGCCTTGCCCACACACAGACATGTGCACAGTTCCTCCCCACTGTGAATGGTGTGATGTATTTTCAGGCTGTGTACCTGATTAAAGCTCTTTCCACAGTCAGTAGGCTGGAACACTCACACGGATGTGTGTGTCTCAGTGCTTTTCCAGTCTTTTCCCACAGACAGAACAGACAAATATTTATCCTTCCTCATTCAAAGGCCAGTGATATCAAGTCCTGATGAATCGAGTGACTCTGGCAGATCTCAATATGATGTTTGGTTTGACTTTCCCATCTGTAAATCCTCCCCTTCTTACATCCTGTAAAAGGAGATTATAAAAGTCCTCACTGTGAGTACAGGATAGAAATTCAGAACAGATAATTCTCGTTTCTACGGAACATTTTTTCCTCTCCTGTTCCCCCAAAGCTGTAAATTCCTGTCCCACACATTATCCCTGCTCCCTGGGTTGAAATCTGAATAAAGTGCTGGATAATCCTTTCTGTAATCCCTTAACAAATTTGTACAACTAGAGATAACAAAACATTTGATAATTCACTTCATTCATGACTTGTGACAAAACATTAATCTGAATCACCCTGACCGACTATACAGAATCGCAAACGTTAGCCTTGTGTTCAGAACTCAGTGTGTGGAGATTTAATGAGCAATCGTGAAGGTGGTTTCTCCAAGCCTCACAGGGTTTCCTTCCTTCTTTCTCTCTCTAACTAAGTTAAACCTGATATCGGACTCATGGCCCATTTTCTTTCTGGTTCTCTTCCTGTTGACTAATTAATTCCAATCAAATATTAAGAAGACTGAACCCACTCTTTTTGGTCCCTGCTCCAATCTCCATACACAAGCTATCAACTCCATCTCTCTCTCACTGCAACACTGAGATTAAGCCACTCTATTCAAACCTCAGTGTCACATTGAAGCCCAGATGAGTTTCTGACCTCATATCCATACTATCAATAAGACTGTCTGTTCTGACTTCTATCATATCACCTGACCTCATCCGTGTGTCAGTGCATATGCTGCTGAAACCCTCATTCATGCCATTGTCACCTCCAGACTCGACTGTTTCAATACACTCCTGGCTGGTCTCCCACATTTCTGCCCTTTGTAAACTTGACACCATCTGATATTCCGTTGTCCATATCTTACACACAGCAAGTCACATTTCCCGATCAGCCCTGTACACCCTAATGTGCACTGGGTCCCAATCAAGCAACATCTTGATTTTAAAATTCTTACCCTTTTTTCCAAATCCCTCCAGGGCCACGTCCCTCCCTATCTCTATAATCCCCTCCAGCCCCACAACACTCTGAGATATCTGCGCTGATCTAATTCTGGCTTCTTGTGCATTTCCTATTTTAATTGTTCCTCCATTAGTGACCAGACCTTCAGTTCCCTCAGCCCCAATCTCTGAAATTCTCTCCCTACAGCTTTCTGTCTGTCTACCACATTTTTCTCCTTTAATGCACTTGAACATTGTGCAAACATGAGACCTGGTGTCAAAATATTTCATCTTGCTCTCACCAGGACAGATGCAAGAATGCCAAAGTTCAAAGGTTATCAGTGGGATTCGTTAGTGACTCACTTACGCTTACTAGAAGCGACATATGTTCATACACAGGAATCTGTTCTGTGCAGGTAAAAGGAACATGTCCAAGCATGGTGTCTTTTTTTGAATTAATCAAAAGCATGGAGGACAATAGCTCTCTGATGTATTCTCCATGGCAATGGCTCACCAATCAGAGCCAACCAACCAATCAATCAGCACCCTTTCCTCATGCAGTGTTCTGGTATGATAGCCAAGTGGTTGTGGTACTGGGTTTGTAACCCCACGATCAAGAGTTCAAATCTCACAATGGCAAACTATGAAACAATGTAACTTCATCTGAATAGGAACAGATGGAAACGTGTTTGTACTCGAAAGAGTTACTGGGTTTGTAACCCCAAGATCAAGAGTTCAAATTTCACAATGGCAAACTATGAAATAAATTGCTGATCACTTTGAAATTTGGCATCTTGAATCTGTCACACTGAGTGCAAGACGAAAAGCTTCGACAGCCTGTCTCTTTTTTTCAGCAATACTCAAAAGTTCTGTACTACCAAGTGACTATTTGAGACACTCGTTAAAACCTACCTCTTTGCCCAAGCTTTTGTCACCTGCTTTAAACAGTCCTTGTGTGTATCAGCCACGCTTTTTGTTTTATAATCTTCCTGTGGAGTATGCTGCAATGGTTTATTATGTTAAAGGTGCTTTTTAAAAACATTTTCACGGGATGTAGGATTTGCCGGCTGGGTCAGCATTTAATGCCCATCCCTAGTTGCCCCTTGAGAAGGTGGTGCTGAGCTGCCTTCTTGAACCGCTGCAGTCCCTGTGGTGTAGGTGCACCCACAGTGCTGTTAGGGAATTCCAGGCTGTTAGGGAGGGAATTCCAGGATTTTGACCCAGGGATAGTGCAAGGACGGCGATATATTTCCAAGTCAGGATGGTGAGTGACTTGGAGGGGAATTTCCAGGTGGTGATGTTCCCATCTATCTTGCTGCCTTTGTCCTTCCAGGTGGCAGTGGCCGCGGGTTTGGAAGGTGCTGTCTAAGGACAACAGAAGTTGTTGTTGTTGTTGACTGTAACCCTGACCTCCTGATTTACAACAACCCACTGATTTCACACCAAACTCTCTCTCTCTCTCTCTCTGATCTATTGTCCCTCCTGCGCGTTTATTGATCCGGGTTTGCGGCCCCCGATAAAGATGCCGGCCGGTAACCCGGGCCTGTCACCTCCCTATTGAGGGTTTGGGGCCCACACGGGTTGTTTATGAAGCCTCTCAATCGACCCGCCGGATCCACCGATGTTGCCGGTTTTTATTTTTGGCTGGAGGTCCGCACTCGGTCTTTGTCAAACCGCCAATTTAAACCCGCTCGCTCGAGCTCCCTTACCGTCTGTCACCATTGTCTGCGCATGCTCCACATCACAATGCCCGGGGAGTGATTGACGGCAGCTCTGGACCAATAGGAATAAGGGACGTGACTGGTGGACGGAGCAGGTGAGACCGGTCCTCCAACCAAGGAGTGAATGAGGGGCGGGGCTGATCTCGGATCTCCCCCATTGGTTGAAACTCTGCATCATTTTGAAAGCTGATTTGTCTCAAACTCCAGGAGAAAACTGGACCTTTCTGTTTGTGGCTTTAAACAGATGAAACCCCGTGGGTGTGAAGCAAACATTTCAACATTTGTTACTGAAATGTGGGAACATGATGAAACAATGTATACATTATTCAAGGGCTGACTTAAAGGAATAACTGGGCAAACAGGGAATTTCACCTTTAGAAATAAATGAACTGGCAGAAGGGTTAGGACAGGTTAGGGAGAAGGCTAATCCTCTCATCGTTCAGAACAACACAAGCTGTAAAGGAACAGCTGACGTCAGAGACAATCTCTTGTATTTGTGAAGAGGTTGTGTTGAATCAGGTATAAAGGGGTCAAGTAATATATATTTTCTACATTGGACAATCACGTAGGAACAGAAGGCCATTCAGTCCATCCAGCCTGCTCCACCATTCAATATGATCATGGCTGATTGAACACTTCAATGCCTTTTGCCCACACTATCCCCATAACCCTTTATGTTACAGTTAATCAGGAATATATTAATCTCTACCTTGACCATACGTTAAAATCTAGAATTCAGATGGGGACATGGATTGGTGTTAGGCGGGAAGATCTGCATCAGTGAATTACTCCAGGAAGCCTTAAAATCAAAAACAAAAATACCTGGAAAAACTCAGCAGGTCTGGCAGCATCTGCAGAGAGGAACATAGTTAAAGTTTCGAGTCCAAATGACCCTTCAACAGAACGAAGTAAAAATAGAAGAGAGGTGAAATATAAGCTGGTTTAAGGGGGTGGGGTGGGGAGCGGTGGGACAAGTAGAGCTGGATAGAGGGCTAGTGATAGGTGGAGATAACCAAAAGATGTAACAGACAAAAGGACATAGAGGTGTTGAAGGTGGTGATATTATCCAAGGAATGTGCTAATTAAGGTTAGAAAGCAGGACAAGCAAGGTACAGATAGCCCCAGTGGGGGTAGGGTGGGGTGAAGGAATCAAAAAAAGCTAAAAGGTAGAGATAAAACAATGAATAGAAATACATTTAAAAATAATGGAAATAGGTGGGAAAAGAAAAATATATATAAATTATTGGGGATAAAGGGGGGGAACAGAAAGGGGGTGGGGATGGAGGAGCATGTTCATAATCTAAAATTGTTGAACTCAATATTCAGTCTGGAAGGCTGTAAAGTGCCTGGTCTGAAGATGAGGTGCTGTTCCTCCAGTTTGCATTGAGCTTCACTGGAACAATGCAGCAGAACAAGGACGGACATGTGGGCATGAGAGCAGGGAAGTCTGGGTGATGCTTGCGGACAGACCGAAGGTGTTCTGCAAAGCGGTCACCCAGTCTGCGTTTGGTCTCTCCAATGTAGAGGAAACCACAATGGGAGCAACGAATGCAGTAGACTAAATTGAGGAAAGTGCAAGTGAAATGCTGCTTCACTTGAAAGGAGTGTTTGGGCCCTTGGACGGTGAGGAGAGGGGAAGTAAAGGGGCAGGTGTTCCACCTTATGTGGTTGCATGGGAAGGTGCTGTGGGAGGGGGTTGAGGTGTAGGGGGTGATGAAGGAGTGGACCAGGGTTTCCCTGAGAGAATGATCCCTGCGGAATGCCGCCGGGGTGAGGGGGGGATGGGGTGAGGAGATGTGTTTGGTGGTGGCATCATGCTGGAGTTGGCGGAGGATGATCCTTTGAATGCGGAGGCTGGTGGGGTGATAAGTGAGGACAAGGGGGACCCTATCATGTTTCTGGGAGGGAGGAGAAGGTGTGAGGGCGGATGCACAGGAGATGGGCCAGACACGGTTAAGGGCCCTGTCAACCACCGTGTGTGGAATACCTTGGTTAAGGAAAAAGGAAGACATGTCAGAGGAACTGTTTTTGAAAGTGGCATCATCAGAACAGATGCGACAGAGGCGAAGGAACTCAGAGAATGGGATGGAGACCTTAAAGTAAGTGGGGTGTGAGGAGCTGTAGTTGAGGTAGCTGTGGGAGTCGGTGGGCTTGTAATGGATATTGGTGGACAGTCTATCACCAGAAATTGAGACAGAGAGGTCAAAGAAGGGATGGGAAGTGTCAGAGATGGACCATGTGAAAATGATGAAGGGGTGGAAATTGGAAGCAAAATTAATACATTTTCCAGGTCCAGACGAGAGCATGAAGCAGCACCGAAGTAATCACTGATGTACCAGAGAAAGAATTGTGGAAGGGGGCCGGAGTAGGACTGGAACAAGGAATGTTGCACATACCCCATAAGGAGACAGGCATAGCTGGGGCCCATGCGCATACCCATAGCCACACATTTTATCTGGAGGAAGTGAGAGGAGTTTAAGGAGAAATTGTTCAGTGGTCTGGTTGATGAGGAGAGTTTATAAGGAGAAAGAATAGAATGGAAACGTTTCCACTGACCAAGAAATAAGCTTTGAAGCTACAAAAGGAAGTTGAGCCTGGAGGTGGGGAACATAGATGGGTGAGAAGACAAAAATAACTTAATTAAACATTTCTCAATAGTAAAAGCACTTACACATATTAAAATTGATGATCTGCAATCAAAGTTTGTTCTAGCAAGTTATATTTAGGATAAGATTAGAACCTGTGAACAGACATTAATAGGTTAATGAAAACAGAAAATGCTGGTAAAACTCAGCAGGTCTGGCAGCATCTGTGGAGCGAGAAATAGAGTTAACGTTTTGAGTCCGTAAGACTCTTTTTCAAAGCTGAAGAAGTCATACGGACTTGAAACGTTAACTCTGTTTCTCGCTCCACAGATGTTGCCAGACCTGCTGAGTATTCCAGCATTTTCTGTTTTTATTTCAGATTTCCAGCAAACCACTCGTTGTATGAAAAAGTTTCTTCTCACGTCACATTTGCTTCTTTTGCAAATCACTTTAAACCTGGGCAACAATTGATTATTTCCTAATTTCCGATGCTCGCTTAAAGGGATCTGGATGCAGAGAATTATATAAAAATACAATGTGTATTTAGCCTTTCGGGGCAACACCCTGGAACGAATTGAAATGAATCGCAAGATCTCTGCAAAGCCTGCATCAATCGGAAGAAGGGAGGGTTGGAGGACGTGTGGGGGCGGTTGGTCCTCCAACCAATTGGAATGAATGAGGGGCGGGGCCGGGTTGTGACTGAAGCATGCGCAATGCAGGTAATGGCGATGCTGGGACGCTTCTTTGTCAGATCCGCAATCGGTAAGAGGGCGATGGCGGGACGGAGGGAGCGATGGATCCAGCGGATGGTCGGGGAGGCTTCGTAAACATGTTGGGCAAGCTAAAACCCAGAAAAAGATCTTATTGGTCCTCCGTTTGCATGGAGCAAGTCCACAGATCCAGTGACCGGTCGCCAACTTTATTTGGGGCAATGTGCTGCCGGCGTATGTGCGGCCGCCATCCTTGTAGGGGGCAATGTTTTTCATGACTGGGAAAAGTTTGTAACCCATAGTTCAGAATGGTGACAACTTGACCATCAAGCTGCATGACCCTTTAAGTGCCTTATTGATGAGGCAGTGCGGTGCACAGAAGGCAAGAAAAGGAAGCAAATCCTGCTCCCCTGATCCTAATACCTCATGGGATCTTATGCCCCATGTGTCCAAAGATCCACGTCTCTGTTCAGCTACATCAAGAACCATTGCAGAAACTCACAACTCTGAGTAGACGTCATCCTCAAATCGAGGAACTGTTAACGACAACCAGAGGCAATGTGCAGCTGGGCACTTACGTGATCATCCTGGGCCAGGAAGCAGAAGAAGGGCATGTTATGAATTTCCATCATGGACTGACAGGAATAGATTTTTGGAAATTCCTTTTGCAGAGGGTTAAAAGGGGAGGATTCACAAGTGAACTCAAACCAAGAAAAATATTTATATTGTCTGAATTTCTGGGTTTCAGAACTTGAGTGGCGGCTGGAGTCACTGTTGTGCATCTGCAAGGCAGAGGACTACATGGATAGCACATTTAAGGAGGTGGTCACACCGCAGGTCAGAAGCGTACAGCCAAAGAGGGAATGGGTGACCACCAGGCAGTCTAAGTGAACCAGGCAGGTAGTGCAGTTGTCCCCTGAGTCTATACAGCTTGCTAATTGGTTTTCCATTTTGGATGCTGATGAGGGCGATGGTTTTTCAGGGGAATGCAGCCAGAGCCAAGCCTTTGGCACCACAGGCAATTCAGCTGTATGGGGGATGGGGAGGAAGAAGAATGGAAGGGCAATAGCGATAGGGGATTCCATAATCAGGGGATCAGACACATGTTTCTGTGGCAGTAAATGTGACTCGAGGATGGTGTGTTGCCTCCTGTGCCAGGATGAAGGATGTCACAGCTTGGTTGCAGGACAACATTCAAAGGAAGGGGCATTAGCCGGACGTTGTGGTCCACATTGGCACCAACAACATAAGTAGGAAGAGGAATGAGGTCCTGAAAGTAGATTTCAGGGAGTTAGGAAGCAAATTAAAAAGCAGGATCTCAAGAGCAGTAATCTCAGGATTACGCCCAGTGCCACGTGCTATTGAGCATGGGAATAGGTGCATTATCAATTAAATATGTGGCTGGAGAACTGGTGTAGGAGGGAGGGCATCAGATTTCTGAGGCATTGGGACCAGTTCTGGGGCAGGTTGGACCTGTACAAGCTGGAAAGATTACATCTTAACAGGACTGGGATGGATATACTTGCAGGGAGAATTGCTAGTGCTGTTGGGTGGGTTTAAGCAAGCTTGTCAGGGGGGTGGTCCAAATTTGAAGAAAGTAAAGTTGGTAACAAGAAGTAGTATTGAGATCATAAGGCAAGAGAAACAAAGCAGAGCTTTGAGTATGCTTCAAATATGAAATGGTGTCAAAAAGACAAAGTTAGGTGCACTCCACCTGAATGCGCACAGCCTTCACAATAAGGTAGATGATCTAAAGGCACAAATAGAGGTGAATGAGTATGAAATAATTGCCATGACAGAAACATGGCTGCTTGGTAACCAAGACTGGGAACTGAATATTCAAGAATATTCGACATTTAGGAAGGACAGACAAGAAGGGAAAGTTACGCTGATAATAAGGGATGGTGTCAGTGCATTAGTAAGGGAGGATCTCAGATAGGGAGAACAATGCGTGGAATCTGTTTGAGTGGAGCTAAAAAACAGCAAAGGGCAGTAGACATTGATTGGAGTTGTTTATCGGCCACCAAACAGTGGTGATAATGTGGGGCATGGTATTAATCAGGAGATGAGAGAAGCTTGTAGCACGGGTAATGCAGTAATCATGGGTGAGTTCAATCTACATATAGACCGGGTAAATCAATTGAGCACTAAAGCTGCGGAAGACGAGTTTCTGGAGTGTGTTAGGGATGGTTTTCTGGAGCAGTATCTTGAGGAACTGACTAGAGGACAGGCTATTTTAGATCTGGTATTATGTAATAAAAAGAGGCTAATTAATAATCTTGTTGTAAAAGACCATTTAGGGATGAGTGACCACAATATGATAGAATTTCACATTATGTTTGAAAGTGAGGTAGTTCACTCTGAAGCAAGAGTGTTAAAGTTGAATAAAGGAAATTATGAAGGAGTGAGGGACAAATTGGCTGAGGTGAATTGGGAAAATACATTAAAAGGTATGACTGTACATAGGCAATGGATAGTCTTCAAAGAACTATTACATAGCTTACAGCACCCATACATTCATTCAAAGTGCAAAAGCCCAAAAAGTCAGTCAACCATGGCTGACAAAGGAAGTTAAGGATTGTACAAAACTAAAAGAAAAGGTTTATAAAGTTGTCGGAAGTAGTAGTAAATCTGAGGTTTTGGAGGTATTCAGAATACAGCAAAGGAAGACCAGGAAACTGGTAAAGAAAGGGAAAATAGAATATGAATGCAATCCAGCAAAAAATATATAAGTGGACTATAAAAGCTTCTGTAGGGATGTAAAAAGGAAGCGTTTGGCTAAGACAAATGTGAGTCCATTACAGGCAGAGTCAGGAGAATTTAAAATGGGGAATACAGAAATGGCAGAGAAGCTAAATGATTGGTCTGTATCCGTTTTCACAGGAAGGTGAAGGGAATCTCCCAGATTTAGAGATCCAAGGGACAAGGGAGAATAAGGAGTTGAAAGAAATTAGTATAAGTCAGAAGATTGTACTGAAGAATTTAATGGGACTGAAAGTTGAAAAGTCACTGGGACCTGATATTCTGTACCCCAGAGGGTTGAAAGAGATTGCTATAGAGATGGTGGATGCACTGGTGATCATTTTCCAAAATTCTATAGATTCTGAAATGGTTCCTGCAGATTGGAAGGTAGCAAATTTCACCCCACTATTTAAGAAGGGAGGGAGAAAGAAAACAGGGAACTACAGACCTGTTAACCTCACATCAATAGTAAGGAAAATGCTAGAATCCATTATAAAGGGTGTGATAAATGGATACTTGGATAATCATGACCTGATTGAGCATAGTCAGCATGGATTTGCAAATGAGAAATCATGTTTGACGAACTTGTTGGAGCTTTTTGAGGATGTTACGAACAAAATTGATCAAGGAGAGTCAATGGACATGGTGTACTTGGACTTTCAGAAGGCATTTGATAAAGTGCCCCAGAGGAGGTTGATTAGCAAAATAAAAGCAAATGGGATAAGAGGCAATATACTAGCATGGATTAAGGATTGGCTAACAGGCAGAAAACAGAGAGCAGGAATAAGCAGATCATTCTCATGTTGGCAAGCTGTGACTTGTGGGGTGCTTTAAAGATCAATACTTGGGCCCCAGCTGTTCATAATACACCAATGATTTGGATGTAGGGACCAAATGTAATATTTCCAAGTTCATGGATGATACAAAGCTAGGCGGGAATGTGTGTTGTGAGGAAGATGTGAAGTGGCTACAAGGGGAGGTGATTGCACAGTGGTATTGTCGTTGGACTAGTAATCCAGAGACCCAGGGTATGCTCTGGGGACCTGGGTTTGAATCTGGCCGTGGCAGATGGTAGAATTTGAATTCAGTTAAAATCTGGAATTAAAAGCCTAAATGATGAAACCATTGCTGAATATTGTAAAGACCCATCTAGTTCACTAATGCTCCTTTAGAGAAGGAAATCTGCCATCCTTATCTGGCCTATGTGTGACTCCAGACCCCAAAATGTGATTGACTCTTAAATGCCCTCTGAACTAGGGCAATTAGGGATGGGCAATGAACACTGGCCTGGCCAGTGATGCCCACATTCCCATGAACGAACAAAAAAAAAGGATTTAGACAGGTTGGGCAAGAACATGGCAGATGGAATATAATGTGGAAAAATGTGAGGTTATCCACTTTGGTAGAAGGAACAGATGTGTAGAGCATTTCCTAAATGGTAAGAGTTTAGAAAGTGTAGATGCACAAAGGGACCGGCTGTCCTTGTCCATATGTTACTGAAAGTTAACATGCAGATGCAGCTAATGGAATGTTTATTGCAAGAGGATTTGAGTACAGGAGTAGTGAAGTCTTGCTTCACTTATATAGAAGCTTGGTTAGACTGCACCCGGAGTAATGTGTGCAGTTTTGGCCCCTTACCTCAGAAAGGATATTATTGCCATAGAGGGAGTGCAACAACGGTTCACCAGACTTGTTCTGGGGATGGCGGGACTGTCTTATAAGGAGACCTTGGAGAAAACGGGCCTGCATTCTCTATAGTTTCAAAAAATGAGAGGCGATCTCATTGAAACCTACAATAGATAGGGTAGATGCAGGTAAGATGTTTCCCCTGGTTGGGGAGTCTAGGACTAAGGGACACAATTTCAAAGTAAGGGGCAAGCCACTGAGGACTGAGATGAGGAGAAGTTATGAGGGGCATGGACAGGGTGGATAGGGGACAGCTGTTCCCCTTAGTTGAAGGGTCAGTCATAGGGGGACATAAGTTCAAGGTGAGGGGCAGGTGGTTTAGGGGGGATGTGAGGAAAAACTTGTTTACCCAAGGGTGGTGACGGTCTGGAATGTCTGCCTGGGAGGGTGGTGGAGGTGGGTTGTCTCACATCCTTTAAAAAGTACCTGGATGAGCACTTGGCACGTCATAACATTCAAGGCTATAGGCTAAGTGCTGGTAAATGGGATTAGGTAGGTAGGTCAGGTGTTTCTCACGTGTCGGCGCAGACTCGATGGGCTGAAGGGCCTCTTCTGCACTGTGATTTTCTGTGATACTCAGAGGGTTGTGAATTTTTAGAATTCTCTACCCCAGAGGGCCATGGAAGCTTAGTCACTGAGTATGTTTAAGGTAGAGATTGATAGATTTCTGATTAACAGTAAAGGGCTATGGGGATAGTGTGGGTAAAAGGCATTTGAGTGTTTGATCAGCCATGATAGTATTGAATGGCGGAGCAGGCTGGACGGGCTGAATGGTCTTCTCCTATCCCTATGTTCTATTCTGAATACTAGTGATTGCTTCTGTTGACTGACAGGGTACCAGAAGCTGAAGTCAGTTTTCAGGAGTATCTGAAAGAAGGAAAGGAAGATAGAAAGGTGGAGAGGGTTGGGGAGGAAATTCCACAGCTTAAGATCTTGGCAGTTGCAGATGTGGCCACCAAACGTAGAGCAAATAAAATCAGGAATACTCAGGAAGTCGGAATTAGAGGAACGCAGATATCTTGGAGGTAACAAAGGGATGGATGATGGTTTCAGCAGCAGATGAACGGAGGCTGGGGTGGAGTCCGACGATGTCACTGAGGTGGAATCTAGTCTTGACGATGATGCCAATATGCGGTTGGGAGCTTGCCTCGGGGTCAAATATGACACCAATGTTTCAGACTCAGACTGTTGTTAAGGAAAGGGCTGGAATCAGTGTTTAGGGTTGGTAGTGGGGACTGAAGGGAATAGCTTCAGTCTTCCCAATGTTTAAATGGAGGAAATTTGTGTTCATCTGGTACTGGATGTCAGAGAAGTCAGGACGGAGTGTAACTTGGAGGGGAGATTGGAGGTGATGCTGTTCACATACACCTGTTGCCGTGTTCCATGTGGTGGGGGTTGAGTGTTTTGGAAAGTCTGTCCAAGTTCTGGTCAAGTTGCAGAAATAGAAAATCCCTCTCCTCTGCGCCTGATCCCAATCCTCTCTCAATCTCCTCTTCACATGGAGGCTAGAGTCTTGTGTAGGCCCAGACTGGGTAGCAGGTTCCCTTCCCTGAAGGATATTAGTGAACCAGCTGAGTTTTTACGACAATCCAGCAGTTTTCATGGTCACGTTTTCCTTGTGCCGGCCGCATAAATTACCAGATTCTTTCAGCTCAATTTCACAACCTGCATTAGTGTTTGTGTGGGGTCTCTGTTTTAAATTGATTTCACAGGGTGTCAGAAGGAGAAGATTTGCATTATGGAAACATCACATCAGGGTCTGACAGAGTCGCCCAGTTTATCGTAACTTGAGTACATTGGATTTTGAACGTGGAAGGAAAAAGCACCGTTCACAGTGGGGAGAAACTTTACATGTGTTCTGTTTGTGGACGAGGCTTCAGCCAATCATCTGGTTTGTCAAGACACAAGTGCATTCACACAGGAGAGAAACCATGGAAATATGGGGACTATGAGGAGGCATTTGGTTACCCGTCTGAACTGGAAGCTCAGCAACGCATTCACGCCGGAGAGAAACCATTCATCTGCTCCATATGTGGGAAAGGATTTACTCGATCATCGAACTTGCTGACACACAGTGTGTTCACACTGGAGAGAGACCATTCTCCTGCTCAAAGTGTTGAGACACCAGAGAGTTCACACTGACAAGAGACCTTTTAAATGTCTGGACTGCAGGAAGTGCTTTAAAAGTTCTGGGGAACTGATGTCCCATCAACATATTCACACTGATGAGAGACCTTTTAAATGCCCACAATGTGGGAAATCCCATAAAAGTTCCTGGGAACTGATGTCCCATCAACGCGTTCACACTGACAAGAGACCATTCAGATGCTCTCACTGCAGGACTGGATTCAAGCGATCATCTCAACTCATTATACACCAGCGACTTCACACTGGGGAGAAGCTGTTCACCTGCTCTAAATGTGAGAAGGGATTCACTCAATCATCCACCCTGCTGAAACACCAGCGAGTTCACACTGATGAGAGACCTTTTAAATACCCAGACTGCGGGAAGTGCTATAAAACTTCCTGGGAATTGATGTCCCATCAACGTGTTCACACTGACGAGAGGCCATTCAGATGTGGGGTTGGGTTCAGGAAATCATCTCACCTCACTGTACACCAGCGAATTCATACCGGGGAGAGGCCGTTCACCTGCTCCAAGTGTGGGAAGGGATTCACTCAGACATCCCACCTACTGAAGCATCAGGGAGTTCACAAGTAACTACAATGATTAGATTTTGCTGTTAATCACATCCAGGACTGAACCATGTTCAGTGGTGTCTGTTCCTATTCATGTTAATAAATCCCAGACCAGTTATAGGGGAAAATATTGTTGACGAGAAAAATAAATCAGCTTTGTACTAAACATGCAGTGTGTTGAATCTTTTTTTGTTCATTTATGGGATGTGGACCTCGCTGGCTAGGCCAGCATTTATTGCCCACCCCTAATTGCCCTTGAGAAGGTGGTGAGCTGCCTTCTTGAACCGCTGCAGTCCATGTGGTGTAGGTTCAGTTTCTTTCCTTATAGACATCATAACGGTTTGATACGACCGAGTATCTTGCTGGGCCATTTAAAAATAAACCACAATGCTTTAGGTCTGGTAGACCAGACCAGGTAACGACGGCAGATTTCCTTCCCTAAAGGGCATTAGTGAACTAGATGGATTTTTACAACAATCAATTTATGGTCATCATTAAACTTTTTGTTCCAGGTTTTTATTGAATTTAAATTTCACCATATACCGTCGTGGGATTTGAACCTAGGTTCCCAGACCATTACCAGCTGGTCTCAGGATTATTCATCCAATGATGAATCTACTACACCACTGCCTCCCCCTTTAATGTCACTAATATATAAGTTAATTCCCTCTCCTCTGTCTCCTCCGTCCTTACCAACAACCACAAGTGTGAGGAGCTCATGGAGCTTCTTTGTCACTAAGATTGAGATAATCCTTTCACCTGCTTCTGTTACTCCCCTCCCTTCCACTATGCCGCAGGGCCAAACTGTCTCTAAAGTTCCCCCTTGTCTGAGCCCTGCGCTCACAGTTCCTCTCCTATCTCCCATCATGCCCGGTCAGAGCTCTTCTTGTGCAGGAGACCCACCTCCTGGTCCCTCGATTCTATTCCTGCCAAACTGCTGACCATCCATCTTCCCTGTATTACTGATATTGTTAACAGTGCTCTCTCTCTTCTGGTTATGCCCCTCTCATCCTTACCCTTCCTGAAAAAAACCCTTCACCGCACCTCCCTTGCAAACTACCACACCGTCTGCTACCACTCCCTTTCTTCTCCAATGTCCTTGAACTTGGTTTTCCCCAAGGATCTTTTCTTGGACCCTCCTATTTCTCATCTACATGCTGCCACCAGGCGACATAATCCAAAAACATTGTGTTAGTTTTCCCATGTACACTGACAACACCCAGTACTATCTCCCCAACATCCCTCTCCATTCCTCCACTATTACTAAATTATCAAACTGCTTATCCGACATCCAGTACTGGATGAGCAGAAATTTCTTCCAATTAAAAATTGGGAAGACCAAAGCCATTGTCTTCAGCCACCACTACAAATTCTGTTCCTTAACTACTGAGTCCATCCCTCTCCCTGGGAAACGTCTGAGGCTGAACCACACTCTTCACAATCTTGGTGTCATATTTGATCCCAAGATGACTTTCCAGCCACATATCCACACCATCATTAATACCAGATATTTCCACCTCCGTAATGTTACCCGTCTCCACCCTACCCCAGCTCATCTATTGCTGCAATTCTCATTCCCATGACTTGACTATTATAATACATTCCTGGCCAGCCTCTCACATTCACCCTGCCCTGCCACCCCATCTCCCCGCAACAACCTGGAAATGAGATCATCCAAAACTCTGCTGCCCGTGTGTGTTCTCACCCTAAACATAGGGCAGATGGTGTCACAGTGATAATGTCACTGGACTAATATTCCAGAGGCCGAGGCTTTGGATCTGGGAATGTGGGTTCAATTCCCACATTCTATCCAAACCTTCTGCAGACATTTTTAGCAACAAATTTACAAATAGTATTTATGCATAAACACAGCGACCTGAATCAGACGGGAAATGTTTGCCTTTGTGTGGAATGGCCACCTTGTCAGCTCTATGATTCGATCATATGATGTTTATTATGAATCATTATCCTGTTATAGAATCACATGATCTCATTATAGTACAGCACAGAAGGAGGCCACTTGGCTCATCGAATCTGCCCTGGCTCTTTCAAAGAGCAATCTGGTTAATCCCGCTCCCCCACTCTTTACCCATATCCCTGGACAAGGATTCAGCCAATCATCTGGCCCGTCAAGACACAAACTCAGTCACACTGGGGAGAAACTGTTAATGCAGGTACAGTGGAAAGGGATTAATTACTCATTTGAGTTGGAAAGTCATCAGTGCCTGTACACTGGGGAGAGGCTGTTCACCTACTCCACGCGTGGGAAGGGGTTCACTCGGTCATCCAGCCTCTAAACACACCAACGAGTTCATACTGGAGAGGGTTTAAATGCTTCGACTGTGACAAGAGCTTTCAAAGCCAGTTCCCATTTTATAGTCTCAGTGTAAGTGAGGGCTTCTCAAACTGAGGGTCGTGACCACAATGGGGTGTGAGACAAGATTTTGGGCTTGCGAGCTCCGAGGCAGCAATGCCTGCCGTGGAGTTCCAACTGTTTCCTAACAGCTGCGAGGCCCCTTTAAATCCTCACGGTTTTTGTTTTGTTAGTGGGTGTGGCCTAATGGTCGACTCTCTGAGGCTCAATTGCTGCTGCAAAAAACACTTGTGAAAAGGTCGGTGTTCATTATTTTCTGGAAAGTCGATTTCTTCAACAATCAGGATCATAATGTATTAATAATCGGGATCATAATGTATTTAACAATCAGAACACTAACATTAATAATCAGAATCCTATTGCATCAAAATGAGGATCCTATTACATCAATGCTCAGGTTCCTATTAAATTAATGATCAGAGTCCAATTACTTTAAGATTCAGGATCTCAACACATTAATAATCAGGATATTATTACATTAATATTCTGGTGGCCATTTCATCAACAATCAGGATATTATTGTATAAATAATCATCCTAATACATTAATAATCAGCATTAATTACATTCATTACAGTTCCAATCGCATTAATAATCAGCTGCCTACTGCTTCAATAAACCAGAAAATTATTGCACTTATCAGGATGCTAATTAATAATCAGAATTATTTAAATTAATAATCAGAGTCATATGGCATCAATAATCAGGACACTGCATGTTGCCATGAAAGGAGTGGCTGAGACTGAGCAGCTTTGGTGGACAGTCAATTTTCTCCAAACTCTTGTCGAGTCCTGCCCTGCTGAGGGTGCCAAATGCTTCCCTGAGATCTACGCTGTAAGGTAAAGAGGTATATCCTGTTCTCTACACTTCTCTTATATCTGGCATCTGGAGAAGATCACATTCACTGTAGATCTAAAAATAAAAACAAAAAACTGCGGATGATGGAAATACAAAACGAAAACAGAATTACCTGGAAAAACTCAGCAGGTCTGGCAGCATCGGGACTCGAAACGTCAACTCTTTTCTTCTCCGCCGATGCTGCCAGACCTGCTGAGTTTTTCCAGGTAATTCTGTTCACTGTAGATCTGTCAGCTCTGTGCTTCTGGATACACTCAGTCTGCAAGTAGATGAAATATTTAAGCATGGCCCCAGCGAAGACCTTCCCAGTGACGCTAAGGAGTGAGATGTCCCTTTTTTACATCTTTTATGCTCTCCCCACCCCCACTAGAGCTATACCTTGAGTGCCCTACCATCCATTCTTAATTAGCACATTCGTTTAGATAATATCACCAACTTTAACTTTAACACCTCTGTGTTCTTTTGTATTATTGTTGTTGACATCTTTTGATGATCTGCTTCTATCACTGCTTGTTTGTCCCTACAACCACACCCCCACTCCACCTCTCTCTCTCTCTCTCTCTCTCCGCCCCCCACACACACACCTTAAACCAGCTTATATTTCAACTCTTTCTTGGACTCGAACTCAAGTTCTGTCGAAGGGTCATGAGGACTCGAAACGTCAACTCTTTTCTTCTCCGCCGATGCTGCCAGACCTGCTGAGTTTTTCCAGGTAATTCTGTTTTTGTTTTTGTTTTGAGATGTCCCTGTAGTTTGTTGCAATCTCCCCTGTCACCTTTGTTTTTCCAAAATGTTTGTATCACACATGTCCTGTGGAACTGATCCTGATTGTCAGCAAAGATTAATTTGCACTTTCTAATTGGAGATGATAATCAGTGGAACCTGTCAGACACTGAACTTGCAAAGACCAATTTATGATTGAAAAAAAAGTTCATAATTTTATTGTAAATGAGTTCCTGTTGAAGGTTCTTGAATTAAGGGGAAAGATCACAGATGGTGTTTTTAAAAAGGGACACTACAGCCCCAAAAATCAGTGACATTTCCAGAGTATTAAACTCCAGCCAGTTATAGGGTTGTTAACATCAACAGAAACAAACCAGATATTGTCAGACTATCAGTTCTGGATGTGATTAACAGCAGCAATAATAGCAGAATCCAATTCTTGCAGTCACTTGTGAACTCACTGGTGTCTCAGCAGGCTGCCAGGCTGAGTGAATCCCTTCCCACATACGAAGCAGGTGAATGGCTTCTCCCCAGTGTGAGTGCGTTCGTGTAATTGCAGGCTCCCAGACTGAGTGAATCACTTCCCACACACGGAACAGGTGAACGGTCTCTCCCCAGTGTGTGTGCGTTGGTGAGCAGTGAGGGCGGATGACAGCCTGAAACTCTTCCCACATGAAGTGCAGCTGAATGGCTTTTCCCCAGTGTGAACTCGCTGGTGTGTCAGCAGGGTGGATGACCGAGCAAATCCCCTCCCACACACAGAGCAGGTGAATGGCTTCTCCCCAGTGTGAACTCACTGGTGTTCAACAAGGGCAGATGAATGCCTGAACCTCTTTCTACAGGAAGTCAAGTTGAATGGCTTCTCTTCAGTGTGAATTTGTTGGTGTGATTGAAGACCGGATGAATGAGTGAATCCCTTCCCACACACAGAGCAGGTGAACAGCCTCTCCCCAGTGTGAAGTCGCTGGTGTGCAGTGAGATGGGATGACCGCCTGAACCGCTTTCCACAGTATGTGCAGCTGAACGGCCTCTCTTCAGTGTGAATTCGCTGGTGTAACATGAGGCAGGATGTTCAAGTAAATCCGTTCCCACACACAGAACAGATGAACGGCTTCTCCCCAGTGTGACTGCATCGATGCATTTCCAGCTGGTGTGGATAATAGAATCCTTTCCCACAGTCCTCACATTTCCACGGTTTCTCCATGGTCCCCGTGTCCATGTGTCTCTCCAGGTTGGGTGATTAGTTGAAACCTCATCCACACACACAACAAATGTACAGTTTCTTCCACTGTGAACAATGCGATGCTTTTTCAGGCTAACTGGTTAAAGGTCTTTCCACAGTTGTGCACTGGAACACTCTCACTCAGGTGTGTATTTCTCAGTGTTTTTCCAGTCACACTGATGTTTGAAATCTTTTCCCACAGACAGAACAGACAAATATTTCTCCTTCACATTTAAAGGCAATGATATTCAGGTCCAGATGCATCGAGTGGTTCTGTCAGATTTGACATGATGTTTGGTTTGAGTTTCCAGTCTGTAAATCCTTCCTTTCTAATGCCCTGTGAAAGGAGTTTACAAATGTCATCACTGTAAGTCCAGGATAGAAATTCAGAACTGACAGTTCTAGTTTCTGTGGAACATTTTTCATTTTTGCTCCACATCTCACACACTTTGTCTCTTGCCTGCACAGAATCCAGTTAAGTTTCTTTCTTCCATTCCCAGTTTTCTCTCTCTCTTTACTCTGTCTGGGTTCAGTTCACCATTCCCTGTTTGCAGACTGAGAGTAAAATCAATGAGTCAATAATTTTCTTTCCTGGTCACTGGGACCCTGAAATCCTGCCTACTCGATGGCCCTTCACCAAGATGGCTGCACATGCACCCTGCTGGCTGAACAAGCCCTGCCTTCCTCACTCAAATGGGCACCAGCAGCTGGAGTAACCAGGGCTTGTCACCAGGAAGGGAGGCCCACCTCCCTGATCTGCCCAAACTGCCTATTCCTTAGGCAGTCCCTCGGGTTTGAAGGTGACTTGCTTCCATTCTGATTTTGTTGGGTTCTGAGATGGCTGTTAAGTTCAATGCTTGATCTTCCGTGCCAGTCATCAAGTCCCTATCTACTCTAATCCCATTTTCCAGCACTTGGCCCATAGCCTTGCATGCAATGGCATTTCAAGTGTTTATCTCAATACTTCTTAAATGTTGTGAGGTTTCTTGCTTCTATCACCCTTTCAGGCAGTGAGTTGCAGATGCCCCCCCCCCCCATCCCCCCACCCTCTGGGTGAAAATACATTCCTCAAATCCCCTCTAAACCTTCAGCCCATCACCTTAAATCTATGCCCCCTGGTTACTGACCCCTCCACCAAGGGGAAAAGTTTCTTCCTATCCATGCCCCTCATAACTTTGTACAGCTTAATCAGATCCCCCCTCAGCCTTCTCTGCTCTAAGGAAAACAATCCCCGCCTATCTAGTCTTTCTTCATAGCTGAAATGCTCCAGCCCAGGCAATGTCCCAGTGAATCTCCTCTGCACTCTCTCCAGTGCAATCACATCATTCTCTAAAGCTTTTCCGCTGTCCTCCTGGAAGTCTCCTGCTGTGACTGAGTTCCAAGTAGAACAGTTGCTTTGGGAGTCTGGTGTCCAGAATACAAACAAATGTCCCACCCAGCAGAGCTGGTCTTGAGTGATCAGCCCCTCAATGCCGGGCAAGGTGGCTGTTGGACTGCCTTTCTTGCCACTGGATTTGGAGGATCTTGTGAAGGCATCACTGGTGGTACTTCACCAGTGCTCTGAGGTACGTGATGTAGGTTGTCCAAGTCTCTGAAGCCTGTAGGAGCACAGGGATCACTGCTGCCCAGTAACCCATGACCTGAGTCCCAGTTTTGACATTCTGGTCCTCAGATAATCTATTCTTCATTTTGCCGAAGGCTGAGCTGGAACACTGGAGGCAATGAGGAATGTTGTCGTCTATGTCTGCCTTCATCGACTTGAAGCTCCCAAGATACAGAAAATGGTCCACATTTTCTATGGTTTCATCATTATTCTTAATCAATGGAACAGGGGGCGCTGGGGGTTGGGTGTGGGACTGGGACTGATAGCTGGTAAAAACCGAAAAGACAAATAACAGATGGTGGGTAGAAAGTGCACAGGAGATCCAACAGAAACAACATTTGTGGTTTCCTAGCACTGTCAAGACAACCTATGGCTCAAGCACTTAAAGGCCAACCTCACTGACAGCCAAGCACGGAGGGAGCTCATCAAGGACAGAGAGTCAGCCAGTGCCACTGGAGAGAACATTTTGAAGAACTCCTCAACCAAGACTCTGTCTTTGACTTCGAGGTCTTCAACTCCATTCCTCAATACCCCGTTTGGCTCAGTCTTGGTGCTACCACGGTCCAGCATGAAAATGAAAAAGCCATTTGACAGTTGAAAAACAAGAAGACCTCTCTGGAGCAGATGGAATCCCTGCCGGAATTCTGAAACACGGTGGCGTTACAATCCTGGCCCGGCTGCTCAACATCATATCCCTCATCAGCAAAGAGTCCATGTTGGGGAATCTCTGGGACACTGTGATTGTGATGATATTCAGGAAGGGAGACAAGTCTGATTGCGGTAATTACAGAGGAGTCTCCCTGCTGCCTGCCACAGGGAAAATCATTACAAGGATTCTCCTCAATCACCTTCTCTTAGTGGCCAAAGAGCTCCTTCCAGATTCACAGTGCGGTTTTACCCCATCGAAAGACACCAGAGACGTGATCTTCACTGCACCAGCAAACCCAAGAAAATTGCATGGAACAGCACCAAACACTGTCCTTAGCCTTTTTTGTCCTCACTAAAGCCTTTTACATTGTCAAACAGCACATCTTATCCATATCCTCCTCAAATGTGGCTGTCTTCAGAAATTTGCCACCATCCTCTGCCTACTCCATGATGATATGACAGCCGTGATCCTCATCAACGGAACCACCACAGACCCTATCTCAGTGAAGAATGGGATCAGACAAGGCTGCATCATTGCACCAGCCCCATTCTCCGTTTTCCTCTCTGCATCTCAGCTTTAGAAAATTACCCATGGGTGTGGATACAATCAACAGAACAGACGGGAAACCTACACCACCTTCAAAGCAAAACCAGAATCAGTTCAACCTCAGACATTGAGCTCCAGTGTGTAGGAGCCTGATTTCTACATTAAATCCACCCACGATACATAATCCTTAATACTCTTGCCTCACAAATGTCCAGCAATCTCAGTTTTTAAATTGTTAACTGACGAAATCTCAACAGAATTCCAGATTTCCACTATATTTTCTGTCAAGTGATTTCTGACATTGTTCCTGAACAGCCGAGTCTCAGTTAGACAAATAAATATCACTGATTTGTACATTTAAATGGTAACAATTATTTTACTCTTAAATAGTCATACAACAAATTTTTAGAAAAACATAATTTTAGTAAAATATGGTGAATGCTGGAAATCTGAAATAAAAACAGAAAGTTCTGGAAATCCTCAGCAGGTTTGGCAGCTTCTGTGAAGAGAGAGAAACAGATTTAACATTTCTAATCCAATATGATTCTTCTTCAGAACTGAGTATTTCCAGCATTCTGATTTCATTTTAAACACATAATTGATGTAAACTTTATTGTCCTTACAGGAATCTGGATGTAAATCTGATTTCAGACCTTCCTCTGAACAGTTTTCAAACTGACTCCAGCTCATTGTCCTTCACAAAGACCCGGATGGAAAACCCTCAGCACAAGATGGCGGCGGCCAGTTGCCCGGGTAACCCGGACCTGTCACCGGGGAGGAAGCCCCGCCCTCACTCCCCTGCCTTCACCAAGCTGGCCGTTCACTAGGCACTTTACAGCCTTCTGGACCAAATATTGAGTTCAACAACTTTAGATCATGAACTCTCTCCTCCATCCCCACCCCCTTTCCGATTTCCCCCTCCTTTTTGTTTTTTCCAATAATTTATATAGATTTTTCTTTTCCTACATATTTCCATTATTTTTAAATGTATTTCCATCCATTGTTTTATCTCTACCTTTTAGCCTATTTCGATCCCTTCCCTTCACCCCACCCCCACTAGGGCTATCTGTACCTTGCTCGTCCTGCTTTCTACCCTTAATTAGCACATTCCTTTAGATAATATCACCACCTTCAACACCTCTTTGTCCTTTTGTCTCTGACATCTTTTGGTTATCTCCACCTATCACTGGCCCTCTATCCAGCTGTTCTTGTCTCACCTCCCTCCGACCTTTTAAACCAGTTGATATTTCACCTTTTCTATTTTTCCTTAGTCCTGTTGAAGGGTCATGCGGACTCGAAATGTTAACTGTGCTCCTCTCCACAGATGCTGCCAGACCTGCTGAGTTTTTCCAGGTATTTTTGTTTTGGATTTCCAGCATCCGCAGTTTTTTGCTTTTATATTATGGCCCTTCATGATCCTGGCTCCCTGAAAAAAGACCCGCCATCCTCTCCCAAGATGGCGGCCGGTGATCCCGCTCCCAGTGTGCAGGTGCAGTGTGGGTGTGCGCTCTGAGCATGCTCAGTATCAGTCATGGTGACAGAGTGAGGAGGAATGGACGGTTCGGAAGGCGGGAGGAGATTGTGAGCACAGGGTAGGAATGGAAACCGTGGCTGGACTGGGAACTGGAGCAACTTCTGGGGTAGGCCCCAGGCCCTGTGCTTACCCCGCGGCGACAGGCCCGGGGGGTGGGAGCGATGGAGCCGGCGGCTGGACAGGGAGGATTTGGAAACACTTTGTGGATCCGCAAACCCTGAGGAATAATTGTCAGCTCCTGGTTTGCAGCTGTGGGGCTTCTCCCTCCCGGGAACAGGCCCAGGTTAACGGCCGCCATCCTGGGTCAGCGAGTGGAGGATGGTTCACATCAGAGGATGGGGGAGGGGGGACATTAAATAAGAGGTTACACTTTGGGCTCAAATCTATGAGGATCTGATCTGTGGGAAGAAGGAAACCCTGGGAGGTGGGCAGGGAAGATTCAGAAACACCCACTGGAAGCCCCAAACCCCCAATAAGAACCTGCAGGTCGTGCGTTTGCAGCTCGGGGTCTTTATGCTTTATGTGCAGCCATCCTGGTGAAGCAACAGAGAGTGGGTGGGGCTTCAGGGTCCCAGGGACCAGGAGAGAAAATGATTCATTCATTGATTTTGTTCTCACTCTGCACACAAAGGCTTGAGAATTGAACCCAGTCAGACCAAAGGAGAAGGAGGAAGTAACTGGGAGTGTAGGAAGGGAATGGTGGAGATGGTGCAATGGGTTTGGATTTCAGCACAGGGAGGAGCGAGAGCTTGTGTGACAGGGATTCACAGCTCTGGAGGAACAAGAGAGGTAAATTATGTTTGAGAGAAACTAGAATTGTCCGTTTTGAATTCCTGTTCTGTTCTTACAGGGATGGGGAAGATCTTGTGGCGCATTGAGTAGTGTCCCTGCCTCTGAGCTGAAGCTCCAGGTTCTACTTCAGGACTTGATGGCCTCGGACGATGTGTTCATACAATGGATTCCAAACAGGTTGCTTATGAACCTGTAAATCATTCCAAAACACCAACGACAGGCAGTAAGAGTGGGAGAGTCCCCTGGTCAGCTGTGCTTGATGTGTAATAGCGCCCTCACGCAATTGCCTCTGGTGACAAGTTAGCAAACTGTTCCAGGACAAAGTAGCTATGGAAACAGATGTAAGCACATGATTTGTCGACATCATATGCCAGTAGGCACTGGAAGAGAAAAGAAAAAGACCTACGGTGATAATTTTAGTGAACTCCTTTCACAGCCGCTTCGAAGTGAAGAATTGCAGAAGTGAAATTCAGATCAAACCTCATATCAAGTTTTGGTTGAGTCAGTCCATTCATCAGGATCTCAATATCATCCGCCTTTGAATGTGGAAGAAGAAATGTTTGTCTGTTCTGTCTGAGGGAAAAGATTTCAAACATCAGTGTGACTGGAACAGCACCAAGACACACACACCCGAGAGAGAGTGTTCCAGTGAACTGACTGTGGGAAGAGCTTTAACCAGTTACACAGCCTGAGGAAACATCACAGTATTCACAGGAGGGAGAAGCTGTGCACATGTTCTGTGTGGATGAGGCTTCAAGTGATTGTCCAACCTATAGGAACACAAACGCACCCACACAATGGAAAAGCTGTGGAAATGTGAGGATTGTGGGAAAGGATTCAGTTACCCATCCCTGCTGGAAAACCATCGACGCAGTCACACTGGGGAGAGGCCATTCACCTGCTCCAAGTGTGGAAAGGGATTCACTCAGTCATCCAACCTATCATTACACCAGCGAGTTCATAGTGGGGAGAGGCCGTTCACCTGCCCTGTGTGTGGGAAGGGATTCACTCAGTCATCTGGCCTTTGGTCACACCAGCGAATTCACTCTGAGGAGAAACCATTCAACTGCACTTCCTGTGGGAAGAAATTCAGGCATTCTCCTGCCCTCACTGCACACCAACACACTCACACTGGGGAGAGGCTGTTCACCTGCTCTGATTGTGGGAAGAGATTCAACTCAGTCATCCAACCTAGCATTACACCAGCGAGTTCACACTGGGGAGAGACCATTCACCTGCTCCACGTGTGGGAAGGGATTCACGGTTTTGCCCACCCTGCTGAGACACCTGCGAATTCACACTAAGGAGAAGCCATTCAGCTGCACTTTCTGTGGAAAGAGGTTCAGGCAGTCTTCCAACCTCATTTTACATCATCGAGTTCACACTGGGGAGAGACCGTTCACCTGCTCCGTGTGTGGGAAAGGATTCAATCGGTCATCAAATCTCACTGCACACCAGCGAGTTCACACTGGGGAGAGACCATTCCCTTGCTCACTGTGTGGGAAGGGATTTGCAAAGTCTTTCAACCTGCTGAACCACCAACACACTCACACTGAGAAGAGACCCTCTCTGTGTGGAAAGGGATTCACTCAGTCACGATGCCTCCTGAGACATCAGCAAGTTCATAAGTGACTGCAGGGATTGAATTCTGATGTTATTTCTGCTGTTAGTCGTGTTTAGTATTGATCATCTGACAACATTTTGATTCCTAATGCTGATGTTAACAGCCCAATAACTGGGCAGAGTTTAATATTCTGGAGATGTCACTGACTTTTGAAGCTGCAGTGTCCCTTTTTAAAAGCACCATCTGTGATTTTTCTCCTTAGTTCAAGAACTCTCAAGAGGAACCCACTTACAATAACATTATGAACTTCTTTTTGAATCTTAAATTGATATATGGTGCAAAATCAACCATTCAGTATCTCAAAGGTACAGCTGCAGGTGTCAAAATATTTTTTTCTTCGATGGCTCTTGAGATTTTCTTGAGGGCTATTCTTTGATTTTGAAGAACAACGAGTTGGATTTCAGGGGCTCCTTTTTCATTCTCACTAACTCCTTTATTAGGTGCTCCAGTCACACAGTAACATTATCTTGTGTATTTACATTGATCTTTTCGGGGGGTCCCCTCTTTCAATAGATAACAGCACAAATACCCCACACTGTATGTATTAAATCTTTTAACTTGGAATCTATAAATAAGATGTTTTTGTTAACTTATTTTAAATTAATCTCCCATACTCCATTTCCTTCTTGAAAATTCCAACCATTTGATACAAGGTAACTTATTGGGAATGAACAGCCCCTGGACAGCAGGAAAGGAGGAGGTGAAAGTGCAGATGTTGAATTTCCTGCACTTACATGGGAAGATGCCTTGGGAAGTTTATAAGTTCTGTATTTCTAAAAATAAACACATTGCAGAAAGGATCTGCCTCGTGTATGATCTCACTGAATGACTGATTGACATTGTTTTCACTGTCTATAGATAAGCTGAAGTTGCTGCCGACTGTCTGTCTGTGTCCCTTTTCTCTTTGGAAAACTGGTTTGGAAAAGAGTAGCACTTGGCGGGGTTTATATCAAATCCCCTGACAGTTATATTCACCTATCATCAAATAAAGACACTTTCTAATCTTCTATGTCAAGTGAACCTCTTTCTGGATAAAAACAGGACCAGCTGCAATCACCAAAGTAGATTGAACACATTCCATTTTGCTGAAATTAAGTTAACCAGATACTTTTGATCCTTGGTTTCGGGTTTTAGTCATTTTATTGGATACTGTTCAAATCATAAAGCACTTATATATTTGGTAAATAAACACAGAATGTTTTTTGGATCAGATGGTGGAGCAGGAAAAAACTCTTGTCTTTCTGATCTTCATTGTGTGCGTATTTACATTCAAAATTCATCAGTAACATCACTATACCAGCTGAGATCAGCTCAGAACGGGGGTTCTGTATGTTGTCTGTGAGCATTAACCAGCACATAACTGTTTAAGAATGTAAACCTTGACAAATATATCTCAACTTCTAATTTGGCATATGTGATTAGCCAGTGAGTTCACAATACCTGGTTAATCAAATACCTGTACTGTACACTTGTGGGTGTTTCAACCCACCTCCTGAGTTATATAAAAATAATCGAGGCTCACTTGGCAGAATGGAGAGAGTTCTGTGCTTCTCTGCAGGTTGATTCAATCTTTATGAGGCTCACAGTGCTCTGAAGCCTTCTAGTTCCATCCCAGGGAGAAACAGCTCCTCCACACATCACTGACTCAAGTAGCCAGCCAGTAAGCTTCCTTCCTCAAAATAGATGGCAAAGCTGCTCCTCCAATCACAGATTCTGCCTGGAGAAGCAGCAAAGTCACGAGAGACAGAATCTGTGATTGGAGGTGCTGATCCTCACAGGTTCTGTCTCCCACATACGGGGGTAATTTTTCTTCCAGTGGCTGCTCCCATGATAGAATTGTCACAGGCATTTTGGGGGTGAATTTGTCCCCTGTGTATTTTGAACCTAGGTTCTGAAATACTGTCACTCTGATTTTAAGGCTTCCTGGAGTAATACACAGATCCAGATCTTG
Organism: Carcharodon carcharias; assembly: GCF_017639515.1. NCBI lineage: Eukaryota > Metazoa > Chordata > Chondrichthyes > Lamniformes > Lamnidae > Carcharodon > Carcharodon carcharias. The sequence continues at coordinate 14,462,009 of NC_054493.1, forward strand.
CCACCTAACACCAATCCATATCCTCATCTGAATTCACATTTTCATGTGATTGTCCAATACAGACAACATATATCATTTAATTCCTTTAAACGTGGTCCAGCACACCCCCATCACACACAAACGACAAGAGATTGTCTTTGTAATCAGTTGTTCCTTTATCATGTGTTTCTCTGAAAGATGACAGTATTAATCTTTTCTTGAACCTATCCTAACCCTTCTTCCGGTTCATTTATTGAAACCAGGGACTCTCCTTGTTCTCATAGTGACATTCCCTGTCCGCCCAGTTATTCACAGTATCTTTACAGTGCATAAGGAGACCATTCAGCCCATTGAGTCTGTACTGGCTCTCTGAAAAGAGCATTCCACCTCGCCCACTCCCCTGCCTTATCCCTGTAACTTTGCCCATCGTCTCTTTTCAGGTAGCAATCCAATTCCCTTTTGAATACCTCAATCATCCTGCCTCCACCACCCTTTCAGGTTCCAGACTCCAACCACTCTCTGGGGGAAAAAAATTCCTCACATTACTCTTAATCCTTTTGCCAATTATTTTGAATGTGTGCCCTCGAGTTCTTGATGTTCTCTTGAGTGGGAACAGTTTCATTATTTATCCTGTCCATACCCCTCAGGATTTTGAATACCTCTATCAAGTCTCCTCTCAGCCTCTTTTTCTCCAATGAAAACAGTCCCAATCTATCCTCATAGCTACAGTTCTTCATCCTGGCAAGCATTCTTGTGTATTCTCCTCTGTACTCTCTCCAATACATTCACATCCACCCTCAAGTATGGTGCCCAGAACTGGACGCATACTCCAAATGAAGCTTAAATAGTGTCTCAGCATGACCTGCATACTATTGTACTCAATGCCCCCATTAATAAAGCCTAAGATACAAAATGCTTTATTAACTGCTCTCTCAACATGCCCTCTCACCATCAATGACATGTACACCGAGGTCCCTGTGTTTCGGCACCACCATTAAAGGCTCCCCCTTTATTTTATACAGATAAAGTCAGTCAATTGTTTGTGCATTGTTTCATCTTGTTCCCACATTTCAGTGACAAAGGTTGAAATGTTTACTCCACAGCCACAGGGTTTCATCTGTTTAAAGCCATAAACAGCAAGATACAGTTTTCTCTTGGAGTTTGAGACAAATCAGCTTTCAAAATGATGCAGAGTTTCAGCCAATGAGGGAGGTCCAGGCTCAGCCCCGCCCCTCATTCACTCCAATTGGTTGGAGGGCCAGCGGCTCAAGCTCGGCCCTCCAGCCTCGCCCCCTATTCCTATTGGTCCGGAACCGTCGTCAATCATTCCCCGAAAATTGTTCTGGTACATGCGCACTGCGGGTAATGGCGACGGAAAGCTTCTTGTTTGTCTCAGCTTCAGGCGGTAAGAGAATTTGCGGAGTAGAGGGAGAAACGGAGCCGGTGGGTGGACGGGCGGGCTCGTAAGTACACGAAGCGGCTCTGAACTCAGAATAAGAAGCTACTGATGACGAGTTAGAATCTGTGCGACGGAGGCTGTGGGATCGCGTCTCCAGCGATAGGCCCGAGTTAACGGCCGTCATCTTTACCGGGTCAATTTGCAGCAGTGCGCATGCGCGGTCGTCCCTGACCCCTGTCAGCAGGAGGAGAGGATATTGTGAATTTCTATCCTGGTCTGACAGGGATGGGTTTTGGAAACTCCTTTTGCAGGGGGTTAGAAGGGGAGGATATACACACAGCAAACTAAAACTAAACATCACATTAAGATCTGACTCGAGTCACTCCATTCATCAGCCTTTGAGTTTAAGTATTGAGTTCCAGGTCATTAACACTCACTTTGTGAAATTTCGTCCCCGCAGAATCACACAGTGCAGAAAAGGCCCTTTGACCCATCGAGTCTGCACTGACACGTGAGAAACACCTGACCTACCTACCTACCTAATTCCACTTGCCAGCACTTGGCCCTTGACCTTGAATGTTATGCTGTGCCAAGTGCTCATCCAGGTACTTTTTAAAGGATGTGAGGCAACCCGCCTCCACCACCCTCCCAGGCAGCGCGTTCCAGACCGTCACCACCCTCTGGGTAAAAACATTTTTCCTCACATCCTCCCTAAACCTCCTGCCCCTCTCCTTGAACTTATGTCCCCTTGTGACTGACCCTTCAACTAAGGGGAACAGCTGCTCCCTATCCATCCTGTCCATGCCCCTCATAATCTTGTACACCTCGATCAGGTCACCCCTCAGTCTTCTCTGCTCCAACAAAAACAACCGAAGTCTATCCAACCTCTCTTCATAACTTAAATGTTTCATCCCAAGCAACATCCTGGTGAATCTCCTCTGCACCTCCTCCAGTGCAATCACATCCTTCCTATAATGTGGCAACCAGAACTGCACACAGTACTCCAGCTGTGGCCTCACTAAGGTTCTATACAACTCCAACATGACCTCCCTACTTTTGTAATCTATGCCTCGATTGTTAAAGGCAAGTGTCCCATATGCCTTTTTCACCACCCCACTATCATGCCCCTCTGCCTTCAGAGATGTATGTACACACACGCCGAGGTACCTTTGTTCCTCAGAATTTCCTAGTGTCATGTTATTTGTTGAATACTTCCTTGTCAAATTCCTCCTTCCAAAGTGTATCACCTCACACTTTTCAGGGTTAAATTCCATCTGCCACTTATCTGTCCATTTGACCATCCCGTCTATATCTTCCTGTAGTCCAAGACACTCAACGTCACTGTTAACCACCCGGCCAATCTTTGTGTCATCCACAACCTTACTAATTCTTCTTCCTCCCCCCCCCCCCCCCACATAGTCAACTATGTCGTTTTATATAAATGACAAATACTAGGGGACCGAGCACAGATCCCTGTGGTGCGCCACTGGACACTGGCTTCCAGTCACTAAAGCATCGTTCTGTCATTACCCTCTGCCTCCTACAACTAAGCCAATTTTGAATCCACTTTATCAAATTACCCTGTATCCCATGTGGGACCTTGTCAAAGGCTTTGCTGAAATCCATATAAACTACATCAACTGCACTACCCTCATCTATACACCTGGTCACCTCCTCAAAAAAGTCAATCAAATTTGTTAGGCATCACCTCCCTCGGACAAAGCTATGCTGACTATCCCTGATCAAACCTTGCCTCTCCAAGTGGAGATAGATACTCTCCTTCAGAACTTTCTTGAATAGTTTCCCTAACACTGACGTGAGACTTACTGGCCTGTAGTTCCCTGGTGTATCTCTACAACTCTTCTTAAATAGCGGAACCACATTAGCTGTTCTCCAGTCCTCTGGCACCTCCCCCGTGGCCAGAGAGGGATTAAAAATTTGGGTCAGAGCCCCTGTGATGATCTCCCTTGCCTCCCTCAGCAGTCTGGCACACAAATCATCTAGACCTGGAGATTTATCCAATTTTAAGCCTGCCGACACCTCCAATACCTTGTTGCTCCCTATATCAATTTGCTTTAGAACCTCGCAGTCTCTCTCCCCGAGTTCCATACCTTCATCCTCATTCTCTTGGGTGAAGATGGATGTGAAGCATTCATTCAACACTCTAGTGATGTTCTCTGGCTCCACCCATAGATTGCCCCCTTGGTCCCTTATGGGGCCTACTCTTTCCCTGGTAATCATCTTCCCATTCATATACTAATAGAATTTCTTGGGATTTTCCCTACTTTTACCAACCAGAGTTTTCTCATATCCCCTCTTTGCTCTCCTAACTGCTTTCTTAAGCTCCACCCTGTACTTTCTGTACTCCACTCATGCCTCTGCTGATTTGCTCCCCTTGTACCTGCTAAAAGCTTCTCTTTTCCTTCTCATCATAGCCTGAATATCTCTGGTTATCCATGGTTCTCTGGGCTTGTTACTCCTTCCTATCGCCCTAGAGGGAACATGTTGAACCTGTACCCTCCCCATTTCCTTTTTGAATGCCCCCCACTGCTCCTCGGTAGATTTCACCACAAGTAGCTGTTCCCAGTCTACCTTGGCCAGATCCTGCCTTATTTTATGAAAATCCACTTTTCCCCCAATCCAAAACATTTTGCAACTTGTCGATTTCTTTGTCCATAACAAACTTAAACTGTACCATGTTGTGGTCACTATCTCTAAAATGCTCACCCACCACCACCTCAGCCACCTGTCTGGCTTCATTCCCCAGAATTAGGTCCAGCTCTGCACTGTCCCTTGTTGGACCCTCTACATATTGACCTAAAAAATTCTGCTGTACACATTTCAAGAAATCCACTCCATCCAAGTCCTTAACACTATGTCTATCCCAATTAATGTTGGGAAAGTTGAAATCACCTAATATATTTACCTTATTGTTATTGTTTTTACACACCTCCACAAATTGTGCATATTTGCTCCTCAATTTCCCGCTGACTATCTAGGGGTCTATAATAAACACCTAACAATGTGGCTGCCCCTTTTCTATTCCTAAGCTCTACCCACAAAGCTTCATTCGAAGCCCCCTCCAAGATATCATCTCTCCTTACTAAAGTAACTGACTCCTTAACACATCCCCCCTGTTGATCTTACCGATAATCTTAAATCTGTGTCTGTGTTACTTTTACCTCTGCCCTCCCCAATCACCTATCTCATTGTTTAACTTCCTTTGTCTCTATTAATGGGTGTATATTAGCTTTGTTTAGTATTGCATTGTTATTTCTGTCGACTGTCTAAATGAGGTTTCCACGGCCACCCATCCCCTGACCATGTGCTGCTGACTTACTGGCTTTATCTTCCCACAGTATCTTTCATAATCAGGAATTGTTTTTCCTGCGCTATAGTCCATTCCTCTTCCACTTCTGAGCTTATTTCGAACATCAAATTCTGCACCGTTTTTATTCCCTGTAATTCATTCTGCACACCCTGAAACGTTAACTCTTTTTCTCTCTCTACAGATAGTGACTGAGCTGCTGAGAATTTCCAACATTTCCTCTTTATCTTTCAGATTTCCAGCAGCCGCAGTCTGTTGCTATTATTTTATTGCAGGTGTTGATCATAAAACCGAATCTGGGAACACAGTCGGACCAGGTCAGAGACGATTTGTTGCAGGGTAGGCGTTGATGGCTGAAGTCTGTCCTTGGCCTCCAGTGTATGTCCTGTTTCATTGAGTCTTGGAATCATGGAATCGTTACAAAACAGACAGAGGTTATTTAAGCCTGTCCCGCCAGTGCTGGCTCTTTGCAAGAGCAAATCAGCTAGTCCCACTCGCCTGCCCTTTCACTAACAAGACCAGCAGCAGATATTACCCATTCCCAGTTACCTGTGGAGATGATGATTTTTGACCTTCTTGAACCGCTGCAGTCCGTGTGGTGAAGATGCTCCCACAATGCTGTTAGGTAAGGAGTCACAGGGTCTTCACCCAATGATGATGAAGGAACAGCTGTTTATGTCCAAATCAACAACAATGTGTATTTATATAGCACCTTTCATGTAGTAGAACATTCCAATGTGTGTTCACAGGAGTGTTATACAGCAACATTAAACCGACATAATGAGATGTTAGGGCAGGTGACCAATAGTTTCGTCAAACATAGTTTTTAAGGAGTATCTTAAAAGAGGAAAGTGAAGTAGAGAGACAGAGAGGTTCATGGAAGAAATTCCACAGCTTTTGGCTTTGGCAGCTGAAGGCTTGACCACCAAAGGTGGAACAATTCACAGAATCACACGGCCCATTGAGTCTGCACCGACATGTGAGAAACACCTGACCTACCTACCTAATCCCATTTACCAGCACTTGGCCCATAGCCTTGAATGTTATGATGTGCCAAGTGCTCATCAAGGTACTTTTTAAATGATGTGAGGCAACCCACCTTATCACCCTCACAGGCTGTGCATTCCAGACTGTCTGGGTAAACACGTTTTTCCTCACATCCTCCCTAAACCTCCTGCCCCTCACCTTGAACTCAAGACTGACCCTTCAACCAAGGGGAACAGCTGCTCCCTATCCACCCTGTCCATGCCCCTCATAATCTAGTACACCTCGATCAGGTCGCCCCTCAGTCTTCTCTGTTCCAACAAAAACAATCCAAGTCTATCCAACCTCTCTTCATAACTTAAATGTTTCATCCCAGGTAACATCCTGGTGAATCTCCTCTGCACCCTCTCCAGTGCAATCACATCCTTCCTATAATGTGGTGACCAGAACTACACACAGTATTCCAGCTGTGGCCTCACCAAGTTGATCTCCCTACTTTTGTAATCTATGCCTTGATTGGTAAAGGCAAGTGTCCCATATGCCTTTTTCACCACCCCACTAACATGCCCCTCTGCCTTCAGAGATCTATGGACACACACACCAAGGTCCCTTTGTTCCTCAGAACTTCCTAGTGTCATGCCGTTCACTGAAAACTTCTTTGTCAAATTCCTCCTTCCAAAGTGTATCACCTCACACTTTTCAGGGTTAAATTAAAATCGGGAATGTTCAGGATGTCAGAATTAGTGGAGTGCAGATATCTCAGAGGGTTGTGAGGCTGGAGGAGATTACAGAGATAAGGAGGGGCCATGGAGAAATAAGGATATAAGGATACGAGATAAGAAAATAAGGATGAGAATTTTAAAACTTAGGTTCTTCTTAATCAGGAGCCTTTGTAGGTCAGCGAGTACTGGGGTGATGGGGGTACATGACTTGGTGTCATGTTTACAGGGAGGCTGACTGTGGGAGGACGGCTGGGAGTGTTAAGTCGAGAGGTGACAAAAGAATGGATGAGAGTTTCAGCAAAAAATGAGCAGGGACTTGGGCAGAGTCGGGCGATGTTACTGAGGTGGGAATGGGCGGCCTTGGTGATGATGCATATATGTGGTTTGAAGCTAATTTTTGGGTGAAATATGACCCAGTGGTTGTGAACAGACTGGTTTGGCCTCAGACAGTTACCAGGGAGAGGGATGGAGTTAGTGGCCAGGGAGTGGAATTTGTAGTGGGGACTGAAGACTGAAGACAGTGGGGACTGAGTGGGCTTTGGTCTTCCCAATACTTAAATGGAGGAAATTTCTGTTCATCCAGTGCTGGATGTCAGACAAGTCAGGACGGTGTGTGACTTGGAGGAGAACATGGAGGTGATGGTGTTCACATACACCTGCTATCCTGGCCCTTCTAGGTGGTGGAGCTTCAGGGTTTTGGAGCTTCCGTCAAAATTCTGGTTGAGTTGGAATCCCTCATTTTCAGCCCTTGTCTCTCCCACCCAACCCTTCTCTCTCTTGTTATGTTCTCCAATCTAGGCCAGTGTCTTGTGTAGGCCCAGACTGGGTGGCAGATTCCCTTCCCTGAAGGACATTAGTGAACCAGTTGGGTTTTTATGACAATCCAGCAGTTTTCATGGTCACTTTTTCCTCGTGCTGGCCCCACAAATTCCCACATTCATTCAGCTCAATTTCACAACCTGCCCTTGTGTTTGTGTGGGTTCTCTCTCACTCCCTTTTCTCTGTTTTCAGTCAATTTCACAGGGTATTAAGAGGGGAGGATTTGCATTCGGGAAACTGAAACCAAACATCAGAATCTGACAGAGTTGCCCAGCTTATTGTAACCTGAATATCATTGGAATTTGAACATGGTCGGAGAAAGCACTGTTCACAGTGGAGAGAAACTGTACACCTGTTCTGTGTGTGGACGAGGCTTCAGTCAGTCATCTGGCCTGTTGAAACATAAATGCAGTCAGAATGGGGAGAAACCATGGAAATGTGGGGACTGTGGGAAGGGATTTAATTACCCATCAGAGCTGGAAAATCATCAGCGAGTTCACACTGGGGAGAGGCCGTTTACCTGCTCTGAGTGTGGGAAGGGATTCACTTGTTCATCTACGCTGCTGAAACACCGACGAGTTCACACTGACGAGAGGCCTTTCAAATGTCCAGACTGTGGGAAGTGCGTTAAAAGTTCCCAGGAACTGACGGCCCATCAGCGTGTCCACACTGACGAGAGACCGTTCAGGTGCTCTCACTGTGGGTCTGGGTTCAAGACATTATCTGTCCTCAATGTGCACCAGCGAATTCACACAGGAGAGTGGCCGTTCAGCTGCTCTGAGTGTGGGAAGAGATTTGCTCACTCATGCCATCTGCTGACACACCAGCGAGTTCACACTGGGGAGAGACCTTTTAAATGTCCAGACTGTGGGAAATGCTTTAAAAGTTCCGTGGATCTGATGCTTCATCAACGTGTTCACACTGATGAGAAACCGTTCAGGTGCTCTCACTGTGGAACTGGGTTCAGGCACTCATCTCAACTAACTGTACACCAGCGCATTCACACTGGGGAGAGACCTTTCACCTGCTCCGACTGTGGGAAAAGGTTCACTCAGAAATCCAACTTGCTGACACACCAGCGCACTCACACTGGGGAGAGACCGTTTATCTGCTCCGACTGTGGGAAGGGATTCAGTCAGTCATCCACCCTGTTGGCACACCAGCGAGTTCACACTGGGGAGAGGCCGTTCACCCACTCCGAGTGTGCAAAGGGATTCGCTCAGTCATCTGCCCTGTTGACACAGCAGCGAGTTCACACTGGGGAGAGGCCATTTACCTGCTCCGACTGTGGGAAGGGATTCACTCAGTCATCCAACCTGCTGACACACCAGCGAGTTCACACTGGGGAGAGACCGTTCACCTGCTCCAAGTGTGGGAAGGGATTCACTACCTCATCCAACCTGCTGAGACACCAGCGAGTTCACAAGTAACTACAGTGATTGGATTTTTCTGTTATTCACAACCAGGACTGAACTATGTCATTTGGTCTGTTTCTGCTGATGTTAAACTCCATGCCAATTATAGGGGTTAGTATTCTGGATAAAGCCAAATAAATCAGCCTTATTTTAAACAGTCAGTGTGTCGAGTCTTTGTAACATCTCTAATACAAGTTAGATCCTTTTGAAGTGCTCTCTTTCTCTCCTATCTCCCCTCTTGCCCTCTGAACTCATCCTATTAATGAGACCTGCCTTCTACTGCCTTGACCCTATTCTCACTAAACTGTTGACCATCCATTTTCTCCATATTAGCTGATATTGTTAATGGTTCTCTTTCTCTTCTCTGTCCCACTCACCTTATAGTTCACCATCATCACCCTCCTGAGAAGAAACAAACCTTTACCCCACCATCTTTGCAAACTACCGTCCCATCTCCCAAGGGGAGGGCCCACCATTCGTGGTTAACCAAAAAAGTTAAATACTGTATCAAACTTAAAGAAAAAATATGTAATCACACAAAGATGTGTGGCAGGTCAGAAGATTGGAAAGAATATAAGAACAGCAAAGGACGATAAAAAGATTAATAAGGAGGGAAAAATTAGAGTATGAGAGAAAGCTAGCTAGTAATATAAAGACGGATAGTAAGAGTTTCTGTAGATATTTAAAAAGGAAAAGAGTAACTGTTAGTCCTATAGAAAGTGCAGCTGGGGAATTGATAATGGAAAGTAGGGAGATGATGGATGAATTAAACAGGTATTTTGCTTCAATCTTCAGTATCAAGGGCACAAGTAACATCCCGGAAATAATTGTAAATCAGGAAATGGAAGGGAGGAGGAACTCAGGAAAATTACAATCACCAGGGAAATGGTATTAAGCAAATTGTTGGGGCTGCAGGCTGAAAAATACCCAGGTCTTGATGGACTTCACCCTTGAAAGAAGTGGCTAGTGAGATCCAAAATAAAAACAAAAAACTGCGGATGCTGGAAATCCAAAACAAAAACAGAATTACCTGGAAAAACTCAGCAGGTCTGGCAGCATCGGTGGAGAAGAACAAAGTTGACGTTTCGAGTCCTCATGACCCTTCAACAGAACTAAGCGAAAATAGGAGAGGGGTGGAATATAAGCTGGTTTAAGGTGGGGTAAACCAGTTTATATTTCACCCCTCTCCTATTTTTACTTAGTTCTGTTGAAGGGTCATGAGGACTCGAAACATCAACTTTGTTCTTCTGCGCCGATGCCAGACCTGCTGAGTTTTTCCAGGTAATTCTGTTTTTGTTTTGGCTAGTGAGATCGTTGGTTTTAATTTTCCAAAATTCCCTAGATTCAGGGAGGTTCCATTGAACTGGAAAATAGCAAATGGTATTCAAAAAGGGAGGGAGACAGAAAGCAGGAGACTACAGGTCAGTTGGTGTAATATCTGTCATTGGGAAAACATAAAAAGCTATTATTAAAGATATTATAGCAGGGCACTTAGAAAAATTCAAGGCAATCAGGCAGAGTCAGCATGATTTTGTAAAAGTGAGATCATGTTTAACCAATTTATTGGAGTTTGTTGAATGAGCCACATCTGCTGTCGATAAATGAGAACTGCTGGATGTACTGTATTTAGATTTCCAGAAGGCATTTGATAAAGTGCCACATCAAAGGTTATTGCAGAAAATAAAAGCTGATGGTGTGGGGGGTAACATATTGGCAAGGATAGAAGATTGGCTAGCCAACAGGAAGCAGAGAGTTGGCATAAATGGGTCTTTTTCTGTTTGGCAGGATATGATGAGTGGTGTGCCACAGGGATCAGTGCTGGGGCCTCAACATTTTACAATTTATGTAAATGACTTGGATGAAGGAATGGTGGCTAAATTTGCTGATGACAAATATAGGTAGGAAAGTAAATTGTGAAGAAGTTGCAAGGAGACTACATGACAGAGATAAGTTAGGTGAGTGGGCAAAGATCTGGCAAATGGAATATAATGTCAGCAAATGTGAAATTGTTCATTTTGGCAGGAAGAAAAAAGCAAGCTTAGCTAAATGGTGAGAGATTTCAGAACTCTGAGATTCAGAGGGATCTGGGTGTCTCACGTGCATGAACCACAAAAAGGCTAATATGCAGGTACAGCAGGTAATTAGGAAAGCTAACAATGTTATTATTTATTGTGAGGGGAATTAAGTACAAAAATAGGGAGGTTATGCTTCAGTTGTACACAGCATTAGTAAGACCACATCTGGAATATTATGTACAGTTCTGGTCTCCTTATTTAAAGAAAGATGTAAATGCATTAGAAGCAGTTCAAAGAAGCTTTACTAGACAAATACCCGGGAATGGGTGGGTTGTCTAATGAGGAAAGGTTGAACAGGTTAGGCTTGTATCCACTGGAATTTAGAAGAGTAAGAGGCAACTTAATTGAAATCTTGAGGGATCTTGACAGGGTGGACGTGGGGAGGATATTTCCTCTTGTGGGAGAATCTAGAACGAGGGGTCGCTCATTTGAGACAGAGATGGGGAGAATTTTTTTCTCAGAGGGTGGTGAGTCTTTGGAACCCTTCCTCAAAAGGTGGTGGAAGCAGAGTCTTTGAATATTTTTAAGGCAGGGCTAGTTAGATTCTTGATAAATAAGGGGGTGAAAGGTTACTGGGAGTAGGTGGGAATGGGGTTGAGGTTACATTCAGATCTTATTGAGTGGCAGAGCAGGCTTGAGGGGCTGAGTGGCCTACTCCTGCTCCTAATTCATATGTTCAAATGTAGGACCTGGATTTGATCAGCATTTAAGTGTAAGCATTAAGTTTCAGGTTATTACCACTCGTTGCAAAAAATTTCTTCCTCACATCCTCCCTGTAGGTCTTGTGGAAAATTTGAAATCTGTGCCCACAATCCTTTTACAGTCAAATAATGGGAACAGCTTTCCTTTGCCTACTTTACCTAATTCTATTATAAACTTGTACACCTCTGTCAAATCTCCCTTTCACAGAATCACAGTGCAGAAGAGGCCCTTTGGCCCATTGAGTCTGCACCGACACATGAGAAACACCTGACCTACCTACCTAATCCTACTTACCAGCACTTGGTCCATAGCCTTGAATGTTATGACGTACCAAGTGCTCATCCAGGTACTTTTTAAAGGATGTGAGGCAACCCGCCTCCACCACCCTCCAAGCAGCGCATTCCAGACCGTCACCACCCTCTGGGTAAACAAGTTTTTCCTCACATCCCCCCAAACCTCCTGCCCCTCACCATGAACTTATGACCCCTTGTGACTGACCCTTCAACTAAGGGGAACAGCAGCTCCCTATCCACCCTGTCCATGCCCCTCATAATCTTGTACCTCTCAATCAAGTCGCCCCTCAGTCTTCTCTGTTCTAACGAAAATGACCCAAGTCTATCCAACCTCTCTTCATAACTTAAATGTTTCATCCCAGGCAACATCCTGGTGAATCTCCTCTGCTCCCCCTCCAATGCTTTGTTTCAAGGCGAACAACCTCAGTTTTACCAGCCTAACAATATGACTAAAAACAATCATCCCAGAACCATTCTAGTAAATCTCCTCTGCACCCTCTCAAGGACCCTCACATCCTTCCTAATGTGCAGTGATCACTGGTTTGCACAGACCCAGTTGTTCTGTGTTTGTGTCTGTGATGTCATCACACACCGACAATTACACGGGTGACATCATTCCGCTCCCCAGATATTTCCTCAGCTGGGAGATTTTTCTCTGACACAGTACTTTTGATATCTTTTCAGCTGCGGGCTCCAGCAGGAGATTTTAATATTGAAAAGAGTAAAATTTGTTTCAGAAGTGAGTATTTTGACTGTTGATCTGCAATTTAGATCTTTTAGTGTTCTGCACTGTTGTCTGTGTGAGGTTCCATGGCTCTGGGGCTGGCATGGCTCCTTTGCTGTGGATCTGAATCCATGTCCATCCATTGTTCCATTTCAGCTCTGCCTAATCTCCTTGATCATCTCTCTGCCATGGTCTAACTTCCTCTGTCTCCAATAATGGATGTGTTTTAGACATGTTTAGCATTTTACTGTTACTTCTGCCAACCATGTCGAAATGAGGTTCCCACCGCTGTCCATCCTCTGACCATGTGCTGTTAGTTTACCAGCTTTATCTTCCCAGAGTATCTTTCAGAGTCAGGAATTGTTTTTCCTGCATTATAGTCCTTATAGAGCTTATATTTTCCATCAAGATCTGCACCATTTTTATTCCCTGTAATTCATTCTGTACACACTGAAATGTTAACTCTGTTTCTCCACAGTTAGTGCCTGATCTGCTGAGTATATCCAGTATTTGCTCTTTTTGTTTCAGATTTCCAGCAGCTGCAGTATTTTGCTATTATTTTGTTGCAGACGTTGCTCACAGAACTGAGTCTAGAATCACCAACAGACTAATTTAAAGCTGGTTTGTTGCAGGGGAAGCGTTGGTTGTAGAAGTTAGTTCCCTGGCCTTGAGTGTAGCTCCTTTTTCATCGAGTCATTGAATCACTGATTGGTTACAATACAGACAGAGGTCATTCAGCCCATCCTGCCTGTGCTGGATCTCTGCAAGAGCCAATCAGCTAATCCCATCTCCTGCCCTTTCAATAACAAGACCAGCAGCAGATATTACCAGTCCCCAGTTACCTGTGGAGAAGATGATGTTTGACCTTTTTGAACTGCTGCAGTCCATCTGGTGTAGATGCTCCCACAATGATATATAAGGAGTTACAGGATTTTCACCGAGTAATGATGAAATGTTCAAAATCAACAACAGCAATCTGTATTTGTAAAACACCTTTCATGTATTTGACCTTTCCAAGGTGTTGCACAGGAATTTTATGAATCAGGAGCCTTGTAGGTCAGTGAGCACAGGGGTGAAGGGTAAACAAGACTTGGTCTGAGTGGGTACACGGGCAGCAGAGCTTTGGATGACCTCACGATCACAGGGATGTTGAATGTGGGAGGCAGCAGATGAGCTGAGACTGGGGTGGAGTTAGGCAATGTTACTGAGGTGGAAGCATACTGTAATAGTGATGATGCAGATATAGAACCATAGAAAAGTTACAGCACAGAAGGAGGCCATTCGGCCCATCTTATCTATGCCAGGCTGAGGACACCCAGGTGTCCTTTCTAATCCCACCTTCCTGCACCCGGCCCATAGCCCTGCAGCTTACAGCAATTTAGGTGCAGATCCAGGTACTTTTTGAAAGAGTTTAAAGTTTCTGCCTCTACCACCAACTTGGGCAGCGAATTCCAGACATCCACTACCTTCTGTGTAAATAAGTTCTTCCTCATGTCCCCCCTATACCTTCTGCCACTTATCTTGAATCTATGTCCCCTGGTTCTAAAATTCTCCACTAAGGGAAACAATTTTATCCTGTCCACTCTATCTACTCCCCTCATAATTTTGTATACCTCCATCAAGTCACCTCTCAGCCTTCTTTGTTCTAAGGAAAATAACCCCAACCTATCCAATCTCTCCTCGTAGCTACACTTTTCTAACCCTGGCAACATTCTTGTAAACCTCCTCTACACTCTCTCCAGCGCTATTACGTCCTTCCTGTAATATGGTGACCAGAAGTGCACACAATACTCCAGTTGTGGCCTCACCAGTGTTTTATACAATTCCATATGTGGTTGAAAGCTCAGTTTGGGGTGAAATATTTCTCCATTGTTGTGAATATTCTGGATCATCCTCAGTCAGTTTTTGGCAAGAGGGTTAGGAAGTGGAATTTGTAGTGGGGACTGAAGACAATGGATTTGGTCTTCCCAATATTTAAATGGAGGAAATTTCTGTTGATCCAGTCCTGGATGTCAGAGAAGTCAGGACGGTGTGTGACTTGGAGGGGAAACTTGGAGATGGTGGTGTTCACATACACCTGCTATCCTTGTCCCTCTAGGTGATGGAGGTTGAGGGTTTGGGAGATTCTGTGAAAGTTCTGGTTGATTTGTAGATATGTAAAATCCCTCTTCTTCACCCCTTGCCTCTCCCACCCCACAGCTTCTCTCTCTTACTCTCTTCTCCCATCGAGGCTGGAGTCTCGTGTTGACCAGTTTGGGTGGCAGGTTCCCTTCTCTGAAGGACATTAATGAACCAGTTGGGTTTTTATGACAATCCAGCAGTTTTCATGGTCACTTTTTCCTAGTGACATCATCGCAAGTTACCAGATTCACAATCTGCCTTTGAGTTTTTGTGGGTTCTGTCTCTTATTCTGTTTTAAATCAATTTCACAGGGCGTTAAAGGGGAGGATTTGCAGTCGGGAAGCTGAGGCCAAAAATAACATCAAAATCTGACAGAGTCGCCTAATTTATCATAACCTGAATACCATCGGATTTTGAACATAGAAGGAGAAAGCATGATTCACAGTGGAGAGAAACCGTACACGTGTTGTGTGTGTGGACAAGGCTTCAGCCAATCATCTGGCCTGTCAGAACATAAATGCAGTCACAACAGGGAGAAACTGTGGAAATGCAGAGACTGTTGGAAGGGATTTAATTACCCATCAGAGCTGGAAAGTCATCAGCGAGTTCACACTGGGGAGAGGCCCTTCACCTGCTCTGAGTGTGGGAAGGGATTCACTTGTTCATCCCACCTGCTGCAACATGGACAAGTTCACACTGTCGAGAGACCCTTCAAATGCCCAGACTGCGGGAAGTGCTTTAAAAGTTCCTGGAAACTGACTGGCCATCAACGTGTTCACACTGACGAGAGACCGTTCAGGTGCTCTCACTGTGGGACTGGGTTCAAGACAATATCTGACCTCACTGTACACCAGCAAATTCACACTGGGGAGAGACCATTCACATGCTCTGAATGTGGGAAGAGATTCACTCGGTCATCCACTCTGCTTGAACACCTGCGAGTTCACACTGGGGAGAGGCTGTTTCCCTGCTCCGACTGCGGGAAGGAATTCACTTGTTCATCCAACCTGCTGACACACAAGCGCACTCACACTGGGGAGAGACCATTCACCTGCTCCGACTGTGGGAAGGGTTTCATTCAGTCATCCCACCTCCTGGCACACCAGCAAATTCACACTGGGGATAGGCCGTTCACCTGTTCTGAGTGTGGAAAGGGATTCACTCGGTCATCCACCCTTCAGGAACACCAGCGAGTTCACACTGGGGAGAAGCCACTCACCCGCTCTGACTGTGAGAAGGGATTCACTTGTTCATCCAACCTGCTGACACACAAGTGCACTCACACTGGAGAGAGGCCATTCACCTGCACTGACTGTGGGAAGGGGTTCACTCGGTTATCCAACCTGCTGACACACCAGCGAGTTCACACTGGTGAAAGACCATTCACATGCTCTGAGTGTGGGAAGGGATTCACTCGGTCATCCACCCTTCTGGAACACCAACGAGTTCACACTGGGGAGAGGCCGTTCACCTGCTCCAACTGTGGGAAGGGATTCACTCGGTCATCCCACCTACTGACACACCAGCGCACTCACACTGGGGAGAGGCCATTCACCTGTGCTGAATGTGGAAAGGGGTTCAGTCAGACATCCACCCTGCTGACACACCAGCGAATTCACACTGGGGAGAGGCTGGCCGTTTACCTGTTCCAAGTGTGGAAAGGGATTCATTCAGTCATCCACCCTGCTGATACACCAGCTAACTCACACTGGGGAGAGGCCGTTCACCTGTTCTGAGTGTGGGAAAGGATTCACACAGTCATCCAACCTGCTGGTACACCAGCAAATTCACAAGTAACTATAGTGATTGGATTTTACTGTTAATCATATTTGGGATGAACCATTGTTCATTGGGGTCTGGTTCTGCTGATGTTAATAAACTTTCGGCCAGTTATTGTAGTTAATACTATGGATAAAAGCCAAATAAAAGAGCTTTGTGTTCAACACACAGTCTGTTGAATCTTTTTCATGAACTAACATGAGTTTGTTCCTTTTGAAGTGCTCTCCATTTCCCTAGTATCATCCACACTCACCTCCAACAACAAGTATAAGGAACTCGTGGAGCTTCTTCGTCACTAAGATTGAGACAAGCTGATCAGCTGCCTCTGCTGCTTCCCTCCTTTCCACTAGCTCAACGAGACAAACTGTCTGTAAAGTTTCCCCTTATCTAAGCCCTGAATTTGCATCTTTTTCCAGTCTTTCTCCTATCTTCTATCTCCTTCAGTGCTCATTTTGTCCATGAGACCTGCCTTCAGCTCCCTTGATCCTATTCTCGCTAAACTGTTAGCCATCCATCCTCCCCATGTTAGTTGATATTGTTAACAGCTCGCTCTTTTTTGATACTGTCCGTCTCACCTTTAAATTCATTGTCATCATCCATCCTAAAAAAAACTCTTTAACCCACCGTTTTTGCACACTACTGCCCCATCTCCAACCTCCCTTTCCTCTCCAAAGTCCTTGTACATGGTGTCCTCCAAGGATCTATCCTTGGTCCCTCCTATTCCTCATCTACAGGCTGCCACTAGGTGACATCATCCAAAAGCACTGTGTTAGTTTTCACATGTACACTGACAATGCCCAGCTCTACCTCTCCACTGTTACTAAATTATCAAACTGCTTATCTAACATCCAGTACTGGATGAGCAGAAATTTCCCCAATTAATAATTGGGAAGACCGAAGCCCAATTTGAACCCAAGATGACATTCTGACCACATAGCTAACCATCACGAATACCAGCTATTTCAATCTCCATAACGTTGCCTGTCTCCACCCCATCCCAGCTCATCTGCTGCTGAAACCTTCATCCATGCCCATGTTACCTTTAGACTTGACGATTCCAATGCATTTCTGACCAGCCTCTCACGTTCACCCCACTCCTACATGGAAACGTGAGATCTGCTGCCAATGTGCTTTCTCACACCAAGTCTTGTTCACCCATCACTCACTGACTGACACTGGCTCCTGGTCAAGTGATGCCTCAATTTTAAAATTTACATTCTTGTTTTCAAATCCATCCATGACCTCAAACCTCCCTATCTCCATAATCTCCAGTTTCACACTGTCTGATATATCTGCACTCCCCTCATTCTATCCTCTTACAGCATCCCTGATTTTAATTACCCAACCTAGGCAGGGCCTAGGTATGAAGCTTTGAAATTTATTTACTTGTTTTGAAAAATGTACTTTATTCATAAAACACCTGAAAGAACGTCATGAAACATTTCTAGTTGGCCATCACAAAAAGTGCAATCAGATTCAACTTTTGCACATGGATCGCAAGGTGCTTCAATACAATCAATGAATATTACAGTCATTTTATTATGGTCATTACAGACAGACAAGTGCAATGGTATTGGAGTTATCGACATACATCATATTGCACTCTGAGGTACAATTATAATACATTTAGTATTCACTACATATATTCATTGTGAGCCGTACAGCCCAAGGGGTCCATACAATTCCCAGCATCTCGGTGCACTATGGCAGAAAGGTCTTAGACAGTGACCTTTCCCCATTGAGCCTTTGCAGTGGCTGCCCCAATCTTTAGTGTGTCCCTCAGCCTCTGGTCCTAGACCTTGGAATGTGCCAGTCTGCAACACTCGGCTGGGGACAACTCTTTGTACTGGAAGACCAACAAGTTTCAGGTAGACCAAAGAGCATCTTTCACCGAGTTGATGATCCTGCAGCTGCAGTTGATGTTTGTCTCACCGTGTGTCCCTGGGAACAGCCCGTAGAGCACAGAGTCCTGTGTCACAGCATTGCTCAAGATGAATTTGGACAAAAGCCACTGTATCTCTCTACAGACCTTCTTTCCAAAGGCACCTTCCAGAAGGAGGTGAATAACAGTCTCTTCCCCACCACAGCCACACGAGGGTAAGGTGATGAAGATCTGAAATTTTTTTTCGAAAAATATACTTTATTCATAAAATATCTGAAAGAACATTACAAAACATTTCTAAATCGCCATCACAAAAAGTGCAATCATATTCAACTTTTACACATGGATCACCAAGTGGATGAAGCTCTGAAATTCCCTCCCTAAACCTCTCGGCCACTCTCCTGATTAAAGATATAAAAACAAAAAACTGCAGATGCTGGAAATCCAAAACAAAAACAGAATTACCTGGAAAAACTCAGCAGGTCTGGCAGCATCAGCGGGTCATGAGGACTCGAAACGTCAACTTTTTCTTCTCTGCCGATGCCGCCAGACCTGCTGAGTTTCTCCTGATTAAAGATGCTTGTTACAATCTGCCTCTCAAATCCAGCTTTTGGCCATCGACTTTAATATCAACCTGAGTGACTCGGTGTCTAATTCTGCTTTATGAAACTCCTCTGAAGCAACTTGCAAAGTTTTATTACAACAAACATATTCTATGAATACAAGTTACTACTGTTTCATGACAATCAGTTTGCACAAGGTAAGATTCCAACAACAGCGATTAGATGAATAACCAATTAGTCAAGTTGTTTTTTTGGTGCTGCTAGTTAAAGCACACATGTTGGTCCCACTGTACCAGGAGAAGGGAGAATGAGGAGAGGCTGTATAAACTAAATGGTACAATTTTAAACAGAGTGCAGGAACAGAGTAACCTGGGAGTGTAAGTGAACAAATCCTAGAAAAAGACAGGAGAAGTTGATCAAACTGTTTGACAAAAGCTAATGGGGACCTTGGATTTATCAATAGAGGCATGGAGTATAAAAACAAGTCCGTTATCCAATATCTTTATAAACCTGGGGCTAATCCTAAAGTGAAATATTGGGTTCAATTCTGAGTCCCACACTTTAGGAAAGATGTCAAAGCCTCAGAGAGGGTGTAAGGAATGTTTACCAGAATGGTTAATGGGGATGAGGGGTTTCCATTATGTGGAGAGACTGGAGAAGCTGGGATTGTTCTCTTTAGAACAGAGAGGTTAGGGAATGATTTCATAGCAATGTTGATTTTTTTTTTAGGAGTTCTCCTCTGTTTAGGGAGAAATTGTTTCCATTGGCAGGATGGTTAGTGACCACAGAACACAGTTTCAAAATAATTGGCAAAAGTCCAAAGTGAAGATGAGGGGAGAGTATTTTAATCAAAGAGTTATCATGATCAGGAACACACTGTCTGAATGACTGTTAGAAGCAGATCCAATAGTAACGATCAAAAATGATTTGGACTTTTACTTAATAAGGAAAGATTTGGAGGGCTATTGGAAAAGACCAGGGGAGTGGGACAGATTGGTAACATTTCCAGGGACAATACAGGCACAATGGGCTGAATGCCACCATCTGTGCTCTGTGGTTCTATCATATTGTATTTACTATGAATCATTATATTATTATAGATCATAGAAGCCCGAATAGGACAGCAGAGAAAGAGGCTCCCACCATTGGTCTCTCACCTGACCTACCACCGTGCTAAATGGGATAGATTTCGAACAGATCTAATAACTCAAGACTGGGCAGCCATGAGGCACTGTGGGCCATCTGCAGCAGCAGAATTGTACTCGAAAACAATCTGTAACCTCATGGCCCTGCATATCCCTTGCTCTCCCATTACCACCAAGTCAGGGGATCAACTCTGGTTGAATGAAGAGTGCAGGAGGGCATGTAAGTAGCAGCACCAGGCATACCTAAAAATGAGGTGTCGACCTGGTGAAGCTGCAACACAGGACTACTTGCATGTCAAACAGCATAAGCAGCAAGTGATAGACGGAGATAAGAGATTCCACAGCCAATGGATCAGATCTATGCTCTGTAGTCCTGTCACATCCAGTCATGAATGGTGGTGGACTATTAAACAACTCACCAGAGGAGGAGGTTCCACAAACATCCCCATCCTCATTGATGGAGGAGCCCAGCATATCAGTGCAAAAGATAATGGTGAAGTGTTCACAACAGTCTTCAGTCAGAAGTGCCGAGTGGATGATTCATCTTGGCCTCCTCCAGAGGTCCCAGCATCACAGATGCCAGTCTTCAGCCAATTTGATTCACTCCACGTGATATCAAGGAATGGCAGAAGGCAATGGATACTGCAAAGGCTATGAGACCTGACAATATTCCAGAAAGAATACTGAAGACTTGTGCTCCAGAACTTCCAGTGCCCCTGCCCAAGATGTTCCAGTACAGCTACAACACTGGCATCTACCTGGCAATGTGGAAAACTGGGCAGGTATGTCCTGTACACAAAAAGCAAGACAAATCCAACCCGGCCAATTACCACCCCATCAATCTATTCACAATCATTAATAAAGTGATGGAAGGGGCATCAACAGTGCTATCGAGCAGTGGTTGCTTAGCAATAACCTGCTCAATGACACTCGGTTTGTGTTTCGCCAGCGTCACTCAGCTTCTGACCTCATTACAGCCTTGGTTCAAACATGGACAAAAGAGCTGAACTCCAGAGGTGAGAAGACAGTGACTGCCCTTGACATCCAGACAGCATTTGACTGAGTGTGGCATCAATGGGAATCAGGGGGAAAACTCTCCCCGGGTGGAGTCAAACCTAGCAAAAAGGGAGGTGGTTGTGGTTGTTGGAGGTCAATTATCTCACTACCAGGACATCACTGTAGGAGCTCCTCAGAGTAGTGTCCTTGGCCCAACCATCTTCAGCTACTTCATCAATGACCTTCCTTCCATCATAAGGTTAGAAGTGGGGATGTTTGCTGATGATTGCACAATGTTCAGCACCATTCGCAGCTCCTAATTACTGAAGCAGTCCACGTCCAAATGCAGCAAGACCTAGACAACATACAGGCTTGGGCTAAGAAGTGGCAAGTAACATGTCCACCATACAAGTCCCAGGCAATGACCATCTCCAAAAAGAGGGAATTTAACCATTGCCCCTTGACACTCAATGGAATTACCATCGCTGAATCCCCCATTATCAACAGCTTGGGGGTTACCATTGACCAGAAACTGAACTGGATTAGCCATATAAATACTGTGGCTACAAGACCAGGTCAGAGGTTAGGAATTCTGTGGCAAGTAACTCACCTCATGACTCCACAAAACCTGTCCACAATCTGCAAGGCACAAGTCAGGAGTGTGATGGAATACTTTCCATGAGCAGCTCCAACAACACTCAAGAAGCTTGACACCATCCAGGACAAAGCTGCCAGCTTGATTGGCGCCCCTTCCACAAACATTCACTCCCTCCACCACCGACGAACATTGGCAGCAGTCAGTACCATCTACAAGATGCACTGCAGAAATTCACCAAGGCTCCTTGGACAGCACCTTCCAAACACACGACCACTCACCATCCTGACTTGGAAATATATAATCATTCCTTCACTGTCGCTGGGTCAAAATCCTGGAACTCCTCCCTAACAGCACTGTGGGTGTACCTACACCACAGGGACTGCAGCTGTTCAAGAAAGCAGCTCATCACCACCTTCTCAAGGGCAATTAGGAATGGGCAATAGTTGCTAGTCCAGCCAGTGACGCCCCGCATCCTGCAAGTGAGTAAAGAAAATGCTCCAAACCAATAGGAAGAGGGGGCAGGACTGGAGAACGGATTGGGTGCCCCGTGGTCTTCCAGCCAATTGGAGTGAATAAGGGGGTGGGGCTAAGGCCAGATTTGCATCATTGGCTGAGACTCTGCCAATTTTGAAAGCTGATTTGTCTCAAACTCCAGGAGAAAACTGTACCTTTCTATTTGTGACATTAAACAAATGAAACCCTGTGGGAGTGGAGCAAACATTTCAACATGTGTTAGTGAAATGCATTGATTTGGGACAGACAGCAGGGATAACATGAGGTAATAAAACAGTAGTGAGAAAGGAAATTCAATGGCAGGTTTGGGGAGCTTGTAACTGAAGATTTGAGAACTGAAATAATCTGGAGTAAGAAAGGAGAAATCAGTAACAGGACATCAATTGGTCTCTTATCAAAGAGAAATCGACAATTCATTCCAACTAATCAATAATCTCCATCTGTCAGAATGAACATAGTTCATTCCTGAATGTGATTTCTCTCTTTATTCTTCAATGGAATATGGGCATCGCTGACAAGGCCAGAATTTGTTGTCCATCCCTAATTAACCTTGAGAAGGTGCTGGTGAGCCACCTTCTTGAATATAGCTGAGTGACTTCACAGAATCACAGAATCACACAATGCAGAAGAGGCCTTTTGGCCCATCGAGCCTGCACCGACACATGAAAAACACCTGACCTACCTACGTGACCCCATTTACCAAAGCTTGACCCATAGCCTTGAATGTTATGACGTGCCAAGTGCTCATCCAGGTACTTTTTAAAGGATGTGAGGCAACCCGCCTCCACCACCCTCCCAGGCAGCGCATTCCAGACCGTCACCACCCTCTGGGTAAAAACATTTTTTCCTCACATCCCCCCTAAACCTCCTGCCCCTCACCTTGAACTTATATCCCCTCGTGACTGACCCTTCAACTAAGGAGAACAGCTGCTCCCTATCCACCCTGTCCATATCCCTCATAATCTTGTACACCTTGAGCAGGTCACCCCTCAGTCTTCTCTGCTCCAACAAAAACAACCCAAGTCTATCCAACCTCTCTTCATAACTTAAATGTTTCATCCCAGGCAACATCCTGGTGAATCTCCTCTGCACCCCCTCCAGTGCAATCACATCCTTCCTATAATGTGGCAACCAGAACTGCACACAGTACTCCAGCTGTGGCCTCATTAAGCTTCTATACAACTCCAACATGACCTCCCTACTTTTGTAATCTATGCCTTGATTGTTAAAGGCAAGTGTCCCATATGCCTTTTTCACCACCCCACTAACATGCCCCTCTGCCTTCAGAGATCTATGGACACACATGCCAAGGTCTCTTTGTTCAGATCTTCCTAATGTCATGCTGTTCATTGAATACTTCCTTGTCAAGTTACTCCTTCCAAAGTGTATCAACTCACACTTTTCAGTGTTAAATTCCATCTGCTACTTATCTGCCCATTTGACCATCCTGTCTATATCTTCCTGTAGCCCAAGACACTCAACCTCACAGTTAACCACCTGGCCAATCTTTGTGTCATCCGCAAACTTACTAATCATCCCCCCCCTCCCCCACCCCCAACATAGTCATCTATGTCGTACATATAAATGTCAAATACTAGGGGACCCAGCACAGATCCCTGTGGTACGCCACTGGACACTGGCTTCCAGTCACTAAATCATCCATCTGTTGTCAACCTCTGCCTCCTACAACTAAGCAAATTTTGAATCCACCTTATCAAATCACCCTGTATCCCATCTGCATTTGCCTTCTCTATAAGTCTCCCATGTGGGACCTTGTCAAAGGTTTTGCTGAAATCCATATAAACTACATCAACTGCACTACCCTCATCTACACACCTGGTCACCTCCTCAAAAAATTCAATCAAATTTGTTAGGCATGACCTCCCTATGACAAAGCCATGCTGACTATCCCTGATCAAACCTTACATCTCCAAGTGGAGATAGATTCTCTCCTTCAGAATTTTCTCCAATAGTTTCCCTATCACTGACGTGAGACTCACTGGTCTGTAGTTCCCTGATGAATCTCAACAACCCTTCTTAAATATTGGAACCACATTAGCTGTTCTCCAATGTCCTCCATCTCCCCCATGGCCAGAGAGGAATTAAAAATTTGGGTTGGAGCCCCTGCGATCTCCCCCCTTGCCTCCCTCAGCAGCGTGGAACACAAATCATCCAGACCTGGAGATTTGTCCACTTTTAAACCTGCCAACACCTCCAATACCTTGTCACTCCTGATATCAAGTTGCTCAAGAACCTCGCAGTCTCTCTCCCCAAGGTCCATACCTTCATCCTCATTCACTTGGGTGAAGACAGATGTGATGTGTTCATTCAACACTCTCGTGATGTCATTTGGCTCCATCCATAGATTTCCCCCTTGGTCCCTTATGGGGCCTACTCTTTCCCTTGTTATCCTCTTCCCATTGATATACTTATAGAATATCTTGGGATTTTCCCTACTTTTACCAGCCAGAGCTTTCTCATATCCCCTCTTTGCTCTCCTAATTGCTTTCTTAAGCTCCACCCTGCACTTTCTGTGCTCCACTAATGCCTCTGCTGATTTGCTCCCCTTGTACCTGCTAAAAGCCTTTCTTTTCCATCTCATTGTAACCTGAATATCTCTGGTTATCCATGGTTCTCTGGGCTTGGTACTCCTTCCTTTCACCCTAGAGGGAACATGTTGAGCCTGTACCCTCCCCATTTCCTGTTTGAACGCCCCCCACTGCTCCTCTGTAGATTTCCCCACAAGTAGCTGTTCCCAGTCTACCTTGGCCAGATCCTGCCTTATTTTACTAAAATCCACTCTCCCCCAATCCAAAACATTTTTTTGTAACTTGTCTATTTCTTTGTCCATAACAAACATAAACTATATCATGGGAATATACTAAGAGGGGTAGACGAAGTGAAAGATCTTGGCGTACAAGTACACATGTCCCTGAAGGCAGGAGTTCAAGTAGACAAGGTTGTAAAGAAGGCATATGGAATGCTCTCCTACATTGGCAGAGGTATTGAATATAAAAGTAAGGATATTATGTTGGAATTGTATAAAACACTGGTGAGGCCACAACTGGAGTATTGTGTGCACTTCTGGTCACTACATTACAGGAAGGACATAATAGCTCTGGAGAGAGTGTAGAGGAGGTTTACAAGAATGTTGCCAGGGTTAGAAAATTGTAGCTACGAGGAGAGATTGGATAGGTTGGAGTTATTTTCCTTAGAACAAAGAAGGCTGAGAGGTGACTTGATTGAGGTGTACAAAATTATGAGGGGAATAGATAGAGCGGACAGGATAAATTGTTTCGTTTGGAGGAGAGTTCTAGAACCAGGGGACATAGATTCAAGATAAGTGGCAGAAGGTGTAGTGGGGACATGAGCAAGAACTTTTTTATGCAGAGGGTAGTGGATGTCTGGAATTCACTCCCCAAGTTGGTGGTAGAGGCAGAAACTTTAAACTCTTATAAAAAGTACCAGGAGCTGCACCTTAAGTGCTGTTAGCTGCAAGGCTATGGGCCGAGTGCAGGAAGGTGGGATTAGAAAGGGCACCTGGGTGTCCTCAGGCTGGCATGAACAAGATGGGCTGAATGGCCTCCTCCTGTGCTGTCATTTTTCTATGTTGTGATCGCTATCACTAAAATGCTCCCCCACCAACACCTCAGCCACCTGTCCGGCTTCATTCCCTCGAATTAGGTTCAGCACCGTGCCATCCCTTGTTGGACCCTCTACATATTGACCTAACTGTACACATTTCTAAAAATCCACTCCATCCAAGCCCTTAACTCTATGTCCATCCCAATTAATGTTGGGAAAGTTGAAATCACCTAATATAATTACCCAATTGTTATTGTTTTTACACACCTCCGCAAATTTTGCACATATTTGTCCCTCAATTTCCCGCTTACTATCTGGGGGTCTATAATAAACACCTAACAATGTGGCTGCCCCTTTTTTATTCCTAAGCTCTGCCCACAAAGTTTCATTCGATGCCCCCTCCAAGATATCATCTCTCCTAACTGCAGTAACTGACTCCTTAACTAATAATGCAACGCCTCCTCCTCTTCTTCACCCAATTTAAAGGGCAGTTAAGAGTGAACCACATTGCTCTGGGTCTGGAGTCACAGGTAGGCCAAACTGGGTATGGATAGCAGATTTCCTTCCCTGAAGGACATTAGTGAACCAGGTGGGGTTTAGAACAATTTTTGATAGTTGTCATGGTAACCTTAGCTTAGACTAGATTTATATTCTAGATATATCAATTCAGAACTGAGGAAGAAGTCATATTGGACTCGAAACATTAACTCTGTTTCTTTCTCCACAGATGCTGCCAGACCTACTGAATTTTTCTGTAGATGAGGCTGGATGCACAAGTGAATCCTTTCCAACGTATGGAGCAGATGAACTGAATCTCCCTGGTGGAAAGGACGTTTCCTCTTGTGGATGATTCCAGAACTAGGGAGCACTGTTTTAAAATTAGGGGTCACCCATTTAAAATGGAGATGAGGCAAAAAAAATTTCTCTCAGGGGGTTGTGAGTCAATCTTCCTGAAAAGATGGTGGAAGCGGAGTTTTTGAACATTTTTAAGGTCGAGGTGGATAGATTCTTGGTAAGCAAGGGAGTGATAGATTATTGGGAGTAGGCAGGATGCAGATTTCAGGCTACAATCAGATCAGCCATGATCTTATTGAATGGCAGAGCAGGCTCGATAAGCTGAATGGCCTATCCTGCTCCTTGTACGTATGTTTGTTCATATGCCTCAGAAGGCAGTTGGAGGCAGGGTCACTGAGTACTTTTAAGCCTGAGGTACATATATGCTTGTTAGGCAAGGGAATCAATAGTTATCGGGGGTAGATGGGAATGTGGAACTTCAAACACCGTCCAAGGGCCTAAACACTCCTTTCAAGCGAAGCAGCAATACACTTGCACCTCCCTCAATTTAGTCTACTGCATTCGCTGCTCCCGATGCGGTTTCCTCTACATTGAAGAGACCAAATGCAGACCGGGTGACTGCTTTGCGGAACACCTTCGGTCAGTCCGCAAGCATGACCCAGACCTCCCTGTCGCTTGCCATTTCAACACTCCACCCTGTACTCGTGTCCACATGTCCGTCCTTGGTTTGATGCATTGTTCCGGTGAAGCTCAACGCAAACTGGAGGAACAGCACCTCATCTTCCGACTAGGCATTTTACAGCCTTCTGGACTGAATATTGAGTTCAACAACTTCAGATCATGAAATCTCTCCTCCATCCCCACCCCCTTTCCGATTCCCCTTTTTCCAATAATTTATATATATTTTTCTTTTCCCACCTATTTCCATTATTTTTGTGTATTTCCATCCATTGTTTTATCACCACCTTTTAGCCTATTTCGATTCCTTCCCCCACCCCACTCCCACTAGGGCTATCTGTACCTTGCTCGTCCTGCTTTCTACCCTTAATGTCACCATTAGCACATATCTTAGCTAATATCACCACCTTCAACACCTCTTTGTCCTTTTGTCTATGACATCTTTTGGCAATCTCCACCTATCACTGGCCCTCTATCCAGCTCTACCTGTCCCACCCCACCTCAAATAAGCTTATATTTCACCTCTTTTCTATTTTTCCTTAGTTCTGATGAAGAGTCATTTGGACTTGAAACGTTAACTGTATCCCTCTCCGCAGATGCTACCAGACCTGCTGAGTTTTTCCAGGTATTTTTGTTCTTGTTTTGGATTTCCAGCATCTGCAGTTTTTTGCTTTTATCTAGGTGAATCAGGTGTTCTGATTCTGGACTCAGTGTTCTCTGTAATTCGGTGTCACCTCCTCCCAACTCCTGATCGGCATATTCCACATCCACCTTGTACTGCACATGCTCAGAGTACAACCCGGTGCTGAGTAATCACACTGGGCTCCTGTCGTCATTGATGGGGCACATTCTGGCCACTTGAGAAATATTGCATTGTATCACCATCATGGCGAACCAATTGGTCAACAGAATTTTTTATCAACAAATTGAGATTGGATTAAATGGCCTGTTTCTGTAATGAAGTCCTATGGGGCAGAGGTGAATTAATACTCAGGTCTATGCAGTTGCAGCCCAAGAGGTGAATTAACACTCAGGCCATGAAATCCCACCATAAACCCAGCACCGACTCCATCCCTCTCCTTGCCACACTGTGAGGCTGGACCAGACAAATTGCAACCTTCGCCTCCTATTTGAACCTGAGCTGAGTATCGTGCTACCAACAACATATCCTCTCTATCACTAAGATCACCTGCTTCCAGCTCTGTCATATCAATTGTCTCCATCCCACCTGAGCCAATTTGCTGCTGAAATCTTCATCCATGCCTTTGTTACCTCCAGTTTTGGCTATTCCAATGCTCTCTTGATTAGTCTCCCATCTTCCACCCTCCATAAACTTACGCTCATCCAAAACTCTTCTGGGTGGACAGCGGTTTAGTGGGAATGGAGACCACAGAGCAGAAAGTGTGTCTCTTGGACAAGTTAAGCTCATGAAAGTATAAAGGAAGGTAGAAGAGAAACTAAAGAAAGATGCTTGTTCAGAGCTAGGGCTGGTCAGATCTGGAGAAGCAGTTTGGCCCAGTGGACGAGTGAAAAGGTGGAAAGTGGCAGAGGCAGCTGATCAGATGGTCTCAATCTTGGAAACAATGAAGCGAATCAGCTCCTCGCATTTTTGATTGGAGGTGAGGATGGAGGAGACGGGGAGAGGGAGAGCACTTCAAAAGGAACTAACTTGCATTGGAGATATTAAAATGACTCATCATTCCATCTGTTTAACACCAAATGTATTTATTTGGCTTTTATCCAGAATATTGACACATATAACTGAGAGTTTATTAACTTTAGCAGAAACAGATCCGAATACTGTATTTGCTATGAGATGAGGGATGGAGAAATTTCGGGAAGACCAATGCAACATGAAGATTGATCATGGTAGTTTACATTACTGGAAGTAAGCTTCTTAAAAAGTGACCCCTCCTGCTTTACTTTATTCAACATGTATATGAATATGAAACCAGTTATATGGTTATTAACAACAGCAGCATCAACCCCAACTGTAAACTTAGCTTAGCCCTCAGTTCAGTGGATTAGCAGCAGAAATAAGAACAGAATCCAGGGCTTGCAGTCACTTGTGAATTCATTGATAATCTATCATCTCAGCAGGGTAGATAATAGATTAAATGGCTTCCCACATACGGATCATGTAAAAAGCTTCTCCCGAGTTTGAGTGCGCTGGTGGCTCAGCAGTTCCCTTTTGTATTTAAAGCTCTTGGTCATTGTCAGAACATTTAAATGTTCTCTTATCAGTGTGAACAAGCTGGAGTGAAATGAGGGTGCTTGACTGAATGAATCCCATCTCACACTCGGAGCAGATGAATGGCCTCTCCCCAGTGCGAACAGGTGAAGCAAAGTAGAAGGTCAGGACAGATGGGAGCCAAGGATAAATTTGACAAGACGTCATGGACACAAGACAGCGGGAGTGTTAATGGTTATGTTTGAGTTTTGGTGAACATCTTGTCAAATACCAGGAGGGAAATGGAAAACAATGAAGGTGAACATGGTGAAAGAGCCAAAAGGAAATCCTGTCAAAGAGAAGACTTTCTCTGTAATCTGTCTTAACTCCTCTGTCGGCTCATTTATTGAAACCAGGGACTCTCCTTGTTCTAATGATGACATTCCCTGTCTGCCCAGTTATCACTTTAAGTCAACCCTTGAATTGTTTGTGCATTGTTTCAACATGTTCCCAATTTTCACTAACAAATGTTGAAATGTTTGCTCCACTTTATCATCTGTTTAAAGCTACAAACAGAAAGGTCCAGTTTTCTTCTGGAGTTTGAGACAAATTAGCTTTGAAAATGATGCAGAGTTTCAGCCAATGAAGGAGATCCGGGCTCAGTCCCGCCCCTCATTCACTCCGATTGATTGAAGAACCAGGCACTCAAATTCGGTCCTCCAGTCTCGTTCCCTTTTTCTATTGGTCCGGAGCTGCTGTCAATCAGGCTAGGCCTGCGAGCTGGAGCATGCGTAGTATGGCCGTTGAGGCCGGACACCAGTGCGCAGGCGCAGTGTCGAAGAGTCTGGAGCATGCGCAATGCGATTGATGGCCTTGCGGGAAGAGGCTCCTGTTTGTCACGGAGAAGCGGAGTCAGAGCGAGGCGGTGGGTGGGAGGATTTGGAAACACCCGCTGGAGGCCCCAAACCCCCAATAAGACTCATTGATTTTATTGTCAGTCTGCAGACAGGAGCTGGAGAACTGAACCCAGGCAGAGGAGAGGGAGGGAGAAAACTGGGAGTGGAGGAAAGAAATGGAGGAGATGGTGAGATGGCTTTGGATTTCAGCCCAGGGAGGAGGGAGAGTGTGTGGGACGGGGATTTACACCTTTGGGGAAACGAGAGGAAGAAATGGTCCATTGAAACTAGAGTTGTCTGTTCTGAATTTCTAGGCTGTGCTGACAGTTAAGCGTTTTGTAAACTCCTTTTGCAGGATATTAGAAGGGGAAGATTTACAGAGGGAAGCTCAAATCAAACTTCACATCAAGATTTAAAACCGTCACTTGATTCATCAGCACCTGAATATCATCGGCAATTGAACGTGGAAGGAGAAATACTTGTCTGTCGGAAAAGATTTCAAACATCAGTGTGACTGGAAAAGCACCGAGACACACACACTCCCGCGTGAGAGTGTTCCAGTGCACTAACTGTGGAAAGAACTTTAACCAGTTATACAACCTGAAAAAACATCACACCATTCACAGCAGGGAGAGGAAGTACATGTGTTCTGTGTGTGGACAAGGCTTTAATTGATTGTCCAACCTGGAGAGATATAAGGACTCCGACACCATGGACAAACCATGGAAATGTATGGATTGTGGTAAAGGATTCAATTATCCATCTCAGCTGGAAATCCATCGACGCATTCACACTGGGGAGAAGCCGTTCACCTGTTCCGTGTGTGGGAAGGGATTCACTCAGACAACCAAACTCATGTCACACCAGCGAATTCACACTGAGGAGAGGCCATTCACCTGCCCTGTATGTGGGAAGGGATTTACTCAGACATCCTGTCTTATGTTGCACCAGCGAATTCACACTGAGGAGAGACCGTTCAGCTGCACTTACTGTGAAAAGAGGTTCAGGTCTTCATCTGACCTCAATATACACCAGCGACTTCACACTGGGCAGAAGCCATTCACTTGCTCTGTGTGTGGGAAGGGATTCACTCATTCATCCGGCCTTAGGTCACATCAGCGAATTCATTCTGAGGAGAAGCCATTCAACTGTACTTCCTGTAGAAAGAGTTTCAGGCATTCATCCGCCCTTGCTGAACACCAGCGAGTTCACACTGGGGAGAGGCCATTCACCTGCTCTGTGTGTGGGCAGGGATTTACTCAGTCATCCAGTTTGCTGAGACACCAGCGAGTTCACACCGGGGAGAAGCCGTTTAGCTGCACTTCTTGTGGAAAGAGTTTCAGGCAGTCATCCACCCTCATTGCACACCAGCGAGTTCACACTGGGGAGAAACCATTCACCTGCTCTGTATGTGGGAAGGGATTCACTGTATCATCCGCCCTTGAGTCACACCAGCAAATTCACACTGAGGAGAAGCCATTCAGCTGCACAGACTGTGGAAAGAGGTTCAGGTGTTCATCTGCTCTCCTGGCACATCAGAGAGTTCACACTGGAGAGAGGCCATTCAACTGCACCGTGTGTGGGAAGAGATTCACTCGGTCCTTCAACCTAGTGACACATAAGCGAGTTCATAAGTGACTGCAGGGGTTGGATTCTGCTGTTATCACTGCTGTTAATCATATTCAGGATTGATAGTCTGACAATGTCAAGTTTGTTTCTGCTGATGTTCACAACTCCTATAACTGGATGGAGCTTAATATTCTGGAGATGTCACTGATACTCGGGGCTGCAGTGTCCCTTTTTAAAAACACCATCTGTGATCATTCCCCTTAATTCATGAACTCTGCTGGAAGGTCGGATCCGTTCCACAGGACATGCATGACACAAAAATAATCCCAATTTACAAAAACAAAGGGGACAGAGGAGATTGCAACAAAAACTTTGTCCACCAAAGTTCCTCTGTCTCATCGACTCCTTTCATGACAACATACCTTGTACTGTACAGTTTGGCAGCTCCACTTCTGACAGTTTCAGGGTGTAGAATGGAGTGAAACAGGGCTGTGTCCGAGTCCCCAATTTGTTTGGCAATTTTTTCTCGATGTTCCTGACCTTGGCCTTCCCTGCAGATATGGAAGGAGTTTCCCTGAATACTCGGTCAGACGGCAAACTCCACAATCTGTCCAGACTGAAAGTGAAGACAAAATACAGCCTGTCTCGATCACAGACCTCCTCGATGCTGATGATGTCATGCTTGTGACTCACACAGAAACTCAGCTACAAAGACTCATGGACTGTCTCTCCTGTGTCTGTAACTTGTTCTCCCTTACTGTAAACATCAAGAAAACTGTGGTTTGGGGACTGGGTGTCCGTTCTTGATCACACTGGAAGTGGCCAGTGAAATCTGTGACTTTGGGTCCACAATGACAGACAATCTATTTCTTGATGCAGAACTCGATACACACATCAGGAAAGCGGCTCCCCATTTGGCCGACTCACATCAAGCTGCCTCTCAGCACCAAGATGCTGGTTTATGAGGCCTGTGTCCTCAGCATATTGTTGTCTGTCAGTGAAACGTGGACGATTTACAGTGATCAGGAAAGGAAGCTCAACAACTTTCACTTTCGCTGTTTGCAGCACATTCTGGGCCTCTCGGTACAGAATCAGGAATGTGGCTGTCCTCTCAAAGACAAATCTCCCAAATACTTTGGCTCTCATCAACTTCACTGGCTCTGAAGAAGAGTCATATGGACTTGTCACATTAACTGTTTCTCTCTCCACAGATGCTGTCAGACCTGCTGGGTTTTTCCAGAATTTTTTGTTTCTACCCCATTAGAGGCTTCTGGCCTCCCTTCCATGGTCTTGTCCATGTCTGGGTGGCTCTGGAGAGGGAGCATGTGGTGTCCACTCATACGGCTGATACTTTCCACCACTGGTGGGTACCTTAAGGTACAGAGTGTCTCGGAGACACTGGAAACAACATTCTGGTTTAGTTAGGAAGGTTCTCTTCACTCTTGTTGGGGCTTTGATGCTGATTTTGGGCTCTTTTCATTTAATTAGACAACGTGCTTGAGAGAAGAAAGTATGTTCTATAGAAACTAGAATTGTCTGATCTGAATTTCTATCCTGGACTGATGGTGATAACTTTTGTCAACTGTATTTACAGGATATCAGAAAGAGATGATTTGAAGATGGGAAACTCAAACCAAACATCTCATCACAATCTGACAGAGTCACTCGATTCATCAGGACCTGAATATCATCAGTCTTTGAATGTCGAAGGAAAAATGTTTGTTCTGATTGTGGGAAAAGATTTCAAGCATCAGTGTGGCTGGAAAAGCACCGAGACACACACACCCGAGTGAGAGTGTTCCAGTGCACTGACTGTGGAAAGAGCTTTAACCAGTTACACAGCCTGAAATAATGTCACAACATTCACAGCAGGGAGAAACTGTACATATGTTCTGTCTGCAGATGAGGCTTCAACTGATCGTCCAACCTGGAGAGACACAAAGACACTGAGACCACAAAGAAACCGTGGAAATGTGGGGAGTGTGGGAAGGGATTCACTTGCCCATCCCAGCTGGAAGCTCATCGACGCACTCACACTGGGGAGAGACCGTACACCTGCTCCGTGTGTGGGAAGGGATTCACTCTGATGTCCAGCCTTCAGTTACACCAGCGAGTTCACACTGACGAGAGGCCTTTTAAATGCTCTGACTGTGGGAAAGGCTTTAAAATCTCACCGGACCTAATTAAACACCAGCTTGTTCACACTAACGAGAGACCATTCAGTTGTTCTCAATGTGAGAAGAGATTCAGACAGTCGCCTCACCTCATTCAACACCAGCGAGTTCACACCGGGGAGAGGCCGTACACCTGCTCCGTGTGTGGGAAGGGATTCACTTCATCATCCAACCTGGTGACACATCAGCGGGTTCACACAGGGGAGAAGATATTCACCTGCTCTGTGTGTGGGAAGGGGTTTTCTCAGTCATCGAATCTGCTGACACACCAGCAAGTTCACACTGGGGAGAGGCCGTTCACCTGCTCTGCGTGTGGGAAGAGATTTGCTCGATCGTCTCACTTGCTGACACACCAGCGAGTTCACAAGTGACTGCAGAGGTGGGTTCTGCTGTTAATGATTCCTTTGTTTCTGCTGCTGTTAGTAACCCTTGTAACTGGGGTGAAGTTTAATATTCTGGGTATCTGTCAAATAAATGAGTTTAGATGAAAGCAGGCAGAGCTGTTGTAAGAACCTAAGAGAAGGGAAGAGAAACGTGAGAGGTGTGGCTCCAGCTGCAGCTCCTGGAAGCCCGGGTTTTGGAGCTGGAGCGGCAGCTGGGGATACTGGAGCATCCGTGAGATGGAGAGTATCATTGAGAGGTGGTCACACCGTAGGCTAAGAGTCCACAGGCAGGAAGGGAATGGGTGACCACCAGGCAGAGCAAGAAGACTAGGCATGCAGTGCAGGAATCTCCTGTGGATATTGCTTTGCAAAACAGATATACCACTTTGGATACTGTTGAGGGGAATGGCCTCTCAGGAGAAAGCAGCAACAGCCAAATTCGTTGGCTTTGCTGCACTGGTGAAGAGTAAAAAGTGTGGGAATGCAATAATTAATTCAATTGGAAGGGGAATAAATCGACATTTCTGTGCCGCAAACGAGACTTCAGGATGGTATGTTGCCTCCCTGGTGCTAGGGTCAAGGATGTCTCAGAGCGGCTGGAGGACATTCTGAAGGGGGAGGGTGAACAGCCAGTGGTCCTGGTACACATTGGTACAAACGACATAGGCAAAAAAAGGGATGAAGTCCCAAGAGCAGAATATAGGGAGTTAGGAAATAAGTTGAAAAGTAGGATCTCAAAGGTAGTGATTTCAGGATTACTACCAGTCCCACTTGCTGGTCAGAGTAGAAATAGCAGGATATGTCAGATGAATACGTGGCCGAAGAGATGGTCTGAAGGGGAGGGTTTCAGATTCCTGGGACATTGGGACCCAGTTCTGGGGGAGGTGGGACGGGTTACACCTGGGCAGGACCGGGACTGATGTCCTGGAGGAACATTTGCTAGAGTGGTTGGGAAGGGTTTAAACTAAAATGGCAGGGGGATGGGAACCTATGCAAGAAGTCAGAGGAAGGGGAATCAAGGACAAGAACAAAAGACAGAAAGGGGAATGAGAAAAGTGATAGGCAGAGAAATCAAGGGCAAGAATCAAACAGACCCTCAGTGAAAAATAGTGGGAACGGGACAAGTAATGTTAAAAGACAAGTCTTAAGGCTTTATGCCTTAATGCGAAGAGCATTCACAATAAAGTGGATGAATTAACTGCGCAAATAGATGTAAACAGGTATGATATAGCTGGGGTTACGGAGACATAGCTACAGGTTGACCAGGGATGTGAACTGAACATCTGGGGGTATTCAGTATTTCGGAAGGACAGACAAAAAGGAAAAAGCGGAGTTGCATTGCTGGTTAAAGAGGAAATTAGCGCAATGGTAAGGAAAGATATGAGCTCCGACGATGTGGAATCTGTATGGGTAGAGCTGAGAAACACTAAGGGGCAAAAAATGTTAGTGGAGGTTGTATATAGACCCCCAAGCTGTAGTGGTGATATTAGGAATGGCATTAAACAGGAAATTAGAGAGGCATGCAATAAAGGAACATCTGTAATTATGGGTGACTTTAACATGCATATAGATTGGGCAAATCAAATCAGTAACAATACCGTAGAGGAGGAATTCCTGGATTGTGTACGGGATGTTTTTCTGGATCAATACGTTGAAGAACCAGCTAGAGAAAGGCCATCCTAGACTGGGTATTATGTAATGAGAAAAGAATAATTGGCAATCTAGTTGTGCGTGGCCCGTTGGGGATGAGCAACCATAATATGAATTAATTCTTCATCAAGATGGAGAGTGATGTAATTGATTTTGAGACTAGGGCCCTGAATCTTAATAAAGGAAACTATGATGGTATGAGGCGTGAGTTGGCTATGATGGATTGGGAAACATTACTTCAAGGGATGAGGGTTGATAGGCAATGGCAAACATTCAAAGAGTGCATGGGTGGACTGCAGCCATTGTTTATTCCTGTCTGGTGCAAAAGTAAAATAAGAATGGTGGCCAAACCATGACTTACAAGGAAAATTAGAGATAGTATGAGATTCAAGGAAGAGGCATACCAATTGGCCAGAAAACGTAATAGGCCTGAGGATTGAGAGCAGTTTAGAATTCAGCAAAAGAGGACCTAGCGATTGATTAAGAAGGGGAATATAGGGTACGAGAGTAAGCTTGCCGGGAACATAAAAACTGACTGTAAAAGTTTCTGTAGGTATGTGAAGAGAAAAAGATTGGTGAAGACAAATGTAGGTCCCTTACAGTCAGAAACAGGAGAATTCATAATGGGGAACAAAGAAATGGCTGACCAACTAAATGGTTCTTTCTTCACAAAGGAGGACACAAAAAACATTCCAGAAATGTTGGGAAACACAGGGTTTAGTGAGAGGGGTGAACTGAAAGAAATCAGTATTATTAGGGAAATAGTGTTGGGGAAATTGATGGGATTGAAGGCCGATAAATCCCCAGGGCCTGATAATCTACATTCCAGAGTACTAAAGGAAGTGGCCCTGGAAATAGTGAATGCATTGGTGGTCATCTTAGATTCTATAGACTCTGGAACAGTTTCTACAGATTGGAGGGTAGCTAATGTAACCCCACTACTTAAAAAGAGAGATAGAGAGAAAACACAGAATTGTAGACCAGTCAGCCTGACATTGGTACTTGGGAAAATTCTAGAGTCCATTGTAGAAGATTTAATAGCTGAGCACTTGGAAAACAATAGCAGAATTGGACAGAGTCAGCATGGATTTATGAAAAGGAAATCATGCTTGACAAATCTACTGGAATTTTTCGAGGATGTAACTAGTAGAGTTGATGAGGGGGAGCCAATGGATGTGGTTTATTTGGACTTTCAGAAGGCTTTCGACAAAGTCCCACATAGATTAGCATGTAAAATTAAAACGCATGGGATTCGGGGTAATGCATTGAGATGGATAGAAAACTGGTTGGCAGACAGGAAACAAAGAGCAGGAATAAACGGGTCTTTCTCCGGAATGGCAGGCAGTGACTAGTGGGGTACCGCAGGGATCGGTGCTGGACCCCAGTTATTCATAATATATATTAATGATTTAGATGAGGGAACTAAATGTAATGTATCCGAATTCGCAGATGACACAAAGCTGAGTGGGAGGGTAAGCTTTGAGAAGGATGCAGAGATGCTTCAGTGTGATTTGGACAAGCTGAGTGAGTGGGCAAATGCATGGCAGATGCAGCATAATGTGGATAAATGTGAGGTTATCCATTTTGGTAGCAAAAAACAGGAAGGCAGGTGATTACCTGAATGGCTATAAATTGAGAGAGGGAAATGCGCAATGAGGCCTGGGTTCTCGGACACCAGTCGCTGAAGGTAAGCATGCAGGTGCAGCAGGCGGTAAAGAAGGCAAAAGGTATATTGGCCTTCATAGCCAGAGGATTCGAGTACAGGAACAGGAATGTCTTCCTGCAATTGTACAGGGCCTTGGTGAGACCACACCTGGAATATTGTGTGTAGTTTTGGTCTCCTTATCTGAGGAAGGATGTACTTGCTATGGAGGGAGCGCAGCAAAGGTTTACCCGACTGATTCCTGGGATGGCGGGACTGACATATGAGGAGAGATTGAGTCAGTTAGGATTATATTCGCTGGAGTTCAGCAGAATGAGGGGGGATTTCATAGAAATCTATAAAATTCTAACAGAACTAGACAGAGTAGACGCAGGAAGGATGTTCCTGATGTTGGGGGAGTCCGGAACCAAGGGTCACAGTCTGAGGATATAGGGTAGACCATTTAGGACTGAGATGAGGAGAAATTTCTTCACCCAGAGAGTGGTGAGCCTGTGGAATTTGTTACCACAGAAAGTAGTTGAGGCCAAAACATTGTATGTTTTCAAGAAGGAGTCAGATATAGTTCTTGGGGTGAAAGGGATCAAAGGGTATGGGGAGAAAGCGGGAGCAGGCTATTGAGCTGGATGATCAGCCATGATCATAATGAATGGCAGAGCAGGCTCGAAGGGCTCAATGGATTACTCCTGCTCCTAGTCTCTTTGTTTCTATAAGGGCTAGGAGCGGGATTAGACTGGATGACCTGCTCTGCCATTCAAAACGATCATGGCTGATTTCAGCCTCAATTCCACTTTCCTGCCTGTTCCCCATGATCCTCGATTCCCTGAGAGACCAAAATTCTGTCTCAGTCTAAATCTCAGTCTTCAACATCTTCAACGATGGAAAGTGAAAATGAAACTTTACAGGACTGAAGGAGGCCATATGGCCCATCATGTCTGTGCCAGCCCAATCCCACTATCCAGTTCTCGTCTGTAACCTTGTAGGTTACAGAACGTCAAGTTCCTGACTTTATTGGGGTTATGGTCAGTCTCCACCTCGTTCCCACAAAATAATCACAAGAACCTGAATTGTGAATCACAATGGTGGGGCTTTTACCCAGCATTCCCCATGGTAGAGAATGTCCCCTATCCACACCACAGGAGACCAGTGTACAGGCTCAGTGCTCCCCAATGTTTGGAGCATGCACAGTGTCAGTCATGACCACGGAGAGCCACTTGTTTGTCGCTTCTGCAACCGTAGAGGGAGCGATGGAGCCGGCAGCTGGACGGGGAGGATTTGGAAACACTGTGGATCCGGAAACCCTGAGGAATAATTGTCAGCTTCTGGTTTGCAGCTGCGGGGCTTCTCCCTCCCAGGAACAGGCCCAGGTTAACGGCCGCCATCCTGGGTCAGCGAGTGGAGGATGGTTCACGTCAGAGGATGGGGGAGGGGGGACAGTAAATAAGAGGTTACACTTTGGACTCAAATCAATGAGGAATCTGATCTCTTTTTGGGAAACTGTTAACAAATGGCTCCTTGTAAAATGAGCTCAGGGTTACATTGGGCAGGAAGAGAAGCAGAAACCAAAACGGGACAAGAGACTGAGTTTAAATTAGTTAGGGAGAGAAAGAAGGAAGTAGGAAGGAAACCCTGGGAGGATTGGAGAAACCACTTTCACGATTGCTCATTAAATCTCCATACAGTAAGTTCTGGACACAAGATTGACATCTGATATTCTGTATGGTCAGTCAGGGTGATTCAGATAATTGGTTTGGTTTGATAGATAATTGATTTATGGAAACGTCATCACAGTGGCAGGTACTGAATTGTGATGATGATACAAATAAAACAAGTAATCATCATTCATGACGTAGTTATAGGCAATATTAAAATAAAGTGAAAATATTAATCAGTTAAAGGATTGCACAATTATGATCATTTCAGCATAAAGTCATTACAGTATGTTACAAAATGCAGGACTCCTTAATTTATAGAATAGAAATGAAAGGTCTACTGCACTGTGCATTTTCGATCATATGTTGTCAACTTGAGTTCATTAAACTCTCAATCATTTATATCCTATTTATGAGTTTTATACAGTTGGTGATCAGGCTGTCTTATAGTGTATTTGTTCCATAGCTTATTTGCAGATGTTATCTTTTCTCCTGAACTCCATTATACATTTACTTCCATGTGGTTGGGCAGTGCCTTTGAGAGGTGGGATTCTGGAGTTTTCTGCTGAAGTCTAGACAGAGGTTTACCCACATTTCAGCAAGGGAACACACATTCAGACATTTGATTGTGTAAAGTTTTGTCACGAGTCACGAATGAAGTGAATTATTGAACATTTTGCTATCTCTGTAGGATTTGTTGAAAGAATTAATTATCCAACACCTTATTTGGATTTTAGCCTAGGGAGGAGGGAGTGTGTGTGTGTGGGTTGGGGATTTACAGCTTTGGGGGAACGAGAGGAAAAATGTTCCATAGGAACTAGGATTGTCTGTTTTGAATTTCTGTTCTGGACTGTCAGTGATGTTTATTGTAATCTCCTTTTACAGGGCTTTAGAAGGTAACTCGATCGGTAACTCGAACCAAAAATCATATCAAAATCTGACAGAATGACTCAGTTCATCAAGACCTGAATATCATCGGCTTTTGAATGTGGAAGGAGAAATGTTTGTCTGTTCTGACTGTGGGGAAAGATTTCAAACAACAGGAAAAGCACCAAGACACACACATACCTGAATGAGAGTGTTCCAGTGCACTGACTGTGGGATGAGCTTTAATCAGTTACACAGCCTGAAAACAAACAGAATCATTCACTGTGTGGAGAAACCATACACGCATTCTGTGTTCTGTGTTTGAACGAGGCTTCAACTGATTGTCCAACCTGGAAAGACTTAAGGACACAGACACCATGGAGAAACCATGGAAATGTGGGGACAGCGGGAAGGAATTCAATTACCCATCCCAGCTGGAGATCCATCGATGCAGTCACATCAGGGAGAGGCCGTTCACCTGCACAGTGTGTGGGGAGGGATTCACATTATCATCCAGCTTACATATACACCAGAGGACTCACAGCGGGGAGAAGCCATTAACTTGCTCTGTGTGTGGGAAAAAATTCAATTTTCTATCCCAGCTGCTGAGACACCAGCTAGTTCACATTGATGAGAGGCTGTTTAACTGCTCTGATTGTGAGAAGAGCTTTAAAAGATGAGAGGACCAGGTCAAGCACCAGTTTGTTCACACTGAGAGACAGTTCAGTTGTTCTCACTGTGGGAAAGTGTTTAGACAATCACTGAACCTCATAAAACACCAACAAGTTCACACCGGGGAGAGGGCATTCACCTGCACCGTGTGTGGGAAGGGATTCACTCGACTATCTCACCTCAGCTCACACCAACTTGTTCACACTGATAACAGACCTTTCCAATGTTCTGAATGTGAGAAGAGCTTTAAAACTGCAGTGATCTGCTGAGACACCAGCGAGTTCACGCTGAGGAGAGGCTGTTTACCTGCTCCATCTGCCAGAAGGGATTTATTTGTTTGACCAACCTCAAGCTGCACCAGCGAGTTCACTCTGATAGGAAATCTTTCCAATGTTCTAACTGAGAAGAGCTTTAAAACTACAAGGGATCTACTGATGCACCAGTGCATTCACACAGGGGAGAGGCCATTCACCTGCTCCATATGTGGGAAGGGATTCACCTGTTCATCCCACCTACTGACACACCAGCAAGTACACACTGGAGAGAGGTTGTTCACCTGCTCCGTATGTGGGAAGGGATTCACTGGTCTAGCTCACCCCAATTCACATCAACTTGTTCACACTGATTACAGACTTTTCAAATGTTCAAAATGTGAGAAGACTTTTAAAATCACAGGTGTTCTGCTGAGACACCAGTGAGTTCACACTGTGGAGAGGCCGTTCACCTGCTCCGTAGGTAGGAAGGAATTCACTCATTCATCCCACTTAATGAGACACTAGCGAGTTCACAATTGAACAAAGGGGTTGGATTTTGCTGTTACCACTGCTGTTAATCACATACAGGACAACCAGGTTCATTCTGACAGTTGGGCTGATGTTAATAACCACGTAACTGGGCTGAAGTTTGATTCATTTGACAGGTCTCAAGATATTCATTTTGTTTGAAACATGGAGTGTCGTGTCCTTAATTTCTCTAAAATGAGAGGAGAATAATTGATGTCCTGTTACTGACTGCTGCTTTTTTGGGTCTTGTTTCCTTTCTAACTCAAGATTATTTCAGTTCTCATACCTTTGGTTACTCTCATGGACAACTCCCAGCTCCCCATACCTTCCAGAATGTCTCTCCTGGTCTTGGGATCCTGGGAAGGTATCTGTAGCACTCCCAGGGTCAATAAACACAAAACCCAGCCTGTTAATCACTCTCAACTACTGGACTTAGTGTGGGTCCCCTACAGCAAAAGTCAAATAAATCAGTTTTGTGTTAAACACAAAGTGTGTTGATTATTTAAAATATATGTAACACAAGTTAGTTCCTTTTGAAATGCTCTCCCTCTCCCCCATCCCCATCTCTGTAAGATTAAGGTTCGGGAGTCATCGATTAAACAAAAAAAGTGTTCAAGTTCCTCAGTGATTTTAAAGTTGTTTATTAATTATTAAGTAGTTTATTAAGAAGAACCAGATTAAATATGATCATAAACTAAATGGATATAAAATTACACCTGACCCGTGACAGGTGAGAGTGGTTTTGACAGCAGTCTCTTGTTCGATGTTTGCAGCTGCTTTCTCTTTTGTTCTGTCTT
Organism: Carcharodon carcharias; assembly: GCF_017639515.1. Lineage (NCBI taxonomy): Eukaryota > Metazoa > Chordata > Chondrichthyes > Lamniformes > Lamnidae > Carcharodon > Carcharodon carcharias. Next base: position 14,504,376 of record NC_054493.1, read on the forward strand.
CTCGAGCTGACTGAGGGGTTAGGAAGTTAGGAATGTTTCTGCCAATGAGGACTGCCCCCTTTCCCTCTGAGCACCCGTTAAAATACTTTATTTCTAGGGGCTGGTAGTTTACACCATGTTAATCACTTGTTCGATTCCCCATCTGGTCAGTAACCTGAGGCGAGGTAGCCATGGTGTCACCCCCTCCCCTCCACCCTTGTCCATCACTTTGCTTCAAGATCATCTTGCAGTTTATCTGGTGCTTGGTATGCCACCTGTTAACTCCTGCCAGACACTTGTCTTGATTCTTCTTGGCTGTTATCTCTGTTTGTCCCTGGCTCTGGCTGCTAAGAACTGTTTTTTCAAAGTGAGAGAGAGAGACAGCAAAGTCAAAGTAACAACCTTGTGTCAGACAGTCTTATGCAATACCTGCTGATTCTATAATAATTCTGTAATATTCTTAAAGATACATCTCTTACAACACTCCCCTTTGAGAAGGAAATATCCTCACAACTGTTTCTGACTAACGTAATTATTTCTACACGAGCTTGTTTCCCTAATTTCTCGATTACATACCATAGATAACATACTAAAGCTACTGGAATTATCAGAATCATCGTGACAAAATATTAATCTGAATCACCCTAATTCAACTATACAGAATAACAGACATTAACCTTGTGTCCAGAACTTTCTGTGTAGAGATTTAATGAGCAATCGTGAAGGTGGTTTCACAAAACCTCCCAGGGTTTCCTTTCTTCCTTCTCTCCCTGTCTAAGTTAAAGTCAGTTTCTTGTCCCGTTTTAGTTTCTGATTCTCTTCCTGCCCAATGTTTTACAAGGACCAAATATTTTGATAGCTTCCCAAACAGATCAGAGCCCTCCTGAAACAAAAACAAAAATTGCTGGAAAAACTCCCAACATCTGTGGAGAGAAAGACAGAGTCAGCGTTTCAAGTCCGTATGTCTGTTCTTCAGTCTTTCTCTCCACAGACCTGCTGGGTTTTTCCAGCAATTTTTGTTCTTGTTTCAGATTTCCAGCATCCGTAGTATTTTGCTTTTTTTTATCAGAGTCCTGCTCATTGATTTGATCCCAAAGTGTAACCTGTTAAATTAATTCATCTCAGTTGGGTAGCAGAAAATAACCTGTGGCCTGTTTGGAGTTTCAATGGCGGTGCTGTTACCCAGCAATCCTCGCGAATGTGACTGCCCTATTCACTCGACAGGATTTCTCTCCCCACCCCCCCCCGCAGTGCGCAGGCGCAGTGGCTGGCTGTATCTGGAGCTTGCGCAGTGTCACTTTGCTCAGAGGCCTGCGAGTGCGGGAGACGCTTTTATTCAGAGGGTGAGAGTCGGTGGGGGGGGGTTGGGAGGAATGGAGCCGGGGGGGGAGGGAGGTGAGGTCTCATGTAAACACTAGGTGTAGGCCGAAATCCTGGATTAGAACCTCCATGTCCCGAGTTTGCAGCTCCGGCGCTTTTACCCGGAACAAGCCCTAGTTAACGGCCGCCATCTTGGGGCAAGGGGCGCATGCGCAGTGGGTGTCTCTGGTTCGGAGCCGGGACAATGGCCCATGACGTCACTGAGGAACCTCCTCTGGTTTGAGGGAGCTGTGAACATGAGAATCAGGAGCCGGAGTCGGCCATTCGGCCCCTCAAGCCTGCCCCACCATTCAATAAGATCATGGCTGATCTGGCCCAGGCCTCAATTCATCTTTGGTGCCAACTCTTCTTGTCCCTCAACTCCCAAGTGGGGGCAACTTTGGGCCCAATGTCAGATTTTACTGGTTTGGAGACTGGGTCTTGCCTGGTGTTTTCTTACAGTGTATGCATTTGCTTAAAATATCTTTCAAAACTTAGGGGAAAATGTCCTAATAACTGTTTGATAAGCATCTCTGCTCCTGGCTGCTGCTGACCCTGCCACTTGTAATGCCTTAACGGAGTCAGACAGTACAACTGCGCATGCACAGCATTGGTAGCAAACACAGCCGGTGAAGGGCAGGAGGACGCATGCACGGCCGCCATCTTTAGAAGCGATGTGCAGCAGAGGGCATGCGTGATCATCACTGTCCCTTGCAGCAGGAGGAGGGAATGTTGTGTCTCCTGTCATTCCAAGATGGCCACCAATACCCATCTGCACATGCGCACTGCTCCAGAAATCCAATGACTTCACAGCTGGAGCCTGCAACCTGGAACCTGGAGTGGGAGAAGGGAGAAGAATGAGGAGGGGCAGTATAGTCTAACACTCACAGCAATCTACAATCCATGCACATTATTGTGACGGCGAGACAAAGTTTTCAACATGGCTGTAGTAAAAGATCCCACAAGGAAAATATTTTACTTTTCCATCTGCATATTCTCCCCTTCAAAATCCCTGTAAAAGGAGTTTCCAAAATCCATCAGTGTCAGTTCAGGATAGAAATTCACAATATTCTCTCCTCCTTCTGACAGGGAGAACAGCAAATATGCCCTGCCGCACATTGCCCCCTATAAAGATGGCAGTCGCTAACCTGGGTCTGCCATCAGCATACAACTGTGCATGTATCACACTGGTAGAAAACACAGCCAGGGGAGAGTGGTGTGAATTCTTATCCTGGACTGACAGTGATGGATGTTGGAAACTCCTTTTCCTTGGGGTCTGAAGGGGAGGATTTAACAACAACAAGTCAAATTAAGAAAACCAAAAGAATTGTCTCCTCTGAATGTCGAACCTCGACTGACACATGACTTTTGTGATCTTCTTTTACAGGGTATTAGAAGATTTGAAGACTGCCAGGTTGTTCTCTGACTCCAGTGCTTCTGATATCTTTCCAGCTTCAGAATGCAGCAGGAGATTTTAAATTTGAAAACAGTGAAATTGTTTCAGAGGTGAGTGTTATTGAGCATTCTTGACAATTTAGAGTTTTTAGTGCTGAGCTCTGGTTCCATGGCTCAGGGGCTGATGTGACTCCTTTATTGTGGATCTCAATCCATGTCCATCCATTGCTCTGTTTCACCTCTGCCCTCCCTGATAACCATGTTTGATATTTTGCTGTTATTTCCACCAACTGTGGCCAAATGAGGTTTCCACTGCTGCCACCACACCCCCCCCCCCCCACAAAAAACCCCCACCCAGCTATTCACTGGGTGATTTACCAGCTTTTTTTCCCCGCAGTCAGGAATTGTTTTCTCCTTCACGAGAGATCATTTCTCTTCCGCTTCTAAGCTTATATTGACCATCAAACTCTGGTCCATTTTTATTCCCCATAATTCATTTTGCACACTCTGAAACATTAACTCTGTTGCTCTTTCCATAGTTACTGCCTGACCTGCAGAGTACTTCCAGCATTTGCTCTTTTTATTTTAGATTCCCAGTGGCTGCATTATTTTCCTTTTGTTTTATTGCAGATGTTTCTCACAGAATTGAATCTAAAAGCAGAGATGGACCAATTAAGAACTGATTGGGTGTTGGTTGCAGAGTTTGGCCCCTGGCCTCCATGGTAGGTGCTTATTCACATAATCATTGTGTGATTACAATACAGGAGGCCATTCAGCCTGTCATGCCCATGCTGGCTTTCTGCAAGAGCAAATCAGCTAGTTGCATTCCCTTGCCCTTTCCGCATAGCCCAACTTTTACCTTCAGGTTCTTATCCAATTCCCTTTTGAAAGCCTTTGTTGCATTAGTTTAAACTGGAGTGGAGATGAAGGAGAAGCTGCTGGATTTAACCCTGAGTTCTTTGGAACCCAGAAATTTCCAATGTGAAATTGTCGAGGGAGGTGGATTCCAGGGAGATCAGGTTGTTAAATGGACACTGTCCAAGAATGTAAAAGATTACATATTGTTTTTGTTTTTGGAATAAATATTTCTATAGATGCTTTTAATTTATTATACATATACATATTTTGAAAATTTATTCTTGGGGTTTTGGTATCACTAACAAGACCAGCAGCAGATATTACCCATTCCCAATTACCTGTGGAGAAGATGATGTTTGACCTTCTTGAACCACTGCAGTCCATGTGGTGAAGGTGCTCCCACAATGCTGTTAGGTAAGGAGTTACAGGATTTTCACCCAGTGATGATGAAGGAACAGTGATATATGTCCAAATCAATGGCAATAATGTGTATTTATATAGTGCCTTTCATGTAATAGACCTTTCCAGGGTGTTTCACAGGTGTGTTATAAAGGAACATTTGACACTGAGCCACATAAGGACATATTAGGGCAGGTGACCAAAAGCTTGGTCAAAGAGGTAGGTTTTAAGGAGTATTTTAAAGGAGGAAAGTGAGATGGAGAGGCAGAGAGGTTTAAGGGGGAACTGCAGAGCTTGGGGCCTTGGCAACTGAAAGAACAGCCATCAATGGTGGAGCAAATCAAATCAGAAATGCTCAAGGGGCAGGAATTAGATGAGTGCTGAGATCTCAAAGGGTTGTGGGGCTGCAGGAGACTACAGAGATTGGGATGATCATAGCCATAGAGGGATTTGAAAACAAGGATGAGAATTTTAAAGTTTGGTGCTTAGATGAGAACCTTTGTAGGCAGCAAGCACAGGGTAATAGGTGAAGAAGACTTGATGCAAGGAAACACGTAGGCAACAGAGTTTTGGATGAGCTCAAGATTACAGGGAGGTTGAATATGGGAGACCGGTCACGAGTGTGTTGGGATAGTTAAGTCTAGAGGTAACAAAGGAATGGATGAGGGTTTTAGACTCGGGTGGAGTCAGGCGATGTCACCGAGTTGCAGATAGGCAGTCTTGGTGACGATGCAGATATGTGGTTGGAAGCTCATCATGAGTTCAAATATGACACCAAAGTTGTGAACAGTCTGGTTCAGCCTCAGACAGTTGCCAGGGAGAGGGATGGAGTTGTCGGCCAGGGAGTGGAATAGCAGGGACTGAAGACAATGGCTTCAGTCTTTCCAATATGTAAATGGAGGAAATTTCTGCTCATCCAGTAGTGGCTGCCGGACAAGTCAGAACGGTTTGTGAATTGGAGGGGAACTTGGAGTTGGAGGTGATGCAGACCGAGTGGCAGGTTACCTTCCCTGAAAGACATTAGTGAACAAGTTAGGTTTACAACAATCCACATACACCTGCTCCCTTGGCCCTTCTGGATTGAGGATTTGGGAAGTTCTGTTGAAGTTCTGATTGAGTTGTGGATACATAAAGTCACTCTCCTTTATCCCCCTCACTCTCCTATCTCTCTCTCTCTCTCTCGTCTCTCTCCCCCCAGAGAGGCCAGAACCTTGTGTAGACCCAGACTGGGAGGCCTGTTCCCTTCTCTGAAGGACATTAGTGAGCCAGTTAAGTTTTATGACAATCCAGCAGTTTTCATGGTCACTTTTTCCTAGTCCTGGTCCCACAAATTACTGATTCATTCAGCTCAATTTCACAACCTGCCTTTGTGTTTTTGTGGATTTTCACTCACGCCCTTTTTTCTGTTTTACATCAATTTCACAGGGTATTAGAAGAGGAGGATTTGCAGTCGGGAAACTCAAACTAAACATCATGTCAGGATCTGACAGTCTCCCAGTTTATCGCAATCTGAATATCATCATCAGATAGTGAACATGGAGGGAAAAAGCACCGTTCACAGCGGAGAGAAACTGAACACGTGTTCTGTCTGTGGGCAAAGCTTCAACTTTTCATCCAACCTGCAGAGACACAAGGACACCCGCACCACGGAGAAACCATGGAAATGTGAGGACTGTGCAAAGGGATTCAATTGTCCTGTTAAGCTGGAATCTCATTTGGACTTTCACACTGGAGAGAGGCCGTTTATCTGCTCTGAGTGTGGGAAGGGATTTACTCGTTCATCCCATCTGCTTCGGCATCAGTATGTTCACACTGGGGTGAGGCCATTCACCTGCACCAGATGTGGAAAGGGATTCACTCGGAAATGCCACCTCATGGCACACCAGCGTGTTCACACTGAGGAGAGACCTTATAAATGTCCAGACTGCAGGAAGGGCTATAAAAGTTCCGGTGAATTGATGTACCATCAACGTGTTCACACTGATGAGAGACCGTTCAGGCGCTCTCACTGCGGAACTGGGTTCAGGCGATCATCTGACCTCACTGAACATCAGAGAACTCACACTGGGGAGAGGCCGTTCATCTGCACGGAGTGCGGGAAAGGATTCACTCAGTCATCCAGCCTGCTGAGACACCAGCGAGTTCACACTGAAGAGAGACCGTTCACCCGTCCCGAGTGTGGGATGGGATTCAGTAGTTCATCCAACCTGCTGACGCACCAGCACGTTCACACTGGGGAGAGGCCATTCACCTGCTCAGCATGTGGGAAGGGATTCACTCAGTCATTCAGCTTGCTGAGGCATCAGCGAGTACACACTGGGGAGAGGCTGTTCACCTGCCCCGTGTGTGGGAAGGGATTCATTAGTTCAACCAACCTGCAGAGACACCAGAAGGTTCACACTGGGGTGAGACCTTTTAAATGCCCAGACTGCAGGAAATGCTATAAAAGCTCCCGGAGACTCATGTCCCATCAACAGATTCACGCTGAATAGATACCATTCAGGTGCTCTCAATGCAGGACTGAGTTCAGGAGATCATCTTAACTTGCTGAACACCAGTGAATCCACACTGGGGAGAGGCCATTCACCTGCACAGAGTGTGAGGAGGGGTTCATTAATTCAACAACCTGCTCAGATCCAAGCAAGTTCATGAGTGATTGGATTTTGCTGTAAATAACATCCAGGATTGAATTATGTTCTTTGTGGTCTGTCTCTGCTGATGTTAATAAACTCCACCATAGTTATGGTGGTTAATATTCTGGATAGGAGTCAAATAAATCAGCTTTGTCTTAAACAAAGTGTGTTGAGTCTTTTTATTGTCTCTGAAACAAGTTAGTTCCTTTTGAAGTGCTCTCCTGCTCCCCTGTCTCCTCCATCCTCACCTCCAAACAACAAGTGTGAGGAGCTCCTGGAGCTTCTTTGTCACTAAGATTGAGACAATCTGATCAGCTGCCTGTGCTGCTTTCCACCCTTCCACTAGCTCACTGGGACAAATTGCCTTTAAAGTTACCCCCCCCCCCCCTCCCCCCCGTCCCCTCCGATCCAAGAACGTCCCTCTTTCTCTAGGCTCTCTCCCATCTCCCCTCATACCCTCTCAGGGCTCATCTTGCTCATGAGACCCACCTCCTGCTCCATCAACCCTATTCCCATGTAAATTGATCTTGTTAACAGTTCTCTCTCTTCAGTTGTTTTCCCGCTTTCCTTTAAATCTTCTGCCATTGCCACCTCCTTAAAACACAGACCCTTGTCTCAACTGTCCTTGCAAACTAAAGCCCCATTTCCAAACTGCCTTTCCTCTCCAAAGTCCGAGATTATCTGTCCAAAAAAAGCCCAATTATCTGTCCATCATTCCCGGAAGTCCGTATTTGAATCCCTTCCAGCAGATTTCAGCCTCTGCCACAATACGGAAACAGCTCTTCACAAATGACATCCCCTGTGACTGTGACAAAGGTTAAGTAACCCTCCTTGTTCTTCTAGACCAGTCTGCAGCCTCGACATGGTTGACCACACAATCCTCCTGCACTTCTCCACTATCACCCAGCTGGTGGGACTACTCTCGACTGGTTCCTTGCCAGAGCATCACCTTCACTGGTTTGTCTACCTGTTCCCACACAATTTCCTCTGGTATGCACACCAAGGTCCCTCTGGCCTTCAGTACTTTCCATGGTCCTGCTATTCACAGTGTATTCCCTTGCCTTGTTAGCCCTCCCCAAGTGCATTAATTCACATTTTTCCGGGCTGAATTCCATTTGCCACTGCTCTGCCCACCTGACCAGTCCATTGATATCCTCGTTTGTGAAGCTAAAAACAAATGTGGTGCTATTTAAAATCAAACTCAATGATGTGGGAGAAAATAAAGGGTAAAGAGAAAATAAAGACTAAACTCCCTTCCCCACCTGCCAGCCCAGCACGCATGTGCAGAAAGCGCTGCTGACCTGAGCTGTCTGGAGCGATCTCTTTAAGGACCAAGCAGTCGCCGCAGTCAGTTGGGGGGGGGGAGGGGGGAATTCGCCAAGTGGCTTCTCGCTCTGGCCGGAGCCGTCAGGCGGTTGCCTGGAAACCATGGCTGGAGGAGTCGGGGGAGCGGGGACAATAGGTGGGGGCGGGGCTCCCGTGTCCGCGCGCTGGCCTGCGGACTGGAACCCGAGAACGTCACCGCGGATCAGAGTGATTCCTATTGGCTGATTTAGGCAGAGTTCCATTGTGGACGTCACAATGCGGAAGTTGGACAGTGAGCTACAGACTAAAACTTCCTCCTCTGGGCAACATCTGTGAGGAGATCAATGCTTCCCCCTTTCCATTTCTTGTCTCATTCTGGGGATAAATTGGTGACTTGCAGGAACTGAAGGGAAATGAAGTGATTCCAGGGAGGGATTCCAGACTCTGAGAAGGCAGGCCGAGGTCTCGCTCTCTCTCTCTTAAAGACATTGACATCCTTAGCTCCTTCAACTTGACACATTTATTTGTCTGGCTAAATTAGGCTGGCCTCCTTCCTAATTGTTTACAATTAAAGGAATGGTTTCCCCAAGAGATGGCCGATATTTAAGGGAACATTAAATTAATATAGGACAGAGATATGTTTAATATTGTCATAAGGTACTTTTTAAGTATATAATTTATGGTTCTGTAAGAAAGTTCTTTTTTCATCTCATTATGTAATACTATTGCTATGTTATATATTTCTCCTACTGAAAGAGTCCAGTTGTCAATTTGAGTCCATGCTGACTCACTGTGGAATAATCCACTCAGCCCAATTCGTCCTCTACATTCTTGTATCCTTGCATGGTTATTTCTTTCAAGTGCCCATCCAATTTCATTTTAAAACAATTGATCTTCCACCACTCTTGTAGGTGTCAGTTCCAGTTTATGACCACTTGTTGTCTAAATAATGTCCTTCTTCATACACCCCTTCCCACTATATCTCTCATTAAGAGGTACAGTACTATATATCACACATTTTTAGTCCACTTATATGTACATACTAGGAGCCTCCATAAACATTTTTGGTCTCTGATTCCAGGACATGCAGCACTGACCATGGTCAGTCGATCAGCATGAATCGCTCCTTCAGGACAATTAGGAGGTTTAAAGTTATGTGCAGCAAAGTATCTTGGATATAAACTTGAGGTGATGTACCCTACAGACCAGGCGCTGGTAGGTGGTGTTAGATTGGATTGTTCTTAGTTGGCATAGACATGATGGACCGAATAGCCTTCTCTGCTATAAATATAATATGTACCTATGAGAGGGCAGATGGGATCCCAGTTTAACCTCTCATTCGAAATACAGAACCTCCGACAGTGCAGCATTCTCTCAGTACTGACATTGATTTAGAGAGGTGGAAAGGTTTAAGGAGGGAATCCCCCAGTTCAATCACAGAGAGGTTTGAGGTAATTGATTTGGGGAAGGCTAACAAGGCAAAGGAATACAGAACAAATGGTAGAATAGTGAGAAATGTAGAGGAACAGAAGGACCCTGGGGTGTTTGCCTACAGATCCCTGAAGGTAACAGCACAGGTAGATAAGGTGGTTAAAAAAGCTCGTGGAATATTTTGCTTTAATAGCCGAGGCCTGCGTATCTCTAGCACTTTCTGCTTGTATTTAAATCTAAATCCTTACGCTTAAAGTTAACAAACTGATTGGCTAAGGGGGCGTCACAGTAAGTACAGTAACTAACCACATATACTTTCTGTCAGTGTGGGGTCAGTACGCCACCCACCCCCACATTTCATTCAGGTCTGAGGAGCTTGGAGATTGGGGTGCGGATGAGTAATGGCAGCACTCAGCTCCCACAATCCACCGCGCTGGTGAAACCGCTCCATCCGAGGCGCGGTGGGCGACCCGGAACTGCGCATGTCCAAGGGAGAGGGAAGTTGCGTATGTGCGAGGGAGAGCCATCCCCACTCCCCCACCCACCCCGCCAAATTACCATCATGCTGAGATGTTGACCAATGGAAAGACTTGGAGGACCGGAAGTACTCGGGTGCTCTAGCCAATCAGAGCGCAGGCTTTGTGTCTAGAGGAGAGACGAAACTTCCTCTTGTGTCCAAAATCTGTGAGTAAAAGCATTTCTTTTCTCATTCTCAGTTTAAATTGTTGATTTTTGCAGGAACTGAAGGGAAAGGAAGTGAATCCAGGGAGGGTGCAGACTCTGGAAAGGTTGGTCCAGGTCTCTCTCTTAAAGGCATTGACATCCTTTGCTCCCTCAGCTGGACACATTTATTTGTCTGGCTAAAAGGATGGTCTCTTTCTTAATGTTCATAATTAAGGGGATGGCTTTCCCAGGAGATGGCTGACATTTAAGGGACAGTAAATTAATATTGGAAGAGTTATGTCGAGTGTTGTTATATGATACATATTAGAGATCTTATTTATGGTTCTTTAATCATGTACATTTATTATTATTTCTATTCTTGTAATATATGAGGTGGTAGCATTTTATATTTCCAACCATAGAGTCATTTTGGCATTTAGCGACTTGAGTCCATGCCAACTCTCCGAGATTAGCCTGGAGTCTCCAGGAATTGAAGACCATTCTCCAATTCACTGCTGCATGCAATCTTGGAGAAAATTCATCAGGAAATTAATAAAGATTGTTTTTTTTTTATAATTTTCTTAGAACATTTCACTTTGCCAGATATAAAAATATTGAAATGTGTGTGGGGATGGAGGTGGGGTGTTGGGCGGCTGGGCTGACAGTTGAGCATCATCCAAGTGGATATTGAGTCTTTTTGCTTTCCAGTTGCTGGAGGAAGGCAGTGCACCACAAGGTTGGCTGTGTTGGTTGATTAATGGCTGGAACGTGGAGGTAAATCATGTGGTGAAACCTCCAGGAATACATTTCATCACGGTTGGCAAGCTTAGTCCTCACTCACTCTCCTTAAAGCAATCCAGGCAGTCCCATTCACCCTGTAGATTCTCATAGTCTTGCAAGTTTATTTCCTTCAAATGCCTACTAATTTCATCCTCAAATCATTGTTAATATCTGCTTCTATCAGCATCATAGGCAGCAAGTTCCAAGTAAATCTAAGAGTACTGTATCTGTAACTCAGCATCAGAGTACTGTATCTCTAGCTCAGCATCAGAGTACTGTCTCTGTAACTCAGCATCAGAGTACTGTCTCTGTAACTCAGCACCAGAGTACTGTCTCTGTAACTCAGCACCAGAGTACTGTCTCTGTAACTCAGCACCAGAGTACTGTCTCTGTAACTCAGCACCAGAGTACTGTCTCTGTAACTCAGCACCAGAGTACTGTCTCTGTAACTCAGCACCAGAGTACTGTCTCTGTAACTCAGCACCAGAGTACTGTCTCTGTAACTCAGCACCAGAGTACTGTCTCTGTAACTCAGCACCAGAGTACTGTCTCTGTAACTCAGCACCAGAGTACTGTCTCTGTAACTCAGCACCAGAGTACTGTCTCTGTAACTCAGCACCAGAGTACTGTCTCTGTAACTCAGCACCAGAGTACTGTCTCTGTAACTCAGCACCAGAGTACTGTCTCTGTAACTCAGCACCAGAGTACTGTCTCTGTAACTCAGCACCAGAGTACTGTCTCTGTAACTCAGCACCAGAGTACTGTCTCTGTAACTCAGCACCAGAGTACTGTCTCTGTAACTCAGCACCAGAGTACTGTCTCTGTAACTCAGCACCAGAGTACTGTCTCTGTAACTCAGCACCAGAGTACTGTCTCTGTAACTCAGCACCAGAGTACTGTCTCTGTAACTCAGCACCAGAGTACTGTCTCTGTAACTCAGCACCAGAGTACTGTCTCTGTAACTCAGCACCAGAGTACTGTCTCTGTAACTCAGCACCAGAGTACTGTCTCTGTAACTCAGCACCAGAGTACTGTCTCTGTAACTCAGCACCAGAGTACTGTCTCTGTAACTCAGCACCAGAGTACTGTCTCTGTAACTCAGCACCAGAGTACTGTCTCTGTAACTCAGCACCAGAGTACTGTCTCTGTAACTCAGCACCAGAGTACTGTCTCTGTAACTCAGCACCAGAGTACTGTCTCTGTAACTCAGCACCAGAGTACTGTCTCTGTAACTCAGCACCAGAGTACTGTCTCTGTAACTCAGCACCAGAGTACTGTCTCTGTAACTCAGCACCAGAGTACTGTCTCTGTAACTCAGCACCAGAGTACTGTCTCTGTAACTCAGCACCAGAGTACTGTCTCTGTAACTCAGCACCAGAGTACTGTCTCTGTAACTCAGCACCAGAGTACTGTCTCTGTAACTCAGCACCAGAGTACTGTCTCTGTAACTCAGCACCAGAGTACTGTCTCTGTAACTCAGCACCAGAGTACTGTCTCTGTAACTCAGCACCAGAGTACTGTCTCTGTAACTCAGCACCAGAGTACTGTCTCTGTAACTCAGCACCAGAGTACTGTCTCTGTAACTCAGCACCAGAGTACTGTCTCTGTAACTCAGCACCAGAGTACTGTCTCTGTAACTCAGCACCAGAGTACTGTCTCTGTAACTCAGCACCAGAGTACTGTCTCTGTAACTCAGCACCAGAGTACTGTCTCTGTAACTCAGCACCAGAGTACTGTCTCTGTAACTCAGCACCAGAGTACTGTCTCTGTAACTCAGCACCAGAGTACTGTCTCTGTAACTCAGCACCAGAGTACTGTCTCTGTAACTCAGCACCAGAGTACTGTCTCTGTAACTCAGCACCAGAGTACTGTCTCTGTAACTCAGCACCAGAGTACTGTCTCTGTAACTCAGCACCAGAGTACTGTCTCTGTAACTCAGCACCAGAGTACTGTCTCTGTAACTCAGCACCAGAGTACTGTCTCTGTAACTCAGCACCAGAGTACTGTCTCTGTAACTCAGCACCAGAGTACTGTCTCTGTAACTCAGCACCAGAGTACTGTCTCTGTAACTCAGCACCAGAGTACTGTCTCTGTAACTCAGCACCAGAGTACTGTCTCTGTAACTCAGCACCAGAGTACTGTCTCTGTAACTCAGCACCAGAGTACTGTCTCTGTAACTCAGCACCAGAGTACTGTCTCTGTAACTCAGCACCAGAGTACTGTCTCTGTAACTCAGCACCAGAGTACTGTCTCTGTAACTCAGCACCAGAGTACTGTCTCTGTAACTCAGCACCAGAGTACTGTCTCTGTAACTCAGCACCAGAGTACTGTCTCTGTAACTCAGCATCAGAGTACTGTATCTCTAACTCAGCATCAGAGTACTGTATCTCTAACTCAGCATCAGAGTACTGTATCTCTAACTCAGCATCAGAGTACTGTATCTCTAACTCAGCATCAGAGTACTGTATCTCTAACTCAGCATCAGAGTACTGTATCTCTAACTCAGCATCAGAGTACTGTATCTCTAACTCATATTAGGGTACTGTCTCTCTAACTCAGCTTTAGGGTACTGTATCTCTAACTCAGTAGTAGAGCACTGTATTACTCAGCTATAGAGTACTGTGTCTCCAGCTCCGTAGTAGAGTACAGTATCTCTATATCAGTATTAGAGTACTGAATATTAGACACATTTTTAGTCCTGTGATAGATTTTCATGCCTCCGTGTCCAGAACAGGAAACGGTGAGTGTGGAACTGTCAATGAGCATGATTTGCCACATTCAGGAGAATTGGGTGTGCATTAGGTAATGCAGAGTTAGAAAGGAGGGAGGGTGTGTGGGATGGAGATTTACACATTTTGGAACATATGAAGGAAGAATGTTCCTTAGAAATTAGAATTGTCTGTTCTGAATTTTTATCCTAGACTGATGACATATGTGAACTCCTTTTACAGGATATTAGAAGGGGAGGATTTGCAAACAGAAATCTCAATACAAAAGTCACGTCAAGATCTGACAGTCCCTCAATTCACAGGAACTGAATATCATCAGCCTTTGAATCTAGAAGGAGAAATGTTGGTCTGTTCTGTCAGCTTCAAAAAGTTTTAAATATCTGTGTGACTGGAAAAGCATCGAGACACACACACACCCAAGTGAGAATTTTCCAGTGTGCGACTGTGGAATAACCTGAAGAAACACAAGGACACCAGCACCATGGAGAAACCGTGGAAATGTGGGGATTGTGGGAAAGGATTCCGTTCCCCATCTGTGCTGGAAATTCATCGACGCAGTCACACTGGGGAGCGGCCGTTCACCTGCTCCGACTGTGGAAAGGGATTCACACGATTATCCACACTGCTGACACACCAGCGAGTTCACACTGGGGAGAGGCCATTCACCTGCGCTGAGTGTGGGAAGGGATTCACTCAGTCATCCCACCTGCTGATACACCAGCGAGTTCACACCGGGGAGAGGCCCTTCACCTGCTCCTTGTGTGACAAGGGTTTCAGTGATTCATCTACCCTGCAGACACACCAGCGAGTTCACACTGGGGAGAGACCATTCACTTGCTCCATGTGTGGGAAAGGATTTGCTCAGTCATCCAACTTGTATTCACATCAGCGAGTTCACACTGCGGAGAGGCCATTCACCTGCTCTGTGTGTGGGAAGAGGTTCCCTCACTCATCCAACCTGCTGAGACACCAGCAGGTTCACAGTGGGGAGGGGGCTTTCACCTGCTCTCAGTGTGGGAAGGGATTCAGTGATTCATCCAACCTATTTTCACACCAGCGGGTTCACACTGGGGAGAGGCCGTTCATGTGCTTTGTGTGTGGGAAGGGATTTACTCAGTCATCCAGCCTGCAGACACACCAGCGAATTCACACTGGGGAGAGACCGTTCACCTGCTCTGTGTGCGGGAAGGGATTCAGTGATTCATCCAACCTGTTTTCACACCAGCGAGTTCACACTGGGGAGAGGCCATTCCCCTGCTCTCAGTGCGGGAAGGGATTCACTCGGTTATCCAACCTGGTGACACACCAGCGAGTTCACAGTGGGGAGAAGCCATTCATCTGCTCCGAGTGTGGGAAGGGATTCACACAGTCACAACACCTGCTGAGACACCAACGAGCTCACCAGTGCTTACAGAGGTTGGATCCTGCTGCTATTGCTGCTGTTAATCACATCCAGGACTGAACCATGTTCATTCTGAAAGTTGGGAGGGTCAGAGGGTTTCTTTCTGCTGGACTGGTCAGTCTCATGACTTTGCTTCCAGTGGGCTGATGCTCTTTGAATGTGGTAGAGCACATTTCCACTGAAATGATCCATAAAAGCTGATGAAGTACATTTATTTATCCTGGATAGTAAATAGTGTTGTTCCTACCACTACAGGGAGACCTAAAATAAATACATTTGTTTTTTTCCCATTGAGTCTATAGCACAGGGCTAGACCAGTCGGTTCCATTGGTCTATGTCAGTATTTGTGCTCCACATGAGCCCCCAACCACCCCTCTTCATCTCCCCCATCAGCATATCCTTCTATTCCTTTCTCCCTCTTGTTTGTATCTAGCTTCCCCTTAAATGTATTCATGCTATTCATCTCAACCACTCACTGTGATAGTAAGTTCCACATTCTCACCACTCACTGGATAAAGAGGTTTCTCTTGAAATCCCTATTGGATTATTGAACTTCTTTATAATCTTAAAGACTCCCATCAGATTACCCTTCAGTCTTCTCTTGTCTAGAGAAAAGCAGCCCCAGACTTTCCCGAGGGTTGAAATGCTCTCAGTTCTGGTATTATTCTTGTGAATATTTGTTGCCCCTTCTTCAGTGCCTCTATTTCCCTTTTCTAAATGGACGTCAAAAATGTTAACAGTCCTCCCAGTGTAGTCTAACCGTGATTCAAAACAAGTTGAACATAACTTCCCTGCTTTTCAATTCTGTCCCTCTAGAAAGGAACCCTACATCTGAGCCCCGCACTTTGGACAAGATGTGAAATTATGCAAAAGGGTGCAGAGGAGAATTGTGAGAATGCACCAGAGATGAGGGTCTTCAATTAGTTGGAGATATGGGAGTAGCTGAAATTTCTGTCTTTAGATCATAGAGTCATTAGGGCAGAGAAGGAGGCCATGCAGCCCATCAAGTTCATGTCGACTCTCGGCAGAGCAAACTAGTCAGTCCTATTGCCCTGTTCTATTCTTGTTATCCTGAATGTTTATTTCCCTCAAGTGTCCATCCAATTTCCTTTCGAAATTATTCATTGTCTCCTTTTCCATTGCCCTTATAAGCAGTGAGTTCCAGGTTATTCCCACTCACTGTGTAAAATATTCTTCCTCACATCCCCCTGCATCTCCTCCCCAGAAGCTTAAATCTGTGTCTCCCAATCCTTGTACCATCAGTTAATGGGAACAGCTTTTCTTTGTCCACCTTAAGTAAACTTGTCATAATCTTGTACACCTCTATCAAATCTCCCCTGAACCTCCTTTACACCAAAGAGAACAATCCCAGTTTGTCATCCAAAATAAAGAACAAACAGAATATGTTAATGCCTGAAATCAAATGGGAAATTAAAGGTATTATGAAAGTATTGTACCGGACAGTAAAGGAATTGGAATTACTCACCTTGGGTGTAGTTCAATGGAATATATCAATCCGGTATCCACGTACATTCTAGTGAAAGTCAAGTAAGTGTCGATGAGATGAACAAGTTGATAGCTTTATCTTGGAAATATTTGTATCCTTTGCTTATGTTCTTTTTAGAAGAAAACCACATTTGATAGTCTGGCTAATCCCTAAACTATCAGCACCATATCAGGGGAGATAAGCAAAGATCTCGAGATTAACACCCACTTTCATCTTTTAATAAGAACACCTGAAAGTTCAGAATATGTGGCATGGTATTGGATACCGATTTGTGTGTACAGATGCAATTTGTTACGTGTGAAGCAATTAACGTAAATTCATGGTGAAAGGCACTGAAGAATGGGTTCCAAACATGGACAGCTACTTGACAAACACCATGACATGAAATGGTTAATGTGGCCGGGGAAATGAGACAACATTTTGACATCATTAA
This sequence comes from Carcharodon carcharias, assembly GCF_017639515.1. Taxonomy (NCBI): domain Eukaryota; kingdom Metazoa; phylum Chordata; class Chondrichthyes; order Lamniformes; family Lamnidae; genus Carcharodon; species Carcharodon carcharias. The sequence continues at coordinate 14,521,249 of NC_054493.1, forward strand.
GGCACTGACTCATACTCCATGGAGAAACTGACTTTAAAACAATCAGGATAGAATTAAACACACTGGTCACACGCAAAAGATTAATTAAATTAATGTTAAAGGGATAAAAAATTTAGATTGGGAAAATCAAGGGCTTGGGAGAAATAATATTCAGTAAGACCTGTTCACAAGTTGGATAGGGATAAAGAGAGAGCTGGAGAATCTTTGACATCCATGCTTGATAAGTTGCTTCTTGATTCTCTTTGATATTCCTTATGTACTAGTACCATAGATCTCATGGAGTTCCTTCATGAGAAGAAAAGATCGAGTAGATGTTACTCCAGATGGGGCCAGAACAGAACTGGAAAATAACGGAATGAAATTGAATGAGGGAGTCAGAGAAAGAGAGTACTGCTCCCCTTCAAGATGCGGGCTGTAAGAATCCTGGGGGATCCCAGTTTGGGGTTTTCTTGCTAATTAGTGAACAATAAAATAAATTTGGTAACTGGCTGTGCATTTATTTTAATTTTATTCTTACGCTTCTCCCGTTTTTATTCCTGTTGTGATTACGCTCTGAGTAAGGATGGTTGATGGGTGACAGGATGGGATATTATGGTTTGGGTCTTCATTGACCAAACGTTTTATTGATCTGAAAGGTGTAAAAAGGGCCAAACTTTGGCTGAAGCCTAGCAGAGCTGAGAAGAAATGACTTCCTCAGGCTGGCATGGACATAATGGACTGAATGGCCTCCTTCTGTGCTATAACTTTTCTATGGTTCTATGTGGGAACAGGAAGACAAACAAGCTCCCAGAGGACAGATAAAACAAGAGTGCCTTGAATCTTAGGTGACACGTGGGTGTGAAGGCCACCATGTTTTCACTGCTTGGCCTGGGAATGCTGACTCCCTGTACCGGGGATGGAGTGTGGGGAAATCAATTTTTTCAGAGTTTGACGTGGTTTGGATGGGTACAGGTGGATCAATGACAGATTTGTAATTGGTTCATTCAAATATTGGCTTGGCAATGATTGGGTTAAATCAGTCTCCATAGACTTTGCAATGTTTCAGACGATAAGATATAGGAGTAGAAATTAGGCCATTCGGCCCATCGAATCTGCTCCACCATTCAATCATAGCTGATAAGTTTCTCAACCCATTCTCCCGCCTTCTCCCCGTAACCTTTGATCCCCTTACCAATCAAGAACCTATCTATCTCGGTCTTAAATACAATAAATATAAAAGTAAAACAAGTGATTTTCCGAGCACAGGGATTTGTAGAGATTTTACAAATTACTTTGCCATGGCATCTGGGACAGACCAGGGAGCATTTAAGTGGAGATGGTGCTTCTATCCAGAGTGTAATGGTAATCCTGCTGTACTTTGATACTACTGCTCAGACATGAGCAAGTGTCAGCTTTTATTTCAATAATATCTAGCCACTGTCACCAATAAGTGTTATCACTGTGAATCATTGAAGAGTTTGAGAAAGGGGGACAAAGGGTTAATTAACTCCCTGAACCCCATTTTCTAACGTCGCTGTGTCAAAAATAAAATCTCATCTCCCCCGTGTCTCCTTTACCTTCGGGGGACTCATTTTCTGTTGAAGAGCCCGCCACTCTCCCTAAAGTGCATAAATCTAATCGTGTAAAGCCCAGCAAAATCAAATATTTTTTTCCGATAGAAGTTTAATAATGAAACAGAACATGGTTAAAAAGAAGAAAATTACTTAAGGATTAAAGACAACCAGAGTAAAAGGATTTGCACAATGTTCTGGACCCAAATGGTTTCTCTTCAGCTCCTCTGTACACTGTTCCCATGACTCCCCACTTTGGAATCAGGGGAACTGAATCCCAGGGGTCACGTCACCATCAGCCCCGGTCGCCCCCCACTCCTTCCTCAATTGGTTGGAGGCCTACTTCCCAGTCAGCCTTCCAGCATCTTCCTATTAGTCAACACCCATGGCAGTTTCTTAACTGTGATGCAGACCCTGATATTCTCAGATAAATTCAGCTCTCAGCTCCATCATTGACATGAGCAATAGAGACAGAAAAGAGCCAGAGGCTCAAATGGGAGCTCAAAACTTGTGGCTGTAAGCCAACACTAACATTTTTCAGTCAAATATATGTTATTTATACTGGAGTTTTGATTATTAGATTTAGGCACTAAAGGCAAAATGTGGGGAATTTAAAGGATAACTTTCCCTTTCTAACTTTGTATTGTCTTTGGTCAGCCATAGCTTAGTGGATCACACTCATATCTCTGAGTTAGAAGGCTGAGGGCTGAAGACTCACTCCAGGGACCTGAAGAAAAAATCAACGTCAACATTCCAAGTGCGAGCACTGAGGGAGTGCTGCAGTGATGGAGCTGCTGTCCTTTGGATGAGTTGCTAACTCAAGGGTCCTATCTGCCCCTTTGGGCGGAGATGGAAATTCCCATGGCCAATATTTTGAAGAAGAGCAGGGGAGCTATCCTAGGTGTCCCGGCCAATATTTATCAATCAACATCACTAAAAACAGATCATCTGCTCATTATCACATTGATGTTTGTGGGATCTTGCGGTGTGTAAACTGGCTGCCATGATTCCAACTTTACGACAGTGACTATACTTCAAAAGTACTTCATTGACTGCAAAGCGTTTTGTGATGTATTGTGGCTGTGAAAGACGCTATATAAATGTAATATCTTAAATTTAAGATTTATATTATCTGATCTTGTGATCTCTAACTTAATTGATTTAGCTTGCCACTTAATAAATTCACTTTGGTCCTAACAAGATCTTAACCAAGTTAGGCAAAGGCAGACTTCTCTGGATAGTAAACTTTAAAAAAAAATTATTTTTTTATTAATTCATGGGATGTGGACATCGCTGGCTAGGCCAGCATTTATTGCCCATCCCTAATTGCCCTTGTTCAGAGGGGCATTTAAGAGTCTGGAGTCACATGTAGGCCAGACCAGGAAAGGGCAGCAGATTTCCTTCCCTGACAATGGTTCCATGAGTCATCATCAGCCTTTTAATCTCAGATTCTTATTGAATTCAAATTCCATCATCTGCCATGGTGGGATTCAAACCCTGGTGCCCAAAGCATTACCCTGGGTCTCTGGATTACTAGTCCAGCGACAATACCACTACACCATTGCCTCCCCCAGACATTATAAGATAAAGGGTTACTTAACGATCTTAAGACATTAACTTTAACAACTTCATGTGGGTGATCAGTCTGTAGATGCGTCACCCTCTCTGGCTCCTTCTTTGACAGTAATTTCCTTGGAACTCAGCCTTGGGAATCTTCAGCACTTGGCGAGCAAGGAGGACCTTTTATCCCCAAAGTGACCATTACCTCGAATCAGAGTGGGGCTTGTTGTAACATGACAATTGGTCAATTTAGTTACTAGATTAATTTTATTCACAATTACTTACACGACCTTCTCTCATTATCTTCGACAGGAATTCAATAGAACTGTTTCAGACTATCCCTTTATCTGATTTTATACAATCAGACAGATTTTCAGACAGTTTCAAATTTTGAGGCTAATCAGAGCTTGAAGGTCTTTCTTACCAGTACATTTATCTTCATTGCACATTCTTTATGTACGCAGCAATAAAGGTTTTACATCTTTACGTAAATAAAACTCAGTCTTTTACTATAACTACTGATTCATTATTGATTCATTACTTGTAACTCAATTAAGGCTCACTACTTAAACATCTGTTACTGACTGATAATTAATACAATAATATTTAATTAATACATTTGGTTAATACAAGATACAGTGGTTCAAAACGACAGTTTGTGGAAAACAATTGCTTTTTTACTAAGCTTGATGAGATTAAACAATGAGCCTTATTCTTAAACTGGATTTTGGCAGAATATGTCCAATAGCTTATCAAAATTAGAAAATAATTTATTTGTTCAAACAATTTCTGCTAGCTCTGCAGTTTCTAGAAAAAAATAGGTGTTTATATGGTGTTCATTTTTAAAATGCAGATGCACCCTTTATAATATAATTATCTATTACATTGATTCACTAAGTGATATCTTATTCAATGTTCATTACTGAATAATCATCTGGTTCATGACTGGCTATTAATACAAAACCAATATGTATTTAAAAAAGAAAAGTTATACAATGTGCAAAAGTTTCAAGAAGCCACATGTTAATAGTTTAAAATGACTTCCTTGGCCTTGTTACTTATAACAGTGAATACAGGATGAAAGTGATTGATTTTTAAAATGAAATTTGACTACCCCGCCCTATCTATAGGTTCATACTTTAAACAATGATGAAACTTCAAAACTACTTCATTGGCTGCAGAACGCTTTAAGAGGTCCTGAGAGGTGCTATAGAAATGTATTGTTTCGTAATTGTCCAGAAAATTGAACATATTACACACAATCCCCTCATCAAAATCATTGATAAAGATTGAACCTTAATTTTGTATAATAACCACATCTTTGACACCATTTTGAATACTATGTGAAACTTCAAACACACAATATCCTGAACTATTTGTTTTAAAACACAGCACGTTGTTGTGATTTGGAATGCACTGCCTGAAAACGGTGCAAGAAGCAGATTCACTTCTATCTTTAAAAAGGGATCTGGACAGATTCTTGAAAGGAAAAGAAAACTGCAGGGTGACTGGATTAATTGAGTTGTTTTTCAAAGAGCCAGCATGAGCATGATGGGCCTAATGGCCTCCCTCTTTGCTCTGCGAGCATCGTAGGCATTTAAAGTGAGTGGTCATGACCTGGAATCTGCTTCCAATGAGGGTGAGAGAAGCAGAGATAATTGGGTGGACGAATAAACCTCTACGGATGTGAGGATGGAACGGAGCAATGGAACTGACTGGTTCACTCTGGAGAGCTGGCATGCAATTGATGGGCCGAATGCATAATTCTATGATCTAAAAAGAGGAATTTCATCAACTCCAGTCTCTCCAATTAACTAAAGTCCCTCATCCCTGGTGCTGTTCTCATAAATCCTGTCTCCAGCCTCTCAAAGAATTCACATCTTTCCTTTAAGGTGTGGTCCATCTATAGGATTCCATTATAGAGGGATAGAATTGAAAAGCAGGGAGTTTATGTTCAACTTGTTTTGAACCATGGTTAGACTAACTGGGAGTACTGTCAACATTAGTGATCTCCATTTAGAAAAAGAACAATACCAGAACTGAAAGCATTTTCTTCACTGACACTTTTCAGGAAAAAGAGAGAAGACTTCAGGATGACCTTTAAGATTATGAAGGGATTCAATAATCCAATAGGGATTTCATGACAAACCTCTTTACCCAGCGAGAGGTGAGAATGTGGAACTTGCTACCACAACGAATGGTTGAGGTGAAAAACATGAATACAGAGGTTAGGTACATACACGAGGGATATAGGAATAGAAAGATATGCTGATGGGGGCAGATGAAGTGGAGGCTCATGTGGAGCATAAATACTGACATAGACCAATTGAGCCGACTGGCCTGGCCCCATGCTGTAGACTCAATGGAACAGGGACAAATGTATTTATTTGTGATCCATCTGTAGTGGTAGGAAAAACACTATTTACTATTTAGGATATAATAAAAGTACTTAATCAGCTTTGTGGATCATTTCAGTGGGAATGTGCACTCCCAGGCTCAAAGAGCATCAGCCCACTGGAAGCAAAGCCGTGAGACCAGCCAGCCCAGCGGAAAGAAGGTCTCTGACCCTCCCACTTCAACAGGCAGAATGAACATGGTTCAGTCCTGGATGTGATTAACAACAGCAATAACAGCAGAATCCCTGCAATCATCTGTGAACTCGCTGGTGTCTCATCAGGCTGGATAACTGACTGAATCCCTTCCCACAAGCGGAGTAGGTGAATGGCCTCTCCTCAGCATGAACTTGCTGGTGCTTCAGCAGGGTGGATGAATGTCTGAATCTCTTCCCGCAGCTACAGCAGATGAATGGCCTCTCCCCAGTGTGAATTCGCTGGTGCATCAGCAGTTTAGATGAATCACTGAATCCCTTCACACAGTCAGAGCAGGTGAACGGTTTCTCCCCGGTGTGAAGTTGCTGGCGTCTCCGCAGGGCAGATGAATGAGTGAATCCCTTCCCACACTCGGAGCAGGTGAACGGCTTCTGCCCTGTGTGAACTCGCTGGTGGGTCAGCAAGTTAGTTGACTGATTGAATCCCTTCCCACACTCAGAGCAGGTGAAAGGTCTCTTCCCAGTATGAAGTTGATGGTGTATCACTGAGTGAATCCCTTCCCACAAACAGGGCAGGTGAATGGTCTATCCCTGGTGTGACTGTGTCGATAATTTTCCAATGCAGATGGGGTCCGGATCCCTTCCCACAGTCCCTACACTTCCACGGTTTCTCCATTGTGTGGGTGTCCTTGTGTCTCTCCAGTTTCAATAATCAGTTGAAAACACTTCTACAAACAGAACACGTCTACAGTCTCTCCCTGCTGTTAACGGTCTCATGTTTTTGTCAAGCTGTGTAACCTGTTAAAGCTTTCTCCACAGTCAGTGCACTGGAACACTCTCACTCGGGCCTGCGTGTCTCAGTGCTTTTCCAGTCACACTGATGTTTAAAATCTTTTGAAGCAGACAGAACAGACAAACAGCTCTCCTTCTAGATTCAAAGGCCGATGATACTCACATTGTGATGAACCGAGTGACTGTTGATGTGACGTTTGGTTTGAGATTTCTGTTTGCAAATCCTCCCCCTTTAATGTCCTGTAAAAGGAGTTTACAAAAGTCATTGCTGTCAGTATAGGGAAGAAATTCATAACAGGCTATTGTAATTTTGATGGAACATTCTTTCCTCTTTCACTCCCCAAAATCTCTAAATCTCCATCCCGCACACTTTCCCTACATCCTCATTCCGCTGTACCAAGTATACACCCTCCCAATTTTCCTAAAGGTGCCGATTCAAGCTGATTGACAAATTCATGTTCACTGCTTCCTGTCCTGGACACAGAGGTTGTAAGAAATGGGAAAGCAGTAGGCCATTCATACCATCAAGCCTGTTCCGCCATTCAATAAGATCATGTTTGATCTGATGTGGCCTTAACTGTACTTTCCTGCCTATCCACCATAACCATTGACTCCTTTGTCGATCAAAAATCTGTCTAACTTGGCCTTGAATATATTTAATGACCCGCCTCCACTGCTCTCTGTGGAAGAGAATTCCAAAGGCTAATGCTCCTCTGAGAGAATAAATTCCTCCTTATCTCCATCTTAAATAGGAGACCCCTTTTTAAAAACTGTGTCCCCTTGTTCTAGATTTCCCCATGAGAGGGAACGTTCTCCCAGTACCTACTCTGTCCAGCCCCCTCAGAATGCCATTTGTTTCAATAAGATCACCTCTTGTTCTTCTAAACTCCAATGAGTTAAGGCTCAACCTGCTCAGCATTTCTCAGATGACAATCCTTCGTCCCAGGAATCAGCCTAGTGAACCTTCTACAAATGGCTTCCAAGCCATTATATCCCTCCTTAAGGACAGAGTCCAAAATTGTACAGAATACTCAACGTGCGGGCCTTAACAATGCCCTGTGCAGCTATAGTAAGACTTTCTAAAAATTCCTTTGTGTGCAGTGGACCAGACCTGGAATAGGGATAAAAGGAGCTTCCAGCAAGTGTAGGTGAGCTTCATTGCGAGCCTAACTGACCATCTTTTATTGGGCCTGGTCCTCAGCCGGGAAAATGAATTTGTCTAGGCATTGTGCCTTTTCAATTAAACAGAAGCTACGTGGGCAACTATTCCTTGTCGTTTCCCCCAGTGGCATCTCTCAACCAATCAGATTTGAGTCTGATTTTCTGAATTTAAATAAACGCTAGCCATGATTGTTCCCTGGTGCATACCCCAAAGCAACAACTTGACCTGAGTACACTTGCAAAACAATCAGCTCACTGTTTTACAATATGAATTATTGTTCCCTTTGAAATTTGACATTCTTGCATCTATTCTGATGCGTGCAAACGAAAAGCTTCGACAGAATCTCTCTTTTTACAGCAATACTCAATGTCGATATTACTGTAGTGTCTCATTAAATACCGGCCAACTCCTGGACACACCACCCCTTTCATTGAGAGGTCTGGGCAACCTTTTCAGAGTCTGCACCCTCCCTGGATTCACTTCATTTCCTTCAGTTCCTGCAAGTCAACAGTTTAAGCCCAGAATTAGAAAAGAAATGGAAAGGGAGAAACACTGATTTCCTCATAGATGTTGCCCAGAGGAGGAAGTTTTAGTCTGAAGCTCGTTGTCCAACTTTCGCATTGTGACGTCCACAACGGAACCCTGCCTGAATCAGCCAATAGGAATCACTTTGCTCCGCGGTGACGTCTTCGGGTTCCAGTCTGCAGGCCAGGCGCGCGGACACTGGAGCCTCCCCCTGCACCTCCTCGAGCCAAGGTATCCAGGCAACAGGCTGACGGCATCGGCCAGAGCGAGAAGCCGCTCGGCGAATTCCCCCACCCCACTACTGACTACGGCGGCTGGTCCAAAAATAGATCGAGAGCGACCGCTGGCGGCAGCTGCACTGCGCCTGCTCCAGACAGCTCGGGTCAGCAGCCCCTTCTGCGCCTGCGCGCTGGACTGCCAGCTGGGTGCTTGGAGAGCTTACAAAATGTCTTCCACTCATTTTCTTTCAAGTTTGATTTTAAACAACACATTTGTTATTAACTTCACACAGACACTAAAACTTCCTCCTCTGTCTAACATCTGTGAGTAAAACACTTTCTTTCCCTCCCCCTGGGAAATACAGAGTTGTGGGACTCTGTAACTGGAATTAGTGCCAAATATGCTGAGGGGGGAAATGCTGGTGATTTTATGGAGCCTGTTTTTATTGTATAAACTGTTTAAAGTCAAATTTATCCTGTCTATTCAAATCCTGTTTGTCTGTTAATGCAGGCTTCATATATGTTGATTTTAATTTGATTGTTACAGTATAAGTTTTAAAAGTTAACCTTATCCTTAGGTTTATTCCGTTGGGGGTTGCCTGGGAATTTGTTTATTTTAAGGGGATCGTAACAACATAGATATGTCTAGTAATATTGTACATATTGGATATATTATTTATGGTTCTGCAATAAAGTACATTTATTACTATTGCTAGTCGTGTAATGTTGCAATGTAGTACTGCAGTGATGTTATGACACAGCAACTTGTAAAGGCTGAGTTTTTAAATCCCAGATGGAAACTTGAACAACTGTCAAAACCTATATTTTCAATTGGAATGTTTGAGATGCAGCTCTGAATTCAGAAATAAAACCACTAAGCCTCAAGAGGTTTTTTAAAATCTAAACTAACTTAAACATTTATTAATTTAACAAGAAATTAAACACATATACATGTCTACAAATTACTACCATAATTTTTAAACAAATACCCAAATTAATCACTCCCAGGTAAATCTTCACCAAGGCAACAACAACCCATAGACTTTAAACAGACAAAGTACATATCATCTTACGAATTCAAAATGAGGTTCTTTTCAATTTGTTTCCTTTACAGACCGTTGGAAGGCTTGCAGGCTTTTTAGATGTTACATGCCTCTGACCTGCACACACAAACTCTTCTTGGGTTACACCTAGCTTTCTCTTTGAATGTAAATTCAAACTGTATCATTTGAACTTGGTCTTTGAACTTCACCTCTCCTAACAATAAAACCCCTTTCACAGCACCAATTTTATTAGTAATATGAACACATTTCTTGGTCTCCTAGCTAGGTGTCCCAAGATGTTACCCCCTTCTTTTGAATGGTTTATTCAACAAAGGCAGATACACTCTTTGCTTTTTAACTTACTGTTCACCCAATTACCACCTCAAAACTACTATACATAAAAGCACCCAGACTATCTGGCTTTAATCCAATTAAGCCCCACATACACACCCACAGACAGAGAACCTAATATAAGTCCAATTTAAAAAATAATTTCCAATAACATTGTTTACATTCATATCTTCATGACAAGCTACATTATATATTTACAGTTGTAGAGTCATTACAGTACAGAAGGAGTCCATTCAGCAACTTGAGTCCATGTTGCCTCTCTGTAGAGCAATCCAGTCAGTCCCATTCCTCCTTCTATATCCGCATTCCCCTGCAAGTTTATTTCCTTCAAGCGTCCATCCAATTTCATTGTGAAATTATTGGTCATCTCTGCTTCCATCACCCTCTTACGCTGCGAGTTCCAGGTCATGGCAACTTGCTGCCTAAGAAAAACTCTTCCTCACATCCCCACTATATCTCTAACCAAGTGATATAGTACTGTATATTACATACATTTTTTGTCTAATAATATAGATATATATATATATATATATATAAGTATATGGCGAGTAGCCTGCATGAAGATTTTCAGGTCTCATTGTCCAGCATATGAAGTGGTGAGCATGAATTGACACCTTCAGGAGAATTAGGAGGATGTGTATGAGGTACAGCAGAGTGAGAATGGAGGGAGAGCGGGGCGCGAGGGGGTGGGTGGGTGTGTGGGGAACAGAAATTTACAGTCTTGGGGAATGAGAGAAGAAACTAGAATTGTCTGGTCTGAATTTCTATTCCAGACTGAAAGTGATGATTTTTATAAACTCCTTTTCCTGTATATTAGAAGGTGAGGATTTGAAGACACAAATCTCAAAATAAACTTCACATCAAGATCTGACAGAGTCACTTGGTTCTTCAGGACCTGAATACCAATAGCATTTCAATCTAGAAGAAGAAATGTTTGTCTGCTCCGTCTGCTTCAAAAGGTTTTAAACATAACTTTGACTGGAAAAGCACCAAGACACACTCACCTGCGTTCCAGTGCACTGACTGTGAAAAGAGCTTTAACCGGTTACACAGCCAGAAAAAAAAAATCACACCATTCACAGTGGGGAGAGACTGTACGCTTGTGTGTGTGGACAAGGCTTCAACTGATCACCGAACCTGCAGAGAAAGAAGGCCATTGGCACCATGGAGAAAGTGTGGAAGTGTGGGGACTGTGGGAAGGGATGCAGATTCCCATGTCAGCTAGAAACTCATTCAGAGCAGGGAGAGGTCGTTCACCTGTTCTGAGTGTGGGAAAGGATTCAGTGAGTCATCCACCCTATGCAAGCCGAGCGAGTTCATACTGGGGAGAGACCATTCACCTGCTCAGAGTGTGGGAAGGATTTTACTCAGTTATCCAGCCTGCAGAGACATCAGCGTGCTCACACCGGGGAGAGGCCATTCACCTGCCCTGAGTGTGGGAAGGCATTCAGTGATCATTCACCCTGCCGAAACACCAGCAAATTCACACTGGGGAGAGGCTGTTCACGTGCTCTGATTGTGAGAAGGGATTCAGAGATTCATCTGCCCTGCAGAGGCACCAGCGAGTTCACAATGGTGAGAGGCCGTTCATCTGTTCCGAGTGTGGAAGGGGATTCAGAGATTCACCCACCTTGCTGAGGCACCAATGAGTTCACACTGAGGATAGGCCGTTCAGCTGCTCCGCGTGTGGAAAGGGATTCACTGACTCATTCACCCTGCTGACACACCAGTGAGTTCATACAGGGGAGAGGCCATTCACGTGCTGTGTATGTGGGAAGGGATTCAGTACATCGTCCAGCCTGCTGAGACACCATGTCACCCACACCAATGAGAGACCTTTTAAATGCTCTGACTGTGGGAGTTTTTTCAAAGCTCTTGGGGCCTGATGGTTCACCAGCGCATTCACACTGAGGAGAGACCATTCAGCTGCTCTTGCTGTGCGAAGAGATTTAGAACATCGTCCAACCTGCAGGCACACCAGCGAGTTCACAAGTGACTGCAGGGGTTGGATTCTGCTGCTATTGCTGCTGTTAATCACATCCAGGACTGATCCATGTTCATTCTGACAGCTGGTGAAGTGGGAGGGTTGGAGAGTTTCTTTTTGCTGGACTGACCGGTCTCACAAATTTACTTCCAGTGGGCCGATGCTCTTTGAGCCTGGGATTGCACATTTCCACTACAAAAGCTGATGGAGGACATTCATTTCATCCTGCATAGTAAATAGTGTTTTTCCTACCACTACAGGTAGATTTAAAGTATATATATTTGTCTCTGTTCCACTGAGTCTACAGCCCAGGGCCAGGCTCATCTGGTCTTTGTCAGTATTTATGTTCCACATGATTCTCCGTCCACTCCTCTTCATCTCCCCCATCAGCATATCCTTCTATTCCTTCTCCCTGATGTACGTACCTAGCTTCCCCTTAAATGAATTCATGCTGTTCACCTCAACCACTCGTGATTCCTGTCACAGAGTCCATTGCTGAAAGGGGTTTCAGCTGCGGTGTTCATGAACATGATGTTCATGTTTTTACACGTCTCTAAACTCATCATTCGCAAATTCCCCTCAATTATCAGTCTGAAATTTAGCAGGTGTCCCAGGTCTAGTCACAGAATTTTTACAATGCAGAATGAGGCCATTCGGCCCATCGAGTCTGCACTAGCTCGCTGAAAGAACGTTCTACCTAATCCCACTCTCCTGCCTTATCCCTGTAACCTTGCACATTCTCTCTTTTCAGGTAGCAATTCAATTCCCTTTTGAATACCTCGATCAAACCTGCCTCCGCCACCCTCTCAGGAAGTTCATTCCAGACTCAAATCATCCTCTGGGTGAAAAAATTTCCTTTCATTACTTCTCCTTTTGGCAATTATTTTGTATCTGTGCCCTCTAGTTCTTGATGTTCTCTTGAGTGGGAACAGTTTCTTACCATTTACCCTGTCCATACCTTTCGGGATCTTAAATACCTCTATCAAGTCTCTTCTCAGCCTTCTTTTCTCCAAGGAAAACAGTCCCAACCTCTCCAATCTTACCTCATAGCTACAGTTGTTTATCCCTGGAATCATTCTTGTGAATCTCCTCTGTACTCTCTCCAATGCCTTCACATCCTCTCTCAAGTATGGTGCCCAGAACTGGATTTTGTGCTCCAGATGAGGCCTAACTAGTGTCTTACATATGTTTAACATGACCTCCTTACTCTTGTACTCAATTCCCCTATTAATAAAACCTAGAACACCATATGCTTTATTAACTGCTCTCTCAAAATGCACTGCCACCTTGAATGAGTTATGTACATATACACTGATGTCCTTATGTTCCTGCACTTCCTTAAGAACTTTCCTTTATTTCATAGTCTCTCCACATTCTTCCTGCCAAAATGAATCACCTCCCACTTCTCTGCATTGAACTTCATCTGCTATTTGTCTGCCCAGTTCACCAATGTGTCTATGTCCTTTTAAAGTCCAAGATTATCCTCGTCACAGTTGACAATGCTTCTAATCTTCCTATCATCTGCAAATTTTGAAATCATGCCCTGCACACCACAGTCTAGGTCATTAATATGTATCAAGAAGAGCATGGGTCCCAACACTGACCCCTGGGTAACTCCACTGCTGACCTTCCTTCAATCTGAAAAACAACCATTTATCACTACACTCTGTTTCCTTCACTCAGCCAATTTCTTATCCAAGTTCCTACTTTCTCTTTTATTCTTTGAGCTAGAATTTTGCTCACAAGTCTGTTCTGTGGCACTGTATCAAATGCCTTTTGCAAATCCATATTCACAACATCAACAACATTGCCCTGATCAACCTCTAGCCAGAACAATTCCATACTTGACCCCTCTGGAACATCCTCTCTCTCCAGTACTGTAATACCATCTTTAATCAATACAGCCACTCCACGCCCCTCCCAACTTTCTTCCTTTCCTGTCCCTCCCAAATACCTTGTACCCAGGAACATTTAATGTCCAGTCCTGCCCTTCTTTGAGCCAGGTCTCAGTTATAGCAATAATATCATTGTTCCATTTGTCAGCCTGTGCCTTTAGTTCACCAATCTTATTAATCACACACTGTGCATTCACATACATGCACATTAATACTGATTTAGGCTTTTTAAACTTTCCCCCTTGCTCTGACTCCATCTAATGACACTATAGCCTACTCTAGTTCTATCAACACTCTCCAAGTATTCTACTTACCTTGATACTACCCTCTGATATATCCTCATCAGCTAATACTTCTCTACTTCCCACTGCCAGTTTTTCTCCTGTCTTCTCTGAATTTCCCCTCAGGTTCCCATCCTCCTGCCAATCTAGTTTAAACCCTCCCTATCTATTTCTCCATGACTTGGTCTATAAGCATCCTTTTGTCCTTGCGATTTCTTATTGGTGAAAGACTAAATCAGTTATCATGTCTACAAAGTGTAGAATGAAAATATTTCTGTCTTTGTCTCATTCCTTTAGATCCATGGCATCGACCTTGTTATGGAGTCACCTGCCAAGGGAAGGTTTACAATAGGACCCACTCATAACGGGGCCAAAGCTCCTTCTAACTGGTACAATTTATTCAGAGGAATCATTATCATCTTCAGCCTCAGAATTCTCAGTGTCACATGTCACTCTGAAGACCCTGATTTTCTGCTTTGGGCAGTTCATCACACAATGTTGTGAGTTAGACCTGACACACCTGTTAATTGTTCCCTCGTCATTCCTGGGGTTCATTCACCTATTAGTGCTGTTCCACTCCAGATCTGCTAAAGATGCTTTCACCCTCATTCAAAACAGGTCAAAGTCCGACTATGCTTTGTAGGCATCCAGTAGATCAACTTTCTTGTAAATCTCATCAATGAACCCAAACAGAAGATCCAAACCTTCATCAGTATCCAACTGACAGGCACCCAGCTCACAAAATACTTTGCTTTAGTTAGGAAGTGACAGTGCCAAGGCCAGATCTTGTTTCCTCTTTGGTTAGGACGTAACTCGTGTCTACATATCCACTTCATTTTTCCACTGGTTGTATAGCTCAGGCTCTGAGAACATCAGTGAGTATTCAGACCCTGACAATTCCCAAATTAAAACAGAAAATGCTGGAAAAACTCAGCAGGTCTAGCAGCATCTGTGGAGAGAGAAATGGAGTTAATGTTTAGAGTCCATAAGACTCTTCTTCAGATTTCCAGCATCTGTAGTATTTTGCTTTTACCTGACAATTCCCCCTTGCTTTCTGCCTTTTCTCACAAAATCTATTTGCATTTTAAGCTTCTGTTTGAAATTTTATTTTCTTTTAGTTTCCAACCTTCATCATTAGACAAGCATTCTCAGTTACCATGTAACAATCCTGACAGCCTTATGGTGAAGGAAGAAACTGGAGCCAATCTTTATTGGTATAGATTTATTCACAGAGTGAAACATTATAGGTATATACCTCCTAACTCCACTCCACTCAATGTCAGTAAGTGCCTCTTCATGTGCACTCATGTAACCAACCAATCAATGCCCACCACCTGTATATCCTGAAGCCCGATTCATGTAATGAACACCCACAGTCAGAGTATTTAAAAAGTCTCTAATCGGTGTGACCGCCATGCTAACTCAGCAGGTTGGAGGACTCAGTGAATCCTATCCCACACTCAGAGCAGGTGAGCGGTCTCTCTCTTCTGTGTGAACTCACCGGTGCTTCCCCAGGCTGGAGGTATCAGTGAATCCCTTCCCAAACACGGTGCAGGTGAATGGCCTCTCTCCAGTGTGAACACATAAGTGTGTCCACAGATTGGTTGACTGAGTAAATCTCTTCCCACACACAGAACAGTGAAATGGTCTCTCTCCAGTGTGAACTGCCTGGTGTCACCGCAGGGTTGACAAATGAGTGAACCCCTTCCCACGCAGAAAGCAGGTAAATGACCTCTCCCCAGTGTGAACTGCCCAGTGTTTCTGCAGGGTGGATGATACACCGAATCCCTTCCCACACACACAGCAGGTGAACAGACTCTCCCCAGTGTGGCTGTGTCAATGAATCTCCATCTCTGATGGGGCTTTGAATCCCTTCCCACTGTACCCTCACTGCCACGGTTTCTCCCTGATGCGGGCTGCCTTTTGTCCCTCCAGTTTTGATGATGAGTTGAAGCCTCGTCCTCACACAGAACACCTGTACAGTCTCTCCTCACTGAATGGTGTGATTTTTTTTCAGGCTGCGTAACATGAACACTCACTTGGGTGTGTGTGTCTCAGTGCTTTTCCAGTCACACTGATGTTTAAACCTTTTGAAGCAGATAGAACAAACATTTCTCCGCCTAGATTCAAAGGCCGATGATATTTACATTGTGATTAATTGAGTGACTCTGTCAGATCTTAACGTGATGTTTGTTTTGAGATCTCTGACTTCAGATCCTCTCCTTCCAATATCCTGTAAAAGGAGTTTACACAAGTCAACACTGTCATTACAGGATAGAAGTTCAGAACAGACAATTCTAGTTTACATGAACAGTTTTTCTTCTTTCATTCCTGAAAAGGTTTAAACCTCCACCCCACACACTCTCCCTCTAATCTCACTCTGCTGTCCCTCATATACACTCTCCCAAGTTCTCCTGAAGGTGCCAGTTCATGCTGAGTGACAGATACATGCTCACTGCTTCCTGTCCAGGACCCTGAAAATGAACTGGAACTCACTCCATACGAGGATGGTGGAAGCGGAGATAATCAATGATTTCAAAATTAAGTTGGATGGACATTTGAAGGAAATAAACTTGCAGTATTACCAGGATATAGAGGGGGAATGGGACTGACTGGATTGCTCTGCAGAGAGTTGGCATAGATTTGAGTAACCAAATTGTCTCTGTCTGTGCCGGAATGACTCTAAGACTGGAAATATATAACATACCTCCAGTACTATATTACAAGACTAGAAATAGTGATGAATGAACTTTACTACAAAACCATAAATGACATCTAATATGTACCATATATCAAAACTAGACACATCTCTAGTTTGTTACAATCCCCATGGAGAACAATAACCTTAAAATAAAGAAATTCCCAGACAATCTCAATGGAATAAACTGAAGGGCAAGGTTTCACGTTTTAAAACTTTTACTGTAACAATCAAACTAAAATCAACGTAAATGAAGCATGCATTAAAAATAGTTTTTTAAAATAAGAGCTAAATTTCACTTTAAATAGATCATAAAATAAAAACAGTTTCCACAAAATCACAAGCATTTCCCCCCTCAGCACATATAACAATAATTCCAGTTACAGAGTCCCACAACTCTCTGTATTTCCAAGGTTTACATTCAGTTCCTTTCCTCCTCCAAGAGGTTGGGCTGAAGTTCCTTCAGAGGGCTGTCTTCCCACAGCCCATTTCCACAGGCAGCCAAGAGTCACAGCCTCTGGATCTCTCACTGTTGGATTCCCCCAATCAGCCTTTTGGCTCTTCTTTTCCCAGCTGCTCAGACTTCCTCCCTCTCCATCTCCCACTCACAGCTTCACTGTTCTGTTCCTGAATTATTCTCTTTTCTCCTGAAAACCTCAACCTCTCAACCCCGCCTGTTTCTCTTCTCTTTCTTTTCAACACAAACTCTCAAATCCTGGACGTCAGAGGAAGTTTTGTTGTTGACATCTTTTGATGATCTGCTTCTATCACTGCTTGTTTGTCCCTACAACCACACCACCTCCCCCCCCACCTCTCTCTCTCTCTCTCCGCCCCCCACACACACACCTTAAACCAGCTTATATTTCAACTCTTTCTTGGACTCGAACTCAAGTTCTGTCGAAGGGTCATGAGGACTCGAAACGTCAACTCTTTTCTTCTCCGCCGATGCTGCCAGACCTGCTGAGTTTTTCCAGGTAATTCTGTTTTTGTTTTTGTTGTAGAGGAAGTTTTGGTCTGTGTGAACCCCGTCCTCTGATTGGCTGGAGGACCAAAGTCCTTCCGGTCCTCCAGTGCTCGCTATTGTCAGTCAGTTGCTTGGAGACCTTGTCTCGAGGACGTGCTGGGATGGGGGCGGAGCTCCCGTGTCCGAGCGGCCTGCAGACTGGAACCAGAGGACGTCACCGCAGAGCAGAGTGATTCCTATTGGCTGATTCAGGCAGTGTTCCATTGTGGACGTCACAATGACTCAGTGCAAAAACAGAATTACCTGGAAAAACTCAGCAGGTCTGGCAGCATCGGCGGAGAAGAAAAGAGTTGACGTTTCGAGTCCTCATGACCCTTCAACAGAACTAGGTGAATCCAAGGAAGGGGTGAAATATGTTGAAGGGTCATGAGGACTCGAAACGTCAACTCTTTTCTTCTCCGCCGATGCTGCCAGACCTGCTGAGTTTTTCCAGGTAATTCTGTTTTGTTTTGGATTTCCAGCATCCGCAGTTTTTTGTTTTTAACAATGACTCAGAGGTTCGTCCCCAGTACAGTGTCCCATTGGGAGCAATAACACTGGTTACAGAAGCAAAATACTGCGGGTTGGACAACAGCTCAGCGCGTCTGGAGGTCAAAGTCTCTCCCGCCCCCACGTGGGCACGAGTTATGCTCCTTCATTGTGGTCGGACCTGAACTGACTAATGGGAAGAGCTGGTGGATCTGAATTGGACTTTGTGCCAATGGCTGCACGGAGCTTCCCCCATTGTCAGAATGCGGGTGTTGGACAATTAGCTTGTGAACATGTTCATAACTGCCCAGCAAAGCTATAATGAGCAGATTAACAAGCTCTGAATGAAGATTCAGCTTCACACGCACCAAAACTTCTTCCTCTGTCCCACTTCTGTGAGTAAAACACTTTCTTTTCTCCCCCTTTCCATTTCCTTTCTAATTCTGAGTTTAAATTGTTGACTTGCAGGAACTGAAGGGAAAGGAAGTGAATCCAGGGAGGGTGCAGACTCTGGAAAGGTTAGCCGAGGTCAGTCTCACTCTTAAAGACATTGACATCCTTTACTCCTTCAGTTCGATACATTTGTCTGGCTAAAAGAATGGCCTCTTTCTTAAGTTTCTAATTAGTGGGGTGCTTTTCCCAGGAAATGGCTGGCATTTAAGGGGACGGTAAATTTATAATGAACAGAGAGATTTAGTGTTCAGGTTACGATGAGAAGGAAAAGAGGCTTTTAGCAGGTACAATGGCAGCAAATCAGCGGAGGGATTAGTGGAGTACAGACAGTGCAGAGTGGAGCTTAAGAAAGCAATTAGGAGAGCAAAGAGGGGATATGAAAAAGCTCTGGCTGGTAAAAGTAGGGAAAATCCCCCGGATATTCTATAAGTATATCAATGGGAAGAGGATAACCAGGGAAAGTGTAGGGCCCATGAGGGACCAAGGGGACAATCTATGGGTGGAGCCAGATGACATCACTAGAGTGTTGAATGAATACTTCACATCCATCTTCACCCAAGAGAATGAGGATGAAGGTATTGAACTCGGGGAGAGAGACTGTGAGGTTCTTAAGCAAATTGATACACGGGAGTGGCAAGGTATTGGAGGTGTTGGCAGGCTTAAAAGTGGACAAATTATCCAGGTCCGGATGATTTGTGTCCCAGGCTGCTGAGGGAGGCAAGGGAGGAGATCACAGGGGCTCTGACCCAAATTTTTAATTCCTCTCTGGCCATGGGGGAGGTGCCAGAGGACTGGAGAACAGCTAATGTGGTTCCACTTTTTAAGAAGGGTTGTAGAGATACACCAGGGAACTACAGGCCAGTGAGTTTCACGTCAGTGGTTGGAAAACCATTGGAGAAAATTCTGAAGAAGAGAATCTATCTCCACTTGGAGAGGCAAGGTTTGATCAGGGGTAATCATCATGGCTTTGTCAGAGGGAAGCCATGGCTAACAAATTTGATTGAATTTTTTGAGGAGGTGACCAGGTGTGTAGATGAGGGTAGTGCAGTTGATGTAGTTTATATGGATTTCAGCAAAGCCTTTGACAAGGTCCCACATGGGAGACTAATAAAGAAGGCAAATGCACATGGGATACAGGGTAATTTGATAAGGTGGATTCAAAATTGTCTTAGTTGTAGGAGACAGAGTGTGATGACAGAAGGATGCTTTAGTGACTGGAAGCCAGTGTCCAGTGGCGTACCACAGGGATCTGTGCTGGGTCCCCTATTATTTGTCATTTATATGTACGACATAGATGACTATGTAGGAGGTAGGATTAGTAAGTTTGCGGATGACACAAAGATTGGCCGGGTAATTAACAGTGAGGTTGAGTGTCTTGGGCTACAGGAAGATATAGACAGGATTGTCAAATGGGCAGATAAGTAGCAGATGGAATTTAACCCTGAAAAGTGTGAGTTGATACACTTTGGAAGGAGTAATTTGACAAGGAAGTATTCAATGAACGGCATGACACTAGAAAGTTCTGAGGAACAAAGGGACCTTCGCATGTGTGTCCATAGATCCCTGAAGGCAGAGGGACATGTTAGTGGGGTGGTGAAAAAGGCATATGGGACACTTGCCTTTATCAATCAAGGCATAGCTTACAAAAGTAGGGAGGTCATGTTGGAGTTGTATAGAACCTTAGTGAGGCCACAGCTGGAGTACTGTGTGCAGTTCTGGTTGCCACATTATAGGAAGGATGTGATTGCACTGGAGGGGGTGCAGAGGAGATTCACCAGGATGTTGCCTGGGATGAAACATTTAAGCTATGAAGAGAGGTTGGATAGATTTGGGTTGTTTTTGTTGGAGCAGAGAAGACTGAGGGGTGACCTGATCGAGGTGTACAAGATTATGAGGGGCATGGACAGGGTGAATAGAAGCAGCTGTTCCCCTTAGTTGAAGGGTCAGTCACAAGGCGACATAAGTTCAAGGTGAGGGGCAGGAGGTTTAGGGGGGATGTGAGGAAAAACTTTTTTACCCAGAGGGTGGTGACGGTCTGGAATGCACTTCCTGGGAGGGTGGTGGAGGCGGGTTGCCTCACATCCTTTAAAAAGTACCTAGATGAGCACTTGGCATGTCATAACATTCAAGGCTATGGGCTAAGTGCTGGTAAATGGGATTAGGAAGGTAGGTATGTCAGGTGTTTCTCACGTGTCGGTGCAGACTCAATGGACCGAAGAGCCTCTTCTGCACTGTGTGATTCTGTGATATGCTATATACTAGATATATTATTAATGTTTCTGTAATGAAGTACATTTGTCATTATTTCTAGTCTTGCAATAGAGTGCTGTAGCTACTTTGTATATTTCCAGTCATAGAGTCATTACAGCACAGAAGAAATCCATTTGGCAACTTGAGTCAATGCTGACTCTCTGTTGAGCAATTCAGTCAGTCAGTCCCATCCCCCCTCTATATCTCCATTCTGCTGTAAATTTATTTCCTTCAAGTGCCCATCCCATTTCATTTTAAAATCATTGATCGTCTCTGCTTCCACCATCCTCTTAAGTGGAGAGCTCCAGGTCATGACCACTCACTTCCTAAATAAAGTGCTTCCTCACATCCCCCATGTATCATGTAATACAGTATCTATGTTACATGAGTTTTTCTCCAATAGATATATAGAACTGGCAAGCATGGATCTGTCGATCAGCATGGATTCACACCTTCAGGAGAATTGGAAGTGTGTTTTTAGGTACGGGAGAGTGAAAATGGAGGGAAAGTATGTGGGATGAAGATTTACAGCTTTTGAGGAAAGAATGATCCAAAGGAACTAGAATTGCCTGGTCTGAATTCCTATCCCATACTGACAGTGATGACCTTTGTAAACTCCTTTTACAGGACATTGTAATGGGCAGATTTGCGGACAGATTATCAAACCAAATGTCAAGTAAGAATCTAACAGTCACCTGATTTATTGGGACCTGAAACTAGAAGAAGAAATGTTTGTCTGTTTTGTCTGCTCCAAAAGATTTTAAACATCAGTGTGACTGGAAAATCACCGAGACAGAGAGACCTGAGTGAGTGTATTCCAGTGCATCGCACCATTCATCACAGTGAGAGACGGTGCACGTGTTCTGTGTGTGGATGAGGTTTCAGCTGATTGTCAAACCTGGAAAGAAAGAAGGAAACCTGCACCATGGAGAAACCGTGGAAATGTGGGGATTGTGGAAAGGGATTCCGGATCCCGTCTGCACTGGAAACCCATCGACGTGTTCACACTGGGGAGAGGCCATTCACGTGTTCTGTGTGTGGGAAAGGATTCTGCACCCCGTCTGCACTGAAGATTCATCAATGTGGTCATACCGAGGAGAGGCCATTCACTTGCTCTGAGTGTGGGAAGCGTTTTCTCCAGTCATCTGACCTGTGGGATCACCAACGAATTCACACTGGGGATAGGCCATTCACCTGCTCTGAATGTGGGAAGGGATTTACTCAGTCATCCCACCTAGTGGCACATCAGGGAGTTCACACCAAGGAGAGGCCATTCACCTGCTTTGAGTGTGGGAAGGGATTCACGCAATCATCCAGCCTGCGGACACATCAGCGAGTTCACACCGGGGAGAGGCCCTTCACCTGCTCTGCGTGTGGGAAGGGATTCACTCAGTCATCCAAGCTGCTGACACACCAGCGTGTTCACACCGGGGAGAGGCCATTCATCTGTTCTGAATGTGGGAAGGGATTCAGTCTGTCCTCCAATCTGCAGAATCACCAGCGAGTTCACATTGGGGAGAGGCCATTCACCAGCTCTGAGTGTGGGTAGGGATTCACTCAGTTATCAAACTTGCAGACACACCAGCAAGTTCATGGTTGATTGTAGGGGTTGGATTCTGCTATTATTGCTGCTGTTAATCTCATCCGAACTGAGCCATGTTCATTCTGACACTTGGTGAAGTGGGAGTGTGGAAGGGTTTCTTTCTGCTAGACTGATTTTTCTTCCAGTGGGCTCATGCTCTGCTGGACTGACTTTGCTTCCAGTGGGCTGATGCTCTTTGAGTTTAGGAGTGCACATTTCCACTGAAATGGTCTGCAAAAGCAGAACTGTAGTAGAACTGGAGTCAATGGGAATCAGGGGGAAAACTCTCCACTGGTTGGAGTCATACCTGGCAGAAAGGAAGATGGTTGTGGTTTTTGGAGGTCAGTCATCTCAGCTCCAGGACAAAACCGCAGGAGTTCCTCAGGGTAGTATCCTCGGCCCAAACATCTTCAGCTGCTTCATCAATGACCTTCCTTCCATCATAACGTCAGAAGTGGGGATGTTCGCTGATGATTGCACAAAGTTCAGCACCGTTCGTGACTCCTCAGATACTGAAGCAGTCCATGTCCAAATGCAGCAGGGCCTGGACAATATCCAGGCTTGTGTTGACAAGTGGCAAGTAACATTTGTGCCACACAAATGCCAGGCAATGACCATCACCAACAAGAGTGCACCAAACCATCGCCCCTTGAGGTTCCAAGGCATTAACTTCACTGAATCCCCCACTATCAGCATCCTGGGGGTTACCGTTTACCAGAAAATGAACTGGACTAGCCATATAAATACTGTGGCTACAAAATTAGATCAGAGGCTAGCAATCCTGTGACGCGTAACTCATCTCCTGATTTCCCAAAGCCTGTCTACCATCTACAAGGCACAAATCAGGATTGTGATGAAATACTCCACACTTGCCTGGATGAGTGCAGCTCCCACAACACTCAAGGAGCTTGACACCATCTAGGATAAAGCAGCCCGCTTGACTGGCACCACATCCACAAACATTCATTCCCTCCTCCACTGACACACAGTAGCAGCAATGTGTACCATCTACAAGATGCACTAGCAGGAATTCACCAAGGCTCCGTCAACAGCACCTTCCAAACCTACGACCACTATCATCTAGAAGGACAAGATCAGCAGATAGATGGGAACACCACCACTTGGAAGTTCCCCTCCAAGTAATTCACCATCCTGACTTGGAAATATATTGCTGTTCCTTCACTGTCGATGGGTCAAAATTCTGGAACTCTATTCCTGACAGCACTGTGAGTGTACCTACACCACATGGACTGCAGCGGTTCAGGAAGGCAGCTCAGCACCTTCTCAAGAGCAACTAGGGATAGGCAATAAATGCTGGCCCAGCCAGCGAAGCCCACATCCCGTGAATGAATAAATAAAATCTCAGAGCTCTGCAATTTCTCACCATTTAGATAATATGCTTTTTTATTCTTCCTGACAAAATGGTCAATGCCACATTTGCCCACACTATACCCCATTTGCCAGATCTTTTACCCATTCACTTAACCTATCTGTGTCCCTTTGTGGCCTCCATATGTCCTTTTCAAAACTTACTCTCCCTCCTACCTTTCTATCATTGAAATAATTTTGATTATTAATGTATTAGCATCCTGATAATTGCAATAATTTCCTGATTATTGGAGCAATGGGCAGCTGATTATTAATGCAATGGGAACCGTGTAATTAATGTAATTAGATCTTGATTATTAATGTAATAGAATCCTGATTATTAATGTAATAGGATGCCGATTATTTATACAATAAGATTCTGATTGTTGATGCAATAGGCACCAGAATATTAATGTAATAGTATGCTGATTATTAATGTGTTGGGATCCTGAATATTAAAGTAATTGGACTCTGATCATTAATGTAATAGGATCATCATTATTGTTGTAATCGGATTCTGATGATTAATGTAACAGTATCCTGATTATTGATACACGTTTTTATTCATTCATGGGATGTGGGCGTCATATTTACTGGTGATCCGATTGCCCTTGAGAAGGTGGTGGTGAGCTGCTTTCTTGAACTGCTGCAGTCCATGTAGTGAAGGTACACCCACAGTGCTGACTTGTTTTTATACAACCAAGTGGTTTGCTGGGCCATTTCAGAGGGTGTTTAAAAGCCAACCACCTTGCTGTGGGTCTGGAGTCACATATAGACCAGACCAGGTAAGGACGGCAGATTTCCTTCCCTTAAGGGCATCAATGAACCAGGCAGGTTTTTACGACAATTAACAACGGTTTCATGGTTGTCATTGGACTTTGAATTCCAGATTTTTATTGAATTCAAATTCCATCATCTGCTTTGGTGGGATATGAACCCAGATCCCCAGAGCATTATCCTGGGTTCCTGGATTACTAGTCCAGTGACAATGTAGTGACACTACACCACTGCCTCCCGCTACCTGACACTGTTCTGAAGATGTGAAAGGTTCTAAATGAACACAAGAGCTTTCAGCTCTACATACTGTCCACTGGGGAGTTCTCCTGGTGCAGTGCGACCAACATTCATGTTCTAATTAAAATCACCAAAAAAACTGGGTTAATTGGTACTCGTCTGACTGCTGCTTTTGGAATTTTACTGTGCGCAAACTGGTTGCTCTGAAACAGTAACAACTTGTATTTATATAATATAATTAATGTAATAAAACATCCCCAAGGTCCTTCAGAGGAGTTTCATAAAGAAAATATTGAGACATAGGGCAACATTAAGGTGGATGGCCAAAACATTGATTGGAGAGGCAGATTTGAACAAGAATCTTTAATCAGGAGAGAGATGGCGAATTTAGGGAGGGAATTTCAGAGCTTCATGCCTAGGCCCTGCCACCAATTATGGAGTAATTAAAATCAGGGATGTTAAAGAGGTCAGAATGAGAAGCACAGATATCTGAGGGTGTGAAACTGGAGATTACAGAGATAGGGAGGGACAGGGCCATGGAGGGTTTTGAAAATGAGGATGTGAATTTTAAAATTGAGGCATTACTTGACCAGGAGCTGATGTAGGTCAGTGAGCACAGGGGTGATGGGTGAACAGGACTTGGTGTGAGAAAGCACATGGGCTGCAGAGTTTTGGATGATCTCACATTTCCGTATGGGGGTGGGGTGAATGTGCGAGGCTGGTCAGGAATGTATTGGAATCGCCAAGTCTAAAGGTAACACAGGCGTGGATGAGGGTTTCAGCAGCAGAAGAGCTGGGGTGGGGTGGAGACAGGTGACGTTATGGAGGTTGAAATATCTGGTATTAGCGATGGTGTGGATATGTGGTCAGAAACTCATCTTGTGGTCAAATCTGACACCACGATTGTAAAGAGTGTGGTTCAGCCTCAGAGAGTTCCCAGGGAGAGGGATTGGCTCGGTATTTAGGGAACTGAATTTGTAATGGTGACTGAGACAATGACTTTGGTCTTCCCAATTTTTAATTGGAGGAAATTTCTGCTCATCCAGTCCTGCATGTGGGATAAGCAGTTTGATATTTTAGTAACAGTGGAGGAATGAAGAGGGATGGTGGTGAGTTAGAGCTGGGCGTTGTCACTGTACATGTGAAAACTAACACGGTGCTTTTGGATGATGTCACCTAGTGGCAGCATGTAGATGAGAAATAGGAAGGGCCAAGGATTGATCCTTGGGGAGACTCCCAAGTAGAGGAAAGGAGAATTGGAGATGGGGCGTTAGTTTGCAAAGCTGGTGAGTTCAAAGGTTGTTTTTGTAATGATGGGTGATGACAGTGGATTTAAAGGTGAGGGACAGAACCAGAAGAGACAGAGAACTGCCAACAAGATCAGCTAAAATGTGGAAGCTGGATGGTCAGCAGTTTAGTGAGAATAGGATCAAGGGAGCAGAAGGCAGGTCTCATGGATAAGGTGAGCTCTGAGGGAAATAGAAGATAGGAGCAAAACTGGACAAAGATGTGAGATCAGGGCTCGGACAAGGGGGGAATTCAGAACCAGTTTTGCCCAGTGCGCTAGTGGAAGGGAGGGAAGTAGCAGAGGCAGCTGATCAGATTGTCTCAATCTTAGGGACAAAGATGCTCCATGAGCTCCTCACACTTGTTGTTGGAGGTGAGGATGGAGGAGACAGGGGAGAGGGAGAGCACTTCAAAGGGAACTAACTTATGTTAGAGATATTAAAAAGATTCAACACGCTATGTTTTAACACAAAGCTGATTTATTTGACTTTTATCCAGACAATTAATCCATATAGATAAAAACAAAAAACTGCGGATGCTGGAAATCCAAAACAAAAACAGAATTACCTGGAAAAACTCAGCAGGTCTGGCAGCATTGGCAGAGAAGAAAAGAGTTGATGTTTGATCCATAATCCAAATGACAGGGCTGGAGTTTATGAATATCAGCAGCAACAGATGCCAATGAACATGGTTCAGTCCAGGATGTGATAAACAGCAAAATACCATCACCATAATTACCTGTGAACTCGCTGGTGTTTCAGCAGGGTGGATGAGGTGGTGAATCCCTTCCCACACTCAGGGCAGGTGAACGGCCTCTCCCCGGTGTGACTGCGTCGATGAGCTTCCAGTTCAGACGGGGATCTGAATCCCTCCTCACAGTCTCCACATTTCCACGGTTTCTCCCCACTCTGAATGATGTTTTTTCCTTCCATGTTTAAAATATGATGATGTTCAGGTTATGGTAAATTGGCGGCTCTGTCAGGTCCCGATGTGATGTTTGGTTTGAATTTCATGACTGCAAATCCTGCCCTTCTAATACCCTGTGAAATTGATTTAAAACAGAAAATAAATGAGTGAGAGAAAACCCACAAAAACACAAAGGCAGGTTGTGAAATTAAGCTGAATGAACCTGGTAATTTGTATGGTTGGCACTAGGATGAAGTGACCATTAAAGCTGCTGCATTTTTTGTAAAAACCTAACTGGTTCACTAATGTCCTTTCGGGAAGGGAATCTGCCACCCAGTCTGGTCTACACAACATTCTCACCTCTATAAGAACAAACACCCCGTGGAAGCTGCTCCACCGTTCAACATGGTCGTGGCTGATCTTGGTCTTCAACTCCACTTTCCCGTCCACTCCCCATATCCCTCGATTACCTGAGAGACCAAAAATCTCTCCATCTCAGCCTTAAATATATTTAAAGATGGAGCATCCAGAGATCTCTGGGCTAGAGAATTCTATGTGCCAAGAAAGACAGAGAGAAGGAAAGGAGGGAAGTGGGAGAGTGTGAGAAAGAGAGAGAGAAAAAAAAAACATTGAGAGTAATCAGATACAGAGAGGGTGGGGGGGGGGGGTAGTGGAAGAGGCAGATGGAAATGGATTGGCATTTTATAGACCTGCAAATGCCCCACAATTTAACAGAATTTCCCAAACCCTCAACCTCCACCATCGAGAAGGGCTCGCGTAGCAGGTATATGTGAACACCATCACCTCCAAGTTCTCCTCCAAGTCACACACCATCCTGATTTGTCTGACATCCAGTTCTGGATAAGCAGAAATTTACTCTATTTAAATATTGGGAAGACCAAAGCCAATGTCTTCAGTCCCCTCTGTCAACTCCACTCCTGAGCCACCAACTCCATCTCTCTACCTGCCAACTATCTGAGGATGAACCAGACTGTTCAAAACCATGGCAAAACATTTCACCCCCAAGATGAACTTTCAAACACATAAACACATCATCACCAAGACTGCCTCTTTCCACCTCAGTAACATCTCCTGACTCCACCCTAGTCTCAGTTCATCTGCTGCAAAAACTGTCATCCATTCCCTTGTTATTTCCAGACTTAACTCTGGCTGGAGGTTCTGGAGCCAGGGGAGAGAGTGTCAGAATAAAGGGCAGGCCATTTGGGACTGAGACAAGGAGGATTGTTTTCACTCAGATGGTGGTGAATCTTTGGAATTCACTGCCCCACAGGATTGTGGCGGCTCAGTCATTGAGTATGTTCAAGACTGAGATTGATAGATTTCTACATCTTAAAAACATAAAGCGATCCGGGAATAATGCAGGAAAATGGCATTGAAGTAGAAATGATCTCATTGAATGAAGGAGCAGGCTCGAAGGGCTGAATGGCTGACTCCTGCTCCTATTTATGTTCTTAGGCTCTCTCCAAACATTTAACCTCCCTGTAATCTTGAGGTGATCCAAAATTCTGCTGCCTGTGTGCTTACTCACACCAAGACATGTTCACCCATTACCCCTGTGCTCACTGACCTACAAAGGTTCCTGTTTAAAAATCAATAAAACTTTTAATTTCTCATTCTTGTTTTTAAATCCCTCCATGGTCTTGCCTCTCACTATCTCTGTAATCTCCTGCAGCCTCACAACCCTCCAAGATCTCTGCACTCCTCCATCTGTATTGTCCATAGTTGTGGGAGAATCTTCACCACATGGACTGCAGTGGTTCAAGAAGGTCAAACATCATCTTCTCCACAGGTAACTGGGGATGGGAAATATCTGCTGCTGATCTTGTAGTGAAAGGGCAGGGGAGTGGGACCAGCTGATTTGCTCTTGCAGAGATAGCAGGGGCAGGTAGGGCTGAATGTCCTCCATTCAATGATAAAGAACCGACACCGGAGACCAGGGACCAGCCTCTGGAACCAATGCCCAACCTGATACAAACCGGCTCTTCATTGATCTGGGAGTTGCGGCCCCGCTCGGTGTAAATGGGTGAGGGGGACCGTCAGTTTATTTCCGGGGTTTGCGGTTTACACAACATGTTTCCGGAGCCTCTCCGTCCACCCGCCGGATCCATCGCTCCCTCTGCCCCGCCATCCCGCCCTTTACCCATTGTGGACCCGTCTCTCCATCGCCATTACCCGCGCTGCGCATGCTCCAGTCACAGCCTGGCTCCGCCCCCTCATTCACTCCAATTGGTTGGAGGACCAGATCCAGCTGCTGGATCTCCAGCCCCGCCCCTTCTTCCAATTGGTCCGGAGCTGCCGTCAATCACCCAGGCATTGTGACGGTTTCAAACGGTGAGAGCGGCCACAGACTCAACCTGACTTGCTGATTCTTGGCAGCATTTTCTGTTTGGGAATTAGAGCTAGAGATGGATGGTCAGTTCCCCTCTGTCCGGGGGGGGATTCACTCTCATCTCCCCAGTGCAGTGATTATCACGTTTACTTTACATGAGAAAGTCCCCGGTTCTGGTAACCTTGAGTTTAACTTTGTTCCTGATGAGGAATTAACAGTGAGTTTAGTTTCATGTCGAACAGGGTGACTGACAGTTACTGTTGTCTCATTCCAAAGAAAACTGATCCTCTCTGATCCAAAAACAAAATACTGTAATACTCTAGGTGGAAATCCGACCTAGAACTGGGGGTCACGGTTTAAAAATAAGGGGTGGCCCATTTAAGACAGATGAAGAGTTTTTTCTCTCATAGGGTCATGAGTCTTTGGAATTGACTTCCTCAAAAGGCAGTGGAAACAGAGTCTTTGAATATTTTTAAGGCAGAGCTCGATAGATTCTTGATAAGCAAGGAGGTGAAAAATTATCAGGGGCGGGCAGGAATGTGGAATTAAGCTTACAATTAGATCAGGCTCAATGGGCTGAGTGGCCTACTCCTCCTAATTCATATATTTGTTTGACCGCAAAACAGAAAATATTGGAAATTCTGAGCAGGTTAAACAGCATCTACAGAGAGGGAAACAGAGTGAATGTTTCAGGTCAGGAACCTTTGATCCAAACTGGAAAAAATTAGAGATCGAACAGTTTCACAGTTTCCCAGCAAGTACAAAGTCAGAGAAAAAAGAGTGGGGGAGGACAGTGGGGTTGAAGGATTTTCTTATGATGAGAGATAACAGTGGATTTAAAGGTGAGAGGGACAGTATGAAAAGAGAATGAACAGTTAAGGATATTGTCTAAAATGTGAAGTTGGATGGTCAGCAGTTTAGTGAGAATAGTGTCAAGGAAGCCGAAGGCAAGCCTCAGAGACAAAGTGAGCTGAGTGAGATAGAATATAGGAGAGAAACTGGAGAAAGATGCAAGTGCAGAGCTTGGACAAGAAGGTGCTTGAGAAACAACTTTTCCAGGTAGGTTAGTGGAAGGGAGGGAAGCAGCAGAGGCAGCTGATCAGATTGTCTCAATCTTTGTGACAAAGAAGTTCCATGAGCTCCTCACACTTGTTGTTTGAGGTGAGGAGGAGGATACGGGGAAAGGGAGAGCCCTTCAAAAGGAACTAACTCCTGTTAGAGATATTAGAAGTTTAACCACACTGTGCGTTTAGAACAAAGTTGATTTATTTGACTTTTATCCAAAATATTAACCATTATAACTGGGCTGGAGTTTATTAATATCAGCAGAAATAGAGCCCAATGAACATGGTTCAGTCCGAGACATGATTAACAGCAAAATCCAATCACTGTAATTATTTGTGAACTCGCTGGTGACTCATCAGGGTGGATGACCAAGTGAATCTCTTCCCACACACAAAACAGGTGAATGGTCTCTCCACACTGTGAACCCGTTGGTGTCTCTGCAGATGAGATGACTGGGTAAATCCCTTCCCACACTCGGAGCAGGTGAACGGCCTCTCTCCAGTGTGAATTCGCTGGTGTTCAGTGAGCTGAGACGATTGCCTGAACCCAATCTCACAGTGCGAGCATCTGAATGGTCTCTCGTCAGTGTGAATACGTTGATGGGACATCAGATTCCCAGACCTTTTATAACACTTCCCACAGTCTGGGCATTTAAAAGGTCTCTCATTAGTGTGGACTCGTTGATGGCGCATCAGTTCCCCAGAACTTTTAAAGCATTTCCTGCAGTCTATGCATTTAAAAGGTCTCTCGTCAGTGTGAACTCGCTGGTGTGACAGCAGATTGGCTGATTGAGTGAATCCCATCCCACACTCGGAGTAGAGGAATGGTCTCTCCCCAGTGTGAATTCGTTGGTGTACAGTGAGTTCAAATGTTTGTCTGAACCCACTCGCGCAGTGAGAGCACCTGAACGGTTTCTCGTCAGTGTGAATATGTTGTTGGGACATAAGTTTATCTGAAGTTTTATAGCACTTCCCACAGTCCAGGCATTTAAAAAATCTGTCATTGTGAACTCGCTGGTGTCTCATCAAGTTGGATGAACAAGTGAATCCCTTCCCACACTCGAAACAGGTGAATGGTCTCTCCCCAGTGTGACCTCGCTGGTGTATCAGCAGGGTGGATGACTGAGCGAATCCTTTTCCACACTTGGTGCAGATGAACGGCTTCTCCCCAGTATGAACTCTTCGGTGTGTCAGCAGGTTGGATAATCAATAAATCCCTTCCCACACTTGGAGCAGGTGAACTGTCTCTCCCCAGTGTGAACTCGCTGATGTTTTAGCAGGTGGTTTGACTTTGTGAATCCCTTCCCACACTTGGAGCAGGTGAATGGCCTCTCCTCACTGTGAACTTGCTGGTTTGTCAGCAGGTTGGTTGAATCAATGAATTCTTTCCCACAGTCAGAGTGGGGAAATATCCTCTCCCCAGTGTGACAGCGCTGAAAAATTTCTAGCTCAGACAGGTAATTGAATCCCTTCCCATAGTCCCCACATTTCCCTGGTTTCTCCTCAGTGTGAATGGTGCTTTTTACTTCCATGTTCAAAGGTTGATGATATTCAGGTCCTGATGAATCGAGAGACTCTGTTAGATCCTAATGTGATATTTGATTTTAATTTCCTAACTGCAATTCCTCTCCTTCTAATATTCCATGAAACTGATTTAAAACAGAGAGGGAGTGAGAGAGATACCACAAAAAGACAAACCTAGGTTGTGAAATTGAGCTGAATGAATCTGGTAATTTGTGGAGCCGAACCCAACTGCATTACTAATATCCTTCAGGGAAGGGAATCAGGCTCCAGGTCTTACTTCTGATGAAGAGTCATACGGACTCGATACGTTAACTGTGTTCCTCTCCGCAGATGCTGTCAGATCCGCTGAGTTTTTCCAGCTACTTTTGTTTGTGTTTCAGGCTCCAGGTCTGTTTGGCTTTCCCGTCTGTAAATCCACCTCTTTTAACCCCCTGTAAAAGGAGTTTCCAAAATCCATCCCTGTCAGTCCAGGATAGAAATTCACACCATTCTCTCCTCCTGCTTCAGGATCAGTAAAGTGAGTTAAAGATAATTTCTCATTAACAAACCCATTGCTGCATTTCCTTCATTAACCCACATTTGTCCACTCGGGCCTGGCACTGGGAGAAAGCCCGCAGCTGCCGTTCTGTTCGGTGCAAAGGCGGGCCAGGTACTTTCCTATTGGGGGTGTTGAGGCCTCCACTGGGTGTTTGTGAAGCCTCCCCTCCCACCCACTGCCCCTAACGCTGCCTCCGCTTCTCCGCCTCCTTCCCGCCTGAAGACGAGACAAACAGCGTCTGTCGACGGACATCACCCACACTGCGCATGCTCGAGGTCACAATGCCGGGGAATGATTGACGGAGGTTTCGGACCAATAGGAAAAGGGGACGGGGAGGGCGGACCGTGCAGGAACGGTTGATCTTCCAACCAATCGGAGTGAACGAGGGGGCGGAGCTGAGGCCACGTCTCCCTCATTGGCTGAAACTCTGCATTATTTTGAAAGCAAATTTGTGTCACACTCCAGGAGAAAACAGGGCCTTTCAGTTTGCGCCATTAAACAGATGAAACCCTGTGGGTGTGGAGCAAACATTTCAACATCTGTTACTGAAATGGATTCATTCAGGACAGACAGCAAGGATTATTTCAGGAAATCACAGTGCAATGATTGTTTCTCTTTGAACTCATCCCTTGGAGAACAGTGTGAATTAGTGGAAGAATTGACAGGATGTTTAACGCTCCTTCCATGTCTGTAACCATTTAATTCCAGCCGATCTGTTGGTCCGGCTTCAACTGGAAGAGTTTGATGAGCTCCCACAAACTCACACAATAGGAGTGGAGAGCCAGACTTACCGGACATTCAGAACACATGAACCTGACCACTCCACTTTGAACAGGGCTGTTTGCTTCCATGTTCAAAAGCTGATTATGTTCAGGTCCTGATCTATGTCAGATCTTGATGTGATGCTTGGTTTGTGTTTCCCGTTTGAAAATCCCCCTGTAAAAGGAGTTTCCAAAAACCATCACTGGAAGTTCAGGCTAGAAATTCAGACCTAACTTTCCTTTTGGTTTGAATTAACTGTGTGTAAGTCCTCTTCCTCCGAAAAAAAAATCCCAAAACAACCACTGTCATAATACAATCAAAGACAATGTTGTTTTCTGAAAGGGAAATGGTGTTTGACAATTTCATTAAAGTTCTTTGAGAATGTAACTAGCTGGGTGGATAATGGAAACCAGTGGATGTAGTGCATTTGGGTTTCAAAAAGGTATTCAATTAGCTATCACATAAAAGTTAACTGCACAGGCTATGTGATAAGGTGTTGTGGTGATATCTAAGTATGGATAGAAGATTGGATAACTAACAGGAAACAGAGGGTCTGGATAAATGGGTCATTTTCAGGTTGGTAGACTAACTGTTGGAATGCCATGGGGATAAAAGAGCGCGAGGAGGGCGGCGGAGACACAGGATAAAAGAGCGCGAGGAAAGTGGTGGAGACACAGGATAAAACTGAAAAAGTGACACCACAGGAAAGCTGTGACCTGATTGGTTAGTAGGAAATCTGCACCAAATTTGAAAAAAAACACTGCAAAGCTAATTAATAAATTAACTACCTAAGTAGAGATGGCTTGGCAGGTGATGGTGTTACAGCTGTATGATGTGGGAGCTGGCAGATCCCAATGCGAGCCACAATGATCATATCTGTAGCAAGTGTTGGTTGCTGGAGGAACTCCGGCTCAGAATTGATGAGCTGGAGTCCGAGCTCTGGAAGCTGCGGCACATCCGGGAGGGGGAAAGTTACCTGGATGCTTTGTTTCAGGAGGCGGTCACACCCGGTAGATTAAGTACCTCAAATTCGGTCAGTGGTCAGGGTCAGCAGGGTGTGACTGCAAGTGAGGCAGGTGGAGGGATTCTGTGTTCAGAAACAGAGGAGCCTCAGCTTTTGACCTTGTCCAACAGGTATGAGGTACTTGCTCCCTGTGTGGATAAGGAACAGGGCTGTAGGGAGGATGAGCCAGCTGACCAAGGCACTGTAGCACAGGAGGCCATTCAAGAGGGGGGAGCAAAAAGACAAGTGATAGTTGTAGGGGATTCTATAATTAGGGGAATTGATAGCATCCTTTGTAAGCAGGATCGAGAGTCCCGCATGGTATGTTGCCTGCCCAGTGCCAGGGTGAGGGACATCTCTGACCGGTTTGAAAGGATTTTGGGGAGGGAGGGGGGGATCCAGTTGTTGTGGTCCACATCGGGACAAATAACATAGGTAAGACTAGGAAAGAGGACCTGTTTGGGGATTATCAGAAACTAAGAACTAAATTAAAGAACAGGTCCACAAGGGTTATAATTTCTGGATTACAACCCGAGTCATGTGAAAATTGGCATAGGGACGCGAGAATAAGGGAAGTAAGCACGTGGCTAAAGGAGTGGAGTGGGAAAGAGGGGTTCCGTTTCATGGGCACTGGCATCAGTATTGGAACAGGAGGGATCTGTACCGTTGGGACAGTCTCCACCTGAACCAATCTGGGACCAATGTTTGAGCGAAAAGGGTAAATAGGGTGGTCAACAAGACTTTAAACTAGAAAGTCGGGGGGAAGGGAAGGGTAAAACTCCAAGAAGTATGAATAATAGGAAACAAAGCAGCAGGTTAGCATGTGAGGGGTGGATTCAACTTCATGGAAAATTATGAAAAAACTGAAAAGGAAGGAGAGCCCAGGAGAGGCTATTAAATTCTCCAGAACACAAAATAGGACAGAGTGTTTGGAAAGGGCTAGGAATATAGCTTCAAGCACATCAGATAAAGGGACGACAATGAGAAGAGGGACAGAAAATACAGGACTGAAGGTGTTGTATCTGATTACATGCAGTATATGAAATAAGGTAAAAGAGCTGGTGGCACAGACTGAAATTGGCAGGTTTGTGGTGGGCATCGCGGAGACTTGGCTGCAGGGGGATCAGGACTGGGAGCTAAATATCCAAGGATATACATCCTATCAAAAAGGTAGGCAGGTTGGCAGAGCGGGTGGGATTGCTTTGTTAGTAAGAAATGAAATTAAATCGATAGCAAGAAACGACGTAGGGTCAGATGATGTAGAATCTGTGTGGGTAGAGTTGAGGGACCGCAAAGGTAAAAAAAACCCTAATGGGAGTTATGTACAGGCCTCTGAACAGTAGTCAGGATGTGCGGCACAAGATACACCATGAGATAGAAAAGATGTGTAAGAAAGGCATGGTTACAGTGATCATGGGGGATCTCAATATGCAGGTAGACTGAAAAAATCAGGTTGGTAGTGGATCCCTAGAAAAGAAATTTGTGGAATCTCTACGAGATGGCTTTTTGGAGCAGCTTGTGGTGGAGCCCAGTAGGGAACAGGCAATTCTAGATTTATTGATGTGTAATGAAGCAGATTTGATAGAGGAGCTTAAGGTGAAGGAAACCTTAGGAGGAAGTGACCATAATATGATAGAATTTACCCTGCAATTTGAGAGGAAAAAGCTGGAATCAGATGTAACGGTATTACAGTTGACTAAAGGCAACTACAGAGGCATGAGGGAGGAGCTGGCTGGAATTGACTGGGAGATGAGCCTAGCAGGAAAGACAGTGGAACAGCAATGGCAGGAGTTTCTGGGAGTAATTTGGGAGACACAGCAAAAATTCTACCCTGGGAAGAAGAAACAAACTAAAGGGAGGACAAGGCAACCATGGCTGACAAGGGAAGTCAGGGACAGCATAAAAGCTAAAGAGAAAGCATACAATGCGGAGAAGAGCAGTGGGAAGCCAGGGGATTGGGAAGCCTACAAAAACCAACAGAGGACAACTAAAAAAGGGTAAACTGGCCAGTAATATAAAAGAAGATTGCAAGAGGTTTTTTTTAGATATATAAAGGGTAAGAGAGAGGAAAAAGTGGACATTGGGTTGCTGGAAAATGATGCTGGAGAAGTAATAATGGGGAACAAAGAAATGGCAGAGGAACTGAATAGGTACTTTGCTTCAGTCTTCATGGAGGAAGACACGAGTAACATCCCTAAAATTCAAGAGAGTCGGGGGGCAGAGTGAGTATGGTGGCCATTACCAAGGAGAAGGTACTAGGAAAATTGAAAGGTCTGAAGATGGATAAATCACCTGGACCAGATGGATTACACCCCAGAGTCCTGAAGGAGATAGCTGAAGAGATAGTGGAGGTGTTAGTGGCGATCTTTCAGGAATCATTGGAGTCAGGGAGGGTCCCAGAGGACTGGAAAATCCCTAATGTAACCCCCCTGTTTAAGAAGGGAGTGAAGCAAAAGATGGGAAATTACAGGCCGATTAGCCTGACCTCGGTCATTGGTAAGATTTTAGAGTCCATTATTAAGGATGAGATTTCAGAATACTTGGAAGTGCATGGTAAAATCGGGCAAAGTCAGCATGGTTTCATCAAGGGGAGGTCATGCCTGACAAATCTGTTAGAATTCTTTGAGGAGGTAACGAGCAGGTTAGACAAAGGAGAGCCAATGAAAGTTATCTACTTGGACTTCCAGAAGGCCTTTGACAAGGTGCCGCACAGGAGGCTGCTCAGTAAGATAAGAGTCCATGGTGTTAGAGGCAAGGTACTATCATGGATAGAAGATTGGCTGTCTGACAGGAGGCAGAGAGTGGGGATAAGGAGGTCCTTCTCAGGATGACGGCTGGTGACTAGTGAAGTTCCACAAGGGTCAGGGACCACAACTTTTCACTTTATACACTAATGATCTAGATGAAGGAACTGAGGGCATTCTGGCTAAGTTTGCAGATGATACAAAGATAGGTGGAGGGACAGGTAGTATTGAGGAGGTGGGGAGGCTGCAGATGGATTTAGACAGGTTAGGAGAATGGGAAAAGAAGTGGCAGATGGAATACAACGTGGGAAGTGTGAAGTCATGCACTTTGGTAGGAAGAATAGAGGCATAGACTATTTTCTAAATGGGGAGAGAATTCAGAAATCTGGAGTGCAAAGGGACTTGGGAGTTCTGGTCCAGGATTCTCTTAAGGTTAACTTGCAAGTTGAGTCAGTAGTTAGGAAGGCAAATGCAATGTTGGCATTTATTTCAAAAGGACTAGAATATAAAAGTAGGGATGTGCTGCTGAGGCTTTATAAGGCTCTGGTCAGACCACATTTAGAATATTGTGAGCAATTTTGGGCCCCGTATCTCAGGAAGGATGTGCTGGCCTTGGAGAGGGTCCAGAGGAGATTCACAAGAATGATCCCAGGAATGAAAGGCTTAACATATGAGGAAGGTTTGAGGACTCTGGGTCTATACTCAATGGAGTTTAGAGGGTGAGGGGGGATCTGATTGAAACTTAGAGAATACTGAAAGGCCTGGATAGAGTGGACATGGGGAAGATGTTTCCATTAGTAGGAGAGACTAGGACCCGAGGGCACAGCCTCAGAGTGAAGGGAAGACCTTTTAGAACAGAGATGAGGAGAAACTTCTTTAGCCATAGAGTGGTGAATCTATGGAATTCATTGCCACAGATGGCTGTGGAGGCCAGGTCATTGAGTGTATTTAAGATGGAGATAGGTAAGGGGAGAATGGGGTTGAGAAACTTATCAGCCATGATTGAATGGCAGAGCAGACTCGATGGGCCGAATGGCCTAATTTCTGCTCCGATGTCTTATGGTCTTATGGGATCAGTACTGGGACCTCAACCATTAACAACATATATTAATGATGTGGTTGAATGGGCCAAGTGTATTGCAGCCAAATTTGCTGACAATACAAAGATGGGTGGGAAATCAAGTTGTGAGGAGATAAAGAGCTAGGTTAAGTGAATGGCAAACACTTGCAGATGGTGCATGATTTGGGAAAATGTGAGGTTTTCCACTTTGACAAGAAGAATAGAAAAGCAGAAATTATTTAAGTAGAGAGAGACTGCAGAATGCTGTACAGAGGGACCTTGGGGTCCTGGCACATAAATCTCAAAAAGTTAGCATGCATGTACAGCAAGAAATTAGGAAGGTAACTGGAATGTTGGCCTTTATTGCAAGAGGGTTGGAGTTTCAAAGTAGGGAAGTTTTGCTACAGCTGTACTGCGCATTGGTGAAACTACACCTAGAATACTGTGTACAGTTTTGGTCTCCTTAATTAAGGAGGGATATACCCAGTGTATCCACTCTGAACCAGGATTGCTGCTCCCTCTGTGTCCAGCACTGTCTGTATCCCTGGCACAAGGAAATGGAATTTCAAAAGAAGGAAGGAATCTGTCAGTGTTTGAAAGACATTCACAGAGAATTGAAGGGCTCCTTGGATGGCAAGCTGTAACTAGTAGGGTTCCACGGGGTTCAGTCCTTAGGCCCCAACTACTTACAATCTATATTAATGACTTGGATTCAGGAATGGAACGTATGATAGCTAACTTTGCAGATGACACCAAAATAGGTGGGAAAGTAAGTTGCAATGAAGAAATAAGAAATTTACAAATGGATATGGACAGGTTAGGTGAATGAGCCAAAATTTGGCAGATGGAGTTTAATGTGGATAAGTGTGAGGTTATCCACTTTGGTCAGAAGAATAAAAAGGCAACTTATTATTTAAATGGAGAGAAACTTCAGTGCAGAGGGATCTGGGTGTCCGCGTGCACAAATCACTGAAAGCTAGTATGCAGGTACAGCAGATAATTAGGAAGGCAAATGGAATTTTGGCATTTATTGCTAAAGGAATAGAGTATAAAAATAGGGAAGTGTTGTTGCAACTGTAGAAGGCATTGGTGAGACTGCACCTGGAGTACTGTGCACAGTTTTGGTGTCCTTACTTGAGGAAGGATGTTGTTGCATTGGAGGCAGGTCAGAGGACGTTCACTAGATTGATTCCAGAGATGTGGGGCTTGTCTTATGAGGAGAGATTGAGCAGTTTAGGCCTATACTAGAGTGTAGAAGGATGAGAGGAGATCTAATTGGGGTATATAAGATGCCAAAGGGGGTAGACAAAGTAGACAAGGGCAGATGCTTCCCCTTGTGGGACATTCTAGAATGAGAGGCCATAGTTTTAGGCTAAGGGGTGGTAGATTTAAATCAGAGATGAGGAGGAATTACTTTTCTCAAAGGGTCGTGAATCTGTGGAATTCACTACCTCAGAGTGCAGTGGATGCTGGGACGCTGAATAAATTTAAGGAGGAAATAGACAGATTTTTAATCAGTAACGGGTTGAAAGGTTAAGGGACGAGGGCGGGAAATTGGAGTTGAGGCCAAAATGAGATCAGCCATGATTGTATTGAATGGTGGGGCAGGCTCGAGGGGCTGAATTGCCTACTCCTGCTCCTAGTTCTTATGTTCTTATAAGAGTTAAGATTTTTCTTTATTCTTGGACAGTTGGATATCAGACTGTCTCCTTATTTCAACATGGAGCTCCATTGTAGGGCTGGGACCCCCTTTGAAGGAGCTGCCAATGAGTCCCACTTCCCTGCCCTTTCCCCAAAGTCTTCGTTAGAATCATAAAATGGTTACAGCATAGAAGAAGGTCATTTGGCCCATCATGTCCATGCCCACGCCAGCTCTCCGAAAGAGCTACTCAGCCAGTCCCACTCCCCGGCCATTTCATCGTAGCCCTGCACATTTTTTCTGTTCAGATAATTATCTAATTCTGTTTTGAAAGGCATGATTGAACCTTCCTCCACCACACTCTCAGTCAGTGCACTCCAGATTCTAACCACTCACTGCATAAACAGGGTTTTCCTCATGTCACCATTGCTTCTTTTTCAATTCACCTTTAACTCTGGTCCTCTGTTCTTCCGCCACTAGGAATAGTTTCTCCCTGTCTACTCTGTCCAGATCCCTCATGATTTTGAGCATTTCTATCAAATCTCCTCTTAATCTTCTTTTCTCTAAACAGATCAGCCCCA
Organism: Carcharodon carcharias; assembly: GCF_017639515.1. Classification (NCBI taxonomy): domain Eukaryota; kingdom Metazoa; phylum Chordata; class Chondrichthyes; order Lamniformes; family Lamnidae; genus Carcharodon; species Carcharodon carcharias. Next base: position 14,561,473 of record NC_054493.1, read on the forward strand.
TCTTTACCAATCTATCATCATAACGCAGTTTCTCATCCCTGGAACCATTCTCAATAATCTGTTCTGCATCCTGTTCAATACCTTCACATCCTTCCTAAAGTGTGGTATCCAGAACTGGACACAATACTCCAGTTGAGGTTGAACCAGTGTTTTATTCTGATTTCTCATAACTTCCTTGTTATTCTCGGGGAGTTGAACATCAGCCTTTCTCCTGTCGACATAGAGCTGCCTTATTTGGTTGTGATCGCCTTTGAAAGAGCTGCCAATTAGCCCTCACTCCCCTGCCCTTTCCCCAGAGCCCTGCAAACTTTACCTTTTAACTGGAGATCCAACTCACTTTGGAAAGTTGTTATTGAATCTGCCTCCTATCCCCTTTCAGGCAGAACGTCTCAGGTCATAACTTATTGAGTAAAAAATGGTTCCTCATCTTCCTCATGGATTTTTGCCAATTATTTGATGTGATGTGTTTAATTGTTGGTTTCCTATTGAAGACATTTCCTGAGTGGATTTAAGGAAACACGCTCGTGATATCTCAGAGAAACCAAACACATGACACGCTGTATATTTGAAACAAAGCTGATTTATTTGATGTATTAAAATAGTCAACACCAGCCACATTACCGGAGATTGCTGAAAAAAGAGACATGACTAAGTTTTTGTCTTGCACTCATCAGGACAATTCACAATGTTCAGCACCATTCGTGACTCCTCAGATACTGAAACAGTCCACGTCCAAATGCAGCAAGTCCTGGACAATATCCAGGTTTTGGCTGACAAGTGGCAAGCAACATTCATGCCACACAGTGTCAGGCAATGACCATCTCCAAAAATAGAGAATCCAACCATCGCCCATCACCGTATCCCCCACTATCAACATCCTGGGGGTTACCATCTGCTAATTAGTTTAAATCTAAGCCCTCTGGTCATTGACATCTCTGTTAATGGAAATAAGTCCTTCCTATCCACTCTATCTGGGCCCTTCATAATTTTATACACCTCAGTTAAATCTCCCCTCAGCCTCCTCTGTTCCAAAGAAAACAACCCCAGCCTGTCCAATTTTTCCTTCTAGTTAAAATTCGCCATTCCTGTCAATATCCTCGTAAATCTCCTCTGTACCCTCTCTGGTGTGAACACATCCTTCTTGTAATGCACTGACCAGAACTGTACTCAGTAGTCCAGCTGTGGTCTAACTAGTAGGTTATTCAGCTTTACTATAACCTCCCTGATCATGTAATAAAAACAGAAAATGCTGGAAATACTCAGCAGCTCTGGCAGCATCTATGGAGAGAGAGGAGTTTCAGGTCTGTGATCTTTCATCAACCGAAAATGCTAGAAATATTCCCTGTTCTTGTATTCTATGTCTCAGATAATAACAGAAAGTATCTTGTCTACCTTTTTAATCACCTTATCTACCTTGCCTGTCCCCTTCAGGGATCTGTGGACATGCATTCAATGTCCCTCTGTTCACCTACACTTCTCACTATCATACCAGTAATATTCTTTACCTTTGCCGTGTTTGCCCTCCCCAGATGTACTTATTACCTCACACTTCTCCAGGCTGATCTCCATTTGCTACTTTTCTGCCCACCTGACCATTCTATTGACACCTTCCTACAGTCTACAGCTTTCTTCCTCACTGTTAATGACAAGGTTGAAAATGTTTTAATCATGTCCCCATGTTAAAATCTAAATCAGTGAGATATACCACAGAAGTATAGAATCCTGTGCTGAGCCATCCAGAACTCCACCGGAAACAACCTTGTAGTCCCAAAAACACCTCTTGGCCATTCCCCTTTGCTTCCTGCTGTTCCAGGTGATGACACTTCCTGCACTTGTGATTGTTCAGCACAGAAAAGCATCCTGGTTTTCCCACATGGAACTGGATGCGCACTCTACAGGAATCGGATGCCCTGCCATGCCTTTATTTATCTGATTATTAACTCATTTAAACAAAATAAGCTAATCATTAAAGTAAATAAAGATTCATCAGCTACCCACCAATCAGCTTCTTCTATTGTGCTGAAGTCACCTTATTTTTTAGAGGGAATTAACAAAAATGTTTTTCTTAACTCTTATTATCTAAACATCTCAGGGTTTAATTTACTGAAAAATTCAGATTTCTTCACTGTTTCAACCCTTTGTTAGTTAGCTTTATCATTATTCCCTAGATTTGATTAATTGAATACTGACTGCAATTATATGATAAATTATCAATTCATCTCTAGTTTTAGGCTAATTGTTTACTTTATAGTTGATTAATGCAGTGACCAGGGCCATACTCAGTACTCTAGCTGTGCTCTAACTAGTGTTTTACACAATTCTAACATAATCTCCCTGCTCTTATATTCTAGGCCTGACAAGAAAGTGCCCCAAATGCCTTCTTGACCACCTGATCTACCTGTCCAGCCACATTCAGGGATCTGTGGATGTGCACTCCAAGGTGTCTCTGTTCCTCTGTACTTCTCAGCATCATCCCTTTTATTTTCATTCCCTTCTCTTGTTTGCCCTCCCCAATTTCATTATCACACACTGCTCCAGAATGATTTACATTTACCAATTTTCTGCTCATCTTATCAGTCCATTGATGTTTTCCTGCAGTCCACAGCTTTATTCCTCATTGTCAACCACACCAGCAATGTTGACATCATCTGCAAACTTCTTGCTCATTGCCCCTACATTTAAGTCTAAATCATTGATATAAACTACAAATTGTGGAACCCCACTGAAAACTGAAAACAGATGTCCAGACATGATTCAGTCCTGCATGTGATTAACAGTAGCAATACCAGCAGAATCCAACCCCCGCTGTCGCATATGAACTTGCTGGTGTCTCAGCAGGTTGTTTGACTGAGCGAATCTCTTCCCACACACGGAGCAGGTGAACGGCCTCTCCCCAGTATGAACTCGCTGATGTGGCAGCAGATTCTGTTTACTTTTAAATCTCTTCTCACAGTCAGAACATTTAAAAGGTCTCTGATCAATGTGAACAAGTTGATGTGTAGTGAGATGAGACGACTGAGTGAATCTTTTGCCACACACAAGGCAAGCATATGGTCTCTCCCCAGTGTGAACTCGCTGGTGAATCAGAAGGTCAGATGAATCAATGAATTCCTGCCCACATTGACTGCAGGTAAATGGCCTCTCCCCAGTGTGAACTCGATTGTGTCTCACCAGATGGGCTAACCGAGTGAATCCCTTCCCAGAGATAGAGCAGGTGAATGGCCTCTCCCCAGTGTGAGTGTGTTGGTGTTTCTTGCTTTTAAATTTTTTCTCACAGCCAGGACAATTATAAGGTCTCTGCTCAGTGTGAACAATTTGGTGTGTCAGAAGGTGGGATGAAGAAGTGAATCTCTTCCCACACACGGAGCAGGTGAATGGCCTCTCCCCAGTGTGAGTGCGTTCATGGTTCAGTAAATCCTTTTTACTTTTAAAGCTCTTCTCACAGTCAGAACATTTAAAAGGTCTCTTATCAGTGTGAACAAGCTGGTGTGTCAGGACATGGGATGACTGACTGAATCCCTTCCCACACACATTGAAGGTGAATGGCCTCTCCCCAGTGTGAGTGCGTTGGTGTGTCAGTAAATCCTTTATGCTTTTAAAGCTCTTCTCACAGTCAGAACATTTAAATGGTCTCTCATCAGAGTGAGCTCGATGGTGAGTCCGGAGGTTTGACAAAGTGTTAAATCCCTTTCCACATTCAAGACAGGTGAATGGCCATTCGCCAGTATGGACATGCTGGTGTGTGTAGAGGCTGGATGACTGAGTGAATCGCTTCCCACACATGGAGCAGGTGAACGGTCTCTCCCCAGTGTGGCTGCGTCGATGAGTTTCCACCTCAGATGGGTAATTAAATCCCTTCCCACATTCCCCACATTTCCACGGTTTCCCCGTGGAGCGGGTGTCCTTGTGCCTCTCCAGGTTGCGCGGTCAATTGAAGCCCAGTCACACACACACACACACACAACACGTGTACAGTCCCTCCCCGCTGTGAACAGTTGATGTTTTTTCAGGCTGTGTAACTGGTTAAAGCTCTTTCCACAGTCAGTTCAGTGGAAAACTCTCACTCGGGGTGTGTGTGTCTGTCTTTGTGATTTTCCAGTCACACTGAAGTTTGAAATATTTTCGCACAGATAGAACAGCCAAACATTTCTCCTTCCACATTCAAATATTCGGATCCTGATGAATCAAGTGACTGTCAGATCTTGATGTGGTGTTTGGTTTGAATTTCCCATCTGCAAATCCAGCCCTCCGAATATCCTGTAAATGAAGCTTAAATTGAAATACTCAAAATATGCAATCGACAAACAGGCTATTCTGTCCAACTATTCTGCTAGTTTTATGCTTCTCCTCCCATTCCATGCAAATCATCTCAGCCTTTCAGTTTACCTTTCTAATCCCTTTTCTCCCATGTACTCATCTAGTCTCCTGTTGAAACTATCACAATGTTTCCCCCTCAATGATTTCTTGTGAGTTCCACATTGTAACCACTCTCTGAGTGAAAAAACTTCAAGTGGAAACATTCTATCCATATATACCCAGTCCAGCCCATTGATCATTGTAAAGACCTCTATCTAAAGAAAAAATGCCCCAACCCAAACTTTCCCAACACCTGTAATTTTTTTTTTGGTTTACAAAATTCATCAGTTGGCCCAGGATAGAAATTGGGAAGAGACAAACGTTTCTCTCGGTTTGAGTTTGCTGTGTGTAAATCCTCCTCTTCTTACCCCCTGTAAAAGGAGTTTCCAAAATCCATCCCTGTCAGTCCCGGATAGAAATTCACAACATTCTCTCCTCCTGCTCCGGGTTTGTCACCGGGACATTTCCTCTCGGCTCCACTCAGTGCAAACGGAGAACCGGTAGCTTCTCACTTGTTTTCACAGCACGTTTCCGGAGCCTCCCCGTCCACCCGCCGGATCCATCTCTCTTTCCGCCCCGCCATCCCCCCCTTTTCCCATTGTGAATCCGGGAGAGAAGCGTCTGTCCCCGGTCTTCTGACACTGCGCATGCTCCGAACACTGAGCAGCGCTGCGCCTGCGCACTGCTCCCTGTGGTTATGGACAGGGGACATTCTCCACCGCGGGGGATGCTGGGTAGAAATGCTGCCATAGAGAACCCCAATTATGAACAGGTTTTTTTTTTTGCTTTCACACTGGGGTCGGATGGCCAATAAATAAGATTAAATTCGTGCTAGTTTTCCTTAATTAAACAACTGGCACTTTATTAACTTTAAGTATATACTGTCTATCCAATATCTCCTTATCAATTTTAAATACCTCTAGTGTTTTAATTACCTCCTCTTTCACCGTGGCCATACAGCATCTTCTTCCTTGGTAAAGACAGATGCAAAATATTATTATAAAAGCAAAATACTGCAGATGCTAGAAATCTGAACCAAAAACTCAGCAGATCTGACAGCCTCTTACTCTCCCAGTATTATACTCTTATTCATTCTCTCTCCAGGAAGAATATGTCCATTGTCCTTTGTTGTTTCATTGGCCTTTATTGCTTTTTATCATCCGTAATTGGCATTTAATGTAAGCGGTTTGGAGTTGAAGAATGAAGTTGTCTTGTTACAATTATACAGGGATTTTCTGAGACCACAACTGCAACCTGTCATGCAGTTATGGTTTCCACATTTAAAGAAGGATACACTTGCATTGGAGGTGGTACAGTGAAGGTTCACTACATTGATCCCTGGGGTGAAATGGCTGAGTAAATTGGGTCTATAATCTCAGGAGTTTAAAAGGTGAAAGGTGATCTCACTGAAACATTTCAGATTCTAAGGAGCTTGACAGGGCAGACATGGAGAAGTTGTCTTCCCAGCTGATGAATCAAAAAGATGGGGGCACAGTCTCAGGATAAGGAGCCGATCATTTAGGACTGAGATGAGGAAAAATTTATTCACTCATGTTGTTGTGAATATTTGGAATTCTCTACTCCAGATGGTTGTGGATGGTCTATTGTTGGATTCATTTAAGGTTGAGACAGACAAATCTTTGGTCTCTCAGCGAATCGACAGATATGGGGAACAGGTGGGAAAGTGGAGTTGAAGCTGAAGATCAGCTATGATCGTATTCAATGATGGAGCAGGCTCGAGGGGCCCTATGGTCTATTCTGCTGCTTCTTACTATGCACTTACTTCCAGAAAATGCTTTTAACTTGTAAAAGTGATTCGATTTCTGATTCCCAGCTGTTTGTGTTTTAATCTTGTCCCATTGAGTGATTTCACTGTGACTGAATATGGTTTTACTGATCAATGGACATTGAGCTCTCAGTGACGCACTGCAGAAACCATTCATTTAACTGTTCTGTGTGGAAATGAGAAACTGAGCAGAAAATGGTTAACAGGTGCACTTCTCTCAAACACTGAGATTAGAGAGGGGAAAATGTGTTATTGTTGACAGCAAGCAGTCTCAGGCATTCCATGTCTGATTGTTTGTTTTTATTTAATTGTAAAAAAATAGGGAAGTGTAACACAGAAATAAGAGGAGTTCATACAACTCCATCCGCAGCCCCCCCCCACCCCCCCCCACCCCACCCCACCCCCATTTTACATCATTATTTTGTTAAACGCTCCAAGATTTAGTCTTTTTAATCCTATTTGTCTTCAATACTCGGCTTTCCAAGAGCTTACTTTAAACTCTTCAACTCATCTGTGATGATCACTCTGTGCCCAACCTGCCTTTTTTAGGAAATAAATTGATCATTACTTCTCTCTGTCAGCCTAACTTTCTCTCTTTCTATGTATCTGTCTGTCTTACTCTGCATCATTCTCCATCAATCCCACTCTTTACTGTCTTTGAAAAATATATTGTCCTCAATAGAAACAGGAGGATGTCATTCAGCCCCCTTGACGCTACTCTGAATTCACTAAGAGAATTGCTAATCTGCCTATCAGCATTGTTCCCTTACTTCCATCTTCCACGCTCAACAAAAGCAGGAACAACCCTGGCAAACAAACTCCCAGGAGGAGGTTGGGTGTGGGGGGCTCATTTCCACTTGAGCATTCATTGATTGAACCAAAGTCCAACACCATAATCACTGGACCAACCTGCTTCATTGGGACCTTTTGCTGAGCACTCATTTGGCCTTTCAGTGAATGAGACAGGACACATTCCAATGGTCATGGTGAGTTTCTTTTTCTCAACTGTTTCTTCATTCTATTTTCATCAGTCTCCAATTTGAAATGACTGAAAAGTTCCTCTCAGTATTATAACTGAGAATGGGTCTATCTGCTCAGCATTAACTGAACACGGTAAGAGAGATGCTTTGGGATTATTTGAACTTTGTTTCAGCCCATGCACACAGTGGTTCACTGAGGGCTCGGTGATACACGTGCTACTGAAATATTTACGATGTGGGGAAGAGACTGAAGAGAATCTATGTATCTATATATGTATCAATATTACATAGACAAGAAGAGAGAAAGGAGGGAAACTGAAATGAGTGGAGTTTATGAAGGCAGATAGAAAGACAGAATAATACATGATGGACGCATACTGTTTATAATGTACCTTCACTTGTCTGTGATTACAGATATCCAGTAACATGATGGTTGTGAACTTAATGTTGTTTATCATGTTTTGCTTCAAGATTCAAACATCCATCTTTAAGTTTGACATATGGGGAATCTTCTCTGTTGCAGAGAGCTCACTGCCTTTCCAGAGACTCATCAGAGATTTCAATGATGATGATGATGGCAATCATTACTATTATTTCATGTTGATATAACCAAGACAAAGTGGATAATGGAGGGGATCCTCTTATGACAGATGATGAGGAAAGTAATGCCACACTATCTTGCACCTTAAAATCATAGACCTCATGTGCGCCAGCATCGTCAGAATGTCAGAAAACCTCCACAATGTCACAATAGAATGTCATTCCTACTTGGTCTGTAACAGTGGAACCATCCCCCCTGTGAGCAGGCTGAACATAACCTAGCTCGGGGTCAGAGAGTCATAGAGTTATACAGCACAAAAAAGGCCCTTCGGCCCATCGCGTCCATGCTGGCCATCAAGCACCTAACTATTCTAATCCCATTTCCCAGCACTTGGCCCACAGCCCTGTATGTAATGGCATTTCAAGTGCTCACATAAATACTTCTTAAATGTTGTCAGGGTTCCTGCCTCTACCACCCCCTCAGGCAGTGTGTTCCAGGTTCCAACTATCCCCTGTGTGAAAATATCTTTTCTCAAATCCCCTCTAAAGCTCCTGCCCCTTACCTTAAATCTCCACCCCCTGGTTATTGACACCTCCACTGAGGGGAAAAGTTTCTTCTTATCTACCCTATCTATGCCCCTCATAATTTTGTACACCTCTATCAGTTACCCCCTCAGCCTTCTCTGCTCTAAGGAAAACAACCCTAGCCTATCCAGTCTCCCTTTATAGCTGAAACACTCCAGCCCAGGCAACATCCTGGTGAATCTCCTCTGCAGCCTCTCCAGTGCAATCACATCCTCCCTATAGTGTGGCACCCAGGATTGCACAGATCACTCCAGATGTGTTTTATGTGTTTTATACAGCTCCAACATAACCCCCCTGCTCTTATATTCTATGCCTTGACTAATAAAGGCAAGTATCCAATATGCCTTCTTAACCACATTGTCTACCTGTGCTGCTGCCTTCAGGGATCTACGGACTTGTACACCAAGGTCCCTCTGATCCCCTGTACTTCCTCGGCTCGTGACATTCGTTTGTATTCTCTTGCCATGTTAATCCTCCCAAAATACATCACCTCACACTTCTCAGGATTAAATTCAATTTGCCACTGCTCTGTCCATTTTACCAGCCCATCTATATTACCCTGTAATCTAAGGCTTTCCTCTTCACTATTTACGACACCACCATTTTTTGTGTGACCGGCAAACTTACTGATTATATCTCCTATACTCACATCGGGTCCCAGCAAGGGTCCCAGCACCGATCCCTGAGGTATGCCACTCATCACAGGCTTCCAATCACAAAAACAACTTTGGACCATCACCCTCTGCCTCCTGCCACTAAGCCAATTTTGGACCCAATTTGCCAAATTGCAGAGCTCGAAATCGGGACCAAATTAACCATGTTAACTATATGGGGGCTGCAGCTGACCGACGCTGCAGAGTACTACTGCTCCCTGAGGCTCATGGTGACAGAAAACAGTGAAACTCTCATACAGAACTCCTGGATGTCTGGGCCCCAGCTGCTGAAGTGTGATATAAGGGCGGTCAGATGCTGACATGGTACTGAGTCACGCCCCTGTGAGCTGACACACACGGAGATGGAGCCAGGAAGCAGCCCCTTGTGTGAATGACTCACAACAGACTGATTATTTGACACTGGGAAGTGTTCTTGAGTGTCAGCAATCTCTGTCTCGGTGTGTATCTGAACTTTGAACCCTGGTTTTAAAGAGAGAAGTATTTGATCAGAGGCAGGAAGGAAGGTTTAACCTGTACATTAATTCTCTGATGGGTCTGTCCATCCGATTGGATTCTACAGTTTTCTCAGCTGCTCCTGGAGACAGTTGGGTGACAGTTTCAGCCGAGTTTCTGACAGCCAACAGACAGGAGTTCCCAGCCACAGTCCAAAGGCAGTTTTTGTACAGGGGTGAGACAATTTTCCATCACTGTGAGTCTTAGAGAGAGTGCAGTGCGAATACGCTGTTGTCTCAGCAGGTCATTGCTTCTTGTAAAGGTATTCTCACATTCAGAATACTGAAACAGAGTGAACACATTGGTGTTCAGTGTATTGGGAGGATTCAGAGAGAAGCCAGAAGCGGCGAATAGTGAGAGTGGACAAAACTCTTTTCTTCTCCGCCGATGTTGCCAGACCTACTGAGTTTTTCCAGGTAATTCTGTTTTTGTTTTGTATTTCCAGCATCCGCAGTTTTTTGTTTTTATCTCTGTGTTTAATTGACTGCCACTGCTCTTCAAGAAATGCCTACCTCCTTGAAGAACTTCTGTTCGTCTCTGCGACAAGATTTCCGTATCTCTCTTTTGCCTTGTTCATATATTTCACCCCTTCCTGGGATTCGCCTAGTTCTGTCGAAGGGTCATGAGGACTCGAAACGTCAACTCTTTTCTTCTCCGCCGATGCTGCCAGACCTGCTGAGTTTTTCCAGGTAATTCTATTTTTGTTTCATTGTTTAATATTCGGCTCTGGGGCCGCACTCGGGATTTGTAAACCCCGCCCGGGGTTTATTAACCCACACCCGACAGTGACCTCTCACCAGACAGCTCACAATGCCCGGCTGATTGACAGCAGCTCCGGACCAATAGCAGGAGGGGGCGAGTCCGCGGCAGCGGCTGGTTCTCGAGCCAATCGGAGTAATGGAGGGGCGGGGCGACTGAAGCATGCGCAGTACTGGAATCGGAGCCCGAAGAAGGCGGTCGGGTTAAGATCTCAAAGGGTGAGAAATGAAGCTGACGGCTGGAGATTGGGAACAGGGGGGAGCCTGGAAACCGCGCGCGAGCTCGTGGGGCGGGGAGATGGTGGCCTAGTGGTAATGTCACTGGGCTAGAAACCCAGAGACCTTGTTCTGAGGATATGGATTCAATTCAGTGAATAAATCTGGAACATAAACCTGGTCTCGGAAATAGTGACCATAAAACTATCATGGGTTGTTTTAAACCCCCATCTGGTTCACCTGCGCCCCTTCAGGGAAGGAAATCTGCCAACCGACATGTGACTCCAGACCCACAGTGAAGTGGTTCACTCTGAAACCGTCCAGCAAGCCACTCAGTTCCGGGGCTATTAGGGATGGGCAATGCCCACATCCCATCATAGAATAAAAAAACATGGTGGCTGTGGGACTGGAAACCCTGCTAAGAGGCCTGGCTTATGCAGGCAACTGCCTGTCACCATCTTGGGAGGGGAAGGTGTGGGGGGGGAGCGGTTGGGGGGTGAATGGGTGGCCATATTGGTGAGGGAATTGTCATTTGTGGGAGAGAATTCCAAACTTTTCCCAGCCTTTGTGTCAACAATTGTTATCTCATTTCACTTGAAAGACCTGGCCACAATTTTTAGACTATGTCCCTAGTCCACAACTCCCCACTTAACAGAAATAACAATCCGAGTTTCAGTCATCTATCCTGATAATTTAATTTCAGGTATTACTGTGACTGGAAAAGTAGCTGGATACACAAAGCCCTGCTCAGACCACACCTGGAGAACGGTGTTCACTTCTGGGCAGCACATCTCAGGAAGGATATATTGTCCTTGGAGGAAGTGCAGCACAGATTTGAATGAATGATACCTGGACTCCAAGAGTTAAATTGTGAGGAGAGATGATACAAAGCTGGGTTGTATTCCCTGGAATTTAGAAGATTTAAGGGTTGATTTGATCAAAGTTTTCAAAATATTAATTGGAACTGATTGGATAAATGGAGAGAAACAATTTCCACCAGTTGGGGAATCTGGGACTGGGAGCATAGTGTAAACATGAGACAGCCAGACCTTTCAGGAGTGAAGTTAACAAACATTTCTACACACAAAGGGAGGAAGAAGTGATGAACTCTGTTCCACAAACAGCAGTTGATGTGAGATCAACATTAATGTTAAATCTAACGTTGAACGATCTTTGTTAACCAAAGGTGTTAATGGATATGGGGCAAAGGCAGGCATATAGGGTTAGATCACAGATAACCCATGATCTCATTTCACGGTGGAACAGACACGAGATGCTAAATAGCCATCTCCTCGAATAATAGAAACTTACACCACAGAAAGAGGCCATTCAACCATTTGTGCTTCTGCTGTCTCTTTGAAAGAGCAGTCATGTTTAGACCCATATACCCACACTCTGTAATCAGTAAGTTCCTCATTCTTAAATCCTTTTAAATTTCCTTATAGAATCAGGTTCCAACACCTTTTCAGCTCAAGAGTTCCCGGTCCTGACAACTCCCGGCTGGTGCAGAAACTGCTGAATTCGATGTTGAGTTCTGGAAGGTAGTAAAGTGTCGAATCAAAAGATGAGCTGCTGTTCCTCGAGCTTCCATTAAGCTTCATTGGAACAGTTCAGGGGGCCAACAGCAGAGAGGTCAGAGTGGGAGTGGGGCGGAGAATTAAAATGACAAGTGACTGTGTCTGAACTTCCCCATGTAGATGCAGACCATATGATGAGCAGTGAATAAAGAAATTAAATAGAAAACATTACAAGTAAATCACTGTTTGTTGTAGGTTGAAGAAAGATGCTTTATTTGAAGAGTAAGGGTTACAAAGTAAAACAGGCCGATTTCCAGAATATTAAATCACCAGTCCAGTTATAGCGATTATTATCAGCAGAAACAAACCTAAACTATCAGAATGAACATGGTTCAGTCCTGAATGTGATTAACAGCAGAGTCCAACCCCTGGAGTCACTGCTGAACTCACTGGTGTGTCAGCCGGTTGGATGATGGATTAAATCCCTTCTCACACGTGGATCAGGTGTCCGGCCTCTCCCCAGTATGAACTCGCTGCTGTGTGTCTTGGAGCTGATGGTTTTCCCCATGCACCAGCTGCTCTTGTCTTTCCAGGTTGTGGGGGTCATGGGTTTGGGAGATTCTATCAAAAATTCTGGTTGAATTGCAGATCTATGAAATCCATCTCCTTTTCCCCTCCTCCACCTCTCTCTCTTCTCCCATAGAGGCCAGAGTCTTGTGTAGGCCCAGACTGGTGGCAGGTTCCCTTCCCTGAAGGACATTGGTGAACCAGTTGGGTTTTTTGACAATCCAGCAGTTTTCATGGTCATTTTATCCTAGTGCTGCCCCCACAAATTACCAGATTTATTCAGCTCAATTTCACAGCCTGCCCTTGTGTTTTTGTGGGTTCTGTTTCATAGTTCCTTGTTTGTTTTCAATTCATTTTATAGTGTATCAGAAAGATTTTCAGTCGGGAAAGGTAAACCAAATATCACATCAAAATCTGCCAGAGTCGTTCGATTCATCTGGACCTGAATATCATCAGCCTTTGAACATGGAAGCAAAAAGCACCGTTCACACCAGGGAGAAACCCTGGAAATGTGGGGACTGTGGGAAGGGATTCAGATCCCCTTCTGAGCTGGAAACTCATCGACGCAATCACACCGGAGAAAGGCCATTCATCTGCTCTGTGTGTGAAGGGATTCATTCAGTTAGTCTGTCTTCAGAGGCACCAGCGATTTCACACTGGGGAGAGGCCGTTCACCTGTTCTGTGCGTGAAAAAGGATTCACTCTCTCATCCCACCTGCTGAAACACCAGCAAGGTCACACTGACAAGAGAGAGTTTAAATGCCCTGACTGTGAAAAGAGCTTTAAAAACACACATGGACTGAGGGTGCACCAGCACATTCACACCAGATACGCACCATTCAGCTGCTCACAGTATGGGAAGAGGTTCAGGACTTCACCCCACCTTCTGACACACCAACGAGTTCACACTGATGAGAGACCTTTTAAATGTTCAGACTGTGGGAAGTGCTTCAAAACTCCTGGGGATCTGCAATATCATCAACGTATTCACACTGATGAGAGACTGTTCAGGTGCTCTCACTGCAGGACTGGCTTCAGGCAATCATCTCACCTTACTACACACCAGCGCACTCACACTTGGGAGAGGCCATTCACCTTCCAAGTGTGGGAAGGGATTCAGTCAGTTATCCAACCTGTTGACACACCAACAAGTTCACACTGAGGAGAGGCCATTCACCTGCTCTGAATGTGGAAAGGGATTCACACGATCATCCCACCTGCTGAGCCACTAGCGCATTCACATTGGGGAGAGGCCGTTTACCTGCTCCAAGTGCGGGAAGGGATTCACACAATCATCAGCGCTGCTGACACACCAGCGAGTTCACACCGGGGAGAGACCCTTCACCTGCTCCATGTGTGGGAAGGGATTTAATCGATCATCCAACCTGGGGAAACACCAGCGAGTTCACATGTGACTGCACTGCTCTGATTCTGCTGCTGTTAATCAGATTCAGGAGTGAACCTTGTTAATTATGATATTGGGGAAGTGTTAATGCTGTTGTTGCTAACCACAGTATCCAAGCTGGAGTTGACAATTGTGAAGTGCCTTCCACAATCTCAGGACATCTCTGTGTGCAGTAAGCCTCCACAAACAGCAATGTGATAATGACCAGAGATGATCTGTTTTTAGTGAGATTAGTTGAGGGTGAAATATTGGCCTCACAGGGGAGAACTCCCCTCCTCTCCTTCCAAATAGTGGCCATGGGATCCTTCACTGTCCATGTCCAAATGCAGCTACACCTGGACAATATCCAGATTTGGGCTGACAAGTGGCAAGTAACATTCACGCCACAGAAGTGTCAGGCAATGACCATCTCCAACAAGAGAGAATCCAACCATTGGCCCTTGATGTCAAAGGCATTACCATCACTGAATACCCCACGATCAACATCCTGGGGGTTACCATTGACCAGAAACTGAACTGGACCAGCCATATAAATACTGTGGCTACAAGAGAAGGTCAGAGGCTAGGAATGCTGCAGCAAATAACTCACCTCCTGACTCTCCAAAGCCTGCCCACCATCTATAACGCACAAGTCAGGAGTGTGTTGGAATACTCCCCACTTGCCTGGATGAGTGCAGCTCCCACAACACTCAAGAAACTTTACACCATCCAGGATTAAGTAGCCTGCTTGATTGGCAACACATCCTCAAACATTCACTCCCTCCACCACCGATGCACAGTAGCAGCAGTGTGTACCATCTGCAAGGTGCACTGCAGGAATTCACCAAGGCTCCTTCAACAGCACCTTTCAAACCCACAACCGCTACTATCTAGAAGGACAAGGGCAGCAGATAGATGGGAATACCACCACCTGGAAGTTTCCCTCCAAGTCACTCACTATCCTGACTTAGAAATATATCGCCGTTCTTCACTGTTGCTGGGTCAAAATCCTGGTACTCCCTTCCTAACAGCACTGTGGGTGTACCTACACCACATGGACTGCAGCAATTCAAGAAGGCAGCTCACCACCCCCTTCTCAAGGGCAACTAGGGATGGGCAATAAATGCTGGCCCAGCCAGCGAAGCCCACATCCCATGAATGAATGAACAAAAAACATCTGGACTATTGTGTACAGTCCTGTTCTCCTTATTTAGGAAAGATGTCAATGTGTTAGAAACAGTTCAGAGATGGTTTACTAGACTAATACCAGGAATGGGTGGATTGTCTTATGAGGAAGGGCTTTTTTTTCATTTGTTCATGGGATGTGGGTGTCACTGGCTAGGCCAGCATTTGTTGCCCATCCCTAATTGCCCTTGTTCAGAGGCATTTCAGAGTCAACCACATTGTTGTGGGTCTGGAGTCACATGCAGGCCAGACCAGGTAAGGATTGCACAGTAAAGGGCATTAGTGAACCAGATGGGTTTTTACAACAGTTGGCAAAGGTTTCATGGTCATCAACAGACTTTGAACTCTAGATGTTTTATTGGATTTAAATTCCAGCATCTGCTGTGGTAAGATTCAAACCTGAGTCCCCAGAGCATTACCCTGGGTCTCTGGAATACTAGTCAGTGACAATACCACTGTGCCACCGCCTCCCCTCCCACCAAGGTTTGGCTTGGACAGGTTAGGTTTGTACCTGCTAGAATTTAGAAGAACAAGAGGTGACTTAATTGAAATGTTTAAGATCCTGAGGGGTTTTGACAGGGTGGATGTGGAGAGGATGTTTCCTCCTGTCGGAGAATCTAGAACTAGGGGTCACTGATTATAAATAAGGGTTTGCTCATTTAAGACAGAAATGAGGAGAATTTTTTTCCCCTCAGTGGGCTGTGAGTCTTTGGAACTCACCATTAGAGATATAAATTAACCACGTGGGTCAAAAAATCAAAGGGGTTGTTTTTACGGTAAAAGACAGTTAATTTACATTTCTGTTTGGACCATCCTTGGTATATCACGTCATGTAGATAGGCTGTGGGGGTTAGGAAAGTTCTTTGGTTTAATTTATCTGTGTGTGGCCATCTTGGGGATGCAACAGAGAGTGGATGGGGCTTCATGGTCCCAGTGACCAGGAGAGAAAATGATGAATTCATTGATTACATTCTTACTCTCCACACAGGGACTTAAGAACAGAACCAAGCCAGATTAGAGAGAGGGATAAACTGGGAGTGAGAGGAGGAATGGTAGAGATGGTATGATGGGTTTGGCGGGATGACCATATCTCATGGAGAAAATTAAGGGACAACTTGCCATGGGAGTCCGTATGAGTGGGTGGGAGGGTCTTGGTTGGGATGCTGCCAGAGCTGGTGAGGCGCGGAGGAATGGGGTGAATTGGCTGACAGAGCTGTTGGAGCACAGAAACAGTAAGGCACAGTGTTCTGCATGAGGCATGACCACAAAGGTCCAATTTAAGGGACAAACCGTGTTCTGGCACCAGGAAGCCCAGGACAGCTGAATACAGGACAATTCTGTAAAATCTTGTACATTTGGTCACCCTGTGTTTTGGATTCCAGCACAGGGAGGAGGAAGAGTGTGTGGGATGAGAGTTTACTGCCTTGCAGGAACAAGAGAGGAAACCATGTTCCATAGAAACCAAGATTGTCTGTTTAGAATTTCTATCCTGTCTTTACAGTGATGAGTTTTGTAAACTTCTTTTCCAGGATATTAGAATGGGTTTTACAGGCAGGAGACTCAAACAGAACACCACAGCATGATCTGACAGAGTCATTCGATTCATCAGGACCTGAAGATCATCAGCCTTTCAATGTGGATGGAGAAATGTTTGTCTGTTCTGCCTGTGGGGAAATGTTTCAAACATCTGTATGACTGGAAAATCACCAAGACACGCACACCCGAGTGAGAGTGTTCCAGTGTACTGACTGTGGAAAGAGCTTTAGTTACACAGTCTGATTAAAGATCACACCATTCACAGTGGGGAGAAACCATACACATGTTCTGTGTGTGGATGAGGCTTCAACTGATGTCCAATCTGAAGAGATACATGGACACCGGCACCATGGAGAAACCATGGAACTGGGAGGAATGTGGTAAAGGATTCAATTCTTCATCCAGGCTGGAAATTCATCAATGCATTCACAATGGGGAAAAGCCATTCAGTTGTTCCGTGTGTGAGATGGGATTCACTCAGTCATCCGGCCTTCAATTACACTAGCGAGTTCACACCGAGAAGAAGCCATTCAGCTGCACAACCTGTGGAGAGAGATTCAAGTCTTCATCCATCCGCGCTGAACACCAGTGGATTGACATGGGTGGGAGACCATTCACTTGCTTCGTGTGTGGGAGTTGTTGCAAGGATATGCTTTTGCTTCAGTGACTGGAAGCCAGTGTCCAGTGGCATATCACAGGGATCTGTGCTGCGACCCTTATTATTTATCATTTATATAAACGACCTAGATGACTATGTGGGGGGTAGGATTAGTAAGTTTGTGGATGACACAAAGATTGGCTGGATAGTTAACAGTGAGGTTGAATGTCTTGGGCTACAGGAAGATATAGATGGGATGGTCAAATGGGCAGATAAGTGGCAGATGGAATTTAACACTGAAAAGTGTGAGGTGATACACTTTGGAAGGAGTAATTTGACAAGGAAGTATTCAATGAACGGCATGACACTAGGAAGTTCTGAGGCGTGTGTGTCCATAGATGTCTGAAGGTGGAGGGGCATGTTAGTGGGGTGGTGAAAAAGGCATATGGGACACTTGCCTTTATCAACCGAGGCATAGATTACAAAAGTAGGGAGGTCATGTTGGATTGTATAGAACCTTGGTAAGGCCACAGCTGGAGTACTGTGTGCAGTTCTGGTCGCCACATTATAGGAAGGATGTGATTGCACTGGGGGGGGTGCAGAGGAGATTCACCAGGTTGTTGCCTGGGATGAAACATTTAAGTTATGAAGAGAGGTTGGATAGTCTTGGGTTGTTTTCGTTGGAGCAGAGAAGACTGAGGGGGGCGACCTGATCGAGGTGTACAAGATTATGAGGGGCATGGACAGGGTGGATAGGAAGCAGCTATTCCATTTAGTTGAAGGGTTAGTCATGAGGGGACATAAGTTCAAGGTGAGGGGCAGGAGGTTTAGCGGGGAATGATAGGAAAAACATTTTTACCCAGAGGGTGGTGACGGTCTGGAATGCACTGCCTGGGAGGGTGGTGGAGGCGGGTTGCCTCACATCCTTTTAAAAGTACCTGGATGAGCACTTGGCAAGTCATAACATTCAAGGCGATGGGCCAAGTGCTGGTAAATGGGATTAGGTAGGTAGGTCAGGTGTTTCTCACATGTCGGTGCAGACTCGATGGGCCGAAGGGCCTCTTCTGTACTGTGTGATTCTGTGTAGGAAGGGATTCACTGAGGTATTCGCCCTCCAGTAACACCACCAAATGCACACGAAGGAGAATTCATTCAGCTGTACTTCCTGCGGAAAGAGTTTCTGGCAGTCAACCGACCTCAGTGAACACCAACTTACACTGTGGAGAAGCAGTTCACCTGCTCCGTGTGTGGAAGCGATTTTCTTGGTCATCCCAACTGCTGACACATCAGCGAGGTCACATTGGAGACAGACCATTCACCTGCTCCTTGTGTGGGTCGGGATTCACTCAGTCACAACACCTGCTGAGACATGAGCGGGTTCACAGGGTTTGGATCCTGCTGTTTTTGCTGATGTTAATCACACCCAGGATCGATAGTCTGACAATAATTGGTTTGTTTCTGCTGATGTTAACAAAACTGTAACTGGCTAAAGTTTAATATTCTGGAAATGTCACTGATTTTCAGGGCTGCATTGTCCCTTTTTAAAAGCTTCATCTGTGATCTTTCCCTTTAATACGAGAACTCTCAATAGGAGCTAATTCACAATAAAATTCTGAACTTTTACTTCAATCTTAAATTGATCTTTGATGCAAAATCTACAATTCAGTGTTTGAAAGGTTCCACTGAATAACATCTCCAATTAGAAAGTGCTGATTAACCCTTGCTGACAATTCTTACTGACTTCCACATTCTTCACAGTGACACCTCCATTACGAAATTAAATTATGAATGAACAGCAATTAAAATGGTGAAATATTTTACAGGCAGATCAATAAAAGCTTCATCAATCAACATTAATATTGATGAAGTTTAGAAGTTGCTGATTCAATCATTTCTGTCACAGCAGCAGTAACATTTGGTAAAGGTGGAACCCACAACAACGACTGGTTTGAGACCGACTCAGCAAAGATGACATCTGTCATTGAAGCAAAAAGCAAAGCCCACCTGATGCACAACATAAACCCAACAGCCAAATACTGTGTGCAGTTCTGGTCACCATATGAATTTAAGGGGAAGTGGTGGAGTGGTATTGTCACTGGACTCGTGTTCCAGAGACCCAGGGTAATGGGGATGCGGGTTTGAATCCCACCATGGCAGATGGAACTTGAATTCAAATATCTGGAATTAGAAGTCCAATGATGACCATGAAACCATTGTCATAAAAACCCATCTGGTTCACTGATGCCCTTTAGGAAAGGAAATCTGTCATCCTCACCTGGTCTGGCCTACATATGACTCCAGACCCACAGCAACTCTTAAAAATGCTCTCTAAACAAGGGCAATTAGGGATTGGCAATAAATGCATGGG
Organism: Carcharodon carcharias; assembly: GCF_017639515.1. Taxonomy (NCBI): domain Eukaryota; kingdom Metazoa; phylum Chordata; class Chondrichthyes; order Lamniformes; family Lamnidae; genus Carcharodon; species Carcharodon carcharias. The sequence continues at coordinate 14,581,015 of NC_054493.1, forward strand.
TTTATATGTCATGAGAACGCACACACACAAACAAACTGGGTCTCTTTTCTTTTGAAATAAGACGTCTGAGGGCTGAGCTAATCATTTAAAATGATGAAACGTTTGGATAGAAAAGATACAGGGAGAATGTTTACTCTTGTGGAGAAAAGTGTAACTAGACACCATCAATATAAGATTGTCACCAAGAATCCAATAGGGAATTCAGAAGAAACTTCTTCACCCACAGATGGAGTGAGTGAAGTGAATAATATCAATGTACTTATGGGGAGGCTGGACAAACATATGAGGGAGAAGGGGATATTGGGTTACAGTGATAGACTTGGAAGTGGAAAGATGGGAGGAGGCTCAAGTGGAACATAAACACCGAAATGGACTGGTTGGGCCAAATGGTCTGTTTCTGTGCTGTATGTCTATGTAATCCTATGTAAGGCTTCAACTGATTGTCCAACCTGAAGAGACACAAGGACACCCACAACAGGGAGAAACCGGAAATGCGGGGACTATGGGAAGGGATTCAACTCTCCATCCCAGCTGGAAACTCATTGGCTCAGTCACACTGGGGAAGAGACTGTTCCCCTGCATCGTGTGGAGGAAGGGATTCACCGAATCATCCAGCTTCTAGAAACGCCAGCACACTCACAGTGAGGAGAAACTGTGAAAATTACACTGTGTGTGGGAAGAGATTCACTAAGTCACCCATTCTCCAGATACAGTCTGTAAGAATTCTGTTCTTTCTTTGTCTGTATATTTATACAGTCTGAAGGAGTTGTGTTCATTCTTTGCCTGTGTGTTGATCTGCAGGGTAGAGTCTGCTGGGGGTGATGTCATGCTTTGAACCGGCTTGTCCTAGTTTAGAACTGTGAGATGGTGGAAGTGTGGAAGTTCTATGTAATCACAGAGGAATGTGTGTGCTCTCAACAACAGGCGAACGCTGTTCAGATGAACACACCTGTGATTGGACAAGAGCCATATGATTGTGTAGTGAAATGTACATGGACAGTTCTGATTGGTGGCCTCAGGGGAGCCAGTTTGGAGGTGCGGGGGGCAGGTGGGGGGGGGGGGGGGGGGGGGGGGGTGGTGCGGTGGTGCAGGGGGGTTTCCAGCATAAGAACAGTCCTCTCAAGGAGTTTGATGCAGTGGAGAAAAGAACAAAGGGAAGAAGACAAAGAAATAAGAAAGAAGCAAGAAAGCTGGAAACTCCACACGAAAACCAGAAGCTACAGGGAAAGAAGTGCGCTCTGCTGTCCAGATACGACAAGGTAAGTATAGAGCTCAAATTATTCTGTAAATCACTGCTTGAACTTTACCTTTAGTCCAGAAGTTTCTCCTGCCTTTCTCTTAATCAAGCTGCTCCATAACTGAACTTTATTGTCACATCCGATCCTGTTGTAAGTAAGGAGTTCAATCCCTACAACCCACAAGTTCACATCAAGGAGATTCTGTCCATCTGCTCCATTTGTAGGAAAGGATTCACTTGTGTGCCCAGCCTCACTGCCCATCAAGTTGTTCACTCTGATAAGAGACCTTTTAATTGTTCTCATTGTGTGAAGAGTTTTAAAAGCTCTAAAGATCTGATGAAATACCAACTCTCTCACACTGAAGAGAAACCATTCACCTGCACTGAGTGTGGGAAGAGATTCACTACTCACTCAACCTGTGGACACACCAACCATCCTGCCAATGGAAACAATTTCTCTCAATGTAAATGAAAACTCCTAAAAAATAACCATTTCCACACTTCTGTTAAATCAGTCCTTAACCTCCTCTGCTCTAAAGAGAACAATTCCAGCTTCTGCAGTCTCTCTGCGTAACTGAAACCTCTCACCCCTGATACAATTCTGGTAAATTTTCTCTGCACTCGAAGGCCTAGACATCTTTCCCAAAGTGTGGTGCTCAGAACTGAGCACAAGACTACAGCTGATCAGTGATTTATAAAGATTTAGGATAACTGCCCTGCTTGTTCACTCCATGTCCCCATTAGTAAACCGAGGTTCCCATGATATTTTTATAAACAATTGATCAACAGATTCAAAGGTTTGTGTCCATACACTCCCAGGTCACTCTGTTCCTGCACTGTGTTTAAAATTGTACCATTTAGTTTATACTGCCTCTCCTCATTCGTCCTTCCAAATGCATCATTGACTGTGAATCACTTTGAGATGTTCTGAGGATTTGAAAAGTGCTAAATGAACACGAGAACTTTCTTTTACAGCTGATTAAAAGTTGTAGATTTTGGTCCAAAGATTAAATTAGGATTGATATTCAAAGTTAACTACTTTATTGTAGAAAAACTCTAACTGGGAGTCAGTGAATTACGAGGAACAATCCCAAACAACGGCTCTTCAAGTACACTGCAGACCCGGCAGCTCAATCAGCTCCACTCTCAGCTCAGGAAACCTCAAGAACTCCACAAACTATCCACAGGGGAGTTCTCCTGGTGCAGTGGGACCAATATTCGTGCTTTAACTATCACCACCAAAAAAAAACTGGATTAATTAGTCACTGGTCTGATTGCTGTTTGTGGAATCTTACTGTGCACAAACTGGCTGTTGTGAAACAGTAACTGGTATCTATACAACATGATTAATGTAATAAGACATACCAAATGCTTCTGAGAAATTTCATAAAGAAAAAAATTGGCACTGAGTTACATAGGACATTATTAAGGTAGATAGCCAAAACCTTGATTGGAGAGGTAGATTTTAACGAGCATCTTTAATCAGGAGAGAGAGCTAGAAGAGCGGAGCGGGTTAGGGAGAGAATTTTATGCCTGGGTACAGCTACTAATGGTGGAATAGTTAAAATCAGGGATGTTGAAGGGGCCAGAATAAGAGGAAAGCAGATATTTCAAAGGGTGTGAGGCTGGAGATTACAAAGATTGGGAGGGATGGGGCCATAGAGGAACTTGAAAACAAGGCTACAATTTTAAAATCAGGATTTGGTCAAAACCGAGTTTTAACCAGTGGCCAATGTAGAGCAGAGAACACAGGAGTGATGGGTGAATGGGAATTGGCGTGAGAAAGCACATGGGCAGCAGAGTTTTGGACAATCTCACATTTCCAGGTGGGGGTGGGGTGAATGTGAGAGTCTGGTCAGGAATGTATTGCAATCGTCAAGTCTAAAGGTAACACAGGCGTGGATGAGGGTTTCAGCAGCAGATGAGCTGGGGTGGGGTGGAGACAGGTGATGATAGGGAGATTGAAATATCTGGTATTAATGATGGTGTGGATATGTGGTCAGGAACTCATCTTGGGGCCAAATCTGACACCAAGATTGTGAAGAGTGTGGTTCAGCCTCAGACAGTTCCCAGGAGAGGGATGGACTCAGTAGTTAGGGAACGGAATTTGTAGCGGTGACTGAAGACAATGACTTTGGTCTTTCCAATTTTTAATTGGCAGAAATTTCTGCTCATGCAGTACTGGATGTCAGATAAGCAGTTTGATAATTTAGTAACAGTGGAGGAATGGAGAGGGATGGTGGTGAGGTAGAGCTGGGCGTTGTGAAAATTAACACGGTGCTTTAGGATGATGTTGCCTAGTAGCAGCATGTAGATGAGAAATAGGAGGGTCCAAGGATAGATCTTTGGGGGACACCAAGTACAAGGACTTTGCAGAGGAAATGGAGGTTGGAGATGGGGAGGTAGTTTGCTAGGACTGTGGAGTCAAGGGTTGGTTTCCCTCAGGATGGTGACAATGGTGCATTTCAAGGCGAGGGTGACAGTACCAGGAGAGAGAGAGAAAAATTAACAATATCAGCTAACATGGGCAAGTTGGATGGTCAGCAGTTTAATGAGAATAGGGTCGAGGGATTTGGATGCGGGTCTCATGGACAAGATGAGCTCTGACAGGGATTGACAGGAGATAGAAAAGAAACTGGAGAAAGATGCAATTTCAGGGCTTGGTCAAAGAGGAACTGTGGAGACTGTTTGGCCTGGTAAGCTGGTGGGAAAGAGGGAAGCAGCTAAGGCAGCTGATCAGATTGTCTCAATCTTAGTGACAAAGAAACTCCATGAGCTCCCCGCATTTGTTGTTGGGAGTGAGGATGGAGGAGGCTGGGTAGAGCCCTTCGGAAGAAACTAACTTGTATTCGAGATACTAAGAAGATTCGACAGGCTGTGTGTTCAACACAAAGCTGATTTATTTAATTATTGCCAGAATAATATCCCCACTAACTGGGCTGGAGTGTATTAACATCAGCAGAAACAGACCCCAATGAACATGATTCAGTCCTGAATGTGGTTAACAGCGAAATCCATCACTGTAGAAACTTGTGAACTCGCTGGTGCTTTCGCAGCGTGGATGAGGTTGTGAATCCTTTCCCACACTCAGAGCAGGTGAATGGCCTCTCCCCAGTGTGAATTCGCTGGTGATTCAGCAGGGTGGATAACTGAGTGAATCCCTTCCTACATTCCATGCAGGTAAATGGCCTCTCCCCAGTGTGAATTCGCTGGTGCACAGTGAGCTGTTCTGATCGCCTGAATCCAGTCCCACAATGAGAGCACCGAATGGTCTCCCCTCAGTATGAACACGTTGATGGGACGTCAGTTCCCCAGAACTTTTAAAGCACTTCTCGCAGTCCGGGCATTTGAAAGGTCTCTCCTCAGTGTGAACGCGCTGGTGTGTCAGCAGGTGGGATGACTGAGTGAATCCCTTCCCACACTCGAAGCAGGTAAATGGCCTCTCCCCAGTGTGATCTCGCTGGTGTTTCAGCAGGCTGGATGACTGAGTGAATCCCTTCCCACACATAGAGCAGGTGAACGGCCTCTCCCCAGTGTGACTGCGTCGATGAGTTTCCAGATCAGACAGGTAATTGAATCTCTTCCCACAATCCCCACATTTCCACGATTTCTCCCCGGTGTGACTGCGCTTGTGTCTTGACAGGCCAGATGATTGTCTGAAGCCTCGAGCACACACAGAACACATGTACTGTTTCTCCGCGATGTGAACGGTGCTTTTTCCTTCCATGTTCAAAGGCTGATGCTTTCCAGTTATGATAAATTGGGTGACTATCAGCTCCTGATGTGATGTTTGGCTTGAGGTTCACGACTGAAAGTGATTTAAAGCAGGAAAAAGGGGGTGAGAGAAAACCCACAAAAACACTAAGGCAGGTTGTAAAATTGAGCTGAATCAATCTGGTAATTTGTGAGGCCGGCACAAGGAAGAAGCGAACATGAAAACTGCTGGATTGTCATAAAAACCCAACTGCTTCAGGGAAGGGAACCTGTCACCCAGAGTGGACCTACAAAAAGACACTGGCCTCTTTGGGAGGAGAGAGAGAGAGGAAGAGAGAGAGAGAGAGGTGGAACAGGCAGTGGGTCAAGGAGAGGAAACAAACCCAGAACCTACTAAAAGGACCAGGGTTTCAGGTGTCACTCATCGTCCTGACTGGTCTGACATCCAGTACTGGATTAACAGAAATTTCCTCCACTTAAGTACCGGGAAGACCAAAGCCTTTGTCTTCGGTCCCCACTACAAACTTCACTCCTTAGCACCGACTCCATCCCTCTCCCTGTCAACTGTCTGAGGCTGAACCAGGCTGTTCACAACCATGGCAGAATATTTCACCCCAAGCAAAATAAGCTTTCAGCCACGAATCCACATCATCACCAAGACCACCCATTTCCACCTCAGTAACATCATTCGACTCTGTCCTTGTCTCAGTTCACCTGCCGTTGAAACCGTCATCCATTCCTTTGTTACACGTAGACTTAACTATCCTGACACACTCCCCACTGGCCTCCTATATTCAACCTCCCTGTGACCTTGATGTCACGTAAAACTCTGCTGCCCGTGTGTTTACTCACATCAAGCCTTGTTCGCCCGTCCTCCCCATGCTCACTGACCTACAAAGGCTCCTGTTTAAGAAGCAACAAAATTTAAAAATTCTCACCTTTATTTTCCTCCATGGTTGTATTCTCCCCTATCTCTGTAATCTCCTCCAGACAGTCAATCCTCCAAGATCAAAAACAAAAATACCTGGAAAAACTCAGCAGGTCTGATGGCATCTGCAGAGAGGTTGCAATCATCTAATTCAGGCGTTCCTGACTGGTAGCGTCCTTTCAGTTGCCTAGGCCCCAAAACTCTGGAATTTCATCCTTAAACCTCTCCCCGTTGCTACCTCACTCTCATCCTTTAAGATAATCCTCAAAACCTACCTCTTCGGCCATACACCTGCTGCCCTGCTCCCTCACAACAACTTATGTAGCTCAGTTCAAATGTTTCTTTATAACATTTTTGTGAAATGTCTTCGAAAGTTTTATTATGCTAAAGGCACAATATAAATATAAATTATTAGAACATAAGAAATAAGAGCAGGAGTAGGCCATTCGGCCCCTCAAGCCTGTCCAGTCATTCAATAAAATCATGGCTGCTCTGCCCCAGGCCTCAACTCCTTATTTGTGCCAGTTCTTCATAGCCCTCAACTCCTCAATATTTCAAAAATCTATCTACCTCCTCTTTAAATCCTTTCAGTGATCTGGCCTCCACAACTCTCTGGAGTAGAGAATTCCAGACATTCACTACCCTCTGAGAGATGAAATTCCTTTGCATCTCAGTTTTAAATGAGTGTCCCCTTATTCTGTAACTCTGTCCCCTAGTTTGAGATTGTCCCACTAATGGAAACATCTTCTCAACATCTACCCTGACAAGTGCCCTCAGAATCTTTTACATTTCAGTAAAATCACACGCCACTGACTTGGATGTATATCTCTGCTTCTTCATCATTGCTGAGTCAAAATCGTGTAACTCCTCACCTAAAAGCTTCATGAGATCACCTTCACCACATGGACTGCAGAGGTAAGAAGGTCAAACATCATCTTCTCCATGAGCAACTGGGCATTGGCAATATATGCTGCTGACCTTTTAGTGATGTCCAAATCGCAAGAATAAATTTTTAAAAATATGTTTATATTCCAAAAACAATACTCTTTTACATTGTACGACAGCGTTTGTTTAATAACCAGATCTCCTCTAGTATCTGCCTCCCTTGATAGTTTCAGTTTGAAATTGCTGGGTCCAACTGAGTTCCAAAGTCCTCAGGGTTAAACCCAGCAGCTTCTCCTCCATCTCCCCTCCAGCTCAAACTGATGCAAATAAGATTTTAAAAAGGGAATTGGATAAAAATCTAAGGAGAAAAAAATTGCTGAAGAAAGGACACGGGAGTGGGACTAGCTGATCTGTCCTTGCAGAGAACCAGAACAGGCACAAAGGATCAAATGGCCTCCGTCTGTATTGTAATCATTCAATGATTCTCTGATTCTATTAAAAAGGACCAACACTGGAGGCTGAGGACCAACTTCTGAACCAATGCCTACCTGGCAACAAACTGGCTCATAATGTGTGTTTATAGACTCAGTTCTGTGAGCAATGCTTGCAATAAAAGGAACACAAAATACTGAAGCTGCTGGAAATCTGAAATAAAAAGAGCAAATGCTGGAAATACTCAGTAGATCAGGCAATATCTGTGAACAAAGCAAAATAGTTAATATTTCAGGTTATGCAGAATGATAACGGGGAATAAAAATGATGTAGAATTTGGTGGTCAATATAAGCTTAAAAACAGAAGAGAAATGGGCCAAAGTGCAGGAAATGAGAATTCCTGACTGAAAAATATGGTAGGAACATAAAGCTGGTAAGCAAAATATAAAATACCAAATAGAGCTAAAATACACCCAATACTGGAGGCAGAGGATGTTAGAGAATGGAAGAGAGGTGATCTGGAAGGGTAGAGGTGAAACAGAGTAATAGATGGATTCAGATCCACAGAACAGGAGCTGCACAGCCCGAGAGCCATGAAACTCTCACAGATAACAAAGTACAGCACTAAGAGTTCTAAATGGTAGCTGAACGGTCAAAAATATTCATCTCTGAAACAATTTCACTGTTTTCAATATTAAAATCTCCTGCTGGAGCCTGCAGCTGGAAAGATATCAGAAGCACTGGAGTCAGAGAAAAATCTCCCAGTTGAGGAAATACCCAGGGAGCGGGGTGATGTCACCGCACAATTGTCGGTGTGTGATGACATCACAGACATGAACACAGAACATCTGGATCTGTGCAAACCAGTGATCACCACATATTATGAAGGATGTGAGGGTCCTTGAGAGGGTGAAGAGGAGATTTACCAGAATGGTTCCAGGGGTGTGAATTTTATTTACAATGTTAGGTTGGAGAAACTGGGGCTGTTCTCCTTGGAGCAAAGGGGATTGAGGGGAGATTTGATAGTGATGTACAAGTTTATAATAGGTTTAGGTAAGGTAGATAAAGAAAAACTGTTCCCATTATCTGATTGTGAAAAGGTTACTTGCCATAGATTTAAGGTTTTGGGGAGATGAGAGGAAGAAATTTTACACAGCGAGTGATAATGATCTGGAACTCAATACTTTCACTCAAAGGCTGATAATATCCAGGTCCTGATGAATTTCTGATTCTGTCAGATGTTGGATGTGATGTTTGGTTTGTTTCTTGTCTGAAAATCTTCTTCTAATATCCTGTGGGAAAAGTTCACAAAAGCCATCACTGTCAGTCCAGGATAGAAAATCAGAAGAGAAAAGCATTTTTCTTGATTTGAGTTTGCTTCCCCTTCTAATCCCTTGTCAAAGGAGTTTCAAAAATCCATCCCTCTCAGTCTAGGACAGAAGTTCACAATATTCTCCCCTCCTGCTACCTGGCCCAAGGTGACCGCGCATGCACCCTGCTGCACATTACCCTTCGTCGTCATCAGCAGTTCCTCGATTCAAGGATGACATTTAATCAGGGTCGTGAGTTTCTGCCGTGGGTCTTCATGTGATTAAACAGATGCACAGTGCTTTGGACACATTGGGTTCCATGAGGTATTGGTATTAGGACAGCAGGATTTGCTTCATTTTCTTTCCTGCTCTGCCTCCTCAATAAGACAATGTGACTCAAAGGGCAATACAGCTTGATGGACAAGCTGTCCCCATTCTGAACAATGGGTAACAAGCTCCTCCCAGTCATTAACATTGCCCCCTACAAAGATGGCGGCCGTGCATGCGCCCTGCTGCACATTACTCCAATAAAGATGGCGGCCGTTAACCTGCCCGATCACTGGCCCCGCTTGGTGAAAAGTGGAACGATACGTTCTTTTTCGGGGTTCGCGGCTTACACAACACGTTTAAGAAGCCTCCCCGCCCACCCACCGGATCTATCAGCTCCCTCCACCCGCACCCCCACCCCCCCACCCCCCCGCTTTGCCGAATGCGGATCCGAGAAAAAAGCGTCTTTCACTCTCGCCATTACCCTCACTGCGCATGCTTCTGTCACAAGACGAGCCCCGCCCCTCGTTCACTCCGATTCGTTGGAAGACCAGCCGCTCCAGCTCGGTCTTCCGGCCCCGCACCTAGTTTCTATTGGTCCGGAGCAGCCGTCAATCACCCGGGCATTATGACGGTTTCAAACGCTGAGAGCGGCCACAGACTCAGCCTGACTTGCTGATTCTTGGCAGCATTTTCTGTTTGGGAATTAGAGCTACAGTTGGATGGTCAGTTCCCCTCTGTCCGGGGGGGATTCACACTCATTTCCCCAGTGCAGTGATTATCGCGTTTACTTTACATGAGAAAGTCCCCGGTTCAATCCCGGCTCCGAAGAAATTATACGGACTCGAAATGTAAACTCTCATTCTCTCCCCACAGATACTGTTCGACCTATTGAGTTTTTCCTTCGTTTTCTGTTTCAGATTTCCAGCAACCACAGTATTTTGCTTTTATCAATCCCGGCTGGAAGCTTTGTGTTTAACATTGTTACTGGTGAGGAATTAAAAATGAGTTTAGTTTCATGTCGAACAGGGTGATAGTTACTGCTGTCTCTTTCTTTAAACGTTCCTTCTTCACCTTTAAACAGGTACCGGAAAGTGAGAGTAAACTGATCAACAGCGACCCAAAAACAAGATGCTGGAAATCCGACCTCAAAACAGAAAATGTTGGAAACACTCAGCAAACAATGGAGAGGGAAACAGAGGGATTTTTTCAGGTCACTGAACTTTTATCCAAGCTGGGAGAACTATGTTTACCACAAGTACATAGTCGGAGATAAGAGAAGCAGAGAGCAGGAAAGAAAAACGGTCCTGTGATAGGATGGAAAGCTGGAGATTAGATGACAAAGGGGATGATAGTGCAAGGCAAAACTGGGCGATAATGATACAAGCAAACAAATCAATGGAACAAGTGAACAAATAAAAGACAAGTGGAGAGGAAATAAAAATCGTAACGGCAGAACAACTGGCATCAGTTACTGTGCGGAAAAGGGGAACAGTGGTTATGATATGAAATTGTTCAAATGAATGTTGAGTCCAGAAGGTCGTGAAGTGGCCAATCGATAACGAGGTGCTGTTCCTCAATTTCCTTTGAGGTTTATTAGAATAGTGCAGGAGGCTGAGGGCAGAGGTCAGACCTGAAGTGAGGTGGCGAATTAAAATAGTAAATGACCGGAAGCTCACAGACTCACAGGCTGGTGATGTTCCACAAAGCAATCACCCAATCCAGATTTAGTCTCCTCAGTGTAGAGGAGACTGCATTATGAGCAGGTAACACAATACTAAATTGCAAGAAGACACAATAAATCACTGTGCCACTTGGAAAGTGTGTTTGGGGTCCTGGAATGTAAGAAGTGGGAGGTGAAAGTGTGGGTGCTGCATCTGCTGTGTTTGCATAGAAATGATTCACACTGATGTTCATAAGAACACAAGAAATAGGAGCAGATGTAGACCAAACGGCTCCTTAAGCCTCTGAACCATTAAATGATTAACCTTAGCCCCACTTTCCCACTCTATCCCCAAATATATTGATTCCCCGAGTATCCAAATCTTCATGGATTTGCATGTTGAATATACTCAAAGTGGAGAGTGATAGATTCAATTCATTTTTAATCTGGAAAATGCATAGAGAAGGTGCACATGAATCGCAAGTGCTCCCTATCACTGCTTGGCAATCATATTAACTGAACTTTCATCTGGCTTGTGTCACCCCACTGAAATTCTATCTTTCTCTGACATGTTATTCTTCATATCATAACTGATGGATCAAGAGTTAAACAGCCCACCATCCCACTGTAAGAGGAAGAGGCAACTTTGTGGATGCTCTATAATGTTACAGACTGGCTCGTTGGATCTGCTCATTCCATCCCATCTTATATTCAGCTAAGGATTAAAATGCTGCAACATACAGGCATTTGGGTACAATAGTGAGTTTACTGCTCAGATTAGCTTCATATATAAAATGGATCTGGAAGCACTGGAGAAGATGTAAGGCAAAATTACTAGAATGATGCCAGAACTGGCAGGTTACACCCAACAAGAAAAATTGGACAGGCTGTAAATGTTTTCCTCTGGAAAAGAGAGTAAAGGATGACCTGGACATTTAAGATTATGAAAAGGTTTGACAGGGTAGTCAAGTGAGAGATGTTTCCAGTTATGGACAGATGAGAATAAATATCAGTTTGTCACTGATAAATCTAATTACAGTTCAAGAGCAACCAGAGATAAAAACAGAAAATGCTGGAAATACTCACAATATCAGTGGAAGGAGAAAGGGAGTTAATACTTCAGGTCTGTGCAGTTCTGATGAAAGCTCATCTGCCTGAAATGTAAACTCTGTTTCTCTCTCCACAGATGCTTTCAGATCTACAGAGTATTTATAGAATTTTCTAATGTTAATTCAAATATGATGCATCCACAGTATTTTGCTCTTCTTTAACTGGAGAACACTAAGAACGTGGAACTCATTACCAGAAGCATTTGGGATTCCTGTCTGAGCTGGAAACTCATGGGTAAAATCCCCCCGTGGAGAAAAGATACTTTGCCATATGAATGTGTAAATGGATTCACTCAGTCCTCTCATTTACTGACACAACAGCACAGTCACACCAGAGGGAGACCACTCAGACAGTTCCCATGTGTGAAGAGATTTGCTCAGTTAAGCCACTGGTTAACATTCCAGCTTTAAAAACTAAAGGCACTTGTTCCACTGTCGGTGCTTTCATGTTGGTGAGGGGCAGTTTAACTATTCTGTCTATGGGGAAAAAACACTTTTATACCCCACCTGCTGAGACTAACCTAACTGTAGGTTAGTTCTGCTTTTAATCACACCCAGTACAAAACTATGTCAGAGGGCCTGTGGTCTTTAGTTGCTGCATCAATTAATTTAATAAATTGTTATCGCGGCCCAATGGCTCCAATCGTAATCGAATCGCACAACTTTATGTTCCATCAACAACTATCGATTTTCAATGGCGAGGATCGTACCCAGCATTCGCTGCGAGTATGAATGTGCACTATCCTCAATACAGGGGCAAAAACAGAAATACATGGAAAAACTCAGCAGGTCTGGCAGCATCGGCGGAGAAGGACCTTTCAACTCGAAACGTCAACTCTTTTCTTCTTCGCCGATGCTGCCAGACCTGCTGAGTTTTTCCAGGAAATTTTGTTTTTGTTTTGGATTTCCAGCATCCGCAGTTTTTTTTAATTTTTATTTCATTACAGGGGCTCTTCGCGCAAGCGCACTGCTCGGTTACGGAGCTGCAAGGAAAGAAGAAGTGATCGAGTGCAGTAGTGTAATGGAGCCGGAGGCTGGGTGAGGAGGATTAGAACCATCGACGTGGGTGGGGATGCTTCATAAGTACTCAGTGTAGGCCTGAAACCCGAAATAAATACTTATCGATCCCGCCTTGGCACCGGAGTATAAGCAATGGGACTCCTCCCGCTCGTAGGCCTGGTTTTCCGGCCGCCATCTTGTTGGGGGGCAATATGCAGCACTGCCTGTGCGCGACCACCATATTTATTGGGGGTGATCCTGGACCAGCAGCAAAGGGTTGCCATCCCATCACAGATTCACAGAATTGTGACGGCACAAAGGAGGCCATTCAGCCCATCAAGTCTGTACCGGCACTCAAAATGAGCATTATAACAGTGCCATTCTCCTTTTCCCCATACCCTTGCATATTGTTTCTATTTAAATAATCATCCAATGTCCTCTTGAATGCCTCGATTGAAGCTGTCTCCACCACACTTCCAGGCAGTGCATTCCAGACTCTAACCACTCACTGTGTGAAAAAGTATTTTTCTCACATCACATTTGCCTTTTTTAGCAAATCATTTTAAATCTGTGCCGTCTTGTTCTCTATTGTTTTCCGAGCAGGAACAGTTTCTCCCTTTCTACTCTATCCAACCCCCTCATGATTTTGAGCATCTCTATCAAAACTCCTCTTAGCTTTCTCCTCTCCAAGGAGAACAGTCCCAACTGCTCCAATTTATCTTCATAACTGAAGTTTCTCATCCCTGGAACCATTCTTGTAAACCTCTTCCACACACTCTCCAATGCATTCATATCATTCCTATCATGTGATGCCCAGAACTGTACACAATACTCTAGCTGAAGTCTAAATAGTGTCTTATATAAGTTCAGCATAACCTCCTTGGAGTCTCCAGGAATTGAAGATGAATCCCCAGGACACTGCCATGTGCAACCCTGGAGAAAAATCATCAGGATATTAAAAAATATATTTTTTTGTAATTTTCTTTGAACGTTTCTCTTTAACAGATATAAAAATATTGAAAATGGGATAAAGGCTGTTTGGCTGACAGTCAATCATCATCCAATTAGATAATGAGACTTTTTGATTTCCAATTAGTGTCGGAAGGCTGTGTGTAAAGGATGGATGTGTCGGGGCAGGTCATGTGATTAAACCTCCAGGGATACATTTAATCAGAGTTGTAACCATAGAGGAGAGAATGCTGTGAATTTCTATCCTGGACTGATGGTGATGATTTCTGTAAACTTACAGGGTACTGGAATCTGAATCCTTCAGATTGACAAACAGGAAACTCAAACCAAACATCACATTGAGATCTGACAAAGGCACTCACGTCATCAGAACCTGAATATCAGCAGCATCTGAATGTGGAAGGTAAAAGGTTTGTCTGTTCTTTCTGTGGGAGAAGATGTCAGGTATCAATGTGACTGGAAAAGCACTGAGACACACAAACCCTGGTTAGAGCATACTGAATTATGTTCAGTTCTGGGCAACAAACAACAGGAAGGATAGAATGGCCTTGTAGGGAGTGTAACACATTTACCTGAGTGATATCTGAACTCCATGGTTTAAATTACAAAGTGAGATTACACAAAAGAGTCATAGAGTTATTATGGCACAGAGGAGGCCATTAGGCCCATTGAGTCCATGCCAGCTCTCTACTGCAATCCAGTCAGTCCCATTCCCCTGCTCTATCCCTGTATCCTTGCAGGTTTATTTCCCTCAAGTGCCAATCCAATTTCCTTTTGAGATCATTCATCATGTCCATTTCCACCACCCTCATAGGCAGCAAGTTCCAGCTCATTACACTCACTGTGTAAAAATGTTTTCCCTCAGAAGCCCCACAATCTCTTACCCAAATCCTTAAATCTGTGTCCATGAGTCCTTGAGCGATCAGCTGATGGGAATAGCCTTTCTTTTTCTACCTTATCTAAACCTGTCATAATCTTGTACACCCATATCAATCTCCCCTCAACCTCCTTTGCAGGAACCATTCTGGTAAATCTCCTCTGCACTTTTCTCAATGACCTTCACATCCTTCCTAAAGTGAGGTGACCAGAACTGGATGCAATTCTCAAATTGTGGCCTAACCAGAGCTTTATAACTTCCCTGTTTGTGTACTCAACGCTACTATTCATGTAGCTCAAGATCCAATTTATTTTAACCAGCTACTCTCTTAATATGTCCTGTCACCTTCAAAGATCTCTGCACATGAACCCGCAGGTCGCTCTGTCCCTGCTCACTCTTTAGAACTGTGCCTTTCATTATATATTGACTCTATCCATTCTGCTAAAATACACCACTCACTGTGAGGATTGTGATCCCTGAATTTAGAAGATTAAGAAGTGATTTGATCAAATTTTTTAGTATATTAATTGTAACTGTCAGGGTGGATAGAGAGAAACTATTTCCACTGGTTGGAGAATCTAGGATGAGTGAGTGGAGTCTAAACATAGAATCAGGTTCCAGCACCTTTTCAGGTAGAGAGTTCCCAATCCTTACAATCCTGATCCTGTTGGTGCAGAAACTGCTGAACTCGATATTGAGTCTGGAAGGTTGTGAAGTGCCGAATCGAAAGATGAGCTGCTGTTCCTCGAGCTCCCACTGAGCTTCATTAGAAATGTTCAGGAGGCCAATGACAGAGAGGTCAGAGTGGGAGTGGGGCAGAGAATTAAAATGACAAATGACCGAAAGTTCAGGGTCAAGTCCACAGACAAAATGGAGGTTGTTCCAAAAAGTGATCACCCTCATTGTCGAGCAGATCACTTCGTGAGCAGTGAAGACAATAACTAAATTGCAAGAAGTACAAGCAAATTTCTGTTTAGTTTCGTTTTGCAAAACCTTGAGAATAGCCCAAAGAAAGATACTTTCCTTTAAGAACAAAGGTTACAAAACAAAGCCTCTTCCCAGTGTGAACTCGCTGGAGTGTCTTGAATGTGATGGTTTTCCCATGCACCAGCTGCTCTTGCTCTTCTAGAAGATGGGGTGCTGGGTTTGGGACATGTCAAAATTCTCATGTATCAAGTCCATGTCCGTTGCCTCCTCCTCCACCTCTCTCTCTTTCTCCTCCCATAGAGGCCAGGCTCTTGTGTGTAGCTCCAGACCGGTTGGCAGGTTCCGTTCCCTGAAGGACATTAGTGAACCAGTTGGGTTTTTATGATAATCCAGCAGTTTTCATAGTCACTTTTCCCTGGTGCTGGCCTCACAAATTACCAGATTCATTCAGCTCAATTTCACAACCTGCCCTTGTGTTTTTGTGGGTTCGCTCTCACTCCCTTTTATCTGTTTTAAATCAATTTCACAGGGTATTAGAAGGGGAGGATTTGCAGTCGGGAAACTGAAACCAAACATCACATCAGAATCTGATGGAGTCTCTCAATTTATCAGGATGGGAATGTCATCGCCTTGGAACATGGAAGGAAAAAGCACCGTTCACGCTGGTGAGAAACCCGATAAATGTGGGACTGTGGGAAGGGGTTCAATTACTCGTCTCAGTTGGAAACACATTGGCGCAGTCACATTGGGGAGATGCCTTTTACCTGCTCTGAGTGTTGGAGGGGATTCAGTCAGTCATCCAACCTGCTGCAACACCAACGAGTTCACACTCTGGAGAGGCCCTTCAGGTGCTCTCACTGCAGGACTGGCTTCAGGCGATCGGATGACCTCATCACACACCAGCGAGAGGTTGTTCACCTGCTCCATGTGTGGGCAGGGATTCAATCATTTTTCTGTCCTGTGGACACACTGAGTTCACACTGACGAGGGAGTTTAAATGCTGTAGCTGTGAAAAGAGCTTTAAAAGCCCACTTTCACTGATGGAACACCAGCGCATTCACACCGGTTCCACGCCATTCAGCTGCTCTGAGTCTGGGAAGAGTTTCAGGGGATCTCCACTCTGCTGAAACACCAATGCACTCACATCGGGGAGAGGCTGTTCATCTGCTCCGAGTGTGGGAAGGGATTCACTCGGTTATCCAATCTATTGCGGCATTGGCACGTTCACTGAGTCGAGAGACCTTTTAAATGTCCAGACTGTGGGAAATGCTTTAAAAGGTCTGAGAAACTGATGTCCCATCAACGTGTTCACACTGACGAGAGACCGTTCACGTGTTCTCACTGCGGGACGGGGTTCAGGCGAGCAGGTGACTTCACTGCACACCAGCGAGTTCACACTGGGGAGAGGCCATTCACCTGCTTGGAGTGTGGGAAGGGATTCACTCGTTTATCTCATCTCACTACACATCACCTTGTTCACACAGATATGAGACCTTTTCAATGATCTGACTGTGAGAAGCACTTTAAAAGCAGAAATGATCTGATGAAACATCAGCAAATTCACACTGGGGAGAGGCCATTCACCTGCTCTGTGTGTGAGAAGAGATTCACTCATTCATCCAACCTGCTGAAACATCAGTGAATTCACAAGTGATTACAGGGGTTGGATTCTGCTGTTGTTGCTGCTGTTAATCACATCCTGGACTAAACCATGTCCATTCTGACAGTTGGGGTTGACTCTAATGTCAGTTGCCCAGTTTAGGCTTAGCATGTACCCACACTGTCTCTCAATCCTGTGTGAATAAACCATCATATCTGCAAACCTCGTTTTCAATGTAAATCACTCAGAAACTTTCTTGAACTAAAGATGAACAAAAAACAGATCACAGTGCAATCCTGCAGCTCTATATTGACTGACTGGAGAAAGTCTGTTCTGTAACTCGAGGATGAAGCTTGGTAAGCTCTGAATGTTTGTAATTACAAGTAGGCTCAAGCTATTTGAGAGACGGGCTGATCAAAGCTGTTAACTTGTCAGATATTGAAGGAATTATTCTGAAAATAAACTCACCAACTGATAACCTCAGACCCTGCTCCCTGCTGTAGTTAATACTCAGCATCCATTTGTGCCGATTTGCAGTGAATCACTGAATATCCTGTGGAACCTTTGTTCCTTGTTTTGTGAAATAGCTCTCCCCATTAGTGCTGAACTGCTGGATAACTCTGATTACATTTAGACACGTTTAGAAAGGATCTGTGTGTCCACATTTCATTGTGATTTGAAAACAATAAACAATGTTCATGCCTGACTTGTACTCTGGTATCCGGGTGATTTGTGAAGGAAGATTTAATTCACTCACTCAGCAGCTTGAGGGGAACCAGACTGAGGTTTAATGAACATAAGAAATAGGAGCAGGAAAGACCATTCAGCCCATTAAGCCTGCTCTGCTATTTGATAAGAACATGTCTGATCTTCTACCTTAGCTCCACACTCCCCACAAACCCTAAATTCCCCTTGTACCCAAACTTCTATCAACCTCTGTTTCAAATATAACTGAGAACCACAGCTCCCTGGGATAGAAAATTCCAAAACTCTATCGACCTCTGTCTTAAATATAAATGAGAACCACGGCTCCCTTGGGTAGAAAATTCCATAGGATCACAATTCTGAATGAAGAAATTCCTCCTCATCTCAGTCATGAATGGTTGACCCCTTACTCTGAGACTAATCCCTGTGTCTAGATTCTCCAGATGGGAAACTTTTTCTCAGCATCTACTTTGTCAGGCCCCTTAAGAATGTTTCAGTTAGGTCACCTCTCATTATTCTAAACTCCATTCAATACAGGCTCAATCTGCTCAATCTCTCCTCATGGGACAATCTCCTCATCCCAGGAAGCAGTCTGGTGAACATTTGTTTCACTCCCTCTAGGTCAAGTATGAATTTCTTTAGGTAAGGAGACTAAATCCGCACACAGTACTCCAGGTGAGGCCTCACCAATGCTCTGTGTAATAGTAGTAAGACTTCTTTACTCTTATACTCCAATCCCTTTGTAATAAAAGCTAACAGACTATTTACCATTTGCTTGCTGTACCTGCGTGTTAACTTTCTGTGATTCATATACAAGAACAGCCAGGTCCCTCTGAATGCAAATATTTCCCAGTCTCTCACCATTTGAAAAATATTTTTTTTTATTATTCCTACCAAAGTGGATAACTTCACACTTCACCATGTTGTATTCCATCTGCCATGTTCTTACCCAACCTATCTATATCCCTCTGCAGCCTCTTTGTGTCCTCCTCAGCACTTACTTTCCCACCCAACATTGTATCATCAGAAAACCTGGATACATTACACTCAGTCCCCTCATCTAAGTTATTGATATCGATTGTAAATAGCTGAGGCACAACTACTAATCCTTGTGGTACCTGCTAGTCACAGCCTGCCAACCTGAAAATGTCCCGTTTATTCCTACTCTCTGTTTTCTGACCATTAACCAATCCTCAGTCCATGCTAAGATACCCCCCAAACACCAGACCGAATTGTGTGTAATGACCTCTTGTGTGACCCCTTAACAAATGCTTTTTGAAAATCCAGATACACATCTACTGATACCCTCATTATCCTCCTTACTTATTACATTTTCAAAAAGCTCTGAACAGATTTGTCAAATATGAATCCATAAATCTTTTCATAAATCCACACCTACTCTGCCTAATCAGTTAATGATTTTCTAAATGCGCTGTTAACACATCCCTCATGATAGATTCCTACATTTTGCCAACTATTGATGTTAGGCTAACTGGTTTCTACTTCCCCATTTTCTCTCTTCCTCCTTTTCAGAAAAGTGAGATGATGTTTGCTACCAAGACTAGGAGAGACACTCTGGAAGGTATGGGCAGCTGGGACTTGTCCATGAGAGTAACCAAAGGTCTGGGAACTGAAATAATCCAGAGTGATGATGAGTTGTTAGTCGTGGCTCAGTGTTGCATTTTCATGTCTGAGTCAGGAGGTTGGTCCAAATCCACATCCAGAAAGATGAGCAAAAAATCCAGGCTGACATTCCACTGCTGCACTGTCAGAGACGGCACTGAGACAGAATGGATGGGTGTAAGAGATCCATTGACACTATTTCAAAGAGCTGGGGGTTTCTACCAAGAGTTTTGGTCAATATTTATCCCTCAATCAACATCACTGAAACAGACCATCTGGGTATTATCAATTTTTTGTCAATGGGATCTTGCTGTGCATAAATTAGCTGCTGTATTTCCTACATTACAACATTGACTGCACTTCAAAGGAATTTCATGGCTATAAAATGCTTTGGGACATCCCTGATGTCATTAAAGGCTCTGCAAAAATACAAATCTTTCTTTAACAGTGGAGAAAAGGCCCAGAAATGGAACAGTCAAGAACAGGATTTCAATTTGTCTCCTCTTAACCTGGAGAAAACAAATACTCCACAAACTGTATTGGACACCAAGTTGATTTATTTGACATTTAACCAGAATATTAAACTCCAGCCCTGTTGCAGGGATTATTAACATCAGGAAGAATAAACTCCCAAGGGCTGGATTTTCAAAGAGGTTTGGAACCCTGACACTGGATTAATTCCAAGTTCAGACACTGCATCTGAACTGCATTGCTCTTGCGACACTATTTTTAAATATAAATGAGCTGTTTTGGCAGGAGGTGAGCTCAGCATCCAATCTGAGGCACCAAGTGCCTCCAGGGGGAGGGAGCTTCTTGTCTGACGCCAGCTGCAAATGCAGACAGCAGCCATTTTGGGGTTTGCTGCTGGTTTGCAGAGGGGAGCTGGCAGTTCATGAAATGACCAGGACAATAAAGACAACACAAGTGCACACTGACGTCAAGTTGAGGTACAGCGCTCAAACCAGAACAAGTCTACCCCATAAATTTTACACACAAAAAAAGAAAGAAAATTAACTTCCTTTTGACGGATAGTATCTTTTGAAATGACCATTTGAAGTGTTCATTCCTGCCAGATGGTTAAGTCCTGTAGAACCTGATGATTTCATTCACAATTGGGGATTTATTGCAAACAACCTGTATCCCATAAATCAATTTAAATCCAAATAAAATATTGAAAATCCCATTCTGTTCCAGACAGGCTCCTTAACAAGTTCTTTAATGAGATTAAATTGGTTCATTGGTGGTTAATCAGACGGTTAATTGCTGGTGAGTTAATTGATGCTTTGAAAATCACAAACTGTCTCAGAGGCAGCGGATCCAGTGCCTCTGACCAGGAAAGTAATTTTCAAGTCGCACAAGTCCCAGTTCTCACCTTCGTCAGGAAGTGAAAATCCAACCCCAGCTCTCAAAATGAACATAGTTCAAAACTGGATGTGATTCACAGCAGCAATAACAGCAGAATCCAACCCCTGTTGTCATATGTGAAACTTCTGGTGTCTCTTCAGGTTAGATGAAAAAGTGAATCTCTTCCCACAGACAGGGCAGTTGAAAGGCCTCTTCCCAGTGTGAACTCGTTGGTGTCTGTGCAGGTTATGCGACCGAGTGAATCTCTTCCCACACACACAGCAGGTGAACGGCCTCTCCCCAGTGTGAACTCGCTGGTGTTTGAGCAAATTTATTGGTCCTTTGAAACTCTTCTCACAGTCGGAGCATTTAAACAATCTCTGATCACTGTGAACAAGTTGATGTGTCAGCAGAGCAGATGACTGAGTGAAGCCTTTCCCACACACAGAGCAGGTGAACGGCCTCTCCCCAGTGTGAACCCGCTGGTGGGTCCCCAGGTTAGATGAGCTCATGAATCCCTTCCCGCACACGGAACAGCTGAATGGCCTCACTCCACTGTGAACACGCTGGTGTGTCAGAAGATTTGATAACTGCGTGAAACCCTTCCCACAATCGATGCAGGTGAATGGCCTCTCCCCAGTGTGAATACGCCAATGAATTTCCAGCTGGGATGGGGAAATGAATCCAGCTCCACAGTCCCCACATTTCCATGGTTTCTCCTTGGTGTGGGTGTCCTTGTGTCTCTCCAGGTTGGATCCTTGTCCAAACACACAGACACGTGTACGGTTTCTCCCCACCGTAAATGCTGTAATTTTTTTCAGGTTACGTAACTAGCTAAAGCTCTTTGCACAGTCAGTGCACTGGAACACTCTCACCGGTGTGTGTGTGTCTCGGTGCTTTTCCAGTCATATGGATGAGTGATTTTTTTTTTCTACAGTCAGAATAGGCAAATATTTCTCCTTCCACATTGAAAGGCCGGTGATATTCAACTCCTGATGAATCAAGTGACTCTGTTAGATCTTGATGTGATGTGTTGTTTGAGTTACCAGTCTATAAATTCTCCCTTCTGATGCCCCTGTAAGCACAGGTTTCAAAAGTCCTCATTGTAAGCACAGCATAGAAATTCAGAACAGTTAATTTTAGTTTCTATGGAACATTTTTTCCTCTCTTGTTCCCCCAAAGCTGTAAATCCCCATCCCACACACTCTCCCTCCTCCCTGGGCTGAAATTCAAATAAAGTGTTGGATAATTCTTTGTATCCTTTTAATAAATTTTACAACTGGAGATCATGTTTTACAAGGGGCCATTTGTTAAGTTTCCCAAACACAGATCAGATTCCTCATTGATTTAAGCCCAAAGTGTAACCTCTTATTTATTGTCCCCCCTCCCCCATCCTCTGATGTGAACCATCCTCCACTCGCTGACCCAGGATGGCGGCCGTTAACCTGGGCCTGTTCCCGGGAGGGAGAAGCCCCGCAGCTGCAAACCAGGAGCTGACAATTATTCCTCAGGGTTTGCGGACCCACAAAGTGTTTCCAAATCCTCCCCATCCAGCCGCCGGCTCCATCGCTCCCTCCACCCGGGCCTGTCACCGCGGGGTAAACACATGGCCTGGGGCCTATCCCAGAAGTTTATCCAGTTCCCAGTCCAGCCGCGGTTTCCATTCCTACCCTGTGCTCACAATCTCCTCCCGCCTCCCGAACCGTCCGCTCCTCCTCACTCAGTCACCATGACTGACACTGAGCATGCTCAGAGCGCACACCCACACTGCACCCGCGCACTGGGAGGGGGGCTTAACCATCCGCTGCCATCTTGGCAGAGGAAGGCGAGTCTTGTTGAGGGAGCAGGCACATGGGCGGCCATCTTGGTGAGGGAAGGGGTGAGTGAGGACGGGGCTTCCTCCCCGGTGACAGGCCCGGGTTACCAGGGCAACTGGCCGCCGCCATCTTGTGCTGAGTGTTTTCCATCCGGGTCTTTGTGAAGGACAATGAGCTGGAGTCAGTTTGAAAACTATTCAGAGGAAGGTCTGAAATCAGATTTACATCCAGATACCTGTAAGGACAATAAAGTTTACATCAATTATGTGTTTAAAATGAAATCAGAATGCTGGAAATACTCAGTTCTGAAGAAGAATCATATTGGATTGGAAATGTTAAATCTGTTTCTCTCTCTTCACAGAAGCTGCCAAACCTGCTGAGGATTTCCAGAACTTTGTTTTTATTTCAGATTTCCAGCATTCACAGTATTTTACTTTTATTTCAGTGCTGGTACTTCTATAAAGAAATATAAGCCAAAAAGCTGTGTTGAGGTAGATGGAATGGAATTGTCTTGTGTGAAATATAAACACCAGCACAGATCAGTTGAACAGAAAGGTCTGTTTCTGGACTCGATCTTCTCTGTAATTCAGCGTCATCTCCTACCTGTTCCTGATCAGCATGTTCCACACCCACCACTCGTACAGTACATGCTCAGAGTACAACCCAGTGCTGAGTAATCGCACTGGGCTCCTGCAGCCATTGATGGGTCACATTCTGCCATATGGGAAATTATGGATTGTAACAATGTTATTGAAAGACCAATTGGTGAACAGAAATTTTTATCACCACATTGAGATTGGATCTGTTTCTGTGATGTTGTCCTATGGGACAGAGACGAATTAATGCTCAACTCTCTACAGCTGTGGCCCAGGAGGTGGTTTAATACATGGGCCCAAAACTCCCACACACTGCCATTAACACTGTTACCCTCATCACCGACTCTATCCCCCTCCCTTACCAAAGTCTGAGACTGAAGCTGACCGATTGCAACCTTAGTTTCCTATTTGACCCTCAGCTGAGGGCTGAGCTGCCGAGGGCTGAGCTCCATTCCATTACTAAAATCAGCTCCTCCCACCTCTAATATCAGTTTCTTCATCCCTCCTCAGCTCATTTCCTGTTGAAATCTTCAATCATGTCTTTGATGACTCCAGATTCGACTATTCCAATGCTCTCCTGACTGGTGTCCCATCTTCCACCCTCCATAAACTTATGCTCATTTAAAACACTTCTGAGTGGTCAGCAGTTTAGCAGAATAGGGTCAATAGAGCAGAAGGTGGGTCTCATGGACAAGATGAGTTCTTGAGAGGATGGGGGGAGATCAGAGAGAAACTAAAGAAAGATGTGAGTTCAGGGCTAGAGTTGGTCAGATCTTTAGAGGAAGTTTGGCCAGATGGTCTAGTGGAAAGGAAGGGAGGAGCAGAGAGAGTTGATTGGATTGTCTCAATCTCAGCGACAAAGAAGCTTCATGAGCTCCTCATACATGTTGTTTGGGGTGAGGAAGGAGGAGATGGGGAGAGAGAGAGACCTTCAAAAGGAATTAACTTGTGGTAGAAATATTAAATTGTCACATTGTCTGTTTTACATAAAGCTTACTGATTTGACTTTTATCCAGGACATTAACACATATAACCGGGTCAAACTTTTAGCTTTATTAACATTGGCAGAAACAGTTCCCAATGCTATTTTTATTTTGAGACAAGTGATGAAGAAATATTGGGGAGGTCAATGAATCATGAAGATTGTATTTATTGATCTCGAGAAGGCTTATGACCAGGTGCCCAGGGAGGGAAACTGGAGAAGTGTTAGAATTCGTGGAGTCCCTGGGAAGTATGTACGACTATTACAGGACATGTCCAAGGAGTTCCAGACAAGAGTAAGAAGCTGTGTGGGAGAAACCGAGAGCTTCAAAATCAAAGTTAGATTGTACCAAGGACCAACACTGAACCCTTTCCTCTTCCTGATGGTCACAGATGTTCGAACTGAGCAAATGTGACAGGAACTGCCATGGTCAATGATATTTGCAGATGACAGTGAGTTGTGTGGTGGGTTTGATGAGAACATGACTGAGTTTCTGAAGAAAATCACTGGAAGACACGGGTATGAAGATTAGGTTTTTAAAAATTTATTCTTTCATGGGATGTGGGAGTCACTGACAAGACCAGTAATTGATGTCTATTCCTAATTGCCATTGATGGTTTCCTCGTCCATTGCAGGGGGCAGTTAAGAGTCAACCACATTGCTGTGGGACTGGAGTCACATGTAGGCCAGACTGGGTAAGGATGGTAGATTTACCTTCCCTAAAGGATATTAGTGAACCAAAGACCCAATTTATGGACTGTCAGTTTGAGTCTAGGGAAGAGAATCAGAGTGAAGGTATAAAGGTTATGGGCGAAGACTTGGAGAATGTGAGTAGCTTCAAGTACCTGAGGTCAGTGATGGCAGAGGGTGGAAGTATAGAAATTAAGAAATGGATTAGCTCAGGTTGGAGTAATTGGAAGAAGTGCGGCTCAGTGTGCTGTGATAGAAAAGTGTCGCTGAAGTTGAAAGGGAAGAATCTACAGGACCAGCCTTGTTAAGTAGAGCAGAAACGTGGACAACATCAAGAAAAGAGGAACAGCAACTGAATACTCATGAGATACAGATGCTGAAGTGGACGTGTGGAGTGACAAAGGATAAGATCAGGAATCAGTGTGGCCGTTATCATCGTGACGGCAGCGGTGGCAGACAATGAGGACAACATTTCTTTCTTCTTTCATGGGATGTGGACGCCACTGGCTAGACCAGCATTTACTGCCCATCCCTAATTGCCCTTGAGAAGGCAATGGTGAGCTTCCTTCTTGAACCACAGCAGCCCATGTAGTGTGGGTATACCGACATTGCTGTTAGGGAGGAAGTTCAGCATTTTGACAGCGACAATGAAGGAATGGTGATATATTTCCAAGTCAGGATGGTGAGTAGCTTGGAGGGGAAATTTCAGGTGATGGTTTCCCATGTGCCTGCTGCTCTTGTCCTTCTAAGTGGTAGATGTTACAGGTTTGGAAGGAGCTGTCAAAGGCCTAGGTGAGTTGCTGTAGTGTATGTTGTAGATGATGTCACTGTGGATCGGTTGTAGAGGGATGAATGTTTAAGGTAGTGGTCAGGGCACCAATCAAGCTTGCTGCTGTGCGCTGGATGTTGTTGAGCTTCTTGCGTGTTATGAAGCTGCACCCATCCAAGCAAGTAGCGAGTATTTCATCACACTCCTGATTTGTGCCTTGTAGATGATGGGGAGGCTTTGGGGAGTGTTATGACGTGGTAGGTGATGTGTGCCAGGCAGACCAAATCCACAAGGGAAACTTATCCACACTATCACAAGGGTTTTGCAATTTGTATTTATTTCAGGATTTGTGCACTGATCAGAAGTAATGTGTGCACTAACATCATTTAGAGACTTTACAAACTAAATTGAAACATTTATTAATGAGAAAAAAAGATTTAAAGCACATACATAAGATTACAGTTACTTAATACAATAACAAATCCCAAAATTACTAATTAACCTGATTCCCAACTACACACCTCCTTTAAGGCAACAGCCCAAAACAGATTTTAAGTTAAAATAGCAAGTCAGCAAGTTTACCACAGCACCCACTCGACAGTGGAATTCGAAAGGCTTTTCTTCAACTTTAGTTACCGGACACAGCAGACTTCTGCAAAAATGGCTGGGGGCTTCTCTAAGGCTGTTTCACACAATCCTCTTAGATCTTACATGGCTCCGCAACAAAGCCTTTCATTCCTCTATATATATGTTTCTTTCTCTTTAATCTGAAAATTTCATTGTTCTGTACGTCTTCGGAAATTTATCTTCCTCATAATATAAAAATCTTTCATATTGTCAATACCTTTGGGAAAAATAAACACACTGCTTGGCCTTGCTTATCTTCCTAATTGTAAACATCCTATCATCCCTTTGAAACCCAACAACTCCTTCGCTTATCTAAAAATTCAAATTTCCTTTGCAACTTATATGCAAAGCCTTGTCCATGCTTACTCATTAGCATTTATAATACTGTTTGTACACCTAAATTCTTTTGATAATTTCAACCTTGCAGTTGATGTGACTCTCATTAAATATCGCAGACAGAAAAATGTGCATTCACATCCACAAACCTACTTTACAATAAATATGAAAATTATTATAGTTTCATGACAGGAGACAGGAGGTGAGAAACACGCCACAGAAATCCTTGTCTCAACCTGTTCTTGTTGCCACACTATAGTGGGGGTTTCAGTGATGGTAATGCCATTGAATATCAAGGGGAGATAGTCATTGCCTGGCACTAGTGTGAAGTGAAAGTAACTTACCACTTGTCAGTCCAAGACTGAATGTTGTCCAGGTATTGATGCATATGGACACGGACTGCTTTAATATCCAAGGAGCCATGAGTAATAGCTGAACGTTGTGCAATGATCATTGAACATCCCCATTTCTGACTTTAGGATGGAGGGAAGGTCATTAATGAAGCAGCTGAAGATGGTTAGGCCGAGGACATTACCCTGAGGAATTCCTGCAGTGATGTCCTGGGACTGAGATGATTGACCTCCAACAACCACAACCATGTTCCTTTGAAGAAGAAGAAAAACGATCCCAATGAACATGGTTCAGTCCTGGATGTGGTTAACAGCAAAATAAAATCACAGTACTTACTCATGAGCTCACAGGCATGTCAGCAGGTTGGATGACTGGGTGAATTCCTTCCCAAACTCAGATCAGGTGAAAGGCCTCTTTCCAGTGTGAACTCGCTGGTGTGTCAGCGAGTTGGATGACATAGTGAATGGCTTCTCCCAGTGTGAATTTGCTGGTTTGTCAGCAGGTGAGATGACTCAGGAAATCCCTTCCCACAGTCAGAGCAGGTGAATGGCCTCTTCCCAGTGTGAACTCGCTGGTGTCTCTGCAGGTGGGATGACTGAGTGAAACGCCTCCCACACTCGGAGCAGGTGAATGGTTTCTCCCCAGTGTGAATTCGCTGGTGCGTCAGCAGGTGAGATGACTCAGGAAATCCCTTCCCACAGTCAGAGCAGGTGAATGGCCTCTCCCCTGTGTGAACCTTCCGGTGTGTCAGCAGGGTGGATGACCGAGTGAATCCCTTCCCACACTCAGAGCAGGTGAATGGTCTTTCCCCAGTGTGAACTCGCTGGTGTATCAGCAGGTAGGATGACTGAGTGAATCCCTTTCCACAGTCCCCACATGTCCATAGCTTCTTCCAATTGTGACTGTGCTTGTGTCTCGACAGGCCAGATGATTGCCTGAAGCCTTGCCCACACACAGAACACGTGTATGGTTTCTCTCCACTGTGAACGGTGCTTTTTCCTTCCATGTTCAAATTCTGATGATACTCAGGTTTCAATAAATTGAGCAACTCTTTCAGATCCTGATGTGAGATTTGGTTTGAGTTTCCTGACTGCAAATCCTCCACTTCTATATCCTGTGAAATTGATTTAAAACAGATAAAAAGGGGTGAGAGAACCCACAAAAACACAAAGGCAGGTTGTAAAATTGAGCTGAATGAATCTGGTAATGTGTGGAACTGGCATGAGGAAAAAGTGACCATGAAAACTACCGGATTATCACAAACATCCAACTGGTTCACTAGTGTCCTTTAGGGAAGGGAACCTACCACCCAGTCTTGAGTCTGGCTGTACACAAGAGTCTGAACACTTGGTGAGGAGAGAGAGACGTGGGAGAGGGGGTGAAGGAGTGGGATTTTAAATGTTTACAGCTTGACCAAAACTGTGACAGAATCTCCTAAATCCTCAACTTCAACCATTTAGAAGGACGAGGTGGTAGGTGCTTGTGAATACCATCACCTCCAAGTCACACACCATCCTGACTCGTCTGACATCCAGTACTGGATGAACAGAAGTGTATTTCATATAAATACGGATAAAACTTTTTAAATTCATGCATGGGATGTGGCCATCTTTGGCTAGGCTAACATTTATTGCCCATCCCCAATTGCCCTGGAGAAGTTGGTGGTGAGCTATCTTCTTGAACCACTGCAGTCCATGTGGTGCAGGTACACCCACAATGCTATTAGGGAGGGAGTTCTAGGATTTCGACCCAGCAATATTGAAAGAACAGCAATATTTTTCTAAGTCAGGATGGTAAGTGGCTTGGAGGGGAACTTCCAGGTAGTGGTGTTCCCATGTGTCTGCTGCCCTTGTCCTTCTAGATTTGAAAGATGCTGCCGAAAAACCCTTGGTGGGTTCCAGCAGTGCATCTTGTCGATGGTGCACCGTGCGTCGGTGGTGGAATGTTTGTGGACGGGGTGCCAATCAAGTGACTGCTTTGTCCTGGATGGTGTCGAGCTTCTTGAATGTTGTTGGAGCTACACTCATCCAGACAATGGGAAAGTATTCCATCAAGCACCTGACTTGTGCCTGGACAGGCTTTGGGGAGATAGGAGGGAGTTACTTGCTGCAGCATTCTTAGCCTCTGACCTGCTCTTGTAGCCACAGTATTTATATGGCTAGTCCAGTTCAGTTTCTGGTCACTGGTGACCCCTAGAATGTTGATAGTGAGGGATTCAGCGATGGTAATGCCATTGAATGTAAAAGGGAGATGCCTGTCACTTGTGTGGCGTGAACGTTACTTACCACTCATCAGCCCAAGCCTGGATATTGTTCAGGTCTTACTGCATTTGTTCATGGACTGCTTTGGTATCTGAGGAATCGTGAATGCTGCTGACATTGTGCAATTATCAGTTAACATCCCCACTTCTGATTTTATGATGGAAGGAAGGTCAGTGATGAAGCAGCTAAAGATGTTTGAGCCCAAGACACTACCCTGAAGAACTCCTGCAGTGGTGTCCTGGAGCTCAGATGATGGACCTCCAACAACCACAACCATCTTCCTTTGTGCTAGGTATAACTCCAACTAGTGGAGAATTTTCCCCCGATTCCTTTGACTCCAGTTTTGCTAGGGCTCCTTGATGCCACAGTCAGTCAAATGCTGCCTTGATGTTAAGGGCAGTCACTCTCACCTGACCTTGAGTTCAGCTCTTTTGTTCACGTATGAACAAAGGCTGTAATGGGGTCAGGAACTGAGTGGCCCTGGCAAAACCCAAACTGTGTGTCATTGAGCACGTTATTGCTAAGCAAGTGCTGCTTGATAGCACTGTTGATGACCCCTTCCATCACTTTCCTGATTATCAAGATTAGACTGAAGAATCTGCAATTGGCTGGGTTGGACTTTTCCTTTTTGTGTGCAGGACAAACCTGGGCAATTTTCCACATAGCCAGATAGATGCCAGTATTGTAGCTGTACTGGAACAGCTTGGCTAGGGGAATGGCAAGTTCTGGAGCACAAGTCTTCAGTGCTATTGCCAGAATGTTGTCAGGGCCCATAGCCTTTGCAGTATCCACTGCCTTCAGCCATTTCTTGATATCACCTGGAGTGAATTGAATTGGTTGAAGACTGGCATCTGTGATGCTGGAGACCTCAGGAAGAGGCTGAGCTGGATCACCCACTCAGCACTTCTGGCTGAAAATTGTTGCAAATTCTTCAGCCTTATCTTTAGCACTGATGTGCCAGGTTCCCCCATCATTGAGGGTGGGGATATTTGTGGAGCCTCCTCCTCCAGTGACTTGTTTAATTGCCCACCACCATTCACGACTGGATATGGCAGGACTGCAGAGCTTAGATTTGTCAGGAAGATATTATTATTATAATGTTATTGTAAAATAGAGTAACAGTGGGATGTGTCTATGTGTCTATATGTGTCTCTGTGCGTGTGAGACTTAATTGAATTAGAGGCAGCTAGTCTGGATACTTTCATGTAAGAAAAGTTAGGTTTGAAAGATTAATTTGGTAAACATAGTGAAGTTTAGAAACATAGGTGTCAAGGGAATATTTGCATTTTTGAATAAACCAGACTAGATTGTTTTCAAAAGACGGAGTGAAATGTGACACCTAGCCAGGTGAAGTTTAGAAAGTGTGTGTTTATTTTTCTCAAAGACTACTAGTAAAACTTAGTGGTATGACAGATTTTATCAGAAACATAAAGCCCAATGACATAGTGAAGCAATGGGAATTTGCATTCAAAGGAGAAGAAATGTATAAAGGAACAAAGATTGTGTGTAAGGGAAAGCAGTCTAAGGTTCAACGAGTGTGAAAAACCTTTAGCACCTATGCCTCAAACTGCTGCCTTCAGGGGCTGAAGTTAAGAGAACTCATTTGGATTCTTCTTAATTTTTAAAAAAAATTCATTCTTGGGATGCAGGCTTCACTGGCTGGGCCAGCATTTATTGCCCATCCCTAGTTTCCCTTGAGAAGGTGGTGGTGAGCTGCCTTCTTGAACTGCTGCAATTCATGTGGTGTAGGTACACCCACAGTGCTGTTAGGAAGGGAGTTCCAGGATTTTGACCCAGCGACAGTGAAGGAACAGTGCTATATTTCCAGATCAGGTTGGTGAGTGACTTGGAGGGGAACTTCTAGGTGGTGGTGTTCCCATCTATCTGCTGCCCTTGTCCTTCTAGATGGTAGAAGTCATTGGTTTGGAAGGTGCTGTTGAAGTAGCCTTGGTGAATTCCTGCAGTGCATCTATTAGATGGTACAAACTGCTGTTACTGTGCGTCAGTGGCGGAGGGAGTGAATGTTTGTGGATGTGGTGCCAATCAAGCAGGCTGCTTTATCCTGGATGGTGTCCAGCTTCTTCAGTGTTGTAGGAGCTGCACTCATCCAGGCAAGTGGAGAGTATTCCATCACACTCCTTACTTGTGCCTTGTAGATGATGGACAGGCTTTGGGGAGTCAGGAGGTGAGTTACTTGTCGCACAATCTGCTCTTGCAGCCACAGTATTTATATGGCTAGTCCAGTTCAGTTTCTGGTCAATGCTAACCCCCAGGATAGTAGGGAATTCAGTGATTGTAATGCCATTGAATGTCAAGGGGCAATGGTTAGATTCTCTCTTATTTGAGATGGTCATTGCCTGACACTTGTGTGGCACGAATGTTACTTGCCACTTGTCAGCCCAAGCCTGGATGCTGTTCAGGGTATGGTTTATTTTGCCTGGGACTTAGGAAAGTATGTGTCTTACTGTGTTTTAATGAAAGTGCAACTGGGAGTCAGATTGAGTAGGGGATTCAGAAGTTATCAAAGTAATAATTTGTAGATCTATGTATGTATTTAAAGTCAGATCTTTTATTAATAAATGTTTAATCTAGTTTTGTAAAAACCAGTAAGTTGGTGGTCTTATTACTACTGAATTCAAGGCACGCATCTCAGAACGTAAACAAATTGCAAAATAAGTTGTGGCAGTTGCTTCAAGTTCCCCTTTTGGATTTGAACAACTCAGCATTTACCATCAGCCTCCTCTGGACCCTCTCCAAGGCCAGCACATCCTTCCTGAGATACGGGGCCCAAAATTGCTCACAATATTCTAAATGTGGTCTGACCAGAGCCTTATGCCTCAGTAGCACATCCCTGCTTTTATATTCTAGTCCTCTCGAAATAAATGCCAACATTGCATTTGCCTTCCTAACTACCAGCTTAACCTGCAAGTTAACCTTAAGAGAATCCTGGACTAGGACTCCCAAGTCCCTTTGCTCTCCAGATCTCTGAATTCTCTCCCCATTTAGAAAATAGTAATAGAGTGGGTGATATACCAGGGCATGAGGTTACAGATTGTGGATGAGTACAATTCTGCTGTTGCTGATGGCCCACAGCGTCTCATGGTTGCTCAGTTTTGAGTTGTTCGATCTGTTCAAAACCTATCCCATTTAGCAAGCTGGTAGTTCCATACAACACGATGGAGGGTATCCTCAATGTGAATACGGGACCTTTTCTCTAAAAGGACTATATTCTGCGAATATGAGTGTGTCAGACTGTTGCTTAACTTGTCTGTGAGACAGCTCTCCCAATTTTGGCACCAGATGTTAGTAAGGATAATGTTCCAGGGTCGACAGGGCTGAGTTTGCCATTGTCCCTTCCGACCTAGGTTGATGCCAGGTGGTCTGTCTGGTTTCATTCCTAATCCAATTGCTGGTAATGGTTTGACAGAGTCAACCACATTGCTGTGGTTCTGGAGTCACATGTAGGCCAGACCAGGTAAGGACAGCAGATTTCCTTCCGTAAAGGGCATTAGTGAAGCAGATTGGTTTTTATGACAATGATAAATGGTTTCATGGTCATCATTAGACTTTTAATTCCACCATCTGCCTGGTGGGATTAGAATCCGGTTCCCAGAGCATTACCCTGGGTCTCTGGATTACTAGTGCAGTGACAATGCCACTATGCCACCACCTTGCCTATAACTGAAACCACTGTCTTCAGTCCCTTCTCCATTCAATAGCTACTGACCCCATCCCTCCCCCTAGCAACTGTCTGAGAATGAACCAGACTGTTCACAACATCGGTGTTATATTTCACCCCAAACTGACCTTCCAACCACATATCTGCATCATGTGAACATGCAAAATAGCAGAAGTAGACGACTCGGCTCCTCGAGCCTGCTTCGCCATTCAATATAATTATGACTTTGATTAGAGGACATTTGATTCTTGTTAGGCAAGGGAATCAATCTACCTCAAAAATATTTAATGACCCTGCCATCACCGACTTCTGAGGCAGAGTTCCAGAGTCGCAGAACCCTCAGAGAAAAAAATTCTCCTCATCTCTGTCCTGAAAGGGCGACCCCTAATTTTCAAACAATGCCCCTAATTCTGGACTCACCCAAAAGAGGAAACATCCTTTGCTGGTCCATCTTGTCTAAACGATTCAGGATCTTATATACTTCAATCAAACCACCCCTCGCTCTTCTAAACTCCAGTAGAAACAGGCCAGCCTGACCAACCTTTCCTCATAAGACAACCTGCTCAGTGCAGGTATCAATCGAGTAAACCTCCTCTGAACCGCCTCAAACACATTTATATTCCTCCTTAAATAAGGAGACCAAAAACTGCTCAGTTTTTGAGATGTGGTCTCGCCAATGCCCTCTATAACTGGTGTATAACATACTGACTTTTATTTTCAATTCATCTCGTAATAAAGAAAAGCTTCCATTAGCCTTCTAAATTACTTACTGTACCTGCATATTAATTTTTTGTGACTTATGCACTAGAACACCTAGATCCCTCTGCACCTCAGAATTCTGTGTTATTCTCCATTTAAGTAACACTCTGCCTTTTTATTCTTCCTGCCAAAGTGAACAACTTCACATTTTCCCACATTATACTCCATTTGCCAGATCTTTGCCCACTCGCTCAACCTATCTATATGCGTCTGCAATCTTCTCATGTCATCTTCACAACTTACTTTCCTACCTATCTTGGTGTCATCAGCAAATTTAGCTCCCATGACTTCGCTCCCCTCATCTAAGTAATTGATATAAATTGTTAAATGTTCAGGATCCAGCAGAGACCCCTGCTGGACTCCACTCATCACATCCTGACAATCAGAAAAACACCCATTTATGTATACTCTGTTTTCTGCCAGCCAGCCAACCTTCTATCCATGCTAATATGTTACCCACTACAACATGAGCTTTTATTTTCTGCAATAACTTTTGGTGTGTCACCTTATCAAATGCCTTTTGGAAATCCAGGTATAGTATTTCTACAGGTTCCTCTTTATTATCACCAAGACCGCCTGTTTCCACCTCATTGAAATCGTCCAACTCCATCCTCGTCTCAGTTCATCTGCTGCTGAAACCCTCATCCATTCCTTTGTTACCTCAAGATTTAACTAACCTAACACAATCCCGGGTGGCCTTCCACATTAAACCTCTCTGTAATCTTGAGGTCATCCAAAACTCTGTTGCCTACTCATACTAAGTCTTGTTCACCCATCATGTCTGTGCTTGCTGATTTTTAAAGGCTTCAGTTTAAGAAACACCTAAATTTTTAATTTCTCGTCCTTGCTTTCAAATCCCTCCCCGTCTCTGTGATCTCCTCCGGTCTCGTATCCTCTAAGATAACTCTTAAAAGCTATCCCTGTGACCAAATCTTTACCCAAACATTTCCATATGTGTCCATATCTCCAACATTGTCAAATGTTGCTTTATAAGACTCCAGTGAAACGCCTTGGAATGTTCTATTACATGAAAGACACTATATAAATACACATCATTGTTGTTGATTTGGACATATGGCATTGTTCCTTCATCATCACTGAGTGAAAATCCTGTAACTGCTTATCTCGCAGCATTGTGGAAGCACCTTCACCACACGGGCTGCAACAGTTCAAGGTCAAACATCATCTTCCCCACAGGTAACAGTGTTGAACAATTCTATGACTCAATGATTCTTTACAGACATTGCCTGCTCATCAGCATATTCCCTCCCTTTTTAAGCACTCCATGCTCAGTCATCATTTTTCCTTCATTTGCAGCCATTTCCTGACAATAACCGTTTTTAGAGACGCTCCCTAACTTTTATCATATTTCCTCCATTTATAGACGCTTCCTGAACGAGCTGCCAGGGAGCATGCGCTCGGGCCTCGCCGGCCTCTCCCCAGAGTCGGACCCGAGGGAAACGGAAGAAATCGGGGACTCGGGGATAATATTCACTGTTTTCTAGTCGCGTCTTAAGTAGAAAATGTTGCCGGTTTTATTTAGGGCTCTGGATCCACATTCGGTGTTTGTAAAACCTCAATTTTAAACCCGCTGCCTCGAGCTCTCTTACCGTCTGCCGCGAAGGCCCGCGCATACTCAGATCACAATGCTCGGGGTGTGATTGACGGCAGCTCCGGACCATTAGGAGGAGGGGGACCAAGAGCGAACGGCTGCTCCTCCAACCAATCGGAGTGAATGAGGGGTGGGGCTGAACCTGGATGTCCTTTAACAAAAACAAACAGAAATACCTGGCAAAACTCAGCAGGTCTGGCAGCATCGACGGAGAAGAGCACAGTTGACGTTTCGAGTCCTCATAACCCTTCTGGGTGGAAGAATTCACAAGCTGTTTAACGCACCTTCCATGTCTGGAACTGTTTAGAACTAATTGAAAGTCTGCATCTTGAAAGCTGATCTGTCTCAAACTCCAGGAGAAAACTGGACCTTTGTTTGTGGCTTTAAACACCTGTGGGTGTGGGGCAAACATTTCAACATTTGTTAGTGAAATTGATTCATTCAGGACAAACAGCAGGGATTTTTTCAGGAAATTACACAGTGTAGTGATTGTTTCTCTTTGAATTCACCCCTTGGAGAACAGTGTGAATTAGTGGAAGAATTCACAAGCTGTTTAACGCACCTTCCATGTCTGGAACTGTTTAGTTCCAGCGGATCTGCAGTTCCGGCTTCAACCTGGAGAGTTTCATGAGTTCCCACAACACAAGCAATGGGAGTGGGCAACTGGACCCGCCGGACACACCTATCCTGTCTGATATCAACCCAGAATGAGCTGGAGAGCCGTCTCCACTCCCCAAGGCTGTCTACGGTGGGGTTTCTGACACAGAGGCAGGAACGTCAATCGTTATTTTTTTAGTAATAACTCTAAATGGTACAAGTTTCATTGAGCTGACATGATCTCTTCCTTTCTATATCCACTTCACTGTTTAAATAAAGTTTTGATTTTACTCCCACAGCTTAATGGCAGCAGTGACATCATCTAACCACCTCCTTCTTTGTGAGAATGCAGAAATACAGTCACTAGAGAAACACATCCTTCTCTATCCTCTACCAAGTCTCTCCTCATCCTCTGAGAATCAAACTATTTCTAGCTCTGTCCAGTATTTTCATTATCCCTCAATGAAAGGTCTCTGTATTATTGCTTAGTTATTGTGAATCTAATCAAGCTGCTCCAATGTTCATTCTAATTCAGTTTGCGTTATGTTTAACCTTGGACTATCACAGCTGCTACTGCTTCTGCCTTATCTTCATGTTCAGTCTGGTTTCACTGGAGTGAGCTTCATGTGGCCAGAATTCAGTTAAACGACCTGTTCAGCTGCATGTATTCTCTCAGTGCCCTGGTCCCTGTGTTAGTCATTTGGTCATTGTTTAATGCTTCATCAGCAGTCTCTCGATTCAAGGATGACACCTATTCAGCCTGGTGAGTTTCTGCCATGGGTTTTCTTGAGACTGAACAGATTGATTCTTGACCTGCAGATCTTTGGACTCATGGGGCAGGACATCATGAAGTATTGGGGTGTGGAGCGCAGCATTTGCTTCCACTTCTTTCCTTCTCTGCTTCATCATGAAGATGTTGTGACTCAAAGTGTGATGCAGCTTGATGGAAAAGTTGTCCATTCTGAACAATTGGGAGAAAGCTCCTCCAGGTCATTAAGGTCAATGCTGCTGCACTACAAGGTGAGCAGGCTGCAGAAAATTAGTTTGTATTTCATTAAATATTGAAGTTTCAGGGGTGATATGATGCTGGTTTTTAAAATGATCAATGTGCTTGTGAGGATAGATACAGGGAAACTATTTGTTGGGGAATCCAGAACAAGAAGGCAGAATCAAAACAATAGAACCTGGAGTGAAATCAGGAACAACGTATTCAGACAAAGGTGGTGGAAATCAGGACCAAACTCCCCAGAACTTGTGGATGCTGGGGGTCAATTGAATTTCTCAAGGCATGAAATGATCGAATTTCGTTCAGTAAATATATCAAAGTAATTTGATCCAAGATGGGAAAAGGGAAGTGTGGTGCAGATCAGCCTTGATCTAATAGAATGGTGGAGCAGGCTTGAGGGGCTGAATTTCCTATCTGTTCCTATCTGCTGGCTGCAATCGCTCCAGCAAGAAGTACTCAAGAAAGGGGGCAGTTTGTAATGTCCCTATGGGGTGCAGTGTGTTCAGCATCTGACTCTGAGCTGCCTTCTCTCATCAAGCTCCAGGGAGCAGTCACTCTTCTCTCAGATGGAGTTTAAAAGAAAGGCCGCTTATTTGACACAGGTGATACTTGGGATTTTGGCGTCACTAACAAGACCAGCAGCAGATATTGCCCATGCCCAGTTACCTGTGGGGAAGATGATGTTTGACCTTCTTGAACCGCTGCAGTCTGTGTGATGGTGCTCCCACAATGCTGCTAGATAAGGAGGTACAGGATTTTCAGCCAGTGAGGATAAAGGAACAGTGATATATGTCCAAACCAACAATAATTTATATTTATATAGCATCTTCAATGTAATATAATGTTCCAAGGCATTTTGCAGAAATATTACAAAGAAACATTTTACACCAAGCCGCGTAAGGAGAAATTAGGGAAGGTGACCAAAAGCTTTGTGAAAGAGGTAGGTTAAGGAGAATCTTAAAGGAGGGAAGCAAGCAGAGATGTGGAGAGGTTTAGGGAGGAAATTCCAGAGCTTGGGGCTTTGGAAACTTAAAGAACGGTCAAGAATGGCCAAGAGATCAGCGCAGACATCTCAGAGGGTTGTAGGACTGGAGGACATCACAGGGATAGGAATGATCACAGTCACAGATGAATTTGAAAACAAGGACGAGAATTTCAAAATGTTGGTGCTTCTTAAACAGGAGCCTTTGTAGGTCAGTGAGCACAGGGGTGATGGGTGAACAAGACTTACTGCAAGTAAACACATGGGCAGCAGAGTGTTGAATCATCTCAAGATTACTGGTGGGTGAATGTGGGAGGCCGGCCTGGGGTGTATTAGGATAGTTAAGTCTTGAGATAATAAAAAAATGGATGAGAGTTTCAGAAGCATAGGAGCTGAGACAAGGACAGGGTTGGGTGATGTTACTGAGGTGGAAATAGGCGGTCTTGGTGATAATGGAGATATGTGAATGGAAGTTAAGTTTGAAACATGACACCAAGTTTGTGAAGAGTCTGGTGCAGCCTCAGACAGTTGCTGGTGAGAGAGGAGTCAGTGGCTAGGGAGTGGAGTTTGTAGCGGGGACTGAAGACAATGGCTTTAATTTTTTCAATATTTAATTGGAGGAATTTCTGTTCATCCAGTACTGGATGTCTGACAAGTCAGGACAATGTGTGACTTGGAGGGGATCTTGGAAGTGATGGTGTTCACATACACCTGTTACCCTGTTCCTTCTAGGTGATGTAGATTAAGGGTTTGGGAGGTTCTGTCAATGTTCTGGTTGAGTTGATATGAAATCCCTCTCCTTCACCCCTGCCACTCCCATCTCGCTCTCCCTTTTTACCCCTCTGCATCTCTCTCACCCACCCACCGCTCTCTCTATCTCTCTCTCTATCTCGCTCTCTCCCTCCTCCCATAGAGGCCAGGGTCCTATTAAGGCCCAGACTGGATATAGGTTCCCTTCCCTGACAAACATTAATGAACCAGTTGAATTGTTAATGACAATCCAGCAGATTTCAATGTCATTTTTCCCCAGTGCTAGTCCCACAAATTCAGATTTCAAGCTCAATTTCACAATCTGCTTTTTGTGTTTTTCTGGGTTCTCTCTCACTCCCTTTTTTCTGTTTTAAGTCAGTTTCACAGGGTATTAGAAGGGGAGGATTTGCAGTTGAAAAACTCAAACCAAACATCACATCAGGATCTGATGGAGTCGCCCAATTTATCGTAACCTGAATATCATTGGAATTTAAATATGGAAGAGAAAAGCCCATTTCACAGCAGGTGAAATGTGTACATGTGTTCTGAGTGTGGACAAGGATTCAGAGGATAATCTCGCCTGTCGAAATACAAGTGCAGTTACACTGGGGAGAATCTGTGGAAATGTGGGGACTGTGAGGAGGGATTTAGTTACCTGGAAGCTGGAAATTCACCAATGCAGTCACACTGGGGAGAGGCCATTAAGCAGCTCCACGTGTGGGAAGGGATTCACTCAGACATCCACCCCGCTGAGATGCCAGAGTTCACACTGGGGAGAAACCTATTAAATGCCCAGACTGTGGGAAGTGCTATAAAAGTTCCAGCGAACTGATGTCTCATCAACATGTTCAGACTGACAAGAGACCCTTCAGGTGCTCTCACTGTGGAACTGAGTTCAGACGATCATATCAATTCACTGTACACAAACAAACTCATACTTTAGAGAAGCCATTCACCTGCTCTGAGCGTGGGAGGGGATTCACTCAATCATCTCACCTCATGGCACACCGGCAAGTTCACACTGAGAAAAGACCTTTTAAATGCCCATACTGTGGGAAGTGCTATAAAAGTTCTGGGGACCTGATACTCTATCAACTTGTTCACACTGATGAGAGACCATTCAAGTGCTCTCACTTTGGGACTGGTTTTAAGCGATCATCTCACCTTACTGCACACCAGCGAGTTTACACTGGGGAAAAATTGATCACCTGCTCTAAGAGTGGGAAGAGATTCACTCAGTTATCCGCCATGCTGTCGCACCCGTGAGTTCACACTAACGAGAGACCTTTTAAATGCTCAGAATGTGGGAACTGCTGTAAAAGTTCTGGGCAACGGATGCTCCATCAATGTCTTCGCACTGATGAGGCCCTTCAGGTGTTCTCACTGTGGGACTGTGTTCAGGCGATCATCTCATCTCACTGTACACCAGAAAATTCACACAGGGGAGAGACCGTTCACCTGTTCTGAGTGTGGGAAGAGATTCACTCAGGAATCGCACCTCATGGCACACCACCGAGTTCGCAAGTGACTGTTAGAGCTCGATTTTGCTGTTAATCACATCCAGGATGTGACCATGTTCATTAGGATCTTTTTCTGCAGATGCTAATAAATTCCAGCCCTGTTATAGATGTTACCATCTGAATAAAAGTCAAATAAATCAGCTTTTTGTTAAACACACAGCCTGTCGAATCTTTTTAATATCTTTAACACAAGTTACTTCCTTTTTAAGTGCTCTCCCTCTCCCCTGCCTCCTCCATCCTCATCTCCAACAAGTGTGAGGAGCTGAAATAAAAACAGAAAGTGCTGGAAATAAATAAACTCTGCAGGTCTGGCAGTATCTGCCAGAAAGTAGCAGGTTAATGATTCGAGTCCAATATGACTCATCTTTGGGACCCTACTCTTTGGGAGAGTGACGTTGGACTCGAAACGTTCACTCTGTTGACATACATTGCCTCCTGATCAAACAAGGCTTCAATTTTTAAATTTGCATCCTTGTTTTCAAGTCCTTTCATGACCTCATCCTTTCCTGTCTCTGTAATCTCCAGTCGCACAATCCTCTGAGATATATGAAATCCCCGTCCTTTGCCCCCTGCCTCTCCAATCACTCCTCCCACAGGGACTGGAATCATGTTTAGGCCCAGATCAGGTGGCTATTCCCTTCCCTGGTGGATATTATTGAACCCAGTTCAGTTTCTGATGACAATTTAACAATTTTAATTGTCACTTTTTCCTAGTGCCAGCCTCAAAAATTACCATGTTCATTTGGCTGAATTTCACAACCTGCATTGTGATATTTTTTTTGTTCTCTCACTCCCTTTTTTCATAAATCAATTTCAGAGGGGATTAAGGAGAAGTATTTGCAGTCCAGAAACTCAAAGTAAGCATCACATCAGGATTGGAGAGAGTCACCCAATTTATCCTAAACTGAATATCATCGTCAGATTTTGAACATGGAAGGAAAAAGTGCCGTTCACAGTGGGGAGAAACAGTACACGTGTTGTGTGTGTGGACGAGGCTTCCGCCCATCATCTGGCCTATTGAAACACAAGTGCAGTCACTCCAGGGAGAAACCATGGAAATGTGGGGATTGTGGGAAGGAATTCAGCTACCCATCTGAACTGAAAATTCATCGGCACTGTCACACCCGGGAGA
The DNA here is from genome assembly GCF_017639515.1 of Carcharodon carcharias. Classification (NCBI taxonomy): domain Eukaryota; kingdom Metazoa; phylum Chordata; class Chondrichthyes; order Lamniformes; family Lamnidae; genus Carcharodon; species Carcharodon carcharias. The sequence goes on from NC_054493.1 coordinate 14,622,070, forward strand.
GACTGTTCACCTGCTCTGAGTGTGGGAAGTCATTCAGTTATCCCAACTGCTGAGACACCAATGGATTCACACTGGGGAGAGACCATTCAGCTGCTCCCTGTGTGAGAAGGGATTCACTCAGTCATTGCACCTGCTGATACAGCAGCAAGTGCGCACTGGGAAGAAGCCATTCACCTGTTATGAGTGTGGGAAGGGATTCACTCGGTCATCCCTTCTGCTCACACACCAGCGAGTTCACACTCTGGAGAGACTGTTCAACTGCTCCGAATGTGGGAAGGAATTCTCTCAGCTATCCTCCCTGCTAAGACACCAGCAAATTCACACTGAGAGGCCTTTTAATGCCCAGAATGTGGGAAGTGCTATAAAAGTTCTGGGGAACTGATGTCCCATCAACTTATTCACACTGAGGAGAGACCGTTCAGGTGCTCTCACTGTGGGACTGGGTTCAGCCAATCAGACAAACTCACTGTTCACCAGCGCAATCGCACTAGGCAGAGACCATTCACCTGCTCTGTGTGCAGGAAGAGATTCACTCAGTCACTGGCACTGCTGAGACACCAGAGAATTCACAAATAACTACAGTGATTTGGCTGTTAATCACATCCATGAATGGAGTATGTTCATTGGGGCCTGTTTCTGCTGATGTCAATAAACTCCAGTCTACTTATAGGGCTTAATATTCAGGGTAAAAAGTCAAATAAATCAACTTTGTGTTAAACACACTGTGACGAGTTTTTCAAAATATACCTCTGGCATAAGTTAGTTCCTTTTGAAGGGCTTTCCCTCTCCCCAGTCTCCTCCATCGGCACCCCCAACAACAAGTGTGAGAAGCTCATGGAGCTTCTTTGTCGCTAAGATTGAGACCCTCTGATCAGTTGCTTCTGCTGCTGACCTCCCTTCCACTAGCCCACCAGGCCAAGCTGCCTCTAAAGATCTGCCCAACTCTAGCCCTAAACTCATCTTTATTTAGTTTCCCTCCAATCTCCCTTCATCCTCTCAACAGCTTATCTTGTCCATGAGACCCACATTCTGCTCTATCGAACCTGTTCCCACTCAACTGCTGACCACCTAAAAAAGGTTTGGATGAGCAAAACATTCTGGAGGGTGGAAGATGGGAGACCAGCCAGGAGAGGATTGGAATCATCAAATCCGGAAGTAACAAAGGCATGGATGAGAATTTCAGCAGGAAATGGGCTGAGATTGGATGGACACAACCAATATTACAGAGAAGGAAGGAGGTGATCTTAGTGGATATGTTTTGGTAGCTCAGCTGTCAGTCAATTAGGAAACTAAGTTTGCAATTGGTCCACTTCAGCCTCAGAATGTGGTCAGGGAGGGGGATGGCATCAATGATGAGGTTAACAGCTTATGGTGGGGAGGGGGTTTTCATGGGCTCAAATATTAACCCACCTCGCCTCGCAGCCATTTGACTCGAGCATTAATCCCCATCTCCGGCATATGGTTACATTACAGAAAAAGTGTCATTCAGTCCAATCTTGGCATGTTAACGAAAATTTCTGTTCATTAATTGGGGCTTTCAGTGTCAGTACTACAATCCATAATTAACCACGTGTCAGAATGACTGCAGGAGCCCAGTACAATTACTCAGCACCAAGTTGTACTCTGAGCATGAGCAGTACAAGTGGTGGATGTGCAACATGCTGATCAGGAGACAGTAGGAGGTGACATTTAATTACAGACAATATCGAGTCCAGAAACAGAGCATTCAGTTCAACCAGTGTGCACTGGTGTTTATATTGGACACAAGACACTTTCCATTCCATCTCCCTCATTTCAGTCTTTCAGATTATCTTTCTAATCTCCTTTCTCTCATGTAATCATCTAGTTTCCTTTTGAAACAATCTAAGCTATTTGCCCAACTGCTTCCTGTGGTTGTGAATTTCACATTCTAAACATTCCAAGTAAAGATATTTTTCCTTATTTCCTAATAAATCCAACAGGGAAATATCTTGTACTTAGGGCCCTAGATTTTGATTCTCCCACAAGTGGAACTATGGATTCCACGTCTACGTTATCGAACCTGTTCATAATTTAAAGGCCTCTATCCAGTCACCTCTAAGGCTTCCCTTTTCTAAAGGTAAAAGCCCCAACCTGTTCAATCTTTCCCAAGGACTGTAACCTCTCCGTTCTGACATCATCCTTGCAAATCACTTTTGCACTTTCTCCAGTTCTTCTTTATCCTTATTATAGTACAGAGATCAGAACTGTGCACAGGATCCGACACAAATGGAACATAACTTCACTATTTTGGAATTCTGCACCCTAGAAATACATCTTTGTGAACATCTTTAATTGATTTACTGACTTGTGATGATTTTAACTATTTTTTCACCTGTATTCGAGATGGATTTGCTCTTCTACCCCTTTAACTTTCTTATTCTAAGGTTGGTGATGCTTGTACTTTTCCGACCAAAGTGCGTCATTGCATATTATCTCTGTTAAAGTTAATTTGCCACTTCACTGTCCAGTCAGTAACTTTTCCAATATCCTCTTGCATTAAGTTGCATTCTTCCTCAGTTTTTGATATATGCCCTTAGTTTGGTAACAGCTGCAAACTTTGACATTGAATTACTTGTTCTCAGGTCCAAATCATTAACGTAACGTATGAATAATAGTGGTACCAGAGCTGATCCTTGTGGCTCACCACTTTCGACCTTTTTGTAATCTGAAATTGTGGGAGGTGGGCAGGAATAAATTTCACAGACATTGCATCAGCAGGACGAACTTGAAATCACAGGTGAACACAGTGGGGAGAACTTGAAATAAAAACAGAAAATGCTGGAAAAGCTCAGCAGGTCTGGCAGCATCTGTGGAGAGAACAACAGAGTCAATGTTTCGAGTCCGTATGACTCTTCCTCAGAGCCAGGGGTACTTGAAACCACAAGTGAACACGGAAAGTGGGGAGGGAGACATGTCTGAGTGGGCTGAGAAGCTTCAGAAACTTTCTAAGGCCCTGAAAAAGAGGCCACAGGCCCCCAGTTTACTCGCAGTGAGAGGCCCAGGGGAGTGGGCTCACTGGAGTCAGGATTTTATTTTCTGAGTGTTTGGAATGGACAATGAGCTGGAGCTCAGTTTTCAAGCTGGTCTGAGGAAGGTCTGAAATCAGATTTACATTCAGATATCTGTAAGGACAATAAAGTTTACATTATGTTTTTAAAACGAAATCAGAATGCTGGAAATACTCAGTTCTGAAGAAGAATCATATTGGATTGGAAATGTTAACTCTGTTTCTCTCTCTTCACAGAAGCTGCCAAACCTGCTGAGGATTTCCATAAATTACTGTTTTTATTTTAGATTTCCAGCACCCGTAGCATTATGTTTTTATTACAGTTTTAAAAAAAAATTTGTTGTGTAACAAGTTAAGGTAAAATAATTGTTACCGTTTAAATGTACAAATCAATTACATGCATTTACGTAACTGAGAATTGGCTCTTCAGGAGCAATGTCAGACAGCACTTCTTCACAAAAATATATTGGAAATCTGGAACTCTGTTGAGGTTAGAAGAATTTAAATTTAAAAACTGAGATCGCTCGATGTTTCTGAAGAGAATCAAAGCAGTTGGATGGATTTAACATACAAATCAGGCACTGCATAATGGAGCTCAATGCCTGAGGTTGGATTGATTCTGGTTTTGTTTTGCAGGTGGTGTAGCTTTCCCGTTTGCTCTGTAGATTATCTCCTTGCCTGTAGATAATTTGATGGCGGTGAAGTACAGTATTGTGGTGAGTGAAAGGGAGGAGGGATGGTGCCATATGTTAAGACATGGCAGATGATATGTGTCAGGTGGACCAAATTCACAACAGAAACTTGATAACATAAGAACTAGGAGCAGGAGTGGGCAATTCAGCCCCTCGAGCCTGCTCCGCTATTCAATACAATCATGGCTGATCCATCACAACGGGTTTGAAATTTGTATTTATTAAGAGATTTTTAAAAAATTCATTCATGGGATATGGGTGTCGCTGGCTAGGCCAGCATTTATTGCCCATCCCTAATTGCCCTTTTTCAGAGAGTATTTAAGAGGCAACCACACCGCTGTGGGTCTAGAGTCACATGAAGGCCAGACCAGGTAAGGATGCCAGACTTCCTTACCTAAAGGACATTAGTGAACCAGATGGGCTTTTACAACAATCAATAATAGTTTATTTCAGATTTAATTCCAGATTTTTATTGAATTCAAATTCCACCATCTGCTGTGGCACGATTCAGACCTGAGTCCGCAGAGCATTAACCTGGGTCTCTGGATTACTAGTCCAGCTGGTCCAGCTCTGAATTTAGAAGTAATAAGTCCACTAAGACCTTTAGAGATTAAAAAAATTATATTAAAATATTTATTAAAATAAAGCATCTCAAGCACATACATAAGACTACAATTACTTAATACTATTACAACTCCTAAAATTCTTACTTAATCTGTCTCCCAGTTACACATCACCTTTAAGACAACAGTCCAAATAGATTTTAGATTTAAAAAAGAGCACATTAACACAGTACCCACTTGACAGTGGAATTCCAAATAGCTTTCTCCAACTTTAGTTACTGGACACAACAGGCTTATGCACAAATGGATGGAAACTTCTTAAAGGTTGTTCCACACACTCCTGTTATATCTTACATGACCCTCAACACAGCATTTCGTTCTCCTTATATATGTTTCTCTCTCTTTAGTATGAAAGTTCCAATGTTCCATATGTCTTTGCAACTGTACCTTTCCCATAATATAAAAACTTTCATGTTGCCAATATTGTCAGTAACCTTTGGGAAAAATAAACACACTCCTTAGCCTTGCTTATCTGGCTGTAGCAAACAGATTGACATCCCTTTTAAATCCAAACAATCCCTCCACATTTCTAAAAATACAAATTCCCATCACATTTTACATGCTAAAATAGCATCCATGTTTACTCAATAGCATTTCAACACTTAGCTTATTTTGATAATTTCAAGCTTGCAGTCTACCTGACTCCAAATGTAAATAAATCACACAGACAGGACCATCTACTCTCACACACATATGCCTACTTTACAACAAACCAGCAAAATATTGTGAAAATTATTATACTTTCATAACAGATAACACAATCTTGTTCAACCACAGCCTTCACTGAAATAGGATAGAGGTTCTTTGAACAAAGTCACCAAACATGGAAAAGTTGGATAGTCGGCAGTTGAGTAGGAAAAGGGCTGATGGAGCAGGAGCTGGGTCTCATAGACAAGGTGAGCACTGAGAGGGCATGAGGGGAGATTGGAGAGAAACTAGAGAAAGATGTGAGTTCAGGGCTTGGCAAGGGGCAGTTTTAGAGACAGTTTGGATCAGTGGGCTAGTAGAAGGGATGAAAGGAGCAGAGTCAACTGATCAGATTGCCTCAATCATAGTGACAAAGAAGCTCCATGAGCTCCTCACACTTGTTGGAGGTGATGATGGAGGAGAGAGCAGAGAGAAAGAACACTTCAAAAGGAATTAACTTAGCTTAGAGATATTAAAAAGACTCAACAGGCTGTGTTTAATACAAAGTGGGTTTCTTCGACTTTTATGCAGAAATTAGCTCCAATTACAGGACTGGAGTTTATTAATATCAGCAGAAACAGAACCCAATGAACATATTTCAGTCCTGAATATGCTTCAAAGCAAAATCCAATCACTGTTGTAACTTGTGAACTTGCTGGTGTCTCAGCAGGGTGGAGGAGCGAGTGAATCCCTTCCCGTACATGGAACAGATTAACAGCCTCTCCCTATTGTGAATTTGTTGATGTTCTGTAGGTAGGATGAATTAGTGAATCCCTTCCCACACCTGGAGCAGGTCAATGGCCTGTACCTATTGTGAAAGCATTGGTGTCTCAGCAGGTCTGATGAATGAGTGAATGCTTTCTCACACTCAGAGCAGGTAAGCGGCCTCTCTCCAATGAACCCACTGAGGTCTCAACAGGTTAGTTGAATTAATGAATCCCTTACCGCACTCGGAGCAGGTGAATGGCCTCTCCCCAGTGTGAATGCACTGGTGTGTCAACAGAGTGGATAAATGAGTAAATCTCTTCCACACACTGAACAGGTGAATGCTCTCCCCCCCAGTGTGACAGCGTCAATGAATTTCCAGCTCAGATGGAGATCTGAATTTCTTCCCACAGTACCCGCATTTCCACGGTTTCTCCATGGTGTCAATGTCTTTGTGTTTCTTCAGATTGGACAATCAGTTGTAGCCTCATTCACACACACGCACGTGTACAGCTTCTCCCCAACGTGAATGGTGTGATTTTTTTCAGTTATGTAACTGGTTAAAGTTCTTTCCAGTCAGTTCACATTCTCACTCAGGAATGCGTGAATGTCTTGCTGCTTTTCCAGTCACACTGATGTTTGAAATGTTTTCTCACAGACAGAACAAACACTTTTCCTTCCACATTCAAAGGCTGATAATATTCAGGTCCTGATGAATCGAGTGACTCTGTCAGGTCTCAGTGTGATGTTTGTTATGATTTTCCCATCTGTAAATCTTCTCCTTCTAACTCCCTGTAAAGAGTTTAGAAAACTCTTCACTTGAAATACAGAATAGGAATTCTGAAGCCTTCCAGCTCCAGCATCCGCACAACGCATCCTTCAGTCACAGCCCAACCCCTCATTTGTTCCGATTAGTTGGAGGGCCAGCCAATCCCGCTCGGTCCTCCAGGCCCGCTCCTCTTCCTATTGGTCCTGCTCTGCCGTCAATCAGCCGGGCATTGTGAGGTGTCAGGTGAGAGGTCACTGTCGGGAGCAGGTTAATAAACGCCGGGCTTTTACAAAACCCGAGCGCGGCCCCAGAGCCGAATATTAACCAATCAACATTCTCCACTCTCACTATCCGCCGCTTCCGGCTTCTCTGCAGGAACAACCTCAAACAAAGAGACCAGGACCCTCCAAGCATGCGCGATCCACCCGGCCAACCCGCTGCAGATAGAGCAATTTCGTCTCAGCACGGGATTGTGGGTAACCAGGCCGCCATTACCGACAAGGTCTCAGTTAATCACTGTCTCAATCTGGGCAACTGAGGGTGAGGTTCTGCTGACATAGGGATTGTAAAATAAAAAAAATCAATGTCTTTCTCAATATTGGCAATGAACCTGTTTCATTAGGTCTGTAAAAGAGGTGAGGGTGCAGGAGACAGGGGAAAAGGAGAGCACTTCATCAGGAACTAACTTGTGTTAGAGATATTAAAAAAGACTCAAAAGACTGTGTTTAACAAAAGCTGATTTATTTGAGTTTTATCCAGAATATTACCTATGGTTGGGCTTGAGTTTATTAACATCAGCAGAAACAGGCCAGAGTTCAGTCTTGGATGTGACAATCACATTCAATGGTGACTCAGGACATGCGACAAAAAAAACAAATCCATTCCCCATTCACACCAGGTACATGACCTCTCCCCAGTGTGAATTTGCTAGTGTAATGAGTTCAGGTGAAAACACCTGAGTGGTCTGTCATCAGTGAGAACAAGTTGATGGAACTTCAGTTCCTGGGAACCTGCATAACACTTCCTGCATTCTGGGAATTTAAAAGGCCTTCCATCAGTATGAACATGCGGGTGTTCCAATAGGATGGCTGAGCGAATTTCTTCCCTCACTTGGGGAGGTGAATGGCCTCTCCTTCGTGTGAACTCATTGGTGTTTCAGCAGGTTGGATGATCGAATGAATTCCTTCCCACACTCAGTGCAGGTGAATTGCCTTTCCCCAGTATGAACCTTCTGGTGTCTCAGCAGGTTGGTTGAATTAATAAATCCCTTCCCACACTTGGGGCAAGTGAACGGCCTCTCCCCAGTGTGAACTCGCTGATGTGTCAGTAGGTCGGATGACTGAGTGAATCCCTTTCCACACTCAGAACAGATGAATGGTCGCTCCCCAGTGTGAATTCGCTGATGTACAATGAGGACAGATGATTGCCTGAACCCAGTCCCACAGTGAGAGCACCTGAATGGTCTCTTGTTGGTGTGAATACGTCGATGGTACATCAGTTCTCCGGAACTTTTGTAGCACTTTCTGCAGTCTGGACACTTAAAAGGTCTCTCATCAGGAAGAACTCGCTGGTGTGTGTGCAATTGGGACAAGTGAACGAATCCTTTCCCACACTCAGAACAGGTGAATGGCCTCTCCCCAGTGTGAAGTTGCTGATGTTTCAGCAGCTGGGATGACTGAGTGAATCCCTTTCCACAATCAGCGCAGGTGTACTGCCTCTCCCCTGAGTGACTGCGCTGGTGTTTCTGCAGGTGGGATGACCGAATGAATCCCTTCCCACAGTCGGAGCAGGTAAACGGCCTCTCCCCAGTGTGAACTCTCTGGTGTGTCAGGAAGTGCGATGACTGAGTGAATCCCTTTCCACAATTGGAGCAGATGAATGGCCTCTCTCCAGTGTGACTACGCTGATGAGTTTCTAGCCTAACTGGATAATCAAATCCCTTCCCACAGTCCCCACATTTCCACGGCTTCTCCCCATTCTGGCTGCATTTATGCTTTGACAGGCCAGATGATTGGATGACATCTCGTCCATATACAGAACACATGTATGGTTTCTCACTGGTGTGAACAGTGCTTTTTCCATCCATGTTCAAAATCTGAAGATATTCGAGTAATGATAAAATTGGTGACTCCATCAGATCCTTCTAATACCTTGTGAAATTGATTTGAAACAGAAAAAAGGGAGTGAAAGACAACCCACAAAAACACAAAAGCAAGGTTGTGAAATCGAGCTGAAGGAATCTGGCAATTATGTGGTGCCAGCACTAGAAAAAAGTGACCATGAAAACTACTGGATTGTGAAAAGAACACAATTGGTTTATTCACATCCTTTGGGGAGGGGAACCTGCCGCCAGGTCTGGGCTGACACAAAACTCTGGCCTCTATGGGAGGAGAGAGAAGACAGAAGGGGTGGAAGAGGCAGGTGGCTGAGGAGATGCATTTCATGTACCTGAAACTCAAATGGAACTTTGACAGAATCTCCCAAACCCTCAACCTTCACAACCTAGAAGGCCAAGGTAGCAGGTGTATGTGAACACCATCACCTGCAAGTTCCCCTCCAACTCATACACCATCCTAGCTTGTCTGACAGCCAGTGCTGGATGAGCAGAAATTTACTCCACTTAAATATTGGAAGGCCAAAGCCATTGGCTTCAGTACCCACAACAAACTCCACTCCCTAGGCACTAACTTCATTCCTCCCTCGGCACTTGTCTGAGGCTGAAGTTCACAACTTTGGTGTCATATTTGATCCTGAGATGAGCTTCCTACCACACATCTGCACCATCACCAAGACCGCCTCAGTAACATCACCCGACTCCGCCTTAGTCTCAGCTCATCTGCTGATGGAACACTCATACATTCCTTTATTACTTCTAGACTTAACTATCCTAATGCACTCCTGACAACCTCCCACATTCAACCGCCCTGTAATTTTTAGGTGATCCAAAACACTGCTGCCCGTGTGCTTACTCGCACCAAGTCTTGTTCATCCATCAGCTCTGGGTTAAGAAGCAACTAAATTTTAAAATTCTCATCCTTGTTTACCGGCATGGCTGTGATGATCCCTCCCTCTGTAATCTCCTCCAGCCAGACAACCTTCGAAATCTTGCAACTCATCCAATTCCGGCCACTTGAACATTCATGATTTGAATTGCTCCATCAGTGTTGGCCGTTCTTTCAGTTGCTCAGGTCCCAAGCTCTGGAATTTCCTTCCTAACTCTCTGCTGCTCTCTCCCTCACTTTCCTCCTTTGAGACACTCCTTACAAGCGCAATATAAATATAAATTGTTGTTGATCTGGACATATATCATTGTTCCTTCATTGTCACAAGTGAGTAACCTGTAACTCCTTATCTAACAGCATCGTGGGAGCACCTTCACCGCACAGACTGCTGAGGTTCAAGAAGGTCAAACATCATCTTATCCACTGGCAACTGAGAATTGGTAATATCTGTTGCTGATCTTGTTAGTGACGCCCAAATCCCAAGAATACATTTTTAAAATATGCACTTGTAAAATAGGCTGAAAACATCTACAGAAATACCTGCTCCTAAAACAATATCCTTTTACATTGTAGGGACAGTGTCTGTTTGGCAAGCTGATCTCTTCTAGAATGTACTTCCCTTGATAATTTCATACTGGAAATTGCTGGGCTCTACTGGATTCCAAAGTGCTCGGGGTTAAACCCAGCAGTTTCTCCTCCATCCCTACTCCAGCTAAACTGATGCAACAAAGGCTTTCAAAAGGAAATTGGATAAAATACCTGAAGAGAATAGAATTGCTGGGCTACAAGGACAGGATAGGGGAATGGGACGAGCTGATTGCTCTTGCAAAGAACCAGCACAGCCACAATGGGCTAAATGGCCTCCTTCTGTATTGTAATCATACTATGAATGCATGAAGAAGGACCTACATTTGAACATACAAACTAGAAGCAGGAGAAGGCCAGTTGGCCCCTCAAGCCTACTCCATCATTCAATAAGATCATGGTTGATCTGATCATGGCCTCAATTCCACATTCCACCTCCCCGATAATCTACCATGAAGGCTAGGGACCAACTTCCCCAACTCTGATACAATTCTGTGCTTAATTGATTTATCTCTGTTTCTAGATTCAGTTCTTTGAACACCTGCGATCAAACAAAAGCAAAATACTGTGTTTACTGGAAATCTGAATTAAAAAGAGCAAATGCTGGAAATACTCAGCAGGTCAGACAGTAGCTGTGGAAAGAGAAAAGGAATTAATGTTAATGAATTACAGGAAACAAAAATGGAGCTGTATTTGATGGACAATAAAAGCTCAGAAGCGGAAGAGAAATAATCTCTAATGGAGCAAAAACAATTCCCGACCACAGAACGATAAAACTGGTAAATCAGTGGTGAATAGCCAGGGGGTACGCAGATGTGGAAACCTGATTTAGACACAGTTGGCAGAGATAACAGTAAATTTACCAAACATAACTAAAATACCACATTATTAGAGGCAGAGGAAGCTAGACAATGGCAGACAGGTGATTGGGAAGGGCAGATATGAAGCAGAGCAATAAATGAGAATGGATTCAGACCCACAGTAAAGGAACCACACCAGCCCCAGTGTCATGGAACCAGAGCACAGCACTAAAAGCTCTAAGCTGTAGATGCATGTTCAATAATACTCACCTCTGAAACAATTTCAAACTTAGAATCTGCTGGAGCCTGCAGCTGAAAAGATATCAGGAGCACTGGAGTCAGAGAAAAATCTGGCAGTCTTTGAATCTTCTAACTCCCTGAAAATGAAATTACAGAAGTCATAAGTCCAGATGTGGTTAGAAATTCAGGAGACACAAATATTTCTCTTGGTTTGAGTCTGCTGTGTGTAAATCCTCTCCTGCTAACTCCCTGTAAAAGGAGTTTCCAAAATCCATCCCTGTCAGCCCAAGATAGAAATTTATAACATCATCTCCTGCATTCTGGCCCAAGGTAACTTAGGCAGGGACATACTTGCATTGGAGGCATTCAGAAAATTTTCATGAGGCTGATTCCTGGGATGAGGGGGTTTGTCTTATGAGGAAAGATTGAACAAGTTGGGTCTATAGTCATTAGAGTTTCGGAGAATGAGAGGTGAATTTACTGAAATATGTAAGATTCTGAGGGAGCTTGACAGGATGGATCAAAAAGGTTGTTTCCACTCATGGGGGAATCTAGAACCAATGGGCACGGTTAAAAAGTAAGGGTTCTCCCATTTAATGCTAGGATAAGGAGAAATTTCTTCTGAGGGTTGTCAATCTCTGGAAATATTTTCCCCACAGTGAGCAGTGGAGGCTGTTCATTGAACATATTCAATCCAGATTTAAACAGATTTTTGATCTACAAGTCAATCAAGGGTTATATGGGAAACATAAACAGAATTACCTGGAAAAACTCAGCAGGTCTGGCAGCATCGGCGGAGAAGAAAAGAGTTGACGTTTCGAGTCGACAGAACGAAGGGTCATGAGGACTCGAAACGTCACCTCTTTTCTTCTCCGCCGATGCTGCCAGACCTGCTGAGTTTTTCCAGGTAATTCTGTTTTTGTTTTGGATTTCCAGCATCCGCAGTTTTTTGTTTTTATTTTTATCTCAAGGGTTATATGGGGCTGGGTGGGTTGGGAGGGGGGGGGGTGATACAAGAAAGTGGAGTTATGGCCACAGTCTGATCGACCATGATCTTATTGAATGGAGATGCATGCTGGATGGGACAAATGGCCGACTGCGAATTCTGATGTTCTTATTCTTATGTTGTTAGGCCGGCCGCGCATTACCCCCCTGAAGATGGCGACCGTTAACCTGGGCCTGTCACCATCCCTTGTGGGCAGAATGACAATAAAATAAACGAGTCAATAATTTTCTCTCCGGGTCACCAGGACCCTGAGGCCCCGCCTACTGTCCGTTTCGTCACCGAGATGTCCGCGCATGCGCTCCAGTCCCCGCTGAACCAAGCTCGCGGCTGGGCCTGTTCCCGGGGAAAAGAAACCGAGACCCGCAAACGTGGGACTTTCAGGGCCTTACTCGGGCCCTGCGGCCTACACCGGGTGTTTACGAAGCCTCCCCGCTCCTCAGCTCCTGGCTCCATTCCTCCCCTTCCTTCCCACCCCGACTCACCGGCTCTCGCTTTCCCGACCTGATCCGCCCGCTCTCACCCATTTCCAATCGCGTCGGTCACCCTCGCACGGCTCTGAGCAAAGTGACACTGCGCATGCTTCTGGAAGTCCAAGCACTGCACCTGCGCACTGGACTCCTGTAGCGTGAATAGGGCAAATTCACAGCCGCAGGGAATGTTGGGTGACAGCAGCGCCATTGGAACATCGAAATGCACAACGGAAAATAATATTGTTACGCAATAGAGATAAAATAATAAAAACAAATTCTTGTAAATCTGCGCCCTGCCCTGTTCCATACCCAAAGCGTCTTAAACGGCTGCTCTCCTGTGGGAAACGGCTGAGCTTTTAAAACTTTTCCCACTGGTTCCCCTTTCACTGCTCCCCAGAAACTGCTGATCCTGGCTGGATTCAAACCCACTGGTTCCTCTCTCTTACTCAGCCTATCCACAAATACTGAATATTCACTGTTTTTTTGAATGATGCAGCACAGATGGAAAACCATTCGGTCCATCATACCTGTGCTGGTTGTTTGGAAGATCTAGTCAATTAATTCCACAGATCTGTTGGCACAGTCTCATCCATGTATATCTGCTGTAATAACGCAGGAGGTGAATGGAAAAGGCTTTCCAGGTGGATGCTTCTCAGACACACACCCCTGTGGAAAAATCGATTGACGAGTGTACTGGGCAGCTATTAAGGATTCACTGAAATAAAAACAGAAAATGTGGAAAAACTCAGCAGGTCTGGCAGCACCTGTGGAGAGAGAAACAGAGTTAATGTTTCGAGTCCAATATTATTCTTCTTCAGAACTGAACTGGGCAGTCTTTTGTTCTTTATTCTGCCATTAAAACTGACTGGGTTTTTGTTTATTACAACCATTACCATTCCCTTTGCTTTTCATTCCATTACACCTTTGTTATTTAATCTCTACCGCCCTCTACCCTATCCCTGATCTTCTCTTTTATTCTATCTGACCCTGCCCTCTTCTTCAACAGCTTAAAATCCATCCTATTTATATAGATAAAAGCAAAATACTGTGGATGCTGGAAATCTGAAACAAAAAATAGAAAATGTTGGAAAAACTCAGCAGATCTGACAGCATGTGCAGAGAGAGACACAGGGTTGACTTATCGAGTCCATATGACTCTTCTTCAGATCCACCCTATTTCTACCTCACTTAGTCCTGAAGAAGAGTCATACTGGACTCTAAACATTAACTCTGTTTATCTCTCCACAGATGCTGTCAGAGAATTCTCCAAAAACACCCAAGAAGCTTGACAACATCCAGGACAAAGCAGTCCGCTTGATTGGCACCCCTTCCACGAACATTCACTCCCTCCACCACTGCATAGTGACAGCAGTGTGTACCATCTATAAGGTGCACTGCAGAAACTTACCAAGGCTCCTTAGACACCTCCTTTCAAACCCATGACCACAATCATCTAGAAGGACAAGGGTATTAGACACATTGGTACACCACAACCTGGAATATCCCCTCCAAGCCATCCACCATCCTGACTTGGAAATATATCGCTGCTCCTTCACTGTCGCTAGGTCAAAATCCTTTCCTAACAGCACTTTGGGTGTACCTACATCACATGGACTGAAGCGGTTCAAGAAAACAGTTCACCACCACCTTCTGAAGGGCAACTAGGGCTGGCCTGGCTAGCGATGCCTACCTCCCTTGAATGAACGAATAAGCTGCTGGGTTTTTCCAGAACCTGTTCTTATTTCTGTTCTGTGGCATCCACAATATGCTGCTCTTGTTTAAGTGTTCACTAGTTAGTTAAGCACGAAGAATACTTCATAAAGTTGAATTCAATAACCCTATACATCCCACAGGCCATAATGGCATAATTAATAAAAGGCCAAGTTAAGGGAGTATCCCATTGTGATAGAGCAGAAGAATTATGGAGTTACAAAGCAAAGATTTTAATATCCTGTAACCTCACAATCACCAATTGACTGGTATGTTGCAGTATGAAAGAACCACACAAGCCTGTCAGGTGAAGGAGGCCGTGTCCAATGGACCTGTGTAATGTACGCCACTGTTAGACTGCACAGGTGTTTATGTGGATTGGTCTCGGTTTTATGAGCAAGGACTGTATCAGACTGTTGCTGTGTCTTTGATTCCCCATGACAGCTGTAGCATCCTTATTAAATACCCACCACAATACTTAGCCCAGAAACGTGGGGTTATCATCACAGTCCTTCAAACCATCACTGAGACAATCGGCAACTATTCTCAAATCTCCTTTAGTTGTAACTTGCTCAGAGAAAACCTACCTCTCTAGCAAAACAAAACACAGAAATGAAACCACTCCAAACTCCGAATGACTTTAAAATTCATTCATGGGTTGTGGGCTTCACTGGCTGGGCCAGCATTTATTGCCCATCAATAATTGCCATGCAGAAGATGGTGGGCAGTTGCCTTATTGAACCGCTGCATTCCATGTGATGTAGGTACACCTGCAGTGCTGTTAGGGGTGGAGTTCCAGGATTGTGACCTAGCGACAGTGAAGGAACAACGATATATTTACAAGTCAGGATGGTGAGTGGCTTGTTTGGGGGGGCGCGGAATTTCTAGGTGGTGGAGTTCCATCCATCTGCTGCCCCTTGTCCTTCTAAATGGTAGTGGTCGTGGGTTTGGAAGGTGCTGTCGAAAGAGTCTTGGTGAATTCCTGCATTGCATCTTGTAGATGGTGCACAGTGCTGCTAGTGTGTGCCAGTGGTGTAGGGAGTGAATGTTTGTGGAAATGCTGCCAATTAAGCGGGTTGCTTTGTCCTGGACGGTGTCAAGCTTCTTGAGTGCTGTGGGAGCTGCACTCATTCAGGAAAGAGGGGAGTATTCCATCACACTCCTGACTTGTGCCTTGTAGATGGTGGACAGGCTTTGGGGAGTCAGGGGGTGAGTTACTCGTTGCATGATTCCTAGCATTTGAACTGCTCTTGTAGCCATAGCATTTATATTGCTAGTCCAGTTCAGTTTCTGGTCAATGGTAACCCCCATTGAACATTAAAGGGTGATGGTTGGATTCTCTCTCATTGGAGATGATCCATTGCTTGACACTTGTGTGATGCGAATATTACTTACCACTTGTCAGCCCAAGCCTGGATATTGTCCAGGTCTTGCTGCATTTGGATGTGGACTGCTTCAGTATCTGAGGAGTGGCGAATGGTGCTGAACATTGTGCAATCAACAGCGAACATCTCCACTTCTGACCTTATGCTGGAAGGGAGTCTTTGATGAAGCAGCTGATGGTGGTTGGGCCTTGGATACTACCCTGAGGAATTCCTGCAGTGATGCCCTGGAGCTGAGATGACTGACCTCCAACAAACACAACCATCTTTCATTGTGCTCGGTGTGGCTCCAACCAGCGGAGAGTTTTCCCCTAATTCCCATTGACTCCAGTTTTGCTTGGGCTCCTTAATGCCAGACTCTGTCAAATGCTGCCTTGATGTCAAGGGCAGTCACTCTCACCTCACCTCGGGAGTTCAGCTCTTTTGTCCATGTTTGAACCAAGACTGTAATGAAGTCTGAGTGGCCAGGGCAGAACCCAAATTGGACGTTAGGAGCAGATTATTGCTAAGCAAGTGCCACTTAATAGCACAGTTGATGACCCCTTCAATTACTTTACTGAGGATCAAGTAATTGGCCGGGTTGGATTTGTCCTGCTTTTTGTATACAAGACATAACTGGGCAATGTTGCACATAGCCGGGTAGATGCCAGTGTTGTAGTTGTGCTGGAACAGCTTGGCTAGGGGCACAGCAAGATCTGGAGCACAGGTCTTCGGTACTATTGCCGTAATATTGTCAGGGTCCATAGCATTTGCAGTATCCAGTGCCTTCAGCCGTTTCTTGATGGAGTGAATCAAATTGACAGAATACTGTCATCCGTGATGCTGGGGACCTCTGGAGGAGGCTGAGGTGGATCATCCACTTGGCACTCCTGGCTGAAGCTTGTAGCAAATGCCTCAGCCTTATCTTTAGCACTGATGTGCTAGGCTCCTCCATCATTGAGGATGGGGATATTTATGGAGCCACCTCCTCCAGTGAGTTGATTATTTGTCCACCACCATTCACAACTGGATGTGTCAGGACTGCAGAGTTTAGATCTGATCCGTTGATTGTGGGATCGCTTAGCCCTGTCTATCACTTGCTGCTTATGCTGTTTGGCACGCAAGTAGTCCTGCTTTATAGCTTCACCAAGTTGACACCACATTTTTAGGTATGCCTGGTGATGCTCCTGGCATTCTCTCCTGCACACTTCATTGAACCAGGATTGATCCCCTGGCATTATGGTAATGGTAGAGTGGGGGATATGCTGGGCCATAAGGTTACAGATTGCGTTCGAGTATAATTCTGCTGCTACTGATGGCCCTCAGCACCTCATGGATGCCCAGTCTTGAGCTGCTAGGTCTGTTCGAAATCTATCCGATTTAGCACAATGGTAGTGGCACACAAAATGATGGAGGGTGTTCTCAAACTGAAGGCAGGCCTTCGTCTCCACAATCACTCTGCGGTGATCACTCCTATTGATACTGTCATGGACAGATGCATTTGCAGCAGGCAGGTTGGTGAGGGTGAGGCCAGGTGTGTTTTTCACTCTTGTTCTCTCACCACCTGCCGCAGACCCAATCTAGCAGGTATGTCATTTTAGGCCTCAGTCAGTAGTGGTGTTACTGAAGCACTCTTGGTAATGGACATTGAAGTCCCCCACTCAGAGTACATTCTGCACCCTTACTGACCTCAGTGCTTCCTTAAAGCGGTGTTCAACATGGAGGAGCACTGATTCATCAGCTGAGGGAGGGCTGTACATGGTAATCAGCAGGAGGTTTTCTTGCCCATGTTTGACCTGATGTCATAAGACTTCATGGGGTCCAAAGTCGATGTTGAGGACTCCCAGGGCAACTCCTTCCCGACTACCTCTACTGGGCCTGTCCTGCCGGTGGGACAGGACATACCTAGGGATGGTGATGGTGGTGTCTGGGACATTACCTGCAAGGCATGATTCTGTGAGGATGACTCTGTCAGGCTGTTGCTTGACTAGTCTGTGAGACAGCTCTCCCAATTTTGGCACTAGCCCGCAGATGTTAGTAAGGAAGACATTGTCATTTCCAGTGCCTACGACGATGCTGGGTGGTCCGTCTGGCTTCATTCCTTTTTTGTGACTTTGTAGTGGTTTGTTACAACTGAGTTGCTTGCTAGGCCATTTCAGAGGGCATGTAAGAGTCAACCTGGTCCGGAGTCATGTGTAGGCCAGACCAGATAAGGACAACAGATTTTCTGCCCTCAAGCACATTAGTGAACCTGATGGGTTTTTACAACAATCAACAATGGTTTCATGGCCATCATTAGGCTTTATTTCCAGATTTTTATTGAATTGAAATTCCATCATCTGCCATGGCGGGATTTGAACCTGAGCCTCCAGAACATTTCCCTGGGTCTCTGGATTACCAGTCCAAAGACAAAACCACTGGCATTGTCCACAAAGTTGCCCGTAAGTGTCCAGGACAAGTTGATATTTGCAAGGTGAAGGGACATCAGCAGCAGCAGTTAGTGAGGAGGTTGATGGTAATAAGCAGGCAGACTGATTCACTAGGAAAGCTGCACCAGAGGGGATTCCATGGGATCCACCCAAATCACAATTGTTGGCACCGGTATGACAGACTCTAGTTAAACCTGATTTAAAAGCTTGTCAGGACCCTGACCCTGATGTGACTGTGGTCAAAGAAGCTGTACACCATAGCAAAGAGTTTCCCTCATTCCTCACAGCAAGTAAGGACTCACATGTCCTCCATCATGAGATTTTCCATCACAAGGATGGCCTTGTTGGACTTGGGTCACAACTCGATGCCTTTGAAAAGAATTAATTTTGTCTATGGATCAAATTGGGGCACTTCAGCTTTTTCAAGTCCTCGATATGTTACATAATTACTATCGGTGGCTGAGGATGCATCAGGATGGCCATCACCACCTGAGGCTGTGTCCAAATTAATCCAGACCTGTGAAATAAATGATCCCATTGGACACAGCCATCTGAATGATGTCCTCTGGGAAACGCTGCAGATTAATTATACAGGCCCACTGCCCACAGTAAAAACAAGGGACTGGTATACCCTGGAAGTTATAGATATGTTGAATGGCCTCTCCCCGGTTTGAACTCGCTGGTATATTAGAAAGTCAGTTGAATGAATGAATCCCTTCCCCTACTTGGAGCAGGTGAACAGCCTCTGCCCAGTGTGAATGGTGTGTCAGCAACTGGTACCTGTTTTTAAAACTCTCTGCTGGATTGAAGCTTTCCCCGTCTGTAAAAATGATGCAGTCACTACAGCTAAAATCTTTTGGGAACCAGATGGGGCTTTCTGAAAAGGATAGAGAGCAATAATGTTTCTTATTGTACAGCAGAAGTAATACAGCAGCTCTGTCATCTCGTGGGTGTGGAACCATATTTCCAAACCCACCTACCACCCAGAGCCCTGTGCAATGGCCAAGATCTTAAATCACTCTGGAGAAATGACACTGAAAAAAGCTGTCATGAAGGTAGCTGATGATATGGTCAAGGCCAATGACTGGGTCACTGCCTCGCCTGGTATCTCAATGACCATTCACTCCACTCCTGTTCACTCCCCCGGTCACAGCCTATTACAGCTCGGCCAATCCAGATTGTAAATCCTCCCCTCCGGGGTCCCACTCCCCATTGCTACTCAACAGACTCAGGACCAGTTTCTCCAGAACCTCCACATCCTCCCTGCCACAGGCAGTGGAGAAGATGGTGCTGCCCATCTCAACACCTCCAGGGAGAAACGCCCCACCCGTTACATTAACTGTTCAGTTGGAGATAAAGCGATATTAAAAGCATTGTTAAACAGGGGGAGCCTGGGTGGGTTACTTGGGAAGGTCCATATGATGATCTACATAAATTGGGAAAACAAGTCTTAGATTGAGTATTCAGTAACAAAAGAAGGAAACACAATATCTATGTTACAATGGAGATCAGTGTAAACAGTAAAAACTGAAAACGTCAGATGGCCAGATGGACAATAAATGCAGAGATAAAAACAAAAAACTGCGGATGCTGGAAATCCAAAACAAAAACAGTTACCTGGAAAAACTCAGCAGGTCTGGCAGCATCGGTGGAGAAGAAAAGAGTTGATGTTTCGAGTCCTCATGACCCTTCCACAGAACCAAGTGAATCTTAGGAAAGGGGTGAAACATAAGCTGGTTTAAGGGGGTGGGGGGAGTTGGGGGGGTTGGTGTGGTTGTAGGGACAAGCAAGCAGTGATAGGAGCAGATCATCAAAAGATGTCACAGACAAAAGAACACAGAGGCGTTGAAGGTGGTGAGATTATCTAAACGAATGTGCTAATTAAGAATGGATGGTAAGGCACTCAAGGTACAGCTCTAGTGGGGGTGGGGTGGAAAGGCTAGCAGGGCATAAAAGATTTAACAATAATGGAAATAGGTGGGAAAAGAAAAATCTATATAAATTATTGGAAAAAACAAAAGGAAGGGGGAAGAAACAGAAAAGGGGTGGGGATGGAGGAGGGAGTTCAAGATCTAAAGTTGTTGAATTCAATATTCAGTCCGGAAGGCTGTAAAGTGCCTAGTCGGAAGATGAGGCGCTGTTCCTCCAGTTTGCTTTGGGCTTCACTGGAACAATGCAGCAAGCCAAGGACAGACATGTGGGCAAGAGAGCAGGGTGGAGTGTTAAAATGGCAAGCGACAGGGAGGTTTGGGTCTTTCTTGCGGACAGACCGCAGGTGTTCTGCAAAGCGGTCGCCCAGTTTACGTTTGGTCTCTCCAATGTAGAGGAGACCGCATTGGGAGCAACGAATGCAGTAGACTAAGTTGGGGGAAATGCAAGTGAAATACTGCTTCACTTGAAAGGAGTGTTTGGGCCCTTGGACGGTGAGGAGAGAGGAAGTGAAGGGGCAGGTGTTGCATCTTTTGCGTGGGCATGGGGTGGTGCCATAGGTGGGGGTTGAGGAGTAGGGGGTGATGGAGGAGTGGACCAGGGTGTCCCGGAGGGAACGATCCCTATGGAATGGCGCCAGGGGGGGTGAAGAGAAGATGTGTTTGGTGGTGGCATCATGCTGGAGTTGGCGGAAATGGCAGAGGATGATCCTTTGAATACGGAGGCTGGTGGGGTGATAAGTGAGGACAAGGGGGACCCTATCATGTTTCTGGCAGGGAGAAGAAGGCGTGAGGGCATATGCGCAGGAGATGAGCCGGACACGGTTGAGGGCCCTGTCAACGACCGTGGGTGGAGAACCTCGGTTAAGGAAGGAGGAATGTCCTGGGTATAATTAACAACAGAACAAACCACTACAGTTAGGTGTGAACTCACTGGAGTCTCAGCAGCTGGTGGGTGAGCAAGTAATTTTTCTTCCCCATTCACTGAACATTTAAATCACATACTTGCCTGTAAGAGACAAGTGGATAAAATCCTTTGAACTTTTAAAGCTGGGGTGTGAACAGGTTGGCAAACTGAATAAATCCCATTGCACAAGTGTAATATCTGAGTGGTCTCTCTCCGGAGTGACTGCGCTGCTGTGTCAGTAAATGGAATAACTGAATGAATCCATTTCCACGTTCAGCTAGTGAACAATCCACTCATGGGTGTGAATTGACTCATCAGTTTCCAGCTCAGATGGGGATCTCAAACCCTTCCGATGATGAATTCCAGATTCTCAACCTGTTCCCAGTAAAAAAAAGAATACTGCAGATGCTGTAAATCTGAAATTTAAACAGACAATTCTGGAATTTTCTGCAGATCTGATAGCATCTGCAGAGGGGAGATATAATTTACATTTCAGATCTGCAACCTTTCATCAGAACTGCACTGTGTCAGTGCACAGAGCTGAAATGTTAATTATCTTTCCCAATCCACAGATGCTGTCAGACATGGTGAGGATTTGAAGCATTTTCTATTTGTATCTCCTGATGAAGGCATATCTCCTGAATTGCACATTAGTTTTATTGATGATGAATTTATATTTATTCTCATCCATCTGCAACTGGAAACATCTTCCACTTGTCTTCCCTGTCAACCCCTTTTATAATCTGAAAAGCTCAATCAGGTTATCTCACTCTCTTTACCAGAGAAAACATCTCCAGCTTGTTCAGTCTTTCTTGATAGGTATAACCTTGCAGTTTTGGCATTATTCCAGTGCATTCCAGTGCAGATGCAACAATCACCCCTTCACCTCCTCAGTTCCCATGTTCTAGGGCCCCAAACACACTTTCCAAGTGATACAGCAAATTACTTGCACTTCTTTCAATTTAGGATCGTGTATTCACTGATTATGATGTGATCCCCTCCACACTAAGGTGAATAAATCAAAATTGGGCAACTGCTTTATGGAACATCACCATTCAATCTTCAAGTATATTCCTGAGCATCTGGTCATTTGCTATTTTAATTCTCTGGCCCATGCCCGGTCTGACCTCTCAGTCCTCAGCCTCCTGCACTGATCATAATCATCACTCCCATTTTTTCAGCAGATAGGTGCTGGTAATGGTTCTGCTATTACTATTTATGCCTATTCTGGACCTGTCTTTTATTTGTTCACTTGTCCCATAAGTTTATTGTCTCATCACAGAATTTTGTCTTGCATTATCCCCCTTTATCATTTAATAACTCCTGCCTTCCATCAACAGTGTTCATTCCTCCTCTTCACCTCTTATCCTTGACTCTGTACTTGTTTGTGAACTGTTACATCTCTAAATTCTTCAACTTTTGATGAAGGTTCACTCACCTTAAGCCTTGATGCTATTGACCTCTCCATAGAGGCTGTTTGACCTGCTGAGTGTTTCCAACAGTATCTGTTTTGAGTTCAAATTTGCAGCTTCTGCAGTATTTTGTTTTTGGGTCGCTGTGGATCAGTTTTCTCTCACTTAATGTGACCTGTTTAAGAAGTTAAAGAAGGAGCCATTAAAGAATGAGGCAACAGTTATTGTCACGCTGTTCAAAAACAAATGGAACAAAATGTTAATTGATCATTTTTTATATAGTTTGATGGGATGTGGGGGTCACTGTCAAGACCAGCAGTTATGACCAAAGCCTAATTTCCATTGAACTTAGTGGCTTGATCAACCATTTTAGAAGGCAGTTAAAAGTCAACCACATCACCGTGGGCCAGGAGTCAGAAGTAGGTCAGACCAGGTAAGGACAGCAAATTTCCTCCTCTAAAGGAAATTCGAGAACCAGGTGGGTTTTTATGACAATCGATGATAGCTTCATAGTCACCATTACTGAGACTAGTTTTCCATTTCAGACTTATTGATGAATTGACTTTAAATTGCACCCACTGGCATGGTGGGATTTGAACCTGTGTTCGCACTTCTGGATTATTAGTCCAGTGGCCTGATCATCTACCCTTAGCAATTGAAACACAAAGTTTCCACATTGGCTCAAAGCAGGAATTTCACGTGTAAAGCAAACATTCTGCCCACTGCACTATGGAAATTAGTGTCAAACACCCGCAACCAAGGGGAGCTGACCATACATCTCTCAGTCCAATTCACAAAAAGGAAATGCTGGGCTTACTGAGTGGGTCAGACTGAGTCTGTGGAGAGAGACATAGTTAATGGTTCAAGACACTGAACTTCCATTAGAACTGGAAAAAAGACACCCAATAATTTTTTTTAAACAAATGCACAGTCAGAGAATGGGGGAGGGGTAAATAACTGAAGAGGAGGTTTGTAATCGGTTGGAGGTATTGAATAACAAGGTTGAAGGTAGGAGGTATTGAATAACAAAAGGATGATGATGCAAGGCAAAAGTTAGAGTAATAGAACTACTGAAGAAACTAAAGGTGGGAGAGCCATTCTGTATCTGTCATCTATTTCTGCTCTGATTGGAAATGTTGATCCATTCCTTCTTTGTTAATCCATTTCACTTCTGTCCTACACTGAAAATTCTCAATCCTTCTCCACCGTTACCTTTTACAAACATTTCATTGAACAAACACACACAGTCACACAAGAAAACAATCACCATTTTGAAGCACTGAATCAATGAAATCATAGAAATATTTTCATAACCATCTTGTTCATGCTTCATATCAATATGTTAGAGGTAATTTTTACTTTGGGGAAGATTAAAATTGTTAGGGTAAGGTTATTGAAATTCTGGACTTTAGAAATTGCCAGGACACCTCAAGAAATGACAGTTCAAAGGCTGGTCCGTGTTTGTTCAATATGATTAGAATAGAAAAGAGAAAGAGAGAGAGAGATCTATAAAATGGCAGAGGAGCTCGTTTAGCCAGAAATCTGGAGACAGAGTGTGTGTGAGCTGTATGGTCCTGTCTTTGTTAAAGAGGTGAATTATTTAAGCAGACTTCAGGGTTAAGAGGTTTGGTTAATTAGTGTAAATATCTATTGGTACATGGGCTCTTTTTAAAAAATGTCATTATACATTGTACATTAGGTCACACGTACAAACTTGTCCCTTGCACTTCCTGTGAAGCGGAGGGCAGTTTTCACTGGCAGTTTCAGTGGATTGAAGAACAGAGTGATGCACAGACACAATGCGGTTCTGATGAAAAGTCACAGACCTGAAATGTAAACGATGTCTCTTTCTCCACAGACGCAAGCAGATCTGCTGAAAATTCCAGCATTTTCTGTTTTATTTCTGATTTCCAACATCTGCAATATCTGGTTTTCCTTAACTGGAGAGGGCTGAGAATGTGGAACTCATTGCAGGAAGGCAGAAAATGCTGGAAAAACTCAGCAGGTCCAGCAGCATCTGTGGGGAGAGAAACAGAGTTAACGTTTCGAGTCTGTATTACCCTTCTTCAGAGCTGAAGAAAAGTGGAAATGTGATTAAATTTATACTGTTAAAGGGGGTGGGGCAGGTGGAGCTGGATAGAAGGCCCCAGTGATAGGTGGGGACAAAGGAGGGATTGACAAAAATGTCATGAACTAAAGGACAAAGGGAGTGTTAATGGTAGTGGTTAGTGCTAAAAAAAAAGTTGCGGATAGTGGCATAAAGATAAGAAAGCAGAATGTGATAATAGCAGAACAAGAGTGGCATTGTGTGAAAGAACAACGTGGAACAAGTAACAGATGGCCCTATAGGGGATGGGGTTTGGGGAGGGGTGGAGTGGGGTTGGGTGGGAAAAAAGGATAGAAAATGGGATAGAAGGGGGATATAAAAAAGAGGATAAAACAATGGATAAATGAATAAAAATGAAAATAAAAACGTGGAAAAAAAACTGAATGTAGAAAAAAGGGGATTAGAAAAAAGGGGTGAGAATGGAGGAGAGAGTTCACGGTCTGAAGTTGTTGAACTCAATGTTAAGTTCAAGAGGCTGTAAAGCGCCTAATCAGAAGATGAGGTGCTGTTCCTCCAGTTTGCATTCGGCTTCACTGGAACATTGCAGCAGGCCAACGACAGAGATGTGGGCATGAGAACAGGATGGACTGTTGAAATGGCAAGTGACCGGAAGGTCTGGTTCATGCTTGAGGACAGGCCGGGGGTGTTCTGCAAAGTGGTCACCCAATCTGCGCTTGGTCTCCCTGATGTAGAGGAGACCACATTGGGAACAGCAGATGCAGCAGACCAAATTGAAGGAGGTGCAAGTGAAGCAGTGCTTCACTTAAAAGGAGTGTTTGGGCCCTTGGATGGTGAGTAGGGAGGAGGTAAAGGGGCAGCTGTTGCGCCTTCTGCGATTACATAGGAAGGTGCCATGGGAGGGGATGAGGTGTTAGGGATGATGGAGGAGTGGACTAGGATGTTCTGGGGGGAACAGTCCCTATGGAATACTGAAGGCTGGAGGGGGGGGGTGGCGGCGCCATCTACCCCTAGCCCCTTTAACAGTATAAATTTCATTACATTTCCACTTCTTGTCAGCTCTGAAGAAGTGTCATACGGGCTCAAAAAGTTAACTCTGTTTCTCTCCCCACAGATGCTGCTAGATCTGCTGAGTTTTCCCAGCATCTTTTGTTTTTGTTTCAGATTTACAGCATCTGCAGTATTTTGCTTTTATCTTTTCAGGAAGGGTTTGAGATTCTCATCTGAGCATAAAGTAATGGGTAAGATCACAGCATGAAAATATCATCACCAGCTGAAGGTGGAAAGGGATTCAGTTGGTCATCCCATTTACTGCCACAGCAGCACAGTCACAGTGCAGAGAGACCTTTCACATATTTCACGAATGAGAAAGGATTTACTTAGTTTTCTCACCTCCCAATCCACCAACTTTGAACGTTCAAATGATTTGATTCACAATCAGTGCATTCTGACTAGCAAGAGGCAGCTTAAGTGTTCTGTGTCTTGAGAAAACTCCACGCACTGACAGTCCAGTGAGTTTCCATCTAACTGTTAAAGTATTAATTTCTATTAATTACACCCAGGATAGAAATATGGTAGAGGACCCGTGCACTTTGGTTGCCGTATCAATTGATTTAATAATATTATATTTTGGCCCTGTGACTCCAATCGATCACAAAACATAATTTTCTATTCAACAATATCATGTTTCAATGACCAGAGTCTTACCCAGCATTCGCGGCGGGGCAAAATGTGCCCTATCCTCGCTGCAGGAGCTTCTTGCGCAGGCGCATTACCGGGTGTGACTCGAGCATGCACTTTGCGGGCATTGAGCAGAGCATGCGCAGTCGAGGCCGCACCAGGAACTGGTCGAAGCTGTTCACAAATATCGAGTCCAGGCGAGTAAATGAAGCCGGTGGATGGGGAGGATTGGAGGCGGCAGAGAGGGTGGGGAGGCTTGATAAATACCCACTGCTGGCCTCAACGTCGGAATAAGGAGCTAGTGCTGCCGAGGTCGCAGCGAACGGGGAGGTAGCTGCGGGCCGCGGTTCTCAGTCACAGGCCGCACTTAACGGCCGCCATCTTTACAGGGGGCTAAGTGCAACAGAGCGCATGCGCGGAGATCCCTGTCCCTGTCAGCAGGAGGAGAGCATATTGTGCATTTCTATCCTGGACTGACAGGGATGGATTTTGGAAACTCCTTTTACAGCGATTTAGAAAGGGAGGATTTACACACAGCAAACTCAAACTCCTCTGACATAGGTCTTTAAAATTCTGATTGGGTTGGACAGATAGATGTGGACAGAATGTTTACACTTCTTGTTCGTAATAAATCCAAGAGGAAAACGGCAGATATTTCTGTCCTCAGACAGTTGTTAGAATTTGGAACTCGCTACTACAGGAAGTGGTTGAGACAAATCCCTTAAATGCTTTCAAAAGTAAACTAGATGAGAACAAGAGAAGAAAAGGATTAGAAAGATAAACTGAAAGGCTGAGATGAGGTCAGCAGAATGGGAGGAGACGCCTGTGGAGTAGAAACTCCAAGACATACTAGATAGACCGATTAGCCTGTTTGTGTAACGTATGTTCCATGTAATTCTTTGTAAACTTATTTTACAGAAAAAAGAAGAGGAAGATTTGCACTCAGAAAAAGTAAACCAAACTTTACATCAAAATCTGACAGTCTCTCAATTCATCTGGATCTGAAGATTTGTATATCTGAAGGATTTAATTGACTGTCTCAGTTGGAAACCGGTGAGAGGCTGTTCACCTGCTCTTCCTGTGTGAAGGGATTGATACAGCTGGTAAACATGCTGACATGACAGCGAGCTCACAATAGTGAAAGGCTGTTCACCTGCTCTTTTGTGAAGGGATTGATACAGCAGGTTAACATGCTGACACAACAGCGAGCTCACAGTAGTGAGAGTCTGTTCACCTGCTCTGTGTGTGGGAAGAAATTCATGTGCTCATCCAACCTGCTGGCACACCAGCTCAATCACTTTGATGAGGAGCCTCTTCAATGCTCTGACTCTGGAAAAAGCCTTGAAACTTCTGAGGAACTGGTCCAACACCAGCAAGTTCTGATGAGAGACCGTTCAGCTGCTCCCACTGCGGGAAGAGGTTCAGGCTGTCCTCCCGCCTCACAGAGCACCAGCTCCTTCACACACACGAGAGGCCATTCAGCTGCTCTCACTGTGGGGAGTTGTTCAGCAAGTCATTGCATCTCACTGAGCACCAGCAAGTTCACACCAAGTACAGGTTCAGCTGCTGCCAGTGTGGGAAGAGATTCGCTCAGTCCTCCCATTACACTGAGCACCAGCTTGTTCACTCCAATAAGAGACCTTTTAAATGCTCAGAGTGTGAGAAGACCTTTAAAAGACACAGTGAACTGCTGAGACACCAGCACACTCACACCAGCGACAGGCCGTTTATTTGCTCTGTGTGTGGGGAGAGCTTCACCCATTCAGTCCAACTTCTGAAGCACGAGGGTGTTCACAATGGGGAGAGACCCTTCATCTGCTCCGTGTGTGGGAATGGATTCACTCGGTCATCCAACCTTCTGGCACACCAATGGGTTCACACCGGGGAGAGGCCATTCAACTGCTCTGACTGTGGGCAGGGATTCACATGGTCATCCCACCTGGTGAGACACCAGCGAGGTCACACTGGGGAGAGGCAGTTCATCTATTCCACTTATGACAAGAGAGTTCCTGAATACACCCAATACACTGAACACCAACGTGTTCACTCTGATAAGAGAACTTTTAAATGTTCTGAATATGAAAAGACCTTTACAAGAAGCAATGACCTGCTGATACACCAGCGTATTCACACCGGGGAGAGGCCGTTCCTCTGCTCCGAGTGTGGGAAGACATTTGCGCATTCATCTGATCTGGTGAAACACCAGCGCACTCACTCTGGGGAGAGGTCATTCCACTGCGCCGAGTGTGGGAAGAGATTCATTCAGTCATCTGATCTAGTGAGACACCAACACACTCACACTGGGGAGAGGCCATTCACCTGCTCTGAGTGTGGGAAGGGATTCACTCTGTTAGCCAACCTGCTGAGACACCGGCGAGTTCACAGTGGGGAGAGGACGTTCCTCTGCTCCGAGTGTGGGAAGAGATTCACTCAGTCATCCCACCTGCTGAGACAGCAACGCATTCACACTGAGGAGAGACCTTTTAAATGCTCTGACTGTGGGAAGTGCTATAAAACTTCCGGAGAACTGATGTACCATCAACGTGTTCACACTGAGAAGAGACCGTTCAGGTGCTCTCACTGCAGGACAGGGTTCAGGAAATCACCTCAACTCACTTTACACCAGCGCATTCACACTGGGGAGAGGCCGTTCACCTGCTCCAAGTGTGGGAAGGGATTTGCTCACTCAGGCACTCCGCTGACACACCAGCGAATTCACACTGGGGAGAAACCGTTCACCTGCTCCGAGTGTGGGAAGGGATTTACTTGTTCACACCACCTGCTGAGACACCAGCGAGTTCACAGGTCACCGGCAAAGTTGGATTTTCTTGTTTTTGCTGCTGAGAATCACATCCAGGACTGAACCTTTTCTCCTTTCTAACTCGAGATTATTTCAGTCCTCATAGCATCAGTTACTCTCATGGACAAGTCCCAGCTCCCCATACCTTCTACAGTGTCTTTCTTAGCCTTGGGATCCAGGGAAGACATTGGTAACACACTCAAGATCACGAAACACAAAACTCAGCCTGTTAATCATTTTCAGCTCCTGAATGTGTGTGTGTCCCACAGCATTTCTCTCACCTTCGATGTGTGAATGGATCATCACATCTGAAAACCTGGCTTAAATTGAAATCCACTCAGTAAATGTATTTAATGAAACTTTGAAGCTGATGAGACAATGTTGAGGTGCCAGTGGGCGGCTGTACTGCTGGGTCAGCCATGGCTCAGTGGGTAACACTCTCACCTCTCAACCAGAAGGTTGTGGGGTCAAGTTGCACTTCAGCCACTCAGCACAAAAACTGAGATTGACTTTCCAGTGCAGTACTGAGGGAGTGCCTCACGGTCAGAGATGCTGTCTTTCAACTGAGAATATTACACCAAGGCCCCCCACCTGGCTGCTCAGTTGGATGTAAAAGATACACTGGCCTTTGTTTTGAAGAAGAGCAGGGGAGTTATTCCTGATGTCCTGGCCAATATTCATCCCTCAGCCAATGTGACAAACACAGATGATCTGGTCATTATCATGTTGCTGTGTGTGGGAGCTTGCTGTGCGCAAATTGATTGTGATGTGTTTCCTAAATTACAACAGTGACTGCGCTTCAAAAGGACTTACCTGATGTAAAGCACTTTGGGACATCCTGAAGTGGTGAAAGGTGCTATATAAACGCAAGTCTTTCTTTTCTCTGTGTTTTGCCTGGAATGGAAAATGCCTGAACCTTTGCTGTTATGAAATGTTGGGGAATATTAATGAGCCTCACATCCTGTTACAATTGTGTAGAAAGGGGATGTGTAAAGATCTGGTCTTTGTATGCGATGTGAACCAAGGAAATGGTATGTGTGTGTGATAGTGACACAGCCTTGTGCTCACACTCAGAGCAATGCACCGATATCCTTGTGGTTACGGTTCGAGCAGAGTCATCACAAATGCAGTGAACAAGTTAAATATAAATATCTCCAGTGTAGCTGTGGCTTGTTAGATCAGAGGTGGAGAGAATGGGGCAAATGAAATTGAACACAGATAAATGTGAGATAGCAGATTTTGGTCAGAAGAATAAGCAGGTCACTTATTACTTGGAAGGTCTGAGTCTGGGTGGGGTAACTCTTATTGAGTTAAAACAATCAAACTAAATTAACAAAATTGGGATAAATCAGGCACAGCCCCTAATTCAGGTCAGCTGTAGAACCAAGAACAAGGTTTAAAGGAAACTTACAAACTTTAAATTAAAATGTGATTAAAGGGGTCTACAAAACACCCCAGTCCCCGCGGTGCCCACTGGGCACGGAAGGCCTTGAGAGTGCCAGCAGACACCGTGTGCTCCCTCTCCAGGGACATCCGGCCGCGAACGTAGCCGCGGAAGAGGGACAAACAATCGGGCGGGACTCCCCCGTCGATCGCCCGCTGCCTGGACCTGTTAATAGCTCTGGGTGGGGTAGAGGAACAAAGAGATCTCCGAGTATAAATACAGCAATCAGAGCAAGGCCATAAAAAGAGAAAACCAAGTGCTAGGTTTTATTTTGCAAGTAATGGAATTGGAAAGTTGGGAGGTTCTGCTAAAGCTGTCTGGAACCTTGGTTAGACCACACTGAGAATAAAGAGTGAATCTGGTCACCATTTTATAAAAAATGATAGCGAGACACTGGAGAGGGAGCATAGAAGATTTATAAGGATGATTAATGAAATACATGTAAATCAGAATCACAGTGCAGAAGAGGCCCTACAGCCCATCGAGTCTGCACCGACACGTGAGAAACACCTGACCTACCTACCTAATCCCATTTGCCAGCACTTGGCCCATAGCCTTCAATGTTATGACGTACCAAGTGCTCATCCAGGTACTTTTTAAAGGATGTGAGGCAACCCGCCTCCATCACCCTCCCAGGCAATGCATTCCAGACTGTCACCACCCTCTGGATAAAAAAGCTTTTCCTCACATCCCTCCTAAACCTCCTGCCCCTCACCTTGAACTTATGCCCCTTTGTGACTGACCCTTCAACCAAGGGGAACAGATTCTCCCTATCCACCCTATCCATGCCCCTCATAATCTTGTCCATCTCAATCAGGTTGCCCCTCAGACTTCTCTGCTCCAACGAAAACAGCCCAAGTCTTTCCAACCTCTTTTCATAACTTAAATGTTTCATCCCAGGCAACATCCTGGTGAATCTCCTCTGCACCCCCTCCGGTACAGTCACATCCTTCCTATAATGTGGTGACCAGAACTGCACACAGTACTCCAGCTGTGGCCTCTTTGTTAAATTACTCCTTCCAAAGTGTATCACCTTACACTTTTCAGGGTTAAATTCCATCTGCTACTTATCTGCCCATCCCATCCCATCCCATCTATATCTTCCTGTGGCCCAAGACACTCAACCTCACTGTTAATCACCCAGCCCATCTTTATGTCATCCGCAAACTTACTAATCTTACCCCCCACGTAGTCATCTATGTCGTTTCTATAAATGATGAATAATAGGGGACCCAGCACAGACCCCTGTGGTACGACACTGGCTTCCAGTCATGAAAGCAACCTTCTGTCATCATCCTCTGTCTCCTACAACTAAGCCAATTTTGAATCCACCTTATCAAATTACCTCGTATCCTATGTGCATTTGCCTTCTTTATAAGTCTCCCATGTGGGATCTTGTCAAAGGCTTTATTGAAATCTATATAAACTACATAAACTGCACTACCCTCATCTATACACCTGGTCATCTCCTCAATAAGTTTAATCAAATCTGTTAGGCATGACTTCCCTCTGACAAAGCCATGCTGACTGTCCCTGATCAAACCTTGCCTGATTAGGTGTTGATTACTATTTGAAGCTTAACTAGTGTGAGTCATCTCAGCTCACCTCAGCTCTATTTCAGAAATGGACTATTAGAAGCACATGAGCAGGGGAGAGACCTCATCCTGAGTGAGACACAGCCAGAGTGAGCGTGGGTCTTGGTAATTTGCTGCACAGTGGGAATTGAACTGATAAAGTCTTTCCCTTTAATTTCTCTGAGTTCAGTAGTCTAGTTAAAAGATAGCTAAGGTAGCTGACTTACCTGACTGTGTGACAGTTAACTGTCAATCACCTGTAGCCTGATTAAGGCCTGAATAGGTGTTGGTTACTATTTGAAGCTATATTCAACACATTACTGCAGTTGATCCTCTCTGATTATCACCAGACCCGACCATGTCTCTATTTATATTGCACATGACTCTGTTATTTGTGCCTTTGATGCTGTCTCAGTTGTTACAAACTGGACCATGTTTCTGTTTATAATTCATTAGACCCTGTCTCAGTTATTTGACCATGTCTCTAATTATATCTACCTATATTACACGAGGCCCTGTATTAGTAACAACATTACTAACAATTCAAAAGTACCTAATTAGTTGTAAAGTGCTTTGACAAATTTGGTGCTCATGAAATGAGCTATATAAATGCAAATATTTCTTAATATTATTTTGAGCTGCACTAGACCCTGTCCAGGTTTATAGTACACTAGACCCGGTGTACTGATTACTGCACTAGACCCTGTCCCTGTTTATAATGCACTCGGCCTTGTTTTGCTTTTTACTGATCTTGAACATGGCTCAGTTATTGCTATATGAGACCAGCCCACTATTTGCACAACACTAGTCAAAGTACCTACTACAGTGCCACTGTAATTTGGGCCCTCTATCTGTTACATTACAGTGGGTCATATCACAATATATCTTAGTTATTCTGGCACTAGAGTCAGACCATGTCTTGCTTAATATTCCATTAGGCACCATCCTTTTCATTACTGCACTAGATCAGGTCTTGGATTATTTTACTCCTCCTGCTGTAACAGTAATCACTGCACTGGACCCTATCTCAGTTGAGATGAATCTGGGCCCTGTCTCAGTCATCCCTACACTAGACCCTGTTTCAGTTAATATTAATCTAGGCCCTGTATCAATAATCAATTGCAGGGTTATGGAGAAAAGGCGGGAGAGTGTGATTAGCTAAGTGATTCTCGCAGATAAGACAGGCCAGTTGTCCTCCTTCTCTGGTGGAACCATTGTTAGATTCTTAGGCTAATGGCGGCCCCGGTTCCCACAATCCGCCGCGTCCCAGAAGCAGGTCTATCCAACTCGCTCCTTTCCCCAGGCGCTGAGAGTGCGCATGCTCCCCAGGGACAGCCGCGGGGCATTCTGGGCGGCTCCTTTGTTGTGAGTCGGACTCGGTGGAAACGGGAGAAGAAACCGGGAAGCGGCGGCCAGGATGGGGGAGGCGCTGCAGCATCGCTTTAATGGGCAGCCCCCACCCCCCAGCCCGGAGAGGTCACCGCACGGCCGCCGGGCACGGCCTCTGTCATTCGGCCTCTGAGAGCCGCACTCGCTGTTCCTGAGGCTGCGCTCGCCTCCCGCTCAGTTTCTCCATTGAATCCTGTTTCTCTCCTTGTTTTTCCCAACTCAGATTCACCGCCTCATTTTCTTTTCTTCCTCTGAGCCCCTGAACTCCATCTGACAGGGTCATGTTGGAGAGCGGGCATTGACTGTCCTGGGAAACAACAGCAAGAGGAGCTCAGAGGCCGGAGGGGCAAAGGGAGCAGCAAGTTCAGTCACCAATCGCGGGGATTGAGGACTGGACCCTGAGTCAGTCAGTCAGGGGAGTCAGAGTGAACCCCTGGGGAATCAGTCATCTCTGAAACATTAAATGAGAATCTCTTTTATCAACAAAACAATTTAACATTTATCAGTTTATTTTTTTATTCTTTGTTATCTCAATCCTAGGACATCGCTGCAGGAATTCCTCAGGACAGTATCCTGGGCCCAACCATCTTCAGCTGCTTTATCAATAACCTTTTTTCTATCATAAGTCCGACTTGGGAATATTTTGCCGTTCCTTCACTGTTGCTGGGTCGAAATCCTGAAACTCCCTTCCTAACAGCGCTGACACCACATGGACTACAGCAGTTCAAGGAGGTGAACAGGAAGATTTGCTGACAGGAAACTCAAACCAAAAATCACGTCAAAATCTGACAGATTCACGCAATACATCAAGTGCTGGATATCATTGAACCTTCAATGTAGAAGGAGAAATGTTTTAACCAGTTGCACAGCCTGAAAAAACATCTAATCATTCACAGTGGGGATAAACTGTATATGAGGTTTGGTCTGACCATCCAACATGGACAGCCACGAGGACAACAGCACCATGGAGAAACCATGGAAATGTGGGGACTGTGGGAAGGGATTTGGTTCCCCATCAAAGCTGGAAATTCATCAACGCAGTCACACTGGGGAGAGGCCGTTCACCTGCTCCGTGTGTGGGAAGGGATTCACTAATTCATCCAACCTTCTGAGACACCAGCACATTCACACTGAGCAGAGTTCAGTCATCTGCTCCGTGTGTGGGAAGGCAATTGGTCATTCATCAAACTTTCAGAGGCACCAGCAAACTCACAGTGGAGAGAGGCCATTCACCTGCTCCGTGTGTGGGAAGGGATTCACTCAATCATCCTACCTGCTGACACACCAGCGCATTCACACGAGGGAGAGTCCGTTCATCTGTTCCTTGTGTGGAGAGGGATTTAATCGATTATCCAGGCTTCTGAATCACCAGAGAATTCACACTGGGGAAAGTCCATACACCTGCTTTATCTGTGGCAAGGGATTTAATCGACCATCCAAACTACTGACACACCAGCGAATTCACACTGGGGAGAGGCCATTCACCTGCTCCATGTGCGGGAAGGGATACATCAATTCATCTGACCTGTTGACACATCAGCGAGTTCACACTGGTGAAAGGCCATTCACATGTTCCATGTGTGGAAAGGGTTTCATTCGGTCATCCCACCTTCTGACACATCAACTTGTTCATACTGATCAGAGACCTTTTAAATGTTCTGAGTGTGAGAAGACATTTAAAAGTGAAAAGGATCTGCTGACACACCAGCGAGTTCACAGTGGGGAGAGGCCATTCACCTGCTCCGTGTGTGGAAAGAGATTCACTCAGTCATCCACCCTGCTGACACATCGGCGAGTTCACAAGTGACACTGGGTTTGAAATCTGTGGTTACTGTTGCTGTTAATCCTGTTCAGGGTTGAATTCTTTTATTCTGACAGCTGGAGTTTGTTTCTGCTGAAATATAATTGTGCAAAGATGGGTAGCAGCTCAGAAGACTGGATAGAATTTAAAAAAAGAAAAGAATGATTGAAAGTTTAATAAGGAGAGAAAAAGTCGGGTACGAGAGAAAGCGAGGTAGAAATATAAAGACAGATAGTAAAAGTAAATATTGGTATTTAAAAATGAAAAGAGTTAACAAAGTGAGGGTTGCTCCTATAGAAAGTGAATCTGGGGAGTTAATAATGGAAAATAAGGAGATGGCAGATGAATTGAAGAGGTATTTTGCATCGTCTTCACTATGGAGGATACAAGTAACATGCCAGGAATGGCTATAAATCAGGAATTGGAAGGGATTGAGGAGCTCAAGAAAATTATAATCACCAGAGAAGGGGTACTGAGCAAATTGTTGGAGCTGCGGGCTGACAAGTCCCCAGGTCCTGAAGGATTTCATCCTTTGTCTTAAAAGAAGTGGCTGGTGAGATAGTTGATGCATTGGTTTTAATTTTCTAAAATTCGCTAGATTCGGAGAAGGACAGGAACATCAGATAGGAAAATAGGAAATATAACTCCTTTATTCAAAAAGGGAGGGAGACAGAGAGCAGAAAACTATAGGCCAGTTAGCTTAACATCTGTCATAGGGAAAATGTTAGAAGCGTTATTACAGGGCACTTAGATAAATTCAAGTTTAATCAGGCAAAGTCAACAAGGTTTTGTGAGAGGGAAATCATGCTGAACCAATTTATTGGGGCTCTTTGAAGAAGTAATAGGTGCTGTGAATAAAGGGGAACTGGTGGATGTACTGTACCTATATTTCCAGAAGGCATTTGATAAGGTGCCTCATTAAAGGTTATTGCAGAAAATGAAATCTCATGGTGTAGGGGGTAACATATTGACATGAATAGAAGATTAGCTAGCTAACAGGAAGCAGAGAGTAGACATTAATGGATCTTTTTCTGATCAGCAGGATGTGATGATTGGTGTGCCACAAGGATCAGTGCTGGGACCTCAACTTTTTAGAATTGATATAAAAGATTTGGATGAAGGAACCAATGGTATGGTTGCTAAGTTTGCTGATGACATATAGGTAGGAAAATAAATTGTGAAGAGGACATAAGGAGGCTACAAAAGGATACAAATAGGTTAGGTGAGTGGGCAAAAATCTGGCAAATGGAGTATAATGTGGGAAAATGTGACATTGTCCATGTTGGCAGGACGAATAAAAAAGAAGCACATTATTTACATGGTGAGAGATTGCAGAGCTCTGAGATTCAGAGGGATCTGGATGTCTTAGTGCATGAATCGCAAAAGGTTAGTGTGCAGGTACAGCAAGTAATTAGTAAAGTTGAAAGAATGTTATCTTTTATTGCAAGGGAAATTGAATACAAGAGTAGAGAGATTATGCTTCAGTTATACAGGGCACTTGGTGAACCTACATCTGGAGTACTATGTGTTGGTCTCCTTATTTAAGGAAATTGTAAATGCATTGGAAGCAGTTCAGCGAAGGTTTAGTTGATCATTACCAGGAATGGGTTGTCTTACGAGGAAAGGTTGGACAGACTAGGCTTGTATCTGCTGGAGTTTAGAAGGGTAAGAGGCAATTTCACACATTGTTGTACAATTTTGTCTTTTGTATCTGAGTGTTTAACATCACCTGGCTGGAGCTCAGAAAGGACAATCTGGGGGAGGATCATACGGCAGGAACAGAACTTCAGCCTGGACACAGTCCTTCAGGGTCACACTGAGAGGGACAAACGGCACTTTGGTCTTTCTCATCTCTCTTCACTGACAGCAAAACCTACATGTGGATTAATTCTGGGGTGGAAGAAATGTGTCACAGCCACTTCTGTGCAGTACGTACAGACTAAAGATGACCAAGGTCAGGCTGTGGAGTCCAAGGCCACATAGAAAAATGGATGGAAAAATACAAACACCCTGTAAATCTAACCCTCCGATTTCTGTTTTGTGACCATCATGTTTCAAAGCTGCTAGGCAGAGAGCAGAAGGCTCCTTTACAACTATGGTTGTACAACCTGAGTCAGGCAGTCTGGAAATGTGCTGTTAAATCAGAGATTGATGTAAAACTGTGCACTGTTCCTGACTGAAACTGAAATGGCATGAATAAGTCTCCAGTTTAAAAATGACTATGGTGATTATTCTGTGAAGTTCTTAAGATTTATTGGTGACAGTCCTGAGTCCACTACTTTAAGCCAATGTCAACAACAACTTGTACTGACATAGCACCTTTAACATAGTAAAATGGAGCTAAAAAATAAATACTGTAAAGTCTGTCTTAAAATAACACAAGGAGGAATTCACAGGATCCTTTTAACTCCTGGGACAATTATACAACAGACATTTGATCTCCAGATAAAGAAGGACCTACACCATGTTTCCAAGAATTCCCTGCTAAATTGATGTGTGTGTGTGTTAGATCCCAGGATTTTGTTGCAGTCTTTCTCCAGTATTAACTGTACTTCCCAATTTGGGAATCAATTAATTCATAAATAAATCAGTTCATCACTTCCTCATGTCATTGTACACTCTGCTACTGAATTAAAGATTTAATGAACTGTACAACAAAGTTTTGTTAACTGGGAATTCTTATCTGTGATTTACTGTAATTCTGCTCCCAGATTTTAAAATTGGGTTTCTGATTTCTGAGTCCAAATTGTTTGTATAAATTTGAATAACAGTGGTCCCAGCATTGCCCCCTGTGGAACATCAATTCCCACCTTTTACCAGTCTGAGTTGCTACTCTTAACCTCTTCTCTCTGTTTTCTGTTTTGTAACCCGCTTGTTATCCATAACAGTGTGTACAAGGTGACCAAGATCAGGCTGTGTGGAGTGAAGGGCCAGGTAGCAGATGATGGAAAGATGGCTACAAAACCGAAATCAGAGGGTTAGATTTACAGGGAGTTTGGAGCCATCTTTTCATCCATTCTGCTCTGTGGCCTGACCTTCACCGAGACCATCGATATAAGGGGAGTTATCCATAATACCAATAGGAAAGTAGGGGCTGCAATTATGCAAAGCTGTCCTGTATTGTCTAAAATCTCCCACCAGGGCTGATCACCAGGGTGGCCATAGACCACCTAATATCTATTGGTGGCTTAGCTATTTGTCATTGTGTCTGTTCAAGATGTTGTCCATTATAGATTAAGGTTCAGAGAAAGTGCTGGAATTAGATAGTCAAAACTGCTTTGAGTCCCTGGAGGGTGATGTTTACTTGAGTTTCTATAACTTTTGGTCCTTACAGACACTGATACTTTATCACCAGTCTTAGCAGTCGGGTTGGCGGTGTGAGGCAAAACTTGGTCCACCCGACCGATAAGAAGTGTATCCTTGTGGGTTTGTGTGTGTGTCAAACCAAATGGAAGGTCCAACTTCCTTTGTAACAACATGAAGAGTCTGCTTTTTTTTTCAAAATCCCTTCCTTTCCCCTCACTATTATCCTCAGTTCAGAAAATCCTTGTGTACATCATCCTCCAGCATGCTACTGTCTCCACTAAATACTTCCACCGGTCTTATTAACAGATAGAAATGGGAGCACTGATATCACAGGAATAATTTCTGAAATGCTGTCATTCTGATTTTAAAGCTTCCTGGAGTAAGACATTGATCCAGAACTTCCCACCTAACACCAATCTTTATCCCCATCTGAGTTCCAGATTTTAATGTGATTGTCCCATATGTTTAGCATCTGTCCGTCTGTGAGAGATGATGGGAATGCAGCCTCAAAACTTTGGTGAGATCAGATGAGATGAACTGCTACACTTCATCTGATGGCTGAACAAGCCGATACTGTAAAGGCAAAAGTGCCTCAAATGAAGGTATTCCTGACTTGTGTTGTGGGATGATCTCTGCTGACACCTTGTTTGTCTGTGTTGGAGTTTCTGAATATCAGCAACTTCAACACCTATGTGTTCTTTTGTTCTGTTGTCTGTGACATCTTTTGATGATCTGCTTCTATCACTGCTTGTTTGTCCCTACAACCACACCACCCCCCCCCCCCACCCCCCCCTCCACACACACACACACACCTTAAACCAGCTTATATTTCACCCCTTCCTTGGATTTACCTAGTTCTGTTGAAGGGTCATGAGGACTCGAAACATCAACTCTTTTCTTCTCCACCGATGCTGCCAGACCTGCTGAGTTTTTCCAGGTAATTCTGTTTTTGTTTTGGATTTCCAGCATCCGCAGTTTTTTTGTTTTTATGTTGCTGTGGTGGTGAACTCCTGTCCACAGCTGGTGTTTCAAATTGCATCAATCATCAGTTAGCTTCCCACTTGTCACGATTAATGTTGAGGGCTTTCATGTCTCATCTTTGAAGCTTTGTGATTGTACAATATAGAAAACATGTTTAATCTCTTTAAACCTGGTTCAGCACATCCCCTGTATGCACGTTACAACAAATTGTTTTTTAGATCAGTTTTTCCTTTACATTCTGTGTTGTTCTGAATATTAACCTTCTCCCTGACCTGTCCTAACCCTCCTGCCGGTTCATTTATTAAAACCTCGTTCCAATGGTGAATTCCCTGTCTGTATAGTTATTCCTTTAAGTTTGTGCCTTGTTTCACCGTTCCCACATTTCAGTAACAAATGTTGAAATATTTGCTCCACACCCACAGGGTTTCATCTGTTTAAAGTCACAAACAGAAAGGTCCAATTTTCTCCTGGAGTTTGAGGCAAATCTGCTTTCAAAATGATGCAGAGTCTCAGATTATGAGGGAGATCCGGGCTCAGCCCCGCCCCTCATTCACTCCAATTGGCTGGAGGGCCAGCAGCTCCCCTTTTGTTCCTGCGGTCCTGCAACCTCCTATTGGTCTAGAGCTGGCATCAATCACCCAGGCATTGGGACTGGAGCATGCGCAGTGTGGCTGCTGGAGCTGGACATCAGTGAGCAGGTGTAATCCAGCCTCGCGTTTGGAGCATGCGCAGTGTGAGTGAGGGCGAAGGAAAGCTGCTTGTTTGTCAGGTCCGCAGCCGGTAAGATAAAGGGCGGAATTGAGGGAGAGATGGAGCCGGCGGGTGGACGGGCAGGCTTTGTAAACACCTTGAGCCGTTCTTAAACCAGAATAACAAGCTACCGGTTCCTCGCTGGTATCTGTGGGCGGCAGTTGCCCCGATCCGCGTTCCTCGATGAGGGACCCGGATGAACGGCCGCCAGTTTGTGCAACGGTACGCATGCGCGGTCATCCATCCCTGTGAGCAGGAGGAGAGAATGTTATGAATTTCTATCCTGGACTGACAAGGGATGGATTTTGGAAACTATCTTTACAGTGGGTTAGAAGGGGAGGATTTACACACAGCAAATTCAGATCTAGAGAAATGTTTGTCCCTTCTCAGTTTCTATCCTGGATATATTATTGTAAACTTACAGAGCACTGGAAGTGGAGGATTGACAGACGGGAAACTCAAACCAAACATCTGACAGAGTCATTCGATTCTTCAGAACCTGAATATCACTAAAGTTTGAATGTAGAAGTGAAACAGTTTGTCTGTAGCCAAAGATTTCAGGTAAGCATGCGAATAATGAACTCCAGTGGGGTAAGAATGGATCTGACCCAGTTAAATCGGAATCAAAGGTTGGCTGGTGAAACTGGAACTGAAAAATTGGCTGCTTTGAAAAAAGAGATAGTTTGGACATAGTTAAGATACATTCCCACGGGACAAAATATAGGGGAAAGAAATCCAAGCTCTCACAATGACAAAAACAACAGAGATTAAGATGAAGAAGAAAAAGTGTACTTTATTGCAGATGTCAGATGTAAAGTAGAACCAAGCTGAATAAAAAAGGTTCAGAGCAGAATTGGAAAAGCAATTAAGAGAAGCAAAGAGAGAGAATGAAAAGAGATTGATGGCTAATGTGTAAATAAATTAAAATGTCTTCTATAGACATACAAAGGATGATGAAGGGATGGGTGGGGCTGATTTGGAACCACAAAGGGGATTCACACGTGGAGGCAGGGGGCAGCATGGCTGAAGTATTAAATTAATACTTTGCACCTGTATTTACTAAAGAAAAAGACATTGCACAGGTCATGGTGAAAGAGGAGGTAGTTGAGACCCCTGAAGGGTTTAAAATTGATGAGATATTGGATAGGCTGTCTGTACTTAAAATGGACAATGTGCCAGGATGGTTTGCATCCACGGATATTGAGGGAAGTGAGATTGGGAATTGCGGAGGCACTGGCCAGAACCTTTCAATCTTCCTTATACTCGGGTGATGTCAGAGGACTGGAGAATTCCAAAGATTCCACCCTTGTTCAGAAAGGGTCTGAAGATAAGCTCAGCAACTACAGGTCTATCAGTTTAACTTCTGTGGTGTGGAAGCTTCTAGAAACGATAATTCAGGACAAAATTAATAACAGCAAATCATGTTTATCTAAAATAAAAACAAAGTTCTGTAAAAACTCTGCAAGTCAGGCAGCATCTGTAGAGAGAGAAACAGAGTTAATGTTTTGAGTCCAATATGACTCTTTCTCAGAATCAGCTTATCTAACTTGCTTGAGTTTTTTGATGAGGCATCAGAGAGGGGTGATGAGGGTAATTCTGTTTATGTGGTGTAGATGGACTTCCAAAAGGCATTTGATAAAGTGCTGCACAACAGACTTGTGAGAAAAGTTATAGCTCATGTGATCAAAGGGACAGTAACAACATTGGTACGGAATTGGCTGAGCGCCTGGAAATAATGAATAGTGGTGCAGTGGTTAATGGTTGTTTTTCGGACTGGATGAAGGTTTATAGTGGAGTTCCCAAGGGATCAGCATTAGGACCTCTGCTATTCCTGAAAAAATATTAATGATCTACACCTTGGTATACAGGGCTCAGTTTCAAAATTCACAAACATTACAAAACTTGGAAGCATTGTGAACTGTGAGGACGATAGTGTGAAAAGGACGTAGACAGGTTGGTAGACAGGGTGGACAAGTAGCAGATGAAATGTAATGCAGAGAATTGTGACATGATTCATTTTGGTCAGAAGAATGCTGGGAGACAATAGAAAAGAAAGAATACAAGTCTAAAGTGGGTATAGGAGCAGAGAGACCTGGATGTATATGTGTATATGTTGAAGGTGGCAGGGCAGGTTGAGAAAGCAGTTCATAAAGCAGACAGTATCCTGGGGTTTATTAATGGGGACATTGAGTACAAGAGCAAAGTTGTTATGTTGAACTTGGATACAAGACTGGTTCGGCCTCAACTGGGGTATTGTGTCAGTTTCTGGGCACCACGCTTTGGGAAGGGTGTGAAGGCATTAGAGAGAGAGTGCAGAAAAGATTCATGAGAATGAAGTCCCTCATCCCTGGGACCAGTTACAAATATAAATTAGAGAAGTCCGGACTGTTCTCCTTGGAGAAGAGAAGGTTGAGAGGAGATTTGATAGAGATGTTCAAAGTCATGAGGGACCTGGACAGAGTGAACAGGGAAAAGCTGCTGTCATTGATGGGAGGATGGAGATTCAGAGGACACAGATTGAAGGGAATTGGGGAAAGAAGCAATGGTCATATGAGAAAAACTTTATCACACAGCCAGTGTTTAGACTCTGGAATGCACTGCCTGAGAGTGTGATGGAGGCATATTCCATCGAGACATTCGAGAGGAAAAGATAGTATTGTTTGAAAAGGAAGAATGTGAGGGGCTACAGGGAGAAGGCAGGGGAGTGGCACATGGTGGATATCTCCTTTAGGGAGCCAGAACAGATGCAAAGGGCTGAATGGCCTCATT
Organism: Carcharodon carcharias; assembly: GCF_017639515.1. Lineage (NCBI taxonomy): Eukaryota > Metazoa > Chordata > Chondrichthyes > Lamniformes > Lamnidae > Carcharodon > Carcharodon carcharias. The sequence continues at coordinate 14,664,983 of NC_054493.1, forward strand.
CTGTGCTGTAACTATTCTGTGATCCTGAAGCAGTGTGACTGGAAAAGCACTGAGACACACAAACCCTGGAGCACACCTGGAGAACCGTGTTCAGTTCTGGGCAGCAAACCTTAGGAAGCAAACCTTGGAGGGAGTGTAGCACAGATTTAACTGAATAATATCCGAACCCAAAGAGTTAAATTACAAGGCAAGATTGCACACAAGAGTCATGGAGACGTTATGACATAGAGGAGGCCATGCGGCCCATTGAGTCCATGCCAGCTCTCCAGAGCAATCCAGTCAGTCCCATTTCCTTGCTCTATCCCTGTATTCTTGCAGATTTATTTCCCTCAAATGTTTATCCAATTTCCTTTTGCGATCATTCACCATGTCCATTGCCACCCCCCTCATAGGCAGCAAGTTCCAGCTCATTGTCATTTGTTCTCAGAGGGCCAATAGGCTGTGGAATTCTCTTTCCCGAGACCAGTGGGGCTGGGTCATTGAATTTTTTAAAGGCTGAGTTTATCGATTCTCGATTGACAAAGGAGTCGCAGGTTATAGGGGATAAATAGGAAAATAGAGTTGAGGCCACAATCAGATCAGCCGTGTTCTTATCAAATGGTGGAACAGGTTTGAAGGACTGAATGGCCTACTGTTGCTCCTAATTCCAATGTTCATATGTGTGGAAACTCAGTACAGTCCTGCCAGGGTGAGGGTGTTCAGCAGTTGAAACCAGTGAGGACTCTGATCTCTGGGAAGGAAGGAAACCCTGGGGGGTGGGCGTGAAGGATTCAGAAACACTCATTGGAGACCTGCAGGTCCTGCATTTGCTGCTCTGGGGCTTCTTCCCAGGAGCAGGCCCAGATTAACGGCCGTCAACTTGGTTCATCTGGGAGCAGACGCATGTATGGCCACCTCGATGATGCAACAGAGAGTGGACGGGGCTTGAGGGTGTCTGTGACCAGGAGGGAAAATGATTAATTCATTGATTTTATTGTCAGTCTGCAGAACAGGAGCTGGAGAACTGAACCCAGGCAGAGGAGAGGGAGGGAGAAAACCGGGAGTGGAGGAAAGAAATGGTGGAGATGGTGAGATGGGTTTGGGTTTCAGCCCAGGGAGGAGGGAGAGTGTGTGGGACGGGAATTTACAGCTTTGGGGGAACAAGAGAGAAAACAATATTCCATTAAAACTAGAATTGTCTGTTCTGAATTTCCATCCCTGACTGTCAGTAATGACTTTTATAAACTCGTTTTCCAGGGAAAGGATTTGCAGATGTGAAACTCAAACCAAACATCTTCTGACAGAGTCACTCGATTCACCAGGACCTGAATTCCCTCAGACTTTGAATATGGAAGGAGAAATGTTTGTCTGTTCTGTCAGTGGGGAAAGATTTTGAACTTCAGTGTCACCGGAAAAACACCGAGACACACATACACACACCCGAGTGAGAGTATCCCAGTGAACTGACTGTGGAAAGAGCTTTCACCAGTTAAACAGCCTGAAAAAGCATCACATCGTTCACAGTGAGGAGAAACCATACACATGTTGTGTGTTTGGACAAGGTTTCAACTGATCATTCAACCTGGAGAGACACAAGGACACCCACACTATGGAGAAACCGTGGAAATGTGAGGACTGTGGGAAAGGATTCAGTTACCCATCCCTGCTGGAAAACCATCGACGCAGTCACACAGGGGAAAGGCCATTCACCTGCTCTGTGTGTGGGGAGGGATTTACTCAGCCATCTGGCCTTTGGTCACACCAACGAATTCACACTGAGGAGAAGCTATTCAGCTGCACTTCCTGTGGAAAGAGATTCAGACACTCTTCAGCACTCACTGTACACCAACGCACTCACACTGGGGAGAGGCCATTCACCTGCTCCGAGTGTGGGAAGGGATTTACTCAGTCATTTCACCTTCTGACACACCAGCGAGTTCACACTGGAGAGAGGCTGTTCACGTGCTCTGTGTGTGGGAAAGGATTCATTGGGTCATCCCACCTGCTGTCACACCAGCGAATTCACATTGAAGAGAAACCATTCAGTTGCACTTCCTGTGGAAAGAGTTTCAGACAGGCATCCTCTCTCATTTTACACCAGCGAGTTCACACTGGGGAGAGACCATTCATCTGTTCTGACTGTGGGAAGGCATTCACAGTTTTACCCACCCTGCTGAGACACCAGCGAATTCACACTGGGGAGAAGCCATTTCGCTGCACTTCCTGTGGAAAGAGTTTCAGACAGTCATCCAACCTCACTGCTCACCAACACACTCACACTGCAGAGAGACCGTTCACATGCTCCGTATGTGGGAAAGGATTCAGTCGGTCATCCAACCTCACTGCACACCAGCGAGTTCACACTGGGGAGAGACCGTTCACTTGCTCGCTGTGTGGGAAGGGATTTGCAAAGTCTTTCAATCTGCTCACCCACCAACGCACTCACACTGAGAAGAGGTTATTCAACTCTCAGTGTGTGGGAAGGGATTCACTCAGTCACGATGCCTCCTGAGACATCAGCAAGTTCATAAGTGACTGCAGGGGTTGGATTCTGCTGTTCTTGCTGCTTGTAAGCTTGTTTAGTATTGATAGTCTGGCAATATTTTGTTTCTGCTGATGTTAACAACCCTATAACTGGCTGGAGTTTAATATTCTGGAGATGTCACTGATTTTCAGGACTGTAGTGTCCCTTTTTAAAAGCACCATCTGTGATCCTTCCCCTTAATTTCAAAAACTTTCAGTAGGAACCCCTTGACAATAAAATTATGAACTTTTACTACAATCGTAAATTGATATTTGGTGAAAAATCTACAATTCAGTGTCTGAAAGATTTAACTGCAGGGATCTAAATTTTTTTTTCAATGCCAGTGGGAAGAGGATAACCAGGGAAAGAGTAGCACCCATTAGGGACCAATGGTCCTTGAAATTTTGACTAACATTCAAGGCTATGGGCCAAGTGCTGGTAAATGGGATTAGGTAGGTAGGTCAGGTGTTTCTCACGTGTTGGTGCAGACTCGATGGGCCAAAGGGCCTCTTCTGCACTGTGATTCTGTGATTATGAGAAGATTTCAGGTGTGACTGGAAAAATGCAGAGACACACAAACCCTGGTTAGAGCACACCTGAAGAACAGTGTTCAGTTCTGGGCAACAAACATCAGGAAGGATAGAATGGCCTTGGAGGGAGTGTAGCACATATTTACCTGAGTGATCTGAGCTCCAAGGGTTAAATTACAGAATGAGATTACACAAAAGAGTCACAGAGTCATTATGGCACAGTGGAGGCCATTAGGCTCACTGAGTCCATGCCAGCTATGTAGAGCAATCCAATCAGTCCCATTCCCCTGCACTATCCCCATATCCTTGCGAGTTTATTTCCCTCATGCTTCTGTCCACTTTCCTTTTGAAATTACTCACCATGTCCATTTCCACCCCCCTCATAGGCAGTAACCTCCAGGTCATTACCACTCACTGTGTAAAAATATTCTTCCTCACATCTCCCGCACCTTTTACCCAAAATCTTAAACCTCTGCCCTTGAGTCCTTGTACGATCAGCTGATGGGAATAGCTTTTCTTTGTCCACCATATCTAAACCTGTCATAATCTCGTACACCTCTACCAATCTCCCCTCAACCTCCTTTGCAGGAACCATTCTGGTAAATCTCCTCTGCAGCTTCTCAACGACCTGCACATCCTCCCTAAAGTGAGGTGACCAGAACAGTATGCAATTCTCGAATTGTGGCCTAACCAGAGTTTTATAAAGAATTCAACATAACTTCCCTGTTTTTGTTCTCAATGTCACTATTTATGAAGCTCAAGATCCAATCGGCTTTGCTAACCCCTCTCTTAATACATTCTATCACCTTCAGAGATCAAAGCTATGACGCCTCAGGTCCCTCTGTCCCTGCACACTCTTTAGAGCTGTGCCATGAATAATATTTTCCCTCTCCCTATTCCTTCTGATAAAATACATCACCTCATTGTGAGGGTTGTAATCCCTGGAATTTATAAGATAAGAGGTGATTTGATGAAAGTTTTCAGGATATTAATTGGAACTGACAGGATAGATAGAGAGAAACTGGTTGGGGAATCTAGGACGAGTGGGTGGAGGCTAAACATAGAATCAGGTTCTAGCACCTTTTCAGGGAGAGAGTTCCCGATCCGAAAAACTCTCTGTTGGTGCACTTCCCTGTTTTTGTACTCAGTACCTCTATTTATGAAGCCCAAGACCCCATATGCTTCACTGATACCCCCTCAATCTGTCTTGCCACATGAAATTGGTTCAATAAATGGTTTAATCATCACCCGTACTCACAAAGCCTACAGAATGATACAAAATTTAAAATAGTTCCTGTACTATGTGCCCTGAATACCACACACCCGTCCCCATGGTTATGTCATCCCATCTACAAGGACCTTGATGTTTGGTTGATAAGGGAATTATCCAGGGATTTCAGAAGTCAGAATGCAGGGAGAGAGATGGGTGGACTATGACCACCCAGTAGCCAAGACCCCAATGTTAAGGCAGTTTTTGGAAAACACCGCGATCGTCCCTGTGATAGTGACACCAGTAAAATGGGTGGAGGGAAGAGAGGGATCAGTGACTGGGTTGGAATAGGGGCCATGGCTGGCACGGCGCTGGGAAGCACTTAGACATGGAGAATATGTGGGAACAGGATGAGGCTGTGAGGCAGCAATGGACAGGAATCTTCAGTAAAAGAAATAAAAGGCAGAGAGATGAAATCCTGGAACAACAAAAAGGAGTGAAATCCAGAAACGAGATGGTGGACGGACTAATCAAGAGAAAGGGAACGGTCAGTGAGGTCGTTTAGCAGAATAACACTGAGGTGAACAGTCAGAACATGTCTAAAGCGGTTCCCTGTGTGACGTAAGGAGGGTTTTTATTGGATCAGGTACAACAAGGCCAGGAGGACTTTGAAAAATAATAGAGTCCAACAATAGAGAGCACAAGGATCTGGAGCGGGGAGAGTTAATAAACCCAGGGAATCACAGGACCAGTAGGACATTGAAAAAGAATAGAGAGCTCAAAAGGGTCTGGAGGGGGAGGGTTAATAATCCCAGGAAGTCACAGGCTGCACAAACTTCAAATGTGAGCCCAGACCCATTTTAAAACAGTGAACAAATAAATCCCTGATTTTACTGAGACTCTTTTCCGTGTCTCAGCTCCTGTAAATACTGACTGGAAAGGGAACAGAATCTCAGGAGGTTCCACACCGCTGGCTGCTTGTGAGGAAGTGATTTCCGACCAGATTAATGTGCTTTTGCTGTGAGTATTTAATAAAGTGTCCCAACCTCTCATTGTGCTTCCTGTCCAATATCCCCCTCATCCATGGATCTTCTATTTTACCAATGGGGAAAAAAAAATGCCCATTCACAGATTGGTCTCGATGGCGGCTGGTTTACCCAGAATCCCCATGGGTCAGAAAGTCCCCTGTCAATGAGAACGGGAATCCATAGCGCTGGAATGAGGGCCAGGCTGTGCTCTGAGGCAGGGGCACAGCTGGGCGATGTTACTGAGGTGGAAATGGGTGGTTTTAGTGATCTGTAGTCAGAAGCTCAGTTTGGGCTGAAATATGACAACAAGATTGTGAATATTCTGGTTCAGCCTCAGAGAGCTGGTTAGGGAGTGGGGACAATGGCTTTCAACTTCCCAACGTTTAAATGGAGGGAATTTCTGCTCATCCAGTACTGGATGTCAGACAAGTCAGGACGGTGTGTGAGTTGGAGGTGATGGTTTCACTGACACCTGTTACCTTCGTCCTTATAGGTGGAGGAGGTTGAGGGTTTGGGAGATTCTGTCAAAGTTCTGGTTGAGCTGAAGATGTATTAAACACATCTTCACCCCCTGCACCTCCCACCTCTCTCTCTCCTCCCATGGAGGCCAGAGTCTTGTGTAGACCCAGACCAGGTGGCAGGTTCCCTTCCCTGAAGGACATTAGTGAACCAGTTGGATTTTTATGACAATCCAGCAGTTTTCATGGTCACTTTTTCCTAGTGCCGGCCCCACAAATTACCAGATTCATTCAGCTCAGTTTCACAACCTGTTTTTGTGGGTTCTCTCTCACTCCCTTTTTACTGTTTTAAATCAATTTCACAGGGGATTAGAAGGGGAGGATTTGCAGTCAGGAAACAGAAACAAAACATCACAGCAGGATCTGACATTCGTCTGATTTATCATATCCTGAATATCATTTGATTTTGAACATGGAAAGAGAAACCACCGTTCACCTCGCAGTGAAACCGTACACGTGCTCTGTGTGTGGACGACGCTTCAACCAATCATCCGGCCTGTCAAGACACAAGTGCAGCCACACCAGGGAGAAACCATGGAAATGTGGGGACTGTGGGAAGGGATTCAGATTCCCATCTGAGTTGGAAATGCATCGGCGCAGTCACACTGGGGAGAGGCCGTTCACCTGCTCCACTTGTGGGGAGGGATTCACTCATTCACCACACCTGCTGAGACATCAGCGAGTTCACATGGGGGAGAGACCGTTCATCTGCTCTGAGTGTGGGAAGGGATTTCCTCGGTCATCCCTCCTGCTGACACACCAGTGAGTTCACACTGGGGAGAGGCCATTTAGCTACCCTCAGTGTTGGAAGGGATTCACTCAGTTATCTAGCCTGCTGAGACACCAGCAAATTCACACTGGGAAGAGGCCATTCACCTGCGCCCAGTGTGGGAAGGGATTCACTCATTCACCCCACCTGCTGACACACCAGCGAATTCACAAGTAACAACAGTGATGGGATTTTGCTGTTCATCACATCTAGGACTGAATCATGTTCATTGGGGTCTGTTTCTGCTGATGTTAATAAACTACAGCCCACTTACAGGGTCTAATCTGGCGAAAAGTCAAATAAATTAGTTTTGTGTTAAAGACACAGTGTGTTGAATTTTTTTAATATCACTAACACAAGTTAGTTCCTTTTGAAGGGCTCTCCGTCTCCCCTGTCTCCTCCATGCTCACCTCCAACAAGTGTGAAGAGCTCATGGAGCTCCTTTGTCAATAAGATTGAGACAATCCGATCAGCTGCCTCTGCTGCTTCCCTCCCTTCCACTCACCCTCCCTAAAGTTCCCCCTTACCCAAGCCCTGAACTCACATCTTTCTGTCATTTCCCTCCCATCTCCCCTCATGCCCTCTCAGAGCTCATCTTGTCCATGAAACCCACGTCCTGCTCCATCGATCCTACTCCCACTAAACTGCTGATCACTCAACTTCCCAATGTCCACTGACTCTGTTAATAGTTGTCTCTCTCAGGTACTGTCCCTCTCTCCTTCAGATTTCCCATCATTATACCCTTCTCAAAAAACAAATGCTTGACCCCACTGTCTTTCCAAACTATTGCCCCACCTCCAGCCTCCCTTTTCTCCTCAAAGTCCTTGAACATGTTGTCACCTCCCAAATCCCTGCCCATTTTTCCCAGAACCCCATGTTTGAATCCCTCCAATCAGGTTTTTGCACCTGTCATAGTGCTGAAACAGCTCTTATCAAAGTCACAAATGACACCCCATGTGACTGTAATGAAGATAAACTCTCCCTTCTCATCCTTGACCCGTCTGCAGCCTTTGACAATGTTGACCACGTCATTCTGCACCTTCGCCTCTCCCCTGTCGTCCAGCTGGGTGGGGCCGCTCTCTCCTGGTTTCATTCTTCTCTATCTAATCATAGCCAGAGACTCACTTGCAATGTCTTCCCTTTCCAATCCCACAGTTACCTCTGGTATCCCCAAAGGATCCAGCCTTGGTCTCCTCTTATTTCTCATTAAACTGCTCCACACAATGACATCATCTGAAAACACTGTCAGTTCTCACATTTACACTGACAGCTCCCAGCTCTGCCTCACCACCACCCCTCTCGACTTCTCCACTCTTGGTAAATTATCAGACTGTCTGATATCTGGTGGTGGATGTGCAGAAATTTCTTCAAATTAAACATTGGGAAGACTGAAGTCATTGTCTGAATGACTGGTAGAAGCAGATTCAGTAGTAACTTTCAAAAGTGATTTGAATTTCAACTTAAGTAAAGGTTTGGAGTGCTCGGAAAAGGGCAGGGGAGTGCGACAGATTGGTAACATTTTCAGAGACAGGACAGGCACAATGGCCAACATCCGTGCTCTATGAGATTCTATCATATGTTTATTATGAATCGTTCCATTATTATAGATGACAGAATGTCATCAAGCCACAACAGAGAAGAAGGCCACTTGGCCTATCAAATCTGTGCTGACAAATTCGGCAAGCGACCCAGTTAGTCCCACTCCCCCATTCTTTACCCCATCCTAGCATCATTTCTCCTTCAAGAATTTATCCGATTCCCTTTTGAAGGTCATTCTTGAATCTGTATCCATCTGATAGTGAATTCCAAATTCTTACAACTTGTTACTGAAAAGATTTCCTCATGATGCCAGCATAAAAGCAAAATACAGCAGATGTTGGGTGTCTGAAATAAAACAGGAAAAACTCAGCAGGTCTGAGAGCGCCTGTCGAGAGAGAAAGAGAGTTAACATTTTGAGTCCATCTATCACTCACCTTCATTACAGAATACCAAATATAGAATAGCCTGTTCCCTAGTCTGTTCCTCAACATTCGAGTCTAAAAAAAATCTATTCACTCCAGGAATTCATCCACCACAGTAATATTGCTAATTTGGTTTGCCCAACCCATATGCAGCTTAAAGTCACCACTGATTACCATAGCACCCTTGTAACATGCATCTCTAATTTCCTGTTTAATACTGTCCCCCACCTGATCACTACTGTTTGGAAGCCTACAGACAACACCCAATAATGTTTTCTTCCCATTGTTGCTTCTTAGCTCCAACCAGTCTGATTCTATATCTAGATTTTCTGAGCCAATTTCCTCTCTCATTATCGCACTGAATTTGTCCTTAACTAACAATGCCATACCACCTCCTTTTCCATTTTTCCTGTCTGTCCCTAATATTGAGTATGCTTGGACATTCAGTTCCCAGACTTGGTCACCCTGCAGCCATGTCTCTTTAATCACAATCATATTGTATCCGTTTACATTTACTTGCACTGTTAATCCATCTACCTTATTGCGAATGTTCTGTGCTTTAGACTTTTTAACAGTTTTACACTTTTTTGTACAATGGCTCTATTTACTACTAGCCCTTGTTTCCTCTGGCTTCCACTTTTGTTTTCTACTTTTCTGTCTCTCATTTCAATCTTTATTTCCCTCTTTTGTGTCTCCCCACTCAGTTTCCCATCCCCCTGCCAGTCTAGTTTAAACCCTCCCCCACAGTACTAGCAAACACCCCAGCGAGCATATTGGTTGCAGTTATACTGGGGTGCAACCCATCCACCTTGTACAGGTCCCACCTTCCCCAGAATCAGTCCCAATGTCTCAGCGATCTAAATCCCTCCCTCCTGCACCATCTCTCCAGCCATGAATTAATCTGGTATGTTCTCCTATTCCTGATCTTTCCAGCATGTGGCACTTGGAGTAATCCTAATTCCAGGGGAATCCTGGGGGTCTTGCTTTTTAATTTATTTCCTAGCTCCTTATATTCTGCTTTCAGGACCTCATCCCTCTTTTTACCTACATCATTGGTACCTATATGGACCATGACCTCTGGCTGTTCACCCATCCCTTCAAAATGTCCTGCAGCCACTCAGTGGCATCCTTGATACTGGCACCAGGGAGACAACATACCATCCTGATGTCACGTCTGTTCCACTTATGATTGAATCCCCTGTCAATATTTCTCTTGCGTTGTCCCCACCTTGTGCAGCTGAACCACTCATGATGCCACAGGTATTTTTTAATTCATTCATGGGATGTGGGCATCACTGGCTGGGTCAGCATTTATTGCCCATCCCTAATTGCCCTTGTTCAGAGGGCATTTAAGAGTCAACCACATTGCTGTGGTCTGGAGTCACATGTAGGCCAGACCAGGTAAGGATGACAGATTTTCTTCCCTAAAGGGACATTAGTGAACCAAATGGGTTTTCACAACAATCGACAATGGTTTCATGGTCTTTAGACTTTTTAAATTCTAGATTATTTATCAAATTCAAATTCCATGGCGGGATTCAAACCCAGGTCCCCAGAGCATTACCCTGGATGTCTGGATTATTTGTCCAGCAACAATACCACTACGCCATTGCATCCCCTTTGCTTGGACCCAGGGACCCCTGCACTACCTGCCTAATGTTTTTACTCTGTCTGGCAGTCACCCAATCACTTTCTGCCTGTGTACTCTTTACCTGCGGTATAACCACCTTAAAGTATGTGCTATCCACAAAGATCTCTTGTTTGCTTTTGCTCCACAATGACTCCAGCTCCAGCTCTGAAACGTGGATTTTGAGTAGCTGCAACTGGAGACATTTCCTACATACTTGGTCACCTGGAGACTGGAAGTGTCCCTGACTTCCCACATTGCACAGGAGGAGCATTCCACTTGGCCAAGCTGCCCTGTCATGAATTAACTGTATAAGCCAGTTAACTAATGGACTAGCTGCAACTGCAAGCAGAGCCTGTATAATCTTGGTTTTAAAGCTGGGCTAAAACTCACTTTCTCCCAACCCAAAGAGTAACTTTTAGCAATACTTAGAAGGACAAGGGCAGCAGACAGAGGGGAACACCACCACCTGGAAGTTCCCCTCCAAGCCACTCACCATCCTACCTTGGAAATATGTTGCCATTCCTTCACTATTGCTGGATAAGAATCCTGGAATTCCTCCCTAACAGCACTGTGGGTGTACCTACACTATGTGGATAACAGTGGCTCAAGAAAGCAGTTCACCACCAGCTTCTCAAGGGCAATTAAGGATGGGCAATAAATGCTGGCCTAGCCAGCAATTCCCATATCCCATAAATGAATAAAAAAATTTAAAGTATGGTTAGACTTTAGAGAGAAATTAATCCTTAAAAGTCCCTCTCTTACCAAACACCAACTTAAGCACTCCAATGCAACCCAAAGCAACACTCCAGTGAAGATAAAAGCATAACTATCGATGGCTTGCTTTTATGCTGCCTGAATCTAGCTTTTAAAAACCTGTTTAAGCCAGTTAACTAATTAACTAGCTGCAGCTGCAAGCAGAGCCTGTATAACCTCTGTTTTAAAGCTGGACTAAAACTCAACTTCTCCCAACCCCAAAGAACAACTTTTAGTTAGTTGCTAAATTAAAGAAAGATTATACTTTAGATAGAAATTAACCCTTAAAAGTCCCTCTCTCATCAAACTCCAGCTGAAGCACTGTGATGCACCCCAAAGCAGCCCTCCTGTGCAGACCAGTGAGGGTGATAATGGAACATTTTTATATCAAAGTGCAGTGATACCTGATCACCTATTGAGTGAGTGAGCCTATAACATTGTTATTCAAATAATCACAGCTACTGCAGGTGATTCTCTGGCTACAATTTGATAGGAAAGGAATCAGGAGGGTATTGTCCCATCTAGCTGGGCACCAGAGGATGGGCATTGGGGGAAGATGGTTTGGTTCATGGTGTCAATGACTGCAGAGAGGCCGAGAAGGACAAGGAGGGAGAATTCGTCTTGGTGACATGGAATATAAGTTGTGATTCTAAGAGCTCATTCAACACTGTGACAGGGGCAACAGTCATATTGGGGGGATTCAAAAATGGAATTCTTGGAAAGATAGGCATTGAATTGGAAAGTGACAAGGACTTTGGATGCAAAAGGAAAGTTGGAGATGGGGTTAGGAGTTTGTAAATATGTTGTGGTCAAGGGTTGGTTTTATTGAGGAGGGGGTGATGATGGCAGATTTGAAGGACAGAGGGACAGGACCTGAAGAGAGAGAACCATTAACAATGTCAGTGAAAATGGGGAAGTTGGAAGATCAGCAGATTAGTGGGAATAGGGTCAATGAAGCAGGAGGTGGTTCTCATGGACAAGATGAGCTCTGAGAGGGCATGAGGAGAGATGGCAGATAAACATAAGAAATATGGGAGTTCAGGGCTAGGAGAAGGAGCAACTTGAGAGGCAGTTCAGCCCAGTGTGTTAGTGGAAGGGAGGAAAGCAGCAGAGGCAGTTGATAGGATTGTCTTAACCATAGTGACAAAGAAACTCCATGAGCTCCTCACACTTGTTTTTTTCTAATTCAATCATCGCAGTCGAGGCCAGCATTTATTGCTCATCCCTAATTTCCCTTGAGAAGGTGAGGGTGAGCTGCCTTTTTAAGGCAGTAACGTGGTGTAGGTACACCCACAGTGCTGTTAGGGAGGTTGTTCCAGGATTTTGACCTAGTGACAGTGAAGGAACTGCGAGATATTTCCAAGTCAGGATGGTAAGTGGCTTGGAGGGGAACTTCCAGGAGACGACGTTCCCATCTATCTGCTTGCCTTGTCCTTCTAGGTGGTAGCGGTTGTGGGTTCAGAAGGTGCTGTCTAAGGAGCCTGGTGAGTTGGAGTTTGAGAATGGAGGAGACAGGAAAGGGAGAGCATTTCAAAGGACACTTGTGTTATAGATATTAAAAAGACTCAGCACAATGTGTGTTTAACACAAAGCTGATTTATTTTAATTATATCCAGAATATTAACACCTATAACTAGTCTGGAGTTTATTAACATCAGCAGAAAAAGAGCCCAATTTAGTCCTGGATGTGATTAGCAGCAAAATCCAATCACTATACTTACTTGTGACCTCGCTGGTGTATCAGCAACCTGGAGGACTGAGTGAATCCCTTCCCACACACGTGGCAAGAGAATGGCCACTCCCCAGTGTGAACTTGCTGATGTGTCAGCAGGTCGGATGTCCGAGTGAATCCCTTCCTGCACTTGGAGCAGATGAACGGCCTCTTCCCAGTGTGAACTTGCTGATGTATCAGCAAGGTGGATAACTGCGTGAATCCCTTCCCACAATCGGAGCAGGTAAACGGTGTCTTTCCAGTGTGAATACGCCAGTGTGTCACCAGGTGGGATGACCGAGTGAATCCCTTCCCACACTCGGGGCAGGTGAATGGTCTCTCTCCAGTGTGAAGTCGCTGGTGTTTTGTCAGGTGGCATGATCGAGTGAAACTTATCCCGCAGTCAGTGCAGGTGAATGGCCTCTCCCAGTGTGAGTGCGCCTGCGACTTTCCAGCTGAACTGGATAATTATATCCCTTCCCACAGTCTCCACATTTCCACAGTTTCTCCCTGTTGTGACTGCATTTGTGTTTTGATAGGTTAGATGATCGGCTGAAGCCTCGTCCACACACAGAACACGTGTACGGTTTCTCTCCACTGTGAACGGTGCTTTTTCCTTCCATGTTCAAATTCCAATGATGTTCTGGTTATGATAAATTCGGTGACTCTGTCAGATCCCAATGTGATGTTTGGTTTCAGCTTCCTGACTGCAAATCCTTCCCTTCCAATATCCTGTGAAATTGATATAAAACAGAAAAAGAGAGTGAGACAGAACCCAGAAGACACAAAGGTAGGTTGTGAAATTGAGCTGAATGAATCTGGTAATTTGTGGGGCTGGCACCAGGAAAAAGTGACCATAAAAACTGCTGGATTGTCGTAAAAACCCAACTGGTTCACTGATGTCCTTCAGGGTGGGAATCTGGTCGGGGCCTAAACAAGACTCTGGTTCTATGGGTGGAGAGAGGGTGTGTGTGAGAGAAAGAGAGGTGGAAGAGGCAGGTGGTGAAGGAGAAAAATTTCATATCTATAATTTGACAAGAACGTTGACAGAATCACCCAAACCCTCAGATTCCACCACCTAGACAGACCAGGGTATGTGAACACCAGCAGCTCCAAGTTCCCACCCAAGTCATGTACTATCCTGACTTGTCTGACGTCAAGTACAAGATGCGCAGAAATTTCCTCTGAAGCTGAACCAGATTGTTCACAACCATTGTGTCATATTTGACTCCCAGATGAGCTTCTAACCACATATCCACATCATCACCAAGGCTGCCTATTTCTACCTCAGTAATATGGCCTGACTCCACCTTAGTCTCAGTTTATCTCCTGCAGAAACCATTATCCATTTCTTTGTTACTGCAAGGCTAAACGATCCTAACACACTCCCAGTCGACTTTCAACATTAAACCATCCTCCTCCACCCCCATAATCTTGAGGTCATTCAAAGCTCTGTTGCTTGTGTGTTTAGTCGCACTGTCTTGTTCACCCACTGTCACTGTGCTCACTGACCTACAAAGGCTCCCAGTTAAGAAGCGCCGACTTCAAAAATTCTCAAACAAAAACAAAAATAGCTGGAAAAACTCAGCAGGTCTGACAGCATCTGCAGAGAGGAATACAGTTAACGTTTCGAGTCCGTGTGACTCTTCATCAAAACTAAGGAGAAATAGAAATGAGGTGAATTATAAGCTGGTTGAGGGGGGTGGGACAGGTAGGGCTGGATAGAAGGCCAGTGGAGGCAAAGAAGAGATTGCCAAAGATGTCATAGACAAAAGGACAAAGGATAAGGTTCTCATCCTTGTTTTCCTCCATGGTTGTGATCATTCCTATCTCCACAATCTCCACAACCAGCCACACAATCTCCAAGATCTCTGCACTCATCTAATTCCAGCCTCTTGAAAATTCCCGATTTTAATTTCCTTCTTAAACCTCTCTGCCTCTCCACGTCATTTTCCTCCTTTAAGATATTCCTTAAAACCTATCTCTTTGACAAAGCTTTTGGTCACCTGCCCTAATATCTCCTTATGTGGCTGTGGCAAATGTTACTTTGTAACATTTATGTGAAATGCATTGGAAATTTTTATACTGTTTAGGGCATAATATAAATACAAATTATTGTCATTGACTTGGACATATATCGTTGTTCTGCCTCATCAATAAGACATTGTAACTCAAAATATGAAGCAGCTTGATGGACAATTGTTCACATTTTGTCATTGGAAAAATTTCAATAACATTGCTCCCTATAAAGATGGAGGCCGCGCATGCACTCCGCTGCAAATTGCCCCCAATAAAGATGGCGGCCATCTGGTTCTGGAACTGGGAGAAAGCGGCGGCCCTGCTCTGTGCAAAAGAGGGGAACTATCCTGGGTACCGGTTGGTTGTTTTTCGAGGTTTACGGTTTATATAACATTTACAAAGCCTATTCAACCACCGTCCGGATTCCGCCATCGCTCCACCCCGCCATCCCACCCTTTTCGCCTTTACCGAATGCGATCCAAGAAAAAAAAATTCTCTCCATCGCCATTAATCACACTGAGCATGCTTCACTCAGCCCCGCCCCTTATTCATTCCGATTGGTTGGAGGACAGCCGCTTCGACGCGCCTACGGCCCCACCCTCTCATTTCCTATTGGTCCAGATCAGCCGTCTATCAGCCGAGCATTGTGAGATGTCAGGTGAGAGGTCACTGACGTGAGCCGGTTAATAAAAACAGAGGAAATAGAAGCAGGTATAGGTCATTAAGCTCTTCGAGACTGCGCTGCTATTCAATATGATCATGGTTGGTCTTCTGTCTCAACGCCTTACTCCCACTCTCTCCCCATACTCCTTGACGCCTTTAGAGTCTAGAAATCTGTCTGTTTCCTTCTGAAATATATTCAGTGACTTTGCCACCACAGCCCCCTGTGATAGGGAGTTCCACAGGTTGATCACCCTTTGAGTGAAAAAATTTCTCCTCATTTCAATTCTAAATGGTGTACCCTGTATCCTGAGATTGTGACCCCTTGTTCTAGACCTCTCCGTCTCCCCCCAACCCTGCCCCCCGCCACCAGAGAGAGGAAACGTCATCCCTGCATCCAGTCTGTCCAGCCCTGTCAGAATTTTATACGTTTCAATGAGATCCCCTCTCATTCTTCTAAACTCCAATAAATACAGGCTTTGTTGGCCCAACCTGTCCTCGTGCGACAATGCTGCCATCCCAGGAATCAGTCTGGTCAACCTTTGCTGCAGCCCCTCTATGGCAAGTATATCCTTTGTTAGGTGAGGAAACAACAATTCACACAATGCTCCAGGTGTGATCTTACCAAGGCCCTGTATAACTGCAGTAAGTCATCCTTGTTCCTGTACTCAAGTATTCTCACAATGAAGGCCAGCATACCATTTGCCTTAACAGCTCGCTGCACCTGCATGCTTGCTTTCAGTGATTGGTGTACAAGGACACCCAGGTCCCTTTGTACATCAACATTTCCCAATGTAACACAATTTAAATAATACTCTGCCATTCTGTTTTTCCTACCAAAGTGAATAACTTCACACTTATCCATGTTATACTGCATCTGCTGTGTATTTGCCCACTCACTCGACTTGTCTAAATCACCTTGAAGCCTCTTGACATCCTCCTCACCACTCACTTTTCCACCTAGTTTTGTGTGGTCAGCAAACTTGGAAATATTACATTTGTTTCCCTCCTCCAAATCATTGATATATACGGTGAATAGCTGGGGCCCAAGCACTGATCCCTGCAGTACCCCACTATTCACCACCTGCTATTCCAAAAAAGACCCACTTATTCCTACTCTGTTTTCTGTCCACTAACCAGTTCTCAATCCATACCAATATATTACTCCCAATCCCATGTGCTTTAATTTTGCACGCTAACCTCTTATGTGGGACTTTAACCTTTCTGAAAATCCAAATACACTATATCCACTGGTTCTCCCTTATCTATTCTGCTAGTCATGTCCTCAAAAAACTCCAGGAGGTTTGTCAAACATGATTACCCTTTCATAAATCTATGTTGACTTTGTCTACTCCTGTTGATATTTTCTAAATATCCAGTTATCACATCCTTTATAATAGATTCTAGCATTTTCCCTACCACAGATGTTAGGCTAACCGGTTTGTAATTCCGTTTCTTCCCTTCTTCCTTTTTTTAAAATCATGGGGTTACATTTGCCACCTTCCAATCTGCCGGGACTATTCCAGAATTGACAGAATTTTGGAAGATGACAACCAACGCATCCACTATTTCCATGGCCACCTTCTTTAGTACCCTGGAATATAGATTATCAGGCCCTAGGGATTTATCAGCTTTCAGTCCCATTAATTTCTCCAGCACTGATTTTTTTTAAGTAATACTAATTTCCTTCAATTCCTCCTTCTCATTAAACCTTTGGTTCCCTAGTATTTCTTGGAAGTTATTGTGTCTCCCTCCATGAAGACAGAACTAATGTAGTTGTTTAATTGCACTGCCATATCCTTGTTCTCTATTATAAATCCTCCTATTTCGGACTGTAAGTGACCTACATTTGTCTTCACTGATCTTTTTCTTCTTACATGCTTGTAGAAGCTTTTACAGTTCTCTCCTATGTTGCTTGCAAGTTTACGCTCATACTCTATTTTCCCCCCTTAATCAATCTCTTGGTCCTCCTTTGCTGAATTCTAAACTGCTCCCAATCCTCAGGCTTGTTATTTTTTCAAGCAACTTTATATGACTCCTCTTTGGATCTAATACAATACTTCATTTGTTTTGTTAGCCATGGTTGGGCCACTTTTCCTGTTGTGTTTTTGCACCAGAAAGGAATATATAACAGTTACAATGCATACATTCATTCCATATATAAGCTATTGCCTATCCACCATCATCTCTTTTAATGACATTCCCCAATTTATCTTAGCCAGCTCACGCCTTATACCCATGAGTTCCCTTTGTTTAGATTTAGGACCTGAATTGGACTACTTTATTTTCCAACCTGAGGAAGAATTCTCTCATGTTATGGTCACTGTTCCCTAAAGGACCCCGCACCACAAGATTATTAATTAACCCCTTCTCATTGCACAAAACTAAATCCACGATAGCCTGTTCCCTAATTGGTTCTTCTACTGGTCTAAAAAACCATCTCATACAGACTTCATAAATTCATCCGCCACAATTTTATTGCTAATTTGGTTTGCCCAGTCTACATTAGATTAAAGTCACCCATGATTACTGTAGCACCTTTGTTATATGCATCCCTAATTTCCTTTTTAATACTGTCCCCTGCCTTACCACGACTGTTTGGAGGCCTGTACACAACCCCCACTAATGTTTTCCACCCCTTGTTGCTTCTTAGCTCCACCCAGACTGATTCTACAACTAGACTTTCTCAGCCGATATCCTCTCTCACTATTGCATTGATTTCATCCTTAACTAACAATACCATTCCACTTTCTTTTCCTTTGTGCCTGCCCTTCCTAAATATCGAATACCCTTGGATATTCGGTTCCCAGCCTTGGTCACCCCTTAGCCATGCCTTTGTAATCGCAATCATATCATAACTGTTTACTTCTATTTGCACTATTAATTCATCTATCTTATTGTGAATGCTCCATGCATTCAGAGACAGTGCCTTTGGAGTTGTCTTTATTCACATCTTCTTTTGTACTATTGCCCTATTTGCTGCTAGCTCCCGTTTCCTCTGCCTTCCACTTTTGCTTTTTACTTTCCTGTCTTTCATGTCTATCTTTGTTTCCCTCTTCCGTGTCTCCCACTCAGGTTTCCATCCCCCTGGAGTCTGTGGGCTGTGGTGCAGGTGCCAATGATTGTGATTTGGGGGATCCCATGGAATCCCCTCTGGGGCAGCTTTCCTAGTGAGCCAGTCTGCCTAGTTATTACCATCACCCTCTTCACTAACTCCTGCTGCTGATGTACCTTCACCTTACAAAAAGCAGTTTGTCCTGGACACTTACCAGCAACATCCCGAATCATTCAGAGTTTGTAGTGGTGACTGGGTGGATTCCTTTCTGTTGTCGAGAAGCCATATGTTTTTTGCCAGGATGAAAGATTCTGCATGAGGGAATTACAACCAGAGGAGCTTTCAGAATAGTGGTGCTTCTCTCAGTAACGGTTTGAAGGGCTGTGATGATGTTTTCTAGGCTGAATATTGTGGTGGTTATTTAATAAGGATATTACAGCTGTCATGAGGAATCAAAGACACAGAACAAGTCTGTTTATAAAACAAAGATCCATCCAGACGAACAGTGGAGTCTAACAATGATGTGTCTTTTACTGGTTCATTGTACATAGCCTCTTTCACCTGACATGTATGTGAGGTTCTTTCATACTGCAACATCCCAGCCAATTCTTAATTGTGAGGTTGCAGGATATTAATTCATCTACTCTATTACATCAGCGATACTCCCTTAATTGACCCTGTATTAAAAATGTTACTGTGGTATGTGGGGTATGTAGAATTATTGAATTAAGCTCTACCAGGAAACTCTGTGTGCTTAATTAACCAGTGAACTATTCATATCTGCTTAGTACACTGGGCAATCGATCTTTGCACAAGGGTGAGTATGTCTAAGAGCTGTCCAACTGAAAATCTTCTCCATTCATCTCTTGCATTACGACAGCAGACTGACAGCAGACTGTTCTGACTCCGCCAGCAGGGCTGTGAAATCAATTTTAAAATCTTGCAGAGAGCCAGCACAGGCATGATGGGCCAAATGGTTTCCACCTGTGCTGTATCATTCTATAAAACAGTGAATATTCAGTATCTGGAGACAAATGAGAGAGGAACCATTAAGAAAACCTTTATAAGTTCTGTAGTTCCACAGCAGAGCAACAGTTTGAATCACTTTGAGAAATAGAACATAGCATTGCACCCGTTCATAAGCATGTATGTGATTTCTTAAGTTAACGTATCCCAATTTTTAATAAAATTATTTTCCATTCTCTGTTTGGAGAATCAATAGAGCTACTGTTACCCAACATGCCCGGCGGCTGTGAACGTGCCCTATTCACGGTACAGGAGCCCAGTGCGCAGGTGCAATGCTGGATTCCATCTCGGGCATGCGCAGTGTCACTTTGATCAGAGCTCTGTGAGTGCAATGGAGCCTTTTTTTCTGCGGGTAAGAGCTGGTGGGGCAGAGTGCGGAACAGAGCCGGGAGTCCTGGGTGGGGCGGGTGGAGAGAGGGGAGATTTTATAAACAGCGCTGGAGGCCACAAGCTCCGAATTAGACCCTGCAGGTCTGGCGTTTGTACTTCCGGGGCTTTTTCTCTGGAACAAGCCCAGATTAACGACCACCATCTTTCTTCAGCGCTGAGCAGAGCGCGTGGGCTGCAATCTTGGTGACGCAACAGAGTGTGGGCGGGGCTCCAGGTTCCTGGTGAGATTGACAGGTCCGGGTTAACGGCCGCCATCTTTCCAGGAGCCAGGTGCTTTAGGACGCATGCGCGACAATCCTAAACACACAAGACATCAGAATTAGGAGCAGGAATAGGCCATTCGGCCCATCGAGCCTGCGCCGCTGAAGAAATAAACTCATGGCTGATCTGATTGTTCCTCCTGCCCCCATAATCCTTAGGTCCCTTGTATACTGAGCCTCCATTGCTCATTTGGGAAGAGAATTCCACAGACGAATGACCATCTGAGAGAAGAAATTTCTCCTCATCTCAGTGTTAAATGGAAGACTTCTTAGTTTTAAACACTGCCCCTTAGTTCTAGATTCTCCCTATGAGGGGCAACACCTTTCAGCATCTATCTGTCTAGAGCCCTCAGAATCTTATACATTTCAGTAAAATCCTCTCTCATTCTTATAAATTCCAATGACTACAACCTCTAACCTTGCTTCAAATGAAAAACTCCCTCATCCCAAGAATCAGACTAGTGAACATTTACTGAACTGCCTCCTGTGCAAATAATAAGTCTTAAGTATTCCTGGGACTGGAAAAAGGAGGGAATGTTGTGAAATTCTATCCTGGACTAACAATGATGGATTTTGGAAACTCTTTTTACAGGGGATGAGAAGGGGAGGATTTACACACAGCAAGCACAATTCAAGAGAAAGGTTTGTCTATTCTGAATTTCTAACCACTACTGACACTTATGACTCTTGTAATCTCCTTTCACAGGGAGCTAAAGATTTGAAAACTGTGATATTTTTCCCTGACTCAGTGCTTCTGATATCTTTCCAACTGCAGGCTCCAGCAGGAGATTTTAAATTTGAAAACAGTGAAATTGTTTCGGAGGTGAGTACTATTGAACATTCATCTACACTTTAGAGCTTTTAGTGCTGTGCTCTGGCTCCATGACTCTGGAGCTGGTGTGGCCCCTTTACTGTGGATCTGAATCCATGTCCATCTATTGCTCTGTTCCACCTCTGCCCTCCCTGATCACCTTTCTGCTATGGTCTAACTTCCTGTGCCTGCAGTAGTGGTTGTGATTTAACCATGTTTGGTATTTTACTGTTCTTTCTACAGTTACTGCCTGACCTGCTGAGTACTTTCAGCATTTGCTCTTTTTATTTCAGTTTTCCAGCAGCTGCAGTATTTTACTTTTGTTTTATTCCAAGTGTTTCCCTCAGAACTGAGTCTAGAAACACAGATAGACCAATTAAGAACTGATTGGTAATGGGCTGGGTGTTGGTGCAAAGGTCCCCGGCCCCAAGAATGGGTCCTTTTTCACAGAATCATTGAATGGTTACAATACTGAAGGAGGCCATTTAGCCCATCATACCCGTGCTGGCTCTCTGCAAGAGCAGATCAGTTGGTCCCACTCCCCTGCCCTCTCCTCATAGCCCAGTAGTTTTTTTTTCTCTCTCCAGGATCTTATCTAATTCCCTTTGTTTTGTTGCATTAGTTTGAGCTGGAGTGGAGTTGGAGTAGAAGCTGCTGAGTTTAACCTCAAGGACTTTGGAAGCTAGTTGGGACCAACGATTTTAGTTGTGAAACTGTCAAGGGAGGAAGATTCCAGGGGAGATCTGGTTGCTAAACGGACATTTAGGAACAAGCATTTCTTTAGATGCTTCAATCTATTTTACATATACATATTTTAAAAGTTTGTGGAATTTGGGTGACACTAACAAGACTAGCAGCAGATATTGTCAATCCTCAGTTACGTGTGGAGAAAATGATGTTTGACCTTCTTGAACCGCTGCAGTCAGTATGGTAAAGGTGCTTCCACAATGCTGTTCGGTAAGGAGTTACAGGTTATTCACCCAGTGGTGATGAAGGAATGGCGATATATGTCCAAATCAATGGCAATGATTTGCATTTATATTGTGTCTTTAACATAATAAAACTTTCCAAGACATTCACTGAAATATTACAAAGCAACATTAGACACCGAGTCACATAAGGTGATATTAGAGCAGGCGACCAGAAGCTTAGTCAATGAGGTAAAGAAGTGGAATGATTAAAGGAGGAAATTCCTGAGCTTGGGCCAAGGCAACTGAAGCAATGGCTACCATTGCTGGTGTGATTAAAATGTGGAATGCTCATGATGCTGCAATTAGATGAGTGCATGTATTTCAAAGGATTATGTGACTGGAGGAGATTACAGAGATACAGATGGGTAAGTCTAGAGGTAACAAAGGAATGGAGGAGAGTTTCAGAAGCAAATGAGCTGAGACCAGGAATGAGCCGAGCAATGTTACTGAGGTGGAAATAGGTGATCTTGCTGATGACGCGGATCGGTGGTCAGAAGCTCAGTTTGGGGTAAAAGATGACAGCGATCTTGTGAACAGTCTGGTTCAGCTTCAGGCAGTTTCTGAGGAGAGGGATGGAGTCAGTGGTTATGGAGTGGAGTTTGCAGCAGGGACTGAAAACAATGGCAATCGTGTTCCCAGTATTTAATTGAAGAAAATTTCTGTTCACCCAGGACTAGATGTTAGACAAGTCAGGATGTGGTCTGAGTTGAAGGGGAACTTGCAGGCGATGGTGCTCACATACAGCTTCTACCCTGGTCCTTCCAGGTGGTTGAGCTTGATGGTTTGGGAGGTTCTGTCACCTTTTGGCCAAACTGTAGATTGAAAAAAGGACTCTCTTTCATCCGCTGCCTCTCTCTTTCTCTTTCTCCCTCTCTCTACCTCTCTTTCTATATCTCTTTTTCTCTATCTCGGGCTCACTCTCTCTCTCTCTCTCTCTCTCTTCCTCCTATAGTGTCCAAATTCCCCTTTAGGTCCAGACTGGGTGACAGTTTCCCGTCCCTGAAGGACATTAATGAACCAGTTGGGTTTTTATGACAGCCCTTCAGCTTTCATGGTCTTTTTTCCGATTGCAAGTCCCATAAATTCATTCAGCACAATTTCACAGTCTGTCTTTGTGTTTTTGTGGGTTCTCTGTCACTTTTTTTTCTGTTTTAAATTTCACAGGGTATTAGAAGGTATTAGTCAGGAAACTGAAATCAAACATCACATCAGGATCTGACGGAGTTGCCCAATTTATGTTAACGTGAATATTATCGGATTTTGAATATGGAAGAGAAAAGCACCATCCACAATGGAGAGAAACTGTACGTGTGTTGTGCGTGTGGACGAGGCTTCAGCCGATCATCTGGCCTGTCAAGACACAAGCGCAGTCACATTAGGGAGAAACCATGGAAATGTGAGGACTGTGGGAAGGGATTCACTCATTCATCCGCCCTGCAGAATCACCAGCGAATTCACACTGGAGAGAAACCATTCACCTGCTCCGAGTGTGGGAAGGGATTCACTCGGTCAGCCACCCTGCTGAATCATCGGCGAGTTCACACTGGGGAGAGGCCATTCACCTGCTCCGAGTGTGGGAAGGGATTCACTCAGTCATCCCACCTGTTGACACACCAGCGTGATCACACTGGGGAGAGACCATTCACCTGTTCTGTGTGTGGGAAGGGATTCACTCGGTCATCCCACCTGATGACACACCAGCGAGTTCACACTGGGGAGAGACCATTCACATGCTCTGTATGTGGGAAGGGATTCATTCAATTATCCAACCTGTTGGCTCACCGGCAGGTTCATACTGGGGAGAGACCGTTCACCTGCTCCGAGTGTGGGAAGGGATTCACTCAATCCGGCAGCCTGCATTTACACAAGCTCACTCACACTGGGGAGAGACCATTCATCTGCTCAGAGTGTGAGAAGGGATTCACTCGGTCATCCGACTTGCTTATACACCAGCGAGTTCACACTGATGAAAGACCTTTTAAATGCCCAGATTGTGGGAAGTGCTATAAAAGTTCCGGTCAATTGATCTCCCACCAACGTGTTCACACTGAGGAGAGACCGTTCAAGTGCTCTCACTGTGGGACTGGGTTCAGGCGATCAACAAACCTCACTGTACACCAACGAATTCACACTGGAGAGAGACCATTCACCTGCTCTGAGTGCGGGAAGGGATTCTCTGATTTATCCACCCTTCTGAAACACCAGCGCGCGCACACTGGAGAGAGGCCATTCACCTGCCCTGAGTGTGGGAAGGGATTCACTCAGTCAGCCAACCTGCTGAGGCACCAGCGGATTCACACTGGGGAGAGGCCATTCACCTGCTCCGAGTGTGGGAAGGGATTCACTGACTTGTCCAACCTGCTGAGACACCAGCGAGTTCATGAGTAACTACCATGATTTGATTTTGCTGCTAACCACATCCAGGAATGAACCATGTTCATTGGGATCTGTTTTTTCCTTCTTCCTCTTCCTCCCATTTTACTTGGGGTCACCACAATGCTGCTTGATCACCTTCTCTATCTCCTTCTGTCACTCACACATTCCTCTTTCAATCCCACTGCATTTCTGTCTCTGGCCACCACATTTTTCCATCTGGTCTTAGACCTTCGTCTTCTCCTTCTTCCTGACAGTCCCATGTCCATCACTCACCTCACCACATTTCCTCTCTCTCTCCACAACAAATGACCAGACCATTTCAATCTCTTCTCAGCTATATTCTTTGATGTTTCTACAATCTTCACTGACCCCCTGTTGTACTGGTTTCTAACCCTGTCCTTTCTTGTCACTCCACACATCCATCTCAGCATCTGTATCTCATTAGTATCCAGTCATTGTCCTCTCTTCTTGATATTGTCCAAGTTACTCCAGGTATTTGAAGCTACTCATGTTGTCCAAGTCTTCACCCATCATCTTTACACCTTCAATATGATTGTCTTCCTTAGGCTCAAACCGACAGTCCATTCATTGGGTCTTTGGTTCACTAATATCCTTCAGGGAAGGAAATCTATATGGACTCGAAACGTTAACTTGGTTTTTCTATTTCCATAGATGCTGCTAGACCTGCTGAGTTTTTTCAGCATTTTCTGGTTTTATTTCAGTTTCCCAGCATTCATAGTATTGTGCTTTTATTTTTAAAATCTCCATGTTGTATTGACCTTCCCGGTATTTCTCCATCACTTGTCTCAAAACAAAAATAGCTTTGGAATCTGTTTCTGCTGATGTTAATAAACTCTATCCCTGTTATATGTGTTAATACTCTGGATAAAAGTCAAATAAATCAACTTTGACAGACAGTATGATGAGTCATTTTGATCTCTCTCACAAATTAGTGCCTTGTTAAGGTCTCTCCCTCTCCCCTGTCTTTTCCTCCTCACCAACAAGTGTGAGGAGCTCATGGTGCTTCTTTGTCTCTAAGATTGACACAATCTGATCAGCTGCCACTTCCTCTTCCTTCCCACTAGCCCACCAGGAAAAATTTTGCCTCAAGATCGGCCCAGCTGTAGCCCTAAACTCACATCTTTCTTTAGTTTCTCTCCTGTCTCCCCTTTTCCCCTCAAGAGCTCCTGTTGTCCGTGGGACCCACCTTCTGCTCGATTGACCCTATTCCACTAAACTGCTGACCACACAGAAGAGTTTGAAGGAGGATAAGTTTATGCAGGGTGGAAGATGGGGGACCAATCAGGAGAAGATTGGAATTGTCGATTCTGGATGTAACCAAGACATGGATGAGGATTTCAGCAGCAAATGTGCTGAGGCAGGATGGAAACAACTGATATTACAGGGGTGGACGGAGGTGATCTTAGTGTTGGAGAGGATATGTCCTCCGTAACTCAGCACTCACCTCAGGGTCAAATAGGAAACTAAGGTTGCAATTGGCCTGGTTCAGCCTCAGACTGTGGTCAGGGAGGGGGATGGAGCTGGTAATGAGGGTAACAAAATTTATGGTGGGGGGAGGTTTCATGGGCCTGACCATTAATCCACCTCCTGGGCCACACTGTACAGACCAGAGAATTGATCCAATTCTGCTTCATTGGATTACAAGCCATTTGGTCCCATCTCAACGTGTTAGCGAAAATTACTGTTCACCATGTGAGAGAATGTGCCTCATCAATGACTACAGGAGTGTGATTCCTCAGCACCGGATTGTACTCTGAGCATGTGCAGTGCAAGTGGTGGATGTGCAACATGCTGATCAGAAGCTGGGCAGTGAGGACAAGGAATATTGGGTCCAGGAACAGACCATTTGTTTCAACTAGCCTGGGTGGTTATCTTCAACATGAATCTCCTTCCATTCCATCTTCCTCATTTCAGTCTTTCAGCTTATCTTTCTATTCTCTTTTCTCTCATGTAACCACCCCCTTTCCTTTTGAAAATATCTAAGCTATTTCACCTCAACCACCTCCTGTGGTAGCGAATTTCACATTCTAACTATTCTCTGACTAAAGACGTTTCTCCTTATTTGCCTGTTGGATTTATTAGTTACCATCTTGGACATATGGCCCTAGTATTTTATTCTCCCAGAAGTTAATTATTTAAAAGACCTCTAACACCTCAAAGTCTCTTGTCGAAAGATAAAAGCGCAAACCTGTTCAATATTTCAAAAAACTGCAAAATCTGTTATGAGATTTATCCTTGCAAATCTTTTTGCATTTTCACCTGTGCTTCTTTGTCCTTTCTATAGAACAGAAACCAGAGCTGTTCACAGGATCTTACATGAATTGAACATAATTTCACTACTTCTGAATTCTGTAGCTCTAGAAATAAATGCCACTCCTTTGTGAGCATTTTTAATTGATGTGCTGACTTGCAGTGATGGTTTTAATTAATTGTTCACTTCTATCCAGAGATTGCTTTGCTCTTCTGCACCAGTAACTTTTTTATTTTCTCAGGTGCATGTGATGTTTGTATCTTTCACATCAAAGTGCATCGTCACAACTTATCTATGTTAATGTTCACTTACCACTTCACTGCCCAGGCTGGAAGTTTTGTAATGTGTATGTTACAATTTCCCTCAGTTTTAGATATATGCCCCTAGTTTGGTATCAGCTGCAAATCTTGACAATGAATTACTTGTTCTCAGGTCCAAATAGCAGTGCTACGAGAACTTGTTGATCACCTTTTTTGACCCTTTTCCAATCTGATATTGGTGAGGGAGGTGGGGGTGCATTGCACAGACTTCGTATCAGGTATGGAAGGTCCAGGCTTTTGATTTTCTACATATTATAGGCGCTTACATTGTATTGCGCCTTTGGCCCCGATCTCGCTTGGGATACCAAGACATTGATTTTCAGTCAACAGCTCAAGCTGTCAATGGCGGTTTGTTTACCCACAACACGCCGCGCTGCAGAAAGTCTCCTATCAACGACGATAGGAGTCCAGTGCGCAGGTGCAGTGTGGGTGTGCGCTCTGAGCATGCTCAGTGTCAGTCATGGTGACAGAGTGAGGAGGAGCAGATGGTTCGGGAGGCGAGAGGAGATTAAACTGCCTTAGCCATGTATGGTACGTCTTTCCCCTAGAGTCTTTTTTCTCAATGGAATGTATCTTTCTGAGTATTATGAAATATCTCCTTAACTATCTGCCACTGCATCTCTACTGACTTAACACTTAGTCTAATTTCCCAGTTCGCTTTGGCCAGCTCTGTCTTCATACCCTCATAATTGTCCTTATTTATGTTCAAAACACTAGTCTTAGACCCCTTCTTCTCTCCCTCGAACCGAATACAAAATTCAATCATATTATGATCACTGCTACCTTGGGGCACCTTTACTATGAGGCCATTAATTAATCCCTTCCCATTACACATTACCAGATCCAGAATAGCTGCTTTCTGATTGTCTGCAGCACATGCTGCTCTAAGAAATTGTTCCGAAAACACCAGGTTAACTTTGCCATTCGGATTCATCCAATCTATATGTAGGTTAAAATCACCCATGATTGTTGCTTTATCTTTCTCACAAGCCCCCATTATTTCTTAAAAGCAAAAAACTGCGGATGCTGGAAATCCAAAACAAAAATAAATATAAAAATACCTGGATTAATACCTACCATTATTTCTTCCTGGATACCCCGTCCTACAGTGTGGTTACTGTTAGGGGGCCTATAAACTACTCCCACAAGTGACTTCCTACCTTTATTTTTTATCACTACCCAATCTGATTCTACATCTTGATCTCCAGAACTAAGGTCATCTGTCTGTTGTACTAAGGTCATCTGTCTCTGTTGTACTAATGTCATCCTTAACTGACAGATCTCCCCATCCACCTTTTCCTAGCTTCCTGTACTTCTGAAACATCATGTGCCCTTGAATATTCAGGTCCCAGCCTTTGCCACTTTGAAGTTATGTCTCTGTAATAGCTTTCAGATCACAATACCTCTCCCCAGTATGTACAGTTTAGTACTGTGTACAGTTTTGGTGTCCTTAATTAAGGGGAGCTATTCCCAAGAATAACTTGGGAGCAGTTCAGAGAAGGATCACCAGGCTGATTCCTGGGATGAAGATGTTGTCTTGTGAGGAAAGGTTGGGCCTGTACTCATGGGAGTTTAGAAGAATGAGAGGTAATCTTACTGAAACCTATAAGATTCTGAGGGGGGTTGACAGGGTAGATGAAGAGAGGCTGTTTTCCCTCGTGGGGGATTCTAAAACTAGGGGAGCAGAGCCTCAAAATAAGGGGTCTCTCATTTAACATGGAATTGAGGAGAAATTTCTTCTATCAGAGGGCCATTATTCTGTGGAATTCTCTTCCCCAGAGAGTAATGGAGACCAAATCATTGAATATATTCAAGGCTGAGTTATACAGACTTTTGATTGACAAGAGAGTCAATGGGCCTTGGGTGACAGGCAAGAAATTGGAGTTAAGGTCACAATCAGATCAACCATGATCCTATTGAATGGAAGAGCAGGCTCGATGGGCCAAATGGCCTACTCCTGCTCTTATTTCTTATGATGTTATGATCTCTGTGCTGAGGACAGAAAGCAGCTCTTACAGGAGAATGGGGAGAGTGTATATTAGGTACAGCAAAGTGAGAATGGAGGGAGAGGGTGTGGGGCAGAGATTTACAGCTTTTGGGGAATGAGAGAGGAAAGAATGATCCACAGAAACTGGAATTGTCTGTTCTGAATTTCCATTCTGTACTGACGGTGATGACTTTCTGTAAATTTGTTTTACAGGATATTAGAAGGGGAGATTTGGAGACAGAAATTGCAAAACA
Source organism: Carcharodon carcharias (assembly GCF_017639515.1). NCBI lineage: Eukaryota > Metazoa > Chordata > Chondrichthyes > Lamniformes > Lamnidae > Carcharodon > Carcharodon carcharias. Next base: position 14,693,997 of record NC_054493.1, read on the forward strand.
AATATCACATCATGATCTGACATCACTTGATTCATTGGGATGTGAATACCATTGACCATTTTAACATCAGTTTGACTGGAACAGCACCAAGTCTCACACCCAAGTGAGAGTGTTCTAGTGCACTGACTGTGTAAAGAGCTCTAACCAGTTACACTGCCTGAAAAACATCACACCATTCACAGTAGGGAGACCCTGTGTTCTGTGTGTGGACGAGGCTTCAACTGATTATCCAACCGGGAGAGACACAAGGACACCAGCACCATGGAGAAACCGTGGAAATGTGGGGACTGTGGGAAGGGATTCAGAACCCTGAGCTGGAAACTCATCGACGCAGTCACACCGGGGAAAGGCCATTCATCTGCTCGAAGTGTGGGAAGGGATTTGCTCAGTCATCCACACTGCTGACACACCAGCGAGTTCACAGCAGAGAGAGGCCATTCATCTGTTCTCAATGTGGGAAAGGATTCACTCAGTCTTCAAATCTGCTGAAACACCAGCAAGTTCACTCCGGGCAGAAGCCGTTCACCTGCTCTGAGTGTGGGAAGGGATTCCGTGATTCATTTCATCTGCTGAGACACCAGAGTTTACACTGGGGAGAGGCCGTTCACCTGCTCTGCGTGTGGGAAGGGATTCACTCATTCATCCACCCTGCTGGCACACCACCGAGTTCACACAGGGGAAAGGCCATTCACCTGCTGTGTGTGGGAAGGGATTCACTCAGTCTTCCAATCTGCTGAAACACTGGCGAGTTCACTCCGGGCAGAAACCATTCGCCTGCTCTGAGTGTGGGAAGGGATTCAGTGATTCATTCCACTGGCTGAGACACCAGAGTTCACATGTGATTACAAGGGTTGGATTCTGCTGTTAATCACATCCAGGACTGAACCATGTTCCTTCTGACAGTTGGTGAAGTGGGAGGGTCAGAGGGTTTCTTTCTGCTGGACTGGCCAGTTTCACGACTTCCCTTCCAGTGGACTGATGCTTTTCGAGCCTGGGAGTGCACATTTCCAGTGAAATGATCAACAAAGGCAGATGAAGTACATTTATTTTATCCTGGATAGTAAATAGTATTTTTCCAATACTACAGGTGTCTTATCTTGTTTTTCACCTGTCTTTGTTTCGAGGGTTGCCACACTATGAATAATCTTTCTCCACTGATTTCTATTCTCTGCTGCCCTCACTGCCTGTCCCATTGAGAGGTCAGTCCACCTTCTGATATTATCCATCTATTCCATCTTGGGTCTTCCTTGTGCACATTTTCCAGGTGTTTGTTTTTGCATTACCTCTTTTTGCAAACACTCGCCTCCTGTTCGCATCACGTGTCCAAACTCTGTGAGCTTCCCTGATATCACTGCCTCAAACAAGTTCCTCTTAACACCAGCTTTCTCGAGCACCCACTTGTCTGTCCTCCTCGCTGTCCATGACACACGGAACATTCGTCTAAGGCCTTTCATTTCAAAAGCTCTCATTTGAGCCTCCTCATTCTTCTTGATGGTCCAGCTTTCACACTCGTACATTGTCACCGGCCACACAAGGGCTTTCACAAGACATGTTTGCTGTAATCGAGATGCTGTGGCTGCTCCATACTCTGTTAAGTGAGCTCACAATGCCATGATCCTTGCTAAGTCTGGCCCAAATTTCTTTGGTGACTCTGTATCTACCACTACAGGTAGATATGAAATAAATACGTTTGTCCCTGTTCCATTGACTCTACAGCACAGGGCCAGGCCAGTCAGCTCAACTGGTCTGTGTCAGTATTTATGCTCCACATGAGCCTCCTCTCACCCCTCTTCACTTCCCCCATCAGCATATCCTTTTATTCCTTTCTCCCTCATTTATGTATCTAGCTTCTCCTTAAATGTATTCACGCTATTCACCTCAACAACTCGCTGTTGTAGCGAATTCCACATTTTCACCACTCGCTGGGTAAAGAAGTTTTTCATGAAATCCCTATTTGGATTATTGAACCCCTTCATAATCTTAAACTCTTTAGTCAGGTCACAGTGCCAATGATTATGTTTTGGGTGGATCCCATGGAATCCCCTCTGAAGCAGCTTCCCTGGTGAGTCAGTTTGCCTGGTTATTACCATCAACCTCTTCACTAACTCTGCTGCTGATGTACCTTCACCTTGCAAATAGTAATTTGTCCTGGATACATACCAGCATGTCCCAGTTCTCCACACTGGGATTCCTTGTATGAACAGGGTGGGATGTGTTTTCAGACAGAATGTCCCAGTTCTCCACCCTGGGATTCTCAATATAAACAGGGTGGGATGTGTTTGGAGACATATGTCCCAGTTCTCTACCCTGGGCTGCTCAGTATGAACAGGGTGGAATGTGTTTTGAGACAGGATGTCCCAGTTCTCCACCCTGGGATTCTGAGTACGAACAGGGAGAATACCTTTGATCTGTCCGCAAGCATGACCCAGACCTCCTTGTCGCTTGCCATTTCAACACTCCACCCTGCTCTTATTCCCACATGTCCATCCTTGGCCTGCTGCATTGTTCCAGTGAAGCTCAACGCAAACTGGAGGAACAGCACCTCATCTTCTGGACTGAATATTGAGTTCAACAATTTTAGATCATGAACTCTCTCCTCCATCCCCATCCCCATTCTGAGCCCCCTTTCCCTCCCAATAATTGATATAGATTTTTCTTTTCCCACCTATTTCCGTTATTTTTAAACGTATTTCCATCCATTGTTTTATCTCTACCTTTTAGACTATTTCGATCCCTTCCCTTCACCCCACCCCTGCTAGGGCTATCTGTACCTTGCTTGTCCTGCTTTCTACCCTTAATTAGCACATTCCTTAGATAATATCACCACCTTCAACACTTCTTTGTCCTTTTATCTATGACATCTTTGGCAATCTCCACCTATCACTGGCCCTCTATCCAGCTCTATCTGTCCCACCCCCCATAAACCAGCTTATATTTTACCTCTTCTATTTTTACTTAGTTCTGTTGAAGAATAATACGGACCCAAAACGTTAACTGTGTTCCTTTCCGCAGATGCTGCCAGACCTGCTGAGTTTTTCCAGGTATTTTTATTTTTGTTTTGGATTTCCAGCATCCATAGTTTTTTGCTTTTATATTATATGAACAAGGTGGGATGTGTTTGGAGACAGAATGGTCTCAGTTCTCCACACTGGGATTCTTAGTATGAACAGGGTGCGATGTGTTTTGAGACAGGATGTCCCAGTTTTCCACCCTGGGATTCTCAGTATGAACAGTGTGGGCTGTGTTTGGAGACAGGATGGTCTCAGTTCTCCACCCTGGGATTCTCAGTATGAACAGGGTGGGATGTGTTTGGAGACAGGATGTCCCAGTTCTCCACCTTTAAAGGGACAAGGAGAGGACCAGATGGATAGAATGGTGATGTTTTATGACATCAGTACAGTGCCTGGGATCTCATTTCCCTGAACTCTGCTCGATATTGGCTGGGAGGGTTTGATGGGACAGTGCAGAAAGAGTTTTACTCTCTTATTAAAACCGTGCTGTACCTGTTCTGTGGCACTGTTTGATGTGGCACATTGTGGGAGTTTTTATCTGGAGCTAGCCTGGGCTGTACTTGCCCTGGGTGTGTTTGATGGGACAATTTAGAGGAAGCTTTGCTCACTATCTAATTCCAACACTTGTACCTAACTTGGGAATATTTGATGGGAAAGTGTAAAGGGACCTTTACTCTGTTTTTAACACGTGCTGTACCTGCCCTGAGTGAATTCCATATTGGAACAGGCACATTAAATTCTCTCACCTTGAGAAATGCTTTAAAAGATTAAACTAGTTAATTCACAATACATTCCTAATAGAGAGAGGCTGTTTAAATATCCTATGTACGGAAAGAAATGAGACACCAGTTCATCTGTGACTGCAGGTGTTGGATTCTGCTGTGATTCATCTCATTCAGGCCTGTACCATGTCAGAGTTCCAGTGAACTTGAATATCTGTGAGACTTTTTAAATTAATTTTATTGATTTAATTAATTTGTGCATCTCAATGGCATCACAGAGATCAACCATTATTTACTATTTGGGATTTTCAATGTCAGGGTTTTTGCCCAACAATCCCTGCAGAAGGAAATGTGCCCTGTTCACTCCACACAAGCTCAGTGTGCAGGTGTAGTGCTGGACAGTATCTGAAGCTTGTCCGGTGTTGCTTTGACCAGAACCATGCAAGTGCTGGATGCACTCTTCAGGCAGGTGAGCTGGTGGCATGCAGGGGATCAAGGCTTTAGAAAAGCCTGGTGAAGGCCACAAGACCTGAATAAGAACCTGCAGGGCCCACATTTGCCACTCTGGGACTTTTTCCCGGGAACAGGCCCAGGTTGATAGCTGCCATCTTGCTTCAGGAAGTAGCCCAGCAAATGCGTGGCCATCTTGGTGAGGGAACAGGGAGTGGGTGGGGCTTCAGGGTCCCAGTGACCAGGAGAGAAAATTATTGAGTTATTGACTTCATTACTAGTCTGCACACAAGTGAGAACTGAACCCAGCCAGAGTAGAAGGAGGGAGAAAACTGGGAGTGGAGGAAAGGAGTGGTGCAGATGGCACAATGAGTTTGGTTCTCATCATAAGGAGTAAAGCACCAAGACACTGCCAAGTGAGAGTGTTCCAGTGCACTGGCTGTGGAAAGAGCTTTAACCAGTTGCAGAGCCTGAACAACATCACACCATTCACAGCAGAGAGAAACCATACACATGTTTTGTGTGCGTGGACCAGGTTTCAACTGGTCATCCAACTTAGAGAGACACAAGGACACTGACAACATGGAGAATCTGTGAAAATGTGAGAACAGTGGGAAGGAATTAAATTATCCAAGCTGGAAAGTCATTGGCGAACTCACACAGGGGAGAGGCCATTCATTTAACCTGTCTGCTGGAAAGGATTCACTTAGTCATCTAGCCTGCTGTTACACCAGCGAGTTCACACAGGGGAGAGGCTATTCACCTGCTGTTTGCATGGGAAAAGAATCAGTCAGTCATTTACCAGCTTCCTATGTTGAAATAAATTTGATAATGGATCCACTGCTTTTCAGAGATCTCTGGATTAATTTCAAATTGTAACAGGATGTTGGCCTCTAAAAGGCTAATTATACATTGTGTTCTTACACAATTATCTGGACCCAGACCCCTTCAAACAAGCTCATAAAGTAGGAAACAATGGGTTGTTGTTTAATGTTTATTCCTGTTACACAAGTGACTACATACTGATACTATGAGGTTACTGGATACTCACAGGTGGAATTAACAGAAAGAGTTGTGAGTGCAATCAGCACATCGTTCTAATCTGGTTACTCTGGTCAAAGTTAGACCAGGTCAAGAGCCCCAAGCTTTTGTGAATTGAACCGCTTTTGTTTTAGTAAGGTCTTGCTAACTTGATAACAAATATCAACATCTTCTGTTTTTGTAAATTAAAATGGAAAAAGATCAATCTAATTAACTCTTGTAAATGATTTGATCCTCTTTAAGTGAATCTGAGAGATAATGTAATTTCTTTTGTCACAGTTTGTGCCTGAAAATCTCTTCTGAGAGACTTAATAATGTCTTTGTATTGAGTTCATTCCTGACCCTCTGGCTCAGTGTTGAGAACATACATTATCTTTCTTTTCAGATCTTTGATCTATTCCTGTCTAATCTTATCCTCAATAGGACCTTCTGCTTCTATTACAGATTCATACCTTTGAGAAATATTTAATAAAGCTATTAGAACTATTCAGATCTTCCTCACCTGGCCTCCCTCTGTTTACATACCCCACCTTGAGGCTCAAGAATGTTATTCCTTTTGTAGCTTCAAAGCTTCACACTTGGTCAGTGCAAGCATTTCCAGTCTATTCTTTCACCTTGTAATCTGACTTTGAATCCTCTTCATCAACCAGGCCATGAACATTAGGGGAATTGGCATAATCATAGTAATACCAAGAGGAAATTAGAAGCAGTGATTATCCAGGGATGTTGTCCTGTATTTCACATTATCTGCCAGTGGGGCTGATCACCCAGAGTAACAATGAACCACTCAATGTTAACAGTAGGAAGGTGAATTTAACGTGGTTAATTCTATCCTGATTGTTTTAAAGTCTGTTTCTCGATGGAGTTAGTGTTAATGCACTGATAATATAAAAAGTCTCATTCTACTAACCACATTAATCAGTTTATGTTGTTGTGTTGTTGAGTTCCTGAGCATGTCTGGGACTCATTCCTCAGAGCAGGTTCACTATGCATTTCCACATGTTATTCACTTCACATGTAACAAATCACATTTGTACACACACACACACACACACACACACACCAGTATCCCAACATCATGCTACACATGCCATCTGATACAAGCCACTCTTGCCTTTTAGGTAAACTTACCAAAAAGGAGGGTGTCTGACGATCTTGGTTTTTCTCCCCACTGCATAGTGCAATGCCTCAGGTACTGACCAAACTATTAAATGCAGTTACCTTGAAAAGTTCAGAGGCAAGGATACAAACATCTTCAACAAAAGGCTATCAATTTACTAGTCTCATCTACACTTTCCTTTCTTCCACTTAAATGTACACGGATACCAGATTGATCTATTATCTTGAACTATACCCAGGATGAGTTATTCCAACGTTCATTTGTTGGTATGATTGTCTCTCTCTATTTTATTCTAAGTGGGCCATCCCATTAATCACCATTCTATCTCATTCATGAGTCCTGGGGGAACTTTACTGTCCAACTCAATAGTCATATAATATGGTGTTTTTACATTAGAGATAGAAGTACTTGCAATCAGTTTAGACCTAACTCCATACCTCCCATCATCAAACATTTTATCTTGAAAGATAACAAGTGGGATAAATCCAAACCTTTAAAAGACAGTCTTTAGTTCAAATCATCACAGTGGACAGGGGTTAACTTCTCTTGTTTGCAAAGATTGGAGCAAATGTTCTCAAATGTGCACAATTGTATCAACTTTACATAGCTTTTCAGATCAAAGATGAACCAAATGCCATTTTTGTTTCTCCAATTCTTTTGGTATTTCTCACAGCTCTTGTGTTCTCTCTTCAGATTACTGTTACAATCCCAGCTGATGTTAATACTGGACAATAAGATCCCAGAGTGAATCCTGGTTTGACAGATCCTACATTTTTTGAAGAAACTGTGAAGGAAAGTTCGTCAACAGGAGTCTGTTGATGAACTTATAATGCAAGGAATAAACTATTTATTAAACAAGAAAAAATGAACTATATTACACCAGACAAAAAGGTTGGAAAGATCTCAATACCAACAAAAAAAGACACTTCAAATTTATGCTATTCCTTTACCCCAGAAATATCTTTACAGACACATAAACCACTTAAGAGTTACCACTAGCTTGACACAAAAGCCTCTCGTTTGGGGCTGGCACAGTTGCAAACAGTTTTCTTCCGGTGAATTCCTGAGCATTCACTCGATGCTTATCACCCAACTTGTATCTCTCCCCGAGACACCCAAAAAACACTCTAAACTCATTGCTTCTTCAACTGCAAAGTGAACAAAGAAGTTCCCTAAACTCCATATTCCAGTAGCACCTCTGCTAAACTGATCACTTTACTGAGTTCTATAACTGATAATTCAGTTAACTGCTGTTCCCAATAGCTTTACAATTTTTCTTATCAGAGAGCTTAAAATTCCTGTGTTCTCTCTTTGACACACTCTGAATTCTCAATGACAGATGCAACCAAGGCAGATTCCTTGGATTTCTCAACAACCCACCTAGACACTTGTCACACTGTGAGCCAACTGATCTCACCGAAACTTTCTTTCTCGAGGGTTTCCAATCTCCACATCTGAAGACCTCACCTTGGAATTCTTTCCAAAAGTCACTCCCACTTGGGCAGTTTCAACAATGTCCCACCTCACAGGTTTTCAATCTCTCCTTCCAAGATTCCTTTCCACTGGATTCTTGAGTACACTCAAGCATCACATTCCAAACACAATTTCAGATCTTTGGCTGTGCCAAGCAGAACACCACTGCTTCAAAGAGGTATCCAACAGCCCACAGCATGGAGTCACTGACCTTCGGCAACCTCCTCGGATCTTCAGGTCTTCTCTCAAGTCCACTTCACTACAAGTCTGCTCACTGCAGCTCCTTATTTAACTCTGAGCCTATTTATCTGCTCCTTTCCTTTACCTTATTTAAGGGGACTATTCCTGTCCCCTATCTTCATCCTTTACCTGGAACTACCTTTTGAGACCTCTCCTTGATTTGGGAACTTCTCCCTCTCCCATGTCCTGCTCCCTGGGACATCTACAAGATAATGGCGCTCCATCTCAGGTCATCTGACATGCATTTCCGAACTGGAGTTCCTGGCCTCTGAACAAAAGGTGAGTTGAGCTTTCATCACATGCCTTTGCAAATGACTGTAATATAACTGAAGAAAATTAAAACTAAATAAGTTAGCATTGAAGTTTCAACCTTCTTAGACCAAAAAGAGTCAAAGAGGATGGAGCTCCCTACAGCTTGTAAGTTCCAGATCATAACTTCAAGGCTGAAGCTTATCTTTAGGGAATCTAACTTTTTGGTGCCTTTTGCAGTTCTACAAGTAAATTGTAATTGATGCTAAAAGGTTTACTTTCACTCACTAATTACAACGTTTCACTTTTCTCAGCACATAAGCTGGCAGCGTTTTAAATCCCAATTGTATGCTTCTTTTGTAGCTGATGCATGGAGAAGATCATTTCCACTGTAGATCTGCCAGCACAGAAACTGCACTGTGATCCTGGATACACTCGGTCTGCAAAAAGATAAAGTGTTTAAGCATGACCGTAGTGTACGTCTTCCTTCTGACACTAAGGAGTGAGATGTCTCTCTAATTGTTACAATCTCCTCTCTCACCTTTGTTTTTGTATATTGTGATGACTTCTGCATCATGCATGTCCTGTGGAACAGATGCTACCTTCCAGAGAAGGAGGTGCTCACAATATCTGGGACTTCCAGTACCTGAGCAGTTTGGTTGGAATTCCATCCTTGCTGGGTGTTTTTATGCTTGCTAAGAATAATTGGGCCTGGTCAAGCTCAAATGATGTGGGTTCTTTATCCAACTCAACTATGATGGGAAGTTGCAGGAGAGAGTCAAACAGACTGGGAGATGTCTGTCTCACGGGGGTACAACTCACAATAGTGTTCAGCCCAGTGGGACATCTGTTTACTTCTGTCAGTGAGTACGTCACCATCCGTGATTTCAGGGGTCAACTTTGGCGATGGTCGGACCTAGTGCCCTTTTGATCCCATCATACATTGCACATAGATTTCCATTGTCACAGGCAATTTGGATTTCTTGACATAAGCTATCCAGTGTTTATTTATACCGTATCTCCCTGTCTTATGCACAATCATCTTGGCTACTTTCAAGTTATGCAGTGTTCTAGCTATTGGGTTTATGTTGTGCATCAGGTAGGCTTTGCTTTTTGCTTCAATGATAGATGCCATCTCTGCTGAGTTGTTCTCAAACCAGATAATAATAATAAACAAAAACAGAATTACCTGGAAAAACTCAGCAGGTCTGGCAGCATTGGCGGAGAAGAAAAAACCAGTCTTTGTTGTGGGTTCCACCTTTATCAAATGTTGCTGCTGCTGTCAGAAATGATTGAACTCAGCGACTTCCAAACTTCATCAATATCAATGTTGATTGATGAAGCTTTTATTGATGTGCTTGTAAAATATTTCACTATTTTGTTTAACATTCCTTCTTAATTTGATTTCATGATCAAGGTATCATTGAAGAATGTGCAAGTCAGTAAGAATAGTCAGCAAGGATTAATCAACACATTATAACTGGAGATGTTAATCACTGGAATCTTTCTGACACTGAATTGTAGATTTTGAATCAAATATCAATTTAGGATTGAAGTAAAATCCAAAATTTTATTGTAAACTAGCTCCTGGGGAGAGTTCTTCAGGGGAAAGACCACAAATGGTGCTCTTAAAAACGGACATTGCAACCCTGAAAGTCAGTGACATCTCCAGAATATTAAGCTCCAGCCAGGGTTGTTAACATCAGCAGAAACAAACCTAATATTGTCAGACTATCAGTCCTGGGTGTGATTAACAGCAGCAATAACAGCAGTGTCCAACCGCTGTAATCACTTGTGAACCCGCTCGTGTCTCAGTAGGCGTTGTGACTGAGTGAATCCAGTCCCACACAAGGAGCAGGTGAACGGTCTGTTCCCAGTGTGAACTTGCTGATGTGTCAGCAGTTGAGATGACCAACGGAATCCCTTCCCACACACGGAGCAGGTGAACGGCTTCTCCCTAGTGTGAGTACGTTGGTGTTCATTGAGGTCAGTTGACTGCCTGAAACTCTTTCCACAGGAAGTACAGCTAAATGGATTCTCCTTCGTGTGCTTTTGGTGGTGTGACTGGAGGGCAAATACCTGAGTGAATCCCTTCCCACACACGAAGCAAGTGAATGGTCTCCCACCCGTGTGAATTCGCTGGTGTTCAGTGAGGATGGATGAAGACTTGAACCTCTCTCCACAGGTTGTGCAGCTGAATGGCTTTTTCTCAGTGTGAATTCGCTGGTGTGACCGAAGGCCAGATGACCGAGTGAATCCCTTCCCGCACACTGAACAGCTGAATGGCTTCTCCCCAGTGTGAATGCGTCGATGGATTTCCAGCCGAGATGAATAGGTGAATCCTTTACCACAGTCCTCACATTTCCATGGTTTCTCCATGGTGCCGGTATTTTTTGTCTCTCTCCAGGCTGGACAATCAGTTGAACCTTTACCACATTACAACACGTGCACAGTTTCTCCCCACTGTGAATGATCTGATGTTTCTTCAGGCTGTGTAACTGGTTAAAGCTCTTTCCACTGTCAATTCACTGGAACACTCTCACTCAGGTGTATGTATCTTAGTGATTTTCCAGTCATAATGTTTGAAACATTTCCCCACAGACAGAACAGACAAACATTTCTCCTTCCACATTGAAAGCCTGATGATATTCAGGTCCTGATGAATCGAGTGACTCTGTCAGACCATGCTGTGATGTTAGGTTGATTTACAGGCTTCCAGTCTGTAAATCCACCCATTCTAATACCCTGGAAAAGGAATTTACAAAACTCATCACTGTGAATACAGGATAGAAATTCTGAACAGACAAATCTAGTTTCTATGGAATATGCTATCCTTTTGTTCCTGCAAAGCAGTAAATCCTCATCCCTCACAGTCTCCTTGCTCCCCGTGCTGGAATCCAAACCCCAGAGTGACCAACTGTACAGTATTTTACAGAATTGTCCCATATTTGAGAGTCAACTGTCCAGGTGCCGGAACACTGTCCCACAATTTGGACCTTTCTGGTCGCGTCCTGAGGCCTACTGCTTCTGTGTTCAAACAGCTCTGGCAGCTAATTCCCCTCATTACCCCCACCCCTCACCAACTCTGGCAGCACCCCACACAGAATCCCACCACCTACTTGTATGGACTTCCATGGCAGGCTGTCCCTCAATTTTCTCCATGAGAGTTGGTCATCCTGCCAAATCTATCACACCATTCATTTCCTCACTCCCAGTTTTATCACTCTCTGTACTCTGGCTGGGTTCTGTTCGCAAATCCCTGTGTGGAGAGTGAGAATATCATCAATGAATCGATCATTTTCTCTCCTGGTCACTGGGACCCTGAAGCCCCGCCCACTCTCTGACGTTTCGCCAAGATGGCCGCACAGAAAGTTGAAAGTACCAGAGCTGCAAACACGGGACCTGCAGGTTCTTGTTAGGGGTTTGGGGCCTCCACCGGGTGTTTCTGAATCCTCCCTGCCCACCTCCCAAAGTTTCCTTCCTTCCCAGAGATCAGATTCCTCATTGATTTGAGCCCAAAGTGTAACCTCTTATTTATTGTCCCCCCCTCCCCCATCCTCTGATGTGAACCATCCTCCACTCGCTGACCCAGGATGGCGGCCGTTAACCTGGGCCTGTTCCCAGGAGGGAGAAGCCCCGCAGCTGCAAACCAGGAGCTGACAATTATTCATAACGATATAAAAACAAAAAAACTGTGGATGCTGGAAATCCAAAACAAAAACAGAATTACCTGGAAAAACTCAGCAGGTCTGGCAGCATCGGCGGAGAAGAGTTGACGTTTCGAGTCCTCATGACCCTTCGACAGTTCTGTCAATGCTGCCAGACCTGCTGAATTATTCATAAGGGTTATTCCAGCTCACAGTGCCCGGGGAGTGATTGACGGGAAGGACGGACCAATAGGAAGAGGGGATGGGGCTGGAGGACCGAACGAGTGAGCCTGGTCCTCCAACCAATCGGAATGAATGAGGGGCGGGGCTGAGTCATTTTTCTCCGCAGGCGTCCAGCTGCACATTGTCTCCGATAAAGGTAGCGGCCGTTAACCGGGGCCTGTCTCAGGGAAAAGCCCGAGTCGTTGTAGCCGGTTCAAATCATACGCGAGCTTCGGATTCGGGACTTGCATCCTAGACGAGGTATTTATGAATCCTCCCAACCCACCCGCCGATTCGTTCCCTCCTTCATGACCCAACCGGCGATAACTCACCGGCTGAGAATTTCGATACAGCCAACTCAGTTCATCACTATCATCGGCAGTGCGCATACTCTAACTCACATTGCTCTGCTGATTGGCAGCAGCTCCGGACCAATAGGTAGAAGGGGCGGGGCTGGAGGACTGCATGCGGGAAATTGAGCGGCTCATCCTCCGACCAATCGGAATGAATGAGGGGAGGGGCTGAGCCCGTATCTACCTCATTGGCTGAGACTCTGCATCATTTTGGGAGCTAATTTGCCTCCAACTCCAGGAGAAAACTGGACCTTTCTGTTTGTGGCTTTAAACAGATGAAACCCTGTGGGTGTGGAGCAAACATTTCAACATTTGTTAGTAAACTGTGGGAACATGATGAAACAATGTAGAACTAATTCAAGGGCTGACGTCAAGGAATAACTGGGCAAGCAGGGAATGTCACCATTAGAACAAGGAGAGTCCTTTTCAATAAATGAACAACAGAAGGGTTAGGACAGGTTAGGGATAAGGTTCATACTGTTCATATATATACAGCAACAACTGGTCTCGAAGACAATCTCTTGCAGTTTGTGTGCATGGGGTGTGGGTGCTCAATCAGATTTAATGGAGTTAAATACATGTTTCCTTGACAAAAACAAAAATTGCTAGAAAAACTCAGCAGGCCTGACAGCATCTGTGGCGAGAAAGACAGAGTTAACGTTTCGAGTCCATGTGACTCTTCTTCAGAACTTGTTTCCCAGATTGGACAATCACATTAAAATGTTGAACGCAGATGGGAATATATATTGGTGTGAGGTGGGAAGATCTGGTTCCACGTACTCTTACGGCAAGCCTTAAAATCAGAGTGACAGTATTTCAGAACTGATTCCTGTCTTAGCAGCTATCCCATTGCTAACTGTTGGTAAGACCGATGGAAGTCTTTAAAGTAAAGTGGAGACCGTAGATGAGTTGGAGGATGATGTACACAAGGAATTTGTGAACTGAGGATGATAGTGAGGGGAAAGGAAGGGATCTGGAAAGTAGCAGACAGTTTGTGTTGTTCCAGCACATGGTCAGCCTATAGCTTCACTCTGGATGAAGAATCTCTGAATGGTACCATTCAAATCATTCAATGAGATTCTAAGAGAACCAACATCGTCTGCTCAGAGAGGGGAAGGTTTGTTTTACAGTTAATGAGAAACAGCACACACACTCACAGACACCCACACACAGAAACCTGCATACAGGCACACATATACCCATAACACACAACCACACACTCAAACACAGAGACCCACATTCACACTCACACAGGCGTACATTATCCTCCAGTGATTCTGAGTGGTTTGGCCATATAATTTCACGGTTTTCTCTGAAGCTTAAATCAATTTTGAACAACATCTGGGACACAGGAAACAACAAGCAATAACATTTGAGTGATCTAATGTCACCCTGGGTGATCATCCCTGGTTGGAGATAGGGTAAAATACAGAAGAACATCCCTGGATAATCACAGCAAGTACTTTCCTCCTAGTATTACAGATGATGCTAATTCCTCTTCTATTGATGGTCTGCGGGATGGAAAGAATTGTAAGACAGGTTACAAGGAGAAAGAATATAATGGAAATGTTTGCACTGACCAAGAGAAAAGCTTTGAAGCTACAAAAGAAAGAATCTTCTTGAGCCTCGAGGTGGGGAATGTAGACAGTGGGAGGCCAGGTGAGGAAGACTCAAATAATTCTAATAACTCTATTAAACATTTCTCGATAGTACAGACACTTACACCCATTAAACTAAGAATCTGCAATAGAAGTAGGCTCTAGGAGGTCATACTGAGGATAAGATTAGAGCCTGTTGACAGACGCCAGTACATTAATGATCTGGAAGAACAGACAAGGTATGTTCTCAGCATTGAGCCAGAGGGTCAGGAGATGAACTGAATACAAAGACATTATTAAGTCTTGCAGAACAAGATCAGATGTTCAGGTAGAAACCAAGAGAAGAGTAATGACGATATTGCACAGATTCACTAACGAGGATTACATCATTTATGATTTGAAATGTTATGATATGGCAGGTGGTATTTGCCAGACTGACTAAATACACAAGGGAGCCTTGGCCTCGCTAGCACAATGATTTGCAATTTGTACTTATTACCAGAAGATTTGTGCACTGATTCAGAAGTGATACGTCCACTGACATCTTTAGAGATTTTGGAAATCAAATTAAAACATTTATTAACAAAAGAAAAGAGTAAATCACATACACAAGATTACAGTTACATGGTTACTTCATATTATAACAATTTCCAAAATTCCTAGTTAGCCAGACTCCAGACTACAAATTCCTAGTTAACCAGACACCCCCTTTAAGGCAACAGTCCAAAATAGATTTTAAATTTATTGTGACAATCCAGCAAGGTTACCCACTCAACAGTGGTGTTCCAAAGGCTTTTAACACAACTTCTGGCTACAGGAACACAGACTTCTGCAAAGTGGCTAGAGGTTTTTCTCCAAGTCGGTTTTACACTTGTACCTTTCAGATATTACACAGCCTTCCATCCTTCTTTAAATATATTTCTTCCTCTTTAATCTCTAAACCCCATTGTTCCTTCATGTCTTTGGCATTTACTTTTCCCATTATATGAAATTCTTTTATGTTGTCATTATGGCCAGCACTTTTGGGAAAACTCAACATAATAACCTGCCTTATTTATCTTGTTAGTTGTCAACATCTCATCATGTATTTTTGAAAACCAAACACCTCTGCACATATCTTAAAATGCAAATTCTATCTGCCAAGGCTTTACCCGACTTTGTTTATTAGCATTTCACAGGCCCTTTTTATACGTGACTTCTTTGATAATTTGAACCTTGCAGTCTATCCATCTCTAATTTAATTAAATCAGCCACGCAGACAGAACCACCCACACACACAAACATAAGCCTACTCTACAATACCCAACAATATGAAAAATATGATAGTTTCGTGACAGACTTAAAGGGTTATTGTATTCTGTTTGATAAACAAATAACCAGAATGCGTTGACATGTTATCATCAAGTTAGCGAAATGTTACTAAAGTCAAAAACGATCAATACACAAAAGCTTGGAGTTGACCATGTCTACCTTCGATCAGACTGATCAGATTCGAATAATGTGCTCACAACTATTTCTGATGAGTCCTCCCATGGGTATCCAGTAATCTCATGGTCTCTGGGTGTTATATACTAGAAAAAGAAACATTAAACCAATGTCTCAGTGTTCCCTAGTTTCCGAGCTTGTTTAAAGGGAGACAGATAATTCTGTAAAAACACAAAATGCATTTAGCTTTTAGGGAGCAACACTCTAACAATTTGAAATGAATTCCAGGATCTGTTAAGTACAATATCCATTATCAGGAAATGATTTTCCAGACAGGAAGCAGGTGAATAGCTTCATTCCACTTTGTCATTGACATTTTTACAGTTTTCATGATGATCAAATCCCTTTACAAATAGATATACACATACACACACACACACACACACACACACACACACACACAAACATCCACTATTCAGTGTGAACTCACTGATCAGTCAGAAGTTTAAACGACTGAGTGAATCCCTTCCCACACACACAGCAGGTGAACAGTCTCAGCCCTGTGTGAACTTGCTGCTCTGTCCAGAGATTGGATGAATTAATGAATCCAATCTCATGTTCATATCACCTGCACAGTCTTTTCCTAGTGAGAACATGTTGGTGATTCTTCAGGTCAGTTGATTCCGTGAATCCCTACCCACGCATGGAGCAGGTGATTGGCCTCTCTCCAGTGAGAACTTGCTGGTATTTGAGAAGGGTGCATTTCTGATCTTCCCACATCCTGAGCATGAGATGGCCTCTCCCCAATGTGACTGCGCTGGTGGACAGTGAAATGAGATGACTGCCTGAACTCAGTCCCACAGTGGGAGCACTTGCAAAGTTTCATACCAGTGAGCATTTTGGTGGAACATCAGGTCTCCAGAGCTTTTATAGCACTTCCTGCAGCCTGGGCATTTAAAAGGTCTCTAGTCAGTGTGAACCCGTTGGTGTTTCAGTAAGTTGGATGAGGTACTGAATCCCTTCCCACAATCGGAGCAGGTGAATGGCCTCTCTCCAGTGTGAACTCGCTGGTGGGTCAGCAAGTGTGATAAGCAAGTGAATCCTTTCCCACACACAGAACAGGTGAATGGCCTCTCCCCAGTGTGAGTGCGCCGATGTGTCGACAGTTGGGATGACTGAGTGAATCCCTTCCCACACTCAGAGCAGATGAACGGCCTCTCCCCAGTGTGAATTCGCTGGTGCGTCAGCAGGCGGGATGAAATACTAAATCCCTTCCCGCACTCAGAGCAGGTGAAAGGAATCTCCCCAGTGTGACTGCGCTGATGTACAGTGAGTTCAAATGATCGCCTGAACCTAGTGCCACATTGAAAGCACCTGAACGGTCTCTCATTGGTGTGAACACGTTGGTGGGACATCAGTTCCCCAGAGCTTCTATAGCACTTCATGCAGTCTGGACATTTAAAAGGTCTCTCAGCAGTGTGAACACGCTGGTGCATCAGGAGGCGTGATGAACAAGTGAATCTCTTCCCACACTTGGGGCAGGTGAATGGTCTCTCCCCAGTGTGAGTGCGCTGGTGAGTCAGCAGGTGGGATGACTGAGTGAATCGCTTCCCACAGTCGGAGCAAGTGAATGGCCTCTCCCCTGTGTGAATGCGTTTATGTGCCAGCAGTTGGGATGACTGAATGAATCCCTTTCCACACTCAGAGCAGATGAACGGCCTCTCTCCAGTGTGAATTCGCTGGTGTATCAGCAGGTAATATGAGGTAGTGAATCCCTTCCCACACTTGCAGCACGTGAATGGTCTCTCCCCATTGTGATCTCGCTGGTGTGTCAACAGGCTGGATGAATGAGTGAATCTCTTCCCACACTCAGGGCAGATGAACGGCTTCTCCCCAGTGTGACTGCGCCGATGAGTTTCTAGGTCAGACGGGTAATTGAATCCCTTCCCACAGTCCTCACATTTCCATAGTTTCTCCCTCGTATGACTGCACTTGTGTTTCGACAGGCCAGATGATCGGCTGAAGCTTCGTCCACACACAGAACATGTGTACGGTTTATCTCCACTGTGAACGGTGCTTTTTCCTTCCATGTTCAAAATCAAATGATATTCCAGTTATGATAAATTTGGAGGCTGCATCAGATCCTGATGTGATGTTTGATTTGAGTTTCCTCACTGCAAATCCTTCCCTTCTAGCACCCTGTGAAATTAATTTAAAATAGAAAAAAGACAGTGAGAGAGAACCTACAAAAGCACAAAGAGAAATAGAGCGAGAGAGAGGGATGGAGCAGCAGGGAGCTAAGGAGAAGGATTTTAAATATTTACAACTTGACCAGAACCTTGACATAACCTGCCAAACTTTCAAACTCCACCATCCAGAAGGACCAGGGTAACAGGTGTATCTGAACACCATCACCTACAAGTCACCCACGGTCTTGACTTGTCTGACATCCAGTAATGGATGAACAAAAATTTACTCCATTAAAATATTGGGAAGCCCAAAGCCTCTGTCTTCAGTCCCCACTACAAATTCCATTTCCTAGCCACCAACTCCATCCCTCTCCCTGGAACTGTGTGAGGCTGAATCAGACTGTTCACAACCTCGGTGTCATATTTCACCCAAAGATGAGCTTTCAACCACATACCCACATCATCAAAACCACCTATTTTCACCTCAGTAACACTGCCCGGTTCTATCCTGGTTTCAGCTCATCTGCTGCTGAAACTGTCACCCATTCCTTTGTTACCTCTAGGCTTAACTATCCTAACGCACTCGCAGGCAGCTCCCACATTCAACCTCCTCTAATGTTGAGCTCACCCAGAGCTCCATTGCCATGTGCTTCCTTGCACCAAGTCATATATGTCCATCACCCCTATGCTCACAGATTTACAAAAGCTCCTATTTAATAAGTACCTACATTTTTAAATTCTCATGCTTGTTTTCAATTTCCTCCATGCTCCCTGTCTCTGTAATCTCCTCCATGCTCTTATCCCTCCCTGTCTCTGTAATCTCCTTCATACTCTTGTCCATTCCTGGCTCTGTAATCTCCTCCACACTCCTGTCCATCCCTGTGTCTGTAATCTCCTCCATATTCTTGTCCCTCATTGTCTCTCTAATCTCTTCCAGTCACACAATCCTCTGAAATATCCACACCCTTATAATTCCGGCCTGCTGACCACTCCTGATTTTAATTGCTCCACTGTTGGTGGCCCTTCTTTCAGTTGCCAAGGCCACAAGCTCTGGAATTTCCTCCTTAAACCTCTCCATCCCTCTATCTCACTTTCCTCCTTTAAAATACTCCTTAAAACCTACCTCTGACCAAGCTTTCGGTCACCTGCCCTAATATCGCCTTAGAAGGCTCATTGTCAAATGTTGTTTTGTAACATTTGTGTGAAACATCTTGGAACATTGTACTGCATCAAAAGCGTGACATTAATACAAATTAGTGTTGTTGACTTGGACATATATGACCTTCATCATCACTGGGTAAATAACCTGTAATTACTTATCTAACATCATTGTGGGAGCACCTTCGCCACATGGACTGCACTGGTTCAAGAAGGTCAACCCTCATCTTCTCCACAGGCAATCGGGGATTGGTAATATCTGCTGCTGGTGCTGTTGGTGAAAGGACAGGGGCATTGGACTAGCTGATTTGCTTTTGTCAAGAGCCAGCCTGAACACAACGTACTAAATAGTCTTCTTCTGTTTTGTAATCATTCAATGATTCTATGACTCAATGAAAAAGAACCCACGCTGGAGGCCAGAGATCAACTTCTGCCACCAAAGCCCACCATGATGCAACCCAGCTCTTAATCAGTCTGTCTGTGTTTCCAGACTTGGTTCTCTGAGTGATGCCTGGAATAAAATAATAGTAAAAAACTGCAGCTGCTGGAAATCTGAAATAAAAATAAAAAGCGCTGGGAATACTCAGCAGGTTGGGCAATTTCTTTGGAGCAAGAAACAGCATTAACATTTCAGGATGCACAGAATGAATTATGGGGAATAAAAATGGTGCAGAATTTGATGGGCAGTATTAGGTCATAAGTGGAAGAGAAATGGACAATAGCGCAGGTTAAACAAGACGTGACGATGAAAGATCATGTGAGAAGATGGAATGGTTGGGGAATGGGCAGCAGTGGAACCTCATTTAGACATAGTCAATGGAAGTAACAGTAAAATACTAAACATAACTACAATACATTCATTATCAGAGGCAGAGGAAGTTAGATAATGGCAGAGAGGTGATCAGGGAGGGCAGAGGTGACATAGACCAATGGATGGACATGGGTTCAGTTCCACTGTAAAGGAGCCAAACCAGCCCCAGAGATGTGGAACTTCATACAAATAACAGAGCATAGAACTAAAAGCTCTAAATTGCAGAGCTTCTTATCATGTCCCTGGACAGTCCATACATGGCCCAGCCAGAACTGGACACATTGTTGCACCTTATTGTTGAATTTGGCAAGATCTGCAACAGTGTAGGGTTCCTCTAGTGATAGGCATTGCAGGAGATGTTGCATAGTCTGTGGCTCAGTTCCACATTCACAAGTTGTCAGGCTGGTTGTATATCCCCATTTGATTAGTGACCCTTTTAACAACTTACACTAGTCCTGAGTTGGTTAAAGCACTTCCAGGTTAATTGCAGATGAATGGTCAGAAATACCACTGAAACAATTTCAGTTTTCAATTTTAAAATCCCCTGCTGCAGCCTGCAGGTGGAAAGATATCAGAAGCACTGGAGTCCGAGAAAAATCTCATAGTTGAGGAAATACCCACGAACTCCAGCCGGAAAAAACATCAATTGACCACTACTGTTTGTTACCTGTCACTCAGCCAATTCCGTATCCTTGTTGTTCGTGTCCCTTTTATTGTATGAGCTAGAACTTTGCTCACAGCTTAAAGTCTGTTGTGTGACCCTGTATCAAATGTCTTTTGGAAATGCACGTACATCACATCATTACTCACATTAACCCTCTCTATTACCAATTCAAAAAACTCCCGCAAGTTAGTTAATTATGATATTAAACAGTCTCCCCTCCTGCTTCCTGTAAAGTTAAAGATGATTTTTTTAATAAACAAATGCATCCCTGTCAGTCCAGGATAGAAATTGACACCATTCTCTCCTCCTGCTCCAGGATCAGTAAAGTGAGTTAAAGATGATTTCTCATTAACAAATCCATTGCTGCATTTCCTTCATTAACCCACATTTGTCCACTCGAATAAAAGCAAAAAATTGCGGATGCTGGAAATCCAAAACAAAAACAAAAATAGCTGGAAAAACTCAGCAGGTCTGGCAGCATCTGCGGAGGGGAACAGTTAACGTTTCGAGTCCGAATTACCCTTCAACAGAACTAAGTAAAAATCCACTCGGGCCTGGCATCGGGAGAAAGCCCGCATTGGTCGTTCCGTTCGGTGCAAAGGCGGGCCCAGTACTTTCCTATTGGGGGTGTTGAGGCCTCCACTGGGTGTTTGTGAAGCCTCCCCTCCCACCCACTGCCCCTAACGCTGCCTCCGCTTCTCCGCCTCCTTCCCGCCTGAAGATGAGACATACAAGTGGCTGTCCCTAGCCATCGCCCACACTGCGCATGCTCCAGATCACTAAGACCGGGGAGTGATTGACGGTAGCTCAGGACCAATGGGAAGGGGCAGGACTGGAGGACCGAGCGGGAGAGCTGGTCCTCCAACCAATCGGAGTGAATGAGGGGCGGAGCTGAGCCCAGATCTCCCTCATTGGTTGAAACTGCATCATTTTGAAAGCTGATTTGTCTCAAACTCCAGGAGAAAACTGGACCTTTCTGTTTGTGGCTTTAACCAGATGAAACCCTGTGGGTGTGGAGCAAACATTTCAACATTTGTTATTGAAATTGATTCATTCAGGACAGACGGCAGGGATGATTTATTTGCAGTGTAGTGAGAAAGGGAAAAAATGTCCATGAACTGATAATCAGTTATAGGATATTCATCTCCTCTCTCAGCAGCAGATGAGCTGTGGGTGGAGACAAGTAACGTTATGGAGGTGGAGATATGTGGTATTTGTGTTGGTGTGGCTAAGTGTTGGGAAAGTCATCTTGGGATCAAATAGACATCACAATTCTGAACAGTGTGATTCGGCTTCAAAACAGTTCCTAGAGAGGGATGGACTTGGTAGTTAGGGAACAGAATTTGTAGTGGTGACTGTAGACAATAGCTTTGGTCTTCCCAATTGTTAATCGGAGGAAATTTCTGCTCATCCAGTACTGGATGTCGGATAATCGGTTTGATAATTTAGTAACAGTGGAAGAATGAAGAGGGATGCTGCTGAAGTAGAGCGGGGCATTGTCAGTGTACATGTGAAAACTAACAAGGTGCTTTTGGATGGTGTCGCCTAGTGGCAGCATGTAGATGAGAAATGGGAGGGACCAAGTATAGATCCTTGGGGGACACCAAGTTCAAGGTCCTTGCAGAGGAAAAGAAGGTTGGAGTTGGGGCAGTAGTTTGCAAGGATGGTGGGGGTCAAGGGTTTTTTTCAGGATGGTGATGATGGTGGATTTAAGGGTGAGAGGGACAATATCAAAAGAGAGAGACAACCATAAACAGTATTAGCTAAAATGGGGAAAATGGAGCGTCAACAGTGTAGTGGGATTAGGAGTGAGGGACTAGGAGGTAGGTCTCATGAATAAAATGAGCTCTGACAGGTGTTAATGGGAGATAGGAGAGAAACGGGGGAAAGATGCAAGTTCAGTGCTACGACAAGGAGGAACTTTGGAGACAGTTTGGCCCTGTGGGATAGTGGAAGGGAGGGAAACAGCAGATGCAGCTGATCAGATAGTCCAAATCTTAGTGATGGAGAAGCTCCATGAGCTCCTCACACTTATTGTTGGAGGTGAGGATGAAGGAGATGGGGAGAGGGAGAGCCCTTCAAAAGAAACTAACTTGTGTTAAGAGATATTAAAATGATTTGCCAGACTGTATTGAACACAAAACGAATATATTTCACTTTTATCCAGAATATTAACCCCAATAACTGGGCTGGAGTTTATTAACATCAGCAAAAATAGACTACAATGAACATGGTTCAGTCCTGAATATGATTAACAGCAGAATCCAACCCCTGCAGTCACTCATGAACTCGCCGGTGTTTCAGCATGTGGGATGACTGAGTGAATCTCTTCCCACACTTAGAGCAAATGAATGGCCTCTCCCCAGTGTGAACTTGCTGATGTCTCAGCAGGGTGGAGGACTGAGTGAATCCCTTCCCACACTCAGAGCAGGTAAACGGCCTCTCCCTCGTGTGGATGTACTGGTGTGTAGAGAGTTGAGATGATTGCCTGAACCCAGTCCCGCAGTGAGAGCACCTGAACGGTTTCTCATCAGTGTGAACACGTTGATGAAGCATCAGTTCACTGGTACTTTTAAAGCACTTCCCACAGTCCAGGCATTTAATAGGCCTCTCCTCAGTGTGAACACGTTGATGGGACATCAGTTCCCAGGAACTTTTATAGCACTTCCCACAGACTAAGCATTTAAAAGGTCTCTCGCCAGTGTGAACACGCTGGTGCGTCAGGAGTTGCGATGACTGTGTGAATCGTTTCCCACAGTCAGAGCAGGTGAACGGCCTCTCCCCAGTGTGAACTCGCTGATGCTTCAACAGGTTGTTTGACTTCGTGAATCCCTTCCCACACTCAGAGCAGGTGAACGGTCTCTCTCCAGTGTGACTGCGTCGATGAGTTTCCAGTTCAGATGGGTAACTGAATCCCTTCCCACAGTCCCCACATTTCCACAGCTTCTCCCTGTTGTGACTGCACTTGTGTCTCGACAGGTCAGATGATCGGCTGAAGTCTCGTCCACACACAGAACACGTATACGGTTTCTTCCCACTGTGAACAGTGATTTTTCCTTCCATGTTCAAAGTCCAGTAAATTGGGTGACTTCACCAGATCCTGATATGATGTTAGGTTTGAATTTCCAAACTGCAAATCCCCTGTGAAATTGATTTAAAACAGAGAAAAGGGAGTGAGATAGAATCCACAAAAACACAAAGGCGGATTGTGAAATTGAACTGAATGAATCGAGTAATTTGTGGGGCCAGCACCAGGAAAACGTGACCATTAAAGAAGCCGACTGTCATAAAAACCCAACTGGTTCACTAATGTCCATCAGGGAAGGGAATCTGTCACCCAGCCTGGACCTCCACAAGACTTTGGCCTCCATGAGAGGAGAGAGTGGGGTGGGAGACGCAGGCGAGAGAGATTTTATTTTTCTACAACTCAGTCAGAACTTTGACAGAATACCCCAAACCCTTAACCTCCACACCAAGAAGGATCAGGGTCGCAGTTGCAAGTGGATGAGTGTAGCTCCCACAACACTCAAGAAGCTTGGCACCGTCCAGGATAAAGCAGTCCGCTTGATTGGCACCACATTCAGAAACATTCACTCCCTTCACCACCAATGCACAGTGACAGCAGTGTGTACCATCTACAAGATGCACTGCAGAAATTCACCAAGGCTCCTTTAACAGCACCTTCCAAACCAACGACAACTACCACCTAGAAGGACAAGGGCAGCAGTTAGGTGGAAACACCACCAACTGGAAGCTCCCCTTCAAGTCACTCACCATCCTGACTTGGAAATATATCGGCTATTCCTTCACTGTCGCTGGGTCAAAATCCTGGAACTCCCTCCCTAACAGCACAGTGGGTGTATTTGCAGCACATGGACTGCAGCGGTTCAAGAAGACAGCTCACTACCACCTTCTCAAGGGCAACTAGGGATGGGCAATAAATACTGGTGCAGCCAGCATCCCGTGAATGAATTTTAAAAATCCTTAGTTGCCTCTGGATTTAACTATCCTCACTCACTTCCAGCTGGCCTCGCACATTCAACCTCCCTGTAATCTTGAGGTTGTCCAAAACTCTGCTGTGTGTTTACTCACACCAAGTCTTGTTCACCCTTAAGCCCTGTGCTCACTGGCCTACAAATGTCTCATTTAAGAAGCACCAACATTTTAAATTTCTCATCCTTGTTTTCAAATTCTCCCCATGGTTGCATTCATCCCTATCTCTGTGATCTCCTCCAGCCACACAACCCTCTGAGATATCTGCACTGCTCTAATTCTGGCGTCGTGAGAATTCCTGATTTTACTCACTCCCACCTTGCTTGCCAAGGCCATAACCTGTGGTATTTTCTCCCCAACCTCTCTGTTGTTCTTTAAGATACTCTTTAAAAACTAACTCTTTGACCAAACTAGTTGTCACCTGCCCTAACATCTCCATATGTGGGCTTGGTGTCAAATCTTGCCTTAGAACACTCCTGTGAAACACACGTTGGAAAGTTGTATTCATACAAAAGGTGCTATATAAATACATGTTGTTGTTGCTGTTTTATATATATCACCGTTCCTTCATTTCTGGCTGAAAATCCTATAACTCCTTACCTAACACATTGTGGGAACACCTTCACCACACAGACAGCAGCGGGTCAAGAAGGTAAAACATCTTCTCCACAGGTAACTGGGGACTGGTAATATATGCTGATCTTGTGGGACTAACCGATCAGATCTTGCAGAGAGAGCCAGCACGGGCACAATGAGATAAAGAGCCTCCTTCTATATGACTTGAAGAAAATGGACCTGTAGTGGAGGCCAGGGGCGAACGTCTGCCACCAATGCCTATCCTGCTACAAACTAGCTCTGAGTTGGTCTGTATGTGTTTCTAGACTCAGTTCTGCAAATAAAGCCTGCAATAAAACAAAAGGAAAAGAAATGAATTATAGTGCAAGTAAAATAATTCCTGAATATAAAAGATTTTGCAGGAAGATAAAGCTGGGAAGCAGTAGCACATGGTCAGGGATGGCCAGTGGTGGAAACCTCAATTAGACATAATCAGCATAACTATCAGTAAAATACTAAACATGGTTAAAACACACCCATTAGAAGAGACAGAGGAAGTTAGTCAATGGCAGAAAGAGGATCAGGGAGAGCAGAGGTGAAACAGAGCAATGAATGGACATGGATTCAGATCCACAGTAAAGGAGCTACACCAGCCCCAGAGCCATGGAACCTCTCACAGATAACAAAGCGTAGAACTTAAAGCTCTAAAATGCAGATGAATGGTCAAAATACTCACCTCTGAAACAACTCCACTGTTTTCAATTTTAAAATCTCCTGCTGGAGCCTGCAGCTGGAAAGATATCAGACGCACTGGAGTCAGAGAAAAATCTCCCAGTTGAGGAAATACCTGGGGAGGGGGGTGATGTCACCGCGCAATTGTCGGCATGTGATGACATCACAGACACGAACACAGAACATCTGGGTCTGTGCAAACCACACATTATGAAGGATGTGAGGGTTCTTTAGAGGGTGCAGAGGAGATTTGCCAGAATGGTTCCAGGAATGAGGGATTATAGTTGCAAGGTTAGGCTGGAGAAATCGGGATTGTTCTTCTTGGAGTGAAACCGATTGCTGGGAGATTTGATAGAGGTATACAAGTTTATAAAATAAAAATAAAAATACCTGGAAAAACTCAGCAAGTCTGGCAGCATCTGCGGAGAGGAACACAGTTAACGTTTCGAGTCCGTATGACTCTTCAACAGAACTTATGCTAGTTTTATACCAGGTAGATAAAGATTAATTGTTCCCATTAACTAATCAAAAAGATTTTGTGCAAGAAATACAGAAGCGAGATGTGAGGAAGAACTTCTTTTGACGCAGCGAGTGATAATGTCTTGGGTAATGAGTGGGCCTCTGAATTACTGATCCAGTAACATTACCACTAGGCCACTGTCTCTCCCTCGTCTCTTTGTTTGAGGTTGTTCCCGGAGAGAAGCCGGAAGCGGCGGATAACGAGAGTGGAGAATGTTCATTGTTCATTGAGTTCTGTTGAAAGGTCATGAGGATTGGAAACATCAACTCTTTCCTTCTCCGCCGATGCTGCCAAACCTGCTGAGTTTTTCCAGGTAATTCTGTTTTTGTTTTTCATTGTTTAATATTCGGCTCTGGGGCGGCACTCATAATTTGTAAACCCCGCCCCCCTGCCCTGGGTTTATTAACCCGCTCCCGACAGTGATCTCTCACCTGACACCTCACAATGCCCGGCTGATTTACGGAAGCTCCGGACCAATAGGAGGCGGGGTTGAAGGACTGAACGGAAGCTGCTGGTCCACCAACCAATCGAAGTGAATGAGGATCGGGGATTTTGCGTCACGACTGGAGCTTTGCGCATGCGCGCCACCGAGCAAGCCCTGGTGCTGAATCCGGATGAGAAACAACAGGAGAGCAGGAGATGAATAGAGCGGTTTAGGCGGGGAGGATTCATACATATACTATGCAGCCGTGAAACTCCGAAAATCAAGGTATTAGATTTTCATCAACGGGTCGCCATTGTTGGAGGGGGCAGTATGCAGCGGAGAGCATGCGCGATCGCCATCTTTATAGGGGCAAGTCTAGATGGGCGCATGCGCTGTCATCCTGGATCCGGAAGTGGGAATGTTGTGATTTTTTTTTTGTCCAGGGCTGACAGTGATGGACTTTGGAAACTCCTTTTACAGGCAGATTTGCTGACTAGAAACGAAAACTAAGCATCATCTCAAGATCTGACAGAGTCAATCGATTCATCAGGGCCTGAACGTCATCAGACATTGAACATGGAAGCAAAGTGGGGAGAAACAGTTCATGTGTTCCGAGTGTGGACGAGGTTTTACCCGATCATCTGACCTTTCAAAGCACATGCACAATCACACTGGGGAGAAGCCTTGGAAATGTGGGGACTGTGGAAAGGGATTTAATTACCCATCAGAGCTGGAAATTCATTGGCGTATTCACACTGGGGAGAGGCCGTCCACCTGCTTGGTGTGTGGGAAAGGATTCACTCAGTCAAACCAACTTCTGAGACACCAGCGAGTTCACTTTGGAGAAAGGCCTTTCATCTGTACTCAATGTGGGAAGTGATTTCATGCTTTGTCGCATTTTTGTCAGACTCTTGCGTTCACACCGATGAGGGATTGTTCAAATGTTCTGACTGTGAGAAGAGATTTAAAAACACAAGGGATCTGCTGAAATGCCAATACATTCACACTGGGGAGAGGCCATTCACCTGCTCTGTATGTGGGAAGGAATTCACTCAGTCATCACAGCTCAATAAACATCAACTTGTTCACAGTGATAAGAGACCGTTTAAATGTTCTGACTGTGGGAAAAGCTTTAAAAGCACAGGGGATTTGCTGAGACACCAACCCACTCACACTGATGAGAGGCTTTTGAGCTATACTGTATGTGGGAAATGATTCACTAATTCATCCCAGATTTCTGAACACCAGCGAGTTCACACTGGGGAGAGACCCTGAGTGTGGGATGCGATTCACTCGGTCAAGCATGCTCATTTAACACCGACTAGTTCACACTGATAAGAGATCGTTTAAATGTTCTGACTGTGACAAGAGCTTTAAATGCTGAGGCACCAGAGCACTCACACTGGGAAGAGGCTCTGCATGTGGGATGGAATTCACTGTCTCCTGCAACCTGCTGAAACACCAGTGCACTCACATTGGGGAGAGGCTGTTTGTCTGCTCCTTGTGTGGGAAGGGATTCATTCAGTTATCGTAGCTCAATAAACATCAGCTTGTTCACACTGATAAGAGACCATTTAAATGTTCTGATTGTGGGAAGAGTTTTAAAAACATGAGTAACCCGCTAACACACCAGTGAATTCACACTGGGGAGAGGCCATTCAGCTGTTCTGTATGTGAGAAACGATTCATTAATCCATCCCACCTCACTGAACATCATCGAGTTCACACTGGGGAGAGGCCATTCACCTGCTCCCTGTGTGGGAAGGGTTTCACTCAGATAAGCACCTTGATTTCACACCAACTTGTTCACGCTGTTAAGAGACCATTTAAATGCTGACTGTGAAAACAGTTTTAAATGCAAAAGGAACTGCTGAGACACGAGCGCTGTCACACTGGAGAGAGGCCATTCCCCTGCTCTGTGTGTGGGAAGGAATTCACTGACTCATCTGGTCTGCTGAAACACCAGCGTATTCACACTGGGGAGAAGCCTTTCAAATGCTCTGCATGTGAGAAGCGATTTAATCTATCATCCACCCTGCTGAGAAACCAGCAAATTCACAAGTGAATGCAGGGATTAGGTTCTGCTGTTATTTCTGCTGCATTCTCACAGTTGGGGTTTGTTGCTGCAGATGTTAATAACTGGGCTGAAGTTTAATACTCATATACATTTAATCTGCATGTTGTATAAAGTAAAGCGGGAAGGGTCACTTTTTAAAAAGCTTACTTCCAGTAATGGAAACTACCATGAATGTGGTGAATCCCAGTAAAACAATTAGGAAATGAAAGTAATGTTTGTGTCTGGACTTTGTTTTTGGATGACTGTGGGTCAGAGCAGGATGTGTGAGGGCAGTTCAGGGTCAGATGCTGAAATACTGCGCCCCACAGGAACATCACAAACTTCCCTTCTTGGCGCATCTCAGGATCAGACACCTGCATCCCAAGAGGACATCACAAATTGCTCCTTTCCGGGACAGCTCAGGGTTGGATACTGAACATCCTGCCCCACAGTGACATCTCAAACTGGTCCCACTCTGAGATAATCATTGCTGGAGGGACAGCAACCAGGACATAGGAACAAGATGAGGCCATTCAGTCCCACAAGTCTGCTCCCCCATTCAATTAGATCATAGTTGATCTGCACCTCAACTTCATTTTCCCATCTTCGATCCATTTTCTTTGAGATCTTTATTTAACAAGAATCTATCGATTCCCAATTGAAAATTTCAATTTATCCCCAGCCTTTTTGCGGAGATTTTTCCAGATTTGCATCACCTTTTATGTGAACAAGTTGTTTCTGATTTCACTACACGGGTTATGTATCAAACAATGACTCAATGTCGAACACAGACACCATGGACACAAATCCAGTTAACCTGTGAGAATACATGCAGCTGGACAGGGGTTACTGAACTGAATTCTGACCACAGAAAATTGACTCGAGCAAAACCAGGCTGAACATGAAGATAAGGCAGAAACACAAGCAGATGTGATAGTTGACAATTAACCATAAATCAAACTGAATTAGAATGAACATTGGAGGAGCTTGATTAGATTCATAATGCAGAATCAGTCATTAACAGACAATTTCTTTATGGATAATGGAAAATACTGGACAAAGGAATGATTTCATTCTGAGACGATGAGGAGAGGCTTGGTAGAGGATAGCTAGGTTTCTTCAGCTACTGTAGTTCATCACTCTCACAAGGAAGGAGGCGGTTAGATTATGTAAGTACCACTGTTAAGTTGCAAAAGTAAAATCAAGACTTTTTTTGGAGTGGATATACAAAGGAGATCTGTCAGTTTGGTGGCAATCGTAACTTTTACGGTTATTAATAAAGAATAACTTCACATTCCCACCTCTGAGTCAGAAACTGCATTGCAGACAGTCCTGGTGAGTGGAGACGGCTCTCCAGCTCATTCTGGGTTGAAGTCAGGCAGGATCAGTGTGTCCGGCGGGTCTGACTGTTTACTCCCATTGTGTGAGTTGTGAGAACTCATCAAACTCTCCCGGTTGAAGCCGGACCAACAGATCAGCTGGATCTGTCCTCCAGCCACGCCCCCTCTTCCTATTGATGCGGAGCAGCCGTCAATCACTCGCCGGGCATTGTGATCTGGAGCATGCGCAGTGCGGGTGATGGCCATGGTTTGGGGCTTGTTTGTCTCATCTTCAGGCGGGAAGGAGGCGGATAAGCGGAAGAAGCGTTAGGGGCAGTGGATGGGAGGGAAGGCTTCAGAAAAACCCAGTGGAGGCCTCGACGCCATAAACAAGAAACTTCAGGTACTTTGTTTGCACCAACGGAGCGGTATCTTTCTCGGTGAAAGGCTCAGGTTAACGACCGCCATCGAAATGGGGGTTGCGCATGCGCGGTCACTATCCTTGTCAGCAGGAACTGAGACAGAGAATGAAACTGGTACAGAAACAGCCCCTTCGGCCCATCGTGTCCATGCTGGCCACCAAGCATCTATCTATTTTCCAGCACCTGGCCCGCAGCCCTGTCTGATATGGCGTTTCAAGTGCTCATCTAAATACTTCTTAAGTGTTGTGAGGGTTTCTGCCTTTACCACCCCCCCTCAGGCAAGTGTGGTGCAGATTCCAACCACCCTCTGGGGGAAAATAATGTTTCCTCAAATCCCCTCTAAACCTCCTGCCCCTTTCCTTAAATCTATGCCCCCTTACCTTAAATCTATGCTTTTATTGACACCTCCACTAAAGGGAAAAGTTTCTTCCTATCTACACAATCTATGCCCCTCAATTTTGTATATCAATGTGGTGAATTTCTATCCTGGACTGACAGGGATGGATTTTGGAAACTACTTTTACAGGAGGTTAGAAGAGGTTTTGGAGACAGAAAACTCAAACCAAACATAACATTAAGTCTCGATTAATCAGAACCTCAATATCATCGGCCTTTGAATTTAAGCATCGAGTTCCAGGTCGTCATCACTCACTGTGTAAAAAAAGCTCTTACTCTCATTCCCCCTGTATCTCTTGCTCAAAATCAAAATTTTCAATATGTGTTCATAATCCTTTTACAATCAGATAATGGGAACAGTTTTTCTTTATGTGCCTTATCTAAACCTCTTATAAGCTTGTACACCTCTATCAACTCTCCTCAATCTCCTTTGCTCCAAGGAGAACAACCCCAGTTCTCCAACCTAACATTGCAACTAAAATCCCTCATCCCTCGAACCATTCTGGTAAATCTCCTCTGCACCTTCTCAAGGACCCTCACATCCTTCATAATGTGTGGTGATCACTGGTTTGCACAGACCCAGATGTTCTGTGTTTGTGTCTGTGATGTCATCACACACCGACAATTGCGCGGTGACATCACCCCGCTCCCCGGGTATTTCCACAACTGGAAGATTTTTCTCTGACTCCAGTGCTTCTGATATCTTTCCATCTGCAGACTCCAGCAGGAAATTTTAAAATTGAAAACAGTGGAATTGTTATTCAGCGTCCATCTACAATTTCGAGCATTTAATGCTATGCTCTGTTATCTGTGAGAGGTTCCATGGCTCTGGGGCTGGTGTGGCTCCTTCACTGTGGATCTGAATCCATGTCCATCCATTGCTCTTTTTCACTTCTGCTCTCGCTGATCTCCTTTCTGCTGTTGCCTCATTAATGGGTATATTTTAGTTATGTTTAGTATGTTACTGTTACTTTCACCGACCATGTAAAAATGCATTTTCCATGGCTGCCCTTCCCTCAACAATGTGCTGCTGGCTTATCAGTTTTATCTTCCCACAGTATCTTTCAGTCAGGACTTGTTTTTCCTGTGCTATGGTCCATTTCTCTTCCACTTCTGACCTTATAATGACCATCAAATTCTGCACCATTTTTATTCCCCATAATTCATTAACGCACTGAAACGTTAACTCTCCACAGATATTGCCTGACCTGCTGAGTATTTCCAGCATTTTCGTGTTTTATTTCAGCTTTCCATCAGTTGCAGTATTTTGCTGTTATTTTATTATAGGCGGCACTCAGAGTTCAGAGACACAAGCAGACCAGTGAAGAGCCAGTTTGTAGCAGTGTGGCTGTTACAGAAGTCCCTGGCTTTCAGTGCAGGTCTATTTAATAGAATCAGAGTATGATAACAAAAAACAGGAGGCCCTTTAGCCCATCGTGCCCATTCTGGTTCTCTGCAACACCAAATCAGTTAGCCCTACTCCCCTACCCAATCCTCATGGTCCAGCAATTGTGTTTTTCTCTTCAGGTGATTATCCAGTTCCCTTTTGAAAACCTTTTTTTGCATCAGTTTGAGCTGGAGGAGAAGCTGCTGGGTTTAACCCTAAGGACTTTGGAACCCAGTCAGACCCAGAAATTTCCAATGTGAAATTGTCAAGGGAGGTAGATTTCAGGAGAGATAAGGTTGTTGAATGGACACTGTCCAGATAATGTAAATGAGTATTGTTTTAGGAAAAAGTATTTCTGTAGATGCTTTCAATCTACTTTACATAAACATATTTTTAAAATTTATCCTTGGGATTGGGTGTCACTAACAAGGCCAGCAGCAGATATTGCCAATCCCCAGTTGCCTGTGGAGAAGATGATGTTTGACCTTCTTGAACCGCTGCAGTCCTTGTGGTGAAGGTGCTTCCTCAATGATGTCAGATGAGTAGTTACAGGTTATTCACCCAGCGATGATGAAGGAACAGTGATATATGTCCAAGTCAACAACAACAATGTGTGTTTATATTGTGCCTTTATGTACTAGAATACTCCAAGGCATTTCACAGAAATGTTTCAAAGCAACATTTGACACCGGGACACGTCGGGAAATGTTAGGGCAGGTGACCAGATTTTGGCGAAATAGAAGCATCTTAAAGGAGGAAAGCAAAGTTGAGAGGCAAAGAGGTTTAGGGAGGAAATTCCTCAGTCATACAAGCTGAAGGTGTGGGAACAGTTAAAATCAAGAATGTTCAGGAGGTTGGAATTAGATGCGTGCAGATATCTCGGAGGGTTGTGAGGCAGAAGGAGATCACAGAGATAGGGAACAGTTGGGGAGGAATTTGAAAATAAGACTATAAGTTTTAAAATGTAGGTGCTTCTTAAACAGGAACCTTTGTCAGTCAGTGAGCACGGGGGTGATGGGTGAACAAGACTTAGTGTGAGTAAGCACACGGGCAGTAGATTACAGGGAGGTTGGCCGCCCCAGAGTGTGTTAGGATAGTTAAGTCTAGAGGTAACAAAGGAATGGATGAGAGTTTCAGCAGCAGATGAGCTGAGACTAGGGTGGAGTCAGACGATGTTACTGAGGTGGAAATAGATGATGTTGATGATAACACTGAAATGTGATTGTAAACTCATCTCGGGATCAGATATTACATAAAAATCATGAATAGTCTGGTTCAGCCTCAGACAGTTTCCAGGGAGAGGGATGGAGTTGGTGACTAGGGAGGCGAGTTTACCACAGGGACTGAAGACAATGGCTTCAGTCTCCCAATACTTAAATGGAGGAAATCTCTTCTCATCCAGGACTGGATGTCAGGCAAGTCAGGATGTTGCGTGAGTTGGAGGGGAACTTGGAGTTGATGGTGTTCACATACACCTGTTACCCTGGTCTTTTCAAGTTGTGGAGGTTGAGGGTTTGGGAGTTTCTGTCAAAGTTATGGTTGAGTTGGTCTCTCATTTACTACGTGCCTCTCCCACTTCTCTCTCCTCCCATAGTGTCCAGAATCTTGTGTAAGCCTAGACTGGATGGCAGGTTCCTTTCCCTGCAGGACATTAGTGAACCAGTTGGGTTTTTACGACAATCAAGCAGTTTTCATGGTCACTTGTTCCTAGTTCTGACTGCACAACTTACCAGATTCATTCAGCTCAGTTTCACAACCTGCCTTTGGTACATGTGGGTTTGCTCACTCCCTTTTTTCTGTTTTAAATCAATTGCATAGAAGATTAGAAGAGGAGGATTTACAGTTCAGAAACTCAAACTAAACATCACATTCGGATCTGAATGAGTTGCCCAATTCATCAGGACCTGAATATTATCAGCCTTTGAACATGGAACCAAAAAGCACCATTCACCCTGGGGAAAAACCATGGAAATGTGGGGACTATGAGAATGGATTCAATTACTCATCTCAGCTGGAAATTCACCAGCGAATTCACACTGAGGAGAGGCCATTCACCTGCTCTGAGTGTGGGAAGGGATTCACAAAGTCAAACTACCTGCTAAAACACCAGCGAGTTCACACTGGGAAGAGGCCGTTCACCTGCTCTGAGTGTGGGAAAGGATTCATTAATTCATCTGATCTGCTGACACACCGAAGAGTTCACACTGGGGAGAGGCCATTCATCTGCCCCAAGTGTGGGAAGGGATTTGCTCAGTCATCCACCCTACTTATACACCAGCGAGGTCACACTGGGGAGAGACCATTCACCTGCTCTGTGTGTGGGAAGGGATTCACTTGTTCATCAAACCTGATGAGACACCAGCAAATTCACACCGACAAGAAACCTTTTAAATGCACAGACTGTGAAAAGTGCTATAAAAGGATTGAGGAACTGATGTCCCATCAACGTTTTCACACTGACGAGAGACCGTTCAGGTGCTCTCACTGTGGGGCTGGGTTCAGGCAAACATGTGAACTTACTGTACATCAGCGAATTCACACTGGGGAGAGACCGTTCCTCTGCTCCGAGTGTGGGAAGGGATTCACTCAGTCATCCAACCTGCTGAGGCATCAGCGAGTTCACACTGATGAGAGACCTTTTAAATGCCCAGACTGCGGAAAGTGCTATAAAAGTTCTGGGGAACTGATGCGCCATCAACGTGTTCACACTGACGTGAGACCATTCAGATGCTCTCAATGTGGCACTGGGTTCAGGCAATCATCTCAGCTCACTATACACCAGCAAGTTCACACTGGAGCGAGACCATTCATCTGTTCCGTGTGTGGAAAGGGATTCAGTCAGTCATCCCACCTGCAGAAACACCAGCGAGTTCACAGTGCGGAGAGACCATTTATCTGCTTCGTGTGTGGAAAGAGATTCATCCGGTCATCCACCCTGATGAGTCACCAGCGAGTTCACAAACAATTACAGTGACTGGATTTTGCTGTTAATCACGTCCAGAACTGAACCATGTTCATTGCTGTATATTTTTACTGATGTTAATAAACTCCTACCTAGTTATCATGGTTAGTTTTCTGGATAAAAGTCAAATAAATTAGCTTTGTATTCGACACAATGTGTTGAATCTTCTTAATATCTCTAACACATTAGTTCCTTTTGAAATTCTCTCCCATCTCCTCCATCCTCACCTCCCAACAACAATGTGTGAGGAGCTCATGGAGCTTCTTTGTCACAAAGATTGAGACAATCTGATCAGCTGCCTCTGCTGCTGCCCTCCTGCTCACTAGCCCACTGGGAAAAACTGTATCTAAAGTTCTTCCTTCTCCGAGCACTGAACTTGCATCTTTCTCCAATTTCTCTCCTATCTTTTAACTTCCTCAAAGTTCATCTTGTCCATGAGACCTGCCTTCTGCTCCCTTGACCCTATTTTCACTAAACTGCTGACCACCCAACTTCCCTCAACAATGGGGGTCTTCCATTTATTAATGGAGACATGAAGTACAAAAGCAAGGAAGTCACACTGAATCTTTATAAATTACTTTTTAATCCTCAGCTCAAATATTGTGTTCGGTTCTGAGAGCCGCTCTTCAGGAAAGATGTCAAGGCCTTGGAGAGAGTACGTGGAAAATTGACCAGAATAGTATCAGGGATGAGAGGTTTCCGTTATGTGGAGAGACTGGAGAATCTGGGATGGTTCTCTTTAGAGCAGAGAAGATTAAGGTGTGATTTTAATAGAAGTGTGAGCATTTTTGAAGAATTTTTATCAAATAGAGAGAAATTGTTTACATTGGCAGGATGGTTGGTAACTGCAGGACACAGATTTAAAATAATTGGCAAAAAATCCAGGATGGAGATGAAGAGAGATTATTTTACTCAGTGAGTTCTAATGATCTAGAACACATTGTCTGAATGACTGGTGGAAGCAGATCCAATAGCAACTTTCAAAAGTGATTTGGAGTTTTACTTCATAAGGAGAGATTTTCAGGGCTCGGAAGAAAGATCAGGGGAGTGGGACAGAATGCCAACATTTTCAGAGAGACAGTACAGACACAATGGGCTGAATGGCCACCATCTGAGCTCTATGATTCGATCGTAAGGTGTTTATTATGAATCATTATCCTATTATTGAATCATAGGATCTCATCAGAGTACAGCACAGAAGGAGGCCACTTGGCTCATTGAATCTGCACTGGCTCTTTCAAAGAGCAATCCGGTTAATCCCACTCTTTCCCCATATCCTTGGACGAGGATTCAGCCAATCATCTGGCCTATCAAGACACAAGCCCAGTCACACAGGGGAGAAACCATGTTAATGTGGGGACAATGGAAATGGAATAAATTACTCATTTGAGTTGGAAATTGATCAGCACAAAAACACCAGGGAGAGGCCATTCCCTGTGTAGGAAGTGATTCGCTCGGTCATTCAGTTCTCAAGCACACCAGCAAGTTCATACGAGAGAGAGAGGGAGGGTTTAAATGCTTAGAATGTGACAAAAGTTTTAAAAGCCGGCTCCTGTTTTTATTGGTGGACGTGGCCTAATGGACTGCTTTCTGAGGCCCAATTGCTGCTGCAGAAAAAGCTTGTGAAAAGGTCAGTGTTCATTTTTTCTGAAAAGCTGATTTCTTCAATAATCAGGATCATAATGTATTAATAATCAGGATTGTAATATTAATAGTCAGGATAATATATTAACAATCAAGATCATAATATATTAATCAGAATCATAATGTATTAGGATCATAATACATTCATAATCAAGAAAATATATTCATAATCAGCATCATAGTGTATCAATAACCAGGATACTGTTACATTAATAATCAGAATCCTATTGCATCAATAAAGAGGATCCTATTACATTAATAATCAAGATTCCATTACATTAATAGTCTGGTGCCTATTTCATCAACAATCAGGATCTTATTGTATAAATAATCATCCTATGAGATTAATAATCAGGATTCTATTACATTAATAATCAGGATCTAATTATATTTAATTAAACAGTTCCATTTGCATTAATCGTTAGCTGCCTATTGGTTCAATTATCAGGAATTTATTGCAATTATCAGGATGCTAATGCATTAATAATCAGAATTATTTTAATTAATAATCAGTCCTATGGCATCAATACGCAGCATCCTATTACGTTAAAGTCATTTTCCAATTGTATCCATAATCAGGATCCTATAAGATGAATAACCAGGAGGCTATTATATTAATAATCAGAGCCCAAGTACATCAACAATTCCTCCAAACCCACTCAACAGCTCTTGTACCCTCAAATTTTCAATCTGGGGTCACACAAAGTCTGAGGCATTAAAATGGGATCACACTGGGCAAACATCTGGGAAGATAAAAACAAAAAACTGCGGATGCTGGAAATCCAAAACAAAAACAGAATTACCTGGAAAAACTCAGCAAGTCTGGCAACATCGGCGGAGAAGAAAAGAGTTGACGCTTCGAGTCATCATGACCCTTCAACAGAACTAGGTGAATCCAAGGAGAGGGGTGAAATATAAGCTGGTTTAAGGTGGGTGGTGCGGAGAGAAGTGGAGGGGGCGGGGTGTGGTTGTAGGGACAAGCAAGCAGTGATAGGAGCAGATAATCAAAAGATGTCACAGACAAAAGAATACGGAGGTGTTGAAGTTGGTGATATCTAAATGAATGTGCTAATAAAGAATGGATGGTAGGGCGCTCAAGGTATAGCTCTAGTGGGGGTGGGGGGCATAAAAGATTTAAAAATAATGGAAATAGGTGGGAAAAGAAAAATCTATATAAATTATTGGAAAAAACAAAAGGAAGGGGGAAGAAACAGAAAGGGGGTGGGGATGGAGGAGGGAGTTCAAGATCTAAAGTTGTTGAATTCAGTATTCAGTCCGGAAGGCTGTAAAGTGCCTAGTCGGAAGATGAGGTACTGTTTCTCCAATTTGCATTGGGCTTCACTGGAACAATGCAGCAAGCCAAGGACAGACATGTGGGCAAGAGAAATGAGTTCCGTGGGGCAGGAGCAAGCTGACACGATCAGTCTACCGGGACAGTTCTGTTTTTGGATTTTGGGTAGAAGGTAGAAGCGGGCCGTCCGAGGTTGGGCGACTATCAGGTTGGAAGCTGTGGGAGGAAGATCCCCAGAGGAGATGAGGTCAGTGACAGTCCTGGAAACAATGGCTTGATGTTCAGTGGTGGGGTCATTATCCAGGGAGAGGTAGGAGGAAGTGTCTGCAAGTTGACACTCAGCCTTCTGGGAAGCACTGATTTAAACAACCTCTTTCTGGACTTAAATGCACTTATCTCATGACTCATCTCACTATCAATGTCACATCTCCCTGTTCTTTCTCCCTGATAGAAGTTATTATTATTTGTGGTTATCAGGTGTCGTTGTGAGCTTACCCTTGTTCTGCTATTATCACATTCTGCTTTCTATGCTACTATCAGCACCTTTTTTAGCCCTTACCACTACCATTAACACTCCCTTTGTCCTTTTGATCATGACATCTTTGTCAATCTCTCCTTTGCCCCCACCGATCGCTGGCCTTCTATCCAGCTTCACCTGCTCCACCCCCATTAAACAGTATAAATTTCATCACATTTCTACTTCTCTCCAACTCTGAAGAAGGGCCATATGGACCCTAAACGTTAACTCTGTTTCTCTCTCTATAGATGCTGCTAGGCCTGCTGAGTTTTTCCAGAATTTTCTGTTTTTGTTTCAGATGTCCAGCATTGCAGTATTTTGCTTTCAATCTCAAAGACAACCTCTTGTAGTTCAGGTGGTGGTGGTGAGTGCTCAATCACATTTGGAGGGGTTAAATGATATGTGTTTTCTATTGCATTACATTTTCTGTTACAATCACATAAAAATCTAGAACTCGGATGGGAATATGGATTGGTGTTAGGTGAGAAGATCTGGCTCAGTGTATTACTGCAGGAAGTCAAAAAACTAGAGTCACGGTACTTCAGAGCTGATTCCTGTGCAGGCAGCGATCCCATTGCTAACTGTTGATAAGGCTCCAGTGGTGCTGTAGGATGATGCACACAAGGAATTTGTGAACTATCTGAGGGTCATAGTGAGGGGAGAAGAAGGGGTCTGGAAAGCTGCAGACTCTTCATGTTGTTCCAGGAGAAGTGAGGTCTGGTTGTGTAGATGGCATGTTTTACACAGCACATGGTCAGCCTGTGATAGACCCTGGATGAAGAATCTCTGAATGAAGAATCTCTCTCTCTCTCCATGGACACGCAAACACCCACACAAACAGATACACACGGGGAAACTTCCTGTCCAATTGGGTGGACGCCAACCAACCTGACTAACATTGGGGATAAAGTATTGGTGTCTGTAAGGGCCACAACGTTTGAGAAATTCAAGGAAACATTACCCTCCAAAGACTACAAGCAGTTTTGCCCGTGCAATTCCACCTCTTTCTCTGAACCTTAAATCTATACTGAACAACATTTGGCACAGAGGCAACAACAACACATTAACATTGAGCAATCTATTGCCACCCTGGGTTATCAGCCCCATTTAGAGATAGTGTACAATACAGGGCATAATCCTGGGATAATTACAGCCACTAACTTTCCTCTTGTAATTACAGAAGATGCAAATTCTTCTATATTGATGGTCCAGTTGATGAAGAGAATTCTAAGGCGGGTTACAAGGAGAAAGAGTATAATGTTGTTTTGACTCTGTAGTCCAATATTTCCCTGACTTTGATCATTGCTGCTCCAATGTCATAGGACACATATTGCACAATATCTAAAAGGAGCCATAAATATTGCACAACTTCACAATTTACAACATTACTCCTGATGTTCATGTGTTCCCTAGCTTTCTTTTCCATTAGTTTCATTTACAGATCAATAAGTGATGGACTTGTTGCCATCTCAAACAAAACTGTTTTCACCACTAAGGCTCCGCTCTTATTTAATAGTCTTCATGACATCATCGCACCAGGACTGGATGACATTATAAGAGTCCATTGTTTCTTAATGATCCACATCAATAGCAACAGGAAATATTAATAAACCTGAGCACATTATCTAGGCTGACACTCCAATGTGACATTGAGGGAATGTTGCACTGTGAGAGACAGTGTCCTTCAGATGGAACTTGTGGAGGCTCTGGCCACAATCTTGTAATCCTCCTTATATAGTAGTGGTGCCAAAGAACTGACAGGTTGCAAATGTTACACCCTGTTCAAAAACGCAGCAATTACAGCCAATTAGCTTAACATCAGTGGTGGGGCAATGATGAAGCAAAATTTAATTGCCACTTGGAAAAGTATGGATTAATAAATGGAAACCAACATGAATTTGTTAAAAGCAAATTGTATTTGACTAACTTCATCAAGCAAGAATGTATAAAGTACTGGAGTTGATGCCTTGATGGATAAAACGGTGGCTAGTATAGTACCACACAATAGACTTGTCAACAAAGTTGAAACCCATCAGATTAAAAGGGTAGTGGCTGCCTGGATATTAAATTGGATCAGCGACAGAAAGCAGAAACGTTTGTTTTTCAGGATGGAGGGAAGTTTTCAGCAGTGTGACCACAGCGTTCACTACTGCCATCTTTAATATATATCAATGAAGTGGACTTGGGTACACAGGGCTGAATTTCAAAATTTGCATGTTTCAAAACTCAGAAATATAAGAAACAGTGAGGAGGATAACAAACTTCAGGAGGACAGGGAGACACTGGTGAAAATGGCAGACACATAACAGATTAAATGCATACACCATACTGCTTGGCACATCTTACATTCTTAACAACTTTGGGAACATTGAATAGTCAGGATGGTGAGGCATTAAACAGATGGGAAATGGATTTAGAAACAGTATAAAGAAGAAATTAATAGGGAAAATACAAGCAGCAAGTGCCCATGGAAATAAAAATGAGATTGACTGAATGCAAAAGCATTAGACACAAAACTAGAAGACAGAAAACACTAGCTACTTAAGATTATTGGAATTAATCTGTCTGGGAAACCATCAGCCATAAGGTATTTGACTGAAATAAATGTGTGTGATGTAACAATCATGAAATACACAAATAATTCCAATATATGTTATATTGCTAACAGGTCAGCGAAGGCTTGGATCATACAGAGCCAGGGGATCTGCAGTTTCACAACCATCAGTGTGTTATACAATATAAGAGACCATTTTTCAGAGCCACTGATTTGTGTCAGTAATATCTGTGCATTCCTGTTTTGATTGTATGGAAATTATAGCTGTATTTTGGGACTAAATTGGACACATGAGCATAGAAATGTCAGCAATCATCCATTTTAATATGAGGAGAGTTAACATTCCTGTGAAGGGGTTTGGAATGTTTTTATACCGTTAAGCTGCTATAAAAATTCAAGTCATTGACTGTGGGAAGGGAGTAAACTCCCTGTCAGAGCTGCAAACTCATGATACAGTCACACCACAGATTGACTGCTCAGCAGCTGAATGTGGAGAGGCACTTGATCATCCCATTTATTGACAAAGCAGCACAGTCACATCAGAGAGAGGCTGTTGACATATTTCATGAGAGTGAGGGCATTTTGTCATTTTTCCAACTGTTCACACTGCAGTTTAAAGATTCAAAGGGTTTAATGCATGATCAGCATATTTTTACTGTAGAGTCTTTTTACATGTTCTGTTTGATAGGAAAAGACTCACTTGTTCATCGACCTGCTGACATACTAGTGAGCTCACATGTAGTTCAACAGGGGATGGATTCTACAATTATTTCTACTGTTTTGGCGACTCTTAATTTCCTGACCAATTCCAATTCCCCTTCTCTGAAAGTGGATAGTGGCCTGTGCATTTTGGGTTCCTCTATAACCTGTTTTCTAATTTTATTTGTGGTTCTTCAGTCCCAGTCTGCACCCGGTAACAGCCAAGAAATCACGAAAACCATGTCTCATTTACAATGGCGGGGCATTTCCCCAGCATCTCTCGCAGCGGAGAATGTCCCCCATCCAGACCACAGGAGCCCAGTGCGCAAGTGCAGGACAGCATAGTGTTTGGAGCATGCGCAGTGGGAGTGATAGCGAAGGGATAAAAAACTCTCTGACCTCTCTGTCTCAATCTCTGGTGATAGACTGTCCACCAATATCCATTACAAGCCCACCAACTCCCACAGCTACCTCGACTACAGCTCCTCACACCCCGCTTCCTGTAAGGACTCCATTCCATTCTCTCAGTTCCTTTGCCTTCGTCGCATCTGTTCTGATGATGCTACCTTCAAAAACCGTTCCTCTGGCATGTCCTCATTCTTCCTTAACTGAGGTTGTCCACCCACGGCCGTTGACAGGGCCCTCAACCATGTCCGGCCTATCTCCCGCGCATCCGCCCTCACGCCTTCTCCTCTCTCCCAGAAACATGATAGGGTCCCCCTTGTCCTCACTTATCACCCCACCAGCCTCCGCATTCAAAGGATCATCCTCCGCCATTTCCGCCAACTCCAGCATGATGCCACCACCAAACACATCTTCCCTTCACCCCCCCGGCGGCATTCTGTAGGGATCGTTCCCTCCAGGACACCCTGGTCCACTCCTCCATCACCCCCTACTCCTCACCCCCCACCTGTGGCACCTCCCCATGCCCACGCAAAAGATGCAACACCTGCCCCTTCACTTCCTCTCTCCTCACCGTCCAAGGGCCCAAACACTCCTTTCAAGTGAAGCAGCATTTCACTTGCATTTCCCCCAACTTGGTCTACTGCATTCGTTGCTCCCAATGTGGTCTCCTCTACATTGGAGAGACCAAACGTAAACTGGGCGACCGCTTTGCAGAACACCTGCGGTCTGTCCGCAAGAATGACCCAAACCTCCCTGTCGCTTGCCATTTTAACACTCCACCCTGCTCTCTTGCCCACATGTCTGTCCTTGGCTTTCTGCATTGTTCCAGTGAAGCCCAACGCAAACTGGAGGAACAGCACCTCATCTTCCGTCTAGGCACTTTACAGCCTTCCAGACTGAAAATTGAACAACTTTAGATCTTGACCTCCCTCCTCCATCCCCACCCCCTTTCTATTTCTTCCCCCTTCCTTTTGTTTTTCCGATAATTTATATAGATTTTTCTTTTCCCACCTATTTCCATTATTTTTAAATCTTTTATGCCCTGCTAGCCTTTCCACCCCACCCCCACTAGAGCTGTACCTTGAGTGCCCTACCATCCATTCTTAATTAGCACATTCGTTTAGATAATATCACCACCACCAACGTCTGTGTTCTTTTGTCTGTGACATCTTTTGATGATCTGCTCCTATCACTGCTTGCTTGTCCCTACAACCACAGGATGGTCTGAGGGCCCTTAGCTTCTTCTGGTTTCGAACCCACCCAGGATTACAGGTATCTCCGGGACATAAAACGTTTCTCGGATTGCTGTTCCCGTCACATTCTGAGATCCACACTCAGTGCCATGCGCCGCCATATGAACACACTCAACCTCTCCCTCCAGCAGCACCGCCGCACCCTTTTTCAAAGCTGCACGTGCCCTCAGTTTCATCTTATTCTTCGTCTCATCCGACGCCTCAACAAGAAACTTTTCCTCTTTCTCTCAAGTGCTAAGGAACACAAGCTCCAACAACTCATCGACACCAACATCCATCTAGGACCCTCCACCCCTGCCTGTCCCTCCGTCCCCACCCCATCTTCCAATCCCAGCCCCGGCCGTGTATTCACTATACCCCCTGACCTTCCCCTCTCAGACGCTGAACGTTCAGTGCTCAGCAAAGGACTTAGTTTCATACCCTTACGCCCTCATCTCAATGAATTTCGGGCTCGGCACGATGC
The DNA here is from genome assembly GCF_017639515.1 of Carcharodon carcharias. Lineage (NCBI taxonomy): Eukaryota > Metazoa > Chordata > Chondrichthyes > Lamniformes > Lamnidae > Carcharodon > Carcharodon carcharias. The sequence goes on from NC_054493.1 coordinate 14,737,962, forward strand.
TGAACTCTTCTTCCGCTGTCTTCGTCTCCGTGCTCACTTCTTTGGGCAGGAGTCCTCTCCCAGTTCCACAGATCCTTTTACCCACCTCCAATATTCTCCCTCCACCTGGACCCCTCCCTCTAGATTCTTACCTTCTCTTTATCTTTTCGTTGAGAACTGTCGGTGCGACATTAGTCGTCTCAACTTCTCTGCTCCTCTCACCCATTCTAAATCCGTCTCTCCCTGAATTTACTGCATTCCGTTCTCTCAGGTCCAACCCCAACATTGTCATCAAACCCGCTGACAAGGGTGGTGCTGTTGTTGTCTGGTGCACTGACCTCTACTTCGCGGAGGCTGAGCGTCAACTCGCAGACACTTCCTCCTACCTCTCCCTGGATCGTGACCCCACCACTGAACATCAAGCCATTGTTTCCAGGACTGTCACTGACCTCATCTCCTCTGGAGATCTTCCTCCCACAGCTTCCAACCTGATAGTCGCCCAACCTCGGACGGCCCGCTTCTACCTCCTACCCAAAATCCACAAACAGAACTGTCCCGGTAGACCGATTGTGTCAGCTTGCTCCTGCCCCATGGAACTCATTTCTTGTTATCTTGACTCCCTTCTCTCTCCCCTTGTCCAGTCCCTTCCCACCTACATCCATGATTCCTCTGACACCTTACGTCACATCAACAATTTCCAGTTCCCTGGCCCCAACCGCTTCCTCTTCACCATGGACATCCAATCCCTCTACACCTCCATCCCCCACCAGGATGGTCTGAGGGCCCTTAGCTTCTTCCTCGAACAGAGGCCCGAACAATCCCCATCCACCACTACTCTCCTCCATCTGGCTGAACTTGTTCTCACACTGAACAATTTCTCCTTCAACTCCTCTCACTTCCTCCAAATAAAAGGTGTGGCTATGAGACCCCCATGGGCCCCAGATATGCCTGTCTCTGTATGGAGTATGTGGAACATTCCTTGTTCCAGTCTTACTCCGGCCCCCTTCCACAACTCTTTCTCCAGTACATCGATGATTACTTCGGTGCTGCTTCATGCTCTCGTCAGGACTTGGAAAAATTTATTAATTTTGCTTCCAATCTCCACCCCTCCATCATTTTCACATGGTCCATATCTGACACTTCCCTTCCTTGACCTCTCTGTCTCAATCTCTGGTGATAGACTGTCCACCAATATCCATTATAAGCCTACCGACTCCCACAGCTACCTAGACTACAGCTCCTCACACCCCGCTTCCTGTAAGGACTCTATTCCATTCTCTCAGTTCCTTCGCCTCCATTGCATCTGTTCTGATGATGCTACCTTCACAAACAGTTCCTCTGACATGTCCTCCTTCTTCCTTAACTGAGGTTTTCCACCCATGGTCGTTGACAGAGCCCTCAACAATCTCCGGCCCATCTCCCGCGCATTTGCCCTCACGCCTTCTCCTCCCTCCCAGAAACATGATAGGGTCCCCCTTGTCCTCACTTATCACCCCACCAGCCTCCTCATTCAAAGGATCATCCTCCGCCATTTCCGCCAACTCCAGCATGATGCCACCACCAAACACATCTTCCCTTCACCCCCACTGGCGGCATTCCGTAGGGATCGTTCCCTCCGGGACACCCTGGTCCACTCCTCTATCGCCCCCAACTCCTCACTCCCCACCTATGGCACCTCCCCATGTCCATGCAAAAGATGCAACACCTGCCCCTTCACTTCCTCTCTCCTCACTGTCCAATGGCCCAAACACTCCTTTCAAGTGAAGCAGCATTTCATTTGCATTTCCCCCAACTTAGTCTACTGCATTTGTTGCTCCCAATGCGGTCTCCTCTACATTGGAGAGACCAGACGTAAACTGGGCGACCGCTTTGCAGAACACCTGTGGTCTGTCCGCAAGAATGACCCAAACCTCTCTGTCGCTTGCCATTTTAACACTCCACCCTGCTCTCTTGCACACATGTCTGTCCTTGGCTTTCTGCATTGTTCCAGTGAAGCCCAACGCAAACTGGAGGAACAGCACCTCATCTTCCGTCTAGGCACTTTACAGCCTTCCGGACTGAATATTGAATTCAACAACTTTAGATCTTGACCTCCCTCCTCCATCCCCATCCCCTTTCTGTTTCTTCCCCCTTCCTTTTGTTTTTTCCAATAATTTATATAGATTTTTCTTTTCCCACCTATTTCCATTATTTTTAAATCTTTTATGCTACCCCCACCCCCACTAGAGCTATACCTTGAGTGCCCTACCATCCATTCTGAATTAGCAATTTGTTTAGATAATATCACCACCTTCAACACCTCTTTGTTCTTTTGTCTGTGACATCTTTTGATTATCTGCTCCTATCACTGCTTGCTTGTCCCGACAACCACCACCCCCCTCCCCCCCCAGCCACTTCTCTCCTCCCACCTTAAACCAGCTTATATTTCACCCCTTTCCTAATATTCATCTAGTTTTGTGGAAGGGTCATGAGGACTCGAAACGTCAACACTTTTCTCCTCCGCCGATGCTGCCAGACCTGCTGAGTTTTTCCAGGTAATTCTGTTATTGTTTTGTGATAGCGAAGGGAACGTACCCACATGTCGTCTCTCAGCCAAGAAGGTAGCTGCATGTCGGAGGGAGCGATGAGCACAGTGAGCGGACGGAAAGGCTCCGTGAACACCCAGTGAAAGTGTCAAACCCCGAATAAGAAGCTCCCAGTCCAGTCTGGGGTTTCCTGGAGCCGCTAAGCTTCCTGTGGTCACAGGCCCGGGTTAACGGCCGCCATCTTGAGCAGGGTCGATGTACTGCAGGGCGCATGCGCGATCATCCTTGTCCCTGTCAGCAGGAGGAGGGAATGTTGTGAATTTCGGGACTGACAGGGATGGCATTTGGAAACTCCTTTTACGGGGGCGGGGTTAGGAGGGGAGAATTTGCCAACAGAAATTTAAAGCCAAGCAACACATCAGGACTCATAGAATCATTCGATTCATCAGGACCTGGATATTATTGGCCTTTGAGTGTAAGCATTGAGTTCCAGGTCATTACCATTCACTGTGTAAAATTTCTGCCTCACAATCCCCCTGTAGATCTTAAATCCGTTTCCCCAAATCATTTTGTGGTCTGCTAATGGGAACAGCTTTTTTTTATCTACCTTATTTAAATCTATTATAAATTCGTCCACCTCTATCAAATCTCTCCTCAATCTCCTTTGCTCCAAGGAGAACAACCCCAGTTTCTGCAACCTAACATTGCAACTATAATCCCTCATTCCTGAAACCATTCTGGTAAATCTCCTCTGCACCCTCTCCAAGACCATCACATCCTTCATAATGTGTGGTGATCACTGGTTTGCACAGACCCAGATGTTCTGTGTTCGTGTCTGTGATGTCATCACACAGCGACAATTGCGCGGTGACATCACTCCGCTCCCTGGGTATTTACTCAACTGGGACACTTTTCTGTGACTCCAGTGCTTCTGATATCTTTCCATCCGCAGGCTCCAGCAGGAGATTTTAAAATTGAAAACAGTGAAAACAGAAGTGAGTCACTCAGCATCCCTTCATTGTCGATAGGTCAAAATCCTGGAATTCCCTTCCAAATAGCACTGTGGGTGTACCTACACCATATGGACTGCAGCAGTTCAAGAAGGCAGCTCACCACCACCTTCTCAAAGGCAATTAGGGATGGGCATTAAATGTTGGCCCAGACAGGGGAAGTCCACATCCCGTGAATTAATACAAAAGTGAGTATTTTTGACCATTCATCTAAAATTTAGAGCTTTTAATGCTATGCTCTGTTACCTGTGAGAGGTTCCATAGCTCTGGAGCTGGTGTGGCTCCTTTACTGTGGATCTGAAACCAAGTCCATCCATTGCTCTGTTTCATCTCTGCCCTTTCTGATCACCACTCTGCCATTGTCTAACTTCCTCTGTCTCTAATAATGGGTGTATTTTAGTTATGTTTAGTACATTTTACTGTTACTTCTGCCAACCATGTCTAAATGAGGTTTCTGCCACTGCCCATCCCCTGACCATGTGCTGCTGGCTTCCCAGCTTTATCTTCCCACAGTATCTTTCATGGACAGGAATTGTTTTTCCTGCACTTTAGCCCGTTTCTCTTCTGTTTTTGAGCTTATATTGACCATTAAATTCTGCACCATTTTTAATACCCATAGTTCATTTTGAAGACTGAAACATTAACTCAGATTCTCTCTCCACAGATATTGCCTGACCTGCTGAGTTTTTCCAGCATTTTCTCTTTGTATCTCAGATTTTCAGCACTGCAGAATTTGCTATTATTTTATTGCAGGCGTTGCTCACAGAACCGAGTCTAGAAACACAGGTGGACCAATTAAGAGCTGGTTTGTAGCAGGGTCAACAATGGCTGTAGAAGTTAGTCCCTGGCCTCCAGTGTAGGCCCATTTTCATTGAGTTATAGAACCATCGAGTGATTGCAATACAGAAGGAGGCTATTTAGCCCGTCACCCCGTGCTGGTTGTCTGCGAGAGCAACTTAGTTAGTCCCACTCCCCTGCCCTTCCCTCATAGTCCAGCGATTGTAATTTTCACTTCAAGCATTTATCCAATTTCCTTTTGAAAGCCTTTGTTATATTAGTTTGAGCTGGAGAGGCGATGGAGGAGAAGCTGCTGGGTTTATAACCCCAAGGACTTTGGAAATCAGTCGGACCCAACAATTTCCGATGTGAAATTGTCGAGGGAGGTAGATTCCAGGAGAAATCAGGTTGCAAAAGGACATTGTTCCAGAACAAGTATTTCTGTGGATGCTTTTATTCTATTTTACATATGCATATTTTTAAAATGTATTCTTGGATTTGGGAGTCACTAACAAGACCAGCAGCAGATATTACCCATCCCCAGTTACCTGTGGAGAAGATAATGTTTGACCTTCTTGAACCGCTGCAGTCCATATGGTGAAGGTGCTCCCACAATGCTGTTAGATAAGGAGCTACAGGTTATTCATCCAGCGGTGAGGAAGGAACAATGATATATGTCCTAATCAACAGTGTTTCATAGAAATGTTACAAAGCACCTTTGACACCGAGCCCCATAAGAAGATATTAGGGTAGTAGGTGACCCAAAGCTTGGTTGAAGAGGAGGGGGGAAGGTGGAGAGGTTTAGGGAGGAAATTCCAGAGCTTGGCACCGAGGCAACAGAAAAAATAGCCACTGAAGGCCTTTTAAAATCAGGCATCAGGAGGCTGGATTAGAGAACATTTATCTTGGAGGGTTGTAAGGCTGGAGGAGATCACAGAGATAGGGAGTGGTGAGATTATGGAGGGATTTGAAAACAAGAATGAGAAACTTAAAGTGTAGGTGCTTCTCAACCTGGAGTATTTGTAGGTCAGTGAATACAGGAGTGATGGGTGAACAAGACTTGGTGCAAGTAAGCACACGGTCAGCAGAGTTTTGAATGACCTCAAGATTACAAGGAGGTTGAATATGGGAGGCCGGCCAGGAGTGTGTTAGAATAGTTAAGTCTAGAGGTAACTAAGGAATGGATGAGAGTCTCAGCAGCAGATGAGCTGAGACTAGGGTGGAGTCGGGTGATGTTACTGAGGTGGAAACAGGCGGTCTTGGTGATTCTAGATTTCCCCCTATTTATACCTTTCTCTGTTGCCTTGTCTCTACTCTGATTTACCACACCTTCCCAATTTTTTATTCTTCCTGTCAAAATGGACAATTTCACATTTTCCCACATTATACCCCATTTGCCAAATTATTGCCCACAGACTTAACCTATCTATATCCCTTTGTAGCCTCCTTACATCCTCTTCACAACTTCCTTTCCTACCTATTTTTGTATTATTAGCAAATTTAGCAACCATAACTTTGGCCCCTTCATCCCAGTTATTTACATAAATTGTAAGAAGTTAAGGCTGCAGCACTGATCCCTGTGACACCCCACTCATTACAGCTTGCCAACCAGAAAATGACCCATTTATGCCTACTCTCTGTTCCTGTTGGCCAGCCAATCTTCTATCCATGTCAATATGTTACCCACTACACCGCAACTTTTATTTTCCACCATAATCTTTGATGTGGCACCTTAGCAACTGTGTTCTGGAAATCTAAGTACAGTGCATTCACCGAGAGGGATGGAGTCAGTGGCTCGGGAATGGAGCTTGTTGCTGGACTGAAGACAATATTTAAATGGAAGTGATTTCGGCTCATCCAGTACTGGAAGTCAGACAAGTCAGGATAGTGTGTGACCTAGAGAGGAACTTGGAGGTAATGGTGTTTGCATACACCTCCTACCCTGGTCGTTTTGGGTTGTGGAGATTGACGGTTTGGGAGATTCTGTCAAAATTCTGGTTAGTTGTAGTATATAAAACTCCCCTTAATCTCCTGCCTCTCCCACCACTCTATCTCTCTCTTTCCCTCTTCCCATAGAGGCTAGAGTCTTGTGTAGGCCCAAATTGGGTGACAGGTTCCCTTCCCTGAAGGACATTGGTGAACCAGTTGGGTTTTTATGATAATCCAGCAGCTTTGATGGTTATTTTTTCCTAGTGCTGCCCCCACAAATTCATTCAGCTCTATTTCATAACCTGCCTTTGTGTTTTTGTGGGTTCTCTCTCACTCCCTTTTTACTGTTTTCAATAAATTTCACAGGGTATTAGAAGGGGAGGATTTGCAGTCAGGAAACTGAAACCAAATGTCACATCAGAATCTGACGGTGACGCCCAATTTATCGTAACTTGAATATCATCGGAGTTTGAACATGGAAGGAGAAAGCACCATTCACAGCAGGAAGAAATCGTGCACGTGCTCTGTGTGTGGACAAGGTTTCAACCGATCATCTGATCTGTCGAAACACCAGTGCATTCACACTAGAGAAAGGCTGTTCACCTGCACTGTGTGTGGAAAGGGATTCACTCGGTTATTCACCCTGCTGAGACACCAGCGAGTTCACACTCGGGAGAGACCGTTCACATGCCCTGAGTGTGGGAAGGGATTTACTCAGTCATCCACCCTGCTGACACACCAGCGCACTCACATGGGGGAGAGGCCATTTACCTGTCCTGAGTGTGGAAAGGGATTCAATAATTCAACTAACCTACTCAGACACCAGCGAGTTCACACTGGGGAGAGGCCATTTACCTGCTCCATGTGTGATAAGGAATTTACTCAGTTATCCCACCTGCTGAGACACCAGCAAGTTCACACTGGGGAGACACCGTTCACCTGTTCTGATTGTGGGAAGGAATTCAATCAGTTATCCCACCGACTAAGACACCAGCTAGTTCACACTGGGGAGAGGCCATTCATCTGCTTTGAGTGTGGAAAGGGATTCACTCAGGCAAATGATTTGCTGAGACACCAGTGAATTCACACTGGGGAGAAGCCATTCACCTGCTCCGAGTGTGGGAAGGGATTCACTCAGGCAAATGATTTGCTGAGACACCAGCGAGTTCATACTGGGGAGAGGCCATTCACCTGCTCCAAGTGTGAGACAGGATTCACTCGGTTATCCAACCTATTGGATCACCAGCGAGTTCACACTGGGGAGAAACCGTTCACCTGCTCTGAATGTGGGAAGAGATTCACTCAGTCATCCAGCCTGCAGAAACACAAGCGAGTCCACACTGAGAAAAGTCCTTCCACTTGCACAGAGTCTGGGGAGGGACTCATTCAGTCATCCAGCCTGCAGACACACCGACAAGTTCACACTGAGGAAAGTCCTTCCACTTGCACAGAGTCTGAGGAGGGACTCATTCAGTCATCCAGCCTTCAGAAACACCAGAAAGTCCACACTGAGGAAAGTTCTTCCACCTGCACAGAGTCTGGGGAGGGACTCATTCAGTTATCCAACCTGTTAACAGACCAGCGAGATCACACTGACGAGAGACCTTTTAAATGTCCAAACAGTGAGAAGTACTCTAAAAGTTCCCTGGAGCTAAAGTACCATCAAGGTGTTCATAATGACGAGAGACCGTTCAGGTGCACTCACTGCAGGACTGAGTTCAGGCGATCATCTGACCTAAGTGAATACCAATGCACTCACTCTAGGGAGAGACCCTTCACTTACCCCGAGTGTGGAAAAGGACTCACTCAGTCACCCAAACTGCAGACACGCCAGCGTACTCACACTGGGAAGAGGCTGTTCACCTGCCCCGATTGTGGGAAGGGATTCACCCAGTCATCCAACCTGCTGAGACACCAGCGAGTTCACACTGGGGAGAGACCGTTCACCTGCTCTGATTATGGGAAGAGATTCACTGAGTTGTGCAACTTGCTGACACACCAGCGAGTTCACACTGGGGAGAGGCTGTTCGCCTGCTCCGAGTATGGAAAGAGATTTATTAATTCAGCCAACATGCTGAGACACCAGCATGTTCACACTGGGGAGAAACTTCACCTGCCCGGTGTGTGGGAAGGGATTCACTCAGTTATCACACTGGCTAAGACACCAGCGTGTTCACACTGGGGAGAAACCGTTCACCTGCTCCGTGTGTGGGAAGGAATTCACTCAGACAAATGACCTGCTGAGACACCAGCGAGTTCACACTGGGGAGAGACCATTCATGTGCTCCGAGTGTGGGAATCAATTCGTTCAGTTATCCACCCTGCTGAAACACCAGCGAGTTCACACTGGGAAGAGGTCATACACCTGCTCCAAGTGGGAGAAGGGCTTCTCTCGGTCACCCAACCTGCTTCGACACACCAGCGATTTCACATTGGGCAAGAGCTTTTAAATTCCTGGACCGTGGGAAGTGAAATAAGAGTTCTTGGGAACTGTTCCATCTACATGTTCACACTGATGAGAGACCGTTCAGGTGCTCTCACTGTAGATCTGTGTCCAGGAAATCATTTCAATTCACTGTACACCAGGAATTTCACAGTGGGGAGAGACCATCCACCTGCTTGGAATGTGGGAAGGAATTTGCTGAGACACCAGCGAGTTCACAAGTAACCATAGTGATTGGATTTTGCTGTTAATCATAATTAGGACTGAAGCATGTCCATTGGGTCTGTTTCTGTTGATGTTATTAAACTCCAGCCCAGTTATAGGGGCTAATATTCTGGATAAAAGTCAAATAAATCAGCTTTGAATCAAATACACTGTGTCAAGTCTTTTAAATATCTCTAACACAAGTTAGAAGTGCTCTCCCTCTCCCCGTCTCCTCCAACAACAAGTGTGAGGAGCTCATGGAGTTTCTTCATTACTGAGATTGAGGCTATCTAAACAGCTGCCTCTGCTGCTTCCCTCTCTTCTAGTAGCCCACTGGGACAAACTGCCTCTAAAGTTCCCTCTTTTCTGAGCCCTGAACCTGCATCTTTCTCCAGTTTCTCTCTCTTATCCCCTCATGTGCTCATCTTGTCCATCAGACGCACCTTCTGCTCACAAGGGGCTGAATGGCCTCCCTCTGCTGTAACAATCTGTCATCAACCCTGTTACTACTAAACTGCTGATCACCCACGTAAGCTGGTGTAGTTCTCTATTTTCAGGTGTTACGCTGCTTTCATTTAAATATGTAAAATGTATAATGAGCAGAACAATGGTCTGTTGGTCTGTTATTGATGTATTAATAGAGATTGATTGTCAGGATTGACCAACAATAATTATCGCATGGTGTGAATGGCAGGAGTTGGAACTTGATCTTTGTACTTTTGCAATCCCTATGTCATCGCTCTGTTGGCAAGATCTCAGCCTCACATTCCCAGATTCAGACAAAGATTAACCAAGCCTCAGTCTCTAATGGCAACCAGATTATCAACAATCCTGTGCGCCTTAGAAATCGCTCTACTGCTATGTGTTGGCCGGGTGGATCGCGCATGCTGGGTCTTTGACAGTTCACAATGCCCGAGTGATTGATGGCAGCTCCAAACCAATAGGAAGAAGGGGTGGGTCTGGAGGTCCGAGATTGCATCATTTTGAAAGCTGATTTGTCTCAAACTCAGTATCTTTTCACAGCATCTTTACAGTGCAGAAGGAGGCCATTCGGCCCATCGAGTCTGCACTGGCTCGCTGAAAAGAGCATTCCACCTAGTCCCACTCCCCTGCCTTATCCCCTTGCACATTCTGTCTTTTCAGATAGCAATCCAATTCCCTTCTGAATACCTTGATTGAACCTGCCTCCACCACCCTTTAGGAAGTTTGTTCCAGACTCCTACCACCCTCTGGGTGAAAAAAATTTTCCTCACATCACATTTACTCCTTTTGCCAATTATTTTGAATCTGTGGCCTCTAGTCCTTGATGTTCTTTTGAGTGGGAACAGTTTCTCACTATTTACACTGTCCATACACCTCGGGATCTTGAATACCGCTATTAAGTCTCCTCTCAGCCTTTTTTTCTCCAATGAAAACAGTCCCAAACTCTCCAATCTATCCTCATAGCTACAGTTCTTCATCCCAGGAAGCATTCTTGTGAATATCCTCTTTACTCTCTCCAATGCCTTCACATCCTTCTTCAAGTATGGCACCCAGAACTGGATGCAGTACTCCAGATGAAGCCTAACTAGTGTCTTACACAAGTTCAACATGGCCTCTTTACTCTTGTACTCAATGCCTCTATTAATAAAGCCTAAGATGCTATATGCTTTATTAATTGCTCTCTCAACATGCCCTGCCATCTTCAATGACCTATGAACATATACACCGAGGTCCCTCTGTTACTGCACCTCCTTTAGAGGCTCACCTTTTATTTTAAACTGTCTCACCATACCTTTCCTGCCAAAAAAATCACCTCACACTTCTCCGCATTGAACTTCATCTGCGACTTGTCTGCCCAATCCACCAAAACCTTTATGTCCTTTTGAAGTTCAAGACTATCCTCATCACAGTTGACAACATTTCCAATCTTCGTATTATCTGGAAATTTTGAAATCATGCCCTGCACACCACTCCAGGAGAAAACTGGACTTTTCTGTTTGTGGCTTTAAACAGATGAAACCCTGTGAGTGTAGATGTACAAAGGGACCTGGGTGTCCTTGTCCATAAGTCACTGAAAGCTAACATGCAGGTGCAGCAGGTAATTATGAAGGCTGTTGGAATGTTAGCCTTTATTGCAAGAGGATTTGAGTACAGGAGTAGTGAAGTCTTGCTTCAATTGTACAGAACTTTAGTTAGACTGTACCTGGAGTACAGTGTGCAGCTTTGGTCCCCATACCTTAGAAGGGATGTTATTGCCATAGAGGGAGTGCAACAAAGGTTCACCAGAAACAAAAACAAAAATAGCTGGAAAAACTCAGCAGGTCTGACAGCATCTGCGTAGAGGAACACAGTTAACGTTTTGAGTCCGTATGACTCTTCATCTGATGAAGAGTCATACGGACTTGAAACATTAACTGTCTTCCTCTCCGCAGATGCTGTCAGACCTGCTGAGGTTTTCCAGCTATTTTTGTTTTTGTTTCAGATTTCCAGCATCCGCAGTATTTTGCTTTTATCTAAAGGTTCACCAGAATTGTTCTGGGGATTGCGGACCGTCTAATGAAGAAAGATTGGGGAAACTGGGCCTGCATTCTCTAGAGTTTTGAAGAATAAGAGATGACTTCATTGAAACCTACAAAATACTTAAAGGAATAGATGGAGTAGATGCAGGTAAGATGTTTTCTCTGGTTGGGGAGTCTAGAAGCGGGGGACACAATTTCAAAATATGGGTTAAGCTACTTAATACCTAAAAGAGGAAAAATTTCTTTACTCAGAGATTGTGAATCTTTAGAATTCTCTACCCCAGAGGGCCGAGGAAGCTCAGCCATTGAGTGTGTTTAATGTAAAGATTGATAGGTTTCTGATTAACAATAACGTAAAGAGTTACGGATAGTGTGGGTAAAAGGTATTGAAGTGTTCAATCCACCATGATCATATTGAATGGCGGAGCAGACTTGATGGGCTGAATGGCCTTTGCCTGTTCCTATGTTCCTTTATGTAATGCAAACATGTAAACGTTTGTTAATGAAATGGATTCATTCAGTACAGACAGCAGGAATTATTTCAGGAAATTATACAGTGCAGTGAGAAAGGAAATTCAGTGTCAGGATTGGGGAGCTGGGACTTGTTACTGAAGGTTTGAGAACTGAAATAATCTGGAGTAAGAGAGGAGAAAATGACAACAAACTGAATATGAATAAACATGGAGCACCATTACCCAATTTCCTTCATCCCCGGTTTTAATCTCTCCACCATTGGTGGCCGTGCCTTCAGCTGCCTGGACCCTGAGCTCTGGAATTCACCTCCCTAAACCTCTCCACCTTTCTACTTCACTTTCCTTCTTTAAGACACTCCTTATAACTGCCCCCTTGACCAAGCTTTTAGTCATCTGACCTAATATGTCCTTATGCTCCTGTGAAACACTTTGGGACATTTTATTATGTTAAAAGCGCGATATAAATATCAGTTGTTGTTGTAGCTCAGTCAGACCTAATCACTTACTGAGTGAGTGAGTCTGTATCAATGTAACTCAGATAGACACAGCTTGTGTCATAGTTCAGTGAGATCTGGTCACTGACTGAGTGAGTGAGTTTTTAGGCTTGTTAGGCCTCGGGGGAAGGAAGCTCTGAACTAACCACTGGACTTTCTGTTCTGCACAATTAGGAAAGGGTGAATGTTTCCAAACATTGAAAATTACTAATAAAGTCATTAAAGATGGTTTGTTGTTGTGAGCTGCATTATCTGGTAGAATTAGAATGAAGGAGTGGGATTGATCCACAGCCTGAGTCACCAGTTTAAAGACAGGAGGAGAGAGAATCTGGAGTGGTGAAAAGAAATAGTAGGAGACTGGACACTGAATCTGGAACAATGAGCAGAGAGGGAGAGGAGTGTGTGGGTCAGAGATTTATAGATTTGGGGGAATGAAAGGGTAAAAATATTCCACAGAAACTAGAATTCTCTGTTCTGAATTTTTATCCTGTACTGACAGTGATGACTTTTGTAATCTCTGTTTACAGAGGGGATTTGCAGATGGGAACCCTAAACTAAAAATCTCGATAAGATCTTAAGGAATCACTTAATTCATGTACCTGATTATTGAAGAAGAAATGTTTGTTGTGCCTTTGGAGAAAGATTGAAATCATAATTTTGATTGAAAAATCACCAGGAGACACACACACAGACACCCCCGAGTTGGAGACTCATCTCAGGGTCAAAACATGACATCAAGCATATGAAAAGTCTGTTTGAGTGTCAGACAGTTACCAGGGAGAGGAATGGAGCTGGTAGCAAGGGAATGAAAACAATGACTTCAGTCTTCCCAATATTCAATTGGAGGAAATTTCTGCACATCCACCACTGGATAACAGACAAACAGTCTGATAATGTAACAAAAGTGGAGAAGTTGAGAGAGGTGGTGGTGAAGTAGAGCTGGGAACTGTCAGTGTAAATGTGATAACTGACACTGTTTTCAGATCATGAGCGGATTTTACAGCCCCGTTGTGCTGGGCGCGGGGCCGGGAAATCTGGTGAGCCGTTCAAAAATCCGTTGACTTTGGCGGGACTGGAAAATCTTGCCAACAGGAGGGGCTGTAAAATCTCACCCTCTGTTATTGTGTGGAGCAGGTTGATAAGCTGAGGCTGGATCCTTCGGGACACCAGAAGTAACTGTGTGAGTGGGAAGGGAAGACATTGCAAGTGATTCTCTGGCTATGATTAGACAGGAGAGAATGGCCCCACCCAGCTGGACAACAGGGGAGAGGCGAAGGTGCAGAATGATGTGGTCGACCTTGTCAAAGGCTGCAGACAGGTCGAGGTCGAGACAGAAACATGATTGGGGGGGGATTCAAACATACAGTTCCAGGAAAGATGGGCAGGGATTTGGGAGATGACAGCAAGGACTTTGGAGAGGAAAGGGAGGCTGGAGATGGGTCAGAAGTTTGTAAGGATGACGGGGTCAGGGATTTGTTTTTGAGGAGGGGGTGACGATGGCAGATTTGAAGGAGAGAGGGACAGTGTCTGAGAGAGAAAACTGTTAACATATTCAGTGAACATGGGGAAGTTGGCTGATCAGCAGCTTAGTAGGAATAGGGTCGATGGAACAGGAATTGGGATTCATGGACAAGCTGAGCTCTGAGAGGACAAGAGGGGAGATGGGAGAGAAACTGGAAAAAGGTTCCGAGCTCAGACAAGGATGAGCTTTAGAAGCAGTTTGGCCCGGTGGGATAGTGGGAGGGAGGGAAGCAGCAGGGGCAGCTGATCGGATTGTCTCAATCTTAGTGACAAAGAAGCTCCATGAGCTCCTCACACTTGTTGCTGGTGAGGATGGGGGAGACAGGGGAGAGGGAGAGCCCTTCAAAAGGAAATACTGAAAAGACACAGCACAGTGTGTGTTTAACATAAAGCTAATTTATTTGACTTTTAGCTAGAATATTAGCTCCTGTAAGTGATCTGGAGTTTATTAACAACAGCAGAAACAGACAGAAGCAGATGGTTCAGTCCTGAACGTGATGAACAGCAGAATCCAATCGCCATCATTACTTGTGAGCTCGCTGGTGTCTCAGCAGTTGGGATGAGGTAGTGAATCCCTTCCCACACTCGGCGCAGGTGACTGGCCTCTCCACAGTGTGAACTCGCTGATGTACAGTGAGTTGAGATGATCGCCTGAACCCAGTCCCACAGAGAGAGCACTTGAATGGTCTCATATCAGTGTGAACACGTTGATGGGACCATCAGTTTCCCAGAATTTTTAAAGCACTTCCCGCAGTCTGGGCATTTAAAAGGTCTCCCATCGTTGTGAACTCGCTGGTGTGTCAGCAGGATGGATGAGATAGTGAATCCCTTCCCACACTCAGGACAGGTAAATGGCCTCTTCCCAGCGTGAATTCATTGGTGCTTCAGCAGATTAGATGACTGGGTGAATCCCTTCTCACACACTGGGGGCAGGTGAATGGTCTCTCCCCAGTGTGAATTCGCTGGTGTACAGTGAGTTCAGATGATCGCCTGAACCCAGTCCCACAGTGAGAGCACCTGAACAGTCTCTCGTCAGTGTGAACACGTTGAAGGCACATCAGTTCCTCAGAACTTTTATAGCACTTTCCACAGTCTGGACATTTAAAAGATCTCTCCTCAGTGTGAACTCGCTGGTGACTCAGCAGGTGGGCTGAAATAGTGAACCCCTTCCCACACTCAGAGCAGGTGAATGGTCTCTCCCCAGTGTGAACTCAGTGTGTCAACAGAGCGGATGACTGAGTGAATCCCTTCTCACACATGGAACAGATAAATGGCCTCTCCCCAGTTGACTGCGCCAGTGACTTTCCAGTTTGGATGGGGAAATGAATCCCTTCCCACAGTCTCCACATTTCCATAGTTTCTCCCCAGTGTGTCTGTGCTTGTATCTTGATAGGTCAGATGATTGGCTGAAGCCTCGTCCACACACACAACACACATATGGTTTCTCCCCACTGCAAATGGTGCTTTTTCCTTCCATGTTCAAAATCCGATGATATTCAGCTTACGGCAAATTGGGCAACTCTGTCAAGTCCTGATGTGATGTTTGGTTTGAGTTTCCTGACTGCAAATCCTCCCCTTCTAATCCCCTGTGAAACTGATTTAAAACAGAAAAAAGGGGAGTGAAAGAGAACCCACAAAAACACAAAGGCAGGTTGTGAAATAGAGCTGAGTGAATCTGGTCATTTGTGGGGCTGGCACTGGGGAATAGTGACCATGAAAACTGCTGGATTATCATAAAAACCCAACTGGTTCACTGATGTCCTTCAGGGAAGGGAACTGACCACTCAGTCTGGGTCTACACAAGACTCTGGGCTCTATGGGAGTAGAGAGACAGAGAACTTTGACAGAGCCTCCCAAACCCTCAACCTCCACGACCCAGAATGACCAGGGTCACAGATGTATGTGAACACCATCAGCTCCAAGTTCCCCTCTGAGTCACACACCATCCTGACTTGTCTGACATCCAGTAATGGATGAGCATAAATTTCCTTTATTCAAATATTGGGAAGACTGAAGCCATTGTCTTCGGTCCCCACAACAAACCTCACTCCCTAGCCCCCAAATCCATCTCACTCGGTGAATGTACTGTACTTAGATTTCCAGAAGGCATTTGATAAGGTGTCACATCCCATGAATGAATTAAAAAAATGAATGGCAAAAGGTAAGTACAGGTCAGAGGCTATGAATCATGTGAGGAATAACTCACCTCCTGACTCCCCAAAGTCTGTCCACCATCGACAAGGCACAAGTCAGGAATGTGATGCAATACTCCCCACTTGCCTGGATGAGTGCAGCTCCCACAACACCGAAGAATCTGGACACCGTCCAAAGCAGTCCGCTTGATTGGCACCACACCCACAAACATTCACTCCCTCATCCACCAATGCACAGTAGCAGCAGTGCGTACCATCTACAAGATACACAGCAGAAATTCACCAATGCTTCTTAGACAGCGCCTTCCAAACCCACGACCATAACCACCTAGAAGGACAAGGGCAGCAGATAGATGGGAACACCATCACCCAGAAGTTCCCCTCCAAGTCACTCACCATCCTGACTTGGAAATATATCGCAGTTCCTTCACTGTTGCTGGGTCAAAATCCTGGAACTCCCTTCCTAACAGCACTGTGGGTGCATATGGGACACTTGCCTTTATCAATTGAGGCATAGATTACAAAAGTAGGGAGGTCATGTTGGAGTTGTATAGAACCTTGGTAAGGCCACAGCTGGAGTACTGTGTGCAGTTCTGGTTGCCACATTATAGGAGGGATGTGCTTACACTGGAGGGGGTGCAGAGGAGATTCACCAGGATGTTGCATGGGATGAAACATTTAACTTATGAAGAAAGGTTGGATAGACTTGGGTTGTTTTCGTTGGAGCAGAGAAGATTGGGGGGGCAAGCTAATCGAGGTGTACAAGATTATGAGGGGCATGGACAGGGTGGATAGGGAGCAGCTGTTCCTCTTAGTTGAAGGGTCAGTCACGAGGGGACACAAGTTCAAGGTGAGGGGCAGAAGGTTTAGGGGGGATGTGAGGAAAAACTTTTTTACCTAGAGGGTGGTGACGGTCTGGAAAGCGTTGCCTGAGAGGATGGTGGAGGCGGGTTGCCTCACATCCTTTAAAAAGTACCTGGATGAGCACTTGACACGTCATAACATTCAAGGCCATGAGCCAAGTGCTGGTAAATGGGATTAGGTAGGTAGGTCTGGTGTTTCTCACATGTCAGTGCAGACCTCTTCTGCACTGTGTGATTCTGTGATGTACCCAGCCCCCTCCACACTGGGCAGCCATAGATTAGGAGCCTGGGTCCGAAGTGTGACCAGGCATTGAGGAGCAGGCCTTCAAGGGCTGCAACCTCTCACAATGAATATATACATGGCCCATGGACTCCTGTAGGCTGCAAACATCACCTGCAGCCTGGGGGTGGGTGAAGCTGTTTAAAAATGTGTCGCCCAGATTACTTCGACTCCCAAGCACTGGGAACCGGTTGGTAACAATCCCTGCAGCCCCGCCCACTCACTTTTGCGTCACCAAGACGTCAACGCATGCGCTTTGTTCCGCGCTGAACCAAAATGGCGGCCGTTAACTTGTTCTTCTTCGGAAAAAAGAACCGGGATGAAAACGGGGGTATCTCAGGGTCTTATTCGAGGTTTGGAGCCTTTACGAGGTGTTTAGAAACCATCCCCGTCCTCCCGCCGTCTCTATCGCTCCCTCCGTGTTTTCACTTCCTTACCAGACAATGGGCTCCACATCGCCATTATGGCGCATGCTGCAAACACTGGGTGGTACTGGGGTTTGCGCACTGCTCGCCTGTGATGGGGAATAGGGGACATTCACCACCGCGGGCGATGCCGGGTAAAGTCCTCGCCATCGAATGTCCTAATTGGCGAATAGTGAGGCTTTTTTGCAACGATGCGGGGATTGGGACGAGTGTCTGGCAGTCAATAAAATTAGCAACCAAATTTAAAAGAAGCCCAAGTGCACAAAACCTCCATTATCCACCAAAAAGAAGGGAATTGCAATTCCCCCAAAGTTTTACCGAAACAGCAGCAATGACGCGGAATCCAATCCCTCCAGTCAAGTGTGAACTCAGCAGATGGAGTGAGTGAGTGAATGAATCCTTTCAGTGAGCAGCTGTCAGGATTGTTGTCTTGTGGATATGCCTGGTCGCGTATTTTTAGTTATACTGTCACACACCAATAGCACAGAAATCTTGGAAACAGACTGCAGCTCCTTTTTTTTCATTCATCACAGGATGTGGGTGTCACAGGCAATGCGGGCATTTATTGCCATCCCTAATTGCCCTTGAGAATGTGATGGTGAGCTGCCTTCACGACCTGCTGTAGTCCGTTTGAATTTTACTTTCTCCGAGTGGTTTTAATACACCAAGTAGCTTGTGCACCATTTCAAAGGGTCAAGCATGTTATTGTTGGTCTGGAGTCACCTGTAGACCAGATGAGATTGGGATGGCAGGTTTCCTTTCCAAGAGGATGTCAGGAGACCAGTTGGACTTTTATAATAATGCATTCATTTCATGATCACTGATAACAGTTTTATAGTTGATTTTTATTCCAGATTTATAGAATTAACCGAATTTAAAACCTCTAACCGTTGTGATGGGATTTGAACTCACATCTCCAGATCATTATTCCCTCTAGATTACTAATCCAGTATTGTAACCACTATGTCTGGGCATGTCATTAGAATGCCTGAACTCAGATTAACAAACAGGTGCTGTATTCAGAGCTACAGCAGGAAGGCCCTTCACATAGGGCCAAAGGAAACTTTTCAAAGACAACTTCAAGGCCTCTGTGATATTCTGCTCTCTTCACAGGAACACTTGGGAAGCAGATTCCCAATTGCCTCCTAAATGTTGATTCATCATCCATAAACTTTTCAATCAACAAGAGCTACCACTGAGAGAGACGAACAGAGAGAGCAGCTGCTCGAGTCAACAACCCATCACCAACTCAATTGGCCAACAACCCCCATGTCCTCACTGCAGGGAGAGCCTGCAAGGCTAAAATAGGGCTCATTAGTCATTTGTGAACCCACAGCTAACTTTGACATCCCAGTCAACCACAAGAAAAAATCATCCTTGACACAAGGGATTACCAATGGATAACCACAATGTTATTGTAACCTTTTTCTGGGGATTGACTGTTAGTTATACGATTATAACAGCAGTTAACAGCCTCCATGTGTTTTCTTAGTGCAGATTTGAAACAATTTATTTTGAGTGTGCTTATGTTAAATGAGTTAATACTGATTTTATAAACCAATGGTTAGACCTCAGTTGGAGTGCTGTATTCATTTCTGGGCAACATACTTTAAACAGGATGTGAAAGCCTGAGAGAGGGTGCGAAAGAGATTTGTAGAATGGTACCAAGGATAAGAGGCTTCAGTTATATGGAGAGACTGGAAAAATGGGGATTGTTTTCCTTGGAGCAAAGGGTTAAGAGGAGAGGTGGTGCCATAGTGGTATTATCACTGGACCAATAATCTAGAGACCCAGGGTAATGCTCTGGAGACTGGGTTCGAATCCCACTAAGTTCTCATGATGACGATGAAGCCATTGTCGCTTGTTATAAAAAACCCATCTGGTTCACTAAGAAGGAAATCTGCCATCTTCACCTAGTCTGGCCTGCACTCCATATGACTCCAGACCCACAGCAATATGGTTGACACTTGAAATGCCCAGAACTTACACCACAAGGATTGCAACAGGTCAAGAATGGCAGCTCACCACCACCACCTCAAAAAAAATGCAATCGCAGTTTTCAGAATCACACAGTACAGAAGAGGCCCTTTGGCCCATCAAGTCTGCACCAACACGTGAGAAACACCTGACCTAACTAATCCCATAGCCTTGAATGTTATGACGTTTGTCAAAGCAATCATGAATGGCTTTGACAAATTAAAGAAAGAGGAAGGATCTCCAGCAGCAGAAAAATTGTTAATCAGAGGATATAGATTTCAAAATTTTTTTTAAGCAATGTGTTGTTGTGATCTCGAATGCACTGCCTGAAAGGAAGCAGATTCAACAGCAACATTCTTGGGAGAATTGAACAAATACTTAAAGGGAAGAAGTATTCAAGTTTATGAGTAAAGAGTAGGGGAGTGGTACTAATTCGATAGCTTTACTAAAGAACTAGTATAAACATAATGAGCTGAACACCTTCCTTTAGCTCCTGTACCATCTGAAAATGATGGCCGATGATGCACCCAGAATGCTTCAGATGGTAGAAGGTGGCCAATCAACATCAACAGGAAAACAAGTCAGATTTTTCTCCCTTTCTTTCGTGAAGGTGCTGTGTGATGGTGAGATTCAATCCCAGTCACTGTTTACCCTCCTGTACCATGCCAAGTGGTAATTCTGAGCTTATGACCCTATACTGTGAGCTATAATAACGGTATTTTATTCAAGAAACAAGTTTTCAGACCAAAGGCTGAATTACAGTCTGACTTACATGAGGAAATTCACATATAGACTAAATAATCAAGTTAAAAACATGGAAATGTGACAATCAAATACCAGAAACAGGTTCCAGTTGAAAACTGGCAGGGAAAATGTTTCCTGTGATAATAATAAAAACAGACACCAGAAATGGAATTAAAGGCGGGTTATTTTCGAATAATAACAGTGGCAGAGTACAAGTGTAACAATTACACACAGGGTCTGATACAGTAAGAGTGCAGATGGGGCCTGAAGGAAGAACAGCAAAGGTTTGGCTCACTTTGAGTGTAAAAAATACAGTGTTCCAATAATAAGAGTCAGGTTTCAGTGTGTTAGTGAACCCATCATTGGATCCAGTACAATGATAATACAGTCAGTATCTAGTGCACCAAAACCAAAGATTGGATCTCATATAGCAGTCTGAGTGAGTCATGGCCTATTGATATATCAATGTGTTGCCTAATGTCTAATAACAGAGCCAAGGATCACTGCAATGTGAATGGGATGGGTTTAGTGTAATAACACAGACACGGTCTAGTAGAATGGGAACTGATGTCAACATTGACTAATTGGTGACACTCTCAGCCTGAGTCAGAAGGACTCTAGTGTTATGTGGATAATATTTGTGTTAAAAGTTTGTGTGTTATGGTGAGTGTCACAGGGAGGTGTGTGATAAAATAGGAGTGGAAATGTCATCACAGAGACACGTTTGACTGACTCCACCTGACTGAGAGCTGTTATACCCAAGGGGAGGGCAACGACAACATGGGGAACTCCAGAGATTTCTGATATCTGAGGTGAAAATCATGCATCTATTGGAGGAACTGAAAAGAATCAGTTCCTTCTCATCCTTGCCTGCAGTTCCTGAGTTACACAGAAAAACAGGAAACAGATCTGACAGCTCGTAGAAACTAATGTTTTAAATCTTCTGTTTGAGACATATTATGATTGAAAAGATCAAATGTTAAAACCTCAGGAGAGGAAAATTCAGAATGTTAAAAACGAGTGAACCGTCCAATTAGTCCCATTCACTATAACTCTGCCAATTTTCCTCTCTTCGAGTAGTGATCCAATTCCCTTTGAAAGTTATTATATCTGCTTCCAACCCCCTGTCAGTGTGTGCATTCAAGATCATATCAAATCACTGCGTAAAAATGTTCTCATCACCCCTTCCAATTCTGTTGTCAAATATCTTAAATCTCTGTGTCCTCTGGTTACAAACCTTCCTGCTCCTGGAACCAGTTTATCCCTTTCGACACGATTACAAATCCTTCCTCATTTTGAACATTTCCATTAAATTTCCCCCTAACCTTTCCTGATCTAAGAAGGACAGCCCCTGTTTTTCCCACTCAAAAGAAGCATCAGATTGCACTCGAAACCTTAAATCTGTTTCTCTGTCCACAGATGATGCCAGACCTGCTGAGTTTTTGCAGCATTTTCTGCCTTTAGCTGTTTTTCCTTCTTTAATCAATCAAAAACCCTTCATGATATTGAACATCTCAATTAAACAGGAACACAATGACATCGAGAGAGATATCGAGGAAAGGAGAGACAAAGACTGAGAGAAAAACTGAGACACTTAAAAAGAAAAACAGAAAGATGAGGTGGTGAAAAATAAAGCTGAGAAATAGAGGAAGCAAGTAATACAGAATGATGTGAGAGAATGATATAAAATGGAAAGGAGCAGGCTATCAGTTCCTAGCTGTGCAGAGCAGAAGGAACTCAGTGACTGACCCACAGACACGGCCACATATGTCCGGGAATAGAGACTCTGACCAGAAACAACAGGCTCATTTGTAAATGTCATGCAATGTGATCTATGTGACTCTGCCCTGACTCTGTGGCCAGATATAGGCCACCTTGACAGATGTTCTCACCAGACTGTGGCCCCTGGATTTATTTTCTGCTCAGAAGTGAGGTGTGTGGTTTGGAATCAGCAGCAGAGAAACAGGAAGTTGTGTTTCCTGAGAATGAAACAGCAGGCGTCATTTTCAAGTTATCACCGAGAACAGTCTTCCTGCCTGTGAGGGTGAACTCACTCTGACAGCATCAAGAACAACCACACAGATTGTTGCCGGTCTCAGCATTACATTCACCTCCATTCCCATTTTAAAGGTTTAAACACATGAGCTTATTTAGGCTTTTAACATATTCACTGAAGGGGGAAATGAGCTGATGGTTTTCCTTGGGAGAAATGAAGGGAAATTATATTTTAAAAATTTTTTTCCAAAAAGGATTATCAGAAAATAGGAGATTTAAAATGAATCGCGGGTGAGAGAGAAAAAGAGAGAGAGGTGAATGAGTCTCTATGTTAAGCGCTGCCTCAGACAGAGAAGAGAGGTTAAGTGTGTTAGGTTCCTTCTCAGAAAGAGAGAAAAGAAAAATTAAGTGAGTTTAGGTGCTATCTGAAACAGAGAGAGATTAAGTGACATTGTGTCTGAGAGAGAGGTTAAGTGAGTGAAAGAGAGAGAGGAGAAAGGTTAAGTAAAATTAAAGCAAAATATTGAGGATGCTGAAAATCTGAAATAAAATCAGAAAATGCTGGAATTCAGCAGGTCTGACAGCATCTGTGGAGAGGGAAACAGCGTTAATGTTACGAGCCCGTATGACTGAAGAAGATTGTACGCTCTGAAGAAGAGTCATATGGACTGGAGAGGTGAAGTGAGTTTGAGGACAGATGTGCTCATACTGGTAATTGAATGGTCAGTGTGAGATTGTTTTCTAAACAACAGCAGCCCAGAGAATGGATTCCAGATAATTGACAGTGCTATTACAAGATTTGCAAAGATATTACATTTTGAATAAATGGAAATAAAGGAGTAAAATACTTGGCATGGATAAGTAATTCAGGAAATACATTGCAAACGTAAAGAATGATGTATACACAAAGACACAAATAGGCGAGCGCGCGCGTACACAAACACACACACACACATTTTGTGTTGAGCTGGTTTTAGTTGTGTCTGTTCACCAGATGATAGATTTTTAATTGGATACCATTAGGATCCTGTAGCAGTCCATTCGACTGAGGAGACAGTTCTAGATTCTGTCTGACACCATCAGTGGGTCAGGTGGAAGCTAAATAGAAAACCCTGCAGGAAAAATAATCCTTAACATTAAAAATCTATCTGAGCAATTGACTCAGTGCTACGCCAGTGTGAATTGGTAAACTTTAACACAACAGAGTTTGTCACTAAGTAGTGTAAAATACAGTGCAGTAATGCTCACCTTTAGTCTTGTCCCTCAATCCCAGTTAATCTCTGGGAGATTGTTTCAAGATTCACCCCATCCTTTCAACACAAATATTACCCACATAACACTAGAGTCATTAGAAATTGATGTGTGCTTCCCACACACTGTCCTTTTAAATAAACCTCACTCCTACCAGCCTTTGACTATCAAAAACATAACAGAGTTAATAGCTGCTGATAGCTATCAGTGAGATTAAATTTATACTTGAAATGATTAAATCTTCACATGCAAAATATATTTTGTTTTATTCTTTGATAGGATGTGGGTGTCTCTGGCAAGGCCAACATTTGTTGCCCAACCTTAACTGCCCTTGAGCAGAGTGGCTTCCTCGATTATTTCAGAGGGCAGTTAAGAGTTAACCACATTGCTGTGGGTCTGGCCTCACATGTAGGCCAGACCAGGTGAAGATAGCAGATTTCCTTCCATAGAGGACATGAGTAAAGCAGATGGGTTTTTACAATAATCAATGATAGTTTCATGGACACTATCACTGAGACCAGATTTCAATTGCAGATTTTGAATATCAAGATGAGGTTAGAAGTCTGTTCAATTAGCTCAGGTTCTGAGGGTGAAATCGACAATTTAGAGATTCTGAAATCAGTGTCGTCACTGTAACCAAGCTGCTACTAAAATGTTTAAGGAGCCATTTTACATCTACAGTTTGACCATAACATTGGTTAATACCGTTACTGTTAAACTTCCAGATAATAAAATCATAAACAGCAACTTCAAGCAGAAGGAGCAGAATAAACAAGATGGAGAGAAACACGACAGTCCACAGGCGAGTACCACATAGAGCAGGTTCACACACCCAGGGACAGGGTGGGTTGGTGCGCCTGGGGGCTGGGCGGACTCGTGTGCCTGGGGGTGGGGTGGGTTGGCGTGCCCAGGGGCGGGGCAGGGTGGCACACCCGGGGCAGGTTCATACACCCAAGGCTCACCGGGAATGATCAGAATAAGGAGACCAACCAGAAAACTACCAATGGGAATCTTCAGCTGAACACATCACTCATTCTTAAAGGGACGGACACTGTGAAGTTAAAGGGGCAGACACAGCTTCAGCCTTCTCTCTGTTACCTTTCTGATAGTTAAAGGCTGGTAGGAGTGAGGTATAATTAAAAGGACAGTGTGTGGGAAGCACACATCAATAAAACTGGGAATTCTTGGACATAACACTGCAGGTCGTTCTTTATCTGGGAATCAAACTGTTGTATTATTGTCCCAGCAATTAACGGACTCTCGTGAACTCCTCCAGCTTCTAGTTTAATGCAGATTTTAACCCAATAAATTTCAGCATGTTTCGATTCAGTTACTCGGGACTGACACACAAACACGTTGAAACATTTTAGACTTATTAAGAACCATTTTCCATCTGGAAACTTAAACCTGCTGTTTCACTTTCAGTCAGGAACAGATTACAATTTTACACCAACCTTTCATTTGACAGCACGTTTCCAGCATTCACCATTGTTCTTCCTGACTCTAAAGCCAATTGTAAAAGAGTTCCGTGTCTAGGAGCTCTGAACCATGGAAGAGAGCAGCTGAGACACATTTCTTACACACCTCAGGATTCACCCACATGAGGATTGTGCTGTTAGTGAAAAATGATGAGAAAAACCAAAATGTTGTTTGGGGGGGTCCCTCAGTGTGACCCTGATGGACTGTGTCCAGGCTGAAGTTCTGTTCCTACCGTAAGATCCTCCCCCAGATTGTCCTTTTTGACTCCAGCCAGGTGATGTTAAACACTCAGGTGGGGAAAAACAAAAGTCTACAAACAAAGCTGATTTATTTCAAATTTATTCAGAATATTGAACCTCATCAACAGGTCAGGACAGTCAGAATGAACATGGTTCAGTCCTGATATGATTAACAGCATCAACAGGAGTAGAATCCAAACCTTGCTGTCGCTTGTGAACCCACTGGTGTGTTCGCAGGTGTGATGACTGAGTGAATGCCGTTCCGCAGGCATTACAGGTGAATGGCCTCTCCCCACTGTGAACTCGCTGGTGTTTCAGCAGATAGGATGAATGAGAAAATCTCTTCCCACACACAGAGCAGGTAAATGGCCTCTCCCCACTGTGAATGCTCTGGTGTGTCAGCAGGTTGGATAACTGAGTGAATCCCTTCCCACACACAGAGCAGGTGAACGGCCTCTCTCCAGTGTGTACTCGCTGGTGATTCAATAGGTTGGATGACCGGGTGAATCCCTTCCCACACACGGAGCAAGTGAATGGTCTCTCCTTCGTGTGAACCTGTTGGTGTGTCAGAAGGTTAGATGAACGGGTGAATCCCTTCCCACAGTCAGAACAGGTGAACGGTCTATCCCCCGTGTGAAGTTGCTGGTGTATCAGAAGGTTGGATGAATTAATGAAGCCCTTCCCACAGTCGGAGCAGGTGAACGGCCTCTCCCCAGTGTGAATTCGCTGGTGATTCAGTAGGGCAGACGGACGGCTGAATCCCTTCCCACAGTCAGAGCAGGTGAATGGCCTCTCCCCAGTGTGAGTATATCGATGTGTTAGCAGATCTTTTTTGCTTTTAAAGCTCTTGTCACAATCAGAACAATTAAAAAATTTGTTGTCAGAGTGAACAAGTTGATGTGTCAGAAGGTGGGATGATTGAGTGAATCCCTTCCCACACACAGAGCAGGTGAACGGCCTCTCCCCCGTATGAATACGTTGATGTATCAGCAGATCTTTTCTGCATTTAAAACTCTTCTCACAGTCAGAACATGTAAACGGTCTCTTATCAGTGTGAACAAGTTGGTGTGTCACAATGTGAGATGACCGAGTGAAGTCCTTCCCACACACAGGGCAGGTGAATGGCCTCTCCTCAGTGTGAACTCGCTGGTGTGTCTGAAGGTTGTACAAATGGGTGAATCCCTTCCCACAGATGGAGCAGGTGAACGGTCTCTCCCCAGTATGACTGCGCCGATGAACTTCCAGTTGGGATGGGAAATTGAATCCCTTCCCACAGTCCATACATTTCCATGGTTTCTCCATAGTATGGAGGTCCTTGTCTCTCTCCAGGTTGGACGCTTAGTTGAAGCCTTGTCCACACACAAGTGAACAGTTTCTCCCCACTGTGAATGGTGCCATATTTTTGCAGACTGTGTAACTGCTTAAAGTTTTTTCCAAAGTCAGTTCACTGGAGTACTCTCACTCAGGTGTGTGTGTGTTGGTGCTTTTCCAGTCACACGGATGTTTGAAAGCTTTTCCCAAAGACAGAACAGACAAACATTTCTCCTTCCACATTCAAAAACTGATGATATTCAGGTCCTGATGAATTCAGTGCCTTTAACATATCTTGATGTGATGTTTGCTTTGCGTTTTCTGTCTGCCAGTCACCTCTGTTTAATACCCTGTAAAACGAGTTTACAAAAGTCATCACTTTAAATCCAGGACAGAAATTCAGAACAGACAATTCTAGTTTCTATGGAACATTTTTTTTCTCTTCTTCCCCCAAAGCTGTAAATCCCCGTCCCACACACACTCCCTCCTCCCTGGGCTGAAATCCAAACCCATCTCACCATCTCCACCATTTCTTTCCTCCACTCCCAGTTTTCTCCTTCCCTCTCCTCTGCCTGGGTTCAGTTCTCCAGCTCCTGTGTCTCTGATTCAGGGTCTCAGGCGGGACCCCAGCTGCCTTCAGGCGGGACACAGGAGGGGGGACCCTCCCGGGTGGGTCTTACCGAGACCCTGAGTCCGTCCCCCCAGTTTCTGAGCCCCCGGGCGGCCCGCGGTCTCCCCGCAGTTTCTGAATCTCCCGCTCCGGAGCCTCTTCTCCTGAACCCGGCTCTGTCACTGGGAAGAAGCCCTGGGGCTGTAAACACGGGACATGGAGGCGGTGATCCGGGATTGCGGCCAACACCGGGTGTTTCTGAAGCTTCTCCCCCGACCCGCCGCCTCCAGTCAGTTTCTGTCTTCCTGCAGCTCGGACACCAGCTCCTGACCCAACACCCGCACTGCGCATGCTCCAGTCAGAGAGGCACTGCGCCTGCGCAACAATCGCCTGTTGTACAGATAGGACACATTCCCCCTCTCGGTGAATGCTGGGTAACTCACAACGCCATTGACAACATGTTTCATTGAATACAACATCATCTTTTGTGGTCCGATTACGATTTGAACCCTGGATATAAAATGGTTCAGTCAGTTGACACAGCATCCTGGATTTGATTAACAGCAGGAAAAAAGCCTCAATGTCAAATGTGAACTCACTGGATTCTTAGCAGGCAGTGTGAACGAGTGTGTCTTTTCTGATCTTTTTTCTGGTGTCTCCCCTTAGCGGCTCTTAAAAGAACCTTTTTGTGTGTGTGGTTTGTCGATCTGATCTTTTTTCCGGTGCGTGTGTCTTTTCTGGCAAGCAGAACATTTAAACAGCTCCTCATCACCAATTGATTGTATATCAATTGCTTTGAACTTTTAAAGCTGTTGTTAACTAGTGGAAATAGTGAATAGATCCCTCCGCGCATATAAAGTATCTGAATAGTCTCCCTCTGACATGACTGTGTTCTTGTGTCAGTAAATGGGATGACTAAGTGAATCTCTATCTACATACAGCTGGTGGACGGTGTTTTTGTGGTGTGATTGTATCCATGAGCTCCCAGCTCAGACATGCTTCACAATCTCTTAATATAATAATTTCCATATTCTCACATTCTCCTGGTCAAAGAAAAGCAAAAATACTGTGGATGCTGAAAATATGCAATAAAAATAGAAAATGATGGAAATACTCTGATATTGAGTAACTTCCAGAACAGAATTGACTTAATATGATGTGTTGCAGCCATAGCATTTGGAAGTTGGTCGGCACCAATGTGATCCACAACAACATCTACAGTAAATGCATCATGAGGAAGGTCAGCTCAGAGTTGTTGAGCTGGAGCCTGAACTTTGGACAATGGGGAGAAAGTTGCCTGGACAATTTGATTCAGCAAGCAACCACTTGCCTTAAGTTACATAATATCAGATTTAGTCTGTGGTCAGGGATGGGAGGGTGTGACTACTGGTTTTACAGGTATGGGTATCAAGAAGGTAGCACTTTGCACTTGTCCAATAAATTCAAAGTTCTTGGAGCCATGAGGACAGCAGCTTGATGTATGAGCAAAGTGACCATGGTACCGAGTTACAGGGGACCATTCAAGTTGGGGGTGGGGGGTGGCGGAGAGAACAGAATGTAGGAACAGTTGGGGACAGTAGCCAGGGGTGTGAGTCACAAATGCTGTGCAGCCTGCTCAGTAATGGATTTAAGGACATCTCATCGGGCTGGAGAGTAATGTGGAGAGGGAGGGAGAGGGGGCCCAGTTATCGTGGTTCATATAGGTACCAGCTACATAGGTATTATCATGTAAGAGTTCTGCTCAGGGAGCTTGAGCAGCTAGAGCCTAAATTAAAAAGCACACACAAAAGTAATAACCTCTAGATTACTGTCTCATCCATCAGTAAATTGGCATAGAGTAGGCAAAATCAAAATGTTCAATGTGTGGTTCAACAACTGGTGTCACAAGGGTGATTTGGAAGAACTCCTTCTGACTTTTATTAAACGGGATTGCCTGGGTGGTTATGTTATTAGGCTAGCAATCCAGTGGACTGGATGTGTGTTTGGATCCTAACATGGTAGGAAGGAATTTAAATTCAGTTCATTAAATAAATCTGGAATTGAAAGCTAGTCTCAGTGACGGTGACCATGAAACTATCCGATTGTTGTAAAAACCTATCTGGGTCACTAATGTCCTTTAGGGAAGGAAATCTGCCAACCTTTTCTGGTCTGGCTTACGTGTGACTCCAGGCCCCAACAATATGGTTGACTCCTAACTGCCCTCTGAAATGGCCTAGCAAGCCTTTCAGTTATACTCAAGGCAACAGCTCGCCACCACTTTCTCAAGGAGCAATTTAGGGAAGGGCACTAAATCCTGACTTTGCCAGCGGTGCCCAAGTCCCATGAATGAGAATAAAAGCTTGAAGGCGATCACTCTTTCATCAGATATTCAACTAGGTAAGACTGCATTATACTACTGAAACTGGGACAGATCCTGGGGAATAGCAGAGGGGATCCTATTCTGCTACTATCCGGCATTATATCAGTCTCAGGAGTATCGGAATAGTTTCACAACACAATCTCTAAATTTGCCTCTGACGCCAAATTGGCAGGGGCTGCTGGAGGAAAGAGTCAATACTGAGGAGGGCTGCAACAAATTACAGGAGGACAGCAACAAACTTGCAAGATGGGAAAATAATTGGCAAATAAAGTTCAGCACAGATAAATGTGAGGTAGGTCATTTCGGTAGGAAGAACAGAGAGGTCACTAATTACTTGGAAGATGGTAGTCTAGGTGGAGTAGAGGAACAAAGGAATCTCAGGTACGAATATGTCAATCATTGAAAACCGTGCCACAGGTTAGTGAAGCCTTAAAAATAAGCAAACAAACACCAGGCTTTATCTCTAGAGGGCTAGAATTGAAAATTAGGGAAGTTCTGCTAAACCAGCACCAAACCGAGATTAGACCAGACTTACGGTACTGTGTGCAGTACTGCATATTATAATATGTATTTTATAATACATATTATAAAAAGGATACAGGGGCACTGGAGAGGGCACAGGGAAGATTTTCAAGGATGATCCTAGAAATGCGTGGGTATACATATCAGGCAAAGGTTGGCAGGCTGGGTCTCTTTTGGAAAAAATGAAAGGCTGAGGGGTGACCTAGTAGAAGTCTTTAAAATGATGAAAGGTTTCGATAAGAGTGGATACAGAGAGAACTTTTCCTCTTGTGGGGAAGATCAGAACCAGAGGCTGTCACTATAAGACAGTGACCAAGAAATCCAATGGGGAATTCAGGAGAAACTCCTTTACCCAGAGAGTAAGAGAAAATGTGGAACTTGATCCCACAGGGAGTGGTTGAGGTGAATAGTGTAGACGGGTTTAAGGGAAGCTAGATGAACACACG
Source organism: Carcharodon carcharias (assembly GCF_017639515.1). NCBI lineage: Eukaryota > Metazoa > Chordata > Chondrichthyes > Lamniformes > Lamnidae > Carcharodon > Carcharodon carcharias. The sequence goes on from NC_054493.1 coordinate 14,768,472, forward strand.
AGGGAGAAAGGAATAGAGGGGTTACAATCATAGATTTGGATGAGGAATATAGGAGGAGGTTCGAATAGAGCATAAACAGCAGCATGGGCTGGTTGGGCCATGGTCTGTTTCTGCGCCATTTAATCCAGTGTGTAGTTTCCGACCAGCGTCTCAGTTCCTTCTGCTAACATCCTTCATGCCAAAAACCAACACATTTGTAAGAGTAGGCAGAACTTTAAACAGTAGTGAATAAAAATGGGGCTCATGAAATACTTCAGGAGCCAGCTGCGAGCTTTCCTCATCACCGTCATGTGCACGGGTGGGTAGCTTAAACCCACAACTCTATACCAGCACTCTACTCGCGGTCTCAAGTTTCTAGAACACAGTCAGGACAGTTTTTCTCGAACAGTACATTTTCAAACTGGCTCGGGAACAGGCCAGGCGTGAGTTAGAGAGGAGGGGTAACCGGGGGGATTTGTTAATCATTCAACAGCCAATGATTGCCTTGCAAACGGTGACCACAATACCACTGAATTTGAGCTCCAGTTTGGGAGGGAGAGTCAGTGGCTGTATTTTGGTTATGAGAATGATGAAAGTCAATATAAGTTACGATGGTACGATTTTTAAACGGGTGTTTCCCTTCCTATTTACCTCCTCAATAATAAATTATTGCATGAGCCCCGTTTTTATTCACTATTGTTTAAAGGTCTGCCTGCTATTACAAATCTGTTGGTTTTTCGCATGAGGGATGTTAGCAGAAGGAACTGGGGCACTTGTCGGAAATCACACAGGATATAGGGCACAGAAACAGGCCATTCGGCAGCATAGGGAGAGGCCATTCAGCTCCTCGGGCCTGCCCCCTCCCCTATTCAATAGGATGGCGGCTGATCGTCTGCCTAGACTCCACCTTCCCGCCCTATCCCTTCGCACCCAAAATCCTATTAGTCTCAGACTTGAATAGACTTAGTGACGGAGCATCCACAGCTCTTGGGGGGGTTTAGAATTCCAAAGATTCACAACCCTCCGAGTGAAGGAATTGCCCCTCATCTCAGTCCAAAATGGATGACCCCTCACCCTGAGACTGTGACGCCCTCGCCGCCCCCCATTCTAGACTTTACAGCCGCAGGAGGGAAACAGTCTGTTGGCATCGACCCCGTCAAACCCTCGAAGAATGTTCAAAGTTTCAATCAAATCACCTCCCGTTCTTCCAAACTCCAGCGGTAACAGTCTCCCCTACTTCAATCTCACCTCGTAGGATGGCCCTCTCATAGGGATTCACAGATTGATTAAGGAGGCTATTCTGCGCTTCATGCCTATGCCAGCATCCCAGGGATCAGTCTTATGAACCCTTACTGCATCCCCACCAAAGGCAAGTCTCCTTAGCTAAGGAGACCGAAACTTGTGCACATGTGCTCCAGGCGTGGTCTCGCTGAGGCCTTGTATAATGGGGGCAAAACTTCCTTACTCTTAAAACAGCACCTCCCTCGCAATGGGAGAGCCGACATGCCATTCACTGCCCTTTATTGCTTGCTGCCGCCAGCTTGCCGCACTTCGGGTGTGGGGCGCCCAAATCCTCCCATGCGCCAATGTTGGCCAGGGCTCCGTGAGGTGACTGAAGGGTGCAACGCCAAAGCAATTTGCTCTGGGGCGTTGCCCTGGCTCCCTTCGAGTGAGGGGCACTTGGTGAATCCCAAGGGAAATTGGCGCCGTTCTCCCATTTGCCCCACGTGCAATGATGATGGTGTGATGATGATGATGGTGTGTGTGTGTGTGTGTGTGTGTGCACGTAACTCCTGCCATTTCGTCTTACCTGGACCTTTGGTGCTCTGAGACCCTTTACTGCCTTATTTCAACTCTTCGGCCTGCCACTGGTCACTTGCCTACCTCCAACCTCACACACTTCGCTGACTTGCTCTAGGACTACGTCGCAACCTCTCCTATCTCTTAATGCTCATCTTCTCTCTTAAGAGGGAAAGTTTTCATTTAAGTCCAACAGTTCTGACCTGCAGTCAGAGCCACATTGGTTGGCCAATGTTTGGTTGACCTTTGACCCTGCCTAAACTGGCATCCCAATGAGGTCATGGCTGCCTTTTATTTCACTTTTTAAGAAAAGGGGAGCCTCTCCTGATTAGAGTAACCTTATTTCAAAAACAGTGCTCCCTCTTATAATGTTTTACTTCTACTGTATTCCATGACCAGCCCCTCCACTTCACACCCTCAAATGGCGTCGCTTCCCCCTCCATCTAGTGGCTTAAATACCGGGGTGGCTGCAGGGAGGGGGCGGGGACAGCCATCGCCGCATGCCCCCGCGACCAATCACAGTGGGTGTTTCTGCTTCGCCCATCATGCGGCGGCGGCCCGCCGTCCAATCAGCTCCCCAGCACCTCCAGACCCCGCACGGGGGGTGGGCGGTGGGCGGCTCGAGCTTTCCCACCAACGGCTGGAATTCAAAATGAGGACCACGTGGTTGGCGTGGTTATTCGGCCCCTCCCGCCATTACAAGCCCCTTTCCCCCAAAATGCATCGCAAAAAGGCTTTAACATGGCTGAACGATATGAGGACCTATCTTCTCCAAAGACATGAAGATGAAGACATTAAGATGACAGAAAAAGAGAACATCTTAAAAGGCATTCGCAAAAAGAGAGCATATCTTCTTAAAGGCCATGAGATGACTAAAAAGGACATATTTTCTCAAAAGGCATTTAGATGATTGATAAATAGAACACATGTTCCCAAATGACTGGAAAAGAGGACAAATGTTCTAAAATGCATTAAGATACAGAACATGTCTTCTCAGAAGGCATTAAGATGACTGAAAAAGAGAACATATCTTCTTAAATGCATTAAAATAACCAAAATGAGGACATATACAAACTTACGAACTCAGAGCAGGAGTCGGCCTCAAGACCCTTCAACCTCTGCTCCGCCATTTCAATAAGATCATGGCTGATCTGATTGTAACCTCCTCCTACCCCGATAACCTGTCACCCCCTTGTCAATCAAGAATCTATGTAGCTCTGCCTTAAAAATATTAAAAGACCTTGCTTCTCCCGCCTTTCAAATAAGAGAGTTTCTTGACCCATGACAACCGAGAGAAAAAATTTCTCCTCATCTCTGTCTTAAATTAGTGACCCCTTATTTTTAAATAGTGACTCCTAGCTCTAGATTCTCCCACAAGAGGAAACATCCTCTCCACATCCACTGACCCCTCAGGATCATAAATGTTTTGATCAAGTCACCTCTTACTCTTCTGAACTCCAGTGGATACAAACCTAACCTGTCCAATGTTTCCTCATAAGACAACACACCCATTCCTGGTATTAGTCTGGTAAACCTTCACTGAACTGCTTCTAACACACTTACAACCTTCCTTAAATAATGTGACCAATACTGTACACAGTACTCCAGGTATAGTTTCACAAGTGCCCTGTACAACTGAAGCATAACCTCCCTACTTTTGTATTCAATTCACCTCGCATAAACGATTACATTTTATTATCTTTCCTAATTACTTGTTCTATCTGCATACTAACTTTTTGTGATTCATGCACTAGGACAATCAGATCATCCAGAATGTTAGAGCTCTGCAATCTCTCACCATTTAGATAATATGCTTCTTTTTTATTCTTCCTGCCAAAATGGACAATTTCACATTTGCCCACATTTTACACCATTTGGCTGGTCTTTGTCCACTCACTTAACCTATCTATGTCTACCTGTGCATGTCCTCTTCACAGCTTACTTTCCTACCTATCTTTATGTCGGCAGCAAATGTAGCCACCAAACCATCTGCCCTTTCATCCAAGTCATTTACATAAATTGTAAAAAGTTGAGGTCCCAGCACTGTTCCCTTTGGCAAACCACTCATCACATCCTGCCAACCAGAGAGAGATCCATTTATGGCTACCCTCTGTTTCCTGTTAGCCAGCCAATCTTCTATCCATGCCAATACACCCCTACATCCATGAGCTTTTATTTTCCACAATAGCGCTTGTGTGGCACCTTATCAAATGCCATCTGAAAATCTAAGTACAGTACATCTACCGGTTCCTCTTTATCCATAGCACATGTGGCTCATTCAAAGAACACCAATAAATTGGTTAAACATGATTCCCCTTTCAAAACACCATGTTGACTCTGCCTGATTGCTTTGAGTTTTTCTAAGTGCCTTGCTATAACATCTTTAAAAATAGCTTCTAACATTTTCTCTTTGACAGATGTTAAGCTAACGAGCCTATAGTTTCCTGCTTCCTGTCTCCCTTCCTTCTTGAATAAAGGAATCACATTTGCTATTTACCTATCTAATGGAACCTTCCCAAAATCTGGAGAATTTTGAAAAGCTTCTTAAAAGGCATTAATATGATCAAATATCTCCTCAAATGCATGGAGGCGGCATTTTATAAGGCATTAAGATGACTAGAAAAGATAGCATTTCTCAAGAGGCATTAAGATAATCGAACAAAGGAAAATATCTTCTTTAAAAGGCATTAAGATACGGAAAAAGAGAAAATATCTCCTTAAGAACCATTAAGAGGATTGAAAAAGAGGTCATATTTCCTTAAAAGGCATTAAGATGGCTAAAAAAGAACATAATCTCATCTAATTGCTGAAAAACTGGAAGGAATTATTGAAAGCAAGTTAATCAACAATGAACGCCAGGATGGTTGATCAAGGCCAAATAATTGCCTCCATGTCAGAACAAGAGTTGTCAACACAAGCCATCAAGAGTCGCTAAACTTTCTTGAGGTGCAACCACCCACTAAAAACTTAAGTGTAGCCCAAAGAGTCTCGGGGGAGATGACAGTGTAGTGGTACTGTCACTGGGCTAGTAATCCAGCGGTCCAGGCTAATGCTCAGGGGACACGGGTTCCGGTCAAGAAGATTTAGCAGAAGCGAGATATATTCAGAAACAGGAACCTGTCCTCTGCAGGCAAAAGGAACATGTCCAGGCATTGTGCCTTTTTTTGAATTAAACTAAAGCCTGGGGGGAAACAGTTCCCTTGGTGCATTGTGCAAAGTAACACCTTGTCCAATCTGCTAAGTGCAAGACGAAAATCTTCGCAGCGTGTCTCCTCAGCAATACACAACTCTTATCTATTCGAAACAATTTGGTAGATATGTTGCCTTTATAAAGCACCTTTCATGACATCCCAAAGCACTTTACAAGTCATTGAAGTACTTTTGAAGCGTAAGCACTGTCGCATTGGAGGGTTACCAATGTGATTGCTTGCTTTTTTGAATGTCATTGGACAAGAGATAAATGCTCATGGTACAGTAAGGAGAATTCCCCTGCACTTCTTCGGAATAATACCCTTATGATCCTGTACATCCACCCGAGAGGGCAGATAGGGAGCCCTCGGTTAAAAGCCTCATGCACCAGTACTGCATCAGGAGTGTCAGCCCAGCTTGTGTGCTTGAGTCACTGGACTGGGCCTTGAATCCACAACCTCTGACCCTGCGGGCAGGCTTCTAGCCAACAAGCTATGCTGGGTAAACCGTCAGGCTTTGTATTCAAAAATCAGGGTGATTTGATTGAAGTGTGTACAAGATCCCGAACGGCCTTGACAAGGTGGATGTCAAAACGATGTTCCCTCTTATAGGTGAGTCCAGAACTAAGGGGCACTTTTAAAATTAGAGGTTGCCCTTTTAGGACAGAGATGAGGAGAATTTATTTCTCTCAGAGGGTTGTGCGACTTTCGAATTCTCTGCCTCAGAAGATGGTGGAGCCGGAGTAATTGAATATTTTTAAGGCGGAGGTGGACAGCTTCTTGTGGGGCAAGGGAATCAAAGGTTACCGGGGTTAGATGGGAATGTGGAAATCGAAACACAAGAGGATCAGTCATGATCTTATTGAATGGTGGAGCAGGCTTGAGGGGCTGAATGGACTCCTCTTGTTCCTATTTCTTATGTTCTAATGTCCCAATCATGTCAATACTTCCTATGGGGAAAAAATGTTAACATCTCCACTGATAGAGGTGAATAAGATTAGGGCAGGTTTAGATAAAGTAGACAAAGTAAAGCTGTTCCCATTAGCGAGGTACAGGAGACACAGATTTGAGCTTTGGCACAGGGGATGCGGGGGAGATGTGAGGAAGAACTTTTGTACACAGCGAGTGGTAATGAACTCGCTGCCCACGAGGGTGGTGGAAGCAGAGACGATGAATGATTTCAAAAGGAAATTGGGTGGAAACCTGATGGAAATAAACTTGCAGGGGTATGGTGATAGAGTTGGGGGAATGGGAGTGACTGGATTGCTCTACAGAGGACCAGCATGGACTTGATGGGCCAAATGGTCTCCCTTCTAAGCGGTAATGGCTCATATGACTATCATCTCTGACCTTATACCCTACCATTGAACAAAATGTTAAAGTCTCTTTTCCTACATATATTCAAAAACTTTCTACACAAATTTCCATTTGCTTTTTCAACTCATTAAAACGTCTAGCAAACAAATTGAGGCTTTAAACAATTAAACATTTCACATGATTACATTTATCCGTAGGGTTTTTATTTGAAAGGGCCGATTTTTCTACACGACAGCAGCACAGAAACAGACCATTCAGCCCATCTGCTGCATGCCAGTATTTCTGCTCCACTTCCACTTGAGCCTCCTCCCACCCACTTACCACATCCTTCTGTTCCTTTCTCTCTAATGTCTCTCCAACTTCCCTTTAAACATATCTATGCTATCCACCTCAACCCCTCCCTGTGGTAGCAATTTCCACATTCTCACCACTCGCTGGGAAATGAAGTTTCTCCCAAATTCCCCATCAGAGTTTCCATTCAAAAGGTCTCAACCTCTTCCAGCACTTTGGGTTTAAGACTCAATATCCATTCACTTAGCTGTATTTTCACTGTCGAAATATATATATATCAAAGGCTCCTTGGTAGCTGGAATATAATGGCACTGAGACAGACGAGTCACTGAATGTTCTGGTTCAACCCTCATCAGTGTGCGCATTCCTTTTCAAAACTATTGAAATGAAATGCTAGAGGGGAAAGCTTTAAAATGTTTATTTGGATAAAATTCCTGTTTAATATTTTGAAAGGTGGTGATTATTTGTGCAGTAATTTAACATCTCCTACTTGGGCAGCCCTTCAGGGTCGAGGATGACTTGCGTCCACTCCAGTCTGATGGGTTCTAAGATGGCTGAGAAGCCCAGTGTCCGATCTGCAGACTGTGCCACATGCAGTGGCAGTTGGCGATTGAAGGGTGGGTCGGATAGCTCCTCCACAGGTTTGTGCACTCTCAGATACCTGGGCTTCACCTTCACAAAAGAACCTCCTCCATCCATTTTGGTCAGTCACAAGCCAGGGACTCCCATGAGTCGGTGTTACTTGTGTGGGTGTGGTGGGGGAAGGAGGGGAAGAAGCATCACTGAAGCATCTCCTGCCTCCACTGAGTTCTGAGTACAGCAATTGCTTCAGGAGTTTGGTATCAGGTATATGAAAGACCTGATTTTTTTGGGGGGATTTTTTTTCCCCAAACACACCATACATTGGGAAGTCAAAATGTGCTGATGGTGTCGCATATTAAATCATTCTTCTAGCATAGATGCTACCCAGAGGGACTCATCAACTTGGTAATAATAATCTTTGCTTGCCAATATGCAAAAATTTGAGGTTTAGTTGTCAGAATCCTCCAGACCCACTTCAAACTCGCAGGCTTCCTATCTAAAATGGAAACCCATTTTTTGGCTGCGATCTCACCTTAAATCTTGCCCTTCCAAAGGGGCTTCCTTGAAGAAAATGTTCATATTTCGCTTGCTTTGGAACAGAGGAGACCAAGGAGCAGAACGTAATTGGTGTACAAAATTAAGCATTTTATCTGTAATGGAGAGGGCCATGATGCAGAGTGGATATGAAGTATCCATTTTCCTCCGGCAGTCCTCTCAAATACAGAGCTCCTAAGTGTGTTGATACTCAAAGAGAGGCAGTGTGTGCAGACACGCACGTGTGCATGCAGGAGATTAATAGGAGTCAGGTTGTCTTGAAGTTTCGAAAGATTTAAAGGATAGGGGTGTTAAGCTTGAGGTACAAGTAACTAGGTTAGATCTAAAATTAGCATTTTTAGACAAGTTGAGAGTTTGTTTGAATATCAAAGGGGAGTCAGAGGAACCAAAAAACATCTTGACTTTTCGCAGGAGTTCCATAGGTAGAGTAGTGGGGTTAGTATATTTTATTGACCAAAAAAGCAAAGACAAGACAGAAACATAAGAAGATTTTATATGTGGAAGGATTTGAGTTTCAAAGAGGTGTGAGAACAATGGAACTGGGATGGAAGGGAAAGTTTAGGATTAGAGCTGGAGTTCTGGGCCCTGAGAGGATGCCATTTGAACCAGCCATCCAGTCAACAGAAAAGTCCTGGGCTGCAGCAAGCAGTTTTATTCCAAAGTGGATTCCAATGTCGAGTGGAAGAGGGTAGAGGTTATGTGCAATGCCTTTATTAAAGCTACAACACTTTGCCTTGGTTAACTATAAAATCCTGTAATATTACACATCTATAAAGATACTGTTGCCTGGGAGGTGTTTACTTGTAGGCTTGACCAAGTAGAATTTTTCTTTTTTGGGGGAATGTTTAAAAAATCATTAGTGGTGTAATTAATCTGGTGTGTTTAAGTTTCCTTTTATTGTTGCTAATAAAACTTTTGGGATTTTAAGAAATAAAACCCTAAGATTGGTACCCTCCTCCTTGTTTTCAGAAGACATAGGGAAACTTGTCTTGAGATTTGGTTTGCACAGCAATTAACACCAGCTGTGGTTATAACAATGGAAGATGGTCACAATCCCAAGGACTTTCCATGTAGTAAGGTACATCGAGCCAAAATTACTAGTGGACAACCAAAGCAATGGTTCAAGGATGCTTGTAGCCTTGACACGAAGGCGCTAACCATCAACAATTGCACCAGGGAGTCAATTCTTATAGGTTGGCATGTTATGCCATAAATGGCCAGTGGCAACAATCCCCAATGTCACTTGGCAGCTTCATGGTGCAGTGCCTGAGGCAGAACCTGTTACTTGGTGTACCTTTGGTTTTGAAGGCCAAGTGAAGACACCCTCTGAATGGATCATTTGCTACTTGACCACCATTGCCCACAGATTGACCTCACCAAGGGGAATGCTGGTGTCCTTCAACAACCAGGAGACAAATTTAATGTCATTGGCAGAAGGATTAGACGGGCATAGAATGAACATACCTTGGCTGAGAGGTCAGAGGCCAGGAACCATGTGACAAGTAACTCATCTCCTGACTCCAAAGCCTGTCCACCATCTGCAAGACAAGTCAGGAGTGTGATGGAATACTCCACTTATCTGGATGAATGCAGCTCCCTCAACACTCAAGAAGCTCGACACCATCCAGGACAAAGCAGCCCCGCTCGATTGGGACTCCATCCACAAACAAACATTCACTCCCTCCACCACTGACAGCCCTCCACCACTGACAGTAGCAGCAGTGTCTACCATCTATAGGATCACTGCAGGAATTCATCAAATCCCCTTCAACAGCACCTTCCAAACCCACAACCACCACCAACTAGAAGGACAAGGGCAGCAGACACATGGGAACACACCAGCTGGAAGTTCCCATCATTACCACTCACCATCCCGAGTTGGATATATATCAGCCGTTCCTTCACTGTCATTGGGTCAAACTCCTGGAACTCCCTAACAGCACTGTGGTGTATCTGTACCACATGCACTGCAGCTGTTCAAGGTAGCTCACTACCACCCTCAAGGGTGGCTAGGGATGGGTAATAAATGCTGGCCCAGCCAGCATAGCCCACATTCCATGAATGTACATGGCAGCAACTATATACACATCTATTGGATATAGACATCGTTGGCTTGGTCAACATTTATTGCCCATCCATAACTGACCTTGTTCAGACATGAAGAGTCAACCACATTGCTGTGGATCTGGAGTCACATGTAGGCCAGATAAGGACATTTAAAAGTCAGTGAACCAGATGGGACTTTACAACAAGACGTGGGTTTTTTTTATATATTATATATGCACATATAAATAGAATTCAAATTTCGCCACTGGGATTTGAACCGAGGTCCTCAGAGCATTACCCTGGGTCTCTGGAATACCAGCCTGGTGAGAATACCACTACTTCCCCAAAAAAGTGCACTTGGAAATCTGTGTGTCATGCTGTAACCCACAAGGATAGGGACCAAACCCAGTTGGCACAGACTTGGGTCAAATAGCTTCACTATGCTGCAAATCAAAAATTGCTTTTAAAGTTACCCAGGGTTTGGGAACGTGTGTATATGTAATCCAGTTTTACAGAAACATAACTACACAGTTAGCACAGAAAATAATTCCAAGGTAGCTGACTCCAGGATAAATTGCATAAGTTATTCATTTTAATAAATCAATTCCTCACAGGTGACAGACAGCTCCAAAAGTCTTATGACCTATATACAAACCCAATTATGAAAACAGTATTTACAGGAAATTCTTGAACAGGAAAATGATAAAGTGGACGACAAACAGGTTGCATGCAGCAGTTAACAAAATGTTGAAACTTTTTTTAAATAGATATTTAAGTCAACTGCAGTTAAATCCTTCACTAAAGCTACTTTGGAAAGTCAGATAATGGTCACTGTACACAATAATGTTATTAAATTCTGAACTCTCAAAATAACTAGCGAGTTCAGTTACCAATTGGAAATAGACTGAAATGTTGAGAGAATTTTGACACTCCCAATAGCATTCCATTCGTGAAATAAAATACTCACTCAGCTGTAATCTGTACAAGAAACAGCTTTGTTTACATTTTCAGCAAAACTTGTTTACTTGCATTGCTCAGAAATCACAACTTCCATTTCTTTTGCACACACTTGCCATTTCCTTTGAATCCTGGCCTTTCACTCACCAACTCCCCCTGCAGTGACAAGTTTCCGATATCTACTCCTGCTGGGAGGAAAACAAAGCCGTGCCGTCAATAGTCAGCCATTCTGCCCAAATATTGGGCTCAAGTAGTGTTGCTGTGCTTGAAACAAAGGTTAAATTTTTTTTAAAAATTGAAGTGTTCCATCATATTCCCAACTGCTCGACAACCACACTGGACTCAGGTTTTAAGTCAAAAATAACACGCCCATCACCTTTAAAAGTGGAGAGTCAGCAATTCAATCTACACTAGGGCTTCCAAAGATGGTCTTTGGCTGTTTCATGGTGTTTACTATTACAACATCATCAAGAGGTATTGCTACTTTTAATATGTGAAAGATAGAAGAGATGATCCCAATATTGTATCAACAACAGCTTAAAATTACAAAAGAAAAACACATCTGGGTTATTTTGCTCATTCAGACAAATTGAGGGTCAGTCAATAATGTTGCATTGACAGCAGCTGGAGGGTTGCAGTAATGTGCTTAGACGAAACTTCACACCCACCTAGCATGGTAGCTACCAGCTGCAGTGAAATACGAGTCTTGTAGTGCCTAGCCTTCAATTTTAGCCCATGCCCATGTGCACTGCCAAGTAGAATTTCATCTGAAAGCCAATTTCATTCAGTAGTGTGACAAGTGAAGGTCTAGGGATGAAATGGAGATGTTTTGTACTTTAAGAGAAGGCATTGTGCATTAACAATCTTGTACTGGCAGAGCATTGAAAGCCTCTGCAACAAGGTTACATTGCAGACTATGGAGGAAAAGAATAGGGAATCAAGCCACGTCACCCACCAGAGGATACCAACAATGGCCTTTGATACTGAAGTTGAGGTTTCGTCTCCCTTCATTTGTACCAAACACCACTGGATTGTTGTGCCTCAAACAAAGTTATTTACCCTTCATTACATCCTCCATTTTCCTCTGAATCCGGTAGGCATCGTCCGTAAACTTCTGCAGCATGGTATCCAACAAGCAGATGGTGGAAGCCCCAGACAGCTTCCCTCCAGGCAGGGTCTCGAGAAAGGGAATCCACTTCACATAGCTGTGGGAGACCGGCGCGTTCATCTCCGTCCACTTCAGCAGCTCCTCCGAGATGCATTTCTCTGTCAGTATCCTTGCCATAGTGGTCTGGATCTCATCCGAGAGGACAAAGGTCGGCTGGCGAATCAGCTTGGCCCTTTTGCTCAAGGCCGGGTAGTCCAGCTCGAACAGGACGCGGTAAAGCTGGATCTCGTCGTACAGAAAGTGGACATTGGCCTGGTAAGGCAGCTGCTTGACAGGGATGGGGTCGATGACGCAGCTGTAGACTGCTGACAACGGAATGAACTCCCTCATAGAGTCCTTCAGCTCCATCTTGTTGGCCAGGTAGTGCAGGGAGAGCAGCAGGGCGTGTTTCTGGAGTGGAGGCGAGGAATTTCTCTGCAGAGCCCGGACACACTCCAGAAAGTCAAACCTGTCAGCATGGTGGCAGGAGACACAGAAGAAGTGAGCAGTCACGTATTCAATGTCCAGGTTTGTAAAGTGGCCGATGGTGAAAACATGCAGGACGTCATCAATGAACTTCTTGTCCCTGTAGCCAGGAGGGCCCAAGTCAATCTTGGTGCGGATGAAGTAGAACTGCTTTCCTACCCGCCTGAGCTCACTGGCAAGGGCTGCGGCCTCCCACGTGAACCACGTCGATGACAGGATGAAGAAGCCGACGTACTTGTCGACCTCCACTGCCTTCAGGTAGTCGTCCGACGAGAAGCTGGGTCCCCGAATGCTGGGCAGCTCCCAGAACACAGAGCTGGGGTTTCCCGGCCGGCTGTAAGCCGCCGGCTTTGTCACCTGTTGGGCGGGGCCAGTGGGTGCTGCGCTGTCTTCGCCATCCTTGAAACCCATGACGGAATTAATAAAGGCGGACTTCCCCACTCTCGGGCTCCCAGTGACCGCCACATGAACCGTCACGCTTTCCACTCTGCTCCTCTCAGCTTTCACCAAAGATGCCACTTCAGATATCCCGCCATGGCTCATGGCATCTGAAAATCGTCCTATAATCCCTGCAATTTCCAAATCCATGCTCGGAAACCTGAGAGAAAAGTAAACCATAGTTAGAATCTAATCTACACAGTGTAGAACAAAGAATGAACACACCGATGAGCTCCAAGAGTCCTCCTTCCGTTTCTAAGACCCACAAACACGTTGGAGGAAAGGGGGAGTAGGGGTGTGGCATAGTAATCCAGAGGCACAGGGCAATGTTGTATGGGCCTGGGTTCAAATCCTGTCATGGCAGATTGTTGAATTCTAATTCAACAAATACCTGGAACTAAAAATCTAGTGACGGCCATGAATCCATCTGGTTCACTAATACCCTTTTGGGAAGGAAATCTGCTGCTGTCTTGCCTAAATAGCCAAGTGGTTATAGTACTGGGTTTGGAACCCCAAGATCAAGAGTTCAAATTCTATCGGGGACCTGGGTTGGAGGGTGTTGCATGCAGCAGTCCCCTATAATAAGAGGATGCATAGGTTCATGGACTCTCAGGACACGTGCCCTTTTTGCGGTCTTGTGGAGTCCGTGGGCCATGTATACATAGGGTGTTGTAGGCTGCACTCCCTTTTTAGTTACTTGAAAAACCTTTTATTGATTTTTGTTTGCACTTCAGCCCCGCGCTCCTGATCTATGGGCACCCGGTGCGGAAGGGGGTCGGGAAGGAGGAGGACCTCCTCGTGAACCTGCTCCTGGGCCTGGCCAAGTTGGCCATTAACAGGTCCAGGCAGCAGGCGATCGATGGGGGAGTCCCGCCCGATTGTTTGTCCCTCTTCCACGGCTACGTTTGCTGCCGGATGTCCCTGGAGACGGAGCACGCTGTGTCTGCTGACTCTTGAGGCCTTCTGTGCTCGGTCGGCACCACAGGGACTGGGGTGTTTTGTTGACCCCTTTAAATCACATTTTGATTTAAAGTTTGTAAAGTTCCTTTAAACTTTGTCCTTGGTTTTACAGCTGACCTGAATTAGGGGCTGTGCCTGATTTATCCCACTTTTGTTGATTTGGTTTTCATTTAAAAGATTATCAAGAGTTCATTGATTTGGTTTAACTGTTTTCATTTAAAAGATTATCAAGAGTTCAAATCTCACTATGGCAAACTATGAAACAATGTAACTTCATCTGAAACAGATGGAAACAGGTTTTTACTCGAAAGAGTTACCTGGTCTGGCCTGCATGCTGTTAATTCTGACACCCACGCCCCATGAATGAATAAAAAATTAACTCAAGGCCAACTGAGGGAAGTCACTGTTTCTCAGGCCTCGAGGAAACAGACAGGTCACTTTGTATAGATGGAGGCCTGATTTTAATCCTTTGCGTGCTGGTCTGTTAGATACAATGGCAAGATTTGTCACACAAGGAGGTCATTCGATCTGTCAGCTGAGCAATTCAGCTAGTGCCATTACCTTTTAGTCCTGCACATTCTGCTGTCCTGTAGCCAAGACCTCACTGTATTTTTTATAAAAAGTATGTAGCTAAATTACATTGTAAAACTGGATAAAGACTTTCAAATGACTGGAACCATTACTGGCTGACTCAAACAAAAGGAACTTCCTGGCATTGAGAACAGCTGCCAGCTCGTTATCTCTGAAGAGATGCCAATGATTATTGTGACTGCAGAGATCAAAACCAAGGGAATTGTACAAAGACCAATTACATTTCTAGGGTCAAGGCCTGGCCAACAGAGATGACCAGCCTGATAACTCAAAGGACCCCAAAACCTCTTGGAAATGATTAATGATTGAAACATTAACCATCAAGAATCCAGACTAAGGCATATAAATCCTTTGTCCAAACCAAAGTGGAGAAGTGGGAGTCATTTCACGTGATTCTCCCCACTGTAGCTGGGAGAACCAGTTACTCTGTCTTGTGGAGCTGTGAAGCAGATTGCTATCTTCCAAAGAGCAAGTGGCAGCAGAGCCAGGACTCTGTCCAAGTTTAAATTGCCCTGGCCCCCATCTACACTGTTCCTATTGGAATGTACTGTACCAGCACCTACAAGACTAATTCATCTCCATGTGCTGATCTCATCATGGAAGTTCTGCACACTGGAAAATTGAATTATCCAGCATTAATCTTCAATCTGCTGACTGTGAAAGGAATACATCATTGGACCTTTGATTCTGGACTCCAGTGAAATAATATTTTCTGTGGTCATTGCCCTGTATTTCTTCCTTTATCCCTCTTGTATGAATGTAAAAGTAGCTGGGGAGGGGGGTGTGGTGTGGCAAACCCTCCTTCCTGCTTTGTACATGTAAAATAAACTACTCCGATTCCACCCTCGTGTTTGCTGTGGAGTGCTTAATAAAAATTGGATCACATCAAAACTGAGGCTTGGGCAAAAAATGCCACTACTTTTGAAATCATTCATCACCTCTGCTTCCACCACCCCTCACGGGCACTACCTCAGTGTTCAAAAAATAATGTTCTTCACACTACTCTTCCACCCCCTCCCCCCACCCCACACACCCTGTCTTAGCTAAAATCTGTTCCCAGTCCTTGGTATTATCAGCTTTTCATCGTACAGGTAAAAAAAGGAAAAGCTGGGATTGCTCTCTTGAGCATGGAGAAGCTTAAGACGACATTGAGGTTGTCAAAAATATCACAAACCATTTAATGGAAGCAGAGTTAGATTTTAAACAGGGATTGCTGAAAAAGCTGCAGCAAAACGAGAAAGTTTTATTTTTAAACGGTTGTGAAATGATGGCAGCAGATTCTAAAATGAATATTCTTTTTGTGGAACTTTAAGGCTACAGGGTTACACAAAAGCAGAACTAATCAGGTATGGGTCAGTACCTGCAGGACAGGCTGAACAGCCTCTCCATGCTGTACAAATGCAGAAACTGTTTAGCCTGCAGATGGCCAACAGTGATGGTCTAGCATTCAGCTGGACGGCAGGGTAAATAAACACAGGATTAATTATATCTAATGGAGGCATTTCCCATATGTAAGAAGTCAGTCAACCAAACCCATTTCTACTCAGATGTACAGAGGACAACTGCAAGGCACAGGGCCCTCTATGACCAGTTGTCTATTTAAGTGTGCGGGTAAATCATTTCTTCAAAAGACCTCAAGCAGGCTACCAGGGTCATTGACCAGAGGAAGTCAATTCTGACAGCACAGAACTAAACAAACCACTCAAATTCCACCTTTTGATTTGCACATCAATCCAAGAAATACTACGATGCACTGTAAAGATACTTTTGGCATTGTAAGATGACAACACTTGGCCCGTTGTGTCTGCACTGGCTCTCTGAAAGAGAATTCTGCCTAGTCCCACTCCTCTGCCTTATCCCTGTAACCTTGCACACTTTTCAGTGAGCAATCCAATTCCCCTTTGAATAGCTCGGTTGAACTTATCTCCACCACCCTTTCAGGAAGTTCATTCCAGACACCAACCACCCTCCAGGTGAAAAGATTTTCCTCATCACATTTGCTCCTTTTCCCACAATTAGTTTGAATCTGTGCCCTCTAGTTCTTGATGTTCTCTTGAGTGGGAACGGTTTCTCACTATTTACCCTGCCCATACCCCTCAGGATCTTGAATCTTTCATCTAGTCTCTTCTCAGCCTCATTTTCTCCAAGAGAGTCCCTGCTTATCCTTATAGCTACAGTTCTTCATCCTAGGAATCATTGTGAATCTAGAGAATATATCAATCAATATTTTCTTGGAAACAAGGTATTAACAACCCCTCCTGCCCACACCAGTGGTAATGCCTCCTCCCACCTAACTCAGTATACCTCTTTATTCCCATTTTCCTAATGTATTTAAAAAGGGGGAAGATGGATAAATACATCTACACTATTCACCTCAACCACTCCCTGAGAGCGAGTTCCACATTCTCCCACACTCTTTGGGAGAAGAAGTTCCTCCTGAATTCCCCACTGGATTTATTAGTGACAATCTGATATTGATGATCCCTAGATCTGGTCTCCCCCCACAAGTGGAAAACGATTATTATAATCACATTCATATGTTTAAAGACCCCAGTCAGCATCTAAAAGCTAAGTACTAGGGAACATGATTGGGTGATTCTCAAAAAACACAAGCCAGAATATCCAATTTATAACAAAGTCAGATTTTTCATTGTAAATGAAAATAACATTACAACTCAGTCAGAACTCTAGACTAGTAACTCAAATTAATGAGCATCATTATTTGTCAGGAAAATCAATAGCATTTTAAATCAAATGAATTGTGCAAAGCTGCTCAATGGCCTGATTAATCTATCACTGCAGTGCTTAGCACATTTAGATTTAACATATCTCCACCAAGACAGCATTATTCAACTGAGAGATTACATAGTGCTAAAAAAAGGGACTAGAAATTAATTGCAGACACATCACCTTCCCTCTCCCACAAACCATTTCAATTTCAAATCAGCTTTCTGGTTTAGGCTGGAGGCCAACAGCTCCAACGAACATTAGCCATATTAAAAAGGAGGATCAGCTCTGTACTACCAGTCACACTTACAGGATAAAAAGGTAGCTCTTTCAAATAAGAGAGCACAAATAACCTTCTTCCTCTTGGACATGTTATTCCATGAATCATTCAGTAAGAAACTTTAATGGTTTTGGAAAAGCTGAGCTGACTGGAAACAATCAGAATCTCCCTAATTTGTTTAGTGAAAGGACAGACAAGGAGTTGCTCAGCAATTCAAATTGCCAAAAACGCAAAGGGAATGTTGCTTCAAGAGCTTTAGGTTCCTCACTCACCACAGAAGTAACAAGCATGCTAAAAACAGATAGTAGTGCTATGACCAAGAGAAGAGGGGGAAATAATGGGTTCTTTTCCTCAATAGCTCACAACAACTGTTACCAGCCATTTTAATTCTCTACCTTGCTCTCACTCCAACTTCTGTCCTCAGCCTGCTCCACTGTTCCAGTGAAGCCCAAGAAACAGTACTTCATCTCTCAAATCAGACACTACCTACAGCCTTCAAAGTTCAACAATTTCAGACTAATCTCTGCCCCCATTTTGTTTCCTTTGCCAGTTTCACTTTTACTCTTTTAAGCATTCAGACAATAGCTGCTCTTAAATATTCTGCCATTCTCACCTATAGACACATTTTGTTTCTTTACTTATCCCAAAACTAATTCCCTTGACACCACACCATGAAACCTCTCATCCTTCAATCACTTACATTTCAATTTTGAAAACAAACACATCCACTTGCTGAAAATCTATTCTATTTCTAACTTTACTCAGTTCTGATAAAAGGTCATTAACCTGAAACATTAACTCTACTTGCTTTTCTCCTTTCTCCTCACAGATAGTGCCCAGCCTGCTGATTGTTCCCAACATTTCCTGTTTGTCTTCAACTGAAGGCCCATCATCCTCTTACCTGACTGAATATCCACCCAATCACATAACTATGCCAAATGCTCCCACAGCTTTTATATAATGCTAATTGATCTCTTCTGACTACTTAACTGAAGCACCTAAGTCAATTTGAAAAAGGTGCAGCCCAGTTTCCATTGACTCATTGTCGCCTCTCAGAATATTTATTATCTAACATCTCCACCATCTCATTGAGCCAATTATTGGTTAATAGAAGCAAAGGGACATCCAAAGTGACTTACTTGACTCAGAAACCAGCTGTGAAATGTTACATCCACTTAGACATGATAATTGTCATGTGTAATGGCCACCCCCTTGGGACAGAACAGTTAAATAGTAGTCAGTGTGCAAGGGGTAGCAATCTCGCCCCTGAATTAAAAGGGTATTAAAAGATCTGTAGTCCCACTCCAAAGACTTGATCACAACATCAAGTCTCACACTCCCCAGTGCCAGTACTGAAGGTATGCTGCCCTGTCAGAGGGCCAGTACTGAGAGAATGCTGCCCTGTCAGAGGATCCGTACTGAGGATCATCTGCAATGTCAGAGGGTCAGTACTGAGGATCATCTGCACTGTCAGAGGGTCAGTACTGAGAATGATCTGCACTGTCAGAGGGTCAGTACTGAGGATGATCTGCACTGTCAGAGGGCCAGTACAGTGGGAGTGCTGCACTGTCAGAGGGCCAGTACTGCGGGAGTGCTACACTGTCAGAGGTCCAGTACTGTGGGAGTGCTGCACTGTCACAGGGTCAGCACTGAGGGAGCGCTGCACTGTGGGAGGGTCAGTAATAAGGGAGCGCTGCACTATTGGAGGGTAAGTACTGAGGAAGCGCTGTCCTGTCGGAGCGTCAGTACTGAGGGAGTGCAGCACTGTCAGAAGATGAGTACCGAGGGAATGCTGCACTGTTGGAGGGTCAGTACTGAGGGAGTGCAGCACTGCCGGAGAGTCAGTAATGAGGGAGAGCTACCCTGTCGGAGGGTGAGCACTGAGGGAATGCTGCACTGTTGGAGGGATGACAATCGGATGACATATTAAACTGAGGCCCTGTCTTCTCCAGTTGGCATTAAGCAGCTAATTCTCTTCAAAAGAATTGCTTCTTACCTTTGATGTGCTCCATGCAAACCACCTTCCTGTGGAACTAAGAAATTATTGGGATGGATCAATGATTACTGGTCATCTTCTAGTTGTCTCTATCAATGTATGACATTTTATACCCTAATCCTCTAACTATATATACACAGGGCTAGGAATTGGTATAGTTAAAATTAAAAACTTTTTTTTTGAAAATTAAAGATAGTTTGTCCTGTTGTAAAATTGTTTTTTTCATTCTTTCATTTATTGCCCATCCCTAATTGCCCTTGAGGAGGTGGTGGTGAGCTGTCTTCTTGAACAGCTGCAGTCCCTGTGGTGTAGGTACACCCACAGTGCTGTTAGGGAGGAAGTTCCAGCGATAGTGAAGGAACGGCGATATATTTCCAAGTCAGGATAATATGTGACGTGGAGGAGAACTTCCAGGTGGTGGTGTTCCCATTTATCTGCTGTCCTTGTCCTTCGAGGTGGTGCAGGTTGCAGGTTTGGGACGTACTGTCGAAGTACTTGGTGAGTTGCTGCAGTGCATCTTGTAGATGGTACACACTGCTGCCACTGTGCATCTCTGGTGGAGGGAATGAATGTTTGTGGATGTGGTCCCATTCAAATGGGCTGCTTTGTCCTGGATGCTGTCGAGCTTCTTGTGTGCTGTGGGAGCTGCACTCATACAGGCAAGTGAAGAGTATTCCATCACACTCCTGACTAGTGCCTAGTAGATAGTGGACAGGCTTTGGGGAGTCAGGAGGTGAGTTACTCACCTGAGAATCCCCAATCTGTAGCTCTCATAGCTACAGTATTTATATGGCTGGTCCAGTTCAGTTTCTGGTCAAAGGTAACCTCCCAGGATGTTGATAGTGGGGGATTCAGTGATGGTAATGTCATTGAACATCAATGGGAGATGGTTAGATTTTCTCTTGTTGGCAATTGTCATTGACTGGCACTTAATGATTCACAAATTTTACTTAATGAAATGGTTCAAATTGTTCATCCCCCAAGATGCTCCTGAGTTTAGTGTGTCACTGTACAATTTAGCTGAATGCACAGCTAAGGTTCTACTGAATGGCGAACTTTAATCTGTCAGACAATAGATTATTAGGCAAGAAGGGGCCAGCATGGAGCAGAAGGAGAATATTCAGCCCCTCGGGCCTGCTCTGCCATTCAGTAAGATCGTAGCTGATCTTCTAGCTTACTCCACTTCTTCGTCCGACATATCCCCATATCCCTTAATATCCAAAAACGTATCAATCTCAGTCCTGAATATACTCAACGAATGAGCATGCACGGTTTTCTGGGGCAGGGAATTCCAAAGGTTCACAATGCTCTGAGCGAAGAAGTTTCTCCTCATCTCGGTCCAAAATTGTCAAGCCTTTATCCTGAGACTGTGCCCCGACCCCCCTCCTCCCCCCCACCACCAAGTTCTGCCTCTCCAGCCAGGGGGGAAATCCTGACTTGGAAATATATAGCCGCCCCTTCCCTGTCATTGAGTCAAAACCCTGGAATTCCCTCCCTAACAGCACTGTGGGTGTACCTACACCACATGGACTGCAGCGGTTCAAGAAGGCAGTTCACCACCACCTTCTCAAGGGGCAGTTAGGGATGGGCAATAAATGCTGGCCCAGCCAACGAAGCCCACATCCTGTGAACTAATTTTTTTTAAAAAGTGATCACTTATTGTCTCAAATTCTAACTTGATGGTGGACAGATTGGCATGTAGCATTTTTTTCAGGCACCATCTCTTTTCTTGGACAGCTTTGCTGAATCATCTAGCACAGTGTGCATGACTAGAGGTCTATAAAGATTTGAGCTTTCCATCACAATCTGTAAAGTGAGACAAGGACAGAGGTCACATCTCTACCCAAACGGGAATCAGGATAATTGCATATATTTATCAGTATATTCACTGCTTCGAGGCATTATGCCATCAAAGAGTGGATTAAGGAGAAGAAAAGGCTTGCGTTGCCATTAAATTAGAGCACAGAAGATGGCCATTTGGCCCATTGTGACTGTGCTGGCTCTCTGAAAGAACAGTCATGCAAGATCTAGTAAAATCACATTGCTTTTATATTCTGTGCCTCCATTTATAAACTCAAGGAACCCATATGCTTTTATTACCATCTTATCAACTCTGTTGAGTTGAACAGTAGCCTTGTGGTCATGTCATTGGACTAATAATCAAGAGACGTGAGTTCAAATCCCACCGTGGCAGGAAGGAATTTAAATTAGGTTCATTAAATAAATCTGGAAGTAACAGTGATCATGATAACTATCATTCTTGTTGTAAAAACCCATCTGGTTCACTAATGCCCTTTAGGGAAGGAAATCTGCCATCCTTACCCGGTCTGGCCTGCATGTGATTCCAGAACCACAGCAATGTGGTTGACTCCTAGCTGCCCTCTGCAATGGCCCAGCAAGCCACTCAGTGGTATTCAAGAAGGCAAATCCCCATCATCTTCTCAAGGGGGAGTGAGGGAAGGGCAATAAATGCCAGCCATGAATGAATGGAAAATAAGGGACCTGCCACCTTCAGGTTTGGGCTAATGTCTTTCTGCTCATCTGCACATGACCCATACGTTACATTTTGTGGTGGCACAATGATCAAGGGTTGCACTTAATTCTGAGGAGACTAGCTTGGGTGCCAGGAAGTGGGAACTTCAGTAAGGAACGCAACAACTAAACTCAGAGCAGGTGGCGATGGAAGGTGTTTAGGTGTAGAGAGACTGTATGTAAACTACATAACATTGTGGTGTGAGCACTCATCCTTTTATTGTCGTGTTTAGAAAGTGCCAGAGTGTGGTGCACTCATGTTCCTCCATCTTTGGCAGGAAGGGATCATTCTGGCTTCCTGTTATGGTGTGGTGAAGACAGCAGAGATAAGGTGTTTATAGTCTGGGATCTTTAAAAGCCCATGTCTCTCGTGTGGAGACATCAGTTGCAAGTTTCATGGTCTGGTCCACTTGGCTCTCAGTTGCTAGTGACTGTGCATCAGTCCCTGTTCCAGAGTCATTCCCTGTTCCAGAGTCAGCAATGCAAGATCTTCATGAAGGCTTTGCGGAACGCCACGTTGAAGGTCGTGTAGATGATGGGGTTGATGATGTAACCCAGCCAGGCGCAGACGCTATAGAGCGCCGGCGGGATGTAGCACCTCTGGCAGTGGACGTTCAGGATGTGAGTGATGAAAAATGGCAGCCAGCTGATGATGAAGACGCCTGCCAATCCGACACAGAGAGAGGAAAAGAGTCGTCAATGCACCTGTCCATTTGTCATCGCAACGCAGTGACTCGCGAAAGGGTTCCTACCCCACTCAGAGCTCCTCAACCATATGGCAACAGGGCTCCATTAATTACTTACAGTTGCTACTTCTTTGCTAAAATTCACATTACATCCCTGGCACACAAGCTTATACATTTGGTATCATCGGTGTAGAATCCAATCCTAGAACATAGCGATTCCATACAACTTAGCCTATTGTTCTAGGTCATTGTAACACTCTAGAACTCAGACTAATCTACTGGGAGTATGGTAACACCATAAACAGGCAATTAGTCTAGATCATTACATTTCCGTGCAGCTTGGCCTATTGGTCTAGAACTTTGCGGTCTGGTGGAATGCAGCCTGTTGTTCTAGATTGTAGCAAAACCCATGAACTTGGACTGATGATCTAAGTCATTGTTCTGCAATTCAACTGAACATATGGTTCTAGATAATTGTGCCACAAGTCAACTTTGCCTATTTTGCTAGATCATTTCAAGACTATGGAAGTTAGTCCACAGTTATAGAGCATGTAATTTAGCCTACAGTCCAAGATCATTGCAAGATCCATGGAATCTATCCTGTTCTTCTAAATCATTGAGACACAATGGAACCTCGTCTATTGTTCTAGATAATTGTAACTACATAGAACTCGGTCTGTTGTTCTAGATCATTGTAAGAACCGATAGACTTTGCCTATTATAGATCATTGTGACACAATGGCACCTAACACATTGTTCAAAACCACCGAGACTGTGGATCTTGGGCTATTGTTCTAAATCATTGTGACTCGGTGGAACATAGTCTATTGTTCTAGTTTGTTCTAGACTCACCTAAGACAACCGCCAACATGTGTTGCTTTCTTCTCCTTCTGGTGGGACAGTTTGCTTTCACTGCTGATTTGGCCACTGGCACCTGTTTCTCGTCCTACACCCTCTGCACCTCAAAAGCACTCTGCCTGAAGAACCTTGCTTGGCCATCGCACTCGGGGTCCATGGATACCTCGATGGAGGAAGGGGCCTTCCATTTACCAGCCATCAGGCAGGATCCGGAAGTGGTCCCGAGCTGGAAAGCCAGTGGAGTTCCTGTTGGCCTTGAGCTCTCGGGATGCCCCACAAAGCGGGCTCCCTCAGATTCTTCAGAGTAAGGGATTGCTTCTTGTACCAGTGTCAAGGATGCCAAAAAGAAGAGAAAATGGGTGTTACCAACAGCCAATAGCACAGACCAGAGCACACACAAATCACAGGAGAGAACAAAGAAGGGAATGACAAATGGCCCTTGTCTCCAAATCATTTTGTACATGGGGTGTGGGCCATTAACTTGTTCACAGAATCATACTGCACAGGAGAAGGCCATTAAGCCCATCGAGCCTCTGATGGCTCTTCGAAAGAGCTTTCTAATTAGTCCCACACTTCTGCCTGCTCCTTACCCAACAGCCCAACAAATTTTTCCCCTTCAACTAATTATCCAATTCCCCTTTTGAAAGTTCCTACTGAAACTGCTTCCACCGCCCTTTCAGGCAGCACCTTCCAGATCACAGCAACTCACTGTGTAAAAAGAAAAAAAATTCTCCTCATCTCTCCCTCTTTCTTTTACTGATTCTCTTCAATCTGTGCCTCTCTGGTTACCGACCCTCCTGACACAGGAAACAGTTTCTCCTTATTTACTCTATCCGAACCCCTCATGATTTCGCCCACCTCGATTAAGTCTCTCTCTTAACCTTCTCTGCTCTAAGGAGAACAATCCCAACTTCTCCAATCTCCCCATGGAAGTGAAAGGAATTGGAGTTCTGTGCAATGGGAATGGATCGATCTATTGACATTCTGTGCAATAGGAGTGAAGGAGAAGGGGCTTGTTCCATTGGGATTGTGTACAATGGGAGTGAGTGGGAAGAGGTTTGCGTCCATTGAGATTCCGTGCGATGGCAGCGAATGGGAAGAGAGTTGATCAATGACCTTTGGAATGATTGGTCACCTTAGTGACAAGTGGGAATTTCGGCTACTCAAATTGAACTGGGAATTTGTCAATCAGCTCCGAGGATTCTGATGTCTCCAGATGAAGCCTTACCAATTTCTTTTTACTCATACTGGTCCTCCCATTTGATTGGACCATTAAAGTGCAAAGTTTGACATCTTCCGGGTGTGTGCACTTATTCTGAAACTAAATAAAACAAAAAATGGAATTATTGACCCTGGCAACAGTGTAGGCACGAACATGGATACAAATACTTCATATTGGCCATAAAGAAAACCCATTGTTTACAGTTTGAATTGAGAGATTATCCATTAAATAGGGCAAAAATCCTTTTAAAATTACTGACTTAAATATTGCATTTAAAAAAAAATTATTCGTTCATGGGATGTGGGCTTCGCCGGCTGAGCCAGCTTTTGTTGCCCATCCCTAATTGCCCCTTGAGAAGGTGGTGGTGAGCTGCCTTCTTGAACCGCTGCAGTCCATGCTGTGTAGGTACACCCACATCGCTGTTAGGGAGAGAGTTCCAGGATTTTGACCCAGTGACAGTGAAGGAACTGCCAATATATTTCCAAGTCAGGATGGTGCTTGGCTTGAAGGGGAACTTCCAGGTGGTGGTGTTCCCATCTATCTGCTGCCCTTGTCCTTCGAGATGTTCATGGTCGTGGGTTTGGGAGATGCTGTTTAAGGAGGCTTGGTGAGTTGCTGTGGTGCGTCTTGTAGATGGTACATTCTGCTGCCACTGTATGTCGGTGGTGGAGGGAGTGAATGTCTCAGGTGGAATATGATTGTGTGAAACACACAATAATATTGCACAAGGAAATTTCACCCTGAAAAGCATGTTTTTTTAAATAATAAAGCAAGACACTGTCCCTTCCAAACACTCCCAGGACAGGTACAGCACGGGGTTAGATACAGAGTAAAGCTCCCGCTACACTGTCCCCATCAAACACTCCCAGGACAGGTACAGCACGGGGTTAGATACAGAGTAACGCTCCCTCTACACTGTCCCCATCAAACACTCCCAGGACAGGTACAGCACGGAGTTAGATGTACATTTCCCTCTATACCTGCCAATCTGCAGCCTCCTCCAAATGACCAACATCCTATACCTGTGGTTACATCACTTCCTCAGTCATCCTGTGTCCTCCCTTAAATGGCAGGTTGAAAACAACTCTAGAGAGAACACTCTGGAACCAGCCTGCATGGAGGTAGCAGCGCCATGCATGACAGTAACCTGAGATCTGTAAATAGATAAAGAATTCATGTTTAAATCTACAAGTCTGAGACAATAGAGGAATAAAAGATGAAAGAAGGGTTCTTGATGGGCACAGCTTACCAGGGTGGTTTTTTAGCCCGAAGAGCAGCGGGCATGAGAAGGCGAAGGACAGCATCCAGACCATGGTTATCATCAGTGTGACTCTCCGCTTGGAGCTGCAGCGGGTATTGTAGAGCATTGGCATGGCAACCGCTGTGTAGCTGCAAGGGGTGGACTAGAAACAGGTTAGAGCTGTTGATGAGCCGGACGGTCTTTAAAAAAACTCCAAAATAGGTGGCGAGTGAAGCAGGGAAGTAAGTTCAATAGGCCAAGTGGCCTACTCCTGTAGCCATGGCAACCAAGGGAGATTGAGGATGAGGATCCATTGATCCAATCGGAAAAAGGTACACAGTACTCCCAAGAATGAGCAAACAACCAGACAAATAGGAGCAGGAGGAGGCCATTCGGCCTCTCGAGCCTGCCTCACCCATTCATTAAGGTCATGGCTGATGTTCTACTTCAACTCCTCTTTCCCACCCTCAGTGCCCAAAAATCTATCAATCTGAGTCTCGCGTATACCCAATGACGGAGCATCCACAGCTCTCTGGGGTAGAGAATTCCAAAGATTCACAACCCTCTGAGTGAAGAAATTTCTCCTCATCTCAGTCCAAAATGGGTGACCTCTTATCCTAAGACTGTGACCACCCCCCACCCCCTCCCCGCCATGCCCCCCCCCCCCCCATTGTTCTAGACTCCCCAGTCAGAGTGGGGGTGAGAAGGTAACAGCCTCTTAGAATCGACCGTGTTAAACCCCCAAAGAATTTTGTACATTTCAATGAGATCACATTTCATTCTTCTAAACTCTATAGAATATGGGGCCATTCTATTCAATCTCCCCTCATAGGACATCCCTCTCATCCCAGGAATCATTTTAGTTAGAGTTAGGTATGGGGTTATGGAGTTAGGGATGGGTTTAGGGAGTTAGGGTTAGGGGTAGGGGGTTAGGGATGGGGTTAGGATTAGGGGTAGGGAGTTAGGGATGGGGTTAGGACTGGAGTTGGGAGTTAGGGATGGGGTTAGGGAGTTAGGATTAGGGATAGGGAGTTAGGGATGGAGTTAGGGTTGGGGTTGGGGTTAGGGGTAGGGTTAGGGATCCAGAACTGTGCACAATAGTGTAGTCTCACCAAAGATCGATATAATTATTTTAAGGCTTCTTTACTTTTATTTGCCAATCCGCTTGCAATAAAGCGAACATGCCATTTACCTTTCGAGTTCCTTGCTAAACCTACATGTTAACTTTCTATGATTCGTGTACAAGGACACCCAGGTCCCTCTGCATCCCAATATTTCCCAGTTTCCCACCATTTTCAACCAGGATCACAAGCGGGACAGCCTCTCTCATGGGAGGGTCCCATTCTCTGCAGAGTTGCCGGGAGGAGGGGGTGAACCTTGTCAATGGACATTGGGAGAACCTGGAGTCATGAAAGGGCCTCTCACTGGCCAATGGGTCTCGCTGGCCCCACTCCTCCCAAAACTAGGGAGCCCAGGGAAAGTAATGGAGGAAGGAGGGAGGATAGGGGGTAAAGGCCTGAGGAGGGAGGTGGGGGTGGGGTAGGTGAAGAGAGGGAGGAAGAATCTAGCTACCCTTGTGCAGCCCAAAGGGCACTCCACTGACAATGGCACACGTGTATCATGTACCCCACTGGAACCCTGATGTGTATGAATTCAGATGGACACATCGGAAATTATGAATTAGGAGCAGGGGTAGGCCGCTCGGCCCCTTGAGCCTGTTCCACCATTCGATAACATCATGGCTGACCTGATTGTAACCTCAACCCCAAAATTCCTGCCTACCCTGATAACCTGTCAACCCCTTGTTAACCAAGAATCTATCTAGCTCTGCCTTAGAAATATTCAAATTCTCTGCATCTACCACCTTTTGAGGAAGAGAGTTCCAAAGACTCACGACCCTCTGAGAGAAAAAAGTTCTCCCCATCTTTGTCTTAAATGAGCGACCCCTTATTTTTAAACAGTGACCCCTCGTTCTAGATTCTCCCACAAGAGGAAACATCCTCTCCACATCCACCCTGTCAAGACCCCTCAGGATCTTAAATGTTTCAATCAAGTCACCTCTTACTCATCTAAATTCCAGTGGATACGAGCCTAACCTGTCCAATCTTTCCTCATAAGACAATCCACGAATTCCTGGTATTAGCCTGGTAAACATCCTCTGAACTGCTTCTAAGGCATTGACATCTTTCCTTAAATAAGGTGACCAATACTGTACTCCAGATACAATCTCACCAGTGCCCCGTAGAACTGAAGCATAACCTCCCTACAATCAATTCCCCTTGCAATAAATGATAACGTTCTATTAGCCTTCCTAATTACTTGATGTACCTGCATATTAGCCTTTTGTGATTCATGCACTCGGACACCCAGATCCCTCTGCATCTCAGAGCTCTGCAATCTCTCACCATTTAGATAACATGCCTCTTTTTTATTCTTCCTGTCACGGCCCCACCACCCGGTGCCAAAAGGGCTGGAGAAGCAAGTTGTCCGCTACCATTTTAAGTCTGTTGCTATGCAGTTTCCACCAGGTGGAGTGAAATTAAATCCCTTTTCCCGATCTTCTCAGGGCATCATAGCACCGAAGGAGGCTATTCTTCATCTATTCTGCATTTCCTACACTGCCAAATTCCAAGAGATTATAACTCTCAGGAAAGACTGAACAGGCTGGGGCTCTTTTCTCTAGAAATGAGAAGGCTGAAGGGTGATCTGATTAAGACGATGAAAGGGGTTTTTCGATAGGGTAGAAAAATTCTTTCTATTTGTGTGGGGTGAGACCAGAACTAAGGGCTATCAATATTTGATTGTCACTAAAAGGTGAGATGATGGCATAGCATTAATGTCTGGACTACTAATCCAGAGGCCTAGGCTAATGCTCTGGGGGTCATGGGTTCAATTCCCACCACAGTGGCAGGTGGAATTTAAATTCAATTAATAAATCTAGAATTGAAAGCTAGTCTCAGTAATGGTGACCATCAATTGTCATAAAAACCCTGTTTGTTTCACTGATGTATTTCGGGAAGGAAAATATGATAGAGTTGATTTTCTAGGCAGCTTTGCTTGGTGGAAACGTCGAACTGTATTTGCAAGACGGCAGCAGCAGTTACATGTGTGCATCTAACTCTATAACTAAAGAAGAATTCTCTCCTTGAGTGTCCCCATGCTGCTAACTCATTGGTCTATACAGATCATGTGATCTTACAACACAGGCGTATTTTTAAAGCTACAGTCCTATGTTTATCAGAACAATAATTACTACAGAAAAGCCTTTTACAGACTCACAGAGATGTGGTTGACTCTAACCCTAACACTGGCAGGCCACTCAGTTCAAGGGTGATATTGACCTTGCCAGCTGATGCCCACATTCCTAAAAATAAATCCAATGGGGAATTCAGGAGATACTTCTTTACCCAAAGATTGGGGAGGATGTGGAACTTGCATCTAGGGAATGGTTGAGGTGAATAGCATCGATGAATTTGAGGAGGAAGCAGGATAAACACACGAGGGAGAAAGGAATAGAAGGATATGATGAACGGGGTGAGGTGAAGAGGGTGTGGGAAGGGGCTTGTGTGGAGGAGAAACACCGGCTGAATGGCCTGTTTCCGCACTGGCGAACACCACTGAAAGCCCTCTGGTTACCTGTTGATGCTGATGACACACAGGCTGTGGATGCTGTCTATGCACAACATCATCTCCAGTGTCACAAAGATGTCACAGTGAACCCAGCTGAAACACCACTCGCCAACCACCTTTAACCAGAGCAAAGTACAAACAGCATCAGCAACAGTTCACAGCCAGGGTGGCATCCCTTCAAACAAATCCTTCCACAAGATCACAGAACACTTCCAGCTATCCGGACGTCTGTTCACTGACTGGAATTCTATATCCAGCCTTAAATCCAGATAAAGGATCTGCATTCCTACAGTGCCTTACTCTTTGGTTCTGACCTGAAACATTAACTCTGTTTCTCTCTCCACAGATGCTGGGTGTTTCCAGCATTTTCTGTTCTTATTTCGGATTTCCAGTGTCCTCAGTGTTTTGTTCTTCTACTGCCTTTGGGCACAAGACACCTAAGAGCAGTGCTTCTAAAACACTTTCGTTAGTAGTTCACTTTTGCAGGCGGTGTGGGAGGGGCTGGGGAGGCTGCCGATCCTACCCCACCCACTTTCAATTGTCACCCCCAAGTAAGCTCATCAAAATTAACAGGAAGAATGGCTCCAAGAAATATGTTTATGGAAACTTAAGGTCATTCAAACTCAATTTTAGAATTCTCATCCCTGTTTTCAAATCTTTCCTTGTGCTCCCTCCCTATCTCTGTAACCTTCTCCAGCCTCTACAACCTTCCTTATCTCTGGAACCTTCTCCAGGCCTTACAACCCTCCCTATCTCTGGAACCTCCTCCAGCCCCAACAATGCTCCCTATCTCCGGAATCTTCTCCAGCCCCTACAACCTTTCCTATCTCTGTAACCTCCTCCAGTCCCTGCAACCTTTCCTATCTCTGTAACCTCCTCCAGTCCCTACAACCTTTCCTATCTCTGTAACCTCCTCCAGCCCCTACAATGTTCCCTACCTCTGTAACCTCTTCCAGCCCCTACAACCTTTCCTATCTCTGTAATCTCCTCCAGTCCCTACAACCTTTCCTATCTCTGTAACCTCCACCAGTCCCTACAACCTTTCCTATCTCTGTAACCCCCTTCAGTCCCTACAACCCTCATTATCTCTGGGACCTCCTCCAGCCCTTATCTCTCTCTCTCTTTCTTTCTATCTCTCTCTCTCCTGCTTTAAGATGTTCCCTAAAATCTCACTCTGTGACTGAACTTTTGGTCACCGGTACCTCATATCTCCTGATGTGGCTCGGGGTCAAATATAGTTTGATAATCACTCCTGTGAGGCACCTTGGAGACACTTCATTAAATTGAAGGTGCTGTAGAATCATAAGTTGTTGTTGAAATTATAAACTTTCTGCTGCTGTTTTGCTGTTGACAGATTTGCACTCATTGACATTTGCATTAAATAACACACTAATTCATGCCAGAGAAAAAGGCTAGACATTTTCATATTCTAAACATGAATACGCCAAGAGAACGTGTTGATTTGAATCATTTAAATATGTCTTTTAACATCATCTTAACAATCTTCTGTTGAGAAACTAACACTTATTCTGCACCTACATTAATCAAATTTGGAGAATATTGGCTTAACACTTGGGTCGTTTTATGCATTTGTCACTGAGGTACACCTCCATTGAAAAGAATATAAAAGGTGAAAATAGTAATTTGGGTAGTTTCAAGATGAAGAATGTTCTAAGAGTTTAAACGCTTGTGGACAATCTAGATAGTACGAAGTATAAAGTAATTTGACAAGCACTGCAGCAAAGAATATTACAGTAATTCTCATTTCCTATAAAACTAATTTTGCTCCAGGTTTAATTGTGTGAGTATAGTGCGATTAGATATCTAGCGGAGACATGATACAAAATTAATTATCTAGCAGTTGGATGATAATGAATGAATATTTTATCATTTGTGCACTGAATAGCTTCATTGCGCCGGCTGATCTCATGTTTGCTTTTTCTTTATTTGAAGTGGTAATGAAAGCAATTGAGAGATGGGATTGCGAGATTCGCTCTTTGGAGGATCACAACACTTAGAAGCGTGCCCGACGGCAGCAATATTATCCCCCATCCATGACGATCGTTCAGCGGTCGAGGGTTGGCCGCGACAATGTGGTTTTTGCTAAGGCGGATGAGCCTTCGGTGCAAGTGAAGCGTCACCAGCAGGGGGCGAGGTGAGGAAGAGCGACTTTTAATCACAAAACAAAAGCAGAACTACCTGGAAAAACTCAGCAGGTCCGGCAGCATTGGCGGAGAAGAAAAGAGTTGATGTTTCGAGTCCTCATGACCCTTCGACAGAACTTGAGTGAGTCCAAGAAAGGGGTGAAATATAAGCTGGTTTAAGGTGTGTAGGGGTGGTGGGGGGGTTGGGTGGGGGGAGAGAGAGAGAAGTGGAGGGGGTTGGTGTGGTTGTAGGGACAAACAAGCAGTAGAAAGGAGATATGGCTGTGAAAACGGGTTTTAGTAAACACCTTGTCAAACACCAGGAGAGAAATGGAAAGCAATGAAGGTGAGCAAGGCAAAAGCGAGATACGGAAATCTTGTCGCAGAGACGAACAGAACTTCTTCAAGGAGATAGGCATTTCTTGAAGAGCAGTGACAGTCAATTAAACACAGAGATAAAAACAAAAAAACTGAGGATGCTGGAAATCCAAAACAAAAACAGAAATACCTGGAAAAACTCAGCAGGTCCGGCAGCATTGGCGGAGAAGAAAAGAGTTGACGTTTTGAGTCCTCATGACCCTTCGATAGAACTTGAGTGAGTCCAAGAAAGGGGTGAAATATAAGCTGGTTTAAGCTGTGTGTGGGGGCGGGGGCGGCGGTTAATCACACAGCAAATTGTTGTGATCTGGAAGGCGCTGCCTGAAAGGGCGGTGGAAGCAGATTCAATAGGAACTTTCAAAAGGGGGGAATCAGATAAATATTGGAAGGGGAGAAATTTTCAGGGTGATGGGGGAAAGAGCAGCGGGGGGTGGGGGTGGGGGGGTGTGGGGGGGTAGTGGGGACTAATTGGGTTGATCTTTCAAAAAGCTGCAGCAGACTCAATTTTCTTTTTATCTTTTTCATGGGATGTGGGCGTTGCTGGCAAGGCCAGCATTTGTTGCCCATCCCTAATTGCCCCTGAACTGAGTGGCTTGCTTGGCCATTTCCGAGGGCAATTAAAAGTCAACCACATTGCTGTGGGCCTGGAGTGACATGTAGGCCAGACCGGGTAAGGATGGCAGATTTCCTTCCCTAAAGGGCATGAGTGAACCAGATGAGTTTTTATGACAATTGATGATAGTTTCATGGTCACCATGACTGAGACTGGCTTTCAGTTCCTGATTTATTAATTGAATTTAAATTCCACCAGCTGCCTTGTAGGGATTTGAACCCATGTCCCCAGAGTGTTAGACTGGGCCTTCAGATTACTAGTCCAGTGACATTGCTACTACGCCACTGTCTCTCCATTTGATGGGCCAAATGGTCTGCTTGTGTGCTGGACATTCCATGATGACCCAATCGAATGGTGAAACAGGCTCGATGGACTGAATGGCCTGCTCCTGTCCCTATTGTGCACAGTTTTGGTCTCCTTACCTAAGAAAGGGTATACTTGCCATAGAGGAAGTGCAATGAAGGTTCACTAGGCTGATTCCTGGGGTAGCAGGATTGTCATATGAGGAGAGATTGGGCTGACTAGGCCTGTATTCACTGGAGTTCAGAAGAATGAGAGGGGATCTCATTGAAACATATAACATTCTGACAGGGCTGGACAGACTGGATGCAGGGATGATATTTCCTCTGGCTGGTGGGGTGGTCTAGAACAAGGGGTCATAGTCTCAGGATGTCGGGTTGGCCATTTAGGGCTGAGATGAGGAGAAACTTCTTCACTCAGAGGGTGGTGAACCTGTAGAATTCTCTACCACTGAAGTCACTGATATATTTAACAAGGAAATAGATGGATTTCTAGACTCTAAAGGCAACTCTAGACTCCAAGGGGTATGGGGAGAGCACGGGAGTGTGGCATTGAGATAGAGGGTCAGCAATGATCATATTGAATGGCGGAACAGACTCGAAGGGCAGAATGACCTACTCCTGCTCCTATTTTCTATAGCCAGGATTTTATGGCCCCACCGCAGCGTGTCTCTCCCGCAGCGGATGCGGCGAGCCATTTAAATCTCCATTTAGTTTGGCGAGACCGTAATATCCCGTTGGGCAGAAGGGGCCATAAAATCCTGGCCTATGTTTCTACACGGTCAAGTTCAGCCTTGTGTTGTTTGCCAATCGCCTGGTATCGAAATGGATGACCGGAAGAGAGACCTTGTTCTGGCTGGGACTGATGCGCAAGTGACTGGCTCCAGGAAGGGAAGTGGGAAAAGGACTTAGGACCTCTTTGGCGGTGGGTGGGATCGCTGAGGCGTGATGTCAGTAGCTGTGAGGCTCAACGCCCTTTGGGGCCCTCCCGCCTATCGATAAGGGGGACCAAACTAACGGTTTAACCTCTAGATAGACGACCCAGGGCATCACCAGGATGGCCACCAGTAGGTCTGCCACAGCCAGGCTGACGATGAGGTAGTTGGTGGTGGTCTGCAGTGCTCTCTCCCTGGACACTGCCATGCACACTAGCACATTGCCAAACACCACCACGAATATCAGGAGGCTGAGCAATGCCGTGTAGTAATTGTAGCGAAGCCTCCACTGCTCACTGGCTCTGTTGCTCTAGGGCCCCAGCTCCCTCATCTGTGAGTCATTCAGGGCAGCCATGTTTGGAGCAGCCATTGGCTGCGACCTCTGAACTCCAACCTCCTCACTAGCCTGCAGAGGAAAGAAGGCAAAAAATTTAACTCCAACCAAGTGGGAAAATGCTGCAACAATACCAAGATCTAGGCACCAAGGGTAAAAAGGAAGCAATAGCAGCAACAACTTATATTTATCTAGCGCCTTTAACATGGCAATGCGTCCCAAGGTGCTTCATAGGAGCATTGTTACATTTGACACCAAGCCACATATTGCAGCCAATAATTCGGTCAAAGAGGTCAGTTTTTAAGGGGTATCTTAAAGGAGGAGAGAGAGAGAGAGAGTCAGAGAGGTTTAGGGAGGGAATTCCAGAGCTTAGAGCCCCAGGCAGCTGAAGGCACGGCCGCCAATGGTGGAGTGATGGGAATCGGGGGGTGCTCAAGAGGGCAGGATTGAGGAATGCATGGAGGGTTAAATCAGATGATCTGGTCAATAACCGCCTTGAAGTTGGCGGGATCTTGCTGTGCTCAATTTGGCTCCCGCCTTTGGTACTTCCGTCATTTGTTGTAAAAGGGGTTGGCACATGGGCAGGTCCAAAATGTGAACAATAGTTCTCTAAAGTGTTAAACGGTGCCTCTTAATCCAATCTAGTTGGCTTTGTCCAACAGGATTATCGTCGGCGAAGGTGTCATCTCCGGATGTTCAACTGTAACTTAATCCGATTCCATTAAAACTGCCTCATCAAGACATTTATTAAATCAATAAAACCTCTTGTATGTCAAGCATTGTGCACAGACCATTTATAAGCACTAATCAGTTCACATGAGGGATGTGTGTTCACAATACCTTGAGAAGATAATTATATGAAATCTATCAGCCATGATATGAACTGAACAATTGCGGTCCCCAAACTATTGTTAACTCATTCATTGTATGTTGACTGGTCTACACACAGGATTAAATTACTCAATAGATAATGATCTGCAGAGGTAGGATTATGCTCAGGGACAAAAACCCACCAGTCTACTCTGCCCCCCCCCCACCTCTCTCTCTCTAGATTCTTTCCCTTCATAAATCCGCCTCGTCCTCTCTACTTACCTCTTTGAAGACTGCCCAATCCTCTCCTCTCTTCCTGCTAAGTGGACCTCCAATCCCAATGTAAACCACATGGGCCAATCTCACCGGGTATCAACCAGCCAATCCTGTCCCTCAGGCCAACCCTCGGGTACCCTCCTCTCTCTTTCGAGGTTAAAAGCAGGGGAGGGAGGAAATGCGTGAGGAAGAAATGAGGGATAATGGAAGGGAAGGAAGGATGGAGGAATGGAAGGAATAAATTGTGGAAATTGGTTGGAAGGGAGGGAGGAAGGGAGGGAGGAAAAAATATGAGGGAAGGAAAGAATAAACCACTGGATTCCACCCTGACCCTCTCCCCTCTGTAAAAAAACAACTGGATCCCATCCTGACCTTCTCTCCTCAGTAAAAAATCACTGGATCCCATCCTGACCCTCTCTCCTCTCTATAACCCACTGGATTCCACCCTGACTCTCTGTCCTCTCTAATAACACGCTGGATTTCATCATGACACTCTCTCCTCTCTATAACTGATTGGATCCCATCCTGACCCTCTCTCCTCTCTATAACTCACTGGATTCCACCCTGACCCCCTCTCCTCACTATAACCCACTGGATTTCATCCTGACACTCTCTCCTCTGTATAAACAGGGAGAGGGAGAGAAGGAGTGGGAGACCAGGGGAACGGGAGAGACCGAGAGAGACCAGGAGAAATGGGAGATTGGGAGAGAAAGAGACAGAGTTGGGATTCAAATCCTCAATTTTCCAAAGGCGGGTGTGGAAGAGAGCAAAGGGAGACAGCGGTTTGGAGGGGGGAGGGCGTTGGCGGGGCGGGGTGAAGAGAGAGATTAACTTAGGGAGGAAGAACAGATTAGAGGAAAAGGAGGGAGAGAGCGAAAGCGAGAAAGGGAGACGATGAATGGGGATGGAAGAAAGGGAAAGGGAGCGAGAGAGAGTGGGAGACGGGGGGAGTGGGAGAGGGAGAGAGGGAGAGCGAGAGAGCGGGACCAGGGGAAATGAGAGAGCAGGAGAGATGCAGAGGGAGTCTGGAGGAGTGTGAGAGTAGGAGAGAGAGACTTGGGAATGAGAGAGCAGGAGAGAAGGAGTGAGAGACTTTTTAAAAAATTCATTCATGGGATTTGGGCTTCATTGGCTGGGCCAACATTTACTGCCCATCCCTAACTGCCCTTGAGAAGATGGTGGTGAGCTGCCTTCTTGAACGGCTGCAGTCCCTGTGGTGTAGGTACAGCCACAGTGCTGTTAGGGAGGGAGTTCCAGGATTTTGACCCAGCGACAGTGAAGGAACGGCGATATATTTCCAAGTCAGGATGGTGAGTGACTTGAAGGGGAACTTCCTGGTGGTGGTGTTCCCATCTATCTGCTGCCCTTGTCCTTCTAGATGGTAGTGGTTGTGGGTTTGGAAGGTGCTGTCAAAGGAGTCTTGGTGAATTCCTGCTGTGTATCTTGTAGATGCTACACACTGCTGCTACTGTGCATCGGTGGTGGAGGGAGTGAATGTTTGTGGATGTCGTGCTGATCAAGCGGGGCTGCTTTGTCCTGGATGGTGTCCAGCTTCTTGAGTGTTGAGGGAGCTGCACTCATCCAGGCAAGTGGGGAGTATTCCATCACACTCCTGACTTGTGCCTTGTAGATGGTGGACAGGTTTTGGGGAGTCAGGAGGTGAGTTACTCGTTGCAGGATTCCTAGCCTTTGACCTGCTCTTGTAGCCACAGTATTTATATGGCTCCTCCAGGCATTAGTAAGCAGGATTTAGGGTTGATGGGGCTGAGATTTCTGTTGTCGTTTCTGGTGCCTGTGTCGACGCCGGATGGCCCATCCAGTTTCATTCCTTTGTCGAGACTTTGTAGCGGTTTTGAGTGGCAGCTCGGCCATTTCAGAGGGCAGTTAGGAGTCAACCACATTGCTGTGGGTCTGGGGTCACATGTTGGCCAGACCAGGTAAGGATGACAGATTTCCCTCCCTAAAGGGGCATTCGTGAACCAGATGGGTTTTTACAACAATCGACAATGATTTCATGGTTATCGTAAGACTTTTAATTCCAGATTTTTAATAAATTCAAATTCCACCATCTGAACCCACTACCATTCGAACCCGGGCCCCCAGAGCATTACCCTGGGTCTCTGGATGACTAGTCAGGCGACAATACCACTATGCCATCGCCTCCCCTAACTGGGGAGTGGGAGAGAAGGAGAGAGAGACTGGAGAGCACGGGAGAGCAGGAGACAAGGAGGGAGAGACTGTGGAGAATGGAAGAGTGGGAGAGAATGAGAGAGAGAAGCATGGGGAGTGGGAGAGCGGGAAAGAAGAAGAGAGAGACCGGAGAGAATGGGAGAGCAGGAGAGAAAGAGAGAGAGAGAGACTGGGGAGAATGGAAGGATGGGAGAGAAGGCAAGAGAGACCGGAGAGAATGGGAGAGCAGGAGAGAAACAGAGAGAGAGACCGGGGAGAATGGAAGAGTGGGAGGGAGAGACTGGGGGGAGTGGGAGAGTGGGAGAGAAGGATAGAGAGACCAGAGAGAATGGGAAAGTGGTAGAGAGAGACCGGAGAGTACATAAGAGCGGGAGAGAGAGACCAGAGAGAATGGGAGAGCAGGAGAGGAGAGAGAGACAATGGGGAGTGGGAGAGAAGGAGAGACCGGGGGTGTGGGAGAGTGTGAGGAAAGGAGAGACCAGAGAGAATGGGAGAGCGGGAGAGAGAGACCGGGGAAAATGGGAGAGCGGTAAAGAAGGAGACACCAGGGGTGTGGGAAGGAAGGAAAGAGAGAATAGGGAGAGTGGGAGACCGGGAGGGAAGGAGACAGAGACTAGGAGGAGAAGGAGAGAGAGACTGGGAAGAGTAGGAGAGTGGGAGAGAAGGAGACAGAGACTGGGAGGAGTAGGAGAGCAGGCGAGGAGAGGGAAACCGGGGGAGTGGGAGAGCAGGAAGGAAAGTGAGGGAGACCAGGGAGTGGTCGAGAAAGAGAGAGAGACTGGGGAGTGGGAGAGCGGGAGAGAAGGAGAGAAAGAGAGACCGGTGAGAATGGGAGAGCGGGTGGGAAGGAGAGGGAGATTAGGGGGAGTGGGAGAGTGGGAGAGAAGGAGAGGGAGACCTGGGGCAGTGAGAGAGTGAGACAGAATGAGAGGGAGAGAGGGGAGAATGGGAGAGTCGGAGGGAAGGAAGGAGAGAGAGACTGCGGGAAGTGGGAGAGCGGGAGAGGAGGAGAGGGAAAACAGAAGAGGGAGAGGGAGGCAGATATGACAGAACCAGAATAAAACAGTGACAAAAACAAGTAAACATGCCAGTTAGTGACTGTGGAGGGTGCACAATCCAGTGTGTGGGCAGAAAGAAATGAATCATAAAATCTTACAACACAGGAAGAGGCCATTCAGCCCATTGTGCCTGTGCTGGCTCTCTGAAAGATCTATCCAATTAGTCCCACTTCCCCCAGGTCGCTCTTTCCCCCATAGCCCTGCAAACATTTCCCCTTCAAGTATTTATTCAATTCCCCTTTTGAAAGTTCCTGTTGAATCTGCTTCCACCCCCCCTTTCAGGCAGCACCTCCCAGGTCACAACAACTCGCTGTGTAAAAAAAACAAAAATCCCCTCATCTCCCCCTCTGGTTCTTTCCCCGATTCCCTTCAATCTGTGTCCCTCTGGTCACCGACCCTCCTGCTGCTGGAAACTGTTTCTCCTTGTTTACTCCAGCGAAAACCCTGATGGCCGTAGGGAAGGTGTCACGATATCAATGCCCAACCATTTACAGCTCAAATAGCTGACTGTGAAGGTGCCAGGCTTTACCAGGTGTGGCAGGAGGGCACCAGCAGCCATTTCCCGGCTCTGTACTGATTTCCCCGGAGCTGTCCCCAGTCCCCCGCAAGGTAGGCAGTGTGGCACCTTTGAGAGGGAGTGGGTCACCACAGGGCGGTACAAATACATTTTGACGGGACTTAACCCAACCAGTTTGGATATAGAAAGAAAGCTTGGCAGAAATTTTGCTCCCGTTCACCAAATCGTGCAGCACTAAAGGAGACCATTCAGCCCATCGAGTCTGTGCCAGCACTTCTGACGAGCGATCAGGTTAGTCCCACTTCCACCACCCCCACCCCTAACTCTTTCCTTTAACTGCTATTCGACCACTCCCTATGGGAGCGAGTTCCACATTCTCCCCACTCTCTGGGTAAATTCTCCTGAATTCCCCATTAGATTTATTAATGACTATCTTATATCGATAACCACTAACCAGCCCCCCGCCCAGTTCTGGTCTCCTCCACATCTTGTCTACGTCTACCCAGTCGAAACCCTTTCATCATTTTAAGGACCTCGATCAGGGCACCCCATCAGCCTTCTCTTTTCTGGAGAAAAGAGCCCAGCCTGTTCAGTCTTTCCTGATGGTTATAACCTCTCAGATCTGGAATCGTCCTTGTAAATCTTTTTTGTTTTGCATCTTCTCCGGTGCCTCTATATCCTTTTTTATAATACGGAGGCCAGAACCGTGCACAGTGCTCCCATCGCTGGATATAGGGTAGAACAAAACCTCTGTTTTTCAATGCTCACCCTCTAGAAATAAAACCAAGTGCTTATTGCTCTTTTAAATGTCTCTATCAACCTGCGTCACCAACTTTTCGCCACTGGCGTTTCATTCCTGTTTGCTCCACTTGATAATTTGATGTTAAAAATTGTGTAGCACATTCACTTCCGCTCCGTCCCGAGACCGAGTTCTTCCTTGTGAGTCTCCTTCTGCTCTTCCTTCCCTGCAGCATCCACATAGCGGAGAGTCTCACTCCGGTAGAGAGAGATGTTCTCGATCATTCAGGGCTGCACTGGTGCTGCCTGTACCGAACTCTCCGCACAGCCTGTCTCTCTCTTAAACACACACACACACACACACACACACATGCACCATCAGAGACCTGCTCTCCTCAACATCATCCCTCTCCCTGACAGTTTGATGTTCTCTCACAATAAGCCAGACACCCAATCGGATTACAACTCAACAGACCAGAAATTAATTCCCCCAGCTCACCATTGCAGTCCCGAGGAGGGGTTTAAGAGTTGAGGGATCATGCCTCTGGCTTCACACGCCCATGACTTGCCTCTTGCCAGCAGGTAAGGATTTAGTGAGAAATCGAAGTACAGCCAGAGTTAAACATTTAGCAAGGAGAGAGAATATTAAATTCACTAAGTGTCTGCCGACTACCACTGGGTCTCATCGTGTTACCATTTATCTGTTTAATTCAATGGTTTCCTGCAACAAAGGAATGCCACCAAATTTATGAGAATTATAGCACAGGAGGAGGCCATTTGGCCCATCGTGCCTGTGCTGGCTCTATGAAAGATCTATCCAATTAGTCCAACTGTCCCCCTGCTCTTCCTCCGACAGCCCTGCAAGTATTTTCCCCTTCAAGCAGATGAAGTAATTAGTTACAGCTTAGCTAATCTTAGGCAGGTAATTAATAAGTGGGACAACTTTTAGACACACTGATCCCGGATGAAAGCAGAAATACCCAGCTCTCACTCCTAGAGCCATAGAAGGTCTTGCATTTCTTTGGCCCCTTTCACTGCTTAAGGACATCCCAAAGAACATCACAACCAATCATATTACTTCCTGAAATGTTGTCTCTGTTGTAATGAGACACCATTTTGTGCACAGCAAGCTCCCACAAACAGCAATGTGATAATGACCCAGATCATCAATTGATGGATAAATATTGGCCCCAGGAGACCGGGGATAACTTCCCCCTGCTGTTCTTTCAAATAGCAGCTGTGGGATCTTTTATATCCACCAGAGAAAGCAAACGAGACGGTGGTTTAACGTCTCACCTGAAAGACATCTCCAATAGTGCAGCACTCCCTCAGTACTGACCCTCTGACAGTGCAGCACTCCCTTAGCACTGACACTCTGACAATGCAGCGCTCCCTCAGTACTGACCATCTGACAGTGCAGTGCACCCTCATGACTGACTCTCAAACAGTGCAGCTCTCCCTCAGTACTGACCCTCCGACAGTGCAGCACTCCCTCAGTTGGGAGAAATGGATTTTGATTCATGGACCACTAGCACCAAAAATGGGGAAAGAGGGAACTGCAGCATTTGGGATGGCCTTCACTTGAACCACACTGGGATCAGTGCCCAGGTGAATCAAATAGGTAGGGCTGTAG
The DNA here is from genome assembly GCF_017639515.1 of Carcharodon carcharias. Classification (NCBI taxonomy): domain Eukaryota; kingdom Metazoa; phylum Chordata; class Chondrichthyes; order Lamniformes; family Lamnidae; genus Carcharodon; species Carcharodon carcharias. The sequence goes on from NC_054493.1 coordinate 14,809,905, forward strand.
AGTGGGCTTTAAACTAAATAGTGGAGGAGGGGGCAGGTTTGGGATGAAGGGAAAGTTAGAAAGTTGACGGGAAAGGACAAGGCAATAGTGCAGACTAGCAATATGGGTAATAATAACCAGAGTGTGATAGGAAGGAACAGAATGTACAAATATAAGAGTGCAACAGCAAACAGGGTCAGAGTAGGGAAAACTGACAGAAAGACAGATTTAAAAGCTCATTATCTGAATGTTTCAGCATTTGTAACAAGATCTATGAATTGATGGAAGAAATAGAAATAAAGGTGTTTGATACCATAGAAATTAGAGGGATGTGTTTGCAACATTATTAAGGCAGGGGACTGAATATTCAGGAGTATTTGACATTTCTGAAGGATAGAACAAAATGAACAAGTCACAGGTTAGGTATGGTAATAAAGGCTGAAATCAGTACAGTCATGAGAAATGATCTTGGCTCAGAAGATGAAGATGTGGAATCAGCTTGTTGGAGAAAATACAAGTAAGGGTAATAAGCCACTGTTGGGAATATTTTATATGTTACCTAACATTAGTGATGTGGTAGGATTGATAATAACTGAAGAAAAAATGGGGACTTGTGAGAAATGTACTTCAATAATCGTAAGTGTAATCTGCTTATAAATTGGACAAAGTGAATTGGCAGGGGATGAGTTCATTGAATATATTCAGGACAGTTTAATCCAACAATATATTCTAGAACTAACCAGGAAATGGGCAAGTTAATATGTAATGAGGCAGGATAAGGAATGATTTCATAATAAAACATCATCCAGTCAAGAGCGATCATAACATGAAATAATGTTATATTCAATTTGAGGATGAGAAACCTGGGTCTGAAGCTAGTGTCTGACAGTGAAATAAAGGCAACTACAAAAGTCTGAATTCAGAGTTTGGCTGCAGTGGTCGGGAAAAATATGTTGAAAGATAAGGCTGTAGATAGGGAGTGGCAGATATTTAATTCATAACTCTGAACAGCAATGTATTCCATTGACAAAGAATGACTCTATGAGAAGGATGCATAATCCATCGTTAACTAAGAAACTTAAGTATGGCCACGAGGGAGGTGCCAGAGGACTGGAGAACAGCTAATGTGGTTCCGCTATTTAAGAAGGGTTGTAGAGATAATCCAGGGAACTACAGGCCAGTGAGTCTCACATCAGTGGTAGGGAAACTATTGGAGAATGTTCTGAAGGAGAGTGTCTACCTCCACTTGGAGAGGCAAGATTTGATCAGGGATAGTCAGTATGGCTTTGTCAGAGGGAGGTCATGCCGAACAAATTTGATTGAATTTTTTGAGGAGGTGACCAGGTGTGTAGGTGAGGGTAGTGCAGTTGATGTAGTTTATATGGATTTCAGCAAAGCCTTTGACAAGGTCCCACGTGGGAGACTTACAAAGAAGGCAAATGCACATGGAATACAGGGGAATTTGAAAAGATGGATGCAAAATTGGCTTAGTTGTAGGAGACAGAGGGTGATGACAAAAGGATGCTTTAGTGACTGGAAGCCAGTGTCCAGTGGCGTACCACAGAGATCTGTGCTCGGTCCCCTATTATTTGTCATTTATATGAACGACATAGATGACTATGTGGGGGGTAGGATTAGTAAGTTTGCGGATGACACAAAGATTGGCCTGGTGGTTAACAGTGAGGTTGAGTGTCTTGGGCTACAGGAACATATAGACGGGATAGTCAAATGGGCAGATAAGTGGCAGATGGAATTTAACCCCGAAAAGTGTGAGGTGATACATTTTGGAAGGAGTAATTTGACAAGGAAGTATTCAATGAACGGCATGACACCAGGAAGTTCTGAGGAACAAAGGGACCTTAGCGGGTGTGTCCATAGATCTCTGAAGGTGGAGGGGCGTGTTAATGGGGTGGTGAAAAAGGCATACGGGACACTTGCCTTTATCAGTCGAGGCATAGGTTACAAAAGTAGAGCAGTCATGTTCGAGTTGTATAGAACCTTGGCGAGGCCACAGCTGGAATACTGTGTGTAGTTCTGGTCACCACATTATGGGAAGCATGTGATTGCACTGGATGGGGTGCACAGGAGATTCACCAGGATGTTGCTTAGGAAGAAACATTTAAGTTATGAAGAGAGATTGGATAGACTTGTGTTGTTTTCGTTGGAGCAGAGAAGATTGAGGGGTGACTTGATCGAGGTGTACAAGATTATGAGGGCCATGGACAGGGTGGATAGGAAGCAGCTGTTCCCCTTAGTTGAAGGGTCAGTCACGAGGGGACATAAGTTAAAGCTGAGGGGCAGGAGGTTTAGGGGAATGTGTGGAAAAACTTTTTTACCTAGAGGGTAGTGACAGTCTGGAATGCACTGCTTGGAAGGGTGGTGGAGGCGGGTTGCCTCACATCCTTTAAAAAATACCTGGATGAGCACTTGGCACGTCATAATATTCAAGGCTATGGGCCAAGTGCTGGTAAATGGGATTAGGTAAGTAGGTCAGGTGCTCCTCACGTGTCGGTGCAGACTCGATGAGCCAACGGGCCTCTTCTGCACTGTGATTCTGTGATGAATCACCAGGATATTCACACTGGGGAAAGGCCACTCGTCTGTCCAATCATAAGATTGAATTCACTCATTCATCCAATCTTCAGAGGCAGTTCACACTGGGCTGAGGCTGTTCACCTGCTCCATGTGTCGGACAGGATTCACTCAGTCATTCAACCATTTAACCCTTTGTGCTTGTGCTGTCTCTTTGAAAGTGCAGTCATGTTTAGACCAACACACCCACTTACTGTTTGTAACCCTGTGAGTTCCTCATTCCCAAATCCCTGTCAACTTCCTTTTAAAATTCCTTATAGGATCAGATTCCAGCACCTTTTCAGGTCGAGAGTTCCAGATCCTGACAACCCTCTGTCAGTGTAGAAACTGCTGAATCCGATATTGAGTCTGGAAGGTTGTTAAGTGCCAGATTGAAAGATGAGCTGCTGTTCCTCAAGCTCCCATTGGAACAGTTCAGGAGGCCAAGGGCAGAGAGGTCAGAGTGGGGGTGGGGCAGAGAATTAAAATGACAAGTGACTGGAAATTCAGGGTCAAGCTCAAGACTGAATGGAGGTTGTTCCACAAAGTGATCACCCAATCTGTGTTTGATCTTCCCAATGCAGAGCAGACCGCATGGTCAGCACTGAATACAGAAACTAAATTGCAAGTAGCACAAGTAAATCACTGTTTGGTTTCATGGTTCAAAATCTTGGGAACAGCCTGAAGAAAGATTCTTTATTTGAAGAGTAAAGATTGCAAAGTCAAGCAAACTGATCATCAGAATATTAAATTCTGAATATTAAATTCTATTCCAGTTATAAGGATTTTTAATATCAATAGAAATGAAACCCGTGTGTCTGAATGAACACGGTTCAGTCCCGGATGTGATTAATCCAGCAGAGTCCAAGCCCTGCAGTCACTGGTGATCCAGCTGGTGTTTCAGCAGTTCAGATGATCACTTCTCACACACGGAGAAGGTGAACGATCTCTGCCCAGTGTGAACTCAGTGTTGTCTGTATTGGACATGATGGTTTTCCCATGCCCTTGTCTTTCTGGTTGGTGGGGTTTGTTGGTTTGGTTTTTTCTGTTAAAATTCTGCTTGAGGTGCAGATGGATGAAGTCCATCTCCTTTTCCCCTCTTCCAACTCTCTCTCTCTGACTGTCTCCTACCATAAAGGCCAGTGTCTTGTGTAGGTCCAGACTGGGTGGCAGGTTCCCTTCCCTGAAGGACATTAGTGAAGCTGTTGGATTTTTAGGACAATCTTTAGGACAATTTTTAGGACAATACCTTGATGGTCACTTTTTCTTGTTTTAAATTCATTTTACAGGATATCGGAAAGGGAGGATTTGGAAGTGGGAATCTCAAACCAAGCATCAGATCAAGGCCTGACAGAGACACTCAAATCATCAGGACCTGAATACCATTGGATTTTGAACATGGAAGGAAAAAGCACTGTTCATAGTGAGGAGAAACTGTACATGTGTTCTGTGTGTGGACGAAGATTCAGCCAATCATCTGGCCTTTCGAAACACAAGTGCAGTCACGACCGGGTGAATTGTTGGAAACGTGGGGAAGGGATTTAATTACCCATCTGAGCTGGAAATTCATCGGCGCAGTCACACCGGGGAGAGGCCGTTCACCTGTCCCGACTGTGGGAAGGGATTCACTTGTTCATCTACCCTACTGACACACCAGTGAGTTCACACTGGGGAGAGACCATTCACCTGCTGTGTGTGGGAAAGGATTCACTTGGTCAACCATCCTTCTGAAACATCAGCGAGTTCACACTGGGGAGAGACCTTTTAAATGCCCAGACTGCAGGAAGTATTATAAAAGTTCTGGGGAAGTAATGCGCCATCAACGTGTTCACACTGACGAGAGACCATTCAGGTGCTCTCTCTGTGGGTCAGCATTCAGGCAATCATCCGAACTCACTGTACATCAGCGCATTCACGGTGGTGAGAGACCATTCACTTGCTCCGAGTGTGGGAAGGGATTCATTCAGTCATCCCACCTGCTGACACACCATCTAGTTCACACTGGGGAGAGGCCATTCACCTGCTCCAAGTGTGGGAAGGGATTCACGTGTTCATCTCACCTGCTGACACACCAGGGCAGTCACACTGGTGAGCGGCCATTCACCTGCTCTGAATGTGGGAAGAGATTCACTCAGTCATCTGCCCTGCTGAAACATCAGCGAGTTCACACTGGGGAGAAGTTGTTCACTTGCTCTGAATGTGGAAAGGGTTTCACTCAGTCATCCAACCTGCTGACACACTGGCGGGTTCACAATGGGGAGAGACCATTTACCTGCTCTGAGTGTGGAAAGGGATTCACTCAGTCATCCATGCTGCTGAGACACCAGCAAGTTCACAAGTAACTAGAGTGATGGAATTTTGCAACTGAACCATGTTCATTGGGGTCTGTTTCTGCTGATGTTAATGAATTCCAGCCCAGTTATAGAACATAAGAAATAGGAACAGAAGAAGACCATTCGGCCCCTTGAGCCTGCTCCGCCATTCAATAAGATCATGGCTGATCTTCTGGTGTTTCGATTTCCACTTTTCCATCTAACCCTGATAACGTTTGATTCCCACATTTGATTCCCATATTATGGATAAAAGTCAAATAAATCAGTTTTGTGTAAAACATGCGATGTGTTGAGTCTTTTAAATATTTCTAACACAAGTTAGTTTATTTTGAAGGGCTCTCCCACACTCCTATCTCCTCAATTCTCACCTCCAACAACAAGTGTGAAGAGCTCGAGGAGCTTTTCTGTCACTAAGATTGAGACAGTCCGATCAGCTGCCTCTGCTGCTTCCTTCCCTTCCAATAGCCCACTGGGACAAACTGTGTCTTACGTTCTCCTGTCCTGGGCCTGAACTCACAACTTTCTCTAGTTTCCCTGTGACCTCCCCTCAGGCAGGTTTCCTTTGGCCTTTCCAGGTTGGATAATTAGACAATCAGTTGAAGCCTTGTCCACAAACAAAGCACAGAGTCCAGAGTGAGACGGGTGGGGGGAGGTATAAGATTTGAGGCAGCTAGGGAGGGGCAGAGGATGGTTAAGAGTTGTGAGAATGCAGGGGGCTGAGTTGTTTGAGCTGGGGAGGGGCGTGTGGAGCAGTCATTTTTTTCACTGGTCTTTACAATGGAGGCAGTGATGGGGCTCAGACCTCACTCTCTGGACACGTGAATAATCACAAGAAAAGAAACACTTGTAATGGAGCCTCGAACCTGATGGCAGGACTGTCCCAGCTAAGTCTCTGCTCCACAGCTGCTATTGCTGCCCCAGAGGACATGACAGCAACTCCTCAGCGCACAACCTCACCAGGGATCATGACCCACAGTTTGGGAACCCCTGCTGTAAGATCTTGTCAACATATTTTGTTTGAGTTTTCTGTCTGCAAATCCTCTCCCTCTCCTATCCTGCAAAAGGAAAGCTTGGACAGGCTAGGCTTGTATCTTCTGGAGTTTAGAAGAGTAAGAGGCAACTTGATGGAAACATATAAGATCCTGAGGAGTCTTGATAGGGTCGTTGTGGAGAGGATGTTTCCTCTTATGGGAGAATCTAGAACTAGGGATCACAGTTTAAAAATAAGGGGTTGCCCATTGAAGACAGAGATGGAGAGATTATGAAGAGAAAAAGTGAGTCTTTTGGAACTCTCTTCCTCAAAAGGCAGTGGAAACAGAGTCTTTGAATATTTTTTTAAGGCAGAGGTAGATTAATTCTTGGTAAACAAGAGAGTGAAAGGTTATTGGGGTAGGTGGGAATGTGGGGATGAGGTTACAATCAGATCAGCCATGATCTTATTGAATGGTGGAGTAGGCTTCAGGGGCCGAGTGGCCTCACTCCTGCTCCTAATTTGTATGTTTGTCCAACAACAAGTGTGAGGAGCTCATGGAGCTTCTTTGTCACTAAGATTGAGACGATCTGATCAATTGCCTCTGCAGCTTCCTTCCCTTCCACTAACACACCAGGCTGAACTGCCTCTAATTTTCATCCTTGCCCGAGACCTGAACTCACTTCTTTCTTTAGTTTCTCTCCCATCTCCCCTCCTGCCCTCTCGGGGCTCATCTTCTCCATGAATCCCACCTTCTGCTCCATTGACCCTATTCCCACTAAACTGCTGATCAGCCAACTTCCCCATGTTCACTGACTTTATTAATGGTTCGCATTCTCAGGTACTGTCCTGCTCGCCTTCAAATTTGCCATCATCAGCCCCTCCTCAAAAAACAAACCCTTGACTCCCCCATCCTTTCACTGACCCACCTACAGGCTCTCTTTCCTCTCCAATGTTCTTGAACCAAAGTCCCAAATCCATGCCCACCTATCCTGGACATCCATGTCTGAATCCCTCCAATCAGGTTTCTGCCCCTGTCACAGTGCTGAAACAGCTCTTATCAAAGTCACAAATGACATCCTATGTGACTGTGAAATAGATAAACTTTCCCTTCTTGACTTGTCTGCAGCCTTTGACAAGGTCGACCACATCATTCTGCTCCATCACCTCTCCACTGTTGTCCAGCTGGGACGGGCTGCTCTCTCCTGACTCAGGCTGTGGGTCAATCCCACTCCTTCACTCTAATTCTACCAGATAATGCAGCTCACAACAAGAAATCATCTTTAATGACTTTATTAGTAATTTTCAATGTTTGGAAAGAATCATCTTTTCCAATTGTGTCCAGTGGTTAGTTCAGTCAGAGCTTCCTTCTTCCCAGGTCTGTTCCAATAAGCTGTGTTTATTTGAGTCACATTTCTACAGACTCACTCACTCGGTAAGTGATCAGATCTCACTGAACTATGACACAAGCTGTGTCTATCTGAGTTACATTGATACAGACTCACTCACTTGGTAAGTGATCGGGTCTGACTGAGATACAACAACAACTTATATTTATATTGAGCTTTTAACATAATTAAACATCCCAAGGTGTTTCACAGGAGCATAAGGACATATTAGGTCAGATGACCAAAGCTTGGTCAAAGAGCTTGGTTATAAGGAGTGTCTTAAAGGAGGAAAGTGAAGTAGAAAGGTGGAGAGGTTTAGGGAGGAAATTCCAGAGCTTAGGGTCCAGACAGCTGAAGGCATGACCATCAATGGTGGAGAGATTAAAATCAAGGATGAAGGACATCAGGTAATGGTGCTCCATGTATGTGGGCCCGATAGCCCAGGCTTAAGGACCAAATCTGAACTTTGCAACATCGTTTGACCATCCCTAGTCTCAGAGAAAAGCAATTCTCCATATGAACAGCTTGTAAGATCTTTGTTTATTGATACCATAAGAAGTTAGGACCAATTGAGTCCTCCTGTGTACTCGATGGGGATTGACTTTAACAGATTTAAAATCCTCTGGATTTCAGTGTTACAACAGCAACATTTTAATAAAAAGAAAACATATATAAATCCTGGAAAACTAAAAGAACAAAATTGGGGAATTACACAGCAGCTCAATCATTTCAAAGTGATAAATGAATGGTCACTGTTTCAGGTGGGACTCCTTCAGAATGAACACTTGCCACCAGCAGCACCAACACCCCCCTCCCCCTCCCTGTTCACTGAACATTCCTTCACCCACTCATCCAACCATTGTACATCCAACCAATGGCTCCCAGCCCGGACTGACATTCAGCACGAACCCAGTGAGAGGGTGAGCTGGCCCTCGGGATGTCAGAGTGGACAAGAGCTGGAAGTGGTTCCAATCAATACATTTTCTGTGTCATTATTTAAAAAGGAAATTAATATTTTATCAAACGCCCCAGTGCACCCCTTTGGTGAATTACAATTTCTAGCCCAGACCCTTCCTATTGTTTCCACATGATGCATCCCGTGTGGTTTCAGCAGAGGGAGAGACAGGCTGCTCACATCCCTGCTCTCACTGCTGAGAGGCTTGTGGTCTCCGTCTTCTGGGTGTCAGAGCCCCTCAGGGTCCCAGCAAAGACTGGTCCACCTGTATCTGTGCAGGGCCAGATTCAGCTGGTGGAAGAGGGGACAGCATGTCGGGAGATGGGGGCAGCATGTTGGGTACTGCCTGGGGGTTCAGGAGTAATGGGTGAGAACTGGGAACACTTGATTGGTGTTCCCATTTCCATGTCTCCTTTGTCCATCGTCTCTCTCCTGGACCAGAGTCACATCATTCCTCCCACTCTGCTGCAGACCAGTTTGGTGGAGGTCAGTGACATGTTGTAAGGTCACAGGTACAGTGTCTGTCATCCTGTTTAAGGCAGCACACATCTCCTGTACGGCTGTGGTCATGACCTGCATGGACCCATTTCAGAGCCGTGCTTGAAGCTCCATGAAGGCAGCCACTCTCTCCATGACAGACAGTCTCCGGAACCTCCTCCAGCCCTACGATCCTTCAAGCTCCCTGCGTCCCTCCAATTCTGACCCATTCCCCACACTCCCAACTACTTCACTCCACCATTGGTGGCTGTGCTTTCAGTTGTCGAGGCTCCAAGCTCTGGATTTCTCTCCCTAAACCTCTCGCCTCCTTAAAACCTATTTCTTTGACCAAGTTTTTGATCACTTGATCATGCGGAGATGGTGGCATGATTGTTAATTCACTGGACTAGTAATCCAGAGGCCCACGCAAATGATCTGGGGTCCTGGGTTCAAATCCCACCACAGCAGATGGTGGAATAAATCTGAATTGAAAAACTAGTGACCATGAATCTATCATTGATTGTTGTCCTTTAGGGAAGGTGATCTACCTCCTTACCTGGTCTGGCCTACCTGTGATTTCAGACCCATAGCAACGTGGTTGACTCTTAACTGTCCTCTGAAATACAAGCTACTATGTTCAAGGGCAATCAGGGATGGGCAATAAATGCTGGACCTGCCAGCGATGCCCACATCATATGAAGGAATAATAAAAATTCTAAAGCATCTTGGGACATTGTTAAAGGTTCTATATAAATGCAACATGATATTGTTATTACCATTCATTGGTAAACTCAGGAATGTCACACCAACATTTTCAGTAATTACCAAATTTTCAGGCTGTAAACTTAAACCTGCCATTTCACTTTCAGGAACAAATCACAGTTTTACACCAATCCCTGATTTGACAGCACATTTCCAGCATTCACCATTGTTCTTCCTGACTCTAAACCCAGTCATAAAGGCCTCCTAAGCTTTGAACCACGGAACACACATTTCTTAAACGTCAGTTTTAATCACATGTTCAGTCCTGGATGTGAGTAACAGCGGCAATAAGACTCCAACTCCTGCAGTCGTTTGTGAATTTGCTGGTGTCTCACAAGGTCGGATAGCTGAATGAATCCCCTCTCACATTCAGAGCAGATGAATGGCTTCTCCCCAGTGTGAACTCGCTGGTGTCTCAGCAGGTGGGATGACTGAGCAAAGCTGTTCCTACACACGGAGCAGGTGAACGGCCTCTCCCCAGTGTGAATTCGCTTGTGTACCAGAAGGTCAGATGGCTGGGCAAATCCCTTTCCACACACGGAGCAGGTGAATGGGATCTCCCCAGTGTGAATTCGCTCATGTCTCAGAAGGTGGGATGACTGAGTGAATCCCTTCCCACATGCATAGCAGGTGAACAGCCTCTCTCCAGAGTGAACTTGCTGGTGTGTCAGAAGGTGTGAAGAACGAATGAATCTCTTTCTGCACTCAGAGCAGAGGAACAGCCTCTCCCCAGTGTGAACAAGCTGGTGAGCTACCAGATTCTTCTTGTTTTTAAGGCTCTTCTCATAGTCAGAACATTTAAAAGGTCTTTGATCACTGTGTACACGTTGGCGGTCAGTGAGGTGGGATGACTGAGTGAAGCTCTTCCTACACACAGTGCAGGTGAATGGTCTCTCCTCAGTGTGACTGCGTCGATGAGTTTCCAGCTTTAGGTAATTTAATCCCTTCCCACAGTCCCCACATTCCCATAGTTTCTCCATGGTGCCAGAGTCCTTGTGTTTCTCCAGGTTGGACGATCAGTTGAAGATCAGTCCACACACACAACATGTGTACAGTTTCTCCCCACTGTGAATGGGGTGATTTTTTTTCAGACTGTGACCACTTAAAGATCTTCCCACAGTCAGTTCACTGGAACACTCTCACACGGGTGTGTGTCTGTCTCAGTGCTTTTCCAATCACACTGATGTTTGAAATCTTTTCCCACAAACAGAACAGACAAACATTTCTGTTTACACATTCGAAAGCTGATGATATTCAGGTCCTGATAAATTGAGCGAGTATCCGATAGTGATGTAACGAGTTTGGTTTGACTTTCCTGTCTGGAACTCCTACCCTTCTAATACTCTGTAAAAGGAGTTGACAAAATTCATCTCTGTAAGTGCAGGACAGAAATTCAGAACAATCAATTCCAGTTTCTATGGAACATTTTTTCCTCTCTTGTTCCCCCAAAGCTGCAAATCTCCATCCCACACACTCTCCCTCCTCCCTGTGCTCAAATCCAAACCCATTGCATCATCTCCATCAATTCCTTACTCCACTCCCAGTTTTCTCCCTCCCTCTACTCTGGCTGTGTTGTCTTCAGCTCCTGTGGGCAGAATGAGGATAAAATCCATGAGTCAATGATTTGCTCTCCTGGTCACTGGGACCCTGAAGCCCTGTCCACTCTCTGTTCTTGCCCCACAAATTACCAGTTTCATTCAGCTGAATTTTACAGCCTTCCTTTATATATTTGTGAATTCTCTCTCACTCCCTTTTCTTGCTTTAAATTAATTTCACAGCTGATTAGAAAGGGATGATTTGCAGGAGGAAAACTCAAACCAAACATCACATGAAAATCTGATAGAGTCCCTCGAGTCCTCAGGACTTGAATATCATCAGACTTCAAACATGGACCGCAGGAGGGGATTCAGTTAACAATCTGAGCTGGAAACCCATCAATGTAGTCACACAGGAGAGAGGCCATTCATCTGCTCTGTGTGGGAAAGGATTTACTTGGTCATCCAATCTCTGTACACACCAATGCGTGTGTACTGGGGAGAGGCCGTTGACCTGTTCTGTGTGTGGGAAGGGATTCACTCGGTCATCCCATCTGCTGACAAACCAGCGTGTGTGTACTGGGGAGAGGCCGTTGACCTGCTCCATGTGCAGGAAGGGATTTAAACAATCAGCCAACCTGCTGCCAGTAACCAGTGAGTTGATTCTGCTGTATTTGCTGCTGTTAATCACATCCAGGACTGAACCATGTTCATTCTGACAGCTGGGGCTTCGTTCTGCTGATTTTACTCATCCTTAAAGCCGGGCAGGTGTTTATATTCTGGCAGCTTCCCCATGGCCAGAGAGGAATTTAAAATTTGGGTCAGAGTCCCTGCGATCTCCACCCTTGCCTCCCTCAACAGTCTGGGACACAAATCATCCGGACCTGGAGATTTGTCCACTTCTAAGCCTGCCAACATCTCCAACACCTTGTCACTTCCTTTTTTTATTTGCTCAAGAACCTCACAGTCTCTCTCCCCAAGTTCGATACCTTCATCCTCATTCACCTGAAATCTTTTCCCACAGACAGAACAGGTAAACTTGTTCCTTTGCACATTCAAAGGTCAATGATATTCAGGTCCAGTTGAATTAAGTGAACTTTGATGCAATGCTTCGCGTTTGCTGTGTGTAAATCCTCCCCTTCTGATCACCTGTAAAAGGAACATTCTCTCCTGCTGACAGAGACAGGGATGACTGCGCATGCGCCCTGCTGCACATTGCCCCCGATAAAGATGGCGACGCCACATGTGCCCTGCAGCAACGCTGCCTCCGTTAAAGATGGCAGTGCCATATTGCCCTCGATAAAGATGGCGGCCCGAAAGACCGGCCTGATGCTGAGAGAACAACTGCCGGCCCTCTTGCTGCAAATACAGGAACAGTAGTTTCTTACCTGGACTTCAAGGTCTGCGCCAGGTGCTTATCAAGTATAAAAACAAAAAACTGTGGATGCTGGAAATCCAAAATAAAAACAGAATTACCTGGAAAACCTCAGCAGGTCTGGCAGCATCGGCGGAGAAGAAAAGAGTTGACGTTTCAAGTCCTCATGACCCTTCAACAGAACTGAGTGAATATTAGGAAAGGGTGAAATATAAGCTGGTTTAAGGTGCGGGTGTGGGGGGGGGGGGGGGGGGGGGGGGGGGGGGGGGCGCGGGGTTGAGGGGGGCGCGGGTGGTGTGGTTGAAGGGACAAGCAAGCAGTGATAGGAACAGATAATCAAAAGATGTCACAGACAAAGGAACAAAGAGGTGTTGAAGGTGGTGATATTATCTAAACGAATGTTCTAATTAAGAATGGATGGTAGGACACTCAAGGTACAGCTCTAGTGGGGGTGGGGTGGAAAGGCTAGCAGGGCATAAAAGCTTTAAAAATAATGGAAATAGGTAGGAAAAGAAAAATCTATATAAATTATTGGAAAAAACAAAAGGAAGGGGGAAGAAGGAGGGGGGTGTGTGGGCACGGTCTGTCCCACGGAGAATGCTGGGTAATACCTCTGCCATCGGATCGCCCCCCCCCCACCTTTTTGTGAGGAAAGCTCAGTTCCAGAGAGCCAAGATATAACATCAATAATCAAGTGATGCACATTTGATGTTTGTGGCTATGTTTCGAATTTGGTGCTCAAAACATTGCTAAAAGTAAAAAGACTACACCTATTTTCCCAACATAAATCAGTTGCTCTGATAAATGGTCTGGCACATTGAGCAGCACCAGAACCATTGAAAAAGAGCAGATCATCTGGCTCAGTGTTTGCCATGCTTTTGTAGACCTGCTGGTAATATAACCTGAATGATAATTGTGCATTTCATATACGTTACATCACAACATTTAGTCAATTTCCTTGCAGCCGATGGTTTTGTCAGAAAATATATTCCAGCAACCTTAATAACCAGTTCCAAAGAAGAATCACATGGACTTGAAACTGTTATGAACAATGTATAATTTAAAGTTGAATATATATGTGTACACATATATATACACAAATGGTTTCAGTTTCATTAAGGTTGCTGTCAGCCTTGGTGTCTGGGAGCTTGAACGTTCAGGTCTTTTGGGTTTGTTTGTATATGTGCATTTTGAATGAGGTGTTACAAGCCCTGAGGTGAAAGAGATGGGTCAAATGGGGTTAAAAGTTTTGAGAGTCAGGGCAAAAAATACAAAGTAGAGAAAAGAAACTTTCCTGTTGCCTTGCAACAGTGATCCAGGGACAGACGCAAAGAAAGACAGGAGTTGGGAGGAAGATAGTTCCATGCGTGTCAGAGAGAAGGGACAGGAATTTTAAGTTCTCTGATAAGAAAACTTTTAAGGCCATTAGCACCAGTAGTTGACTGAATAGTCAGTTATAGAATTCAGAAAAGTGATCAGTTTAGCTGAGGTGCTACTGGAAGACTGAGTTTAAGGTGTCTTGGGGAGAGATACAAGTTCAGGGAAAAACATTGAGTGAATGCTCAGGAATTTACCAGAAGAAAAGAGTTTACAACTGTGCCAGTCCCAAGCGAGAAGCCTTCATGTCAAGCTAGTGGTGACTCTTTACTGGTTTATGTGTCAGTAAAGATATTGCTGGAGTACAGGAATAGTGTATCTTAGAAGTATTTTCTTGTGTTTGTATTGAGATCTTTCCAACCTTTTTTTCTGGCGTGATATAGTTCATTTTTCTTGTTTAATAAATATTTTATCCTTTGTATTAAAAGTTAATCAGCAGAGTTGTGTGAATTTGTTCAGCAACTTGCCTCCAAGGTTTCTGAAAAAGTCAGGATCTATCAAGCCAGCTTTCACCCTGGGATCTGACTTGTCCAGTACTAACATCAGCTGGGATCATAACAAAACATAAACTATTTCTCTCGTTCCACAGATGCTGCCAGACCTGCTGAGCTTTTCCAGCGCTTTCCATCTTTATTTTTAATAACTAATGTTGGTTTTAACAAGGGGTTTCCTTACGAAGTGAACTTTCTCAACGCTACATGAAAAATGGAGCGGTCTAAGATAATAGAGATAAGAAATAGATAAATAACAGATGGGCAGTACTGAAGGTGAGTAAGTCACCCTGTGCAGATGGAATGCATTCCTCGTTGCTGAGGGAAGGAAGGGTAAATACTGGGGAAGCAATTAGTCACAAGTTCCCGAAACACCTTATATATCCGGGTGAACATAGGGGATTGGAAGACAATAAATATTACACCCTTGCTCAAAAAGGGGAGATGGATAAACCTGGTAATTAATGCTGGTCAGTTTAACGCTGGTGATGAAGAAGCTTTTAGAAACAAAAATCCAGGAAAACATTAACACCCACATGACCAAATATAGACTGAAAAGTACAGGCAGCATGGATTTATTAAGGGCAAATCATTTTTAACTAACTAGACTGACTTTTTTTGTTTGTGGGTTAACAGAGAGTGGGATGAGGAAAGTGCATTAGATGTTGTGTATTGGGACTTTCAAAATGCAATTGGTAAAACTGGAGGTCCTGGGATAAAGGCAGAAAAGGGTCAGCAGCAGCAAGATACAAAATTGGATCAGGGTTACGATGAGAGAGTTGTGGTGAATGGCTGTTCTTCTTACTGGAGGGAGGTATAAAGTGGTTGTCCACAGGGTTCAGTACTGCTGCTTTTTATGTACATTAAGGCTTGTGATTGGGGGTACAGGGCACAATTTTGAAATTTTCAGCTGACAAAACTTGAAAGTGTAGATAAATCAGTGAAGAAAATAAGATTAGATTTTAATAGGACAGACACAGCTGGGAGAATGGACAAATTCATGACGGATGAAATTCAGTGTGAGGTGATACATTTTGTCACGAAGAATGAGAAGGCACAATACATACCCACTTCAGGCGAGACAGGGAAGGAGGTAAAAGAGGAGAGGGTATGGAAATCAGGCAGAAGGACTTGATATTCTTAAAGAAATTAGCATAGAAATGGAGGAGGTTCAATGAGGTTTGACAGGCTTAAAAATAGATAAATCTCCAGGTCTGGATGAAAGGTATCCCAGGCTGATGAGTGAGGCAAGGGAGAAGATAGCAGGGGCTCTGGCAATAATTTTCAATACCTCTCTGGCCACAGGAGAGGTGCCAGAGGACTGGAGGACAGCCAATGTGTTACCGTTATTCAAGAAGGGAGGAAGGGATAAACCAGAGAACTACAGGCCAGTCAGTCTAACCTCAGTGGTGGGGAAACTATTGGAAGCAATTCTGAGGGACAGAATTAATCCACACTTGGAGAGGCAGGGATTAAACAAGGACAGTCAGCATGGTTTTGCTAAGGGGAGGTCATGTCTGACCAATCTGATGGAATTTTTTGAAGAGGTGACCAGGTGTGTAGATGAGGGCAATGCATTTGACGTAGTCAACTTGGACTTCAGCAAGGCGATTAATCAGGTCCCACATGGGAGACTGATAACAAAGGTAAGAGCTCATGGGATCCATGGCAATTTGGCAAATTGGATCCAGAATTGGATAAGTGGCAGGAAGCAGAGGGTGATAGTCGAGGGGTGTTTTTGTGCCTGGATACCTGTGTCCAGTGGAGGTCCACAGGGATTGATGTTGGGTCCGTTGCTGCTTGTGGTATATATAAATGATTTAGACTCGAATGTAGGAGGGTTGATCAGTAAGTTCGCGGATGACACGAAAATTGGTGGGTTGTTAAATAGCCTTAGATTACAGGAGGATATAGACGGGCTGATCAGTGGCAAATGGAATTTAATCCGGATAAGTATGAGGTGATGCACTTGGGCAGGACAAACAAGGCACAGGAATACACGGTGAAAGGTAGGACCCTGGGAAGTACTGAGGATCGGAGGGACCTTGGTGTGCATGTCCACCGGTCCCTTTAGGTAGCGGGACAGGTAGATAAGTTGGTTAAGAAGGCATATGGGATACTTGCCTTTTTTAGCCGAGGCATAGAATACAAGAGCAGGGAGATTATGCTGGAACTGTATAAAATGCTGGTTCAGCCACAGCTAGAGTATTGCATGCAGTTCTGGAATCCACATTATAGGAAGGATGTGATTGCATTAGAGAGAGCGCACAGGAGATTTACCAGGATGTTGCCTGGGCTGGAGAGTTTTAGTTATGAGGAGGGATTGGATAGACTGGGGTTATTTTCCCTGGAGCAGAGGAGATTGAAGGGGAACATGATTGAGGTGTTTAAAATTATGAGGGGCAGAGATAGGGTGGACAGGAAGGAACTTTTCCCCTTGGTGAAGGGATCAATAACCATGGGGCATAGATTTAAGGTGAGGGGTAGGAGGTTTGGAGGGAAAGTGAGAAAGAATTTTTTCACCCAGAGGGTGATGGGAATCTGGAACTCACTGCCTGAAAGGGTAGTAAAGGCAGAAACCCTCAAAACATTTAAGAAGTATTTGGATGTACACTTGCGATGCCATGGCATACGAGGCTATGGGCCTAGTGCTGGAAAATAGGATGAGAATAGTTAGGTGCTTGTTTGACCGGTGCAGACTCGATGGGCCCAAGGACCTTTTTCTGTGCTGTAGACCTCTTTGACTCTATGACATAATAAATAGGACAATTTTAAAGGGGTGTTTATGCAGAAATATTTGAAGATGGCAGGACAGGTTAAGAGAGCAGCTCATAAAGCGTATGCGATTCTCAGCTTTATATATGGCGACATTGAAAACAAAAGTCAGGAAATTATGCTGAACCGATGTAATTCACTAGTTCAGTACCAGCTGCAGTATTTTGTCCCATTCAGAGTGCCACACTTTAGGGAGGATGTGAAGGCTTTGGAGAGGGTATGAAAGAGACTTACTCAAATGATTGCAGGTTGATGGATAACCACTGGTCTATGGATAGTCTGGAGAAGCTGGTGATGTTCTCCTCGGAACAAAGATGTCTAAGAGGAGGTTTGAGAGGAGTCTCTTGGACAAGATGAGCTCAGACAGTGCATTACGGGAGCTGGGAGAGAAACTGGAGAAAGATGAGAGTTCAGGGCTCAGACAAGGAGAAACTTTAGAGATAGTTTGGTTCAATGGGATGGTGGAAGGGAGGGTCATGGCAGGGTCAACTGACTGGGTAAGTCTCAATCTTAGTGATAAAGAAGTTCATGAGCTCCTTGCACTTGTTGTTGGAGGTGAGGATGGAGGAGGCAGAGGGGAGGGAGAGCACTTCAAAAGGAGCTAACTTGTGTTAGACATATTAAAAAGATTTGCCACAATGTGTTTGACATAAAGCTAATTTATCCAGATATTTATCCAGAATATTAACACCCATAACTGGGCTGGAGTTTATGTATATCAGCATAAAAAGGACTCCACTGAATGTGGTTGTGTCCTGGATGTGATTAACAGCAAAATCCATCTCCTGAAGTCACTTGTGAACTTGCTGGTGTCTCATCAGGGTGGATGGCTGAGTGAATCCTTTCCCACACACGGTTGAGGTGAATGGCCTCTCCCCAGTGTGAACTTGCTGGTGTGTCATGAGGTAGATGTCCCTTGGTCTTTTACAGCACTTCCCACAATCTGGGCATTTCAATTGTCTGTCCTCACTGTGAAATTGCTGGTGTGTCAGCAGGTTAGATGACTGAGTGAATCCCTTCCCACACCCAGTGCAGGTGAACGGCCTCTCCCCAGTATGAGTGCACTGGTGTTTAGTGAGTTGAGATGATTGCTTGAACCCAATTCCACAGTGAGAGCACCTGAACGGTCTCTCATCAGTGTGAACATGTTGATGAAGCATCAGTTCCCCAGAACTTTTATAGCACTTCCCACAGTCTGGGCATTTAAAAGGTCTCTCCTCAGTGTGAATTTGCTGGTGTCTCAGCAGGGTGGATGACTGAGTGAATCTATTCCCACACTCCATGCAAGTGTATGGCCTCTCCCCAGTGTGAGTTCGCTGGTGTTCAGTGAGGCCAGATGATCTCCTGAACCCAGTCCCACAGTGTGAGCACCTGAACGGTCTCTCATCTGTGTGAACACGTTGATGAGACATCAGTTCTCCTGAACTTTTATAGCACTTCCCAGTCCAGGCATTCAAAAGGTCTCTCGTCAGTGTGAACTCGTTGATGAGACTTCAGTTCACTGGAACCTTTATAGCTCTTCCCGCAATCTAGGCATTTAAAAGGTCTCTCCTCAGTGTGAACCCGCTGGTGTCTCAGCAGGTGGGATGACTGGGTGAAACCCTTCCCACATATGGAGCAGGTGAACAGCCTCTCCCCATTGTGGCTGCATCGATGAGTTTCCAGCTCCAATGGGTGATTGAATCCCTTCCCACAGTCCCCACACTTACATGGTTTCTCCCCATTGTGAATGCGTTTGTGCTTTGACAGGCCAGATGATCGGCTGAAGCCTCGTCCACAGACAGAACACGTGTACAATTTCTCTCCACTGAGAACGGTGCCTTTTCCTTCCATGTGCAAGAGTCTATGCTATTTAGATTCTGATAAATTGGGCGACTCCGTCAGATCCTAATGTGATATTTGGTTTGAGTTTCTTGACAACAATCCTCCCTTTCTAATCCCCTGTGAAATTGTGAAAGAGAGTTAATGTTTTAGGATGTGCAGATTGAATTACAGGGAAGAAAAATTGAGAATTACGGGGAAGAAAAATGGAGCATCATTTGACCGTCACTATCAGCTCAGAAGCAGAAAAGAAATGATTTCTGGTGAAGGAAAAATAATTCGTCAGCATGGGAAGATAAAACTGGTAAATCAGCAGTGAATAGCTGGGGGATGGCAGTAGAAACTTCATTCGGACACAGTTTGTGGAAATAACAGTAAAATATCAGGCATGGTTAAATTACATCCATTATTAGAGGCAGACGAAATTAGACAGTGACAGAGAGGTGACTGGGAAGGGCAAAGGTGAAACAGAGCAATAGATGGACATTGATTCAGATCCACGGTATAGGAGCCACACTAGCCCCAGAGATATGGAACCACAGCACATCACTAAAAGCTCTAAATTGTAGATGAATACTCAATAAAACTCACTTCTGAAATGATTTCACTGTTTTCACATTTAAAATCTCTTGCTGGAGATGGCAGCTGGAAAGATATCAGAAACATTGGAGTCAGATGAAATTCTAGCAGCTTTCAAATCTTCTAACCCCCTGTAGGAGATCTCAAATATCATAACCGTCAGTCGACGATATAAATTCAAAGGAAGTGGAACATTTTGAGTTTACAGCACGTAAACCTGTGAAAAGAGTTGTCAAAAGACATCAGTCAGTCCAGCATAAAAATTCGAGAGGACCAGAATATAAAAGCAGGGATGTGCTGCTGAGGCTTTATAAGGCTCTGGTCAGACCACATTTAGAATATTGTGAGCAATTTTGGGCCCTGTATCTCAGGAAGGATGTGCTAGCCCTGGAGAGGGTCCAGAGGAGGTTCACGAGAATGATCCCAGGAATGAAAGGCTTAACATTTGAGGAACGTTTGAGGACTCTGGATCTATACTCGATGGAGTTTAGAAGGATGAGAGGGGATATGATTGAAACTTACAGAATACTGAAAGGCCTGGATAGAGTGGACGTGGGGAAGATGTTTCCATTGGTAGGAGAGACTAGGACCCGAGGGCACAGCCTCAGAGCAAAGGGAAGACCTTTTAGAACAGAGATGAGGAGAAACTTCTTTAGCCAGAGAGTGGTGAATCGATGGAATTGATTGCCACAGAAGGCTGTGGAGGCCAGGTCATTGAGTGTATTTAAAACCAAGATAGATAGGTTCTTAATTGATATGGGGATCAAAGGTTACAGGGAGAAGGCAGGAGAATGGGTTTGAGAAATTTATCAGCCATGATTGAATGGCGGAGCAGACTCGATGGGCCGAATAGCCTAATTTCTGCTCCTATGTCTTATGGCCTAAGATAAAAGCAAAATACTGCAGATGCTGGAAATCTGAAACAAAAACAAAAATTGCTGGAAAAACTCAGCAGTTCTGACAACATCTGTGGAGTAAGAAACAGAGAGAACGTTTCGAGTCCAGATGACTCAGCTTCAGAATGCTCTGTCAGACCTGCTGAGTTTTTCCAGCAATTGTTGTATTTGTTTCAGTATCAAAACTGTCCTGGTCACTGACACCCTGAAGCCCCGCCCACTCTTGTACGTCACCAGGATGGCCACGCATGCGCTCTGCTCCCCGCTGAACTAAGATGGCGGCATTAACCTGGGCCGGTTTCCGGGAAAAAGGCCAAAGCTACAAAGCCAGGAGCTTTAGGTTCTTATTCGGGGCTTGCGGCCGACGCAAGGTGTTTCTGAAGACTCCGCTTCCTCTCCTCCCCACCAATCGGCTCCGTTCGCTCCCTGCGTCCCGGCAGCGTTCACCTGATTCCAAAACCATCTGCAGCACGACACCGATCAGTGACACTGCGCATGTTCCAGAGACAGGGCAATGCGCCTGCGCACTAGGCTCCTGCAGGGTGAATAGGACATTTTCAGTTCCGCATGGAACGTTGGGTAAAAACAGCGACATCGAAATTCCAAACTGGGAATAGAAAATAATTGTTATTCACTTGAGATACTGAACAAAAGGAGGCAAACATCCTAGTTCTGCCATGCTACATTTCCCGAAGTGATTTAAACCACTGCTGTCCTGTGGGAATACACTGAGTTATGAACATTGTTTCTCCACTCACTCCTCCCCTGAAGGAGCTGACTCTGGCTGAGTTCAATTCCACAGTCACTGGTTTTTCTCTGATAGTTTATATTCACTGCTTTACAGAATGAAACAGCACAGATGGAAACCATTCGGCCCATCATGCCTGTGCTGGTTCTTTTGAAAGATCTATCCAATCATTTCCACAGCCCTGTTGGCAGACAGAACAATGAATATCTGCTGTAGTAATGCAAGGATTAATTGAACATGTCTTCCTCTGTGTGTTTCTCAGACACACTCATCCCTGTGGAAAGATCGATTGCCCAGTGTATTAAGCAGATATTAAGGGTTCACTGATTAGTTAAGCACACAGAATACCTGGTCGAGCTTAATTCAATAATTCTACACTCTCCACACACCACAGTGACATTATAAGGGCCAAGTTAAGGGAGTATCCCCGGTGTGTTAGAGCAGATGAATTGTGCAGTACGGTACTAAAGCAGTATTAACACTCTAAAACCACAAAATAACCAATTGGTTGGTGTGTTTCAGTATGAAAGAATCCCAGATTATTGGAGAAAATTCTGAAGGAGAGAATCTATCTCCACTTCGAGAGGCAAGTTTTGATCAGGGATAATCAGCATGGCTTTGTCAGAGGGAGGTCACACCTAACAAATTTGATTGAATTTTTTGAGGTGACCAGGTGTGTGGATGACGGTAGTGTAGTTCATGTAGTGTACATGGATCTCAGCAAAGCCTTTGACAAGGTCCCACATGGGAAACTTATAAAGAAGGCAAATGCACATGGGATATAGGGTAATTTGATAAGGTGGATTCAAAATTGACTTAGTTGTAGGACACAGAGTGTGATGACAGAAGGATGCTTTAGTGACTGGAAGCCAGTGTCCACAGAGATCTTTGCTGGGTCCCCTATTATTTGTCATTTATATAAATGACATAGATGACTATGTGGGAGGTAGGATTTGTGGATGACACAAAGATTGACCGGATGGTTAACAGTGAGGTTGAGTGTCTTGGGCGACAGGAAGATAGAAACAAGATGGTCAAATGGGCAGAGAAGTGGCAGATGGACTTTAACCCTGAAAAGTGTGAGGTGATACACTTTGGAAGGAGTAATTTGACAAGGAAGTATTCAATGAACGGCATGACACTAGGAAGTTGTGAGGTACAAAGGGACCTTGGCGTGTGTGTCCATAGATCTCTGAAGGTGAAGGGGCATGTCAGTGGGGTGGTGAAAAAGGCATATAGCACACTTGCCTTTATCAATTGAGGTATAGATTGCAAAAGTGGGGAGGTCATGTTGGAGTTGTACAGAACCATGGTCAGGCCACAGCTGGAGTACTGTATGCAGTTCTGGTCGCTACATTATATGAAGGATATGATTGCACTGGTGGGGATGCAGAGGAGATTCACCAGGATGTGATGAAACATTTAAGTTATGAAGAGAGGGTGGATAGACTTGGGTTGTTTTCATTGGAGCAGAAAAGACTGAGGGGCGACGTGATCGAGGTGTACAAGATTAATGGGGGGCATGGGCAGTGTGGATAGGGAGCTGCTGTTCCCCTTAGTTGAAGGGTCAGTCATGAGGGGACACAAGTTCAAGGTGAGGGGCAGGATGTTTAGGAGGGATATGAGGAAAAACGTTTTACCCAGAGGGTGGTGACAGTCTGGAATGCACTGCCTGGGAGGGTAGTGGCGGGTTGCCTCACAGCCTTTAAAAAGTACCTTGATGAGCACTTGGCACGTCATAACATTCAAAGCTATGGGCCAAGTGCTGGTAAATGGGATTAGGTAGGTAGGTAGGTCAGGTGTTTCTCACGTGTCGGTGCAAACTTGATGGGCCGAAGGGCCTCTTCTGCATTGTGTGCTTATGTGACGATTGAAGTGAGAGGCCATGTCCACTGGATCTGTTAAAGCCACAGCACTGTTAAAGTCATTGGGGTTTATGTGGACTGTATCAGAATGATGCTGTATCTTTGTTTCCCCATGAGAGCTGTAACATCCTTATGAAATACCCACAATATTTAGCCCAGAAATCTGAGGTAATTGTGATCGCAGCCTTCAAACCATTGCAGACAGAATCTCCAACTTTTCTGAAAGATCTTTTGGTGGTAACTCCCTCAGTGAAAACCAACCTCTCTGGCAAAACACAGCTTCTCTACAGCGGAAAGGAAGCCACTCACCCTCCAATTCAAACTCCACAGGAGTTAGTGAAGCGGGTGATGGTAATGACCAAGCAGCCTGATACAGCAGGAAAGCTGCTCCAGAGGGGATTCCATGGGATCTACCCAAAACTCCATCATTGACACCAGCGTGACAGACTCCAGTTAAGGCTGATTTAAAAACTTGTCAGGACCATGACCTGATGTAACTCTGGTCAAAGAGGCTGTACATTATAGGAAAGTCTTACCCTCATCCCTCGCAGCAAGTAATGAATTACCCATCCTATATCATAAGGTTTTCTATCACAAGGATGGCTCTAATTTGATTTGAATCGCATCTCAATGCCTTAGAATTTTTTTATGGGTAAAATTAGGGGAGTGTTTCTCTGTTTCAAGTCCTCGATTTGTTACATAATTACTAATGGTGGCTGAGGATGCATCATGATGTCCATCACCGCCCGAATCTGCGTCTCATCTGTGTCCAAATTAAGCCAGCTTCTGCCAAATGAAAGGTTCCATTAACATGTCCCATCTTACTGATGTCCCTGGGAAACATTGCAGATTGATTATACAGTCCCACAACCCACAATAAAAGGAGGCGACTGGTATATCCTGGTAGTTATAGATATGTTTACCTGGTGGATTGAAGCTTTCACGGTCTGTAAAATTGATACAGTTACTACAGTTGAAATCTTGTGGGAACAGATCTTAATCAGATGGGGCTTTCTGAAAAGGATAGAGGGTAATAATGGTTCTCATTTCACTGCAAACGTAATGCAGCAGCTCTTTCATCTTGTGGGTGTTGGAAACATTTCAACATCCCCAACCACCCAGAGTCCAGTGGAATGGTTGAGAGCATTAATCACTCTGTAGAAACAACACTGAAAAAGCTATCATGAAGGGAGCTGATGATCTGGTCAAGCCCAATGACTGGGTCACTGTCTTGCCTGGCGTCTTAATGACCATTCACTCCACCCCTGTTCACTCCCCTGGTCACAGACCATTTCAGCTCATGACAGGTCTGCAAATCCAGATTGTGAATCCCCCCCACCGGGGTCCCACTCCCCACTACTACTCGACAGACTCATGAACAGTTTCTCCAGAACCTCCCTGCTAGAGGCAGTGGAGAAGATGGTGCTGCCCATCTCAAAACTCCAGGGAGAACCACCCGACCCATTACATTAACTGTTCAATGGGAGATAAATTAATGTTAAAAACATTGCTAATATAGGGTGGGGCTGGGAAACCAATTGGGAAGGTCTACATGATGCTCTGAACAATTGGGAGAATCAAATCTTATATTCAGTAATTGGAAACAAGGAAAGGAAACACAATATCTATATTGCCAAGGAGTTCAGTGTAAACAGTGCAAAATGAAAAATCAGATAACTAGATGTAGAATAATGCTTTGTTTGATTTTATCCAACAGGAACAAGATGTCATAAAAGCAAAATAGTGCAGATGCCGGAAATCTGAAACAAAAACAGAGCATGCTGGAAAAACTCAGCAGGTCTGACAGCATCTGTGGAGAGACAAACAGAGTTAACATTTAGAGTCTGTATGACTCTTTCAGAGCTAAAGGGAAGTAGAAGTGTGATTACATTTATACTGTTTAAGGGGGGTGGAGCAGGTGAAGCTGAATAAAAGGACAAGATATGGATGGTCATTATGCCCCTGGACTGTGTCCAGACTGAAGAGTTATTCCTGCTGTATGATCCTCCCACCAGATGGTGGTGCATTGTGATGTCCTGAGGTTGTGAACAGCCTTATATCAATGCAAGTCTTTTTGCCAAGTTGCTGACAACGCGCACTCTCCTGATGTTGATGTCTGAAGATTTTGATTTTTGCCCCATATACCCAAACCCAGGTCATTTCTCTGTACTGGGGAGAGCAATGGTCCAAACACTGACCCTGGGGGACACCACTGTTTACATCCCTCCAGTCTGAAGAACATCCATTAACCACTGCTCTCTGTTTTCTGTCCTTTCCCAAATTCCTACCCATGCTGCCCCACAACCTTTAATACCATGAGCTTTAACTTTATCAACAAGCCTCCTGTCCGGCTCCTTATCAAACACCTTTTGACAATCTATCCACACAACATCCACTGGATTTCCTTGCTCACTGCACTGTGTTATTCCCTCAGATAATTCCTGCTGTTTGGTCCTGAATGAATCCATCTCATTAACAAATGTTGAGATTCAGGGACAGACTCTCCCACTCAGCCCTCAAGTCCCTTTCCCTTATTACTGTTGGTCTGAAGCTCACCTCAGACCCCAGGGCCGGGTTCATGGTGAAACAGATGCTCCTGAGCTGCCTTTAGAAAATAACCAGCAATCCAACTAGTAAGTTACAATATTTAATCGAACAAAATTGATCAAAGATTCTGATAAAATATTCTCCAAAATTTTCTAACACGGCGCTGAGATTGTTCGTGATGATTTCACCATGGTCACCATTACCTGGTGTAGCCTGGGTTTATTTTATACCCATTCTTGCCCATCACTGTCCCTGAGGCACTTTACCCCCACCCATAATCCCCATCTTACTGGAGAAAAATCAGTCACTGACCTGAGGTTAGGGCTTTTAATGGTGGCTCTAACAACCCAGCATTCACCAAGAGGCAGAATCAACCCTATTTCATAAACACCAGAGCCCAAAACAAAACTGTGAACATTATCCCCACAGACCCGAATATAAAACAATGAACATTAACCTCCAGACCCAAATATAAAATAGTGAACATTATCCCCAGACCCGAATATAAAACAGTGAACATTATCCCCAGACACAAATATAAAACAGTGAACATTACTACCCCACCAGACCTGAATATAAAACCGTGAACATTATCCCCCAGATCTGGGAGCTGCCCTGAGACTGTGACATTTCAATATTCCAGATGTGCTCATTCCAGGAACCAGATTTAAGGACCCGATTATTGGAGACCAGCTGACACCCCCCTTCAAACTTGCCTCATGTGAGGAACTGCACCAATGAGGTTCGGGAATGATACAACCAGAGTCACATGACCACCAGGTGCGTCATCGAGCAAAGCATCACAATGTTGAAGATATGTTTCAGGTGTCTGGATAGGTCTGGAGGTGACCTTCATACTCGGCAGCCAGGGACTCCAGAATAATAGTGATGTGCTGCACCCTAACAACATTGCACAGCAGAGGAGGAGGAGGAAGGGACAGACTCAGCGAGTGGGAGATGAGGCAGCCTGTCAGGTACTGCCTGGGAGTGGCGGGTGAGGCCGGTTGAAGGGTCAGAAGTGAGAACGCTTTGAGTCGAGTTCCTACTTGCATGTCTCCTTTCTCCATCATCCCTCTCCTAGACCAGCCTCATATCATTTCTCCCACTCTGCTGCAGACCAGCTGATCATCCTGGTCAATCTTCTCTGCACCCTCCAGTTTCTCTATATCCTTTTCATACTATGGTGACCAGAACCGTACGCAGTACTCTATGTATGGTCTCACCAAGGCTTGATACATATTCAGCTTAACTTCCGTACATTTCAGTTCTATCCCTCTAGAAATAAATCCTAGTGCTTGGTTTGCTGTTTTATGGCCTTGCTAACCTGGGGCACTGCTTTTATTGTTTGGGGTGTTTGCCCTCTGAGATCCCTTTGTTCCTCTACTTCACCCAGACTCACACCTTTTCCTAACATGGGTGTGAAGCTGACTGGTCTATAATTCCTTGGGCATATTCTGTCTACCATTTTAAATATAGGAGTTACGTTAGCTATTTGCCAGTCTTCAAGTACTACATCTTTTTAATGAATGATTAAATCTCTGTAGTGCGGCTTCTGCTATCTCCTCCCTAGATTTAAAAAATCTGTGGTTGCAATCCATTCAGATCCGAGACTTTATTCTCTTTGAGTTTGATTTGTTTCTTTAATACAGCCCCTTTCTGGACTTTAAATTGACTTATCTCATGACTCATCTCATCATTCAATGTCACATCTCCCTGTTCTATCTCCCTGGGAAATACTGAAACACAATAATTATTGAATATTTCTGTCATCTCTCTATCGTTCCCTGTGGTATTATCCTGCCTAATCCCTTAATGATCCTATTCCCATTCCAGCCTTCCTCTTTTACTGATGTTGTCAACATCCTTCCACCTACATAAGATGGTGGACGTGCAGCAAATCAAACTGTTGGGGATGGGGGAGCTTCATATGGTTCACTTTTACTGATGGCTGAAGAGACCAATCTGTGAGAGGCAGGTTCTGCCACAGGTGGCACATATGAAATGGTTCTCAGGTGCGGTTGTGGGTTGTTGTTTTCAGTGTTGGCACCTGTTGCCAAGTCACTGTAATGACCGTCCTCCATCCTGTGAACATACCCGAGCCAGTGAAGTCACCTCTGCTTGATGACAGCCAGCACACTTGGGAGATTTGTCTTTGAGAGGACTGCCGCATTCCTGACTCTGTCCCTGAGACGCCCAGGATGTGCCGCAAACAGCGAAGGTGAAAGTTGTTGAGCTTCCTTTCCTGATCACTGTAAGTCGTCCATGTTTCACAGGCAGATAACAAGATGCTGAGGTCACAGGCCTCATAAACCAGCATCTTGGTGCTGAGAGGCAGCTTGATGTTATTCCATGGACAATTCGTGAGTCGGCCAGAAGTGGAGCTGCTTTCCCTACGCGTGTATCGAGTTCCGCATTGAGAAACAGATTGTCTGTCACTGTGGACCCAAGGTCACAGATTTCACTGACCACTTCCAGCGGGGTGTTATTTAGTGTGATATTTAGGGTGGAGATGTGACACCATGTCCCCAAACCACATTTTTCTTGATGTTTACAGCAAGGGTGAACAAGTTACAGAGAATGGAGAGACAGTCCATGAGTCTTTGTAGCTGAGTTTCTGTGTGAGTCACTAGCACAGCATCATCAGCGTAGCCGAGGTCTGTGATCGAGACAGGCTGTATTTCTGACTTCACTTTCAGTCTGGACAGATTATAGAGTTTGCCATCTGACTGAGTATGCAGGGAAACTCCTTCCATATCTGCAGGGAAGGCCAAGGTCAGGAACATGGAGAAGAAAATACCAAACAAATTGGGGGCTAGGACACAGCCATGTTTCCATTCTTCACCCTGAAACTGTCAGAAGTAGAGAAATCAAACTGTACAGTACAGGGTATGTTGTTATGAAAGGAGTGGATGAGACTGAGGAGCCTAGATGGACAAAGCTCTTGCTGCAATCTCCTCTGTCACCTTTGTTTTTGTGTATGATGATGATTTTTGTGTCACTCATGTCCTGGGAATGGATCCTACCTTCCAACAGAGAAGGAAGAAATCATGAAAATATAGCAGTAAACAGGAGTTGCTGTGCTTGAGAATTTTGGCTGGAATTCCATGCTTGTCGGCTGTCTTTCAGTTTGTCCAACTCAACCATGACAGGAAGCTGCGGGAAATAGTTAAATGGAGATTGAGAGATGTCTGTCTCATGAGAGTTCCTTGATAATTTAATTTCAGAATGAAGTTGTCACTGTATGTAATGTGCAAGAAAGTCAGAATTGTCAGCAAGGATTAATCAGCGTTTTCTGATTAGAGATGTTAATCAGTGGAACCTTCCAGACACTGAATTGTAGATTTTGCACCAAAGGTCAATTTTGGATTGAAATAAAAGTTCATAATTTTATTGTAAATAGTTCCTGGTGAGAGTTCTTGAATTAAGGGGAAAAATCACAGATGGTGCTTTTAAAAAGGGACACTACAGCCCTGAAAATCAGTGACATCTCCAGAATATTAAACTGCAGCCAGTTAGAGGGATTGTTAAGTTCAGCAGAAACAAACCCAGACCAACAATCCTGGATGTGATTAACAGCAGCAAAATGAGCAAAACCCAACCCCTGCAGTCACTTATGAAGTCGCTCATGTGTCACTAGACTGCAGGAGCGAGTGAATCCCTCCCCCACACACAGAGCAGGTGAACAGTCTCTCTCCAGTATGAACTCGCTGGTGTGCAAAGAGAGCAGATGAACATCTGAACCTCTTTCCACAGTCAGTGCAGCTGAATGGCTTCTCCTCAGTGTGAATTTGCTGATGTGACTTCAGGGTGGATGATACAGTGAATCTCTTTCCACACACAGAGCAGGTGAATGGTCTCTCCCCAGTGTGAAGTCGCTGGTGTTCAACAAGGGCGTATGACTGCTTGAAACTCTTCCCGCAGCTGAATGGCCTCTCCCCAGTGTAAACTCGCTGATGACTCACCAGGCTGGATGACTGAGTAAATCCCTGCCCACACACTAAACAGGTGAATGGCTTCTCCCCAGTGTGAACTCGCTGGTGTTCTTCGAGGCTGGATGTATACCTGAACCTCTTTCCACAGGAAGTGCAGCTGAATGGCTTCTCCTCAGAGTGAATTAGCTGGTGAGTCACCAGGTTGGATGACTTTGTGAACCCTTCCCACACATGGAGCAGGTGAACGGTCTCTCCCCAGTGTGAACTCACTGATGTTGATTGAGGTCAGATGAAGACCTGAACCTCTTTCCACAGGAAGTGCAGCTGAATGGCCTCTCCTCAGTGTGAATTCTCTGGTGTAACATTAGGCAGGTAGGCTGAGTAAATCCCTTGCCACACACGGAACAGGTGAATGGCCTTTCCCCAGTGTGAGTGCGTCGACGGTTTTCCAACCGGGATGGATAATTGAAACCTTTACCACAGTCCTCATATTTCCATTGTTTTTCCACGGTGCCAGCCCAGGTGTGACTGCGTCGATGATATCCCAGCCGGGATCTATAACTGAATCCTTTACCGCAGTCCTCACATTTCCATGGTTTCTCCATGATACCAGTATCCTTGTGCCCCTCCAGGTTGGACAATCAGTTGAAGCCTCATCCACACACAGAACACGTGTAGTTTCTCCCCGCTGTGAATGGTGTGATTAATTTTCAGGCTGTGTAATTTGCTAAAACTCCTTCTATAGTCAGTTAACTGGAACACCCTCACTAGGATGTGTATTTCTTGGTGCTTTTCCAGTCACACTGATGTTTCAAAACTTCTCCCACAGACAGAACAGACAAACGTTTCTCCTTCCACATTCAAAGGCCGATGATTTTCAGGTCCTGATGAGCCAACTGACTGTCAGTTCATGACATGAAGTTTGGTTTGAGTTTCCCACCTGTAAATCCTCCCCTAATATTATCCTGTAAAAGGAGATTACAAAAGTCATCACCTTAAATCCTGGATAGAAATTCAGAACAGACAATTCTAGTTTCTATGGAACATGTTTTCCTCTCTTGTTACCCAAAGCTGTAAATCCCCATCCCACACACTCTCCCTCCTCCCTGGACTGAAATCCAAAACCCATCTCACCATCTCCAACATTTCTTTCCTCCACTCCCAGTTTCCTCCCTCCCTCTCCTCTGCCTGGGTTCAGTTCTCCAGCTCCTGTCTGCAGACTGACAATAAAATCAATGAGTCTTATTGGGGGTTTGGGGCCTCCAGCGGGTGTTTCTGAATCCTCCCCGCCCACCTCCCAGGGTTTCCTTCCTTCCCACAGATCAGATTCCTCACTGATTTGAGCCCAAAGTGTAACCTCTTATTTATTGTCCCCCCTCCCCCATCCTCTGATGTGAACCATCCTCCACTCGCTGACCCAGGATGGCGGCCGTTAACCTGGGCCCGTTCCCGGGAGGGAGAAGCCCCGCAGCTGCAAACCAGGAGCTGACAATTATTCCTCAGGGTTTGCGGATCCACAAAATGTTTCCAAATCCTCCCACCCACCGCCTCGCTCTGACTCCGCTTCTCCGTGACAAACAGGCGCCTCTTTCCACAAGACCATCGATAACACTGCGCACGCGCCAAGCTTGACAAGGCGCCTGCGCACTGCTGTCCAGTTCATGTAGCAGCACTCCGCATGCTCGTAATCACAATTTGGTTGATTGACGGCAGCTCTGGACCAATAGGAAGAGGGGGCGGGACCGGAGGTCTGAACTTCAGCCCGGATCTCCCTCATTGGTTGAAACTCTGCATCATTTTGAAAGCTGATTTGTCTCAAACTCCAGGAGAAAACGGGACCGTTCTGTTTGTGGCTTTAAACAGATGAAACCCTGAGGGTGTGGAGCAAACATTTCAACATTTGTTTCTGAAATTTGGGAAAATGGTGACACAATGTACAAAGTACTAGTAATCCAGAAACCCAGGGTAATGATCTGGAGACATGGGCTTGAATCCCGCCACGGCAGATGGTGGAATTTGAATTCAATAAAAATCTGGAATTAAAAGTCCAATGATGACTATGAAACCATTGTCGATTGTTGTAAAAACCCATCTGGTTCACCAATGTCCTTTAGGGAAGGAAATCTGTTGTCTTTACCTGGTCTGGCCTACTTGTGACTCCAGACCAACAGTTGATTCTGAAATGCCCCCTGCAATGGCCTAGCAAGCCACTCAGTTGTAACAACCCACTACAAAGGCACAAAAAAGGAATGAAACCGGACGGACCACCCAGCATCGAACTAGGCAATGGAAATGACAATGGCAATCACAGCCCTGTCGACCCTGCAAAGTCATCCTTACTAACATCTGGGGGCTAGCGCTAAAATTGGGAGAGCTGTCTCACAGATGAGGCAAGCAACAGCCTGACATAGTCATCCTCATACCTTACAGATAATGTCCCAGACTCCACCATCACCATCCCTGGGTATGTCCTGTCCCACCAGCAGGACAGGCCCAGCAGAGGTGGCAGCACAGTGGTATACAGTCAGGAGAAAGTTGCCCTGGGAGTCTTCAACATCAACTCTGGACCCCATGAAGCCTCACGCCATCAGGTCAAACATGGGCAAGGAAACCTCCTGCTGATGACAACGTACCGCCCTCCCTCAGCTGATGAATGAGTGCTCCTCCATGTTGAACATCACTTGGAGGAAGCACTGACGCTGGCAAGGGCGCAGAAAGTACTTGGGGTGGGGGACTTCAATGTCCATCACTGAGAGTGGCTCGCTAGCACCACTACTGACCTAGCTGGCCGAGTCAAAAATGACATAGCTGCTAGACTGGGTCTGCAGCAGGTGGTGAGGGAACAAACAAAAGGGAAAAACATACTTGACCTCATCCTCATCAACCTGCCTGCCACAGATGCATCTGTCCATGACAGTATCGGTAGGAGTGACGACCGCGAGTCGTTGTGGCGATGAAGTCCCACCTTCACATTGAGGATACCCTCCATCGTGTTGTGTGGCAGGACCATCGTGCTAAATGGGATAGATTTCGAACAGATCTAGCAATTTAAGACTGGGCATCCAGAGGCGCTGTGGGCTATCAGCTGCAGCAAAATTGTACTCAAACACAATTTGTAACCTCATGGCCCGGCATATCCCCCACTCTACCGTTATCATCAAGCCAGGGGATCAACCTTGATTCAATGAAGAGTGCAGGAGGGAAGTGCCAGGAGCAACACCAGGCATACCTAAAAATGAGGTATCAACCTGGTGAAGTGATAAAACAGGACTACTTGTGTGCCAAACAGCATAAGCAGCAAATGACAGACAGAACTAAGCGATCCCACAACCAATGGATCAGATCTAAACTCTGCAGTCCTGCCAAATCCTGTCGTGAATGGTGGTGGACAATTAAATGACTCACTGGAGGAGGTGGCTCCACAAATATCTCCATCCTCAATGATGGAGGATCCCAGCACAGCAGTGTAAGAGATAAGGCTGAAGCATTCGGAACAATCTTCAGCCAGAAGTGCTGAGTGGAGATCTATCTTGGCTTCCTCCGGAGGTTCCCAGCATCACAGATGCCAGTCTTCAGCCAATTCGATTCACTCCATGTGATATCAAGAAACGGCTGAAGGCACTGGATACTGCAAAGGCTATGGACCCTGACAACATTCCGTCAAGAGTACTGAAGACTTGTGCTCCAGAACTTGCTGCATCCCTAGCCAAGCCAACACTGGCTTCGACCTGGCTATGTGGAAAACTTCCCAGGTATGCCCTGTACATAAAAAGCAGGACAAATCCAACCCAGCCAATTACCATCTCATCATTCTACTCTCGATCATCAGTAAAGTAATGGAAGGAGTCATCAACAGTGCTATCAAGCAGCACTTGCTAAGCAATAACCTGCTCATTGATACCCAGTTTGGGTTCCGCCAGGGCCACTCAGCTCCTGACCTCATTGCAGCCTTGGTTCAAACATGGGTGTAAGAGCTGAACTCTCGAGGTGAGAGTGGCTGCCCTTGACGTCAAGGCAACATTTGACCGAGTGTGGCATCAAGGGGCCCTAGCAAAACTGTAGTCAATGGGAATCAGGAGGAAAACTCTCTATTGGTTGGGTCATACCTAGCACAAAGGAAAATGGTTATGGTTGCTGGAGGTCAGCCAACTCAGCTTCAGGACATCACCAGAATTTCTTAGGGTAGTGTCCTTGGCCCAACCATCTTCAGCTGCATCATCAATGACCTTCCTTCCATCATAAGGTCAGAAGTGGGGATGTTCGCTGATGATTGCACAATGTTCAGCATCATTCACAACTCCTCAGATACTGAAGCAGTCCATATCCAAATTCAACAAGACCTGGACAATATCCAGGCTTGGGCAAGCAACATTCACAGTACACAAGTGTCAAGCTATGATCATCTCCAAAAAGAGAGAATCCAACAATCGTCCATTGATGTTCAATAGTATTACCATCACTGAATTCCCCACTATCAACATCCTGAGGGTCACCATTGACCAGAAACTGAACTGGACTAGCCGTATAAATACCGTGGCTACAAGAACAGGTCAGAGGCTAGGAATCGCGCAACAAGCAACTCACCTCCTGACTCCCCAAAGACTGTCCACCAACTGCAAGGCACATGTCAGGAATGTGATGGAATACTCCCCACTTACCTGGATGACTGCAGCTCCTACAATGCTGAAGAAGCTGGACACCGTCCAAGAAAAAGCAGTCAGCTTGATTGGCACCACATCCACAAACATTCACTCTCTCCAACACCGACGCACATTAGTAGCAGTGTGTACCATCTACAAGATGCACTGCAGGAATTCACCAAGGCTCCTTAGACAGCACCTTCCAAACCCATGACTACTACCACCTAGAAGGACAAGGGCAGCAGAAAGATGGGAACACCACCACCTGGAAGATCCCCTCCAAGTCACTCACCATCCTGAGATGGAAATATCACTGTTCCTTCACTGTCCCTTCCTAACAGCACTTTGGGTGTACCTACACCACATGAACTGCAGTGGTTCAAGAAGGCAGCTCACCACCACCTTCTCAAGGGCAACTATGGATGGGCAATAAATGCTGGCCCAGCCAGTGAAGCCCACATCCAGTGAATGAATAAAAATAAAACAATTCAAGGACTAACAAAGGACTAACTGGGCAGACAGGGAATGTCACCATTAAAACAAGGATAGTCCTTGGTTTCAATAAATGAACGGCAGAAGGGTTAGGACAGGTTAGGGAGAAGGTTCATCCTGTCATCATTCAGAACAACATGGACTAAAAGGAAAATTGATCTGAAAGAGTAGTATGTGTGGAGGTGGTGTGCTGAATAAGGAGAAAGGAGTCTGATGTTTGCTACATCGGACAATCATGTGAAATCTGGATCTAAGGTGCGAATATGGATTGATGTTGGGTGGGAATTTCTGGTATTACACCAGGAAGCCTTAAAATTTCAGAATTTTAGTATTTCAGAACTGATCCTGTGATAGCAGCAATGCCATTGTTATCTGCACATAAGACAGCTGGAACTGTCGATAGGGCCATAGACATGAAGGATGTACACAAGCAATTTGTGAGGTACCTGAAGATAATAGTGAGGGGAAGGAAGGGATCTGGAAAGCAGCAGACATTTCATGTTATTACTAAAGAAATGGGACCCTGTTTTATAGATTTCAGATTTTACACAGCACTCACACCCTCAGACTTTCAGACATACATGGGGACACTACCATTCTGAACAGGAGGACAACATTTTGAATCAAATCCACCAACCTGACTAATACTGGGAATAAAGAGCACAATGTTTCAGAAATTCAAATAAACATTCCCCTGCATAGACTGCAGAGAAGTTATCACCATCCTGTTCCACCCCTTTGTCTGAACCTTAAATTCATATTGAACACCTGGGACAGAAGCAACAACAGAGCGTAAACAATGAGCAGTCTATTGCTGCACTGGGGGATCAGCCCCTATGGGAGATCCTGTAAAAAACAGTTAACATCCCATGTTAATTACAGCTAATACTATTCTCTTGGTATTACAGATGATGCTAATTCCCCTTTATTGATTATCTCGGTGAAGATCAGGCCACATAACAGAATGGATGGAAAGATGGCTACAAACTCACTGTAAATCTGACCCTCTGGTTTGTTTTGCTGCTATCTTTCCGCCCATTCTGCTGCTTGGCCCTTCAATCCACACAGGCTGGTCTTGGTCATCTTGTAGATTGTACACACTGTTATGGATAACAAACTGGTTACAAAACAGAAAACAGAGAGAAGAGATAAAGATTTGCTACTCAGACTGGCAAAATGTGGGGAGTGGTCAGAACTCCGCTTTGAAAAGTCGGGAGCACAATTACAATGAATCACAGATAAGAATTCTCAATTAACAAAACTGCTCGTTAAATCTTGAATTCAACGGTAAGCTGAATAATGAAGGAGTAATTAAGTGATATATTAATTAATTTATTCATTAGCAAATTGGGAGGTACAGTTAATTCTGAGGAAGACTGCAACTAAACGGTGGGATCTAACAGGCAAACATCCATAAAGTAAGACATTTCTGGAAACACGCTGCAGGTCCTTCTTTTTGTAGAGACCAAATGATTGTTATATAATGGTCCAAATGGTCCAAGCAGTTAAAGGGATCCTGTGAACTCCTGCATGTGTATATTACTACCCTGTGATTAGGAGTTTTGAAATAGAATAGTTACGTAACAGTAATCAGGGGTTTAGGTTTACAGCGAGTTTGTATTTTTCCATCCATTTTTCTATGTGGCCTTGGACTCCACACAGCCTGACTTTGGTCATCTTTAGATTGTATGTACTGCACAGAAGCAGCTGGGACACATTTCTTACACGCCACCAGATTAATCCACATGGGGGCTTTGCTGTCAGTGAAGAGAGATGAGGAAGACTGAAGTGCCATTTGTCCCTCTCAGTGTGACCCTGAAGGACTGTGTCCAGGCTGAAGTTCTGTTCCTGCCATATGATCCTATTCCAGGTTGTCCTTTCTGAGCTCCATCCAGGTGATATTAAATATTTGGGTGCGAACGACAGAGATCTACAACAATATGTTTGATATTTATCTAGAATATTAAAGAGCAGCACGTTTTTATGATTTATTAAGATCAGCAGAAACAAACCCCAATTTTCAGCATGAAAGAATTCAGTCCTGAACATGGTTAACATCAACAGTTACCCCAGAGTCCAATCCCTACAGTCACCTTTGAACTTCCTCGTGTCAGTCAGGACCATGACTGAGTGAATCTATTCCCACACACAAAGCAATTGAACGGCCTTCCACCAGCGTGAGTTCGTTGGTGTGTCAGCCAGGATCATAACTGAGTGAAACCCTTCCCACACACGGAGCAGGTAACCATCCTTCTCTCAGTGTGAATTCACTGGTGTGTCAGTAGCTTGGATGGTTGTTTGCCACAGATAAAGGAGGTGTATGGACTCTTTCCAGAGAGAAAGCATTGGTGTTTCAGAGGCTTTGATAGTCGATTACATCCTGTCCCACCCATAGGGCAGATAAATTGCCTCTCCCTAAAATAAATGAGCTGGTGTGTCAGCAGGGAGGATAACTGAGTAAATCCTTCCCCACATATGGAGCAAATGAATGGCCTCTCTCCACTGTGAGCTTGCTGGTGCCTCAGAAAATTCGATGAATGACTGATTGCCTTGCCACACACGGAGCAGGCAACTGAACTCTGCTCAGTGTGAATGTGCTGGTGTCTCAGAAGTTTGGATGAATGAGTGAATCTCTTCCCACACATGGAGCAGGTGAACGGCCTCTCCCCAGTGTAACTGTGTTGATGAATTTCCAGTTTTGATGGGGAACCAAATCCCTTCCCACAGTCCCACATTTCCACGGTTTCTCCGTGATGCCAGTATCCTTATGTCTCTCCAGGTTGGATGGCACAGTTTCTCCCCACTGTGAATGGTGTGATGTTTTTTTCAGACTGTGCAATTGGTTAAAACATTCTCCGTCTATATTAAAGATTCAATGATATCCAGCTCTTGATGTATTGAGTGATTCTGTCTGATTATGATGTGATGTTTCGTTTGAGTTTTGAACATGTGAAATAGGAGCAGAATTAGACTATTCAGCCCATGGATCCGTCATGACTGATTTGTTTGTGTTTTGAATTCCACATTACCACCTACCCCACTAACGTTTGATTCCCTTGCCTTAAAAATATTCAATGACCCCGCCTCCACCTCCTTCAGAGGCAGAAAGTTTCAAAGTTGCACAACCCTCTGAGAGAGAAAAATCTCCCCTAAATGGGAAACCTCTAATTTTAAAACAATGCCCCCGAGTTGTGGACTCACCCACAAGAGGGATTTCTACATCCACCTTGTCAATACCGCTTAGGAAATTATATACTTCAACCAAGTCACCCCTCACTCTTCTAAACTACAGTGGAAACAAGTCCAGTCTGTCTAACCTTTCCTCATAAGACAAACCCGCTTATTCCAGCTAACGATCTAGTAAATCTTCTTTGTACCACCTCCAACACATTTACGTTCTTCCTTAAATAAGGAGACCAAAACTGCACAAAATATTCGAGATGTGGCCTCATCAATGCCCTGCATAACTGAAGCATAACATCTTTACTTTAACTCGCAGCCACTTCCTCCTACCTCTCCCTGGACCATGACCTCACCACTGAACATCAAGCCATTGTTTCCAGGACTGTCACTGACCTCATCTCCTCTGGGGATCTCCCTCCCACAGCTTCCAACCTGACAGTCGCCCAACCTCAGACGGCCCGCTTCTATCTCCTACCCAAAATCCACAAACAGAACTGCCCCAGTAGACCGATCGTCTCAGCTTGCTCCTGCCCCACAGAACTCATTTCTCGTTATCTTGACTCCCTTCTCTCTCCCCTTGTCCAGTCCCTTCCCACCTACATCCGTGATTCCTCTGACACCTTACGTCACATCAACATTTCCAGTTCCCTGGCCCCAACCGCTTCCTCTTCACCATGGACGTCCAATCCCTCTACACCTCCATCCCCCACCAGGATGGTCTGAGGGCCCTTAGCTTCTTCCTCGAACAGAGGCCCGAACAATCCCCATCCACCACTACTCTCCTCCGTCTGGCTGAACTTGTTCTCACGCTGAACAATTTCTCCTTCAACTCCTCTCACTTCCTCCAAATAAAAGGTGTAGCTATGGGTACCCGCATGGGCCCCAGCTATGCCTGTCTCTTTATGGGGTATGTGGAACATTCCTTGTTGCAGTCCTACTCCGGCCCCCTTCCACAACTCTTTCTCCGGTACATCGATGATTACTTCGGTGCCGCTTCATGCTCTCGTCGGGACTTGGAAAAATTTATTAATTTTGCTTCCAATCTCCACCCCTCCATCATTTTCAC
Organism: Carcharodon carcharias; assembly: GCF_017639515.1. NCBI lineage: Eukaryota > Metazoa > Chordata > Chondrichthyes > Lamniformes > Lamnidae > Carcharodon > Carcharodon carcharias. Next base: position 14,848,662 of record NC_054493.1, read on the forward strand.
GTGGTCCATCTCTGACACTTCCCTTCCCTTCCTTGACCTCTCTGTCTCAATCTCTGGTGATAGACTGTCCACCAATATCCATTACAAACCCACCGACTCCCACAGCTATCTCGACTACAGCTCCTCACACCCCGCTTCCTGTAAGGAATCCATCCCATTCTCTCAGTTCCTTCGCCTCCGTCGCATCTGTTCCGATGATGCTACATTCAAAAACAGTTCCTCTGACATGTCCTCCTTCTTCCTTAACCGAGGTTTTCCACCCACGGTCGTTGACAGGGCCCTCAACCGTGTCTGGCCCATCTACCGCGCATCCGCCCTCACGCCTTCTCCTCCCTCCCAGAAACATGATAGGGTCCCCCTTGTCCTCACTTATCACCCCACCAGCCTCCGCATTCAAAGGATCATCCTCTGCCATTTCCGCCAACTCCAGCATGATGCCACCACCAAACACATCTTCCCTTCACCCCCCTTATCGGCATTCCGTAGGGATCGCTCCCTCCGGGACACCCTGGTCCACTCCTCCATCACCCCCTACTCCTCAACCCCCTCCTATGGCACCACCCCATGCCCACGCAAAAGATGCAACACCTGCCCCTTCACTTCCTCTCTCCTCACCGTCCAAGGACCCAAACACTCCTTTCAAGTGAAGCAGCATTTCACTTGCATTTCCCCCAACTTAGTCTACTGCATTCGTTGCTCCCAATGTGGTCTCCTCTACATTGGAGAGACCAAACGTAAACTGGGCGACCGCTTTGCAGAACACCTGCGGTCTGTCCGCAAGAATGACCCAAACCTCCCTGTCGCTTGCCATTTTAACACTCCACCCTGCTCTCTTGCCCACATGTCTGTCCTTGGCTTGCTGCATTGTTCCAGTGAAGCCCAATGCAAACTGGAGGAACAACACCTCATCTTCCGACTAGGCACTTTACAGCCTTCCGGACTGAATATTGAATTCAACAACGTTAGGTCGTGAGCTCCCTCCCCCATCCCCACCCCCTTTCTGTTTCCCCCTTCCTTTTTTTTCCAATAAATTATAAAGATTTTCCTTTTCCCACCTATTTCCATTATTTTAAAAAAAACCCACTAGAGCTATACCTTGAGTGCCCTACCGTCCATTCTTAATTAGCGCATTCGTTTAGATAATATCACCAACTTTAACACCTATGTGTTCTATTGTACTATTGTCGTTGACATCTTTTGATGATCTGCTTCTATTACTGCTTGTTTGTCCCTACAACCACACCCCCCCCCCCCCCCCACCTCTCTCTCTCTATCTCTCCGCCCCCCACACACACACATCTTAAACCAGCTTATATTTCAAATCTTTCTTGGACTTGAACTCAAGTTCTGTCGAAGGGTCATGAGGACGCGAAACGTCAACTCTTTTCTTCTCCGCCGATGCTGCCAGACTTGCTGAGTTTTTCCAGGTAATTCTGTTTTTGTTTTGGATTTCCAGCATCTGCAGTTTTTTTGTTTTTATCTTTACTTTAATGTTCTATTCCTCTCATAATGAAGGACAGTGTTCCATTCACCTTCTTAATTACTTGCTGTAACTGCATACTAACTTCTTGTGGCTCACGCACAACATCTAAATCCCTCCGCACCTTGCAATTTTGCAGCCATTCTCTGTTTAACTAATACTCTGCTTTTTTATTCTTTCTGCCAAAGTGAACAACTTCACATTTTCCCCCATTAAACTCAATCTGCCAGTTTTTTGCCCACTCACTCAACCTATCTATATCCATCTGCAAACTCCTTATGCCATCTTCACAGCGTACCTTTCTACCTATCTTTGTGTCTTCTGAACATTTAGCTACCATGCCTTCACTCCCCTCATCTAAGCCATTGATATAAATTGTACAAAGATCAGCCCCAGCATAGACCCCTGCAGGACTCTACACATCACATTTTGCCAATCAGAAAAAGACCCATTTATGCATACTCTCTTTTTATTGCCAGCCAGCCAATCCTTTATCTATGCTGATATGTTAACCCCCACACCATGAGCTTTTATTTCCCAAAATAATCTTTGATGTGGCATCTTATCAAATGCCTTCTGGAAATCCAAGTACAGTACGTCTACAGGCTCCCCTTTATCCACAGTGCATGTTCTCCTTCAAAGAACTCCAATAAATTGGTTAAACATGATTTCCCTTTCACAAAATCATGCTGAATGTTCGTGATTACCTTGAGTTTCTCTAAGTGCCCAGCTATAACTTCCTTAATGATCAATTCTAACACATTCCCCATGACAGACATCAAGCTAACTGCCAACTGTTTTCTGCCTCCCTCTCTTCTTGAGTAGAGGGGTTATATTTGCTACTTTCCCATCAGCAAGTCCTCCCATTCAAATACCCTATAAAAGGAGTTCACAAAAGTCAGCACAGGGTAAAAATTCAGAACAGAATAATTCTAGTTTAGTTCCTTTTTAATACTTTGTTCATGGGATGTGGACATCACTGGCAGGACCAGTATTTATTGTCCATCCCTAATTGTTCTTGGAAGATCGTGGTGAGCCACCTTTTTAAACTGCTGTAGTACATGTGGTGTAAATGCTGTTAGGAGGAGATTCCAAGATTCTGACACAGCACAGGTGCAGGGATGCCAATACATTTCCAAGTCTGACTTATGGCAGAAGAAAGGTTATTGATGAAGCAGCTGAAGATGGTTGGGTCGAGGATACTAACCTGAGGAACTCCTGCCGTGATGTATTGGGACAGAGATGCTTGACCTCCAACAACCATCATCTTTCTTTGTGCTAGACATGATTCCAGGCAAAGGTTTCCACTCTGATTCCCGTTGAATTGAATTTTACAGGAGCTCCTTGATGCAAAATTCGGTCAAATGTTGCTGTGACGTTAAGGACATTCACTCTCTTCTCACCCCCAGAATTCAGCTCTTTTGTCCATGTCTGGACAAGGGCTGCAATAAAATCTGGAGTCGTGTGGCTCTGGTGGAACCAAGACTGAGCATCATTGAGCGTGTTTTTGGTAAGTAAGAAACCAGAACTGGAGGAACATCAGGTTCATGAAATCAGCGAATGATACAATTCAGAAGGAGGCCATTCAGCCCATCATGCCTGTGCTGGTCCATGTTCCTGCCCTTTCCCCATATACATGTATTCTTTTTCCAATTCAAGGATTTATGACTTCATTGAAAGTTACTATTATTGTCAGTGTACATGTGAAAACTAACATGTGCTTTTGGATGATGTCACCGAGTGGCAGCTTGTAGATAAGAAATAGGAGGGACCAAGGATAGATTCTTGGGGGAGACCAAGTTCAAAGACTTTGGAGAGGAAAGGGAGGTTGGAGATGGACAGTAGTTTAGGAGGATGGTTATATAAAGCGTTCTTTTTTAGGATGGATGGTAACAGTGGATTTAAAGTGAGGGGAACAGTATGTAGAGAGAGAGAGAGAGAGAACTGGGTGAAGGGAACAGAAGGCAGGTCTCATGAACAAGGTTTGCTCTGGGGGAGATGGAAGACAGGAGAGAAACTGGGAAAAATGTGAGCTCAGAACTCAGAGAAGGATGTTAGGAATTAGAGATAGTTTAAGTGAGTTACATTTGTACTTTTTGAGTGTCAGGAATGAAATTTAACTTTAATCTTTAAGTTTAATTTGTATTTCTGTATGTGTGTGTTAAGGAAAGTCAAATTTCACTTTAAAAAGTTGCCTGCTTTTCTAATGAGTTTTATGACTCCTAAAGAGATGGTAAACAAACAAGGGTGGGAGAATTGGACTGTTGCCTAGCAATGTGGGTCCAGAGATGCAGTTCCCTCCCACAGACAGACACACAGAAAAGCCAGAAACAGCAGTTTTGTTTTGGAAGCTGTTGGAGTTCAGCTGGTTTGGAAGACAGCTGCCAACCAGAAGCCACCTAAAGGGGGACAGACAACTAGTCCCAAGCTAAAGAAAAACCCTGAAAATCCAGAGGCGTGGAAGACGGGAAAGTCCAAAGAAGACCATCTTGACAAAGGAAGGACGCAATCCAGGCAAAGGTCCCGTTAAGTGAAGTTAAGAGCGAGGAGTACAGAGAAAGGCTCCACGCTTCAGATTTAAGGAGACAAAAATGTCAGAAAGCAGATTTAAAGTGAGAATATCTTGCAAGAGGTGAAAAGGTCCACAGAGGCAGCTGAAGGTCTGTAACTCTTTGCAATGGGCATGTGAGGCAGTGGTACTTTTAACAGCTGAGACAGTGAGACAGAGTGCGTGGAAGAGAGCTTGAATGCATGTGGTGACCCAGGGGAGAGGAACATTAGAAGGAGAGTTCAAAACCCTGGAGGTGAGTCATTGTGGAAGACATCTGACAGAAAGCTAAAAGCAAAAAACTGTGGATGCTGGAAATCCAAAACAAAAATAAAAATATCAGGAAAAACTCAGCTAGTCTGACAGCATCTGCAGATAGGAACACAGTTAATGTTTCGAGTCCATATGACTCTTCAACAGAACTAAGTAAAAATAGAAAGGAGGTGAAATATAAGCTGGTTTGGGGAGGGGGGGGGGGGAAGACAGGTAGAGCTGGATAGAGGGCTAGTGATAGGTGCAGATAGCCAAAAGGTGTCATAGACAAAAGGACAAAGAGGTGTTGAAGGTGGTGATATTACCTAAGGAATGTGCTAATTAAGTGTAGAAAGTAGGACAAGCAAGGTACAGATAGCCCTAGTGGGGGTGGGGTGAAGGGAAGGGATCGAATTAGGCTAAAAGGCAGAGATAAAACAATGGATGGAAATAAATTTAAAAATAATGGAAATAGGTGGGAAAAGAAAAATCTATATAAATTATTGGAAAAAACGGGGGGAGGGATCGGAATAGGGGGTGTCTATTTGGGAGAAGGTTCCAAGGTGAGCTCTTGGAAAGTGGAGATTGGAGCCCTTCGTGTGAAAGACAGAGTTCAGTGAGACTGGTTGGCTCGTGGTGTGACGAGTCTCTTGGGGGAGCTGAGGAGAGATCCAAAGCATCTGGTTTAGGTGGCATCTGTCACTTGGTTTCAGAGTGTGGTGTGTCTGACCACAGGGTGCCTATTGGTTTACATGGACTGTGTACTTACTGTGGATATGAGGGTATAAGATAGCTTTTGTAACCTGTGTTAGCCTTACAAATCTGTCTAATTCTGTACATGTTTAACACAAAGCCAATTTATTTGACTTTTATCTCAATTATTAGTTCACATAACTGGTTTGGAGTTGATTAACATCAGCAGAAACAGACCCCAACGTACATGGATCAGTCATGGATGTGCTTGACATAAAAATCCAATCACTGCAGTTACTTGTGAACTCGTTGGTGCTTCAGCAGGTTGGATGAAGTACTGCATCCCTTGCCACATTCAGAGCAATTGAACGGTCTCTCCCCAGTGTGAACTCGCTGGTGTGTCTGCAGGATGGATGACTGAGTGAATCCCTTCCCACACTCAGAACAGGTGAATGGCCTCTCCCAATTGTGAACTCGATGGTGTACACTGAGGTGAGTTGACTGCCTGAAACTCTTTCCAAAGTGCAAATAAATGGCTTCTCCTCAGTGTGAATTTTCAGGTGTTGCATCAGCTCAGAGGACTCAATGAATCCCTTCTTACACATGGTGCAGGTAAATGGCCTCTCCCCAGTGTGAACTCACTGGGGTGCAGTGAGTTGTTCTGATCTCCTGAATCCAGTCCCGCTGTGAGAACACCTGAATGGTATCTCATCAGTGTGAACATGTTGATGGTGCATTAGTTCCCCAGAGTCTTTATAGCACTTCCCACAGTCTGGACATTTAAAAGGTCTCTCATCAGTGTGAACACGTTGATGGGACATCAGTTCCCGTGAACTTTTATAGCACTTCCCGCAGTCTGGACATTTAAATGCTCTCTCGTTAGTGTGGACACTCTGGTGCTTCAGCAGGGTGGATAACTGAGTGAATCCCTTCCCACACTCAGAGCAGGTGAACGGCCTCTTCCCAGTGTGAACTCGCTGGTGTGTCAACAGCGCAGATGACTGAGTGAATCCCTTCCCACACTCATTGCAGGTGAACGGCCTCTCCCCAGTATGAGTACGCTGATGTACAATGAGTTCATCTGATCTCCTGAACCCAGTTCCACAGTGAGAGCACCTGAATGGTCTCTCATCAGTGTGAACACGTTGATGGCGCATCAGGTCCAGGGAACTTTTATAGCACTTCCTGCAATCTGGGCATTTAAAAGGTCTCGCTCCAGAATGAACTTGCTGGTGTTTCAGCAGGTCGGATGACTGAGCGAATCCCTTTCCACACTGGGAGCAGGTGAATGGCCTCTCCCCAGTGTGAACTCGCTGGTGTGTCAGCAAGTGGGATAACTGAGTGAATCCCTTCCCACATTCGGGGCAGGTGAATGGCCGTTCCCCAGTGTGAACTCGCCGGTGTTGCAGCAGGTTGGATGACCTAGTGAATCCCTTCCCACAGTCGGAGCAGGTGAATGGTCTCTCCCCAGTGTGACTGCGCCGATGAGTTTCCAGCTCAGATGGGGATCTGAAACCCCCGTTACAGTCTCCACATTTCCACGGCTTCTCTTCGCTATGAACCGTGCTTTTTCCTTCCATGTTCAAATTATGATAAATTGGGTGACTCTGTCAGATCTGGATGTGACATCTGGTTGGAATTTCACGACCGCAAATCTTCCCCTTCTGATACCCTGTGTAATTGATTGAAAACAGAAAAAAAAGGAGTGAGAAAGAACTCACATTGCCGAGCTAAACCATTCTCCTCTGAAGATGATGGCCGTGCATGCGCCCTGAGGCTATTGTCCTCAACAGCAACTAGGGATGGACAATAAATGCTGACCCAGTCAGCGAAGCCCACATTCTATGAATGAACAAAGATGGCGACCGCGCTAAAACATTGCCCTCAACAAAGATGGCGGCCGCGCTGAAACATTGTCTTCCGAAGAAGGCGGTCGCACATGCACCCTCCTGCCCATTGCCCCCAATAAAGATGGCTGCCAATGGCCTCCGACAATGGCGGCTGCAAAATCGATCCTAACGCGGGCGCGAGCTTATTTGCAACTTAGGTCCGACGGCCAGTGTTTATGAAACCTCCTCTTCCTACACCGGGTGCTTATGAAGCGTCTCCTCTCCATCGCCCGCTCCATTCGACCTCACTCGCCCGCTGCCTCCAATCAGTTCCCGCTCTCCCTGCGGTTCCAACACCAGCCCATCCGACAACACCAAACTGCGCATGCTCCAGTCAGAGCGCTATTGCGCGTGCGCAATGATCTAATGTTGCGCAGATATTCTGCCTCTCGGTGAATCCTGGGTAAGCGCACCGCCATTGACAACCGATATTGTTAAATAAAAAATCATATTTTGTGATCCGATTACGATTTGAACACTTGATATGAAATGATTAGGTCAGCTGATATAGCATCCAAGTTCATGGGATCTGCTCCATCGTTCTGTATTTGATTAAAACCAGAAAAATCAAATGAACTCACTGGAACCTCAGCAGTTGGTGTGAACAGGCGTTTCCTTTCTCACATGGAGAACAATTAAACAGCTCCTAACCACTAAGAATGCGCTGATTGTATATCAATTGCTTTGAACTTCTAAAACTGAAATGTTAACTGTTGGAAAAACTGAATAGTACACATATGTACACATTTGAAGTATCTGAATGGCCTCCCGCCGATATGACTGCTGTTGTGTCAGTAAATGAGGTGATCAAGTGAATCCCTTTCCACATGCAGTTGATGAACAGTGTTTCTGTGATGTGATTGTACCCATGAGTTTTGAGCTCAGATCGACTTTGCAAACTCGGTGCAAAAATTTCCACATTCTCGAGGTTTCCTGACCAAGGAAAAGCAAAATACTGTGGATGCTGTTAATATGAAATAAAAATGGAAAATGCTGCAAATACTTTGAAATTGAGCAACTTCCAGATCAGAACTAGAATTGATGTGGTGTGTTGCAGCTGTAGCATGTGGGAACTGGTGGACATCAATATGATTCACAGCAACCACACCTGCAGTAAGCATAACTCGAGGAATTTCAGCTCAGAGTTGTTGAGCTGGGGCCTGAAGTTTGGACAATGTGATACATCAGGGAGGGAGAAAGTTCCCCAGGCAATTTGATCCAGAAAGCAGTCACTCGCCTTAAATTACATAAAATCAGATCCAGTCTGTGGTCAGGAACAGGAGGTGTGACTACTTCGTGAGATAGATACGGGTATGATAGGTCATGAGACGGGTTTGTGCACTTATCTAACAGGTTCAAAATTCTTCAAACCTTCCTGGACAGCACCATGAAATGTGAGCAAAGTGACCCAGTAATCCGGGTACTGAGTTCCAGGGAACCAATCAAGTTGGGGGAGTAAAACAGGATGTCATAACAGTAGGGGGACAGTAGCCAAGAGTGTGAGTCCTGGATGGTGTGCAGCCTGCCAGGTAATAGATTTAAGGTCATTCCCTCAAAGCTACGGAGGAATGTGGAGATGGAGGGAGCAGGCACATTTTTTCTGATTCAATTAGATACAGCAACATGGGTAGAATCAAGTAAAAGGATCTGATAAAGGAGCATTAACAGCTCGGGTCTAAATTAAAAAGTGAACACAAAAACCTCTAGATTACTACCTGAGCCACCAGTAAATTGACATAGAGTAAATGAGATCAAGATGTTGAATTTGTGGTTCAATGATTGGTGTGGGAGAAATGGGTTGTGATTCATGGGTCAATAGCACCAGTAGTGGGGAAAGAGGCAGCTGTACCATTGGCAATGGCGTTTACTAGAACCACACTGGGATTAGTGCCCAGGTGAATCACAAAACTAGGGCTGTAGAGAAGGCTTTAAGTGAAATATTGGAGGAGGGGAAAGGGATGAGGTGAGGGGAAATTTAGAATGTTGACAAGAAAGGATAAGGCACTTAGTGTGTAATGATAACCAAAGTATGATAGGGAGGGACATACAATTATAAGAGTGCAACATCAAACAGGGTCACAGTAAGGGAAAAACTGACAGAAAGACAGATTTAAGACTGTTAATCTGAATGTATCAGCATTTGTAACAAGATGGATGAATTGACAAAAAAAAAGAAATAAATTGTCATGATAGCATAACGATTATAAAGATGTTTCCAGAATTACTAAGGCTAGGAACTGAATACTCAGGGGTATTTGACATTTTAAAAGGATGAGGTGAAATGAAAAGGGAACAGTTTAGGCCTGTTAATAAATGATGAGATTGGTACAGTAGTGAGAAATGATCTTGGCTCAGAAGGTGAAGATGTGGAATCAGCTTGTTTGGAGATAATGCAATTAAGGGTAAGAAATCACTGTTGAGAGTATTTTATATGTCACCTAAGAGTATTGAAATGGTAGGATTGATAATAATTGAAGAAATAATGCGGATTTGTGAGAAAGATAATTTAATAATTGCAGATAATTGTAATCAGCATATAGATTGGACAAATTGAATTGGCAGAGGTAGCACTGATGATGAGTTCATCAAGTATATTTGGGACAGATTCATCGAACAATACATTGTGGAACTAACTTGGGAAAAGGCTAACTTAAGTCTGTTAATGTGTAATGAGGCAGGATTAAGTAACGCTGTAAGACATTTGCATTGCATGTGAAAATCAGACAGGTCATTTGGAATCCAGTAAAAATCATGTGCTGGATTAGCTATCGCGCTTTCAGGAATTCAGCGTCCTTAATTGATACTGGTTTGTGGTGGGATAGTTGAGGATACAGGAGTTCGAACTCAGCAAATACCTCTTCCCATTTGATCTGGGATGAAAGCAATCCAGAACTGAAACCATGCGGAGAAACAAACTCCTCACTTTCTGACAGTACACCGCCAGGGAGATGTGTTACATATTTAGTGGAGTTGTTAATTGTGTTGCCAAATTGCATATTTCCAATATGTGTATAATTAGTTCGCTATATTTAAATCCGCAGCTGCATGTAATAATTTCCCTACATGTCTTAATGGGTTACATACTGCACCCAAATTTACCTTTGAAATGAAGCAGCCAAATGAATTCCCTTTCCTTGACCTACTAGTTGAGAAACCTGCCTAGGGATTCTCAACCACGGTCTAACACAAGCCTACCTTCACTGGTCAACTTACGCATTGGGATTGTTACAGTTCCACGCACTATAAGATTTGTCTTGTAAACAGGGGCTAAGCCATTTGCAAGCTTAATGCTGAAATAGAGAGCATCAAAGGCATTCTACGGTATAATGGCTTCCCTGATCAGAGCATTTCATGCTGTATATCGCACAAAATCATGAACAGACCTAAGACCATCACTTTCAACCCTGAAAAGTGCCCAGTTTACTTTAGATTACCCTGGAAGGGCAAAGTATTTCACAAATTTGAGCAAGAGGTGAAGCTAGCTGTTTCACACTGTTACTAAGCAGTAGCAACACGAGTGGAATTCACCACTAACAGGATGCTGCCGTCAAACCAAAAATTCTGCCTATAACACAAATAAGTAACGTGACATATGAATTTCAGTGCCAGTGTGACGCTAGGGTATGTAGGCTGTATGCCCCAAAAGACTGGTGGATCATATCAAACAGTATGTCCCAGCTGTTGTCCACAGACCGTACCTAACCAGTCCATGTTTACACAACTCAAAACAGTGTCCAACATTCAATGTAGTTCCACGATTGGACAACATTTATTGAATAATCCTCAACATGCTAAGAATTACGCTGACAACCAATTTAAGATCATCAGTCGGGCTCACATTCTGGCACATTTGCATATACTGGAAGCTACATATATTAATACACACGACCCTGTTCTAAGCTGATAGAAAGAACATATATACAAATTGCGCCTGTTTCAGCAAAACAAAATAAGTGACAGCCATTCGCTGACTCATTCCTCAGGGCAATGCCTTGACCAATCAGGGTCAACCTGCCTAGTTTAAATTTCAAGTAATGCCCGGCAGTTAACTGTCAGTCAGCATCACCGGTGCATTCTCCGTGGCAATACCTCTACCAATCAGCGTCCACTTGCCAACCAATCAGCACTCTCTTATACAGTATAAATTATTGTTTTCCCTTTCATGAAAAGTGTTGTGATGAGTGAAAGGTGAAAATCTTCGACATGTCTTTTTTGAGCAACACTCAAGTTCTGTATGACCAAGCGGTAATTGCATGAGTTATGGTGACATAGCAATACCTACATTCACATTGGGTGAAGGGTTGGGTGAAGGCACTGGGTCACCAGGGCAGAAAATGGGTATTCCTTATGTTAGGAAGAATCTCAAATCACGAAACTGGCCCAAGTTAATTAAGAGGCATCAGGGAACAGTGAAATGCTGCACCAACAGGTACTTGCATCATGGAGCTGTAAACATGTTAAAAGTCTATAACCCAGTTCAGCTTGGAGTATGGGTGATAGAAAAGGAGGCAGAGGAAAGGAATCGAACTGAATTGCTCTAAAATGAAGAAAGGACCAATCAATGGGTTAGTGGTTACCACAGGTACAAACAACTGCACAATGACATAGCAGATGAGATTGTGCCTGTCCTCATATAATTCAGAGGCATTCCCCTCCCAGAAGTCCCATGTTCCAAACAATATCAGGGATTCTTTAATCAGTTAGTGATAAAGATGAAACAAGACTTCATGAACAAGAACTGTGCTCAAACGCTTGGGGAGAATTGTTGGACCTGGGAGAACTAAACGCAACATGAGAGAAAAACTTTGATAATGTTGAAGGAAATCAGAAAATATGGATAGAAAGTATGATGAGGAATTGGTGCCACCACAGGCACTGCAATTTGGAACATATAGTCGATATAGAAAGTATGATGGAGCATAATGAGGAAATGAGAACAGAGCTACAGGCAATGTTGTTAGATGACAGGGAAAGAGATAGTGGAAGAAATAGGCCGAAGTCTCTTAACCACTAAAGATGAAGTAATCCCTTAGCAACAGTATAATCTGGGACAAACATGAGGCAGTAAAAGAGACAGCTAAGGCTAATATATGTTCCATCGATGGGATCTACATGTGAGATCAGGTAGGGACAATACTGGAGGACATAGAGAGTAACCACATTTCAACTAATATTAATGATGCCATGCTAGGTAGAGTGGAAAAGGCCTGACGGCTTGGGTTATCTGACCTGGTAAAGGGAAATGGAAAATACCAGTGTGGTACTATGGTTACTTATCTTAGAGGAAGGCACTGAATGGGAAGTCTATAAAGTAGACTCCATTGGTACCTATGATGACAGAATCCATATATCTCACGTAACACACCCAAATACCCTGATTAATCGAGGGTACACAAGTTGAATGTTGTACAAAAAGGATGGAGTTTTTATGTGTCATTGTGATGTTAAGAACCTGGGGAAACCAGCTTGTGAGCTCACTTTAGATCATCAGTCACCGACTTGCAAAATGGGTTTGAAGAATTGGAAGGATGAAGTCAAAAATACCACATGTACATAGGCCAAGGAGTCTATTGTTTCAATGCGAATGATATGTGGATGAAACATGGGACATGATGGTGCCCCATGGCAAGAACCACTTTTTGTTTCAAACCCATTCAAGTGACCCTGATTGGAAGTGAGGTTCTATTCCCCATACCTACTCACAATGTCACTGAACTGAGAATCGGGTTTGGAATGCAGGAGCGAGCGTTGAAGGCCATAATTCAGCTCAGCCACCCCATACCCCCACTGTCCCCGAATCTGAAAGATATCGTCAAGGGAACTGAAGCTTCCCAAACATGTGGTTAAGATGCATAATGAGAGGTGAGAGAAAGGAATTAAGGAACTTGGAAATGGCAATACTCACTGGTGGCAAACTGTTGTCAATGCAAATGAACTGGTTAAGAATTATTTCCACCATTGTTGTGTTCGTACAACTGATAAGCACAAATGTCGTTATTTTCATCATTCATTACTTGAGGGTCCTCACCAGGAGATTGCAAGTTCATACTTCTGATCTGAGCTGGAGGTCAATTCTGATGCCCAATAGAAACCAATGAAATAAATTGAATAGCGAAGGATCAATATATTGGACGATATATTTCATCCTCAATCCGGGGACTGTTGGTAGTTTCAAAATCAATAGTTTTAGTGTGACTTGACTGTTTTGTAATCTGAGTCAATACATTATTTAATATAATAAACTAACATGGTCAAGCAGCCATTTTGAATTAATCCAGGAGACATTTTAAAACTAACCAGTTACTGCATGATTGGAAACCAGCCAGGAATGATTGAACAAAATAGTGAGTTTCAATTGTGAGACAGTTGAAGGATAAGTCATTAACCAATAGATGTATTGGTAAAGGCTGGACAAATACCATTTAACAAAAAGCCTGTAATGTTTATACATAATTTTAATTTTAAATATACTAATTGTACATTATGAGACTGTACATTGTAAAATGATGTTTCTCAAGGCAGTCCAGAAAGATGAGGTGTGCTAAGTTGAAGTCTTCATGATCCTGTGGAGTCATATAAAGATGGGTAATGAATAAAGCATTATTCTACATGGTTTTGTGAAAGGGAACCATATTGTATTACTAGATGGGAAGATATTCACATATATGAGAAATCAATAATAAATAACTGGCAGTTAAGTTAACCAATTTTTTGTTGCCAATCACTAATTGCCCTAGAGAAGGTGGTGGTGAGCTGCCTTTTTGAACAGCTGCAGTCCATGTGGTGTAGATATACCCACACTGGAAGATCCTGTCTAAAGAGCCTTGGTGAGTTCCTGCAATGCATCTTAAAGATGGTGCACACTGCTGCTACTGTGCCTTGGTGGTCACGGGAGTGAATGTTTGTGGGTGGGGTGCCGATCAAGTGGGGAGCTTTGTCCTGGATGGTGACAAGCTTCTTGAGCATTGTTAGAGCTGCACTCATCCAGTCAAGTGGCGGGTATTCCATCACATTCCTGACTTGCAGATGGTGGACAGGTTTTGGGGAGTCAGGAGGTGAATTATACACTGCAGGATCCCTAGCTTCTGACCTGTTCTTGTAGCCACAGTATTTATATGGCTAGTCCAGTTTATTGTTTAACAGTTAGACTAATTGGAGATAAGAAAATATGAGTTAAGTGGGTAAAATAAAGACTTGGAGAAGCCATTTTGCTGGCATGTTCTCCACGTACTGACTGTCCAAGACAGGATTCTGAAAGATCGACTGTTCACGACCAATCATCACTTCACACCTTCAGTTTGTTCACCTGAGAAAGACATGAGAAGTCTGTTTAGTTGTTGAGCTGTTTCCTTTTACTGCTATTTGAAACCTTGTTTTCTATCTTTTTAACTTGTTACCTTTTCATTGTTAACAAATCTTCTGAATTTACCATTGGAAGTATTCAGTCTTGCCCAATGGCTGAGTCTAGCTTGAACCAAATGATTTACTGGATAATTCACAATCAGGGAACACTGGATCAAATGAGTTGTGCCCCATAAATTATCTGTAACACCCCTTACATCATGAGCTCCTATTTTGTTCAGTAACCTTTGATGTGGCGCTCTGTCAAATGCCTTCTGGAAATCTAAGCACAGCGCATCCACAGGTTCCCCTTAAATTGTTGCTTGTTAATTCCTCAAAGAACTCTAATAAATCAATCAAACATGATTTCCCCTTCACAAAACCATGTTGACTCTGCCTGATTACATTGAGATTTCCTAATTGCCCTGCTAAACCTCTTGAATAATAGATTCTAGAATTTTTCCAATGAAAGATGTTAAGCTAATTGGCCTGTAGTTTCCTGCTTTCTGTCTCCCTCCTTGAATCGATGAGTCACATTCACTATTTTCCAATCAGATGGGATTTTTCCAGAATCTCGGGAAGTTTGGAAAATTAAAACCAATGCATCTGCTATTTCAGCAGCTGTTTCTTTTAAGACCTTATGATGAAGTCCATCAGAACCAGGGGACTTGTCAGCTTTTAGTTCTAATAATTTTCTCAGTACCATTTCCAGTACCTGGTGTCTGATTTAAGTTACATATAATTGTTTTAAGTTCCACCTTTCCTTTCACCTCCTGATTCAAACTTATTTCTGGCATGTCATTTGTATCCTTTACAGTGAACACACACACAAAACATCTGTTCAGTTCATCTGCTATTTCCTAATTTTCCATTATTAATTCCCCAGACTCACTCTCCAGAGGACCAACACTCACTTCACGTATCCTTTTCCTTTTTAAATACTTGTAGATATTATATTTTTATATTTCTAGCTAGCTTTCTCTTATACTCTCATTCCCACCCTCTTTTAAATAATCCTTACTCATTCTTTGCTTTTCCTTATATTCTTTACATGGTATTACAAAAACTGTAGCTTTCCAATGGTTGTTGACGGTTCCCTTGTGTTTGGCTCCCAGCTGCAGGCAGCACCTTGCTCAGTTTTACCCAGCACGACTATGTCTGTGATATCACATTCATCTCACATTTATAAAGCTCCTTTCACGCAGTGAGAAACATCCTAAGGGACTTCACAGGAACAATGACCCTGAGCCACAGAAGGAGATATGAGAATGTTAAATCAAGGCCCCTGTCTGCCCTCTCAGGAAGATGTGAAAGATCCCATGGCCACTATGTGGAAGCAGAGCAGGGGAGCTTTCCCCCGTGAGGGCAATATTTCACTCTCAACCACTCTGACTAAAACAGATCATCTCTGGTCATGATCACATTGCTTTTTTTGGAGGCTTATTGTGCACAGAGACATCCTGAGGCTGTAAAAGGATTCATATAAATGCAAATTCTGTTATCCCCAGCCCAGTTTCTGTAGTTAGGAGAAATATCATCAACACTTCCCCATATCATAATTAACAAGGTTCACTCCTGAACATGACTAACAGCAGCAGAATCAGAGTAGTGCAGTCACATGTGAACTTGCTGGTGTTTCACCAGATGGGATAATCGATTAAATCTCTTCCCACACATGAAGCAGATGAAGGGTTTCTCTGCGGTGTGAATTTGCTGGTGTATCAGCAGGCAGGATGTTTGATTAAATCCCTTCCCACACACAGAGCAGGTGAGTGGTTTCTCCCCCGTGTGAACCTGCTGGTGTCTCAGCAGGTTTGATGATCGTTTAAATCCCTTCCCACATACGGAGCAGGTGAACAGACTCTCCCCAGTGTGAACTCACTGGTGAGTCAGCAGGATGGATGGTCGTGTGGATCCCTTTCCACATTCAGAGCAGGTGAATGGCCACTCCCCAGTGTGAGTGCGCTGATGTACAGTGAGATCAGATGATCGCTTGAACCCAGTCCCACAGTGAGAGCACCTGAGCAGTCTCTCATCAGTGTGAAAACGTGGATGGATCATCAGATCCCCAGAACATTTGAAGCACTTCCCAAAGCCTGAACATTTAAAAGGTCTCTTGTCAGTGTGAACTCATTGATGTGTCAGAAGGTTGGGTGATGTCCTGAACCTCTTCCCACACTGTGAGCACTGAGTGGTGTATACCCAGTGTGAATGCGCTGGTGCTCCCTCAATCTTTGTGGGTTTTTAAAGCTCTTTTCACAGTCGAAGCATTTGAAATCTCTCGTCAGTGTGAACTTGCTGGTGTTCCAGCAGGTGGGATGAGCAAGTGAATCCTTTTCCACACACGGAGCAGGTGAATGGCCTTTCTCCAGTGTGAAGTTGCTGGTGTCTCTGAAGGCAGATTAATTGAGTCAATCCCTTCCCACACATGGAGCAGACAAACGGCCTCTTCCTGGTGGGACTGCTTGGTGAGTTTCCAGATGGGCAACGGAATCATCCCTTCCCACAGTCCCTACATTTCCATGGCTTCTCCCTGATATGAACAGTGCTTTTTGCTTCCATGTTCAAAGGCTGATGATATTCAGGTCCCGATGAATCGAGCGACTCTGGCAGATTTTGATGTGATGTTTGGTTTGACTTTCCCAACAGCAAATCTTTCTTAAACTTTGTAAAATGAATTTAAAACAGAAACAAGGAAATATGAAACAAAACCGACAAAAACACAAAGACATGCTGTGACATTGAGCTGAATGAATCTGGTAATTTGTGGGGCTGGCACTAGGAAAAGTGACTATGAAAACTGTTGGATTGTCATAAAAACCCAACTGGTTCACTAATGTCCTTCAGGAAAGGGAACCTGCCTCCCAGTCTGGACCTACACAAGACTCTGGCCTTGATGGGAGAAGAGAGAGTGAGAGGCGGAGGAGGGGTAAAGGAGATGGACTTTATAGATCTACATTTCAATCAGAATTTTTGATAGAATCTCCCAAACCCATGACCCCCACCACCTGGAAAGACAAGAGCAGCTGGTGCATGGGGAAAACCATCAGCTCCAAGACACACAGCAGCGAGTTCACACTGGGGAGAGGCTGGACACCTGATGGACGTGTGAGAAGGGGTTTAATCGATTATCCAACCGGCTGACACACCAACGAGTTCAGCAGAGACACCAGGGGTTGGATTCTGCTGTTAATCACATCCAGGACTGAACCATGTTCATTCTGATAGTTTGGGTTTGTTTCTGCTGATAATAATCGCTATAACTGGACTGGAGATTTAATATTCTGGAAATCGGCTTGTTTTACTTTGTAACCCTTGCTCTTCAAATAAAGTATCTTTCTTCAGCCTGCAACAAATTTGCTTGTAATGTTTTCAGTTTAGTTACTGAATTCAGTGCTGACCATGTGGTCTGCTCTATGTTGGGAAGATCAAACACAGATTGGGTGATCACTTTGTGGAACAACCTCTGTTCAGTCTGTGAGCTTGACCCTGAGCTTCCAGTCACTTGTCATTTTAATTCGCCGCCCCACCCCCCACTCTGACCTCTCTGTTCTTGGCCTCCTGAACTGTTCCAATGAAGCTCAATGGGAGCTCGAGGAACAGCTCATCTTTCGATTCGGCACTTTACAACCTTCCAGATTCAACATCGAGTTCAGCCATTTCTGTACCAACAGAGAGTTGTCAAGATCTGGAACACGCTACCTGAAAAGGTGGTGAAACCTGATTCTATAAGAAGTTTTAAAAGAGAGTTGACAGAGACTTGGGAATGAGGAACTTACAGGGTTGCAAACAGAAAGTGGCTGTGTGGGTCTGAACATAAGTGCTCTTTCAAAGAGACATCACAAGAACAAAGGGAAGATGGTGGCATTGTGGTATTGTCACTGGGCTAGTATTTCAGAGACCTGTGGTAATCCTTTGGGGACCTGGGCTCAAAACCCACCATGGCAGATGGTGAAATTTTGAATTCAATAAAAATCTGATGATGATCTTTGTCCTGCTAACTCAGGGAAGGAAATCTGTTGCCCTTACTTGGTCTAGATGTGACTCCAGACCCACAGCCATGTGGTTGACTCTTAAATGGCCTCTGAATGAGGGCAATTAGGGATGGGCAATAAATACTGCCTAGTCAGTGATGCCCACATCCCATGAATGAATTTTGAAAAACAGACTGGAATGGTCTCTTTCTATGCTGCAAGTTTCTATGATTCCAGAAGTTGGCCATTTAGCTCCTTGAGCCTGTTCCACCATGAAATGAGATGATGGCTGATCTGTGATCCTTTGCCCCCATGTCCCTTAATAGCTTGGGTATTCATCATTGACATTGATTCATCAATGTCAGATTTAAAATTAATGTTGACCTGGAATGAACTGCCATTTGATGAGTAGATTTCCAAACTTCTATTGACTTTACATGGAGAAGTGTTTCCGAATTCACTCCTGAAAATTCTGACTCTCACTTTCAGACCACATTCCTTAGTCCTAGACCAGTTCCAATTACCATCATGAAAGATTTTATCAAATCATTTCTTAATCTTCTAAATTGCAGGGAAAACAACCCTCGTCCATTTCTCACAAAAGCCACTAGGATTGTCAGATTCTGTCTGAAAACTTATTTTCCCTGAGTTTCAAACCTTCACCATTAGGCAAGCATTCTGTGTTACTATGTTATAATCCTGACAGGCACAGTGTGGAGTCAATCTTTATTTGGTATAGATTTATTCACAGAGTGAAACATTACAGGTATATACCTTCAATTCCATGCTATAACAGCAAGTGTCTCTTTATATGTGCCCATTATAACCATCCAATCAATGCCCTCCATCTGTATATACTTAACTTCAATTGATACAATTAACACCCACAGTCGGAGCATCTAAAAGGTCTCTAATCAGTGTGACTGCCGTAATGTTTCATCAGCCCGGATGAACAGGTGAATTCCTTCCCACACACGGAGCAAGTGAATGGGTTCTCTCCATTGTGAACTCGCTGATGTCTCAGTAGGTCAGATGATGTTCTGAACCTCTTTGCACAGCGAGAGCAACTGAAGGGTCTCTCCTCAGTGTGAATGCATTTGTGGATCATCAGGTAGGCTGAGTTATTAAAGCAGCTCCCACAGTCAGAGCATTGAACAGGTTTCTTATTGGTGTGAGTGCCCTGGTGTCCCAGGAGACGAAATGACTGACTGAATCTCTTCCCACACACAGAGCAGGTGAACGGCCTCTCCCTGGTGTGAATGCGGTGGTGTCCCACCAGACTGGAAAACTGAGTGAATTTGTTCCCACACAGAGAGCAAGTGAACAGCCTCTCCCGGTGTGAATGTGGCAGTATCCCACCAGACTGGATAACTGAGTGAATCTGTTCCCACACAGAAAGCAGGTGATTTCACAGGACAGATGACTGTGTGAATCCCTTTCCACACATGGGACAGGTGAATAGTCTCTCCCTGGTATGGACTCACTGGTGTATCAGCAGATGTGGTCTACATGAACTTCAGCATGTTGGATCCAAAATTGGTTGAGAGGCAGGAAGCAGAGGGTGATGGTAGAGCGATGTTTCTGTGGCTGGAAGCCTGTTTCCAGTGGGGTTCTGCAGGGCCTGGTGCTGGGTCCCTTGCTGTTTGTGGTGTACATAAATGATTTGGACTTAAATGTAGGGGGTATGATCAAGAAGTTCACGGATGACAAGAAAATTGATAGGGTGGTAAATACTAAGGAGGATACCCATAAACTGCAGGAGGATATCAATGGACTGGTCAGGTGGGCAGAGCAGTGGCAAATGGAATTCAACACGGAAAAATGTGAGGTAACGCACTTGGGGAGGGGAAGGCTAACAAGGCAAGGAATTACACTATGAATGATAGTACCCTGGAAAGTACTGAAGATCAGAGGGACCTTGGTGTGTATATCCAGAGATCCCTGAAGGTAGCAGGGCAGGTAGATAAGGTGGTTAAGAAGGCATATGAGATACTTGCCTTTATTAGCCAAGGCCTAGAATACAAAAGCAGGGAGGTTAAACTGGAACTGTATAAAATGCTTGTTAGGCCACGGCTAGAGGACTGTGTGCAGTTCTGGTCGCTACATTATAAGAAAGATGTGATTGCACTGGAGAGGGTGCAGAGGAGGTTTACTAGAATGTTGCCTGGGCTTGAGCTATGAGGAAAGATTGGATAGGCTGGGGTCATTTTCCTTGGAGGGCATTGATTGGACGGTCATAATGGGTACATATAAAGAGACACTTCCTGATATAGCGTGGAGTTGGACGTATATACCTGTAAGGTTGAGAGGGGATCTCTCTGATAGGGGTGTATAAGATTATGAGGGGCATAGATAGGGTGGATAGGAAGGCACTTTTTCCATTACTAGAGGGGTCAATAACCAATAACTAGATTTAAGGTAAGAAATGGAAGGCAAACAGGGGAGTTGAGGAGAAATGTTTTCACTCAGAGGGTGGTGGAGTCTGGAACTCACTGTCTGAAAGAGCAGTTGAGTTAGAAACTCTCATAACATTTAAGAAGCATTTAGATATTCACTAGCACTGCTATAGCCTCCAGGATCAAGGACCAAGTGCTGGAAAATGGAATTAGTGTAGTCAGTTCACCGGAATGCTCTCACTGTGGTGTGTGTGTCGTGGTGTTTTTTCAGTCACACTGATATTTAAACTGTTTGAAGGAGGCAGAACAGATAATTGTTTGTCAATTTAAATATCTCATACAATAAAAACAGGTTCCACACAATCACCAGCATTTCCCCCCTCAGCATATTTGGCACTAATTCCAGTTACAGGGTCCCACAACTCTCTGTATTTCCCAAGAGGGAATGAAATGTTTTACTCACAGAGGGTTAGACAGAGGAGGACGTTTTCGATTGTGTGTGAAACTAAAAACAAATGCTCTGCTGTTTAACTCAAACTTGGAAGAAAATAAGGGGAAAACATTTTGCAAAGTCCCCTCCCCGTCAGCTGGGTGCCCAGCACGCAGGCGCAGAAAGAGCTGCTGACTGAGCTGTCCAGAGCAAGCGCAGATCTCTTTCTGGACCAGCCATCCACTGTAGAGTGGGGGAGCCGAGCGGCTTCTCGCTGCCGGTTCCCGGAAATCTTGGCTGGAGAAGGGAGGGAGAACAATGGGTGCAACGTCACCGCGATTCAGGCCAATAGGAATCACTCTGCTCCGCGGAATCGTGTTCGTCAAAATGAGCTGCGTTCCGAGCACACAGGGAGCAATATCACTGGCTCGGAAGGCAAAATGCTGCGGATTGGACACCAGCTCAGCGCGTCTGGAGGTCAAAGTCTCTCCCGCCTCCACGTGGGGTCGTATTCCTTTCATTGTCTTCCTGCGGGAGATTGGCCAATGGGAAGCTTTGGAGGACCGGAAGAGCGCTGGTCCTCCCGGCAGTAAGAGCGCGGGTTTTGTGTCAATGAAGAATGAGTGTCACATAGACATAAACTCCTCTTGAATCCAATATCTGTGAGTAAAACACTTTCTTTTTCCCCCTTTCCATTTATTTTGTAATTCTGGGTTTAAATAGTTGAATTGCAGGAACTGAAGGGAGAAGAATTGAATTCAGGGAGGGCGCAGACTCTGGAAAGGTTGGCCCAGGTCTCTCTCTTTCTCTCAAAGACATTGATAGCCTTTCCCCCCTCAGCCTGACACATTTATTTGACAGGGCCCTCAACCGTGTCCAGCCCATCTCCCGCGCATCCGCCCTCACGCCTTCTCCTTCCTCCCAGAAACATGATAGGGTCCCCCTTGTCCTCACTTATCACCCCACCAACCTCCGCATTCAAAGGATCATCCTCCGCCATTTCCGCCAACTCCAGCATGATGCCACCACCAAACACATCTTCCCTTCACCCCCCCTATCGGCATTCCGTAGGGATCGCTCCCTCTGGGACACCCTGGTCCACTCCTCCATCACCCCCTACTCCTCAACCCCCTCCTATGGCACCACTCCATGCCCACGCAAAAGATGCAACACCTGCCTCTTCACTTCCTCTCTCCTCACCATCCAAGGACCCAAACACTCCTTTCAAGTGAAGCAGCATTTCACTTGCATTTCCCCCAACTTAGTCTACTGCATTCGTTGCTCCCAACGTGGTCTCCTCTACATTGGAGAGACCAAACGTAAACTGGGCGACCGCTTTGCAGAACACCTGCGGTCTGTCCGCAAGAATGACCCAAACCTCCCTGTCGCTTGCCATTTTAACACTCCACCCTGCTCTCTTGCCCACATGTCTGTCCTTGGCTTGCTGCATTGTTCCAGTGAAGCCCAACGCAAACTGGAGGAACAACACCTCATCTTCCGACTAGGCACTTTACAGCCATCCGGACTGAATATTGAATTCAACAACTTTAGGTCGTGAGCTCCCTCCCCCATCCCCACCCCCTTTCTGTTTCCCCCTTCCTTTTCTCTTTTTTTTTCCAATAAATTATATAGATTTTCCTTTTCCCACCTATTTCCATTATAAAAAGAGAGAAAAAAAATTATTTATTTATTTATTTATTTTATTTTTACATCTTTTATGCTCTCCCCACCCCCACTAGAGCTATACCTTGAGTGCCCTACCATCCATTCTTAATTAGCACATTCGTTTAGATAATATCACCAACTTTAACTTTAACACCTATGTGTTCTTTTGTATTATTGTTGTTGACATCTTTTGATGATCTGCTTCTATCACTGCTTGTTTGTCCCTACAACCACACCCCCACTCCACCTCCCACTCTCTCTCTCTCTCCGCCCCCCACACACACACCTTAAACCAGCTTATATTTCAACTCTTTCTTGGACTCGAACTCAAGTTCTGTCGAAGGGTCATGAGGACTCGAAATGTCAACTCTTTTCTTCTCCGTCGATGTTGCCAGACCTGCTGAGTTTTTCCAGGTAATTCTGTTTTTGTTTTTGTTTTGGATTTCCAGCATCCGCAGTTTTTTTGTTTTTATCTCTGTGTTTAATTGACTGCCACTGCTCTTCAAGAAACGCCTACCTCCTTGAAGAAGTTCTGTTCCTCTCTGCGACAAGATTTCCGTATCTCTCTTTTGCCCTGCTCACCTTCCTTGCTTTCCATTTCCCTCCTGGTGTTTGACAAGGTGTTTACTAAAACCCGCTTTCACAGCCACATCTCCTTTCTCAGTGACTGTCTCCATCTCCGACTTACCCCACGTGGATTTCAACTGAAATTCCACCCCTCATGTTTCGAACCCACCCAGGATTACAGGTATCTCTGGGACATAAAACGTTTCTCGGACTGCTGTTCCCGTCACATTCTGAAATCCACACTCAGTGCCATGCGCCGCCATATGAACACACTCGACCTCTCCCTCCAGCAGCACCGCCGTACCCTTTTTCAAAGCTGCGCGTGCCACCAGTTTCATTTTATCCTTTGGCTCATCCGACGCCTCAACAAGAAACTTTTTCTCTTTCTCTCAAGTGCTAAGGAACGCAAGCTCCAACAACTCATCGACACCAACACCCATCTAGGACCCTCCACCCCAACCTGTCCCTCCGTCCCCACCCCATCTTCCAATCCCAGCCCCAGCCGTGTATTCACTATACCCCCTGACCTTCCCCTCTCCGATGCTGAACGTTCAGTGCTCAGCAAAGGACTTAGTTTCATACCCTTACGCCCTCACCTCAATGAATTTCGGGCTCGGTGTGATGCTGAACTCTTCTTCCGCCGTCTTCGTCTCCGGGCTAACTTCTTTGGGCAGGAGTCCTCTCCCAGTTCAACGGATCCTTTTACCCATCTCCAATATTCTCCCTCCACCTGGACCCCTCCCTCTGGATTCTTACCTTCTCTTGATCTTTTCATTGAGATCTGTCGGCGCAACATTAGTCGTCTCAATTTCTCTGCTCCTCTCACCCATTCTAACCTGTCTCTCTCTGAACTTACTGCACTCCATTCTCTCAGGTCCAACCCTGACATTGTCATCAAACCCGCTGACAAGGGTGGTGCTGTTGTTGTCTGGCGCACTGACCTCTACCTCGCGGAGGCTGAGCGTCAACTTGCAGACACTTCCTCCTACCTCTCCCTGGACTATGACCCCACCACTGAACATCAAGCCATTGTTTCCAGGACTGTCACTGACCTCATCTCCTCTGGGGATCTCCCTCCCACAGCTTCCAACCTGATAGTCGCCCAACCTCGGACTGCCCGCTTCTATCTCCCACCCAAAATCCACAAACAGAACTGCCCCGGTAGACCGATCGTCTCAGCTTGCTCCTGCCCCACAGAACTCATTTCTCGTTATCTTGACTCCCTTCTCTCTCCCCTTGTCCAGTCCCTTCCCACCTACATCCGTGATTCCTCTGACACCTTACGTCACATCAACAATTTCCAGTTCCCTGGCCCCAACCGCTTCCTCTTCACCATGGACGTCCAATCCCCCTGCACCTCCATCCCCCACCAGGATGGTCTGAGGGCCCTTAGCTTCTTCCTCGAATAGAGGCCCGAACAATCCCCATCCACCACTACTCTCCTCCGTCTGGCTGAACTTGTTCTCACGCTGAACAATTTCTCCTTCAACTCCTCTCACTTCCTCCAAATAAAAGGTGTGGCTATGGGTACCCGCATGGACCCCAGCTATGCCTGTCTCTTTATGGGGTATGTGGAACATTCCTTGTTGCAGTCCTACTCCGGCCCCCTTCCACAACTCTTTCTCCGGTACATCGATGATTACTTCGGTGCCGCTTCATGCTCTCGTCGGGACTTGGAAAAATTTATTAATTTTGCTTCCAATCTCCACCCCTCCATCATTTTCACGTGGTCCATCTCTGACACTTCCCTTCCCTTCCTTGACCTCTCTGTCTCAATCTCTGGTGATAGACTGTCCACCAATATTCATTACAAGCCTACCGACTCCTACAGTTACCTCGACTACAGCTCCTCACACCCCGCTTCCTGTAAGGACTCCATCCCATTCTCTCAGTTCCTTCGCCTCCGTCGTATCTGTTCCGATGATGCTACATTCAAAAACAGTTCCTCTGACATGTCCTCCTTCTTCCTTAACTGAGGTTTTCCACCCACGGTCGTTGACAGGGCCCTCATCCGTGTCCAGCCCATCTCCCGCGCATCCGCCCTCACGCCTTCTCCTCCCTCCCAGAAACCTGATAGGGTCCCCCTTGTCCTCACTTATCACCCCACCAGCCTCCGCATTCAAAGGATCATCCTCCGCCATTTCCGCCAACTCCAGCATGATGCCACCACCAAACACATCTTCCCTTCACCCCCCCTATCGGCATTCCGTAGGGATCGCTCCCTCTGGGACACCCTGGTCCACTCCTCCATCACCCCCTACTCCTCAACCCCCTCCTATGACACCACCCCATGCCCACGCAAAAGATGCAACACCTGCCCCTTCACTTCCTCTCTCCTCACCCTCCAAGGACCCAAACACTCCTTTCAAGTGAAGCAGTATTTCACTTGCATTTCCCCCAACTTAGTCTACTGCATTCGTTGCTCCCAATGTGGTCTCCTCTACATTGGAGAGACCAAATGTAAACTGGGCGACCGCTTTGCAGAACACCTGCGGTCTGTCCGCAAGAATGACCCAAACCTCCCTGTCGCTTGCCATTTTAACACTCCACCCTGCTCTCTTGCCCACATGTCTGTCCTTGGCTTGCTGCATTGTTCCAGTGAAGCCCAACGCAAACTGGAGGAACAACACCTCATCTTCCGACTAGGCACTTTACAGCCATCCGGACTGAATATTGAATTCAACAACTTTAGGTCGTGAGCTCCCTCCCCCATCCCCACCCCCTTTCTGTTTCCCCCTTCCTTTTCTCTTTTTTTCCAATAAATTATATAGATTTTCCTTTTCCCACCTATTTCCATTATAAAAAGAGAAATTTTATTTATTTATTTATTTTACATCTTTTATACTCTCCCCACCCCCACTAGAGCTATACCTTGAGTGCCCTACCATCCATTCTTAATTAGCACATTCGTTTAGATAATATCACCAACTTTAACTTTAACACCTATGTGTTCTTTTGTATTATTGTTGTTGACATCTTTTGATGATCTGCTTCTATCACTGCTTGTTTGTCCCTACAACCACACCCCCACTCCACCTCCCACTCTCTCTCTCTCTCCGCCCCCCACACACACACCTTAAACCAGCTTATATTTCAACTCTTTCTTGGACTCGAACTCAAGTTCTGTCGAAGGGTCATGAGGACTCGAAACGTCAACTCTTTTCTTCTCCGCTGATGCTGCCAGACCTGCTGAGTTTTTCCAGGTAATTCATTTTAGTTTTTGTTTTTGTTTTTGTTTTGGATTTCCAGCATCCGCAGTTTTTTTGTTTTTATGACACATTTATTTGTCTGGCTAAATGGATGGCCTCTTTTCTAATGTTCACAATTAAAGGGGTGGCTTCCCCAGGAGATGGCTGACATTTAAAGCGGCAGTAAATTAATATTGGACAGAGATATGTCTAGAAAAACAGAATTACTTGGAAAAACTCAGCAGGTCTGGCAGCATCGGCGGAGAAGAAAAGAGTTGACGTTTCGAGTCCTCATGATCCTTCGAAGGGTCATGAGGACTCGAAACGTCAACTCTTTTCTTCTCCGCCAATGCTGCCAGACCTGCTGAGTTTTTCCAGGTAATTCTGTTTTTGTTTTTGTTTTGGATTTCCAGCATCCGCAGTTTTTTTGTTTTTATTATTATAGAGATATGTCTAGTGGTGTTATATGGTACATATTAAATATTTTATATATGGTTCTGTAATTAAGTTAATTTATTATTTCTGGCCTTGTAATACAGCACTGTAGCTACATTATATATTTCCAGCCTTAGAGTTACGACATAGAAGGAGTCCATTTGGCAATTGGAGCCCATGCAGACTCTCTGGAGAGCAATCCAGTCGATCCCATTCCACCTATATATCGCCATTACCCTGCAAATTTATTTCCTTCAGGTGCCATCGTAGGCAGCAAGCTCCAGGTCATTACCACTGGCTGTCAAAATAAAGTTCCCCCTCACAGCCCCATGTATCTCTAATCATCTGATAGAGTACTGTACATTACACACATTTTTAGTCAAGTACTACTGGGGGTTTAGTAGATACAGCAGAGTGAGAATGGAGAGTGTGTGGGATGGAGGTTTACAGCTATTGGGGAATGACAGAGGAAAGAATGTTCAACAGAAACTAGAATTGCCTGTTCTGAATTTCTATCCTGTACTGACAATGATGGCTTTTGTAAACTCTTTTTACAGGATATAATAAGGGGAGGAGTTGCAGACAGAAATCTCAAACCAAATGTTACATCAAGATCTGACAGAGTCATTTGATTCATGGGACCTGAATATCACTGGCCTTTGAATCTAGAAGGAGAAATGTTTTTCCTTTCTACCTGCTTCAAGAGATTTTAAATGTCAGTGTGACCAGAAAAATACACATACACACACACACACACACACACACACACACACACACACGTGAGTGAGGATGTTGCAGTGCACTGACTGTGAAAAGAGCTTTAGCCAGTTCAAAGCCTGAAAAAACATCGTGCCATTAACTTGGATAGACCATACCTGTGTTCTGTCTGTAGATAAGACTTCAACTGATCATTGAACTGGGGGTTACACACAAGGAAACCCGCACCATGGAGAAACCTTGGATATGTGGGGACTGTGGGAAGGGATTCAAATACCCATCGCAGCTGGAAATTCATCGACGTAGTCACAGTGGGGAGAGGCCATTTACCTGCTGTGATTGTGGGAAGGGTTTCACTCAGTTATCCCAACTGCAGTCACACCAGCGAGTTCACACTGGGGAGAGGCCATTCACCTGCTCTGAATGTGGGAAGGGATTCAGTCATTCATTCCATCTACAGACACATAAGCGAGTTCACACCAGGGAGAGGCCATATGCCTGCTCTGAATGTGGGAAGCGATTCAGTAATTCATCCGACCTCCAGAAACACAAGCGTGTTCACACTGGGGAGAGGCCATTCACCTGCTCTGAGTGTGGGATGGGATTCACTCAGTCATCCCACCTACAGACACACCAGCGAGTTCACACCGGGGAGAAGCCGTTCACCTGCTCTGAATGTGGGAAGCGATTCAGTCATTCATCCCACCTAAAGACACACCAGCGAGTTCACACCGGGGAGAAGCCGTACACCTGCTCTGATTGTGGGAAGCGATTCAGTCAGTCATCCGACCTCCAGAAACACAAGCGAGTTCACACTGGGGAGAGGCCATTCACTTGCTCTGAGTGTGGGATGGGATTCACTCAGTTTTCCCACCTGCAGACACACCAGCGAGTTCACACCGGGGAGAGGCCATTCACCTGCTCTGAATGTGGGAAGCGATTCAGTAATTCATCCGATCTCCGAAAACACAAGCGAGTTCACACTAGGGAGAGGCCGTTTCCCTGCTCTGAGTGTGGGAAGCGATTCAGTCATTCATCTCACCTGCAGGCACACAAGCGAGTTCACACTGGGGAGAGGCCATTTCCTTGCTCTGAATGTGGAAAGGGATTCACTCAGTCATGCCTCCTGCTGAGACATCAGCGAGTTCACACTGGGGAGAGGCCATTCACCTGTTCTGAATGTGGGAAGCAATTCATTCATTCATCTGACCTCCAGAAACACAAGCGTGTGCACACTGGGGAGAGGCCATTCACCTGCTCTGAGTGTGGAAAAGGATTCACTCAGGCATCCCACCTGCTGAGACACCAGCGAGTTCACACCGGGAGAGGCCACTCACCTGTTCTGAATGTGGGATGGAATTCACTCAGTCATCTCACCTACTGAGACACCAAGTTCAGAAGTGATTACAGGGGTTGGATTCTGCTGCTATTGCTGCTGTTAATCACATCCAGGACTGAACATTGTGCATTTTTAAAAAAATATTCGTTCATGGGATTTGGACATTGCTGGCCAGGCCAGCATTTATTACAAAAACAGAATTACCTGGAAAAACTCAACAGGTCTGGTAGCATTGGCGGAGAAGAAAAGAATTGATGTTTCGAATCCTCATGACCCTTCTACAGAACTGGATTTATTACATTTATTTATTATTATTCTGACAGTTGGTGAAGTGGGAGGGTTGGAGGGTTTCTTCCTGGCTGGTCTCAAAACTTTGTTTCAAGTGTGTTGATGCTCTTTGAGCCTGGGAGTTCACAATTCCACTGAAATGATTCACAAAAGCTGATTAAAATAGATTTGTTTTATTCTGGATAGTAAATAATGTTTCCTTACCATTACAGGTAGATCTAAAATAAATACAGAGTGCTGGAAAAACTCAGCAGGTCTGGCAGCATCTTTGGAGAGATGTTTTCTTAATGCTTCAAGTCCATTGTGACTCTTGGTCAGAACTAAAGAGAGGGAGAAATGTGATGGGTTTGATGCTGCTGAGAATGTTGGGAGGGCCAGGTAGAACAAACGGGAAAGTCAGGGATTGGTTAGAGGGTGGGCGAAATTAAATGAAAAATGTCATGGAACAAAAGGCAAGGGGAATGGTAATGGTTGTAGCAAAGAAATAAAGCATTGGGCCAGAGTAAGTATTAAAGGCAGAATAAAAGACAACTTTGTCTGAAAGCAAAAACATGAAAATAAGATACAGACTGGCACTTGACAAAATAAAAATCAGAATGGAGCACAGAGTTGACAGTCTGAAGTTGTTGAACTCAGTGTTGAGTCCGGAAGGCTGTAAAGTACCTACTCGGAGGACGAGGTGCTGTTCGCCCAAATTGCGTTGGACTTTTTGGGAACATTTCAGCAGGCCAAGGACTGAAATGTGAGCATGAAAGCAAGGTGGTGAATTATAATGGCGAGCAACTGGAAGGTCAGGGTCCTGCTTGTGGACTGAGCAGAGGTATTCCACAAAGAGGGCAGGGGACAGATGAATTAAAGAGAAACCATTTAGGTCCAGAACATTGTGCACATCCTTTTATTCTAGTTGTCTTTGATCATTAAGTCATTTTCTGTCTTGTTTTTAACTATGTTCTGTCTCATTAATAAACTTTTATCAGTAGAAGTATTTGATTTTGCTGGACTTTTCCTGATTAGATTTATGTACTTTAGGGAAAGTGGGTGAAAGGGATTGGCAGGTTCTTTAACAGAAAGTGAGAAACTCTAAGGTAATTAGCCAAGGAGCCAGAGGGAGGCGATGAGATTTTCCTTTTTCACACAGTGAGTTGTTCTGATCCACCTCAAAACAGATTCAATAGTATACTTCCAAAGGGTAAATACTTGAAAGGGAAGAACTTGCAGGGCTGTCGGAAAAGAGCAGAGCCATAAGATGATCAGAGAGGCCTTTCAAAGAGATGGCAGGGGCATGATGGGCTGAATGCACTCCTTCTGTGGCCTGTTAATCTGAGCATCCTGCTTTTGTGCAGGTTAAAAGGGATAGATTTCATTTCAGCCTCTTCCCTGTATATATATTTAAAGAGATGGGTTTCTCTTTAGCTCTAAGTAACTGATATAACAATGCCTGTATGTTTAAACATTGAAGCCAGACATGGCCGATTATAGTCAACAGCCTTCCCATAGCTTTCCCTGGACACACCAAGGAAGCATTTGACTACTTAACAATAACGGCATCCCCTGAAAATAATTCAAGCATCACAACAAAACCAACCTATATTTATAGTGCACCTTTAAACATCCCAGGGAGCTTCACAGGGCAGCAGACTTTCTCTACTGAAGAAAACTGGTCCAGTTCTATACATTTCCGAACAGACTGCTTTTGTCTAAAATCAAGCTGACGTCACACCATTCCATTGGGATTGCTTAATCTGTTGATGTCATCACATTTTGCTGTAATTATGTCATGAGATTACATCAGCATTTTTTTCAATACATTATCAGCTGACACCAGGCTACATATTTCATTGGGAATGTGAGATTAGCTGATGATTGCACAATCCTTTATCATTGTGGGGTAAGCAGAAACAACCAGTCTTGTGATTTCCTAAACAGAATTTTTTGCGACAAGTATATAAATGATCTTCACATCTGGAAATGTTCCGGATCGGGAACATTTCACAATAAAATTAACAAATTTGCCAGTGTAAATGTTTGTGAATTTTCAGGCAATTTGTTATCATTGTTTACAATATATTGTTGGGGGGAAAAAAACATTTCTCCCAATGTTGATAAAACTTCTTTATAAATTTGAATATTACTGAAAAAAAGACATGCTATTGAAGCTTTTTGTCTTGCACTCATCAAGATAGATGCAAGAATACCAAATTTCAAAGGAAACTACAGTTTATACAGTCTGAGAAACAGGGTGTTGATTGGTTGGCAAGTGGACTCCGATTGGTTGAGGCATTGCCATGGAGAATGCATCAGGGAACAGTTCCCCAAAGCTTTTATTCAAATTCAAAAATAGCAAGTTGATTCAGATTGGTTGCCATGGGGACTGCATCAGGGAACAATTGTCCCCCAAGCTTTCCTTTAATTGAAAAGGTGCAATGCCTGGACAAATTCCATTTGCCTACAGAAGATCAGGCCTTGTGTACGAATATAAAAAAATCCAGGATCTGGATCTGTTCCACATGTTCACTGAATCTAATGTTCCTTAGGCCATAACCTTATTATGTACCAAGTTTTATTCAAATCCATTCATTAGTTTTTGAGACATATTGTTACAGACAAACAAACCCAATGTGGTTTCCTCTATATTGGAGACACCAAATACAGACTGGGTGACCGCTTTGCGGAACACCTTCAGTCTGTCCGCAAGCATGACCTAGACCTCCCTGTCACTTGCCTTTTCAACACACCACCCTGCTCTCATGCCCACATATCTGTCCTTGGTCTGCTGCAATGTTCCAGTGAAGCTCAACGCAAACTGGAGGAACAGCACCTCAACATCCTACTTGGCACTTTACAGCCTTCCGGACTGAATATTGAGTTCAATAGCTTTAGATCATGAACTCTCTCCTCCATCCCTACTCCCTTCCTGATCCCCCTTTTCCCAATAATTTATATATATTTTTCTTTTCCCACCTATTTCCATTATTTTTAAATGTATTTCCATCCATTGTTTTACCTCTAACTTTTAGCCTATTTTGATCCCTTCCCCCCCCCCCCACCCCCACTAGGGCTATCTGTACCTTGCTTGTCCTGTTTTTTACCCTTAATGTCACCATTAGCACATTTCTTAGCTAATATCACCAACGTCAATACTCCTTTGTCCTTTTGTCTATTACATCTTTTGGCAATCTCCACCTTTCACTGGCCCTCTATCCAGCTCTACCTGTACAACATCCTCCCCTTTAAACCAGCTTATATTTCACCTCTTTTCTATTTTTCCTTAGCTCTGTTGAAGAGTAATATGGACTCGAAACATTAACTGTATTCCTCCCTGCAAATGCTGTCAGACCTGCTGAGTTTTTCCAGGTATTTTTGCTTTTGTTAGGGATGAAAACATGTTCTGTTACTACAAAACTGAAAAAAATAAATGTTTTTCTTAAGAGCACCATCTCACTGAAGAGGCATCAGGCAAATCCACATTCAACAAGCTGCTCTGAAAACTCTGTTGATATTTTGACAACTGTGACAAATTCCACCCCAGCAGTGGAGACAATCCACAACATTTTAAAACAATCACCATTCGAAATAAAACAAACCACAACAATTGAGAAGAAAAAGTCAATTCTCCCAAGGTGAGCAGATCCTTGGAAAAATTCCAGGATCTGGTCTTTGCCAAAAATGAATCAGTTCCTCCATGGTCCATATGCTGTCAGTATACCAAGTTCCAGTAAAATCTCTCCATTCATTTGTGAGATAAATTGTTTAGAGACAAACAGAATAACAGCAGAGACAATATTGCCTTTGCCCATCTTCAGTGGCAGAGGTTGTTTCAGTACATTGACCAGTCCTGATGTCTATTCTCAACCTGCATTACACAGGGGGAAAGGGCTGGATTCTCAGATGACCAAGTCAAGGCTCCCTCTTTAAATGTCCAGTTCCCACAATGTATTCAGTGGCTTGTGAAGGGAAGCAGCCTCGGTCCATACTAAGAGTTCCTACCCCGACACCCCCCCCCACCCCCCACACCCCCAGTCACCTCTGCTGACTCCTCGTCTGCTGGATGATCTGCCTGTAAGGATAGGAGCATGTCAATTTAAAAAAGAAACTTGTATTTATATAGGGCCTTTCACCTCCTCAAAGCATTTCAGTGCCAATCAAGAAATGTCACTGGAGGAAACATGGCAGCCAATTTGTGCACAGCAAGCTCCCACAATCGGCAATGTAATAATGGCCAGTGTTCTGTTTTTACTGATGTTGATTGAAGGATAAATATTGGGCCCCAGGGCACTGGGGGGTGAATTCCTCCCCTTTCAGTTGTGGCCATTCAATCTTTCACATCCACCTGAGAGGGCAGATGGGGCCCTTGGTTTAATGTCTCACTCGGCAGATGGTCCCACCAATAGCACAGCTCTCACTCAGTGCTGGCACCGGGAGTGTTGGCCCTGGATTAGGGAGGCTTGAGTGTCTGGGCTGGGGATTTGAACTCCCCATCTTCTGACTCAGAGGTGAGAGTGCTACCCACCATCTGTTTGTCTGTTGAATAGAATTAGCCAACTGGTGTTCTAGAATCATGGTATTGTCACAAAACTGAAAGAGACCATTCAACCCACCCTGTTTGTGTGAGCTCTCTGCAAGAGTGGCTAACATAGTGCCATTCTGCTACCCTTTCCCCATAACTGTATCAATGTTTATTCTTCAGATAATGATCCAATTCCCTTTTGAAAACCATGACTGAATCTTCCTCCAAGCCCCTTCATCCCTGGTACCATTCTAGTGCATCTCTTACCCTCTCGAAAAAATTCACAGTTTTCCTCCAGTGTGGTGCCCACATAGAGAGTTCCTATTCGAGAGGGACAGAATTGAAAAGCAGGGAGCTTATGTTCAACTTGTTTAGAACCATGGTTAGACTACACTGGGAGGACTGTCAACATTTGTGATCTTCATTTAGAAAAAGGAGACAGGCACCACAGAAGATGCCAAAACGTTCACAAGGATCAGACCAGAATTGAGAGCATTTAACCCTCCGGAAAGGCCGGGGCTGCTTTTCTCTAAAAAAGAGAAGACTGAAGGGTGACCTGATGGAAGTCTTTAAGATTATGAAGGGGTTCAATAATCCAATCAGGATTTCATGTGAAACCTCTTTACCCAGCGAGTGTTGAGAATGTGGAACTCACGACCATATTGAGTGATTGAGGTGAACAGCATGAATACATTTAAGGGGAAGCCAGATACATGAGGGAGAAAGGAGTAGAAGGATATGCTAATGGGGGAGATGAAGAGGGGTGGTTGGAGGCTCATGTGGAGCATAAATACTGACATAGACCAATTGAGCCGACAGCCTGGCCCAGTGCTGTGGACTCAGTGGAACAGAGACAAATGTTCTTGAAACCCAGGATGAAATAAATGTACTTCATCAGCTTTTGTGCATCATTTCAGTGGAAACCTGCACTTCCAGGCTCAAAGGACCTCAGCCTGCAACAAACAAAGTCATGAGACTGGCCAGTCCAGCAGAAAGAAAACCTCCAATCCTCCCACTTCACCAACTGTTGGAATGAACATGGCTCAGTCCGGGATGTAATTAACAGCAACAAGAGCAGCAGAACTCAACCCCAGTCATCTCTTGTGAACTCGCTGGTGTCTCAGTAGACTGGACAGCTGAGTGAATGCTTTCCCACGCTCAGAGCAGGTGAACAACCTCTCCCTGGTGTGAACTTGTTGGTATCTCAGCAGACTGGAGAACTGACTGAAACCCTTCCCACACATGGAGCAGTTGAATGGCCTCTCACCAGTATGAACTCGCTGGTTTCTCAGCAGGGTGGATGAATCTCTGAATCCCTTCTCTGAATCCCACATTCGCAGGTGGATGGCCTCTCCCCAGTGTGAACTCGCTGATGCATCACCAGGTTGCATGACTGAATGAATCCTGTCCCATACTGAGATTAGATGAATGGCCTCCTCCCAGTGTCAACTCACTGGTGGGTCTGCAGGTGAGATAACTGAGTGAATCCTTTCCCACACTCAGATCAGATGAAAGGCCAATCCCTGCTGTGAACTCGCTGCTGCGTCAGCAGTTTGGATGACTGAGGGAATCTCATCCCACATGCAGAGCAGATGGAGGCCCTCTCCCTGTTGTGAACCTGCTTGTGTTCCAGGAGAGCAGATGAATCACTGAATCCCTTCCCACACTCAGAACAGGTGAATGGCCTCTCCCCAGTGCGAATGCATTGATGAGTTTCCAGTGCAAATGGGGTGCAGAATCCCTTCCCACAGTCTCCACATTTGCATGGTTTCTCCGTGGTGCGGGTGTCCTTGTGCCTCTCCAGGTTAACCGTTCAGCAGGAGCCTTGTCCTCACACAGAACATGACTACAATCTCTCCCCACTGTGAATGTTTTTTCAGACTGTATAACTGGTTAAAGCCATTTTTACATTCAGTGTGCTGGAACACTCTCATTCAGGTGTGTGCGTGTGCTTCGGTGCTTTTCCAGTCCCATTGACGCTTAAAATGTTTTTCCACAGACAGAACAGACAAACTTTCTCCTTGCACATACAAAGGGTTAATGATATTCAGGTCCTCAAGAATAGAGTGACTGTGTCAAATATTGACACGAAATTTGCTTTGAGTTTCTCTTATACACATCCCCCCCGCAATGCCCTGTAAAAGGAGTTTACAAAAGTCATCACTGTCAATGCAGGATAGAAATTCAGAACAGACAACTCCAGTTTCTATGGAACATTCTTTCTCTCTTATTCCCCAAAATTTGTAAACCTCTGTCCTACATACTCTACCTCCATCCTCACTCTGCTTTACCGAATATACATCCTCCCAATTGTCCTGAAGGTGACGTTTCATGCTGATCAGCAAGTCCATGCACCCTGCTTCCTGTCCAGGGCACAGAGACCTGGAAATCATCATGCAGGCTGCTAGCTATGTAATATATATATTTTTCTACTGGATTAAAAATGTGTGTAATGCACACCACATTACTTGATCAGAGATACAGAGAGGTTGCAAGGAGGAGCTTTATTTAGGAGCGAGTGTGCATGACCTGGAACACTCTGCCTATCTGGGTGGCGGAATGGAAGGGCACTTGAAGGAAATAAACTTGTAGGAGGAGAATGGGACTGACTGAATAGTTATCCAGAAAGTCGGCATGGACTCGAGTTGCCAAATGCAATCTGTGCTGTAATGACTCGAAGACTGGAAATAGCATACTATATTACAAGACTAGAAGTAATTAAAAATGAAATTTAATGTAGGTCAATAAATAATATACCAATCATTTACCATATAAAAAGGCTCGACATATCTCTGCCCCATATGCATTTACTGCTGCCTTAAATGTCAGACATAGCCTGGGAATCCACCTCTTTAATTGGAAACGCTGGGAAAGAGGTCATCCTTTTATTCAGGCAAATAAATGTGCCATAAAAGCAAAATACTGTGGAGTCATACGTGCTGAGTTTTTCCAGCATTTTCTGTTTTTGTTTGAAATAATTGTGTCGAGCAAAGGGTGTCAATGTCTTTAAGAGAAAGAGAGACCTGGCCAACCTTTCCAGAGTCTGCACCCTCCCTGGATTCACTTCCTTTCCCTTCAGTCAACAATTTACCCCCAGAATGAGAAAAGAAATGGAAAGGGGGAGAAAATAAAGTGTTTTGTTCACTGGGACTGGGGACAAAGTTTTCGTTTGTGTGAAGCTAGTTCAGAGACAGAGAGGAGCAGCAGCTTTCCTGGGCAGTAACGAGCAAATTAACAAGTTCATTGTCCAACATCCGCATTCAGACAAAAAAAAACAAAAAAACTGCGGATGCTGGAAATCCAAAACAAAAACAGAATTACCTGGAAAAACTCAGTCTACTGCATTCGTTGCTCCCAATGTGGTCTCCTCTACATTGGAGAGACCAAACGTAAACTGGGCGACCGCTTTGCAGAACACCTGCGGTCTGTCCGCAAGAATGACCCAAACCTCCCTGTCGCTTGCCATTTTAACACTCCACCCCCACCTCTCTGTCTCTCTATCTCTCCGCCCCCCACACACACACCTTAAACCAGCTTATATTTCAGCTCTTTCCTGGACTCGAACTCAAGTTCTGTCGAAGGGTCATGAGGACTCGAAACGTCAACTCTTTTCTTCTCCGCCGATGCTGCCAGACCTGCTGAGTTTTTCCAGGTAATTCTGTTTTTGATCCGCATTCAGACAATGGGGGAAGCTCCGTGTAGCCATTGGGACAATGCCCGCGCTCTGATTGGCTGGAAGACCATCCACCTTCCGATCCTTCAGCTATTGGTTAACCTGGGTCAGACCGCAATGAAGAGTAAAAACAAAAAAACTGCGGATGCTGGAAATCCAAAACAAAAACAGAATTACCTGGAAAAACTCAGCAGGTCTGGCAGCATCGGCGGAGAAGAAAAGAGTTGACGTTTCGAGTCCTCATGACCCTTCGACAGAACTAAGGGTCATGAGGACTCGAAACGTCAACTCTTTTCTTCTCCGCCGATGCTGCCAGACCTGCTGAGTTTTTCCAGGTAATTCTGTTTTCGCAATGAAGAGTAGCCTGAGCCTACGTTGGGGGTGGGAGGTATTTTGCCCATCAATGATATTGGTCCCAGTGGGACCCTGTAAGCTCGGAACGCCCCTCTGAATCATTGTGACGCCCGAGGCAGCCAATAGGAATCACTGCTCCGCGGTGACGCCATAGGGTTGCAGGCCAGGGACGCGAACACGGGAGCTCCGCCCCCACCCACTGTTCCCCCTCCCCCTTCCCCTCCACCTCCATAAGCCAAGGTTTCCAGGCAACCCGTTGCCGTCCAAGATAAAAGCAAAATACTGCGGATGCTGGAAATCTGAAACAAAAACAAAAATAGCTGGAAAAACTCAGCAGGTCTGACAGCCTCTGCGGAGAGGAAGAGCAAGCGTTTCGAGTCCAGGTGACTCTTCTTGTCAGAAGTTGTCAGACCTGCTGAGTTTTTCCAGCGAGTTTTGTTTTTGTAACCGGGTTGACGTCTCCGGCCAGAGCGAGAAGCTGCTCGGCGAATTCCCCCCCTGTCTACGGCGGCTGGTCCAGAAAGGGGACGAGAGTGACCGCTGGCGGCAGCTGCACTGCGCGTGCTCCAGACAGCTCGGGTCAGCAGCGCTTTCTGCGCCTGCGCGCTGGGCTGGCAGGTGAGGGAGGGGAAGTTTACAAATTATCTTCCAATGTAGTTTGATTTTAAACAACACAGCATTTGTGATTAACTTCACACAGACACTAAAACTTCCTCAACATCTGTGAGTAAAACACTTTCCTTCCCTCCCCCTGGGAAATACAGAGAGTTGTGGGACTCTGTAACTGGAATTAGTGCCAAATATGCTGAGGGGGGAAATGCTGGTGATTTTATGGAGCCTGTTTTTATTGTATAAACCGTTTAAAGTCAAATTTATCCTGTCTATTCGAGTATTATTTCTCTCTCAATTCATGCTTCATTGATCCTGATTTTAGTTTGACTGTTCAGCATTTTCTACGAAAGTGAAACCTTGTCCTTCAGTTTACCCTGTTGGGTTTGTCTGGTAATTTGTTTATTTTAATGTTATTGGTCTCCACGGGAATTGTAACAACAAAGATATGTCTAGTGTTGTTATATGAGATCACTCTTTGAAACTTTGGGGAATAGAGGCCCAGTTTCCTTAAACCCTCCTCATAGGAAAATCCTGTCCCGCAGGCATTATTCTGGTGAACCTTCGCTGCACTCCCCCTGCACAAGTACATTCTTCCTTAGGTAAGAGACCAAAACTACTAAATATTCCAGGTAAAGGAGGAAGTGTGTGCGGGATAGCTATTTACATAGTTATTTGGAGAACAAGAAAGGAAATAATGTTCCAAAGAAATTAAGAACAGGCTATTCTAGTTTCTATCCTGTGATGACTGTTGTAAATTTTTACAGGATATTAGAAGGGGAGCATTTACAGACATGAGAATCAAACTAAATGGAACAGAGTCACTCAATTATTGGGACCTGAATATCATTGGCCTCTGAATCTTGAAGGAGAAATGTTTGTCTGCTTCAAAAGATTTTAAACATCAGTGTGACTGAGAACGCACCGACACAAACCCGAGTGAGAATGTTCCAGTGAATTGAGTGTAAGAACATTACCACTCACAGCTGGGAGAGACCGTACAGGTTAGGAGACCTGAACCATGGAGAAACCGTGGAAATGTGGGGATTGTGGGAATGGATTCAGATCTCCTTCTCAGCTGGAAATTCATCGACGCAGTCGCACTGGAGAGAGACTGTTCACCTGCTGTGAGTGTGGGAAGGGATTCTCTCACTCTTCCAACCTGAGGATACACCAGTGAGTTCACACCAGGGAGTGGCCAACCACCTGCTCTGAGTGTGGGAAAGCTTACATTGATTCATCCAGCCTGCTGAGACACCAACATCTTCACACTGGGGAGTGGCCGTTCAACTGCTCTGAGTGTGGGAAGAAATTCAGTCAATCAACCTACCTGCGGAAACACCAGCGAGTTCACAAGTGATGACGGGGGTTGGATTCTGCAAAGATCCGCAAAAGCTAATGAAGTACATTTATTTTATCCTGGATTGAAATATTGTTTTTCCTACCACTACAGGTAGATCTCAAATAAATATATTTGTCTCTGTTCCTTTGAGTCTATGGCACAGGGCCAGGCCAGCTGGCTCAATTGGTCTTTGTCAGTATTTATGTTCCACATGATCCTCCACCCTCCCCTCTTCATCTCCCCCATCAGCATATCCTTCTATCCCTTTCTCCCTCACATATATATCTAGCTTCCCCTTAAATATATTCATGTTATTCGCCTCAACCACTCGCTCTGGTAGCGAGTTCCACATTCTCACCACTCGCTGAGTAAAGAGGTTTCTTGTGAAATCCCTATTGGATTATTGAACCCCTTCATAATCATAAAGACTCCCATCAAATCACCCTCCAGTCTTCTCTTTTCTAGAGAAAAGCACCCAGCCTTTCCTGAGGATTAAATGCTCTCAGTCCTGGTATTATTCTTGTAGGGCAAACCAGTCACTCCCATCACCCTGTTCTATACCTGTATCCTTTCATGTTTAGTTTCCTCAGGTGCCCATCCATTTCCCTTGTTAAATCATTCATCGTCACTGCTTCCAACCCCTCATAGGCAGCCAATTCCAGATCATTACCATTCATTGCATAAAACAGTTCTTCCTCACAACCCCCTGCATCTCTTGATGAAAAAACATCAAGCTGTTCCCCTCATCCTCGTACCATCAACTGATGGGAACAGGTTTTCTTTGTCCACCTTATCTAAACCTGACATAATCTTGTACACCATCAAATCTCCCCTCAATATCTTTTGCTCCAAGGAGAACAACCCCAGCTTATCCAACCTAACCTTGTAGCTAAAATTCTTCATTCCTGGGACCATTCTGGTAAATTCTTCCTAAATGTGGTGACCAGAACTGGAGTCAGTATTCTCTTGTGGCCTCACCAGAGCTTTATAAACTCTCGGCATAATTTCCCCGCTTTTGTTCTCAATACCTCTGTTTCTGAAGCGTAAAATTCCATATGCTCCAAACAGGAATATCAAACCTTTTTAATTTAACATAAAACACATTTGAACAACAAAGAAGCCTTCCTGTTGTCTCAAAAAGAGAATCCAAAATGTTTGAGTCTGGGAAATGAACTTAAGAATGAAGTTCCACTTCCAACTGAGCATGAAAAAGACAATTTAAATGTGGAATTGACTGGTATTTTCCTTTTGCACTTAAACAATGGAGAAACTACAAATATGGAAGAAAATAAAGTTCACAAGGTGAACTCTGAACGGACTGTTTTTCAAACTGAAGTTGAAAATACACATACGAACAGCAGTGAG
The DNA here is from genome assembly GCF_017639515.1 of Carcharodon carcharias. NCBI lineage: Eukaryota > Metazoa > Chordata > Chondrichthyes > Lamniformes > Lamnidae > Carcharodon > Carcharodon carcharias. The sequence goes on from NC_054493.1 coordinate 14,889,714, forward strand.
GGCTCTCCTCTTGCAGAAAGAACTTTGGACTATAAATATTGTAAGAAGAAAACTTTCAGAACACACCACAAGGTGTAATGTTTCACATCTTCAGTGGAATATGATTCCTGGACGTGGAATTTAGCAGTGTGCTGTTATCAAGATTAAATGTTTCTCACTGTGTTTCTCACAGAAAGCAGGCAGTCTGCAGTTCACTTGGAAGCAGTCAGCTGTGGGACCAGGAGCTGTTTAGGAACTAGGGGTGTTACTGATGTTTAAATCCCTCAGCAAGAAGGCAGTGAAGCCCATGCTTGGACTGAGGAGTCCACAGTTTTGGGGTCTTAAAGGAAAGTTGGATGGTTGTTTAGCTGAAAGCTAATGGAAGGACCACCATAAAATCTTGGAGAGAAAATCTGAAGAGAATTAAAGTGAATTCTGGAGAGCTTTGACATACCTTTGAGATGGTCCCAGATATCGTTAAGTATTAGAGAACTCTTGTGGGATTGGGGGGTGGGGGGAGTTAAAAAGTAGAATTAGGTTTATAGCTTAAGTCTTTATAAACTACAGTGTTAAATTCATGATGCGGGTTTTTAATTTTCTTTTATTTTATATACACAGTAAAGTTTGTTTTTTGTTAAAAACATGGAATCTTGTGGTGTAATTCTTTCAGTTTATCACTGGGTGTTCAAATTTCTCTTTAATCACTAATGGTCCTGACCAGGATTGTAACCATACATACAAGCAATATTTCAAAACAAATTGAAGAAAAAATATGATTTTCTTTATTTTGTATAAAGCATTATATTATAAGACACCCTTCAACTAGAGTCCTCAATAGTTTCTTATTTCGAGAACTTCTTTTTGTGAAACAATCCAATAACTGATGACTAAAAATGGAACTAGTTGTAGTCCTTTCTAAAGCAGGAGGGCTATCGCCCAGCACTGAGCATAATTTAGGATTTCTTCCATGGACCAATTGATAAGGACCATACCCTCCAACCATCTGAAGTGAATTCTTAACATGAATCATCCATGCCAGTGCAATTGTCAACTTGCAGTTTGGCTGATCAGTTAAGATTTTATGCAGCATTTCATTGATCACTGTGTGATTCCTTTCACAGAGTCCATTGCTGAAAGGAATTTCAGCTGTGATTTTCATGACCATAATGTTCATGTTTTCAGAAACGTCTCTAAACTTGTCATTAACAAATTCCCCTCCATTATTAGTCAGAAACATAGCTGGTGCCCCAGGTCCAGCCCCTGTCCATTTCTTGGTCGATAATCACCCTTTTGCTCTAGCTATGTATTATTGGAGAAAGACTACATTAAGTTGCCATGTCCATAAAGAGTAGAATGAAAATGTCCCATACCTTTAGATCCATGGCAACTCATTAAAGTCACGTGCCAAGGGAACGTTTACAATAGGATGTGGTGGCGTTCTCCGATACTTTTCACACATTTCACACTTTGCATTAATCTCCTCGATGAGCCTCGTATATTCTTCATCAACCTGCATCTTTTAGCAGGAGTTTTAATCTTTGACAAGAAAGATGAGCAAATTGTCTGTGTAGCTTTGAGACAATTTGCTTTTTTTCTCTCTGATTCTTATTACTTGATTCCATTAATCCTTCTCAAACACTGATTAGAAACATCAGGTATTGTTAAGGGGATACGATAATGTCCTGATTGAGTAAACTGCAGATCCACTGACTTTCCAAAAACAATTGTCTTATCCTGCTCTGTGTCCAGTTTCATTTGTGACTTTTCATGGACGATTTACTCAACAGCAAGGATATCTCACCAGAGACTACACCAGTCCTGATGAAGTGGCTGACTCCAGCTATTTTGTATGAAATCAACACTCTTTTTAGTGATTTCAATCAAGAACAAGGAGAACTTTCACACTCCTTAACCTTGTGTCTATCTTCACCATGAGGTGAATCTGGGTAACATCTTCACCAATCTGATCCACATACTGTTGAGGCGCAGACACTATCTAACACAACACAGCTGAATGAGTCTGTGACTAACACATTCATCACTGGGTAAAACTCCTTGTGACTAGTACAATTCCTTCAGAGTGATCACTATCATCATCTTCAGCCTCAGAATTTTCTGTGTCATGTGTCACTTCAAAGACCCTGATTTTCCACTTTGGGCAGTTCATCACAAAATGATATTTTGAGTCAGACCTGAATCACGTGTTAATTGTTCCCCAGTCATTCCTAGGGTTCATTCACCTATTAGTGCTGTTCCAATCCTGTCCTTTGTTGTGATATCTAGGTCTGCTAAAGATGTGTTCACCCTCATTCAGAACCTCTCAAAGTTCAGCTATGCTTCATAGGAATCCAATAGATCATCTTTCTTGTAAATCTCATCAATGAACCGAAATAGAAGATCCAAACCTTCATCAATATCCAGCTGACAGGAATCCAGCTCACAAAATACTTTGCTTCTGATTTTACTTTTGTTAAGAAGGACAATGCCAAGGCCAGACCATGTTTCCTCCTTGGTAGGGACGTGACCCTTGTCCACATAACCACTTCATTCTTTATCTGGTCATATGGCTCAGACTCCAAGAACATCAGCATGTAATCAGACCCTGAGAATTTCCACTTGCTTTCAGCAATTTCTCACAAAAGCTGCTGTGATTGTAAGCTTCTGTCTGAAATTTCATTTTCGTTTAGTTTCCAAACTTCACCGTTAGACAATCATTCTCACTTACTATGGTGTAGTCCTGACAGTCTTGTGGTGAAGGAAGAAACTGGAGCCAATCTTTACTTGGTATAGATTTATTCACAGAGTGAAACATTACAAGTAATCCTAGCTCCAGTCCACTCAATGTCAGTAAGTCTCTCTTTATTTGCATTCATGGAACCATCCAATCAATGCCCTCCACCTGTATATAGTTAACCTCCATTGATACAATTAACATCCACAGACAAAGTATCTAAAAGGTCTCCAATTGGGATAACTGCTATGGTGCCTCAGCAGTTTGGATGACTCAGTGAATCCCTTCCCTCACTCAGAGCAGGTGAGCAGCCTGTTACCTCTGTATGAACTCGCTGATGCCTCCGCAGGCTGGATGAATCAGCAAATACTTTCCCACACTCAGAGCAGGTGAATGGCCTCTCCATGATGTGAACTCGCTGGTGTCTCAGCAGGTTACATGATTTACTGAATCCCTTCCCACAATCAGAGCAGGTAAACGGCCTCTCCATGGTGTGAACTCGCTGGTGTCTCAGCAGGTTGTATGAATCATTGAATCGCTTCCCACACTCAGAACAGGTGAATGGCCTCTGCCCGGTGTGAACTCGCTGGTGTTTCCACAGGCTGGATGAGTGTGTGAATCCCTTCCCACATTCATTGCAGCTGAATGGCCTCTCTCCAGTGTGAATGCGTCGGTGTATCAGTAGGCTGGTCGACCGAGTGAATCCCTTCCCACACACGGAGCAGATGAATGGCCTCTCTTCAGTGTGAGCCATCTGGTGTCGCAGTATATTGGATGACTGAGTGAATTTCTTCCCGCACAGAGAGCAGGTGAATGACCTCTTCCCAGTGTGAACTACACGATGATTCTGCAGGGTTGATGATTCACTAAATCCCTTCCCACACACAGAGCAGATGACGGTCTCTCCCCAGTATGAACTCGCTGGTGTGTCTGCATGCGGGACGATTGAGTGAATCCCTTCCCACACACAGGGCAAATGAATGGTCTTTCCCCAGTGTGAACTCGCTGGTGTGTCTGCAGGTGGGTCAAATGAGTGAATCCCTTCCCACACTCAGAGCAGGTGAACGGCCACTCCCCAGTATGAAGTCGCTGATGTGTGAACAGGATGGATGAACGTGTGAATCCCTTCCCACACATGGAGCAGATGAATGGCTTCTCCCCGGTGTGAATGAGTCGATGAGTTTCCAATGCAGATGGGGTACAGAATCCCTTTCCACAGTCCCCACATTTCCATGGTTTCTGCATGGTGCAGATGTCCTTGTGTCTCTCCAGATATGTATGGTCTCTCCTCACTGTGAATGGTGCGATTTTTTTTGGCTGTATAACTGGTCAAAGCTCTTTCCACAGTCAGTGCACTGGAAAATCCTCACTCGGGTGTGTGTGTCTTGGTGCTGTTCCAGTCACACTTATGTTTAATACCTATTGAAGCACACAGAACTAGATTCAAAGGCCACTGATATTCATGTCCCAATGGATCAGGTGACAAACAGATTTTGACATGACGTTTGGTTTGAGATTTCTGTCTGCAAATCTGCCCCTTCTAATACCCTGTAAAAGGAGTTTACAAAAGTCATCACTGTCACATAGGATAGAAATTCAGAACGATTCTAGTTTCTATGGAACATTCTTTCCTCTTTTGTTCTCCAAAAGCTGTAAATCTCCATGCCCCACACACTCCCTCCACTCTCACTCTACTGTAGCTAATATACATCCTCCCAATTCTCCTGAATGTGCTAATTCATACAAATCAACAAATCCATGCTTACCAATTCTATATAACATATTTATTGGACAAAATTCATGTAATATAAAGTACTGTATTACATGATACATGGGGGACGTGAGGAAAAACTTTATTTAGGCAGTGAGTGCTCATGGTCTGAAACCCTATGAGGGCAGTGGAAGCAGAGATGATCCATGATTTTAAAATGAAATTGGATGGGAACTTTAAGGAATAAACTTGCAGGTTTACATGGATATAGAGGGGGACTGGATTCCTCTAGAAAGAATTGGCATGGAGTCGAGTTGCCAAATGGATTCCTTCGGTGCCTGGAAATATTCAAGATAGCTACAGTACGATATTACAAGACTAGAAATCATAAATAATATATCCAATATATACCATACAACAACACTAGACATATCTCTGTCCAATATTAATTTACTGTCCCAATAAATGTCAACCATCTCCAGGGGAAGCCACTTCTTTAACTGTGAACATTAGGTAAGAGGCCATCCTTTTAGCCAGAAAAATAAATTTGTCAAACTGAGGAAGCAAAGGATGTCAATGACTTTAATAGAGAGAGAGACCCTATCTGGATTCACTTCGTTTCCCTTCAGTTCCTGCAAGTCAACAATTTAAACCCAGGATTAGAAAAGAAATGGAAAGGGGAGAAAAGAAAGTGTTTTACTCACAGATGTTGGACACAGGAGGAACTTTATGTGTGTGAAGATCAATCGCTAGTGACACAAAGTCCGCCCTGATTGGTTGGAGGACCAGAGAGCTTCCGGTCCTTCGACTCTTCCCATTGGTCAATCCCCCGCATGACCCCCTACCTGGCAGAGGGGAGACAATTGGACCCCATGACGCCCTCTGCTGTTGGCCGACGGGAAACGCCTTTCTTCGCACATGCGCAGCCCCTCTCCCCGTTGCACATGCGCTGTCCCGGGCCGCTCGTCCGTGCGGTGGATAGAGCGTTTTCTTCAGCGCAAGGCCATGTGGGAACTAAGGCTGCCATTACTCAGCCGGAGGCCTGTCTCCACAATCCTGGGACTGGGATGTAAAGTGTGGGTGGGTGGTCGCACTGATCCTACATTGGCATAAACTACATGTAGGTAGTAGTCACTGAAACAAAAACAGAAAATGCTGGAAACCTCACCAGACCTGACAGTATCTGTGCAGAGAGAAGCAGAATTAACTTTTCGAGTCCGTATGACCCTTCTTCTGAGGATCGCTGGGTTTGATCGACGCCGCTTGATCAAAACTGTTTTTTAACTTAATGTGTAAAGATTTAGACACCTGGCTGACATATTGGGGAGCGCAATAGGTGACTGTGAAACTGAACCTGAGATTCAGCATCTTCAGGGGAGGAGAATTGGTCATAAAGCAGAAGTAGGATAGTAGGATGTTTTGGGGTTACAATCAATAGGGAGAATGGAGTATGTGGAGGACAAAGATTTATAGTTTAGGAGGGGAAAGGATCTTTTTATGTTAACTAGAAGATCAGTTTCAAATTTCTATTGTGTACTTGTTCTGATAGCTTTTGTAAATGCCTTTCAATGTGCATTGGAGGGGGAGGATTTATAGATGGGAAAATCAAACCAAAATTCGCGTGAAGACATGACAGAGTTACTTGATTCATCAGGACCAGGCAATCATCAGCTCTTGAATGTGGAAGGAGAAATATTTGTCTGTTTGATTTCAAACATCATTGTGAGTGGCAAAGCATCAGGACAAACACGCTAATGTGAGAATGTTCTGGTGCACTGACTCTGGAAAGAGCTTTAGCCAGTTACACAGCCTGAAAATTCACAACGGGGGAGAGTCCATGTATATGAGCTTTAACAGATTGTTGAACTTGGAAAGACACAAGGATACATGCACCAGGGAGAAACCAGGGAAATCTGGGGACTGTGGGACAGGATTTAGTTAATCATTCACACTGCTGAAACAGAAGTGAGTTCACCTGCTCCGGATTTGGGAAGTGATTCATCTAAACTGAAGATGGTTGATGAGAAGAAACCAGCTCCCAAGAAGGGAGCCAAGAAAGCCTTAAAGAAACTGATTGCAAAGGACAGCAAGAAGCAACAAAGGTCGAGGAAGGAGAGTTACTCCATTTATATCTACAAAGTGATGAAGCAAATTCAACCCAACACCAGCATCTCCTTCAAGACCATGAGCATCATGAACTCATGAACGATATTTTCAAGTGCATTGTGGGTGAGGCTTCCCACCTGGCCCATTACAACAAGCACAACACCCCAAGATTCTCCTTTCACATTCAAGGGCTGATGATCGTCTGGTCCTGATGACTCAAGTAACTCTGTCATGTCTTCACGCAATATTTGGTTTGATTTCCCCATTTATAAATCCTTCTTCTCTAATACACATTAAAAGGCAGTTACAAAAGCCATCACAATAGTGCAGAATAGTAATTTGAAAATGATATTCGTTGATATAAAAAAATCCCTTTTCCTCCCAAACTCTAAATCTTTGTCTTCTGCATGCTCCATTCTCCGTGTTGATTGCAACCCCAATTCATCCTACTATCCTCTTCCTACCATGCGCTTGCTGCTGCCCATGGAACTGGCCAAGCACACCATGTTGGAAGGGACAAAGGCAGTGACCAAGTGCAGTAGCTCTAAGTGAAACCCCACAAAGGACTGAAATACCCTACAGAAATACCAACGGTTTCATAAGTGATCACTGTATTTATTCTAATAATAAGCAAAGTGGAAGACGTGGAGGGTTTCTGTCTGCTGGGCTGTCTGGTCTCACAGCATTACTTCCAGTGGGCTGATGCTCTTTGAGCCTGGGAGTGCACATTTGCACTGAAATGAGCTGGAAAAGCTGTGAAGTATATTTATTTTATCCTGGATAATACATAGTCTCTTTCTTACTATTACAGATATCTCTAAATAAAATATGTTTGCCTCAGTTTCTTTGTGTCTACAGCACAGGTCCAGGTCAGTTGGCTCAATTGGTCTATGTCAGCTTTCATGCTTCACATAAGTCTCCACCCACCCCTCTTCATCTTCCCCCAAAAGCATATCTTTCTATTACTTTCTCCCTCATGTATGTGTTAATGGAAGGGGGTGGGGGGACTCTGTAAAATTACAATCACCAGGGAAGTGGTATTGAGTAAATTGTTGGGGCTGCGGGCTGACAAATCTCCAGGAAAGAAGTGGCTATTGAGATAGTTTGGTACTAGTTTAAATTTTCCAAAATTCTCTAAATTTGGGGAAGGTTCCATACGATTGGAAAATAGCCAATATAACTCTTTTATTCAAGAAGGGAGGGAGACAGAAAGAAGAACTATAGGCCAGTTAGCCTAACATCTGTCTTTGGAAAATTGCTTGATGCTATTATTAAAGGTGAAAGGTGTTATAGCAGGGCACTTAGAAAAATTCAAGGCAATCAGGTAGAGTCAACATGGTTTTGTAAAAGGGAAATCAACATATTGGAGTTCTTTGATAATAAGCCTCTGTTTTATTCTTCCTGCCAAAATAGACAATTTCACATTTGTCCACATTATACTCCAATTGCCAGATCTTTGTCCACTCACTTTACCTATCTTTGTCACTTTGTAGCCTCCTTATGTCCTCTTCACAATTTACTTTTCAACTTATCTTTGTGTCATCAGCAAATTTAGCAATCATTGATTAGGTCCCTTCATCGAAGTCATTTATATAAATTGTAAGGAGTCGAGGAACCAGCACTGATCCATGTGGCACACCACTCATCACATCATCCCAACCAGAAAAAGACCCATTCATGCCAACTCTCTGCTTCCTGTTAGCTAGCCAATATTCTGTCCATGCCAATATGTTACCCTCTACACTGTAAGCTTTTATTTTCTGCAATAACATTTGATATGGTACTTTATCAAACAGTTTCTGGAAATCTAAGTATAGTACACCCACTGGTCCCCCTTTAGCTACAGCACATAAGACTGATGGAATTATTTAAAGTGGAGACCAGGGAGGATGACGTACACAAGAATTTGTGAATAGCGTGAGGATAACAGTGATGGGAAAGGAAGGAATCTGGAAAGCAGCAGGCACTTCATGTTGTTCTTGGAGAAGTGGGGCCTGGTTGTGCAGGTGTCAGGTTTTACACAGCACATGGTCAGCCTGTGGCTACACCCTGGATGAAGAATCTCTGAATGGTATCATTGGAATCACTCGATGGGAGTCTCAGAGAACCAACATTGTCTGCTCAGAGAGAGGAAGGTTTATGTTACAGCGAATGAGAAGCAGCACACACACTCACACAATCTGTCTCTTTCACATATACATATAGACAAACAAACAGCCCTGACACACACAGCTAGCAGCCCCATCCCAGACCGCTCACGCACAGACATACTCACACATGGACATTTCCCATTTTATTGGGTGGACAACACCAGCCAACTTGACTATTGCCAGGGATAAAGTATCGGTGTCTGTTGTCAGAGCCATAACATTAAGAGAAATTCATGTAAACATTACCCTCCAGGTACTGCTAGCAGTTTTGACCATCCAATTCAACCTTCCTTTGAAATTTAAATGTATATTGAACAACATCTGGGACAGAGGCAACAACAAAGCATTAACATTGAGTAGGCTATTGCAACCCTGGGTGGGAGATAGTGTAAAATACAGAACAACATTCCTGGATGATCACAGCATCTACTTTCCTACTGGAATCACAGATGATGCTGATTCCCCTTATATTGGTGGTCTCCTTGATGAAGAGGATTCTAAGACAGATTACAAGGAGAAAGAATATAATGGAAATGTTTGCACTGACCAAGAGAAAAGCTTTGAAACTACAAAAGGAAAAATATACTTGAACCTCGAGGTGGGGAATGTAGACAGAGGGAGGCCAGTTGTGGAAGATCTGAATAATTCTAATAGCTTTATTAAACATTTCTTTATAGTAAAGACACTTACACACATTAAAACTAAGGACCAGCAATAGAAGCAGGCTCTAGAAGGACAAGATGAGAAGCTGTGAACTGATGAATGATGTGAAAGGGCAGGCAATGTACATTCTGCTCACCGAGCCAGATAGTCAGGTGATTAACTGAATAAAAATACATTATTAAATCTGTCAGAGAGATGAGATATTCAGGTATAAATTGTGAGAAAAGCAATCAGAGTATCACACAGATGCACTAAAGGTCAACATTATTTACTAGGTGAATTAATAGGTAAACATGGTCCATTTAAATAAAACAAAGTGTTGACATTTTATCAGCAATTTAGCACAAGCTTACTAAAGAAAAAAGGTTCAATTCACAAAAGAAACAATCCATGAGACTTTGTAACAGAGAAGGAGGAGGTCATGAATGTGTGACAGTAGATGGGACTTGCCGTGCTTCAGCAGTTCAACTGGAATTCCATCCTTGCCGGTGTCTTTCTGCTTGCTGAACAATCGACGGCCTTTTCGAGCTCATCCAACTCAACCATGACAGGAATCTGTGGGCAGTGTGGAATGGGAAAGGTCCATCTCGGGAGCAGTAAAGCTCATAGTAGTGTCCAGTCTCACAAATGTTTGAAATATTTTACCAGCAGGAAATCTGTTTACTTCTGTCGGTGAGCACTTCACCATCTGCCAATTTCAGGAGGGCATTTTTAGTAATGGTAAGACCAAGTGCACTCTTGATACCATCATACATAGCGTGTAGATTTCCTTTGTCACAGGCAGTTTGGGTTTCTTGACAATGGTTGATCCAGTATTTATTTGCACAATATCTCCCTGTCTTTTACACGACTCTCTTGGTCACTTTCAAGTTATGCAGTGTTCTAACTGTTGGGTTTAAGTTGTACATCAGGTGGGCTTTGCTTTTTGCTTCAATGACAGTTGTCATCTCTGCTGAGTCTCAAACCAGTTTTTGTTGTGGGTTCCACCTTTACCGAATGTTGCTGCTGCTGTGTCAGAAATGATTGAATCAGCGACTTTCAAACTTCATCAATATCAATGTTGATTGATGAAGCTTGTATTGATGTGCCTGTGAAATATTTTACTATTTTGTTCATATATATTGATAATATAAGTTAATAATGGAGGTCATAGAATCAAAGAGGTCTACAGCACAGAAAAAGGCTCTTCGGTCCATCGAGTCTGCACTGGTCAAACAAGCCCCTAATTATTCTAATCCCATTTTCCAGCACTAGGCCCATAGCCTTGTATGCCATGGCATCGCAAGTGCACATCCAAATACTTCTGAAATGTTGTGAGGGTTTCTGTCTCTACCACCCTTTCAGGCAGTGAGTTCCAGATTCCCAACAACCTCTGGGTGAAAAAATTCTTCCTCACATCCCCTCTAAACCTCCTGCCCCTTACCTTAAATCTATGGCCCCTGGTTATTGATCCCTCCACCAAGGGGAAAAGTTCCTTCCTGTCTACCCTATCTATGTCCCTCATAATTTTATGTACCTCAATCATATCCCCCCTCAATCTCCTCTGCTCCAGGGAAAATAACCCCAGTCTATCCAATCTCTCCTCATAACTAAAACTCTCCAGCCTAGGTGACATGCTGGTAAATCTCATCTGCATTCTCTCTAGTGCAATCACATCCTTCCTATTATGTGGATTCCAGAACTGCACGCAATACTCTAGCTGTAGCTGAACCAGCATTTTATACAGTTCCAGCATAACCTCCCTGCTCTTATACTCTGTGCCTCAGCTAATAAAGGCAAGTATCCCATATGCTTTCTTAACCAACTTATCTACCTGTCCCGCTACCTAAAGGGACTGGTGGACATGCACACCAAGGTCCCTCTGATCTTCAATACTTCCCAGGGACATACCTTTCAGGGACACACCTTGTTTGTCCTGCCCAAGTGCATCACCTCACACTTATCCAGATTAAATTCCATTTGCCATTGATCTGCCCACCTGACCAGCCCGTCTATATCCTCCTGTAATCTAAGGCTATCCTCCTCACTATTTAACACCCCACCAATTTTTGTGTCATCTGCAAACTTACTGATCAACCCCCCTACATTCAAGTCTAAATTATTTACATATACCACAAACAGCAAGGGAGTCAAGACTGATCCCTGTGGAACCCCACTGGACACAGGCATCCATTCACAAAAACACCCCTCGACCATCACCCTCTGCTTCCTGCCACTCAGCCAATTCTGGATCCAATTTGCCAAATTGCCTTGTGTGCCATGGGCTCTTACCTTCGTTATCTGTCTCCCATGCGGGACCTTATCAAAAGCCTTACTGAAGTCCAAGTAGACTACATCAAATTGTCCTCATCTAGACTCCTGGTCACCTCTTCGAAAAATTCAATCAAATTGGTCAGGCATGATTTCCCCTTAACAAAACCATGCTGACTGTCCTTGATTAATCCCTGCTTCTCCAAGTGTAGGTTAATTCTGTCCCTCAGAATTGCTTCCAATAGTTTCCCCACCACTCAGGTTAGACTGACTGGCCTGTAGTTCCCTGGTTTATCCCTTCATCCCTTCTTGAATGACAGTACCACATTGGCTGTCCTTCAGTCCTCTGGCACCTCTCCTGTGGCCAGAGAGGTATTGAAAATTATTGCCAGCGCCCCTGCTATCTCCTCCCTTGCCTCAGCCAACAGCCTGGCCCATTTTGTCTGGGCCTGGAGATTTATCTATTTTTAAGTCTGCCAGACCACTTAGAACATCCTCCCTGTCTATGCTCATTTTAAGAATTATATCACAGTCCTTCTGCCTGATTTCCATACCCACATCATTCCACTCATTTGTGAACACCGACACAAAGTATTCATTTAGAACCCTACCTACGTCTTCTGACTCCACACACAAATTACTGTGTCACTGTTGTTCTGATCCTTGGCCAGACCCTGGGACATATGGGCGAGCTGGTTAGGGGCCAATAATGTTTTGTTTAAAGTAGATAAAGGTTGAGATTCAAGACATGTTTTGGAGTAAAGCCATAACATTCCACAGGTTTTAGACAAACAGAAACAAAATTTACTATACAAATTCAGAAAGATAAAACATTTTACAATATTTATCTTATACTCTCATTCAGGTTAAGTATGAGGTACATGTGAATTAACAGACAAACTGTGGTCGGACACACCACACAACATGGTAAATGACAGACGCAGCTGAGACAGAATCCATGGATTTCTCAGCAACCCACCCAGAGTTTAGTCCCACTGTGAGTCAACCGATCTCACTGAAACTCCATCTTTCTCACAAGGGTTACCAATCTCCACCTTTGAAAATCTCTCCTTGGAAATACCTCCAAATGTCTCCCCCACCTGGACAGCTTTCACAATGTCCCATCTTAAAGGATTTCAGTCTCAGCTTCCAAGATTCCTTCCCCCTGGATTCCTGAGTCTGCACTTCTACCTCTACTTACTGGTGTAATTTCAGTTCTTTGCTAGACAGCTATTGTCACTGAGCTGGCACTTGCCCCTGAGTTTCCCTGAACTCCTGTCCCCTTGGTGTATCCAGCTATATATGATTCCCAGGGCTTCCTCTGAGCCCGCTTCGATAACCAGGGCTTCCCCCGAGCGCTCTTCGATAACCAGGGCTTCCCCCTGAGCCCTCTTCTTTTACCAGGGCCTCCCCTGAGCCCTCTTCGATTACCAGTGCCTCCCCTGAGCCCTCTTCAATTACCAGGGCCACCCCTGAGTCCTCTCTGATTACGAGAGCTTCCCCTTCTTCTCTGCTCCTCAGAGCTAACAGCGGCACTTTGGCTGTATGGAGCTTCTTCCTCCGGCTCCTGACTCGCCCAAAACTGACCGACTGCCTTGAGAACAGCTGTTCACTGACCCTTGAACTGATCTGGGGACCTATTGAAACACTCCCAGAATGTTCCATCCTTGTTACTAGGCAAGAAACAATGTAACAAGCATTGGAACATCCTGCATCTTAAATGTTATAATCTCCATAAACTGCTAATTTAGCACCCAGGGACACAATGAACTGAATTCATAACACCATGAAGAATGTGGAGTCAGTAAGAATTGTCAGCAAGGAATAAGCAGCACTTTCTAACTGGAGATGTTAATCAGTGGAACCTTTCTGGCACTGAATTGTAGATTTTGCACCATAGATGAATTTGGGATTGAAGTAAAAGTTCATTGTAAATGAGTTCCTATTGACAGTTCTTGAATTAAGAGGAAAGATCACAGATGGTGTTTTTAAAGAGACACTACAGCCCCAAAAATCAGTGATGAACTCAGAATATTAAACTCCAGCAAGTTGCAGGATTGTTAACATCAGAAGAAACAAATCAAATATTGTCAGATTATCAGTCCTGGATGTGATTAACAACAGCAAAAACAGCAGAATCCAACCATTGGAATCACTTATGAGCTCGCTGATGTGTCAGCAGATACCGTGACTGAGTGAATCCCTTCCCACACACTGAGCAACTGAATGGCCTTTCCCCAGTGTGAGTGCGTTGGTGTATCAGCAGGTTGGAGGACCCAGTGAATCCTTTCCCACACACAGAGCAGGTGAATGGCCTCTCCCCAGTGTGAATTCGCTGGTGTACAATGAGGTTGGATGAACAGCTAAATCTCTTCCCACAGGAAGTACAGTTGAACGGCCTCTCCTCAGTGTGAATTCGCTGGTGCGATACAAGGCTAAATAACCGTGCAAATTCCTTCCCACACACGGAGCAGATGAACGGCCTCTTCCCCATGTGGACTCGTTGATGTGCAATGAGGTTAGGTAAACACTTGAAATTCTTTCCACAGGAAGTGCAGCTGAATGGCCTCTCCTCAGAGTGAATTGCCTGGTGTGACATGAGGCAGGATGACTTTGTGAATCCCTTTCCACACACGGAGCAGATGAATGGCCTCTCCCCAGTGTGAACTCGCTGGTGTGCAATGAGGTTGGATGAACACCTGAACCTCCTTCCACAGGAAGAGCAGCAGAATGGCCTCTCCTCGGTGTGAATTTGCTGGTGTGACATGAGACAGGCTGACTGAGTAAATCCCTTCCCACACACGGAACAGATGAATGGCTTCTCCCCAGTATGACTGCGTCGATGATTTTCCAACAGGGATGGATAATTGAATCTTTTACCACAATCCTCACATTTCCATGGTTTCTCCATGGTGCCAGCGTCCTTGTATCTCTCCAAGTTGGATGATCAGTTGAATCCTTGTCCTCACAGAAAACGTGTACGGTCTCTCCCCATTGTGAATGGTGTGATTTTTTTTTTCAGGCTGTGTAACTGGTTAAAGCTCAGTTCACGGGAACGCTCACTCAGGTGTGTGTGTGTCTCGGTGCTTTTCCAGTCACACTGATGTTTGAAATCTTTCCCTACAGACAGAACAGACAAACATTTCTCCTTCCACATTCAAAGGTCAATGATATTCATGTCCTGCTAAATCAAGTGACTCTGTCAGATGTTGGTGTGATGCTTGGTTTCCTGTCTGTAAATTCTCCTTCTAATGCACTGTAAAAAGAGATTACAAAAGTCATCATGTCAGTGTAGGGTAGAAATTCAGAACAGACAAACCTAGTTTTAGTGGAATATTTTTTCCCTCTCTTGTTCCTCAAAACTGCAGATCCCCATCCCTCATACTCTCCCTCCTCCCTGGGATGAAATCCAAGTGTTTGATGATTTTTCTGTATCGTTTTAACAAATTTGTACAACTGAAAATAACAATATGTTTGACAATTCACTTCATTCATGACTCGTGACAAAACATTCATCTGAAACATCCTGACAGTACAGAGTAGCAGAAAAGTTTTTGGATTATGAGATATCTGATATTAGATAGTTGAGGAAATACCCGGGAACTCAAGCCTGAAAAGCATCCATTAACCATCACTCTGTTTCCTGTCATTCAGCCAATCCTGTAATCTTTTTTAGCACTAACCACGACCACCAACACTCCCTTTGTCCTTCAGTTCATGACATCATTGTCAACCCCTCCTTAGTCCCCACCTATCGCTGGCCTTCTAACCAGCTCTACCTGCCCCACTCCCCTTAAATAGTATAAATTTCATCACATTTTCACTTCTCTTCAGCTCTGAAGAAGGGTCATACAGACTTGAAACGTCTGTTTCTCTCTCCACAAATGCTGCTAGACCTGCTGAGTTTTTCCAGCATTTTCTATTTTTGTTCCGTATCCATGTTGTTCCTGCCCCTTTATTCCATGAGCTAAAGTTTTACTCACAAGTCTGTTATGCAGCACTATATCAAATGTCTTTTGGAAATGCCTGTACATCACATCAACAGCATTGCCCTCATCAACCCCCTTTGTTACACCATCAAAAAACAGCAGCAAGTTAGTGAAATATGATTTTTCATTAACAAATCCATCAGTGTCAGTCCAGGATAGAAATTCACACCATTCTCTCCTCCTGCTCCAGGATCAGTAAAGTGAGTTAAAGATAATTTCTCATTAACAAACCCATTGCTGCATTTCCTTCATTAACCCACATTTGGGCCTGGCACTGGGAGAAAGCCTGCAGCTGCCGTTCCGTTCGGTGCAAAGGCGGGCCCGGCATTTTCTTACTGGGGGTGTGAAGCCTCCCCTCCCACCCACTGCCCCTAACGCTGCCTCCGATTATCCGCCTCCTTCCCGCCTGAAGATGAGACAAACAAGCGTCTAGCCAAAGACATCACCCGCACTGCGCATGCTCCAGATCATAATGCCCGGAGTGATTGACGGCAGCTCCGAGCCGCTAGGAAGAAGGGGCAGAGCTGGAGGACCGATTGGGACAGGCTGGTCCTCCAACCAATCGGAGTGAATGAGGGGCGGGGCTGAGCCCAGTTCTCCCTCATTTGCTGAGACTGCATCATTTTGAAAGCTGATTTGTCTCAAACTCCAGGAGAAAACTGGACCTTTCAGTTTGCGCCATTAAACAGATGAAACCCTGTGGGTGTGGAGCAAATATTTCAACATTTGTTACTGAAATGGATTCATTCAGGACAGACAGCAGGGATTATTTCAGGAAATTACACAGTGTAGTGATTGTTTCTCTTTGAAATTATCCCTTGGAGAACAGTGTGAATTCGTGGAAGAATTCACAGGTTGTTTAACACTCCTTCCATGACTGGAACCATTTAATTCCAGCCGATCTGTTGGTCCAGCTTCAACTGGGAGAGTTTGAGGAGCTCCCACAACTCACTCAATGGGAGTGGACAGCCAGAACCGCCGGACACACTGATCCTGCCTGATATCAACCCAGAATGAGCTGGAGAGCCGTCTCCACTCACCAGGGCAGTTTGCAGTGGGGCTTCTGACTCAGAGGTGGGAATGTTAACAGTTATTTCTTATTAATAACCCCAGAACATGCAAGTGTCACCAAACTGAATCTACTCCTTTTTACCCTCATCATTGCTCAAATAAAGTTTTGATTTTACTTTTGCAGCTTAATGGGGGCAGTTATACCATCTAACCACATCCTTCCTTGTGAGACTGCAGAACTACAGTAGCTGCAGAAACCTAATCCTTATCTATCCTCTACCAAACCTCTCCCTATCCTCTCAGAATCGAACCATTCCTGTCTTTGTCCAGAATCCTAAAATTAATTGTCAGTTGATTGCTGATTCAGGTTAAGGAGGGATGTATTTGCATTGGAGGCAATTCAGAGAAGGTTCACTAGGCTGATTCCTGGTATGAAAAGGTTTATATTGAGGAAAGGTTGAGCAGGATGGGTCTATACTCATTGAGGTTTGAGAATGAGAGGTGGACTTATTGAAACATGTAAGATTTTGAAGCAGTTTGGCAGGGTAGATTGTGAGAGGATATTTCCCCTGGAACTAGGGTTTGTTTAACACATAAGAGGTCTCCCATTTAAGATTGAGATGAGAGAATTTTCTTGTCTCATAGTGTTCATCAGTCTTTGGAATTCCTTTCCATAGAGAGCAGTGCAAGCTGGGCCATTGAATATATTCCAGACTGAGTTAGACAGATTTTTGATCTACTAGGGAGTCAAGGCTTATGGGGGACAGACAGGAAAGTGGAGTTACGGCCACAATCAGATCAGCCATGATCTTATTGAATGGTGGAGCAGGCTTGCTCTTATTATCTGTGTCTTGGGCAACCTGAATGGGGGATGTGAGGGTGAACATCTTTACACAGTGAGTGGCAATGTCCTGGAACTTGCTGCATATGAGAGGGCTCAAAGTGGAGATGAAATATTTCAAACAGAAACTGGATGGACACGCGAAGGAAATGAACTTGCAGATTGACAGGGTTAGAGTGGGGGAATGGGACCATCTGGATTCTTCTACAGGAAGCTGGTGTAGAATCCTGTCCCTGAATCACTCGGTGACTCCTTGAGTCTTGTTTTCTGCTTATTGTGCATTTATAAGTTGATATGTCCTGGTTTTATAAACCCACTCAGGCCAATAATGGGCCAGGTCATTTCAGTGATCCCATCAGCATGTTGTGTCTGAACTGGGACCGAGACAGGTGCTTTCTGTGAAGCTCCCTTCAACAGTTTGACCACCTCTGTCCAGGCTGGTGTCCATTCCCACTCAGCAATCCTTCTCAACAAAGCAAAGAGGGGAACACTTAATGGGGCAAAACCCTCGATAAAAACATCATCATTCAAAAAAATGATCAGACCACCTTCATAGATGTTGGTGGGGGCAACTCCTGTCCAGAATTTTTGGTAACTTGTCAGTGTAACCACCCCAGCCCCCCCAACTCCACATTGTTCATGTTCACTCCTGTAACATTTACCTTCTCCTGCACTGTCTTCTTGAGATGAATCTTGAACTTTCCCCAGTTAATCCTTGTAACCATTCTCTCAGTAATCTCACATGACTCTCAATGTCCAGATACAGCAACAGTAAATCATCCAGCTCCCGTATTAAACATTCAGACTGATTAAACTGAATTATAGCTGTAACCATTTGCTCATGGAGAATAGAGGGTGAATTGTGAACTCCCTGTGATAAGCAATTCCAGGAGTACTGCTGCTCCTGGAACGTAAAGGTAAATTTATACAGTTGTTCTGGATTAAGGGGAAATGACCAAAATCTGCTTGAAGAGCCAATCGGGTTGAAATAGAGAAGCTATTTCTTCTGGTGAGGGAATCAAGAACAAGGGGACATCATCTTAAAAGGCAGGTCAATGGAGTTCAGCTACAAATCAGCCCTGACCTAACTGAAAGGTGGAGCAGGTTTGAGGGGCTGAATGGCCTCCTCCTGTATCTAATGGTGCTATGACACACTCAGAAATGTCCCTGAGCAGTGAAGGCCCACGGGGCCCCAGCACATGCTCAGCAGAAAGCCAGGCCAAGCACGAACCCACCGTGTCCATTCTGAACCAGGTTTGCTGCTTCCTCCGTGTCCAGCACTGTCTGCATCCCCTGTACATGGAAATGGAATTTCAAAAGGAAGGAATATGTCAGCATTTGAAAGACACTTACAAAGAGCTGAAGGGGTTTTCAGAGAGCCAAGATCGTTCCTTATTCTTGGGGAGTTGGACGTCAGACTGTCTCTTGTCAATATAGAACTGCATAAAGAGCCGGTATCATCTTTGAAAGAGCTGCCAATGTTTATTAGTCCCACTCCCCTGCCCTTTCCCCAGAGCTCTGTAGCTAGAGATCCAATTCTCTTTTGAAAGCTCCTATAGAATCTGTGTCCACCTTTCAGGCAGTGTGTTCCAGATCACAACTCGCTCAGTAAAACATCTTTTCTCATCTCCCCTCTGATTTTTGCCAATTATTTGATGTGATCAGTTTACTCTTCACCTTTTGTTAAATCAATTTGCTGAGTGGATTCAGATTTAAATTTAAACCAGGTTTGTAGGAGTGATGGTCTCTTCACCATCGAAGGTGGGAGAGATGCTGTGGGACTATGGTCACTGTTAGAGAAATCAAGGGCACAACACGCTATGTGTTTGAAATAATGCTGATTTATTTGGAACTTGTCACAACATTAAATTCACACCATTATATGGGGTTATTAACATCAGCAGAAACAAAGCCCAACTATCAGAAGGAACATGGTTCATTTCTGGATGGCATTAACTGTGGAATCCAACACCTGGAGTCACTTGTGAACTCGCTGGTGTCTCAGCAGGGTGGATGAGTGAGTGAATCCCTTCCCACAAACAGAGCAGCTGAACGGATCCTCCCCATGTGAACTCGCTGGTGACTCTGAACATCAGATGAGCGACGAAATCTCTTCCCACACTTTGAGCAGGTGAATGGCCTCTCCCCGGTGTGGCCTCGCTGGTGTGCCAGCAGGTTGGATG
Organism: Carcharodon carcharias; assembly: GCF_017639515.1. Lineage (NCBI taxonomy): Eukaryota > Metazoa > Chordata > Chondrichthyes > Lamniformes > Lamnidae > Carcharodon > Carcharodon carcharias. The sequence goes on from NC_054493.1 coordinate 14,909,328, forward strand.
CGTGAGTGAATCCCTTACCACACTCGGAGCAGATGAATGGCCTCTCCCCGGTGTGACTGTGTTGGTGTATCAGCAGATCCCTTGTGCTTTTAAAGCCAGAATCACAGTCAGAACATTGAAAAGGTCTCTGATCAGTGTGAACAAGTTGGTGTGATGTGAGGTTGGTTAAACAAGTGAATCCCTTCCCACACACGGGGCAGGTGAACGGTCTCTCCCCAGTGTGGACACGGAGATGTTCAGTGAGATTGGATGACCGCCCAAACCTCTTCCCGCAGTGAGAGCAACTAAATGGCCTCTCCCCGGTGTGAACTCGCTTGTGTTCAGTCAGGGTAGATGATTTAGTAAAGTCCTTCCCACACACGGAGCAGGTGAATGGTCTCTCCCCTGTGTGAACTCGCTGGTGTGTTAACAAGGTAGATAACTGAGTGAATCCCTTCCCGCAATCAGAACAGATGAACGGTCTCTCCCCAGTGTGACTGCGTCGATGAGTTTCCAGTTTGGATGGATAATTGAATCCCTTCCCACAGTCCCCACATTTCCATGGTTTCTCCATGGTGTGGGTGTCCTTGTGCTTCTACAGAGATGCTGTGGGACTATGGTCACTGTTAGAAAAATCAATGATCAGTTGAAGCCTCGTCCACACACAGAAAAAGGGGTACACTTTCTCTCCGCTGTGAATGATGTGCTGTTTTTTCAGGCTGTGTAACTGGTTAAAGCTCTTTCCACAGTCAGTTCACTGGAACACTCACCCAGGTGTGTGTGTCTCGCTGCTTTTCCAGTCACACTGATGTTTGAAATCTTTCCCTACAGACAAAAATTTCTCATTCTACATTCAAAGGCCGATGATATTCAGGTTCTGATGAATCGAGTGACCCGTCAGATCTTGATGTGATGTCTGATTTGAGTTTCATGTCTATAAATTTTCTCCACCTTATGCCCTGGAAAAAGAGTTTACAAAGTCATTCCTGTCAGTCCATGATAGAAATTCAGAGCAGACAATTCTCGTTTCTATGGGATATTTTTTCCTCTCTAGTTCCCCCAAAGTTGTAAGTCCCTGTCCCACACACTCTCCCTCCTCCCTGGGCTGTAATCCAAACCCATCTCACCATCTCCAGCATTCCTTTCCTCCACTCCCAGTTTTCTCCCTCCCTCTCCTCTGCCTGGGTTCAGTTCTCCAGCTCCTGTCTGCAGAGTGGGAAGAAAATTAATGAGTCAATCATTTACTCTCCTGGTCACTGGGACTGTGACTCGCTTCAGCACCACAAAGAGCACCATTTACAGCAGGGAGAAACCATACACGCGTTCTGCATGTAGTCAAGGTTTCAAGTGATCATCTCTCTTGTTAAACAACAAGTGCAATCACACTGGGGAGAAACTGTGTCAATCACAGAATCTCAGTGCAGAAGAGGCCCATCAAGTCTGCACCAACACGTGAGAAACGCCTGAGCTACATACCTAATCCCATTTACCAGCACGTGGCCCATAGCCTTGAATGTTATGACGTGCCAAGTGCTCACCCAGGTAATTTTTAAAGGATGTGAGGCAACCCGCCTCCACCACCCTCCCAGGCAGTGCATTCCAGAACGTCACCACCCTCTGGGTAAAAAAGTTTTTCCTCACATTCCCCTAAACCTCCTGCCCCCCACCTTGACTTATGCCCCCTTGTGACTGACCTTTCAACTAAGTGGAACAGCTGCTCCCTATCCACCCTGTCCATGCCCCTCATAATCTTGTACACCTCGATCAGGTCGCTCCTCAGTCTTCTCTGCTCCAACGAAAACAACCCAAGTCTATCCAACCCCTCTTCATAACTTAAATGTTTCATCCCAGGCAACATCCTGGTGAATCTCTTCTGCACCCCCTCCAGTGCAATCACATCCTTCCAAAATGTGGCGACCAGAGCTGCACACAATACTCCAGATGTGGCCTCACCTAGGTTCTATACAACTCCAACATGACCTCCCTACTTCTGTAATCTGTGCCTCGATTGATAAAGGCAAGTGTCCCATATACCTTTTTCACCACCCCACTAACATGCCCCTTCACCTTCAGAGATCTATGGACACACACGCCAAGGTCCCTTTGTTCCTCAGAACTTCCTAGTGTCATGCCTTTCATTAAATACTTCCTTGTCAAATTACTCCTTCCAAAGCGTATCACCTCACACTTTTCAGGGTTAAATTCCATCTGCCACTTATCTGCCCATTTGACCATCCCGTCTATATCTTCCTGTAGCCCAAGACACTCAACCTCACTGTTAACCACCCGGCCAATCTTTGTGTCATCCGCTAATTTACTAATCCTAACCCCCACATAGTCATCTATGTTGTTTGCATAAATGACGAATAATAGGGGACCCAGCACAGATTCATGTGGTACTCCACTGGACACTGGCTTATAGTCACTAAAGCATCCTTATGTCATCACCCTCTGTCTCCTACAACTAAGCCAATTTTGAATCCATCTTATCAAATTACCCTTTATCCCATGTGCATTTGCCTTCTTTATAAGTTTCCCATGTGGGACCTTGTCAAAGGCTTTGCTGAAATCCATATAAACTACATCAACTGCACTACCCTCACCTACACACCTGGTCACCTCCTCAAAAAATTCAATCAAATTTGTTAGGCATGACCTCCCTATGACAAAGTCATGCTGACTATCCCTGATCAAACCTTGCCTCTCCAAGCGGAGATAGATTCTCTCCTTCAGAATGATCTCCAATAGTTTCCCTACCACTGATGTGAAAGTCACTGGATTATCTCTACACCTTTCTTAAATAGAGGAACCACATTAGCTGTTCTCCAGTCCTCTGGCACCTCCCCCGTGGCCAGAGAGGAATTAAAAATTTGGGTCACAGCCCCTGCGATCTCCTCCCTTGCCTTCATCAGCAGTCTGGCACACAAATCATCCGGACTGGGAGATTTGTCCACTTTTATGCCTGCCAACACCTCCAATACCTTGTCACTCCCTAGATCAATTTACTTAAGAACCTCGCAGTCTCTCTCCCCTAGTTCGATACTTTCATACTTATTCTCTTGGGTGAAAGCGGATGTGAAATATTCATTCAACACTATAGTGATGTCATCTGGCTCCACCCATAGATTTCCTCCTTGGTCCCTTAGGGGGCCTGATTATCCTCTTCCCATTGATATACTTATAGAATATCTTGGGATTTCCCCTACTTTTACCAACCAGAGCTTTCTCATATCCCCACTTTACTCTCCTAATTGCTTTCTTAAGCTCCACCCTACACTTTCTGTACTCCATTAATGGCTCCACTGATTTGCTTCCCTTGTACCTGTTAAAAGCCTCACTTTTCCTTCTCATCGTAACCTGAATATCTCTCGTCATCCATGGTTCTCTGGGCTTGTTACTCCTTCCTATCACCCTAGATGGAACAGGTTTAGTCTGTATCCTCCCCATTTCCTTTTTGAATGGCCCCCCCACTGCTCCTCTGTAAATTTTCCTACAAGTAACTGTTCCCAGTCTACCTTGGCCAGATCCTGCCTTATTTTACTAAAATCCACTCTTCCCCAATCCAAAGCATTTTTTTTGCAACTTATCGATTTCTTTGTCCATAACAAACTTAAAACTGTACCATGTTGTGGTCGTTATCACTAAAATGCTCGCCCACCACCACCTCAGCCACCTGTCCAGCTTCATTCCCCAGAATTAGGTCCAGCTCTGCGCTGTCCCTTGTTAGACCCTCTACATATTGACCAAAAAAGTTCTCCTGCACATATTTCAAGAAATCCACTCCATCCAAGCCCTTAACACTATGCCTATCCCAATTAATGTTGGGAATGTTAAAATCACCTAATATAATTACCTTATTGTTATTGCTTTTACACACCTCCACAAATTTTGCACATATTTGCTCCTCAATTTCCAGCTGACTATCTGGGGGTCTATAATAAACACCTAACAATGTGGCTGCCCCTTTTTTATTCCTAAGCTCTATCCACAAAGCTTCATTTGATGCCTCCTCGAAGATATCATCTCTCTTTACTGCAGTAACTGACTCCTTAATGTGGGGATCTTGAAAGGAATTCAATTATCTGTCATGTGGTATTTATAAACGATTCAGACTTGAATGTAGGAGGGTTGATCAGTTGCGGATGAGACGAAAATTGGTGGGGTGGTAAATAATGAAGAGGATAGCCTGAGATTACAGGAGGATATAGACGAGCTGGTCAGATGGGCTGATCAGTGGCAAATGGAACTTAACCTGGACAAGTGTGAGGTGATGCACTTGGGCAGGACAAACAAGGCACGGGAATACACGATGAATATTAGGACCCTGGGAAGTGACGAGGATCGGGGACCTTGGTGTGCATGTCCACTGGTCCTTTAAGATAGCGGGACAGGTAGGTAAGGTGGTTAAGAAAGCTTTTGGGATACTTTATTAGCTAAGGCATAGAATATAAGAGCTGGGAGGTTATGCTGGAACGGTATAAAATGCTGGTTAGGCCACAGCTAGAGTATTGCATGCAGTTCTGGAATCCAGATTATAGGAAGGATGTGATTGCACTGGAGAGAGTGCAGAGGAGATTTACCAGGATGTTGCCTGGGCTGGGGAGTTTTAGTTATGAAGAGAGATTGGATAGAGTGGGTTATTTTCCCTGGAGCAGAGGAGATTTGGGGGGGACATGATTGAGGCATATAAAATTGTGAAGGGCATAGATAGGGTAGACAGGAATGAACTTTTCCCCTTGATGGAGGGATCAATAACCAGGGCACATAGATTTAAGGTAAGGGGCAGGAGGTTTAGAGGGGATGTGAGGAAAAACTTTTTCACCCAGAGAGTGGTGGGAATCTGGAACTCACTGCCTGAAAGGGTGGTAGAGGCAGAAACCCTCATAACATTTAGGAAGTATTTGGATGTGCACTTGCGATGCCATGGCATAGAAGGCTATGGGCCTAGTGCTGGAAAATGGGATTAGAATAGTTAGAAACTTGTTTGACTGGTGCAGACTCGATGGGCCGAAGGGCCTTTTTCTATGCAGTAAACCTCTGTGACTGGGATCTGGAAACTCAATGCCACAGTCACACAGGGGAGAGGCTGTTCATCTGCATGGAATGTGGGAAAGGATTTTATCACACCTTCAGTCACACCAGGGAGTGCACACTTATGAGAGACTGTTTAAATATTCTGGCTGCAAGATGAGCTTGAAAAGCACAAGGGATCTGCTGAAATGCCAGCGAGTTCATACTGGGGAGGGGCTTCACTCATTCATCCAGCCTGCAGGCCGACCAGTGGGTTGACAAGTGACAGCAGGAGTTGGATTCTGCTGTTATTGCTGCTGGTAATCACACCGAGGGCTGAACCATGTTGATTTTGACATTGGGGTTTATTTCTGCTGATGTTAACAATCTTTATGGCTAGGGTGAAATTTAATATTTTGGCAGTCTGCTTGCTTTACTTTGTATCCCCTCCTCTTCAAATAAAGTATATTTCATCAGGTTATGTTTGAGATTTTGTGGGATGAAATGAACAGTGATTTACTTGTACTTCTTGCAGCTTAGTTACTGTATTAACTGCTTATGGTCTGGCCTGCTCTAAACTGAGAAGATGAAAAACAGATTGGGTGATCACTTGTGGGACGACCTCTGTTCAGTCTGTGAGCTTGACCCTGAGCTTCCAGTCACTTGTCATTTTAATTCTCTGCTCCACTCTCGCTCTGATCTCGGCCTCCAGAACTGTTCCAATGAAGCTCAAAGGGAGCTCGAGGAACAGCATCTCATCTTTCGATTCTGTACTTTACAACCTTTAGAGCTTGTTAGGGGGAAATAAAGGAATACAGTAATGGTCAAGGGACTTGACTTAAAATATCCCAGCATGCAAAACCACAATTGCTAAGTAGTTAACATTTAAAGTTCAGGCTGGGGCAGAGAGAATGCTGAACTTTGTACACCGTCAGGGTTTGCAATCACCAGCAAGGTCCTGGGAGTTAGACTGGAGTCAGAGGATGGCAATAACATAGATTAAGTGTGCTCTTCAACAGATAGGGAAGGACAGATGGTCCCAGCTGAGACAGGAAGGCAGGTCTCTGCCTGGGTGAAAGTAAGGTTACCTTTGTACCAGAGACCTGTCTGTTTAATGTAAACCTATATGTTGACGAGATCGGAATCTGGAGGATGTTCTTGTACGTGACCAATAATGTATAAATATGGTGAACACTTGTAGCTTAGCAGAGTGCTGTCTCAAGCTGTATTGAGATGGTGCCCTCCCAGCAATTGCTCGAATAAACGATCGTAACCTGTAACTGAGTCTCCTGTGGTCCGTTCATCAAAGACACTACATCAAGCTCAACATCGAATTCAGCAGTTTCTGCACCAACAGAGAGTTGTCCTGATCTGGAACTCTCTACCTGAAAAGGTGCTGGAACCTGATTTCATGTTTAGCCTCCACCCACTCGTCCTAGATTCCCCAACCATTGGATATAGTTTCTCTCTATCTACCCTGTCAATTCTAATTAATATCCCAAAAACTTTAATCAAATCACCTTGTAATCTTCTAAATTCCAGGGATTACAACCCTCACAGCGGGGTGATGGATTTTGACAGGAGGGATGGGGAGAGAAAGACAATAGCAGCCTCATGGTACAGGTCTAAACATCGTGTAGAGTCAGAGGGATCTGGCCCTTTATGTGCAGAGATTTTTTGAGAGTGACAGGATAGATTAAGAGAGCAATTAGCAAGATATTTGGAATCTTGGGCTTCATAAATAGAGCTATTGAGTACAAAAGCAAGGAAGTTATGCTGAATCTTTGTTAGGCTCTGGTTAGGCCACAACCCGAGTATTTGTGTCCAGTTCTGATCACCACACTTCAGGAGAGATGTAAAGGTCCTTGAGAAGGTGCAGAGGAGATTTAACCGAATGGTTCTAGCAAAGAGGTGAGGGCAGATTGGTAGAGGTGTACAAAATTATGAGCTTTAGATAAGATGGACAAAGAAAATCTGTTCCCATCAGTTGATTGAACAAAGTCTAGGGGGCACAGGTTTAAGTTTTAGGGTAATAGATATAGGGGGATGTAATGGAGAATAACCACTTGAGGGAAATAAACTGGCAAGGATACAGGGACGTGGAGCAGGGGAATAGGTCTCATTGGGTTGCTCTGGAGAGCTGGCATGGGCACACTGGGCCAAATGGCCTCCTCTGTGTTGCAATGGCTCTATGGGTCTTTCCTGTAATCTGATTTTGTAATTAAACCCTTGGAGTTCAGGTATCACTCAGGTAAATCTGTGCTACACTCTCTCCACAACCATTCTATCCTTCCTTAGGTTTGTTGCACAAAACTGAACATATTATCTTGGTGTGATCTAATCAGGGTTTGTTCAATATGGTGCTTTTACACAGACAGAACAGACAAACCTTTTCCATTCCACATTCAGATGCTGATTCAGGTCCTGATGAATCGAGTGACTCTGTCAGATCTGGATGTGACGTTTGGTTTGAGTTTCCCGTCCGTCAATCCTCCACTTCTAATAATCCTGTAAAACAAATTTACAAAGACCTTTATTGTCAGTTCAGGATAGAAATTTAGAAGAGACGAACATTACTCTTCGTTTGAGTTTGCTGTGTGGAAATTCACCTCTTCTCACCCCTTGTAAAAGGAGTTTCCAAAATCCATCCCTGTCAGTCCAGTATAGAAATTCACAAAGATAAAAGCAAAAAACTGCGGATGCTGGAAATCCAAAACAAAAACAAAAATACCTGGAAAAACTCAGCAGGTCTGACAGCATCTGCGGAGAGGAACACAGTTAACGTTTCAAGTCCGCATGACTCTTCAACAGAACTAAGCAAAAATAGAAAAAAGGTGAAATATAAGCTGGTTTAAGCTCAGCGCAAACTGGAGGAAAAGTACCTCATCTTCCGACTAGGCACTTTACAGCCTTCTGGACTGAATAGTGAGTTCAACAATTTTAGAAAATGAACTCTCTCCTTCATCTCCATCCTCTGTCAGAGACCCCTTTTTCCCAATAATTTATATAGGTTTTTCTTTTCCCACTTATTTCCATTATTTTAAAATATATTTCCATCCATTGTTTTATCTCTGCCTTTTCCGATCCCTTCCCCCCACCCCACCCCACCCCCACTAGGGCTATCTGTACCTTCATTATCACATTCCTTAGATAATATCACCAGCTTCAACACCTCTTTGTCCTTTTGTCGAATGACATCTTTTGGTTATCTCCAAATATCACTGGCCCTCTATCCAGCTCTACCCTCCACCCCCACCCCCCCCCCCTTAAACCAGCTAATATTTCACCTCATTTCTCTATTTCCTTAGTTCTGTTTAAGAGTCATAACGTTAACTGTGTTCCTCTCCGCAGATGCTGTCAGACCTGCTGAGTTTTTCCAGGTATTTTTGTTTTTGTTATTGAAATTTACAACATTCCTCCTGCTGACAGGGACAGGGATGACCGCGCATGCGCCCTGCTGCATCTCGCCCCTAGTAAAGATGGCGGCCATTAACTCGGGCCTAAGACCCAGAGCAGGCCAACAACTGTCATCCCATCCTGTGAAAACGCAGGATCGGTAGCTTCGTAGCGGGGTTTTGAGGTATTCACCAGGTGTTTATGAAGCGTCTCCGTCCACTCCGCTGGCTTTAATCCTCTCCACCCATCCAGCGGCTCCATTACTCGACCACACTCGATTGTTTCTCCCTTCTCCGTCTTAGTCCAGGAACAACCTACAGTGCGCATGTCCCAGTCGGGGACCGCAATGCGCATGCTCAACTTCCAGCTGGCTAGTACGCCTGTGCAGCAAGCTCCCTGTAGTCTGGATAGGACACATTCTTCCCTGCCGAGAATGCTGGGTAAAAACCCAGCCATTGAGAGTCGATATTGTTGAATCGAAACATTCAGTAGACCTGTTGTGTTTGTGGAAAGGAAGACATAGTTTACATTTCAGGTCGATGACTTTTCATTAGAACGGCACTGCATCATTATACGGAAGTTGAGCCTGTTTCCCATTCCCCAGATACTGCCAGATATGCTGAGTATTTCCAGTATTTTCCGTTTTTATCTCTGGTTAAGGAAGTTTTTTTTGAACTGCACATTAGATTCATTACTAATTTATATTTATTTTCGTCCTTGTAAAACTGGAAACATCTACCAGCTGTCTAGCCTGTAGAAACACTTATGTGATCTAAGATTCCTCAATCAAGTCACCCATCACTCACGTTTCCACATTAAACGTCTCCAGCCTGTTCAATATTTCTTGATAGGTATAACCTTTCAGTTGTAGCATTAGTCCAATAATTTTTCTTGCATCGCTTATAATATGGAGACCTGAGTTAATCTGAGCAGCGAACTCACCACTGCTCACAAATCGCTGTATGTTTCTGTATTTTATTCATTTTCCCCATAAGATGGGATGGAGTGAGCAGATCCAATGAGCTAGTCTGTAACACTATGGAGTATCTACAAAGTTGCCTTTTAGTGAAACAGTGGGCTGTTTATCCATCAAGTATGACATTAAGAACAGCATTTCTGAGAATGGTAGGATTTCAGTTCGGTGACACGAGGCCAGATTAAGTTATTAATATTATTGCCGAGCAGTGATAGGGAGCAGTTGTAATTCATGCGCACTTTCTCTATGCATTTTCGAGATGAAAATGAATTGAACCTATCACTGTTGGTCTTGAGCATATTCAAATACAAATCCATGATTTTTTGCATACTAAGCGATTCAATAGGGTGAGAAGTGAAGTTGAGCGGCAAGATCATTTAATGGTGGAGCAGGTTCAGATGGTCGTATGGTCTCCCTCTGCTCCTATTTCTTGGGTTCTTATGAACATCACAGTGTATCATTTCCATGCAAGCACAGCCGATGCAGCACTTGCCCTTTCACTTCCTCCTTTCCCACATTCCAGCGCCCCAAACACACTTTCTAGGTGATGCAGTGATTGCTACTCTTTGCTATTCATTATTGTGTTTTCACGGTTCATGATGCAGTCTCCTCTGCACCGAGGAGACTAAAGCCAGCATGGGCAACTGGTTTGTGGAACATCACCATTGAGTTTTCAAGAGTGATCATTCTCTGGCCTCTCTGTCCTTTGCCTCCTGCACTGTTCCAATGAAGCTCAATGGAAGCTTGAGGAACAACAGCTCATCTTTGATCAGACACTTTACAACCTTATGGACTCAATAGTCATTTCAACAATTTCAGATCATAACCACACTCCAAGTTTTTCGGACAGTAGCTGCTGGTAATGGTTCTGCTGTTACCATTTGAACCCCCTCTGGATGTGTTTTTTGTTTCTTCATTTGCCATATTAGTTTATTTATTTGTCTCATTATTACCCAATTTTGCCTTCATCCCCTTTGTCATTTATTCACTCCAGCCTTCCATCCTATTACAAGGCCGTTTGTTCTTCCCTACTCTCCCCTTCTCTTTCTCCTGACTCTGTACTTGCTGCTAAATTATTGAATCCCTAAATTCTTCCAGTTTGGATAAAAGGTCAGCGAGCTGAACCATTCACCCTGTTTCCCTCTCCACTGTGAATGCTTCAGGTCCATGAAATTTCAAATGAGCTAGAAAAAAGAAAGGTATTATAAAATTCAAGAAAGTACACAGACAGGGAAAGGAAGAGAGGGAAAGAACATAGAAACATACAAATTAGGAGCAGGAGTAGGCTACTTGGCCCCTCAAGCCTGTTCTGCCATTCAATAAGATCAAGGCTAATCTGATTGTAACCTCAACTCCACATTCCCGCCTACCCCTGATATCCTTTCACTCACTTGCTTATCAAGAATCTATCTACCTCTATTTCAAAAAAAATGTTTAAATACTCTGCTTCCATCGCTTTTTCAGGAAAAGATGTTCCAAAGACTCATGGCCCTCTGAGAGAAAAAAACTTCTCATCTCTATTTTAAATGAGCGACCATTATTTTTAAACAGTGACACCTAATTCAAGATTCTCCCACAAGAGGAAAAATCCTTTTCACACCCATCTTCTCAAGGCTCCTCAGGATCTTATATGTCTTAAACAAGTTGCTTCTTACTCTTCTAAGTTCCAGCAGCTACAAGCTTAGCCTGTCCACCCTTTCCTCAAAAGACAATCGGCCCATTCCAAATATTAGCCTAGTAAACTTTTTCTGAACTGATTCCAACACACTTACATCCATTCTTAAATAAGGGGAACACTACTGTACATAGTCTTCTAGATATGGTCTCACCACTGCCTTGATAACAGCAGCGTAGCATCCCAACTTTTGTATTCAGTTCCCCTCACAATGAACGATAACATTTTATTAACTTTCCTAATTACTTGCAGTACCTTTTGTTATTCATGCACTCGGACACCACGACCCATCTGCATCTCAGAGCTCTGCAATCTCTCACCATTTAGGTAATAAGCTGCCTTTTTATTCCTCCTGCCAAAATTTGGCAATTTCACATTTGCCCACGTTATAATCAATTTGCTAGATGTTTGCTCACTCACATAACCTATCCATATCCTTTTAGCCTCCTTATATCCTCTTCATACGTCACTTTCCTACTTTTCTTTGTGTCATCAGAAAATTTAGCAACCATTATTCGGTCCCTTCATTCAAGTCACTTATATAAATTGTAAAAAATTCAGGCCCAGCTCTGATTACTGAGGCACAACACTCATTACATCTTGCCAACCAGAAAATGACCCATTCATACTAATCGTCTATCCATGTCAATATGTTACACCCTCCACCATGAGCTTTTATTTTCATCAATCACCTTTGATGTGGCACTTCATCAAATGCCTTCTGGAAATCTAAGTACAGTACATCCACCGGTTCCCCGTTATCCACAGCACATGTGACTTCTTCAAAGAATGCCAATAAATTGGTTAAACATGATTTCCCTTTCAGAATACTATAGTGACCTTGATAGATGTTAAGGGAATTGTTAGAAGCTATTATTAAAGACATTATAGCAGGACAGAAGTTTTGTGATTGGGTGGAAGGCAGAAGAGAATAAATAACACCAGGCATGAGGATGCCAAGCAAAAGCAATGCTAATGGAATGGGTGAAGAAACTAAAGGTGGGAAAGCCATTCTGTATCTGTCACCTATTTATACTCTGATTGGAAATGTGTTGTTTCTTTCTTGAACTATTTCTCTTCTGCTCCACATTGAAAACTGAATCCTTCTCCTCCATTGCCTTATGGAAATATTTCATTGAGCAAACACACAACTGACATAGGGAAAAAACAATAATCAATTGAAGCATTGAAACAATGAAACAGAAATATTTACGATCCAGAAGGAGACCATTCGATCCATCATGTTCATGCCAGCAGAAAAGGAACAATCTAGCCTAATCCCATGTTTTGGCTCTTGCTCCATAGCCTTGTAGGTTACGGCACCGCAAATGTTTTTCCATGTGTTATTTACCCTGCATCAAAGGGTTTCTGCCTCTACAATCAGCTTTGGCAGTGAGCTCCAGACCCCCACCACCCTCTGTGCGAAATAAACTGCTCTACAGCTTTTCTCTAATTCCTAATTTGAATTGTTTAGACTGCCATGGGTCAGCTGGTACTGCTCTTCATTCTCACTTACAAAATTGTGAGCTCAAATGCCATCGTCGGGCATGAGGATAACAGCCTGGGCTGAGCATCCAGTGCAATACAGAGGGAGCCCCCCACTTTCGAGTGTATTAAGTATTATGGATGAGACGTTAAAATGAGGCCTCGTCTACCTTTTCAGCTGATTGTACAAGATCTCAAATCACAATTTTGACAAAGAACAGTGTTCCGAGTCCTGTCCAATATTTATCCCTCAATCAACACCACAGAAACAGGCTATCTGGTCATCATTATGCAGCTGTTTGTAGGAGTTTGCTCCATTTCCTCCATTACAACAGTGAATACATTTCAAAAGTATCATCATTGTCTAAAAGGCCCTTTGGGATTCCGGTGATGAAAGGTGCTTTATAAATGTGAGGGTTTGTTTCTATGTCTCTGGTTATTGATGGCCCTGCTTATGGAAATATGTCCTTCATATCCTCTCCATCTCGATCCTTATAATTTTATATTCCTCAATTAAATCTTCTTCGCTTCCTCTGTCCCAAAGAAAACAGATCCATCCTATCCAATCTTTCCTGCTCACTCATTTTGATTTGAAAAAGGTTCAGCAGGAGTTTTCCAATACTCTCCCCTAACCATATACATCTGATCTTTCTCATCTCGATTGTGTTTGAACTGCACCCACTTCTCTCAGTTCCCCAGTAAGTGTTTATTCTAACCCTCTGACACTGAGCAGTTTTGCTGGTACAGCGGTTTGACTGGAAATTGCCACTTCAAATACCATCATTCATTGTACACTGGGTCGCATGTCTGTCGTGCTTCCAGTGAAGCTGGGGGCAGTTTTAACTCATAAATCAGCAATTGTGATGTGAATAATAGTGAGCTGGAGAATGACTTACTTTGAGTCTCATGATACCTTGGAGGAATGGCTCAAACCTAGGACGTTTCAAGGTCTCAAACTCCACCGGTGAGCTAGCGGGACATGTGGTGATGACATGTCCATATCCCTTATCGCAACGAGAATACTGTCTGAATTCAATGGTAGAGAAGGGAATTGACCACCAGAAGCCCAAGGGTCCAATGCTTTCCCATCAATCATCAATAACATTATTCACAGATCCTGTTTCTCAGCTGCACCTCCTTCTAAACATTGTGATCCATTTTCCTCAGGATTTGTTCCTGGATTTAATATTTACCTGCTTTATAACCACGTTTTGAAATCAGATTCGCTTCGATCTCCAACACAAATAGAGTTGCAAACCTGATGGACAAACAAAGGAAAATAGGTCAGTCGGTAACACAAATCCCATGGTTCTCATTTTCAGATCCACCATAGTTAGCTTCTAAACAAAAGGGAGCAATTTTGCAGTGAAAAGATTTAGAAAGTTGTCGTTGTTTTTATTTGTGACCCACTCACTCAGGTATTCTGTGAATGCTGCTTGGAGGTTTAATGACCGGGATATAATCTACCTGTGTTTCCCTGAGCCTGTGATCAGTGTATTGGGAGGTTTAGCCCAGATTGGAGTAGCTTGCGTCCCAGGGATGGGCAGTCACCTGCTGATTGAAGCTGCTGTCGCCACTTTCTGCTGGCAGCGGGTGATTGGAGAGTGTGGGGCCGGAATATTGCTGCTTTTCTGCTTTTCCCCGTCCCACTCACTGTGGTGCTGGAGGAGGATGAGTGAATGGGTTTCTTTGAATCCAATGACTTCATAGATTTCCAACGGGTTAGATATGGGTACATGGTTGATCTATTCGTTTTCTCATTAAACTTGACTTGAATATACATGACAAAAAATTGCTTGCGTGGGAATTCACTAAATAACAGAAACACTTGCCTCGATTGCGAAATATTTTCTTGCAGGTAAAGTGGACCCTGACAACCCAGAGCTGTGGGGGAATGAATGCTGAAGTGAAAACTCCACCGGTGGATGGGCTCGAACCACCAGCCAAATAGACAAATACTGAACAATTGCGCCACAGAAACTGATGCAAAGCAATCTGCCAAGGTACCCACTTAAAATTTCAGATCATCGCTACCACATTAGCATTTCCTTCTTCCAAACAAAAGGGTGGGACATTTTTTGTGGATACATGGAAACAGTTGATTGAGAGATAAACATTGACCAGGATAGAGGGGAGAACTCCCCTGCTTTTCTTTCAAATAGGCTCATGGCACCTTTCACATTCTGGTGCCTAAATCCCGTCATGTCTCTTCTTTCCCAACTGAATAGGAAAGGAGGGGTGTCACCAGACCCACACTGAGTCTCGATTTCCTCGGCTCCTTGGTAGTTCTTCCTCTTCCTCTATTCTGAAGACCGATGCAAAGTGATTCTGCAGCATGTCTGCCATTTCCTCAGTTTCAGTTACAGTATCTGTCTTCCTGTCTTCAGGAACACACATTGCTGTTAGCCAATCTTTGAGACGGCGAGTAAGTATGTTAATCTGCATCAATAATCCTTTTTTATTGACTACACAAACTGCTAATCGGCCTGCCGAGGGACGGTTGAAAATGTTTAATAACTTCCACTGGTTCGTGTGTGGTGGAATGGCGGCTGTTTTATTTTGTTGGATGTTATTCACCTCGACAAGAGGTGTCACGTGGCTGTATGATGCTGTTTTTCCTAACACAAGTAAATTAGCGAACTTCCCTTCACACTTAACAAACGGCTTTTGGCAAAGCTTCTTTTTTGCCTAGCTTTGAATGAGGGACTTTCTGTGTGTTGGGTGCACATGATAATCACTACACTACAGAAACGACACACTGCTGGGATCACAATGGACCTGTCCACAATATTAAGTCATGCAGCAGCACTTTAGGTCTTTGTTTTGAAGAAATGGTTTCAGCTGTTATAAATAGGAATGCTGGAGTTAGTCTGATCCAACAATGTCATCATAAAATTACACAGCACATTGGGAGACAATTCAGCCCATCATGTCTATGATAGCATTTTACAAAGAGCTTTCCATGAGCTTAGTTTTTCTCGCTTTCAAGTCATTGTTCAATTCCCTTTTGAAAACTCTGAGTGAAGAGAAACAATATTGAAAGAGGTGCAGGAGTTTCTGCAGTGCCCATGCGCACAGTGTGATCATTAACAAAGTTTCCCTGACCCAATGACATCAAGAGTTGGACTCGAGATTCTCATATAGTTTTTGAACCAAAAAAATGTATTTATGCAGCTGATTTCATAACGAACTTTCAAAAGAAGTTTATTCAGATTAAGCATGCCCTCATTTTTCTCAATCTAATTCCCCTTGCTATACAACCTGTTACAGAGGCTGTTATAGAAAAGAGGGAAAGGTTTGCTGCAGCGAGACAAAGCCCTGGTTAGATCACACCTGAAGGACTGTGTATAGTTCTGGGAAAAACACCTGATAAAGGATCAATATTTGCCTTGAAAGTTTCAGAGGAGCCACATTGATTCTGTTGGTGGGTTTTGGAAATTGAAAGTTGTACATCCGCAGCTTGTGGCACAATTTCCCCTCACTGTTCACTTCATGTTCATGTCGAACACACTCGATGCTGTTATTGGCTGAACAAGTCTTCTGTGTTTTAACTAAAATCGCTGTTATTCGGCGCTCCCACTCCTGCCGCTCGGGTTTGGCCCTCATCAGGGAATGTTGTTTTCTTGTTGCTGTGTGAACTGTCACAATGAACTGATCCCGGAGTCCCTTTCCCATGGGATCTACAAAACCCGTCACTTCTCTTCCTTCATTCTCACTCTTTCATTCCCAGTTTGAGTCGGTTCTCCTTTCGGCCCCTTCAACAAATCCATTTGGATGGACAAGTGGCAGCTGAAATTTGATGGGAGGAAGTGTGAAGTGATTCATTTTGGTCGGAGAGGAGAGGAAACAGAAAATAAAGTCTACAATTTTAAAGGGGCTTCTTTGTTGCACAGCGAGTGGTTCGGATCAGGAATGAATCAATTCGGTTCAGCTCCACAAGGGGGTGGACACAGTTTTACCACTGCAAACTTCATTAGCTGTGTAGCTTCATATTAAAAAGGTTCAGAGAGAAAAAGCACGTTGGAAAGATGCAAGAGGAAATTGTTTCTTTCTGGATGTTTCTTTTTCAGTGGAGACTATTCCATTACCGAGTCCCCATATGCTACAACGTGGAGGATGATTGAAATTTTCTGTCAAGGCAATGACAATTTCGGAATTGATCGTGGTGGTGAAGCTGAATGGCTGAAGGTGCTGGATTTAAGCTCCAGTTTCTATGGAGGCGTGGGGTTTGAATACCACCGCTGACAGAGTTTCAGACGGTTCATATTTTCAGTGAATTTAGCCAAATCCTTCAGTGTGTGCTCGGGACAAGTATAGTGCTCCATTCTGGAGGAAAGATCGAAAAGAGGCAGGAGGAATTGCAGGGCAGCCAGGAATAGGTGGGGCCACGTCTTCATTCTCTGCTATAGCCATTCTCTGATTTTATGTACAGAACATTAAGAGGCACATGTCGCCTGAGGACAGAGCTGAGTTGCTCAGGAAATGGGTTGGAAATCCTTTAGCTTTTCCTGATGTAGGTTCAAATACTACCAAACTACATTTCTCACTATTCCTGTTTTAGGAATGAGTTCACAGAATCGCACAGAAGAGGCCCTTCGGCCCATCGAGTCTGCACTGACACGTGAGAAACACCGGACCTACCTACCTAATCCCATTTACCAGCATTTGGCCCATAGCCTTGAGTGTTATGACGTGCCAAGTGCTCATCCAGGTACTTTTTAAAGGATGTGAGGCAACTCCACCACCCTCCCAGGCAGTGCATTCCAGACTGTCACCACCCTCTGGGTAAAAGAGTTTTTCCTCACATCCCCCCTAAACCTCCTGCCCCTCACCTTGAATTTATGTCTCCTTGTGACTGACACTTCAACTGAGGGGAACAGCAGCTCCATATCCACCCTGTTCATGCCTCTCATAATCTTGTACACCTCGATCAGGTGGCCCCTCAGTGTTCTCTGCTCCAGTGAAAACAACCCAAGCCTATCCAACCTCTCTTCATCACTTAAATGTTTCATCCCAGGCAACATCCTGGTGAATCTCCTCTGTACCCCCTCCAGTGCGATCACATCCTTCCTATAATGTGGCGACCAGAACTGCACACAGTACTCCAGCAGTGGCTTCACCAAGGTTCTATACAACTCCAACATGACCTCCCTACTTTTGTAATCTATGCCTCGATTGATAAAAACAAGTGGGCAAGTGTCCCATATGCCTTTTTCACCACCCCACTAACATGCCCCTCCGCCTTCAGAGATCTATGGACACACACGCCAAGGTCCCTTTGTTCCTCAGAACTTCCTAGTGCCATGCCGCTTATTGAATACTTCCTTGTCAAATTACTCCTTCCAAAGTGTATCACCTCACACTTTTCAGGGTTAAGTTCCATCTGCCACTCATCTGTCCATTTGACCATCCCGTCCATATCTTCCTGCAGCCCAAGACACTCAAACTCACTGTTAACCACCTGGCCAATCTTAGTGTCATCTGCAAACTTCCTAAACCTACCCCCCACATAGTCATCTACGTCGGTTATATAAATAATGAATAATAGGGGTCTGAGCACAGATCCCTGTGGTACTTCACTGGACACTGGCTTCCAGTCACTAAAGTATCCTTCTGTCATCACCTTCTGCCTCCTTTAACTAAGCCTGTATCCTATGTGCAGTTGCCTTCTTCATAAGTCTCCCATGTGGGACCTTGTCAAAGGCTTTGCTGACTGAAATCCATATAAACTACATCAACTGCACTACTCTCATCTACACACCTGGTCACCTCCTCAAAAAATTTAATCAAATTTGTTAGGCATGACCTCCCTCTGACAAAGCCATGCTGACTATCCCTGATCAAACCTTGCCTCTCCAAGTGGAGATGGATACTCTCTTTCAGAATATTCTCCAATAGTTTCCCTACCACTGACGTGAGGCTCACTGGCCTGGAGTTCCCTGGCTTCTCTCTACAACCCTTCTTAAATAGCGGAACCACATTAGCTGTGCTCCAGTCCTCTGGCACCTCCCCCGTGGCCAGAGTGGAATTAAAAATTTGGGTCAGAGCCCCTGTGATCTCCTCCCTTGCCTCCCTCAGCAGTCTGGGACACAAATCATCCAGACCTGGAGATTTGTCCACTTTTAAGCCTGCCAACACCTCCAATACCTTGTCACTCGCTGTATCAATTTGCTTAAGTTACAGAATTAATTATCTATGAAATGGACTAAAGAATCTTTCAAATGATCCCGTGTGTTTTTCATTTCCGTTCATCCGCAGGCATTCACCAAATTTGCCATTCCAAATGGAACAAATATGGAGCCAATTTGGTGACATCCTTGATTTTTGGATCTTTGTCTCTCCTTCGGCCTCTGTCACTATTGGTGTCTATGTCTGTGTGTGTTCCTCGTCGTGTGTCAGTGTGGTTCAGTTTCCTGAGTGGGTAAACGCATTTTTGCCATCGCAAACATAATTCACTTTCGTTATGTATCTTCATGGTAAATGGTACAGAGAAAAACATCCGGCTTAAAAGTTGCATGACGGGATTAACATTTTTGTACATACTAGAGCCATTGGCATAGCCCATTAAAATACTGATTTCACAAATCGGGTGCTGTGAGTTCGGTCCTTGCTGGTGCCTGTAGTCAAAGTTTAGCTGATGAAAGCAGTGGAAATGTAAGCTGTGGGGAAGGTACAGGGGAGTATGTAGGCTGAAAAGAGATTTAGGACAGATCTGGGCAACAAGGATGGAACATGGAGTATAGCTTCGGGATGTGCGAAGGTTATGTGATTCAGAAGGTTCAAAAGAAATTTTTAAAAAGCTGAACTATTTAGGTAAAGCAAATAATTAGGAAAGCTAATAGAATATCATCATTTAATATGAGGGGACTTGAGATAAGAAGATTATGCTTCAGTTGTACAGGACACTGGTGAGACCATATCTGGAGTATTGTGTAGATTATTGGCCTCCTTATTTAAGTAAAGGTGTAAATGCGTTAGAAGTAGTTCAGAGAAGGTTTACTGGACTAATACCAAGAATGATCAGGTTGTCTTATGAGGAAAGGCTGGACAGGCTAGGCTTGTATCTGCTGGAGTTTAGAAGGCTAAGAGGCAACTTGACCGAAATCTTTCAGATCCTGAGGGGCCTTGACAGGGTGAATGTGGAGAGGATGTTTCCTCTTGTGGGATAATATAGAACTAGAGGTCACTGTTTAAAAATAAGGGATCGTTCATTTAAGACAGAGATGAGAGAATTTTTTCTCTCTCAGAGGGTCGTGAGTCTTTGGAACTCTCTTCCTCAAAAGGCAGTGGAAGCAGAGTCTTTGAATGTTTTGAAGGCAGAGCTAGATAGATTATTGATCAACAAGGGGGTGAAAAGTTATCGAGGGGTCGGTGGGAGGTTACAATCAGATCAGGCATGAACTTATTGAATGGCGGAAAGCAGGCTTGAATGGCTCAGTGACCTGCTCCTGCTCCTTGTTCATATCTTCACATATTCTTTGAATCCAGGCTGCTTTCAGTGCCCATATGCCACAAAGTCAAGGATGATTGAAATTTTCACTGAGGAACATGTAAACAGGCAGTGGATTCACTCAGTGCGATGGTATGTTCCAGTTCTTTTGTGCAATCATAGATTCAATTTCTATTTGCTGCTTTGAATCCAATATTTCTAATGGGTTGGATGTTATGCATATGTTTGATCTAATTTATTTTATTTTCTTTGAAATAAACATTCATAAAACTATTTACCTGGGAAGGTACTTGGGATAACAGCAGGACTGGCAAAGTTTGGACAATATTTTCTTGTAGCCAAAGGACACAATGCAGAACTATGTCAGTAATATAAGTAGAAGCAGGCATAGAGAGAATCTACTGGCCCTAGATGGAATGAATCCATCAATGTTTGGGTTGACAGCTGCATTCACGAAACAAGATGTTACACAAATACCCTGGTGACCTAATGGTTAGGATTCGATGCTCTCATCACCCAGGTTTGATTCCCGGCCTCACTGTTGTGCAACAATATCGCAACCAGAAACCAATTATTGATTTGAAAAAGTTTATCACCCCCAAAACCTCATACCCTTCCCATGGCACCTTCCCATACAATCGCAGGAGGTGCAAAACCTGCTCCTTTACCTCCTCCCTTCTCACCATCCAAAGTCCCAAACACTCCTTCCAGGTGAAGCAGAGATTTATTTGCACTTCTTACAATTCAGGCTGTTGTATTCACCACTCACAATGTGGGCCCCTCCACACTGGGGAGACTAAACACAGACTGACTGCTCGTTTTGCCAAACTTGTCGACAAGCATCATCCAGGCCTGCCTGTCGCTTGCCATTTCAATTCAACATCTCGCTCTCACGCTCACGTTTCTGACCTCGGACTTCTACAATGTTCCAGTGAAGCCCAACGCAAACTGGAGGAACAGCACCTCATCTTCTCATTAGGCACTCTACAGCCTTCTGGACTCAACATTGAGGTCAACAAGTTCACATAATGAACTCTGTCCTCCATTTTAATTTCCCTGCAGCTCCCAACCCCCCAAGAGCCAGTCTGCATCTTTTTCTCATGTTTTGCTTTCAGACAGCGCTGACCCTTTTCCTGCTATTAACACATTCTGCTATTTTGCTTCCAGTCAGTGCTGACCTTTGTTTAGATATTAACACATGCTTTAGTCTTTAATGATATCATAAACATTTCCTTTGACTTGTGTTCCATGACATTTTTGTCATTGAATCCCTCCTGACCTCCAAACAATCCCTGACCTTCTATTTTGCTCCATCTGCTCCACCCACCCTGGGCAACAACATAAAACCCATCACATTTCTACCTCCTTTCAGTTCTGAAGACATCATATTGTCTGGAAACGTTAACTCTGTTTCTGTCTCTACAGATGCTGCCAGGCCTGCTGTGAACTTCAGCGCCCCCTGTTTTTATTAGAGCACCAATTCCTGGCTTTATTAAAACATGAAGTGTATAGCAAGTCGGCCATAATCAGCGGAACGAGAAACAGAGTTAAAGCTCCACGTGGGTATTAAATAGAACAGGAAATGTCTGTGGTGGAGATTAGGAATTTAAAAATGTGACATGAAAGTGGAAGAATTTTATGTTGGTCAATTATTTTCCGTCATGAATATCTGCCGTGTGCTGCCTTAAAACGTTTGCAGGAACCACAGTGATTTGATTGGTGGGTTTTGGAAATTGAATTTTGCATTTCACAGCTTTTGGTACTATTTCACCAACCTGTCAATTTCATGTTGTAGCCAATGGCAATGGTTGTTTTAATTGGCTGAATAGGTCATTTTGCCTCTGGAGAAAGTGGTTGAAAGTGAAAAAAAAATGGCAAAAGTAATGTTTATGAAACTGCAGGGGTAACCTCCCTGCTGGCCTCATGGCTAGGGTTCGGAACTTGTACTGCCGTGGCTCGCGTTCAATTTCTGGTTGATTAAAGCACAGTGATAACGCCACTGGTGTCCGAGTGGACAGGATTCAGCACATTGACCGCCGCGGCCTTGCGTGGGAATGAGGGTTCTTTGCTCATGTCCACACTGCTTAAACAGAGAGTTTATATTATTGGTAAAAAACTGAAAACGCAGTGGCGAATCAGTGGAGTGAGAGTTGAAGTTTCACATCAGAGCTGGTATCAGAGGGAATGGAGCAGGGAGAGAAGATCCCTGAGGTGATATTCAGTGAGTTTAGGAGGTTCATATCAGAGGGAATGGAACTGCGAGAGAGGATCCCTGTGGTGATGTTGAGTGAGATCAGTTGTTTGTTGCGTCAGGCAGACCGCAGGTTCTGAGAATTTCCACGAGTTCTACTCACTGGTAATCCTGATAAACCCCAAACTGTGGTAATAATTTGCAGGAATACTGCTCGATAATGTGTCTTTGTCAGATCGGCCCCAGCTTCTGGGAGTCAGTCTTGGGTTTGTGTCAGCTGTTTCTTCTGTCTTATATGTGTACTTTTTGTTATTCATTTATGCGATGTGGGCGTGGCTGTCTGGGCCAGCATTTATTGCACATCCCTAACTGCCTTGAGAAGATGGACTGTGACGTCTCTGCCTTGTGAGTGTTTAATTGGACAAGGTAGAGAGTGTCCAGGCGAATGCTCTGGTGGTACGGGTTCAAATCCCAACATGGCAGCTGCTGGGATTTGAATTCAGTTCATAAAATCTGGGATTGAAAACTGGCCTCGGTAATGGTGACCATGACAACTATCACCGATTGTCGTAAAAACCCATCTGCTGCACTAATGTCCTTTAGTGAAGGAAATCTGCCATCTTTATTCGGCCTGGCCGACATGTGATTCCAGGTCCACAGCAATGTGACTTAACTGCCCTCTGAATTGGCCTCGGAAGCCGGGCTGTTCGGGACGGCCTTGCCAGCGACACCCACATCTCATGAAAGGATAAAGAGAAAAAAAACTTTTACTCCCTATCTAACCCCTGCTACACGGACCCTGGGAGTGTTTAACGGGACTGTGCAAAGGAAACTTTAGTCCTCCATATGCTGTCGTGTATGGGCATCTGATGAAGCAGACCCCTGCTGTTTACTATTACCTGACATGTGACTGAGACAGGCCTGAGTATGAATGAAAGCACCGAGGCTCTCCTCGCTGTACGATCATTTTGCCTCTGGGGTTTGGCATAAAAAGGCAGAAGAAAAGGTGCATTAAAACCGATGGGTCGCTGGGTGGCGCACTGACTCTTGCACTGAAGGACCTTGGGCTCTGAAGAAGAGTCGTAAGAACTCGAAACGTTAATTCTGTTTTTTTTGTCTCCACAGATGCTGTGAGATCTGCTGAGTTTTTCCAGCATTTGCTGTTTTTGTTTCACATCCCAGACAGGACTGGTTAAAAATACCTGCCTGGGAAAAGGGGCAAAACAGTGTAATAGGGAAAATGGAGCGGTGTCGATGGGCCTGAGAGAAAGGAGTTCAGCAAAGTCAGTTCGTTTCACATCCATGATTTATTAACAATTTCAGGGAACATTTTACAGAAAAGTTTACTTTAAAGTTAACTGAAGTGAATATAATGACTGAGAGTCACATTGAGAACAGAGCACATTCGCTCTGAGCTGCCAACTGTGTGTACAAATGTAACGGAGACCAGAAAGAGAAAACAGGAGCTCAATATAAAGGGAAGGGAGTAATTGTGAATGAGGAATGAGAAACGTTACCTATTTACACGGGGAATTCAAACTACTGGAAATTATAAGCTGCTATTGCATTGCAATCATAATTATCTCGCACATTTGAAACAGAGAAACGGAAATACTGCCCATGATTGTCTCAGTTACAAATTCGGAAACATAAACTGTAGGTATTTCATTTGTAGAGTCACCGAGAGGACATATTTTAAATTCGGAATACAGAGATCTCAATAAAGAGCTGAGGAAAATCTACGGTATTCAAAATTCAACCGGTGACTTGATCTGTAAAAGCAGATGAAATAATGAAGCAGATTGTTATGATCTAGGACACTTATGATAGAGTTTTAATCAATGAAACATTGAGAGATTTTTCAAACTGCTCTGTCAGTTTGAAGTGTGAATGGATTGAATCTTCTCACCTTCGCCAGAGTTACGGCAGCGCTGCAGAAAATGCTCAGGAAGAACAGAATGTAGAAGCGGTTGTCCAGATGTTGCCATTATCATCCTCAGAATCTTCAGTCCAGATGCGGTCTGTGGAATCTACGGGGATATAGCCGAGGAGATATAACTAGATTGTTTATTAATCTAGGATATCATGTTTTAAACATTTCCTTTACTCTTTCCTAAGTTATTAATGTATTCAATGTTCAATGTATATCTCCTATTAAGTTCGTGACACTCAGTAACCCATCTCTGTAACCATCTCCACAGCTGTCCTTCCTTTACAATCTTTGTACAGTCCGTGTCGGAAAATATGGCAACTTTTCTCCAGTATCAGTTTATTTTCGAACAATTTCGTACGATCTATTATTGGAGAATATTATGATGGGTATCCGGAGAGATTCACCGAGCTACTTATTTGGAAGCTGTGAACGTTGCTTTTTAAAAGCTCGGATGTGAGTTCCCATCTTGTTTGTTTATTTGTGATGGGAATATTTGGTGCGTCATTAACTTAAATCAGTTTCTCAGTAAGAGCATTGTTTCAGTGTGTTTATCGGGTTATTATGTAATAGAGACAATTGCCGGAGGATATGCCGTTAAAAAAGTACATTTGAATTATACTTTCTTCAATAGCCTGGCGTCTGTGTTGTGCTTTAGCTTTTGTGTATGTCTGCATGAGTATCTCGCGCTTTGCATTACTGTTTGTTTGTGTGTCCATAGGTGTGCATGTGTGTTAATGTGTGTGTTCATGTGCCAATGAGTGCTGATTTGTGTATTTTTGTGTCTGCGTCTTTACGTATATTTTGTTTTTCTGCCAATGTGGATGTATGCGTGTGTTATTGTGTGTGTTTATGTCTTGATGTCTATATTTACTTATTACTATCTGTGTAAATGTGTGTTTACCTGTTTAATGTGTGCCTGCTAATATGAGTGTTAATGTTTCTTTTTGTGTTCCACGTGTCTGTCAGCATATTAATGTCTGTGTCACAGCGTCTGTGTGTGCGTGTCTGTATGCGTGTGTGTGTGACACAGCGAGAGAGAGAGAGAGAGTTTTTAATATGTGCATTTGTGTGTTGATCGATATTTAGAACTATGTATCAATGTGTGTATATGTTTTCATATGTACTAACGTGTGTTTTTTGTTTTCTACTGTGTATGAGTATATTCATGTTTGTGTCTACATGTGTGTCTGTGAATGTGTTAGTCTGTTCTTCTATGTTTTTGTATCTGGGTGTCATCTGCTCATATGTGTGCATGTGTTAATGTGTGTCCATGCATTTGTTTTAATGTGTACGATAGTGTGTGTCTTTATGTCTGTATTTATGTCATTGTGAACGTGTAATACTGCATATGCTAATAGTTACATTTGTGCTTTGTGTCCTTGTATGAGTCTGCTTGTCTGGTTTTATCTGTTTGTGTGTGTGTGATTGTGTATATGTGTGTGAGCGAGTGTCTCTGTGTGTGTATTTCTGCATGTGTGTGATTGTGTGCGTGCGTATTTGTTCATGTGTGTGATTGTGTGTACGTGTGTGTCTGTGTATGTTTGTGCGTCTGCACCCATGTGTTTGTGATTGTGTGTGCATGTGTGCGCTTGTGTGTGCACGTGTGTATGTATTTGTCTATGTGTGTCTGCCTGTGTTTGTGTGGGTGCACATGTGTGGGTATAAATGTGCCTGCCTGTACCTGTGTGTGTTTGTGTCTGAGTGTCTGTGCCTATGTGTGTGTACGTGTGTTTGTGTCTGTCCATTTGTGTCAACTGAGTATATTTTTACTATTTTCCAGAATTTCACCAGTACCAATGATCGAGTCTGACCTTGATGGTGAAAATTTTGGTGAATAGTTTCAATGTTCTGTGTATAAACGTGTTTTCTGTGAGATGCAAGGTGATATCAGGTGAACGAATGCAAACAATCAACCATGTGCCTCATAAAATTCAGGGACAGAACCTTGAACAACCCAGGGAGGATTCAATCACCAGTTTAGATTCGGATTATGGGAAATCAATCTTAGCATAAGCTTAACAGGAACAAGAGTATTAAAACATCTTCAAATTATGTTGCATAAATATATGTTTTTACAACATCCTAAGCATGATGGGAGTTTTAAATCTGTGGCCAGTAAGCTAGAAGCCAACGTGGACTGTTGGTAACTGAGTCCTGACAGTAGAGACCCGTTTCCTTCCAGATTCTCTGCTCGGGGAGTGAGGATCCAGTGATCTAATAGTTTTGCTCTGTCTGGTTGTATAAGCAAGTTCCTTTCAGGTCTCTCTGCTGAGAAGGTGGAGACACACCGGGTTAACCAATGACCTTCCTCGTCTTTTTGTTTAGCAAGTGGAGGTAAAATTGGCTTAAAATTTTCCTTTCAGTTTTCTCTGTTGGGGAAGTGGAGGTACAGTGGGTTACCAATTTACCTTCCCCTCTCTCTGTTGGGAAAGTGGGGTACAGTGGTTAAACAATCCCCCCCCCCACTCGCTGTTGTGGAAGTAGAGGTACAGTGGGTTAATAATGTCCCCTTCACCCTTCTCTGTTGGGCAAGTGGGGTACAGTGGCTAAACAATTCGCACCCCCCCCCCCCACCCGCTGTTGTGGAAGTGGAGGTGCAGTGGGTTAACAATGTCCCCTTCACCCCTTTCTGTTGGGCAAGTGGGGTATAGTGGGTTAACAATTTCCCCTCCAACTCTCTCTTTTGGCGAAATGGGGATACAGTGGGTTAACAATTTCCCTTCCCCCTCTCTCTGAAGGGGGATTGTTGGGACATGTTTCTGTGTGACTCCACTTCAGTTCCCAGTGGGTGTGGTGCAGCAGCTTAAAGCTGACATCCATTTTAAAGGGATGGACAATAAGAGAAGCAGGAACACCAATATCTAAATGTGCTGTGATTGTTTGTTGGAAATGGGAATTGTCAGATTTCTCCTCAGTAGGAGGAGAGTTGGTGAAGTTATTTTGCAGAATCCCGTAATGAATGAGCTTTACTCTGTCTCTAACCCAGGGTGTATCTGAGCTGGGAGCACTGGGTGTACAAGACTTGGGTGTGAGCCCTGTAAATATCCGATTTTAACTAAACAGGTCTAACATCAGCAAAAGTGGAAAACAACATTGATTAAACGATTGTGTATTTAAATCACGATTGGAGAAAAGGACTTTATTTTTTTTTATTGAAGTTTGAAATGTAACCGACATATTCTCATTGACATGAATTAACTGTGTCCATCGGTGTAAGGGAAATGTTCACAAAACTCGGTTTACCACTGGATTTATCAACTGTTCAGCTGATGATCTTCAAGGGGATCGCTTCATGTCCCACCACACAGGAGTAAGAAGCGCCGCTGGCCCACTACTCCGCTGCAATGTATAACAGGCTGTACATGAAGAAGGAGCTATTGCCGTTCTCCGCCACCACCTCGGTGTTCTTGTAGTTCCCGGGATCTACCGGCTTGTCATTGACGGTCCACTTGACAAAAATCTCTCGTGGGGAGAAACCTCTCACTAAGCAGCTGAGGGAGACGAATCTCTGAACAGAGACATCTTCTGCC
This sequence comes from Carcharodon carcharias, assembly GCF_017639515.1. Classification (NCBI taxonomy): domain Eukaryota; kingdom Metazoa; phylum Chordata; class Chondrichthyes; order Lamniformes; family Lamnidae; genus Carcharodon; species Carcharodon carcharias. Next base: position 14,936,953 of record NC_054493.1, read on the forward strand.
GAGGGCAGGAGAGCAGACACGGACGGTTCCCGCGGGTCATTAACTGCAGAAAATGTACAATAAATGTCAATAAACTGGATACTTTCGTAGACAATGAAGCTGCTGGTTAGCTGTGAGAGAAATGTGTTTTGTGATGAATATTAATAGGTTTCATTATCCACTTGTTGGAAATATATCACCGATCCTTCACTATGGCTGAATCAAAATCCTGGAACTCCCTTCCTAACAGCCCTGTGGGTGTATCTATACCACATGGACTGCAGCGGTTCACCACCTTGTCAAGGGCAATTAGGGATGGGCAATAAACACTGGCCCAGCTAGCGACGCCCACATCCCATGAATTAATAAATAAAATACTTTGGGATCTGTCCGGCTTTCCAGCTCGGAGCAATGGTGGACACAATCCTTTTCCCCAAGAACTTATGGGGTTGGACGAGAAAGTTTCTCAAAGTTTACAGCACAGAAACAGGCCATTCTGCCCAACTGGTCTATGTTGGTGTTCCAGGCTCCTCCCATCTTGCTTCATCTAAACCCAATGGCACAGCCTTCAATTCATTGTTCATTCATCTACTTATCAATTTCCCCCTGAAAGTCCACAGGCACAGGACGTTTAGTTGGCGAAATTGCTAATCAGAGTAGGCCATGAATACACTGAATAGTAAAGATTGATCCTTACACTTACACTGGAAATAGACACATTGAGCCATTTATTGCTTCAATCTCACCGCTCACCTGGTGGATGGAAATTCTTAAAGGAATCGGCAGATCCTGTTGGCTCACCACACAGAAGAACTCAACCCCACTCAGCCAGGCTTGTGTCGAGATGTTTACATTGCTGACCACGCTGTCAAGATCCTCTCCCGGTTGGACAGCGATCTCTGATTTCAAAGGCTTCTTCTCTTGTGTCCAGGACACAAGGACTCCATAAGGAACATTAGAAACGATGCAGGTTAAGGTCACGGTCGCCTCCAGTAAGACCTGTTCTATTGGCGGTGGCAATAGAGCAATTTTGGGATCGTTGGGGCAGTGGGAATCTGTCAGTGAGACAGAAATGAAGATCAACCAAAGTTTCACCTTCAGGAGCAGGACAGCAGTATTCAGCCTTCACTCCCTGAAGGAGAATAAATCACCTTGGACATATCAACCTCTAACTATCGTCTTTAATTTTCTTTACACAATGTAAAAGCAGCTTGGTCTGTGTAAATATTTCTCATAATTTAAGTCCTTCAGCCCCGGTAACATTTTCATGAATCTGCGTTGCCCCAGTACCAATACAAATGTATCATTCCTAGGCCCTGGAATGCAGTACTGAAAGCCGTATTATAAATAGGGTGGATGCACTTTCCAACACTCTATCCCGAAGCTGTTACCAGTGAAGTGTTCCAGACACCTTCTGCCTCTCCAAATATCATCAGCTGACACAGGGTAAAGTTGATGTCAAGTCCACCTCACTCACTCTGTGACGTCAATGTAGGGAAGTGATGTGATAAAACCCTGAATGGTGAACAATCCGAATGCAGCTCTTACATCGGAATTAAACAATAACTACATGATAGTAAATTAGAAGTTGTTCCATGGTTTCTACTAACTCCAATAAATTCCTGATTTGATTAACATCGGAGAGCAGAATGATCCATTACTTCCTCGGTTTGTATTTCTTACCCTCACACTTGGTGGCGTTTCGACTTTGGGTGACCCCTTGGTGAGTGACCTGACAGGTATAGACCACGTCGCTGAACCATTCCCCAGCGGAGACTTTCAGCCGACTGGTCGCCGAGAAGTTCCCGTTCACTTCAAAGACGGGAGAGATGACAATTCCTGAAGCCATGGGTTGTCCATTCTTCAGCCACTTCACGGTCATTGACTTTGAACGGAGATCGATGATTGAACAGACGGCGGTTGCAAATTTGTTCGTTGTGATTTCTTCCCAGGAACTCACGGTGAGGAGAACAGTTGGAGGGAAGATGTCAGGCCCAGCACCTTCAAAAACCACAGATTAGCCATTTCTTGCAGAAGAAATTGATAACAGATACAATGAGTTCTTATATTTTAACAGGCTCTTTGCGATCAATGGACACTAACCTAGAATTTCCAGGGATCAGAACTATACAGAGCACTATAATTGTGTTATAATCAAGGCCCTATACAGGTTAATCACAACCTTTCTGTTTCTCACAAGTTCCCCAACACTTACAGTGCATTCCAATGCTCTTGGCTGAGCCGCTGCATTGAACCTCACACCTGATTTTGCTGCATTCCCCCTCTCACTCGGTGATGGTTAACTGGCTGCTCAGGTTGAAGGTTCCCTTCTGGTTTCTCACTGACGGGTAAGTCTTAAATCCAGTGGTGATTGGCTGCCCATCTTTCTTCCAGGTCAGGTTGGTGATTTCTAGGGAGTAGTCCATCGCCAAACAGCTGTAGGTGTTGGAGCCGTTGGTGTTGTGTTGCTGACAGGGGGAGACCAGGCTGTAGAGAGTGGGCAAAAACGGTGTCGCGGGGAAAGAATGGCCGATTGAACAAGTTGGACTGTGTGACTTGTGATCATTAAGTAAACAAACAACTCAAAATTTGACTATAACTCTAAACATATCCTAATATATTCCAAATAAAACCCACATCCACATTTGATCATTTATTATTTCCATAATTTGGTGATCCTCATCTGTCGGTTCCCTCTTTAGAAACCCACACCTCTTTTTCCGCCTCTATCCCATGACTAAAATAGAACATTGGATTAAAATGGAAGAGCAGAGGTTGTTCCCACATTATTTCGGCCACCATTTATTTCTCAATCAACAACACTTGGTGATAGAGAAATTGTATCGTCATTCATATCATTGCAGTTTGGAAATTGGCTCTGTTCAAATTGGCTGATACCCCTGCCCCTCTCCACGTCCCCCCAAAACAAAGAATAGCAACAACCCTTCGGAAGTACCTTTGTAATGGTACCTATATAATGACCATAGAACTCTAAACTGAATACCAGTTACAGTAAGTACGACATTTTCCAAGCGTATGTACATATGAACGTGCGGATCAGTAGCAGGAGTAAGCCATTCAGCCTCTGGAGCCTCCTCCACCATTCAATACGATCATAGCTGATCTGATTGTGGCGTTAACTTCACATTCCCGCCTACTCTCAGCTAAACTTTAACTCCCTTGTCAATGAAGAATCTCTCTACCTCTGCCTTGAAATATTAATGATTCCATCTCTCTTTGGGGAAGAGAGTTCCAAAGTTTCACAACCCTTTGAGAGAAAAATAAAATCTCCTCATTTCCAGCTGAAATGGGACATCTCTTATTTTTAAACTGTGTTCCTTATCGTTAGTTTCTCTCACAAGGGGAAACATCCTTTCAGCATCCACCCTGTGAATTTCCCTCAGGATCTTCCATGTTTCAATAAAATCAGCTCTTATTCTTCTAAACTCCAAAGGATACAGGCCCAGCCTATCCAAATTTCCACATAAGATAACCGACGACACCTCCCAGTATCATTTGAATTAACATTCTCTGAACAACTTCTAATGCTTTTATACCCTTTCTTAAATGAGACCAAATCTGTACACAGTAATTCAGAAGAGGTCTCATCGACACCCTGTTAAACTGTAACAAAATATCTTTCCATTTATATTCTATTCCCTTTATAATAAATGCCAACACTCCCTTTGCCTTCCTCATCATCAGCTGTTCCTGTATTATAACTTTTTGTGATTCATACACCAAGGGATCCACATTCCTCTGTACCTCAGGGTTCTGCAATCTCTCTCCCTTTCAATAATATGCTGCTTTTATATTCTTCCTGCCAAAGTGGACAAGTTTATATTTTCCCACATTATACTCCATCTGTCATTTTTTGCCCACTCACTTAACCTATTGATATCCCTTTGCTGACCTTTATCCCCTCGTCACCACTTACATTCCTATCTATCTTTGTGTTCTCAGCAAATTTAGCAAATTCATTCAGTCCTTTCATTCAAGTCATTGATATAAATTGTAAATAGTTGATGCCACAACATTGATCCCCGTGGCACTCCACTTGTCACATCTTGCCAACCTAAAATAAACAATTTATCCCAACTCTCTGTTTCCTGTTAGCTAACCAAGCTTCTACCCATGCTGAAATATTACAGCTGACACCATTATTTTGTGTAATAACCTTTGATGTGTCACTTTGTCAAATGCCTTCTGGGAGCCCAAGTACATCACATCCACAGGTTCTCCTTTATTCATGTTCCTTGCTGCTTGTTCAAAAGACCTCAATTAAATCAGCCAAACATGATTCCCCTTTCACAAAACCATGATGGATCCACATTTGCATTTGGATTTTCTAAGTGACCCGTGATAGATTCCTCAATAATAGGTTCCAGCATTTTCGCTCTATCAGCAGTAAAAGTGGGAGACAAACAGGTTGTGACTGGAGGGGCAGCGAACACCCGATAAAGAAAGGCGCAGGGAGACGGGGGGAAGTGCACGAAGACATTGTCTCCCTTCTATCCCAGGCACTTAGTGCCTTTCCCTGGGAATGGAAAGGATTTCAGGAGGAGGAGAGACAATGAAGGAGAGAGAGATAGAGAGAGTGGGGCCCAGGGCGCCTGGGGCCTCGGCTCGCAACTGCTTTTGCCCAGCTCTCCCTGCTATAGCCTGACTCTCTGCGCTTTCTCGCGCCTCTCTGCCCTTCCCCCAATCCCCGCCTTCCTGCCCTTCCCCCACCTCTCTGCCAGCCCCAACCACGCCTTCTGCCCTGCAACCCCCACCTCTCTCCCTTTGCCCCCGCCGCTCTGCCCTTTACCCTCTCCCCTCTCAGCCCTATCCCCGCTCCCCTCTGCCCATTCCCCCCACCCCTCTGCCTTTACCCTCCGCCTCTCTGACCTTTCCCCCTCCCCTCTGCCTATTCCCCCTCCCCTTTGCCCTTCCACCCCCCAGCTTCTCTACCCTTACTCCCTCCCTCCTACCTGCCCTTACCCCCCTCCCGCCTCTCTGCCCTTTCCCCCTCCTGCCTCTCTGCCCTTTCCCCCCTCCGCCTCTCTGCCCTTTCCCTGCCACCTCACTGTCCTTTCTCACCCAGGTCTCTTCATTTATTCCACAGCTCTCTGCGCTTTCATCTGGCTGTCTGACCTTTTCTCTGGTTCGCTGACCTTTCTGTCACCTCACCTCCCTTCATCCCCTAGCTCTCTGCCCTTTCTCCCCCAGGTTTCTGCACTTACTCCAAGGCTTTATGCGCTTTTTCCCCGCTCTCTGACCTTTCCCCCCCATCTCTGCCCTTTCCATGGTCGCTCTGTCCTTCCCCCTATGCCTCTTTGCCCTTCCCCTGCCCCTCACTTCTCTGCCCTGGACTCCCCCCCCAACTCCGCTCTGCCCTTAGCCCCTCCCGCCTCTCTGCCCTTTCCCCCTCGTGCCTCTCTGACCTTTCTCCCCCACCTCTCTGCCCTTTCCCTCCCAGCTCTCTGCAATTATTCCACGGGTCTCTGCCCGGTCCCCGGCTCGCTGACCTTTGCCTCATCTCTAGGCACTTTCTGCTGGATTGCTTCCCCTTTCCCCGAATCTCTTCCCTTCTCCCACCTCTCTGCCCTTTCCCCCAGGCTCTCTGCACTTTAGCCTCACCTCTCTGCCCTTTCCCCCAGGCTCTCTGCACTTTAGCCTCACCTCTCTGCCCTTTCCACCGATGCTCATTGCTCCCTTCGGCCTTGCTCCACTTTCTGACACTGTGAGGCCTCAGGCCTCGCTTCCAGGTCTCTCTTCCCCGCAGTTCCCACCCTCCCACACACTGATTTAGGAAAAGTGATCGAGTGAGTTAGCGTGTGCATGATTGACAAAGTGAGGGTGGCTGAGTGACAGAGTGAGGGTGGGTGGCTGAGTGATTGAGGGTGAGTGAAGGAGTGAGTGAGGGTGGGTGGTGAGTGAGCGTGGGTGGGTGTCTAATTGTGGGTGAGTGAGGATGGATGAGTGAGTGAGGGCAGGTGTTTGAATGAGGGTAGATGAGTGGGTGAGTGAGGGTTGGTTGGTGGGTATGTGAGGGTGGGTATGTGAGTGACGGTGAGTGGGTGTGTGACAGCGGGGGGATAAGTATGAATGAGGTTTGGTGGGTAAGGGTGAGTGAGGGTGGGTGAGGCTGGGTGTGTAAGGGTGAGTGAGAGGAAGTGAGGGTGTGTAAGGGTTTGTGAGTGAGTGGGGGGTGAGAAGTGAGGTTGAGTGAGGGTGAGTGAGGATGGTGAGTGTGTGTGAGTGATGGGTGAGAGAGTGAAGGGTGAGTGAGTGAGGGGTGAGTGAGTGAAGGTGAGCGAGTAATTGATGGTGAGTCAATGAGGGTGAGTGAAGGTGGGTGTGGGTGGGTGAATGAGTGTGCATGAGTGAGGGTGTGTGAGTGATGGGTGAGTGAATGAGGGTGAGGGAGTGAGGGTGGGTGAGCAAGGGTGGGTGAGGGCCAGTGAGTGATGGCCAGTGTATGAGGGTGAGGGTGTGAGGGTGAGTGAGCGAGGGTGAGTGAGAGAGTGAGTGAGGGTGAGTGATTTTGGGTAGTGAGGGTGCCCAGGTGCAGGAAGCTCATTAAGGCAATGTTTCTCCGGATGATTTTCCACTCCGGCTCAGCTTTCCGTTGTCTGTTGTCCACATCGAGCTGGGGGCTCCTCCAATCGGCTCCACCACCTCCACCTCCCCCTCTTCCTCTCCCGATTCTCCATATTGATCAGCTTTCAGTAACACCGGCTGTGTAAAGTCAGGCAGCAGTATAGATCGCTGGCCAGCTGCTTTAATGCCAATGCCTTTCTTTGAGAAACCCGTGTCAGTGTGCGAATAGGCAGACTGAGGGGGCTGGAGGGGAAGGTTACAGCAAATCCAGGATGGGCTGTGCAGGCATCTTGCACCAAGTGTGCACCAGTGTTGGGGATCCAGGTGGCCATGGTCTCCGTCACATCCCTCCCTTTTTCTTGTTTCTTTGTGTTTGGTTCAACACTTGGAAATTCCCCACATATATAGTGATGTCACCTGTGTAATTTCATTTTCCACAAAAAGGCATCAGAAATGGAACAATGAGCATTTATGCAGCTTAACGGATTTTCATTCTGCAGTTGGCATTTTCAGCCCACTTCTGCGTGTGAGAATGTGTGTGTGTCTGCGTGATAAAGAGAGAGAGAGTGCATGCAAGTGTATGTGTGTTTTTGAGAGAGAAAGGCACAGAGACAGAGAGAGACGGAGTGTGTGTGTGTGTGTGAGTGTGTGTGTGTGAGATAGGGAGTATAAGTGTGAGAGTGTGTGAGATGGAGAATGTGTGTGTAGGAGAGAAAGAATGTGTGAGAGAGAACGTGTGTGTGTGTGTGGGAGAGAAACAGTGTGTGAAAGAGAGAGCCAGTGTTTTTGTCAGAGAGAGAGAGCGAGAGCGAAAGAGTGTGTGTGAGAGAGAGAATGAGAGAGAGTGCATGTGTGAGAGAAAAAGTGTGTGTGTGAGAGGGAATGTGTTTGTGTTTCTGTGTGTGTGCGAGAGAGAGAGAGAGAATGGAAAGTGTGTGCATGTGTGAGTGTGTATGTGCTTGGGAGAGAGGGTGCATGTATGTGAGAGAGAGTGGGTGTGCGTAAAAGAGAGGGAGTGTGCCCGTGCGTGTGTGTGTGTGTGAGTGCATGTGTGAGAAAGAAAGAGTGCATGTGTGTGAGAGAGATAGTGTGTACGTGTGTGAGAGTGTGTATATTTGAGAGAGCATGTGTATGAGAGAATGTGTATGAAAGTCTGTATGAGAGCGTGCATGAAAGAGAGAGGCAATATGTGAGAGACAGAATGTGTGTGTGTTAAAGAGAGTTTGTGTGCGAGAGGGAAAATGTGAGAGTGTGTGTGTGTGACAGAGAGACCGGGTGTGACAGAGAGAGTGAGCGAGTGAGGGTGTGTGGTAAAGAGACTGAGTGTGTCGAGGTAGATCAGCCATGATCTTACTGAATGGAGGACAGGATTGAAGGGCTGAATGTCCTCCTCATGCTCTCATTTCTGTCATTCATTCCTCCCCCTGCAGGCAGCAGTCCAATGACTCAGTTTTTGATGGTGGCTCCTTTTTCCCTAAATCCCCCGCGGCTGGTTATTTGGAGTGGGAGGCCGGTCATTGTCCATTTCAATCGTTTAAATAACTCGCAGCCTCTGATCAGATCAGAACAGGCACTGCTCTCTGGAGCCTCACTGTCACTCCCTGATTCTGTTTGTTCTGAAATTGTGCTTAAGTTCAGGTCACTCACATTCAATGATTTTCTGATACTCAAAATGCTTAAACTTAATTAATTAATTAAAATTTATACATGTTCTCTCCAGAAATATTGTTAATAACAATTAACGTGTGTCATTTCAACCGAGCAATGGAACAATTTATTTTCACAGATCTGGCTCGAGGACTCACAGCCAGTTAGTTCAATGCTGATTCAGTTTGTTTGACCTCTGCGGGGAAAAGACTCTCAGGTCAGGAACAGGACAAATTAAGATATGGATTAAAGTCCCCACTCCTCCCCCGGTGCACTCCTGTCACCAGCTGCAAGGGTGGGATTCAACAGAAAGCCAACACTCCACTGAAGTGTCAAACACTCCGAAACAGGTACAGCACTGGTTTGATTTAGAATAAAACTCCCTCTATATTGTCCCGTCAAATATGCACAGGAGAGGGTTCAATCCGGTTTTGATAAAAATGCTGTGGCTGCAAGAGCCGATCAGAGGCTGGGAATTCTGTGGCGAGTCATTCAACTCATATCACCCAAAGACAACGCACCATCTACAAGGCACAAGTCAGGACTGGCCTGAATGAGTGAAACTTCAAAAAACCCCAAGAAAATCGATACTATCCAGGACAAAGCAGCCCACAGAATTGGTATCCCATCCACTGCCTTAAACATTCACTTCCTCCCCCACCACCACACAGTGGCAGCAGTATGTAGCATATACAAAATGCACTGCAGCAACTCGCCAAGGCTCCTTCAGCAACACCTTCAAAACGCAAACCTCTCCTAACTAGAAGGACAAGGGCAGCAGGTGCTTGGGAACACCGTCACCTGTACGCTCCCCTCCAAGTCACCCACCATCCTGACTTGGAATTATATCACCGCGCCTTCACTGTGAATACATCAAAATCCTGGAACTCCTGACCTAACAGCACTGTGAGTGCACCTGCAGGTATTCAAGGAGGCGGCATTTCAACACTTCCTCAAGGGGTAATTAGGGATAGACAACAAATGCTGTCCTTGCCAGCGACCTCAACATCCTATGACAGGTTTAAAAATAAGATACAGGCTAATTTCCTCCTCCACAGAGTCCAACCAAATAGGCCAAGGACTGCTACAGCACGGACTAAAATAGAATAAAGCACTCTTTGCATTGCCTAACTGAACACCCCCAAGATAGGTACATCATTGATTTAAAATCGACTGAATCTCCCTCAACAGTCTGTCTGTCATTTCTGAATTGTCCTTTCTGACTGTCATAATGGATTGGGTATCTCATTTCTGAGGCGCCTGGGCAGAAAGTCAAACTTTCACATTTCTCACAGATACAAGTCTTTTGAAGAAATAAATCAAATTGCACTTTCTGAAATACGAACCAGAAGGTTTACAACCAGTCAGGAAGATTCCTGGTCCCAGCACAGTGAGCACGTGCACAGAAACAGAACAAACACAAATGGTGCAACAATCGAGTTCCGTTCCCAGCAGATAGATCTGTTCAATCTGTCCCTTTCATTCAAGCTGTTTGATTCGAATTGATCAATAGTCAATTTACGACAATTATTCTATAAGTTCTTTGAAATTAATCTGACTTTTATTTCAAAACTCCCTTTGAACTCCATCTAATTCTCCCTGTCTGTCTCAAATCTCCAAACAGTGTAAGATTTAATTTACCCTGAAAATGAACACAGCAAATATTACCGATTCAGGATAATTTGGTGTCTGTAACAGAGACTGAATGACAGGGTAAGAATTAAACAAATCAGGAAACATTCACATTGAAAGCCAATTACCCACTGATTTGATTTGATTTTAGGGATAAATAGAATCAATAAAATCATCGAGGTGAAACACTTATAGAGTTGAGCACAGCTGAGTAAGAAAAGTATTCTTTTCTAAATTCATTTTGGATACAAATAAAAATTCTCTCCACGCTGAGATTTTGCATTCACTATAATGACCAGGAAACTGCTTATTTATGTTGAATTAATTATCCCTAATATTTTATTATAAGTTAATTATGTTGTTACTGTCAATTCATTTTCTTGTTAGCTGATTTCTACTCTGCAATATTAAATAAATAGTTTTCAATAATTGAAAATTTGCTTCTCCCTGGTACTTTGTGAAATAATTGGGGTTTATTTAAATCAACCTGACACTGAAACAATGTTAAACAATAAAGTTCAAATTACGAGACGGAAACATTCAGACAAGTATATCAATTTTACTTAAATCTAATCACTATTTACCATTTTACTTTTGCTTCTACTGCTCTGTTTTAACACACAATTGTAAACTGTGCGTGTTTCTGAACGCATTGAGAAATCATAAATTCCATCTACTCTCATCGAGTAATTCACACGACGAATTTATGAGTGGAATATTTTAAATATTTTCAAGTCTAGCCGGGGTCACACCGCATTAACTGTCGATGAGCTGTAACATCATCTGTTTGCTAAAGCAAACTTGTCTTAACTCGAAAGTATATGTAAAAAAATGCTCCTGGCAGTTACTTATTATCAATAGAAGTGCTTCCTAGATAACAATCCCTATAATTTAATTATTAAATATATTGTTCATTGAAAGAAGATCCAAATTGATCAGTAGAAAACTTGATGAGAACAATTTATTCAGATCCCCTTCGACAATGAAATATAATCAGCAAATTGATTCGAGATTTTATTCTTCAATTTAATATTTAATAAGAATTAAGCATGAAGCTCAGATATAATCCGTTCTTCTCCTACAATTCTATCCTGTGTACAGCACAGCTATGGGAGACAGGATGTCGTTATTAAGTTCAAGACTGATATTAATGTTCGCAACTAAATTAATCTGTTCGAATTTCAAGCTCTTACTTGTCAATTTCTAATCACATGCAGTTTGAACCTTCCGACAGTTCCAAAAACATGTAAAAATTGTTCCTTTACTGCCAGAAAATTCCAACCACCCCCCCCCCCCACTCCCCGAAAACTGCTTAAGACTAGATTAGTGACAATTATTTCTCTATCCAAATCCCAATGACATTGAAGGAACAATGTGGTTACGGCTGCACAGAAAGAATGTAATAATCGAATAGACATATTGCCAAACTGCAATGTCAAACTCCTCTTTAAGTAAATGCATAGATTATCAGGGATATAAAAATGTAATTCAAAATCTCTTGTGAATCTGAACAATTCTGTAGAATCAGTATATTCTTCTTGAAATTTTTACATGCATAATCACAAAATGTTTCCAGCCTAAAAACTTTTCCGATCATGTTAATAGTGCGCAGAGCACAGCAGAATTGTGAAAGGCAATTAATGATCAATTATGTTAATATGAAATCTGTTCAGTCAGTATGAAGAAATATTACAGCATTATAATTGTTTGAATTATATTAATGTTACTCTACAATTTGAAAACTTGTTAATTATGTAGTTTCTGATTGCAGTAACGAATTGTGTTCTGAATGAGCGCCGTAAACCATGGTTTAGTTTAATCTACAGTTCTCACTTAAAATAAAAAACAAAATGTTCTAACATATCTTTAAATGTTTTTGCCATTTCTGAAGCCTGCCTGTTTATTCCTACAATCGCGCTGCAAGCACAGACAAACGCGTAGACAGTTTCCATTCAGTCACAAAACGTATAACAGCTGAACGTCACCAAGTTTAAATAATGCAGAAACAATGCAGAACCGCCAAACCGTTTCACAAATTCTACTTGTTCAAAGTCACCCAGACACACAATCTCCTTAGGAGAAAAACACCAAATCATATCACTGAGGGGCTGAAACCCGTTTCATGGAGAAGCAGCTCAATTCTACAAACACTTCCAACAGAATCCAATGGAACATTGCAAGAGAATCTCAACATCGAATCCAGACAACCCGCTCGTCACCAAATGAATGAATAATTAAACCAAACAGACATAAGGAATAATGTGAGTAGGAGCATGTTCATTAAATTAACATTGGAATTTAAGCATATTTTGTTAACATTGGGTTTGATTTCAAACATATTTAAACCCTTGTGCAGTACACTGTAAAACCCGCAGACATTAGATGTCACCGAGATTAAACATTGCAGAAACGTCAAACTGTTTTAACAAACGTTAGATATTTCAAGTAGTCCGGCTGCACAGTATCCTCAGCAGATAAACTCAAAATCACAACAACCAGGGACTGAATCCCTCAGCAGCACTTTTTTTTGTCGAGAAACAGCCAAATTATAAAAACCTTTTTCAGCAGAATCATATGAAACATTATTAAAAAACCTCAATACAGAATCCACCAAACCCACATTTCAGTGAACGAATGAATTATAAAAATAGACAAAAATATAAAACAAAGACTCAAATAAAATAATTACCAAATCAGTGCATGGCTCTTACCTGCCGTCGCCGTCACCATGGTCCCTTGTCCCCAGTAGCCCATGATGTCACCGTGTTACATTCCCTGGACTATGCCATACAATAACTGTCCCTGCAAGAAAAACACAGAAATCCACCATTATTTTAAATGTTGATAATTCAGAGGCAAAGTAAGATCGCGATGAATCTTCACGAAATTATAGTTGCGTTGTAGATATCTTTAGCTATTCATCAATGGCCCTCATGTTTTACATTTCATGAGCATGTTATTGAAATCACCAACTGATGAATGAATAATTATCACAGCTTTTCCATCTTAAACCATGTTCTCTGGGCAGTCCTGGACATAAAAAAAGACTTCAATGTAAATATAGTTGGATTGTAAAAGCGAGCACTGACCCAGGCAGACTCAATTAGTGCTGAGGGGTTTTTGTATTGACAGTAACTGCTGTGCCACCCATTGTAGTATCACAGTGAAATACACCCGCACAAAAACTGCACCCACTCCCTGTTCAGTGCTGCCTCTCAATATTCACTTCAAATAGACGTTTACTTCTGGTATAGTTTAGTCTTTATGCAAACCTATTTACAAAATTAAATTAACAGAGACCTCCTCCAAATTTCAGACATGTTAAAATGAACATTATATCCAGGTCTGTACTTGCGGAAACCGTTAACAATAAATATAAGCACAGCCAAAAGCTCAGCCCATTATATCGATTGGTTTGTTAGGTTTTACTGTTAAGATTTCTCTGTGTTAGTTTTGTCAGGAGCTGCTTGTTGTCTGGTTCTGATCATTACAGTTACTATTACATTTAAAACAAGTACTGACCGTCAGGTTATGATGGAAGTTGTTGAGTCCCTCTCGATCTGTTCTTGTTCGGCTCCAGCCCTGGTTCCTCGCGGTGTGACTGTTTTGCACAGTAATAGCTGGCGGTGTCTTCAGTCTTCAGGTTCTTCATATCCAAGGAGAAGATGCTCCTAGAAGTGTCTTTGGACGCAGTAAATCGATTCTTAATTCCTGAGGCGTAGTAATTGCCGGATGAACTAAAATAGCTAACCAACCACTCCAAAACCTGCCCGGGAACCTGTCGGACCCAATACATGGTATAGCTGCCAAGATCGAAGCCGCTGGTCAGTCTCAGGGAGCCTCCGGGACGCCCGGTCTCTGCCTCTGGCTGAATTCACACAACATCCGATAGGACACCTGTAAAAATATGTCAAAAACCCCGAGGATTAATCCTGGTGAAATGATTCCTGACTCTGTAACACTCCAGAGAGAGGTTAACACTGAGACAGTAACCGTGAGAGGCTAGGACAATAAAAACTACTCACGGGATAAGAAAGTCAGCAACAAACTGAGAGAAATCGCCGACCTCATCCTTCTGATCACTTAGGGAAAATGATTCTGTCCAGAACTCAGTGAACAAACCAGCTTCCTGACTGTTGGATTCCGGTCCCAGTGAGTGGTATTTAAATACCCGGCAGAAGGGGGCAGGTTTCCAGGTGCCGTCTATTGATTCCCTGGTGGAGGCGGCGATTGGATCCACGACCCACCTTCCACATCCCCAACAGAATGGACTCAGATATTTACAATAGGTTATTGTTAAAAGTGGACATTTTATCTATATCGGGATATTTGGCTGAATGGATTCATTGTAATGTCTCCATTGGCTCTAATGGTGAAATTTCAGCTGAACATCTGTTAATAAAAAAACTAATTCCATTGTAAATTAAGTCCATTTATTTCTACACTGCCTCACAAGGCATGGAACTTAAAAAAATTAAATTATATTATTAGGGAATAAAGGGACTGTCAGTCTGTTTTGCAGCAACTCCGGGTCTCTGTCTCATTCCAGCAATAAAGTATCAGTCATAGGAATTATTATTGATTTATGTAACTAAATGCGGGAGATGAACAAAGTGATTCTATTTACAGTGTGGGTGGCTATCGCTGTACAATCTGGGTCCGGAGATAAGAAGAATCTCCTCACATTACACAATGTATCTCCTTGCATTTCTCTAACTGCCCCTCACCCTAAGACAGCCCTGTGAAAATTAACGGCAAAAGAAGCCCGCCTGCCTGATAATTAAACAGTAAGTTTACAGAGAAACGTAAAAATTACATCAACTTTTCACAGAGAAGTTAATGAATCAGAACGGACACGGAAATTAGCAAAGTTATCCTTCAGCATCCAAATCATTGCAGCTAATTTGATTGGCCACCGGCTGTCTACCATTCACTGGTATTGGGAACACAGGATATCAGGACTTTGCGGCATATTACACAATATCACAAGAATAAATGTTTTATCTTCCACTGAAGCAGGTCATGAACTGGTCATTTCTCCACTCATTGACAGCTATGAGAGGGACTGTTAAATAATCGAAATCAGCACAAATTAAACTGTACAGTACACGGTGCTAATCAGGTATAAGAGATCCCTCAGGTTAAATGAAGTGCACAACTCGGAGAGTATTCAAGGAATTCCTGCGGGTTTAAGGCAATTCAATAATTTTCTTTTAATTTAATTTCTTTCTTAATTTTTTGCCATTCTATTCATCTCATTAGACTGGGAGATTGGGACCATCAACATCGCTCTCTCGCACTTCATGAAGCTCTTAATAAACCGGCTTTAATAACTGGAATGCCCTTTACTTAAAAATAATATAAATTAAATAGCATATGGTCAGTTTAATATTTTCTGATCGCGTTTAATCTCAGTGAACACGGCATTCATTAAAATATTTCCTTGGATGAAATGCCATTTATAATGTGCCTTTCGTGTGCGACAGAAACATTTATTGTTTGAATGGTTAAATCCTATTTTGCTCATTCCTATCTAGGTTAATCTGCCCCACACAGTATTTGGCAGCAAGCCAGCCGGCTGCAGTCAGGGACGCTCGAATGTCCAATGTCGTTTACAGGAAGCATCTGGGTCTTTGTGCAGTTTATCAAAGATCTGTTTCCTCAGTGCTGACCGCTTGGCTGCAAGCCAACTTCAAACCCTTAACATTGTCAACAAGGCCTATTTATAAACAAATCTGCCCAGCAACAACACTGGAGTCAATTTTATTTTTTTAAGTTGTGAACCTATGTGAACTGTTCCACTCTCTCGGGAAAGAAAAGTTATCCAGCTTCTCTCACACCCTGTCAGCATCAATAGCTCATTGGAAGATCTCTCCAACACATCTTAATATTGTCATGAATGGATGGATGGAGAGAATTACAGACTATCAGAGAGGACTCAGACAGGATACATTTTGTGACAGTCAAACATCTATATCTGTGTGATTGTTTTGTCCCTTTACTCTTTCACGGGATGTGGGGTGTCAATGGCAAGGCCAGCATTTGTTGCTTGTCCCTAATTGCCCTTGAAACGAGTGCCTTGCTAGGCCATTTCAGAGGGCAGTTAGAGTCCACCATATTGCTGTGGATCTGGAGTCAAGTGTAGGTCACATCAGGTACGGTGGCAGATTTGGTTTCCTAAAGGACATGAGTGAACGAGATGATTATTTTTTTCCACAATCGATGATAGTTTCACGGTTCCCTTCATTGAGACCAGCTTTCAATCCCAGGTTTATTATTGAATTTAAATTCCCCTAGCTGCCATGGTGGGATATGAATTCGTGTCCCCAGAAGAAAACTTAGGTATCTGGATTACTAGTCCAGTGAAATTGATACAACACCACCGTCTGCCAAAGAATTGAGGGATGACTGCAGTGATGCAGGAATGAATGATAGTTGGATGTTTGAATGTTTTGATTGAAGAATCAATGAATGAATTGATCGATGTGTCGATAGGTGCGCCTGAAAGATGTTGTTCTCCATTCTCATCTTTGTGCTTGACTACTTCATACCTTGAAGCAGGTCCTGTATTTCATTTGTGTCAGTCTAATACCTTCAGTTCTTCCAGATTTTCCGGATGAATTACATCCCCAGGCTATCGGGAACTAACGAGCTGAACGTCACCAAGAGAAGGCTGGAGATGTCCCTGCGGTACTAATGATTCTTCCCTGCTGATGGGGGATCATCATCTTTCAGCCAGAAAGTGGGTGCATCATTCTGTTTAGGGTGGAGGGTTGTTATACTTGGTACATGTGGTCCTTTCATGTCCAACAAAACATTCAACATAACCTCAGCAAAATTAGTGAAGGCAACAGGTTAAACATTATTACCGTGGAAACAGAAATAATGTGAAACTTACCGGAGAGCCGCAAATTTTCCATTACCTACCAAACGATGAAAATAACAAACCTGATTTTAACTATTTATTAACTTAACATTCGTTCCAGATAGTTTCGTTTATACCATCATTTTACAGATCCTCACTCACTCCATTCATACATCAGGAGCTTCTGTGTGATGATGAGCTGGTTACTTGTCAATAAAGCGAAGAGGCTGCTGGGTAGCTGCTCATTCTCCTCGGTCTGATTTAATTCAATTTCCCACTGAATTCTGGGACAGATGTGATTCCTTGCTGACAGAATGGTCAGTGTGAGCTCAATTAATGTTAATGATATTATATGAGCCGAAATTACATTTTATATGAAATATAATGCTGAAAATAGTTGGTGAATATAATTATTTATCTTTGCGAATTGAAGATAGTTGGTGAATATAATTATTTATCTTTGTGAATTGATGCCAATTGGTGAATATAATTATTTATTTTTGTGAATTGTTGATAATTCGTGAGTACAATTATTTACATTCGTGAATTGGTAATAATTGGTGTATATGATTATTATCTTTCTCAGCTTTTATGACCTTCTTCTCTGCTGAAAGATAAGATCCGTTCCACAGGAGGTGAAAAATGCAAAAATCATCACACTACCTGAAAATAAAGTCGACAGAAGAGACTGCAACAACAACAGGGATATCTCACTCATAGAGTCACGGGGAAGGCCTTTGCTCGGGTCATACTTTAAATACTTCATCTACTTGCAGGCCCAAGCATTGTGTGGTGTTTGTGTCGGAAGGTATACTCTAGACATGATCTGCTCCATGCGCTCGGCACCATCAGCAAAACAGGACTCTACAAGAATTTGGGGAAAATTGGCTGTTCACCAAAGCTCCCTAGTCTCGTTCACTCCTTCCATGACAATATGCACTGCACTGTACAGATCAATTATTCCACTTCCGACAGATTCGGAATAAAGAATGGAGTGAAGCAGGTCTGTTTCCTTGCCCCACTCGGTTTGGCATCTTCTTCCCCATGATGCTGATCTTTGCCTTCCCTGTAGATATGGAAGGAGTCGACTTACAAACTCATTCAGACGGCAAGCTCTACAATCTATAAGGCTGAAAGGGAAGACATAAACACATCGCATCCTGATCAGAGAATTCCTCCACACTGATAACCCTGTCATCAAAGCAGAAACTCAACCACAAAGACTGACGAACTGACTCTCCCATGCCTGTAACTTGTACTTCCTGACTATAAGCATGGGGAAAACCATGAGTCATAGGACAAGGTGTTGCATTTCCGCCATTGATCACACTAAATAACACCCGAATGGAAGAAAATTCTGCCACCTGGGTTCCACGGTGACAGGCAGCCTGTTCCTTAATGCAGAACTTGATACCCGCATGGGAAAAGTAACTTCCACCTTTGGGTGACTCAGGAAACGCCCCTGGAATAACATCAAACTGACCCTGAGAACTAAGCTAATAAGCCTGTGTTCTCAGCACCTTGCTGTATGGCTGTGAAACATGGACGATTTACAGTTATCAAGGGAAGAAGCTTCACAATTTCCATCTGCATTGCCTGCTGCGCATTATGGGTATATACTGGCAGGATAAAGTCACGAATGCAGCGGTACTCTCAAAGGCAGAGCTCCCAAGACTGCAGAGCTCATGAAACAGCGGTGGCTTTGGTGGCTTGGGAACGTACACAGGATGGAAGATGGTCACGTGCACAAGGACTTTCTGTATGGTGAGGGAGGCGGAGGCAGACAACCAGTCAGACGCCCAAAGCTCCGCTTCAAGGATGCTTGAAGTGAGGGCCCTGTCATCACAACTGAGTGTAACTAACTGACCACTGAGGAAAATGGCGACACCTCCTGTGGGTTGGTGTGAAACACCGCGATGACCAGCAGCTACAGCGGCTTGGCAATCGAGGCCAACGTCGGAAATAAACAACTCACAACGATATTTTGTACCTTCATGTGCAGCAATTCCGGCAGAAGCTGCCTCACAACAATTGGCCTCCTCAGCCACCAGCACATTTGAAATGGATCTGTTTCCATTGTGTGTCTGTGACCTTTCATAGATGGAAGGTTGTCCAGGATCTTCGTGAAATTCAGTTTTCCCTCTCCCTCACACACACACACACACACACACACAGGCCACAGATGGCATCTTGTGCTTCAACTTGAGATCCCACCTTAACATCCTGGGAGGCTCCATAGCAGTGAACCGTTGAAGAAAATGACCCTAACTGTCTTTCAGGTGGTATCATAAACCAATAACCTGTCCCCAACACTATGTTTGTTGAGGTGGACGTTAAAGTTCCCACCATCTCTGTACAGAGCCCTGATCAACGTCCCTCCCTTTAATCAAGGTGAACAAAGATACATCACCAGGAATTAGGCCGCTTTACTCTGGTGCTGACTTTAACGTGCGCTAATCAACCATGTTCATCTGCAATTAGTTGAATTTTGTTAAATTTTGACACCTCCCACAGAAGGCGATGTGGTATTACATCTGGGCAAGTGGATTCTTGATACAATAATGTCAAAGTCTAACCTGACAGCGACATTTTCACAGTAGCTGCAATTGCAAGGTTTGGCCAGCAGATGGATTTGAAATCTTGATGGATACATTCTATGAAGCAGGTATTGTCGCAATTAATACTGCACTGGAGCCTGTCTCTGTCTTTTTAAATTGAACGCCATCTATTTTTATGTTAGACCAAACACTGTCTCTATTTATATTTCATTGTACCTTTCAATTAGTACTGCACCAGTCAATAACAATATTTATATCAAAGTCTGGAAGATGCCACATCCGACTGATTGGATTTTACCTCTGCAGTCCTGTCACATCCAGTCGTTAATGGTGGTGGGCAATTAAACAAATGGATGGAGAATGGGGCTGCATAAAATTGTGGGTCTGGAGTTTTCTGTGTGGGAAGCGGCGGCGTAGTGGTATTCTCACTGGGCTAGTAATTCGCTTGGGATCTGTGCTTGAATCCCACCACGGCTGATGATGAAATTTGATTTCACAAATCTAATGATGACCAAGAAACCATCTGGGTCACACTAATTCCATCTGGTCTGGACTGAATGTGACTGCAGACCTACAGCAATGTGGTTGACTCTTAAATAGCCTAATAAGCCACACTGTTCTCAAGGGAAATTAAGGATGGGCAATAAATGCTGGCCTAGCCAGTTCCGCCCACATTCCCATGAACAAATGTCGGCCACATTGGGTAAGGACGGCAGATTTTCTTCTCTAAAGGACATTGGTGAATCAGATGGATGTTTAATCCGAGGTTAATGTGGTTTCCTCTCGCTGTGTGTGCCTGAGCAGCTGACAATGCTGCTTCGCATTGTAGCTTTATCTACACGCGATTCTACACAAACCCCAACAAACAGGAGCTCCCACTAACAGTGCAAAGGCAATTTTTGTACAAGGATGAGACTGATTTTCATCACTGTGAGTCTAAAAGTGCAGTAATAGACGGCAGCTTCAGTCAGCTGCAAACCCGAGATGGCTAAACTGTGAATTTAGTGGAGATCTAGAGCTCTACAGAGAAACGACTTTTCGCAAGTTCTGCCTTTTCTTCATTGCTATTAGTATTCTTTAACAGTACAAACTGGGGCTCTGTGTCTGGGTGTTGTCAGTACCAGTATAACGCATAGCTGCTCCTTGTAGTATCATAGTTACAGTTTATAGTCACCTCTTCTCCTTTTGTCTTAACATCTGATAAGAGTGACTGAGTGACAGAATCTCCATGAGTCCCATCTGAAAAATAAAATAAACCAGAAAAGTTAAGGCCGACAGCTGATTGAAATCTCATTGAAGCCATGACTCGGAAATGAGAGAAAAGATGAAATGTATTCCCTTCATGATTACCTGTCAGAATTGCTGTCCACGCAGCCCAGATGCTGAGTAGTCACATTGTCGCTGTCCGTGCTGTCAAAGGTCTGCCCGATATTTGAAGACACCCTTTCTAATCCCCGCCCTCAATAATCTGTTGTCATGTCTCAGGATGTTCTCACCTCACTTCCGGGGTTCTCTGTGGTGCGGCGAGACTGGCAGGTTTTGAGAGAGCAGACAGTAACTTGAAGCGCCATGACCTGGATTACACTCACTATCCTTACAGAGGGAATGTATCCGGACTTACAGAGCAGGATTGGGGAAGAAATCCTTGTTGGACTGCTGGTGTAGAACTGGACGTTATCAAGATTGAGAAGGAACAGATTTAATGTTCCGAGGCTTCCTGAGGATGCAGAGTTATACTGGAGAGGATGCTATCAAGAAGCTGCAAATGATATGGGCTGTTAATAGTCTTTGCAAGAAAGAGGAACATATTTCATAGAAAAGGTTTATCTCCTCGCCAAGAAGAATAGGGAAAATAAATGACTGCTTCTTTTTTTGAAATGGTGGAATATATTACATGTTGGTGTTACATGTTTAACTCAATTTTTCAGGACCCCCTCTCGCTCTCCTTCCTCAAGAGTTCGCTTCGCACCCCCCCCCCCCCCCCACCACCCCCCCCCCCCCCCCCCCCCCCCACACACACACACACACATACACGCACACATATCTTTTGCAATCTGCCCTCTGCTGGACACTGTCATAATCACACACCCACATACACACACACACACACACGCACACGCACACGCGCGCACACACACACACACACACACACACACACACACACACACACACATAAACACATGCCTCTGCCAATCTACCCTCTGCTGGTCACAGTCATAATTACACTCGCGCGCACAAACACACACCCACACACACACCTTTATCGATCTACCCTCTGCTGGACACTGCCGGAACCACATACACATACAAACACACATACACATACAAACACACATACCTTTAGCTATCTACCCTCTGCTGGACACTGTCATAATCGCACACACATGGAGCTGTGAGTCGTGGTGGTAGCGGCTCCAATGTCATTCCATCGCATGGTTGGCCAGGAATCTCTCCAACGCTTACAACCTGCCATTCGAATGTATTAGAAGAAATTGCAAGTCAGTACCTGCTTGGCCACGTTATGAATCTTCTTTGGCCATAAAGCCCAGGAGGGCTCACAGACAGGGACACCCATTGCGCCACAAGATCTCCCGTCCCTTTATCAAACAAGGTAAAGGTGAAGCTGAATTGAGGCGCTCAAAGTTATGTGGCTTTGCTACAGTAGATCAGATGTAACTGTTCCCACTAACAGAACATTGGATAACACAAGCGCCCTGATGTAAGAATTAGAAACATCTACTGATAGATTATATTCATTCATTACACTGCTATTTATTAAATTCTGGAAGGTGGTGTCTAAAGAGGCGACGGACGCAAGGATAACTTTCAGAAAGAAAGTGAATGTACTTTGGAAAGGGGGCGGGCGATGTAGACAGTGCAGGAGCTGAAAGATGAATCGGATAACTCTTTCAAAGAGGCACCGACGCCAGATGTCAAATAGTCTCACTCCTTGCTCTATGATCTTATAATTCGAGTATCTTCATTTTCCTTCCGCTCTATTTGTTCTCAGTCACTTGAACAGTGAGCAGGTGCAGGATGGTCACCGGCTTCTGGACATTCAAACGTCGTTATTTCCACTCCATCAGTTCCGAGAGCACCTGGGAGTCGCTGTACACTTCACTGAATATCGGGTCTGCGGTATCTCCGCCCACAGCTTCCGTTTGGTGTTCTCTCTCTGACCCGATTGCGTTACTGGAGAGATTGCTGCCGCTGGCCAATTCCTGCTATTCTTTGGATCAGCAGTGCAGTGGGACGGGAATCTGTATTTCTGCTCCGACAGAGGATTCCTCGCACTGCAGATTTACAGACTCAGGAAGTATCATGGGGAACTGTCTCACTCCGCTCCTCGTCATTATATCTCTTCTCAGTAAGTATTTTCTTCCCAGTAAATTTCAATTCTCCTCCCGTCAGCTGTAATCCAGATGTTACTGTTGGTAAAATAATAGTGATGGTGATAATGATGATTATGTTGATTAATAAGAGGCTGGTTCTGATTGTCTGTTACTTCTATTATTTCTGTTAGAATGGAGCTGCCAAGACACCGTTGAAGAACCGGTTCCTGAAATAACTGTTGAGGAAGAAAGTAATGTCACATTAACCTGCAGCTTGAAAACAAGCGATCTCAGCCCCACTGTGTACTGGCACAGTTAGCTCTCCGGGAAACTTCCTATGTACATGTTTCGTCTTATTGGTAAGGATGTGCACAGGAACACCGACATCAATGATCGACTTTCTTCTACGTTTGCTAAAAATAACAAGATTACCGGGCTAACGACCAACAACAAACTGGTCCCCGACAACAAGGTGTATTTCTGTGCCATGCAGCCCCCACTGCTGCAGAGATAAAGCGGATCCCGTACAAAAACCCTCACTGGTAATTCCCTCCAGTGCTCATCAGGGGGCGCGCACACACCGGTAGTTCAGTTTCCACAATGAGAGTGAATGTTGCAACAAAACACAGCACTCAATAACAACAATTGACGTCCACTTGAGCAGTTACATTAGTCTGTGAGTGCGCCTTGCATTAATAATAGCTATGAGATTGACAAAACGAACATTGATGCCTTAACTCCACCCCCCACCCCCCCACCTCCCACCACTTTCTTTTGGTTTTCGACTTCTTTCCGTTCCTATTTGTTCCTTACCAATCGGATCTTCAGCCTCTCCTGAAAATTGTGCACATTTACTTTTTCTCCCTTTTAATATGTGATTAAAGATTTTTCTGCTATATCGTACATTATTTCAGCTGAGCTTCAACCTGGCTGCTCATGTATTCATCCCTGATTTCAACCCATATCACTGATGAATATTTCGCTTACTACTGAATAATATATTAACTCTTACCCTCCTGTTGCGAGCCTGCTGGCCCGCAGTATGGAATGAAGAATAAGCTGCTGTTCTTGCAGAGAAGAAAAGTTATATCATTTTCGAAGTGTGATTATCAATGAGTTCAGTTTCTTGCAGATAAATCCTACGTGTGACGACATTGAACCTGTAGATTCATTTGGTGATTGATCTGTTGGTCGGATCAAAATCTGCAGTTTGCCTTCTCGGCCGCTGTTGGAAGCAGTTGAGTGACAGTTTGATCCGATGCTAATGCGATTCGCTCTCGGTTTGTGCTTGAGCGGCTGACACCGCCGCTGAATATTGTGGCTGCACCTACCTGGGATTCTGTACAAAACTCCTTAGATAGGAGCTGCCAGACACAGCCCAAAGTACGGGGGTGCGACTGTTTTCCATCATAAACTCCGGCTGAGTTGAGTCCTGCTCCTGACCAACTTTCCCGAGTCCACTTTCTCCGCTCAGAGAGAGAGAAGCCTGACTGTCTGAACGGTGCTATTGCTGTTTTTACCTCACCGATTGCTTGAAAACATGTGTAAGACTGCCCCTGAAAATACAGCCAGATCCGGACCAGCCAGTACCAGAATAAAGCATAGTTCAGCCCATATAATATCATAGACGATATTTAAGCAGCCACTTCCCTTCCGTCTAAGCATTTGAGGACAGTAGCTGAATGAAAACATCTCCATGACTCAGATATGAAATGCATGCGCAAACAGGAAATTACTTGACTGGAGGGTGTATAAAATTCGGATTGAAATCTTGATTCGGAAATGAGGCGAAATATGTTTGCTCCATAATTACCTGTCCGAAATGCCTCACCCCTCCCACTCCAGCCTATTTCAAGCCAAATGCTGGGTGGCTGCATTGTCGCTGTCCGCTGTGTAAATGGAAATTGAGATTAGAAGAAACTCGTTGTAATCTGCATCCTCAAGTATCTTCTGATGTGCCTCAGGATCCTCTCATCTCATTCCCTTGTGCCCCCAGTGATGCTTCAAGACCTGTAGGTGGGAACCGGCCGTCAGGGAATGGAAACAACCAGAGCTGGGCTATAGTCAGTGTCCTAACAAGAGGAATGGTTACGTAGTTAGGGACAGGGTTGGGACTGGATTCCCTGGTCTCGTTATTACAAGGCAGAAGCGCTGGTTTGTTAATGGTGTCAGAAAACATTTAACAGCCACTCGAAAGGAGAGTGAACATTGTGGGAACTCTGTGCTGGGGGCTTTTTTAAAAGAGTGAAAACATAACCTGGTGAAATGTCTTCATTTTCTATAAACTGTTTCTGAACCAGCAAAATACTCTGATCAAATAGACACCACGTACAGGCTTTGACAAAAGGGGCCTTGAAGGAGAGAGTGGAGATGGGGAAAGGACTGCATAAGAGTTCAGGCAAGCAAGGAAAGGTCATTGTAAGGCTAAATATGAGTTAACGTAATACAACTTTATTTGTGGAATTCATTTTCGTATAGTTTCAAGCCAAAGCCAACTAATATAATCCCTCAGTTGCTGCTCAGCCGTTCTTCTTCAGATATGTTTTGATATTTTACTAAAGACTCTGTGAACCTCAGAGGCTGAATTATTGCTTCCGTTTATCGATGTGAGAGCGCCCTCTGCTGTGCACTAACTGGAACTCCCGGTGAGGGTTTTTGCACGGCATCCGCTATATATTTGCAGCAGTGTGGGCTCCATGGCACAGAAATCCACGGCGCTATCGGAGAGAGGGGCCCAGGCGATATTTAAAATAACCGTTTTGTTTTCTTTGTGCAAAACAACTGAGAACCTGTCTGGGAAACCTGGAGACTTATCTGCTTTCCCCGAGCTATATATCCACATTAAATATCTCGGAGCTTACGCAGTGTACTGGATGTACCAGAGCAGGGTTGGAGCAGCAGCTTTCGAGTGATTACAGTCCAGTTTTATATTCTGTTCTTCCAGAACTTTTAAAGCAGGGGGATCCTGGGAAACTGAATCTTTATTATTTGTTCCTGTAACAAAGCACAGAATGTATGAAGTATCTGTGAGTGAATACAACACAAGGAACAGGCGCTGACCATTTAAGTATTGACTCACGGGGCAGGAAGGCCATTATTAGCAGTAAGGAACATGGGGAGTACATGGTGACAGGATTAGAGTTCGGAAGAAGTAGGATAATATTTGAGATATGTTGACACTTCTGCTCTGATTTTAAAGAGGATTTTCAGATCAGGCTTCACTTATTAAGAAACCTAGGTACGCTTCCTAGCGAGAGGATTGGCTGGTCTCTCAGAACTGATGACAGATGGGCACCAGTCAGTGTTCTGGACCGATTTTTTCTTCGGACTTTCTATTTCTCCCTGTCTTTCTCGGTTTCTCCGGATCTCGCTTGGTCTCACGATCTCTCTGTGTCGCTTTGTCTTTCGGTCTCTGTGGCTCAATCTCCCCTTTCTCTGTTTCTGACCTTTTCACACAAATACTTTCTCTGCTCCTTTCTTTCTCCCGTTTTCCCGAAAGCTCAGAGTGCAGAACAATCCGATTCATCCCAGTCTCTCATTTCAATGAGTTCAGAAAAGTGCTCACTTAATAGGAGCAGCTACAATAGATAAACTATTTAACCGCAGCTCAGAGGCAGCATTAAAATGGAAACAGTTGCATTTAAATCACAAAGACGGCAGGCGCCCTATTTGCATCCTTTCTCTGTGTTGATATTTGAGACTTGGTATCTCACTGGAATCACGGTTGCTTCAAGTTGTTTAAAACAGGCTTCTTTTAACCGATAATGGCTGAGATATTGAAATAAACAAGGGAATCACCAGGATTTAAAGTGAAGTTTGAATTAGCACGAGTGTATAATTTCACCTGCACTAAAATACATTACAATGATAATAAGCAGAACGCAACAATGCGATATAATCATGCAACAGTTCCTTGCTCCATTAATTGGAGCTCCCTGGTCGTCTCTGAGCGTTTACTGCAGCGGGTACGTGCAAGATAACATTGCATTTCTGAGACTGGCCAAGTGATCCAGTAGGCCAGCTGGATCTCGGAAATCATCATTTCCCTATCACGTGCTATGTTATTGTAGTTTTCTTTCCCTTCCTGGAATTCCTGCTTCCCGTTAGAACATTGTCCTTCTCACTGTATCCTTATGTTTCGCTAACTATCTATCTCAGTTTCTTTCGGTTTGTCTCTGATCGTTGCTCAGTCCGTATTGTCTCTATATTTCTACATCTGTTCCCTTCAATGTGTCTTCCTCTATTTCCCTCCCTGTCTCCCTCTCTCCCGCATTTCTCTCACTGTCCCTCCCACACTGATTTCGCCCTGATTTCTATCATTCCCTTTCCTCCTGTTTATCTCCCTGTATCTCTATCTGTTTTACCCTCTCTGTCTCTGCCTCTATTTCCATCACAGTCCCTCCCTCCGATTCACTCCCTGTTTTTAAAATTTTTTTCTCTTCATTTATCAGTTTGTATGTCTGCATGTTGCTGCATCTGTTCCCTTCACTGTACCTTCATCTTTTTTTATTCATTGATGAGATGTGGGTGCTGGCTGGGCCAGAATTTATTGTCCATCCCTAAGTGCTCTTGTTCAGAAGTCATTTAAGAGTCCACCACATTTCTGCAGGCCTGGGGTTGCATATAGGCCAGACCAGGTAAAGACAGCAGATTTCCTTCCCTAAAGGATATAGTGAACCAGATGAGTTTTTATGATAATCGGCAATGGTTTCATGGTCACCATTAAATTCAAGATTTTTTAATTGAATTCAAATTCCACCATCTGACATGGCTGGATTCTAACCCGGATCCCCAGAGCATTACTTGGGGTAAACCTTGGGCTTCTGGATTACTTGTCCAGCGGCAATTCCATTACTCCATCGCCTCCCCCTAAATTCTCCCTGTCTTTCTCTCTCATTTCTCTTAATGTCTCTCCCCCTGTCATTTCTCTTTGCTTATCTCCATCTCTCTCCTTAATTTATATCGTTGTCTTTCCTCCCGTT
Organism: Carcharodon carcharias; assembly: GCF_017639515.1. Taxonomy (NCBI): domain Eukaryota; kingdom Metazoa; phylum Chordata; class Chondrichthyes; order Lamniformes; family Lamnidae; genus Carcharodon; species Carcharodon carcharias. Next base: position 14,964,533 of record NC_054493.1, read on the forward strand.
TTTCTCTCTATATCTCCAACTGCAACTATCTCACTGCCTCTCACTCAGTCTTTCTCCCTATACCTCCATTTGTATTTCTGCCATTGTCTTGCCCTCATTTTATTTCTCCTGGTCTCTCAATGTGCATCTCCCTCTGCCGGTCACTTACAGGCAGTTTGAAGAACAAGTATTTAGCTGCCCAGGCGGGGCTCTATTCCATCGTAATTATTTGATTCATTGAAAATATCCAAATGTTGCTTTTACATTCCATTCCCTGGGGAGTCTTCCCAATTAGATGTTTGTTACTGTTGTAGAAGAGGAGATTAGTCAATAAGACACAACAACAACACAAGCCATGTACATTCCTGGCCACAACAACAGGCCTCAAAAACTCTCCATTTTATATCAAGACATTCGTTTCCAAAACCAAATGCGTGCTCTAAACATTTTCTGGGCTCCAATTAATTTCATCAGAAATCGCAGCTTCAAACCAATTGATGTGCTCAGTCCCCATCGGACACAATAGATGCCCATCCTTGTATAAAAGTAAAATACTATGGATGCTGGAGATCTAAAATAAAAAAACAGAAAATTCTGGAAAGACATAGCAGTTCTGGCAGCACCTATGAAGAGAGAAACGGAGTTAGCATTTCGAGTCCAATGTGACTATTCTTTAGAACTCCGAGTTGGCCCATCAGCACTTCCTGAGCTATAGGAGACAGTAGTATCTTTTATTGAAAAGGAAAAATGAGAAACCTGGCTCCATCGGGAATGTCAGTGGAAAAAAATACATCAGCGTCGGTTTGCTCCCTTACTTTCGTTGACAATATGAAAATTATTTACCATAAAAATATATTTGATTGTAAATCCCAATTAAATCAATTCTCCAGTAATATTCCTGATCCAGTGAGTGCAGAAACCAGGAAAACTCAATGAATGGAATTACAGCTTCTGGTTTTGATTTTAGGTGAGGACTTTGCGGAGAATAGTGTTCACCATTAGAACATTTTTCTTCTCCTTTTTATCAACAGTTACCGGTGGAGAGACTGTGATCCACCAATCACAGCGGATCTCTACACAAGAGGGACAATCGAATGAAATGCAGTAAAAAGTAATCACCAGAGGCTCTGAGAGTATTCGCTGGCATAGGATACGACAGAACTGCTCTCGAAATTTATCATCTTGACTGTTACCAGAAACATTACAGGGAGACTCTTCAACCTATTCATTTACCCAACAAGAAGTTATAATATTCCTGGTAGGGGCAGCACCGTTGCAAGTGTGGTGTAGGCAGGTTCAATCGGGGCATTCAAGAGGGCATTAGATGATTATTTGAATGGAAACAATGTGTAAGGGGATGGGGAAAAGGCAGGGCAATGGCACCCCTCTGCCCTGCTGACCCAATGAATGGCAATGAGGAAATAGCAGCAGCAATCTCTCCAGTATCACAGATATCAGAGTGGGTCTGGGAATCTGTATTACTGCTGCGACAGAGGAGCTTACTGCAGAGTTACAGACAAAGGCAGCCAAATGCGGAACCATCTCTTATTATTCCTGATAACTCTAACACTTCACAGCAGGTATGCCCTTCCGAGTAAAACACCCATTCTCCTGCTGATGGCACTAATCAAGTTATTGTCCTTTGTGAAATGATGGTGATGTCGATAGTGGAGGGTCAAACACGTTTTGCTTTCCCTCTCATTTCCAACATGGTTCAAATGTGAATGTTAAACGCCCGCCTGTTTGATCTTTCCTGTTGTTCTGAGTCATGGAGATTCTGTCACTCAGCCACTGTCCTCAGGAGGGTCATAGTAATAGCAGCAAACAGAAAGTTCTGGGAGGGCCTTTAATAGGTGGTGTTATCCTATGTAGTGTCCGTCTGCGAGAAATTGTCGTGCTGTCCGCACTTGATGTTTCAGTGACTTCCCCCACTTCTTTCTGTGAAATAAACTATCCCAAGGGTTCCAGCCCACATGCCCCACTGCTGACGGACATGTCATTGTTTCAATCAACGTCCTATCCGAGTGCCTGACTGCAATTGCACTTAGATCAGTATCATATTGCTTATGTATTGAAAACATATCCCGCAAGTTTACTGTAAATTGAATTGTTGAGTCGAAACGGGGGACAGGAGTTCAAAGCATAAAAGGTATAATAAGACAAATCAAGAAACACTTCTTACTCACAGAAGGTGCCGAATTTGTGAAATAAATTCCCAGCTGGAATGGAAGACCTCCTGCAGAGTTCAAGGAAATATTTGGGCCACCGTGGGGGAAGGTTAGAACATCTGCGAATGATTGACGTTAAATTGGTCTCCATCATACCGAATGATCAAATGAACTGGTGCACGGCAGGAACTGCATAGTGTCTGAAGTAAAAATACAAAACTCTGGAGAAGTTCAGCAGGTTTGCAGCTTTGGAGAGACAGAAACAGATTTTAGTCGATGATATTCATCAGGACTGGAAAAAACTGTGGATGTAACAGGTTGTAATTAATTACGGAGGCAGGTTTGGCTGGAATACATAAAGAAGAAAATCGTAGGTCAGTGATACGGTGGCTGGCAGGGTAGGTAAAAGTTTACAGGAGGGGTGGCCCAAAGGAAAAGTGTAATGGGGCAAGTAAAGAAACGAAATGTAGCTCTGGCGGAGGTGTACTTACGGAAAGCAGATTCATCCCTTCGAGTTTCCATCCAAAATGCAAAGAGAAAACATAGAAAGAAGAAAAAAATGCTGTAGAAATATTGTTAAAAGCAATCTTGAATCTGGAAGGCTAACAAGTGCTGGAAAGCTGCACCTTATAGTTCCAGTCACTGCCACCAGAGGGCAGTAGCAGATTGTTATGTCGAAGGGTCATGAGGACTCGAAACGTCAACTCTTTTCTTCTCCGCCGATGCTGCCAGACCTGCTGAGTTTTTCCAGGTAATTCTGTTTTTGTTTTTGTTATGATCCGTGTCGGGGCGAATTCCACACTGAGAACAATGTTCGGTAACTTTATTGAAGAAAATGTCATTAAAGGAACACACGTAGAAACAAAAAATATTTTAATATTCATAGGATGTTTTATATTGTTTAACGTAATTCATTATAATGAGATGTCAATGTTGCTATTACATTTGGCATGTTGTTAATATTTGAAAAAAAAGTTCGCACTGCTTCCAAGTGGGCAAGCAGACGAGTTCAATATATGAAAGGAGACTTTAGGGCAAATCTTCCTGTTGTCACACTGAGAGTGATCGCAATGTGGAATAAGGCTTCAGCTAGAATGTGGAAGGACTTCTTTTCATTCAATCAGTTGCATTGTTCTATTGAATACATTTTATTAGGTTATATGTTTTATTTTCTCTGGTTTCTCTGTTTTTACTTCTAATTAACCCCTTCTGTTCAGTTTGTCATTGTTCGCTTCCCTCCAGCTCCCCAATTCACTTTGCGATCGGTGGATTGTCCATTCTCGAGACCCCGGTCTCAGGCTCTGTAAGCTGTTGTCGCTCAGGTTTAATGGAGTTTCTGTTTCAGCACTCTCTTCCTCGGAGATTATCTGAACATAGATCACTGATTATAATGACAGAAATAGTTGATTAGAAACAGGAAGGAGAGTTTAACTGGCAGATTGATCAGTGGTGTCGCTCCAATTGGATTCTAAAGTTTGTTCTCTCGGCTGCTCCTGGAAACTGTTGATAACAGCGTTATTCTGGGTTTATTTGGTTTCCTCTCGCATCTTGTTTGAGATGCTTCATTGGTGCGATTGCGCACACCCGCCAACAGGTGGGAGCTCAGACACACAGTCCAAAGCAGTTTTTTTGTGCAGGTGTGGAAGTGCTTTCCACAACTCTGTGTCCAAGGGAGCGCAGTCATGCACCGCAGGCATCATTACTGAAGGGTAAATCTGGACAAAACAAGTTTTATTTTACCTCTAATTTCCCAAGTATGGATTGAATCTGAATTTTAAACATGCCTGAGGTGATATTCTTTTCCTGTTGGGTCCTGTCTATCAAATATGATTCATGGGGATTATATTGGTCAGTTGCTCTCCTCTGCTGTATCTATGATGCTACATGGAACAGACATAATTTATACTGTTACCAGCAACACCCAGGCACGCAGCCTGAGTTTCTGCAGATTTTGCCAAAGTCCATTTTTCTCCAGATCTCCAGACCTCGACTAAATTCATCAGTTGAAATATTTCAAGGCTTCAGCTGCCTGACGCAGCCCAGATGCTGAGTCACCACATTGTCACTGTCTGCTCTGTAAACGGGGAGTTAGATATTGAAGGCTGCCTTTTCCATCTTCGCTCTCAATAACCTGTTGCAGTGTCTCAGGATGCTCTCACCTCACTTTCCTCTATCTTCAGTGGTACCCTGAGTCCGGTAAGTGGTGATCTGCTTATCAGTAAGTGAAAACACATCGAATTGGGCTACAGTCAGTGTTCTCATAGGCGTAATGGTTTCATTGTTAGAAACTTTGGGGCCGTGTACGTCAGGGTGGGGTAGGGGTGCGGGGTGGTGGGAGGGGACAGACTTCAGTGATTGGTTACTGTGATTGGAAACATGAGATTATTAATGATTTTGGCTTTTTCTGGTGTTAATTCTTTCTCTTACATTCTAGCAGCTTTCCCAACAGGATGCTGCTAACTGTGACTCCAGTGATCTTTTCCTGATCAGTGAACCGGTGGTCGAAGTATGATTCTGTAAATCTTCGGAGTTATTTATGGGCTCTTCATATTAGAACAATGATTTATGTTGTTACTGAACAAGCAATTTGACAGACCGAAAGAATAAGCTCTCGCTTTAATTTAATTTTCACCAAATCTCCACAATGAAGCCATCTTTTTGGCAACTACCATTATAGATTTTTAACTGACATATTCAGGATATTTTACCCAAGTTGAGAAATTGCCTTCTTCCCAAAAACAACATGTGCTGGTGTGGCTTTTCAAAAGCAGATTCAAACAAACTGTTTCACAGGACCTATATCCTCCTGGCCGAAAACTGAGTTACTTTCTTCAATTCAAAGTCTTTCACAGCCAAAAGAAAGAAGCTGTGCTTCAGTGAGACATCCCCCCCGCCCCCACCCCAACCCCTCTCACCCCCCCCCCCCGCCCCCCCCCCCCCCTCCCGCCGGCCTCGCCCCCGCCCCACCGCCCCGCCTCCCCGCTGCCCCCGGCGCCCCCGCCCCACCTCTCTCGGCACAGCGGGTCCTCATCAGTTCCTGCATCAGAGAAGAGTCCGGTTTCAATCAGCCACCTGTGGCCATTCACGCTGTTAGCATGAACCATCACTATCTGTGGCCCGGGAAGCAGTCTCTTGTGCAGTTTTGCTTTGTCCCTTATACCTGTGCCACAGGCCAGGAGAATGTGTGAGGATTCTGTCTTATCCTCACCGGCCACGCACACACGCACACACACACACGCCCGCGCACACACACACACACGCACACACACGCACGCGCACACACACACACACACGCACACACGCACACAGACAATGTCATGGGCATATCTCAGATTGCTCGTCTTCAGAAGTCAATCCTTAGTTTAAACCTCATTCCCAAAAGGGTTCCAGTCTAATCGTGTTTTGAAAAATTTGTTCATTTAGCAAATTTTTCAACCCTTCCCCTCACCCATTTTTCTTTTATGTTTGCTCTTCAGTTGTCCCTTTCTGTGTTTCGAATTCTCTTTATTTCACACTTTTTGAACTCTGTGCATTCATTATTTTTCTATTTTATGCCCATTTCCTATTGCTTTCCATTATTATTACCGGATACTCCAAAACACAGCAGAACAGCTCCCCCACTGGGTGTAGGTTTCTGTACGGACTCTCCGCCTGTTTGTTACACTGTGGTATCACAGCGCAGAGATAGGTGGTGCTCTCCGTCACTCAGGCAGCCCTCACTGTCATGTTACTGAATTTAGTGCCTCCCCAGATTGCAGCAGTGATCCTTCCTTGTTGTTCAGTCCCACTTGTAGCCATTACCAGATGCTGGAGGGGCTGATTCGGGCAATGGCTGTCCCAGTGCAGGGTGGTGAACGCAGCTGTAGCCGAGCAGCTCATGGATACGATTCCCAATTCACTGAGAACCAGCCGCCCAGGGAGCTGCACCACGTCATCTTCACTTGTCCGTTCAGGGAAGTGTGTAAACCAGCACGATAACTCGGTAAATCCGTAACATTATTTGACCAGATCAAATGCTGGTAGAAAGAATTCCCCACAGAAGCCGGGTTAGAACCAGGACAGGGGTATTAGATTCAAGAGGATTAACAAACAGCCGAACAACCGCTTCAGGTCCAACTGAGAGGTATTTTCGAGTAGAAAAACCAAAGAACCTGTTCTCAGAGTATACCTGTTCCTGGCCACTATCCTGCCACATCCTCCCCCTCCCTCCCAGTAGGTGCTTCTCACTAACGGCAGTTTATATTGCCTCTGAGCTCACACGCGGTACCTTACACTCAGTCTTTCTGCAGGATACCAGCTCACACTCTCTGAGCTCACACCGGGCCGCCCACACTCAGTGTTTCTCACTGAGACTAGCTCACACTCTCTGAGCTCACGCTGAGCCAGCCGCACTCAGTGTTTGTCAGAGAGGCCAACTATCTTCGCTCAATGATCACCAGTATTTCTCACAGTTTCACATCCCCTCCACGTGGCTCCTACTGCCAATTGCACGGTGCTTTTATTGACGCCAAGTTCCCACACGTTGCAGTTTCCATGACTGTTACAATTAAGAAAAGCTATTCCCTCTTGTTGTGGTTCACTGATCCCGAGACATCTTAATCCCCACCTTCCATTGTGGCATCCAACAATGTCAGTGTTTTTTTTTTCTCCCGCCTTCTAAATGAAACCACATCCCACACTGAGTACCCTCTGTTTGTGTGAAGAGGAATTTGATTATTCAAACCTAATATTTTCTTTTGTACTTTGAGCCCCGGATGGGTGGGATGTTTTGTGCCGATGTTTTCAATTTGTCAACCATAATAACGGCATGGAAAAACGATAATCAAAGCAAGAAATAAGGAAAGGTTTTCATTTATTTAGCAAGTTTCATGATTACTGGACGCCTCAGAGCACTTAACAGCACTGAAGCATTTTTGAAAGCCGGGTCACTGCTGTAATGTAGGAACTTCAACAGCTAATTTCCAATTGGCAAACTCCCACATACAGAAATGTGCTAATGACGAGATGACCTGGAGGATAAACATTGGATAACTCCCTTGCTCTTCTTGGGAATTGTGCCATGAGATATTTAACCATTACTGGAGCAGAGAGACGCTGTCTCGTTTTCATGTCTCACTGAAAGGTGTCACCTCCTTCCACAATGCACCTGAGTGTCAGCATTGAATTTTGCGCTAAGCCCTGGAGTGAGATTGAACCCGGGAACATTGTCATTTCGATGAGAGTGCAGCACCAACTGAACCAGGGCTGACAATGATATAAGAACGTATAAAGAACAGTGACACCATTTTCAAAGCAGCAGCTCCATGACCCCGATCCCAAAATCAAGCTCAAAATGGGGAGATCAAATGCGCTCATGTTAAAGAAAATCAGAGGGTGATTAGACAATGAGCAAGACCCACCACCATCAGCAGTCGATTACAAACTATAATATCCACATTACTTCAGTCGGTGGGAGAGTGGATTTCTGTTCGGCAGCAAAACATAGTGAAAGTGGAATAATAATGAAGAGCAGCGCTAGAGAATTCTTCTGGATAATTCGTGACTCTGTAACACGCCGGGATGCCCTCGGTCAGAGAAGCGATGCAGCTACCGGTCTTACTGGACTGTTCATCCAAACCATGGCAAACAGGGAGCACCGACAAAGCGGGCAAGGCGGGACAGGCAGAGGGAGCGAGCAACGGAAGCTGTTGCTGGACAGAGGCGAGACAGATTGAATACATGTACAGTCTGCAAGGGTTCCTCTCGACAACCTTGGCTTATATCAAAGCGTTCGGATGCTAATTTATTTGAAAGAATCAAGTCCCAGGGGACAGACCCCAGTCCTTGTGCCTTTCAGTAGCGGACTGAGCAAAAGACCAGGCGATAGAATAGTGGTAAGGCTGCTGTTGAGAGTAATCCAGAGGATCAATACCTTGGAGACTTGGGTTCAAAGCGAAACACAGATCACGGGAGTATCACATTGTTATAAAACACCTGGTTCACTAACCTGTTTCAGGAAAGGAAATCCGTCACTTATACCCGGTCCGGCCGTCATGTGACTGCAAATTCACACCATTGAGCTTGCTTCTTTGCTGCGCACGGAAATTTCCTCACGGGCCACTCATTTGAATCAATGCGTTTCTCCTTCGGTTCTGTCCTGATCCAGATTCAGAACTCTTCCAACTATGGGAGCTTGAATGTGCAACTCCAGCACGAGAACTGATAAGATAGGGTTTTAACAACCGACTTCCTTCATTCCTTAAGGCAATCTTTGTACAGAGTTTTAAATGTTTACAGAGACCCGGAGCCCAAGTTTGTCCCTTTAGAGAATCATTGCCGCAAAGTTATTGCGTTCTGCTCACTTCCCGCCACAAGGAGTGAAGGGAATTCCTGGTGTTTTGACAAATGACATGATCCGATGGGAACCGATGGAGGAAGGAGCAGGGGGTCAAAAACAACATCCTTACATCACGAGAACAGGGTATTTCCAACCAAGAGCAGCAAAACTACGTGACTGAAACATGATCCCTGGCAGTTACAGTAACCGACTATTGACATCTTTCAGGCGCTTCGTGTTCTGCTGATGTGAGCTCAGCTTCTTTTTCTTACTGATACTTTAATTGCAAGGATGTATTACGCGGAACAAATGAATATATTCCCCGTCATTCTAGTGCTACTAACTTGTAAGTGTAAGGGGTATATTCAGTAACCTGTAGAGAGTGCCTATTTATATTCATGTAGCTTCAACGTTTCGCTGTCTGAATGTTTTTACAGGTCGATGTTGCTCGGAACAAGTTTCCCAGTTTCCCGCTGCGAAAACAGTCCAGAGCGCGGATTCGGTGCTGATAACCTCCACCTACGACATGTCCAGATTTAACTGAATGTGCTGGTACAAACAGAAATCCAGTCAGGGGCTGGAGTGGATAATCAGCAGATTCTCGGCTGACAAAGGGATGAAGGACCGATTCGATTTGGAACTTTCCACTGAGGACAAACGGGGCCAATTGGTTATTGAGAAGACGGAGAGCGCGGATACTGCGGTGTATTACTGTGTCATAGAGTCCCACACTTGCTCCAAAATCTTGACATTACTTCTACATTGTTGCACCCAGGATTTGGCCAGAGAGCTCCAGCGATGATTTCTACAGGTTTAACATTGCACTCCGACATAAACATCAGCACCAACAAAGGCTACGTCTAAACTGCTCCAATTTAGGCTTCCGGGGAACATTTGTGTCTTGAATGTGCATTTCCATAAAGCATGAATCCTCTCAATGGCCGCATCCGAACAGGCATTGAACCGAATTCGCCAGCGGAGAGGGCCAAGTTCAAGCATGGGCATCACTAAGTCGTTTGGTGGAAACGCCAAAGCGAATAGTAATAGTTTCCTCAGTGAGGTCACAATGGGCCTGGCCCCTTGCAGTGTATGGGTGGAACGATGATCTAAACAGTGCCGGTGTTCCCTCTCTCATTTCTAATCTCCGACTCATACCATTCGCATTCGCTGAGAGTGACTCACTCACAATGTTCCTGATAATACTGGTGGCGCTGTTGAACAGTAAATACTGGTCTAAGTTCATAGAGGCAGATCAGTAGATTATTGTGCAGAGGTTGCGACAATATTTGAAACAACTAACAATCAGAAATATCCATATGATGGGCTGCTGGGTAGATAGGTCACTTCACAAACTCACACAGCTACAAACAAATTTTGATTAACACTGTTCAATCGCTTGATATTTCATTCCCCTACCCCACCGGACTATGCGTACATCCAATAGCTCAGGGCACGGCTGCAATAACGGTGTCAGAAGGGGGTTCGGTGCGGTTAGACTGTGAATAAACAGAGTGGAATATGGTGTATAAGCAATGGTGTCGATAGGAAACGGCACAGCCACCAAAATGGATTATTACCAATGTCTTAGCACTGAAGAAAGATGACATTTCAGGACGATATCTGACGAATGTTGACCAGTCGAAAAAGAACGGTTACCACAATATAAGCGAACTGCGTGTGGAGGACGGGGCGATGTATTACTGTGCAGTGAAGCACAACTTCAGATCACAGCTAGAAACCAGTACAAAAACCTCAGCGAGCATTTACAGCTCCAGTAAGCTTTCTTTTGTGCTTTTGTCGGCGGGAACAGTTGATCCCGGGTTCCAGAGAAGCAAAAAAGACAGGTCTATTTACCACAGTTTTATTGCTCTCTTCAGCCTTCTCCAAATTCACAGAGAAGCTGTTTTGGGATTTTTTTTATTTATTCGTGGGATGTTGGGGCCACTAGCTAGGCCAGCATTGGCTGCCCATCTCTAAGTTGCCTTTGTTGAGAGGGTATTTAAGAATTAGCCACATTGTGGACACCTGGAGTCATATGTAGGCCAGACCTGGTAAGGACGGCAGATTTCCTACCCTAAAGGGAATTTGTGAACCAGGTGGGTTTTTACAACAATCGACAATAGTTTCATGGTCATCATTAGACTGCAAATTGAAATTAAATTTCGCCATGTACCGTGGCGGGATTCGAACTCACAGAATTAACCTGGTAATCTCCAGATCACTAGTCCAGCGGCAATGCAACCGTCGCCATCCCGTTCAAACAGGTACATTTATCTCCATGCGCCATTTTAGGGTAAATAGCTGCGTGTTTATCCGGAATATCGATTTGCCAACCAAGGTAATGAAAGCTCTCAGAAGTGGAGTCCCTATAGCTGATAATTATGGGCTTTTCTTACAGAACCATTAACTCAGGTGGGCCCAGGTTGGATTGGCGGATGGGTGGATTGATCTGTTTATTTTACCTATTTCTACAAGCACTTTATTTAATTTCCCTTGTATATATCATTATGTTAATTTCATTCTTGTTTTGACAGCTAATCCTTGCCACTCGGAAGAAAATCAGGTATTGGTTTATCGGGAACGCAATGACAACCATTTCGCTTCAACATAACTCTACTTTTGCTGTAAATGAACTTATATTCTCGTACCGGCAATTGTCCAATCTAGCTGCCGACCATCTCGTCCCCATATTCAGTAATGAAAGAGTTGAGGGAAGAGTTGAAGTACCTGTGGACCGGGAGAAAGACTGTACTACTCTCACCGTTCACTCTGTTCAGTTCTCAGATGCTGCGGTGCAGTACAATGCCGTGAAACACAGGGAGGCAAGGAGGTGAGAAGGCTGTACTGAACTAATTCGACATGGGGACTGGGGAGACAATTAGGACATGGGCTTTAGAAGCGAGAGCGATTCTGCAAAAAAACAGTTGATCATCCGAGTAATTAAATGGAATGAAAATATTTTTATTATTTATAATGATATACAGGTGAACACTCTGTACAAAAAAATACATGACACATGGAAAGGATCTTTCCTCTTGTAGGCGAATCTAGAACTAAGGGTCACTGTTTAAGGATAAAGGGTCTCCCATTTAAAACAGAGATGAGAAGATTTTTTTCTCTCAGAAAATAGTGAGTCTTTGGATCTCTCTTCCTCAAAGAGCAGGAGAAGCAGAGTCTTCGAATGTTTTCAAGGCAGAGGTAAATCGGCTTTTGATAAACAATGGAGTGAAACGTAACAGGGCGAAGGTGGGAGTTTACAGTCAGATCAGCCATGACCTTATTTAATGGCGGAGCAGGCCTGAAGGGCCGAAAGGCCGACTGCAGCTCCTATTTCCCATTATCGTATATACTTGGCGTCCTGAAATTTGGTTGACATCGTTATTTGATGATTAGGGTGCATGCAAGTCTTACATTCTTCCGAAATGAACAACCACAAACTCATGAGCAAGAAAGTAATCTACTTATGCAAATGGACATGTCCTGTCTTCAATGAAGTAGGCATGTCAGAAAGCAGGCAACTAATCTAAGAAGGAATATTAATTAGTACATTTAGCAGGAGCAAAACAATGAAAAGGGAGAAGTTGCAGTACTAATAAAACCAACGCCATAATCACTATAATAAAGTGGCAGAATAATGATGCAGCAATATCATGAAGCAATATTTGAGAACACATTGAAGCCGTTGTTTTACCGACAAGGTTCCACCAGATGGCGCTCCATAACCTTATTTTTGGAGAAAACTTACTAAGCCGTCAGTTCACCGCTCTGACAGCTGACAGCTGGTGATTACAGGAAATATTCTGGCACCGTGACACGTTACTGTAAACAATAGTGTATATAGGGCAAGAATGTATAGGTGAATTACACAAGAGATTTAGAGATTAACTCCTATAAATCATTGTATTCCATGGTCCAATGTCACAGCGAAGTCCGAAATAAAAAGATATCACAATGAGAGAGAGACACAGAGAGAGAGAGAGAGATAGAGACGGGGGAGAGACCTAGAGAGGCCAATCCACCTTTTTGTGCCCAAATGTTTTGGTTACTGGTGGACGCAACTTCAAAGTATTTGGAAAGTGCCTTGGGCTCCCAAATCCACGACAAGGGTCAGAGTAACAATCTTTCCTGACAGAGAATTAAACATTCGCACTGTCATCTGTGTAAATAATATTACTAACACCACAACAGCGACTACACTGGAAACATGCTCCATTGGGTAGGAAAGTGCTTACTGAAATCCTGAGTCTGTGAAAGGCGATTACTCTTTCCGAGTGAGAATTGATTCTAGGGGTAATATTTAATGACCCCCGGTTTCCAGGTGGAGCGGTACTTTTTTCCTTCTCTTTATTTCAATCCTTTTTCCTGGATTGTGTTGATGACGTCCTGGGGTTACGTGAATTCTATCTCCAGCCTGTTCACAGATAATGTCCCGTCAACGGTACACCCGTAATCTGTCGGAAACAACAATCCGGGAATTTACTTAGGAGCCCCTGGCTTCCTGTTCAGGGAGGGTTGGTGATCGAGACCCGAGAAGCCACTCAGCCCCATATGTCAGTCATCAGCCAGATCACCATTATGAAATATTTGTACTCATTTACCTGAGGGTGTATATTTTTACCACGTAGTCATTTGCAGAATGATGCACATGCATAAGAATACAAAGGCCATTCTGCAAACACCACTTGTCAGCCGAGACTCAGTTATTCGTCCAATCTCCTCTGAAGAACACGTTTCAGGATTCTGCCCCTCTCTACAGAACTGACCCACAGGATCTATACTGATACTTCAGCTTAGTCCTCAGGGGATGGTGCACCATCAGAGGTGCCAGCTTTCAGTTGAGATATTAAACTGAGAACACCAGCTACTTGGACATGATGGATCACATGAGCACTATTTTGAAGGAGAGAAGGGGAATTGGCCTGGACAATATTTCTCCACCAATCACTGTCACTGAAATGACTGTGGTTGTTGAAGGTTAACTATCTGAGTTCTAGGGCATCACTGCAGAGCTCCTCAGCGTAGGGTCCGAGGCCAAAACATCTTCAATTGTTTCATCAATGACCTTCCTTCCATAATAATGTCAGAAGTGTGGATATTTTGCGGATAATTGCACTATGTTCAGCAGCATTCAAGACTTCTCAGGTACTGAAGCAATCCATGTCCATATGCAACGAGATCTGGACCACACCTAGGCTTGGGCTGACAAGGGGCAAATAACATTCACGCCGCACAAGTACCAGCTAATGACCATCTCCAACAAGAGGGTATCTAACCATAGCCGCTTGATATTCAATGCCATTACTACTATTGAGTCCCCCACTATCAACAATATTGGGGTGGCCATTGACCAGAAACTGAATTGGTCTAGGCAAATAAATACTGGAGCTACAAGAGCAGGGCAGAGGTTAGGAATCCTCTGGCGAGTAGCTCATCTCCTTCCTCCGCCAACCTGTCCACCATCTGCAAGGCACAAGTAAAGAGTTGGATGGAATATTCTCCACTTGCAGCTCCCACAACACCCAAGAAGCTCGACACCATCCAAGACAAAGCAGCCCATTTGATTGGCACCACATCCACAAACATTCACTCCCTCCACCACCGACACAAAGTATCAGCAGTGTGTACCATTTACATGATGCACTGCAGGAATTCACCAAGGCTCCTTAGGCAGTTCCTTTCAAACCCACGGCCACTGCGACCACGAAGGGCAAGGGGAGCAGTTGTGTGGGAACACCACCTACAAATTTCCCTTCAAGCCGCTCACCATCCTCACTTTGAAGTATATCGCAGTCCCTTCACTGTATCTGGGTCAAAACCCTGGGACTGCTTCCCTAACAACACTGTGGGTGTACACACACCACATGGATTGCAGCGGTTCAAGGAGGGGAATCACCATCACCATCTCAAGGGCAATAAGGAATGGGCAATAAATACCCCTGGGCAAGCGGTGCCCATATCCCTTGAACGAATTTAAAAAAAAACAGGCAGTCCATTAATTATTACAGATTGGAAGATCATGCGGGGGTCAAATTGGCTGCTCCGTTTCCTGCATTTCATGATAACAGTGAAGGTGAAACACGTTGGACATCATGAAAGACGTTATAGAAGTATTCTACTTTCATTCGCTAAACTTCCCCCTTTGGATAGTTCAGTAATGTATTTATTAAGCACAAAGGATGATAAAATAAATAATATTAAAATTAAAAATGTGAAATATCACCATTTTCAGGGATCATTTCAGACTCATCACTGATCACAATGATAGCTAAGGCATTGCTATGTTGAGCGACAGTTTTTGTACAGGTTCAGCCCAGTTCGGTGTCTCTGTGGGCCTCAGTGCGCAGTGATACACCGCAGAGTCTCTCAGTTCTGTTTTAGAAACCTTCAGCGGGACGGTGCTATTCACATAATCATAATCCGTTGAAAAACGGTCCCCTGGGAACCGTTCTGTGTTCTCGTTGTATCTATGCCTCTGCTGCAGATACTCCATGGATCCGCTAGGATGCTGACGGTACCAGAATATCTCAGGGTTGCTGCTTGTCGTTGTATAATGACAATACAACTGTACACTGTCTCCTTCGCTCAGTGTGACTGCAGCCAGTGTCTGTGAAACAGATTCTCCTCCACAATGTCCTGTAAGAATCCAGGGTGATATTAAATTACACAATGTCACTTCACAGTGTCTATTCCCCCAGAAACGGCCCATCAACCCCAAAAGTTACATGAGAAATAAATCAGGGCAGCGAAATAGAAATTCTTTTCCCTCAGCTCAGGGATTGTAACTGGAAGGTGCTTGGATCGATTGAGTAGAACTCCCATTCATCAATATTCAGCACCTTCTTTCAGAATCATATCCTCGCCTCGATTTCCTGTCATTTCAGGGGAAAACTACAAACTGTGATTTGAAAGAAAGCACTTGCGACGCTCAGAATCCCTGATAGGCCTCAGTGGAGCTCTGAATCTAAGTCCATTTCTTTGGTCCTCATTCTAGCGGAGAATTTTCTCCGACTTCCCACAGTGGTGAGTATTGAGAAGAAGTTGATCTGGATGAACCTTCTCATTTGGGATCAATTTAGTGCTCCCCTTGTATTCAGCGAAATGCCACATTAAAGGTAATGCGTGGCAAAGTTGTCAAACACTGATCTGTACAACTTGTGAACCTACCAGTTAAAAGAGCTGCAGCTGTGAGGAATAAATACAGAGTAACAGGAGACATGTTTGCAGAGTGCTTGCGGCGGATTTAACCAGAACGGGTTGAAGTTGATAAAAGCAAGCTACTGCGGATGCTGGAAATCTGGAAAAAAAAAAGGTGCTGGAAAAACTCAGCAGGTCTGACAGCATCTGTGGCGAGAAATACAGAGTTTTCGAGTCTGTGTGCCTCTTCTTCAGAGCTAAAGAGAAGTAAAAATGCGATGAAACTTATACTGTTTAAGGGGGTGTGGAGCAGGCGAAGCTGGTAGAAGGTCAGTGATAGACCGAGGCAAAGGAGAGATTGACGTTGATCTTGTTTCATTCAAGAATTGGGACGAGCTTGAGTAACATCCGGGTCTCTGCTGATTGTTCGTTGCTGAGAACGTCATCAGGTGATAGCCAATCAGCCGAAAACCCTTTGTTTTCAATGCAGCCCATCAGCTCACCTGTCATTTGACCTTCATTTTATGCGATCGGCGCCGGGGGAAAGTGAATTTGTTCAACTCGCAACAGACAACTGTACGAAGATTAAACCCAATCTTGGCTCATTCACAGGTGAAACCTGAAAGGCGAAGACAGAAAAGGAAAACAGTTAATTTTGTTCGAGTATCAGAGCAGGAGCCCCAATTAAACGAGAACTACCTGCAGCCGAGACAGGAAGAAATTTTCGTAAGAAATTTTAAAAAATAACAGCGCGGTAAAAGGAATGTTTCCGGTTGTGGAGGAGACTAGAACGAGGGGACAGATTGTGAATAAAAGCTCTAACTTTTAGGGCTGGGACGAGAAGAATTTTCTCTCAGGCCGCCGTTCTTAAATGGAATTCTCTTCTCCAGAAAGCAGTGGAAGCAAGGTCACTTAATTCATTCAAGCCAGCGTTAGACAGGTTTTTGATACAGTCCTGGAGAGCCTACAGCATTCTCTCCAATAACACAGGGCAGGCAAGGCGGGTCAGAGCGGGAGCAGAAAACGGAGACTGTGAGCGGGGCTTCCGCGGGAAATTGTAATGCAAAGTTTCTCTCTATAATCCACATTTGAAGCGGGTTTCATCAGAGATATGGAAGGTCACGGTATTAAGTATCAGGCTGAGAGAAACGTTAGTCAGTGAGTGCAGCTGCTGGTGTGAAGAAACCTGCAATACTACGAATTCGGGGGACGTATTCACATTCACTTTACTATGTGCTGGCCTATATCATTTGTGGTGACTCATTGAGTGCATTAACATAATTTTACTGTAACGTTCGTGTTTACACTGAAGCATCCATACTTTGCGATATATTCCCTCTGGTCCTTAATTCGAACGAAATAGCGATCTAACAGATTAATCCTTTGATAACGCCAAAACACATTTTAGAGGAATTTCCAGAGAGAGGACAGTTGAGACCATCCCCTTGTGTATCGCAACATCAGGTTATTTTGTCACTTTGATATAATCTCTTACAATCTTACATCATCCAATTGTGTTGACAATTACTGGGAGGAGACTTAGAGACCCACCCCCAAATATCTGCCAAAACCGTTAAGAATAATGACTGACTGAAGCTAACTGAAATACTGAGACTAGAACTAGAAATTAATCATATGAGGTGGGAAATATTGCTTGGTGATTTGCGAGAAACCCCTCAGAGGGATTATAATTCATGAAATAAAAACATTAAATGCTGGAATATCTCAGCAGGTCTGACAACATCCGTGGAGAGAGACAGAGTTAACATTTTGAGTCCGTATGACTCTTCAGAGCTACAGAGAAGTAGAAGTGTGATGAAAATTATGCCGTTTAAGAAGGGTGGAACAAGCGAAGCTGGATAGAAGGCCAGCCATAGATGGGGTCTAAGGAAAGATTGACAAATATGTCATGAACAAAGATACAAAGGAAGTGTTAATGGTGGTGGTAAGGGCTAAAGGATGATCAGCACGATAATGGTATAAAGGTAAGAAAACAGAATGCGATAATAGCAGAACAAGGGTAAGCACTCTGAAAAGAACAACATGAACAGGTAACAGAGGACCCTGTGGGGGGTAAGGTGGGGGGAGGGGGAAGGTGTGGGGAAAAAGGATGGAAAAAGGGAAAAATGAGTATAAAAGGGGATAAAACAATAAATAAATGAATAAAAAATGAAAATAAGTAGAAAAAAATTAAAAATAAATAAGCCAAAAGAGGGTGAAAATAGGGGAGGGAATTCATGGTCAGATGTTGTTGAATGCAATGTTAGGCCGGGAAGGCTGTAAGGTGCCTAATCGGAAGATAGGGTACTGGTCGTTCTGTTTGCTTTGGGCTTCACTGGAAAATTGCAGCAGGCCAAGGACGGGCATGTGGGTATGCCTTAGAATTCGTGAGACTGGTGGAGATTGGAACGACGAATAACTGCCAAAAACAGACGATTAGAAGGGTGCTGCCCTTTTTAATAGGTTTCAAACATTGATAAATTTAGAGAAATCTAGAAGGGCATTGTACCGAGTCTGGAGGGAGCAGCGAGAAGATGTGACCACTGCGCCCTCTGGCGAAGGTGATGAGAACATCACCACTGCTGGGCGCCGGAAGAAAACAATAATTTCATCTATGGAGCAATTTCCAATGACCATTTACTGACAGATGGGTTGTGTGGTGATGCTGATGGCGACTGTTGAGCCTTGTATATCAACATATAAATCGACAGAAACATTAATCAGATAAATTGTAACTTGGAAACTTACAGCTTCCACTCACAATTTTAAACCTTCATGTGATGTCGAATAAGTACCATCAACCCGCAATCCGCATTCAACAAGTGACGTTCATCTCCTCCTTCCGATATCTCCCGATTTCTATTGATTCCTGTGTTTGATTAGATATTTCTGGGCTTAATCTGAGAGAAACTACCTCTGTACAACGAATTAGTAGGTTAGGCTGTAGTAAATCTTTTATATGGTTAAACTAAAGACTGTTAGAGGACGTTTGCATAGATATCGGTATAACTCGGAGATGGAACAGATAGGAAAGGGCATTGGAAGACTAAATCTGAGTTAAGGCTCCACTAATACATCTGCGAAGCTTATTTTATTATAAGCACGAGCTGAAATGACAAATTAATGCACTTAAAATTAATGTAACTCATGCATGGAGCCGTTCTCGCGAAATAAAAGGAACATGTCCAGACCTTGCACCTGTCCAGAAGCATGCGGAGCCGATAGTTTCCCGTTGCCCTCGCCATAGCAACGCCTTGGCCAATCAGAGTCAACTAGCCAAACAATCCGCAGCCCTTTCTCCTGTGCGAGATATTGTTGTGATTGTTTGGAAATTGTCATTGCTGCGTTTCTCCTGATGAGCGTAAGGTGAAAATCTTAGGCATTATGCCTCTCTTCTCAGCAGCAATCAAGTTCTGTATTCCCAAAGGCTTCATTGAATAACCGTGTTTTCTGAGATCAGGTCAAAGAATGCATTTTAAAACCAACCACCAGATGGCAGTGAGAGATCACAGTTTCCCACTTTGGCGACCCGCGCATCCACCATCACAGGCTAAAACCTGCTTAATATCAATTATGGAGAAATTGCTTTGAACCCATCTCTATCCCCATTAATGGCACACGCTCCCAAATTTGTATAATGTCACATGTGAGCTCTGTGTAAATAAGCTTTGCACAACCTGCAGGTTTTTTCTCTGACCCAAAGCTGTTTCAACCCTTGTTTTCAGCATAATCCATTGATGCAGTTGAATAATATAATAATTCTTCAATCCCTATCGCTGTCCTGCTTGCCCTGACAGACAGGCAATGTCAAAGTAACTTGACCTTTGCAAACATGCAGACTTATACAGTATTCAAATGAGGTATTGTTACTGAATTCAGTCCCTTACAAATTGAACATCCCTATGACCACTCTACCCGCGGTATCCCCGTTGCTTCTCTCCTTCCGACCCGCATCGCTTGCCCTGTTTTATTGCAGAAAATTCCGCACGCCTGCCTTCTTTGGTTCTGCCTTGAGGAGCAGTGTACTATGGCGATGATCTGTATTCCTGCTTCTCACAGAGGATTCCCTGCACCGCTGACCCTGACTGTATCATACCGAACCGTTTGGTATAGCTTCTCATCAATATATCACTTCCCAGTAACAACCTCTCACTCCGTTCCCAGCAAAAATGCATTTCCCCCTGCCCAGGTTGTATTACAGGTAAAACGATGATGCTGTTGCTTCAGAAGATGAAATGATAGTCACGATAATAATGATGAGTAATCCCGATACAGTCATAGAATCCCAGCACAGTTACAGCACAGAATGAGGCCATTCGCCCCTGCATTTCGATAGGAAACACATAGAGACAATATAAAATAAAGGATACCATTCTAAAATGTGTTCAGGAACAGAGGGAACTAGGCATATATGTGCATAGTTTACTGAAGGTGGGAGGGCAGGTAGAGAGATCAAGTAATAAATCAAACAGTATTCTGGGCTTTATTAATAGGGGCATAGATTGCCCCTAGGCAATAGGAGGTTATGCTGAACTTTAATAAGGCACTAATTAGACTTCAGCTGGAATATTGGGCACAGTTCTGGAGGAAGAATGTGAGCGTATTGGAGACAGTGCAGAAGAGGTTTACAAGAATGGTTCCAGGGATGAGAAAAGTTAACCATGAAGATAGATTGACGAGATTGGGACTGTTCTCATTGGAAAGGAGAAGGCCAAGAGGAGATTTGAAAGAGGTGTTGAAAATGGTGAGGGGGCTGGACAGAGCAGATAAGGAGAAACTGTTCCCACTCGTAAAAGGATCAAGGGCAATTGGGCACAGATTAAGAGTGAGAGCATTATAATAGGCGGCAGTGTCAGTCAGCGACAGACCCGCGATGGTTAGGATGGTAGATTCAGCTGCTGTCTGAATCTCGGTAGAGAAATGTGTTATGCAATCATGACCCTAAGAAACCATCCACAGTATGAAGTTAGGCTGCGTGTCTGGCTCATTCCGCTACCGGAATAATGCCTGGACTGTCCATGTAGTGTCCTGGTACAGTTTAAAGTTACCCCTTCTGCTCTTGCCTAGACGTGAGCGGCCACCAGCTGTAGAAGTTGTTGAGACGCTGCTGTGGACAGCGACCATTCGGCCCATCGTGTCCGCACTGGCTCACACAATCAGCATTTAGACTCAGTGCTATTACCCACATTGCTGCTGTCCCTCTGATTAGAATATGCTGAGTCAGTAATCACCTGTCAGAAATGTTGCCCACACATCTCAGATGCTGAGTAACTGCATCCTCTCAGTCACTCTGGAAAAGGGAGTTCGATATTTAAAGTCACCCGGTCTAATCCTCATCCACAATCATCTGCTCTCAGTGTCTCAGGCGCTCCCCTCTCACCTCCTTGCCTCCCCAGTGGTGCTGCAAGACCGTTAGGCCGTGAGATGGCTGCTGGTGCATGGATAGACATATTGACAGCTGGAATCAGCCCGCTGTTCTGTTACAAACTTAACCTCAGTGAATCTCCATTCCAATTAGAACGATGCGTTCACTTATCATATTCTTGGTGGTGGTATGACTGTAGCTATTAATGGTGCTCAAAGCAGGAGGAATATTCAATCATACCAGGCGTTAGACTAATTGGAATCTCTTCAGTTTTCAGCTTTATCATGGGTCGATCAAACTGTCCATCAATAGAGAAACTGAGTTTGACAGGAATACAGGAAAGGCAAAAAAAAGGAGGTAGAGAGATATAGAACAAGAGAGCAGGACAGCGGCAAAGGGGGAAAACAGCGAAGGAAAGAGTTCGCAGGGTGATGGAAGTCATTTCTGTGCCAGTTCCTACACTGTCACTGGGTCAAAATCCTCGATCTCCCTTCCTAACAGCATTGTGGGTGTACCCACACCACTTGGACAGCAGCGGTTGAAGAAGGCAACTCACCAGCACTTTCTCAAGGGCAATTAGGGATAGGCAATAAATGCTGGCCCAGCCTGCGAAGCCCACATCCCGTGAATGAAGTAAAAAAGTAACAGTGATTGGTGTTCAGCTGACGTCAGACTCAGGAACAAGCCAGTCATGCCCATAGAAAACGCCTCTGTCTCTCATGAAGTGAAGCCTGACCCATGGCTGTATTTAGTATTCCATACCTGCCCGGCATGGTCAGCATATTGAAATCGTTCTCTTATTCTGCTCTGAAATCTAAAGCAGTCATCATGTGTTCCCTCTGTTTAAATCTGATAATAATCACTGTGCTGACCGGTGAAACTATGTTGAAGTAAACAGTTTGTGCTAAATTACATCTCCTCCTGGACGTTTGTCAGCTCTTTTTTTTTTACCTTGTAAAATGTATAGACAAGTACAAAACCGTGGCCCGGGATTCATCATATATGGGAGCTCAGCAATGACGGAGCTGTCCAGGCTCTTTCTTCACTGAAGGAAATGTTATGACATTTTCAGTATTGAGAACATTGCGGCATCAGCCGTTTGAGTGTGTGGTGTGGAGTGAGAAATGGTGAGACAAAGGCTGAACACACCCATTCAATACCTGCTGTGGGTTCCCATCTGCCAGTCCCTACACAGGTACTATTATGGGAGCTGCTTTTCACAGTCTTCACCCATAGAGCCCAACCAAGTGAGAGTCAGCAGCCATTCTTATTTCTAACGAGCTGTGGGTTGATAGACCATTGTAGGGCGAGACATTTGTGGGCCGGAGGGGTTTTCATGACAACTGACAACTATTTCCTCCTGCAGATAATTAGAGACAGATTTTAAATTCAAGTTCCACCAATTGCCGTGGTGGGATTCGAACCTGAGACATTATCCAGAGTTGTTGAGTTACTAGTGCAGTGACAAGGCCCCTCCGCCATTACATCATGCTTCGCTAACAAGAAAGCAGAAAGGTTAAGGAGTGTGATTCCGCCAGTGTCCTGCAGAGGGTAGATTGCTGAAGGTGTGTGCGTGTGTGTGTGTGTGTGTGTGTGTGTGGGTGTGTGTGTGATTATCACAGTGTCCAGCAGAGGCTCGATTGCTAAAGTTGTGTGTGTGTGTGTGTGTGTATATGTGTGTGTGTGTGCTTATCACAGAGTCCATCAGAGGCTCGATTGCTAAAGTTGTGTCTGTGTGTGTGTGTGTGTGACTCTGGCATTGTCCAGCACAGCAGCAAACAGCAATCTCGAATTGAAGGGCCGCATCAATATTAAGGGAACCGTTTCGTTTTCTTCGTGTAAAACAGCAGGTGCCATGACTGGGACATGTGGAAACATGTACTCCGTCACCGATCTCCAAAAGTCAGTGAGCATTTCAGAGTTTCGAAGTGATATTGGAGATGGTAAAACAGAATTGACGGAGGTTGGCGAGTAGCCACAATGCAGATATATCCAGGGCAATTCACAACCCCTTCATTCTGAAAGATGATCTTTGCCATTTCTTCCGGAAAGACAAAGATAGAATATTTCAAAAGACAGGGAGTAATCCTGGAAGACACTCTGACTCCCCAAACCTGGATCACAGTGTTCAGCAATATCAGTCTCTAAATAATCTGGATTTACAAGTCGAATGATAACCACAAAATCATTGCCGATTGCCACCTGGTTCACTAATGTGGTTTAGGAAGGGAAATCTGCCGTCCTTACCTGGTCTGGCCTACATCTGACTCCAGGCCCACGTTAATGCGGTTGAATCTTAAATACCCTTGAGCAAGGGCAATTAAAGCAGGGCAATAAATGCTGGCTTACCAGCGACGTCCACATCCCATGAACGAATAAAACAAATGTTTAAAGCATCCATGTTTTCCAGTTTCTCGGTGCGAAGAGCTTTCCCTGTGCACTGGCCAATGAACAGCAGGCGTTATAATCGATCAAAGATAATCAGCACAGCTCAGAGACAAGTTAAACACAGCAGGGGTTCCATTCCAATCCCACACGATGCAATAATCGAAATGCCGAGGACCACAAATGCTGCAGATCTGAAATAAACGAACAGGAAATTCTGGAAAACTGTTAGCCAGTGGAGAGAGAATCAGAGCTATCGTTTCATATCGGTGAAAGTTTACACCAACTGGAAATGCTGCAAGTGAAATAAGTTTTGGTAAATGGTTTGATGGGACCAGGGGTGTTTCATTGTATGGGATCCGCCTAATCTTTGTAGCCAGTGTGGGGTTCATGGCGCAAGGACACTCCGGTGTTGGCGGAGGGTAATTCCCAGGGATATTTAAAGCGAACATTGTGATTTCCTTTTGCAAAACAGCAGATACCCTGTCCGGGGTCACAAGGATCTCCGGAATACTGGAATAGGAGCGGGGTGGAGAGATTCTCCTGGTGTCCTGGGCCCACATTTCACCTTTAACAAACACATGCACCGCCCTCCCAGTTCATCACTGTGGGGAAAGGAAGGCGGTAGTACAACTGGCAGAAAGAAAAGCTCCCCTCCCCCACCTCTGTACATCAGAGCATTGTGGGAGTGGCTTTGACATCCGGATCGCAATCCAAATGTAGAGTCAGAAAATTGCAGCCTCCTTGTATAAACCTGTCTCTTATTCACATAACACTTAGCCAGCGACCCGGGACCCGTGCGGCCCTTCAATAATCTCAACAACACAAACTGTGCAAATCAACTCATCCCTCTGAAGTATTTCAGTCCAGCCCTGAGGTCCAGTCTCCCAGTGCAGTCCAGGGCTGCAGTCTCCAGCTCAACGTCATATAAACCCTCAGCTCCAGGCAGCAGAATGATGGGAATCCTCCTTGTTTTCACCCTGTGTGTCTGTTTACCCCGTGAGTACCGATCAAATGAACCGACATTGTGTGGATTGAATATAAAGCTGCCCGAGTCCATCCCAATTACAGACACTGTCTGGGGTTTAACCCCGCTCTGTGGTTCGGCTCCGATGGTCCATTAAACTCTCTCTGTTTAACTTCCAGGCTCTTTCAGTCAGTCAGTGACACAGACCCCGGCAGCGGTGACCAGGAAGGAGTGTCAGTCTCTCACCATCACCTGTGTTTTCTATGTTTTTTTTTCGCTCGTCCTTTGAAGAGAGGGGATTTCTTCAAACAAACCCAGACCGAGATCGAGTGGGAGCGGATTTCCAAGGGGTGGGGGGGAGGGGGAGGGGGGGTGTGTGTGGGTTGGGCAGAGATTTGTTGTGTCGATGAATGAAGCAGAAAAGGCAGTTCGGCTGGAAATTCGGTAATTGAGAGTTGAAGACACCGCCACCTATTACTGTAAGGCTCAGTACTGGCACAAAACACACAGTAAAGGGCCTCGGCTTCCCGCGTTACAAAAGCTCTCACCGCCGAAACAAATGAAAAAGCGGAGTTAATCTGCAGTTAAACCCCCACAGTTCCGCCTCACACCGTCTGCCCCACAGTCTTGTTTATAATCAGATTGGATTATTGCCGTTAACATCTTGAGTTTTATAACTGCCGAGTGTGTGCGGATAGTGATGTCTTTCCCGGGATTGGGAATGACTGATCGCAGTTACAAACCCCTAACACCAGATCCTGGTCTAACAGCTGGAATCGGGAACCGCCGCCCCCGCCGCTTAATAATGTCCCCACATCTCACCAAGTATCCAGGGGATTTTATACTGACTTGTAAGACCGTGTAGCTGGGACAGATACATTGGGAGAGACCTGAACAAATACCTCTGTACGATCACAATATAAATTCTCCCGACCCGGAGAGTGAATTGTTGGGTTGATGTTATTATCGCTGTACTCTGGTTACGTTTCATTGTAATTTCCGCCATTCAGTTATCTATCTTTGATAGTTTTCTCGGTTTATATGAAACGAACATCTCGTCCCCGGGACCATTTACTCAGAGCTCAGGGCCTCACAAAGAACAGTTTGAACAGACAGAGACTTGGAAACGTTGAATATTGTTTATTTATTTCAATCCGTTGAATAATTGAGCAGTTTCTACTGTCTGATGATGATTTCCCGGCAGGTTGAGGTGTCGGTGGTTGTTGTACCGAGGACACTGAGAGCGGAGTCACTGTGGAAATATTATTATGCGGATGGATCCGGGACGGTGGTGACTGTCACAGCCGGTAAGTGACTCCAAACCCCGCCGGGTTACAGCCTGTCCACTGTCAGTTTATTATTGATATCAGTTGAGTTTGGGGGGATGTGAGAGTTGACGGAATCTGGGGCATAATCGGTTTAACGGGATCATCGGAGACACGATCAACATCACGGAACGTCACACTCTGAATCGCTTTTAATGAGCACAGGTTGTCGACACTTGGGACTCCACACCCGGTTTTAACTGTGATCGAGGGAGCTCTGTCTGTCCCTTAGTGCCCGGGAGCGGGGTCACAGAGCTCTCTCCTGGGCAGCAGATTGCAGTCCGAGCCGCGCAATGTGAATGCGTTACCGGGTCAATAAACTCACCGCAACTGCGGCTATTTCGGGGACCTGCAGCGCCTCGTTCAATACCTGACCCGGGAGAAAAACGGAGATTGACACAACGGGCTTCAGATATAAGAGATCCTGATGTGTGTCCAGATGGAATTTTATTATTGGACAATCAGTGACTGAAGTTAGTGACATTGTCCCCGCCATTTCTGTCAATTATCTTCATAGAACCAATCAGTCTCCTCCTTTTCCGCCCTCAGACCGAAATGTGAAAGTTTGGAACTGCAGACACTTCCCTATATTGAATGTAGATGGTTGAGAGATGGGATTGTGTAATTTATCTGTTTCCCTGATTACTGTTAATTGAAACAATACATTGCAGTGAGAAAGCAAGGATGATGTATTAATCTTATAAAGGAGAGGAGAGTTATAAGGAAACAATTATAAACTAGGGGAATGCTCATTTAGAAACAGCAAGAAAAAAATAATCGAAAGGGAGAGAACGATTGGATGATTTCTGGGCGATTTTCAACGTAAAATCCGACTCGGTGGTGGATGAGGTTTATGGAGGGAAGGACTGAAATAGACTCCAGTCCGGAATGCTGTGTAAAGTTTTGGTCCCCTTACAGAAGGGAGATCAATCTGCATTGGAAGGAGGGGAACAAAGGTTCATCAGACTGATTCCTGAGATGAAGGAATTGTCTAATGGGAAGAGATTTAGTCGCCTCGGCCTATATTTCCTAGAGTTTAGAAGAATGAGAGGTGATCTCATGAAAACATGTAATATTCTGAAGGGACTTGACAGGGCAGATTCTGGGTCGGTGTCTCCCCAGACTGAGGAGTATATAACTCGTGGTCACAGCTTCAGAATAAAGAGTCATCCATTAGAACTGAGAAGGAAAATAAATCTTCACTAGAATCATAGTTGTGAATCTGTGGCATTCTATAATTCAGAGAGCGGTGGGTGATCATAATCTGTTTGCATTCTAGACAATATTCGATAGGTTTTCGGACACTAAAGGAATCAGGGATATGGGGAGATTGCGGGAATGTGACGTTGAGGTTGTAAATCAGCCAGGATATTACTGAATGGCCGAGCAGGCTTGAAAGGTGATATGGCGGCTCCTGCTTCTATTGATCGGATTCTCTGCTTTGATTTCTTACACTCCTGAGGAAAGAAACCAGCAACAATCCACATCTCTCTGGGAAGACTGAACAGGCTGGGTCTTTTTTTTTTCTAGAAAACAGAACCACGAGGAGAATCCAAAGAAATATTTTCAATAATGAACGGTTTTAGTCTGGACAAATTGCTCATTTGTGGCTCAATCCAAAGCAATAGCCGTCAACATAAGACAGACATTAACAGGACAAATAAAACATTTAAGTCAAATGAATTTAAACAAAGACAGGTCAGAATGTGGGACTTGCTGCCACAGGGAGTGGTTGGAGATTGTATTGATATATTTAATGGAACACTTGAAAATGCAGGAGGGAGAACGGAACAGACCGATACATGGAGCTGGATGTAAATGGTCGATTCGGTTTCGGATGGGGTTAGGCTGGAATTGATTATATACACAAGTCGAATGGCCCATCCCTCTTCCACATTCTTCTTCCTCGTTTATGTAAAATTGAGAGAAAACTCCGCCCAGTGAATCCGGGAGAGGATCAATCAATGAGCGGATAGAATTGAAATTGTCAGAGACCCGGAAGAAGCAGTTCCCAGTGAGTAACAGTAAAACCACTGTGGAAAATGAACAGACTGAACCCAACCGACAACTGAGAGAGTTTGGGACAAGTTCCCACGATTGCAAACAGCGCAAACAGCACAAATAATACATGAAATAAAGGGAATGTGAAATTAAGGAAATAAAATGAAATTAAGTGCACATATTTGAAATTAAGGTGAACTGGAGAAAATAAGACCCTATTGATATAACATAAAGAAATAGAACAAAAGGCAGATAGAAATTCCCGAGCAGTTTTAAACCGCAGTAAATGATTGACCTTTGACCACTTATACTCACTCTCGGTTTTGCCTAATCGGGGCTGATGAATCCCATCAGTTTGTGGTGGATCTTGCTGTGCACAGCTGTGTTCCTCTCCAACAAACATGCTTTTTTTGGAAGCTGGTTGCCTCGCTGATCATAAAATGCTCCTTCGGGTTTGTCTCCCACCAAGGAAATTAGAAACGGGACTGTAATATAATAAGTAGAATTATCCAGCACCTTCCGTAACATTCCGACCATCGTGTAGGCGCTGACTCTGTAAAAGTGCAATCCAATTGTTCCCACTGCCCATGAACTTTCTCCATAGCTCTATATTTTTATTTACATTTCCAGTACAGATCCATTACCCGTTTGAAAGTCACTATTGAATCTGTCCCCAACACCAATTCAGGCAGTGCAGTCCTGATCGGAAGAGCTCGCGATGTAAAATAAAATATCACCTCATTCCCCATTTCATTATATTTTAATAACAGAGATCAGTGATCAAACAGGCTTCCAGCAAATATAATTACTGAAAAATGCAGAGCTATTCACACGATTGAATTCACCTGTGCACTGGCCAATGAACAGGAGGCATTAGAATCGATCAAAGATAATCAGCACAGCTCAGAGGCAAGTTAAACATAGCAGGGGTTCCATTCCAATCCCACACGATGCAATAATCGAAATCCAGAGAACCATAAATGCTGCAGATCTGAAATCAAACGAACAGGAAATTCTGGAAAACTGTTAGCCAGTTAGGGCGTCTCTCAGTGGAGAGAGAATCAGAGCTATCGTTTCACATCGGTGAAATTTACCCCATCTGGAAATGCTGCAAGTGAAATAAGTTTTGGTAAATGGTTTGTTGGTACCGGTGAGCACCATTTCAGGTTTCTGTACAGCTCTGTCCGTGCTCTGTATCACTGTGTATCTGTAATCCTACCATGTTCAGGTTTTTGTAGGACTCTTTCCGTGCTCTGTATCACTGTGTGTCTGTTATCCCACCATGTTCAGGCTTTTGTACAGCTCTCCCCGTACTCTGTATCACTGTGCGTCCGTAATCCCACGATGTTAAACTATTTGTACAGCTCTGTCCGTGCTCTGTATCACTGTGTGTTGTAATCCCACCATGTTCAGTTATTTTTGCAGCTCTTTCCGCGCTCTCTATCACTGTCTGGAATCAGACATGTTAAGTTTTTGTGCAGCGTCCTCCGTTTTCTGTATCACTGTGCAAAGCGTAAAGTAACGGTGTCACCGGCAGCAGAGGTTTGTAAAGGTGGATTCTGGGTTATCAGGAGCATGGAATCTGGAGGGCGAAAGATGAACATTATGCGTTTGTTTCGCTACTGCTGACATGGGAGATTTGTCAATAGCGCGAACAGCTTTGTGTTTTTTTTTATCTTGATTTGAAGACTGTTCTAACGCTGCTCATTGTTACTGAAATGTGATCCACTGGGAATTGAGGTGATATTTTCTCTTTCATCACGAATTCCTCCGATCAGGGCTTCACTGTCTGAATTGGTTTTGGGAACAGATTTAATAGTAACTTTCAAACGGGTGATGGATCTGTTCTGAAACTGAAAAAATGCAGGACTATGGGGAATATGCATGAGTGGTGGGAACAACTGGATTACATTTTTAAAGGGGCAGCATCTACACGATGGGCCGGATGTCATCCTTCCGCGCTGCATGGTTTATTTGTGTATATTAGATATGTTTTTATGTTCCCCGGTGAGAGACAAATCCGAGGGAACTTCTGATTAACAGTGAAACAATCAGTTTCCAAAAGCTACTTGTCCGACAGTAACCCGGATGCAACGCATCACTGCGCACAGCAAGATGCAACAGAATGCGATTGCAATTCGTCAACAGCAATCGGGTCAAACAGATAGTGAATATCGATGGTGAAATGTCAACCATTAGCTTCAGTTTAACACTTCTCAGGAGTTTCCATCTGCCTTTGGGTCTAATAGTTTATCTTCTTCGATCATTCTATCTTTCCACATTTCTCTTTAATTTGAAATATTTATAGTTACTTTCATTTTATTTCTACATTTATTTTGCACTGTTTGTATCTCTTGCAATCGTGGGAACTTGTCCCAATCTCTCTCAGTTGTCGGTTGTGTTCAGTCTGTTCAGTTTCCGCAGTGGTTTTACTGTTACTCACTGGAAATTGCCTCTTCCGGCTCTCTGAATATTTCAATTCTTTCCGCACATTGACTGATTCTCTCCGCATTCTCTAGGCGGAGCTTTTTCTAAGTTTTTCATTGTTCTCAATCTGCAGGAAAGCAATCGGCCATTCGGCACAGTGATTTATGCTGAGGGTATACTCCATAGCGGTCTCCCCAACCCGAAACCAAATTGACCATTTCTATCCATATTCCGTTCTCCTTCCTGTACTTTCAGCCTTCCCATAAATGCATTAATTAAATCTGCTCCAACCACTCAGTGTGGCATCAAGTTCCACATTCTGACGGTTTTGGCGTACATTTCTCTTCTTAATGTCTTTGTTCTGTTAGTGACGATCTGATATTAATGTCCTACTGATCTGGACTCATCCACAAATATACAGCTGCACCCCATGCACTCCATTAAACCCGTTCATAATTTTAAAGATTTCTCTGAATTCTCTTTCCGGTTCTCTGTTTTCCAGATATAAGTGACCCAGACTTTTCAATCATTCCAGAGAGATGTGCATTTTTGCTGATTCCTGTTCTTAGACATTTAAAAAATCAATGCAAAGAATCTTACAAATAGAAGCAGGAATGGCCATAGCAACTTACAAACCCACTCCGACGCCAATAATAACGTGGATGATCTTCGATGTAAGCATCACATTCCCATATTCCTAGATTATTTTAATAATCAAAAATCTATGGAACACTGCCTTGGATACACTCGTCCACTGAGTATCCACAGCTCTCTGAGCTATAGAATGCAACAGGTTTACAACAACAGCTTGGGGAAACACCCACCAGTATCTGCCCTGTCAGCCGTTGAGAATATATGTTCTAATGAGATCAGCTCATATTCCTCTAATCTACTGTTATGAAAGTACAATGAGTTTTAAAATATTTTTCTGGTTTATTGTGCAGTGTGTTAATGGGTGTAAGTATAGTTGGTTCTGTCTGCATTTGGAGTCAAGAGCATGGCAAGTTTAAAATTATCAAAGGACGCTACGTGTGGAAGCATGCTTAAAATTCTAAGATGTACATGTGGATGCTGGCTTAGCATTTAAGGTGTGAAGGAAAGTTGTGTTTCAAAGTGGTGTTGGACTGTTTAGAATTAGCCACATAAACAAGGCTAAGGAGTCAGTTTTAATTTTTTCCGAAGGGTGCTGACAATATTGGCAACATGAAAGTTTTTATGTTATGAGGAAGATACAGTTTCAAAGACATGTGGAACAATAGAACTTGCATGTTGAAGAGAGAGCAGTATATAGGAGAATGAAAGGCTATTTGAGGAGAGGACCATGTAAGATCTAACATGTTAAACAACCTTCTTGAAGTCTTCAGCCATTTTTTGTATATGTCTGCTATGTAAAGGTAGTGAAGTCGGGGAAGCCTTTTGGAATTCCACTGTTAAGTACATGCTATGTTAACTTGCTGGTTCCGTTTGAAATAAAAATCTATTTGGACTTTTGACTTAAAGGGGTGTATAACTGGGAGTCAAGTAAATTCAGAATTTTAGAAGTTGCTATAGTAGTAAATAACTTTTCGTCTTATGTATGTGTTTGAAATATTTTATTTTGTTAATAAATATTCTAATTTAATTTCTTAAAAGTCTCTAAAGGTCTTGCTGGTCTCATTACTTCAGAATCAGTGCATACATCTTCCCGTAATACATATAGATTGCAAAACCATTGTGACAGAACGACAAAGTTTCCTTTGTGGATTTGGTCCACCTGGCACACATCACCTGCCACTTGATAACATGACTGGGGGTTCTTTGCGGGATGCTGGAAGTTGCTTGATTAGTTCGGAGTTGGACAATCTTAAGGCTACCAGAAGAACATTGAATCCAGGAGTTAGTGTGAGAGATTTTAAAGTGGTGAGAGTGCAAAAATTGTTGTATCCATGGCGCACATCATCTGCCACGTCGTAACATGAGGGAATGCAGGCTGTCACTACTTCATCTCTTCTCATAGGATAAACCATTTAACTCAGGGAGCTGTCTGACGAAACTTTGTTCACTTCCTTCAATGCATGTAGATCTTTTCTCAATTATGAATCTAAAACTTTACACAGCATCCAGACTGGATTCCAGTGCAGTCCTTCTCATACACAATACTTCTCCCAGTTCGTTTTTAATACCGAGGTGTATTGATTCATCACTGAGGTGGTGGATCATGCATAGTTGGTAACCAGCAGGAGGTTTCCCTCCTATGATTGGGCTGATGCCATGAGATGTCGAGCCAACTGGAGTTAATCTTGAGGATTCCAGGGCAACTCCCTGCTGACTGTATATCACCTCGCTACCAATTCTGGGTCTATCCTGCTGGTGGCCTAGGACATACACAGGGATAGTGATGGTGCTGGATAAGACATTGCCTGTAAGTGATGATTCCGTGAGTTTTACTCTGCCAGGTTGTTGCTTGACAAACATGTGGGAAAGCTCTCCCAGTTTTAGCAAATACCTCCGGACGTTAGTAAGGTGGACACTGCAGGATGGACAGGCCTAGGTTTGCCATTGTCATTTCCAAAGCCTAGGTCGATTGCAGATGGTATGCAGGTGGAGTGGTCCATGGGTTATCCTTTTCTTTTAGACTTAGTAGCCATTTGATTCAAATAAGTGGCTTGCTCTGTCATCATTTCACAAAGCATTTAAGATTAAACTACAATTCTTTGTGCCTGAAGTCTTATGTAGGTTAGACCAGGTAAGAACAGCAAATTTCCTTCCATTCAGTAAAGCAGGGTGCTGGGCAGCTTGCAACAATCGGCAATAGTTTCATGATCACCATACTAAGAGCAGCATTTAACTCCTGGTGCTTGAATTCCACCAGCTGCTGCATTGGGGTTTGAACCAGGTTTAACACACAGAGGATTGACAGGGAATCTGGGTTACTAGTCTAATGACATTACCACGAGGCCAACCCTCCCCATTCCGATCATTCGCCCGGATACTTTGCAACACTTCACGGTTTGGAGTCACTTACCAGCTGTGACAGTCACCTCTGTCCCGGATCCGTCTGCATAACTATCTTCCCAAACAGACCCACATCCATATTTGTACTGAGCTTTACAGTAATAGGTGTCCGTGTCTTCCACTCTCACATCCCGAATTTCCAGCAAAAAAATATTTTCTGTTTTATTCATCGACACAACAAATCACCCTCCGTTGGCGATCTGCTCCCACTCAGTCCCGATCTGGGTTTGTCTGAAGAAATGTCCATCCTGTAAACTATGAGAATTACCATGGAAAACACAGCTGATGTTGAGAGAATTACACTCCTTCCTGGTCACCGCTTCCGGGGCCTGCGTCACTGACTGACTGAAAGAGCCTGGAAATTAAACAGAGAGAGGTTTGATGAACCATCAGAGCCGAACCACAGAACGGGGTTAAAACCCCAGACAGTGCCTGCAAATGGAATGGACTCGGGAAGCCTTATATTAAAACCACATAATGTCGGTTTGTTTGGTCGGTACTCACTGGGTAAGCAGACGCACAGGGTGAAAACAAAGAGGATTCCTATCGTTCTGCTGCCTGGAGCTGAGGGTTTTATCTGACGGTGAGCTGGAGACTGCAGCCCTGGACTGCACTGGGAGACCGGACCACAGAGCGGACTGAAATACTTTAGGGGATCGAGTTGATTTGCACAGGGCAGTTTCACTGAGATCATTGATTTACCGCAGGGTCCCCGGATCGCTGGCTAAGTGTTGTGTGAATAAGTGACAAGTTTATAAAAGGAGGCTGCAATTTTCTGACTCTCCATTTGGATTGTGATCCGGATGTGAAAGCCCCTCCCACAAAACTCTGCTGTAGAGGAGTGGGAGAGGGGAGCTTATCTTTCCGCCAATTGTGCTGCCGCCTTCCTTTCCCCACCGTTATAAACCGGGAGGTCGGTGCGTGTGTTTTTGTTGGGTGGTGTTTGTTAAAGTTGTAATGTGAGCCCAGGACACAAGGAGATTCGCCGCGCCCCGCTCTTATCCAGTATGCCGGAGACTGTGTCTGATCCCTGTGACCCTCGACAAGGTATCTGCTGTTCTGCAAAAGGAAATCACAAGGATTGCTTTAAATATCCTGGGAACTACCCTCCGCCAATACGGAGTGCCCTTGCGCCATGAACAGCACATCGTCTGCAACGATTAACCGGACCCCGTGCAATGAAACACCCCTTGTCCCACCAAACCATTGACTAAAATTTATTTCTCTGGCAGCATTTCGAGTTGTGATAAAATTTCACCGATCTGAAACGTTAGCTCCGATTCTCTCTCCACTGAGAGGCATCCGTCCCGGCAAACCTTTACTTTTCCAGAACTTCCTGCTCTTTTATTTCAGAATTGCAACATTTGTGGTTCTCCGTATTTCGATTATTGCATCGTGTGGGATTGGAATGGGACCCCTGCTGTGTTTAACTTGTCTCTGAGCTGTGCTGATTATCTTTGATCGATTCTAACGCCTCCTGTTCATTGGCCAGTGCACAGGGAAAGCTCTTCGCACCGAGAGACTGGAAAACATGGATGCTTTAAACATTTGTTTTATTCGTTCATGGGATGTGGGCGTCGCTGCTAAGCCAGAATTTATTGCCCTGCCCTAACTGCCCTTGTTCAAGGACATTTAAGATTCAACCGCATTAACGTGGGCCTGGAGTCAGTTGTAGGCCAGACCAGGTAAGGGCGGCAGATTTCCCTCCCTAAAACACATTAGTGAACCAGATGGGTATATTAACGGCAATCGGCAATGATTCCGTGGTCATAATTAGACTTGTAAATCCACATCATTAAGAGAATTGATATTGCTGGAGACTGTGATCCAGGTTTGGAGAGTCAGCGTGTCTTCCAGGGTTAGCCCCTGACTTTTGAAATATTCTACCTTTGTCTTTCAGGAAAGAATGGCGAAGATTCAGGTTCTAACATTTTTCAGAATGAAGGAGTTGTGAATTGCCCTGGATATCACTGCACTGTGGTTACTCGCCAACATCCGTCAATTCTGTTTTACCATGAGGTGATACACTTTGGAAGGAGTAATTTGACAAGGAAGTATTCAATGAACGGCATGACACTAGGAAATTCTGAGGAACAAAGGGGCATTGGCGCTTGTGTCCATCGATGTCTGAAGGTAGAAGGGCATGTTAGTGGTGTGGTGAAAAATGCATATGGGTCACTTGCCTTTTTAAAACGAGGAATAGATTACAAAATTAGGGAGGTCATGTTGGAGCTGTATTAGAACCTTGGTGAGGCCACAGCTGGAGTACTGTGTGCAGTTCTGGTCGCCTCATTATCGGAAGGATGTGATTGCACTGGAGGGGGTGCAGAGGAGATTCACCAGGATGTTGCCTGGGATGAAACATTTAAGTTATGAAGAGAGGTCGGATAGACTTGGGTCGTTTTCGTTGGAGCAGAGAAGACTGAGGGGCGACTTGATTGAGTTGTACAAGATTATGAGGGGCATGGACAGGGTGGATAGGGAGCAGCTGTTCCCCTTAGTCCAGGCCCACAGTTAGTTAAAATTAAGAATGGTTGCTCACTCTCACTTGGTAGGGCTCTGTCACCAGCAGCGAGTCTATCTATCAGCTTTTATGCACCATCCAAATACTTTTGCGGTGTAACATCAGATAATTATGGGCATACTCGGCAGGTCAGGAAGCAGCGGTGCAGAGCGAATCAGTTATAAGGTTTCATGTTCCACCTCAGCTCAGTTTGAGCAGTTGCAGGTTTCTGGTGAAAGGTCACGGACTGGAACCTTCACTTTGTTTCGGGTTGCATTTCCAGCATTTTCTGTTTGTGTTTCGAATTTGGTTAACATTTTGCTACAAGACACAAGGGAGGAGGGTGAAATATCACCCGCAAGACGATCGCAGGCGCATTCTTTTAGATAACTATTTGGTCACAACTTGGGACGAGAGTAAATATGCCTACGTTGGGGACACGCCAGTTTAAGGACGGATTTTACTGTATAATTATACTAGTGTTCTTTAAGAATCATCACACAACGGCATAAAATAAACACTCAGGATATCTCTCGGTTCCCTGGGACACAATCAGACAATGAAGCTCGCCACGTAGCAAAGACCGCACTGACTAACTGCCTCCTCAGTCCGACACTCTCTGCTGTGACCGTCAGTATTTCTGACTATCTCTAAAAGGATTTACAGGACAACCCGCGGCAGTCCTGCCTTTCTCTCCCTTTAGCTGTTCACGCTCCGAGCCGCCTGGCCCGCCTTGTGCTATCAGAGAGATTGCTGCCGCTGTTCCGGAACTGTGACCAGGAGCGAGGCTGTTGTACAGTGACTGCCACTTTTTGTCTCAGTGTGGGGCTCAGCCGCACAGTAATAAACCGCGGCATCGGCGTTCCCCGTGTCTACAATGAGCAATTGGCCGCTTTTCTCTGACTCGGAAAGATTCAGTTCAAACCGCTCGTTTCTCTCCTTGCCAGTCGATGCTCGTTTTATCCTGACCGGATTTCTGCCTGTACCAAAGCATCGCATAAAGGTCGGACACCTCACAGCTGCAGTCCATCTGCACCTAATCCCCGCTCTGGACTGTTTCCGAAGCGGGAGGTTGAAGCACAAGGTCCGAGAGACATCGACCTGGAAAAATATTCAGGGTATGAAACACTGGAAAATCCAGTTAAATAATGAAAAACTCACTCTGGGTTATTGGGTCCCTGTTCTGTACCTTCCTGTTCGCATCGCCAGGGTGACGTTAATAGCTTCAACTGTGCAACACAACGTATGTTTGCTATGAGAATGTCAGTACAAAAACGGGACACCGCTCACAACGGAAGAGACGGAATCGGGTGAAGAGATTAAAATATTGTCTGATTAAAGGCAATGATGGATATTGAATGTCTCGGTCACGTGTTTATTTTTTCCGGCTCTCATTGGCTGGACGTTGATATTGTTCACCGGATATAAGGAGGCCGGTTGTTGGTCCCCTGCTCATTTCTTCCGCGGTTCACGTCTGAACCTGTCCGTTTGTCTCAAGGCCAGCAGCTTCTTCTGCTCCGGGTGGAGGGAAGTATTTTTATGAGAGTCACTCTCGTAAGAGACCAGCCTGACACTGGATGTTCGAATCCAGTGCAAACCGGCCCTTATGGAATGAGTGAGCCGCCGAGTGACTGTACCTCAGTAAACAGGTAACACGATCAGGGCAGCCCAAGGAGACAATTCCTTGCAGAATGTGTGGAGCCTGTGTACTTGTGCCTCACGAATCAATTAACACACTCACCATGGTCTATGAACCCCTTTCCCTGGAGGCTGGGCGGGCTTGATGCTATTCTACCTCCCAAGGGAGGCAACACATTCAGGGGAATCTGGCTACATTTTTACAGGTGAAGCCTGTGGAAAGAAACCACCCATAATAGTACTTGTGTAGGGTCTGGCTGATGGGAACCCGCAGCGGTTATTGTATGGGCCCGCTCTGTCTCGGCCCCACTATGTCTCACTGCACACCAAACATTCCAACGTCTGATGCCGCGATGCTCCCAATACTGACAATGTCATAACTTCTCCTTCGGTTAAGATAGAGTCTGGACGGTCCCGCCATTCTTGCGGACACAGGTATGATGAATTCCAGTCCACGGTTTTGTACTGGCCTGTACCAGTGGTAGCCCCTGTACCGATGGTGTCTGCACTGCAGTGAATTTCATACAGTTTGGATAATCCCAATTGAAATAGATGATGCCATTTTTTGCCAGGTCTGAATGCAAGTGTCTCACATAATCCCGGAAATTCAGGTCACACTGCCATGCTGAAATCCAATTGACACTGACAAGCACTCTGGTGGTAAATCGTCTCAATTCAGGGCTCAGTACTCTCATGCTTTCTGCGACCTTGCACAGAACTGTGTGTGGGTGAGTCAGATCCTTCTCGGATCCTCATGGACCCGGCGTCCGTTCTGCCTCAGCCGAGTTGGAAGGCAGCCTCTTGTCTCTGAGGAGGCATTAGGTTGGCCATTGGGGCAGAGACTGAAGTTTTATCCTGTGGCGTTTGCTTTGAAACCCAGGAGCCTGAAGGAGAGAGATCCACCTTCTGAGATGGAGCAGGAGCACATCAGATGTTTTCACGCTGCCATTCCTCTCCATTCAAATAGAGCCCCAAAATGAGAAAGAGCCACATTTGCTTCAGATCGGAAGGTGGGGGCGGAGGGGGTTTGAGGGTTGTTGTTGTAGCAGAGGTGTGGTGGAGATTGTGCGGGCTCCGCAGCATTAATTACTCTGCCATTGACCTCCCTTAGAACGGATTGTGGAAGCATTGACAGAATGGATGCGAAGTCAGCAAAAGTAACCGAACTCTCCACTTCTTTTCCTCGGGACCGGCGAGTGGGACAGCGACTGTCATTTCCCTGCAGACCGGTGAATGGCACCTGTTGAGTCCGAGTGGATTCCAGGAGCGAAGTGGGATTTGAAAGCACAGATTGGATCAAAGGCATGTCCAAGTTTGGTTAGTGGGTGAGACCGGCTCCAGGCAGGGAGCAGGGCGATTTCTAGGCCTCGACTGCCACCTGGTGGACGAAATCACAATTTCACCCCAGCAATTTCCCCTTCCATTCAGCGGGCTAGATTTACTCTTCAAAGCCGCTCATCTGGGCACTGCCCCTAAAAGGCTGTGGTGGAAATTCAGCAGTCGCATGTAATACAAGGGAAATGCAGTCAACAGGACATATTTCCAGGAGATCTCCCAGCTAAAAGAATAGATACTGCATCAGTGACATTACCCGCTGCCACAGTGAGCAGCATTCAATTCTTGTCCCTGCACATTCCAGATAGTATTTTCCACGATTTTTAATCTTTTATCTACTGTATCAATTATTGTCTTCTTCGCATCCTACTAAGGTGGTCGTAATAAATGAGCTCAGTCACTAAAGCAATCAGTAATTATGCCATTCCCATTAGTGAGTCTGCCTCCCGTGATCCCGTATATTTTCGGGAAAATATGCTTTATTCATAAAATACCTGAAAGAACATTACAAAGTGTTTCAAAATGGCCGTCACAGACAGTGAAATCATATTCCAGTTTTCCACACAGATCATGAGATGCTTCAATATAGTCAATGTTTACTACGGACATGTCAACATGTTCTTTACGAACAGTCAGGCAGCGCAATTGTACTTAAGCTACCTAAGTAACTGTTGCACTCTGAGATGCTTCATTGCAATTGTGATACATGTGGTATACACTGCATACAGTTCCTTCCCTGTCGCTGGGTCAAAATCCTGGAACTCCCTCCCTAACAGCACTGTGGCTGAAACTGCACCACATGGACTGCAGCGGTTCAAGAAGCTAGCTCACCACCCACTTCTCACGGAGCAATTAGACATGGGAAATAAATGCTGGCCCAGTCCGCAAAGCGCATATTCCATGAATGAATAACAAATAAATGGTAAACATGCCTGTGGAAAATCTCACACCGAGAGTTCCAATCGGTGCCCATTAGAGGGCTCCCTCACACCAATAGGGAGGGAGGAGAATTCAGGCTGCAGATTGAGTTTCAGGGAGGCCTGCTTGATATATCATAAAACAGCGCAAAGCTGAGTTTTAAGATGCTGAAGGTTTTTCAAACTTGTTAGATCACGGAGTGCCTTCCCTTGAACACAGTCTTCTCTCCTTTGTCCATATACTTCCATTTGAATGCAGGTGACAATCAATTCTGGATTTGTAGTAGTTTATCTCAACTCACAATATAAACCAAAGTTGAATTTCATAAATGCATCAATATCTTTTTTTTTACCTTTTTCTATCTTATTTTTGCGAGTCTGCTGCCCTTGTCCTTCCAGATTGTAGAAGTCGTGGGTTCGAAAGGTGCTGTTGAAGGTGCCTTGGTGAAGTCCTGAAGTGCATTTTGTAGATGCTACACACTGCTGCTCCAGTGTGTCGGTGGTGGAGGGAGTGAATGTTTATGGATGTTTTGCCAATCAAGCAGGGCTGCTTTGTCTTGTACGGTGTCCAGCTCCTTCATTGTTGTGGGAGATGCACTCATTCAGGCAAGTGGGGAGTATTCCATCACACTCCTGACTTGTGCCTTGCAGATAGTGGATAGGCTTTAGGGAGTATGAGAGTGTGTTACCTGCCGCAGGATTCCTCGCCTGGGAGCTGCTCCCATAGCGACAGTATTTATATAACTAGTGCAGTCCAGCCCGGTGATGATTAAACCAAGCATAGAGCGCCCTCAGTGTGCACCCTGTTTGCAAGTACCTCCCTCATTCTGTAATGTATCGCTTTTCCATTAACGTTGATTTACTGGCGATAATGAACAACCAGTGAGGATTAGACAGGGTGTCTTCAGGTAGGATTCCCTTCCATGTCTGTCTGCCCGATCGGATTCTGCAGTTTGTTTGATTTTCTGGGCCGCTCCTGGGAACAGGTGGGTGGCAGTTTGATCCGAGGTTAATGTGGTTTCTTGTCGCTATGTGTCTGAGCGGCTGACAGCGCCACTGAGCATTGTCGCTTCATCTACCCGAGATTCGACACAGACCCCAACAGACAGGAGTTCCCACTAACAGTGCATAGGCAGTTTTTGTACAGGGGTGAGACTGGTTTTCATCACTGTGAGTCCCAGAAAGCGCAGTAATAGACGGCAGCGTCTTTCAGCTGCAGACCCGAGATGGTTAAACTAGTGAATTTAGTGGAGATCTGGAGCTTTACAGAGAAACGACTTTTCGCAAATTCTGCTTTATCCTCATTGCCATTAGTGTTCTTGTACAGTACAAACTGGGGCTGTGTGTCTGGGTGTTGCCAATACCAGTATAACGTATAGCTGCTCCTTGTAGTATCATAGTTACAGTTCAAAAGTCAGCTCTTCTCCTTCGGTCTTAACATCTGATGAGAGTGGCTGAGTGACAGAATCTCCATGAGTCCCGCCTGGAAAAAATGTATTAAAACAGTAAAGTTAAGACCGACAGCTTATTGAAATCTGATTGAAAACATGCCTGGGAAATGAGTGAAAAGATGAAGTGTATTCATTTCACGATTACCTGTCAGAATCGCTGTCCACACAGCCCAGATGCTGAGTAGCCGCATTGTCGCTGTCCGCCCTGCCAAACGGCTGCTCGATATTTGAAGACACCCTTTCTAATCCCCGCCCTCACTAATCTGTTGCTCTGTCTCAGGATGTTTACACCTCACTTCCTGTGTCCCCTGTGGTGAGCCGAGACCGCCAGGTTTTGAGAGAGCAGAGAGTACCTCGAAGCGCTTTGACCTGGATTACACTCACTAACCTCACAGAGGGAATCGATCCGGATTTACAGTGCAGGATTGGGGAAGAAATCCTTCCTGATCCGATGGAGTCCACCTGGACGTTATCAAGATGGAGAAGGAACAGATATAATGTTTCTAGGCTTTTCGATGGTGCAGAGCTATGCTGGAAATTAAGCTATCGAGAGGCTGCAAAGGGTTTGGGGCGGTTGTTTGTCATTGCACGAAAATGGTAAACAGGAACACATTTCGAAAAAAAAGGTTATTTTCCTTGACAACAAGAATGTAGAAAATGAAGCACTGCTTCTTGTTTTGAAATGGTGAAATCTATTACATTTCGGTTTTTCATGTTTTAACTCAATTCTCCGGGGCTCCCTCTCTCTCTTCTTCCCCAAGAGTTCCCTTAAACTTTCCCAGGTGATATTCCTCCCTAACTCTCACTGAACATAATTAGAACATATTCGTTATTCCCTGTGTGTGTGAAAGATATCTTGATATTGCATTTTGAGCTCTTATATGTTTTATCAATGTTCTCCAGTTTTATTTCAACACTTCCATTGAGGATATTGCTGTAGGGTACGTTTTCACACAGCCACTGCCTGATACGACTGCATTGGGGCACTCGGGTGGGGTGGTGATTGAAATAATTTTTAATTCGTTCTTTAGAATTGAACACAGCCGCCATGGCCAAAATTAAGCTCGCATTGCGACATGTCATTGCGAAGGTGATGGTGAGCCGTCTTGTCTGTGATGGAGATGCACACACAGTCCTATTCTTCTGTGATGGCTTGATTCAAATGAGTGGCCTGCGAGGAAATTTCCGGGCGTAGTGATGAAGCAAGCTCATTGCTGTGAATTTGCCGTCACATGGGTAAAAGTGACGGATTTCCTTATCCGAGGCAAGTTAGTGAACCAGGTGCGGTTTTATAACAATGTGACACTTCTATCATCTTTTTTTCGCTTTGAAATCATATCTCCAGAGTATTAATGCTTTGTATTACTCTCATCAGCAGCATTACCACTATTCTATCGCCTGGTCTTTTGTTCAGCCGACTGTTACTTGACACAAGGAGTGTAGTCTGTCTCCTGGGACTGGATTATTTCAAATGAATTAGCATCCGAACGCTTTGATGTAAGCCAAGGATGTCGCGAGAAATCCTTTCAGATTGTATATGTATTATATCTGTCTCGCCTCGGCCCAGCAACAGCTTCTGTTGTTTGCTCTCTCTGCCTGTCCTGCCTTGCCCGCTCTGATATCAGGAATATTTCTGTCCGTGTTGTCATGAATGAGAAATCCAGTGGGACGGGTAACTGCATCACTTCACCGACCGAGGACATCCCGGAGAGTTACAGAGTCAGGAACAAACCTTGGAACTCTCTAGCGCCGGTCTTCATTATTATTTCTCTTGTCGCTATGTTTTGCTGCCGAATGGAATTCCATTCTCCCACTGTCTGAAGTAATGTGGATATTACAGTTTGTAATCGGGTACTGATGGTGGTGGGTCTAACTCATTGTCTATTCACCATCATACCCAACGTCTTTTGAATCTATTTTTTTTAACGTGTGTGCATCTAATCTGCTCGTTCTAAGCCTGATTTCGGGATCTGGCTCATGGAGATTCGCTAACGCAGCCGCTGCCTTCAGGAATTACGGGAGGAGGAGCGGAAGTGACTTTATCTCGTCCTTATAGTAATGATCTCGTCGGCGGGTGTGGTTTCGCTTTGCATCAGCCACAAACCGAAACTCATCCTAAGTTTCCCCTGTCGAAATTTACCGACGGTTATGAAGGAAAAACAGGTTTTGATCGAAAATAAATTGTTTTGCTGCAGAACTCAACAGCTTGCAGAAATTGTTCACTTCGCCCATCCCGAGTGTGCAGCTGACCGACATTACAGATTGAAAGTGCTCACTGAGAGTCTCAGCAACATCCCTGTCATGAAACTGTCCCCGCCTTGTAGACCAGGAACTCTGTCAGATCACGTCAATTACAACAGTGCTTAGGTGTGGAAACCATGGCAACAGGTGGCATGCTCCTGGATAATCTAAGTAGGACAATTGGACAGGATCTAACCCAGTATCAACGGAGGCATGGTCTCCAATGGAAATAAAATGCAGGGCTATGGAGACGCAGCAGTGAGGGTGGGAGGGGAGGTTTTGAAGAATGGATAGTTCTTTTAGTCCAGGGTGCTGAGTGGTTTCACCCACTGCTTGGATTTAGGGTCAGTCTGGAAAGCTATGGCTCATTGGCTCAATCCGACACTTTTTATGTTGCGCCTATAATTCATAACAAAAATATAAGCACGAATATAGAGCCTTTCATGATCACTGGACGCCACCTAATGGTGGCACACCAGCTGCACATTGACCAAGTGTAAATCTTTCCTGTTTATAAAGGTGCATGGCTGTCCATGT
This sequence comes from Carcharodon carcharias, assembly GCF_017639515.1. Lineage (NCBI taxonomy): Eukaryota > Metazoa > Chordata > Chondrichthyes > Lamniformes > Lamnidae > Carcharodon > Carcharodon carcharias. The sequence goes on from NC_054493.1 coordinate 15,008,216, forward strand.
AATTTCCAGCCCTTCAGAACATTACATCTGTGAACGCCTTGATGCAATGATATGGAGCAGGCGACAATATCCCTCTGAGGTCTCCACAGGCTGCCTGGAATAAGCCTGTTGCAAAGAGTTAAAGTACCACGATCACCGTCAATGCAAAAGGCACTGCTGGCTCCCAGGGCAGCTGGATTGGAACTCCCCTGAGAGTTTCTCACATCGTGATGCCATTTGTGGTCCAGACCTAGCTGCGCCCCTAGCCAAGCTGTTCCAGTACAGCCACAAAACTGGCACCTACCCGGAAATATGGAAAAGTGTCCAGGCATGTTCTGTACACGAAAAGCAAGACAAGTTGACTCGGTCAAGTACCACCTCATCAGCCTACTCTCCATCATCAGTAAAGTAATAAAAGAGGTTACCAACATTGCGATCATGCGACACTTGCTTATCAATAACCTGTTTCATCAATGACCCCCCTTCTACCGTAAAGCCAGAAGTGGGGATGTTCGTTGATGATTGCACAATGTTCTGAACCATTCGTGACTGTGCAGATACTGAGGCAGCCCATGTACAAATGAAGCAAGACCTGGGCAATACTTAAGCTTGGACTGACAAATAGCAATTACCATTCACGGCCAACAAATGCCAGGCAATGACCATCTCCAACAAGACAGAATCGAAGCATCAACCCTTGATGTTCAATTGCATTACCATCACTGAATCTCCCACTATCAACATCCTGGGTGTTACCATTGACTAGAAACTGAACTGGACTAGCCATATAAATACAATAGCTATGAAAGCAGGTCAGAGGGTAGGAATCTTACGACGATTGGCTCACCTCTTCACTCCCCAAAGCCTGTGCACCATGTACAAGGCACAAGTCAAGAGTGTGATGGAATACTTTCCACTGGCCTGGATATGTACAGCTCCAGTAAGGCTCAAAATGCTTAAAACCGCCCAGGACAAAGCAGTCCGCTTGATTGGCAACCTATCCAAAAACATTCACTCCCTCCACCACCGATGCACAGCAGCAGCAAAATTCACTGTAGGGATTCACAAAGGCCCTTATTGACAATACTTTCCAAACCCACGACCCGTACCATCTAGAAGTGAAAGGATAGCAGATAGATGGGAACAACAACGGCTGGAAGTTCCCTCCAAACCACACACCATCCTGACTTGAAATATATCGTCGTTCCTTCACTGTCGCTGGGTCAGAATCCTGGATCTCCCTTCCTAACAGCATTGTGGGTGTACCTACACGACATGAACTGCAGCGGTTCAAGAAGGCAGCTCACCACCACCTTCTCAAGGGACATTAGGGATGCGCAATAAATGCTGGCCCAGCCAGCGACGCCCACATCCCGTACATGAATCGAAAAAGAATACAATCATTGAATGATGTCAAACGTCTTTAACATCGCGGGATATTTAATCAGGCTCATAATTATTACGATCGTTTCCAGCTAGCGGACTCCTGGTAACCCTGCAGGCTGGTATATAAAACCAATTATTACAGCTTTGTCTGAAGGAGCCGGAAACCGACAGAGCTCGTTCCAGGAAAGCTGGTGGGAGTTTGTTTTTTTAACGGGAATGACGAGCAGCCAATTCTGCCCTCATTGCCTTAATGCAATCATTAGAGAGAGAGAGAGCCAGTGTTCAACGTGAACGTAATTGGATGGTGCTTATGTTTATCGCCCCCGGCGCCTATGTGGTCTTTCGATTGTCTTCGGAGCATAATTCCTAAACACCGGCCCTCTGAACTGAAGGAAACAATGACAGGAACAATTCTGATTTCTCCCGCCAGATGGCAGCAAACCCTCAGGAGCGGCTTATATTGTACATGATTTGTATTAATATGTTCAAATGTCTTTAACATTTCGGAACATTTAATGAGGTTCATATAATTATCATGACCTTCTTCACTTGGCGTACTTCTGTTTACGCTGCAGACTAATCTTTTAGCACAATGATTCCTTGTCCCCTTGCCACGAGCTGTCCCTGAAGCAGCGGTAAACTGGTAGAACTGGTTTCAGGAAAGGGGCTGGAGATTGTTCTGGGCAAATGGGAACTGGCGAGCAGCCAATTCAGCCTCCACAACGTTAATGCAATCAACAGGAAGAGGGTCAGCATTCAAACGGAACGATTTCAGCTGCTGTATATATGGATTGTGCTTGTTCTTTTTGCCGACAGGATTGCTTTCATGTGTCATGTCTGTGATAAACAGCATTCCACAGATAGCAGCTGTGACGCAGGAAGCTCCATCAGTTATTGTACGAAGTTTTCAATCGTTCCCATCACTGTGAGACTCTGTGCACAGTAACAGACCGCGGCCTCAGACCGCAGCTCCGAAATGGTCAATCGGTACGACTTGTCTGTCTGCTGGACTGTATCAGGAAACCGGCGCTGAGCGAAATCGGCCTTAAATTCAGAACGGCCGCTCGTGTCCCTCTGGACTGCAAACTCGGGCTGTCTGCCTGGGCGTTGACGGTAAGCCATCAGAATCGTCGGTATAGGTGCCGTTTAAAGCGACATCTTCTCCTTCTGCGTATGTGAGTGAGGATTATCGCTGAGTAACAGAATCTCCATCGCTCAGTTGTGGAACACACGGTTAAGGAAAGCGGGAATCAGCGACTAAACGTTCAACTGGACTGGACTGACGGTGAAAATTCAGTCAGTGTGACATACACTTGGATAGAATTAAGAGAGATAAACTGCGCATCGGGCCCCACTGACCTATATCAGTATTTACAATCCTCACGAGAATCTTCTCTCCGATTTCATCTCGTTCAGCAAGTCCATCCATCCCAATCTCCCTCATATAGTTTCCGTTTAAATACATTTTTGGCACCTCCCTCAACTACTCCTTGTGGTAATGAGAATCACATTCTGCTGCTCTCTTTCTAAAGAAGTTTCTCATGAATTTCCTGCTGGATCTTTTTGTGACGCTCTGATTTATGTCACATGGATTTGGGATCCTCCACGAGTGGAATCATCCTCTCCACGTTCACGATACAAAAATTCTTCATCATTGTAACGACAACAATCAACTTAACCATTCGCCTTGTCGTTAGTACAGTCTGAAACCCTAGCCTTTAAGTTGTTTTCTGATCGATATTATTTCCCAACTCATGCATCATCACTGTAAATCGCCTTTCCATTGTGTTGTGTGTCCCTTCTTGTAAGGAAGAGACCAGAACTGCTGATAATGACTCAAGTATGCTCTAACCCATGTCCGATACTTGTTTAACGTGAATTCCCTATTTTTCAAATTTAATCCTGCAGAAATTAATCCCTTTTAAAGTGTGAAGTTTCTTACCGAGATTGATGTCACCCAGACCACAGCGAGAACGGGGAGTCGCATTATTGCTGCTCCGGGATTCACGGGACAGAACATGTGTCAGAAACCGACAGAATATTGAACAATTTTCGGCTGAGGGCATTGGATGAGGCTGTATTACGTCAGATTCTGATGAACATATGAGAGGAGGAGCTGAGATCACTAGATTTGATTGGCCTGATGTCACTTCGGTAAACCCAATCTGTTCCTCAAAGAGAAATGAGGCATTTTAACGCCGCATCCTGTTGACCTGAGAGAAAGACGGGTAAATATGGACAGCTTGATCTCTAATTGACCTGAGGGACAGTTTGATCCTTAATTGACCTGTGAGTCAGTTCGATATTTATTTTGCATGTAGAGAAAGAATTAATGTTGTTGAATGAAGATGAAGATGTTGAGCTTATTTCACTCACTGTCATTAATGAGACTGACCTTGCTGATGGTGATCAGCTTTGATTAGCCTTGTCCTGGGGACATACGGAGGGAATGTTTTCGCTTGTCACTCCGGGTCACTGGCATCCCAAACAGAGTCAGACAATATATGAATTGTGAGTAGGAAAATTTTCCAATTTAATATATGTCAAAGGGTCAGGTCTTCTAATAAACCTGCATGGGTTTATCCTACTAAATCTTCAACATATTGTGAATGAAACCTGACTTGCATATTCAGAGTGGTTGAGGGCTGTCTTGTGGACACATTGTCCGAACGCTCTCCTTTGTTACTTACTGGAACACCACATAACTCCCTCCACAGTCCGTGCTCTTTCACCCTGTCACATAGCGGCAGTGTTTGTGTACGGTGTTCCCTCTGGTTCCTGTCACTGGGTCTCTCAGACCGCAGTAATACATCGCGCTGTCAGACAGCCGCAGGTCACGGATGGTGAAATTGCCCCCATTTTTTGAAGTGTCCAGAGATGCAGAAAATCGAATCCCCACGTTCTCTGCTCTGAAAACATTTCCGTTTTAAGGGTGTAGATCAAGAACATTGGGGCTTTCTCCCGGTCCTGACGGTACAATTGAATGAAATATGAAGCAGCCGTTGTGGCCGAATAGCTGTAATTAATGGTCACCGAATCTTCTTCAAACTGCATCACTGTAAGCGGCTAACACCTGCAGGAATTTAGGCATACAGAACATTCAGATTTAATTATCATTTTATTGTAACTAATGCCATAGTGTAACAGATCACAGTGTAAATAGAGTAAAACACCATTAAATGAATGCTAATGATTCTTGCAAGAAGAAGGCTGTGTAACTTGTGGACTTACAGGATACCAGAGCTGCAGCTGTGAGAAATGAATAACAAATAGCAACCGACATGTTTGCAACGAAATCATGGCGGATTTTAACAGAAGGGGTTGAATCTGTAATCGTTTCAGTCAAAAGTTGGGCAGATGTTCATTGATATCCGGTCTCTCCAGTGATTGGTTTATTCCTGAAAGAGTCAACAAGTGACGTCCAATCAGGTCACGGACTTTTGTTCTCCAATTCATCCAATCAGCTCACATATCCTTTGTTCTCAAATCCACCGAGTCAGAGCGGAATCAGCGAATCAGTGACGTTGTTCTTCCCACGACGGGGACCGAGACGCAGATCTCGCAGTGTTGCCCCTGTAACAGGGTCAGTGTGTGAGTTGGTGGCAGCAAATATTGCTCTTGTACCAATGCCTGGGACTCGCAATAAAAGAGCTGCTTACTGACCACGGAAATCGAGCATAACAGTTATTAGAATGAATATTACACAGAATGACGTACAGTCTGCAACACAGGAATGTGCCATTCGGCGAAAGTAAACTTTACTTTAGTTTCAGTTCGATTACCAGCTAGCACTCCGGGTCTCTGTTTCTGTATGTCCTGACTGCGCCTCCGCAACAGTGTGGGAATTAGCCGACAGTGATACACGGCAGTGTCAGAGACAAGATCATTGGTCGCTGTTAATGGAACCGTTTCCCTGTCTTTGTCTAAATCAGCAGAAAACCGGTCTGGGGAGGAATCTGGAGACTTCTCTGTCGGCCCTGTGCTGTATTTCCTCAATAAATATCTCGGAGCACCCCCGGAATACTGGATACACCAGCAGATATCGTGAATGCCACAGGACGTAGAGTAACTGAAGTTTAGTATCAGGATCTGCCCTTCTTGAACCATTTATTCGGCAGGACCATGAGACACTGAATCTTGGCCATTCGTTCCTGTAACAAAAACACAGAATGTGCCAAAATTCTGCCAGTAAATATAACCAATAGAACAAAAAAAATAAACATTTTTGAGAGACACACCTGGCAGCACGACGATTATTATCAGCAAGTACCATAGCGAACACATGGTGCCTGGTTTACACAATGATCGAGAATACCAGAATATTTTAAATATGTTGATTCTTCTGGTTTGATATTAAAGAGTAAATTCAGATAGGAAGGAATGTTCTGCTTATTGTGAGAATGCAGGGAGTTTCTCTTTGTCCGGATTGCCTGGCTTCTCAGAACTGACAACAGGTGTACGCCAGCCGGTGCTGGTTGTGAGCCAATTGCTAATGTTTCCCGTCCAAGCTTTTCCCTGCCGAGCTACGTGCGTGAGACTTTCTGCCTGCCTCTCCCTCTTTATCTCTTTCTCTCTCCCCCCTCCCGCCCCTCTCTCTGTCTCTCTGTCCACCCACCCCCCGACCCCCCGCCCCACGGCTCTCTCGCTCTGTTTCTCTCTCCTCCCCCCATCCCCTCACTCTCTGTCTCTCTCTCTCTTTCCCCCCACCCCCGTCCCCTTCCCCCCTCTCTCTCTCTGTCTCTCTGTCTCTTTCTCTCTCTCTCTCTGTCTCTGAAAGTGCCTCGGCGTCAATCCATCTGTTTAGCCTCTCTTTGTCTTTCTGTTTCCATTTTTCTCTTTCTCCCCATATCTCCCTCTCTGCCTTTCTTTCTCTCTCCGTCCTGCTCTTTCTCACTTTCTTAACTCGCTTTCTCCCTCAATCTCTTTCTATGTCTATGTATTTCAGTGATCTTCCATTTATCTCGGTCTCACTATGTCTGTTTAATTCACTGTCTTTCTTTCTCCATCTCTTTATGTCCCACCTCTCTCCCACTCTCTGTAACATGTGAAGCGGGAAATAATCACACTCAGTTTAGGCCCGTGTCATCACTGTCATAGTCAATGAGTTCCATTTCTACTCACAGTCTAAAGAGCATGAGGGTCAGGACGAAGTGAAAATGTCTCTGCAATCTTGAGATAGCTTTACAAATATGTCCTGAAGAGCCCGCACCACACTCAGGATATTTACGGCATGACGTTTGCTCAGATATTCATCCAGAAATCCATAGATCTGTGCTAACGCTGGGGGAGAAATATCTGCTTTTGGCCCTAATTTTAAATGGTCGTGAAATGTTAGCTTTCTTCAGGCTGATCGCAGTGATTTCAGCTGGAGGAACTCCATTGGCTTATGATGTATTTTTCTCATTAATTTCCTGTACAAACATTCGAGAACTCTACGGATGCCCGCCCTTGTTCTGATTTAAACAGCAGCGCCATTGGTCATCTCTGAAAATAAATAGCAGACACACGGCGGGTTAGATGAAGTAACTGAAAGAACCGCAACACGTCACATAAACATGGCCGATGATTTGAACTGCAGTGGATGAACTTACCATTCTTACTGCACGTCCTGTCCATTGCGGGCAGTGTTTTAATGTTATGGGTTGTTTTATTGCGGGATGTTTTATTTAACTTTGAACAGACCGACTGGTTGTCTTGGACAGACAGTGTAACCGTGACTTCACAGCGCCGCCGGATGGGCTCCCGCAAAATCCTAATGCCCATCAAATTGGTCATATTTTCGCCTCTGAATAAAATACCTCTTCATCTTATAGGTTAAATAACGTCTTCCTGCCGATCGATTTAAATTTCAGTATGGAGTTGACCAGAATGGTGAAGTTAGGATCATTGAATATTTTTAAAGCAGAGGTAGATAATTTCTTGGCTAACAAGGAAGTCGAAGGGTAAATGGGGTAGGCAGGGAAGTGGCACTGAGGCCGCAATCAGATCAGCCATGACCTTATTGAATGCCTGAGGGGGTTCGAGGTGCTGAATGACTTGCACCTGCTCCAAATTCGTATCTTTCTAACGAACTGAATTCACAAACAATTCTGTCTCCAGAAGAACTGCGTGACTTTCAGATCCATGCCGAATCCGAGACAAAGAGATTCGCGATAGGAATTAGAGAATTGTTGCATAATACTGCAGTTACCGATATCTTCATAGTTAAAATTGGTTAAGGCAAGAGGCTGAATATGTCAGTGGGGAGCAGAACACACGGGCAACCCATCCCAATGCCCTGGAGTTGAAGGTGTTCATTAACACTGACCTAACTTTCTCAATTATGGGTCTGTAAGCAAACGTCACATTGAACAGCATAAATATGAGATCAAACTCAATTTCTCCTGAATTAATATTAAGAAATAACCTGTCAGCATTGATTTCTCCAACGCAACACGCCGTGGGAATGCGGGGCCTGATGCGCTACCTGGTGGTCGGGTTTAATAACTCTCATTTCAACTGACCTGACAGAACACGGCGACGGTACGAGTTGATCAGAGGCCTTTCTCATTGCGAACCTCAGCACACCGCAGGACACGGTGCTGTCAGCGATCTGCAGCCCACTCAACGTGAAAGCAGTTATGTCCTTGGCTGTTTCTAGAATGAGAGAGAAGCGACCTTCAATTTTGCCCCTTCCAAATTACGAAATGTGCCCGAATTACGAAAGTGGGAGTCGTGTTCTGGTTCTGACGAGAAAGATGCACGAAATAGCTCTCATCAGGAGTTGAATAGATGCAATTTAGGGCTCATCAAGCTTTCTTCCAGACAAGGGAGGTCGATAGATAACTATATTCATACCTTCTAAGAACGCTTTGCTCCTGAGGCAAAGGAGGAAGGGAAAGATGAATTGATACATTTTACAGTGATGAGTGAGATGGAGATATCATGACACAAACCAGGATACATTGCTGGACAGAAAGGCGAATAGAAATATAGATCGATGAATAGAAGAAACTTGTCTCATGCTTGGAATGGGCAAATGGAAAGTAAATTAAAATGAATAAACCAACAAAATAACAAAATTGGAAGAACCATAAGAGTGAAAACCCCCAACCGCAGTATTTCAGCGCTGGGATCCTGCACTTAACCTGGTGCCTCCTGCCATTTGGCGCCTTCGTGCTGAAGGGCGAGAATCCGAGACACCTCTCTCAGCACAGCGGGTCCTCGTCAGTTCCTGCATCAGACAAGAGTCCGGTTTCAATGAGCAGCCTGTGGCCATTGGGGCTGTTAATGTGAACCATCACTACCCGTGGCCCGGACAAGCAGTCTCTTGTGCAGTTTTGCATTGTCTTTGATATCTGGGCCACAGGCCTCGAAAATGTGTGAGGACTCTGTCTTATCCTCACCGGCCTCTCTCTCTCACAAACACACACACACACACACACACACACACACATGGACACACACACACGCGCACACACAGACAACGTCATGGGCACATCTCAGGTTTCTTGTCTGCAAAAGTCAATCCTTAGTTTAAACCTTATTTCCAAAAGGGTTCCAGTCTCATCGTGTTTAGAAAATGATGTTCATCGTTAAGGAAACATCAATTTCCGGGTGCTCTTGTTGCTAAAGTGCTCCATTTCATTGCAATGGAAATCTAACAGGCATTGCCGCAGTGTCACGGCCTCAGGCTATTCCATTGCAGAGAGGTTACTCTCGACTGTTTTGCCGGTATCTCTGGCTATGCTAATCTGTTTCTGTGTCTAATACGGTGTTTATTTGTATGTTTGTCTGTCTGTGTTTGTCAGTTTGTGTGTATTTTATGTGTTGCCTGTCTGCGTATATCTGTCTCTATGTATGTGTTTACTGATGTTAGAATCTATGATTGAGTAGATGTCTTTGTATGTCCATGGCTGTGTATACCTGTCTCCGTGTCGATTGCTCTGTGTCAGTAGTGTAATTCTGTGCTATGTATAAGCTGTGTAGTGAAGACAGAAGGTGCCTCTTATCACTTACTAAGAAACTTTCACCGTGAACAACTCAGCCGATTAGACTTCAAAGATATCCAAAGGAAATGTACCTTTATGACGGCGCACATTAGAATTGATGTCTGTGTCAGAATATGTCTGTATACCTGTTTCTGTGAATCGTTCCAATGCGGTTGTGTTGTCCACGAGAGGACGCTCTCTGATCACTTTCTAAAGGTCTGTTTCTACAAAAAAGTAACTATTTGAAGATGTAAAATAGGCGGGGAGAAAAAAATCCCAGCTGGTCATATACAATCACCGGGTGTGTTCAGTTTCTCCCATTTCAGACCTGGTGCAGACAGAAAACGCTCTCTCTGTTTCTGAGGATCAATCTGGGACCATGGGGCTGAAACTTTGTCTGACTCTGGTTATTGTCCTGATCACAGGTCGGTTTTATTGAACTCCTTACTAAATTCCCCAACCCTCATATTATTTCTCATTTCCATTTTCGGTGATTATTTTCCTTCTGTTAGTCCATCCAACCTGTTGTGTTCCACTGTTTCTTTTCAGGGATGAGTGATGGAGACTCAGTGTCCCAGTCAGAACAAGAAGTCGAAGCAGAAGAGGGTGAAGATTCAGTAATAACTTGCATTTACTCTGTAGCGAGTTCAGCTACAAGCTATGGCCTGTTCTGGTATCGCCAGTATTCACACCAAGCCCCTCAGTACATGCTCAGAGCCGATAATTATGGGTATAACGAGACGGCTCCTGGCTTTGAGCGTTTCAGTGGGAATCTCAACCCGACAGACAGCACTTTTCATTTGTCTATGAAAGATTTGAAGTTGACAGACTGCGCCGTGTATTACTGCGCGCTGAGGCCCACAGTGAATGAGGGTCCCTCGGGCCTCATACAAAAACTGGGAGCAACTGGATTAAAAAGGGCCGGTAAGCAGGAAAACACAAGGGATTGTATCCCAGAGAATATGTTCAGAGAATGAATGTGATAATACAGCCTGATCCGAGCATTTTCTCTCGTCGAGGCCGATGCTTGTTAGTGTTGGCAAATGTGACATTTGGCGGCCGTTTTAACCCAGGATCCAATTCATACATTTCCCGATCCCATTTGCACAAGCCTGAGAAGACTGAGAAGTGATCTGCATGAAACATATACGATTCTCAGAGGTGTTGACAAAGTTGCTGCTGAGAAAATATATTTTTCCCTCTTAGAGGAACCTAGAAATAAGGAGCTACAGTTTACAAATAAGGCGACTCACATTTAGGGTTTCGACGAGGGGGAATACCATCCCTGTGAGAGCCCTTAATCGCTGGAAGTATCTTCTCCAGAGAGAAATGGAGGCCGAGTCACTGAATATATTCAAGGATGAGTTAGACATTTTTTTTTTGATCTACGAGGGTGTCAAGGGTTATGGAGGGCCGACAGGAAACTAACTTCAGTCATAATAAGATCAGCCGTGATCTTACCGAATGGCAGAGCAAGATCGAGATGCAGAATCGCCTACTCCTGTTGTTATTCCTCATGATCTTATGAAGGTCCCCGGGCTGAATAATAACCTGCCCTTGGAAGAGTTTTCGGTCTGGTACCTACCCGTAGGGAACATTTTTCTAATCTCACAGCCAACCTCATAGGTATCACTTTTAGTAACTGACTGACATTTACTGGTGGAAGATAATAACCCGGTGCTATCACGTCTCGGTTTGGAGTTGGATGACTGCTTATCATTAGGGTTTATAAAATGTGTGGTTGGACTGGACGGCGTTTATTAAACCTGGGCAAGAGACTATTTGTAATTTACTTCACTTCCTGCCTTAATTATAAAGACAGATTTATCTCTCTAAATATGTAGGCATTGAGTTCGGAGTGGAAGAGCTAAAGGGAGAAAAAGACAGAATGACCGACAGTGAAAAACACAGGAAGAGAATGAGAAAGACAAACAGACGAACACAGACAGGGTTGGAATGTGATTGGAGAGAGACAGCTGTTATCTAACCCTGAACTAACAGTGATTAGTCCACAGTTAACATCAGCTAACCAGCCAATCGTAGCACTGAGAACAGCCCCTCTATTTCCAAGAAGTGGAACTGCCATTGATCAGAGTTTACTTTTTGACATAAGACTAGAAGCAGCAACATATTTTCAACAGTGTGCTGTTTACTATCGAGTCAGGGACCATGTGTTCCCTGTTTGCTTTACTGATCACAATAGTCGTGCTGTCCGGTGAGTCTGAACTATAATCCCCAGTGTGTGGTCCATGGGTTATATTTATTCACAGATTGTTGACACATTCTATATGTTGTTAGAGGAACGAGTGGCCAAGATGCAGTTTCCCAGGATCGGCCTGAATTAACGTTTAAGGAAGGACAGACCGTAATATTGAACTGCAGTTACACAGCAAAATACAGTTCAACAACTTTCATCTGGTACTTCCAGTATCCTGGGGAAGCTCCGAGAATATTTACTGAAGAACTACAGCATGAGGAAGGGGGATAAGTCTCCAGATTTCCCTGACCGGTTTGCCGCTGATTTGGATCAAGACAAGAAAACTGTTCCTTTAAATATCGCCGGGGCTCGTGTCTCTGATTCTGCCGTGTATTTCTGTGCGTTGGTGCTCACACTGTAACAGAGTCACAGTCAGTCCACACAAAAACCAACAAAGTCACTCTCCCCTCCTTTCAGTCATTCAGTTCTGTCACCTGGATTGTGAACTGCTAATATAACCAAAACCACATTATGAAGGTCAGCTTGCCCGAATGATCTCTTTCTGAAATGTTGAATGTGTGTCATTCTATGTAAAATCTCTCTTTCTACTCGTTTTCATGGTCTCTGAGCAGCTCTCTGAATAGGAGATTCTGGTGCTGTTATCCGAACAACATTATCGATTCCCATCACTGTCCCCTCTCAAAGATTAACTCCGTTAAAGGACCAAAATTCGCTTGAATGCCCGTTTTATTATTACTCTCGAGTACACAGACGTAATTGTTCAGTACCTGAGCATCTTTAAGGACGGTGCCGATAGATTTGTGAATATTAAGGAAAATAAGGGATTTGAGGATATTGCAGGAAGGTGGATATGAAATAACTCCACCTTGATCATATTGAATGGCAGAGCAGAACCAAATGAAGGACCAAATGATCCACTTGAGCTTCTATTCTTAATCTCGTATATTCTTCAGTCCAGTAAGTTTGATGTCAGAACAATTTCTAGTGATTCCATGTAGCTTACACTGATGTCATGGATTGGAGTACAAAGAAAGTGTGAGCTGATTGGATGAAATGTAGGACAAAGGAGCTGTGGGCTGATTGGGTGTCACCTGTTGACTCTGTCACCGAGGAACCAATCTGTAGCGAGACCGGATATTACTCAGCATCTTATTAACTCTCAATTAAAACAGTTCAGCTTTAACTCATTGTGTTCAAATCCACCAGCAGCTCTGTAAACATGTTGGGTGTTACCTTTTCCTCATTCCTCACAGCTGCAGCTTTCTTAAATGGCAAGTTCCCGAGTTGCACAATTTTTACTTTGCTCGTGACATTGTCATAATAATCTCCCCTTTATCTGTGTTTTCTCTCTTACTTGCAATCTATTTCTACAGTTACCTTGATATTATCATTCATAATAAAGTAACAAAAATCTAAAGTACTGTATTTCTTTATTTTGCAGCTGTTAATGCTGCAGACATGGTCTCACAGGAGCCGGTTACAGCAGCAAAGTTTGAAGGAGACTGGGTGACCATTAATTACAGCTATTCGACCACTATTGATTCATACTCTTTACAACTGTACCGTCAGGATCGGGGCAAAGCCCCCACAATCTTAATCTACATCCCTAAGTATGGAGATGTTTTCAGAGCAGAGGGAGTGGGGACTCGATTTTCTGCCTCTCTCGACTCTTCGAAAAGTGAAGGGAATTTCACCATCCGTGACCTGCGGCTGTCTGACAGCACCCTCTATTTCTGCGGTCTGAGGGACACAGTGACAGGAACCAGAGGGAGCCCCGTACAAGAACACTGCTGCAATGTGGCAAGGTGAATGGAATAGGGGGGCAGAGTGGGGAGAAATCGAAATGAAGCACCAGAATGTGCTAAGTTCAAATAACATCAGATAAGCAACAAGCTGAGAGCATCAGGCGCAGCATCGGGGAAGGGTTCCTCTGTACCATTAGCGTTGAATATATTGTGAACATAATTCAAAGATACGTTTAGAGATTGCAACAGAGAAGCTGCCCCAAATATTTGACATTGTGTTTCATCCATTAAAGGAGGCACACACTGCAAACAAATAGAGCAGCGGGTATATAACACTGCGGGTCACGCAGAGGGAAAAGATAAAGTCTTTGTTTTTACATAAAGCATTATCCAGTGTTCAGATTTCTGCAATGCGCTTCCACTGCTTCTGGGAAACTTTCTTATACTGTTTTCATATCAGGTTTTTACACTCAGTAGGTTTTCTGGTCATCTGTTCCTGTGCCTCGAGCATATCAAGACTGTGCTTATAGATTATTTACTCTATTAATCATTGTTCAGCATCTTCGAATCATATCCTGACAATCACCTCTAAGAGCCTGTTTAAATTATTTGTTATTTGTTTTAACATGTGTGAGTGAGAGGTGTTTAATCAGCTTATTATAATTATTAGAAATTTCCTCTCCTGGTGGGCTTTGGTTTACGCTACAGACTGATATTTCAAACCAAACATTATCTGTTCCTTGGCCGTGAGTTCTTTCAGAAGTAGCGACAGACAGATATATCTAGTTCCAGGCCAACCGCAGGGTGTTGTATTCTCAATAGGAACGGTGAGTTCCCAGGGTTCTCCAAATAAACACCAGGATTCTGCGCCCACGCAGTTAACGCAATAATCAGACGGAATCAATATTCAATGTGAGTGATTTTAGATGGTGTTTACGTGGATTGTGCTTGGGGGGTCTGCGCACATAGGAATGAATTCAGGTGTCAGTGTCTTACCCGCTGTTAAAAACAGACCTCAGCAGACAGTACTGTGACCCAGAATGCGGCAGCAGTTATCGGACGAGGTTTTCACTCGTTCCCATCACTGTGAGACTCTGTGCACAGCAATCGACGGCGGTATCAGACAGACGCAGCTCCGGGATGGTCAATCGATCCAACTTGTCTGACTGCTGGACTGTATGAGAAAACCGGCTATGAGCGAAATCCGCCTTAAATTCAGAACCGCCGCCCGTCTGCCTCCGGACTGCAAACTCCGGCTGCCTGCCTGGGTATGGACGGCACCAGTATAAGTATAAGTATAAGTAATAACCATCGTCGGTATAGGTGCAGGTTAAAGTGACACCTTCTCCCTCTGTCTGTGTGAGTGAGGATTTCCGCTGAGTAACAGTATCTCCATCGCTCAGATCTGAAACACACAGTTAAAGAAAACAGGACTAGTACGGTTTTCAGTTTGAATCCTGTCATTCCCTTTATTTTTTTATATCCCAGCCGTACCTGTTAAATTTTGCTCACTTTAAACATTATGAAAACAAAGACATCCTCATACGATTCGGACTCTTACACGTCCACTCAAAGAAAAGATGTAAATATGACACCTGATTCATACCTATATGATATACTGTGGGATTTAAATGCAGTTGTTTCTATTTTAAACTTCATTCAGATCTGATGTTATTATATTTCGTCTATTATAACTTTTCACACTAATGGAAAACTTCATTTGAGGAACTCGTTGAAATGGGAGACTGGGAAGAATTGGATTTTCTATACGGTGCACTTTCCTGGACCAGAGTAGAATGAGAGAGAGACTCAGGTAGAAAGAGAAAGATAGAGAAAGAGAGAGAGTTGGGGGGGGTGGGGGAGGTGGAGATTGACTCACGGAGAGACCAGACGATTCAGGGAGCCAGGCAGACATCTGAATGATGGGGGAGCCGGTGACACCGAGAAAGACAGGCAGGATGAAACACAGAAACAGCCAATAAAGCATTAAGGCTACAAATAACACTCATTGGTGCCCAATTGCTGACAGCTGTGAGAAATCAACAAATCATGTCCTTGGGAAACGCCCCTCAGGTTCCCAATAAATGAAGCCAGTCCATGATCTTTCATCTTTCATTGCAGGCCAGAAGTGCTGTTTGAATTATGTTATTTTCGTCGAATTCTAAACCAGGAACCATGTTCTCGTGCTGGTCATTACTAATAATGTTGGTATTGCTGCCCGGTGAGTCAATGTCTAAATGGTTAGTGTCTGTCCATGTGTCATATTCATACCCAGATATTTGATACATTCTGTACTCTGTTGCAGGAACCGATAGCAAAGATGAAGTGTCCCAGGATCCCTCTGAATTATCGGTTTTGGAAGGACAGGCCATAATACTAAACTGCAGTTACTCTACAACTGCTGTTCAAACTCTGTTCTGGTACATCCAGTATCCCGGGGAAGCTCCGAGATATTTATTGAAGATATATAGCGTGGGAGATACGTCTCAGGATTTACCAGACAGGTTTTCTGCTGTTTTGCACAAAGGAAACAAAACAGTTCCTTTAAATATCGCTGGGGCTCTTCTCTCCGACACTGCTGTCTATTTCTGTGCCATGGAGCCCACAGTGGTGCAGAGAGAGCGCGGGTTCCGTACAAAAACCCTCAATGAGAGTTTCAGATATTGTACAGCAGAAGGCGCACTCACAGCAATAAACAGAAGCAACAGCTCAGCCTGTGGGTGTCACAGAGTTATTAATAAATTATCAAAGCAAAACAAGACACTCAATAGGAACAGTTGAGGAGCAAGTGAGGAATTATGTTGATTGATTTTAACTTGCAAGTATACTAAAAGATGCATTCACAAATTAATTTGTGGTGCGTTAACTCACATTTTGCCAATAAATAATCTTCCCTTGCCTGTCTGAATTATTTTGCAGCCCTTTCTACATCTCCAGTCTCCGTTCCTCGGTTCATTTGATCAAAGCTGGCACATATTGCCTATTTGATCAGAGTAAATTGATGGTTCAGGGGCGGTATATCGCAAATGAACACTTTTCACAAGATAATGATTGCGCCCTTTAAAACCAGCCCCGAGCACAGAGCTCCCTCAGTGTTCATTGCCGCTTTTCAGTAGCTGTTTAATCCTTTCTGGCACCATTCAGAAACCAGTGTTTCCACCTTTCAATACCATTCTCCTTTCCCCACCCACCCACACCCCCCACCACCACCCCATTCCCCCCCGCCCCCTCCCCTCACCTCCACCCCCCACCCCCCACCCCACCCCACCCTCCCTCGCACCGCCCCAAACCATGTAACCATCTCCGTTATAAGGACACTGAGTATAGCCCCGCTCCGGCTGTTTCCATTCAAAGAGAGCCTCCCCCACCTACAGGTCTTAAAGCACCACAGGGGACACAAGTAAGTGAGATGAGAGGACCCGAACAAGATGAGAACAAAGGGCGATTCTTAAGGTGCAAATTAGAACGAAGTTGTTCTCATCTCAACTTCCCTTTTACAGAGCGGACAACGGCAATGCGGTCACCCAGCATCTGGGTTGTATGGGGCGAGGGCAAGACCAATTCTGACAGATTGAAATAAACACATTTCATCTCATTTACAAAATACGGTTTAAATCTGAATTTTGAACACAATCCTGCCTGATTATTCCCTATTTGAATATATAGTTCAGATCTGAGCCATGGAGATTCTGTCACTTAGATGCAGCCCTCAAAATTTAAGACAAAAGGAGAAGTAGCTGCTTTAATTTTCACCTACGATATTATATGGAAGGACTTTTTTTTTCTTGCACTGGCTTATTCAGATCGGGCTGTATTCATAGGGGCGGGCTTGCTCCTGTCTGCAGATAATCGGTGAGACAGACAACAGCAACAGCACGGTTCAGGCAGTCATATCTCTCTAAGCGGAGAAAGTGGACTCAAAGGGTTGATCGGAAGCAGGACGGAGAACCGGAGTTCATGATAAAAAGGAACTCCACTCCCGTACTTTAGACTGTGTCTGGGAGATCCAGTCTGTTGGGGTTTGTGTTGAATCTCGGGCAGGTGCAGTCACAATGTTCAGCTGCGCTGTCAGCCGCTCAAACACAAACATAGAGGAAACCACATTCACCTCGGATCAAACTGTCACCCAACTGTTTTCAGTAGCGGGGGAGAGAAACAAACTGCAGAATCCGATCCGACAGATCCATCACCAAATTAATCTACAGGGTAAATTGCCCTTACCGTTCCTGATCAGCTGTTAATTCCCTTAAACTCGGGGCTCAATATTCAGATCAGCTCCCAGAAAGATATTTCTCATCCTCCAATTATACTGGCTGACGTCACGCAAACTGCGGATTGGCGACACATAAGCTGCGGAGTGACGTCACACAGACAGCCGAATGACGTCACTAGACTCCAGACTGGTATGGCAGCAGTTGGCGTTCTGGCGTCACACAGACGGACGCTCTGACGCATGCTCAGTCCTCTCCCACACACCACATCAATGTTGAAGCTCCCGAAAAGCCTAACTTTGTGATCACAATTCCCAGAGACCTCGGTCTGGCCGACACTATGTAACTGGTGTCGGGCTCAGTTTAATATTCAGCAGCGCTGCCGGCGAAGGAGCATCTCTTGCCCTGAGTTGATAAGATCCGACATGAAGCTGAGCTTCACTTTAATGATTATCTCCCTGCATTTCTTGCCCTTACACTATTCCTGACAGGATTATTTCACTCATTGGGTCCGTTATGTTGTGTTAAATTGCACTTTGTTTTATTGCATTCTCTTACATTACTATAAAGGTGTACTTTATTGTGCTGTATTGTATTGTGTTGAGCCATATTATATTAATTTTATGAAATTGAGGTATATCTACACATTCTTGTCAGATGAAAGGGGCAGTGAAGAGTTATCACGATCTCCTGAGTCAGTGGTTCTTACCAAGGGATCCTTGACCTGTTCCACCACAATAGGAGGAGGAGTATTACACTTATATAGGCATTACCCGGACCGAACAGTGCAGCAACTGGCGTGTGGTACCAGTGATCAGGACAGGATCGCGGCTCAGTTCATTTTAACAGAGAAGCGCAGCACTCTGAATGTTAGCGACACTCGAGTGACAGACACCGCCAACTATTTCTGTGCAATGGAGACAGAGTGTAGAAAAGGCTATTCAGGACTGTACAAATCCCGCCGGGGCGATCCGGAAAGCATGCAGCCCATGCAGTTATCAGGGAGCTCGGCGTTTTATAACGCTCCCCTTGGATATGCCCTTCGGTCACCCAAGAAGTGAAACCTGTTCCTCATTTGGGTTTACTCTTTAATATCAGTGAAGGGTCAGATACTTTTTAAAAATTCAGTTAATTTCTGTGCAAGTCTCAATCACACAGCCTGTTTTCCCCATGGTGCTTTCCGATCATACTCGCCGTGCTGTTCTGTGAGTCTATATTTAAAGGGCCGTTGTCTAGTTCATGTGTTAAATCCAATTCCAGACGTTGACACATTCTATGTTTTGCTGCAGGAACGAGTGACACACAGTGAGTGTCTCAGGATCCGTCGGAGTTGAAGTCTCTGGAAGAATATTCGGTAATGTTAAACTATATTGACCCCACATCCGATGCAGTCCCCCACCTCTAGTCAGATCAGTATTCCGGGAAAGTTCGGAGACACTTACTGAGGAGGCGTAGGCCGAGACATTGAGATAATTCTCAAGAGTTCCTGAACCGGTTCTCTGTCGATTTGAACAAAGACAAAGGCAGAAATACAACTGTTTGATAAACAAACCTGACAATCTTTATTCTCCATGCGCCTGGGATCAAACTAACCCCGCTGATAAAAGCACCAAAGATGGCTGCGCGCAAAAAACTCGCTGAGGTTTTCTCTACGGGGTCTTGGCTTTTACCTGACGCTGTGCCTCATTGCACAGTAGTAGACCAGCCCGCCCTCCACATTCAGACTGCTTATATTGAGGTAACCATTCTTCTTACACTGGTCAGCAGCCAACAGATATTGCCCTGATGTTTCGTCTTCTTTGAATGCTGCCACTTTGGTAATTTTCCAGCTTGGATGTTGTGCCTGTTTCTGCCGATACCATTGCATGTTGTCTATAACCTGGTCTGGATATTCGCAACCCAACTGCACAGAGGCCCCTTCTAACACGGTTAATGCCACCGGTGACTGAGTTACTGGGTCTGCAAATAGTCCGCCTGTGAATGTAGAGGAGTAAAAGAGCAGGAGGTTTAAAAGGATCTTTCAAAATCTGTGCTTATCTGTGTGAGCGTTTATCAATTCCCATTCATCAGGCTTGCACCAATCTGCTAAACTGTCTTGATGAAGCTAATTCTATATTTACTGTCCAACAGCAGCGTCCAGGATTATCAGAAACATGTCTGACTGAATCTCTCTCAGCGAATGTGAATGGAGTGAGCCAGAGATTGAGAAGGAGAGAGGGAAACCGGGCTCTGTTCAGCTCATTGTTCTACCCACACACTGCAGGGGGCCAGGCCCATTGTGACCTCACATAGGATGCGACTGGTTTTGGTGTTCGTCTCACGTGACTTTCTGAAGAACATGATTGGGTTTGGCGCCCTCTGCTGGTTGATTCTGTTCAATCCGGTTTAGAATGGGTCATTAAGTGGACTTAATACAGTCAGATATGTGAATACGCTAGTTAAACTGGGGTTGCTCTTATTATATCTTTCTGTTGAATCTTCGACCTGAAGGCAGGTCCGATCCACTGCACCACCACGGGTAGAACAAGGAGGCAGGCCCCAAATCTACCCCAGCTGGAACAAAAATTGAACACCAGGCTTTAAAACTTACTGAGTCAACCGTCCGCCCTCCTTCCAAGGAGTCAGAAGTGGGAAAGATATCCATTGGCCACTAGACCTCAAAAGAGGGAAAGGAGAGACTGCACTGAGGTTCTCAAATTTATGTGGGTTTGTTAGTGTAGATCGCGCATAACTGTTCCCTATTGTAGAACATTGAATAACACAAGCGGCCTGATTTAGAAGGGAAAATAGCTAGGGAAAGGTTCGATTAATTTATCACACTGCAATTTGTTAAACTCTGAAAGGCAGTGCCCAAAAGTGTGGTGGAAGAAGATTCAACACTAGTTTTAGAAGGACGTTGTATACAACTAGAAAGGGAAAATGCCGGGCTATGTAGAAAATGTGGGCGTTGATAGCTGAACAGGATAATTCTTTGAAAGTGTCTCGGGGCACCACAGGCCGAGTACGGTGCTCTAAGATTCCAAATTTCCAGTGACTCCCTCTCCCTGCCACCCTACTTGTTCTCAGTCATTTGAACAGTAAGCAGGTGCAGGATGGTCAGAGACTTCTTGATCTCTAATTGACCTGAGAGACAATGTGAACTTTAATGAACCGGCATGAAGGTCTTCTCAAAGAAAGAAATACAGGCGTGAATGTAGATGGAGATTTCCAGTCATTTCACTCATTATCACAAATTAGACTGAGCTTGTTGACTGTGATGAAGTCGGATTTGATCAACATTCTACTGCGTTCACACAATGAGTAGATCTTAACTTGTAATTCTGTGTTAGTGGCACACTAAAGAGAGCGCGAAAATACACGGGTAATGAATAGGAGAAACTTCCTATGTATCAGACATTAACAGGCCGGGTTACCAAAAAGACATGCACAGGGTTTCTGCAATCTGACTCATCAGAGTTGATGGGAGTTGTTTTGTGGCCACATTGTCTGATGGCTTTACTTGGAGAAGAACTTTCATTCCCTGTATATCGCTACACAGTCCGCTAGCAATTCACGGTGTCACATTGCAGCAGTGTTTTTGTATGAGTCTCCCCCTGTCTCTCAGCTGGCAATAATACACTGCGCTGTCAGACAGCCGCAGGTCACGGATGGTGAAATTCCCCTCACTTTTCGAAGTGTCGAGAGATGCAGAAAATCGAGCCCCCACGCCCTCTGCTCTGAAGATAGCAGAGATCCCGTATTTCGGGATGAAGATCAAGAATATGGGTGCTTTACCCCGGTCCTGACGGTACAACTGTAAGGAATATGTACCAGCAGTGGAACAGCTGTAGTAAATAGTCACCGAGTCTCCTTCAAATTGCATCTCTGTATCTGGTCCCTGTGAGACCCAGTCTGCACCACTGACACCTGCATAAATTAAAAAATAAAGAGATTTAAGATTTTACTACTTTAGCCCAGCTTATTATATTGAGTGAGGGAATACATTCTAAATCGAAATAAAACTGAATTTAAAGAATGATACCTGCAAGAGGAAGATTGTGTATCGTGCAGACTTACCGGGTAAGAGAGCTGCAGCTGTGAGAAATGAATAAAAGTTAAAATCCAACATATTTCCAGCGAACTGAAGGCGGATTGAAACAGAACGAGTTGAATCTGTCAATGTTTCACTGAAGGGTTGAGAAAATTTTCATTTATATCCATTGGTTAATTTCTGAAAGTCTCCACAAGTGACGTCCAATCAGCCCCACGATATTTTGTTCTCCAACTTATTGCGTCAGAACGTGATGCAGCAAATCAGGGAAGTCGTTGTTCCTTCCAAAGGGACTGAGCTGAGGATTCAGCTGAATGTTGGGTCTCCAGCAGAGTCAGTGGGTGACGTGGTGGCAGTGAGGGGGAATAGTTAATGTTGTCCTTAATGTTGTCCACCAATGCCGGAGGCTCGCATTAAAAGAGTTGCTCACTGACCATTGGAACATCGCACAGCTGATATTAAGAGGAATACTAAACAGAATAACAATAATAGAGTCTGCAACACAGAAATGTGCCATTTCGCCAAACTAGTCGTTAGTTTGGTTTCTGTTCAGTTACCAGCTAACAATTCAATTCCCAAAATTGATTCCGGGAGAGAAAGTGAGAGTCCTTTGCCGGTTTTTGTGAGAGAGCTCCTGTGTAACAGTGAGGCGCAGCCCACGGTAATACACGGCAGTGAGAGACTGGAGATCGGGGAACTGTTGAGAGAACAGGTTGTTTTTTCTTTTGTCTTTGTCCAAAACAGCAAAAAACCGGTCGAGGAAATCTAGAGGCTTAACTCCCTGTCCCTTGCTGAATCTCTTCAGTAAACATCGTGGAGCTCCCCGGGGAGACTGGATGTACCGGTAGAGATAGGAAAAGCTACAGGACGTGGAGTATCTGTAGTTAGTATCAGGGTCTGCCCTTCTTGAACCGTAAAATTAGGCGGTTCCTTAGACATTAAATCTTGGTCACTCGTTTCTGTAACAAAAACACAAAATGTGTCAGAATTCAGCGAGTAAATATAACCAGTGGAACAGAAACTGGTCATTTCAACATACACTCACGAGGCAGCACGGCTATTCTTATCAGCAGGAGATACGGGGAGCACATGATGTTTGGTTTAAACAATGCTGGAGAATAACAGATTGGTTAAATATGTTGACTCTTCTGATCTGATATTAAAGAGTAAATTCAGAGAAGGTGTTTATTCCGCTCATTCTGAGAATGCAGGGCTTTTCTTTGTCATGGGATTGGCTCGTCTTTCAGAGCTGCCTATAAACGTACGCCAACTAGTGCTAGTTGCTGGCTAATTATTGATGTCTCCAGTCCAATCAGTTCCTTGACAAGCTGTGTGAGTGAGACTCTCTGACTGTCTGTTTGCCCCTCGCTTTCTCTGTCCCTATCAATGCTTCAACATCAATCCATCTCTTTAACTCTGCCTCTGTCTCTCTTTGACTTTATGTTTGCAACTCCCTCTATCTCTCCCCTTCCTTCCGTCTCCCCCCACTCCGTCTCTCTTTCTCTCTGATACTCACTCTCTATCTCTACCTCTCTCCCGTTTTCTCTCTCACTCCCTCTCTCTGTCTTTTTGGTGTGCTGTCACTCACTTTGCCTGGCCAGTTATCTTTCTCCCTCCTCTCTCTCCGTATATTTCTTTCACTGTTTCTCCTTTCACCTCTGTCTCACACTGCCTGTTTAACACACAATTTTTATTTCCCTCTCTTTCTATCTCCGCCCCAATCCCCTTGGTGACATGTGAAGCGGAACATAATGGAAATCGTTCTGAGTCCCTGTCAGCACTGCCAAAGCCAATGAGCTCCATTACCAACCAGAGGGGGAGGGGATGAGGGGCACGATTAAATGAACATTACTGTGTAATGATGAGATACCTTTAAAACATGAACTGAATTCCCTACATCAGACTCAAAAATTGACTCGTGCAGAAGTTGACTCTGGTATTTATTCAGAAATTGACAGGTTTCTGCGAACACTGCGGGTTGAAATGTCTGAATTTGACCCTAACTTAAAATGATTGAGAAATTTCACTTTTCCTAAGACTGAAAGCAAAGATTTCAGCTGGAGAATCCCGATCGGATCAGGATGTATTTTCTACTTTACTTTCTATGTAATTTCCCGGGTACTCTTCTGATCCCACTTCTGGTTTTGGCTGGGACACTGAATCCCCGTTACCCACCTCTGATAATAAACAGGCAGCACACGATGGGTTTGGCGAACCAACACCGGAGGTAGAGTTGTGAAATTATACATAGATGGGGGAATATTGTAGCAAGGTCCCAAAGTCACTGACCAGTGATGAGGACGTTGACTAAAGCCAGGCAAAGTTTCACCTCCATGGTTCCAGTCTGAACTCCAGAATCAGAAATTTTGATCACTAGGGAATAGAGAGTAAAACGTCGCGGAGATTCGAGCTGCTCAGGGGGGATGTCTTCTCCATTTCTATCTCTCTGAACAGCCTGCAGCTGGGGTCCCTGATCATTACCATTATCAAATGATCAGAGAGCGCCCTCTCCTGGACAGCACAAGCCTCACCTGGAAACCCTGACAGATGCAGACAGATAAGCATTCACTTATAGACAAGTGTACACAGGCAGATAGCCACAGTAAATCACCACACAAGAGGTTGTCGTTTTTCCATATTAGTCAAATTGCAGAAACCGCTGAAGCGCAATTTGATTCACATCATCACTTGAGGCCCATTCGTCATTTTTGATCCAGAGTATTCCGGAGACCCAGGGTGATGCCCTAGGGAACCGGGTTCGAATCCCGCCACGGCAGATGGTGGAATTTTAATTCAATAAAAATCTGGAATTAAAAGTCTGATAATGACAGTGAAACCGTTATTGATTGTTGTAAAAACCCATCTGGTTCACTAATGGCCTTTCGGGAAGGAAATCTGTCGCTCTTACCTGGTCTGGCCGACATGTGACTCCAGACCCACAGCGATGTCGTTGGCTCAAATGCCCTCTGAAATGGCCGAACAAGCCACTCAGCTGTAAACAAGGTCACAAAGTCACAAAAAAAGGAATGAAACCGGATGAACCACCCGGTATTGACCTAGGTACCGGAAATGACAACACAACCTCAGTCCTGTCGACCCTGAAAAATCCTCCTTACAGACAGCTGGGGGCTCGTACCAAAATTGAGAGAGCTGCCTTATGGTCTAGTCAAGCATCAGCCTGACATAGGCTGATAATCCTCATGGAATCATACGTTACAGATAATGTCACAGGCACCAAAACCACCGAGAGGGCAAGCCCAGCAGAGGTGGCGGCACAGTTGTATACAGTCGAGAGTTGCCCTGGGAGCCCTTAACAATCGCTCTGGGCCCCATGAAGTCTCATGGAATCAGGTCAAACATGGGCAAGGAAACATCCTGCTGGTTACCACGTACCTCCCTCCATTAGCTGATGAATCAGTGGTCCTCCATGGTGAACATCATTTGGAGGAAGCACTGGGGGCGGCAAGGGCGCAGAATGTACACTGGGTGAGTTACTTCAATGTCCATCACCAAGAGTGGCTCGGTAGCACCACTACTGACTGAGCTGGCCAAGTCCTAAATGACGCAACTGCTAGACTGGGTCTGCGGCAGGTGGTGAGGGAGGCAAAAAGAGGGAAAAACAGACTTGACCTCATCCTCATCAACCTGCCTGGCGTAGGTGGATCTGTGCATGACAGTATCGGTATAAGTGACCACCTCACAGTCATTGTGGAGACAAAGACCCGCCTTGACATTGAGGATACCCTCCATTGTATTATGTGGCACTAGCACCACGTGCTAAATGGGATAGATTGTGAACAGATCTAGCAACTCAAGACAGAGCATTCACGAGGCTCTGTGGGCTATCAGCAGCAGCAGAAATGTACTCGAGCACAATTTGTAACCTCATGGCTCGGCATATCCGCCAGTCTGCCATTACCATTAAGCCAGGGGATCAACCCTGGTTCAATGAAAAATGCAAGAGGGCATGCCAGGAGCAGAACCAGTCTGCTATAGATAAATAGATAGATAGATAGATAGATCAGTTTTTATGGCCGAAATCCGCAGGCACTTCATTTAATTCTGCTTTCAAATATCATTAAGTTGATTTTATTGTTGTTTTGGCAGCTGCTTCTTGTCACTCGGAGAGATTTCAGATATCGATGATTTGGAGAACTTTCAGGCCAGAAATTTGACTCTTGTACTGACATTTCTCCAATCAAGCTCCCGAGTGTCTTACATTCACATACAGGGATGAAAGAGTTGAGGGAGATTTAAAGTATCTGAGGACGGTGAGAAAGGCTCCACCACTCTCACTGTTAACACTGTTCAGCTGTCAACTCTGTGGTGTGTTACACTGCACACAAATACACATACACAACAGACAAACACACACACACACACACACACACAAATAGCAAAATACCCATCACCCTTCATTCATGGACCTGTTCAATTGTGATTTGTGTCCACCTTTAATGATTAGGGAAGTAGGAAGACTTATGCGTATTTATGAATTTGCAATCCAACCTTATAATGGTGGAATTATTAATGTCAATGCAAATGAGCATGCATTGTGTTAGTCAATTAGGCCCACGAGAGGACTGAGCCAAATAATCTCACAATTTTTGCAAAAGAGCAACGGCAGAAAATGGAAAATAAGAAACAGACAAGTTATGCTAATAATGAAATCAAAGTAATAATATTCATAATAATCTGACGTAATAATACTTCAGCAAAATCATGCAGCAATATTCGGGTAGAAATTAAGGATCATTGTTTTCCGCAGGTTACCACTGGATGTCGCTCCAGCACTTCAGCTTTGGCTAAAACTTGCAGAACTGTCAGTTCACCGGTGTCACGGCTCACAGATGGAGATTACAGGAAACAACCTTGTTCCGTGACACTTCACTTCATAGAATGGCACATTCAGGGCAAGAGTTTGTACATAAATTGCAGGTGTTGTGGCAAAGAAGAATTAGACAGTGGACTTTGGCCCAATGGCACCGGGTAGTCAGAAGAAAAGGGCGAGCAATTTCGTAATCTGAATTGTTGGGATATGTTGATCATTTTGTGACCGGATTAATTGTTATTATTGACCACACATTTATTATTGACCACAAATTATTATACTTTGACGCCTCCTTCTGTTTAAATAACATTCCCTGCATTACAATATCGACGATATTTGAAAATTAGTTGAGACTTAGCGCTTTCTGAGATCCTGAGGATGTAATGTTTGGTTGAAAAGTTGGAGTGAATCTTTTAACAATCTCCGAGTGTGCGCTACCAATTCTGCGTGTGTGTATGTGTGTGTGTGTGTCTGTGTCCGTGTGTCTGTGTGATTGTGTGTAGGTGCGTGTGTGTGCGTGTCTGTGTGATTGTGTGTCGGTGTATGTGTCTGTGTGATTGTATGTAGGTGTGTCTGTGTGATTGTGTTTGTGTGTGTGGGCGTTAAAGTTAACCATGTGCGCATGTGTTGTATTATGCATGTTTGCTTATTTCGTATGTAGAGTACATTTGTGTAAAAAGCACGAAACACATCAACCTGAATGCTTGCAAAAGCATGTTACTTGTAATATCACAGTAGACACGGCCTTATTTCATACTGTGCACGGCAATGCCTTGGTTTAACTTACCCACAATCCGTTTTCAATGATGATTGTACTTGAGTGTGTCTCTGTTTATATAATGCAAGTGGCTTTCTCAGTTTTCAATTAATGATGTCCACTTTTATATTTGGTTAGTTTCTATCTCTGCTATTGACTTATCAGATCTTGTCCCTATTACATTAAACCGCATCAGCTTTGATGAGATTAGATCTTATCCTGTGATTATGTCAGGACATATTTTGGCTCTGTTCATGTTGTGCTGGACAATTGTTAAGTTCCTATCACACTAGACCGCTCCATGTCGCAGTTTATATTACTCCAGACCATGTCATTGTCATTCTGTGTTTCAAACCTCCCAAAGCCATCCACACTCTCTCGCCAAACATTGAAAATACGACCATGGGGCTTAGGAGCAGGGGTAAACCATTCAGCCCTTGGGGCCTAATCCACCATTCCATACGTTACATAGCTGATCTGCTTGTGGTCTCAACTCCACTTTCCCGTCTGCACCTTAAAACCCCTGTCCATCAAAAAATCTGTCTAACTCATGCCGTTAGCACAATATAATTCACCCTTGAATACATTTATTGCTCGGCCTCCACTGCCTTCTTGGAAAGAGCATTTCACATACTAACGAACTCTGAGAGAAGAACAAATCTGCTCATCTCCATCTTAAAGGTAAGCCTCTTATTCCTAAACTCTTCCCCCTAGTTCTGGTCACTCCCACAAGTGTAAACATCCTCCCGGTATCCGCCCTGTCAAGACGCACCACACCATCCCACAACCCCACAATGCCCCACCACTCCCCCTTCCCCTCCAACCCTCCAAACCACCACCCCACCCCCACCACCACCCCACCCCCCCATACCCCCACCACCCCCAACTGCCGTCCTCCACCTCAGGATCCTATATGTTGCAGTAAGATCACCTCTCATTCTTCTAAAATCTACTGGCTATTGATTCAAACTATTCACGATTTTTTTATAAGATATGCCCCTCACTGCAAACAACGACGAACAGGTGGATGCTTTTCGGTGATAAGAATGAGATGAGGGACCTGCCGCTGCACAAATTTGTTGCAGCGTTTCTCAAAAAAAGGAACACTTTATTCACCGAGAAAGATGATTCGGGTGCCCTGAGGTCGCGAATATCGCAATTTATAATCAAAAGGTAAAAGGTTGGATCTGTTGGTCACGGCGTGTATGCCAGATCTCTGAAAGAGCAACCCAGTTAGTTATAGTTACTTGTTCTTAACAAGATGTCACCTTTGTCTTTATTAAATTAACTTTTGAAATTTACGATTCAACGTGCGTCCAGCTCCCTTAAAGGCAGCAGAATCCAGATCACAATTCACTGCTTAAAAAGAAACACTTCCCATCCCATCAAATACTTTGTTTTAAATGTTAAGAGTAACTTCAGTGGAAATTGTGTCTGTGAAGTGGGAGAAAGAAAAAAAGAAAGAGAGAAAGTAAAAAAGAGTGAAAGAAGGAAAGAAAGAAACATAAATAAAGATGAAAAAACGTCCTCAGGATTTCCCAAAGTGCTTTCCTGCCAATCGAGTGTTTCCCCCAGTGTAATGTATGAAACATGTCATCAAAGGTTTACAGAGCAAGATTCCACAACTGTAAAAGGAAAAATAAGCAGGTCGCTGGTTTCAATGGTGTTAAATGAAGGACAAATATTATAAGAACCTGGGGAAAGCTCTTCCTGCTCATTTTTGAAATTGCGACCGTGGGGTATTCACATTCCACATGAGAAGGCAGATACTCACAGTTGTTTCTTATCTCAGCCAGGAAGGCAGCAAGTGCGTCAGTTCAATATTCATTCAGGGCTACAGGGGCACTGCCGGCACTGGAGTATGGGCATGACATCTCTCAAGTAAGGGAGCTGAAGCCCAGGACTTTGTGGTTCTGGAGAAAGAGAGAGAGAGAGGGGAGGAGGGAGAGAGAGAGAAAGAGAAAAAGAGAGGGTGAAAGAGAGAGAGAGAGAGAGTGCTGCTACGCATTGAACCACTGTGTTGGAAGTGAATTAATGTGAGGATGTTTTACGGCGTTTTAACTGTTTGAAACAACCAGTGACCGCGGTGAAAGGACACATTAGCACCTTCTTCAGCTCTTCCCGGAACTTGATCTGGGCCACCGCGTAGATGAAGACGTTGCTGCAGGAGCTGACTAACTGGAGCATGTTGGTTGTCCCCTGAAGGATGTACCGCGGGTCATTGAAATCCAGGCTGGTGATGTAGCTCTCGCCTGTGATCCGCACATAGAGGAAATGTCCGAGATAGATGGTGGAGGAGGAGGAAGCTGAGCGAGATGGCGAAAAGCAGGACAATGGACCTCTTGTGATTGACCATCTCCGCGTCTCCATGACTCTTGGCGCCCCAGAGTCTACTGCGGGCTCTGCTGGTCGCTGAGATGTGTCTTACAGTCAGGGCGTTGAGCAGCAGAATGAGGAGGAACGGGAGGAAAGGAGTTAAGCTATGGTCTAGCCAGTCGTAGACCTGCCAGATGAGCAAAGTGTAATAGGTGGACTTGAGGTCGCAGAACCAGGGCACCCCGTCTGAGATGTACAAAGGCTGGTAGGTGAACTAGCATGGGATGTTCCTCACGCAGCTCAGGGCACTGACCAGTCCTATAACCAGCAACACAGTTTTCTCGGTGCAGTATCTGGCCTTCAGGCTCTCACAGCAGATGGCCAAGAAACGGTCGATGGTGAAAGCCACAGTCAGCCAGACTGAGCCATCCCGGATGACAAAGACATTGCTGAGTGCGCATGCGGGAGTGGTGGACAGGACACTGTCCTGAAATTCGATGCGGCCGATCCAGTTGAGGATGACGGCGGTGATGATGACCAGGAAATCGCTCACTGTTATCGCCATCAGATAGTATGTGATGCAGCGGGAGAGTCCACGCCGTCTTCGGCATAAAATTACGATCCCCAGCAAGTTGGCTATGAGAAATCAGGAGAGAGAGATGTTACTGAGCGGACTCCAAACAACAGCTACTGCCAAATCCAACCATTTACTGTGAAGCATCCCCACCATACGCACTGCAGTGACTGAAGAAACAAACGCAACTCCACCTTTCAAGTGAGAAATAAAGATGAGCGATAAACTTTAACCTTGCCGGTTACAGCCACACCCCGCGGATGATTAAAACATTATTCAAAACGTGCAAAACCAACAAGCAAAAAGCAAAATACATAATAGGTCAACAATTTCGAATCTCCACTAACACCTTTCAAACGTTTCCATAATGAATTGCTAAGGCTACACTAACAATCAGGATTGTCCAGTGGGAACTCATTATACTGTAACTATTATATTCTTTCACTGGTTGAAAAGTACATTAGTGTAGTTACTAAACTTATTCTTATATTGCAATTCATCTAATATAATGATTTCACTGTAATTCGTTTTCTGATGCTGCCGTAAGATACGTGCACGAAAATATATGTTACTACACTGTGATATGCTATTATTCCGCACAGCACTTAAAACATTAGATTGCATTTGACTACCTTAAAATAAGTGTTCAACGATACAACAGGTTAATATTCATGCAAAGCCACACATCGTAATTCATATTTCAGCAATCCAATAAACGGTATTCCTATAAATCAATTGAATAGCACATTGTAATGCGGCACAATGCAAATACAAAATATGCTGTATAATTCACCCTAACACAGTATAATCCCATATAAGGCATCGGAACCCGGCTGAGGCCCGTAACACTCTGACAGCACTGAACATTAGAGAAAAAAATCATCCCGACCCTGACAGGGACGAGACAAACTTTCTGGAGATTGCAAAAAATTATAAATTACTTATTTGAGATCCATCACTTACCGGGGGCACCAATAACAGCGAGAATGGGATAGCAAAGGGCAAAGAATAGGCCTATCTGGTCCGTGCACGGTCTCCCAGAAACGAAATGGATTCCCGAAGCTGTATACTTTAGTTCTGTGAGGTATTCAAAGCGTCCTTCATTTATTCCGAATGAGAGGCTCCAGAGGGACAATTAAGTTACAACATGCACCTTAGTTACAGTTCAGTAAACAAACAGATCAACCCACGGTTTCATGTCTCCCATTCACAACATTGGCAAGGTGGATGATGGGCGAACTGCTGGCTGCAAATTCTGCGTTGCCCCCTCTCCACAAACCAGGCCTTTGCACCGACATCAAATGGAGCTGCTGATGGAACATACTGACTTGGGTCATATCTCTAACCAAAACACGTCTCTTCCTATGGCTGCCACTACGCTGGGCGGGGTTTGTGTGTGATGCTTCACCCCAGCATCGCTGCCTCGTCCTTCTTGCTCAAACAATAATACTCGTGTCATGCAAAACAACTGGAGAAAGCCATTCATATTGCAAAAACAGAAAGAGAATTAACGTATGAGAGTACGCAAGAGAAGTGGGAGATAAAAGAGAAAGACTGATATAGAGAAAGAAGAAAAACGAAAGGGAAGAGCACAAATATAAGTGAACGAAAGAACAAATGACAGAAATCGTGTACGATAACGCCTGATGTTTGTCATTCTGTGCCCGCTGTTTCTCGCATTGCTACACAATAATTCTCGGATGTGGGAATCGCGAACAAGGCCGGCATTTAGTGCAAATTTCTCGTTGCCACTGAGAAGGTAGTGGTGAGCAGCCTTCACGATCCACAGCAGCTAAAGGTGTACCCACGGTGTCTTTAGCAAGGGTGTTACAAAATTAGACCACAGGGACAATGAAGGACCAGCAACATATTTACAAGTTGGAATGGGATATGGTTTGGAGGGGATTGCGGGTGTTTTCCCAGGCACCCGCTGCCCTTCTGAGTGATTGAGATCATTGGTTTGGGAAATACTTCCAAAGAAGGCTTAGTGTGTCCCTGCAGCCCATCATCTGGGCTCCACATACCACAGTCACGATTGGGAGCCTGGAGGTGGACCACTCGACGCAGAACATCGAGCTGTGACGTGCTGTTGTGGGGGGCACAGTTCAGGATGTTAATGGCGGAGAATTCACTGTAGGTCATGCCATCGAATGTCAAGTGGACGTGGTGGTGCTGCCCCTAATCGAGGTAATCAATGTGACCTCAGATAATTGTATTTTAGTAGATTGTTGATAATGGGGTGATTCGTTAGGTCAGGCAAATGGAAATCTTCTCTCGGACCAGATTCTGGCGGAATTAGGCCAGAGAATATACTGAGTTACATATTGCTCCAGGTAAGTTATTAGATTAGTATAAGTATTAAGTTTATACTGGTCTGGACCCTTCATTTGTTATCACTGCACTGGACCATATTTCACAAGACTCTGTCTCACTTATTGGTGCACTAGGCCAGCTCCGCTTGTAATACGTGTTTCCCTGTCGTAGTTATTTCTGCATTGCTCTCTGTTTACAAATCGGGGCTCTTTCTCCGTTAATATAATATGAAGCACGGCTTACGTTATTCCTGCGGTGGGTGGATCATTTGTTTATATCGCAGAAGAGCTGGTCCCAATTATTCCAGCATTGAGCTCGCTTCGCTTTAGGCAGCACCAGTTCCTGTTTGAGTTATTCCTGCTACAGGATGTTTCTCGGTTTCGATCATTGATGAGTTTGCCTTTAATTTTGCCGTAAAATTTGACTCTGGTGGGATTCGAACCCACAACTTTTGAATATCTTAGCTATACAAAGACTAGAAGTCCAACGCGCTGTCCATTGCGCCACAGAGACACTAATGCTGTTCTTGTGGAACGATAGTTGATTATATAAGAATATTTTTTTTGGAATATTTTTACATTACACGAGGCCCTGCGACAGATTTACTGCATAAAAACATGTCTTTATTTATATTACATCAGATGCTGTGTCGAGATTTATATTACACTAGACCCTGTCTCCGTTTATATTACTCCAGACCATTCCCCTGATTCGATCAAACGAGCGTTTGTCTAGTGCAATGGAAATATGCGTAAAAGGGGCAAGTCGGTCTCTTGGCGAAGAAAGTCGCCATATTGCAATCGTGTATTGAAAATATCTGCCAAATGTGGTCCACTTTCGATGCGCTTAGCGTCCATTGTAGAAACTTTTAATATGGCATCAGCAAGTGAATCGCCGTCACAAGAAACTTAAATATAGCTGTTCATTCCACTCCACCAGCAGAGGCATAATGGTTTCATTCTTCATTGCCAGTTTCTTGTTAAATAACTTTACAATTTCCCATTGAAAATTTCTCAGAATTTTTAACTTTAATATTGGCTCTAAAGCACTTAATTCCTTGATCTCTTACCCCTCGTGATTTGCTCTGAGACACTCTGAGTGAAATTCACTCGATAAGTGGACATGGTTGCGAATAGAATTCTGCGTCATTTCAGATAAACTCCGCGGTCTATAGCAGAAGGTGTTCATCAGGTGGCGAAAGTGATCTTATTGACATTTGAATTTGAGAGAAGCCAATTTGTTGAGCACACAGGACAACGTAATATCCTATTGCTACTGCTCATCTTAATTTGAACTAAGTATGCTTCATTAAAAATTATTTAAGGGGATATACATTTTGCAATTGATTTGAATCTACACTTTCCAAAGAATGTCACAGTCTTGGAATAGGTTGAGAAGAAATTTATGGGAATTGTACCAGGGATGAGGGACCTCAGTTATATGAAGAAATTAGACAAACTGGGATTGGTCTTCTTGGAGCAGAGAATGTCAAAGGGTGATATAATAGAGGTGTTTAAATTTACGAAGGCTTTTGAAAGAGTTGTTGGTGAGATATTAATTCCACTGGCAGGAGGATCCGTAGGCAGAAGAACCAGAGTTCCGACAATTCGTAAAGGAACATAGAGTAGTATTAGATCTTTTAATTGAGCGATTGTTATGAGCTTGAGTGTATTTCTGGAAAGGACGATAGAAGCATATTCATTTGTAACTTTCATAACGAAATCGTACATATATTTGAAATTGAAAAAAATGCGCAGGGCTTTACAGAAAAAGTAGGAGAGTGAAACTAATTGGAGAGCTTTTTTCTGGAGAGCTGACACAATTCTGATGAATGAACAGTCTCTTTCTTTGCTGTAAGCTTCCATGATTTTATGCATTGAAATTGCATTAATCATTGACCTTGATGTTGTTATTTGTCTTATTAAAAGCAACTTCATTACCGAATGTCATGGTAAAGTTGTAAGTATTACGTGTTACATGAAACCTTTCAGCAGTTTAGCAGCTAAAGTGACTTGACTCTGATTTCAAAATCAACAGATTGTGGATTGCAACTCAACTTCAGAACCTGAACATAATTACCAGACTTGTAATCGGGGTACTGAAAGGTCATTATCTTTTTGTGACATCATGAACCAATAATCCCATTTCACCCCTTGCCTGTTGAGGTGGGCCCTGCTCTATATCCTGGTCGACATTCCTTCCTTCAATCAAAACAATCAAAGATATGTTACTCTGATGCGAGACCCTTTGCTCCACCGCTGATCCTTCTGTGCTCAAATCAGGAAAGTTCATGTGCAATTCGTTGCACTTTAAATCCACTTTGACCTCCCACAGCACGTGATTCGGTGGTAGATCAGTGTTGATCTGATAACGTGACAAACAATAACTGTCAACACCATTTTCACAATGGTTAGACGGCAAACTTCGGATCAGTGTTAACAATAGACGCACGTGTAGAAATGATAAGGCAGATCTGTACTGGTGCTATGGAAAACTATAGACAGCTAGTGGCAGCTAAACGGAGTTTCTGTTCATCGCCCACGGGGAGCTGTTATTACTGCATTGGAGTAGGTCATCCTTTGTTTCAGTTGCACTGCATCATATAATGTTTTTATATTGTATGAGACATTGTAACATTAATTACTGCACCAAACCACGTCTTTTATTTGATGAAGAAATAATGAGTCAGTTCTACATAAAAACTTAAGAAAAAGGAATAGATTAGGTTATCGATCCTTTGAGTCTTCACCACTGAGCAATAAATACATGGCTGATCTTCTGTATCAATTCCACAGTCCTGCACTTTCCCTATATCCTTTAATTCTCTTTATATTCGAAAGTCTATCGATCTTTACCTTTTATTTTTGTAAACATTAAGCATTCAATGGGGTGCAGAAACTTCAGTCCTAAATGTTCGACCCATTATTCTGGGAATGTGAACCCTAATTCTAGATTCCCCAGCCAGGGTAAATTCCTCCCAGCATCTATTCTATCAATACCCTTAAGAATTTCCGTTGAATATGCACACTGTCGAATTAACCTCCCCTCATGGGACAAACAGCTCATGCCAGAAATCTATCCAGTCAACTTTTGTTGCACTCCCTCCAAGACTAGTATATCCTTCCTTAGCTAAGGGACTAAAACTGTACACAGCACTCTAGGTATTCTCACCAAGGCTCTATACAATTGCAGAAAGACTGCTTAACTCTTGACTATCCATCCAATGTTAAGAAAGGCTAAAGGACCATTTGTTTTCCTAATTTATTGCTGTGGCAGCATATTAACTTCCTTTGACCTACAGAGCACACAGCTCCCACTGATTACTAACACTTCCCAGCCTCTCACAATTTTACCATATCCTAGTTTTTTTTTAATTTTCCCTCCCAAATTGTATAGTTTCTCAATTGGTCAATCTTCTATGGTTTTTCCACTCACGTAATCTGTCAGTATTCCTTATCAGATTTTTAGCGCCCTCCTCCTTGTTTACTTTTCTAGCTAACCTGTCACGTCAATTAACCAGTGTCATTGTAATCTGCGTCCAGCTGGTGCCAGCGGACCATACCTTTGTTTCTTAGTGCAGAACTTGAGAAACCTGTCCACTTGTACAAACAACAACAAGATAAGAATGCAACAATCGAGTTAGCAACACAAGTTTTAAATGCTGTGAGCTAGGAAGGTACCTTGGAAAACTAAGTAGACCTTGAACATTGCTGAAAAAAGGGAAATGCTGTCAAAGCTTTTCGTCTCGCACTCAGCAGGGCAGATAAATGTTGCATAACTGCCCTGATGGGTTCTAGGTGAAAAGCTGCGACAGCATGTCACTTTTATCAGCAATACATTCTTTCTATTAGGACTTTTCTATTTAAAAAGGCACTAAACCATGCCGCTCGTTTTTAACGGAGGACCTCTATCAGTTTTTATGGCACCAGACAAAGCCTCCAATCAAAAGCAAAATACTGCGGATGCTAGAACTCTGAAATTAAGACAGAAAATGCTGAAAAAACTCAGCAGGTCTGACAGCATCTGTGGAGAGAGAAACCCAGTTAATGTTTCGAATCTGGAGAGTTTCGAGACCTGCAGAGTTTTTCCACTATTTTCTATCTTTAATTATTACTAAAGCCTCCGATCATTTCAGAACAGGCCATGCTTCTGGTAATATTGCACTAAGTCCTCTGGTATTACAGCATGAGACTAGGCCTCCACTTATATCACGCTGGGCCAGGCCTCATTTACTACTGCTGTAGAATATAAATGTGTTCAATTTACATCCTGCCTTTGTTAGTTGTCAACTAAGAAATGTCTCTTTGCAGATTATTCCAGGCTTTGTCTCAGTTATTATTACACTGGATGCTCCCTCCGTCCATTTTACCAAAAGCCTTTGTCTCACCTCATAACATGCTAGATCACGTTTCTGTTTATATTACATGATAATATGACGCTGTTTTATTTCTACAGACTGTGTCTTAGTTTTGTATTGCACTCGGTCCTCGTTCGGTTATTACTGCATTAGATGACATACCAGTACATATCTCACTGGACACCGCCTCTGGCCTCTTTGCACGAGCATCTGTCTCATTTCCTTCTGCTCTAGAACATGTGTCTATGTAAATTCAGATAGGCCCCCTCTAAGTTATTACTGCGCTCGACCATGTCTCTGTGTGCATGAGAGGAGAACTGGCATCAATTATTACTGCAGTTCAACATATACCTGTTGACATTACCGTTAGCCAGGCCTTAGATATTAATGCATTAAATTATGCTTCGGCCACATTACACTAGTGGCTGATTCAGTTACTCGTACAGACAGCCATCTATTGTTTTATGTTAAAGAAGATGCTGTTCTGGTTTATATTACGCGGGAACATGACTCTTCATGTGTTACTTTTGGCCCTGTATTCGTTATTATTTGACTGGATCAAGTCAGTCTTTATAATAATTGAAACCCTGCCTAGTTACTGATGTACTAGAATCTATCACTGTTCATACTACACAAGATCCCATCTCTGCTTATTTTATACTAGATGTTGATCTTTTTATTCTGTATTCTTTTTATTCATTTTTTGGATGTATGCGTCGCTGGATAGGCCAACATTTATTACCCATCCCTAAATGCCCTTCTTCAGAGGGCATTTGAGAGCCAACCAGGTTGCTGTGGGTCTGGAGTCACAACTAGGCCAGACTAGGTGAGGACAGCAGATTTCCTACCCTAAAGGAAGGAAAGGGCAGTTTTGAACCAGATGGGTTTTTACTACAATCGACAATGGTTTCATGAGAGCGATTCTGCAAACTAAAAAGCAGTTCATCATCTGAATAATTTAATTGAATGAAAATATTTTTTTATTATTTCATAATATAACACACACATTAACCATCTGCACAAAATATAAATCAGACATGGAAAGGATCTTTCCTCTTGTGGGAGAACCTAGAACTAGGGGTCACTAAAACAGAGATGAGAAGAAAACTTTCTCTCAGAAAGTAGTGAGTCTTTGGAACTCCCTTCCTCAAAGGGCAGGGGAAAAATTGTCTTTGAATGTTTTCAAGGCAGAGGTAGCTCGACTTTTGATAAACAAGGAAGTGAAAGATAACAGGGAGTAGGTAGTAGGTTACAATCAGATCAGACATGACCTTATTGAATATCATTGCAGTGTCTGACTGTAATAACCATGTTCTAATCTCTGTAATGTTCATTGATTGTATGGAAGCACCTCATGATCTTTGTGGAAAACTGGAATATGATTGCACTTTTTGTGATGGCCATTTGGAAAGTTTTGTATAGTTCTTTCAGATATTTTATGAATAAAGTATCTTTTTTCCAAAAAAGAAAATAATCCGCTTCCTCTCAACTGGCTTTGGAAACGTTTACAACGAGTCGCCTCTCGAGGTCAGTACCAGTTTGCGGTATAAAAACAGAAAATTCTGGACATACTCAGCAGGCCGGGAAGCATTGGCGCAGAGTGAATCACAGTTAAAGTTTCATGTCCGCAACATTTCACCTGAGCTCAGTCTGAGGAGTTGCTGATTTCTGGTGAAAGGTGACAGACTGGAACCTCCACTCTGTTTCTGGTTGAATTTCCAGTATTTTCTGTTTGTCTTTCGAATTTGGTTAACTTTCTGCGGCAAGACACAAGAGGGGAGGGGGTAACATCACCCACAGGACAATCGCAGGCGCATTCTTTGAGATAACTATTTGGTCACAACTTGGGACGAGAGTAAATATGCCCACATTGCAGACACTTCAGTTTAAGGGTGGATTTTACTGTATAATTATATTGATGTTCTTTAAGAATCATCACACAACGGCATAAAATAAACATCAGGGTCTCCCTCGGTTCCCTGGGGACACAATCAGACAATGAAGCTCCACTGACTAACTGCCCCCTCGGTCTGACACTCTGCCGTGACCGTCAGTATCTCTGATGAAAGATCCTCTCGATTAGTATTCACTAGACAAATTGCGGAAGCCCTGTCCATTCCTCCCGTTAGCTGTTCATGCTCCGAGCCGCCTGGCCCGCCTTGTGCTATCAGAGAGATTGCTGCCACTCTCCCGGAACAGTAACCAGGAGCGAGGTTTTTGTACAGTGACTGCCGCATTTTGTCTCAGTGTGGGGCTCAGCCACATAGTAATAAACTGCAGCATCAGGGCAGATGAGACCAAAAACTTCGTCCAAGAGGTAGGATTTAAGGAGTATCTTAAAGGAGGAAAGTGAGGTGGAGATGTTTAGGGAAGGAATTCCAGAGCTAACTGACTCTCCCACAGTGGAAACATTTTCTTCCTATCTACCTGTCGAAACCTCTCAGCATTTTGAACACCACCATTAAATTTCTCCCTAACCTCCTTGCTCCAAGGAGGGAAATCCCAACTTCTCCAGTCCCTCCACAGAACTGAAATCCCTCAGGCTTGGTATCATTCTGTTGAATCTCTCCTGCACCCTCTCTGAGATAGTGACGTCCTTTCTAAATTGCGGTGCCCAGAATTGGTCATGATATCCAGCTGAGGTCTCACCAGTGGTTTAATAATGGTTTAGTGTAACTTCCTTGTTTTTGTACTCTGAGCCCATTTCAATGAAAACAGGACCCTTTGTGCTTTATTAAAGCTTTATCAAATAGTCCTGCTATCTCCAAAGATTTCTCTACATACAGGGTGTTCTTGTTCCTGCACTGTGATTAAAATTGTACCATTTAGTTTATACTGCCTCTCCTCATTCTTCCTTCCAAAATATATTATTGACTGTGAATCACGTTGGGATGTTCTGAGGGTGGGAAAGGTGCAAAATGAACACAAGAACTTTCTTTCTCTTTTACAGCTGATTAAAATTTGTAGATTTTACTCCAAAGATTAAATTGTGATTGATATTCAAAGTTACCTATTTTGCTGCAGAAACAACTTCAGCTGGGAGTCAGTGACTTAAGAGGAAAGATCCCAGACAGTGGTTCTTCAAGGTACACTGCAGGCCCAGCAGCTCAATCAGCTCTACTCTCAGCTCAAGAGATCTCAACAACTCCACATACTGTCCACAGGGGAGTTCTCCTGGTGCCGTGAGAGCAACATTCGTGTTTTAACTAACACCAACAAAAAGAAATCTGGATTTATCGGTCATTTGTCTCATTACTGTTTGTGGGATCTTGCTGTGCACAACTGGCTGTTGTGAAAGAACAAAGAGAGCATTTCAAAAGGAACTAACTTGTCTTTGTGCTTTTAAAAAGACACAACACACTGTGTTTAATACAAAGCTGATCTGACACTTATCCAGAATTTGAACAACTGTAACTAGACTGGAGTTTATCAAAATAATCAGAAATAGATCCCAACTCTCAGAATGAACGTGGTTCTGTCCTGGATGTGGTTAACAGCAGCAATAACAGCAGAGTCCAACCCCTGCAGTCACTTGTGAACTCGCTGGTGCATCAACAGAGTGGAAGAACGAGTGAATCCCTTCCCACACACAGAGCAGGTGAAAGGCTTCTCCCCATTGTGAACTTGCTGGTGCCTCCACAGGTTGCATGAACGAGCAAAGCTCTTCCGATATTTTGAGCAGGTAAACGGTCTCTCCCCAGTGTGAACTCGTTGATGTACAGTGAGGTCAGATGATTTCCTGAACCCAGTCCCACAGTGAGAGCACCTGAACGGTTTCTCGTCAGTGTGAACTGGTTGTGGTGCGCCAGGTCTCCGGAACTCTTATAACACTTACCGCAGTCTGAGCATTTAAAAGGTCTCTCCCCAGTGTGAACTCGCCGGTGTATCAGCAGATTGGATGAATTAATGAAGCCCTTCCCACACACAGAGCAACTGAACGGCCTCTGCCCGGTGTGAACTCGCTGATGTATCAACAGGCTGGACGATTGTCTGAAGCTCTTTCCGCAGTGAGAGCAGCTGAATGGTGAGTAGCCGGTGTGAATGCGCTGGTGCTCCCTCAGTCCATACAGACATTTAAAGCTCCTATCACAGTCAGAGCAATGAAACTATCTCTTATCATTGTGAACTTGCTGGTGTCTCAGCAGCCCAGATAAAAACATACATCTCTTCCCACACAGGGAACAGGTGAATGGCCTTTCCCCAGTGTGAACTCACTGGTGTTGTCACCAAGGTGGATGAATGAGTGAATGCCTTCCCACACTCAGTACAGGTGAAAGGCTTCTCCCCCGTATGACTGCGTCGATGACCTTTCAGCTCAGAGGCATAATTGAATCCTTTCCCATAATCCCCACATTTCCATGGTTTCTCCCCAGTGTGACTCTGCCTGTGTTTTGACAGGCAACATGATCGACTGAAACCTTGTCCACACACAAAACATGTGTACGGTTTATCCCCACTGTGAACAGTGCTATTTTCTTCCATGTTCAAAGGCCGATGATATTCAGATCCAGAAGAATTGAGCAGCTCTGTCAGATCCTGGGTGTGATATTAGGTTTGGGTTTCCCATCTGTACATTCTCTCCTTTTAATATCTGGTAAAACAAATAGAAAAAAGGAAAAAGAGAGTGTGAGACAGAACCCACAAAAACAAAAAGACAGGTTGTGAAATTGAGCAGAATTCATGGGGCCAACATTAGAAAAGAGACCATGAAAGCTGCTGAATTATTGTAAAGATCCAATTGTATCCTGTTGTCCTTCAGGGAAGGGAACCTGCCATCAGGTTTGGACCTACAGAACAGAGAGAGAGTTGGGAGGTGGCAGCAATGGAGGTTTTCTACATCTGCACCTCTACCAGACGTTTGACAGGACCTGTCACCTCCACCATCTCCACCAGCAGGTGCATGCAGATACTATCATCCTTTTCAAGTCACACTCCATTCTGAGTCAGACATATATCCCTGTTCCTTCATTGTGACTGGATGAAAATCTGATGTTTCTTACTAAGAAGAATTGTGACAGGACCTTCACCACACTGACTGCAGTCATTCAACAAGAAGGCCCACCATCACCTTCTCAATGGGAAACTGGGAATTGACAACATGTGCTGGTCTCGCTGGTGATGCCCAAATCCCATGAATGAAGTAAAAATTTTCTGTACTTGCAAAATGGATTAAAAGACTCTACAGACATACTTGTTAATAAAACAATACTGTTTTCTGTTGCAGAGTAGGAATTGCATCAATTTAACAAACCAATTTCGCCTAGAATCTACCTCCCTTTAGCTTCCCAAATTGGAAATTGCTGGGCTCAACAAGTCCTCTGGCTATTGGCCCAGTGGAGGAGGCTAGAACCTGGAGACACAGTTTAAGAATAAGAGATGAGGAGAAATTTAAGACTGAGATGAGGAGCCTGTGGAATTCACTTCCTGAGAGCGCAATGGAGGCTGGGTCATTGTTCAAGGCAGAGTTAGACAGATTGTTGATTAGCAAGGGAGTCAAGTGTTGCAGGGGCAGACAGGAAATTGAAGTTGAGACCACAACCAGATCAGCCATGATCTTATTGAATGGTGGAGCAGGCTTGAAGGGCCGAATGTCCTACTCCTGCTGCTAAGTTCTAGTCCTATGGGTTAAACCCAGCAGCCTCTCCTCCCATTTCCACTCCAGTTCAATGTGCTTCTGCATCCAACACCATCCTGATTCAAACCTGGTCTGCCTGGATTCAGCCTGCAATAAAACAAAAGCAAAATACAGTGGATTCTAGCAATCTGAAATGCAAAAAGAGAAAATGCAGGGAAACTCAACAGGTCAAGCAGTATCTGTGGAAAGAGAGAAACAGAGTTAACGCTTCAGGTCGTTGACCTTTCCTCAGCCTCGAATAAAACAATTACCGACGGTTCCGACAATCCCCCTTGCCCCAGAAACCGCTCTATCCAACTCGCTCCTTTCCCCAGGTGCTGAGAGTGCGCATGCTCCCTCGGACCAGCTGTGGGGCATTCTGGGCGGCTCCTTTGTTGTGAGTCAGACTCGGTGGAAATGGGAGAAGAAACCTGGAAGTGGCGGCGAGGATGGGCGACGCGCTGCAGCATCGCTTTAATGGGCAGCCCCGACCCCTGACCCCAGCCCGGGGAGATCACCGCATGGCTACCGGGCCCAGTGCTCTCATTCGGCCTCTGAGAGCAGCACTCACTGTTCCTGAGACTGCGCTCGCACCCCCCCACCGACCCCCACTCAGTTTCTCTATTGAATCCTGTATCTCTAATTGTTTTTCCCAACTCAGATTCACCGTCTCATTTTCTTTTCTTCCTCTGAGCCCCTGAACTCCATCTGACAGGGTCATGTTGGAGAGTGGATATTGACTGTCCTGGGAAACAACAGCAAGAGGAGGCCAGAGGAGCAAGAGAACAGTAAGTTCATCAATTGGAGTGATTGAGGCCTGGAACCTGAGTTGGCCAGTCAAGTGAGTCAGTGTAAACCCCTGGTAAACAAGTTATCATAAAAAAATCATTTTTTTGGGATGTGAGCGTCGCTGGCTAGGCCAGCAATTATTGCCCATCCTTAATTGCTCTTGTTCAGCGGGAATTTAAAAGTCAGCCACATTGCTGTGAATCTGTCAGCCAGACCAGGTAAGGATGGCAGGTTTCCTTCCCTGAAGGGGATTAGTGAACCAGCTGGGTTTTTATGACAATCAGCAATGATGTCATGGTCATCATTAGACTTTTAATTCCAGATTTTTATTTAATTTAAATTTCATCATCTGCCGTGGTGGGATTTGAACCCTGGGACTCTGGAATGCAACACAGTAGTTTAAATTTTGTCAGCATTTTGATTTCCTGAGGCTCCGATTATGAGTTTCATACACTTTCTGTGCCAAGCGGATGAGGGTTCAAAGGTCATGCATCTCTCTCTTTGCATGCCGATGTTTGTAAAAAATATATAAATTGATTTCTCCCTCATGGTTCTATTCCCAATGCTTAGATGGACAATGCCTCACCAATTCCCACTCCCCTTCTTTTTCGTATTTAATGAAGGGTCCATGCACTTGAGTTGATGCATAATTTTGTTCTCAAATTTATTGATTGCCTCCCGC
The DNA here is from genome assembly GCF_017639515.1 of Carcharodon carcharias. Classification (NCBI taxonomy): domain Eukaryota; kingdom Metazoa; phylum Chordata; class Chondrichthyes; order Lamniformes; family Lamnidae; genus Carcharodon; species Carcharodon carcharias. Next base: position 15,051,988 of record NC_054493.1, read on the forward strand.
CTCAATCTCCCCATCAGTTGAAAAAACACTAATTAAGATGTGCAATGGCGGGGTCTTTACCCAGCATTCCCTGCGGTAGTGAATGTCCCCTATCCAAACCACAAGAGTGGTGTGCAGGCGGAGAGCCGATCATTGTTGGAGCATGCGCAGTGCGAGTGATGGCGATGGGGCGAGCCGCTGCTTTGTTTCATCTGCAGCCGGTAAGGAAATAGAAACGCGGAGGGAGCGATGGAGCCGGCGGGTAGACGGGAAGGGTTTCTAAACACCTGCTTAAGGCCTCACACCTCGAATAAGAACTTGCAGGTCCGGGGTTTGCAGCTTCGAGTCCTTTTCTTGAGAACTGGCCCAGGTGAAGCGCCGCCATCTTTGTTCAGCGAGGCCTAGAGCGCATGCGTTGGCGGCTTGGGATGTGGCTGAGTGGGCGGGGCTTCAGAATCTCAAACGCGGATTGGGTGACCGCTTTACGGAACACCTTCGGTCTGTCCGCAAGCATTACCCAGACTTCCCTGTCGCTTGCCATTTCAACACTCCACCCTGCTCTCTGCTCACATGTCTGTCCTTGGCTTGCAGCATTGTTCCAGTGAAGCTCAACGCAAACTGGAGGGACAGCACATCATCTTTTGACTAGGCACTTTACAGCCTTCCAGACTGAATATTGAGTTCAACAATTTTAGATCATGAACTCTCTCCTCCATCCCCACCGCCTTTCCGTTTCTTCCCCCCCTTTTGTTTTTTCCAATAATTTATATAGATTTTTATTTTCCCACCTATTTCCATTATTTTTAAAAGTGTTTCCATCCATTGTTTTATCTCTACCTTTTAGCCTTCTTTGATTCCTTCACCCCACCCCCACTAGGGCTATCTGTACCTTGCTTGTCCTGCTTTCTACCCTTAATTAGCACATTCCTTTAGATAATATCACCACCTTCAACATCTCTTTGTCCTTTGGTCTGTGACATCTTTTGGTTATCTCCAACTATCACTGGCCCTCCAACCACGCGCCCCCTACCCCCATCCCCCGCTTAAACCAGCTTATATTTCACCTCTTTTCTATTTTTACTTAGTTCTGTTGAAGGGTGATGAGGACTCGAAACGTTAGCTGTGCTCCCCCGCACCAATGCTGCCAGACCTGCTGAGTTTTTCCAGGTATTTTTGTTTTTGTTTTTGCTTCAGAATCTCTGTTCCCCACCGGGTCCTTGTGCCCTGGAAGTAAGTAATTCTGGCCACAATAGCTTCACCTATTCTCAGACTGCAGATGATGTTTTCAACCTAGAGGAGTCCGTGGGCCATGTATATATTCAGTATGATACCTGTGTGGTTACCTGAGGGGGCTGCTCCTCCATGTTAGTTTATGCTTCAGCCCCAGGCTCCTGATATTGCTGCCCAGTGGGAGGTGGCTAAGTCAGAGGATCTTATCCTGGAGCTCCTCTTGGTTAAGACAGCATTTTGTAGATCAAGGGTGGGTGGGGTCCATGGCTGCTGGCCTCTCTTCCGTGATTTTGTCTGTGCCCGAATGGCCTTGGACAGGGAACATGAGGTGTCCACTGATAGACTTGGTACCTTTTACAACCGCTGGTACCTCAGGGTACAGAATTTCTTGTAGACACTGGAAACAATATTCTGGTTTAGTTGGGAAGGTTTCCTTTGCTTTTGATGGAACTTTGTTGCTAATTTTACTTTCTTTTACTTTGATTGGATCACATGTTTGGGGAAATGAGTGGAAAGAATGTTCCACAGAAACTAGAATAGTCTGTTCTAAATTTCTATTCTGCACTGATAGTGGTACTGACTGTCAACTTTATTTATAGGGGATTAGAAGGAGAGGACTTGCTGATGGGAAACTCAAACCAAACATTAGATCAAGATCCGACAGAGCCACTCGATTCATCAGGATCTGAATATGATCGGCCTTTGAACACTTGAAAGCTGGAAGGGGAAACGTTTGTCTGTTCTGTCTGTGGGAGAAGAATTCAACCATCGGTGTGAATGGAAAATCACCGAGACACTCACACACCCGAGTGAGAATGTTCCAGTGAACTGACAATGGGAAAGAGCTTTAACCAGTTACACAGCCTGAAAAAAACATTACACTGTTCCCAGTGAAGAGATCTGTACATATGCAGTGTGTGTGGACGAGGCTTCAACTGATCGACCAACCTGGAGAGACACAAGGACACCAACACCATGGAGAAACCATGGAAATGTGGGGACTGTGGGAAGGGCTTCACTTATCCATCCCTGCTGGAAATGCATCGACGCAGTCACACTGGGGAGAGGCCATTCACCTGCTCCATGTGTGGGAAGGGATTCACTCAGTCATCCCACCTGCAGACCCACCAGCAAGTTCACATTGATGAGGGGCTGTGTAACCCCTCAGGCAATGAGAACAGCTTTCAAAGCTCCAAGGACTTAGTCAGGCACCAGGTTGTTCACACCAAGAAACAGTTCAGTTGCTCTCACTGCGGGAAGGTGTTTAAACGATTGCCAAATCTCATTGAACATGAGCGCACTCACACTGGGGAAAGGCCATTCATCTGCTCTGTGTGTGGGAAGGGATTCACACGATCATCCCACCTCGCTACACATCGACTGGTTCACACGGATAAAAGACCTTTCAAATGTTCTGACTGTGAGAAGAGTTATAAAACCACAAGTGATCTGCTGATCCACCAGCGGGTTCACAATGAGGAGAGGCCCTTCAGATGCACAGTGTGTGGGAAGGGATTCACTCTGTCATCCAGCCTCCAGAAACACCAGCGAGTTCACACTGGGGAGAAGTCATTCACCTGCTCCCTGTGTGGAAAGGGATTCATTTATTTAACTAGCCTCAGATCACACCAACTTGTTCACTCTGATAAGAAACCTTTCAAATGTTCTGAATGTGAGAAGAGCTTTAAAACCACAAGTGTTCTGCTGAGACACCAGCGAGTTCACACTGGGGAGAGACCGTTCATCTGCTCCAACTGTGGGAAGGGATACACTCGCTCATCCCACCTGCTGACACACCAATGCACTCACACTAGGGAGAGGTCGTTCACCTGCTCTGAGTTTGGGAAGGGATTCACTCGGTCAACCCATCAGCTGACCCACCAGTGAATACTCAAGTGAGTGCAGTGGTTGGATTCTGCTTTATGGCTGTTGTTAGTCACATCCAGGACCGAACCATGTTCATGCTGATAGTTGGAGCTTTTTTCTGCTGATGTTTTTAATCCCTGTAACTGGGCTGGATTTTAATATGTGGATAAATGTCAAATTAACTAATATTGTTTCAGGCACACTGTCGAGACCTTCATTTGTCCAACATAAGAGAAGATTAATTGATGTCTTGTTGCTGACTGCTCCATTTTTGGAGTCTTTTCTCTTTTCTAACTCTAGATTATTTCAGTTCTCGTGCCTTCAATTAGTCTCACAGACAAGTCCCAGCTCCCTATACCTTCCAGATTGTCTCTCCTAGCCTTGGGATCCAGGGAAGGTATCGGTAACACTCCCGGGATCACTAAATACATAACCCAGTCTTTTGTACGGATATGCTGGGATCATTGAGGATGGTGATGTTTGTGGAGCCTCCTCTTCCTGTTAGTTGTTTAATTATCCACACTTTTCCTGACTGGATGTGGCAGGACTGCAGAGCTTTGATCTGATCCATTGTGTTTGGGATTGCTTCACCCTGTCTCAAGCATGCTGCTTCCACTGTTTAGAATGCATGTAGTCTCATGGTATAGGGTCACCAGATTGGAATCTCAGTTTTAGGAATGCCTGGTGCTACTTCTGACATGTTCTCCTGCAGTTTGTGTTGAACTAGGGTTGGTCCCTTGGCTTGATGGTAATGGTAGAGTATGGGATATGTGGACCATGTGGTTACTGACTGTGGCTGAATACAATTCTGCTGCTGCTGATGATCCACAGCACCTCATGGATGCCCATTTATATCTAGATCCATTCTGAATCTATCTCATTTAGCATAGTGATAGTGCCTCACAACATGATGGACGGTATCCTCAGTGTGAAGATGGGACTTTGTTTTATAAGATCACAAGAATTAGGAGCAGGAGTAGGTCATTTGGCCCCATGAGCCTGTTCCACCGCTAATAAGATCATGGCTGATCTCATTGTGGCCATAACTCCACTTTCCTGTCTGCCCTCCCCACCCTGCCGATTAACTCTTGATTGCCGGGATGAAGAACTGTAGCTACAAGGGTAGATTGGAGAGGTTGGGTCTGTTTTCCCTGGAGAAAAGAAGGCTAAGAGGAGACTTAATAGAGGTATTCAAGATTCTGAGGGGTATGGACAGAGTAATTAGTGAGAAACTGTTGAGTGCATCAAGAGCTAGAGGGCACACATTCAAAATAATGGGCAAAAGGAGTAAAAGTGATGTGAGGAATTTTGTTTTTTACCCAGAGGATGTTTGGAGTCTGGAACAAACTTCCTGAGAGGGTGGTGGAGACAGGTTCGATCGAGGTATTCAAAAGGGAATTGGATTGCTGCCTGAAGAGAGAATGTGCGAGTTTACAGGGATAAGGCAGGGGTGTGGGATGAGGTAGAATGCTCTTTCAGTAAGCCAGTACAGACTCGATGAGCCAAATGGCCTCTTTCTGCACTGTAAAGATTCTGTGATTCTTGTCAGTCAAAAATCTGTCCAACTCAGCCTTGAATATATTCAGTGATCCAGCCTTCATTACTCTCTGGGGAAGAGAATTTGAAAGACTAATGACCCTCAGCGAAGAAATTCCTTCTCGTATCTGCCCTAAATGGGAGACCCCTTATCTTTAAACTGTGCCTCCTAGTTCACGATTTCCCCCACAAAAGGAAACATCCTCTCAACATTGTCCCTGTCAAGCCCCCTCAGGATCTTATCTGTTTCAATAAGATTGCCTCTCATTTTTCTAAATTCCAATGAGTAGGGGCCAAACCTGCTCAACCTTTCCTCATAGGACAATCCCTTCATTCCAGGAATCAGTCTAGTGAACCTTCTCTGAACTGCTCCCAATACAAGTATATCCTTCATTCAGTAAGGGGACAAAAGTTCCCTCGCTGTGCTCTTTTTAATGATCTGTACAGTCATTGCAAGATTTCCTTACTTTTATATTTCAGCCCCTTTCAAAAATGCCTCCCTAATTACTTGCTGTTCCTGCTTGCTACCCTTCTGTCATTCATGTATCAGGATACCCAGATCCCTCCATACCGCAGCATTCTGCAGTCTCTCCCCATTTAAATCATATAGTTTTTCTATTGTTCCTGCCAAAGTCGACCACCCCACGTTTTCCCACATTATATCTGCCACAATTTTTGCCCACTCAATTAACCTATCTATATCTTTATATCTTTCTCACAACTTGCTTTCCCACTTCTTTGGTATCATCAGCAAATTTGGATGTAACACAGTTGATTCTTTCATCCTAGTCAGATGGTAAATAGTTGAGGCCCCAGCACTGATCCCTGTGACACTCCACAGTTACAGTTTGTCAACCTGAAAATGCATAAGTACTGTGTGATGATCACTCCTATGAATACTGTTACGGACAGGTGGATCCGCGACAGGTAGATTGGTGAGGACAAGGTCAAGTAGGTTTTTCCCTCTTGGTTCCCTCACCAACTATCACAGACCCAGCCTAGCAGCTTTGTGCTTTAGGACTCTGCCAGCTCATTCATTATTGGTGCTACTGAGCCAGTCTTGGTGATGGACATTCCCCCACCCACTGTACATTCAATGCCCTTGCCACCCTCGAGGCTTCTACCAAGTGGTGATCAACATGGAGGAGCACTGATTCATCAGCTGAGGGAGGGCAGTAATCAGCATGAGATTTCCATGTCCATGTTTGACCTGATGCAGTGAGACTTCATGGGTACAGAAGTCAATGTTGAGGACTCTCAGGGCCACTCTTTCACCCTGTATACCTCTGTGCTGCCATCGCCGCTAGGGTCTGTTCCTGAGTATGATTGTGTCAGGCTATTGCTTGACTAGTCTGTGAGACTATAACAAGGGTCATGTTTAATAATTAGTTTCTAGTTTAGTTATGTGTAATGACCAAGTAATTGAAATGTATTAATCAAATAACCTAATATGAAGTTCTGCTTAATTGTAATCGATGTAGGACACCAGTACCACGTGACTGGCTCTTTGTCTTGACAAGTGAAATACAGCACACGGCCCTAGGCTGGTGCAAACCTAGACATTTATGGTTTAATTGCAGAGTGGATGCTGCAAACCCCACCCTGGTTGGATGAGCTTAGGTCTGGAACCGTTAACTCCCCAGCCATTGACACTGATCAGTTATTCTTGAGTTAGAAGGCCCTACTGTGTGAACAAAACAGTTGTGGTGTTTCAAATCTTCAGCCTTATGACTTAAATCAGTTTAGCCTTTTAACTTGTAGTGTCTTCAAAGAAGCAGTCACTTTCCTGAACAATATAAAACCATCTTTGGTTCTTTAAGCTTAAAATTAAGTTTTCCAATCAGATTTTGTAGTTTTTTTCGACTCATATTAGTTATGAACATGTATCAATTAAATGTATCAATTGAATGTATTCTTATGTGTATCTTGCTATCTCAGCTTTGACACACTGCTCACCTTTATGCACACTATCGATTTTAGGTCTGAAGTAACTTTGTATTAGCTTTAGGCTTTGTGCCCTTTGTACCCTTTTTATTAACTGGTCCAATCTCTGGCAGCCACTCTGAAAACATACACCAGCAGCAGTTTCCTTAAACATATTGATGAAGCGCCTGCCCTAATGAGAACTCTAGAGGATTTCTATACATCAATTAGGCATTTGGGACAATGATCCCAAGTTTTTTTTTATTCGTTCATGGGATGTGAATGTTGCTGGCTAGGCCAGCATTTATTGCCCATCCGTAATTGCCCTTGTTCAGAGGGCATTCAGAGCCAACCATATTGCTGTGGGTCTGGAGTCACATATTGGCCAGACCAGGTAAGTATGGTAGATTTCCTTCCCTAAAGGACGTTAGTGAACCAGATGGGTTTTTACACCTTTTTAGATTTATTCCAGGTTTATGAATTAATTAAATTTAAATTTCCCCAGATACCCTCGGTGGGATTCAAACTCATGTCTCCAGACAATCATCCAGGTCTCTGGATTACTAGTCCAGTAGAATTAACACTCTACCGCCATTCCCTTGTCTATGTCTTTAGCAGGAGCCTGCAGGCTGATGAGACTGTGTTAAACTGTCACTGTGCTCCTTTACTGCTGTATTTAACAGGAGCCTGCTGGCTGATGAGACTCTGTTAAACTGTCACTGCGCTCCTGTACTGCTCTGTGTTTAACAGGAGCCTGCAGGCTTATGAGACTCTGTTAAACTGTCAGTGTGCACCTGTACTGCTCTGTATTTTGCCTGTGATGCAAAATGCCTGAACCTTTGTCCCAGTGGAACCTTTCTGTTATGAAATGTGGGTGAATATTAATGAGCCTCACATCCTCACTCATGTCTGCTGCAATTGTTTTGAAAGGAGATGTGTGAAGAGCTGGTCTTTGTATGGAGATGTGAACCAAGGAAACAGTATAAGTTCTGTTGAAGGGTCATGAGGACACGAAACGTCAACTCTTTTCTTCTCCGCCGATGCTGCCAGACCTGCTGAGTTTTTCCAGGTAATTCTGTTTTTGTCAAGGAAACAGTATCTGTGTGTGATAGTGACACAGCCTTGTGCTCACACTCAGAACAATGTACAGGTATCCTTGTGGTTATGGTTTGAGCAGAGTCAGATTACGAATGTAGTGAACAAGTTAAATGTAAATATCTCCAGTGTAGCTGCAGCTTGTTAGATCAGAGCTGGGGAGAAGGGAGCTCTGAATCCACTGTATTATCTCTGTTCTCTGGATTGGGTAACTACAATTTTTCAATATAGTGGTGTTTTATTCAAGAAATACATTCACAGCTCAAAGACTGAATTGTAACTTACAACAAGAACATTCATAAAATTTAATATAGAGATTAAATAATCAAGTTAAAGACATGGGAATATGTGACAATCTGTCATAACAAAAATTGGCAAACAAATTCAGCAGGTAACAGGGAATCAGTGGACGAGATATTAGAGGAAGGAATATTGAATTAAAATTATATTAAAATTACAGACCAATCCACCATTCCTATAGTACAGGCTCTGAAGTATATTAATGATGACATTTTTAAGTACTTCATTGAAGACTGGAACCACGTAAGGAATTACTCTGTCTGTATAATAAAGTGCTGTTAATAAAGTCAGGAAAAGACAATCTGATGTTGTGAGTTTGATTATCTAGTGTCTGAAACCACAAGATTCAACATTTAGAGTCAACAAGATGAATAAGGAAACACATCACAGCCCAATATTCCAGCTCAATATTCACAGAAGAAAGTCTGTTATCGAACACCTTGAGTGGACAGAACAGAGGAAGATCCCAACTGTAAGAAACCCTCCAATCATATGTAAATATCTTTCAAATGTTGACAGGTTCCAACTGTCAGTTTCCATTACATCGAAGTCAATGGAAGATGAGAGAGCGGTTGAAGGTTCCATGTAGAAATGCAAATTCTTGTTGTTATTGCCTTACATTGGTAGACTCAACAATATCACACAAACATTTTAAATCCTCGTACCATAATTATCAGTCATTTTCAGATTGGAAACTTAAACCTGCCATTTCACTTTCAGTCAAGAGCAGATCACAGCTTTACACCAATCTCTGATGTGACAGCACATTTCCAGCATTCACCATTGTTCATCCTGACTCTAAACCCAGTTGTAAAGAAGCTTTTTGTTCTGTGTCTAGGAGCTCTGAACCATGGATGAGAGCGGATGGGACACGTTTCTTGCACACTTCAGGATTAACCCATAAGTTCAATCCTGGATGTGATTAACAGCAGCAATAAGGACACAACACAAACCCAATCGTCACTAGTGGACTTGTTGAGGTCTCAGCAGGTGGGATGAATCAGTGATTCCCTTCCCACACATGGAATAGGTGAATGGCCTCTCCCCTGTGTGAACTCGCTGGTGTTGCAGCAGGGTGAATGCCCGAGAGAATCCTTCCCACACACAAAGCAGATGAACGGCCTCTCTCCAGTGTGAGTGCGTTGGTGTCTCAGCAGATCACTGCTGTTTTTAAAGCTCTCCTCACAGTCAGAACATATAAAAGTTCTTGTATCAGAGTGAACTCACTGGTGTCTCAGGAGGTTGGATGAATGAGTGAATCCATTCCCACAAACACAGCCGATGAATGGCCTTTCCCCAGTGTGAACCTGCTGATGTTTTGTGAGATCAGATGATGTCATGAACCCAGTCCCACATTGACAGTATCTGAATGGTCTCTCGTCAGTGTGAACATGTTGATGGCTCATCAGTTCCCTGGAACTTTTATAGCACTTTTTGCAATCTGGGCATTTAAAAGTTCTCTCATCAGAGTGAACTCGCTGGTGTTTCAGCAGGGTGGATGAATCAGCAAATCCCTTCCCACACTTGTGGAAGGTGAATGGCCTCTCCCCAGTGTGAACTCACTGGTGTGTCAGTCGGTTGGAAGAACTGGTGAATCACTTCCCACACTTGGAGCAGGTGAAGGGCCTCTCCCCAGTGTGAATCCGCTGGTGTTTCAGCAGGGTGGGTGACCAAGTGAATCCCTTCCTACATTCAGAGCAAGTGAACGGTCTCTCCCCTGTCTGATTTCTCTGGTGTGTACATAGGCTGGATAACTGAGTGAATCCCTTCCCACACTCAGAACACATGAACGGCCTCTCCCCAGTGTGAATGCGTTGATGAATTTCCAGGTCAGTTGGGTAATTGAATCCCTTCCCACAGTCCCCACATTTACACGGTTTCTCCATGACATGGGGGTCCTTGTGTCTCTTCAGGTTGGATGATCAGTTGAAGTCTCGTTCACACAGAAGATGTGTACAGTTTCTCGATGTGTGCTGTTTTTTCAGGCAGTGTAACTGGTTAAAGCTCTTTCCACAGTCAGTTCACTGGAACGCTCTCACTTGGATGTGTGTGTCTCGGTGATTTTCCAGTTACACTGATGTTTGAAATCTTTTCCCACAAACAGAACAGACAAACATTTCTCTTTTCACATTAAAAGGCTGATGATATTCAGGTCCTGATGAATCGAAAGACTCAGATCTTGAAATGATGTTTGGTTTGACTTTCCTGTTTGCCAATCCTCACCTAACAATACCCTGTAAAAAGAGTTCACAAAAGTCAACATATCAGTCCAGGATAGAAATTCAGAACAGACAGTTCAAATTTCTGTGTAACATGTTTTCCCTCAAAGCTGTAAAACCCCATCCCACACCCCGTCTTCCCTGTGCAGATTCCAGTTACGTTTCTGTCCTCCATTCCCAGTTTTCTCCCTCCCTCTCCTTTGGCTGGGTCCAGTTCTCCAGCTCTTGTATGCAAACTGAGAATAAAATCAACTAATCAATCATTTTCTCTCCTGGTCACTGGGACCCTGAAGCCCTGATTACCCAATGTCCCCTCATCAAGATGACCAGGGATGCACCCGGCTGGCTGAACAAGGCCTGCCCTCCTCTCAAATGGCAACCAGTAGTCTGAGTAACCTAGGCATGTCACCAGAAAGGGAGCCCCTCCTCCCATGTCTGCCTATTTCTTAGGCAGTCGATCTGGATCAAAGATGATTTGTTTCCACTCTGGTTTGATGGGTTCTGAAATGGCTTATAAGTCCAATGCCTGATCTGCAGACACTGCTACATGCAGGGCAGGTAGTGCCTAAAGGTTTGGGTAGATGGGTGGTTTGGAGGTTTGTGCACTCTCTCAATTGCCTCAACTTCACCTCTGTGTTCCCGACCAAGTTTTTCAATGTATTCGATGCCTTCCCAAATTAGCCTTCTCCATTTTAACCAGTCACGATCCAGGGTCTCCCATGAGTTGGTGGGGATACCTGATCTCTTCAAGGGTGTGTTAAAGAGATTACTAAAGTGTCTCTGCTGATCTCCTGAGAGTCTCCTGCTGTGACTTGAGTTCCGAGTACAGCAGTTGCTTTGAGGTCTGGTGTCAGGAATATGAACAACATGTCCCACCCAGCAGAGCCTGTTTAGAATGATTAGCGCCTCAGTGATGGGCAAGTTGGCTTGGGAGAGGGCACTGCTGTTGGACCACCTTTCTTGCCACTGGATTTTGAGGATCTTGTGAAGGCACCGCTGGTGGGACTTCTCCAGTGTTCTGAGGTGCGTGATGTAGGTTGTCCAAGTCTCTGAAGCTTTTAGGAGCACAGGGATCACTGCTGCCCAGTAAACCAGAACCTGAGTCTCGGGTTTGACATCCTGGTCCTCAAATACTCTATTCAGCATTCGGCTGAAGTCTGAGCTGGAACATTAGAGGTGATGAGGAATTTTGTCATCCATGTCTGCCTTCATCAAGAGGAGGCTCACAAGATACAGAAAATGGTCCACATTTTGTGGGTTCACCATTGTTCTTCAGTGACGGAGGGGGGAGTAGGGTGGGGGTGCTGGTAGGTAGTAAAACCCACAAGATAATGTGGGGAGATCCAACAACTCGTGGACACCAACATGTGTGGTTTCTTCAATGCTATCAAGACAATCTATGACCCAAGCACTCAAGGGCCAACTTCCCTGAGAGCCAAGCATGGAGGGAGCTCATCAAGGACAGAGAGTCAGCCAGTGCTCACTGGAGAGAATATTCTGAAGAGCTCCTCAACCAAGACACTGCCTTCGACTTGAGTGTCCTCAACTCCACTCCTCAATAACCTGTCTGACTCAGCCTCAGTGCTGCCACGTCCAGCACGAAAATGAAAAAACATTTGACAGCTGAAAACAACAAGACTTCTAGAGCAGATGGAATCCCTGCTGAAATTCTGAAACAGGGTGGTGTTACACTCCTGGCACGGCTGCTGTTCCGTGCAATTTTCTTGGGTTTGCCACACAGTAAGGATCATGTTTGTGGTGCCTTTCGATGGGGGAAAACCACACTGTGAACCTGAAAGGAGCTCTTTGACTATTAAGAGAAGAATCATCAGCGATGAGGAGTCCATGTCGGGGAATCTCTGGGTCACTGCAATTCTGACTATATTCAGGAAGGGGAATAACTCCATTTGCAGTAATTACAGAAGAGTCTCCCTGCTGCCTGCCACAGGGAAGATCATTACAAGGATCCTCCTCAATTGCCTTCTCTTAATGGCAAAGAGCTCCTTCCAGGTTCACAGTGTGGTTTTCCCCCATCGAAAGGCACCACAAACATGATCCTTACTGTGTGGCAAACCCAAGAAAATTGCAAGGAACAGCACCAACTGCTGTACTTGACTTTTTTTGTCCTCACAAAAGCCTTTTACACAGTCAAACTGTGACGTTTTATCCCGTATCCTCCTCAAATTTGGCTGTCCTCAGACATTTGCCACTATATTCTACCTAGCCACAATGACATGAAAGCTGTGAACCTCATCAACAGAACCACCACAGACTGTATCTGAGTGAAGACTGGGATCAGACAAGGCTGTGTCATTGCACCAACCCTCTTCTCCATTTTCCTCTCTGCATTTCACCTTGAGCAAATTACCCGTGGGCTCGCAGATAAGCTACAGAGCAGACCGGAAACCTACACCACCTTCAAAACAAAACCAGAATTAATCCAAGCTCAGACATTGAGCTCCAGTGTGCCGATACCAGATTTCTATGTTAAATCCATCCAACTGCCTTGATTCCATAAACAGAATTACCTGGAAAAACTCAGCAGGTCTGGCAGCATCAGCGGAGAAGAAAAGAGTTGACGTTTCGAGTCCTCATGACCCTTCGACAGAACCTGAGTGCGAGTCCAAGAAAGAGTTGAAATATAAGCTGGTTTAAGGTGTGTGTGTGCGGGGCGGAGAGAGAGAGAGAGAGAGAGGTGGAGGGGGTGGGGTGTGGTTGTAGGGACAAACAGGCAGTGATAGAAGCAGATCATCAAAAGATGTCAACAACAATAGTACAAAAGAACACATAGGTGTTAAAGTTAAAGTTGGTGATATTATCTAAACGGATGTGCTAATTAAGAATGGATGGTAGGGCACTCAAGGTATAGCTCTAGTGGGGGTGTTTTTTTTAAAAAATAATGGAAATAGGTGGGAAAAGGAAAATCTTTATAATTTATTGGAAAAAAAAGGAAGGGGGAAACAGAAAGGGGGTGGGGATGGGGAGGGAGTTCACGACCTAAAGTTGTTGAATTCAATATTCAGTCTGGAAGGCTGTAAAGTGCCTAATTGGAAGATGAGGTGTTGTTCCTCCAGTTTGCGTTGGGCTTCACTGGAACAATGCAGCAAGCCAAGGACAGACATGTGGGCAAGAGAGCAAGGTGGAGTGTTAAAATGGCAAGCGACAGGGAGGTTAGGGTCATTCTTGCGGACAGACCGCAGGTGTTCTGCAAAGCGGTCGCCCAGTTTACGTTTGGTCTCTCCAATGTAGAGGAGACCACATTGGGAGCAACGAATGCAGTAGACTAAGTTGGGGGAAATGCAAGTGAAATGCTGCTTCACTTGAAAGGAGTGTTTGGGTCCTTGGATGGTGAGGAGAGAGGAAGTGAAGGGGCAGGTGTTGCATCTTTTGCGTGGGCATAGGGTGGTGCCATAGGAGGGGGTTGAGGAGTAGGGGGTGATGGAGGAGTGGACCAGGGTGTCCCGGAGGGAGCGATCCCTACAGAATGCCGATAGGGGGGGTGAAGGGAAGATGTGTTTGGTGGTGGCATCATGCTGGAGTTGGCAGAAATGGCGGAGGATGATCCTTTGAATGCGGAGGCTGGTGGGGTGATAAGTGAGGACAAGGGGGACCCTATCATGTTTCTGGGAGGGAGGAGAAGGCGTGAGGGCGGATGCGCGGGAGATGGGCCGGACACGGTTGAGGGCCCTGTCAACGACCGTGGGTGGAAAACCTCGGTTAAGGAAGAAGGAGGACATGTCAGAGGAACTGTTTTTGAAGGTAGCATCATCGGAACAGATGCGACGGAGGCGAAGGAACTGAGAGAATGGGATGGAGTCCTTACAGGAAGCGGGGTGTGAGGAGCTGTAGTCGAGATAGCTGTGGGAGTCGGTGGGTTTGTAATGGATATTGGTGGACAGTCTATCACCAGAGATTGAGACAGAGAGGTCAAGGAAGGGAAGGGAAGTGTCAGAGATGGACCACGTGAAAATGATGGAGGGGTGGAGATTGGAAGCAAAATTAATAAATTTTTCCAAGTCCCGATGAGAGCATGAAGCGGCACCGAAGTAATCATCGATGTACCGGAGAAAGAGTTGTGGAAGGGGGCCGGAGTCCGCATTCAAAGGATCATCCTCCGCCATTTCCGCCAACTCCAGCATGATGCCACCACCAAACACATCTTCCCTTCACCCTCCCTATCAGCATTCCGTAGGGATCGCTCCCTCTGGGACACCCTGGTCCACTCCTCCATCACCCCCTACTCCTCAACCCCCTCCTATGGCACCACCCTATGCCCACGCAAAAGATGCAATACCTGCCCCTTCACTTCCTCTCTCCTCACCGTCCAAGGACCCAAACACTCCTTTCAAGTGAAGCAGCATTTCACTTGCATTTCCCCCAACTTAGTCTACTGCATTCGTTGCTCCCAATGTGGTCTCCTCTACATTGGAGAGACCAAACGTAAACTGGGCGACCGCTTTGCAGAACACCTGCGGTCTGTCCGCAAGAATGACCCTAACCTCCCTGTCGCTTGCCATTTTAACACTCCACCTTGCTCTCTTGCCCACATGTCTGTCCTTGGCTTGCTGCATTGTTCCAGTGAAGCTCAACGCAAACTGGAGGAACAACACCTCATCTTCCAATTAGGCACTTTACAGCCTTCCAGACTGAATATTGAATTCAACAACTCCCCCATCCCTACCCCCTTTCTATTTCCCCCTTCCTTTTTTTTCCAATAAATTATAAAGATTTTCCTTTTCCCACCTATTTCCATTATATTTTTAAAAAAACCACCCCCACTAGAGCTATACCTTGAGTGCCCTACCATCCATTCTTAATTAGCACATTCGTTTAGATAATATCACCAACTTTAACTTTAACACCTATGTGTTCTTTTGTACTATTGTTGTTGACATCTTTTGATGATCTGCTTCTATCACTGCTTGTTTGTCCCTACAACCACACCCCACCCCCTCCACCTCTCTCTCTCTCCGCCCCGCACACACACACCTTAAACCAGCTTATATTTCAACTCTTTCTTGGACTCGAACTCAAGTTCTGTCGAAGGGTCATGAGGACTCGAAACGTCAACTCTTTTCTTCTCCGCCGATGCTGCCAGACCTGCTGAGTTTTTCCAGGTAATTCTGTTTTTGTTTTTGTTTTGGATTTCCAGCATCCGCAGTTTTTTTGTTTTTATGCCTTGATTCCATGACCGTTAATACTCTCTTGCTTCACAAGTGTCCAGCAATCTGTGTTATTTATTTTCAATTGTCTGAATCTCAACAAAATTCCAGAATTCCACTATATTTTCTGCGAATTGATTTCTGACATTGTCCTGAATAGCCGAGTCTCAGTTACATAAATAAATGTCACTGATTTGTACATTTAAGTGGTAACAATTATTTTACGCTTAACAAGTTACACAACAAAATGTTTAAAAACATAATTTTAGTAAAATACGGTGAATGCTGGAAATCTGAAATAAAAACAGAAAGTTCTGGAAATCCTCAGCAGGTTTGGCAGCTTCTGTGAAGAGAGAAACAGATTTAACATTTCCAGTCCAATATGATTCTTCTTCAGAACTGAGTATTTCCAGCATTCTGATTTAATTTTAAACACATAATTGATGTAAACTTTATTGTCCTTACAGGTATCTGGATGTAAATCTGATTTCAGACCTTCCTCTGAACAGTTTTCAAACTGACTCCAGCTCATTGTCCTTCAGTAAAGACCCGGATGGAAAACCCTCAGCACAAGATGGCGGCGTCCGGTTGCCCGGGTAACCCGCGCCGCTCCTGGGAGGAAGCCCCGCCCTCACTCCCCACTTCCCCCACCAAGATGGCCGCCCATGCCCTCGACACCCTGAACAAGTCCCGCTTTCCTCTCCCAAGATGGCGGCGTCCGGTGAGCCCGGCTCCCAGTGCGCAGGTGCAGTGTCGTTGTGCGCTCTGAGCATGCTCAGTGTCAGTCATGGTGACAGAGTGAGGAGGAGCGGACGGTTCGGGAGGAGGGAGGAGATTGTGAGCTCAGGGTAGGAATGGCAACCGCGGCTGGACTGAGAACTGGATCAACTTCTGGGGTAGGCCCCAGGCCCCGTGTTTACCCCGCGGTGACAAGCCCGGGGGAGGGGGAGGGAGCAATGGAGCCGGCGGCTGGACGGGGAGGGTTTGGAAGCACTTTGTGGATCCAGTTAGTGGTTAATGGAGATCAGAAACCCAGAGTCAGAGTGTCGAACCCCACATTGGGTGGTTGTTTATTAAATATCGTTATTTATTATTTATTTACTGAAGAATATGTTCATATATATTTAAAAATAAGTCATTTTATGGCATCTGTGAAAAGACCTATTAAAATACAATCCCCTGATGTATTTCTGATGAAAATTTGACTGACAGGATTTTGGGGAACACTCAATTCTAACATGATTATGTTTTAATTTATTCCCTGATACCAGATTTCAGCTTGTATTTTAAAACTTAATTTAGAATGTCAGTCCAGCAGCAAATGGTAAAATGAGATATAAGATATAAGACACCAGCTGCACTTAAAAGCGACTATCGCTTTCCACGACTCACACTGTCTTTGTGTTGATGCAGGAAGTCCTTCCCGTGGTGTTGTAGCACAAATGAATGCAGCCTTTCCTGGAAACAGGCCAGTGTTGGTGGTCCTCATGTTTCAGCAGCAAGCAGAGTACATGTGTGGCCATTGTGGTAATGCAACACAGAGTGGGTGGGACTCAGGTTCCCGTGATCAGGAGAGAAAATTATTGACTCTTGATTTGACTCCCTCTACACATGGGCTGGCAAACTGGACTCAGCCAGAGTGGGGGTCAGGGGGTGTGGAGACTGGGAGTGCAGCCATGAAATAATGGAGATGGTGCAATGAGTTTGGATTTCAGCCCAGGGAGGAGGGAGAGTGTGTGGGATGAGGATTTACAGCTTTTGGGTAAACGAGAGGAAAAATGTTCCATACTAAGTAGAATTGTCCGTTCTGAATTAGTTTTGTGAACTCCTTTTCCGGGGTAGTTGAAGAGGAAGATTTACAGGCAGGAAACTCAAACTAAACTTCACGTCAAGATCTGACAGAGCCACATGCTTCAGCAAGACCTAAATATCATTGGCTTTTGACTGTGGAAAGAGAAATGTTTCCCTGTTTTGTCTGTGGAAGAAGATTTCAAAATTCAGTACGAGTAAAAAAGCACCAAGAGACACACATATACCTGAGTGAGAGTATTCCAGGCACTGACTGTGGAAAGAGCTTTAACCAGTTTTCCTGCCTGAAAAAACATCACAGCATTCACAGTGGGGAGAAACCATACATGTGTTCTGTCTGTGGACGAGGCTTCAACTGATTGTCCAACCTGGAGAGACACAAGGACACCGGCACCATGGAGAAACCGTGGAAATGTGGGGACTGTGGGAAAGGATTCAATTATCCATCCCGACTGGAAATCCATAAACGCAATCACATTGGGGTTGGCACCCTGGAGAAACCGTGGAAATGTGAGGAATGTGGGAAAGGATTCAATTATCCATACCTGCTGGAAATCCATCAGTGCAGTCACACTGGGGAGAAGCCATTCACCTGCTCTGAGTGTGGGAAGGGATTCACTTTGTCATCCCACCTGCTGTCACACCAAAGTATTCACACTGAGGAGAGACCTTTCAGCTGCACTTACTGTGTAAAGAAGTTCTTGTGTTCATCCAACCTCAACACACATCAGCGAGTTCATACTGGGGAGAGGCCATTCACCTGCTCCTTGTGAGGGAAGGGTTTCGCTGGGCCATCCGGTCTTTGGTCACACCAGCGAATTCACACAGGGGAGAAGCCGTTCACCTGTTCTGTGTGTGGGAAGGGATTTACTCTTTCATCTAACCTGCTGTCACACCAGCGAGTTCACACTGAGGAGAGACCATTTAGCTGAACTTAGTGTGGAAAGAGATTCTGGTCTTCATCCAACCTCAGCGTACACAAGCGAGTTCACACGGTAGAGAGGCCATTCACCTGCTCTGTGTGTGGGAAGGATTTCACAAATTCATCCAGATTTCTGTCACACTAGCAAATTCACACTGAGGATAAGCCATTCAGCTGTACTCACTGTGGAAAGAGTTTCAGGCAATTATCAATTTTCACTGCTCACCAATGTACTCACACTGGGGAGAGACTACTCACCTGCTCCTTGTGTGGGAAGGGATTCACTCAGTCCGGCAGCCTGCATTTACACAAACTCACTCACACTGGGGAGAGGCTGTTCACCTGCTCTGAGTGTGGGAAGGGATACACTTGATCATCCCACTTGCTAACACACCAGCAAGTTCACAGGTATCTGCAGGGGTTGGATTCTGGTGTTATTGCTCCTGTTAATAACACCCAGGACTGATAGTCTGACAATATTAGGTTTGTTTCGACTGATGTTAACAACCCCTATAATTAGCTGGAGTTTAATATTCTGGACCTGTTGCTGATTTTCAGGGCTGCGATGCCCCTTTTCAAAAGCACCCCCTGTCTTATTTCATTTTAATTCAAGAACTCTCAACTGGAACTTGTTCTATGAACTTTTACTTCAATCCTAAATTGATTTTTGGTACAAAATCTACAATTCAGTGTCTGAAAAGTTCCACTGATTAACATCTCCAATTAGAAAGTGCTGATTAATCCTTGCTGACAATTCTTACTGACTTACCCATTCTTCTCAGTGACACCTCCATTATGATATTAAGTTATCAAGGAACATAAAACAACATACAGTTCTTTGGTAGTACAAAACTTAAATATTTCTGAAAAGGGAGACATGTTGCTGAAGGTTTTCATCTTGTACTGATCAGGACAAACACAAGAATGCCAAATTTCAAATGATCACAACAACATATACTACAGGGGAAACCGGTGCTGATTGGTTGGCAAGTGAACTATGATTGGCTGAGACATTGCCATGGAGAAATCAACATGAATCTATAGGTTCCCCAACTTCTGGGTTATTCAAAAAAGGTGCAAGGCTTGAAAACATTCCTTTGGTTTGTAGAGAGTGGGTAGCTGCATATGAATGTATGTCACTTCTAGAAAACAGAAATGAGCCATGTTACAAGCTTGACTGATTACCTTAAATTGGTTGTTAGTGTAGCTATTAGCACACTGGATTATTCAACAGGTATTGTCTAATGGTGGAATCACATCTAACAGTAGACGTGTTTTTGGTTTTGCAAGTGCGGGCTGGTACTCTACCTATTAGGGAGAAGCAAAGGAACATGCTGTTTGATTGAATCAGTCAATCACTGGGATGTATGTCCTTCATACCTGGCACTGAAATTCATACACAATATTGCTCAGTTATGTAGTTGGTAGAACCTCTTTTTGGACTGATGCCCACATCCTGTTAGTGCTAGTCAGAGTAGAAATAGCAGGATATATCGGATTAATACATGGCTGAAGAGATGGTGTGAGGGGGAGGGTTTCAGATTCCTGGGACCGATTCTGGGGGAGGTGAGACCAGTACAAACTAGACGGGTTACACCTGGGCAGGACCGGGACTGAAGTCCTAGGGGGCATATTTGCTTGAGTGGTTGGGGAGGGTTTAAACTACAATGGCAGGGGGATGGAAACCTACGCAAGCAGTCAGGGGAGGGGGAATCAAGGACAAGAACAAAATACAGAAAGGGGAATAAGAAAAGTGATAGGCAGAGAAATCAAGGGCAAGAATCAAACAGGGCCTCAGTGAAAAATAGTGGGAGTGAAACAAGTAATGTTAAAAAGACAAGTCCTAAGGCTTTGTGTCTTAACACGAGGAGCATTCGCAATAAAGTGAATGAATTAACCGCGCAAATAGATGTAAAAAGGTATGATATAGTTGGGATTATGAAGACATGGTTGCAGGGTGACCAGGGATGGGAACTGGACATCCAGGGGTTTTCAGTATTTAGGAAGGTCAGACAAAAAGGAATAGGCGGTGGAGTTGCAATGCTGGTTAAAGAGGAAATTAACCCAAAAGTGAGGAAATATATTCGCTCTGATGATGTGGAATCTGTATGGGTAGAGCTGAAAAACAGTAAGGGGCAAAAAACGTTAGTGGGGTTGTAATATAGACCCCCAAACTATAATGGTGTTGTTGGGAATGGCATTAAACAGGAAATTAGAGACGCATGCAACAAAGGAACATCTGTAATTATGGGTGACTTTAATATGCATATAGATTAGGCAAATCAAATTAGTAACAATACTGTAGAGGAGGAATTCCTGGAATGTATACGGGATGATTTTCTGGACCAATACATTGAGGAACCAACTAGAGAACAGGCCAAAACAAAAACAGAATTACCTGGAAAAACTCAGCAGGTCTGGCAGCATCGGCGGAGAAGAAAAGAGGCCTCTTGGGGATGAGCGGCCATAATATAATAGAATTCTTCATCAAGATGGAGAGTGACGTAGTTGATTCTGAGACAACGGTCCAGAATCTTAATAAAGGAAACTACAATGGTATGAGATGTGAGTTGGCGATGATGGATTGGGAAACATTACTTAAAGGGATGATGGTGGATAGGCAATGGCAAACATTCAAAGAGTGTAGATTTCCAGCATTTGCAGTATTTTGATTTTATCTAATTGTTTATTCTTGTCTGGCGCAAAAGTAAAACAGGGAAGGTGGCCAAACCATGGCTTACAAGGGAAATTAGAGATAGTATTAGATGCAAGAAAGAGGCATACAAATTGGCCAGAAAAAACAACAGACCTGAGGTTTGGGCGCACTTTAGAATTCAGCAAAGGAGGACCAAAGGATGATTAAGAAGGGGAAAATGGAGTACGAGAGTAAGCTTGCAGGGAACATAAAAACTGACTATAAAAGTTTCTATAGGTATGTGAAGAGAGAAAGATTGGTGAAGACAAATGTAGTCCCTTGCAGTCAGAAACAGGGGAATGTATAATGGGGAACAAAGAAATGGCTGACCAACTAAATAAATACTTTGGTTCTGTCTTCACAAAGGAGGACACAAATAACATACCAGAAATTTTGGGGAACACAGGGTTTAGTGTGAGGGAGGAACTGAAAGAAATCAGTATGAGTAGGGAAATGGTGTTGGAGAAATTGATGGGATTGAAGGCCAATAAATCCCCAGGGCCTGATAATCTACATCCCAGGGTACTTAAATAAGTGGCCCTAGAAATAGTGGATGCATTGGTGGTCATCTTCCAAGATTGTAGAGAGTCTGGACCTGTTCCTGCAGATTGAAGGGTAGCTAATTTAACCCCACTATTTAAAAAGGGAGGTAGAGAGAAAACAGTCAGCCTGACGTCGGTAGTGGGGAAAGTTCGAAAGCCCATTATAAAAGATTTAATAGCTGAGCACTTGGAAAACAGTGGCAGAATCGGACAGAGTCAGCATGGATTTACGAAAGAGAAGTCATGCTTGACAAATCTACTGGAGTTTTTCGAGGATGTAACTTGAGGGGGAGCCAGTGGATGTGGTTTATTTGGACTTTCAAAAGGTTTTCGACAAACTCCCACATAAGAGATTAATGTGTAAAATTAAAGCGCATGGGATTGGGGGCAGGGTATTGAGATGGATAGAAAACTGGTTGACAGACAGGAAACAAAGAGTAGGAGTAAACTGGTCTTTTTTTGAATGGCAGGCAGTGATCGGTGGGGTACCGCGGGGATCGGTGCTGGGACCCCAGCTTTTCACAATATATATTAATGATTTAGATGAGGGAACTAAATGTAATATCTCCAAATTTGCAGATGACACAAAGCTGGGTGGGAGGGGGAGCTGTGAGGAGGATGCAGAGATGCTTCACTGTGATTTGGACAAGCTGAGTGAGTGGACAAATGCATGGCAGATGCAATATAATATGGATAAATGTGAGGTTATCCATTTTGGTAGCAATAACAGCAAGGCAGATTATTATCTAAATGGCTATAAATTGAGAGAGAGGAATGTACAACGAGACTGGCTGTCCTTGTACACCAGTCACTGAAGGTAAGCAAGCAGGTGCAGCAGGTGGTAAAGGAGGTAAATGGTATGTTGGCCTTCATAGCCAGAGGATTCAGGTACAGGAGCAGGGATGCCTTGCTGCAATTATACAGGGCCTTGGTGAGACCACACCTGGAATATTGTGTGCAGTTTTGGTCTCCTTATCTGAGGAAGGATGTTCTTGCAATAGAGGGAGTGCAGCAAATGTTTACCAGACTGATTCCTGGGATGGTGGGACTGACATATGAGGAGAGATTGAATAGGTTAGGATTATATTCGCTGGAGTTCAAAAGAATGAGAGGGGATCTCATAGAAACCTATAAAAGTCTAATAGGACTAGACAGGGTAGATGCAAGAAGGATGTTCCCGATGGTGGAGGAGTCCAGAACCAGGTGTCACAGTCTGAGGATATGGGGTAGACCATTTAGGACTGAGATGAGAATTTTTTTCACCCAGAGAGTGGCGAGCCTGTGGAATTTGCTACCACAGAAAGTTGTTGAGGCCAAAACATTGTATGTTTTCAAGAAGGAGTTAGTTATACCTCTTGGGGCGAAAGGGATCAAAGGGTATGGGGAGAAAGCAGGAGCAGGCTATTGAGTTGGATGATCAGCCATGATCATAATGAATGGCGGAGCAGGCTCAAAGGGCCAAATGGCCTACTCCTGATCCTAGTTTCTATGTTTCTCGTGGAAAACACTTGCGTAACCATGACACAATAGCATTGATTGCTGTGTATTGTGCAAATTTGTAAATGAGTCATTGGCCACTACTTTCAGACCTGAGAAGTACCTGGTTTACCTCAAACTACCCTGGAATGGTAAATTTTCTCAGAAGTTTGGACAACAGGTTAAACAAGCCATTTCACACTGAAACACATCTTCAACATTGTAATGCTTTGCTCGATGACACACCTGGTGGTCGTGTGACTCTGGTTGTAGCATTTCCGAGCCGCATTGGTGCGGTTCCTCACAAGAGCCGAGTTTGAAGGGGAAGACCCTCATCTGAAATGATCCAGCCCCTTAAATCTGGCTCCTGGAATGAACCCAACTGGAACATTGGACTGTCGCAGTCTGAATCCATCAGCACAGCTCCTGCATCCAGGAGGATAATATTCACTGTTTTATATTCACGTCTGGGAGATAATGTTCAATGTTTTATATTTGGGTCTGGGGGATAATGTTCACTGTTTTATATTGAGCTCTATGGTTTATTAGGGTTGATTCTGCCTCATGATGCATGCTGGGTTGTCAGAGTCACCATTAAAGGCCCTAATCTCAGGTCAGTAACTGAGTTTTCTCCGGGATGGAGAATCAGGGTGGGGTAAAGTGTCTCAGTAATGGACTGGAATTGGTATAATCTAAACCCGAGCTGCACCAGGTAATGGTGACCACCATTACACCATCAGAAACAATCGCTGCACCATGTTAGAAAACCTTGGAGAATATTTTACCTGAATCTTTGATCAATTTTGTTCTATTAAATATTGTAACCAATAAGTTGGATTGCTGATTATTTTTGTAAAGGCAGCTCAGGACCATCAGTTTCACAATGAACCCGCCCATGGGGACTGAGGTGAGCTTCAGACCATCAGGAATAAGGGAAAGGGACTGGAACACTGAGTCTGTCCCTGAATCTCAACATTTGTTAATGAGATGGATTCATTCAGGACTGACAGCAGGGAATTTGTCTGTAGTAGAGTGCTTAAATTGGAGTTTAGTGACTGAGGGAGTTTAAGGGTTAAATTATATCTAAAGTCTAATCTTTCTTTAATTTAGCAATTAACTAAAAAGTTGCTGTTAGGGTTGGAAGAATGTGAGTTTTAGTCCAGCCTTAAAATAGGGCTCATACAGGCTCTGCTTGCAACTGCAACTAGTTAATTATATAACTGGCTTAATCAAGTTTTCAGAGGCTAGGCCAGTTGTATTACCCCTCAGATTCAAAGACCTATTATGCAAAGAAAAACAGGTGATAAAACATTCATCCTGTGCATTAAATTAGTGTAGTTTAACTTGTGATGTTATAAAAGAAGCAGTCACTTTCCTTCATCTTTGAATTTGTAAGTTTAGAATTAAGTTCTGTAATTAGCCTTTGTATCTATGAAGTTCTCTTGATTTTTATTACTTAGGAATGTATCATGTTATATTTTTAAGTGAGTTAAGTTGCCTTAACTTTAGCACACCAATCACTTTCAAGCACTCATTTTATATGTATTTTAAATAAATCACTTTCAAAGACTGATTTTATATATATTTGATATAGATCACTTTAAAGCACTGATTTTATCGGTATTTTATATAGACTGTGTAATTTCTGTAACTTTGTAATTTTTGTAAGTCTATGAACGATTCTGCATTTTTAATTAACTTGTACCAAGGACGTTCAGATACAACAAAACATATGAGGCAAAGCAACCAATAACATACTGATAAGCGTCTATCCTAATGAGACTTCTACAGTACATACGATATTAATACCTATAGATTAATTAGACATCTAAACTGATGAGTCCTGTGTTACTAGACATCACATGCACTATCTCAAATAAGCAGACATCAAAACCATCCTAAGTCCCCTGTCATTTTAGAAGAAAGTCATAAAATTTAATGAAATGACAGGAACTTTATAATGAGAGTGATGTTCCTATGAGTAATTGACACCTAGAACCATAGAAAATTACAGTGCAGAAGGAGGCCATTCAGCCCATCATGTCTGCCAAAAAGTGAGAAAAAAAAACTAGCCACTCATTTTAATCTTATTTTCCAGTACCTGGTCTGTCACTTGCAGGTTACAGCACCTCAGATTCAGATGCAGATCCAGGTACCTTTTAAATGAGTTGAGCATTTCAGCCTTAACCACCAACTTAGGCAGTGAAGTCCAGACACCCACCACCCTCTGAGTAAAAAGGTTTTCCTCATGTCCCCTCTGATCCTTCTACCAATCACCTTAAATCTAAGTCCCCTGGTAATTAACCTGCTAGGGGAAACAAGTATTTCCTGTCTACCCTATCTAGGCCCCTTATAATTTTGTACACCTCAAATAGGTCACCCCTTAACCTCCTCTGTGTGTTCTAAGGAAAACAACCCTAGCCTATCAAATTTCTTCTCATAGCTGCAATCTTCAAGCCGTGGCAACATTCTTGTAAATCTCCTCTGGGCTCTCTCCTGAGCAATTGTGTCCTCCCTGTAATGTGGTGACCTCAGAGGGCCAGTCAAGGCACAATGGGAAATGACATCAATAGATGACCATCACCCTCGAGAAACCAATCAGAATCTGATCATGCACCAGCTAAACCAATCAGGGCCTGATCACACACCGCACTATTCAATCAGGAATCAGTAACATCACTGATCATGTGCATGGTTTGTGGTTTGAAAGGAGTTAAAAATCACCAGTTTTGAACTGCCAAATGTGTTGAATTTGTAAGTGAAAACTGCTCGTCAGCTGAAAGCAGAAAACCAGAGGGCTCGAGCAAGAGAGAGTGAAGACCTCATGTCAGCTCACACCCTAGGCTGAATCGGGAAGCAAGTATCGCATTGAGCCAGTAAAGTCACTGCCTAGCTTTGTTAAGTATGACTTTTGTTGCTTAATAAATGTTCCCTGAGTTACATTACTAAATTGTCCCCTATTACTTGAATGGTTATGTCTGGATGGTTAACAAAAAAATTAATATTGAGTGAGGAGGTTTGGAGGTTAAATGACCCCCAAAAAAACTATAATGCCATGAGGATGGTGGAAGCAGAGGATATGAACAATTTCATAAGGAAATTGGATGGGCACTTGAGGGAAATAAACGTACTGGGATACGGGAATAGAACGGGGCAATGCTCTGCTGGGAGCTGGCATTGACTCCATGGGGTGGATGGCCTCTTTGTGATCTAAAGAGGGAAATTTCAGCTGCTCCACTCCAACCAGCTGAAGTCCCTTATCCCTGGTGCTATTCTCATAAATCTCCTCTGCACCCTCTCTAACAGCTTCATTATCTTTTCTGAATCATAGAATCCATTTTTATATGGGACCTCTGTTTAGAACCATGTTCGAACTAGATGACCTCAACATTTATGATTTCCTTTTAAATAAGGGAAATAGAGGCACTGGAGGAAGTGCAACAAAGATTCACAAGAACAATACCAGAAATGAGAGCATTTAACCTTCAGGAAAATTTGAACAACCTGCGGCTCTACTGAAGAGAGACCTGATGGAAGTCTTTAAGGTTATGAACAGGTTCAATATTCCAGTAGGGATTTCTTGAGCAACATCTTTACCCAGTGAGTGATGAGAATGTGGAACTCACTACCACATTGAGCGGCTGAGGTGGATAGTATGAATACGTTTAAGGAAGCTCGATACATCCAAGAGGGAGAAAGGAATAGAAGGATATGCTGATGGGGTGAGAGGAAGAGGGGTGCGTGGAGGCTCATGTGGAGCGTTAATACTGACATAGACCTATTGAGCCAACTGACCTGGCCCTGTGCTGTACACTCAGTGAAACAGAGACAAATGTATTTAATTGAGATCTACCTGCAATGGTAGGGAAAATACTATTTACTATCCAGGATAAAATAAATGTCCTTCAGCAACCATTGTGGATCATTTTTGTGGGAATGCACACTCCCAGGCTCAAAGAGCATTAGCCCACTGGAAGCAAAGTCATAAGATCGGCCAGTCTATCAGAAAAAAACCCTCTGACCCTCCCACTTCACCAACTGTCGTGAACTTGCTGGTGTCTCAGTAGGGTGGATGAATCGCTGAATCACTTTCCACACTCAGAGCAGGGGAACTGCCTCTTTCCAGTGTGAACTCGCTGATGTTTCTGCAGGTCAGTTGACCGACTGAATCCCTTCCCAGGCTGGATGAATCAATGAATGCTTTCCCACACTCAGAGCAGCTGAATGGCCTCTCCCCAGCATAAACTCGCTGGTGTCTCAACAGGTTGGTTAAGCGAGTGAATCCCTTCCCACACTCACAACAGGTGAACAGCCTCTCCCCAGTGTGAACTCGCTGGTGTGTCAGCAGGTCAGATGAAGTGGTAAATCCCTTCACACTCAGCAGGTGAAAGGCTTGTCCCCAGTGTGAACTCGTTGATGTGTCAACAATTGGGATAACTGAGTGAATCCCTTCCACAACCAGAGCAGGTGAATGGCCTCTGCCCAGTGTGAATCCTCTGCTGTGTTAGCAGGTTGGATGAATCACTGAAGCCCTTCCCACGCACAGAGCAGGTGAAGGATCTTTCCCCGGTGTGAACTCACTGGTGTCTCAGCAGGTGCGATGAATGAATGAAACCCTTGCAACACTAGAGCAGGTAAATGGCCTCTCCCCAGTGTGGATGCATCGATGAGATTCCAGTGCAGATGGCGATCTCAATCCCTTCCCACAGACCCCACATTTCCATAGAGATAAAAACAAAAAAACTGCGGATGCTGAAAATCCAAAACAAAAACAAAAACAGAATTACCTGGAAAAACTCAGCAGGTCTGGCAGCATCGGTGGAGAAGAAAAGACTTGACGTTTTGAGTCCTCATGACCCTTCGACAGAACTATCATGAGGACTCGAAACGTCAACTCTTTTCTTCTCCGCCGATGCTGCCAGACCTGCTGAGTTTTTCCAGGTAATTCTGTTTTTGTTTTTGCCCCACATTTCCATGGTTGCTCCATGGTGCAGGTGTCCTTGTATCTCTTCAGGTTGCATGATCAGCTGAAGCCTCACACAGAGCACATGTACAGTCTCTCCCCACAGTAAATAGCAATGTTTTTTCAAGCTGTGTAACTGGTTAAAGTTCTTTCCACAGTCAATGCACTGGAACGCTCACACTGATGTTTAAAATCTTCTGAAGCAGACAGAACAAACACTTGTCCCTGCAGATTCAAAAACCAATGATATTCAGCCCTACTGAATCGAGTAACTTTGTCAGATCTTAAGGTGATATTTATTTTGAGATATCTGTCTACAAATCCTCCCCTTCTAATAACCTGCGAAAGGAGTTAACACAAGTCATCATTGTCAGTAGAGGAAAGAAATTCAGAACAAATGGTTCTAGTTTCAATGGAAAATTATTTCTTTTCTCATTCCCCAAAGCTGTAAATCTGTTTTCCCCCTCCCTGCTCCCTCCACTTTCATTCTGCTGTACCTAATATACACAAAATTCTCCTAAGGACGCCAATTCATGCTGATCAACAGATCCATGCTTATCGCTCCCTGTCCAAATCAAAAGGACCTAAAAACTTCATGCAGGCTGCTAGCCTCTATATATATTTATTGGACTAAATATGTGTGTAATACTGTACTACTGTATTACTGAATTAGAGATACAAGTGAGTTGTGAAGAAGAACTTTTCTTAGTCAGTGAGCAGCCATGACTTGAAACTCGCTGCCTATGAGGCTGGTGGAAGTGGAGATGATCAATGATTTCAAAATAAAATTGGATGGACACTTGAAGGAAATAAACTTGCAGCAGAATGGAGATATGGAAGGAAATGGGACTAACTGTGTTGCTCTACAGTGAGTCAGCATGGGCCTGAGTTTCCAATTGGATTCCTTCTGCATCATAATAGTCTATGACTATATAGCCACAGCACTATATTACAAGAAATAGTGCTAAAAGTACTGCAAGTACTAGCAATCATAAGAAATTTATTACAGAACCAACAATATATCTAATATCTACCACATAACAACACTAGACATATCTCTGTTGTTATGATCCCCATGGAGACTGATAACCTTAAAATAAACAAATTCGCAGACAAAAGCAAAATACTGCGGATGCTGAAAATCTGAAACAAAAACAAAAAATGCTGGAAAAACTCAGCAGGTCTAACAGCATCTGTGGAGAGAGAAACAGAGTTAATGTTTCGAGTCCCTATGACTCTTCTTCAGTCTTCTATCGAATCATATGAACTTGAAACGTTAACTCTGTCTTTCTCTCCACAGATGCTGAGTTTTCCAAAATTTTCTGTTTTTGTTTCAAATTCCCAGACAACCCCAACAGAATAAACCAAAGGACAAAGTTTCAAACGTCTACTGAAACAATCAAACTAAAATTAACGCAAGTGAAGCATGCATTAACAGACAAACAGTATTTGAATAGACAGGACAAAATTGACTTGAACCAGCTCATTCGATAAAAAACGTTCCACAAAATCAGCAGCATTTCCCCCCTCAGCATATTTGGCACTAATTCCAGTTACAAAGTCCCACGACTCTCTGTATTTCCCAGGAGGAGGGGGAAAGAAAGTGTTTTACTCACAGATGTTGAACAAGGAGGAAGTTTTAGTGTGTTTGTCAAGGTAAAAACAAATGCTGTGCTGTTTAAAATCAAACTACTTGACTTGGAACAAAATAAGGGGAAAAGACATTTTGCAAAGTCCCCTCCCCCACTCCCTCAGCAGGCGCAGAAAGCGCCTGCTGACCTAGTTGTTGGGAGCAGGCGCACTGCAGCTGCCGCCAGCGGTCGCTCTCGATCTCTTTTTGGACCAGCCAGCCGCCGTTGAGGGTTGGGTGGGGGGGGAGGAGGCGGGGGAAGGGGGAGTTCGCCGAGTCGGTTGCCTAGAAACATAGGCTCGAGGAGGTGTAGGGGGAGGAAAAACAATGGGTGGGGGTGGGACTTCCGTGTCCGCGCGCCTGGCCTGCAGACTAAACCCGAGCACGTCACCGTGGAGCAGAGTTAGTCCTATTGTTTAATTCAGACAGTGTTCCATTATGGACGTTATAATAACTCAAAGAGGCGTTCCCAACACAATGTCTCATTGGGATCAATAGCCCTGGTTACAGGAGCAAAATACTGCGGATTGGACAACATCTCAGCGCATCTGGAGGTCAAAGCTCTCCCGCCCCCACGCGCACTCCGGTTGCGCTCCTTCATTGTGAGGGAGGACCGGAAGTGGATTAGTCCTCCAGCCAATCAGAGTGTGGTCTTTGTGCCTCTGGCTGCACGGATTTTCCCCGTTGTTTGAAGAAGTTGGACAATGAGTTTGCTGACTTGCTCATTACTGTCCAGCAAAGCTGCTACTCCTCTCGTTCTCTCTGAATGAAAGTCCAGCTTCACAGACGTTAAAACACCCTCCTCCGTGCAACATCTTTGAGTAAAACACTTTCTTTTCTCCCCATTTCCATTTGTTTTCTAATTCAGGAAGTTATTTTCTAATTGTTGACTTACAGGAGCTGAAGGGAAAGGAAGTGAATCCAAGAAAGACGCAGACTCTGGAAAGGTTGGCTCAGGTCTCCCTCTCTCTTAAAGACATTGATATCCTTTGCTCCCTCAGCTTGACACATTTATTTGTCTGGCTAAATGGATGGTCTCTTTCCTAATGTTTCTAATTAGAGGGGTAGTTTCCCCAGGAGATGGCTGGCATTTAAGGGGACAATTAATTAATATAAGACAGAGATATGACTAATGTTATATGATACATATTAGATTATTATTTATGGTTCTGTAATAAAGTACATTTATCATTATTTCTAGTCTTATATTGAACTGTAGCTTTGTTATATATTTTCAGTCATAGAGTCACGATGGCACAGAAGGAGTCCATTCAAGCCCATGCTGACTCTTTGTAAAGGAATCCACTCAGTCCCATTCCTCCTCTACGTGCCTGCAGCCCTGCAAGTTTATTTCCTTCAAGTGCCCTTCCAATTTCATTTTGAAATCATTGATCAACTCTGCTTCCACCACGCTCGTAGGCAGAAAGTCCCAGGTCATGACCGCTCACTGCTTAAATAAAATTCGTCCTCACATGCCCCATATATCATGCAGTACAGTACTTTATACTACATTAATTTTTGTCCAATAAATATATAGAATTTGTAAGCATGGATCTGTCAATCAGCATGAATTAGCACCTTCAGGAGAATTGGGGGGGTGGTGTATATTAGTACCAGCAGAGTGAGAATGGAGGGAGAGTTTGTGGGATCAAGATTTACGGCATTTTGAGGAATGAGAGAAGAAAGAATGATCCATAGAAACTAGAATTGTGTGTTCTGAATTTCTATCCTGTACTGACAGTTATGACTTTTGTCAACTCCTTTTACAGGACATTAGAAGGGGAGGATTTGCAGACAGATTATCAAACCAAAGATCACATCAGAATCTGACAGTCACCTGATTCATTGGAAGCAGAAATGTTTGCCTGTTCTGTGTGCTTCAAAAGGTTTTAAACTGAAGTGTGACCGGAAAAGCACCAACACACACACACACACACACACACACACACACATGACTGTGAGTGTTCCAGTGCACTAACAGTGGAAGGAGCTTTAACTAGTTACAAAGCCTGAAAAAACACACCATTCATAGCGGAGAGCGACCATACTCATGTGTGTGTGGACAAGTTTTCAACTGAGCGACAAACCTGGGGAGATACAAGGACACCCTCACCATGGAGAAACCATGGAAATGTTGGGAGTGTGCGACGGGATTCCGTACTCCGTCTGCACTGGAAATTCATCGACGGATTCACACCGGAGAGAAGCCGTTCATCTGCTCCATGTGTGGAAAGGGATTCACACACTCATCCCACCTGTTTACACATCAGCAAGTTCACACTGGGGAGAGGCCATTCACCTGCACTGAGTGTGGGAAGGGATTCACTTGCTCATCCCACCTGCAGACACACCAGCAAGTTCACGCCGGGGAGAGGCCATTCACCTGCTCTGTGTGTGGGAAGGGATTCAGTGAATCATCCACCCTGCAGAGTCACCGTGCAGTTCATACTGGGGAGAGGCCATTCATCTGCTCTGTGCGCAAGAAGGGATTCACTCGGTTAACCAACATGCTGCGACACCAGATGGCTCACACTGAAGAGAGGCCATTTACCTGCTCCGTGTGTGGGAAGGGATTCACTCAGTCGACCAGTCTACGGACACACCGACATGTTCACACTGGAGAGAGGCCATTCAGCTGCAAGAAGTGTGGGAAGGGATTCACACACTCATCCAGCCTGTGGAAGCACCAGCGATTTCACACCGGGGAGAGGCCATTCACCTGCTGTCTGTGTGAGAAAGGATTCAGTGAGTCATCCCACCTGCTGAGACATCAGCGAGTTCACACCAGGGAGAGGCCATTCACCTGCTCTGAATGTACGAAGGTATTCGCTGATTCATCCAGCCTGCGAAGGCACCAGCGAGCTCACACAGAGGAGAGAGACTGTTCATCTGTTCTGAGTGTGGGAAAGGATTCACTGAGTCAGCCAACTGGCTGAGATCCCATGGCAGTCACACTGATTAGAGACATTTTAGATACTCCAACTGCACGTGTTAATTGTATCAATGGAGGTTAAGTATATTCAGATGGAGGGCCTGTTTGGATGGTTACATGAGTGCAAAGACAGAGACACTTACTGACAGAGCGTGGAGTGGAGTTAGGAGGTTAATGTTTCATTCGGTGAATAAATCTATACCAAGTAAGGATTGATTCCAGTTTCTTCCTTCACCATAAGGCTGTCAGGATTATAACATGATAACTGAGAATGATTGTCTAATGGTAAAGTTTGGCAACTCAAAGAAAATAAGATTTCAGATAGAGGCTTACAATCCTAGCAGTTTTAGCGAAGAATGGCTGAAAGCAAGTGGAAATTCTCAGGGCCTGATTAGTTGTTGATGTTCTCAGAGTCTGAGCCATACAACCAGTGGAAGAATGAAGTAGATATTTGGACATGGGTTACGTCCCAACCAAGGAGGAAACAAAGTCTGGCCTTGGCATTGCCACTTCCTAACTAAAGTAAAATCAGAAGCAGAAGTATTTTGTGAGCTAGATACCCGTCAGTTGGATACTAATGAAGGTTTGGCTCTTCTATTAGGGTTCATTGAAGAAATTTACAAGAAAGATGATCAAATTGGATGCCAATGAAGCATAGTCAGACTTGGACAGATTTCGAATGAGGTTGAAAGCATCTTTAGCAGATCTGGATTGGAACAGCACTGGAATGACACTGGGAACAATTAACAGGTGTTAGGTCTGACTCAAAATATGATGATCATTTTGCCACTGGACACAGAGCGAGATAAGGCAACTAACTTTTTGGAAAGTCAGTGGATCTGCAGCCTACTCAATCAGGACATTATCGTATCCCCTTAACAATACCTGATGTTTCTAATCAGAGTATTTAAGAAGGATTAATGGAATCAGGTGATAAGAATCAGAGAGAGAGAAAAACAAATTGCTTTTAAGCTGCATGGACAATTTGCTCACCCTTCTATCAACGATTAAAAACCCTCGTAAAGGATGCAAGGGTGGTGGATGAAGCGTATATGAGGCTTAGAAAATAGATTAGTGCAAAGTGTGAAATATGTAAAAAGTATCGGAGAACGCTGTCACATTCTATTGTAAACCTTCACTTGGCACGTGACTTTAACAAGGTATTTGCCATGGATCTAAAGGTGTGGGATAAAGACAGGAATGTTTTCATTCTACACTTTATAGACATGGTAACCCAATTAAGTCTTTCTCCAATAATACAAGGCAAGGATAAAGGGGTGATTATAGACCAAACCATGGGAAATGGATAGCTATTGGACCTGGGCA
Source organism: Carcharodon carcharias (assembly GCF_017639515.1). Taxonomy (NCBI): domain Eukaryota; kingdom Metazoa; phylum Chordata; class Chondrichthyes; order Lamniformes; family Lamnidae; genus Carcharodon; species Carcharodon carcharias. Next base: position 15,085,593 of record NC_054493.1, read on the forward strand.
CCAGCTAAGTTTCTGACTGATAATGGAGGGGAATTTGCTAATGACAAATTTAGATGTGAACATTATGGTCATGAACACCATAGTTGAAAGTCCTTTCAGCAATGGGCTCTGTGGATGGAATCAGGCAGTGATCGATGAAATGCTGCATAAAATCTTAGCTGATCAGCCAAACTGCAAGTTGACAACTGCACTGAAATGAACAATTCATGTAAAGAATTCATTTCAGATGGTTGGAGGGTATAGTCCCTATCAATTGGTCCATGGGAGAAATCCCAAATTACCCTCTGTGCTGGGCGACAGCCCTCCTGTTTTACAAGGGACTACAAATAGTTCCAATTTTAATCAAAAATTATCGGATTGTTTCATGAAAGGATGTCCTCAAACGAGGAAATTATTGGGGATCCTGGAAGAGGGATGTCTTATAATGTAATGCTTTGTACAAAATAAGGAAAATTTTCTTTTTCAATTTTTGAAACGTTGTTTGTGCATGCTGTTATGATCCCAGTCAAAACCGTTAACGTTTAAAGAGAAATTCGAACGCCCAGTGATTAACTGAAAGAGTTATGCCACAAGATTCCATGTTTTTAAACAAAACTAAACTTTACTGTACATAGAAAAGAAAAGAATATTAAAAACCAGCACCATGAGCTTAACACTATAATTTATAAAGACTTATGCTGTAAACACAGTTCTACTTTTTAACTTGCCCCCAAGAGTTCCCTTATACTTAACGATATCTTGAAGGTTCGTTCACTTCTGTTCCTGGGACTATCCCAAAGGTATGCCAAAGCTCTCCAGAATTCACTTTAATTCTCCTCAGTATTCCAGCTATTCACCAAGCTCCAAGTTTTTATGGTGGCCCTTCAATTAGCTTTTGACTAAACAACCCTCCAACTTTCCTTTAAGACCTCAAAACTCTGGATTCCTCAGTCTAAGCATGGGCTTCACTGACATCTTGCTGAGGGATTTAAGCATTCGGAACACCCCTAGTTCCTAATGGCCCTCTAGGCTTCCAGTCCCACAGCTGGATCACAGCTCCTGGGACCACAGCTGACTGCTTCCAAGTGAACTGCAGACTGCCTGCTTTCTGTGAGAAAGACCCAGAATTCCAACCAAGGCTCCACCCTGAATCACTTATCCCCATGGTAACAGAGGCCAGTTAGGATGTCCAATTGATATTTAAATTTATTAACTTTTAGCTTCAAAACTAAACCTTTTTCCCTGAGGTCTGCATGAAGAATTCACCTCTCTAACAAAGACAGGACAATAATTGTCAGACCCAATGTCTCCAGTCTCCAGCTAAAAGAGCCCACCTGCCGTTTTACAGTTCTTACCTTTCGAGCTTTGACTTCTTAAATCAACATGAGCCACACCTTGTGATTGTGAATTCCCTTAGGGTATTTCTGTCAGATTCTCAATCCAGATTTTCCATTGATCTTACAATAAAAAAATTCCCAAACTAATTTGTATTACGGAAACATTAAAATTATGAAACTAGATCTTCACAACATCTTCCCCAGGAAGAAATGAAAATGTCTCATCCTTGTAATATCCCATTTAGAATATCACAACTTACAACCTGCTGTACATCTTAACAACAGCCATGATCTTACCGAATGGCGGAGCAGGCTCGAGGGGCCAAGTGGCCGTCTCCTGTTCCTGAGTCGTATGTTTCCCTATGTTCAACTATCTTATAACCTGCAATACACATAATAATCCCTGAAGGGTGACCTGATGGAAATATGAAAGATTCTGAAGCGGTTCAATTAGCCAATAGGGCTTTCATGAGAAATCTCTTTACCCAGTGAGTGGGAGAATGTGGAACTCGCTACCACAGCGTGTGGTTGAGGTGAACAGCATGGATATATTTAAGGGGAAGCTAGATACATACATGAGGGAGAAGAAATAGAACGATATGCTGATGGGTGGGGGGGTGGGGTGGGGAGGGCAGGGTTGGAGGCTTATGTGGAGCATAATTATTGACATAGACTAATCGAGCCGACTGGCCTGGCCCCTTGCTGTAGACTGAATGGAACAGAGACAAATGTATTTATTTGAGAGCTACCTGTAGTGGTAGGAAAAACAATATTTACTATCAAGATAAAATAAATATATTTCATCAGCTTTTACGGGTCATTTTTAAAAATCCATTCACTGCATATGGACTTCGCTGGCTGAGCCAGCATTTACTACCCATCCCTAGTTGCCCTTGAGAAGGCGGTGGTGAGCTGCCTTCTTGAACCGCTGCAGTCCATGTGGACTGTTAGGAAGGGAGTTCCAGGATTTTGACCCAGTGACACTGAAGGAATGGCGATATATTTCCAAGTCAGGATGGCGAGTGAAATTTCAGTGTAAAAATGCACTCCCACATTCAAAGAGCATCAGCTCACAAGAAGCAAAGCCATGGGACCGTCCGGTCCAGCAGAAAGAGACCCTCCAACCGTCCCACGTCACCAACTGTCAGAATGAACATGGTTCAGTCCTGGATGTGACTAACAGCAGCAATAACAGCAGAATCTAACTGCTGTACCTACTTGTGAACTTGCTGATGACTGACCCATACATGGAACAGGTGAATGACCCTTTGCGGATGTGAACTTGCCAGTGTGACTGCTGGTGGGATGACTGAGTGAATCCCTTCCCACATTCAGAGCAGGTGAACGGCCTTTCCCTGGTGTGAACTCGCTGATGTCTCAGCAGTGTGGATGAAGCACTGAATCCCTTCCCACATTTAGAGCAGCTGAATGGCCTCTCCTTGGTGTTGCAGCAGATTGGACAACTGAGTGAATCCCTTCTCACAGACAGGGCAGGTGTAGGGTTTCTCCCCTGTGTGAATTCACTGGTGTGTCAGCAGATTGGAGGATTGAGTGAATCCTTTCTCGCAGTCAGAGCAGATGAATGGCCTCTCCCCAGTATGGAGACGTTGATGTGTCTGCAGTGTGGATGAAGCATTGAATCCCTGCCCACACTCAGAGCAAGTGAACAGTCTCTCTGCAGTGTGAGCTTGCTGGTGTCTCAGGGGGGTGGATGAATCAGTGAATCCTTTCCCACACTCAGAGCAGGTGAATGGCCTCTCCCCAGTGTGAACTCTCTGGTGTCGCAGGAGGTTGCACAACTGAGTGAATCCAACCCCACACTTGGAGCAGGTGAACGGCTTCTCTCCTGTGTGAACTCGCTGGTGTTGCAGCAGTGTGGATGACAGAGTAAATCCCTTCCCACACTCAGAGCAGGTGAAAGGCCTCTCCCCAGTGTGAATACGACGATGAGTTTCTAGCGCAGATGGGGAAGGGAATCCCTTCCCACAGTCCCCACATTTCCAAGGTTTCTCCAATGGTGTGGGAGTTCTTTTGTCTTTCCAGGTTTGAGGATCAGTTGGAGCCTCGTCCATACACAGAACATGTGTACTGTCTCTCCTCACTGTGAATGGTGCCCTGTTTTTTCAGGCTGTGTACCTAGTTAAAGCTCTTTCCACAGTCGGTCCACTGGAGCACTGTAACCAAGATGAGTGCGTGTGTGTGTGCTTTTCCAGTTACAATGATATTCAAAATGTTTAGAAGCTGACAGAACAGTCAAACATTTCTCCTTCTGGATTCAAATTTCCAATGATATTCGGGTCCTGATGAATCAAGTGATTGTCAGACATTGACATGTTCTTCGGTTTGAGATTTCTGTCTGCAAGTCCTCCGCTTCTAATATCCTGTATAAAAGGAGTTCACAAAAGCCATCACTGTCAGTCCAGGATCCTAGTTCCCAAGAAATAAACATTTATCTTGGCTTGACTTGCCCATAGCCAAGCTGTTCCAGTACAGCTACAGCACTGGTATCTACCTCTCAATGTGGAAAATTGCCCAGGAATGTCCTGTTCACAAAATGTACGACAAATCCAATCTTGCCAATTACCGTCCATTCACTGAATAATCAGCAAAGTAATCAAAAGTGTCATACTTTTGAAATAACTTTTGAAAAGAATGAGAATGATAAGGCACAGAGTTAAAGTAATTGCTAAAAGAAGCAAAGGTGACAAGGAATTTATTTCACAGAGTGTGGTTATAGTCTGGAATGAACTACCTGAGAGTTTGGAGGAGGCAGGTTCAATTGAGGCATTCAAAAGGGAATTAGACTGTTATCTGAAAAGAAATATTGTGCAGGGTTACGGGGAAGAGGCTGGAGAATGTTACGAAGTGATTTGTTCATTCGGAGAGCCGGTACAGACATGATGGGCCCAATGGCCTCCTGCACGGTACCAATTCTGTGATCTGTGAATCCTGGGCACTTCAGAAACTGCTCTATCGACTGTGGGTTGGCCAGGTGGATCGTAAATGCTTGGAGGGGCCTCGGGCCCTTGGTTTATTATAGAGCCAGAGAGACCTGCTCAACTTTTCCAGTTTTTCCTTTCGGATTTCCATGGTTTTTCAGGACAATAGATTTCCTCAGTGAATTAATCAATCATCAAACCAGCTTTAAAATTCCACATTTGAACCCATGTTCACAGAACATGATAAAAGCTAAAAACTGCAGATGCTGGAAATCCAAAACAAAAATAAAAATACCTGGAAAAACTCAGCAGGTCTGACAGCATCTGCGGAGAGGAGCACAGTTAACGTTTCGAGTCCTTATGACTCTTCAACAGAACTAAGGAAAAATAGAAGAGAGGTGAAATATAAGCTGCTTTAATGGGGGTGGGTGGGACAAGTAGAGCTAGATAGAGGGCCAGTGATAGGTGGAGATTGCCAAAAGATGTCATAGACAAAAGGACAAAGAGGTGTTGATGGTGATATTAGCTAAGAAATGTGCTAATAGGTGACATTAAGGGTAGAAAGCAGGACGAGCAAGGTACATATAGCCCTAGTGGGGGTGGGGTGGGGGGAAGGGATCGAAATAGGCTAAAAGGTAGAGATAAAACAATGGATGGAAATAACATTTAAAAATAATGGGAATAGGTAGGAAAAGAAAAATATATATAAATTATTGGAAAAAAGGGGGATCAGAAAGGGGATGGGGATGGAGGAGAGAGTTCATGATCTAAAGTTGTTGAATTCAATATTCAGTCTGGAAGGCTGTAAAGTGCCTAGTCGGAAGATGAGGTGCTGTTCCTCCAGTTTGCGTTGAGCTTCACTGGAACATTGCAGCAGCCCAAGGATGGACATACTTCAAATACCTTTAATCTGCATGCTGTATAAAGTATAGTGGGAACGGTCACTTTTTAAAAGGCTTACTTCCAGTAATGTAAACTACCATGAATGTGGTGAATCCCTGTAAAACAATCAGAAAATGAAAGTAATGTTTGTAGCTGGACTTTTTGTTTGGATTACTGTGGGAAATAAGGGACAGAGACATGATGGGTCTGAGCAGGATGTGTGAGGGCAGTTTAGGGTTAGACGCTGATCATACTGCACTCCACAGGAACATCACATATTTCCCTTTCTGGTGCATCTCAAGGACAGACACTGAAGTTACTGCACCCCAAGGGGACATCACAAACTGCCCCTTTCTGGGACAGCTCAGGGTTGGATGCTGACCAAACTGTCCCTCAAGGATATCCCAAACTGGCCCCACTCTGAGATAATCATTGCTGGAGGGACTGCAGCCAGGACATAGGAACAAGATGAGGCCATTCAGTCCCACAAGTCTGCTCCCCCATTCAATTAGATCATAGTTGATCTGCACCTCAACTCCACTTTCCCATCTTCGATCCATTTTCTTTGAGATCTTTATTTAACAAGAATCTATCGATTCCCATCTTGAAAATTTCAATTGATCCCTGGCCTTTTGTGGAGATTGGTCCAGATTTGCATCACCTTTTATGTGAACAAGTTGTTTCTGATTTCACTGCACTTAGTTGGGTATCAAACAATGACTCAATGTCTAACACAGGCACAATGGACACAAATCCAGTTACCCTGAGAGAATACACACAGCTGGACAGGGGTCACTGAACTGAATTCGGACCACAAGCAAAACCAGGCTGAACATGAAGATAAGGCAGAAACACAAACAGATGTGATAGTTCACAATTAACCATAAATCAAACTGAATTAGAATGAACATTGGAGGAGCTTGATTAGATTCATAATGCAGAATCAGTCATAAACTGAGACAATTCATTTAAGGATAATGGAAGATACTGGATAAAGATAGGAATGATTTCATTCTGACAGGATGAGGAGAGGCTTGGTAGAGGATAGATAAGGATGTGGTTTCTGCAGCTACTGTAGTTAAGTACTTTCACAAGGAAGGAGGTGGTTAGATGATGTAAGTGCCACTATTAAGCTGCAAAAGTAAAACAAAACTTTATTTGGACAATGAAGTGGACAAAGGAGAAGATCTGTTAGTTCGGTGGCAGTTGTAACTTTTAGGGTTATTAATAAAAATTAACTTCACATTCCCACCTCTGAGTCAGAAACCCCACTGCAGACTGTCCTGTTGAATGGAGACAGCTCTCCAGCTCATTCTGGATTTATATCAGGCAGGATAGGTTCTTCTCCGCCGATGCTGCCAGACCTGCTGAGTTTTTCCAGGTAATTCTGTTTTTGTTTTTGTTTAGGATAGGTGTGTCCTGCTGGTCTAGCTGTCCACTCGCATTTTGTGAGTTGTGGGAACTCATCAAACTCTCCCGGTTGAAGCCGGACCAACAGATCGGCTGGAATTAAATTGTCCCAGACATAGAAGGAGCGTTCAACAGCCTGTGAATTCTTCCATTAATTCAGACTGTTCTCCAAGAGCTGAGTTCAAAGAGAAACAATCACAACACTGTGTGATTTCCTGAAATAATCCCTGCTGTCTGTCCTGAATGAATCCCTTTCAGTAACAAATGTTGAAATGTTTGCTCCACACCCACAGGGTTTCTTAAAGCCACAAACAGAAAGGTCCAGTTTTCTCCTGGCGTTGGAGACAAATCAGCTTCCAAAATGATGCAGTGTTTCAGCCAATGAAGGAGATCCGGGCTCAGCTCCGCCCCCTCTTCCTATTGGTCCTAAACCCCCGCCAATCATTCCCCGGCGTAGTGACCTAGAGCATGCGCAGTGCCGGTGTTGTCCATAGACGCTTGTTTGTCTCATCTTCATGCGGTAAGGAGGCGGATAGGCGGGGGCAGCGTTAGGGGCAGTGGGTGGGAGGGGAGGCTTCACAAACACCCAGTGGAGGCCTCAACGCTATAAACAAGAAGCTGCAGGTACTTTGGTTGCACCAACGGGGCGGTATCTTTCTTGGTGAAAGGCTCAGGTTAACGGCCGCCAGCGTAATGGGGGGTGCGCATGCGCGGTCACCACTCCCTGTCAGAAGGAATGTCAGAGACAGAGAATGAAACTGGCACAGAAACAGCCCCTTCGGCCCATCGTGTCCGTGCCGGCCATCAAGCAACCTGGTCCAGATTCCAACCACCCTCTGGGTGAATTTTTTTTCTCAAATCCCCTCTCAGCCTCCTGCCCCTTACCTTAAATCTTACCTGGTTATTGACACCTCCGCTAAAGGGAAAAGTTTCTTCCTATCTACCCTATCGATGCCCCTTATTATTTTGTATACCAATGTTGTCAATTTCTATCTCGGACTGACAGGGATGGATTTTGGAAACTCCTTTTACAGGGAATTAGAAGAGGGTTTTGAGACAAAAATCTCAAACCAAACATAACATTAAGTCAGAACCTGAATATCATCGGCCTTTGAGTTTAAGCATCAAGTTCCAGGTCATTACCACTCACTGTGTAAAAAAAATTCTTACACTCATTCCCCCTGTATCTCTTGCTTAAAATCTTCAATTTATGTTCATAATCCTTTTACAATCGGATAATGGGAAGTTTTTCTTTACCTACCTTATCTAAACCTCTAATAAGCTTGTACACCTCTATCAACTCTCCTCATTCTTCTTTGCTCCAAGGAGAACAACCCTAGTTTCTCCAACCTTACATTCCAATGAAAAACCCTCATCCCTGGAACCCTTCTGGTAAATTTCCTCTGCACCGTCTCAAGGACCCTCACATCCTTCATAATGTGCGGTGATCACTGGTTTGCACAGACCCAGATGTTCTGTGTTCGTGTCTGTGATGTCATCACACACCGACAATTGCACGGTGACATCACCCTGCTCCCCGGGTATTTCCTCAACTGGGGAGATTTTTCTCTGACTCCAATGCTTCTGATATATTTCCAGCTGCAGTCTCCAACAGGAGATTTTAAAATTGAAAACAGTGGAATTGTGACAGAGGGGAGTATTATTGAGCATCCGTCTACAATTTAGAGCTTTTACTGCTATGCTCTGTTATTTGTGAGAGATTCCATGGCTCTGGGGCTGGGGTGACACCTTCACTGTGGATCTGAATCCATGTCCATCCATTGCTCTTTTGCACCTCTGCCTTTGCTGTCACCTCTCTGCTATTGCCTAACTAATGGGTGCATTTTAGTTATGTATGGTATTTTACTGCTACTTTTACCGATCATGTAAAAATGCATTTTCCACGCCGCCCATCCCTCGACCATGTGCTGCCGGCTTATCAGTTTTATCTTTCAGTCGGAAATTGTTATCCCTATGCTATAGTCCATTTATCTCCCATTTCTGAGCTTATGTTGACCATCAAATTCTGCATCATTTTTATTCATTAACACACTGAAATGTTAACTCTGTTTCTCTCTCCACAGATATTGCCTGACCCGCCGAGTGTGGACAGCAGAGTTTCGGATGTCCTCAAGATTACAAGAAGATTGAATTTAGGAGGCCGGCTGGGAGAGTGTTAGGGGAGTTTAGTCTACAGGTAACAAAGGAATAGATGAGAATTTCAGCACCAGATGAGCTGAGACTAGGGTGGAGTCAGGCGATGGTACTGAGTTGGAAATAGGCAGTCTTGGTGATAACACTGATATGTGATTAAAGCTCATCTCGGGGTCAAATATTACAACAAAGTCGTGAACAGTCTGATTCGGCCTCAGACAGTTTTCAGGGAGGGGGATGGAGTCGGTGACTAGGGAGTGGAGTTTACGACAGGGACTGAAGACAATGGCTATATCTAAATGGAGGAAATTTCTGCTCATCCAGGACTGGATATCAGACAAGTCAGGATGATGCGTGACTTGGAGGGGAAATTGGAAGTGATGGTGTTTACATGCACCTGTTACCCTGGTCCTTCCAAGTGGTGGAGGTTGAGGGTTTGGGAGTTTCTGTCAAAGTTATGGTTGAATTGGTCTCTCGTTTGCTACCTGCCTCTCCTATTTCTCTCTCTCTCTCTCCTCCCATAGTGTCCAGAATCTTGTGTAGGCCATGACCGGGTGGTAGGTTCCCTTCCCTGCAGGACATTAGTGAACCAGTTGGGTTTTTATAACAATCGAGTAGCTTTCATGGTCACTTGTTCCTAGTTCGGCCCACAAATTATCAAATTCATTCAGCTCAGTTTCACAACCTGCCTTTGGTACGTGTGGGTTCTCTCACTCCCCCTTTTCTGTTTTAAATCAATTGCATAGGAGATTAGAAGGGGAGGATTTGCAGTTCAGAAACTCAAACTAAACATCATATAAGGATCTGAATGAGTCGCCCAATTCATCAGGACCTGAATATCAACAGGCTTTGAACATGGAACCAAAAAGGACCATTCATTCTGGGGAAAAGCTATGGAAATATGGGGACTATGAGAATGAATTCAATTACCTATCTGAGCTGGAAATTCACCAACAAATTCACACTGAGGAGAGGCCGTTCACCTACTCCGAATGCGGGAAGGGATTCACAAAGTCAAACTACCTGCTAAAACACCAGTGAGTTCACACTGGGGAGAGGCCGTTCACCTGCTCTGAGTGTGGGAAAGGATTCATTAATTCATCTGACCTGCTGACACACCGAAGAGTTCACACTGGGAAGAGGCCATTCACCTGCTCCGAGCGTGGGAAGGGATTCATTAATTCATCTGACCTGCTGACACACCGAAGGAAGGAAGAGTTCACACTGGGGAGAGGCCGCTTATCTGCCCCAAGTGTGGGAAGGGATTTGCTCAGTCATCCACCCTACTTATACACCAGCGAGGTCACAGTGGGGAGATACCGTTCACCTGCTGTTTGTGTGGGAAGGGATTCACTTGTTCATCAAACCTGATGAGACACCAAATTCACACCGACAAGAAACCTTTTAAATGCACAGACTGTGAGAAGTGCTATAAAAGTTTTGAGGAACTGATGTCCCATCAACGTTTTCACACTGATGAGAGACCGTTCAGGTGCTCTCACTGTGGGGCTGGGTTCAGGCAATCATGTGAATTCACTGTACATCAGCGAATTCACACTGGGGAGAGACCGTTCCTCTGCTCTGAGTGTGGGAAGGGATTCACTCAGTTGTCCAACCTGCTGAGGCACCAGCGAGTTCACACTTATGAGAGACCTTTTATATGCCCAGACTACAGAATGTGCTATTAAAGTTCTGGGGAACTGATGCGCCATCAACGTATTCACACTGACGTGAGACCATTCAGATGCTCTCAATGTAGCACTGAGTTCAGGCAATCATCTCAGCTCACTATACACCAGCATGTTCACACTGGAGAGAGACCATTCATCTGCTCTGTGTGTGGAAAGGGATTCACTCAGTCAGCCCACCTGCAGACACACCAGCGAGTTCACAGTGCAGAGAGACCATTTATTTGCATTGTGTGTGGGAAGAGATTCACTCGGTCATACACCCTGATGAGTCACCAGCGAGTTCACAAACAATTACAGTGACTGGATTTTGCTGTTAATCACATCCAGGACTGAACCATGTTCATTGTTGTCTATTTTTACTGATGTTAATAAACTCCAGCCCAGTTATCGTAGTTAATATTCTGGATAAAAGTCAAATAAAATCAGCTTTGTATTAAACACAGTGTGTTGAATCTTTTTAATATCTCTAACATTAATTCCTTTTGAATTTCTCTCCCCTGTCTCCTCCATCCTCACTTCCCAGCAACAAGTGCGAGGAGTCATGGAGCTTTTCTGTCACTAAGATTGGGACAATCTGAACAGCTGCCTCTGCTGCTTCCCTCCCTTCCACTAGCCCACCGGGACAAGCTCCCTCTGAAGTTTTCTCTTCTCCGAGCCCTGAACTCGCATCTTTCTCCAGTTTCTCTCCTATCTTCTAACTTCCTCAAAGTTCATCTTCTCCATGAGACCTGCCTTTTACTCCCTTGACCTTATTCTCACTAAACTGCTGACCACCAACAAAAGGGTCCTCCATTTATTCATGGAGACATGAAGTACAAAAGCAAGAAAGTCACACTGAATCTTTATAAATTACTTTTTAATCCTCAGCTAAAATATTGTGTTCAGTTCTGAGCACCACACTTCAGGAAAGATGTCAAGGCCTTGGAGCGAGTACACGGAAAATTGACCAGAATAGTACCAGGGATGAGGGGTTTCCGTTATGTGGAGAGACTGGAGAAGCTGGGATTGTCTATTTAGAGCAGAGAAGAGTGATTTAATAGAGGTGTGGACATTTTTGAAGAATTTTCATTTACATTGGGGGATTTTGGTTCCATTGACAGGATGGTTGGTAACCACAGATTTAAAATAATTGGCAAAAACTCCAGGGTGAAGATGAGAGAATATTTTACTCAGTGAGTTCTGATGATTGGAACACATTGAATCTGGTGGAAGCAGATCCAATAGTAACTTTCAAAAGCAATCTGGACTTTCACTTAATCAGGAAATATTTTCAGGGATCAGGAGAAAGATCAGGGGAATGGGTCAGAATGGTAACGTTTTCAGAGAGACAATACAGACACAGTGGGCTGAATGGCCACCTTCTGAGCTCTATGAATCGATTGTATGGTGTTTATTATGAATCATTATCCTGTTATAGAATCACATGATCTCATCATAGTGCAGAACAGAAGGAGACCACTCGGCTCATCGAATCTGCACTGGCTCTTTCAAAGAGCTATCCAGTTAATCCCATTCCTCCACTCTTTCCCCATATCCCTGGTTGTGATTTCAGCCGATCATCTGTCCTGTCAAGACACAAGCACAGTCACATTGAGGACAAACTGTGTTAATGTAAGGACAGTGACAAGGGATTCAATTACTCGTTTGAGTTGGAAAGTCATCAGTGCATGCACACTGGGGAGAGGCTTTTCACCTGCTCCGTGTGTGGGAAGGAATTCACTCGGTCATCCAGCCCTCCCAAACCAGCGAGTTCATACTGGAGAGAGAGAGTTTAATGCTTAGACTGTGAGAAGAGCTTTCAAAGCCAGTTCCCATGTTATAGTCCCAGTGAAAGTCAGGGCTTCCCAAACTGAAGGTCGTAACCTCAGTGGGGTGTGAACCGAGATTTTGGGCTCGCGAGCTACGAGGCAGCAATGGCTGCTGTGGAGCTCCAACTGTTTCCTGACAGTTGCGAGGCCTCTTTAAATCCTCACAGTTTTGTTGTTGGTGGGCATGGCCTAATGGCCTCCTCTCTCAGGCACAATTGCTGCTGCAAATAAAGTTTGTGAAAAGGTTGTGCACATTGTACAGGTGTTCATTTTTTCTGGAAAGCTGATTTCTTCAATAACCAGGATCATAATGTATTAATAATCAGGATTGTAATGCATTAATGTTCAGGATCATATTGCATCAATAACCAGGACACTGTTACAATAATGATCAGAATCCTATTGCATTAATAATGAGGATCCTATTACATCAATGTTCAGGTTTCTATTACATTAATGATCAGAGTCCAATTACTTTAAGATTCAGGATCCCAACTCATTAATAATCAGGATATTATTACATTAATAGTCTGGTGCTTATTGCATCAACAATCAGGATCTTATTGTATAAATAATCAGCGTCCTTTTACATTAATCAGGGTCTAATTACATTAATAATCAGGATCAAATTACATAATTCCAGTTGTATTAATGTGACAGATAAAGTTCAATGCAGTGAAATGTGAGGTGATTCGTTTTGGCAGGAAAGATATGGAGAGGCAGTATAACATAAAGGGAGAGCCTCTAACGGTGGTGCAGGACAGAGGGACATCAGTGTATACGTACGTAGGTCATTGAAGATGACAGGGCATGTTGAGAGAGCAGTTAATAAAGCATATAGTATATTCAGCTTTTTTAATAGAGGCATTGAGTACAAGATTAAAGAGGTCATGTTGAACTTGTCTAATTCACTAGTTAGGCCTCAGCTGGAGGACTATGTCCAGTTCTGGGCACCATACTTGAGGAAGGATGGGAAGGCATTGGAGAGAGTACAGAGGAGATTCACAAGAGTGATTCTGGGATGAAGCACTGTAGCTGTGAGGATAGAGTGGAGAGATTGGGACTGTTTTTCTTGGAGAAAAGAAGGCTGAGAGGAGACTTGATACAGGTATTCAAGATCCTGAGGGGTGTGGACAGGGTAAATAGTGAGAAACTGTTCCCACTCAAGAGAACATCAAGAACTAGAGGGCACAGGTAGAAAATAATTGACAAAAGCAATAAATGTAATGTGAGGAAGTTTTTTTTCACTCAGAGGGTGGCTGGAGTCTGGAACAAACTTCCTGAAAGAGTGGAGGATGCGGGTTTGATCGAGGGATTCAAAAGGGAATTGGATTTATACCTGAAAAGGGAGAATGTGCAAGATTACGGAGTTAAGGCAGAAGAGTGGGACTAGGTGGAATCCTCTGTCAGAGAGCCAGTGCAGACTCAATGGGCCGAATGGCCTCCTTTTGCACTGTAACGATACTGTGATTAATGATCAGCTGCCTATTGCTTCAGTAATCAGGAAATTATTACAATTATCAGAATGCTAATACATTAATCCAAATTATTTCAATTAATAATCAGAGTCCTATGGCATCAACTATCAGAATCCTGTCACATTTAAGTTATTTGCCAATTGTGTCAATAATCAGCATCCTATAAATGAATAATCGGGAGGCTATTACATTAATAATCAGAGTTCAAATACATTAATAATCTCCCCAAACCTGCTCAACAGCTGAAGCCCCCCACCAACCCCCAACCCCCACAACCCACACCACCCCTGGCACAACCCTCATCCCCTCAAATTTTCACTCTGGGGTCACACGATGTCTGAGGCATTAAAATGGGGTCACACTGGGAAAAAGTTTGGGAGGCACTGATTTAAACAACCCCTTTCTGAACTTTAAATGTACTTATCTCATGACTCATTTCATCGTTCAATGACACATCTCCCTGTTGTATCTCTCTGATTGAAGTTATTATTATTCGGGGTTATCAGGTGTCATTGTGGGCTATTGTTTTCGGTGTAGGCATCTGTTTCACTCCATTCTTCACCCTGAAACTATCGCAAGTGGTGCCTTCAAACTGTACAGTCACTACACGTTGTCATGAAGGAGTGGATGAGACTGAGAAGCTTTGGGGGACAGTCAATTTTCTCCAAAATCTTTAAGAGTCCTGCCCTGCTGACGCTGTCAAATGCTTTACTGAAATCTATGATAGTCAGGTAAAGAGGTATATCCTGTTCCCTACATTTCTCTTGTAGCTGGTGTATGGGAAAGATCATGTTCACTGTAGATCTGCCAGCACAGGAACCGCACTGTGCTCCTGGATACACTCAGTCTGCAAGTAGATGAAGTCTTTAAACATGACCCCACCAAAGGCCTTCCCAGTGACTCTAAGGAGTGAGGTGTCCCTGTAGTGTTGGAATCTCCCCTTCCACCTTTGTTTTTCTATAGTATGATGACTTTTATATCACACGTGCCCTGTGGATCCTGATTAATCCTTGCTGACAATCAGCACTTTCTAATTGGAGGTGCTAATCAGTGGAACCTGTCAAAAACTGAATTTTAGATTTTGCGAAGGCCAATTTAGGATTGCAGTAAAAGTTCATAATTTTATTGTAAATGAGTTCCTGTTGAGAGTTCTTGAATTAAGGGGAAAGATCACAGATGGTGTTTTTAAAAAGGGATACTGCAGTCCCAAAAATCAGTGACATCTCCAGAATATTAAATTCCAGCCAGTTATAGGGGTTGTTACTAACAGCAGAAACAAACCTCATATTGTCAAACTATCAATTCTGGATGTGATTAACAGCAGAATCCAACCCCTAGGATCACTTACAAACTTGCTAGTGTGTCAGCAGGTACCGTGACTGAATGAATCCCTTCCTACACACGGAGCAGGTAAACGGCTTCTCCCCAGTGTGAGTGCGCTCGTGTAACAGAAGGCTGCTGGCCTGAGTGAATCCCTTCCCACACATGGAGCAGGTGAATGGTCTCTCCCCAGTGCGTGTGCATTGGTGAGCAGTGAGGGCAGATGATTGCCTGAAATTCTTCCCACATGAAGTGCAGATTCTCTTGAATGGCTTCTCTCTAGCCACCAACTCCATCCCTCTCCTCGGCAACTGTCTGAGGCTGAACCATGCTGTTTACAATCTCAGTGTCATGTTTCACTCCAAACAGAGTTCTGACCACATATCTGCGTAAACTCCAAGACCGTCCACTTTCATCTCAGTAACATCACCTGACTCTGTCCTTGTCTCTGCTCATCTGCTTCTGAAACACTCATCTATTCCTTTATTACTTCTAGACTTAACTATTCTAAGGCACTCTTGGCCAGCCTCCCACATTTTGCTTCCTTGTAACCTTGAGGTCATGTAAATCATTGCTGCCCATATCCTTACTCACACCAAGTATTGTTCACCCATCATGCCGGGGCTCACTGACCTACAAAGGTTCCTGTTTAAGCACCAAAATTTGAAAATTCACTTCCCTGTTTTCAAATCCCTACACCAGATGGACTGCAGTGGTTCAAGAAGGAAGCTCACCCCCACCTTCAAAGGGCAATGAGAGATGGGAAATAAATGCTAGCCTAGCCAGCGATGTCCACATCCCATGAATGAATTAAACAAAACTGGGGGATGGGCACCAGTGGAAACCTGATTTGGTAGAAATAACAGTAAATTACCAAATGGTTAAAATAAGCCCATTATTGGAGACAGAGGAAGTTAGACAATGACAGAGACTTGATCAGGGAGGGCAAAGGTGAAGCAGAGCAATGGATGGACATGGATTCAGATCCACAATAAAGGACCCACACCAGCCCCAGAGCCATGGAACCACAGCACAGCACTAAAAGCTCTAAAATGTACATGAATGTTCAATAATACTCACTTCTGAACCTGTTGGAGCACGAAGCTGAAAAGATATCAGAAGCACTGGAGTAAGAGCAAAATCTCACAATCTTCATATCTTCTAACTCCCCATAAAAGGAGAAAACAAAAGTCATAAGTGTCAGTTGAGGTTGAAATTCAGAAAGACAAACATTTCTCTTGGTTTGAGTTTGCTGTGTGTAAACCCTCCCCTTCTAACCCCCTGTAAAAGGAGTTTCCAAAATCCATCCCTATCAGTCCAGGATAGAAATTCACAATGTCTCTCCTCCTGCTCCTGGCCCAGGATGACTTAAGCAGGGACACATTTGCAATGAAAGCAGTTCAGAGAAGATTCATTTGGCTGATTCCTGGGGAAAGGTTGAGCAGGCTGGGTCTATACTTCTAGGTGTTTAAAATAATGAGAGGTGATCACATTGAAACATGTAAGATTCTGAGGGTGCTTGACATGGTAGATGCTGAAAGGATGTTTTCCCTCATGGAGGAATCTGGAACTAGAGAACACGGTTTAAAAACAAGGCATCTCCCATGTAAAAGTGAGATGAAGAGAAATGTATTCTCTCAGAGGGTTGTATGTCTTTGGGATTCTCTTCCCCAGTGAGAAGTGGAGACTGGGTGATTGGATATATTCAAGGCTGTGTTAAAGAAAGTTTTGATCCACAAGGGGATCAAATGTTATGGGAGGAGGGGGGTTGGTGGCAGGAATGTGGAGTTGAGGACACAATCAGATCAGCCATGATCTTATTGAATGGAGAAGGCTTGATGGGCCAAATGCTTACTGCTTATTCTGCTGCTGTTGTTCTCATGTTCTTTAGGCAATTGTGCAGGCTCCCTGCAACGTCTTGCCCCTCTAAAGTTGACTGCCATTAACCCAAACCTGTCACCGGCTCCTGTGTGCAGAATGAGAATGAAATCAATGAGTCAATGATATTCTCTCCTGGTCACCGGGACCCTGAAGATGGCTCTGTTGCATCACTAAGCTGTTCACGCATGCGCAATCCTATCTGCAGAATCAAGATGGCGACAGTTAAAAACAAAAAACTGCGGATACTGGAAATCCAAAACAAAAACAGAATTACCTGGAAAAACTCAGCAGTTCTGGCAGCATCGGCGGAGAAGAAAAGAGTTGACATTTCAAGTCCTCATGACCCTTCCACAGAACTGAGTGAACCTAAGGAGAGGGGTGAAATATAAGCTGGTTTAAGGTGGGGGGTGGGGGGGAGGGGGGGCGAGGAGGAGGAGGAGGAAAGTGGGCGGGTGGTTTGGTTGGGGGAGAGAAGTGGGAAGGGGGTGGTGTGGTTGTAGGGACAAGCAAGCAGTGATAGGAGCAGATAATCAAAAGATGTCACAGACAAAAGAACACAGAGACGTTGAAGGTGGTGATACCTAAACGAATGTGCTAATTAAGAATGGATGGTAGGGCACTCAAGGTACAGCTCTAGTGGGGATGGGGTGGAAAGGCTAGCAGGGCATAAAAGATTTAAAAATAATGGATATAGGTGGGAAAAAAATCTATATAAATTATTGGAAAAAAACAAAAGGAAGGGGGAAGAAACAGAAAGGGGGTGGGGATGGAGGAGGGAGTTCAAGATCTAAAGTTGTTGAATTCAATATTCAGTCCGGAAGGCTGTAAAGTGCCGAGTCGGAAGATGAGGTGCTGGTCCTCCAGTTTGCTTTGGGCTTCACTGGAACAATGCAGCAAGCCAAGGACAGACATGTGGGCAAGAGAGCAGGGTGGAGTGTTAAAATGGCAAGCGACAGGGAGGTTTGGGTCATTCTTGCGGACAGACTGCAGGTGTTCTGCAAAGTGGTCGCCCAGTTTACGTTTGGTCTCTCCAATGTACAGGAGACTGCATTGGGAGCAACGAATGCAGTAGACTAAGTTGGGGGAAATGCAAGTGAAATGCTGCTTCACTTGAAAGGAGTGTTTGGGCCCTTGGACGGTGAGGAGAGAGGAAGTGAAGGGGCAGGTGTTGCATCTTTTGCGTGGGCATGGGGAGGTGCCATAGGTGGGGAGTAGCGGGTGATAGAGGAGTGGACCAGGGTGTCCCAGAGGGAACGATCGCTACGGAATGCTGCCGGGGGGATGAAGGGAAGATGTGTTTGATGGTGGCATCATGCTGGAGTTGACAGAAATGGCGGAGGATGATCCTTTGAATGCGGAGGCTGGTAGGGTGATAAGTGAGGACAAGGGGGACCCTATCATGTTTCTGGGAGGGAGGAGAAGGCGTGAGGGCGGATGCGCGGTAGATGGGCCAGACACGGTTGAGGGCCCTGTCAACGACCGTGGGTGGAAAACCTCAGTTAAGGAAGAAGGAGGACATGTCAGAGGAACTGTTTTTGAAGGTAGCATCATCAGAACAGATGCGACGGAGGCGAAGGAACTGAGAGAATGGGATGGAGTCCTTACAGGAAGCGGGGTGTGAGGAGCTGTAGTCGAGGTAGCTGTGGGAGTCGGTAGGCTTATAATGGATATTGGTGGACAGTCTATCACCAGAGATTGAGACAGAGCGGTCAAGGAAGGGAAGGGAAGTGTCAGAGATGGACCATGTGAAAATGATGAAGGGGTGGAGATCGGAAGCAAAATTGATAAATTTTTCCAAGTCCCGACGAGAGCATGAAGCAGCACCAAAGTAATCATCGATGTACTGGAGAAAGAGTTGTGGAAGGGGGTCGGAGTAGGACTGGATCAAGGAATGTTCCACATACACCATAAAGAGACAGGCATAGCTGGAGCCCATGCGGGTACCCATAGCCACACCTTTTATTTGGAGGAAGTGAGAGGAGTTGAAGGAGAAATTGTTCAGTGTGAGAACAAGTTCAGCCAGACGGAGGAGAGTAGTGGTGGATGGGGATTGTTCGGTTCTCTGTTCAAGGAAGAAGCTAAGGGCCCTCAGACCATCCTGGTGGGGGATGGAGGTGTAGAGGGATTGAACATCCATGGTGAAGAGGAAGCGGTTGGGGCCAGGGAACTGGAAATTGTTGATGTGACGTAAGGTGTCAGAGGAATCACGGATGTAGGTGGGAAGGGACTGGACAAGGGGAGAGAGAAGGGAGTCAAGATAGCAAGAAATGAGTTCCATGGGGCAGGAGCAAGCTGACATGATCGGTCTACCGGGACAGTTCTTTTTGTGGATTTTGGGTAGGAGGTAGAAGCGGGCCGTCCAAGGTTGGGCGACTATCAGGTTGGAAGCTGTGGGAGGAAGATCTCCAGAGGAGATGAGGCCAGTGACAGTCCTGGAAACAATGGCTTGATGTTCAGTGGTGGGGTCATGGTCCAGGGAGAGATAGGAGGAAGTGTCTGCGAGTTGACACTCAGCCTCCGTGAGGTAGAGGTCAGTGCACCAGACAACAACAGCACCACCCTTGTCAGCAGGTTTGATGACAATGTTGGGGTTGGACCTGAGAGAACGGAGTGCAGTAAGTTCAGAGAGAGACAGAATAACCTGGCGACGGTTAACCTGGGCCTGTTCCCGTTAATAAGCCCTGGTGCTGCATATACGAGACATGCAATGGCTTATTCGGGATTTGGGGCCGACAACAGCTATTTATGAAGCCTCCTCTCCCTCCCCATTCCACCATCCAATTCCCGGCTCCCTTCGTCCCTCCGTCCCGCTGACTCTCACCCGTTGTAAGAAGCGTCTCCAGCACTGGCAGGGTTCTCATCAAACTGATACTGTGCATGCTCCAGACACTGTGCAGTGATGTGGTTGCGCAATGGGCTCCTATAGAGGGAATAGGGCACGTTCGCGTCCGCAGGGAATGTTGGGTAGGGGCAGCACCATTGCTGCTGCAAGTAGGAACTAGAAAAAAATGCTCTCAAATTGAGATAGATTAAAATAAAGTACACACAAATCGTGATGAATTGATGCTCTGCCATACTCCATTTTTCGAATTGATTTAAACTGCTGATCTCCTCTGGAAATACACAGAAATGTTAAAGATTTTCCCACTGTTTCCCCTCTCCCCTTTTCTGAAGATGCTGCTGATTCTGGCTGAGCTCAATCCCACAGTCGCTGGTTCCTCTCTCTCTCTCTCTCTCTGTATCTCCGATGCTGAAAATTCACAATCATTGACACCGGTGCGACAAACTCCAGTTAAAACTAATTAAAAAATTGTCAGGATCCTGATCCTGTTAGTGACTAAGGTCAAAGAGGCCATACACTACAGGGAATAATTCCCCTCATCCCTCACAGCAAGTAAGGACTCACTCGTACCACATGATGAGGTTTTATATCACAAGAATAGCTTTAATTTGACTTGGGTCACACCTTGATGCCTGCAAAAAGAATTATTTTTGTTTAGGGATCAAATTGGGGGAGGGTTTCTCGTTCGAGCCCTCCATCCGTTCATAATTGCTATTGGTGGCTGAGAATGCACCAGGATGTTTGTCACTAGCCCTGTGCAATGAAAGGTCCCAATGGACATGTCCCATTTGAATGATGCCCCTGTGAAATATTGAAGATTGATTTTGCACTTTCCTGACTTTCACTAAAGTGGACATGGACACTGTAAGGAACAGAGGTTTTTATTTTCTGTTGGACTGTTGTAAATAACATATCATTTATTTTCTTGGATTGTGGCTTTAAAACAACCAGGGCTGCAGGATGTAAAATATACAATGTTGCGATTCCCAGGAACAGAGTGCCAGGCTGGACGGCATGTGGTTGGAAAGAGGAACTGCCGAGCAACAATGTTTTAATTGGCTTCTGATCAGGTGATCAAAGTTTTGTGTGAAAACACAGTGAGCAGACAGAACAGCTCCTATCCTGCAAAGAGGACACACCTGAAACCTCTCCTGTATTTGAAAGATTTCAGTAATTCTGCCATAACAGAGAACTGGCTTTTCTTCATGTCTCTGTGACCCGATTTTTTTGAAAACCCCGAGCCAGAGGGAAAGGAGGAAAATCAGCAGTAGAGACATCGAAAAGCAAGTTTTCAACCACTGAACGAAACAGAAAGTGATGGAAGACCATCTCATGTCATTAACAATGAACTGCAAAAAACTGCAAAATCAACCCATCTAATCCCATAGTCCAGATTGGTGCCATTGAACTGTTTTTACCTCACCCTTAAAACTCATATCTTGTATGTGTATGTGCATGTTGTGTGTGCGTGTGTGTGTGTATAGGGGTTAAGAAGGGGTCGAGTTTAAATTATAGAGTTAAAAGTTAGCAGTTCATTT
Source organism: Carcharodon carcharias (assembly GCF_017639515.1). Taxonomy (NCBI): domain Eukaryota; kingdom Metazoa; phylum Chordata; class Chondrichthyes; order Lamniformes; family Lamnidae; genus Carcharodon; species Carcharodon carcharias. The sequence continues at coordinate 15,106,852 of NC_054493.1, forward strand.
TTCTTCTGATTGCCATTGGTTACAGATAATTTGTTTAATAAACAGTTATTTACTTGTTAACTTTACAAACTTGGTGCTCGTATTCTGTTAATCTAAATTAAATTACAGTTAGGTAAAATTGGGGAAATTTGGTGGTCTAATCAAACTTCTCACATTTGTCTCAGCTCAGGGACCAGTGGGCCTTACTATTACAGTGTACTATCCCCAGTGAGTCATGACAATACCAGGTTGATCTTTTCTATTGAACCATACTCAGAGTGAGTCATTCCAATTCCCATTTGGTGTTGTGTTTTTTCTCTTTTATTCTAAGTGCAGCATCCCATTAATTACCGTTCTATCTCATATCTCCCGTTCTCAAACACTTTGTCTTGAGAAATACAAACGGAAATAAGGCAAAGTCTTTAGTTCAAATTGTCACAATGCTGTCAGTGGAAAGGGGTAACTTCTCTGATTGTTTGCAAACGGGTGGAGAAAACAGTCACAAATACACACAATTGTGTCAACTTTACGTAACTTCATTTTCAGATCAAAGACAAATCAAACACATTTTGAACTTTGCTTTTCCAATTAATTTGCTTTTCTATTCAGCTTTGTTTTTATTTTGCTCTTTCTTCAGGCACCTTTTCAAATGGTAATGAAACTAAAGAAAAATAAAACTAAAATGTTAGCTTTCACAGAAAAGGAGAAGCTTCAACCTTCTTAGATCTGTTATGATCCTACACACCAGATCCCCAAGTGGTTGGCAAGATCCAGTTAGGGGGAAATAATGTTTTGTTTAAAGTGGACAAGGTTTGACATTCAAGACAGTTGTCAGAGAATAAATCCATAAGATTCCATGGATTTTGAAAACACAAAAATACACTTTCAGAACAATATAACTTTAATATAACAATATAGCTTTAACATTCAGAGTTAATATGAGGTACATGTGAATTCACAGGCAAATGGTGGTCGAACACACCACCCTACATAATAAATGGAAAATGTGACCAAAACAGAGTCCACCAATTTCTCAATATGCATCCAGATGTCACTCTAAGTCAACCAATATCATTGAAATTCTGTCTCTCTCACTGTTGTCTTTGTCTTCAAAGGTCGAATCATGGAAATCTCTCTACAAGTCACTCCAACTCGGACAGCATCAATGGCAACCTCTCATGGTTTCAATCTCATCTCCCAAGATTCTGTTCCTTTGGATTCCAGAGTCCTCACTCAAGCACCAACTCACAAGCACTTCAGCTCTTTGGCTGTGACGAGAGAACACTACTGCTCCAAGGCCAGCAGCAAAGAGTCACCAACCTTCTACTGTCTTCTTGGATATTCAGGGCTTCTCCTGATCACACTTCATTAAAGTCTCCTAACTTCAGCCATTTTCCAAATTGGGGCCTCTTTCTCTGCTCTTCTCTTGGGTTGACATAGGTTTTCGCACCTTTTTCCTTTATGCACAGGTGCACTGGGCCGGTCCTCGGCCCAAAGAGCTCAAAATGCCAAACTGCGCATGTGCAGCGCACTCCCAGTCTGCACATGTGCGGACACTCTGAGGCCTGTTGGGACTTGGAGTTCCTGACCCCAGCTCCCAACTCCAAGGTAAGTCTGACTTTCATAACAGACCCAAAAGAGATAAAGAGGGTGGAGCTTCTCACAGCTTCTGAGATAGGATCATAAGCTCAAGACTGAAGCTGTTCTTCAGGGAATCAAACCTTCCAGTACTGTTTACAATTGTACAAATACCTTGTAATTCATAGTTAAAAGATTTATTTTCACTCAGTAGTTAAAATGTTTCACTTTTCACAGCACAGAAGCTGGCAGCATTTTAGATTAAATACTAATCATACGCTTCTCTTGAAGCTGACGAATGGAAAAAATCATAAAAATATAAAAACAAAAAACTGCGGACGCTGGAAATCCAAAATAAAAAATACCTGGAAAAACTCAGCAGGTCTGGCAGCATCGACGGAGAAGAGTACAGTTGACGTTTCGAGTCCTCATGACCCTTCAGCAGTGTCCACTGTAGATCTGCCAGCACAGAAACTGCACTGTGCTTCTGGACAAACTCAGTCTGCAAGTTTGTGAAGTCTTTTAAGCATGACCCTAGTGAAGGCCTTCGCAGTGACACTGGGAAGTGAGATGTCCCTGAATCCTTTGTCACCTTTGTTTGTGTTTATTTTGATGATTGTTGTGTCACGCATCTCCTGTGGAACAGATCCCACTTCCCAACAGAGAAGGGCATGAGGTTGTGGCAGTACATGGGACTTTCCATGTTTGAGCAGCACAGCTGGAATTCCATCCTTGCTGGGTGCCTTTCTGCTTGCTAAACAATCAATGGACTTTGAGCTGAAGTGATGAGGGTTTCTCATCAAACTCAGCGAAGCTGCAGGAGAGCATGAAACAAGACTGGGAGATTTCTGTCCCATGGGAGTACAGCAGTGGGACATCTGTTTACTTCTGTCGGAGAGTACTTTACTATCTGCAAACCTCAGGGGGGCAACATTGGTGATGGTCGGACCAAGCACCCTCTTAATCCCATCATACATAGCATGGAGACTTCTGTTATCATCGACAGTTTTGATTGCCTGAATTTGGCGGATCTAGTATTTATTTGCTCATCATCTCCCTGTCTTCTTCAGAATGTTAAACTCTAGCCAGTTTCGGGATCGTTAACAATAGCAGAAATAACCCAAATATTGTCAGATTATCAATCCTGGATTGATTAACAGCAGCAATAACATCAGAATCCAACCCCTGAAGTCACTTATAAATTTCCTGCTGTCTCAGCAGATATCATAACTGAGTGAATCCCTTCCCACACACTGAGTAGGTGATTGGTCTCTTCCAGTGTGAACTTGTTGGTGTGCACTGAAGATAGATAACTTCCTGCACCTCTTTCTGCTGGAAATGCAGCTGAATGGCTTCTCCTCAGTGCAACCTCGCTGGTGTCTCAGCAGGTTGGATGACTGGTTGAATCCCTTCCCACAGTCAGAGCAGGTGAATGGTCTCTCCTCAGTGTGAACCCACTGGTGTTCCTTGAGATTAGATGGAGACTCGAGCCTCTTTCCACAGGAATTGCAACTGAATGGTCTCTCCTCAGAGTGGATTCTCTGGTGTAACTTGAGGTTGGCTGACTGAGCGAATCCCTTCCCACACACATGTTTATCCAATTTTGTTACCTCTAATTTGTTTCTTCCTCCCAGCCCCTGAACTTCCCCTGAAAGCGGAGTCTTGGTGAACGATTGTCCTTGGAACCAACAGGAAATGGAGTTCAGAGGCTGGTGGATCAATGGGGAAGCAGCTTCTGTGTAAAATTACAGGGCTTTACAACTGGAACCTACGTTGACGACTTATTTGGTCTGTGTGAACACTGATAAACAAATTATCTTTTAAGAATTTACTCCAGGTTTCTTTCATTGAAAAAACAACTTAACTGTTATTGGAATTTTGTTTTTCTGGTGTCAGACTCTTCATCACCAGTTGGTTCAGGTGTTTAAAGGTAATTCCTTTAAAGGTGATCCCTCTTTCCATATTGCTGTTAATTAAAGATACGGGGATTCATTTGTCCCTCAATATGCATCCATATGTAATATTTAGAGGGATCATTTCTTATGTTTAGTCATTAAATAAACATCCTTTCCATAATTCATGATCCACATTCTGTACTGGGGGGAGATGCATGGTGTCTTCAGCTTTTAAAATTCTTGACCATTTGTTTAATTCTCTCCATGACCTATCTCACTCCTCCCTATCTCTGTGACCTCCTGGAGACTCCAACTCTATTAATAAGGAACATCTAGTTCCAGTGTCACAAGGATTGGTGAGGTTTACGTTAACGCTCAAAAGAGCATGACTGGATATGAGGCATTATTCTAGACATGATGTGGAATCCATTGCCTGAAATGGTGGCGAAAATAAATTCAATAGTAACGTTCATAAAGTGATAAATTCTTGAATTGGAACAAATTGCACATCAGCAGACAAAAGGCAGAAAAGTGGAGCCAGAATGGGCATGATGAGCTGAATGATCTCTGCCTGAATCGTATCATTCTCTGATTTTATGAACTCATTGTTCCTCCAGTTCTGGTTTCTTACTCATCAAAAACATGCTCATTGATTCTCAGTTTTAGTTGCACCAGGGCCACACAGCTCCAGATCTCATTACAGCCCTTGGTCCAAACATGGACAAAAGAGCTGAATTCCAGAGGTGAGGTGAGGGTGACTGCCCCTAACATTATAGCAGCATTTGACCGAGTGAGGCATCAAGAACCCCAGTAAAATTGAACTCAGTTGGAATCAGTGTGGAAAACTCTGCTTGAAAACATATCTAGTGCAAAGAAAGATTATTATGGTTGTTGGAGGCCAATCATCTCAGTCCCAGGACAATTATGCAGGAGTTCCTCAGGGTGGTGTCCTAGGTCCAACCATCTTCAGCTGCTACATCATAATCTTTCTCCTGCCAGAGGTCATTCATTTCCTGTCACTGCATGTACACCACATTGACTGCAGCAGTTCCAGAACCGGGTCACAATTACCTTCCAATGATAATTAGAGATGGGCAACAAATATTGTCCTTGCCAGTGATGCCCACATCCCGTGAATAAATTATAAAAACGAAATAAACTAGAATTGCCTGTTCTAAATTTCTACCCTGTTTTTGTAAGCACCTTTTAGAGGATATTTGAAAACCTGGATTTCCCCATCAAGGTTGGAAATTCATCAACACAGTTAAAGAGGGGTGAGGCCGTACACATGCTCCGTGTGTGGGAAGGGATTCCCTAATTCATCATCCCTGCTGATGCACCAACGCATTCACACAAGGGAGAGTCCATTTGTCTGTTCCTCATATGGGGAGTGATTTAATTGACTTATCAGGCTTTTGAAACACCTACACATTCACTTTGGGGAAAGTCTGTTCACCTTTGTATGTGGGAAGAGATTTAATTGGCCATCCAAACTACTGACACACCAGCGAGTTCACACTGGGTAGAGGCCGTTCACCTGCTCCATGCGAAGGGAAGGGATTCAGTAATTCATATGACCTGCTGACACACCAGCGAATTCATACTGGGGAAAGGCCATTCACCTGCACTGTGTGTGGAACGGGATTCATTTGGTCATCCCACCTTCTGACACTTCAGCTTGTTAACACTGATAAAAGACCTTTCAAATATACTGACTGCGAGGAGACCTTTAAAAGTAAAAAGGATCTCTTCACACAACAGCGCATTCACACTGTGGAGAGGCCGTTCACCTGCTCTGTGTGTGGGAAGGGATTCACTCAGTCAGGCTCCTGGTTGATACACCAGCGAGTTCACAAGTGACTGTAGGGGTTGGATTCTGCATGCTTTGCTGCTAATCATGTTCAGGGTTGAATTATTTTATTTTGACAGTTGGGTTTGTTTCTGCTGATGTTAATGAACCATATAATCTTACACATTGTTGTATATTTTTGTCTTTCCCACCTGAGTGTTTAGCCTCATCTGCCTGGAGATCAGAAAGGACAATCTGGGGGAGGATCATATGGCAGGAATAGAACTTCAGCCTGGACACAGTCCTTCAGAGTCGCACTGAGAGGGTCAAACGGCACTTTGATCTTTCTCATCTCGCTTTATGACAGCAAAACCCAGAGGTGGGTGAATACTGAGGTGTGTAATAAATGTGTCCCAGCCACTTCTGTGCAGTATGTACAGTCTAAAGATGACGAAGGATTCCAAGGCCACATAGAAAAATGGATGGAAAAATACAAACTCCCTGTAAATCTAACCCTCTTTTTTATATAAACATCATGTTTCAAAGCTCCAAGGCACCGAGTAGAAGCATCTTTTACAACTGTGGTTGTACAACCTGAATCAGGCAGTCTGGAAACATGTTGTTAAATCAGAGATTGATGTAAAACTGTGCCCTGTTCCTGTCTGAAACTGAAATGACAGGATAAAATCACCAGTTTAAAAATGACTGTGGTGATTATTCTGTGAAGCTTTTAAGGTGCTGTCCTGAGTCCACTACTTTAAGCCAATATTAACAACAATTTGTATTGCCATAGCAACTTTAAGTTAAATGCAATTAAAAATAAATAGTTTAAAGTCTGTATCAAAACAACACATGGAGGAATTCACGGGTTCCGTTTGACTGTTGGGACAATTACGTAACACTCATTTACCTCCAAATAGAGAAGGACTTGCAGCAGTTTCAAGAAATGTCTTATTTTAATGATGTTTCCTGGGAACTCTTATCTGTGATTTACTATAATTCTGCTCTCAAATTTTAAAATTGGAGTTCCGACCAGATCCAACCGTTTATTAGCCTCAGTAGCTCCTCTTAACATCTTTCGTCTGTTTTATGTTTTGTAACCAACTTGCTATCCATAACATTAAGTACAATTTACAAGGTGACCAAAATCAGCCTGTGTGGAGTGAAAGGCCAGGCAGCAGAATGAATGGAAAGATGGCAAATCAGAGGGATAGATTGACAGGGAGTTTGTAGCCATCTTTCCATCCGTTCTGCTCTGTTGTTCTACCTTCAACCAGACCATCAATATAAGGGGAATTAGCAACATCTCTAATACCAGGAGGAAAGTAGAATCTGTAATTATCCCGGAATGTTAACTGTGTTTTTCACTATCTCCCAGGGGGGGAGGGGGACGGGGATGGGGAGGGTGCTGATCATCCAGGGTGACAGCTCATTGTTAACGTTTTGTTATTGATTCAGTCCCAGATGTTGTTCACTACAGATTTAAAGTTCAGAGAAAGACGTGGAACTGGATGGTCAAAACTGCTTGCAGTCCCTGCAGGGTAATGCTTAGTTAAATTCGGGAACGTTGTGGCCCATACCCCAACATACTTTGGGTTGGTTGGTGTCAGGCAAAATGTTGTCCACCTGATCAGACAGGTAGTGTCCCATTGTAAGTTGCAATGAAGAAATAAGAAATTTACAAATGGATATGGACAGGTTAGGTGAATGGGCCAAAATTTGGCAGATGGAGTTTAACATGGATAAGTGTGAGGATATCCAATTTGGTCGGAAGAATAAAAAGGCAACTTATTAGTTAAATGGAGAGAAACTTCAGAATGCTTCAGTGCAGAGGGATCTGGGTGAACTCGTGCATAAATCGCTGAAAGCTAGTATGCAGGTACGGCAGGTAATAAGGAAGGCAAATGGAATTTTGGCATTTATTGCTAAAGGAATAGAGTATAAAAATAAGGAAGTGTTGTTGCAACTGTACAAGGCATTGGTGAGACCGCACCTGGAGTACTGTGCACAGTCCCCTTACTTGAGGAAGGATGTAGTTCCACTGGAGGCAGGTCAGAAGAGGTCCACTAGATTGATTCCAGAGATGCGGAGCTTGCCTTATGAGGAGAGATTGAGCAGTTTAGGCCTATACTCACGAGTTTAGAAGGGTGAGAGGAGATCTAATTGAGGTATATAAGATGCTAAAGGGGATAGATAAAGTAGACGCGGAGTGGATGTTTCCCCTTCTGGGGCATTCTGGAATGAGAGGCCATAGTTTTAGGCTAAGGGGTAGTAGATTTAAATCAGAGATGAGGAGGAATTACTTTTTTCAAAGGGTTGTGAATCTGTGGAATTCACTACCTCAGAGTGCAGTGGATGCAGGGACACTGAATAAATTTAAGGAGGAGATAGACAGATTTTTAATTAGTAATGGGTTGGAAGGTTATGGGGAGAGGGCGGGAAATTGGAGTTGAGGCCGAAATGAGATCAGCCATGATCGTAATGAGTGGCGAGGCAGGCTCAAGGGGCTGAATTGCCTACTCATGCTCCTAGTTCTGATGTTCTTATTATGTTTATTGCACCTACTGAGATACGAGTGAGTTCACATGTGACTACATGGTTTGATTATTTCTACTGTTTTGGTGACTCTTGATTCCTGACCAATTCCGATTCTCCTTCTCTGGAATTGGATAGTGGTCCGTAAATTTGGTTTTTATATAATCTGTTTCCTAAATTTTTTAATAGTCCTGTATTCCAAGTCTGCACCCGGTAACGGTAAAGAAGTCAGAAAAAAATTCTTATCTTCAATGGCGGAGCATTTACCCAGCACCACCCGCGGCGCAGAGTGTCCCCTATCCAGACGACAAGAGATTACTATGCAGGCACAGTACAGCCCAACTGTTTGGATCATGCGCAGTGAAGTGATGGCGAAAGGGAACTGCTTGTTTGTCGTCTCTGCAGCAATTCAGGTAGTGGCAGGTCGGAGGGACCGATGAGCGCAGTGGGTGAGCAGAAAGGCTTCATGAACACCCAGCGAAAACCCTACCAGCCTCCACGTTCAAAAGATCATCCTCTGCCAGTTCCACCAACTCCAGCATGATGCCACCACCTTCCCTTCACCACCACCCCCGGCGGCATTCCGCAGGGATCATTCCCTCTGGGACACCCTGGTCCACTCCTCCATCACCCCCTACACCTCAACCCCCTCCCACAGCACCTTCCCATGCAACCACAGAAGGTGCAACACCTGCCCCTTTACTTCCTCCCTCCTCACCATCCAAGGACCCAAACACTCCTTTCAAGTGAAGCAGCATTTCACTTGTACTTCCCTCAATTTAGTCTACTGCATTCGCTGCTCCCAATACGGTTTCCTCTACATTGGAGAGACCAAACGCAGACTGGGTGACCGCTTTGCGGAACACCTTCGGTCTGTCCACAAGCATGACCCAGATCTCCCTGTTGCTTGCTATTTCAACACACCACCCTGCTCTCATGCCTACATGTCCGTCCTTGGCCTGCTGCAATGTTCCAGTGAAGCTCAACGCAAACTGGAGAAACAGCGCCTCATCTTCTGACTAGGCACTTTACAGCCTTTCGGACTGAATATTGAGTTCAACAACTTTAGATCATGAACTCTCTCCTCCATCCCCACCCCCTTTCCAATCACCCTTTTTTCCAATAATTTATATATATTTTTCTTTTCCCACCTATTCCCATTATTTTTAAATGTATTTCCATCCATTGTTTTATCTCTACCTTTTAGCCTATTTCGATCCCTTCCCCCCACCCCACCCCCACTAGGGCTATCTGTACCTTGCTCGTCCTGCTTTCTACCCTTAATGTCACCTATTAGCACATTTCTTAGCTAATATCACCACCATCAACACCTCTTTGTCCTTTTGTCTATGACATCTTTTGGTAATCTCCACCTATCACTGGCCCTCTATTCAGCTTGACCTACCCCATCCCCCTTTAAACCAGCTTGTATTTCACCTCACTTCTATTTTTCCTTAGTTCTGTTGAAGAGTCATACGGACTCAAAACGTTAACTGCATTCCTCTCCGCAGATGCTGTCAGACCTGCTGAGTTTTTCCAGGTATATTTATTTTTGTTTTTGTGCTGAATTTTTAGAGCACTTTCTGTTTTTATTTCAGATATCCAGCAGCTGAAGTTCTTTGAAGAAGTAACATGCTGTGGATAAAGGGGAATGGTGGATGTGCTATACTTAGATTTCCAGAAGGCATTTGATAAAGGTTAGTGCAGAAAATAAAAACTCATGGTGTAGGGGGTAACACATTGGCACAGATAGAAGATTGGTTAGCTAACAGGAAGAAGAGTGTTGGCATAAATGGGTCTTTTTTTGGTCAGCAAGATGTGAAGAGTGGTGTGCCACAGGGATCAGTGCTGGGGCCTCAACTCTTTACAATTTGTATAAATGACTTGGATGAAGGGACTGAAGGAATGGTGGCTAAATTTGCATTTGACACAAAGATAGGTAGGAAAGTAAATTGTGAAGAGGGTGTAAGGAAGCTACGAAGTGACATAGATAGTTTAAGCGAGTGGGCAAAGATCTGGCAAATGGAGTATAGTGTGGGCAAAGATGAAATCGTTCATTTTGGCAGGAAGAATAGAATGGAACCTTATCATCTAAATGGTGAGAGATTTCAGAGCTCTGAGATTCAGAGGGATCTGGGTGTCATAGTGCAAGAATCACAAAAGGCTAGTATGCATGTTCAGCAAGTAATTAGGAAAGCTAATAGAATGTTATAATTTATTGTGAGGGAATTGATTGCAGAAGTAGGGAGGTTATGCTTCAGTTATACAGGGCACTGGTGAGACCACATTTAGAGTACTGTGTACAGTACTGGTCTCCTTATTTAAAGAAAGATGTAAATGCATTAGAACCAGTTCAGAGAAGGTTTATTAGACTAATACCAGTAATGGGCAGGTTGTCTTATGAGGAAAGGCTGGGCAGGTTAGGCTTGTATCCACTGGAGTTTCGAAGAGTAAGGGGTGACATAATTGAAACCTTTAAGATGCTGACGGATCTTGACAGGGTGGATGTGGAGAGGATGTTTCTTCTTTTGGGAGAATCTAGAACTGTTTAAAAATAAGGGGTTACTTATTTAAGACAGAGATGAGGATAGATGTTTTTCTTTCAGAGGGTTGAGTCTTTGGAACTCACCTCCTCAAAAGATGGTGGAAGCAGAGTCTTTGAATATTTTTAAGGCAGAGTTGGATAGATTCTTGATAAACCAAGGGGGTGAAAGGTTCCTGGGAGTAGGTGGGAATGTGGGGTTGAGGTTACATTTGGATCAGCCATAATCTTATTGAATGGCAGAGCAGGCTCGAGAGGTGAAGTGGCATACTCCTGCTCCTAATTTGTATGTTTGTACGGAAGTTCTCAGTATTTTGCTTTTATTTCACAGATTCATTAGGAGCTGGATATTATCGACCCATGAATTTAAGCATTGAATTCCAGGTAATTACCACTCACTGTGTAAAAAAAAATTCTTCCTCACATTCCTCCTGTCTCTCTTTCCAAAATCATAAATCTTGTGTCCAGTACTCCTTTTATGAGCAGCTAATGGGAACAGCCTTTCTTTATCTACCTTATCTAAATCTATCATAAACTTGTACATCTCTATCAAATCTTCCTTCAATCTACTTCACTCCAAGGAGATCAACCCATTTCTCCAACCTAACATTGCAACTAAAACCCTCATCCCTGGAACCATTCTGGTAAATCTCCTCTGCACCCTCTCAAGGACCCTCACATCCTTCATAATGTGTGGTGATCACTAGTTTGCACAGACCCAGATGTTCTGTGTTCATGTCTGTGATGTCATCACACACCGACAATTGCACGGTGACATCACCCCGATCCCCGGGTATTTCTTCAACTGGGAGATTTTTCTCTGCCTCCAGTGTTTCTCTGACTCCCCCTGCCCTTCCATTATCAAGACCAGCAGCACATCTTGCCAATTCGCGGTCACCCGTGGAGAAGATGATGTTTGACGTTCCTGAACTATTGCAGTCCCCGTGTGGTGCTCCCACAATGCTGTTAGATAAGGTGTTATAGATTATTCACCAGTGATGATGAAGGAACAGCAAAATACATCCAATCAACAACAGCAATTTGTATTTATATAACACCTTTCATGTAATGGAACATTCAAATGTGTGTTTTCAGGAGTGTTAGAAAGCAAAGATTTGATATTGAGCCCACATAAGGAGATGTTGGAGCAGGTGACCAAAAGTTTGATCAAGGAGGGAGGTTTTAAGGCATACCTTGAAGTAGGAATGCGAGGTAGAGAGGTGCAGAGATTTAGGGAGAAAATTCCACAACATATGGCCTTGACAACTGAAGGCATGACCACCCAAGGTTAAAATGAGGAATGGTCCGGAGGCAGGAATTAGAGGAGTGCAGATATCTCAGAGGGTTGTGAGGCTGGAGTAGATTAAAGAGGAAAGAGTGAGAGCATGGAGGAATTGGAAAATAGGGACACATTAAAATTTTGGTTCTTCTTAACCCAGAGTCTTTATAGGTCAGTGAGCACAGGGGTGATGGGTGATCAAGACTTGGTCTGAGTAAACACACGGACAGCAGAGTTTTGAATGACCGCAAGATTACAGGGAGGATGAATGTGGGAAGCTGTCCAGGAGTGCATTGATTGTTAAGCCTAGAGGTAACAATAGAATAGATGACGGTTTCAGCAGCGGATAAGCTGAGACTAAGGTGGAGTCAGGTGATGTTACTGAGATGGAAATAGGTGGCCTTGGTGATGATGTGGATTTGTGGTTGGAAGCTCATCTTGGGGTGAAATATTTCACCATGGTTGTGAACAGCCTGGTTCAGTCTCAGACAGTTGGCAGGGAGAGGGATGGAGTCAGTGGTTAGGGAATGGAGTTTCTGGTTGGGACCGAAGACAATGGCTTTGGTCTTCCCAATATTTAAATGAAGAGAATTTATGTTCATCCAGTAATGGATGTCAGTCATGTCAGGACAGTGTGTGACTTGGAGGGGAACTTGAAGGTGATGGTGTTCACATACTCCTGCTACCCTGGTCCTTCTAGGCGACTGAGGTTGAGGGTTTGGGAGATTCTGTCAAAGTTGTAAATATATAAAATCCTTCTCTATAACCTCCCTGCCAATTCCATTTCCTTCCTCTCTCTCTCTGTCACTCCTCCCTTAGAGGCCAGAATTCTGCATAGGCCTGGACAGGGTAACAGATTCCCTTCCCTGGAGGACATGAGTGAACCAGCTGGGTTCTTATAACAATCCAGCAGTTTTCATGGTCACTTTTTCCTAGTGTCGGCCCCACAAATTACCAGATTCATTCAGCTCCATTTCACAACCTGCCTTAGTGTTTTTGTGGGTTCTCTCTCACTCCGTTTTTCTGTTTCAAATCAATTTACAGGGTATTCAAAGGGGAGGATTTGCAGTTGGGAAACTCAAACTAAACATCAGGTCATAATTTGACTGGGTCACCCAGTTTATCATAACCAGAGTATCATCAGATTTTGAACATGGAAGGAAAAAGCACCGTTCACAGTAGGGAGAAACCGTACACGTGTTCTGTGTGTGGACGAGGCTTCAGCCGATCATCTTACCTGTCAGAACATAAATGCAGTCACAGCAAAGAGAAACTGTGGAAATGTGGGGACTGTGGGAAGGGATTCAGATCCCCATCAGACCTGGAAAAGCATCAGCGCAGTCACACTGGGGAGAGACCATTCACCTGCTCCCAGTATGGGAAAGGATTCACTCAGTCATCCAACCTGCTGAGACACCAGCGAGTTCACACTGGGGAGAGGCCATTCACCTGCTCTGAGTGTAGGACAGCATTCCTTCACTCATCCAACCTGCTGAGACACCAGCGAATTCATACTGGGAAGAGGCCGTTCACCTGCTCTGAGTGCGGGAAGGGATTCACTCAGCTATCCAATCTGCTGACACACCAGCGAGTTCACGCTGATGAGAGATCTTTTAAATGCTCAGACTGCAGGAACTGCTATAAAAGTTCTGGGAAATTAGTGTACCATCAACATGTTCATACTGATGAGACACTGTTCAGGTGCTCTCATTGTGGGACTGGATTCAAAACATCATCTGCCCTCACTAAACATCAGCGCACTCACACTGACGAGAGACCATTCAGGTGCTCTCACTGTGGGGCTAGGTTCAGGCAATCATGTGACCTCACTGTGCACCAGTGCACTCACACTGGGGAGAGACCACTTACCTGCTCACAATGTGGGAAGGGATTCACTTACTCATCTAGCCTGCTGAGACACCAGCAAGTTCACACTAACAAGAGACCTTTCATCTGCTCCAATTGTGGGAAGGGATTCAGTCAGTCATCCAGCCTGCTAAGATACCAGCGAGTTCACACTGATGAGAGATCATGTAAATGCCCAGACTGCGGGAAGTACTACAAAAGTTCTGGGGAACTGATGTTCCATCAGCGTATTCACACTGATGAGTGACTGTTCAGGTGCTGTCACTGTGGGAGTGGGTTCAAGACATTGTCTGCCCTCACTGCACACCAGCGCACTCACATTGACGAAAGACCTTTTAAATGCCCAAACTGCGGGAAGTCCTATAAAAGGTTCAGTGAACTGATGTGTCATCAACATGCTCACACTGACAAGAGACCTTTCAAATGTCCAGAGTGCGGGAAGTGCTGTAAAAGTTCCAGCAATCTGATGCGCCATCAATGAGTTCATAGTACGAGAGACCTTTTAAATGCCCAGACTGTGGGAAGTGTTATAAAAGTTCCCTTGACCTAATGCACCATGAACATGTTCACACTGATGAAAGACTGTGGGACTGGGTTTAGGCAATCATCTCAATTCACTGTACACCAGAGGATTCACACTGGGGAGAGACTGTTCACCTGCACTGAGTGTGGAAAGGGATTCACTCGATCATCCAACCTGCTGACAAACCAGCGAGTTCACAAATGACTACATTGATTGAATTTTGCCGTTAATTGTATTCGGGGCTGAATCATATTCATTGGGCTCTGTTTCTGCTGATGTTAATGAACTCCAGCCCAGTTAATATTCTGGATGAAAGTTAAATAAATCAGCTTTGTGTTAAATACAGTGTGTTGTCATTTTAATATCCTTAACACGTTAGTTCCTTTTGAAGGGCTTTCCCTCTCCCTCGTCTCCTCCATCCTCACCTTCAACAATAAGTGTGAGGAGTTCATGGAGCTTCTTTGTCACTAAGATTGAGACAATTTGATCAACTGCCTCTGCTGCTTCCCTCCCTTCCGCTGGCCTACAGGGCCATAATGCCTCTAATGTTCCTCCTTGTCCAAGCCCTGAATTCCAATGTTTCTCCATCCATCCTCCACACACACCCATTAGTTCATACTGGAGACAGAAGGTGTAAATGCTTGGACTGTGACAAAAGCTTTAAAAACCCACATTCACTGATGCAGCACCAGTGCATTCACTCCGGTTCCACTCCATTCATCTGCTCTCAGTACAAGAAGAGGTTCAGGCGCTTGTCCATCCTGCAGCAACACCAGTGAGTTCACACCAGGGAGAGGTCATTCACCTGCTCCATGTGTGGGGAGGGATTCACCAACTCATACAACCTGCTGACCCACCAGTGTGTTCAGAGGGACAGAAGATCTTTTAAATGCCTGGACAGCAGGAAATGTTATAAAAGTTCCAGGGAATTAGTGTACCATCAACATGTTCACACTGTTCAGGTGCTCTCACTGTGGAACTGGAATCATTCTTGTGAATCTCTCCTGTATTCTCTCCAATGCCTTCACATCCTTCCTCAAGAAGGCACCCAGAACTGGACGCTGACTCCAGATGAGCCCTAAATAGTGTCTTATACAAGTTCAACATGATCTCCTTACTCTTGTACTCAATGCCTCTATTAATAAATCCTAAGACGCTGTATGCTTTATTAACTGCTCTCTCAACATACCCTACCTTCTTCAATGACTTATGTACATATACACCAAGGTCCCTCTGTTCCTGCACCTCCTTTAGAGTTTCTCCCTTTGTTTTGTACTGTCTTGCCATATTCTTCCTGTCAAAATGAATGACTCACATTTCTCTGCATTGAACTTCATCTGCCACTTGTCTGCAAAATGTCTATGTCTCTCTGAAGCTCAAGACTATTCCCATCACAGTTGACAACGTTTCCAATCATTTTATCATCTGCAAATTTTGAAATCATCCCCTGAACAGCACAGTCTAGGTTATTAATACATATCAGGAACAGCAAGAGTCCCAACATTGACACCTGGGAGGCGGTTGCAGAGTGGTATTGTCACTGGACTAGTATTCCAGTGTAATGGGGACCTGGGTTCAAAACCCCCCATGGCAGATAGTGAAATTTGAATTCAACAAAAATCGGAATTAAAAGTCTGATGGTAGTGACCGTGAGACCATTGCTGATTGTTGTTAAAAATCCATCTGGTTCACTAATGCACTTTAGGGAAGGAAATCTGTTCTTCTTACCTGGTCTGGCCTACATGTGACTCCAGGCCCACAGCAATGTGGCTGACCCTTAAATACCCTCTTAACAAAGGTAATTAGGGATAGGCAATAAATGTTAGCCTAGCCAGTGATGTCCATGTCCCATGAACGAATAAATAAATAAAAAGCTCCACTACAAATCTTCCTCCAATCTGAAAAACAACCATTCATTAAACTCTGTTCCCTGTCAATCAGCCAATTTCTTATCCAATTGCCTATTTTTTTTTTAATTCCATGAGCTAGAAGTTTTCTCATGAGTCTGTTGTGCGGCATTGTATCAAATGCCTTTTGAAAATCCATATACACCACATTAACAACATTGCCCTTATCAACATTCTTTGTTACCTCCTCAAAAAACTCCAGCAAGTTAGTTAAACATGATTTCCCCTTAATGAATTCATGGTGGCTTTCCTTAATCATCCTGCACTTGTTTAAGTGGCTATTGATTTTGTCCTGAACTATAGTTTCCAGAAGTTTCCCTACCACTGATGATCTGTAGTTGCTGGCTATATCATTGCACTGCTTTTTGAACAAGGGCGTAACATTTGCAATTCTTCACTCCTCTGGCAACACCCCTGTGCCTGAGAAAGAATGAAAGACCATCACTAGTGCCTCTGCAATTTCCATTCTCACTTCCCTCAGTACTTTTGGATGCATCTCATCCAGTCCAGGTACCTTTTCAATTTTAAGTAAAGATAGCCTTTCTAATACAACCTCAATTATAAATTCTTCTGGTGTACCAGTTACCCTCTCTCTCACCTCGGCCTGGGTAGCATCTTCCTCCTTTCTAAAGAAAAATGCAAAGTATTAATTTAATACCACCACAATTTCTCCACCCTCCATGTACAAGTCCACTTTTTTATCCCTAATCGGCCCAAATCTTTCTTTTACCATCCTTTCATTATTTACATGCTTGTAGAAGACCTTGGGATTCCCTTTTATGTTCACTGCCAGCCTCCTTCATGCTCTGTCCCTGCCTTTTTTATTAGTTTTTTTCACTTCCCCTCTGGTCCTTCTATATTCAGCCTGATTCACCGTTGTATTCCTTACCTGGCATGTGTCGTCTGAGCACTTCTTCCTTTTTATCTTTACTTCTATCTGTCTCGTCATCCAGGGTGCTCTGGATTTATTTGTTCTACCTTTCCCCTTCAAAGGAATATACCTTAACATTGCCTGCAATGCTTTTTCTTTGAAGGTGGCCCATTGTTCAGCCACCATCCTTTCTGCCAACATTTGATTCCAACTCACTTGACTCAGGTGCATTCTCAACCCATCCAAGTTGGTTTTCCCCCAATTATCCACGCTCTGTATTGTTCCTTGTCCTATTCCATGGCCAACCTAAACCTTATGATGCAATGATCACTGTCCCCTAAATGCTCTCCCACTGAGATCATATCCACTTGGGTCAACGCATTCCCCAGAACCAGGTAAAACAGTGCCTGACATATTGTAGGAACAGGAACATACTGCTGCAGAAAGTCAACTTGAACACATTCCAGGAACTCATGTTCCTCTTGAACTTTTGCACTATCCCTATTCCAATCTATAGTTGCATAATTGAAGTGCCCCATTATAATTACTCTATAATTCTTGCACCTTGCTGTAATTTCTTTACAAACTTGCTTCTCTACATCCCTTCCACTAGCTGGCACTCTGTATACTACACCAATCAATGTTATTGCACCTTTTTCATTCCTTACCTCTAGCCAGAGAGATTTCTTCCTTGGCCCCTCAGGATCATGCTCCTTCTCCAGTACTGTAATGTCATCTTTAATCAACACTGCCACTCCACACGCTCACCACCCCACCACCCACCCCACTCACTTTCTTCCTTTCCTATCTCTCCTAAACACCTTGTACCCATGAATATTTAATGTCTTGCCTTTCTTTGAGCCAGGTCTCTGTTATAGCAATTGTTATCATAATTCCATTTAGTGACGTGCTTGTAGTTCACTAATCTTATTAACCATACTCTGTGCATTCACCTGTATTAGAGTTGTTTTACTTTGCCCCTCCTTTGATCCCATCTAATGACATACTATTGCCTACTCTAATTCTATCAAACTCTCTATTTACCTTGATGCTACTCTCCAATATACCCCCCTTATCAGTTAATGCTTCTCTACTTCCCACTGCTAGTTTTTCTGCTCTCCACTCTGATTTTCCCCTCAGGTTCCCATCCCCCTGTCAATCCAGTTTAAACCCTCCCGTACAGCACTCACAAACCTCCCGACAAAAACATTAATCCCAGTCCTGTTAAGGTGTAACCTGTCTTTCATGTCCAGGTCCCACCTGCCCCAAAACTGGTCCCAATGCCTCAGAAATCTAAAGCCCTCCCTCCTACTCCATTTCTCCAGCCGTATGTTGAACTGCTTAATCTTCCGATTCTTAAGCTCACAAGCACATGGCACTGGGAGTAATCCTGGGATTTCTACACTTGATTACTGGTCTTTAATTCCCTCCCTAGCTCCCTAAAATCTGCTTTCAGGACCTCAACCCTTTTCCTACCTATGTGATTGGTCCCAATGTGGACCACGACCTCTGGCTGTTCACCCTCCCCCAAAAGAATGTCCTGTAGCTGCTCTGTGAAATCCTTGACCCTGGCACCAGGGAGGCAACATACCATCCTGGAGTCACATCTAAAGCTGCAGAAATGCCTGTCTGCTCCCCTATGGAATCCCCTGCAACTATACCTCTTTCACACTTCCCCCTCCCCTCTTGTGTAACTGAGTCACGCATGGTGCCACAAACTTGGCTCTTGCTACTGTCCTCTGAGGATCCATCTCGCTCATCAGTATCCAAAATGGAAAAGCTGTTAGTGGGTGAAATAGCCTCAGGGGATTCCTGCATGACCTGTCTGTATCTTGTAGACACTCTGGTGGTCATCCATTCCCTCTCTGCCTATGTACTTCTTAGCTGTAGTGTGACCTCCTCTCTAAATGTGCTATCAACATAATCCTCAGCCTTCTGGGTGCACACAACAACTTTAGCTAGCCCTTGATTTCTGCAACCCAGAGCTCAGGTTTCTGCAGTTGATGACACTTCCTGCAAATGTAGTCATTGAGGGCACTTTGTGCCTGCACGATGTCCCACGCCCTGCAGAATGCACATTCCACATGGCCGAGCTGCACTGTCATACCTTAAACTTTATATAAAGTGTTTCCACAGTATGGTACAATATAATAATCCACCTGTCATTTACCTCTCCTGTGTGCCAAGTCTGGAAAGGCCTATGCTTACCAACCAATCAACTTATGGGACTCCTGTGACGTCACTTTTAGATTTTCTCTGTAAACTCCTGTCTCTCTCTCTCACTGCTTTTTTGGCTCCCTCTTCCTGAACCCCTGCTGCTTTATGGGCTTCCACATTGGCAAATTAAGATATTGCAGGCTGAGGAAAGGTAACAAATAAAAGGATCATCACCTTCCCTCTTTCTGAACTCCCTCACTCACCAAACTCCAACTTAAGCACTTTAATGCAGCCCAAAGCAGCACTCCAGTGCAACTGATGGCACCTCTTGAGAGACACTGTAACTGGAGTAATTTCATCAGCTTTGCTGGCCATCAGTGTAACTATTGTGACTTGGCTGTCTATTGTAACAGCTGTGATTGGACTTATGGAGTTAACAGACTACTCTCAAAAGAAGGTGAAAGGCTGAGAGTGAGTGCAATTCCAGGAGTTATGGAGGTTAAGATGCAGCAGGATAATGAGAGGAGAGAGAAAGGAATTGAGGAACTTGGAAATGACAAAATCCATTGTTTGCAAACTGTTGTCAATGCAAGTCAAGACCCCTGGATAAGAACTATTTCCACCATCTTTGTGTTCATATAACTGATAACCGCAGTTGTTGTTATTTTCATCGTTCGATACTTGAGGTCCTCACCAGGAGATTGCAAATTCGTACTTCTGATCTGAGCTGGAGATCAATTCTGATGCCAAATAGAAATTAGTGAGAAAAAGTGAATAGTGAGGGATCAATTTTCTGACAATATATTTCAACCCGTGGACTATTGGTAGTTTTAAAATCGATAATTTTAGTGTGGCTTGACTATTTTGTCGTCTGAATGAATACATTATTTAATATAGTAAGCTGACATGGTCAATCAGCCATTTTGAACTAATCCAGGAGACATTTTATAACTAACCAGTTACTGCATGATTGGAAACCAGCCAGGAATGATTGAACAAATTAGTGAGCCTCAGTTGTGGGACGGTTGGAGGATAAATAATTAATCAATAGATGTACTGATGCAGGCTGGACATATAACCTCTAACAGAAAATCTGTAATGTTTACACATAATTTTAAATATACCAATTGTACATCATGAGGCCGTGTATTGCAAAATTATGTTTCTCAAGCCAGTCTAGAAAGGTAAGGTGTGCTCAGTCGAAGCCTTCATGACCCTGCAGAGCCACATAAAGATGGGTAATGAATAAGGCATTATTCAAGAATTATATAAAAATCAGATACTGAAACATACTGAATAGCCCCATTGTATTACTGTATGGGAAAATGTTCACATACGTGAGAAACCAATTATAAATAAGCAGATAGTTAACCAATTCTTTTTTCATTCATTCACAGCATTTGAGCATCACTGGCTAAGCCAGCATTAACTGTCCATCCCTAATTGCCCTTGAGAAGGTGGTGGTGAGCTGCCTTCTTGAACTGTTGCAGTCCATGTGGTGCAGGTACATCCACAGTGCTGTTAGGAAGGGAGTTCCAGGATATTGACCCTGCAACAGTAAAGAAACGGCGACATATTTCCAGGTCAGGATGGTGAGTGGCTTGCAGGGAAACCTCCAGGCGGTGGTGTTCCAATGTGTCTGCTGCCCTTGTCCGTTTAGATGGTAGAAGTCGTGGGTTTGAAACATGCTGTCTCAGGAACCTTGGTGAGTTCATGCAGTGCATCTTGCAGATAGTACACACTGCTGCCACTGTGCATCGGCAGTGGAGGGAGTGAATGTTTGTGGACGGGGTGCCAATCAAGCGGGCTGCTTTGTCCTTGACGGTGTCAAGCTTCTTGAGTGTATGTGAGCTGCATTCATCCAGGCAAGTGGAGAATATTCCATCACAATCCTGGCTTGTGCCTTGCAGATGGTGGACAGGCTTTGGGGAGTCAGGATGTAAATTACACGCTGCAGGATTCCTAGCCTCTGGCCTGCCTGTGCAGTCACAGTATTTCCATGGCTAGCCCAGTTTATTGTTTGACAGTTAGACTAATTTGAGGTAAGGAAGTATGAGTTAAGGGGATAAAATGAAGGTCTGGAGAAGCCATTTTGCTGGCATGTTCTCCACGTACTGAGTGTCTGAGACGGGATTCTGAAAGACTGAGCAGAGGGTTTTCATCACTTCACACCTTCGGCTGAATCACCTGAGGAAGCTGTGAGAAGGCTGTTTAGTTGTTAAGCATTTTCCTTTTACTTTTAATTGAAACTTGGTTTTCTATCTTCTTAACTTGTTACCTTTCTACTTTTTCAATGTTAACAAATCTTCTAAATTTACCATCTCAAGTGTTCAGTCTTGCCCAATAATTGAGTCTAGTGCAAACCAAATGATTTATTAGATAATACACAATTGGGGACATCTGGTCATAAATTATCTGTAATGTCCCTTACACCATGAGCTCTGATTTTGTGCAGTAACCTTTGATGTGGCACTCGGTCAAATGCCTTCTGGAAATCTAAGTACAGCACATCCACAGGTCCCCCTTACCTTGTTGCTCATTACTTCCCCAAAGAACACTAATAAATCAGTCAAACATGATTTCTGTTTCACAAAACCATGTTGACTCTGCCTGATTACATTGAGATTTCCTAAGTGCCCTGCTAAACCTCCTGAATAATAGATTCTAGGATTTTCCCAATGACAGATGTTAAACTAACTGCCTTCTGTCTCCCTCCTTGAATCGAGGAGTCACATTCACTATTTTCCAATCTGATTAGATCTTTCCAGAATCTCGGGAATTTTGGAAAATTAAAACCAATGCATCTACTATTTCAGCAGCTATTTCTTTTATGCCCTTAGGATGAAGTCCATCAGGACCAGGGGACTTGTCAGTTTTTAGTTCTAATAATTTTCTCGGTACACTTTTCCTGGTGCCTGTTATCAGTTCCCTGTGATTGTTTTAAATTCCTCTCTCCCTTTCACCTCCTGATTCCCAATCATTTCTGGCAAGTTATTTATATTCTTTGTAGTGAAGACAGGCACAAAAATCTGTTATGTTTGTCCACCATTTCCTTATTTTCCATTATTAATTCCCCAGTCTCACTCTCTAGAGGACCATTGCTCACTTTACTGATTCTTTTCCTTTTTAAATACTTGTCGAAACTCCACCTGTTTTTATGTTTCTAGCTAGCTTTCTCTTGCAGTCTAATTTCTCCCTCTTTATTAATCTTTTAGTCATTCTTTGCTGTTCCTTATATTCTTTATATGGTATTATAAAAACTGCAGCATTCCAGTTGTTGTTGACGGTTCCTGTGTGTTCAGCTCTCAGCTGCAGGCAGCGCATGGTTCAGTTTTACCCAGCACATCTCTGTCTGTGATGTCACATTCATCTCACATTTATAAAGCTCCTTTCACGCAGTAAGAAACATCCCAAGGGACTTCACAGGAGCGATGACACTGAGCCACATAAGGAGATATGAGGATGTTAAACTGAGGGTCCTATCTGCTCTCTCAGGTGGATGTGAAAGATCCCATCCATGGCTGCTATTTTTAAGGAGAGCAGGGGCGCACTCCATGGTGAGGGCAATATTTCACCCTCAACCAATCTGACTAAAAACAGGTCATCCCTAGTCATGATCACATTGCTGTTGTGGAGGTTTACTGTGCACAGAGATGTCCTGAGATTGTGAAAGGCACTTTGCAATTCTGTCAACTCCAGCCCGGATACTGTGGTTAGCAACAACACTTACCCAATATAATAATTAACAAGGTTCACTCCTGAATCTGATTAACAGCAGCAGAATTTGAACAGTGCAGTCACGTGTGAATTCGCTGGTGCATCAGCAGGTTAGATGATCGATTAAATCTCTTCCCACACACGGAGCAGGTGAAGGGCCTCTCCCCAGTGTGAACTCGCTGGTGAGTTAGCAGGTTGGATGAATGAGTAAATCCCTTCCCACACACGGGACAGGTGAAGGGTCTCTCCCCAGTGTGAACTCGCTGGTGTCTCAGCAGGTTGGATGATCGATTAAATCCCTTCCCACACACGGAACAGGTGAATGGCCTCTCCCCGGTGTGAACTCGCTGGTGTGTGAGCAAGTGGGATGGTCGTGTGAATCCCTTTCCACATTCAGAGCAGGTGAAGGGCCTCTCCCCAGTGTGAACTAGCTGGTGTGTCAGCAGGTTGGATGACTGGGTGAATCCCTTCCCACATTTGGAGCAGGTGAATGGCCTTTCCCCAGTGTGAACTCGTTCATGTACAGTAAGTTCAGATGATCGTCTGAACCCAGTCGCACAGTGAGAGCACCTGAACGGTCTCTCATCAGTGTGAATACGTTGATGATATTGCAGATCCCCAGAACCTTTGAAGCACTTTCCACAGTCGGGACATTTAAAAGGTCTCTCATCAGTGTGAACCCGTTGATGTGTCAGAAGGTGGGGCGATGTCCTGAACCTCTTCCCACACTGTGAGCAGCTGAACGGTGCATACCCGGTGTGAATGCGCTGGTGCTCCCTCAGTCCATGTGGGTTTTTAAAGCTCTTTTCACAGTCAGGGCATTTAAACTCTCTCTTTTCAGCGTGGACTTGCTGGTGTTTCAGCAGGTGGGATGAAAGAGTGAATCCTTTTCCACACACGGAGCAGGTGAATGGCCTCTCCCCAGTGTGAAGTCGCTGGTGTCTCTGAAGGCAGACTAACTGAATGAATCCCTTCCCACAAACAGAGCAGATAAATGGCCTCTCCCCGGTGTGATTGCGTCGATGAGTTTCCAGATCAGACGGGGACCTGAATCCCTTCCCACAGTCCCCACATTTCCAGGGTTTCTCCCTGGTGTGAACGGTGCTTTTTGCTTCCATGTTCAAAGGATGCTAATATTCAGGTCCTGATGAATCAAGTGACTCTGGCTGATTTTGATGTGATATTGGTTTGACTTTCCAAACTGCAAATCCTTCTAATACTCTATAAAATGAATTTAAAACATAAACAAGGAACTGTGAAACAGAACCAGCAAAAACACAAGGACAGGCTGTGACACTGAGGTGAATGAATCTGGTAATTTGTGGGACCAGCACTAGGAAAATGTGACCATGGAAGCTACCAGATTGTCATAAAAACCCAACTGGTTCACTAATGTCCTTAAGGGAAGGGAACCTGCCTCCCAGTCTGGACCTACACAAGATTCTAGCCTCTATGGGAGAAGAGAGAGTGAGAGGTGGAGGAGGGGAAAAGGAGATGGATTTCATAGATCTGCAATTCAACCAAAATTTGGAAATTCCAAACCCTTGGCCCCCACCACCTGGAAAGACAAGAGCATGGAGAAAACCATCAGCTTCAAGACACACAGCATAGACTTCACACTGGGGAGAGGCCGGACACCTGCTCTACTTGTAATCCATCATCCAACCGGCTGACACACCAGCGAGTTCAGCATTGACTCCAGGGGTTGGATTCTGCTGTTCATCACATCCAGGACTGAACCATGTTCATTCTGATAGTGTGGGTTTGTCTCTGCTGATGTTAATAATCTCTGTAACTGGACTGGTGATTTAATATTCTGGAAATCACCTTGTTTTACTTTGTAACCCTTACTCTTCAAATGAAGCATCTTTCTTCGGCCTACAACAAACAGTGATTTACTTGTAATTTTTTCCATTTAGTTTCTTTATTCAGTGCTCACCATGTGGTCTGCTCTACATTGTGAAGATCAAACACAGATCACTTTGTGGAACAACCTCTGTTCAGTCTGTGAGCTTGACCCTGAGCTTCTGGTCACTTGTCATTTTAATTCTCTGCTCCACTCCCACTCTGACCTCTCTGTCCTTGGCCCCCTGAACTGTTCCAATGAAGCTCAATGGGAGCTTGAGGAACAGCAGCTCGTCTTTAGATTTGACACTTTACAACCTTCCACAACTCAACATCGAGTTCAGCAGTGTCTGCACCAACAGGGAGTTGTCAGGATCGGGAACTCTTGACCTCTGGAACCTGATTTTACAGGGAATTTTAAAAGGAAGTTGACAGGGATTTGAGAATGAGGAACTCACTGATCACAAACAGAATGCGGGTATGTGGGTCTAAACATGACTGCTCTTTCAAAGAGACAGCAGAAGCACAAAGGGTTGAATGGCCTCTTTCTGTGCTGTAAGTTTCTATGATTCTAGGGGATGGCTATTTAGTCCCTCGTGTCTGTTCCACCATGAAATGAGATCATGGCTGATCTGTGATCTAACTCTATACACTTGCCTTTGCTCCACATCCATTAATACCTTTGGTTAACAAAGATTGTTCAATGTCAGATTTAACATTAACATTGATCTTGCATCAACTGCTGTTTGTGGAACAGAGTTCCTCACTTCTACCTCCCTTTATGTGTAGAGGTGATTGCTAACTTCACTTCTGAAAGGTCTAGCTTTCATGTTTACATTATGCCCACTAGTGCATTGATATCCTCTTTAACCAGCAATGCAACTCCACCGCCTTTTCCTTTTTGTCTGTCCTTCCTAAATACTGAATACCCCTGGATGTTCAGTTCTCATCCCTGGTTGATGCAAGATCAATGTTAATATTAAATCTGACATCGAACAATCTTTGTTAACCAAAGGTATTAATGACATTGAACAGTCCCAGATTCCCCAACTGGTGGAAAATGTTTCTCTCCATCTATCCGCTCATTTCCAATTAATATTTTGACAACTTTAATCAAATCACCCCTTAATCTTCTAAATTCCAGGGAATACAACCCAACTTTGTGTCATCTCTCCTCATAATTTAACTCTTGGAGTCCAGGTATCATTCAGGTAAATCTGTGCTGCACTCCCTCCAAGGAAAATGTATATTTCCTGCCCAGAACTGAACACCGTTCTCCAGATGTGGTCTGACCAGGGCTTTGTGTATCCAGGTGCTTTTCCAGTCACAATGACATCTGAAATTAAATTATCAGGAGAGATGACTGAAACTTGGATTCCAGGAATTTATCCAAGATAGAGAGAAATTATTTCTGTTAATTGGGGAGTTGTGGACTAGGGACAGTCTAAAAATTGTAGCCAGGTCTTTCAAAGTGAAATGAGGTAGCAATTGTTGACACAAAAACAAAAGTTTGGAATTCTCTCCCACAAATGACAATTCCATCACCAATATGGCCACCCATTCACTCTCCACCCCCCACACATTCCCCTCCCAAGATGGTGACAGGCAGTTGCCTGCATAAGCCAGGCCTCTTACCAGGGTTTCCAGTCCCACAGCCACCATGTTTTTTTTAATTCTATGATGGGATGTGGGCATTGCCCATCCGGAATAGCCCTGGAACTGAGTGGCTTGCTGGACGGTTTCAGAGTGAACCACTTCACTGTGGGTCTGGAGTCACATGTCGGTTGGCAGATTTCCTTCCCTGAAGGGGCGCAGGTGAACCAGATAAGGATTTAAAACAACCCATGATAGTTTTATGGTCACTATTTCCGAGACGAGGTTTATGTTCCAGATTTATTCACTGAATTGAATCCATATCCTCAGAACAAGGTCTCTGGGTTTCTAGCCCAGTGACATTACCACTAGGCCACCGTCTCCCCGCCCCCCGAGCTCGCGCGCGGTTTCCAGGCTCCCCCCCGGTTCATAATCTCCACCCGCCCTCTGAGCTCGCGCGCCGTTTCCAGGCTCCCCCCCCCACCCCCGGTTCACAATCTCCAACTGTCGGCTTTATTTCTCACCCTTTGTGATCTTAACCGGTCCGCCTTCTTCCATCTCCGATTTCAGTACTGCGCATGCTTCAGTCGCAGTCTAGCCTCGCCCCTCAATCATTCCGATTGGCTCGAGAACCAGGCGCTGCCGCGGACACGCCCCCTGCTGCTATTGGTCCGTTGCTGCTGTCAATCAGCCGGGTATTGTGAGGTGTCAGGTGAGAGGTCACTGTCGGGAGCGGGTTAATAAACCCTGGGCGGGGTTTACCAAGCCCGAGGGCGGCCCCACAGCCGAATATTAAACAATGAACATTCTCTACTCTCACTATCCGCTGCTTCCGGCTTCTCTCTGAATCCTCCCAATACACTGAATACCAATGTGTTCAAAATAATAAAAACAAAAAACTGCGGATGCTGGAAATCCAAAACAAAAACAGAATTACCTGGAAAAACTCAGCAGGTCTGGCAGCATCGGCGGAGAAGAGTTGACGTTTCGAGTCCTCATGACCCTTCGACAGAACTAAGTAGAAATTGGAAAGGGGTGAAATATAAGCTGATTTAAGGTGTGGGGGGAGAGAAGTAGAGGGGGGTGGTGTGGTTGTAGGGACAAACAAGCAGTGATAGGAGCAGATCATCTAAAGATGTCACAGACAACAGAACAAAAGAACACAGGTGTCGAAGTTGGTGATATTATCTAAACGAATGTGCTAATTAAGAATGGATGGTAGGGCACTCAAGCTATAGCTGTAGTGGGGGGTGGGGGAAGCATAAAAGATTTAAAAATATTTTAAAATAATGGAAATAGGTGGGAAAAAGAAAAATCTATATAATTTATTGGAAAAAAAACAAAAGGAAGGGGGAAGAAACATAAAGGGGGTGGAGATGGAGGAGGGAGTTCAGAACCTAAAGTTGTTGAATTCAATATTCAGTCCGGAAGGCTGTAAGGTGCCTAGTCGGAAGATGAGGTGTTGTTCCTCCAGTTTACATTGGGCTTCACTGGAACAATGCAGCAAGCCAAGGACAGACATGTGGGCAAGAGAGCAGAGTGGAGTGTTGAAATGGAAAGCGACAGGGAGGTTTGGGTCATTCTTGCGGACAGACCGCAGGTGTTCTGCAAAGCGGTCGCCCAGTTTACGTTTGGTCTCTCCAATGTACAGGAGACCGCATTAGGAGCAACGAATGCAGTAGACTAAGTTGGGGGAAATGCAAGTGAAATGTTGCTTCACTTGAAAGGAGTGTTTGGGCCCTTGGACGGTGAGGAGAGAGGTAGTGAAGGGTCAAGTGTTACATCTTTTGCGTGGGCATGGGGTGGTGCCATAGGTGGGGGTTGAGGAGTAGGGGGTGATGGAGGAGTGGACCAGGGTGTCCCGGAGGGAACGATCCTTACGGAATGCCACCGGGGGGGGGTGGTGAAGGGAAGGTGTGTTTGGTAGTGGCATCATGCTGGAGTTGTCGGAAATGTCGGAGGATGATCCTTTGAATGCGGAGGCTGGTGGGGTGATAAGTGAGGACAAGGGACCCTATCATGTTTCTGGGAGGGAGGAGAAGGCGTGAGGGGCCATTTCCGCCAACTCCAGCATGATGCCACTACCAAACGCATCTTCCCTTCACCACCCCTGTCAGCATTCCGTAGGGATCGTTTCCTCCGGGACACCCTGGTCCACTCCTCCATCACCCCCTACTCCTCAACCCCCACCTATGGCACCACCCCATGCCCACGCAAAAGATGTAATACTTGCCCCTTCACTTCCTCTCTCCTCACGGTCCAAGGGCCCAAACACTCCTTTCAAGTGAAGCAACATTTCACTTGCATTTCCCCCAACTTAGTCTACTGCATTCGTTGCTCCTAATGTGGTCTCCTGTACATTGGAGAGACCAAACGTAAACTGGGCGACCGCTTTGCAGAACACCTGCGGTCTGTCCGCAAGAATGACCCAAACCTCCCTGTTGCTTTCCATTTCAACACTCCACCCTGCTCTCTTGCCCACATGTCTGTCCTTGGCTTGCTGCATTGTTCCAGTGAAGCCCAAAGCAAACTGGAGGAACAACACCTCATCTTCCATCTAGGCACTTTACAGCCTTCCGGACTGAATATTGAACTCAACAACTTTAGGTCCTGAACTCCCTCCTCCATCCCCACCCCCTTTCTGTTTCTTCCCCCTTCCTTTTGTTTTTTTTCCAATAAATTATATAGATATTTCTTTTACCCACCTATATCCATTATTTTAAAATATTTTTAAATCTTTTATGCTCCCCCCACCCCCACTAGAGCTATACCTTGAGTGCCCTACCATCCATTCTTAATTAGCACATTCGTTTAGATAGATATCACCAACTTCAACACCTATGTGTTCTTTTGTTCTGTTGTCTGTGACATCTTTTGATGATCTGCTTCTATCACTGCTTGCTTGTCCCTACAACAACACCCCCCTCCACTTCTCTCCCCTCCACCCAACCCCCCCCCCCCACACACACACACACACACACACACACACCTTAAACCAGCTTATATTTCACCCCTTTCCTATTTCTACTTAGTTCTGTCAAAGGGTCATGAGGACTTCAACTCTTTTCTTCTCCACTGATGCTGCCAGACCTGCTGAGTTTTTCCAGGTAATTCTACCAATGTGTTCACTCTGTTTCAATATTCTGAATGTGAGAATAACTTTACAAGAAGCAATGACCTGGTGAGACACCAGCGTATTCACACTGTACTCTCTCTAAGACCCACAGTGATGGAAAACTGTCTCACCCCTGTACAAAAACTGCCTTTGGACTGTGGCTGGGAACTCCTGTATTTTGGGTGTCAGATAGAAACTCGGCTTAAACTGTCACCCAACTGTCTCCAGGAGCAGCTGAGAAAACAAACTGTCGAATCCAATCAGACAGACAGACCCATCAGAGAATCAATGTACAGGTTAAACCTTCCTTCCTGCCTCTGATCAAATACTTCTCCCTTTAAAATCAGGGTTCAATGTTCAGTTACGCACCGAGACAGAGATTGCTGACACTCAAGAACACTTCCCAGTGTCAAATAATCAGTCTGTTGTGAGTCCTTCACACATGGGGCTGCTCCCTGTCTCCGTCTCCATGTGTGTCAGCTCACACGGGCGTGACTCAGCACCGTGTCAGCATCTGACCGCCCTTATGTCATGCTTCAGCAGCTGGGGCACAGGCATCCAGAGTGGGGGGAGTTCTGTATGAGAGTTTTACTGTTTCTGTCACTGTGAGCCTCAGGGAGCAGTAGTACTCTGCAGCGTCGGTCAGCTGCAGCCCCCATATAGTTAATGTGGTTAATTTAGTCCCGATTTCGAGCTCTGCAATTTGGCAAATTGGATCCAAAATTGGCTTAGTGGCAGAAGGCAGAGGGTGATGGTCCAAAGTTGCTTTTGTGATTGGAAGCCTGTGATGAGTGGTATACCTCAGGGATACTTGCCCTTATTAGTCGAGGTATAGAATATAAGAGCAGGGGGGTTATGTTGGAGCTGTATAAAACCCTAGTTGGGCCACATCTGAAGTAATCTGTGCAATTCTGGGCACCTCACTATAGGAAGGATGTGATTGCACTGGCAACGGTGCAGAGGAGATTCACCAGGATGTTGCCTGGGCTGGAGCGTTTCAGCTATAAAGGGAGACTGGATTGGCTAGGGTTGTTTTCCTTAGAGCAGAGAAGGCTGAGGGGGGATCCTGATAGACGTGTACAAAATTATGAGGGGCATAGATAGGGTAGATAAGAAGAAACTTTTTCCCCTCAGCGGAAGCGTCAATAACCAAGGGGTGGAGATTTAAGGTAAGGGGCAGGAGCTTAAGAGGGGATTTGAGGAAAAATATTTTCACACAGGGTATGGTTGGAATCTGGAACACACTGCCTGAGGGGGTGGTAGAGGCAGGAACCCTGACAACATTTAAGAAATATTTAGGTGAGCATTTGAAATGCCATTACATACAGGGCTGTGGGCCAAGTGCTGGGAAATGGGATTAGAATAGATAGGTGCTTGATGGCCAGCATGGACGCAATGGGCCAAAGGGCCTTTTTCTGTGCTGTATAACTCTATGACTCTCTGACCCCGAGCTAGGCTATAGTCAGCCTGTTCACAGGAGGGATGGTTCCACTGTTACAGACCGAGTGGGAATGACATTCTATTGTGACATTGTGGAGGTTTACTGACATTCTGACAATGCTGGTGCACATGAGGTCTACGATTTTAAGGTGCAAGATGGTATGGCATTACTTTCCTCATCAGCTGTCATAAGAGGATCCCCTCCACTATCCACTTTGTCTTGGTTCTATTGACATGAAATAATAGTAATGATCGTCATCATTGAAACCTCTGATGAGTCTCTGGAAAGGCAGCGAGCTCTCTGCAACAGAGAAGATTCCCCATATGTCAAACTTCAAAGTGGATGTTTGAATCTTGAAGCAAAATGTGATAAACAACATTAAATTCACAACCATCATGTTACCGGATATCTGTAATCACAGACAAGTGAAGGTACATTATAAACAGTCTGCGTCCATCATGTATTATTCTGTCTTTCTATCTGCTTTCATACACTCCACTCATTTCAGTTTCCCTCCCTTCTCTCTTCTTGTCTATGTAATATTGATACATATGTAGATACACAGATTCTCTTCACAGTCTCTTCCCCGCATCGTAAATATGTCAGGAGCACGTGTATCACCGAGCCCTCAGTGAACCACTGGGTGCATGGGCTGAAATCAAGTTCAAATAATCCCAAAGCATCTCTCTTACCATGTTCAGTTAATGCTGAGCAGATAGACACATTCTCAGTTATAATACCGAGAGGAACTTTTCAGTCATTTCAAATTGGAGACTGATGGAAATAGAATGAAGGAACAGTTGAGAAAAAGAAACTCATCATGACCATTGGAATGTGTCCTGTCTCGTTCACTGAAAGGCCCAATGAGTGGTCAGCAAAAGGTTCTAAAGCAGCAGGTTGGTCGAGTGATTATGGTGTTGGACTTTGGTTTAATCAATGAATGCTCAAGTGGAATTGAGCCCCCCACACCCAACCTCCTCTTGGGAATTTGTTTGCCAGGGTTGTTCCTGCTTTTGTTGAGCGAGGAAGATGGAAGTAAGGGAACGATGCTGATAGGCAGATCAGCAATTCTCTTAGTGAATTCAGAGTAGCGTCAAGGGGCTGAATGACACCCTCCTATTTCTATTGAAGGACAATATATTTTCCAAAAACTGTAAAGGGTGGTATTGATGGCGAATGATGCAGAGTGAGAAAGACAGATACATAGAAAGAGAGAAAGTTAGGCTGACAGAGAGAAGTAATGATCAATTTATTCCCTAAAAAAGGCAGGTTCGGCACAGAGAGAGTGACCATCACAGATGAGTTGAAGAGTTTAAAATAAGATCTTGGAAAGTTGAGTACTGATGACAAATAGGATTAAAAAGACTAAATCTTGGAGCGTTTAACAAAATAATGATGTAAAATGGGAGGGGGGGATGGAGTTGTAAGAACTCTAATTTCTGTGTTACACTTTCCTATTTTCTTACAATTAAATAAAAACAACCAATCAGACATAGAATGCCTGAGACTGCTTGCTGTCAACAATAGCACATTTTCCCCTCTCTAATTTCAGTGTTTGAGAGAAGTGCACCTGTTAACCATTTTCTGCTCAGTTTCTCATTTCCACACAGAATAGTTAAACAAATGGTTTCTGCAGTGCAGTCACTGAGAGCTCAATGTCTATTTATCAGTAAAAACATATTCAGTCACAGTGAAATCACTCAATGGGGCAAGATTAAAACACAAACAGCTGGGAATCAGAAATCGAATCAGTTTTACAAGTTAAAAGCATTTTCTGGATGTAAGTGCATAGTAAAAAGCAGCAGAATAGACCATAGGGCCCCTCGAGCCTGCTCCATCTTTGGAAGCGATCATAGCTGATCTTCAGCTTCAACTCCACTTTCCCACCTGTTCCCCATATCCATCAATTCGCTGAGAGACCAAAGATTTTTCTGTCTCAGCCTTAAATGAATCCAACAATAGGCCATGCACAATCCTCTGGCATAGAGAATTCCAAATATTCACAACAACATGAGTGAATACATTTTTCCTCATCTCAGTCCTAAATGATCGGCTCCTTATCCTGAGACTGTGCCCCAACTTTTTGATTCTTCAGCTGGAAAGATAACTTCTCTATGTCTGCCCTGTCAAGCTCCTTAGAATCTGAAATGTTTCAATGAGATCACCTCTTACCTTTTAAACTCCTGAGATTATAGACCCAATTTACTCAGCCACTGATCATAGGACAACCATTTCACCCCAGGGACCAGTGTTGTGAATCTTCACTGTACTACCTCCAATGCAAGTATATCCTTCTTTAAATGTGCAAACCAAAACTGCATGCAGGGTTGCAGTTGTGGTCTCAGAAAATCCCTATATAATTGTAACAAGACAACTTCATTCTTCAAGTCCAATCCGCTTACATTAAAGGCCAATTACGGATGATAAAAAGCAATAAAGGACAATGGACACATTCTTCCTGGAGAGAGAATGAATAAGAGTATAATACTGGAGAGAGTAAGAGGCTGTCAGATCTGCTGAGTTTTTGTTTCAGATTTCAAGCATCTGCAGTATTTTGCTTTTATAAGAATATTTTGTATCTGTCTTTACCAAGGGAGAAGATGCTATATGGCCACGGTGAAAGAGGAGGTAATTAAAACACTAGAAGTATTTAAAATTGATAAGAAGGAGATATTAGATAGACAGTCTATACTTAAAGTTAATAAAGCACCAGGACTGGATGAGTTGCATCCAAGGATAATGAGGGAAGTGAGAATGGAAATTGCTGAGGCACTGGCCATAATTTTCCAATTTCACTTAGGCTCAGAGGTGGTTCCAGAGGACTGGAGGATTGTAAGCTTTACAACTTCATTGAAAAAAAAATAAAGATAAGCCCAGTAATTACAGGCCAGTCAGTTTAACTTCCATGGTGGGGAAAATTCTAGAAGCAATGATTCGGGATAAAATTAATAAACACATTGATAAATGTGGGTTAATTAAGGAAAACCAGCATGAATTTAATCTTATTTATTGGCCATCCAACCCCAGTGTGAAAGCAAAAAAAAACCTGTTCATAATTGGGGTTCTCTATGGCAGCATTCCTACCCAGCATCCCCTGCGGTGGAGAATGTCCCCTGTCCATCACCACAGGGGAGCAGTGCACAGGCATAGTGCTGCCCAGTGTTGGGAGCATGCGCAGTGTCAGATGACCAGGGACAGACGTTTCTCTCCCAGATTCACAATGGGAAAAGGGGGGGATGGCGGGGCGGAGGGAGCGATGGATCCGGCGGGTGGACGGAGAGGCTCCGGAAACGTGCTGTGAAAACTGCAAACCCCAAATGAGAAGCTACTGGTTTTTCATTTGTACAGAGCCGAGTCGAGAGGAAATGTTCCGGTGACAAACCCAGAGCAGGAGGGGAGAATGTTGTGAATTTCTATCCTGGACTGACAGGGGTGGATTTTGGAAACTCCTTTTACAGGAGGTTAGAAGAGGAGGATTTACACACAGCAAACTCAAACCAAGAGAAATGTGTGTCTCTTCTCAATTTCTATCCTGGGCCAACTGATGAATTTTGTAAACCAAAAAAAAAATTACAGGTGTTGGGAAAGTTTGGGTTGGGGCATTTTTTCTTTAGATCGAGGTCTTTACAATGATCAATGGGTTGGACTGGGTAGATATGGAGAGAATGTTTCCACTTAAATGTCTTCACTCAGGGAGTGGTGAGAATATGGAACTCACAGGAAACCATTGAGGGAGAAAAATTGTGATAGTTTCAACAGGAGACGAGCTAAGTACATGGGAGAAAAGGGATTAGAAAGATAAGCTGAAAGGCTGAGATGATTTGCATGAAATGGGAGGAGAAGCATAAAACTAGCAGAACAGTTGGACAGAATGGCCTGTTTGTCTGTTGCATATTTTGAGTATTTCAATTTAAACTTCATTTACAGGGTATTCGGAGGGTTGGATTTGCAGATGGGAAATTCAAACCAAACATCACATCAAGATCTGACAGAGTCACTTGATTCATCAGGATCCGAATATCATTGGCCTTTGAATGTGCAAGGAGAAATGTTTGGTTGTTCTATCTGTGGGAAAATGTTTCAAACATCAGTATGACTGGAAAAGCATGAAGACAGACACACACACCCCGAGTGAGAGTTTTCCAGTGAACTGACTGTGGAAAGAGCTTTAACCAGTTACACAGCCTGAAAAAACTTCAACTGTTCACAGCAGGAAGGGACTGTACACATGTTGTGTGTGGGTGTGGGGCTGGGCTTCAACTGATCGTCCAACCTGGAGAGACACAAGGACACCCGCACTATGAGGAAACCATGGAAATGTGGGGATTGTGGGAAGGGATTCAATGCCCCATCTGAGGTGGAAACTCATCGACGCAGTCACACTAGGGAGAGACCGTTCACTTGCTCCGTGTGTGGGAAGGGATTCACTCAGTAATTCAATCTCTACACACACCAGTATGTTCGTACTGGCGAATGGCCATTCACCTGTCTTGAATTTGGGAAGGGATTTAATGCTTTGTCAAACCTCCGGACTCACCATCGTGTTTACTCTGATGAGAGACCATTTAAATGTTCTGACTGTGAGAAGAGCTTTAAAAGCAGAAAGGATCTACTGACACAACAACGCACTCACACTGGGGAGAGGCCATTCACCTGCACAGTATGTGGGAAGAGATTCACTCAGTCATCCCACCTCCTGACACACCAACTTGTTCACAATGATAAGAGGCCTTTTAAATGTTCTGACTGTGAGAAGAGCTTTAAAAGTAAAAAGGATTTACTGAACCATGAATGCACTCACCCTGGGGAGAGGCCATTCACCTGCCCTGTGTGTGGGAAGAGATTCACTTATTCATCCCACCTTCTGACACACCAATTTGTTCACACCGAGCAGAGACTTTTTAATTGTTCTGACTGTGAGAAAAAATTTAAAAGCAAAAAGGATCTTCTGAAACACCAACACACTCACACTGGGGAAAAGTCATTCACCTGCTCTATCTGTGGGAAGGGATTCACTCGGTTAGCCCATCTGGTGAGACACAATCGAGTTCACACTGGGGAGAGGCCATTCACCTGCAGTCAATGTGGGCAGGAATTCATTGATTCATCTGACCTTCTGATACACCAGCGAGTTCACACTGGGGAGAGACCGTATACTTGCCTTGTGTGTGGCAAAAGATTCACTCAGTCGTCTCAACTCACTACACATCAACTTGTTCACACTGATCAGAGAGCTTTTAAATATTCTGATTGTGAGAAGAGATTGGAAAGTAAACAGAATCTGCTGACATACCAGCGAGCTCGTACTGGGGAGAGGCCGTTCACCTGCTCCGTGTGTGGGAAGAGATTCGCTCAGTCAAACAACCTGCTGAGACACCAGCAAGTTCATATGTGACAGCGGGGGTTGGATTCTGATGTAATTGCTACTTTTATTCACATGCAGGACCGAATCATGTCTGGACGCTTGTTTTCAGTGGGGTTCCACAATTTGTAGTTTATATCAATGATTTAGACTTAAATGTAAGGGCAATGAGCAAGAAAATTGCAGATGATGTCAACATTGCTGGTGTGGTTGACAATGAGGAAGAAAGCTGTGGACTGCAGGAAAACATAAATGGACTGGTCAGATGAGCAGAAAATTGGTAAAGTAAATCAATCAGGAGCAGTGTGTGATAATGAAATTGGGGAGGGCAAACAAGAGAAGGGAATGAAAATAAAAGGGATGATGCTGAGAAGTATAGAGCAACAGGGAGACCTTGGAGTGCACATCCACAGATCCCTGAATATGGCTGGACAGGGGGATTAGGTGGTCAAGAAGGCATCTGGGGCACTTTCTTGTCTGAGGCCTAGAATATAAGAGCAGGAAGATTATGTTAGAATTGTGTAAAACACTAGTTAGAGCACAGCTGGAGTACTGAGTATGGCCCTGGTCACTGCATTAATTAACTATAAAGTAACCAATTAGCCTAAAACTAAAGACGAATTGATAATTTATCAAAGAAGTGCAGTCAGTATTCAATTAATCAAATCTAGGGGACAATGATAAAGCTAACTAACAATGGGTTGAAACAGTGAAGAAGTCTGACTTTTTCAGTAAATTAAACTCTGAGGTGTTTAGATAATAAGAGTTAAGAAAAACATTTTTGTTAATTCCCTGTAAAAAAAATAAGGTGACTTCAGCACAATGGAAGAAACTGATTGGTGGGTAGCTGATGAATCTTTATTTATTTTAATGATTAGCTTATTTTGTTTAAATGAGTTAATAATCAGCTAAATAAAGGCATGGCAAGGCATCTAATTCCTGTAGAGTGCACATCCAGTTCCATGTGGGAAAACCAGGATGCTTCTCTGTGCTGGACAATCACAAGTGCAGGAAGTGTCATCAGCTGGAGCAGCAGGAGGCAAAGGGGA
Source organism: Carcharodon carcharias (assembly GCF_017639515.1). Lineage (NCBI taxonomy): Eukaryota > Metazoa > Chordata > Chondrichthyes > Lamniformes > Lamnidae > Carcharodon > Carcharodon carcharias. The sequence goes on from NC_054493.1 coordinate 15,143,895, forward strand.
ATGGCCAAGAGGTGGTTTTGGGACCACAAGGCTGTTTCCAGTGGAGTTCTGGATGGCTCAGCACAGGATTCCATACTTCTGTGGTATATATCACTGATTTAGACTTTAACATGGGGACATGATTAAGACATTTTCAACCTTGTCATTAACAGTGAGGAAGAAAGCTGTAGACTGTAGGAAGGTGTCAATAGAATGGTCAGGTGGGCAGAAAAGTAGCAAATGGAGATCAGCCTGGAGAATACATTTGGGGAGGGCAAACATGGCAAAGGGAAAGAATATTACTGGTATGATGGTGATAAGTGTAGGAGAACAGAGGGACATTGGGATGCATGTCCACAGATCGCTGAAGGAACAGGTGAGGTAGATAAGGTGATTAAGAAGGCAGACAGGATACTTTCTGTTATTAACTGAGACATAGAATACAAGAACAGGGAATATTTCTAGCATTTTCGGTTGATGAAAGATCACAGACCAGAAACTCCTCTCTCTCCATAGATGCTGCCAGAGCCGCTGAGTATTTCCAGCATTTCCTATTTTTATTATATGATCAGGGAGGTTATAGTAGAGCTGAATAAACTACTAGTTAGACCACAGCTGGACTACTGAGTACAGTTCTGGTCAGTGCATTACAGGAAGGATGTGTTCACACCAGAGAGGGTACAGAGGAGATTTACGAGGATATTGACAGGAATGGCGAATTTTAACTAGAAGGAAAAATTGGACAGGCTGGGGTTGTTTTCTTTGGAACAGAGGAGGCTGAGGGGAGATTTAACTGAGGTGTATAAAATTAGGAGGGGCCCAGATAGAGTGCATAGGAAGGAGTTATTTCCATTAACAGGGATGTCAATGACCAGAGGGCTTAGATTTAAACTAATTAGCAGATGGTAACCCCCAGGATGTTGATAGTGGGGGATACACTGATGGGTGATGGTTGGATTCTCTATTTTTTGAGATGGTCATTGCCTGACACTTGTGTGGTGTGAATGTTACTTGCTACTTGTCAGCCAAAACCTGGATATTGTCCAGATCTTGCTGCATTTGGACGTGGACTGTTTCAGTATCTGAGGAGTCACGAATGGTGCTGAACATTGTGAATTGTCCTGATGAGTGCAAGACAAAAAGCTTAGTCATGTCTCTTTTTTCAGCAATCTCCGGTAATGTGGCTGGTGTTTACTATTTTAATACATCAAATAAATCAGCGTTGTTTCAAATATACAGCTGGTCGTGTGTTTGGTCTCTCTGAGATATCATGAGCATGTTCCCTTAAATCCACTCAGGAAATGTCTTTAACAGGAAACCAGCAATTAAACACATCACATCAAATAATTGGCAAAAATCCATGAGGAAGATGAGGAACCATTTTTTACTCAATAAGTTATGACCTGAGACGTTCTGCCTGAAAGGGGATAGGAGCAGATTCAATAACAACTTTCCAAAGTGAGTTGGATCTCCAGTTAAAAGGTAAAGTTTGCAGGGCTCTGGGGAAAGGGCAAGGGAGTGTGGGCTAATTGGCAGCTCTTTCAAAGGTGATCACAACCCTATAAGGCCGCTCTATGTCGACAGGAGAAAGGCTGGTGTTCAACTCCCCGAGAATAACAAGGAAGTTATGAGAAATCAGAATAAAACACTGGTTCAACCTCAACTGGAGTATTGTGTCCAATTCTGGATACCACACTTTAGGAAGGATGTGAAGGTATTGAAGAGGATGCATAACAGATTATTGAGAATGGTTCCAGGGATGAGAAACTGCGTTATGAGGATAGATTGGTAAAGATGGGGCTGATCTGTTTAGAGAAAAGAAGATTAAGAGGAGATTTGATAGAAATGCTCAAAATCATGAGGGATCTAGACAGAGTAGACAGGGAGAAACTATTCCTAGTGGCGGAAGAACAGAGGACCAGAGTTAAAGGTGAATTGAAAAAGAAGCAATGGTGACATGAGGAAAACCCTGTTTATGCAGTAAGTGGTTAGAATCTGGAGTGCACTGACTGAGAGTGTGGTGGAGGAAGGTTCAATCAAGACTTTCAAAACAGAATTGGATAATTATCTGAACAGAAAAAATGTGCAGGGCTACGATGAAATGGCTGGGGAGTGGGACTGGCTGAGTAGCTCTTTCAGAAAGCTGGTGTGGGTATGGACATGATGGGCCAATTGACCTCCTATGCTGTAACCATTCTATGATTCTAATGAAGGCTCTAGGGAAAGGGTAGGGGAGTGGGACTCATTGGCAGCTCCTTCAAAGATGGTCCCAGCCCTACAATGGAACTCCATATTGAAAGGAGGCAGTCTGATGTCCAACTCTCCAAGAACAAAGAAAGATCTCAACTCTTATAAAAACATAAGAACTAGGAGCAGGAATAGGCAATTCAGCCCCTGGAACCTGCCCCGTCATTCAACATGATCATGGCTGATCTCATTTCGGCCTCAGCTCCAATTTCCTGCCCGCCTCCCATAACCTTTCAACCCATTACTAATTAAAAATCTGTCTATCTCCTCCTTAAATGTATTCAGCGTCCCGGCATCCAATGCACTCCGAGGCAGTGAATTCCACAGATTCACGACCCTTTGAGAAAAGAAATTCCTCCTCATCTCTGATTTAGATCTACCACCCCTTAGCCTAAAACAATGGCCTCTCATTCTAGAATGCCTCACAAGGGGAAACATCTGCTCATGTCTACTTTGTAGATCCCCTTTAGCATCTAATATACCTCAATTAGATCTCCTCTCATCCTTCTACACTCTAGTGAGTATAGGCCTAAACTGCTCAATCTCTCCTCAAAAGACAAGCCCCACATCTCTGGAATCAATCTAGTGAACCTCCTCTGACCTGCCTCCAATGCAACAACATCCTTCCTCAAGTAAGGGGAACAAAACTATGCACAGTACACCAGGTGCGGTCTCACCAATGCCTTGTACAGTTGCAACAGCACTTCCCTATTTTTATACTCTATTCCTTTAGCAATAAATGCCAAAATTCCATTTGCCTTCCGAATTACCTGCTGTACCTGCATACTATCTTTCAGCGATTCATGCACGAGGTCAGCCAGATCCCTCTGCACTGAAGCATTCTGAAGTTTCTCTCCATTTAAATAATAAGTATCCTTTTTATTCTTCCACCTCACACTTATCCACATTAAACTCCATCTGCCAAATTTTGGTCCATAGCCATTTGTAAATTTCTTATTTCTTCATGGCAACTTACTTTCCCACCTCTTTTGGTGTCATCTGCAAAGTTAGCTATCGTACCTTCTATCCCTGAATCCAAGTCATTAATATAGATTGTAAATAGTTGGGGCCGAAGGACTGAACTCTGTGGCACCCTACTAGTTACAGTTTGCCATCCAAGGAGCCCTTCAATTCTCTATGAATATCTTTCAAATGCTGACATATTCCTTCCTTCTTTTGAAATTCCATTTCCTTGTGCCAGGGATGCAGATAGTGCTGGACACAGAGGGAGCAGCGAACCTGGTTCAGAGTGGACACGCTGGGTATATCCCTCCTTAAGTAAGGAGACCAAAACTGTACACAGTACTCTAGGTGTGGTTTCACCAAGGCTCTGTACAAATGTTGCAAAACTTTCCTACTTTTATACTCCAACCCTCTTGCAATAAAGGCCAAGATTCCAGTTACCTTCCTAATTTCTTGCTGTACCTGCATGCTAACTTTTTGAGATTTATGTGCCAGGACCCTGAGGTCCCTCTGTACTACAGCATTCTGCAGTCTCTCTCTACTTAAATCATTTCTGCTTTTCTATTCTTCTTGTCAAAGTGGAAACCCTCACATTTTCCCAAATCATGCACCATCTGCAAGTGTTTTCCCATTCACTCTTTGTCTCCTCACAACTTGATTTCCCACCCATCTTTGTATTGTCAGCAAATTTGGCTGCAATGCACTTGGCACATTCATCTAAGTCATTAACATAAGTTGTAAATGGTTGAGGTCCCAGCTTTGATCCTATAAGACCATAGGAGCAGAAATTAGGCCATTCGGCCCATCAAGTCTGCTCCGCCATTCAACCATGGCTGATAAGTTTCTCAACCCCATTCTCCCGCCTTCTCCCTGTAACCTTTGATCCTCTTACCAATCAAGAACCTATCTCAGTCTTAAATACAATCAATGACCTGGCCTCCACAGCCTTCTGTGGCAATCAATTCCATAGATTCACCACTCTCTGGCTAAAGAAGTTTCTCCTCATCTCTGTTCTAAAAGGTCTTCCCTTTACTCTGAGGCTGTGCCCTCGGGTCCTAGTTTCTCCTACTAATGGAAACATCTTCCCACGTCCATTCTATCCAGGCCTTTCAGTATTCTGTAAGTTTCAATCTGATCCCCCCTCATCCTTCTAAACTCCATCAAGTATAGACCCAGCGTCCTCAAACGTTGCTCACATGTTAAGCCATTCATTCCTGGGATCATTCTCATGAACCTCCTCTGGACCCTCTCCAGGGACAGCACATCTTTCCTGAGATACGGGGCCCAAAATTGCTCACAATATTCTAAATGTGGTCTGACCAGAGCCTTATAAAGCCTCAGCAGCACACCCCTGCTTTTATATTCTAGTCCTCTCGAAATAAATGCCAAAATTGCATTTGCCTTCCTAACTACCGACTCAACCTGCAATTTAATCTTAAGAGAATCCTGGACTAGGACTCCCAAGTTCCTTTGCACTCCAGATTTCTGCATTTAAAAAATAGTCTATGCCTCTATTCTTCCTACCAAAGTGCATGACCTCACACTTCCCCACCTTGTATTCCATCTGCCACTTCTTTTCCCATTCTCCTAACCTGTCTAAATCCTTCTGCAGTCTCCCCACCTCTTCAATACTACTTGTCCCTCCACCTATCTTTGTATCATCTGCAAACTTAGCCAGAATGCCCTCAGTTCCTTCATCTAGATCATTAATGTATAAAGTGAAAAGTTGTGGTCTCAATACTGACCCTTGCGGAACTCCACTAGTCACCAGTCACCATCCTGAGAAGGACCCCCTTATCCCCACTCTCTGCCTCCTGCCAGACAACCAATCTTCTATCCATGCTAGTACCTTGCCTCTAACACCATGGGCTCTTATCTTACTGAGCAGCCTCCTGTGTGGCGCCTTGTCAAAGGCCTTCTGGAAGTCCAAGTAGATAACATCCATTGGCTCTCCTTTGTCTAACCTACTCATTACCTCCTCAAAGAATTCTAACAGATTTGTCAGGCATGACCTCCCCTTGATGAAACCATGCTGACTTTGCCTGATTTTACCATGAACTTCCAAGTATTCTGAAATCTCATCCTTAATAATGGACTCTAAAATCTTACCAACGATCGAGGTCAGGCTAATCGGCCTGTAATTTCCCATCTTTTGCCTCACTCCCTTCTTAAACAGGGGGGTTACATTAGCGATTTTCCAGTCCTTTGGGACCCTCCCTGACTCCAGTGATCCCTGAAAGATCGCCACTAATGCCTTCCCTATCTCTTCAGCTATCTCCTTCAGAAATCTGAGGTGTAATCCATCTGGTCCAGGTGATTTATCCACCTTCAGACCTTTCAGTTTTCCTAGCACCTTCTCCTTGGTAATGGCCACCATTCTCACCTCTGCCCCCCCGACTCTCTTGAACTTTGGGGATGTCACTCGTGTCTTCCTCCGTGAAGACTGACACAAAGTACCTATTCAGTTCCTCCGCCATTTCTTTGTTCCCCATTATTACTTCTCCATCGTCATTTTCCAGCGGCCCAATGTCCACTTTTGCCTCTCTCTTACCCTTTATATATCTAAAAATACTCTCGCAATCTTCTTTTATATTACTGGCTAGTTTACCCTCATATTTAACCTTCTCCCTCATTATTTCTGTTTTAGTTGTCCTCTGTTGGTCTTTGTAGGCTTCCCAATCCCCTGGCTTCCCACTACTCTCCAACGCATTGTATGCTTTCTCTTTAGCTTTTATGCTGTCCTTGACTTGCCTTGTTAGCCATGGTTGCCTCGTCCTCCCTTTAGTATACTTCTTCTTCCCAGGGATGAATTTTTGCTGTGTCTCCCAAATTATTCCCAGAAACTCCTGCCATTGCTGTTCCACTGTCTTTCCTGCTAGGCTCATCTCCCAGTCAATTCTGGCCAGCTCCTCCCTCATGCCTCTGTAGTTGCCTTTATTCAACTGTAATACCGTTACATCTGATTCCAGCTTTCTCCTCTCAAATTGCAGGGTAAATTCTATCATATTATGGTCACTTCCTCCTAAGGTTTCCTTCACCTTAAGCTCCCTTATCAAATCTGCCTCATTACACATCACGAAATCTAGAATTGCCTGTTCCCTACTGGGCTCCACCACAAGCTGCTCCAAAAAGCCATTTCGTAGATATTCCACAAATTCCTTTTCTTGGGATCCACTACCAACCTGATTTCCCCAATCTACCTGCATATTGAAATCCCCCCATGATAAATGTAACCTTGCCTTTCTTACACATCTTTTCTATCTCCTGGTGTATCTTATGCCCCACATCCTGACTACTGTTCAGAGGCCTGTACATAACTCCCATTATGGTTTTTTTACCTTTGCGGTTCCTCAACTCTATCCACACAGATTCTACATCATCTGACCCTATGTCACTTCTTGCTATCAATTTAATTTCATTTCTTACTAACAAATCAACCCCACCCCCTCTGCCAACCTGCCTATCTTTCCGATAGGATGTATATCCTTGGATATTTAGCTCCTGTTCCTGATCCCCTTGCAGCCATATCTCCGTGATGGCCACCACATCATACCTGCCAATTTCAATCTGCGCCACAAGCTCATTTACCTTATTTCATATACTGCATGCAATCAGATACAATACCTTCAGTCCTGTATTTCCTGTCCCCTTTCCCATTGACATTCCTTTATCTGATGTGCTTGAAGTTAGATTCCTAGCCCTTTCCAAACACTCTGTCCTATTTTGTGTTCTGGAGAATTTAATAGCCTCTCCTGGGCTCTCGTTCCTTTTCAGTTTTTTCATAATTTTCCATGAAGTTGAATCCACCCCCCACATGCTAACCTGCTGCTTTGTTTCCCATTAGTCATACTTCTTGGAGTTTTGCCCTTCCCTTCCCCCCGACTTTCTAGTTTAAAGTCCTGTTGACCACGTTATTTACCCTTTTTGCTAGAACATTGGTCCCAGATCTGTTCAGGTGGAGACCGTCCCAATGGTACAGATCCCTTCTGTTCCAATACCGATGCCAGTGCCCCACAAAATAGAACCCCTCTTTCCCACACCACTCCTTTAGCCACGTGTTTACTTCCCTTATTCTCGCGCCCCTATGTCAATTTTCACATGGCTCGGGAAGTAATCCAGAGATTATAACCCTTGAGGACCTGTTCTTTAATTTAGTTCCTAGTTCCTGATAATCCCCAAACAGGTCCTCTTTCCTATCCTTACCTATGTTATGTGGACCACAACAACGGGATCCTCCTCCTCCCTCTCCAAAATCCTTTCAAACCGGTCAGAGATTTCCCTTACTCTGCACCAGGCAGGCAACAAACCATGCGGGACTCTCGATCCTGCTTACAAAGGATGCTATCAATTCCCCTAATTATAGAAACCCCTACGACTATCACTTGTCTTTTTGCTCCCCCCTCTTGAATGGCCTCCTGTGCCACGGTGCCATGGTCAGCTGGCTCACCCTCCCTACAGCCCTGTTCCTTATCCACACAGGGAGCAAGTACCTTGTACCTGTTGGACAAGGTCAAGAGCTGAGACTCCTCAGTTCCTGAACACAGGATCCCTCAACCTGCCTCACTTGCAGTCACACGCTGCTGACCCTGACAACTGACCAAATTTTAGGTACTTAATCTACCGGTTGTGACTGCCTCCTGAAACAAAGTGTCCAGGTAACTCTCCCCCTCCCGGATGTGCCGCAGTGTCCAGAGCTCGGACTCCAGCTCATCAATTCTGAGCCGGAGTTCCTCCAGCAATCAACACTTGCTACAGACATGGTCACTGCAGCTCACAATGGGATCTGCCAGCTCCCATATCATACAGCTACAGCACATCACCTGCCCAGCTATCTCGACTTAGCTTTACAGTGCTTTTTTTGAAATTTGGTGCAGATTTCCTACCAACCAATCAGGTCATAGCTTTCCTGTGACATCACTTTTTCAGTTTAATCCCACGTCTCCGCCTCTCTCCTCGTGCTCTTTTATCCTGCGTCTCCGCCGCTCTCCTCGCGCTCTTTTATCCTGTGTCTCCGCTCTCCTCGCGCTCTTTTATCCTGCGTCTCCACTCTCCTCGTGCTCTTTTATCCCGCGTCTCTGCTCTCCTTGCGCTCTTTTATCCTGAGTCTCCGCCGCTCTCCTTGCGCTCTTTTATCCTGTGTCTCCACTCTCCTCACGTTCTTTTATCCTGTGTCGCTGCACTCCTCACGTTCTTTTATCCTGTGTCTCCGCTCTTCTTGCGCTCTTTTATCCCGTGTCTCCTCCGCTCTCCTCGCGCATTTATCTCGCGTCTCCGCCGCTCTCCTCGCGCTCTTTTATCCTGTGTCTCTGCTCTCCTCGCGCTCTTTTATCCTGTGTCTCTGCTCTCCTCGCACTCTTTTATCCTGTGTCTCTGCTCTCCTCGCACTCTTTTATCCTGTGTCGCCGCACTCCTCGTGCTCTTTATTCCCGTGTCTCTGCTCTCCTTGCGCTCTATTATCCCACGTCTCTGCGGTTCTCCTCGCGCTCTTTTATCTCATGTCTCCGCCGCTCTCCTCGCGCTCTTTATTCCCATGTCTCTGCTTTCCTCGCGCTCTTTTATCCTGCGTCTCTGCTCTCCTCGCGTTCTTTTATCTCATGTCTCCGCCGCTCTCCTCGTGCTCTTTATTCCCATGTCTCTGCTTTCCTCGTGCTCTTTTATCCTGCGTCTCTGCTCTCCTCACGCTCTTTTATCCTGAGTTTCCGCCGCTCTCCTCGCGCTCTTTTATCTCGCGTCTCCGCTGCTCTCCTCGCGCTCTTTTATCCTGTGTCTACACTCTCCTCGCGTTCTTTTATCCCGCGGCTCCGCTCTCCTCACGCTCTTTTATCCCGCGTCGCCACTCTCCTCGTGCTCTTTTATCCTGTGTCTCTGCTCTCCTCGTGCTCTTTTATCCCACGTCTCTGCTCTCCTTGCGCTCTTTTATCCCACATCTCCGCCGCTCTCCTCACGCTATTTTATCCTGTGTCTCCACTCTCCTCGTGCTCTTTTATTCTGTGTCTCCGCTCTCCTCGCGCTCTTTTATCCTGTGTCTCTGCTCTTCTCGCGCTCTTTTATTCTGCATCTCTGCTCTCCTCACACTCTTTTATCCTGTTTCTCCACCGCTCTCCTCACGCTCTTTTATCCCGCATCTCCGCCACTCTCCTCGCGCTCTTTTATCCTCAGTCTCTGTCGCTCTCCTCGCGCTCTTTTATCCTGTGTCTCCGCTCTCCTTGCGCTCTTTTATCTCGCGTCTCCACCGCTCTCCTCGTGCTTTTATCCCGCGGCTCCACTCTCCTCATGCTCTTTTATCCTGTGTTGCCGCTCTCCTCGTGCTCTTTTATCCTGTGTCTCCGCCACTCTCCTCATGCTCGTTTATCCTGCGTCTCCACCGCTCTCCTCGCGCTCTTTTATCCTGCGTCTCCGCCGCTCTCCTCGCGCTCTTTTATCCCGCGTCTCCGCCGCTCTCCTCATGCTCTTTTATCCTGTATCTCCATTCTCCTCGCGCTCCTTTATCCTGTGTCTCCACTCTCCTCGCGCTCTTTTATCCCGCGTCGCCGCTCTCCTCGTGCTCTTTTATCCTGTGTCTCCACTCTCCTCGTGCTCTTTTATCCCGTGTCTCCGCTCTCCTCGCACTCTTTTATCCTGTGTCTCTGCTCTCCTCGCGCTCTTTTATTCTGCATCTCCGCTCTCCTCACACTCTTTTATCCTGTGTCTCCGCCGCTCTCCTCACGCTTTTTTATCCTGTGTCGCCGCTCTCCTCGCGCTCGTTTATCACGCGTCTCGGCCACTCTCCTTGCGCTCTTTTATCCTGTGTCTCTGCTCTCCTCGCACTCTTTTATCCCACGTCTCGGCCGCTCTCCTCGCGCTCTTTTATCCCGCATCTCCGCCGCTCTCCTTGCGCTCTTTATTCCCGCATCTCTGCTCTCCTCGCACTCTTTTATCCTGTGTCGCCGCTCTCCTCGCGCTCTTTTATCCCGCGCCTCCGCCACTCTCCTCGCGCTCTTTTATCCTGCATCGGGAGGGACCCCTCCCTTCCATTTCTTGATTTATAGCTGTTTCTTATAGGATGTTGCTTGTGTCCTTGACTGTGAGGACTAATGCAGGGTGCCTGTTCGATTCATCTGCTGTTTCATTGTTTCCCATTGTTGATTCTCTGGACTCACCTTCTGAAGGACCAATGCTCACTTTGTTGACTTATTTCTTTTTTAAACATTTATAGAGACACTTGCTATCTGTTTTTATGCTTCTGGCTGACTTTCTTTCGTGCTCTATTTTTTCCCTCCTTTTTGATCTTTTGGTCATCCTTTGCTGTTCCTTGTATTCTGTCCAGTCTTTTGGCCTTCCACCTGTCTTTGCACAGTTGTGTATCTTTTCTTTGGGTTTGATGCTGCCTTTGACCTTTCTGGTTGGCCACTGATGGTGTGTCCATCCCTTGGACATTTTCTTACTTGTTGGAATGTGTCTACTCTGTGTATTTTGAGGTGTCCCCTTGAATGTTTGCTGCTGTGGCTCTATTGACCTATCCCTTGGCTTTACTTTGGCCAGCTCTGCTTTGACACCCTCATTGTTGCCCTTATTTAGGTTTGAAAACAAAGTCTTGGACCCAGTCCACTGTCCCTTGGACTGGATGTAGGGTTCAGGCATATTGTGGTCGCTGCTGCTTAAGGGTGCCTTCACTGTGAGATTGTTGGTTGGTCCCATCTCGTTGCACAATGCCAGGTCTGGTATGGCCTGCTCTCTGTTGGATCCAGAATAACCTATTCTAGGAGACTGTCCTGGAAGCATTCTGTGAACCCCTCATCTGGGCTATCTTTGCCCATCTGACTTTTCCGGTCTATGTGTGGATTGGAATCTCCCGTGATTGTCGCCATGTCTTTCTGACAGGCTCCCCAAATAATTTTCATCATTTATGCTGCATCCTATCATGTGGTTACTATTCGTAGGCTTGTACACAACAAAAGCCAGGAAATCATTGTTAACCCAATACAAGGCTCTAGTTCAATCCTAGCTGGAATATTAGCTGGAATCTTTTGTTCTGGATTCTAGGTTTGGTGGCGGGTATGGAAATGGGAGTGATTTCTGCTATGGGGGGAGCAGGGTGGGTGCAGACAGATGGCTGACCACGCACAATCTTGCACCGTTCAGCTCATTAAATCTGCACTTGTGAGGTGCTCAGCAATTCTTGTGCCGGGTGCAGTCTGGAAGTCTCTGTTCCCACCATTACCTCATGGGGTCGAAGGTCCAGGCACCATATTTAAAGGGAAATGGGATTAGAATAGTTGGGTACTTGTTAGACCGGTGCAGACTCAATGGGCCGAAGGGCCTTTTTCTATGCTGTAGACCTCTATGACTCTACGACTCTATAAATGTGGGTGAATGAAGGAAATGCAGCAATGGATTTGTTAATGAGAAATCATCTTTAATTAACTTTACTGATCCTGGAGCAGGAAACAGGAGAGAATAGTGTGAATTTCTATTCTGGACTGACAGGGATGGATTTTGGAAACTCCTTTTACAGGGGGTTAGAAGAGGAGGATTTACAGATGGAAAAGCCAAACAGACCTGGAGCCTGAAACAAAAACAAAAGTAGCTGGAAAAACGCAGCAGATCTGACAGCATCTGCGGAGAGGAACACAGTTAATGTTTCGAGTCCGTATGACTCTTCATCAGAAGTAAGACCTGGAGCCTGATTCCCTTCCCTGAAGGATATTAGTGATGCAGTTGGGTTCACAAATTACCAGATTCATTCAGTTCAATGTCACAACCTCTGTTTGTCTTTTTGTGGCTTCTCTTTTACTCCCTCTTTTCTGTTTTAAATCGGTTTCTTAGGATATTGGAAGGAGAGGAATTGCAGTCAGGAAATTTAAATTAAACATCACATTAGGATCTGACAGAGTCTCTCAATTCATCAGGATCTGAATATCATCAGCCTTTGTACGTGGAAGTAAAAAGCACCATTCACACTGAGGAGAAACCAGGGAAATGTGGGGACTATGGGAAGGGACTCAATTAGCTAGAAATTCACTGAGCTAGAAATTCATCAGCGCTGTCACACTGGGGAGAGGACATTTCCTCACTCTGACTGTGGGAAAGAATTAATTGATTCAACCAACCTGCTGACACACCAGCGAGTTTACACTGAGGAGAGGCCATTCACCTGCTCTGAATGTGGGAAGGGATTCACAAAGTCAAACCACCTGCTGAAACATCAGCAAGATCACACTGGGGAGAGATCGTTCACCTGCTCCAAGTGTGGGAAGGGATTCATTCATTCATCCGACCTGCTGACACACCGAAGAGTTCATACTGGGGAGAGGCCGTTCGTCTGCACCAAGTGTGGTAAAGGATTCGCTCAGTCATCCACCCTGCTGATACACCAGCGAGGTCACACTGGGGAGAGACCATTCACCTGCATCGAGTGTGGGAATGGATTCACTTGTTCATCCAGCTTGATGAGACACCAGCGACTTCACACTGATAAGAGACCTTTTAAATGCCTGGACTGTGAGAAGTGCTATAAAACCTCAGGTCAACTTATATCCTATCAACATATTCACACTGACGAGAGATCGTTCAGGTGGTCTCACTGCGGGAGTGGGTTCAGGCGATCATCTGACCTCACTGTACACCAACGAATTTACACTGGGGAGAAATCATTCCTCTGCTCCGAGTGTGGGATGGGATTCACTCAGTCAGCCAATCTGCTGTCATACCAGCGAGTTCACACTGATGACAGACCTTTTAAATGCATAGACTGTGGGAAGTGCTTTAAAAGTTCTGGTGAACTGATGTCCCATCAACGTGTTCACACTGATGAGAGACCATTCAGTTGCTTGCACTGTGAGATTGGGTTCAGGCAATTGTCTCAGCTCACTGAACACCAGCGAATTCACACTGGGGAGAGGCCATTCACCTGCTCTGAGTGTGGGAAGGGATTTACTCAGTCATCCCATCTGCAGACACACCATTGGGTTCACAGTGTGGAGAGACCATTCACCTGTTTCGTATGTGGGAAGAGATTCACTCGGTCATCCACGCTGATGAGTCACCAGCGAGTTCACAAATAATTACAGTGATTGGATTTTGCTGTTAATCATGTCTCGGACTGAACCATGTTCATTGGGGTCTGTTTCTGCTGATGTTAATAAACTCCAGCCCAGTTATAATGGTTAATATTTCGGATAAAAGTCAAATCAGTCAATTTGGTTCTAAACTTACAGTGTGGTGAAATTTCTAATATCTCTAACAGGAGTTAGTTCCTTCTGAAGTGCTCTCCCTTTCCCCGTATCCTCCTCCTCACCTCGAACAACAAGTGTGAGGAGCTCATGGAACTTCTTTGTCACAAAGATTGAGACAATCTGATCAGCTGCCTCTGCTGCTTCCCTCCCTTCCACTAATCTGCCTGGAAAAGTTGTATCTCAAGCACCTTCTTGTCCAAGCTCTGCACTTGCATCTTTCTCCAGTTTCTCTCTTATTTTCTATCTCCCTCAGCTCACCTTGTCTCTGAGACCTGCCTTCGGCTTCCTTGACACTATTCTCACTAAACTGCTGACTATCCAACTTCACATTTTAGACAATAGTTAATAGTTCCTTAATAGTTCGTTCTCTTTTCATACTGTCCCTCTCACCTTTAAATCCACTGTTGTCTTTCATCATAAGAAAATCCTTTGACCCCCACCGTCCTCCCCCACTCTCTTTTCTCTGACTTTGTACTTACTGGTAAACTGTTCGATCTCTAATTTTTTTTCAGTTTGGATCAAAGGTTCCTGACCTGAAACATTCACTCTGTTTCCCTCTCTGCAGATGCTGTTTAACCTGCTCAGAGTTTCCAATATTTTCTGTTTTGAGGTCAAACAAATATACGAATTAGGAGGAGGAGTAGGCCACTCGGCTCCTTGAACCTGATCTAATTGAGCTGATCTAATTGTAACCTTAACTCCACATTCCTGCCCATCCCTGATAACCTTTCACCTCCTTGCTTATCAAGAATCTATCGAGCTCTGCCTTAAAAATATTCAAAGACTCTGTTTCCACCACCTTTTGAGGAAGACAATTGCAAGGACTCATGATCCTCTGAGAGAAAAAACTTCTCTTCATCTCTGTCTTAAATGGGCCACCTGGAGTATTACAGTATTTTGTTTTTGGGTCAGAGTGGATCAGTTTTCTCTGGAATGAGACAACAGTAGCTGTCACCCTGTTCAACGTGAAACTAAACTCACTGTTAATTCCTCATCAGTAACAATTTTAAACACAAAGTTTCCAGCCGGGATTGAACCGGGGACTTTCTCATGTAAACGTAATAATCACTGCATTGGGGAAATGAGTGTGAATCCCCCCCACCCCCCGGACAGAGAGGAACTGACCATCCATCTCTAGCTCTAATTCCCAACCAGAAAATGCTGCCAAGAATCAGCAAGTCAGGCTGAGTCTGTGGCCGCTCTCAGCATTTGAAACCATCACAATGCCCGGGTGATTGACGGCAGCTCCGGACCATTAGGAAGAGGGGTCACGGCTGAAGGTCCCAGCAGCTGGATCTGGTCCTCCAACCAATTGGAGTGAATGAGGGGGTGGGGCTGAGCTGTGACTGAAGCATGCGCAGTGCAGGTAATGACGATGGAGAAACGGGACCACAATGGGTAAAGGAGGGGGAGGACGCGGTGGAGGGAGCAATGGATCCGACGGGTGGATGGTGAAGCTCCAGAAATATGTTGTGTAAACCGCAAACCCCGGAAATAAACTGACCGGTCCCCCTCCCCCATTTGCACTGAGCAGGGCTGCAGCTCCCAGATCAATGAAGAGCCGGTTTGTATCAGGCTGGGCATTGGTTCCAGAGGCTGGTCCCTGGTCTCCGGTGTCAGTTCTTTATCATTGAATCATTGAACGGTTACAATACAGATGGAGGACATTCAGCCCGTCCTGTCCATGTTGTCTCTGCAAGAGCAAATCAGCTTGTCCCACTCCCCTGCCCTTTCACTAACAAGATCAGCAGCAGATATTACCCATCCCCAGTTACCTGTGGAGAAGATGATGTTTGACCTTCTTGAACTGCTGCAGTCCGTGTGGTGAAGGTGCTCCCACAACGATGAACAATACAGATGGGTGGCAGATTCCCTTCCCAAAAGGACATTAGTGAACCAGTTGGGTTTTTACAAAAAATGCAGCAGCTTTAATGGTCATTTCTTCCTAGTGCCAACCATACAAATTACCAGGTTCATTCAGCTTAATTTCACAACCTGTCTTTATGTTTTTGTGGGTTCTCTCACACTCGTTTATTTTCTGTTTTAAATCAACTTCACAGAGTATTAGAAGGGCAGGATTTGCAGTCGTGAAATTCAAACCAAACATCACATTGGGACCTGACAAGAGTTGCCAATTTACCATAAACTGAAAATCATCACATTTTGAACATGGAAGGAAAAAACACCATTCAGAGTGGGGAGAAATCGTGGAAATATGGAGACTGTGAGGAGGGATTCAGATCCCCATCTGAACTGGAAGCTCATCAGCGCAGTCACACTGGGGAGAGGCTGTTCACCTGCCCTGAGTGTGGGAAGGGATTCAGTCGGTCATCCAACCTGTTGCAACACCAGAGAGCTCACACTGGGGAAAGGCCATTCACCTGCTCCCAGTGTGGGAAGGGATTCACTCAGTCATCCCACTTAGTGAGACACCAGCGAGTTCATAGTGGGGAGAGGCTGTTTACCTGCCCCGAGTGTGGGAAGGGATTCACTCGATCATCAGGGCTGCTGACGCACCAGCGAGTTCACACTGGGGAGAGGCCGTTCACCTGCTCCCAGTGTGGAAAGGGATTTGCTCAGTCATCCAACCTGCTGACACACCAGCGAGCTCACACTGATGAGAGACCTTTTAAATGCCCAGACTGTGGAAAGTGCTATAAAAGTTCCCTGGATCTGATATGCCATCAACTTGTTCACACTGATGAGAGACCATTCAGGTGCTCTCACTGCGGGACTGGGTTCAGGCGATCAGAACTCACTGTAAATCAGCGAGTTCACACTGGGGAGAGGCCGTTCACCTGCTCCGAGTGTGGAAAGGGATTCACTCAGTCATCCGCACTGCTGACACACCAGCGAGTTCACACTGGGGAAAGACCGTTCACCTGCTCCAAGTGTGGGAAGGGATTCACAGATCCATCCACCCTGCTGAAGCACCAGAGTGTTCACACTGATGAGAGACCTTTTAAATGCCCAGACTGCGGGAAGTGCTTTAAAAGTTCCCGGGAACTGATGTCCCATCAACGTGTTCACACTGATGAGAAACCTTTTAAATGCCCAGACTGCGGGAAGTGCTATAAAAGTTCTGGGGACCTGATGCGCCATCAACATGTTCACACTGATGAGAGACCATTCAGGTGCTCTCACTATGGGACTGGGTTCAGGGGATTAGAACAACTCACTGCACTCCAGCGAATTCACATCGGGGAGAGACTGCTCACCTGCATTATGTGTGGGAAGGGATTCACTCAGTCATCCACCCTACGGACACACCAGCGCATTCACACTGGGGAGAGACCATTCACCCGCCCTGACTGTGGGAAGGGATTCACTACCTCATCCACCCTGCTGAAACACTAGCGAGTTCACAGGTAACTATGGTGATGGTATTTTGCTGTTAATCACATCCTGGACTGAACCATGTTCATTGGCGTCTGTCACTACTGATATTCATAAACTCCAGCCCAGTCATATGGATTAATTGTCTGGATAAAAGTCAAGTAAATCAGCTTTGTGTTAAACATAGCGTGTTGAATCTTTTTAATATCTCTAACATAAGTTAGTTCCTTTTGAAGGGCTCTCCCTCTCCCCTGTCTCCTCCATCCTCACCTCCAACAACAAGTGTGAGGAGCTCATGGAGTATCTTTGTCCCTATGATTGAGACAATCTGATCAGCTGCCTCTGCTACTTCCCTCCCTTCCACTAGCGCACTGGGCAAAACTGGTTCTGAAGTCCCCCCTTGTCCGAGCCCTGATCTCACATCTTTGTCCAGTTTTGCTCCTATCTTCTATTTCCCTCAGAGCTCACCTTATCCATGAGACCTGCCTTCTGCTCCCTTAATCCTATTCTCACTAAACTGCTGACCATCCAGCTTCCACATTTTAGCTGATCGTGTTGGGAGTTCTCTGTTTCTTCTGGTTCTGTCCTTCACCTTTAAATCCACTGTCATCACCCATCATTACAAAAACAACCTTTGAACTCAACAGCTTTGCAAACTAACGTCCTATCTCCAATTCTCCTTTCCTCTCCTTAGGAGTCTCCCCAAGGATCAATCCTTGGCCCTTCCTATTTCTCATCTACATGTTGCCACTAGGTGACATCATCCAAAAGCACCATGTTAGTTTTCACATGTACAGTGACAACGCCCAGCTCTACCTCACCACCGTCCCTCTTCATTCCTCCGCTGTTACTAAAATATCAAACTGCTTATCCCACATGCAGGACTGGATGAGCAAAAATTTCCTCCAATTAAAAATTGGGAAGACCAAAGCCATTGTCTCAGTCATCACTACAAATTCAGTTCCCTAACTACCAAGCCCATCCATCTCCCTGGGAACTCTCTGAGGCTGAACCACACTCTTTACAATCTTGGTGTCAGATTTAACTCCAAGATGAGTCTCTGACCACATATCTACACCATCACTAATACCAGATATTTCAACCTCCATAACGTCACCCATCTCCACGCCACCACACCTCATTTGCTGAAACCCTCATCAATGCCTGTGTTATCTTTAAACTTGATGATTCCAAAACATTCCTGACCAGACTCCCACTTTAATCCCACCCCCACACAGAAATGTGAGATCATCCAAACTCTGCTGCCCGTGTTGTTTCTCACACTGTTCACTCATCACCCCCTGTGCTTGCTGATCTACATCGGCTGCTGGTCAAGTAATGCCTCGATTTCAAAATTCACATCCTCATTTTCAAATCCCAACATGGCCTTGACCCTCCCTATCTCTGTGATCTCCAGTTTCACATCCTCTATTATATCTGTGCTTCTCATTCTGGCCTCTTCAACATCCCTGATTTTAATTACTCCACCAGTGGTGGCAGGGCCTAGGCATGAAACTCTGAAATTCCCTCCCTAAATTCTCCCTCTCTCTCCTGATTGAAGATTCTTGTTCAAATCTGTCTCTCCAATCAATGTTTTAGCCATGTACCTTAATGTTGCCCTATGTGTCAATATTTTCTTTTTGAAACTCCTCTGAAGTACTTGGGATGTTTTATTACATTAATTGTATTATATAAATACAAGTTGTTACTGTTTCAGAGCAACCAGTTTGCGCACAGTAAAATTCCATAAGCAGCAATCAGACGAGTACCAATTAATCCAGCTTTTTTGGTGGTGTTAGTTAAAACACGAATGTTGTTCTCACTGCACCAGGAGAAATTCCCAGTGGATGGCATGTGCAGCTGAAAGCTCTTGTATTCATTTAGAACCTTTCACATCCTCAGAACAGTGTCGGATGGGGGGAGGCAGTGTGTAGTGTCACTACATTGTCACTGGACTAGTAATCCAGGAACCCAGGGTAATGCTCGGGGGATCTGGGTTCAAATCCCACCAAGGCAGATAATGGAATTTGAATTCAATAAAAATCTAGAATTAAAAGTCCAATGACAACCATGAAACCATTTTCATTGTCGTAAAAACCTGTCTGGTTCATTGATGCCCATAAGGGAAGGAAATCTGCCGTCCTTCCCTGGTCTGGCCTATGTGTGACTCCAGACCCACAGCAAGGTGGTTGGCTTTTAAACACCCTCTAAAACGGCCCAGCAAACCACTTGGTTGTATAAAAAGCGCTAAAAACAAGTCAGCACTGTGGGTGTATCTATACTACATGGACTGCAGCAGTTCAAGAAAGCAGCTCACCACCACCTTCTCAAGGGCAATCAGGGATCACCAGTAAATGTGATGCCCACATCCCATGAATGAATAAAAACATGTATCAATAATCAGGGTACTGTTACATTAATCATCAGAATCCTATTGCATCAATAATGATGATCCTATTACAATAATGTTCAGGTTCCTATTACAATAATGATCAGAATCCAATTACTTTAATATTTAGGATCCCAACACATTAACAATCAGGATATTATTACATTAATAGTCTGGTACATTTTGCATCAACAAACAGGATGTTATTGTGTAAATAATCAGTGTCCTATTACATTAATAATCAGGATTCTATTACATTAATAATCAGGATCTAATTACATTACAGTTCCCACTGCATTAATAATCAGTTGCTTATTGCTGCAATAATCAGGAAATTATTGCAATTATCAGAATGCTAATACATTAATAATCAAAATTATTTCAATGATGATAGAAAGGTAGGTAGGAGAGTAAGTTGTGAAGAGGACATAAGGAGGCTACAAAGGGACACAGATAGGTTAAGTGAACGGGCAAAAATCTGGCAAATGGGGTGTAATCTGGACAGATGTGGCATTGCCCATTTTGGCAGAAAGAATAAAAAAGAAGCATATTGTCTAAATGGTGAGAGATTGCAGAGCTCTGAGATTTTATTTATTCATTCACAGGATGTGGGCTTCGCTGGCTGGGCCAGCATTTACTACCTATGCCTAGTTGCCCTTGAGAAGGTGGTGGTGAGCTGCCTTCTTGAACCGCTGCAGTCCATGTGGTGTAGGTACACCCACAGTGCTGTTAGGGAGGGAATTCCAGGATTTTGATTCAGCGACAGTGAAGGAAAAGCGATATATTTCCAAGTCAGGATGGTGAATGACTTGGAGGAGAACTTCCAGGTGGTGGTCTTCCCATCTATCTGCTGCCCTTGTCCTTCTAGATGATAGTGGTCGTGGATTTGGAAGGTGCTGTTGACGGAGCCTTGGTGAATTCCTGCAGTGCACCTTGTAGATGGTACACATTGCTGCTACTCTGTGTCAGCGGTGGAGGGAGTGAATGTTTGTGGATGTGGTGCCAGTCAAGCGGGCTGCTTTGTCCTGGATGGTGTCAAGCTTCTTGAGTGTTGTGGGAGCTGCACTCATCCAGGCAAGTGGGGAGTATTCCATCACACTCCTGAGCTGTGCCTTTTAAGTGATGGACAGACTTTGAGGAGTCAGGAGTTGGGTTACTCATCATGGAATTGCTAGCCTCCGACCTAATTTTGTAGCCACAGTATTTATATGGCTAGTCCAGTTCAGTTTCTTGTCAATGGTAACCCCCAGGATGTTGATAGTGGGGAATTCAGTGAAGTTAATGCCTTGGAACCTCAAGGGGCGATGGTGTGATTCTCTTTTGTTGGTGATGGTCATTGCCTGACACTTGTGTGGTGCAAATATTATTTTCCAATTGTCAACACAAACCTGGATATTGTCCAGGCCCTGCTGCATTTGGACATGGACTGATTCAGTATCTGAGGAGTCACAAATAGTGCTGAACATTGTGCGAACATCCCCACTTCTGACCTAATGATGGAAGGAAGTTCATTGATGAAGCAGCTGAAGATGGTAGGGCCGAGGACACTACCCTGGGGAACTCCTGCGGTGATGTCCTGGAGTTGAGATGACTGACCTTTAACACCGCAACCATCTTCCTTTCTGCCAGGTATGACTCTAACCAGTGCAGAGTTTTCCCCCTGATTCCCACTGACTCCAGTTCTACTACAGTTCTGCTTTTGCAGACCATTTCAGTGGAAATTTGCACTCCTAAACTCAAAGAGCATCAACCCACTGAAAGCAAAGTCAATCCAACAGAGCATGAGCCCACTGGAAGAAAAATCAGTCTAGCAGAAAGAAACCCTTCGACCCTCCCACTTCAGCAAGTGTCAGAATGAACATGGCTCAGTTCAGATGAGATTAACAGCAGCAATAATAGCAGAATCCAACCCCTACAATCAACCATGAACTTGCTGGTGTGTCTGCAAGTTTGATAACTGAGCAAATCTCTACCCGCACTCAGAGCTGGTGAAAGGCCTCTCCCCAATGTGAACTCGCTGGTGATTCTGCAGATTGGAGGACAGACTGAATCCCTTCCCACATTCAGAGCAGATGAATGGCCTTTCCCCAGTGTGAACACGCTGGTGTGTCAGCAAGTTGGATGATTGAGTGAATCCTTTCCCACATTCAGAACAGTTAAATGGCCTCTCCCCGGTGTGAACACGCTGGTGTGTCAGCAGATTGGATGACTGAGTGAATCCCTTCCCACACGCAGAGCAGGTGAAGGGCCTCTCCCCGGTGTGAACTCGCTGGTGTGTCCGCAGGCTGGATGATTGCGTGAATCCCTTCCCACAGTCAAAGCAGGTGAATGGCCTCTCCTTGGTGTGAACTCCCTGGTGTGCCACTAGGTGGGATGACTGAGTAAATCCCTTCCCACATTCAGAGCAGGTGAACGGCCTCTCCCCGGTGTGAATTCGTTGGTGATTCCACAGGTCAGATGACTGGAGAAAACGCTTCCCACACTCACAGCAGGTGAACGGCCTCTCCCCGGTATGACCACGTTGATGAATCTTCAGTGCAGACGGGGTGCAGAATCCTTTTCCACACACAGAACATGTGAATGGCCTCTCCCCGGTGTGAACACGTCGATGGGTTTCCAGTGCAGATGGGGTCCGGCATCCCTTTCCACAATCCCTACATTTCCACGGTTTCTCCATGGTGCAGGTTTCCTTCTTTCTTTCCAAGTCTGACAATCAGTTGAAGCCTCATCCACACACACAACACGTGTACTGTCTCTCCCTGTTATGAATGGTGTGATGCACTGGAATACACTCACTCAGGTCTCTCTGTCTCTGGGATTTTCCAGTCAAACTGTTGTTTAAGATCTTTTGGAGCAGACAAAACAGGCAAACATTTCTTCTTCTAGATTCAAAGGCCGATAATATTCAGGTCCCAATGAATCAGGTGCCTGTCAGATTCTTACATGACATTTGGTTTGATAATCTGTCCGCAAATCTGCCCATTCCAATATCCTGAAAAAGAGTTTACAAAGGTCACCATTGTCAGTACAGTATAGAAATTTGGACCAGGCAATTCTAGTTCCGATGGATGATTCTTTCCTCTCTTGGTCCTCAAAAGCTGTAAATCTTCATCCCACATACTTTCCCTCCATTCTCACTCTACTATACCTAATATACATCCTTCCGATTCTCCTGAAGGTGCAAATCCATGCTGATCTACTGATCCATGCTTACCAGTTCAAAATATCTATTGGACAAAAATTCATGTAACATAGTTACTGCATTACATGATACATGGAGGATGTAAGGAAGTACTTTATTTGGGAAGTGAGTGGTCATGACATGGAACTCTCCACTTAAGAGGGTGATGGAAGCAGAGACGAACAATATTTTTAAAATAAAATGGGATGGCATTTGAAGGAAATAAATTTGCAGGGGAATGGGGATATAGAGGGGGAATGGGACTGACTGACTGAATTGCCAAATGGATTTCTTCTGTGCTGTTACAACTATGACTGGAAATATACAAAGTAGCTACAGTACTATTGCAAGACTAGAAATAATGATAAATGTACTTTATTACAGAAACATTAAAAATATCTAATACACAGTATATGACAACACAACATATCTCTGTTTCATATTCATTTACTGTCCCCTTAAATGCCAGCCTTCTCCTGGGGAAACCGCCTTTTTAATTAGAAACATTAGGAAAGAGGCCATCCTTTTAGCCAGACAAATAAATATGTCGAGCTGAGGGAGGATGATGTCAATGTCTTTAAGAGTGACAGAGACCTGGGCCAGCCTTTCCAGAATCTGCACCCTTCCTGGATTCACTTCCTTTCCCTTCAGTTCCTGCAAGTCAACAATTTAAACCATAATTAGAAAAGAAATGGAAAGGGGGAGAAAATAAAGTGTTTTACTCACAGAAGTGGGACAGAGGAAGAAGTTTTGGTGCGTGTGAAGCTGAATCTTCATTCAGAGCTTGTTAATCTGCTCATTATAGCTTTGCTGGGCAGTAATGAACATGTCCAACACCCGCATTCAGACAATGGGGGAAACTCTGTGCAGCCATTGGCACAAAGCCCAATTTAGGTGCACCAGCTCTTCCCATTGGTCAACCCCGGATCGACCACAAAGAGGGAGCGTGATCCCTGCCCACGTGGGGGCGGGAGAGACTTTGACCTCTAGTCGCACTGAGCTATTGTCCAATCCGCAATATTTTGCTTCTGTAACCAGTGCTATTGCTCCCAATGGGACACTGTACTGAGTCATTGTGACGTCTCCGATAGAACACTACCTGAATCAGCCAACAGGAATCACTCTGCTCTGCGGTGACGTCCTCTGG
Source organism: Carcharodon carcharias (assembly GCF_017639515.1). NCBI lineage: Eukaryota > Metazoa > Chordata > Chondrichthyes > Lamniformes > Lamnidae > Carcharodon > Carcharodon carcharias. The sequence continues at coordinate 15,167,351 of NC_054493.1, forward strand.
TTCCAGTCTGCAGGCCGCGCGGACACGGGAGCCTCACCCCAACATCTCCTCGAGACAAGGTCTCCAGGCAACCGACTGACGGCTCGGGCCAATAGCGAGCGACGGAGGACCGGAAGGACTTTGGTCCTCCAGCCAATCAGAGGAAGGGTTCACACAGACCAAAACTTCCTCCTGTGTTCAGGAGTTTGTGTTGAAAAGAAAAAGAGGAACAGGAGGGGTTGAGAGGTTGAGGTTTTCAGGAGAAAAAGGAATAATTCAGTAACAGAACAGTTAAGCTGTGAGTTGGAGAAGGAGGAAGTCTAAAACAAAAACAGAATTACCTGGAAAAACTCAGCAGGTCTGGCAGCATCGGCGGAGAAGAAAAGAGTTGACGTTTCGAGTCCTCATGACCCTTCGACTGTTCTGTCGAAGGGTCATGAGGACTCGAAACGTCAACTCTTTTCTTCTCCGCCGATGCTGCCAGACCTGCTGAGTTTTTCCAGGTAATTCTGTTTTTGTTTTGGATTTCCAGCATTCGCAGTTTTTTTGTTTTTATCTAAGGAGGAAGTCTAAGCAGCTGGGAAAAGAAGCATGCATTAAAAAAGAGAAACTTTTTTAATAAGAGCTAAATTTCACTTTAAATAGCTCGTACAATAAAAGCATCTTCCACAAAATCACATAAGGACATCAGTGTATATGTACATAACTCATTCAAGGTGGCAGTGCAATTTGAGAGCAGTTAATAAAGCATATGGTATCCTAGGCATTATTAATAGGGGCATTGAGTACAAGAGTAAGGAGGTCATGTTAAACTTGTGTAAGATACTAGTTAGGCCTTATCTGGAGTACTGCATCCAGTTCTGGGCGCCATACTTGAGGAAGAGTGTGAAGGCATTGGAGAGACTACAGAGGAAATTCACAAGAATGATGCCAGGGATAAATAACTGTAGCTATGAGGTAAGATTGGAGAGGCTGGGACTGTTTTCCTTGGAGAAAAGAAGGCTGACAGGAGACTTGATAGAAATAATCAAGATCCTGAGGGGTATGGACAGGGTAATTAATGAGAAACTGTTCCAACTCAAGAGATCATCAAGGCCACGGATTCAAATTAATGGGCAAAAGGAGAAGTGACATGAGGAAAACATATTCACCCAGAGGGTGATTGGAGCCTGGAACGAACTTTCTGAAAGGGTGGCGGAGGCAGGTTCGATCGAGGTATTCAAAAGGGAATTGGATTGCTACCTGAAAAGAGAGAATGTGCAAGGTTACGGGGATAAGGCAGTGGAGTGGGATTAGATAGAATGCACTTTCAGCGAGCCAGTGCAGACTCGATGGGCCGAATGGCCTTCTTCTGCATTGTGAAGATTCTGTGACTAGACCTAGGGCACCAGCTAAATTTCTGACTGATAATTGAGGGGAATTTGCGAATGATGAGTTTAGAGACATATGTGAAAACATGAATATTATGGTCATGAACACCGCAGCTGAAAGTCCTTTCAGCAATGGACTCTGTGAAAGGAATCACTCAGTGATCCATGAAATGCTGCACAAAGTTTTAGCTGATCAGCCAAACTGCAAGTTGATAACTGCACTGGCATGGATGATTCATGTAAAGAATTCACTTCAGATGGTTGGAGGTATAGTCCCTATCAATTGGTCTGTGGGAGAAATCCCAAATCACCCTCTGTGCTGGATGACAGCCCTCCTGTTTTAGAAGGGGTGACCATTAGTCATCAATTATCAATTTATTTCACAAAAAGAAGTGCTCGAACTAAGAAACTATTGGGGATTCTGGTTGAGGGGTGTCTTATAATTTAATGCTCTGTACAAAATAAGGAAAATCATATTTTTTCCCTTTGATTTGTTTTGAAATATTGTTTGTATGCATTGTTACGATCCCGATCAGAACCATTAACGATTAAAGAGAAATCTGAACACCCAAGTGATAAACTGGAAGAATTACACCACAAGATTCCACATTTTCTAACAAAAACAAACTTTACTGTATACATCAAAGAAAATTAAAAATCAGCTCTCCAGAATACACTTTAATTCTCCTCAGTATTCCAGCTGTTCTCCAGGTTCCAAGATTTTATGGGGATCCTTCCATTAGCTTTTGGCTAAACAACCCTCCAACTTTCCTTTAAGATCTCAAAACTGTGGACTCCTCAGTCCAAGTGTGAGCTTCACTGCCTTTTTGCTGAGGGATTTAAACATTAGGAACACCCCAAGTTCCTAATGGTTCTCTAGGCCTCTAGTCCCAAAGCTGGTTCACGGCTCCTGGGCCCACAGCTGACTGTTTCCAAGTGAACTGCAGACTGCCTGCTTTGTGTGTGAAACACCCAGAATTCTAACCAAGGCTCCACCCTGAATCACTTATCTCCATGGTAACAGAGACCAGTTGGGATGTCCAATTGATATTTAAATTAATTAACTTTTAGCTTTAAAACCAAACCTCTTTCCCTGAGGTCTGCATGAAGAATTCACCTCTCTAACAAAGACAGGACAATAATTGTCAGACCCAATGTCTCCAGGTCTCCAGCTAAAAGAGCCCAACTGCCGTTTTGCAGTTCTTACCCTTAATCAACATGGGCCACATCTTGTGATTGTGAACTCCCTTCGGATGTTTCTGTCAGATTCTCATTCCAGGTTTTCCATTTCTCGTACATTTCATAAACGAATACAATTCCCAAACTAAAAGCAATATTTCTAAAATGTATGAATGATGGATCTAAATCTTCGCAACACCTTCCCCAGGAAGAAATGAAAATATCTCATCCTCGTAATATCTCATTTAGAATATTACAACTTACAACCTGCTGTCATCTTAACAAGAGCCATGATCCTATCGAATGGTGGAGCAGGCTTGAGGGGCCAAATGGCCAACTCCTGCTCCCAAGTCGTACGTTTTCCTTTGTTCAACTATCTTATAACCTGCAATACACGTAATAATCCCTGAAGGGTGACCTGATGGAAACATGAAAGATTCTGAAGGGTTTCAATAATCCAATAGGGATTTCATGAGATTCCCCAGTGAGTGGTGAGAATGATGAACTCACTACCACAATGAGTAGTTGAGGTGAATAGCATGAATACATTTAAGGTGAAGTTAGATACAAATGTGAGGGAGAAAGGAATAGAAGATCATTCTAGGATGGCGGGACTGACATATGAGGAGAGACTGAGTCAGGATTATATTCACTGGGGTTCAGAAGAATGAGGGGGGATCTCATAGAAACCCATAAAATTCTAACTGGACTAGACAGGGTACTTGCAGGAAGGATGTTCCCGATGGGGGAGTCCAAAACCAAGGCTCACAGTCTGAGGATACGGGTAGACTATTTAGGACTGAGATGAGGAGAAATTGCTTCACCTAGAGAGTGTTGAGCCTGTGGAATTCACTACCAAAGAAAGTAGTTGAGGCCAAAGCATTGTGTTTTCAAGGAGTTGGATATAGCTTCACTTCACATCCGTCTTCACTCAAGAGAATGAGGATGAAGGTATCAAACTCGGAGAGAGAGACTGCGAGGTTCTTGAGCAAATCGATATAGGGAATGACAAGTTATTGGAGGTGTTGGCAGGCTTAAAAGTGGACAAATCTCCAGGTCTAGATGATTTGTGTCCAGACTGCTGAGGGAGGCAAGGGAGGAGATCGCAGGGGCTCTGACCCAAATTTTTAATTCCTCTCTGGTCACGGGGGAAGTGCCAGAGGACTGGAGAAGAGCTAATGTCGTTCTGCTTTTTAAGAAGGGTTGTAGAGATAAGTAAGGGAACTACAGACCAGTGAGTCTCACATCAGTGGTAGGGAAACTATTGGAGAAAATTCTGAAGGAGAGAATTTATCTCCACTTGGAGAGGCAATGTTTGATCAGGGATAGTCAGCAAAGCTTCGTCAGAGGGAGGTCATGCCTAACAAATTTGATTGAATTTTTTGAGGAGGTGACCAGGTATGTAGATGAGGGTAGTGCAGTTGATGTAGTTTATATGAATTTCAGCAAAGCCTTTGACAAGGTCCCACGTGGGAGACTTATAAAAAAGTCAAATGCACATGGATACAGGGTAATTTGATAAGGTGATTCAAAATTGGCTTAGTTGTAGGAGACAGAGGGTGATGACAGAAGGATGCTTTAGTGACTGGAAGCCAGTGTCCAAAGGCATACCACAGAGATCTGTGCTCAGTCCCCTATTATTTGTCATTTATATAAACGACATAGATGACTATGTGGGGGGTAGGATTAGTAAGTTTGCGGATGATACAAAGATTGGCCGGGTGGTTAACAGTGAGGTTGAGTGTCTTGGGCTACAAGAAGATATAGACGGGATGGTCAAACAGGCAGATAAGTGGCAGATGGAATTTAACCCTGAAAAGTGTGGGGTGATACACTTTGGAAGGACTCATTTTAAAAAGAAATATTCAATGAACGGCATGACACTAGGAAGTTCTGAGGAACAAAGGGACCTTGGCGTGTGTGCCCATAGATCTCTGAAGGTGGAGGGGCATGTTAGTGGGATGGTGAAAAAGGCATATGGAACACTTGCCTTTATGAATCGAGGCATGGATTACAAAAGTAGGGAGACCATGTTGGACTTGTATTGAACCTTGGTGAGGCCACAGCTGGAGTACTGTGTGCAGTTCTGTTCGCCACATTGTAGGAAGGATGTGGTTGCACTGGAGGGGGTGCAGAGGAGATTCACCAGGATGTTGCCTGGGATGAAATATTTGGAACCATAGAACCATAGAAATGTTACAGCACAGGAGGAGGCCACTCAGCCCATTTTGTCCACGCCAGCCCGAGGATACCCAGGTACCCTTTCTAATCCTACCTTCCTGCACCTGGCCCATAACACTTAAGGTGCTGATCTCGGTACTTTTTAAAAGAGTTTAAAGTTTCTGCCTCTACCACCAACTTGGGCAGTGAATTCCAGACACCCACTACCCTCTGCATAAAAAAGTTCTTCCTCAAATCCCCCCCTGCACCTTCTGCCACTTATCTTGAATCTATGTCCCCTGGTTCTAGAATTCTCCATCAAGGGAAACAATTTTATTCTGTAAGTTTATGAAGAGAGGTTGGATAGACTTGGGTTGTTTTCATTGGAGCAGAGAAGACCGAGGGATGACCTGATCACTGTGTACAAGATTATGAGGGGCATGGACAGGGTGGATAGGGAGCAGCTGTTCCCCTTAGTTGAAGGGTCAGTCATGAGGGGACAAAAGTTCAAAGTGAGGGGCAGGACATTTAGGGGGGATGTGAGGAAAAGCTTTTTTACCCAGAGGGCGGTGACGGTCTGGAAAGCGCTGGCTGGGAGGGTGGTGGAGACAGGTTGCCTCACATCCTTTAAAAAGTACCTGGTTTAGCACTTGGCACATCATAACATTCAAGGCTATGGGCCAAGTGCTGGTAAATGGGATTAGATAGGTAGATCAAGTCAAAAACAGAATTACCTGGAAAAACTCAGCAGGTCTGGCAGCATCGGCGGAGAAGAAAAGAGTTCACGTTTCGAGTCCTCATGACCTTTCGACAGAACTGAGTGAATTTTAGGAAAGGGGTGAAATATAAGCTGGTTTAAGGTGGGGGTGGGGGAGAGAAGTGGGGCGGGGTGGTGTGAGTAGATCAAGTGTTTCTCACGTGCCGGTTCAGACTCGATGGGTTGAAGGGCCTCTTCTGCACAGTGTGATTCTGTGATAGCTCTTGGGGCGAAAGGGATCAAAGGATATGGGGAGAAACTGGGAACAGGCTATTGAGTTGGATGATCAGCCATGATCATGATGAATGGTGGAGCAGGCTCAAAGGGCCAAATGGCCTACTCCTGCTCCTATTTTCTATGTTTCCATGATATGCTGATGGGGGGAGATGAAGAGGGTAGGGTGGAGGCTCATGTGGAACATGAATACTAACATAGACCAATTGAGGCAACTGGTCTAGCTCTGTGCTGTAGACTCACTGGAACAGAGACAAATGTATTTATTTTAGATCTACCTGTCATGGTTAGAAAAACACCATTTACTATCCAGGATAAAATAAATGGCCTTCATCAGATTTTGCACATTATTTCAGTGCAAATGGGCACTCCCAGGCTCAAAGAGCATCAGTCCACTGGAAGCAAAGTCGTGAGGCTGTGCAGCTCATCAGAAAGAGACCCTCCCACTTCACCAACTGTCAGAATGAACATGGTTCAGTCCTGGATGTGATTAACAGCGGCAATAACAGCAGAATCCAACCCCTGCAGTCACTTGTGAACTCGCTGGTGTGCCTGCAGGTTGGATAATGTTCTAAATCTTTTCGCATAGCAAAAGCAGCTGAACGGTCTCTCCTCAGTGTGAATGCACTGGTGAACCATCAGGTCCCGAGAGCTTTTGAAACAACCCCCACAGTCAGAGCATTTAAAAGGTCTCTCATTGGTGTGGGTGACATGGTGTCTCAGCAGGCTGGACGATGTACTGAATCCCTTCCCACACACACAGCAAGTAAACGGCCTCTCCCCTGTATGAACTCGCTGGTGTGTCAGCAGGGTGAATGAGTCAGTGAATCCCTTTCCACACGTGGAGCAGCTGAATGGCCTTTCCTCGGTGTGAACTCACTGGTGCCTCAGCAAGGTGGGTGAATCTCTGAATCCATTCCCACACTTGGAGCAGGTGAACAGCCTCTCCTCAGTGTGAATTCGTCGATGTGTCAGCAGGGTGATGAGTCAGTGAATCCCTTTCCACACACAGAACAGATGAATGGCCTCTCACGAACTCGCTGGTGCCTCTGCAGGGCAGATGAATCTCTGAATCCCTTCCCACACTCAGAGCAGGTGAACGGCCTCTCCCTGGTATGAGCACGTCGGTGCATCTGCAGGCTGGATAACTGAGTAAAGCCCTTCCCACACTCAGAGCAGGTAAATGGTCTCTCCCCAGGGTGAACTCACTGGTGTCTCAGGAGGGCAGATGACTGACTGAATCCCTTACCACACATGGAGCAGGTGAATGGTGTCTCCCCAGTGCGAACTCGCTCGGCTTGCAGAGGGTGGATGAATCATTGAATCCTTTCCCACACTCAGAGCAGGTGAACCGCCTCTCCCTGCTGTGAATGGGTGAATGAGTTTCCAGCTGACATGGGAATCTGCATCCCTTCCCACAGTCCCCACATTTCCACACTTTCTCCATGGTGCCAATGGCCTTCTTTCTTTGCAGGTTCGGTGATCAGTTGAAGCCTTGTCCACACACACAAGTGTACAGTCTCTCCCCACTGTGAATGGTGTGATTTTTTTTCTGGCTGTGTAACTGGTTAAAGCTCTTTCCACAGTCAGTGCACTGGAACTCAGGTGAGTGTATCTTTCCAGTCAAAGTTATGTTTAAAACCTTTTGAAGCAGACGGAGCAGACAAACATTTCTTCTTCTAGATTGAAATGCTATTGGTATTCAGGTCCTGAAGAACCAAGTGACTCTGTCAGATCTTGATGTGAAGTTTGTTTTGAGATTTGTGTCTTCAAATCCTCACCTTCTAATATCCTGTAAAAGGAGTTTGTAAAAGTCATCACTTTCAGTCGGGAACAGAAATTCAGACCAGACAATTCTAGTTTCTATGGAACATTCTTTCTTCTCTCATTCCCCAAGTCTGTAAATTTCTGTTCTCCACAGCAACCACCCCCCGACCCTGCCCCCACCCCCACCCCCACCCGCCGGCTCTCCCTCCATTCTGACTCTGCTGTACCTCATATTAACCCTCCTATTTCTCCTGAAGGTATCAATTTATTCTCACTGCTTCCTTGGCTGGACAATGAGACCTGAAAATCTTCATGCAGGCTGCTCGTCATATACATATATATATATCTATATTACTGGACAAAAAATGTGTGTGATATACAGTACTATATCACTTGGTTAGAGATATAGTGGGGATGCGAGGAAGAGCTTAGGCAGCGAGTTGCCATGATTTGGAACTCGCAGCTTAAGAAGGTGATGGAAGCAGAGAATAATTTCACAATGAAATTGAATGGACACTTCAAGGAAATAAACTTGCAGGGAATGTGGATCTAGAAGGGGGAATGGGACTGACTGGATTGCTCTACAGAGAGTTGGCATGGACTCGAGCTGCCGAACGGACACATTCTGTACAGTAATGACTCCACAACTGTAAATATATAAGGTAGCTTATCGTGAAGATATTAATGTATATCATGTTATTGCAAATTATTTTTAAAATTGGACTTGTAGTAGGTCTGAGTCTGTGAGTGTGTATGTGTGGCTTAATTAGATTAAAGGTAGATAGTCTGGGTGCTTTGATCTACAGTAGTTTTGAGGTGGTAATTGGATGAACAGTAAATTAAAAGGCAAAGAGTTTATTTGCATTTATTGAATAAACCATTCAAAAGAAGGGAGTAAAATCTTTCACCTAGCTAGAAGACCAAGGAATGTGTTCATATTACTAATAAAATTGGCACTATGAAAGGGGTTTAATTGTTAGAAGAGGTGGAGTTCAAAGACGTAGTGATACAATGAGAATTTACGTTCAAAGGGAAAGTTAGGTGTAACCCAAGAGGAGTGTGTGTGTGCAGGTCAGAGGCATGTAACATCTAAAAGCCTTACAACTGTCTGCAAAGGAAACAAATTGAGAGGAACCTCATTTTGAATTCGTAAGATGATATGTGCTTTGCCTTGTGTCTGTTTAAAGTCTATGGGTTGTTCTTGCCTTGGTGAAAATTTACCTGGGAGTGATTAATTTGGGGATTTGTTTAAAAATTATGGTAGTAATTTGTAGATGTATATGTGTTTAATTTGTTGTTAAATTAATAAACATTTAAGTTAGTTTAGATTAAAAAAAACTTTTAAGACTGTGGTTTTATTTCTGAATTCAGAGCTGCATCTCAAAACATACCAATTGAAAATATAGGTTTTGACAGTTGTTCAAGTTTCCATCTGGGATTTAAACAACTCAGCCTTTACCAACTGCTGTGTCATAACATCGCTGCAGTACTATATTACAAGACTAGAAATAATAATAAATGTACTTTATTACAGAAGCATAAATAATATATCTAATTTGCACAATATTACACCACTAGACATATCTATGTTGTTACGATCCCCTTAAAATAAACAAATTCCCAGACAACCCTCAACGGAATAAATCAAAGGACAAGGTTAACTTTTAAAACTTATACTGTAACAATCAAACTAAAATCAACAAAAATGAAGCATGCGTTAAAAGTCAAATATTATTTGAATAGACAAGATAAATTTGATAAAAACAAAAAATAGCAGATGCTGGAAATCCAAAACAAAAACAGAATTACCTGGAAAAACTCAGCAGGTCTGGCAGCATCGGCGGAGAAGAAAAGAGTTGACGTTTCCAGTCCTCATGACCCTTCAACAGAATTGAGTGAATATTAGAAGAGGGGTGAAATATAAGCTGGTTTAAGGTGGGGGGAGGGTTGGGGCGAGAAGTGGGGGGGTGGTTGGTGTGGTTGTAGGGACAAGCAAGCAGTGATAGGAGCAGATAATCAAAAGATGTCACAGACAAAGGAACAAAGAAGTGTTGAAGGTGGTGATATTATCTAAATGAATGTGCTAATTAAGAATGGATGGCAGGGCACTCAAAGTACAGCTCTAGTGGGGGTGGGGTGGAAAGACTAGCAGGGCTTACAAGATTTAAAAATAATGGAAACAGGTAGGAAAAGAAAAATCTATATAAATTATTGGAAAAAACAAAAGAAAGGGGGAAGAAACGGAAAGGGGGTGGGGATGGAGGAGGGAGTTCAAGATCTAAAGTTGTTGAATTCAATATTCAGTCCGGAAGACTGTAAAGTGCCTAGTCGGAAGATGAGGTGTTGTTCCTCCAGTTTGCATTGGGCTTCACTGGAACAATGCAGCAAGCCAAGGACAGACATGTGGGCAAGAGAGCAGGGTGGAGTGTTAAAATGGCAAGCAATAGGGAGGTTTGGGTCATTCTTGCGGACAGACCACAGGTGTTCTGCAAAGTGGTCACCCAGTTTACGTTTGGTCTCTCCAATGTAGAGGAGACCGCATTGGGGGCACGTTGACTTTAAACAGTTTATACAATAAAAAACAGGTTCCACAAAATCACAAACATTTCCCCCCTCAGCATATTTGGCACTAATTCCAGTTACAGAGTTCCACAACTCTCTGTATTTCCCAGGGGGAGGGAAAGAAAGTGTTTAACTCACAGATGTTAGACAAAGGAGAAAGTTTTAGTGTCTGTGTGAAGTTAATAACAAATGCTGTGCTGTTTAAAATCAAACACTGGACAAAATGAGGGGAAGATAGAAAGTAAACTCCCCTCCCCCTACTCCTTCAGCTGGCAGCCCAGCGCGCAGGCGCAGAAAGCGCTGCTGACCGTGTTGTCCGGAGCAGGCGCAGTGCTCTCGATCTCCTTTTGGGCCGCCGTAGACAGCATCCATGGCCGTGAGGGTTCGCTCCGCGGCTTCTCGCTTTGGCCGGAGCCGCCAGCCGGTTACCTGGAAACCTTGGCTCGAGAAGGTGCAGGAGGAGGGGGAACATTGGGTGGGGCGTGGCTCTCGTGTCCGCGCGCCTGGCCTGCAGCTTGGAACCTGAGCACGTCACCGCGGAGCAGAGTGATTCCTATTGGCGGATTGGCTGTTCCATCGTGGACATCACAACGCGGAAGTTGGACAATGAGCTTCAGACTGAAACTTCCTTCTCCGGGCAACATCTGTGAGGAAATCAGTGTTTCCCCCTTTCTATTTCTTTTCTAATTCTGAGCTTAAATTGTCGACTTGCAGGAACTGAAAGAAATGAAACGAATCCAGGGAGGGTGCAGACTCTGGAAAGGTTGCCCCAGGCCTCAATGAAAGGTTGAAGAGTCTTACGGACTCGAAACGTTAACTATGTTCCTCTCCACAGAGGCTGTCAGACCTGCTGAGTTTTTCCAGGTATTTTTATTTTTGTTTTAGATTTCCAGCATCCGCAGTTTTTTGCTTCTCTCAATGAAAGGGGTGGTTTGTCCAGGAGTTGGCCGGTATTTAATGAGACACTACAGTAATATAGACATTGAGTATTGCTGTAAAAAGAGAGATTCTGTTGAAGCTTTTCATTTGCACGCATCAGAATAGATGCGAGAATGTCAAATTTCAAAGGGAACAATAATTCATATTGTAAAACATCTGATTGTTTTGCAAGTGTACTCAGGTCAAGTTGTTGCTTTGGGGTATGCACCAGGGAACAATCATGGCTAGCGTTTATTTAAATTCAGAAAATCCAAGTCAAATCTGGTTGGTTGAGAGATGCCACTGTGGGAAATGACAAGGAATAGTTGCCCATGTAGCTTCTGTTTAATTGAAAAGGCACAATGCCTAGACAAATTCATTTTCCCAGCTGAGGACCAGGCCCAATAAAAGATTATCAGTTGGGCTCACAATGAGGCTCATTTACACTTGCTAGAAGCTCCTTTTATCCCTATTCCAGGTCTGGTCCACTGCACACAAAGGAATTTTTTAGGAAGTCTTACTATAGCTGCACAGGGCATTGTTGAGGCCGCACGTTGAGTATTCTGTACAATTTTGGACTCCTTCCTTAAGGAGGGATATAATGGCTTGGAAGCCATTTGTAGAAGGTTAACTAGGCTGATTCCTGGGACGAAGGATTGTCATCTGAGAAATGCTGAGCAGGTTGAGCCTTAACTCATTGGAGTTTAGAAGAACGAGAGGTGATCTTATTGAAACAAATGGCATTCTGAGGGGGCTGGACAGAGTAGATACTGGGAGAATGTTCCCTCTCATGGGGAAATCTAGAACAAGGGAACACAGTTTTAAAAAAGGGGTCTCCTATTTAAGATGGAGATGAGGAGGAATTTATTCTCTCAGAGGAGCATTAGCCTTTGGAATTCTCTTCCACAGAGAGCAGTGGAGGCGGGTCATTCAAGGCCGAGTTAGACAGATTTTTGATCAACAATGGAGTCAATGGTTATGGTGGATAGGCAGGAAAGTACAGTTAAGGCCACATCAGATCAAACATGATCTTATTGAATGGCAGAACAGGCTTGATGGTATGAATGGCCTACCGTTGTTCCCATTTCTTATAACCTCCATGTCCAGGACAGGAAGCAGTGAACATGAATCTGTCGATCAGCTTGAATTGGCACCTTTAGGAAAATTGGGAGGGTGTATATTTGGTACAGCAGAATGAGGATGTAGGGAAAGTGTGCGGGATGGAGATTTAGAGATTTTGGGGAATGAAAGAGGAAAGAATGTTCCATCAAAATTACAATAGCCTGTTCTGAATTTCTCCCCTGTACTGACAGCAATGACTTTTGTAAACTCCTTTTACAGGACATTTGCAAACAGAAATCTCAAACCAAACGTCACATCAACAGTCACTCGGTTCATCACAATGTGAGTATCATCGGCCTTGGAATCTAGAAGGAGGACTGTTTGTCTGTTCTGTCTGCTTCGAAAGGTTATAAACATCAGTGTGACTGGAAAAGCATCGAGACACATAGACCCGATTGAGAGAGTTCCAGTGCACTGACTGTGGAGAAAGCTAAACATTTTGACAAAAACATGAGACCATTAACAGTGGGGAGAGACTGTACACGTGTTCTGTTTGTAGAAGTGTTTTCAACTGATTGTTGAAACTGGAAAGACACAAGGACGCCCGCACAATGGAGAAACCGTGGAAGTGTGGGGACTGTGGGAAGGGATTCCGGTCACCGTCTGCACTGGAAAATCATCGACGCAGTCACACTGGGGAGAGACCATTCACCTGCTCTGTTTGTGGGAAGGGATTTACTCTCTCAGCCAACCTGCTGACACATAAGCGAATTCACACTGGGGAGAGACCATTCATCTGCTCTGTTTGTGGGAAAGGATTCAGTGATTCATCCGCGCTGCAGGCACACCAGCGAATTCACACTGGGGAGAGGCCATTCACCTGCTCTGACTGTGGGAAAGGATTCACTCAGTTATCCAGCCTGCTGATACACCAGCGACTTCATAGCGGGGAGAGACCTTTCACTTGCTCTGAGTGTGGGAAGGGATTCAATCAGTCAGCTAACTTGCTGACACACCAACGGGTTCACACAGGGGAGAGGCCGTTCACCTGCTCCGAGTGTGGGAAAGGATTCACTCATTCATCCGCCTTGCGGAGACACCAGCGAATTCACACCGGGGAGAGACCGTTCACCTGCTCTGATTGTGGGAAGGCATTTACTCAGTTATCCAGCCTGCTGACCCACCAGCGAATTCACACCGGGGAGAGACCGTTCACTTGCCCTGACTGTGGGAAGGGATTCATTCATTCATCTGCCTTGCAGACACATCAGCGAGTTCACACCGGGGAGAGACCATTCACCTGCTCTGAGTGTGGGATGGGATTCACTCAGTTATCCAGCCTGCTGAGACACCAGCGAGTTCACACCGGGGAGAGGCCGTTCACTTGCTCTGACTGTGGGAAGCGATTCAGTGATTCATCCACCCTGCTGATGCACCAGCGAATTCACACTGGGGAGAGGCCATTCATCTGCTGTAACTGTGGAAAGAGATTCAGACATTCATCCACCCTGCTGAAGCACCAGCAAGTTCATGCTGAGGAGAGGCCATTCACCTGCTCCGCTTGTGGGAAGGGATTCACTCAGTTATCCAGCCTGATGAGACACCAGCGAGTTCACAGATGATTGCAGAGATTCTGCTGTTATTGCTGCTGTTAATCACATCCAGGACTGAACCATGATCATTCTGACTGTTGGTGAAGTGGGAGGGTCAGAGGGTTTCTTTCTGCTGGGCTGGCTGGTCTCACGGCTTTGCTTCCAGTGAGCTGATGCTTTTTGAGCCTGGGCGTGCACATTCCCACTGAAATGATCCACAAAGCTGATTAAGTACATTTATTGTATCCTAAATAGTAAATAGTGTTTTTCCTACCGCTACAGATAGATCACAAATAAATACATTTGTCTCTGTTCCATTGAGTCTACAGCATGGGGCCAGGCCAATTGGTCTATGTCAGTATTTATGCTCCACATGAGCCTCCGCTTCATCTCCCCCCATCAGCATATCTTCCTATTTCTATCTCCCTCGTGTATGTATCTAACCTCTGCTTAAATGCCTTCATGTTTTTCACCTGAACCACTCGCTGTGGTAGCAAGTTCCACATTCTCACCACTCGCTGGGTAAGGTTTGTCATGAAATCCCTATTGGATTATTGAATCCCTTCATAATCTTAAAGACGTCCATCAGGTCATCCTTCAGTCTTCTCTCTTTTTTCTGAAAAGTGTCAGTGAAGAAAATGCTTTCGGTTCTGGTATTGTTCTTTTTCTAAATGGTAATCACTAATGTTGACAGTACTCCCAGTTAATCTAACCATGGTTCGAAACAAGTTGAACATAAACTCCCTGCTTTTCAATTCTATCCCTCTATAATGGAACCCTATATATGGACCACACATTAAAGGAAAGATGTGAATTCTTTGAGAGGCTGGAGACAGGATTTATGAGAACAGCACCAGGGATGAGGGCCTTCAGTTAGTTGGAGAAACTGGAGTAGATTAAATTCCTCTCTTTAGATCATAGAGTTATGCATTCGGCCTATCAATTGCATGCCAGCTCTCCAGAGTGAACCAGTTAGTTCCATTGCTCCGTTCCATCCTCACATCCCATAGGTTTATTTGTCCACCCAATTATCTCCGCTTCTCTCACCCACATTGGAAGCAGATTCCTGACCACTCACTTTAATTGCCCACGAGGCTCACAGAGCAAAGAGGGAGGCCATTATGCCCATCACGTTCATGCTGGATCTTTGAAAAACAACTCAACTAATCCAGTTGCCCTGCAGTTTTCCTTTCAAGAATCTGTCCAGATCCCTTTTTAAAGATAGAAGTGAATCTGCTTCTTGCACCGTTTTCAGGCAGTGCATTCCAAATCACAACAACTTGCTGTGTTTTAAAACAAATAATTCAGGATATTGTATGTTTGAAGTTTCACATAGTATTCAAAATGGTGTCAAAGATGTGGTTATTACAAAAAATTAAGGTTCAATCTTTATCAATGATTTTGACGAGGGGATTGTGTGTAATATATTCAATTTTCTGGACAATTACGAAACAATACATTTCATAGTACCTTTCAGGATCACAGGACCTCTTAAAGTGTTCTGCAGCCAATAAAGTAGTTTTGAAGTTTCATCATTGTTGTAATATATGAAACTATAGATAGGGCGGGGTAGTCAAATTTCATTTTAAAAATCAATCACTTTCATCCTGTATTCACTGTTATAAGTAACAAGGTCTAGGAAGCCATTTTAAACTCTGAACATGTGGCTTGAAACTTTTGCACATTGTATAACTTTTCTTTATTAAATACATATTGGTTTTGTATTAATAGCCAGTCATGAACCAGATGATTATTCAGTAATGAACATTGAATAAGATATCACTTAGTGAATCAATGTAATAGATAATTATATTATAAAGGGTGCATCTGCATTTTAAAAATGAACACCATATAAAGCTATTTTTTCTAGAAACTGCAGAGCTAGCAGAAATTGTTTAAGCAAATAAATTATTTTCTAATTTTGATAAGCTATAGGACATCATATTCTGCCAAAATCCAGTTTAAGAATAAGGCTCGTTGTTTAATCTAATCATGATCAGTAAAAAAGAAAGCTATTGTTTTCCATAAACTGTTGTTTTGAACCACTGTATCTTGTATTAACCAAATGCATTGATTAAATATTACTGTATTAATTAACTATCAGTAACAGATGTTTAAGTAATGAGCCTTAATTGAGTTACAATTAATGAATCAATAATGAATCAGTAGTTATAGTAAAAGACTGAGTTTTATTTACTGTAAAGATGTGAAACCTTAATTGCTGTGTATGTAGAGAATGTGCAATGAAGATAAATGTACTGGTAAGAGAGACCTTCAAGCTCTGATTAGCCTCAAAATTTGAAACTGTCTGAAAACCTGGCTGATTGTATAGAATCAGATAAAGGGATAGTCTGAAACAGTTCCATTGTATTCCTGTCGATGATAATGAGAGGAGGTTGTGTAAGTAATTGTGAATACAATTAATCTAGTAACTAAATTGACCAATTGTCATGTTACAACAAGCCCCACTCTGATGTGAGGTAATGGTCACTTTGGGGATAAAAGGTCTTCCTTGCTAGCCAAGTACTGAAGATTCCGAAGGCTGAGTTCCAAGGAAATTACTGTCAAAGAAGGAGCCAGAGAGGGTGACGCTTCTACGGACTGATCACCCACACGAAGTTGTAAAAGTTAATGTCTTAAAATTGTTAAGTAAACCTTTATCTCATAATGAATGGGGGAGGCAATGGTGTAGTGGTATTGTCACTGGACTAGTAATCCAGAGACCCAAGATAACGCTTTGGGGACCAGGGTTCAAATCCCACCATGGCAGATGATAGAATTTGAATTCAATAAGAATCTGAGATTAAAAGGCTGATGATGACTCATGAAACCATTGTCAGGGAAGGAAATCTGCTGCCCTTTCCTGGTCTGGCCTACATGTGACTCCAGACTCTTAAATGCCCCTCTGAACAAGGGCAATTAGGGATGGGCAATCAATGCTGGCCTAGCTAGCAGTACCCACATCCTGTGAATGAATTAAAAAAAATACTTTTTAAGTTTACTATCCAGAGAAGTCTGCCCTTGCCTTAACTGGTTAAAATCACGTTCGGACCAAAGTGAATTTATTAAGTGGCAAACTGAAATCAGTTAAGTTACAGATCGCAAGATCAGATAATATAAATCTTAAATTTAAGATATTACATTTATATAGCGTCTTTCACAACCACAGTACATCACAAAGCGCTTTGCAGCCAATGAAGTACTTTTGAAGTGTAGTCACTGTCATAAAGTTGGAAACATGGCAGCCAGTTTACACACCGCAAGATCCCACAAACATCAATGTGATAATGAGCAGATGATCTGTTTTTAGTGATGTTGATTGATAAATATTGGCCGGGACACCTGGGGTAGCCCCTCTGCTCTTCTTCAAAATATTGGCCATGAGAACTTCCATCTCCGCCCAAAGGGGCAGACAGGGCCTTTGAGTTAGCAACTCATCCAAAGGGCAGCAGCTCCAACAGTGCAGCACTCCCTCAGTGCTCGCTCTTGGAATGTTGACTTTGATTTTTGTCCTCAGGTCCCTGGAGTGAGTCTTCAGCCCTCAGCCTTCTAACTCAGAGATATGAGTGTGATCCACTAAGCCATGGCTGACACTATAGACAATACAAAGTTAGAAAGGGAAAGTTATCCTTTGAAACCCCCACATTTTGCCTCTAGTGCCTAAATCTAACAATCAAAACTCCAGCATAAATAACATGTATTGACTGACAATGTTAGTGTTGGCTTACAGCCACAAGTTTTGAGCTCCCATTTGAGCCTCTGGCTCCTTTCTGTTTCTATTGCTCATGTCAATGATGGAGCTGAGAGCTGAATTTAGCTGAGAATAACAGGGTCTGCGCCGCAGTTAAGAAACTGCCATGGGTGTTGACTAATAGGAAGATGCTGGAAGGCTGACTGGAAAGTGGGCCTCCAACCAATTGAGGAAGGAGTTGGGGGGCAACCGGGACTGAAGGTGATGTGACCCCTGGGGTTCAGTTCCCCTGTGTCCAAAGCGGGGAGTCATGGGAACAGCGTACAGAGGAGCTGAAGTGAAACCATTTGGGTCCAGAACATTGTGCACCTCTTAATCTGGTTGTCTTTGATCCTGAAGTAATTTTCTTCTTTTTAACCATGTTCTGTTTCATTAATAAACTTATATCAGAAAAAAATTTGATTTTGCTGGGCTTTACATGATTAGATTTATGCACTTTAGGGAGAGTGACAGGCTCTTTAACAAAAAATGAGTCCCTCTAAGGTAAAGGAGCCATGGGGGAGATGAGATTTTATTTTTGACACAACAATGTTAGAAAATGGGGTTCAGGGAGTTAATTAACCTTTTGTCCCCCTTTCCCAAACTCTTGAATGATTCACAGTGATAACATTTATTGGTGATAGTAGCTCGATATTATTGAAATAAGAGCTGACACTTGCTCATGTCTGAGCAGTAGTATCAAAGTGCAGCAGCATTACCATTACCATCTGGATAGAAGTACCATCTCCACATAAATGCTCCCTGGTCTGTCCCAGACGCCATGGCACCAGTCAATGTAATTTGTAAAACCTCAACAAATCCCTGTGCTCGGGGAATCACTTCTTTTACTTTTATACATTGCAAAGTCTATGGAAACTGATTTAACCCAATCATTACCAAGCTAATATTTGAATGAACCAATTAAAAATCTATCATTGATCCATCTGTACCCGTCCAAACCACGTCAAACTCTGAAACAATTGATTTCCCCACACCCCATCCCCGGTACAGGGAGTCAGCATTCCCAGGCTTCACCCAGGTGTCGCCTAAGATTCAAGGAACTCTTGTTTTCCTGTCCTCTGGGAGCTTGTTTGTCTTGCTGTTCCCACATAGAACCATAGAAAAGTTACAGCACAGAAGGAAGCCATTTGGCCCATCTTGTCCATGCCAGCCTGAGGACACCCAGCAAGTGATTTCTTCTCAGCTCTGCTAGGTTTCAGCCAAAATTTGGCCCCTTTTACAAATTTCAGATCAATAAAACATTTGGTCAATGAAGACCCAAACCACAATATCCCATCCTGTCACCTATCAACCATCCTTACTCAGAGCATAATCACAACAGGAATAAAAACAGAAGTGTAAGAATAAAATTAAAAATAAATGCACAGCCAGTTATAGAATTTAATTTATTGTTTGCTAATTAGCAAGAAAACCCCAAGCAGGGATCCCCCAGGATTCTTATAGTCCACACCTTGAAGGGGAGCAGTACTGTCTCTCTCTGACTCCCTCGTTCAATTTCACTCCGTTATTTTCCAGTTCTGTTCTGGCCCCATCTGGAGTAACATCTACTCGATCTTTTCTTCTCAAGAAGGAACTCCATGAGCTCTGTGGTACTAGTACATAAGGAATATCAAAGAGCATCAAGAAGCAACTTATCAAGCATGAGAGTCAAAGATTCTCCAGCTCTCTCTTTATCCCTATCCAACTTGTGGACAGTTCTTACTGAATATTATTTCTCCCAAGCCCTTGGTTTACCCAATCCAAAATTTTTATCCCTTTAATTTAATTCATCTTGAGTGTGACCTGTGTGCTTAATTCTATCCTGATGGTTTTAAAGTCAGTTTCTCCATGGAATATGAGTCAGTGCCTTAATGATGTCAAAATGTTGTCTCATTTCCCTGGCCACATTAACCATTTCATGTCATGGTGTTTGTCAAGTAGCTCTCCATGTTTGGAACCCATTCTTCAGTGCCTTTCACCACGAATTTACATTAGTTGCTTCACACGTAACAAATTGCATCTGTACACACAAATCGGTATTCCAATATCATGCCGCATATTCTGAACTTTCAGGTGTTCTTATTAAAAGATGAAAGTGGGTGTTAGTCTCGAGATCTTTGCTTATCTCCCCTGATATGGTGCTGATAGTTTAGGGATTAGCCAGACTATCAAATGTGGTTTTCTTTGGAAAAGAACATAAGCAAAGGATACAAATATTTCCAAGATAAAGCTATCAACTTGTTCATCTCATCGACACTTCCTTAACTTTCACTAGAATGTATGTGGATACCAGATTGATATAATCCATTGAACTACACCCAAAATGAGTAATTCCAATTCCTTTACTGTCCGGTACAATATTTTCATAATAAGACAGGTTTACATAAGGTGGACAAAGAAATGCTGTTCGCATTAGCTGATGGTACAAAGATGAGGGGACACGGGTTTAAGCTTTTTGGGAGGAGATACAGGGGGATGTGAGGAAGAATATTTTTACACAGTGAGTGGGAATGACCTGGAACTCACTGCTTATAAGGGCAGTGGAAACAGAGACAATGAATGATTTCAAAAGGAAATTGGATGGACACTTGAGGGAAATAAACATTCAGAGTAACAGGGATAGAACAGGGTAATGGAAATGACTAGTTTTCTCTGCCGAGAGTCGACATGGACTCGATGGGCTAAATTTGCCTCCTTCTCTGCCCTAATGACTCCATTATCTAAAGACATCAATTTCAGCTGTTCCTGTCTCTCCAACTAACTGAAGACCCTCATCTCTGGTGCATTCTCACGATTCTCCTCTGTGCCCTCTCGCATAATTTCACATCTTGTCTAAAGTGCGGGGCTCAGATGTAGGGTTTCTTTCTAGAGGGATAGAATTGAAAAGCAGAGAGGTTGTGTTCAACTTGTTTCGAACCATGGTTAGACTAAACTGGGAGGACTGTTAATATTTTTGATGTCCATTTAGAAAAGGGAAATAGAGGCACTGGAGAAGTGGCAATAAATATTCACAAGAATAATACCAGAACTGAGAGCATTTCAACCCTTGGGAAAGTCTGGGGCTGCTTTTCTCTAGAAAAGAGAAGACCGAAGGGTAACCTGATGGGAGTCTTTAAGATTATGAAGAAGTTCAATAATCCAATCGGGATTTCATGAGAAACCTCTTTATCCAGTGAGTGGTGAGAATGTGGAACTCGCTATCACAGTGAGTGGTTGAGGTGAATAGCATGAATACATTTAAGGGGAAGCTAGATACAAACAAGAGGGAGAAAGGAATAGAAGGATATGCTGATGGGGAGGTGAAGAGGGATGGGTGGAGGCTCATGTAGAGCACAAATACTGACATAGACCAATGGAGCCGACTGGTCTAGCCCTGTGCTATAGACTCAATGGGAAAAAGCAAATTTTAGATCTACCTGTAGTGGTAGGAACACTATTTACTATCCAGGATAAAATAAATGTACTTCATCAGCTTTTATGGATCATTTCAGTGGAAATGTGGTCTCCCACATTCAAAGAGCATCAGCCCACAGGAAGCAAAGTCATGAGACTGACCAATCCAGTATAAAGAAACCCTCTGACCCTCTCAACTTTCATAATGAACATGGTTCAGTCTTGGATGTGATTAACAGCAGCAATAGCAGCAGGATCCAACCTCTGTAAGCACTGGTGAGCTCGCTGGTGTCTCAGCAGATGTTGTGACTGTGTGGATCCCTTCCCACACTCGGAGCAAATAATTGGCTTCTCCCCACTGTGAACACACTGGTGTGTCAACAGGTTGGATAACAGAGTGAATCCCTTCCCGCACTGAGAGCAGGGGAACGGCCTCTCCCCAGTGTGAACTCGCTGGTGTGAAAACAGGTTGGATGAATCACTGAATCCCCTCCCGCATACAGAGCAGGTGAATGGTCTCTCCCAGTGTGAATTCGCTGGTGTGTCTGCAGGCTGGATGACTGAGTAAATCCCTTCCTACACACAAAGCACATGAACGGTCTCTCCCCAGTGTGAACCCGCTGGTGTGAAAATAGGTTGGATGAAGCACTGAATCCCTTCCAACACTGAGAACAGGTGAAGCCCCCTCCCCACTGTGAACCTGCTGGTGTCTCAGCAGGTTGGATGAGTGAGGGAATCTCTTCCCACACACAGAGCAGGTGAATGGCCTCTCCGCAGTGTGAACTCGCTGATGTGAATACAAGTTGGATGACTGAGCGAATCCTTTCCCACACATAGAGCAAGTGAACGGTCTCTCCCCATTGTGAACTCGCTGGTGTGTCTGCAGGATAGATGAATCACTGAAACCCTTCTCACACAAGGAGCAGGTGAATGGCCTCTCCCTGGTGTGAACTCGTTGGTGTGTCAGCAGGTGGGATGACTGAGTGAATCCCTTCCCACACTCAGCGCAGGTGAATGGCCTCTCCCCAGTGTGAACTTGCTGGTGTGTCAGCAGTGTGGATAATCGTGTAAATCCCTTCCCATCCTCGGAGCAGGTGAACGGCCTCTCCCCAGTGTGACTGTGTCGATGAATTTCCAGCACAGACGGGGAACGGAATCCCTTCCCACAATCCCCACATTTCCACGGTTTCTCCATGGTGCTGGTGTCCTTGTGTTTCTTCAGGTTATTCCACAGTCAGTATACTGGAAAATTCTCACTTGGGTGTGTGTGTCTCGATGCTTTCCCAGTCACACTGATGTTAAAAACCTTTTGAAGCTGACAGAACAGACAAACATTTCTCCTTCTAGATTCAAAGGCTGATGATATTCAACTCCCATGAATTGAGTGACTGCCGGATCTTGACGTGACTTTTGTGTTGAAATTTCTGTCTGCAAATCCTCCCCTTCTAATATCCTGTCATCAGTACAGAATAAAAATTCAGAACAGACAATTCTAATTTCTATGGAACATTCTTCCCTCCTTTGCTCCAGAACGTGTAAATCTCCATCCCACACACCCTCCCTCCCATCTAGCTCTGCTGTACCTAATATGTATCCTCCCAATTCTCCTGAATGTGGCAATTCATGCTGATTGACAGTTCCACACTGACTGCTTCCTGTCCAGGACATTGAGACATGAAAATCTATCACTGGACTGAAAATGTGTGCAATATTCAGTACTCTGTTACCGAGTTAGAGATACAGTACTCTATTACTGAGCTAGAGATACCGAATGAGAGATACAGTACTGTATTACTGAGTGAAACAGTACTCTAATGCTGGTTTAGAGATATAGTACCCTGTCACTGAGTTAGAGATACAGTACTCTGATGCTGAACTAGTGATACAGTACTCTATTATTGAGTGATACAGTACTCTAATGCTGGCTTAGAGAGTATCCTATTACTGAGTTAGAGATACAGTACCCTATTACTGAGTTGGAGATACAGTACTCTGATGCTGAGCTAGAGATACAGTACTCTGATGCTGAGTTAGAGATACAGTACTCTAATACCGAGTGAGAGATACAGTACTCTATTACTGAGTGATACAGTACTCTAATGCTGGTTTAGAGATACAGTACCCTGTTACTGAGTAAGAGATCCAGTGCCCTATTCCTGAGCTAGAGATACAGTACTCTGATGCTGAGTTAGAGAAGTACTCTAATACCGAGTGAGAGATACAGTACTCTATTACTGAGTGATACAGTACTCTCATGCTGGTTTAGAGATACAGTACCCTGTTACTGAGCAAGAGATCCAGTACCCTATTCCTGAGTTAGGGATACAGTACTCTGGTGCTGAGCTAGAGATTCAGTACTCTATTACTGAGTTAGCGATACAGTACTCTGATGCTGAGTTACAGAGACAGTACTCTGATGCTGAGTTAGAGATACAGTGCTCTGATGCTGAGTTAGAGACACAGTACTCTTATGCTGAGTTAGAGACACAGTACTCTGATGCTGAGTTACAGAGAAAGTACTCTGATGCTGAATTAGAGACAGTACTCTGATGCTGAGTTAGACAGACAGTACTCTGATGCTGAGTTAGAGATACAATACTCTAATGCTGAGTTACAGAGACAGTACTCTGATGCTGAGTTAGAGATACAGTACTCTGATGCTGAGTTAGAGACACAGTACTCTGATGCTGAGTTACAGAGACAGTACTCTGATGCTGAGTTAGAGATACAGTACTCTGATGCTGAGTTAGAGACACAGTACTCTGATGCTGAATTACAGATACAGTACTCTGATGCTGAGTTAGAGATACAGTACTCTGATGCTGAGTTAGAGACACAGTACTCTGATGCTGAGTTAGAGACACAGTACTCTGATGCTGAGTTAGATTTACTTGGAACTTGCTGCCTATGATGCTGGTGGAAGCAGATATTAGCAATGATTTGAGGATAGAATTAGTGGGCATTTGAAGGAAATAAACTTGCAGGACTATGAGAATCTAGAGGGTGAATGGGACTAAATAGATTGCTTTACTGAGAGTGAGTGAAGACTGAGTTGCCAACTGTGATGAAATGTATTCCTGGAGGTTTCATCACCAGATTTACCTCAACGCTCCAGCAGTTAATCAACCAACACAGGCATCCTTGTGGCGCACTGCCTTCCTACACCAATTGGAAAGCAAAAAGACTCATTACCAACTTGGATGATGCTCAACTGTCAGCCAAACAGCCTTCCACACACACCGCCCCCTCCCCCCCACCCCACACACATTTTCAATATTTTTATATCTGGTAAAGTGAAATGTTCTAAGAAAATGACAAAAAAAAACTTTATTAATTTCCTGATGAATTTTCTCCAGGGTTTCACAAAGCAGTGAATTGGAAATAATAATAAATGTACCTTATTAAAGAACCAAAAATAATATATCTAATATGTAACACTAGACAGATCTCTGTCCTATATTAATTTACTGACCCTTAAATATCAGCCATCTCCTGGGGAAACCACCCCTTTAATTGTGAACATTAGGAAAGAGACCATCCTTTTAGCCAGACATTAAATGTGTCAAGCTGTGGGAGCAAAGGATGTCAATGTCTTTAAGAGAGAAGGAGAGATCTGGGCCAACCTTTCCAGAGTCTGCGCCCTCCCTGGATTCACTTCCTCTCCCTTCAGTTCCCGCAAGTCCATAATTTAACCACAGAATTAAAAATCAAATAGAAGTAAAAACACTGATTTCCTCACAGACGTGGCCTAGAGGAGGAAGTTTTGGTTTGAAGCTGATTGTTCACCTTTCGCATTGTGACGTCCACAATGGAACGTTGGCCGAATCAGCCAATAGGAATCACCCTCTTCCACGGTGACGTCCTCGGGTTCCAGTCTGCAGGCCAGGCACGCGGACACTGGAGCCCCGCCCCCACCCGTTTTTCCTCCTACCCCTGCACCTCCTCGAGACAAGGTTTCCAGGTAACCGGCTGACGGCTCCGGCCAGAGGGAGAAGTCGCTCGGCGAACTCCCCCCTCCCCCCTCCCCCCACTGTCTACGGCGTTTGGCTGGTTCAAAAAGAGATCGAGCGACCGCTGGCGGCAACTGCACTGCGCCTGCTCCGGACAGCAGCGCTTTCTGCGCCTGCGCTGCCAGCTGAGGGAGTGGGGGGAGGGGAGATTACAATATGTCTTCCCCTCATTTTTTTCCAAGTCCTGTAGTTTGATTTTAAACAACACAACATTTGTTTTAGCTTCACACGCTCTGAAAATTGTGGCCGAGTTTCCTCAATTTCTCCTCATAGGAAAATCCCACCCCGCAGGCATTAGTCTGGTGAACCTTCGCTGAACTCCCCCTGTGACAAGTATATTCTCCCTTAGGTAAGGAGACCAAAACTGTACTAAACACTCCAGCTAATGGAGGGAGTGTGTGTGGGGGCAGCTACTTACAGTGCTTGGGGAGTAAGAAAGGAAATAATGTTCCAGAGAAATTAAGAACAGGCAATTCTTGTTTCTATCCTGGACTGAGGGTGCTGACTTTTATAAACTCCTTTGAGAGGATATTAGAAGAGGAGGATTTACAGAGACGAAAATCAAACCAAACATCAAGTGAACAACTGGCAGTCACTCAATTATTGCGTGACCTGAACATCATCGAATTTTGAAGGAGAAAACTTTGTCTGTTCTGTGTGCTTCAGAAGATTTTAAAATCAGTGTGACTGAGAAAGGACACAGACACACACCCGAGTGAGAGTGTTCCAGTGCACTGACTGTGGCAAGAGCTTTAACCAGTTAAACAGCCTATAAGAACATCACTATTTACAGCTGGGAGAGACCGTACATGTGCTGTATGCGGACGCCTCAGCTGATCAATGAACCTGAAGAAAGACTAGGAGGCCCACACCATGGAAAAACCATGGAAGTGTGGAGACTGTGGGAATGGATTCAGATCCCCATCTCAGCTGGAAATTCATCAACGCAGTCACACTGGAGAGAGACCATTCATCTGCTGTGAGTGTGGGAAGGGGTTCACTCATTCATCCCATCTGCTCAGACACCAGCGAATTCACACCAGGGAGAGGCCGTTCACCTGCTCTGAGTGTGGAAAGGCATTCACTACTTCATCCGACCTGCTGACACACCAACGAATTCATACCGGGGAGAGGCCATTCACCTGTTCTGATTGTGGGAAGGGATTTAGTCGGTTATCTCACTTACAGGCACATCAGCGCGTTCATACTGGGGAGAAGCCGTTCACCTGCTCTGACTGTGGAAAGGGATTCTCTCACTCCTCCAACCTGCGGATACACCAGCGAGTTCATACTGGGGAGAGGCCGTTCACCTGCTCCGAGTGTGGTAAGGCATTCATTGATTCGTCAAGCCTGCGGATACACCTACGAGTTCACACCAGGGAGAGGCCATTCACCTGCTCTGAGTGTGGGAAGGGATTCAGTCGGTCATCGTTCCTGAAGGCACACCAGCGGATTCACACCGGGGAGTGGCCACCCACCTGCTCTGAGTGTGGGAAAGCATTCATTGATTCATCCAGCCTGCTGAGACACCAGCATCTTCACACTGGGGAGAGACCGTTCACCTGCTCTGAGTGTGGGAAGAAATTCAGTCGATCAACCTACCTTCGGAAGCACCAGCGAGTTCACAAGTGATAACAGGGGTTGGATTCTGCTGTTATTGCTGCCGTCAATCACATCCCGGAGAGAACCATGTTCATTCTGACGATTGATGAAGTGGGAGAGGCGGAGGGTTTCTTTCTGCTGGACTGGCCGGTCTCATGACTTTGCTTCCAGTGGGCTGATGCTCTTTTAGCCTGGGAGTGCATGTTTCCACTGAACTGACACACAAAAGCTGATGTAGAACGTCTATTTTATCCTGGATAGTTAATAGTGTTTTTTCTACCACTACAGATATGTCTCAAATAAATACATTTGTCTCTGTTCCATTGGGTCTACAGCACAGGGCTTGGCCAGCATTTATTGCCCATCCCTAATTGCCCTTGTTCAGAGGACATTTAAGAGTCAACCACATTGCTGTGGGTCTGGAGTCACACGTAGGCCTGGTAAGGACAGCAGATTTCCTTTCCTAAGGGACATTAGTGAACCAGATGTTGTCATCATCAGACTTTTAATTCCAGATTTTTGTTTGATTTAATTTTCACCATCTGCTGTGTTGGGATTCAAACCCAGGTCCCCAGAGCATTACCCTGAGTGTCTGGAATACTAGTCCAGTGACAATACCACTAATCTAAACCTGCAATAATCTTGTTCACCTCTATCAAAACTCCCCTCAGCCTCCTTTACTCCAAGAAGAATAATCCTAGCTTCTCCAACTTAAACTTGTAAAAATCCTTCATCCCTGGAACCGTTCTGGTAAATCTCCTCTACACCCTCTCAAGGACCCTCACATCCTCTTAAAGTGTAGTGACCAGAACCGGACTCAGGACTCTCATAGTGGCCTCACCAGAGCTTTATAAACTGTTGGCATAACTTCCCCACTTTTGTTCTCAATACCTCTGTTTCTGAAGCCCAAGATCCCATATACTCAAAACAGGAATATCAAACCTTTTTACTTGAACATTAAAAGCGTTTGAACAACATTCTTGAAATGGCTAAAGAAGATTTTGACCATGAAGGAACGAGTTGTTACCACAAAAAGAAGCCTTCCTGAATGTCTTATCTCAAAATGAGAATCCAAAATGTTTGAGTCTGGGAAATGAACTGAAAAATGAAGTTCCACCTCCAACTGAACAAGAAGAAGACACTTTAAATGTGGAATTGACTGTGATATTCCTTTTGGATTTAAACAATGCAGAAACTACAGACATGGAAGAAAATAAAGCTCCAAGGGTGAACTCTGAACAAACAGATTCTCAAACTGAAATTGAAAATACACATATGAACAGCAATGAGGGCTCTCCTCTTGCAGAAGGAACTTTGGACTATAATTATTGTAAGAAGAAAACTTTCAGAAAACAGTGCAAGCTGTAATATTTCACATCTTCAGTGGAATGTGATTCCTGGACATGGAATTCAGCAATGTGCTGTTATCAAGATAGACTTGTGAAGTTGAAGTGGACATTGGAGGGATTATTCTGTGTATTGCATGTTATAAGATAGTTAAACATAGGATTCAGGAACAGGAGTCAGCCACTTGGCCCCTTGAGCCTGCTCCGCCAATCGATGAGATCATGGCTGTTGTTAAGATGTACAGCAGGTTGTAAGTTGTAATATTCTAAATATTGTTGTAATATTATGAGGGTGAGACATTTTCATTTCTTCCTGAGGAAGGTGTTGTGAATATCTAGTTTCATAATTCATGTTTTAGAAATATAACTTTTAGTTTAGGAATTGGATCTTTTTTTAAATATACGATGAATGGAAAACCTGGGCTGAGAATCTGACAAAAATACCCTAAGGGAATTCACAATCACAAGGTGTGGCCCATGTTGATTTAAGAAGCCAAAGCTCGAAGGGTAAGAACTGTAAAACGGCAGGTGGGCTCTTTTAGCTGCAGACCTGGAGACATTGGGTCTGACAATTATTGTCCTGACAATTTCTGGTGATAGACTGTCCATCAATATTCATTACAAGCTAAAAACAAAAAAACTGCGGATGCTGGAAATCCAAAACAAAAACAGAATTACCTGGAAAAACTCAGCAGGTCTGGCAGCATCGGCGGAGAAGAAAAGAGTTGACGTTTCGAGTCCTCATGACCCTTCGACAGTTCTGTCGAAGGGTCATGAGGACTCGAAACGTCAACTCTTTTCTTCTCCGCCGATGCTGCCAGACCTGCTGAGTTTTTCCAGGTAATTCTGTTTTTGTTTTTTCATTACAAGCTTACCGACTCCCTCAGCTACCTTGGCTACAGCTCCCCACTCCCGCTTCCTGTAAGGACTCCATCCCATTCTCTCAGTTCCTTCGCCTCCGTTGCATTGGTTCTAATGATGCCACTTTCCAAAACAGTTCCTCTGACATGTCTTCCTTCTTCCTTAACTGAGGTTTTCCACCCATGGTGGTTGACAGGGCCCTCAACCGTGTCCGGCCCATCTTCCATGCATCCGCCCTCACACCTTCCTCTCCCTCCCAGAACCGTGATAGGGTCCCCCTTGTCCTCACTTATCACCCCACCAGCCTCCGTGTTCAAAGGATCATCCTCTGCCATTTCCGCCAACTCCAGCATGATGCCACCACCAAACACATCTTCCCTTCACTCCCCTGGTGGCTTTCCGCAGGGATTGTTCCCTCCTGGAACCCTCCGGTTCCATTCCTCCATCATCTCCTACACCTCAACCCCCTCCCACGGCACCTTCCCATGCAACCTTAGAAGGTGCAACACCTGCCCCTTTGCTTCCCCCCTCCTCACCGTCCAAGGGCCCAAACACTCCTTTCAAGTGAAGCAGTGCTTCACTTGCACTCCCCTCAATTTAGTCTACTGCATTAGCTGCTCCCAATGCGGTCCCCTCTACATTGGAGAGACCAAATGCAGACTGGGTGACCGCTTTGCAGAACACCCTCGGTCTGTCCGCAAGCATGACCCAGACCTCCCTGTCACTTGCCATTTCAACACACCACCCTGCTCTCATGCCCACATGTTCATCCTTGGCCTGCTGCAATGTTCCAGTGAAGCTTAATGCAAACTGGAGGAACAGCACCTCATCTTCCGACTAGGCACTTTACAGTCTTCTGGACTTAATATTGAGTTAAACAGTTTCAGATCATGAACTCTCTCCTCCATCCCCACCCGCCTTTCCGATCCCCCATTTCCAATAATTTATAATTTTTTTTACAAATATATTTTTCTTTTCCCACCTATTTTTAAATTTATTTCGATCTATTGTTTCATCTCCACCTTTTAGCCCATTTCGACCCCTTCCCCCCACCCCACCCCCACTAGGGCCATCTGCCGCTAGCTTGTCCTGCTTTCTACCCTTAATGTCTCCACTAGCACATTCCTTAGATAGTATCACCACCATCAACACCCCTTTGTCTATGACATCTTTGGCAGTCTCTTCTTGGCATCCACCTATCACTGGCCCCCTATCGAGCTCTACCTGTGCCATCCCCCTCTACCAGCTTATATTTCACCTCATTTCCATATTTCTTAGTTTGATGAAGGGTCATACAGACTTGAAACGTCAACTGTATCCCTCTCCGCAGATGCTGTCAGACCTGCTGAGCTTCTCCAGGTATTTTTGTTTTTGTTCTAGATTTACAGCATCCACAGTATTTTGCTTTTATCTTAATTATTGTCCTGTCTTTGTTAGAGAGATGAATTTTTTATGCAGACCTCAGGGAAAAAAGCTTTGGTTTTGAAGCTAAAAGTTAATTAATTTAAATATCAATTGGACATCCCAACTGGTCTCTGTTACTATGGGGATAAGTGATTCAGGGTGGAGCCTTGGTTGGAATTCTGCATGTTTCTCACAGAAAGCAAGCAGTCTGCAGTTTGCTTGGAAGCAGCCAGCTGTGGGACCAGGAGCTGTGAACCAGCTGGAAACCTATAGGGCCATTAGGAACTAGGGGTGTCCCTAATGTTTAAAGCCCTCAGCAAAAAGGCAGTGAAGCCCATGCTTGGACTGAGGAGTTTTGAGGTCTTAAAGGAAAGTTGGAGGGTTGTTTAGCCAAAAGCTAATGGAAGGACCACCATAAAATCTTGGAACTTGGAGAACAGCTGGAATACTGAGGAGAATTACAGAGAATTCTGGAGAGCTTTGACATATCTTTTGGATGGTCCCAGGAACAGAAGTGAATGAACCTTCAAAATATCGTTAAATATAAGTGAATTCATGTGTTGGGGTGGGGGGAAGTTAAAATGTAGAACTGGGTTAAAAGTATAAGTCTTTATTAACTATCATGTTAATTTTCTTTTCTCTTATATACATAATAAAGTTTGTTTTTGTTTAAAAACATGCAGTCATGTGGCATAATTCTTCCAGTTAATCACTGAGTATTTGAATTTCTCTTTAAAAGTTAATGGTCTCGACTGGGATCCTAATAATAGCCACAAACAATATTTCGAAATGGAAAGAATATGATTTTCCTTATTTTGTACAAAGCATTACATGATGAGACACCCACAACTAGGATTCCCAATAATTTCTGAGTTCAAGCACTTCTATTCATGAAATAATTTGATAATTGATGACTAAAATTGGAACTAATTGTCGTGCCTTCTAAAGCAGGAGGGCTATCGCCCAGCACAGAGGATAATTTGGGATTTCTCCCATAGACCAATTGATAGGGACTATACCCTCCAACCATCTGAAGTGAATTCTTTACATGAATCATCCATGCCAGTGTAGTGGTCAACTTGCAGTTTGGCTGATCAGCTAAGATTTTATACATTTCATTGATCACCGCGTGATTCCTTTTACAGAGTCCATTGCTGAAAGGACATTCAGCTGTGATGTTCATGAACATAATGTTCATGTTTTCACACACGTCTCTAAACTCATTAGCAAATTCCCCTCCATTATCAGTCAGAAACTTAGCTGGTGCCCCAGGTCTAGTCCCTATCCATTTCTCCATGACTTGGTCTATAATCACCCTTTTGTCCTTGCCACGTATTATGAGAGAAAGACTAAATCGAGTTACTATGTCCATAAAGTGTAGAATGAAAATATTTCTGACTTTGTCCCATACCTTTAGATCCATGGCAACTAACTTGTTCAAGTCACGTGCCAAGGGAAGGTTTACAAAAGAATGTGACGGTGTCCTCCGATACTTTTTACAGATTTCACACCTTGCAATAATCTCTTCTATGAGCCTCGTATAAGTTTTAATCTTTGACAAGAAGAGTGAGCAAACTGTCTTTGTAGCTTTAAGACAATTTGCTTTTCTTCTAGCTGATTCTTATCACTTGATTCCACTAATCCTTCTCAAACACTCTGATTAGAAACAGCAGGTATTGTTAAAGGGTTACAATAATGATTGAGTAAACTGCAGACTCACTGACTTTCCAAAAACAGTTGTCTTATCTTGATTCATGTCCAGTTGCAATTGTGCCTTTTATCTAAGGTTTACTCAATAGTGAGGGGATCTCACGAAAGACTACACCAGTCCGGAAAAAGTGGCAGAATCCAGATATTTTGCATGGAATCTCCACTCTTTTTAAAGGCTTCAGTGTGTGACATCACCCAAACCTAAACAAGTTGAACCCTCCTTAACCTTGTGTCTATCTTCACCATGAGGTGAATCTGGGTAACATCTTCACCAATCTGATCCACATAATGTCGAGGTGCAGCCACTATCTAACACAGCACAGTTGAAAGCATCTGTGAACAAAATACTCATCAATGGACCAAAACTCTTTGTGACGAGTACAATTCCTTCAGAGTGATAATTGTCATGATCTTCAGCCTCAGAATTCTCTGTGTCAGGAGTCACTTTGAAGACACGGATTTTCCACTTTGGGCTGTTTGACTCATAATCATATTTTGAGTTAGTCCTGAAACACTTGTTAATTGTTCCCATTCACCTATTACAGCTGTTCCACTCCAGATCTGTTAAAGGTGCTTTTGCCCTCATTCAAAACCGATCAATGTCCGATTATGCTCACAGGCTTTCTTGTAAATCTCACCAATGACCCTGAATAGAAGATCAAAACCTTCATCAATATCCAACTGACAGGCATCCAGCTCACAAAATACTTCTGTTCTGATTTTACTTTTGTTAGGAAGTGACAGTGCCAAGGCCAGACCTTGTTCCCTCCTTGGTTGGGACGTAACCCATGTCCACATATCCACTTCATTCATCCACTGGTCGTATGGCTCAGACTCCAAGAACAGGGGCTGGGTATCAGATCCTGACAATTGCTTTCAGCCATATCTCACAAAAATTACTGGGATTGGAGGCTTTTGTCCAAAATTTTATTTCCGTTTAGTTTCCATCCTTCGCCATTAGGCAAGCAATCTGTTACCATGACAGCCTTCTGGTGAGGAAAGAAACTGCAGCCAATCTTTACTTGGTATAGGCTTATTCACAGAGTGAAACTTTAGTTAGATAACTCCTGACTCCACTCCATGCCAGTAAGTTTCTCTTTATCTGTGCTTGAGTAACCATCCAATCAATTCCTTTCACCTATGTATATGTAACCACAGCTGATACAATTAACACCCACGGTCAGAGCATCGAAAGGGTCTGTAATCAGTGTGACTGCAATGGTGTCTCAGCAGGTTGGATGACTCCGTGAATCCTTTCACACACTCAGAGCAGGTGAACAGTCTCTCTCCTCTGTGTGAAGTCGGCGGTGCTTCCGCAGGCTGGATGTATCAGCAAATTCCTTCTCACACTCCGAACAGGTGAAAGGCCTCTCCCCAGTGTGAACTCGCTGGTGTCTCAGCAGGTTGGATGATTCAGTGAATCCTTTCCCACACAGAGAGCAAGAGAACGGCCTCTCCCCGGTGTGAACTCGCCGGTGCTTCCATAGGCTGGATGAATTTGGGAATCCCTGCCCACACTCAGAGCAGGAGAATGGCCTCTCTCCAGTATGAACACGTTGGTGAGCCTGTAGGCTGGTTGACCGAGTGAATCCCTTCCCACACACGGAGCAAGTGAATGGTCTCTCTCCGGTGTGCGCTATCTGGTGCCGCAGAAGGTTGGTTAACCGAGTGAATCCCTTCTCACACACGGGGCAAGTGAATGGCCTCTCCCCAGTGTGAACAACACTGTGGTTCTGCAGGGTGGATGACTCACTGAATCCCTTCCCACAGACAGAACAGATGAACGGCCTCTCCCCAGTGTGAACGCGCTGGTGCAACCGCAGGTGTGATGACTGAGTGAATCCCTTGCCACACACAGAGCAGGTGAATGGCCTCTCCCCAGTGTGAACTCGCTTGTGCGTAACCAGATGCGATGAGTGATTGAATCCCTTACCACACTGAGAGCAGGTGAATGGCCTCTCCCCCGTGTGAATGCGTCGATGAATTTCGAGTGCAGATGGGGAACGGAATCCCTTCCCACAGTCCCCACATTTCCACGGTTTCTCTATAGTGAAGTTGTCCTTGTGTCTCTGCATCTTTGCCAATCATGAAGCCTCACCTGTACACAGAACATGTGTACGGCCTCTCTCCTCTGTGAATGGTGCAATGTTTTTTCAGGCTGTGTAACTGGTTAGAGCTCTCTCCACAGTCAGTCTACTGAAACACTCGCACTCAGAGTGTGTGTCTCTGTGCTTTTCCATTCACATTGATGTTTAAAAATGTCAGAAAGAGACAGAGCGTCGATGAGTTTCTAGCTTTGATGGGGAAATCAATCCCTTCCCACAGTCCCCACATTTCCACGGTTTCTCAGAGGACCTGATGTGCTTGTGTCTCCCCAGGCTGGATAATCAGTTGAAGCCTTGTTCACAAGCAGAACACGTGAACGATTTTTCCCTGCTGTGAATGGTGTGATTTTTACTCAGTCTGTGTAACGGATTGAAACTCTTTCCACAGTCAGTGCACTGGAACAGTCTCATTTGGGTGCATGAACGTCTTGGTGCTTTATCATTCACACTGATGTTTGAAATCATTTTCCACAGACAGAATAGACAAACGTTTACCCTTCCTCATTCAAAGACCAGTGATATTCAGGTTCTGCTGAATCGAGTGACAGTGAGATCCTCCCCTTCTAACCTCCTGTAAAATGAGTTTACAGAAGTTATCACTGTAAATACGAGATATTTTCTTTTATTCATTCATGGGATGTGAGCTTCGCTGGCTGGGCCAGCATTTATTGCCCATCCCTAGTTGCTCTTGAGAAGGTGGTGGTGAGCTGCTTTCTTCAACCGCTGCAGTCCTTGTGGTAGAAAATATATAAATTCAGAACAGAGAATTCTAGTTTCTATGGATCATTTTATCCTCTCATTTCCCTAAATCTATAAATCTCTGTCACACACACTCCTCTCCCTCTCTGCCCATTGTTCCAGATTCAGTGTCCAGTCTCCTACTTATTCTTTTCTCCTCTCCAGATTCTCTCTCCTCCTGTCCTTAAACTGATGACTCAGGCTGTGGATCAATTCCACTCCTTCACTCTAAGTCTACCAAATACTTTGCCTTAAAACAACAAATTACCTTTATTGACTTTTATCAGTGTTGTTAAATGAAAGGAAATAGCCACATTTTCCCAATTGGGCCTCTGGTTCAGTTTGGTGCCACAGAGAAGCCGGAAGCAGCGTACGGTGATTCCGGACCAATAGGAAGAGAGGGGGAGAGGCTGGAGGACCCAGTTAGAGCTGCTGGTCCTCCAAGCAATCGGAGTGAATGAAGGGCGGGGCCCTAAAAGCACCAAAGGCGGCCCCGCGCAGGCGTGTTGTGGGGCAGAGATTGGAGCATGCGCAGTGCGGACGATGTGTTGAATCGGTAGGGGAGGGATGACTCGAGGCAGGAGAGGAATAGGGGCGGCGGGTGGACTTGGAGGCTTCAGAAACACCTCCTGTAGGCTCCCATATTCAGCGTTTTCACCAAGCGGAGCAGCAGTTGAGGGGTTTCTGATGACAGGCGCCAGGGTAACGGCCGCACCGCCATCTTGAGAAGGGAGGGTGTGTAGCGGGGCTCATGCGCAGCGACAAGGATGATGGGATTTGGAACCAGGAAACTCAAACCAAAGATCCCGTCAGGATCTGAGCAAGTCCCTCAATTCACCAGGACCTGGGTATCAACTGCATCTGATTGTGGAAGGACAGACAGGACTGCCTGCTCTGTATACTGGTAAGTGTGACCCTGGTGTGACTGCACCAATGAGTTTCTAGCTCTGATGGGTAACTGAAAACCTTTCCACAATCCCCACATTTCCAGCTTCTCTCCAGTATGACTGCGCTGGTTTTGTGTACAGGCAGAAGAGCTGAAGCCTCGTCCACACACACAAGACATGTATATGGTTTAAAAACAAAAAAACTGCGGATGCTGGAAATCCAAAACAAAAGCAAAAACAGAATTACCTGGAAAAACTCAGCAGGTCTGGCAGCATCGGCGGAGAAGAAAAGAGTTGACGTTTCGAGTCCTCATGACCCTTCGACAGAACTTGAGTTCGAGTCCAAGAAAGAGTTGAAACATAAGCTGGTTTAAGGTGTGTGTGTGGGGCGCGGAGAGAGAGAGAGAGAGAGAGGTGGAGTGGGGGTGTGGTTGTAGGGA
Organism: Carcharodon carcharias; assembly: GCF_017639515.1. Lineage (NCBI taxonomy): Eukaryota > Metazoa > Chordata > Chondrichthyes > Lamniformes > Lamnidae > Carcharodon > Carcharodon carcharias. The sequence continues at coordinate 15,203,157 of NC_054493.1, forward strand.
CAAACAAGCAGTGATAGAAGCAGATCATCAAAATCTCGGCTGGAAACGGGTACCTGTGCTTCCATGTTCAAAGGCCGATGATATTCAGGTCCTCATGACTGTCAGATCTTGATGTGATGTTCAGTTTGTGTTTCCCATCTGTAAATCCACCTCTTCCAACACGTTGAAAAATGAATTTAAAACAGGACAAGGGAGGGTGAGGGAATCACAAAAACAGAAAGGCAGGTTGTGATACTGAGCTGAATTAATCTGGTAATTTGGGGGCTAGAACAAAGTGGGCAGAGCTTCAGGGTCCCAGTGACCAGGAAAGAAAATCATTGATTCGTTGATTTTATTCTAACTCTCCACACAAGCACCAGAGAACTGAACTTAGCCAGAGTAGAGGGAGGGAGGGAGATAACTGGGAAATGGCAGAGATGGTGAGATGGTTTTAGATTTCAGCCCAGGGAGGAGGGAGAGTGTGTAGGATGGGGATTTACAGCTTTGGGGGAACAAGAGAGGGAAAAATGTTCAATAGTGACTTGAATTATCTATTCTGAATTTTCACCCTGTGCTTATTGTTGACTTTGCTAAACTCCTTTTACAGAGCATTAGAAGGGGAGGATGCACAAATGGAAAATTCAAACCAAACATCACATCAGGATCTGACATAGTCACTGGATTCATCAGGACCTGAATATCATTGGCCATTGCATATGGAAAGGAAAATGTTTGTCCGTTCTGTCTGAGGGAAAAGATTTCAAGCATCAATGTGATTGGAAAAGCACCGAGACACAGATACCTGAGGGGGAGTGTTGCAGTGAACTAACTGTGGAAAGAGCTTTAACCAGTTACACAGCCTGAAAAAAATCACACTATTCACAGCACGGAGAAATCGTGTACGTGTTGTGTGTGCGGACAAGGCTTCAGCTGGTCTTGCAACCTGGAGAGACTCAAGGACATCCACACCATGGAGAAATCATGGAAATGTGGGATGGGATTCAATTACCCATCCAAGATGGAAACTCATCAACGCACTCACACTGGGAAGAGGCCATTCACCTGCTCTGTGTGTGGGAAGGGATTCACTCAGTCATCTATCCTGCTGACACACCAGTGAGTTCACACTGGGGAGAGACCATTCATTTGTTCTGTATGTGGAAAGGGGTTTAGTTGTGCATCCCATCTTGTGACACACGAGCGAGTTCACACTGGGGAGAGGCTGTTCACCTGCTCTGTCTGTGGGAAGCGATTCACTGTTTCATCCCGTCTTCTGACACATGAGCGAGTTCACACCGGAGAAGCCATTCACCTGCTCCAAGTGTGGGAAAGGATTCATTTCCTCATCCCTCCTTCTGGCACACCAGCAGGTTCACACTGTGGAGAGGCCGTTCACCTGCTTGGTGTGTGGGAAGGGATTCACTGTTTCGTCCAGGCTGCTGACACACCAGGGCATTCACAATGGAGAGACACCATTCACCTGTTCCATCTGTGGAAAGGGTTTCGCTCATTCATCACATTTGCTGAGACACCAGCGTGTGCACATTTAGAGGAGGTTCTTACTGCTGCTGTTAATCTGCTCCGTGTGTGGGAAGGGATCTACTTATTCATGACACATCAACATGTTCACTCTGATAAAAGACGTTTCAAATGCTCTGACTGAGAAGAGCTTTACAATTACAAATAACCTGCTGAAACTTCAAGAGGACATCAACAGGCTGGTGGATTGGACAGACACAAAGCCTGACAAAATTCAACACAGAAAAATGTGAGGTGATATACTTCGTAGGAAGATTGAGGAGAGACTGATCATGTTAAACATTAATGAACAGTGAGAGCTGTGTAAGAATATGGGGCTGTTGATGATATTTTGAGAAATTAGGCATTGCAAGCGTTAAATGGTCAGAAACATTTCTCTGATTAGATTCTCTCTGCAACGAGATGCACTGCCTTGGACTTTCTACTGCCTCAAGGTTTTGAATGTGTGAGAAGTGGCTTTGGTGCTGCAAAAACTCCCTTATTATCCCGAGGAAAGAACAAGCGAAAGTTCTCCTTTGATTGTGGAAGTACATCGAGCTCTTGTAAACCTGGGGAATATTATCAATTAGAAATCCTTGTTACTAATTTCCAGCATTCAGCTTTGACACAGTTAGAACACTCGTCACCATGAAGGTCCTGGGTTACCTCAGCACCATGGAAACAAACACCCAGTTTGTGTTTGTTCTCAGGCCCAGGATGAAAAGCCAATAGGTGGAGGCCCAAGAACTCTCCCTGGAGACAGAACCTTCTAGGCTAATGATTGGCTAGAATGGGACTATAGGAGATCGATGATTGGATGGATTTTTCTGTGATTCCAGGTTTTGGGATTTATCCCAGTGGGTTTGAGACATTCTGAGTTTGGAAAGGTCAGGAGGGTCACTACTCCAAATTGGCTTAAATACAAATGTGAATCAGAGAAATGAGGCCCCTTCTACATCCCAATGGACAACAGTGCAGAATCAAATTCTTCTTTGTACCTTGTAAACTGCTGCTCAAAAACAGTGTATTAAGTTTCACCTGAATAACTGTTACCAACACGTAGCCATCTTACAACCATTGAGCAGATCATCATGGGAACAGAATGATGCAGGCACTATATAACTGCAAGCTGTTGTTGATATTGACTGTGGGCGGATTAAGTTGCCCATCTGAGCTGGAAACTTGGTCCAGTCCTGCCAGGGAGGGTGTTCCTATGACTATTCACAAACAGGGACCTCCAGTGGTGGGACATTTGCCCAGCATTCCCCACGATGGGGAATGTCCCCTATCTACACCACAGTAGACCAGTGCACAGGCACAGTTTCAAACAGGGTTTGGAGCATGCGCAGTGTGAGTGATGGCCATGGATGACACTTGTTTTTCGTAACTGCAGTCGATAGGCAGTCAAGGGGAGACAGAGGGAGTGATGGAGCCAGCGGGTGGGTGAGGAAGCTTCACAAACACTTTCAAGTAGGCCACAAACCCCAAATCCATGTTTGCACTGGTTGGGGTAGCAGCCCCAGGCATTCCCCCAGTGACAGGCCCAGGTTAGAGGGACAATGTGCAGCAGGGCGCACGCACGGTCATCCTGGGCCAGGGAACAGGAGGAGAGAATGTTGTGAATTTCACAGAATCACAGAATTGTTACAGCACAGAAGGAGGCCACTCAGCCCATCAAGTCTGTGCTGGCTCTCTGAACAAGCAATTCACCAAGTGCCATCCCCCTGTAACCCTGTTCATCCTTCCCCTTCAAATAATAATTCAGGGTTTGTATCCTGGGCTGACAGTGGTGGATTTTGGAAACTCAAAGCAAGAGAAATGTTTGTTCTGAATTTTATTCTGTCCTTACAGTGGTTGTTTTTGTAAATACTTTAAACAGGGGGATTTACAGACAGGAAACTCAAACCAAGCATCATATCAAGAGCTGACAGAGTCACTCGATTCATAAGGACCTGAATATCGCGGCCTTTGAATCTGGAAGGAGAAATGTTTGTGTGTTCTGGCTGCAGGAAAAGATTTGAAACATCAGTGTAACTAGAAAAGCACCAAGAAACACACACACTCGAGTGAGAATGTTCCAGTGCACTGACTGTCGCAAGAGCTTTAACCAGTTACACAGCCTGAAATAACATCACACCATTCAGTGGGGAGAGACTGTACACGTGTTCTGTGTGGTCGAAGTGTGAACTGATCATCCAACCTGGAGAGGCACAAGGACACCAACACCATGGAGAAACCATGGAAATGTGGGGACTGTGAGAAGGGATTCATTTCGCCATCCCACCTGGAAGCTCATGGCTGCACTCATACTGGGGAGAGGCCATTCACCTGCTCCATCTGTGGGAAGGGATACACTCGGTTATCTTGAGATGCACCAACTTGTTCATTCTGATAAGCCATTTACATGTTCTGACTGTGAGTCAGAAACATTTAAAAGAAAACCAGATTTGCTGACACACCAATGTATTCACAATGGGGAGAGGCCATTCACCTGCTCTGTGTGTGGAAAAGGATTCACTCAGTCATCTGGCCTTCTGACGCACCAACAAGTTCACAATGGGGAGAGGCCATTCAGCTGCTCCGAGTGTGGGAAGAGATTCACTCACTCGTCCATTCTGCTAAAACACCAGCGAATTGACACTCGGGACAGATCGTTCACCTGCTCCGACTGTGGGAAGGGATTCATTCAGTCATCTCATCTGCTGAGAGACCAGCGAGTTCATACTGGGGAGAGGCCATTCAACTGCTCCGCGTGTGGGAAGAGTTTCAATCATTTATCCAACCTCCGGAGACATCAGCGAGTTCACAAGTAACTGCAGGGGTTGGATCCTGATGTTATTGCTGCTTTTAGTCATACCCAGGACTGAACCATGTTCATTTTGATACTTGGCATTTGTTTCTGCTGACGTTAATGACCCCAATAACAAGGCTGGAGATTAATATTCTAGATAAGTGTCAAATAAATCAGCTTGGTGTCAAACACACCATGCGTGGAGTATTTGTTTTCTCCAGGATAAGAAGAGACTAATTGAAAACCTATTCTCGACTGTTCCATTTCTGGGCCTTTTCTTTGTTAAAAAAAATTACTATTTCTGCAGAGCCTTTCATTACATCAGGATGTCCCAAAGCATTTTACAGGCAATGAAATTCCTTTGAAGTGCAGTCAATGTTGGAATGTAGGAAATACAGCAGCTAATTTGTGCACAGCAAGATTCCATAGACAAGAAATTGATATTACCCAGATAATCTGTTTTAGTGATGTTGATTGAGGGACAAATATTGACCAAGAACCTGGGGAGAAATCTCCTGCTCTTTGAAATAGCCCCAGTGGATCTCTTACACCCACCCGTTCTGTCTCATCTGAAAGACAGGACCTCTGACAGTGCAGGGCTCTCTCAATACTGCAATGGAATGTCAGCCTAGATATTATGTTCAAATTCTAGAGGTGGATTTGAACCCACAGCCTCCTGACTCAGACATGAGAATGCAACCTCATCATTACTTTGGATTTTTCCAGTCCTCAGAACCTTGGTCACTTTCATGTACAAGTCCCAGCTCCCCATACCTTCCAGAGAGTGTCTCTCCTCGCTTGGATACCCCGGGGAGGTAACAGTAACACACCCGTGTACCTGCCCTCGGTGTGTTTGATGGGCCAATGTGGACAGAACCGGAGGGACAGTGAGTGTCCTGAACATTGTTGTACAGTCTCCTCCATATCCCATTCCTGGCTCTGAGTCTTTTGGTGATGATTTGAATTTGATGTCCTCTAGTTACTGACTCACCGACTGGTGGAAACAGTTTTTCCTCATTTACCTGATGAAATGTTGAACCTCTCCTTAAGATCTCCAATCAGCCTTTGTTCTAATGAAAAGAGCCCCAGTTTCTCTAATCTCTCCTGATAACTAAAGCCTCTCTTCCCTGGGATCATCTCAATGAATCTCTTCTGCACCCTCTCCATGGCCTTGACATCCTTCCTGGTGTAAGATCCCCAAAACCTGACTCAATATCCCAACTGCAGCCTAATCAATGATTTGCACAGGTTTGCATGACCTCTGTCCTTTTGAACTCTACACCCCGAATTATAAAACCCAGGATCCCATTTGCTTTTTAACCACTTTACCAACTTGTCCTCCCACTGTTAAAGGTTTGTGTCTCTGAATCCCTTGCAAGTTTTAGAGATATTAACACAACATGACTAAAATACATTGACATCCAATGTCTGATATAACGAGTATTATAGGATAGAGAAGTTTAGTCAGAGTTAGAAACTCAAACAGACTCTTCACTGCAGACATGTCACCATGGAAACACTGATAAGACATTCCATTCCACAGAATCGACTCATTGGAAACTCTGATCAGATCAGGGGAAAGGACAGAGTTTGTCTGTTATTAACCACAACAGAAACGTAAACAAAGTGAGGAATTGAATAGATTAGATTATCATCTGTGATGTTTATATCTGTAATGTAAAACTAAAAGAAATAACAGAATTAAGAGTAGGCAGGGGAGTTTAGGGAGAATGAGAAAATTACTGAAGAAAAGTAACTGCTGGGAACAAGGGAAGGTGTCCTTGTAAGTCACGGATTAGAGAAATTCCAGCTGTCTTCCTCACTTCCTGTCAAAACCCAACAGAGGAAACAAAGAGTCAGGGGCGAGAGCTGGATCACTACAGAATATAAAAGTGAAGGGGGCAATCAGGACTGAAGATACCAGAGATCAAGCTCAGGGTGCCCGAGGTTCCATCCAGCTGGCTGACCATGTAAGTGACTGTGGATTGGATAAAGAGAAAAAGGGAAACTTATGGCAGATACCCAAGGCTCAAAACAGCAGAAGGCCTAGAGGAATATATAATGTGTAGGGGGGGTAAGATAAGGAGATTAGGAGAGCAAAAAGGGGCCATGAAAAAACATTGGCAGGTAAAATAAAGGAAAATCCAAAGTTATTTTACAAGTACATTCAGAGTAAGAGGATAACTAGGGAAAGAGTCGGGCCCATTAAGGACCACAGTGGTAACTTGTGTGTGGAGCTGGAAGAAGTACGTAGGTTTCTAAATGAATGCTTTGTGTCAGTGTTCACAAGTGAGAGGAACGATGTGGGTATGGAAATCAGGCAGAAGGACTGTGATATAATTAAAGAAATTAGCATTGAAAGGGAGGAGGTTCTAAATGGTCTGGCAGGCTTAGAAGGAGATATATCTCCAGGCCCAGATGAAATATATCCCAGGCTGTTGAGTGAGGCAAGGGAGGAGATAGCAGGGGTGCTGGCAATAATTTTCAACACCTCTCTGGCCACCGGAGAGGTGCCAGAGGACTGGAGGACAGCCAAGGTGGTACCATTATTCAAGAAGGGAGGAAGGGATAAATCAGGGAACTATAGGCCAGTCAGTCTAACCACAGTGGTGGGGAAACTACTGGAAGAAATTCTGAGGGACAGAATTATTCAACACTTGGAGAGGCAGAGATTAATCAAGGACAGTCAGCATGGTTTTTTTAAGGGGAGGTCATGTCTGACCAATTTGAATTTTTCGAAGAGGTGACCAGGTGTGTAGATGAGGGCAATGCATTTGACGTAGTCTTATTGGACTTCAGCAAGGCTTTTGAGAAGGTCCCACATGGGAGACTGATAACGAGGATAAGAGCCCATGGGATCCAAGGCAATTTGGCAAATTGGATCCAGAATTGGCTGAGTGGCAGGAACCAGAGGGTGATGGTCGAGGGGTGTTTTTGTGACTGGATGCCTGTGTCCAGTGGGTCCCATGCTGTTTGTGGCATATATAAATGATTTAGACTTGAATGTAGGAGAGTTGATCAGTAAGTTTGCAGATGGCATGAAAATTGGTGGGGTGGTAAATCGTGACGAGGATAGCCTTCGATTACAGGAGGATATAGATGGGCTGGTCAGATGGGCTGATCAGTAGCAAATGGAATTTAATCCAGATAAGTATGAGGTGATGCACTTGGGTAGGACAAACAAGGCAGGGGAATAAACGATGAATGGTAGGACCCTGGGAAGTACTGAGGATCAGGGTGACCTTGGTGTGCATGTCCACCGGTCCCTTAAGGTAGCGTGACAAGTGGATAAGAAGGCATATGGGATACTTACCTTTATTAGCCAAAGCATAGAATATAAGAGCAGGGAGGTTATGCTGAAACTGTATAAAAAGCTGGTTAGGCCACAGCTAGAGTATTGTGTGTAGTTCTGGAATCCGCATTATAGGAAGGATGTGATTGCACTAGAGTGAGTGCAGAAGAGATTTACCAGAATGTTGTCTAGGCTGGAGAGTTTTAGTTGTGAGGAGATAGACTGGGGTTTTTTTCCCTGCAGCAGAGGAGATTGAGGGGGGACATGATTGAGGTGTATAAAATTATGAGGGGCATAGATAGGGTAGACAGGAAGGAACTTTTCCCTGTGGTGAAGGGATCAATAACCAGCGTGCATAGATTTAAGGTAAGGGGCAGGAGGTTTAGAGGAGATGTGAGGAAGAATTTTTTCACTCAGGGTGGTGGGAATCTGGAACTCACTGCCTGAAAGGGTGGTAGAGGAAATGTTGTGGAAAAACAGAGTGAACACTCAGACCCTGGAGGCTTGTCTAGGAAGTCTTTATTAAAATTGTGATATCACGGAGAGCCTAATCGCATACAACGGAGCGAACCAGTCTCTGACTAACACCTCTTTACACACGTAGCAACAGGTTTGTGACAAAAACTTGGGCAATTACAATAGTTTCAAATGGCTTCAAAGGAAAGCGATCAGTGTTAATTTAACGATTAGACAGGACAATGTGAATGGTTTAGCAAATAGACAGGACAATGTCGATGGTTCAGCAGATAGATAGTGTTAATGGCTACATATCTTAGGCAATGCACACACAATAGTTTTTTTCCTCTTGGATTTTGCAACCGTATCTGACATCCGGAACCCCTTAGTCTGGGAAGGTAGCTCTGGCCCTTTGATTTGCTAGTACAGAGGGCTCTGTACTTCTGACCTTATGATGGAAGGTCAGTCACTGATGAAGCAGCTAAAGATGATTGGGCCTAGGACACTACCCTGAGGAACTTGGCTAATCTTGACTAACAAGGGAGCCAAAGGTTATCGGGGATAGCTGGAATGTAGAGTTGAGGCCACAATCAGATCAGCCATGATCTTATTGAATGGCAGAATGGGCTCGAGGACCAGAGCCCTCTGTACCATTGAGTTCTGCTCTCCACTTGTATTGTAGACTGTTTTTCTATTCTTCCTGCCAGAATGAACAAGTTCACATTTCCCATGTTATCCTCCATCTGTCAATTTTTTGCCCACGCACTTAACCTGTCCATATCACTTTGCAGACTCTCTACCTTCTCTTGACAACTTCTTTTCCTATCTATATTGATATCATCAGCAAATTTAGCTACCATACATTTGGACCCTTCATCCAAGTCATTGATCTAGATTGTAAATTGTTGAGGACCCAGCAATGATCCCTGTAGCACTCCGCTAGTTACAGCTTGCCAATCCGAAAAATACAGATTTAGCCATACTTTCTGCTTCCTGTTAGCCAACTAATCATTTATCCATGCTAGTATATTACCTCTTACACCATGTGCCTTTATCTTGTGCAGCAATCTGTTATGTGGCACCTTATCAAATGCCTTCTGCAAATCCAAGTACACCATATCTGTTGGTTTCCCTGTATCTACCTTGAATGTTACTTCATCAAAAAAAACTCTAACAGATTAGTTAAACACAATTTCCCTTTCACAAAGCCATGTTGGCTCTACCTGATCAAATTTTGATTATCTAAGTATCCTGCTTTAACCTCAATAATGGATTCTAGCACTTTCCCTGTGACTGATGTTATGCTAACTGGCCTATAGTTTCCTACTTTCTGCCTCCCTTCTTTCTTGAATAACAATGTTGCATTTTCTATTTTCCAATACTTGGGAACCTTTCCAGAATCTAAGGAAATTTGGAAGACTATAACCAATGCATCTGCAATCTGTGCCGCCACTTCGTTTAAGATCTACCTATTTTGGTGTCATTGGCAAATGTAGCAACCATAAATTCAGTCCCTTTGTCCAAATCATTGATGTAGATTGTAAATAGTTGAGGCCCCAGCACTGATCCCTGTGGCACTCCAGTAGTTATATCTTGCCATTCTGAAAACAAGTCATTTATCCCTACTCTCTGCTTCCTGTTAGCTCACCAAGCCTTCACCCACGCTAATATTTTATCTCCTACACCATGTTCTCTAATCTTGTGCAGGAAGCTTTGATGTGACACCTTATTAAATGGCTTTTGGAAATCCAAGTACACCACATCTGCAGGCTCCCCGTTTTCCCACGTTGCTTGTTACTTCCTCAAAAAATCTAATAAATCAGTTAAGTATGCTTTCCATTCACAAAGCCATATTGACTCTGCCAGATCACGTTATGATTTTCCAAGTGCTATGAACTCTTTAATGATGGGCTCTAGCAATTTCCCTATAACAGCTAACGGCTCTGAAAATTCCTGCTTCTGTCCCCATATTTTCTTGAATAACGATATTACATTAGCTATTTTGCAAACCATTAGGACCTTTCCAGAATTTGAGGAATTTTGGAGGATTCTAAACGATGCATCGACTGTCTCTGCAGCCAATTCTTTTAAGTTTAGTATTCTATACTAATTGTTTTAATAATTTTATATCCTGGTCCTAAGGCCCCAGTCGTAATTGGATCACTAAACGGAATTTTCATTTCAACAATATCGCGTTTAAATGGCGGTGTTCTTACCCAGCATTCGCGGCGAAAGAGAATATGTCCTACACCCACTGCAGGAGGCCGTTAGCAGGCGTATTAGCGGGTTGTGGCCAGAGCATGCGTATTGTGGGAGCTGGAGGCGCAGGGAGGGAGCCATCTCGATTCTGCAACAGGTGAGTAGCAGTCGATTGTAGGAGGATAATGGAAGCAGCGGAATGGGTGGAAAGGCTTGATAAGCACCCAGTGGAGGCCTCAAGTACCAGAAAAGGAACCTACTTGTCCCGCGTTGGTCACACTTCGGGCGGCATTTCCGGTTGGGGGCCCGTGTTCACGGTCGCCATCTTGATACGGGGCAATACGCAGCCGCCATATTTATAAGGGGCAATACTGGGCCAGGCAGCCAGAGGGAGTTCACCGCTCAGCCCCGCCCACTTAATACTGCAAACCCCGCCCTTAGCAGGCACTCTGATTGATGGGAGAACTAGATGATTTCATCAGTCCTCCAGTCTCGCCTCTTAGAAACAACTTCGCCTGCTAACTGTCCACCTCTCTCTAGGCATTTGATACAGCGTCACACAACAGACTTGTGAGAGAAGTTATAACTCATGGAATAAAACGGACAGCAACAACATGGATACAGAATGAGCGGAATGACAGGAAACAAAGAGTAATGGTTAATGGATGTTTTCCGGGCTGGAGGAAGATTTGTAGTGGAGTTTCCGAGGGGTCGGTAATGGAACCCTTGTTTTTCCTGACAGATAAATGATTTAAACCTTGGTGTATAGTGAGCAATATTATGAATTTGCATACAATACAAAACTTGGAAGCATTGTAAACTGTGAGGAGGATAGCGTAGAACTTCAAAACGACATAGACAAGTTGATGGAAAGGGCAAAACAATGGCAGATGAAATTTAATGCAGCGAAGTCTTAGGTGATGCATTTCGTTTGGAAAATCTTGGAGAGACATTATAAAATAAAGGGTACAACTCCAAAGGGGGTGCAGGAGCATAAGGGGACCTGGGTGTCTGTGTGCATAAATCATTAGAGGTGGCAGGACGGTTTAAGAGATCAGTTGATAGCACATATGGTATCCTGGGCTTTATTAATAGAGGCACAGAATACTTGACAAAGGAGGTTACGTTGAGCTTGTGTAATACACTAGTTAGACCTCAGCAGGAGTATCCTGGACACTGCATTTCAGGAAGGATATGAAGGCACTGGAGGGAGTGCAGAGGAGGTTTACAAGAATGGTTCCAGGGATAAGAGATTTCGGTTATGAAGATAGATTGGAGAAGTTGGGATGGTTCTCCTTGGAGAAAAGAAGGCTGAGAGGAGATTTGATAGACGTATTGAAAAGCATGAATAGATAGAGAGCAACTGTTCCCATTGGCAGAAGGATCAAGAACCAGAGGACACAGATTTAAGCTGATTGGTAAAAGAAGCAAAAACTATATGAGAAAAAACTTTTTCACACAGCAAGTGGTTAGGGTCTGGAATGCACTGCCTGAGATTGTGTTGGAGGAAGGTTCAATAAAAGTATCCAAGAAGGAATTAGATGATTATTTGAAAAGAAACTATCTGCAGGGTTACGGGAGAAGGTAGGAGAAAGGCACTAGATCAAATGCTCATTTGGAGAGCCAGTGCACACATGATGGGCCAACTGGAATCCTTCTGCACCTTAACAATTCTGTGATTCTCTCTCTGTCTCTCTCTCTATCAATCTGCTCCTTTGGAGACCAGAGTCTTGTGTGGGCCCAGACCAGGCGTGGCAGGTTCCCTCCTGAAGGTTTTTATTACAATCCAGCACCTTTTATGGCCACTTTTTCCTAGTGCCACAAATTGCCAGATTCATTCAGCTCAATTTCACAACCTGTTTTTGTGGGTTCTCTCTCACACTTTTTTCTATTTTAAATCCATTTCACAGGGTATTAGAAGGGAAGGATTTTCAGTCAGTAAACTCAAATCAAACATCACATCAGGATCTGACAGTCACCCAATCTACCGTAACCTGAATATTATCAGATTTTGAAATGGAAGGAAAAAACACCCTTCACAGTGGAGAGAGACAGTGGAAATGTGGGGACTGTGGAAAGGGATTCATAACCCCGTCTTTGCTGGAAATTCATCGACGCATTCACACTGGGCAGAGGCCGTTCACCTGCTCCCAGTGTGGGAAGGGATTTACTCAGTCATCCAACCTGCTGACACACCAACGGGTTCACACTGGGGAGAGACCATTCACCTGCTCAGAGTGTGGGAAGGGATTTACTCGGTCATCTGACTTGCTGACGCACCAGCGGGTTCACACTGGGGAGAGGCCATTCACCTGCTCTGATTGTGGGAAGGGATTCTCAGTTAAATCCCACCTGCTGACACACCGACGCACTCACACTGGGGAGAGGCCATTCACCTGCTCTGAGTGCGGGAAGGGATTTACTCAGTCATCCAGCCTGCTGACACACCGGCGAATTCACACTGGGGAGAGACCATTCAGCTGCTCTCACTGTGGCACTAGATTCAGGCGATCAGATGAACTCACTGTACACCAGCGCACTCACACTGGGGAGAAACCGTTTACCTGCATGTGTTGTGGGAAGGGATTCACACGCTCATCTGTCCTGCTAATACACCAGCGACTTCACACTGCAGAGAGGCCGTTCACCTGCTCTGACTGTGGAAAGGGATTCACTCAGTCATCCAGCCTGCTGTCACACCAGGGAGTGCACACTGGAGGGCGACCTTTCATCTGCTCCAAGTGTGGGAAGGGATTCATTCGGTCACCTGACCTGCTGAAACATCAGCGAGTTCATGAATAACAACAGTGATTGAATTTTGATGTTAGCCACATACAGGACTATGTGACAATAAACTATGTTTATTGAGGTCTGTTTCTGCTGATGTTAATAAACTCCAGCCCAGTTATGGCACCTCCCCCTCCCCCAACAGGGCCATCTGTCACTTGTTTCTATGTTGTTCTTTCACAGAGTGCTGACTCTTATCCTGCTATTCACACATTCTGCTTTCTTACCTTTGTGCCACGATCAGCACGTACTTTAGTCTTCACCACTGCCATTAACACTTCCTTTGTCTTTTGTCCATGACATATTTGTCTATCTCTCCTTAGCCTCCAACTGTTACTGCCCTATCCTGCTTTACCTGCTCCACCACCACCCCCCCCCCACCCCCCCCCCCACCTTAGACAGTATAAATTCCATCACATTTCAACTTCTCTTTAGCTCTAAAGAAGACTCATGTGGACTTGAAACATTAAGTCTGTTTCTGTCTCCACAGATGCGGTCAGACCTGCTGATGATTTCCAGCATTTCCAGTTTTTATTATGGCAGTTAAGTTGCTGACATAAATTAAATAAATCATTTTGTGTTAATTACACAGTGTGTTGAGTCTCTTTTTAATATCTCTAACACAAGTTAGATCCTTTTGAAGGTCTTTCACTCTCCCCTGTCTCCCCATCCTCCCCTCCAACAACAAATGTGAGGAGCTCATGGAGCTTCTTTGTCACTAAGATGAGACAATCCGATCAGCTGCCTCTGCTGCTTCCACTAGCCCACCTGGTCCAGCTGTCTCTGAAGTTTTCCGTTGTCCTAGCCCTGACTTGCAACTTTCTCTTGTTTCTTTCTGATCTATCATACCTAATTTCTCCATGGTGCAAGTTTCTTTGTGTCTCTCCAGGTTGGATGATCCATTGGAACCTTGTCCACACAAAACTTGTGTGGTTTCTCCACACTTTGATTGTTGTGGTTTTATCAGGCTGTGAAACTGGTTAAAGCTTTTTCCACACACAGTTCACTGAAAGACTCTCACTTTGATACGCGTGTCTCGGTGCTTTTCCGATTTCAATGATAATTTAAATGCACAGGCAAAACAAACAATTATTTTTCTTTCAAAAACAAAAATAGCTGAAAAACTCAGCAGATCTGACACCATCTGTGGAGAAGAATACAGTTAACGTTTCAAGTCCGTATGACTCTTCATCAGAAAAGTCAAACGGACTCAAAACATTAACTGTATTCCTCTCCACAGATTCTGTCAGACCTGCTGAGTTTTTCCTGCTATTTTTGTTTTTGTTTCAGATTTCCAGCATCTGCAGTATTTTGCTTTTATCTAATTATTTTTCCTTCCCTAATTGGAAGCTGACCATATATGAATGAAGTGATTGCATAAGATCTTGTTGAGATTTTTAGTTTGAGTCTCCTGCCTGCAAATCCTCCCCTTCTAACCCTATGTAAATGGAGTTTACACAAGTTATCACTGTAAATACAGTATAGAAATTCAGAACAGACAATTCTAGTTTCTATGGAACATTCCCCCCCCCCCCACCCTTTCATTCTCACAATTCTATAAATCTCTGTCCCACACACTCCTCTCCCTCTCTGCTCATTGTTCCAGATTCAGTGTCCAGTCTCCAACTTATTCTTTTCTCCTCTCCAGATTATCTCTCCTCTTGACCTCAAACTCAGACTGTGGATTAATCCCACTCTTTCACTCAAATTCTACCAAATAATGCAGCTCACAACAACAAATCATCTTTAATATTTTACACAGGGCACTGGAATTTTAGACAAATCAGTTTTCAAAATGATGAGGAATTTCAGCCAATCAGGGAGGTCCAGGCTCAGCCCCGCCCCTCATTCACTCCGATTGGTTAGAGGATCAGCCGCCCCTTGTTTGATCCTCCACTCCTGCCTCCGCACCTATTGGGCCGGAGCTGCCTTCAATCAGCTGGGCATTGTGGCATGTCGGGAGCGGGTTAATAAACCCCGGGCGGAGGGGCGGGGTTTACAAATTCCGAGTGCGGCCCCAGAGCCGAATATTAAACAATGGACATTCTCCACTCTCACTATCCGCCGCTTCCGGCTTCTCTCAGGGAACAACCTCAAAGAGACCAGAACCCTCCGAGCATGAGCCTAACTGCCCGCCAACCCGTGGCAGATAGAGCGGTTTCTGAGATGCACGGGATTGTTGGTGACCCAACAGTCTTAGTTTTTCTTTGTCTGCATCTGGGGAAGTGAGGAGGAGATTCTGATCACATAAGGATTGCAAAATAAGAAAGGCCAAAATCCATCTCCCAATCCGCATTTTCCAACAATTGATCTGTTAGCCAATCTTGGCAATGCATCTGTTTCAATAAATTTGAAACAGAGCAATCCACAGCTGGTCAGTAATGCTTTGCATTTTAATGGGAAGTATCAGATTTTTTTTTCAACCACGAAGAGTTTGCGCCGTGGACCGTAAATTTTTACTCTTCTCTTTGGATTTGATCCAGATGAGCTGGTGTAATTAGAGAGGCTTGGTTTGCAAGATGCAGTCAATGTGAGTGTGATAACAGAACATTTTGTCAACATCAGTGACACCTGATCACTTACTAAGTAAGCGAGTGTGTAAAAATATAACTCAAACATCACAGTTTCTACAGGTTATCCTCTGACGACAATTAGATAGATAAGAAAGGAATCAGGAGTGTGCAGTCCCTTCCAGCAGGACAACAGTGCAGAGACATTGCAGGAGGATGGTTTGATCAATGATGTTAGAGACTGCAGGCAGGCCAGGAGGACAATGATGGGTAGTTTACATTTGTCACACTCAAATAAGATGTAATTTGTGACTTTAATTAGAGTTGTTTACTATGGCAGAGACAAATATTATTGGAGGGATTCAAAGATTGAGTTCTAGGAAAGAGAGGCATGGATTTGGGAGGTAAGAAAGACCTTGAAGAGGAAAGGGTGGTGCGAAGGGGTGGTAGTTTGGAACGACTGAGGTGAAGGATTGTTTTTATTCAGGAGGGGGTGATGATGGCAGATATGAAGGAAAGAGGGGCAGTATTTAAAGAGAGAACCATTAACAAAGTCAATATACATGGGGAAGTTGGGTGGTCAGGGGTTTTGAGGGAATAGGGTTGATGGAGCAGGAGTAGGTCTCATGGACAAGATGATCCCTGCGGGGGCATGAGAGGAAATGGGAGTGAAACTAGAGAAAGATGAAGGTTCAGGGCTCGGGAAAGGGAGAACTTTAGAGGCAGTATGGCCCAGTGGGATAGTGGGAGGGAGAGAAGCAGCAGAGGCAATTGATCAGACTGTCTCAATCTTAGTGACAAAGAAGCTCAATGAGCTCCTCATACTTGTTGTTGGAGTTGAGGATGGAGGAGACAGGGGAGAGGGACAAACCTTCAAAAGGAACTAACGTGAGTTAGAGATATTAAAAAGAATTGATACTCTATGTAATGCAGTGCTGATTTATTTGACATTTATCCTCGATATTAACACCCATAACAGGGCTGGTGTTGATGAACATCAACACCAACAGATCTCAATGAACATGGTTCAGTCCTGGATGTGATTAACAGCAAAATTCAATCACTGTAGTTACTTGTGAAGTCACTAGTGACTAGCAGGTGGGATAAGTGAGCAAATCCCTTCCCACAGCAGGTGAATGGCCTTTCCCCACTATGAACTCACTAGTTTATGGTGTACAGTGAGTTGAGATGAAATCCTGAACCCAGTTCTAAAGTGAGAGCACCTGAACAGTTCCTGGTGATGTGAACATTTTGATTGGATATCACTTCCAGGGAACCTTTGCAAGATTTCCCATGATATGGGCATTTAAATGTCCGTCCGCACTGTGAACTTGCTGTTGTTTCAGCGAACAGGATGGTTGAGTGAATCCCTTCTGTCACTCAGTGAGAACTCGATGAGGTGTTAGAAAGGTGGCTGTCTGAGTGAATCCCTTTCCACACAAGGACAAGGTGAATGGTCTCTTCCCATTGTGCACTTGCTGGTGTCTCAGCAGGTTGGATGACTGAGTAAATCCCTTCCCACACTTTGAGCAGATGAAAGGCCTCTCCCCAGTATGAATGCGCTGGTGTGCAATGAGGTCAGATGATCGCCTGAACCCAGTCCCACAGTGAGAACACCTGAATGGTCTCTCGTCAGTGTGAGCACGTCGATGGGACATCAGGTCCCCAGAACTTTTATAGCACTTGTCACAGTCCGAGCATTTAAAAGGTCTCTCATCAGTGTGCACTTGCTGGTGTCTCAGTAGATGGGTTGATCTTGTGAATCCCTTCCCACACATGCAGCAGGTGAATGGCCTCTCCCCGGTGTGAATTCGTTGGTGTGTCAGCAGGTCAGATGACAGAGTGAATCCCTTCCCACATTCAGAGCAGGTGAATGGCCTCTCCCCAGTGTGAACTCGCTGGTGTGTCAGCAGGTCAGCTGACCGAGTGAATCGCTTCTCACATTCAGAGCAGCTGAACAACCTCTCCCCAGTGTGAACTCGCTGGTGTGTCAGCAAGTTGGTTGAATTAATGAATCCCTTCCCACATTTGGAGCAGGTGAATGGTCTCTCCCCGGTGTGAACTCGCTGGTGTGTCAGCAGCGTGGACGACTGAGTGAATCCCTTCCCACATTCAGAGCAGGTGAACGGCCGCTCCCCAGTGTGAGTGCGTCGATGAGTTTCCAGCTTCGACTGGTAACTGAATCCCTTCCCACAGTCCTCACATTTCCATGGTTTCTCTCTATTGTGGATGGTACTTTTTCCTTCCATGTTTAAAATCCGATGATATTCAGGTTACAATAAATTGGACGACTCCGTCAGATCCTCTTCTGATGTTTGCTTTGAGTTTCCCAACTGCAAATCCTCCACTTCTAATATCCTGTGAAATTGATTAAAAACAGATAAAAAGGGAGTGAGAGTGAAACCAGTAAAACACAAAGACAGGTTGTGAAATTGAGCTGAATGAATCCGGTAATTTGTGGGGCTGACACCAGGGAAAAGTAACCATGAAAACTGCTGGAATGTCGTAAAAAACCAACTGATTCACTTATGTCCTTCAGGGAAGTGAACCTGCCACCCGGTCTGGGTCTACACAAGATTCCAGCCTCCACAGGAGGACAGAACGTGAGAGGGGCAAGAGAGGCAGGGGGTGAAGGAGAGGGACTTTATATGTCTACAACTTGGCCAGAACTTTGAGAAAAATTCCAAAAACCTCAACCTGCACCAACCAGAAAGACCAGGGTGGCAGGTGTATGTGAACATCATCAACTTCAAGATCCTCTCCAAGTCACACACCACCCTGATCGAATGAGCAGAAATTTTCTCCCATTTAAATATCGGGAAGACCAAAGCCATTGTCCTCAGTCCCTGCTACAAACTCCACTCCCTAACCACCAACTCCAAACCTCTCCCCGGCAACTGTCTGAGGCAGAACCGGACTGTTCACAACTTTGGTGTAATATTTGAGATGAGCTTCTGACCACATATCCACATCATCAAGACCACCAATTTCCACCTCAGCAACATTGCCCAACTCCACCCTCGTCTCAGATCATTTGCTTCTGAAACACTCATCCATTGTTTTACTTCCTCAAGGCTTAACTATCCTACCAGACCCCAGGCTGGCCCCCCACATTCACCCTCCCTGTAATCTTGAGGTGATACAACACTCTGCTGCCCGTGTGTTTACTTGCAGTAAGTTTTGTTCACCCTTAACCCCTGTGCTCGCTGACCTATAAAGGCTCCTGTTGAAGAAGCACCAAAATTTTAAAACTGTCGTCCTTGTTTTCAAATCCTTCTGTGGCTGTGATCATCCCTATCTCTGTTATTTCTGGACTTACTGCACTGTTGCCAGCCTCTCACATTCAACTTCTCAGTAATATTGAGGTTGTTCAAGCCTCTGCTGCCCGTGTGCCTAATAACACCAAGACGCCCAACCTCCCTGTGCTCACTGACCTGCAAAGGCTCCCGTTTAAGAAGCACCTAAACTTGAAAATTCTCATCCTTGTTTTCCTCCCTGGTCGTGCCCCTCCCTATCTCTGTAATCTCCTCCAAACACACAACCCTCCAAGATATCTGCTCTCTTCTAATTCTGGCCAATATGGATCGTTCTACCTTCAGTGGCTGTTCTTGCAGTTCCTTCTGGATATTCCTCATTATATCTCTCCTGCTCACTACTTCACTTTCCTATTTTAGGATAATCCTTAAAACCTACCTCTTTGACCAAGCTTTTGTTCACCTGCCCTTAAATCTCCTTGTGAGGCTCGGTGTCAAATGTTGCTTTATAACATTTCTGTGAAATGCCTTGGAACATTTAATACATTAAAGGTGCTATATAAATACAAATTATTGTTGCTGATTTGGACATATATTACCATTTCTTCACCATTGCTGGGTGAATAACTTGTAACTTCTTACCTAACATCATTGTGGGAGCATCTTCACCACACAGACTGCAGCGGTTCAAGAAGGTCAAACATCATCTTCCCAACAGGTAACTGGGGATTGGCAATATATGCTACAGGTCTTGTTAATGACACCCAAATCCCAAGAATAAATTTTTTAATATGCTTGTGTTAAATAGATTAAAAGCATCCACAGAAATATTTGCTCCTGAAACAATATCCTTTGACATTGTATGGACAGTGTCTGTTTAGCAGCCTGATCTCTCCTGGAATCTACCTCTCTCGACAATTTCACAATGGAAATTGCTGGGTCCTACTGGGTTCCAAAGTCCTTGGGGTTAAACCCAGCAAGTTCTCCTCCATCTCCACTCCAGCCCAAACTGATGCAACAAAGGCTTTGAGAACAGAATTGGATAAGGCCATGAAGAGAAAAAAATCCTCAGCTACAAGGAAAATGCAGCATACTGCAACTAGTTGATTTGCTCTTGCGTGTGCATGACAGGTTAAATAGCCTCCATCTGTACTGTCATCATTCAATGATTCTATGACTTGATGAAAAAGGACTAACACGGAGGCTAGAGGCCAACCAACACACACCTTGATAGAAACCAGGGCTTAATCAGTCCGTCTGTGTTCTGGACTCGGTTCTGTGAGCGATGCCTGAAATAACATAATAACAAAATACTGCAACTGCTAGAAATATGAAATATAAAGAGCAAATGCTCAAAATATTCAGCAGGTCAGGCAGTAACTGGAGAGAGAAAAGTGGTCAATATTTCACGGTGTAACGAATGAATTATAGGGAATACAAATTAAGCAGAATTTGATGGTCAATATAAGCTCAGAAGTGGGAGAGAAATGACCTCTAATGCAACAATTTCTGACCAAGGGAAAATAAAGCTAGTAAATCAGCGGTGTTTAGCCAGGAGTAAGAGCAGCAGTGGAAATTTCATTTAGACACAGTTGGCAGAAATAACAGTAAAATACCAAATATGGTTAAAATACACCATTAGAGGCAGAGGAAATTAGACAATGGCAGAGTGGCAGAGAGCTGATTGGCGAGGGCTGAGGTGAAACAGATCACAGTAAAGGATCCACATCAGCCCCAGAGCTATGGAATTAGAGTACAGCACTAAGAGCTCTAAATGGTAGATGAATGCTCAATAATACTCACCTCTGAAACTATTTCACTGTTTCCATATTTAAAATCTCCTGCTGGAATTTGCAGCTGGAAAGATATCAGAAACACAAGAATCAGAGAAAAATCTGGCAATCTTCATATTTTCTAACTCTCTGCACAAGAGATTATAAAAGTCATAATATTCAGTCAAGGTTTGAATTTCAGTGGAGATAAATCTTCTGTTGGTTTGTGTTTGCTGTGTATAAATCCTGTCCTTCTAATCCCCTGTATAAGAAGTTTCCAAAATCCATCCCTGTCAGTCCAGGATACAAGTTCACAACATTCTCTCCTCCTGCTTCCTGGTCCAGGATTAGTTCAGCAGGGACATGTTTGCATTATAAGCAGTTCAGAGAAGGTTCTCTCTGCTGATTCCTGGGATTAGAGGGTTTATTTTATGAGGAAACGTTGGGCCCGTACTCATTAGAGTTTTGAAGAACGAGATGTGATCTTATTCAAACATGTAAGATTCTGAGGGTGCTTGACAGGGTGGATGCTGAAGGATGTTTTCCCTGATGGGGAATCTAGAACTAGGTTTAAAAATAAGTGGGGGGGGGGGGTCCAATTTAAGACTGAAGTGAGGAGAAATCTTTTCTCTCAGGATTGTTACTCTGTGGAACTGTCTTTCCTGGGGAGGTGTGCAGGCTGGGGAGTATTTTGGAAAAAGTCGAGGCTGAGTTTTTGATGTACAAGGGAGTCAAGGGTTGGGGAGGGTGGGGGAGCAGGAAAGTGGAGTTAAAGGAACAATCAGATTAGCCAAGATCTTTTTGAATTGCCAAGCATGCTCGATTGGCAGAAGTGCCCACTCGTGTTTCTAATTCTGATATTCTTACTGTATTAAGATGGTCGCACATGCGCACTGCAGCACACTGCCCCTCTAAAGATGGTGCACGTTCATCCCAGCCTGTCACCAGCTCCTGTTTGCAGAGTGAGAATAAAATCAACGCGCCAACCTTTTTCTCTCCTGGTCACTGAGACCCTGAAGCCTCGCCCATTACGTTACATCACCGAAATGGCCGCGCATGCGCTCTGCTCCCCGCCGCCCTCTCCAATCACCTCTCTGCTATTGTGTAACTTCCTGAGCCTCTAATAATGGT
The DNA here is from genome assembly GCF_017639515.1 of Carcharodon carcharias. NCBI lineage: Eukaryota > Metazoa > Chordata > Chondrichthyes > Lamniformes > Lamnidae > Carcharodon > Carcharodon carcharias. Next base: position 15,224,846 of record NC_054493.1, read on the forward strand.
TAACCTGGGCCTGTTCCCAGGATAAAAGCCCCAGGGCTGTAAACAGGGAACCTGCAGATCCTGATTCTGGCCTTGAGGTCTACATCGGGTGTTTATGAAGCCTCCCCTCACTCCCCACCCCTCCTCGGCTCCATTCCTCCCTCCGCCCCGCCCGCTCTCACCCATTTCCAAAAGCCTCTCCCTCACTCACAGGGCTCCGATCAAAGTGACACTGCGCATGCTCCGGATCGGTTAGCAAGGCACCTGCGCACTGGGCTCCTGTACAGTGTATAGAGCACATGCACATCCGCAGGGAATGTTGGGTAACAGCAGCGCCATTGACATTCGAAATACAGAATAGAAAATAATTTTGTTACCCAATTGAAATCAATTAATTTAAAAACACATATAAATTCTGTGCTATGTTCCATTTTTCAAATTGATTTAAATGTCTTCTCTATTGTGGGAATGGGCTGAACTTTTGAAGCTTTTCCACTGGTTCCACTCTCCCTCCTTCCCTCTAGGTGCTGACCCTGGCTGGGTTAAATCTCAAAGTCACTGGTTCCTCCCTCCTTGCGTTTCGATCCCTGATAATGAATGTTCACTCTTTTATAGAATGGTACATCACAGATAGAATTTAATTCAGCTCATCACACCTGTGCTCGCTTTTCTGAAGATCCATCCAATTAATTCCACAGCCCTGCTGGCAAGGTCAGAACAATGTATATCTGCTGTAGTAATGCAAGTGGTGAATGGAAAAGGCTTTTCAGGTGGATGCTTCTTAGACACACCCATCCCTGTGGAAAAATCAGTGTATTTAGCAGATATAAAGGATTCGCTGAAATAAAAACATAAAGTACTGGAAAAACTCAGCAGGCCTGGCTCCGTCATTGGAGAGAGAAACAGAGTTAACATATTGAGTCTAATACGACTCTCCTTCAGAACATCTCTCAGTCTAATTCACAAAAAGGAAATGCTGGGAATACTGAGTAGGTCAGACCGAGTCTGAGGAGAGAGAAATACTGTTAATGGTCCAAGACACTGAACTTCCATTAAGACAAGTTCACAGACACAGAAAGTGGCGGATGGGGAAATAATAAAAGAGAAGTTTGTTATTGGGAGAGATTAAATAACAAAGGGGATGAGGATGCAAGGCAAAAGTGATGGTAATGGAACTCGTGATGAAACTACAAGTGGAAGAATGTTATGTATCTGTCATCTATTTCTGCTCTGATTGGAAATGTGTTGCTTCTCTGTTGACCCATTTCACTTCACTAAAAACTCTCAATCTTTCTCCACCATTATCTTTTACAAACATTTAAGTGAATAAACATAGGCAGTTACATAGGAAAACAATCATCATTTTGAAGTGTTGAAACAATGAAACACATATTTTCATAACCATCTTGTTCATGGTTCATATTAATATTTTACAGATAATCTTTAGTTTGGGGATGATTAAGGTTGTGAGGATAAGGTTATTAACATTCTAGGCTTTTGAAATTGCCACAACATCTCAAGAAATGGCATTTCAAAGGCTGACACATGTTTGTTTAACTTGGTCTGCATAGAAGAGGGAGAGAGAGAGAGAAAGCTATAAAATGGCAGGTGAACTCATTTGGCTAGAAATCTGGAGACAGAATGTGTATGAGCTGTATTGTCCTGACTTTGTTAATAAGATCAATTTTTTAAGCAGGCTTCAGGTTAAGAAGTTTGGTTAATTAATGTAAATATATATTGGTACATAGGCTCTCTTTTGAAATGCCATCATGCATTGTATATTAGACCACACCTACAAACTTGTCCCTTGTACTTCCAGTGAAGTCGAGGGCAGTTTTCAGTGGCTGTTTCATTCGACTGAAAATCAGAGTGATGCACAGAAACAGTGTGGTTCTGATGAAAGGTCACAGACTGAAATACATGTAAACTTTGTTTCTTTCTCCACAGACACAATCAGATCTGCTGAAAATTCCAGCACTTTCTGTTTTTCATTCAAATTTCCAGCATCAGCAGTATTTTTCTTTTCCTGAACTGGAGAGTGCTGAGAAGGTGGAGCTCATTGCAAGAAGGGTTTGAGATCCCCATCTGAGCTGGAAACTGATGAGTAAAATCACAGCATGAAAAGATCATCACCATCTGGAAGTGAAAGGGGATTCAGTCGGTCATCCCATTTACTGACACAATAGCAGTCAGACTGCAGAGAGACTTTTCAGATATTTCACGAGTGAGAAAGGATTTGCTTAGTTTTCTCACCAATTTATAAAGTTCAAAGGATTTGATTCACAATCAGCGCTTTGTAACTAGAAAGAGACATCTTAAGAGTTCTGAGCCTTGGGGAAAAAAGTTATTTGTTTCCCCCACGTTCTGAGATTCCAGTGAGTTTGAATTTAATTGTTGAAGTGTTAATTGCTATTAATTACACCCAGGACAGAACTATGGTGGAGGACCCGTGCACTTTGGTTGCTGTTTCAATTAATGTGAAAATGTCATATCTTTATCTTATGACTCCAATCGATCACAAAACACGATTTTCTATTCAACAATATCGCTGCTCAATGGAATTTTTGTTTCAGATTTCCAACATTCGCAGCGGGGCAAAATGTGCCCGATCCTCGCTGCAGGAAGACCTTGCGCAGGCGCAATACTGAGTGTGAGACGAGCATTGTGGGTGCTTTTAGGGGAGCATGCGCAGTAGCTGCCTGCACCAAGAGCTGGTCGAAGGAGATGACAATTTCCGAGTGTAGGCAAGTAACTGAAGCCGGTAGATGGGGAGGATTGGAGGCGGTGGAGTGGGCAGTGAGATTTTATAACGATCCACGGGAGGCCTCGACTTCCGAATAAATTGCAGTGGCCCCGCGGTCGCAGCGAACGGTCGTAGGGGCAGCTGCGGACCGCGGTTCTCAATATAATGGCGGAGTTAACGGCCGCCATCTTTATTGGGATCAGTGTGCAGCGGTACGCATGCGCGGTCATCCCTGTCAACAGGAGGGGAGAATATTGTGCATTTCCTGGACTGATAGGGGTGGATTTTGGAAACTCCTTTTACAGGGGGTTAGAAGGGGAGATTTACACACAGCAAACTCAAACCAAGAGAAATGTTTGTCTCGTCTGACATAGCTCTTTAAAATAAAAACAAAAATTGCTGGAAAAGCTCAGCAGGTCTGACAGCATCCAAGGAGAGAAAGACAGAGTTAATGTTTCGAGTCCATATGACTTCTTCAGAACTTAAGAGTCATACGGACTCGAAACATTAACTCTGGCTTTCTCTCTACTGGTGCTGTCAGACCTGCTGAGTTTTTCCTGCAATTTTTGTTGTTTCAGATTTCCAGCATCCACAGTATTTTGCTTTTAACTAGGTCTTTAAAATCCTCATTAGGATGGGCAGGTCGATGCGGACAGAATGTTTCCACTTGTTGGTCCATCCAACGCTGGAGGTCATGTGTACTCAATAGTTACAAGTAAATCCAATAGGAAAACTGGAGATGCTTCTTTCCTGAAGCAGTAATTAAAATGTAGAACTCGCTGCTACAGTAAGCGGCTGAGAAAAATACCTGCGACTCTTTCAGAAAGAAACTGGATGAGAAAATGGATTAGGAAGATCAACTGAACAGCTGAGTTGAGGTTGGCAGAATGGGAGGAAATTCATGTGGAGTAGGAACTCCAGTACAGACTAACTAAAACGAATGGCCTGTTTGTGTAATGTATACTCTGTGTAATTCTTTGTACACTTATTTTACAGGGTAATAGAAGAGGAGGATTTGCAGACAGGAATATCAAACGAAACCTCACACCTGACAGTCAACTGGTTGATTGGGATCTGAAGATTTGTACATCTGAAGGGATTTAATTGACTGTCTCAGCTGGAAACCAGTGAGAGGCTGTTCACCTGCTCCTCCTGTGTGAAGGGACTGATACAGCTGGTAAACATGCTGACACGACAGCGAGCTCACAACAGTGAGAGGCTGTTCACTTGCTCTGTGTGTGGGAAGAAATTCATGTGTTCATCTAACCTGCTGGCACACCAGCTTGATCACTTTGATGAGAAGCCTCTTCAACGCTCTGACTCTAGGAAAAGCATTAAAATCTCGGAGGAACTGGCCCAACACCAGCAAGTTCACACTGATGAGAGACCGTTCAGCTGCTCCCACTGTGGGAAGAGGTTCAGGCTGTCCTCCCGCCTCGCGGAGCACCAGCTCCTTCACACACACGAGAGGCCGTTCAGTTGCTCTCACTGTGGGGAGTCATTCAGTGAGTCAGTGCATCTCACTGAGCATCAGCGAGTTCACACCAAGGACAGGCCGTTCAGCTGCTCCCAGTGTGGGAAGGCATTCACTCAGTTTTCAAGCTACACTAAGCACCAACTGGTTCACTCAGATGAGAGACCTTTTAAATGCTCTGAGTGTGAGAAAACCTTTAAAAGAAGCATTGATCTGCTGAGACACCAGTGCATTCACACTGGGGAGAGACCGTTCCCCTGCTTTGTGTGTGGAAAGAGATTCACTCATTCTTTCCACCTTCTGACACACAAGCGTGGTCACACTGGGGAGAGACCATTCATCTGCTCCGTGTGTGGAAAGAGTTTCATTCGGTCATCCAGCCTTCTGATACACCAACGAGTTCACACTGGGGAGAGACCGTTCACCTGCTCCATATGTGGCAAGGGATTCACTCGTTCAAACCAACTTCTGATACACAAACGAGTTCATACTGGAGAGAGACCCTTCACCTGCTCCGTGTGTGGGAAGAAATTCACTCAATCAGCCAATTTGCGGACACATCAGCGGGTTCACACTGGGGAGAGGCCGTTCATCTGCTCTGTGTGTGGCAAAAGTTTCTCTCGTTTGTCCTACCTTGAGGTACATGAGCGAGTTCACACCGGTGTGAGGCCATTCACCTGTTCCACGTGTGGTAAGAGATTCGCTCATTCATCCCATCTGGTGAGACACCAGCGCAGTCACACTGGAGAAAGGCCATTCATCTGCACTGTGTGTGGAAAGGGATTCACTTGTTCATCTTATCTGGTGAGACACCAGCGCATTCACACTAGGGAGAGGTTGTTCACCTGCTCCTTGTGTGGGAAGGGATTCACTGATTCAACCCACCTGCTGAGACACCACCGCATTCATATGGGGTTGAGGCCGTTCTCCTGTTCTGTGTGTGAGAAGGGATTCACTAAGTCATCCAACCTGCTGAGGCACCAACGCGTTCACACTGGGGAGAGGCCATTCACCTGCTCTGTGTGTGAAAAGAGATTTACTCGGTCATCCGACCTGCTGAAACATAAGCGAGTTCACACGTTACCAGAAAAGTTGGATTCAGTTGTTGATGCTGCTAATCACATCCAGAACTGAACCTTTTCTCCTTCCTAACTCTAGATTATTTCCGTTCTCATACCTTCAGTTACTCTCATGGACAGGTCCCAGCTCCCTGTACCTCCCAGAGTGTCTCAACTTTTTACGATTTACATCAATGACTTAGATGAGGGCAGCTAAATTTGCAGAGGACACAAAGATAGGTAGGAAAGTATGTTGTGAAGAGGACATGAGGAGGTTGCAGATGGATATAGGTAGGTTGAGTGAATGGACAAAGATCTGGCAAATGGAGTTTAATGTGGGAAAATGTGAAGTTCACTTTGGCAGGGAGAACAAAAAAGCAGAGTATTACTTAAATGGAGAACGGCTGCGTAATCCTGAGGTGCAGAGGGATCTAGGTATTCCAGTACATGAGTCACAAAAAGTTAGTAAGCAGGTACAGCAGGTAATTAAGAAGGCTAATGGAATGCTATCCTTTATTACGAGAGGAATTGAACATAAATGTAATGGTTTCACGCTTCGGTTATACAGGACATTGGTGAGATCGCACCTCGAATACTGTATACAGTTTTGGTCTCCTTATTTAAGGAAGGATACATATGCATTGGAGGCAGTTCAAAGGAGGTTTACTAGATTGATACCTGGAATGAGTGGGTTGTCTTATGAGGAAAGTTTGGACAGACTGGGCCTGTTTCCACTGGAATTTAGAAGAGTGAGGGGTGATTTGACTGAAGTTTACAAGATCTTGAACGTCCTTGACAAGGTGGACATTGAAAGGATGTTTCCTCTTGTGGGTGAGTCCAGAACTAGGAGGCACTGTTTTAAAATTAGGGTCGCCCTTTTAGGGCAGAAATGAAATTTTTTTTTCCTTCAGAGCGTTGTGCAACTTTGGAACTCTCTGCCTCAGAAGGCGGTGGAGGTGGGATCACTGAATATTTTTAAGGCAGAGGTAAATAGATTCTTGTTAGGCAAGGGAATCAAAGGTTATCAGGATTGAAACACAAGAAGATCAGCCATGACCTTATTGAATGGTGGAGTAGGCTCAAGGGGCCGAATGGTCTACTCCTGTTCCTATTTCTCATGTTCTTATGTCTCTCCTAACCTTAGCATCCAGTGAAGGTATCGATAACACACCCAGGATCACTATTGCTGAAATTTTGCTGAACATTTCTGAAAAAAGAGACATCCTGTTGAAGGTTTTCATTTTGCACTCATCAGGACAGGTTTGTAAGAATACCAATTGTAAATGGAACAATGATTTACACTTAATGAGAAGAGGGGCTGATTGGTTGGTAAGAGAACTCTGATTGGTGGAGGTGTTATCATGGAGAATGCACCAGGCAGTAGTTAACTGCCAAGCTTTTCTTAAAATTCAAACCAGGTTGATTCTGGTTGGTCATGGCATTGTCATGGGGAATGAACCATGAAATGGCTGTCCCCAAGCTTTTGTTTCGTTGAAACTGGTGCAATGTGTGGAAATGGCCTTTGCAAACAGAGAGAGCGGGACAGGTGTGTAAATACATGAGTTTCTAGCCTGTGTAAATAAGCTATACCGCAAGCCTGATTGATAATCTTAAATTGTTTGTCAGTGTCATTCTTAACCTAATCAGATTTGTTTAGCAAGTGTTGTCCAATTGCAGAATCACTTATCATGTTGGACACTTTGTTATGAGTTTTGCGAGCCTGGGCCGGTTGAGTATGGTCAGTACTTTGTCTGTTGTGAACAGCCGAAGGGACACGCTATTTGACATGAATGATACCAGAAATGTGTGTGTTTATATATGAGGAAAGGATTGACAGGCTGGGTCTCTTCTCTCTTGGATAAAGGAGACTGAGAGGTGGCCTAATAGAAGCCTTTAAAATGATGAAAGGTTTTGATAGAGAGGATACAGAGAGAATGTTTCCTCTTGTGGGGAAGAGAGACCATCAATATAACATAGTCACCAAGAATCCAATAGGGAATTCAGAAGAAACTTCTTCACCCAGGGAGTGGTGAGAATGTGGAACTCACTACTACCAGGATGAAGTGAATAGTGCAGATGTATTTAAGGGGAAACTGGACAAGTGCAAGAGGGAGAAGGGAGTAGAGGGTTACAGTGATAGAGTTAAATGAGGAAAGATGGGAGCATAAACACAGACTGAATGACATGTTTCTGTGCCGTATATCCTCTGTAATCTATGTAATCGAGCTCTGAATCCACTGTATTATTTCTGTTTGTGTCGGGAAGCAGCATGGCATTAACCTGAAGACTAAATTCAGACTCTCCCAGGCCATTGTCCTTACCACCCTGCTGTATGGAGCAGAATCCTGGGTCACATCAAAGCTCTGGAATGCTTCCACCAAAGACACCTGAGGTCCATCACGAGAATTCAATGGCAGGACAAAATTGCAAAACAATGAGATTCTCCATCATGCTGGGCTCAACAGCACAGAGACTACCCTCCAGAAAATTCCACTTAGATGGCCAGGCCATGTACCCCACATGGATGATGACAGAATCCCCAAGCAGATCGTCAATGGGGAACTGTCTCAGGGTAAACAACATCAAGGTGGTCAGTACAAATGATACAAGGACACTCTAAAAAAGAGCCTTACAAACTTATGCATTGCAGACCACCTCTCTGGGGAAACACTGCAGCCGACCGGCCCATGTGGAGGCAAACACTGAAATTTGGTTCAGCATGTTTCAAGGACCATCTACACCAGACTTGTAACATCCAATGTTGCCAGAGGAAGACCAGAGGTGGAGCAGCTGCAGAAGTTCCCCCGGCACCAACAACAACAGCATGAACTACCAGTTTTGTGGGCGTCCATGTCGATCCCACATCGGACTCTTCAGTCAAGAGAGGAGCCACAGAAAAAGATGCAATCATTTACAGCCTGGACTTCCTTGAACAACGAGGAGTCTACCCCAACATTATCCCTGTTCTCCGGATCGGGGAACTATATTCTGTCTGTATAATTGCAGTGCTGTTAATAAAGTCAGGAAAAGCTAATCTGTTATTGTGAGTTTGATTATCTGGTGTCTGAAACCACAAGATTCAACATTTAGATTCAACAAGATGAACAAGGAAACACATCACATGGGTACCCGCATGGGCCCCAGCTATGCCTGTCTCTTTATGGGGTATGTGGAACATTCCTTGTTGCAGTCCTACTCCGGCCCCCTTCCACAACTCTTTCTCCGGTACATCGATGATTACTTCGGTGCCGCTTCATGCTCTCGTCGGGACTTGGAAAAATTTCCAACCTGATAGTCGCCCAACCTCGGACGGCCCGCTTCTATCTCCTACCCAAAATCCACAAACAGAACTGCCCCAGTAGACCGATCGTCTCAGCTTGCTCCTGCCCCACAGAACTCATTTCTCGTTATCTTGACTCCCTTCTCTCTCCCCTTGTCCAGTCCCTTCCCACCTACATCCGTGATTCCTCTGACACCTTACGTCACATCAACAATTTCCAGTTCCCTGGCCCCAACCGCTTCCTCTTCACCATGGACGTCCAATCCCTCTACACCTCCATCCCCCACCAGGATGGTCTGAGGGCCCTTAGCTTCTTCCTCGAACAGAGGCCTGAACAATCCCCATCCACCACTACTCTCCTCTGTCTGGCTGAACTTGTTCTCACACTGAACAATTTCTCCTTCAACTCCTCTCACTTCCTCCAAATAAAAGGTGTGGCTATGGGTACCCGCATGGGCCCCAGCTATGCCTGTCTCTTTACGGGGTATGTGGAACATCCCTTGTTGCAGTCCTACTCCGGCCCCCTTCCACAACTCTTTCTCGGTACATCGATGATTACTTCGGTGCTGCTTCATGCACTCGTCGGGACTTGGAAAAATTTATTAATTTTGCTTCCAATCTCCACCCCTCCATCATTTTCACGTGGTCCATCTCTGACACTTCCCTTCCCTTCCTTGACCTCTCTGTCTCAATCTCTGGTGATAGACTGTCCACCAATATCCATTACAAACCCACCGACTCCCACAGCTATCTCGACTACAGCTCCTCACACCCCGCTTCCTGTAAGGACTCCATCCCATTCTCTCAGTTCCTTCGCCTCCGTCGCATCTGTTCCGATGATGCTACATTCAAAAACAGTTCCTCTGACATGTCCTCCTTCTTCCTTAACTGAGGTTTTCCACCCACGGTCGTTGACAGGGCCCTCAACCGTCTCCCGCGCATCCGCCCTCATGCCTTCTCCTCCCTCCCAGAAACATGATAGGGTCCCCCTTGTCCTCACTTATCACCCCACCAGCCTCCGCATTCAAAGGATCATCCTCCGCCATTTCCGCCAACTCCAGCATGATGCCACCATCAAACACATCTTCCCTTCACCCCCCTTATCGGCATTCCGTAGGGATCGCTCCCTCCGGGACACCCTGGTCCACTCCTCCATCACCCCCTACTCCTCAACCCCCTCCTATGGCACCACCCCATGCCCACGCAAAAGATGCAACACCTGCCCCTTCACTTCCTCTCTCCTCACCGTCCAAGGACCCAAACACTCCTTTCAAGTGAAGCAGTATTTCACTTGCATTTCCCCCAACTTAGTCTACTGCATTCGTTGCTCCCAATGTGGTCTCCTCTACATTGGAGAGACCAAACGTAAACTGGGCGACCGCTTTGCAGAACACCTGCGGTCTGTCCGCAAGAATGACCCAAACCTCCCTGTCGCTTGCCATTTTAACACTCCACCCTGCTCTCTTGCCCACATGTCTGTCCTTGGCTTGCTGCATTGTTCCAGTGAAGCCCAACATAAACTGGAGGAACAACACCTCATCTTCCGACTAGGGACTTTACAGCCTTCCGGACTGAATATTGAATTCAACAACTTTAGGTCGTGAGCTCCCTCCACCATCCCCACCCCCTTTCTGTTTTCCCCCTTCCCCTTTTTCTTCCCAATAAATTATTAAGATTTTCCTTTTCCCACCTATTTCCATTATATAAAAAAAAAACCCCACTAGAGCTATACCTTGAGTGCCCTACCATCCATTCTTAATTAGCACATTCGTTTAGATAATATCACCAACTTTAACTTTAACACCTATGTGTTCTATTGTACTATTGTCATTGACATCTTTTGATGATCTGCTTCTATCACTGCTTGTTTGTCCCTACAACCACACCCACCCCACCTCTCTCTCTCTCTCTATCTCTCCGCCCCCCACACACACACCTTAAACCAGCTTATATTTCAACTCTTTCTTGGACTCGAACTCAAGTTCTGTCGAAGGGTCATGAGGACTCGAAACGCCAACTCTTTTCTTCTCCGCTGATGCTGCCAGACCTGCTGAGTTTTTCCAGGTAATTCTGTTTTTGTTTTGGATTTCCAGCATCCGCAGTTTTTTTTGTTTTTATATTTGAAACACATCACAGCCCAATACTCCAGCTCAATATTCACAGGAGAAAGTCTGTTATCTAACACCTCGAGTTGACAGAACAGAGAAAGATCCCAACTGTAAGAAACCCTCGAATCATTTGTAAATATCTTTCAAGTGCTGACAGGTTCCAACTGTCAGTTTCCATTACATTGAAGTTAATGGAAGGTGAGAGAGCGGTTATTCTAGAATTATAAAGAACACGAGTTAGACCACAGCTAGTGTAGTGAGTACAGTTCAGGTCACCACATTACAGGAAGGATGTGATTGCACTGGAGAGGGTACAGAAGAGATTTATCTGGGTGTTGCCAGGACTGGAGAATTTTAACTGAGGAAAGATCGGATAGACTGGGATTGTTTTCTGTGGAACAGAGGAGGCTGAAGGGAGATTTAATTGAGATGTATAAAATCATGAGGGGCCCAGATAGAGTGGATAGAAAGGACCTGTTTCATTGACAGAGAAATCAATAACCAGGGGGAGAGATTTAGACTAATTGATGGAGGATTAGAGGGGAGTTGAATAATATTCTCACCCAGATGGGATCTGGAACTCACTGTCTGAAAGGGTGGTAGAGGCAGAAACTCTCATCACATCTAAAAAAACACTCAGATATGTGCTGGAGGCACTGTAACCTACAGGGCTAGGGACCAAGAGCTGGAAAGTGGGATTAGACTGGATAACTCATTTTCGGCCAGCACAGACATGATGGGCTGAATGGCCTCCTCTGTGCTGTAAATTTCTGTGATGACAAGTGGGCCTCGTGTTTTTATCTGAGACAGGCCTCAGCCCAGTCATTTCCTCCAAGTGTTGATGTGATGGTTCAAGCTAAGAGGTGCCAGGTATCAGAAGCAGCAGGACCAGTAAATAAATGGAAACGTCAGTAAATACTGATATATTTTTCCTGCATTTAGTCCTATTTTAATAGCTTCTGCTGAATGTGGCCCTCACCCAATGCCAGGATATCAGATCAGAGCCACCATGGAAAATGAGTTTGACATTCCAGAGATAGACAATGTCAACGGGATCCTCAGTGTCTCTGTAACCTCCTACAGCCCCACAACCCTCTGTGTAAATACAAGATGTTGTTGTTGGATTACACCCGGATATAGACAATGTCAACGGGATGCTCAGTATCTCTGTAACCTCCTTCAGCCCCACAACTCTCTGTGTAAATACAAGGCGTTGTTGTTGGATTACACCCGGATATAGACAATGTCAACCTGATTCCCCTCGTCCACAAACACAACAACTTCTCCACAAAACATAAAAAGGTTTGTAAGATGTGACCTTTTCCGGAAGTCGTGTTCAAGATCTCTCATGGCTCCTTCTCTTCCCCAGTGACCAGAAACAATCTCTTGGTATCCCTTCAAGCGTCTTCCCTGTGATTGACATCACACTGATGGGCCTGTTATTCCCTGGCTCTGATTTGTCTCCAATTCAGAAAGTGAGAACTATCTCAGGGAACAATCCCCGACTCTCTTGAGCTGTTGAAGATTCGGCCAAGGGGCTCAAACAGCTCCCGCCCTTTCTCTTTAAACACCCTTGGGTGGGTTTCATCTGGACCTGGAGCACCATCCAGTTTGAGATTTCCTATTTTATCCAGGATGACAATCATTGTCAATTTTAATATTGATGATGTTACTGTCGACAGCACATCCCACAGCTGGAATCTGAGCATCATCCACAGGAGTGCAGACTGATGTGAAATAGTCACTTAACAGCTCTGTCATAGCCTGGCAATCTGTTTCAATCTGTCCTGAACTGACTTTCAGTGGCTCAAAAACATCTATAACCATCTTCCCACTCCTACTGGAGCTGGAAAAGTTGTCACAATTATTGCTACAATTGTTCACCACATTCTTTTCCAAAGCTACCTTCACTTCTCTAACAGCTGCCTTTGTCTCCCTCAATTGTGGGTGATATTTGTCCCCATTCTCCTGGACACTGAATCCATTTTGTTCTAAACTGAGTTCAATGTCAGACAGTTCAGGGAGTCGAGGATCATTCACCCTTAGACCTACGCTGACAGGTAAAACCCCAGACAGTTCCTCAGTCAGGATTCCTCTGGTTTTTCACCATATATTAATCAGGATACTGAAACCATCTTTCTTACAGTCCACTCCTGGAGACCCCACTCCCTGAGCCCACAACCTTCAGCAGGTGGAGCTCCACAACAAAGTAAATGTCGGGATCACACTGCCATGGGTTTTCTGAGTTAGTATGTTTAGTTAACCTGGTGTCTCACACACACATCAATAAAACAGGGAATTCCTGGAAACACACTGCAGCTCCTTCTTTATCTGGAGATCAAGTGCCTGTAGTATAATTGTCCCAGCAGTTATCTTGTGAATTCCCCCATCTGCTATTTTAATTCAGACTTTAACAAATACATTTTAAACAGGTATATTTTAAATGAGTTAACACTATCCAGAAATGGTAGCTGTGTATAATTACCACAGTCATCTTCAGACTGGAAACTTAAACCTGCCATTTCACTTTCAATTAGAAACAGTCACAGTTTTACATCAATCTCTGATTTGACAGCACGTTTCCGGCATTAACTGTTGTTCTAAAAACAGAGATTGCTGCAAAACCTCAGCAGGTCTGGCAGCATCAGTGTTGAGAGAAACAGAATTAACGTTTTGAGTCCAAGATGACTCTTCTTCGGTTCTGAAACATTAACTTGGTTATTCTATCTCCAGAGATGCTGCCAGACCTGCTGAGTTTTTACAGCACTTTCTGTTTTTACTTTAGATTTGCTGCATCCACACCATTTCATTTTTATTTCACTGTTGTTCTTGATTCTAAACACAGTTGTAAAGGAGCCTTTTTTTCCATCGGAACCATGGAAGAGAACAGCTGGGACACAATCTTACATGCCTCAGGATTAATCCACATGTGGGTTTTGCTGTCAGTGAAGAGAGATGAGAAAGACCAAAGTGCCATTTGTCCCTCTCAGTGTGACCCTGAAGGACTGTGTCCAGGCTGAAGTTCTGTTCCTGGCATATGATGCTCCCCCAGATTGTCCTTTCTGAGCTCCAGCCAGGTGATGTTAAACACTCAGGTGGGAAAGACAAAAATCTACAACGAGTTTAAAACAAAGCTGATTTATTGGACATTTTTTCAGAATATTAAACTCCAGCCCAGTTGGAGGGTTTATTAAAAGCATCAGAAGCAAACTCGAACTGTCAGAATGAACATAGTTTATTCCTCGATGTGATTAACAGCTGCAAGAACAGCAGAATCCAACTCCTCCAGTGACTTGTAAATTCACTGGTGTGTCAGTAGGTGAGATGATGAGTGAATCTCTTCCCAAACTCAGAGCAGATGAACAGCTTCTCACCAATGTGAATGTGTTTGTGTGTCAGAAGATCCAATTTGCTTTTAAACATCTGTTCACAGAACATTGAAAGGGTTTCTTATCAGTGTGGACAAGGTGATGTGCAGTGAGGTGGGATGGCTGAGTGAATCTCTTCCCACACATGGAATAGGGAACAGTCTTGCCCCGGCGTGAATGCACTGGTGGACACTCAGTTCACCTGAACCCAGTCTTACAGTGAGAGCATCTGAACGATCTCGTCAGTGTGAACGTGCTGATGGCACATCAGTTCCACAGAACATTTATAACACTTCCTACAATCCAGATATTTAAAAGGTCTTCTGTCAGTATGAACTCAATCGTGTGTCAACAGGTTGAATGAAATGAGTGAATCCCTTTCCACATATGGAGCAGGTGAATGACCTCTCCCTGGTGTTGCTGCAGGATGGACACCTGAACCTCTTCCCACACTGAGATCAGACAAATGGAGTGGAACCGGAGTGAACACACTGGCGCATCATCAGTGAACCTGAGTTTAAGCATTTAAAACCTCTCTTTCCAGTATGAGCTTGCTGGTGTGTATGGAAGCTGGATGGAGAAAGAAGCCGACAAACAGGAAATCCCGGTGGGCTAGTGGAAGGGAGGGAAGCAGCAGAGGCAGCTGATCAGATTGTCTCAATATCAGTGACAAAGAAGCTCCATGAGCAAATCACACTTGGTTTTGGAGGTGAGGATGTAGGAAAGAGGGAGAGCACTTCAAAAGGAATAACTTGTGTTTGGGATATTGAAAAGGCTTAACACACTGTATTTAACACAAAGCTGATTTATTTGACTTTTATCCACAATGTTAACCACTAAATGTGGGCTGGAGTTTATTAACATCAGCAGAAACAGACTCCAATGACATGATTCAGTCCTAGATGTGATTAACAGCAAATTCCATCACCATAGTTATTCATGAACCCACTGGTGTCTCAGCAGGTGGGATGAGTGAGCAAATCTCTTATTAAACATAGAGCATATGAATGGCCTCTCCCCAGTGTGAACCCGCTTGTGTCTCAGCAGGGAGGATGAGTAAGCAAATCTCTTCTCACGCACAAAGCAGATGAATGGCCTCTCCCCAGTGTGAACTCACTGGTGTGTCAGCAGGTTGGATAAGGTGGTGACTCCCTTCCCACACTCGGAGCAGGTGAATGGCCTCTCCCCAGTATGAACTCGCTGGTGTATCAGCAAGGTGGATGACTGAATGAATCCTTTCCCACACTCAGTACAGATGAATGGCCTCTCCCCAGTGTGAGAGCGTTGATGTATCAGCAGGTTGGATAAGGTAGTAAAACTCTTCTCACACACAGGGCAGGTGAATGGTCTCTCCCCAGTGTGAACGCGCTGGTGTGTCAGGAGGTCAGTTAACCGAGTGAATCCCTTCCTACACTCAATGCAGGTAAATAGCCTCTCCCCAGTGTGAATCCGCTGGTGTACAGTGAGTTGAGATGATTGTCTAAACCCAGTCTCACAGTGAGAGCACCTGAACGGTCTCTCGTCAGTGTGAACACGTTGATGGGACATCAGTTCACTGGAACTTTTAAAGCACTTCCCGCAATCTGGGCATTTAAAAGGTCTCTCATCAGTGTGAACACATTGATGGGACATAAGCTCATCAGAACTTTTATAGCATGTCCCACAATCTGGACATTTAAAAGGTCTCTCCTCAGTGTGAACTCACTGATGTTTTAGCAGGTGGGATGACCGAATGAATCCTTTGTCACACACGGAGCAGGCGAATGGCTTCTCCCCAGTGTGACTGCGTCAATGAGCTTCCAGCTCAGATGGGAATCTGAATCCCTCATTACAGTCCCCACGTTTCCACTGTTTCTCCCCAGTGTGACTGCACTTGTGTCTCGCCAGGTCAGATGATTGGCTGAAGCCTCGTCCACACACTGAACATGTGTACGGTTTCTCCGCACTGTGAACGGTGCTTTTTGCCTCCATGTTAAAAATCTGATGATATTCAGGATACAATAAATTGGGCAACTGCAACAGATCCTGGCATGATGTTTGAGCTTCCTGACAGCAAATCCTCCCCTTTTAATACCCTGTGAAATTGGTTTAAAGCAGAAAAAATAAAAGTAGAAAGGCAGGTTGTGAAATTGAGCTGAATGAATCTGGTAATTTGTGGGGCCGGCACAAGGAAAAAATGACCATGAAAACTGCCAGATTGTTATAAACATTGAGCTGGTTCAATAATGTCCTTTGTAAAGTAACTATCATATTTTTCCTGATATTACTGTGGGATACTTTAAAGCAGGCTTATGTTTGTGTGTGTGTATATTTCTGAATGTGTGCACAATTTAAGTAAACTGCAGACTGTTAGACTGCAAGGTTTGAATCATCAAAGGGGTTAAGTGTAAAAAATAGGCATTAAAAATGCTAATGGACGAGTTAAGTAAAAGGGAATTTACATTTTTAGGTAAGTGGAGAGGTTGTTGGCTTTTCAAAGGGACATCGTAAGATGGTTACAACCGGCAAGGTAAATAAGGCTAAGTTATTATGCTTATTTTTCCCAGAAGTGCTGGCCATAATGACATCATAAAAGATTTTTATATTCTGGGAAATATAAATTCTAAAGATAGATGGAAACAATGGGATTTACAGATCAAAAAGGGAGAAAATATATTTAAAAGAATGATGGAAAGCTGGATGGATGTGGCTGTGTGTGATCTTGAATGGTGCACTGTGTGAAACAGAATTGTGGAAAAAGCCTCCTGCTACCCTGGAGAAGTTTGCTGTTCCAGTAACCAAGGGTATGTTAAAAGCCTTTTGAGTTTCACTGTCAAGCGAGAGGGAGAAAGAAAGTAGGGAGGAGAAAGAAGCTGAAGTTACCTCCCTTACAGCAACAGTGGGTGCTGGTGGTAATCTTGCTGAGTGTTTTATAGATTAAGAATCTATTTTGGACTGTTTCCTGAAAGGGGTGTGTAGTTGGGAGTCTAGTTATTTAGAAGTTTTGGGAACTGTTATCAGACTAAGTAACTAATCTTGTGTGCATTTAATTTTTTTTTCTTTTGTTTACAAATGTTTTAATATAACCTTTAAAATTTTTAAAGTTGGTAGTGAGCTCGTTACTTCTGACTTCAGTACACAAACCTTCTCATAATAAATACAAATTGCAAAATCATTGTGATAGCCTGGCCAAGTTTCCCTCTGGGATTTGGTTAACCTGGCAAATACCATCTGCCATATCATAACACCTTTAGGGAAGGGAGCCTGTCACCCAGTCTGGGCCTACGCAAAGCTCTGTCCTCTATGAGAGGGGACAGAGAGAGAGAGAGGGAAATGGGAGAAGTACGGGGTGGGGTGGGGGCTCAAAGGAGAGAGATTTTGTACATCTTCAACTCAACCAGAGCTTTGACAGAATCTCCCAAACCCTGATCTAGAAGGACCAGGGTAGCAGGTCTATGTGAAAATCATCACCTCTGAGTTTCCTCCCAAGTCACACACTGTCCTGAGTTGTCTGACATCCAGTACTGTATAAGCAGAAATTTCTTTTATTTAAACATTGGGAAGACTGAAGCCATTGTCTTCAGTCCCCGCTACAAACTCCACTCCCTAGCCACAGGCTCCATCCCGCTCCCTGGCAAATGGTGAGGTTGAAGCAGACACTTCACAACTTCAGAATAATATTTTACCCCAAGATGAGCTTACAACCAGATATCCATGTTACTACCAAGACCACCTATTTCCACCTCAGTAACATCACCCAACTCCATCCTAGTCTCAGCTCATCTGCTGCTGAAACCCTCACCAGAAGGGAATTGGATAAACACCTGAAGAGGAAAAGCTGGGCTGTGAAGAAAGGATAAGGGAGTGAGATGAACTGATTTGCTCTTGCAGAAAACCAGCATGGACATAATGGGTTAAATAGTCTCCTTCTGTATTGTCATCATTCAGTGATCCTATAACTCAATGAAAAAGACCTACACTAGAGGCCAGCAACCAAACTTTGCAGCCAATGTCCACCCTGATACAAAGCGGCTCTTAACTGGTCTGTCTGTGTTTCTAGGTTTGGTTCTGTGAGAAACGCCTGCAATAAAATAATAGCAAAAATTGCAGTTGCTGGAAATCTGAAATAAAAAGAGCATATTCTGGAAATACTCAGCACGTCAGACAGTAACTGAAAAGAGAAACAGAGTTAACGTTTCAGGGTGTGCAGAATTAATCTGGTGGAATATAAATGGGAAACGATTTGAAGGCCAACATAAGCTCAGAAGTGGAAGAGGAACGATCTTTAGTGCAGGAAAAACAATTCCTGGCCATGGGAAATTAAAGCAGATAAACCATCAGCACATAGCTGGGGAAGCAGTGGAAGCCTCATTTTTTAATATATTCACGGTATGTGTGCTTCGCTGGCTGGGCCAGCATTTATTGCCCATCCCTAGTTGCCCTTGAGAAGGTGGTGGTGAACTGCCTCCTTGAACTGCTGCAGTCCGTGTGGTGTAGGTATACCCACAAGTGCTGCTAGGAAGGGAGTTCCAGGATCTTGACCCAGCGACAGTGAAGGAACGGCAATATATTTCCAAGTCAGGATAGTAAGTTACTTGGAGGGGAACCTCCAGGTGATGGTGTTCCCATCTAACTGCTGCCCTTGTCCTTCTAGATCGTAGTGTTCGTGGGTTTGGAAGGTGTTGTCTAAGGAGCCTTGGTGTGTTCCTGCAGTGCACCTTGTAGATGGTACATACTGCTGCTACTGTGCATCGGTGGTGGAGGGAGTGAATGTTTATGGACGTGGTGCCAATCAAGTGGGCTGCTTTGTCCTGGATGGTGTCAAGCTTCTTCAGTGTTGTGGGAGCTGCACTCATCCAGGCAAGTGGGGAGTATTCCATCACACTCCTAACTTATGCCTTGTAGATGGTGGACATGCTTTGGGGAGTGAGGAGGTGAGTTACTCATCGCAGGATCCCTAGCCTCTGACCTCCTCTTGAAGCCACAGTATTTATATGGCTAGTCCGGTTCAGTTTCTGGTCAATGTTAACCCCCAGAACATTGATAGTGGGGATTCAGTGATCATAATGCCATTGAATATCGAGGAGCAATGGTTGTATTCTCTCTTGTTGGAGACGGTCATTGCCTGACACTTGTGTGGCACGAATGTTGCTTGTCACTTATCGGCCCAAGCCTGGATATTGTCCGGGTCTTGCTGCATTTCGTCATGGACTGCTTCAGTATCTGGCAGTCCATGTCCATTTAGATAGTTGTCAGAAATAACAGTAAAATACCAAACGTGGTCAGAAAACACCCATTATTAAAAAAAGTGGAAGTTAGACAATGGCAGAGAGGTGACTGGGGAGGATAGAGGTGAAACAGAGCAGTGGATAGACATGGATTCAAATCCACAGTAAAGCTGCAACACCAGTCCCAGAGCCATGGAACCAGAGCACGACACTAAAAGCTCTAAATTGCCGTGGACGCTCAATAATGCTCACCTCTGAAATTATTTTAAAATCTCCCGCTGGAACCTGCAGTTGGAAAGACATCAGAAACACCGGAGGCAGAGAAAAATCTGGCAGTCTTCAAATCTTCTAACTCTCTGGAAAAGGAGATTACAAAGGTCATAAGTGTCAGTTGAGGTTAGAAATTGAGAAGAGACAAACATTTCTCTTGATCTGAGTTTGCTGTGTGTAAATCCACCCCTGTAAAAGGAGGTACCGAAATTTATCTCTGTCAGTCCAAGATAAAAATTCTCACCATCATCTCCTCCTGCTGCCTGGCCCAGGATTGCTTAAGCAGCGACAAATTTCCATTGGAAGCAGGTAAGAGAAGGTTCACTAGGCTGGTTCCTGGGATGAGGGGGTTTGTCTTATGAGGAAAGGTTGAGCAGGTTGGAGCTGTACTCATTGGAGTTTAGAAGAAAAAGCGGTCTTATTGAAACATATGAGATTCTGAGGGGCTTTGACAGAGTAGCTGCGGACAGGATATTTTGTCTCATGGGGCATTCTTAAACTAGGAGACATGGTTGAAAAATAAAGGGTGTCCCCTTTAAAACTGAGATGAGGAGAAAATTCTTCTCACTGAGGGTCATCAGTCTTTGGAATTTTCTTCTCCAGTGAGCAGTGGAGACTGGCCCTTGAATATATTCAAGGCTGAGTTAAAGAGAATTTTGATCTACAAGGGAGTCAAAGGTTATTCCAAATCTTTGATAAGGCAGCAGGAAAATGCAGTGTAGGCCACAATCAGATCAGCCATGATCTTATTAAATGGGGGAGCAGACATGATGGCTCAAATGGTCTACTTTTATTTCATTCATGGGATGTGGGCTTCACTAGCTGGGCTAGCATTAATTGCCCATCCCTATGGTTGCTATTGAGAAGGTGGTGGTGAGCTTCCTTCTTGAATCACTGCAGTCTATGTGGTGTAGGTACACCCACAGTGCTGTTAGGGTGTTCCAGGATTTTGACCCAGAACCTCCTAATTCTGATGTCATTTTTATGTTTTTCAGACGGTTACACATGTGCCCTGCAGCACATTACCCATCCGTTAACCCAGGTCAGGCACCGGCTCCTCTGTGCAGATTGAGAGTAAAATCAATGAGGCAATGATTTTCTCCCCTGGTCGCTGCGACCCTGAAGCCCCGCCCATGCTCTGTTCCGTCACCAAGATGATCCCACATGCGCACTGCTCCCGCTGAAACAAGATGGCGGCCGTTTACCTGGGGACGCTCCCGGATAAAAGGCCCGGACCTGCAAACGCGATTCCATTCCTCTTATTCGGGCTTTGAGGCCAACACCTGGTGTTTATGAAGCCTCGGCTCTCTCTCGACTCTCAGCTCCCGGCTGCATTCCTCCATCCGCCTGCTCGCTCTCACCCGTTTCCTAAAACCTCTTCAGCACCCAGACGGCCCGAGCAAAGTGAGAATGCGCATGCTCCAGATAATTCAGCACTGCGCCTGCGCATTGGCCTCCCGTAGAATGTATAGAGCACATTCAGACCCGCAGGGAATGTTGGATAACAGCTCTTTTAAAACATCCAAACACAGAACAGAAAATAATTTTGTTACGTAATTGAGATAAATTAATTAAAAAATACACAGATAACCTTGTTAATCTACGAACTGCTATGTTCCATTTCTGAAAGTAGTTTAATGCTCTAAATGATTTAGACTTGAATATAGGAGGTATGATCAATAAATTCGCAGATGACACGAAAATTGGTGGTGTCATAAATAGTGGGGAGGAAAGCCTTAGATTACAGGACGATTTAGATGGGCTGGTAAAATGGGCAGAGCAATGGCAAATGGAATTTAATCCTGAGAAGTGTGAGGTGATGCATTTTAGAAGGACTAACACGGCAAGGGAAAACACAATGAATAGTAGGAAGCACATAGGGACCTGGGTGTACATGTCCATAGATCCCTGAAGGCAGCAGCACAGGTAGCTAAAGCGGTTAAGAAGGAATATGGGATACTTGCCTTTATTTGTCGAGGCATAGAACATAAGAGCAGGGAGGTTATGTTTGAGCTGTATGATACACTAGTTAGGCCACAGCTGGAGCACTGTGTGCAGCTCTAGTCACCACACTATAGGAAGGATGTGATTGCACTGGAGGAGGTGCAGAGGAGATTCACCAGGATGTTGTCTGGGCTGGAGCATTTCAGCTATGAAGAGAGATTGGATAGGCTGGGGTTGTTTTCCTTAGAACAGAGAAGACTGAGGGGGGACATGATAGAAGGACATAAAATCATGATGGGCATAGATAGGGTAGATAGGAAGAAACTTTTCCCCTTAGCCCAGGTGTCAGTAACCAGGGGGCATAGGTTTAAGGTAAGGGGCAGGAGGTTTAGAGGGGATTTGAGGGAAAAACTTTTCACTCAGAGGGGGTTGGAATCTGGAACACACTGCCTGAGGTGATGGTAGAGGCAGGAACCCTCACAACATTTAGGAAGTATTTAGATGAGAACTTGAAACGCCATAGCATATAGGGCTACTGACCAAGTGCTGGAAAATGGGATTGGAGTAGATAGGTGCTTGATGGCCAGCATGTACACGATGGGCCAAAGGGCCTGTTTATGTGCTGTATAACGCTATGACTGCTCTCCTGTGGGAATACACTAAGCTTTTAAAACTTTCCCACCGGTTTCCCTCTCTCTCACTCCTGCCCTGAAGGTGCTGACTCTGGCTGGGTTCAATCCCACAGTCACTAGTCCCTCTCTCTTTCTCTATCTCCTGAACAGAATATTCACTGTTTTATAGAACAATACTGCACAGATGGAAACCATTAGGCCCATCATATCTGTGCTGGCTCTTTGGAGGATTTGTCCATTACTTCCACAGCTCTGCTGACACTGTCAGGACAATGTAAAAGCTTATGGGATTTAGGATAATGTGGCAAACTGGATAAAAGGTTGGCTTTGTAACAGGAAACAAAGGGTAATGGTCGATGGATGCCCTTGCGAATGGAAAGTTGTCTCAAGTGGTGTTCCACAGGGCTCAGTGTTGGGACCCTTGCTGTTTGTGTTATATATTAATGATTTGGATGTGAACATGGGGGGCAGGATTGGGAAATTTGCAGATGACACAAAGATTGGCTGAGTAGTGGATAGTGCAAAGGATAGCCATAATCTCCAAAACGATATAGATGGGTTGATGGAGTGGGCGATAAAGTGGCAGATGGATTTAACATGGAGAAATGTAAGGTCATACATTTAGGGAGGTCAAACAGTTACAGGGATTACAAAATAAATGGGAATATGCTAAAATGGGTAGATGAAGTGAGATCTTGGTGTACAAGTACACAGGTCCCTGAAGGCAGCAGTTCAAGTAGACAAAGTTGTAAAGAAGTCATATAGAATGCTGTCCTTCATTGGCAGAGGTATAGAATATAAAAGTAAGGATATAATGTTGGAATTGTATAAAACACTGGTGAGGCCACAACTGGAGCATTGTGTGCAGTTCTGGTCACCACATTACAGGAAGGACATAATAGCTCTGGAGAGAGTGCAGAGGAGGTTTACAAGAATGTTGCCAGGGTTAGAAAAGTGTGGCTACGAGGAGAGATTGGATAGCTTGGGGTTGTTTTCCTTTGAACAAAGAAGGCTGAGAGGTGACTTGATTGAGGTGTACAAAATTATGAGGGGAACAACTAGAGTGGACAGGATAAAATAGCTTCCCTTGGTGGAGAATTCTAGAACCAGGGGACATAGATTCAAGATAAGTGGCAGAGGGTGTAGGGGGGACATGAGGAAGAACTTTTTTTACGCAGAGGGTAGTGGGTGTCTGGAATCCGCTGCCCAAGTTGGTGGTAGAGGCAGAAACTCTAAACTCTTTTAAAAAGTATCTGGATCTGCACCTTAAATGCTGCAAGCTGCAGGGCTATGGGCCGGGTGTAGGAAGGTGGGATTAGAAAGGGCACCTGGGTATCCTCGCTTTGGCATGGACACGATGGGCCGAATGGCTTCCTTCTGTGCTGTAAGTTTTCTATGGTTTTATGATTCTAATGTATATCTGCTGTAGTAATGTAAGAGGTGAATGGAAAAGGTTTTCCAGTTGGAAACTTCTCAGGCACACACACCCCTATGGAAAGATTGATTGACTAGTGTGCTGAGGAGATATTCCCCTCCTAGTGTTTGACAAGGTTTTTACCAAAACTCGCTTTCACAGCCATATTTCCTTCCTCAGTGACTGTCTCCGTCTCTGACTTATCTCGCGTGGATTCCAACTTAAGTTCCATCCCTCATGTTTTGAATCTATCCAGGATTATAGGTATTTCTGGGACAGACAATGTTCCTCGGAGTGGTGTTCTCACTGTATCCTGAGATCCACACTCAGTGCCATGCACTGCCATATGTGCACTCTCCCCCTCTCTCTCTCCAGCAGTAGCTACTCACACTATCTCAAGGCTGTCCTTGTCCCCAGTTTCACTTTATTCTTCGTCTCATCTGACACCTTAACATGAAACTTTTTCTCTTCCTTTCAAGTGTTAAGGGACGCAAGCTCCAACAACTCATTGATACCAACGCCCATCCAGGACCCTCCATCCCTTCCCGTCCCTCTGACCCCATCCTGTCTTCTGACCCCAGCCTGTGCCATTTTCTCAACATACGCTCTGACCTTCCCTTCTCTGATGCTGAATGTTCAGTATTCAGCAAAGGACTCGGTTTCAAACCCTTACACCCTCACCTCAATGAATTTCGGGCTCGGCATGATGCTGAACTCTTCTTCCACTGCCTTCATCTCCGTGCTCACTTCTTTGGGCAGGAGTCCTCCCCCCACCGTGAAAGAGTCCATTCAACGGATCCTTTCACCCCCTCCAGTATTATCCCCCCACTTGGACACCTCCCTCTGGCATCTTACCTGCTCTTGATCTTTTCATTGAGAACAGTTGGTATGACATCGGCTGTCTCAATTTCTCTACTCCTCTCACACACTCTAACCTGTCTCCTTCTGAACTTGCTGCACTCCATTCACTTAGGTCTAACCCTGACTTTGTTATCAAACCTGCCGACAAGGGTGGTCCTGTTGTTGTCTAGCGTACTGACCTCTACCTTGCAGAGGCTGAGTGCCAAGTCTCAGACACTTCCTCCTACCTCCCACTGGACCATGACACCACCACCGAACATCAAGCCATTGTTTCCAGGACTGTCACTGACTTCATCTCCTCTGAAGATCTTTCCTCCCAACACCGGACAGCCCGCTTCTACCTCCATCCCAAAACCCACAAACAGGTCTGTCCCGGTAGACCGATTGTGTCAGCCTGTTCCTGCCCCACGGAACTCATTTCTTCCAATCTTGGCTTCGTTTTCTCTCTCCTTGTCCAGACTCTTCCCACCTACATCCCTGATTTCTCTGATGCCCTACATCATATCAACAATTTCCAGTTTCCTGGCCCTAACTGCCTCCTCTTCACCATAGATATCCAATCTCTCTACACCTCCATCCCCCACCAGGATGTTCTGAGGGCTCTCTGCTTCTTTCTTGAACATAGGCCCGTACAATCCCCATCCACCATCACTCTCCTCTATCTGGCTGAACTTGTTTTCTCATTGAACAATTTCTCCTTAAACTTGTCTCACTTCCTCCAAATAAAAGATGTGGCTATGGGTACCCCGTGGGTCCCAGTTATGCCTGTCTCATTATGGGATATGTGGAACATTCCTAGTTCCAATCCTACTCAGGCCCTCTCCTACAACTGCTTTTCCAGTACATCGATGACTGTTTTGGTGCTGCTTCATGCTCTTATCTGGACCTGGAAAAATGTATTTATTTTGCTTTCAATTTCCACCCCTCTATCACCTTCACATGGTCCATCTCTGACACTTCCCTTCCCTTCCTTGACCTCTCTATCTCCATTTCTGGTGACAGACTGTCCACCAATATTCACTACAAGTCCACCGACTCCCACAGCTACCTCGACTACAACCCCTCACACCCTGCTTCCTGCAAGGATTCCATCCCATTCTCTTAGTTCCTTCGCCTCTGTTGCATCTGTTCCAATGACGTCACTTTCCAAAATGGTGCTTCTGATATATCTCCCTTCTTCATTAACCACAGTTTCCCTCCCTCTGTGATTGACAGGGCCTTCAACCTTTCTGACCCATCTCCAGCACCTCTGCCCTCGCACCTTCCCCTCCCTCCCAGAACCATGATAGGGTCCCCCTTGGTCCTCACTTTTCACCCCATCAGCCTCCACATTCAAAAGATCATCCTCCACCATTTCCATAACTCCAGCATGATGACACCACCAAACACATCTTCCCTTCACCCCACACCTCCCCACCCCCCTTATCGACATCGACATTCTGTTGGGACCATTCCCTCCAGGACACCCTGGTCCACTCCTCCATCACATCATCCCCACACCTCATCCCTCTCCCACAGCACCCTCCGATGCTATTGCAGAAGGTGCAACACCTGCCCATTTACCTCCTCCCTCTTCACTGTCTAAGGTCCCAAAGCACCTCCTTCAATTTGGTCTACTGCATTCACTGCTCCCAATGCCGTCTCCTCTACACTGGGGAGACCAAATGCAGACTGAGTGACCGCTTTGCGGAACACCTTCAGTCTGTCCGCAAGCATGACCCAGACCTTCCTGTCACTTCCCATTTCAACACATCATCCTGCTCTCATGCCCAAATGTCTGTCCTTGGCCTGCTGCAATGTTCCAGTGAAGCCCACTGCAAACTGGAGGAATAGCACCTCATCTTCCGATTAGGCACTTTACAGCCTTAACTTAACACTGAGTTCAACAACTTCAGACCATGAACTCTCTCCTCTATCTTCACCCCTTTTTAATCCCCTTTTTAAAAAATGTATATTTTTTATCCACTTATTTTCATTTTTATTCATTGTTTCATCCCCTTTTTAGCCCTTTTTCCATCCTTTATCCACAACCACCGTCCCCTCCCATCACCCTACCCCCAAAAGGGTCACCTGTTACTTGTTCCATGTTGTTCTTTTCAGAGTGCTTACCCTTGTTCTGCTATTATCACATTTTGCTTTGTTATCTGTATTCCACCATCAGCACCTTTTTAGGCCCTTACCACTACTGTTAACACTCCCTTTGTCTTTTTGTACATGACACCTTTGTCAATCTCTCCTTTGCCCTCACCTATCACTGGCCTTCTATCCAGCTTCACCTGCTCCACCACATCCCCATCCCCCAACTAAACAATATAAATGTCATCCATCACATTTCTACCTCTCTTTAGCTCTGAAGAAGAGTCATATGGACTCAAAATGTTAACTCTGCTTTTCTCTCCACAGGTGCTGCTAGGCCTGCTCAGTTTTTCCAGCATTTTCTGTTTGTATTTCAGATTCCAGTATCTGCAGTATTTTGCTTTTGCTGAGGAGATATTAATGGCTCATTGAACTAAAAACAGAAAGTGTGGAAAAACCCAGCAAGTCAGGGAGCCTCTGTGGAGCGAGAAACAGAGTTAATGTTTTGAGTCCAATATGACTCTTCAAAACAGAACCAGTCTTTTGTCCTGTATTCTGACAGTAAAACTTACAGTGCTTTGTTTCTTTATTACAACCATTCCCATTGCCTTTTGTTCCATGACATCTTTGTTATTTAATCTATCCAGCTCTCTAACTTATCACTGGTCTTCTCGTTTGTTCTACCCAACCCTCTCCGCTTTCTCACTGAAAGCATCTACAGAAATACTTGTTTCTGAAACAATATCCTGTAACGTTGAACAGACAGTGCCCATTTAACAATCTGATCTCACATGGAATCTCCTTTTGACAATTTCACATTGGAAATTGCCGGGCCTGAAATCTTTTTTATTCATTCATGGGATGTGGGCATCACTGAAACGCCAGCATTTATTGCCCATCCATAATTGCCCTTGAGAACGTGGCTGCCTTCTTGAACCACTGCAGCCCATATGGTGCAGGTACACCCACAGTGCTGTTCGAAAGGGAGTTCCAGGATTATGACCCAGCGACAGTGAAGTAACGGTGATATATTTCCAAGTCAGAATGGTGAGTGACTTGGAGGGGAACTTCCAGGTGGTGGTATTCCCATCTACCTTTGCCCTTGTCTTTCTAGATCATAATGGTCATGGGTTTGGAAGGTGCTGTCTGAGGAGCCTTGGTGAATTCCTAGATGGTACACACTGCTGCTACTTGCGTCGGTGGTGGAGGGAGTGAATGTTTGTGGATGTGGTGCCAATCAAGCAGACTGCTTTGTCCTGGATGGTGTCAAGCTTCTTGAGTGTTGTTGGAGCTGCAATCATCCAGGCAAGTGGGGAGTATTCCATCACACTCCTGACTTGTGCTTTATAGATGGACAGCCTCTGGGGAGTCAGGAGGTGAGTTACTTGTCACAAGATTCCTAGCCTCTGACCTGCTCTTGCAGTCACAGTATTTATATGACTAGTCCAGTTCAGTTTCTGCTCAATGGTAACCCCCAGGGTGTTGACAGTGGGGAATTCAGTGATGGTAATGCCATTGAATGTCAAGTGGCGATGGTTAGATTCTCTTTTGTTGGAGCCTGGCACTTGTGTTGTGCGAATGTTACTTGCCACTTGTCTGCCCAAGCCTGGATATTGTCCAGATTTTGCTGCATTTGGACATGGACTGCTTCAGTATCTGAGAAGTCGTGAATGGTGCTGAACATTGTGCAATTGTCAGCGAACATCCCCACTTCTGACGTTATGATGGAAGGAAGGTCATTGATGAAGCAGCTGAAGATGGTTGGGCCTAGGACAGTACCCTGAGGAGCTCCTGCAGAGATGTCCTTGAACTGAGATGATTGACCTTCAACAATCACAAGCACCTTCCTTTCTGCTAGGTATGACTTCAACCAGCAGAGAGTTTTCCCCGATTCCTATTGACTCCAGTTTTGCTAGGGCTCCTTGATGTCACACTGGGTCAAATGCGGCCTTGATGTCAAGGGCAGTCACTCTCACCTTACCTCGGGAGCTAACTCTTTTGTCCATGTTTGAACCAAGGCTGTAATGAGTTCAGGAACTGGGAGCCCCTGGTGGAAGCCAAACTGGGCGTCAGTGAGCAGGTTATTGCTAAAGCAATGCCGCTTTTTAGCACTGTTAATGACCCCTTCCATCACTTTACTGATGATTGAGAGTGGACTGATGGGACGGTAATTGGCTGGCTTGGATTTGTCCTGCTTTGTGTGCACAGGACAAACCTGGGAAATGTTCCACATAGCTAGGTAGATTCCAGTGTTGTAGCTGTACTGGAACAGCTTGGCTAGGGGCACGGCAAGTTCTGGAGCACAAGTCTTCTGTCCTATTGCCAGAATATTGTCAGGGCCCATAGCCTTTGCAGTATCCAGTGCCTTCAGCCATTTCCTAATATCAGGTGGAGTGAATTGAATCAGCTGAAGACTGGCATCTGTGGTGCTGGGGACCTCCGGGGGAGTGATGGAAGGGGTCATTAACAGTGCTAAAAAGCGGCATTGCTTTAGCAATAACCTGCTCACTGACGCCCAGTTTGGCTTCCACCAGGGGCTCCCAGTTCCTGAACTCATTACCTTGGTTCAAACATTGACAAAAGAGTTGAACTCCCGAGGTGAGGTGAGAGTGACTGCCCTTGACATCAAGGCCGCATTTGACCCAGTGTGACATCAAGGAGCCCTAGCAAAACTGGAGTCAATAGGAATCGGGGAAAACTCTCTGCTGATCATCCACTCGGCACTTCTGACTGAAAATGCTTCAGCCTTACCTTTTGCACTTATGTTCTGGGCCCCTCCAGCATTGAGGATGGGGATATTTGTGGAGCCTCTTCTCCAGGTGAATTGTTTAATTGTCCACCACCATTCATGATTGGATGTGGCAGGACTGCGGAGCTAAGATCTGATCCATTGGTTGTGGGATCGCTTAGTTCTATTACTTGCTGCTTATGCTATTTGGCACACAAGCAGTACTGTTGACACCTCATTTTAAGGTATACCTGGTGCTGCTCCTGGTATGCCCTCCTGCACTCTTCATTGAACCAGGGTTGATTCCCATTGCTTGATGGTAATGGTAGAGTGGGGATATGCCAGGCCATGAGGTTATGGATTGTGTTCGAGTACAATTCTGCTGCTGCTGATGGCCCACAGTGCCTCATGGATGCCCGGTCTTGAGTTGCTAGATCTGTTTGAAATCTATCCCATTTAGCACGGTGCTTTTGCCACACAACACCATACGGTCTGATACAACTGAATGGCTTGCTCGACCATTTAACAGTCAACCACATTGCTGTGGATCTTTAGTTACCTTTAGGCCAGACCAGGAAAGGGCAACAGATTTCCTTCCTGAAAGGACATTAGTGAACTAGATGGATTTTACAACAATAAACAATAGTTTCATGGTCACCATTAGACTTTTAGTTCCAGATTTTTATGAAATTCCAATTCCATCATCTGCCGTAGTCCCCAGAGTATTATCCTGGGTCTCTGTATTACTAGTCCAGCAACAATATCACTATGCCACCCCGAATATAAAAGAGTGAACATTATCCACCCCCCCCCCCCCCCCCCCCCCCCCCCCCCCCCCCCCCAGCCCCCAATATAGACTGATGGTCCTGAGCTGCCTCTAGAAAATAACCAGCGATCCAACTCATCAGTTACAATATTTAATCAAACAAAATTGATCAAAGATTCAGATAAAATATTCTCCAGAACTTTCTAACACGTGCTGCAGTTGTTTGTGACAATTTTATAGTGATCACATTACCTGGTGTAGTTTGGGTTTATTTTGTAGCCATTCCAACCCATCACTGTCCCTG
Source organism: Carcharodon carcharias (assembly GCF_017639515.1). NCBI lineage: Eukaryota > Metazoa > Chordata > Chondrichthyes > Lamniformes > Lamnidae > Carcharodon > Carcharodon carcharias. Next base: position 15,255,058 of record NC_054493.1, read on the forward strand.
AGGAACTTTACCCCCACCCTGATTCTCCAGCCCAGAGAAAACTCAGTCACTGACCTGAGATGACGGACTTTAATGGCGGCTGTGACAGTCCAGCATTCACCAAGAGTCAGAATCAACCCCATTTAATAAACCCCAAAGCTCAATATAAAACAGTGAACATTATCCCCAAGACCTGAATATAACACATTGAAAATTATCCCCAAGACCGGAATATAAAACAGTGAACATTATCCCCAAGACCTGCATATAAAACTGTGAGCATTTTCCCCCCAGACCTGAATATAAAATAGTGAATATTATCCCCCAGATCCAAGAGCTGTCCTGATGGATTCAGACTGTGACATTCCATTGTTCCAGATGCGTTTGTTCTAGGAACCAGATTTAAGGGCCCTATCATTGGAGCCTCGAGGGGATGAATGGCTAACTCTTAATTCTTATGTTCATGTAGTTACCACAGTCATTTTTAGAGTGGAAACTTAAACCTGCCGTTTCACTTTCAGTCAGGAACAGATCACAGTTTTACACCAATCTCTGATTTGACAGCATGTTTCCAGCATTCACTGTTGTTCTTCATGACTCTAAACACAGTTGTAAAGGAACCTTCTGTTCCATGTCTAGGAGCTCTGAACCAGGGAAACAGGCAGAATCTATCAGTGAATCTTTTCCCACACTTGAAGCTGGTGAATGCTCTCTCCCCTGTGTGAGCTCGCTGGTGTTGCAGCAGGGTGAATGCCTGACAGAATCCTTCCCCCACATGGAGCAGATGAATGGCCCCACTCCAGTGTGAGTGCACTGGTGTCTCAGAAGATTAATGCTGCTTTTAAAGATCTCCTCGCAATCAGAACATTTAAATCTTCTCAAGTCAGTGTGAACTTGCTGGTGTCTCAGGAGGTTGTTTGAATGAGTGAATCCCTTCCCACACTCGGAGCAGATGAACGGTCTCTCTCCAGTGTGAACTCGCTGGTGTACAGTGAGTTGAGGTGATCGCCTGAACCCAGCCCCACAGTGAGAGCACCTGAATGGTCTCTCATCAGTGTGAACTTGCTGATGGCACATCAGTGCCCTGGAACTTTTATACCATTTTTCACAATCTGGACATTTGAAAGGTGTGTGAACTCGCTGGTGTTTCAGCAGAGTGGATATATCAGAGAACCCCTTCCCACACTCGGAGCAGGTGAATGGCCTCTCTCCAGTGAACATTATCCCCAAGACCTGAATATAAAATAGTGAACATTATCCCCAATGCCTGAATATAAAACAGTGAACATTATCCCTCAGACCCGAATATAAAACAGTGAACATTATCCCCCAGACCTGAACATAAAACAATGAATATTATCCCCCAGACCCGAATATAAAACAGTGAACACTATCCCCCAGACTTGAATATAAGATAGTGAACATTATCACCAGACCCGAGTATAAAACGATGAACCTTATCCCCAGACCCGAATATAAAACAGTGAACATTATGCCCCAGATTTGAATATGAGAAAGTGAACATTATTCCCCAGACCTGAATATAAAACAGTGAACATTATCCCCCAGACCGAACATAAAACAGTGAACATTATCCCCCAGACCTGAATATAAAACAATGAATATTATCCCCCAGACCCGAATATAGAACAGTGAACACTATCCCCAGACTTGAATATAAAATAGTGAACATTATCACCAGACCCGAGTATAAAACAGTGAACCTGATCCCCAGACCTGAATATAAAACAGTGAACATTATCCCCCAGACCTGAATATAAGAAAGTGAACATTATTCCCAGACCTGAGTCTAAAACAGTGAACATTATCCCCCAGACCCGAATATAAAACAGTGAACATTATCCCCAGACCCGAGTATAAAACAGTGAACATTATCCCCAGAACTAAATATAAAACAGTGAACATTATCCCCCAGACCTGAATATAAAACGGTGAACATTATCCCCCGGACTTGAATATAAAACAGTGAGCATTATCCTCCAGACTCGAATATAAGACAGTGAACATTATCCCCCAGACCTGTATATAAGAAAGTGAACATTATTCCCAGACCTGAGTCTAAAACAGTGAACATTATCCCCCAGACCCGAATATAAAACAGTGAACATTATCCCCAGACCCGAGTATAAAACAGTGAACATTATCCCCCAGAACTAAATATAAAACAGTGAACATTATCCCCCAGACCTGAATATAAAACAGTGAACATTATCCCCCGGACTCGAATATAAAACAGTGAACATTATCCTCCAGACTCGAATATAAGACAGTGAACATTATCCCCCAGACCTGAATATAAAACTGTGAGCATTTTCTCCCCCCAAGATCTGAATATAAAATAGTGAATATTATCCCCCAGATCCAAGAGCTGTCCTGATGGATTCAGACTGTGACATTCCATTGTTCCAGATGCATTTGTTCTAGGAACCAAATTTAAGGGCCCTATCATTGGAGCTTCGAGGGGGTGAATGGCGAACTCTTAATTCTTATGTTCATGTAGTTACCACAGTCATTTTCAGACTGGAAACTTAAACCTGCCGTTTCACTTTCAGTCAGGAACAGATCACAGTTTTACACCAAGCTCTGATTTGACAGCATGTTTCCAGCATTCACTGTTGTTCTTCATGACTCTAAACACAGTTGTAAAGGAGCCTTCTGTTCCGTGTCTAGGAGCTCTGAACCAGGGAAACAGGTGGAATGAATCAGTGAATCTTTTCCCACACTTGAAGATGGTGAATGGTCTCTCCCCTGTGTGAGCTCGCTGGTGTTGCAGCAGGATGAATGCCTGAGAGAATCCTTCCCCCATGTGGAACAGATGAACGGCCCCAGTCCAGTGTGAGTGCACTGGTCTCTCAGAAGATTAATGCTGCTTTTAAAGATCTCCTCGCAATCAGAACGTTTAAATCTTCTCAAGTCAGTGTGAACTTGCTGGTGTCTCAGGAGGTTGGATGAATGAGTGAATCCCTTCCCACACTTGGAGCAGATGAACGGTCTCTCTCCAGTGTGAACTCGCTGGTGTACAGTGAGTTGAGGTGATCGCCTGAACCCAGCCCCACAGTGAGAGCACCTGAACGGTCTCTCGTCAGTGTGAACTTGCTGATGGCGCATCAGTGCCCTGGAACTTTTATACCATTTTTCACAATCTGGACATTTGAAAGGTTTTTCATCAGTGTGAACTCGCTGGTGTTTCAGCAGAGTGGATATATCAGAGAACCCCTTCCCACACTCGGAGCAGGTGAATGGCCTCTCTCCAGTGTGAACTCGCTGGTGTTTCAGTAGGTTGGAAGAACTAGTGAATCCCTTCCCACACTCTGAACATGTGAAAGGCTTCTCCCCAGTGTGAATGCGTCGATGAATATCTAATTCAGATGGGTAATTGAATCCCTTCCCACAATCCTGACATTTCCACGGTCTCTCTGTGGTGCCAACCCCAATGTGGCTACGTCGATGGTATTCCAGACGGGATGGATATGTGAATCCCTTCCCACAGTCCCCACATTTCCACGGTTTCTCCAAGGTGTTCATGTGTTTGTCTTTCCAGGTTGGACAATCTGTTGAAGCCTTGTGCACACACAGAACATGTGTATGGTTTCTCCTCACTGTGATTGGTACAATGTATTTCCAGGCTCTGTAACTGGTTAAAGCTCTTTCCACTGTCAGTTCACTGGAACACTCTCACTCGGATGTATGTGTCTCGGTGCTTTTCCAGTCACACTGATGTTTGAAATTTTTTCCCACAGACAGAATAGGCAAGCTTTTCTCTGTGCACATTCAAAAGCCTATTCAGGTCCAGGTGAATCAAGTGACTCTGTTAGATCTTGACGTGATGATTTTTATTTCTGTCTGCCAATCTTCAGCTAACAACATCCTGCAAAAAGAGTTAACAAAAGTCATCAGTCCAGGATAGAAATTCAGAACAGGCAATTCTACTTTCTATGGAACATGCTTTCCCTGAAAGCTGTTTGTACCCAACTCACACATGCCCCCATCCCCACCCTCTCTCCTGTGTAGATTCCAGTTCAGGTTCTGTCCTCCACTCCCAGTTTTCTCCCTCCCTCTCCTGTGGCTGGGTTCAGTTCTCCAGCTCCCAGGTGCAGACTGACAATAAAATTGATGAGTCAATCATGTTCTCTCCTGGTCACTGGGACCCTGAAGCCCTACCCACCCGATGACTAATCCCCCGCCCGCCCACCAAGATGGCCACACATGCGTCCTGCTGGCTGGGCTAGCCAAATAAATACTGTGGCTACAAGAGCAGGTCAGAGGCTAGGAGTCGTGCCATGAGTAACTCACCTCCTGACTCCCCAAAGCCTGTCCACCAGCTACAAGGCACAAGTTAAGAGGGTGATGGAATACTCCCCACTTGCCTGGATGAGCTCCCCACAACGCTCAAGAAGCTTGACACCATTCAGAGAAAGACAGCCCATTTGATTGGCACCACATCCACATTCACTCCCTCCACCACTGATGCACAGTAGCAGCAGTATGTACCATCTACAAGATGCACTGCAGGAATTCACCAAGGCTCCTTAGACAACACCTTCCAAACCCATGACCACTACCACCTAGAAGGGCAAGGGCAGCAGACACCACCACCTGGATCAGGTAACTAATCAACCTGACTTGGAAATATATCCGCCGTTCCTTCACTGTCGCTGGGTCAAAATCCTGGAACTCCCTCCCTAACAGCACTGTGGGTGTACCTACACACGTGGACTGCAGCGGTTCAAGAAGGCAGCTCACCACCACCTTTTCAACTAGGGATGGGCAATAAATGCTGGCGGAGCCAGCGAAGCCCACATCCAGTAAATGAATAAAAAAAAATGGCCCACCTTCCTCACTCAAATGGCAACTGGTAGTGTGCGTAACCTGGGCCTGTCACCGGAAAGGGAGCCTCCCTCCCTGATCTGCCCTGATTCCCTCTTCCTTTGGCAGTCCCTCTGGATCAAGGATGACATGTTTCCACTCTGGTCTGATGGGTTCTGAAGTGGGTGATAAGTTCAATGTGTGATCTGTAGACTCTGTCACATGCAGGGTTGAAGGATTTGGTAGATGGGTGGTTTGGAGGTTTGTGCGCTCCCTGAGACATCTCGACTTCACCTCTGCGTGTTCCCGGCCAAGTCTCGGTCATGTGCCTTCCTGAATGACCCGTCTCCATTTCGACTGGTGACAATCCAGGGTCTTCCATAAGTTGGCAGGGACAACTGATCTCATCAGGAGGTGCTTTGAGGAGATCTCTGCAGTGTTTCCACTGACCTCTTGAGTGTCTGTGATTGAGTTCCAAGTAGAGCAGTTGATTCGGGAGTCTGGTGTCAGACATATGAACGATATGTCCCACTCAGCAGAGCTGGTTTCGAGTGATCAGCCCCTCAATGCTGGGCAAGTTGCTGTTGGACCACTCTCATTGCCGCTGGATTTGGAGGATCTTGTGAATGCACCGCTGGTGGTATTTCCCCAGTGCTTTGAGGCACCTGCTCTAGGTTGACCAAGTTTCTGAAGACTTTAGGAGCACGGGGATCACTGCTGCCCAGTAAACCAGGACCTGAGTTTTGGGTTTGACATCCTGGTCCTCAAATAGTCTGTTCTTCATTCTGCTGAAGGCTGAACTGGCACATTGGAGGCAATGATGAATTTTGTTGTCTATGTCAGCCTTCAGCGAGAGGGAGCTCCCAAGATAAAGAAAATGGTCCATATTTTCCAGGATTTCACTGTTGCTCTTAATCAATGGGGTGGGGGCTGGGGAAATATGTGGTAAAACCCACAAGATAAATAACAAACAGTGGGTAGAAATTGTACAGAAGATCCAACAGCTCACAGACATCAACAACATACATGGTTTCTTCAGCACTGTCAAGGCAATCTTTGACTCAAGCATTCTGTGGCCCAAGATGGAGGGGAGCTGATCAAGGACAGGGATCACTGGACAGAACATTTTGAAGAACTCGTCAAACGAGACTCTGTCTTCCACTTGAATATCCTCATCTCCACTCTTCAATACACTGCCCGGCTCAATCTCGATGCTACCACGGCCGGGAGCGAGAATGATAAACCCATTCAACAGCTGAAAGACAACACGGCCTCTGGCGCAGATGGAATCCCTGCTGAAATTCTGAAACACCGCGGTGTTACGCTCCTGGCCTGGCTGCACAACCTCATATTCCTCATTGGGAAGTGGGATGCATGCTGGAGGATCTCTGGGACACTCTGATTGTGACTCTATTCCAAAGGGGAGGAAAGTCTGAATGCAGTAATTACAGAGGAGTCTTCCTGCTGCCTGCACAGGGAAAATCATTGCAATGCTCCTCCTCAATCACCTTCTCTCAGTGGCCAAAGAGCTCCTTCCAGACTCACGGTGCGGTTTTCTTCATCGAGAGGCACCACAGACACGATCTTCACTCTGCGGCAAACCCAAGAAAAATCCAAGGAACAGCACCAACCTCTGTGCTTGGCATTTTTCAATCTTACAAAAGCCCTTTACATGGTCAAACATGAAGTTTAATGCAGAACCCGCCTCAAATTTGCCTGCCCTCAGAAATTTGTCACTATCCTCTGCCTACTCCATGATGACATGAAAGCCGTGAACCGTCATCAACAAAATCACCACAGACCCTATCTCAGTGAAGACTGTGATCAGGCAAGGCTGTGTCATTACACCAACCCTCTTCTCCATCGTCTCTGCATCTCACCTCGAGAAAATTACCCATGGGTGTGGAGATAATCTACAGAACAGACAGGAAACCTACATCACCTTTGAAACAAAACCAGAATCAGTCCAACCTCAGACATTGAGCTCCAGTATGTAGATCCTTGATTTCTATGTTAAATCCATTTATTTGTCTTGATATCCTTGCTTCAGAAATGTCCAGTAATCTCAGTATTTTTTAAATTTCCAATTGATAAAATCGCAACAAAATTCCAGATTTCCACTACATTTTCTGCGAAGTGATTTCTGACATTGTTCCTGAACAGCCGAGTCTCAGTTACACAAATAAATATCACTGATTTGTACATTTAAATGGTAACAATTATTATGCTCGTAATTAAGTTGTGCAACAAAATTGCAAAGAAACATAATAATTTCAGTAAAATACAGTGAATGCTGGAAATCTGAAATAAAAACAGAAAGTTCTGGAAATCCTCAGCAGGTTTGGCAGCTTCTGTGAAGAGAAACAGATTTATCATTTCCAATCCAATATGATTCTTCTTCAGAACTGAGTATTTCCAGCATTCTGATTTCATTTTAAACACATAATTGATGTAAACTGTCTTGTCCTTACAGGTACCTGGATGTAAATCTAATTTCAGACTTTCCTCTGAACAGTTTTCAAACTGACTCCAGCTCATTGTCCATTACTTCACTAAAGACCCGGATGGAAAACACACTGCACAAGATGGCGGCGGCCGGTTGCCCGGGTAACCCGGGCCTGTCACCGGGGAGGAAGCACCACCCTCAACGTTCCTTCCCTCACCAAGATGGCCGTCCATGCGCCTGACTCCCTGAACAAGACCCGCCTTCCTCTCTCAGGATGGCTGCGGCTGGTGATTTTGCTACCAGTGCGCAGGTGCAGTGTGGGTGCGCTCTGAGCATGCTCAGTGTCAGTCATGGCGACAGAGTGAGGAGGAGCGGACGGTTCGGGAGGAGATTGTGAGCACAGGGTAGGAATGGAAACCGCGGCTGGAGTGCGAACTGGAGCAACTTCTGGGGCAGGCCCCAGGCCCCGTGTTTACCCCGCGGCGACAGGCCCGGGGATAGGGAGCGATGGAGCCGGTGGCCGGACGGGGAAGGTTTGGAAACACTTTGTGGAATAATTGTCGGGGGGGGGGGAGGCGGTGGGGGAGGGGGACAATAAATTGATTTGGGCTCAAATCAGTGAGGAATCTGATCTGTGGGAAGGAAGGAAACCCTGGGAGGTGGGCGGGGAGGATTCAGAAACACCCGCTGGAGGCCCCAAACCCCCAACAAGAACCTGCAGGTCCCGTGTTTGCAGCTCCGGGACTTTACGCGCGGCCATTTCGGTTTAGCAACAGAGAGTGGATGGGGCTTCAGTGTCCCAGTGACCAGGAGAGAAAATGATAGATTCATTGATTTTGTTCTCACTCTGCACACAAAGGCTTGAGAATTGAATCCGGTCATAGTAAAGGACAGGGAGAAAGTAAACGGGAGCGTAGGAAAGGAATGTTGGAGATGGTGCGATGGGTTTGGATTTCAGCACAGGGAGGAGTGAGATCTTGTGGGACAGGGATTTACAGTTCTGGAGGAACAAGAGAGGTAAATTATCTTCTATAGAAACTAGAATTGTCCGTTTTGAATTTCTGTTGTTATGTTCTTACAGTGATGGGGAAGGTCTTGTGGCGCACTGTGTACTGTCCCTGCCACTGAGCTGAAGCACCGGTTTCCACTTCAGGACTTGATGGCCACGGACATGCGTTCATACAGTGGATTCCAAACAGGTTGGTTATGAACCTGTAAATCCTTCCAAAACACCAATGACAGGCAGTAAGAGTGGGAATGTACCCTGGTCAGCTGTGCTTGATGTATAATAGCGCTCTCATGCAATTGCCTCTGGTGACAAGCTAGCAAACTGTTCCAGGACAAAGTAGCTATGGAAACAGATGTAAGCACATGATTTGTCTACATCATATGCCACTAGGCACGGGAAGAGAAAAGAAAAAGACCTACGGTGATGACTTTAGTGAACTCCTTTCACAGCCGCTTAGAAGTGAAGGATTGCAGAAGTGAAATTCAGATCAAACCTCATATCAAGTTTTGGTTGAGTCAGTCCATTCATCAGGACCTCAATATCATCCGCCTTTGAATGTGGAAGGAGAAATGTTTGTCTGTTCTGTCTGAGGGAAAAGATTTCAAACATCAGTGTGACTGGAACAGCACCAAGACACACACACCCGAGAGAGAGTGTTCCAGTGAACTGACTGTGGGAAGAGCTTTAACCAGATACACAGCCTGAGGAAAACATCACAGTATTCACAGCAGGGAGAGAATGTACATGTGTTCTGTGTGAGGATGAGGCTTCAAGTGATCTTCCAACCAATAGGAACACAAACGCACCCACACAATGGAAAAGCTGTGGAAATGTGAGGATTGTGGGAAAGGATTCAGTTACCCATCCCTGCTAGAAAACCATCAAAGCAGTCACACTGGGGAGAGGCTGTTCACCTTCTCTGAGTGTGGGAAGAGATTCACTCAGTCATCCAACCAAGCATGACACCAGTGAGCTCATACCAGGGAGAGGCTGTTTACCTGTTCAGTGTGTGGGGAGGAGTTTACTGGGACATCCCATTTGCTGTCACACCGGCGAATTCACATTGAAGAGAAGCCATTCAGCTGCATTTCCTGTGGAAAGAGTTTCAGACAGGCATACTCCCTCATTTTACACCAGCGAGTTCACACTGGGGAGAGACCATTCACCTGCTCCGCATGTGCGAAGGGATTCACGTTTTTGCCCACCCTGCTGAGACACCTGCGAATTCACACTGAGGAGAAGCCTTTCAGCTGCATTTTCTGTGAAGAGAGGTTCAGGCAGTCTTCCAACCTTATTTTACACCATCGAGTTCACACTGGGGAGAGACCGTTCATCTGCTCCGTGTGTAGGGAAGGTTTCAATTGGTCATCGAATCTCACTGCACGCCAGCGAGTTCACATTGGGGAGAGACCATTCACTTGCTCGCTGTGTGGGAAGGGATTTGCAAAGTCTTTCAACTTGCTGACCCACCAACGTACTCACACTGAGAAGAGACCATTCAACTCTGTGTATGGGAAGGGATTCACTCCGTCACGATGCCTCCTGAGACATCAGCAAGTTCATAAGTGACTGCAGGGATTGAATTCTGATGTTATTTCTGCTGTTAGTCATGTTTAGTATTGATAATCTGACAATATTTTGTTTCTTTATGCTGATGTTAACAGCCCAATAACTGGGCAGAGTTTAATATTTTGGGATGTCACTGACTTTTGAGGCTGCAGTGTCCCTTTTTAAAAGCGCCATCTGTGATCTTTCTCCTTAGTTCAAGAACTCTCAAGAGGAACCCACTTACAATAACATTATGAACTTTTTGAATCTTAAATTGATCTTTGATGCAAAATCTACCATTCAGTATCTCAAAGATACAACTGCAGGGATCAAAATATTTTTTTCTTCAAAGGCTCTTGAGATTTTCTTGAGGGCTATTCTTTGATTTTGGAGAACTACAAGTTGGGTTTCAGGGGCTCCTTTTTCATTCTCACTAACTCCTTTATTAGGTGCTACAGTCACACAGTAACATTATCTTGTGTATTTACGTTGATTTTTTTGGGGGGGGGTCCCTTCTTTCAAAAGATAACAGCACAAATACCCCACACTGTGTATGTATTAAATCTTTTAACTTCGAATCTATAAATAAGATGTTTTTGTTAACTTATTTTAAATTAATCTCCCATACTCCATTTCCTTCATGAAAATTCCAACCATTTGATACAAGGTTACTTATTGGGAATGAACAGCCCTGGACAGTGGGAAAAGAGGAGGTGAAAGTGCAGATGTTGAATTTCCTGCGCTTACTTGGGAAGATGCCTTGGGAAATTTATAAGTTCTGTATTTCTAAAAATAAACATATTATAGAAAGGATCTGCCTCGTGTGCGGTCTCACTGCATGACTGACTGACATTAGACCATAAGACATAGGAGCAGAAATTAGGCCAATCGGCCCATCGAGTCTGCTCCGCCATTCAATCATGGCTGATAAGTTTCTCAACCCCATTCTCCCGCCTTCTCCCCGTAACCTTTGATCCCCTTACCAATCAAGAACCTATCTACCTCGGTCTGAAATACACTCAATGACCTGGCCTCCAAAGCCTTCTGTGGCAATGAATTCCATAGATTCACCACTTGCTGGCTAAAGAAGTTTAGAAGTTTCTCCTCATCTCTGTTCTAAAAGGTCTTCCCTTTACTCTGAGGCTATCCAGGCCTTTCAGTATTCTGTAAGTTTCAATCAAATCCCCCCTCATCCTTCTAAACTCCATTGAGTATAGACCCAGAGTCCTCAAACGTTCCTCATTGTTTTCACTGTCTATGGATAAGCTGAAGTTGCTGCCGAATATCTGTTTGTGCTCCTTTTATCTTTGGAAAACTGGTTTGAAAAAGTAGCACTTGGCAGGGTTTATATCAAATCCCCTGACAGTTATATTCACCTATCATCAAATAAAGACACTTTCTAATATTCTGTCAAGTGAACTTCTTTCTGGATAGAAACAGGACCTGCTGCAATCACCAAAGTAGATTGAACAAATTCCACTTTGTTGAAATTAAGTTAACCAGATACTTTTGATCCTTGGTTTCAGGTTTTACTCATTTTATTGGATACTGTTCAAATCATAAAGCAGAATGATTTTGGATCAGATGGTAGAGCAGGCAAAACTCTTGTCTTTCTGATCTTCATTTTGTGCGTATTTACATTCAAAATTCATCAGTAACATCACTATACCAGCTGAGGTCAGCTTAGAATGGGGACCCTGAATGTTGTCTGTGAGCGTTAACCAGCATATAACTGTTTCAAAATGTAAACCTTGATGAATATATCTCAACTTCTAATTTGGCATATGTGATTAGCCAGGGAATTCACAATACTTGGTTACTCAAATATCTGTGCTGTACACTTGTAGGTGTTTCAAAGAAAACTAAAAATAATTGAGGCTCACTTGGCAGGATGGAGAGAGATCTGTGCTTTTCTGCAGGTTGATTCACTCCTTACAAGTCCCTCACTGCAAAGAAACCTTTTAGTTCTGTCCCAAGGAGACACAGCTCCTGCACACATCACTGACTCAGGCAGCCGACCAGCGAGCTTCCTTGCTCAAAATGGATGGCAAAGCTGCTCCTCCAATCACAGATTCTGTCTGGAGAAGCAGCAAAATTGTGAGGGACAGAATCTGTGATTTGAGGTGCTGATCCTTCCAGGTTCTGTCTCCCACATACGGGGGTAATTTTTCTTCCAGTGGCTGCTCCCATGATAGAATTTTCACAGGCATTTTGGGGGTGAATTCATCCCCTACCCCTATGTATTTTGAACCTAGGTTCTGAAATACTGACACTCTGATTTTAAGGCTTCCTGGAGTAGTACACAGATCCAGATCTTGCCACCTAACACCAATCCATATCCTCATCTGAATTCACATTTTCATGTGATTGTCCAATACGGACAACATATATCATTTAATTCCTTTAAACGTGGTCCAGCACACCCCCATCACAGACAAACGACAAGAGATTGGCTTTGAAATCAGTGGTTCCTTTATCATCTGTATTTTTCTGAATGATGACAGCATTAACCTTTTCTTGAGCCTGTCCTCACCCTTCTGCCAGTTCATTTATTGAAACCAGGGACTCTCCTTGTTCTGATGGTGACATTCCCTTTCCAACCAGTTATTCACAGTATATTTACAGTGCAAAAGGAGATCATTCAGCCCATTAAGTCTGTACTGGCTCTCTGAAAAGCGCGTTCCACCATGTCCCACTCCCCTGCATTATCCTCGTAACTTAGCACATTGTCTCTTTTCAGGTAGCAATCCAATTCCCTTTTGAATACCTCAATCATCCTGCCTCCCGCACCCTTTCAGGAAGTTTGTACTAGACTCCAACCACTCTCTGGGTGGAAAAAAAATTCCTCACATTACTTTTACTCCTTTTGCCAATTATTTTGAATGTGTGCACACTAGTTCTTGATGTTCTCTTGAGTGGGAACAGTTTCATTATTTATCCTGTTCATACCCCTCAGGATTTTGACTACCTCCATCAAGTCTTCTCTCAGCCTTCGTTTCTCCAGTGAAAACAGTCCCAACCTCTCCAATCTATCCTCATAGCTGCAGTTATTCATCCTGGCAAGCATTTTTGTGAATCTCCTCTGTACTCTCTCCAATACCTTCACATTCTCCCTTAAGTGTGGTGCCCAGAAATGGACGCAGACTCCAGATGAGGCCAAAATATTGTCTTATGCAAGTTCAACATGACCTCCTTACGATTGTACTCAATGCCCCTATTAATAAAGCCTAAGATACTAAATGCTTTATTAACTGCTCTCTCAACATGCCCTGTTACCATCAGTGACTTATGTACATATACACCGAGGTCCCTCTGTTCCTGCACCACCATTGGAGGCTCTCCCTTTATTATACACAGATAAAGTCAGTCAATTGTTTGTGCATTGTTTCATCATGTTGCCACATTTCACTAACAAATGTTGAAATGTTTGCTCCACACCCACAGGGTTTCATCTGTTTAAAGCCACAAACAGAAAGGTTCAGTTTTCTTCTGGAGTTGGAGACAACTCAGCTTTCAATATGATGCAGAGTTTCAGCCAATGAGGGGGATCCGGTCTCAGCCCCGCCCCTCATTTACTCCGATTGGTTGAAGGCCGAGCCGCTCCTTCTCCCTATTGGTCCGGAGCTGCCGTCAATCACTTCCCGAACATTGTGATCTGGAGCAAAAACAGAATCACCTGGAAAAACTCAGCAGGCCTGGCAGCATCGGCAGAGAAGAAAAGAGTCGACGTTTCGAGTCCTCATGACCCTTTGACAGAACTTGAGTGAGTGATGCATGCGCAGTGCGGGTAATGGCGATGGAAAGATGCTTGTTTGTCTCAGCTTCAGGCGGTAAGAGAATTTGCGGTAAAAACAAAAAACTGCGGATGCTGGAAATCCAAAACAAAAACAGAAATACCTGGAAAAACTCAGCAGGTCTGGCAGCATCGGCGGAGAGGAACACAGTTAACGTTTCAAGTCCTCATGACCCTTCAACAGAACTAAGTAAAAATAGGAGAGGGGTGAAATATAAGCTGGTTTAAGGTGGGGGGGTGGGGGTGGTTGTAGGGACAAGCAAGCAGTGATAGGAGCAGATAATCAAAAGATGTCACAGAAAAAAGAACAAAGAGGTGTTGAAGGTGGTGATATCTAAACGAATGTGCTAATTAAGAATGGATGGCAGGACACGCAAGGTATAGCTCTAGTGGGGGTGGGGTGAAATAAGACTAAAGGGGCATAAAAGGTAGAGATTTAAAAATAATGGAAATAGATGGGAAAAGAGAAATCTATATAAATTATTGGAAAAAACAAAAGGGTGGGGGAAGAAACGGAAAGGGGGTGGGGATGGAGGAGGGAGTTCAAGATCTAAAGTTGTTGAACTCAATATTCAATCTGGAAGGCTGTAAAGTGCTTAGTTGGAAGATGAGGTGCTGTTCCTCCAGTTTGCATTGACCTTCACTGGAACAATGCAGCAAGCCAAGGACAGACATTGGCAAGAGAGCAGGGTGGAGTGTTAAAATGGCAGGGGACATGGAGGTCTGGGTCATTCTTGCGGACAGACCGAAGGTGTTCTGCAAAGCGGTCGCCCGGTCTGCGTTTGGTCTCTCCAATATAGAGGAAACCGCATTGGGAGCAACGAATGCAGTAGACTAAGTTGGGGGAAATGCAATTGAAATGCTGCTTCACTTGAAAGGCGTGTTTGGGCCCTTGGACGGTGAGGAGAGAGGAAGTGAAGGGGCAGGTGTTGCATATTTTGTGTATGCATGGGGAGGTGCTGTAGATGGGGGTTGAGGAGTAGGGGGTGATGGAGGAGTGGACCAGGGTGTCACGGAGGGAATGATCCCTATGGAATGCCGCCGGGGGGAGGTGAAGGGAAGATGTGCTTGGTGGTGGCATCATGCTGGAGTTGGCAGAAATGGCGGAGGATGATCCTTTGAATGCGAAGGCTAGTGGGGTGATAAGTGAGGACAAGGGGGACCCTATCATGTTTCTGGGAGGGTGGAGAAGGCATGAGGGCAGATGTGCGGGAGATGGGCCGGACACTGTTGAGGGCCCTGTCAACGACCGTGGTTGGAAAACCTCGGTTAAGGAAGAAGGAGGACATGTCAGAGGAACTGTTTTTGAAGGTAGCATCATCAGAACAGATGCGACGGAGGTGAAGGAACTGAGAGAATGGGATGGAGTCCTTACAGGAAGTGGAGTGTGAGGAGCTGTAGTCAAGGTAGCTGTGGGAGTCGGTGGGCTTGTAATGGATATTGGTGGACAGTCTATCACCAGAAATTGAGACAGAGAGGTCAAGGAAGGGAAGTGTCAAAGATGGACCATGTGAAAATGATGGAGGGGTGGAGATTGGAAGCAAAATTAATAAATTTTTCCAAGTCCCGACGAGAGCATGAAGCAGCACCAAAGTAATCATCGGAGAAAGAGTTGTGGGAGGGGGCCGGAGTAGGACTAGAACAAGGAATGTTCCACATACCCCATGAAGAGACAGGCATAGCTGGGGCCCATGCGGGTACCCATAGCCACATCTTTTTTTGGGAGGAAGTGAGAGGAGTTAAAGGAGAAATTGTTCAGTGTGAGAACAAGTTCAGCCAGACGGAGGAGAGTAGTGGTGGATTGAGATTGTTCGGGACTCTGTTCGAGGAATTTTCATCCTGGACTGACAGGGATGGGTTTTGGAAACTCCTTTTACAGGGGATTAGAAGGGGAGGATTTACACACAGCAAACTCAATACAGAGATCACATTAAGATCTGACTCGACTCACTCCATTCATCAGAACCTGGATATTATCAGCCTTTTGAGTTTGATTATTGAGTTCCAGGTCATTAACACTCACCGCTTGAAATTTCTTCCTCACATCCCCCCTGTTGATCTTACTGAAAATCTTAAACCTGTGTCTGTGATACTTTTACCTCTGCTCTCCCCAATCACCTATCTGTCATTGTTTAACTTCCTTTG
This sequence comes from Carcharodon carcharias, assembly GCF_017639515.1. NCBI lineage: Eukaryota > Metazoa > Chordata > Chondrichthyes > Lamniformes > Lamnidae > Carcharodon > Carcharodon carcharias. Next base: position 15,270,805 of record NC_054493.1, read on the forward strand.
TCTCTAATAATGGGTGTCATTTAGCTTTGTTTAGTATTGCACTGTTATTTCTGTCGACTGTGTCGAAATGAGGTTTCCACAGCCACTCATCCCCTGACCATGTGCTGATGACTTACCAGCTTTATCTTCCCACAGTATCATTCATAGTCAGGAATTGTTTTTCCATTTCTCTTCCACTTCTGAGCTTATATCGAACATCAAGTCCTGCACCGTTTTTATTCCAGTAATTCATTCTGCACACCCTGAAATAGTGCCTGAACTGCTGAGAATTTCCAGTATTTCCTCTTTATGTTTCAGATTTCCAGCAGCTGCTGTCTGTTGCTATTATTTTATTGCAAGCATTGCTCACAAAACCAAATCTGGGAACACAGTCGGACCAGGTCAGAGATGGTTTGTTGCAGGGTCGGCATTGATGGCTGAAGTCAGTCCCTGGCCTCCAGTGTAGGTCCTGTTTCATTGAGTCATGGTATCATGGAATCGTTACAATACAGATGTCGGTTATTTAAGCCTGTCCTGCCAGTGCTGGCTCTTTGCAAGAGCAAATCAGCTAGTCCCACTCTGCTGCCCGTTCACTAACAAGACCAGCAGCAGATATTACCAATCCCCAGTTACTTGTGGAGAAAATGATGTTTGACCTTCTTGAACCGTTGCAGCCCATGTATTGAAGGTGATCCCACAATGATGTTAGACAAGGAGTTACAGGGTCTTCATCCAAGGATGATGAAGGAACGGTGATATATGTCTAAATCAACAACAACAATGTGTATTTATATTACACCTTTCTTGTAGTAGAACATTCCAATGTGTGTTCACAGGAGTTTTATACAACAACATTTGGCACTAAACCCGCATAAGGAGATGTTAGGGTGATGAATAGTTTGGTCAAACATAGTTTTTAAGGAGTATCTTAAAGGAGGAAAGTGAGGTAGAGAGACAGAGAGGTTTATGGAGGAAATTCCGCTGCTGAAGGCTCGACCACCAAAGGTGGAGCAATTAAAATTGGGAATGTTCAGGATGTCAGAATTAGTGGAGCGCAGATATCTCAGAGGGTTGTGAGGCTGGAGGAGATTACAGAAATAGGGAGGGGCCATGGAGGTAATTGAAAATAAGGATGAGAACTTTAAAATGTAGGTTCTTCTTAACCAGGAGCCTTTGTAGGTCAGCGAGTACTGGGGTGATGGGGGTACAAGACTTGGTGTCATGGACAGCAGCGTTTTGGATGACCTCATGTTTACAGGGAGGACGGCTGGGAGTTTTAAGTCTGGAGGTGACAAAAGAATGGATGAGAGTTTCAGCAAAAGATGAGCAGGGAGTTGGGCAGAGTTGGGCGATGTTACTGAGGTGGGATTGGGCGGTCTTGGTGATCATGCATATATGTGGTTTGAAGCTAATTTTTGGGTGAAATATGACCCAGTGGTTGTGAACAGTCTTGTTTGACCTCAGACAGTTACAGGGAGAGGGATGGAGTCAGTGGCCAGGAAGTGGAATTTGCAGTGGGGACTGAAGACGATGGTTTTGGTCTTCCCAATACTAAAATGGAGGAAATTTCTGTTCATCCAGTACTGGATGTCAGACAAATCAGGACGGTGTGTGAGTTGGAGGGGAACATGGAGGCGATGATGTTCGCATACACCTGCTATCCTGGCCCTTCTAGGTGGTGGAGGTTCAGAGTTTTGAGTTTCTGTCAAAATTCTGGTTGAGTTGTAATCCCTCTTTTTCAACCCTTGCCTCTCCCACCCGACCCTTCTCTCTCTTGTTATGTTCTCCAATCTAGGCCAGTGTCTTGTGTAGGCCCAGACTGGGTGGCAGAGTCTCTTCCCTGAAGGACATTAGTGAACCAGTTGGGTTTTTATGACAATCCAGCAGTTTTCATGGTCACCTTTTCCTGGTGCCAGCCCCACAAATTACCAGATTCATTCAGCTCAATTCCACAACCTGCCTTTGTGTTTTTGTGGGTTCTCTCTCACTCCCTTTTCTCTGTTTTCAGTCAATTTCACAGGGTATTATAAGGGGAGGATTTGCAGTCGGGAAACTGAAACAACCATCACATCAGAATCTGACAGAGTTGCCCAATTTATCGTAACCTGAATATCATTGGAATTTGAACATGGTCGGAGAAAGCACCGTTCACAGTGGAGAGAAACTGTACACGTGTTCTGTGTGTGGACGAGGTTTCAGTCAGTCACCTGGCCTGTCGAAACATAATTGCAGTCAGAATGGGGAGAAACCGTGGAAATGCAGGGACTGTGGGAAGGGATTTAATTACCCATCAGAGCTGGAAAATCATCAGTGACTTCACACTGGGGAGAGGCCGTTCACCTGCTCTGAGTGTGGGAAGGGATTCACGTGTTCATCCACGCTGCTGAAACACTGACGAGTTCACACTGACGACAGTCCTTTCAAATGTCCAGACTGTGGGAAGTGCGTTAAAAGTTCCCAGGAACTGATGTCCCATCAACGTGTCCACACTGACGAGAGACCGTTCAGGTGCTCTCATTGTGGGTCTGGGTTCAAGACATTATTTGTCCTCACTCTGCACCAGTGAATTCAGGAGAGTGGCCGTTCAGCTGCTCTGAGTGTGGGAAGAGTTCACTCATGCCATCTGCTGACACACCAGTGAGTTCACACTGGGGAGAGGCTTTTTAAATGTCCAGACTGCAGGAAATGCTTTAAAAATTCCGTGGACCTCATGCTCCATCAACGTGTTCACACTAATGAGAGACCATTCAGGTTGTGTCACTGTAATTTGTATGTTCATATGTAGGATCTGGATATGATCAGCATTTAAGTGTAAGCATTGAGTTCCAGGTTATTACAACGCATTGCAAAAAAATTCTTCCTCACATCCTCCCTGTAGATCTTGTGGAAAATCTGAAATCTGTGTCCCACAATCCTTTTACAGTCAAATAATGGGAACAGCTTTCCTTTACCTACCTTACCTAAATCTATTATAAACTTGTACATGTCTATCAAATCTTCCTTTGATCTACTTTGCTTCAAGGAAAGCAACCTCAGTTTTACCAACCAAACATTTTGACTATAAACCCTCATCCCTGGAACCCTTCTGGTAAATCTCCTCTGCACCCTCTCAAGGACCCTCACATCCTTCATAATGTGTGGTGATCACTGGTTTGCACAGACCCAGATGTTCTGTGTTCGTGTCTATGATGTTATCACGCACCAACAGTGCAGTGCCATCACCCCGTTCCCCGGGTATTTCCTCAACTGGGAGATTTTTTTCTGACTCCAGTGCTTCTGATATCTTTCCAGCTGCAGGCTCCAGCAGGAAATTTTAATCTTGAAAAGAGTGAAATTGTTTCAGAGCTGAGTATTTTGACCATTCATTTGTAATTCAAATCTTTTCATGCTCTGCTCTGTTATCTGTGAGAGGTTCCATGGCTCTGGGGCTGGTGTGGCTCCTTTGCTGTGGATCTGAATCCATGTCCATCCATTGCTCTGTTTCAGCTCTGCCTAATCTCCTTAATCACCTCTCTGCCATGGTCTAACTTCCTCTGTCTCCAATAATGGGTGTGTTTTAGACATGTTTAGTATTTTACTGTTACTTCTGCCAACCATGTCGAAATGAGGTTCCCATCGTTGCCCATCCCCTGACCATGTGCTGTTGGTTTACCAGCTTTATCTTCCCACAGTATCCTTCAGTGTCAGGAATTGTTTTTCCTGCACTTTCGTCCATTTCTCTTCTGCTTCTGAGCTTTTCCATCAAACTCTGCACCATGTTTATTCCCTGTAACTCATTCTGTACACTCTGAAATGATAACTTTTTTTTCTCCACAGTTATTGCCTGATCTGCTGAGTATTTTCAGTATTTGCTCTTTTTGTTTCAGATTTCCAGCAGCTGCAGTATTTTGCTATTATTTTGTTGCAGACGTCACTCACAGAACTGAGTCGAGAATCACTAACAGACTAATTTAAAGCTGGTTTGTTGCAGGGGAGGCAATGGTTGTAGAAGTTAGTTCCCTGGCCTCCAGTGTATTTCCTTTTTCATCGAGTCATTGAATCACTGATTAGTTACACTACAGACAGAGGTCATTCAGCCCATCCTGCCTGTGCTGGATCTCTGCAAGAGCAAATCAGCTAATCCCATCCCCTGCCCTTTCACTAACAAGACCAGCAGCAGATATTACCTATCCCCATTTACCTGTGGAGAAGGTGATATTTGACCTTCTTGAACCATGTGGTGTAGATGCTCCCACAATGATCTTAAATAAGGAGTTACAGGATTTTCACCAAGTAATGATGAAATGTTTAAAATCAACAACAGCAATTTGGATTTGTAAAACACTTCATGTTTTAGACCTTTCCAAGGTGTTGCACAGGAGTTTTATGAATCGGGAGCTTTGTAGGTCAGTGAGCATAGGGGTGATGGGTAAACAAGACTTGGTCTGAATAAGTACATGGGCAGCAGAGCTTTGGATGACCTCACGATTACAGGGAGGTTGAATTTGGGAGGCCGATGGGGAGTATGTTAGGATAGCTAAGTCTAGAGGTAACAAAGGAATGAATGACGGTTTCAGCAGCAAATGAGCTGAGACTGGGGTGGTGTTGGTCAAACTGAGGTGGAAACATACTCTAATCGTGATGATGCAGATATGTGGTTGGAAACTAAATTTGGGGTGAAATATTTCACCATTGTTGTGAATCACCTCCTCAGTCTGTTGTTGGGGAGGGAGATGGAGTTGGTGGTTAGGAAGTGGAATTTGTAGCGGGGACTGAAGACAATACATTTGGTCTTCCCAATATTTAAATAGAGGAAATTTCTGTTGATCCAGTCCTGGATGTCAGAGAAGTTAGGTGTTTGACTTGGAGGGGAGACTTGGAGATGGTGCTGTTTGCATACACCTGCTATCTTTGTCCATCTGGGTGATGGAGGTTTAGGGTTTGGGAGGTTCTGTGAAAGTTCTGGTTGAGTAGTAGATATGTATAATCCCTCTTCTTCTCCCCTTGCCTCTCCCCCACCTATCCTCTATCTCCTTCAGTACTCATTTTGTCCATGAGACCTGCCTTCTGCTCCTTTGACCCTATTCTCGCTAAACTGTTGGCCATCCATCCTCCCAATGTTAGTTAATATTGTTAACAGTTCTCCCTCTTTTTTGATACTGTCTGTCTCACCTATAAATTCATTCTCATCATCCATCTTTAAAAAAAAACCTCTTTAACCCACCGTTTTTGCAAACTACCGCCCCTTGTCCAACCTGCTCTTCCTCTCCAAAGTCCTTGTACTTGGTGTCCCCCAAGGATCTATCCTTGGTGCCTCCTATTTCTCATCTACAGGCTGTCACTAGTTGACGTCATCCAAAAGCATCGTGTTAGTTTGCACATGTACACTGACAATGCCCAGCTCTACCTCACCACCATCCCTCTCCATTCCTCCACTGTTACTAAATTATCAAACTGGTTATCCAACATTCAGTACTAGATGAGCAGAAATTTCCTCTAATTAATAATTGGGAAGACCAAAGCCCAATTTGAACCCAAAATAACATTCTGATCACATATCCACACCATCACTAATACCAGATATTTCAATCTCCATAACATCACCTGTGTCCACCCCACCCCAGCTCATCTGCTACTGAAACCTTCATCCATGCCCATGTTGCCTTTAGACTTGACGATTCCAATGCATTTCTGTCCAGCCTCTCATGTTCACCCCACCCCGACATGGAAACATGAGATCATCCAAAACTCTGCTGCCCATGTGCTTTCTCACACAAAATGCTGTTCACCCATCACCCCCTGTGTTCACTGACCTACATTGGCTTCTGGTCAAGCAATGCCTCAATTTTAAAATTTACATTATTGTTTTCAAATCCACCCATGACCTTAACCCTCCATAATCTCCAATTTCACACTCTCTGATATATCTGCGCTCCCCTCATTCTATCCTCTTAGAGCATCCCTGATTTTAATTACCCCAGCATTGGTGGCAGGGCATAGGCATGGAGCTCTGAAATTTAATTTTTAAAAAAAGTATATACTTTATTCATAAAACATCTGAAAGAACATTACAAAACATTTCAAAATGGCCATCACAAAAAGTGCAATTAGATTCAACTTTTACACATGGATCACGAGGTGCTTCAATACAATCAATTAATATTACAGTCATTTCAGTATGGTCATTACAGACAGTCAGACAGTGCAATGGTATTTGAGTTATCAACATACATCATGGTGAACTCTGTGGTACAATTATAATACATTTAGTATTCACTACATACAATCTTTGTGAGACGTACAGTCCGATACAATTCCCAGCGTCTCGGTGCACTATGGCAGAAAGGTCTTAGGCAGCGACCTTTTCCCATTGTGCCTTTGCGGTGGCTGCCTCAAGCTTTAGTGCGTCCCTCAGCACGTAGTTCTGGACCTTGGAACGTGCCAGTCTGTAACACTCGGTTGGGGACAACTCTTTGCGCTGGAAGACCAACAAGTTTCGGGCAGACCAAAGAGCATCTTTGCCTGAGTTGATGATCCTCCAGCTGCAGTTGATGTTTGTCACATTGCGTGTCCCCTGGGAACAGCCCATAGAGCACAGAGTCCTGTATCACAGCACTGCTCGCGATGAATTTGGACAAGAAACACTGCATTGTTCTCCAGACCTTCTTTGGAAAGGCACATTCCACAAGGAGTTGAACAATGGTCTCTTCACCCCCGTAGCCATCTCTAGGGCAACGTGATGAAGCTCTGAAACTCCCTCCCTAAACCTCTGGCCACTCTCCTGATTAAAGATGCTTGTTACAATCTGCCTCTCAAATCCAGCTTTTGGCCATTGACCTTAATATCGCCCTTCGTGACTCAGTCTCTAATTCTGCTTTATGAAGCTCCTCTGAAGCACCTTGCAAAGTTTTACAACAATAAACATGTTCTATAAATGCAAGCTGTTACTCTCACAACAGTCAGTTTGCACAAGGTAAGATCCAAAAACAGCAATTAGATGAATAACCAATTAGTCAAGTTGTTTTTTTGGTGATGTTAGTTAAAGCACAAATGTTGGTCCCACTGCATTAGGAAGAAGGGAGAATGAGGAGAGGCTGTATAAACTAAATGGTACAATTTTAAACAGAGTGCAGGAACAGAGTGACCTGGGAGTGTAAGTGAACAAATCCTAGAATACAACAGGAGAAATTGAACAAACTGTTTGACAAAAGCTAATGGGGAGCTTGGATTTATCAATAGAGGCATGGAGAACAAAAGAAAGTCAGTTATCCTGAATCCTTATAAATCTGGGGTTAATCCTAAACTGAAATATTGCATTTAGTTCTGAGTCCCACACTTCAGGAAAAACGTCAAAGCCTCTCACCACTCTCTGAGTGAAGAAGTTTCTTCTGACTTCCCTATTGGATTTCTTGGTGACAATCTTATATTGATGGTCTCTAGTTTTGCCCTTCCCCACAAGACAAAACATTCTCTCTGTATCCTCTCTATCAAAACCTCTCATTTTAAAGACCTCGATTAGGTCACCCCCTCAGCCTTCTTTTTTCAAGAGAAGAGACCCAGCCTGTCAATCATTTCCTGATATGTAAACCCACACATTTCTGGTATCATCATTATAAATCTTCTCTGCTCCCTCTCCAGTGTCTCATTATCCATTTTATAACATGGGGAGCAGAGAAATGGAAAGCTCAGTTTGCTGAGAAGAGGGTCCAGAGAAAACAGAGACCAGTGAACCCTGCACCTTCTCAGCCAACGGTCTTCCTCTGCAGCAATTACAGCAGATACTGTCCTGTCAGAGTGAGGCTCCTGAATGTTTCCTCTTGTGGGGAAGAGCAAGATTATTCCCAATATATTATCATTGTCTAATCACTGTTACATCCTCAAAACATTCAACAAGGTTGGTCAGACAAGATTTCCCCTTTTGAAATCCATGCTGACTGTTCATTGTTATATTTCACATTTCTAGATGTTCTTCTATTCTCACCTTTAGAAGAGATTCTGTTACTTTTCCTGCCACCGATGTTAAGCTGAATGGTCTATAATCCCCTGGACTTGTCCTGTCCCCCTTCTTAGATACAGGAATTACATTGACTATCCACCAGTCCTCTGGTGCTGCACCTTTTTAATGAATTATTAAGCATGAGCAGCACAGCCGCTGCCATTTCTTCTCTACATTCTTTGACAATATGTGAATTCAATCCATCTGGACCACTTTATCCCTTTCATTTACTCAGTACATCTTTTGTAGACTTTCGATGCACTTATCTCATTCCTCATCTCACCTTTCTATATCCTATTGACCTGTTTGTCTATCCCTGAGAAACAAAAAGGCAAAATAATTATTTAATACTTCTGCCATCTCTCTATTGTTCCCTGTGGTATTATCCTGTCTAATCCCTTAAAGCTTCAATTCCCATCACAACCATCATTTTTTTGTAGATGTTGTAAAATATTTTACTATTTTGTTTATATTTCTTGATAATTTAATTTCATAATGGAGGTGCCACTGTGAAGAACGTGCAAGTCAGTAAGAATTGTCAGCAAGGATTAATCAGCACTTTCTAATTGGAAATGTTAATCTGTGGAACCTTCCAGACACTGAATTGTAGAGTTTGCACCAACGGTCAATTTAGGACTGAAGTAAAAGTTCATAATTTTATTGTAAACTAGCTCCTGTCTAGAGTTCTTGAATTAAGGGGAAAGATCGCAGATGGTGCATTTAAAAGGGGACACTGCAGCCCCAAAAATCAGCGACAGATCCAAAATATTAAACGCCAGTCAGTTAACATTGGAAGGAACAAACAAAATATTGTCAGACTATCAGTCCTGGATGTGAGTAACAGCATCAATTACAGCAGAATCCAATCCCTGTAATCACTTATGAACTCGCTGTGTGTGAACAGGTGAGAGGACTGAGTAAATCCCTTCCCACACACAGAGCAGGTGTACGGTCTCTCCCCGCTGTGAATTCGCTGGTGTGTCAGCAGGTTACATGAGTGAGTGAACCCATTCCCACATACGGAGCATATGAATGGCCTTTCCCGAGTGTGACTTCGCTGATGTCTCAGCATGTTGTTTAACTGAGCGAATGCCTTCCCACACTCAGAGCAGGTGAATGGCCTCTCCCCAGTGTGAACTCTTTGATGTTTCAGCAACTGGGATGAATTAGTGAATCCCTTCTCACACACCGAGTAGGTGATTGGTCTCTCCCCAGTGTGAATTTGCTGGTGTATCAGCAAAGTAGTTGACTAAGTGAATCCCTTCCCACACATGGAGCAGGTGAGCCCGCTGGTGTGCAGTAAGGTTGGATGAACACCTGAACCTCTTCCCACAGTCAGTGCAGCTGAACGGTCTCTCCTCAGTGTGAGCCCGCTGGTGTGACTGGAGGCAGAAAGACTGAGGAAATCCCTTGCCACACACACAGCAGATGAACGGCCCTTCCCCAGTGTGATGGTGTTGATAGTTTTCCAGTTGGGATCGGTAATTGAATCCTTTCCCACTGTCCTCACATTTCCACGGTTTCTCCATGGCGCAGGTGTTCTTGTGTCTCTCCAGGTTGGATGATCAGTTGAATCCTTGCACACACATAGAAAACATGTACGGTCTCTCCCCCCTGTGAATGGTTAATGTTTTTTCAGGCTGTGTTCTGCAGTCAGTGCACTAGAACACTCTCACTTGGGTGTGCGTCTCTCTTTCGGTGATTTTCCAGTCACACTGATGTGTGAAATAATTTCCCTCAGACAGACAGACAAATATTTCTCCTTCCACATTCAAAGACCAATGATATTCAGGTCCTTATGAATTGGGTGACTCTGTTAGAACTTGATGTGATGTTTGGTTTTGTAAAATGGATCAGTGACAGACATTGAAGGAGATAATTCATAACTGAAAGAAAGACTCTACGAGGAGGATTTTTAAAAATATTCGTTCGTGGGATGTAGGCGTCGCTGGTTGGGCCAGCATTTATTGCCTGTCCCTAATTTCCCTTGTTCAGAGGGCATTTAAGAGTCAAAAACATTGGTCTGGTGAACCAGTTGGGTTTTTACGACAATTGGCAATGGTTTCACGGTCATTAGACTTTTAATTCCAGGTTTTTATTTAATTCAAATTCCACCATCTGCTGTGGTGGGATTCTCTGGGATGCTAGTCCAGTGACAATACCACTATTTCACCGCCTCACCAACGACAGAAGTTGAGGATTTTACCAAATCAGCAGAAATGATGCAAAATACGGCAAAGATTAATCGCCCTGAATCCCCGCCCATTCTCCCTTCCCTTACCAAGATGGCCGCCCATGCGCCCCGCATGCTGAACAAGCCCCGCCTTCTACCAAAATGGCGATCGGTTGCCAGGGAAACCCAGGTCTGTCACCAGGGACGAAGCCCCGCCTCCGCGATTCCTACTCGCAAGATGGCGGCCAGTGAGCCCGGTCCCTTGAGGTAAACACGGGGCCTGGGGCCTCTTATTCGGGGCCTCAGACCTACACCAGAAGTTGATCCAGTTCGCAGCCCGTCCGCGGTTTCTATTCCTACCCTGTGCTAACTATCTCCTCCCGCCTCCCGAACCGTCAGCTCCTCCTCTGTCACCGTGACTGACACTGAGCATGCTCAGAGCGCACACCCACACTGCACCTGCGCACTGGACTCCAATAGTCATTAATAGGGGACGTTCTGCACCGCTGAGTGCTCTGGGTAGATAATCCGCCATTGTCCGATTGAATTCGTGACAGAAAATTGTAATGTCTCGGCATCCTAATCGAGATCCATCACTAAGATCACCTGCTTCTAGCTTTGTCATATCAATTGTCTCCATCCCACTTCAGCCAATTTGCTGCTGAAATCTTCATCCATGCCTTTGTTACCTCCAGATTTGGCTATTCCAATGTTTTCTTGACAAGTTTCCCATCTTCCACCCTGCATAAATTTACGCTCATCCAAAACTCTTCTTGGTGGACAGCAGTTTAGTGGGAATGGAGACCACAGGGCAGAAAGTGTGTCTCATGGACAAGGTGAGCTCATGAAAGGATAAACGGAGTTAGGAGAGAAACTAAATAAAGATGCCTGTTCAGAGCTAGGGCTGGTCAGGTCTGGAGAGGCAGTTTGGCCCGGTGAACTAGTGAAAAGGAGGAAAGCGGCAGAGACAGATGATCAGATGGCCTCTATCATAGAAACTAGGAAGTGAATTAGCTCCTCGCATTTGTCATTGGAGGTGAGGATGAAGGAGACAGGGGAGAGGGAGAGCACTTCAAAAGGAACTAACTCGCATTGGAGATATTAAATGACTCATCGTTCTACCTGTTCAATACAAAATGTATTTATTTGGCTTTTATCCAGAATATTAACACATATAATTGAGAGATTATTAACTTTAGCAGAAGCAGATCCAAATACTATATTTACTATTAGATGAGGGATGGAGAGATATTGGGAAGGCCAATGCAACATGAAGATTGATCATTGTAGTTTACATTACTGGAAGAAAGCTTCTTAAAAAGTGAACGCTCCTGCTTTATTTTATTCAACATGTATATGAAACAGTTATATGGTTATTAACATCAGCAGCAACAACCCCAACTGTAAACATAGCTCAGTCCTCAGTTCAGTGATTAGCAGCAGAAATAAGGACAGAATCTAGGCCCTGAAGTTACTTGTGAATTCATCGATAATCTATCAACTCAGCAGATTAGATTAGATAGATTAAATGGCTTCCCAAATAACGAGCACGTAAAAAGCTTCTCCCGAGTGTGAGTGCACTGGTGCCTCAGCAGTTCCCTTTTGTATTTAAAGCTCTTGTCACAGTCAGAACATTTAAATGTTCTCTTATCAGTGTGAACAAGTTGGTGTGAAATGAGGGTGCTTGAATGAATGAATCCCATCCCACACTCGGAGCAGATGAATGGCTTCTCCCCAGTGTGAACAGATGGAGCAAAATAGAAGGTCAGGACAGATGGGAGCCAAGGATCAATTTGACAAGATGTCATGGACACAAGACAATGGGAGTGTTAATGGATATGTCTGAGTTTTGGTGAATACCTTGTCAAACACCAGGAGGGAAATGGAAAACAATGAAGGTAAACATGGTGAAAGAGCCAAAAGGAAATCCTGCCAGAGAGAAGAGCAGAACTTCATTAGCCCTCTCCGTAACATGTCTTAACTCCTCTATCAGTTCATTTATTGAAACCAGGGACTCTCCTCGTTCTAATGGTGACATTCCCTGTCTGCCCAATTATCCCTTTAAGTCAGCCCTTGAATTGTTTGTACATTGTTTCATCATGTTCCCAATTTTCACCAACAAATGTTGAAATGTTTGCTCCACACCCACAGGGTTTCATCTGTTTAAAGCCACAAACAGAAAGGTCCAGTTTTCTCCTGGTGTTTGAGACAAATCAGCTTCCAAAATGATGCCAAGTTTCAGCCAATGACAGAGATCTGTGATCAGCCCCGCCCCTCACTCACTCCGATTGATTGAAGAACCAGCCATCTCTTTCCTCCAGCCCCGCCCTATTGGTCCGGAGCTGCCGTCAATCAGGCGAGCACAGTGAAGTGAGGCATGCGCAGTGTGGCTGACGAAGCTGGACGCCAGGACGCAGGCACAGTGTCAAAGAGTTTGGAGCATGCGCAATGCGATTGATGGCTTTCCGGGAAGAGGCGCTTGTTTGTCCCAGAGAAGTGGAGTCAGAGCGAGGCGGTGGGTGGGAGGATTTGGAAACACCCGCTGGAGGCCCCAAACCCCCAATAAGACTCATTGATTTTATTGTCAGTCTGCAGACAGGAGCTGGAGAACTGAACCCAGGTAGAGGAGAGGGAGGGAGAAAACTGGGAGTGGAGGAAAGAGATGGCGAGATGGGTTTGGATTTCAGCCCAGGGAGGAGGGAGCGTGTGTGGGACAGAGATTTACAGCTTTGGGGGAACAGGAGAGGAAAAAATGGTCCATAAAAACTCAAATTGTTCTGAATTTCTAGGCTGTGCTAACAGCTAAGAGTTTTGTAAACTCCTTTTGCAGGATATTAGAAGGGGAAGATTTACAGAGGGAAGTGCAAATCAAACTTCACATCAAGATTTAAAACCGTCACTCGATTCATCAGCACCTGAATATCATCGGCAATTGAATGTGGAAGGAGAAATATTTGTCTGTTCTGTCTGTGGGAAAAGATTTCAAACATCAGTGTGGCTGGAAAAACACAGAGAGACACACACGAGTGAGAGTGTTCAATGCATTGACTGTGGAACGAATTTTAACCAGTCACACAGCCTGAAAAAACATCACACCATTCACAGTGGGGAGAGACCGTTCACGTGTTCTGTGTGTGGACAAGACTTTAACTGATTATCCAACCTGGAGAGACATAAGGACTCCGGCACCATGGAAAAACCATGGAAATGTAAGGATTGTGGTAAAGGATTCAATTATCCATCTCAGCTGGAAATCCATCAATGCATTCACACTGGGGAGAAGCCGTTCAGCTGTTCCGTGTGTGGGAAGGGATTCACTCAGACAACCAAACTCATGTCACGCCAGTGAATTCACACTGAGGAGAGGCCATTCACCTGCCCTGTAGGTGGGAAGGGATTTACTCAGACATCCTGTCTTATGTTACACCAGTGAATTCACACTGAGGAGAGGCCATTCAGCTGCACTCACTGTGAAAAGAGGTTCAGGTCTTCATCTGACCTCAATATACATCAGCGACTTCACACTGGGCAGAAGCCATTCACTTGCTCTGTGTGTGGGAAGGGATTCACTCATTCATCCGGCCTTAGGTCACACCAGCGAGTTCATTCTGAGGAGAAGCCATTCAACTGTACTTCCTGTATTAAGAGTTTCAGGCATTCATTGGCCCTTGTTGAACACCAGCGAGTTCACACTGGGGAGAGGCCATTCACCTGCTCTGTATGTGGGAAGGGATTCACTGTATCATCCGCCCTCGAGTCACACCAGCAAATTCACACTGAGGAGAAGTCATTCAGCTGCATGGACTGTGGAAAGAATTTCAGGTGTTCATCTGCTCTCCTGGCATATCAGAGAGTTCACACTGGAGAGACACCATTCACCTGCTCCGTGTGTGGGAAGAAATTCATTCGGTCCTTCAACCTAGTGATACATGAGCAAGTTCATAAGTGACTGAGGGGGTTGGATTCTGCTGTTATCACTGCTGTTAATCACATCTAGGATTGATAGCCTGACAATATCTGGTTTGTTTCTGCTGATGTTAACAACCTCTATAACTGGCTGGAGTTTAATATTCTGGAGATGTCACTGATACTCGGGGCTGCAGTGTCCCTTTTTAAAACCACCATCCTTGATCGTTCCCTTTAATTCATGAACTCTGCTGGAAGGTTGGATCCGTTCCACAGGACATGCATGACACAACAATAATCACAATTTACAAAAATAAGACCATAAGACATAGGAGCAGAAATTAGGCCAATCGGCCCATCGAGTCTGCTCCGCCATTCAATCATGGCTGATAAGTTTCTCAACCCCATTCTCCCGCCTTCTCCTCGTAACCTTTGATCCCCTTACCAATCAAGAACCTATCTATCTCGGTCTTAAATACACTCAATGACCTGGCCTCCACAGCCTTCTGTGGCAATGAATTCCATAGATTCACCACTCTCTGGCTAAAGAAGTTTCTCCTCATCTCTGTTCCCTTTACTCTGAGGCTGTGCCCTCAGGTCCTAGTCTCTCCTACTAATGGAAACATCTTCCCCACGTCCACTCTATCCAGGCCTTTCAGTATTCTCTAAGTTTCAATCAGATCCCCCCTCATCCTTCTAAACTCCATTGAGTATAGACCCAGAGTCCTCAAACGTTCCTCATATGTTAAGCCTTTCATTCCTGGGATCGTTCTTGTGAACCTTCTCTGGACCCTCTCCAGGGCCAGCACATCCTTCCTGAGATACGGGGCCCAAAATTGCTCACAATATTCTAAATGTGGGCTGATCAGAGCCTTATAAAGCCTCAGCAGCACATCCCTGCTTTTATATTCAAGTCCTCTCGAAATAAATGCTTACGTTGCATTTGCCTTCCTAACTACCGACTGAACCTGCAAATTAACCTTAAGAGAATCCTGGATTAGGACTCCCAAGTCCCTTTGCACTCCAGATTTATGAATTCTCTCCCCATTTAGAAAATAGTCTATGCCTCTATTCTTCCTACCAAAGTGCATGACCTCACACTTCCCCACGTTGTATTCCATCTGCCACTTCTTTGCCCATTCTCCTAATCTGTCCAATCCTTCTGCAGCCTCCCCGCCTCCTCAATACTACCTGTCCCTCCACCTCTCTTTGTATCATCTGCAAACTTAGCCAGGATGCCCTCAGTTCCTTCATCTAGATCATTAATATATAAAGTGAAAAGTCATGGTCCCAATACTGACCCCTGTGGAACTCCACTCGTCACCAGCCGCCACCCTGAGAAGGACCTCCTTATCCCCACTCTCTGCCTCCTGCCAGACAGCCAATCTTCTGTCCATGCTAGTACCTTGCCTCTAACACCATGGGCTGTTATCTTATTGAGCAGCTTCCTGTGCAGCACCTTGTCAAAGGCCTTCTGGAAGTCCAAATAGATAACATCCATTGGCTCTCCTTTATCAAACCTACTCATTACCTCCTCAAAGAATTCTAACAGATTTGTCAGGCATGACCTCCCCTTGATGAAACCATGCTGACTTTGCCCGATTTTACCATGCACTTCCAAGTGTTCTGAAATTTCATTCTTAATAATGGACTCTAAAACCTTACCAATGACCGAGGTCAGGCTAATCGGCCTGTAATTTCCCGTCTTTTGCCTCACTCCCTTCTTAAACAGGGGGGTTACATTAGCGATTTTCCAGTCCTCTTGGACCCTCCCTGACTCCAGTGATTCCTGAAAGATCGCCACTAACACCTCCACTATCTCTTCAGCTATCTCCTTAAGAACTGTGGGGTGTAATCCATCTGGTCCAGGTGATTTATCCACCTTCAGACCTTTCAGTTTTCCTAGCGCCTTCTCCTTGGTAATGGCCACCATACTCACCTCTGCCTCCCGACTCTCTTGAACTTTGGGGATGTCACTCGTGTCTTCCGCTGTGAAGACTGACGCAAAGTCCCTATTCAGTTCCTCCGCTATTTCTTTGTTCCCCACTACTACTTCTCCAGCGTCATTTTCCAGCGGCCCAATGTCCACTTTTGCCTCTCTCTTACCCTTTATATACCTAAAAAAACTCTTGCAATCTTCTTTTATATTATTGGCTAATTTATCATCATATTTAATCTTCTCCCTCCTTATTTCTTTTTTAGTTGTCCTCTGTTGGTCTTTGTAGGCTTCCCAATCCCCTGTTTTCCCACTGCTCTTCTCCGAATTGTATGCTTTCTCTTTAACTTTTATGCTGTCCCTGACTTCCCTTGTCAGCCATGGTTGCCTCGTCCTCCCTATAGTATGCTTCTTCTTCCTAGGGATGAATTTTTGCTGTGTCTCTCACATTACTCCCAGAAACTCCTGCCATTGTTGTTCCACTGTCTTCCCTGCTAGGCTCATCTCCCAGTCAATTCCAGCCAGCTCCTCCCTCATGCCTCTGTAGTTGCTTTTATTCAACAGTAATACCGTTACATCTGATTCCAGCTTTTTCCTCTCAAATTGCAGGGTAAATTCTATCATATTATGGTCACTTCTTCCTAAGGGTTCCTTCACCTGAAGCTCCCTTATTAAATCTGCCTCATTACACATCACTAAATCTAGAATTGCCTGTTCCCTAGTGGGCTCCACCACAAGCTGCTCCAAAAATCCATCTCGTAGACATTCCACAAATTCCTTTTCTTGGGCTCCACTACCAATCTGATTTTCCCAGTCTACCTGCATATTGAGATCCCCCATGATCACTGTAACCTTGCCTTTCTTACACTCCTTTTCTATCTCCTGGTGTATCTTGTGCCCCACATCCTGACTACTGTTCGGAGGCCTGTACATAACTCCCATTATGTTTTTTTTACCTTTGCGGTTCCTCAACTCTACCCACACGGATTCTACATCATCTGACCCTACATCATTTCTTGCTATCGATTTAATTTCATTTCTTACTAACAAAGCAACCCCACCCCCTCTGCCAACCTGCCTATCTTTTCGATAGGATGTATATCCTTGGATATTTAGCTCCCATTCCTGATCCCCTTGCAGCCACGTCTCCGTAATGCCCACCACATCATATCTGCCAATTTCAACCTGCGCCTCAAGCTCATTTACCTTATTTCGTATACTGCGTGCATTCAGATACAACACCTTCAGTCCTGTATTTCCCGTACCCTTTCTCATTGTCATCCCTTTATCTGATGTGCTTGAAGTTAGATTCCTAGCCCTTTCCAAACACTCTGTCCTATTTTGTGTTCTGGAGACTTTAATAGCCTCTCCTGGGCTCTCCTTTCTTTTCAGTTTTTTCATAATTTTCCATGAAGTTGAATCCACCCCCCACACGCTAACCTGCTGCTTTGTTTCCCATTAGTCATGCTTCTTGGAGTTTTATCCTTCCCTCCCCCCCACTTTAAATAAATCAAATTTAATCAAATAAAGGGGACAGAGGAGACTGCAACAAAAACTTTGTCCACCAAAGCTCTTCAGTCTCATCCACTCCTTTCATGACACAGTGCCCTGTACTGCTCAGTTTGACGGTTCCACTTCTGACAGTTTCAGTGTGAAGAACGGAGTGAAACAGGGCTGTGTCCGAGCCCCCACTTTGTTTGGTATTTTCTTCTCCATGTTCCTGATCTTGGCTTTCGCTGCAGAAATGGAAGGAGTTTCCCTGCATACTCAGTCAGATGGTAAACTCCACAATCTGTCCAGACTGAAAGTAAAGACAAAATACAGCCTGTCTCGATCAGAGACCTCTTGCACAGTGATGATGCCGTGCTTGTGACTCACGCAGAAACTCAGCTACAAAGACTCGTGGACTGCCTCTCCCATGTCTGTAACTTGTTCACCCTTACTGTAAACATCGAGAAAACTGTACTTTGGACACTGGTTGTCACATCTCTGCCCTTGATCACACTAAATAACACCCTGCTGGAAGTGGCCAGTGAATTCTGTGATCTTGGGTCCACAGTGACAGACAATCTGTTACTCAATGCAGAGCTCGATACACCTGTAGGAAAAGCAGCTCCACCTTTGGCCGACTCACGAGTCGTCCATAGACTCACATCAAGCTGCCTCTCAGCACCAAGATGCTGGTTTATGAGGCCTGTGTCCTCAGCACCTTGTTATCTGCCTGTGAAACGTGGACGATTTACAGTGATCAGGACAGGAAACTCAACAACTTTCACCTTCACTGTTTGAGGTACATTCTGGGTGTCTCAGGGACAGAATCAGGAATGTGGCAGTCCTCTCAAAGACAAATCTCTCAAGTATGTTGGCTCTCATCAAGCAGAGGTGACTTCACTGGCTCTGAAGAAGAGTCGTACGGACTCGAAACCTTAACTCTGTTTCTCTCTCCACAATTTCTGCTAGACTTGCTGAGTTTTTCCAGAATTTTCTGTTTCTACCCCATAAGAGGCTGTTGGCCTCTCTTCCATAGTCTTGTCCGTGTCTGGATGGCCCTGGAGAGGAAGCATGTGGTGTCCATCCGTACGAATGATACCTTCTACCACCGATGGGTACCTCAGGGTACAGAGTGTCTCAGAGATACTGGAAACAACATTCTGGTTTAGTTAGGAAGGTTCTCTTCACTCTAGTTGGGGCTTTGATGCTGATTTTGGACTCTTTTTGTTTAACTGGACAACATATTTGAGAGAACAAGAGAAGAAAGTATGTCTCATAGAAACTAGAATTGTCTGTTCTGAATTTCTATCCTGGACTGACTTTTGTAAACTCTTTTTACAGGATATTAGGAGATGATTCGAAGATGGGAAATTCAAACCAAACATCTCATCAGGATCTGACAGAGTCACTTGATTCATCAGGAACATGGAAGGAGAAATGTTTGTTCTGACTTTGGGAAAAAATTTCAAGCATCAGTGTGGCTGGAAAAGCATTGAGGCACACACACCTGAGTGAGAGTGTTCCAGTTAACTGACTGTGGAAAGAGCTTTACCAAGTTACACAGCCTGAAATAACATCACACCATTCACAGTGTGGAGAAACCGTACACGTGTTCCGTGTTTGAACGAGGCTTCAACTGATTGTCCAACCTGAAAAGACTTAAGGACACAGACACCATGGAGAAACCATGGAAATGTGGTGACTGCGGGAAGGGATTCAATTACCCATCCCAGCTGGAGATTCATCGACGCAGTCACACCGGGGAGAGGCCGTTCTCCTGCTCGGTGTGTGGGGAGGGATTCACATTATCATCCAGCTTACATATACACCAGAGAACTCACAGTGGGGAGAAGCCGTTAACCTGCTCCATGTGTGGGAAGAGATTCAATTTTCTGTCCCAGCTGCTGAGACACCAGCTAGTTCACATTGATGAGAGGCTGTTTAACTGCTCTGATTGTGAGAAGAGCTTTAAAAGATGAGAGGACCTGGTCAAGCACCAGTTTGTTCACACTGAAAGACGGTTCAGTTGCTCTCACTGTGGGAAAGTGTTTAGACAATCACTGAACCTCATAAAACACCAACAAGTTCACACTGAGGAGAGGGCACTCACCTGCTCCGTGTGTGGGAAGGGATTCACTCGACTATCTCACCTCAGCTCACATCAACTTGTTCACACTGATAACAGATCTTTCCTATGTTCTGAATGTGAGAAGACCTTTAAAACTGCAGGTGATTTTCTGAGACACCAGTGAATTCACACTGAGGAGAGGCTGTTCCCCTGCTCTGTGTGTGCAAAGGGATTTATTTGTTTGACCAACCTCAAGTTGCACCAGCGAGTTCACTCTGATCGGAAACCTTTCCAATGTTCTGACTGTGAGAAGAGCTTTAAAACTACAAGGGATCTGCTGATGCACCAGCGCATTCACACAGGGGAGAGGCCATTCACCTGTTCTGTATGTGGGAAGGGATTCATCCATTCATCCCACCTACTGACACATCAGCAGGTTCACACTGGGGAGAGGCCATTCACCTGCTCCGTGTGTGGGAAGGGATTCATTCGTCTAGCTCACCTCAATTCACATCAACTTGTTCACACTGATAACAGACCTTTCAAATGTTCTGAATGTGAGAAGACTTTTAAAACCACAGGTATTCTGCTGAGACACCAGCGAGTTCACACTGAGGAGAGGCCATTCACCCGCTCTGTGTGTGGGAAAGGATTCACTCATTCAACTCACTTAATGAGACACCAGCGAGTTCACAATTGAATGGAGGGGTTGTATTCTGCTGTTATTGTTGCTGTTAAGCACCTCCAGGACTAAACCAGATTCATTCTGACATTTGGGCTGATGTTAATAATGTTTCAGAGGGGACTCCTTAAGAAGGACTATCTCCTGCATGCATTCCTCTCAAGAATCAATACCCACCACCAGAAATAGTGTTATAGTGAATAGTGTTATATAGTATCTGTATGACACATCTTACGTCCTTACCAATGTTGGTAATAAAATCTGAATAGTTGGGTGGACGCAGATGGGAAAGGGATTATGAAAAAGGATATTGAAGAAAAGAACGAGGTAAACTAGAAGGGAGAAATAACAATGGGGTTGGCTGAATACTGTGGAAATAAAACTGGGAAACAAGAAAAACTGGTTAAGATTGGTGGAGTAAATCTGTCTGGGAGACAATCAGCATCAAGACATCTGATTCAATAGATGTGTGTCGTAACAAATAAGAAAAAATAGCAATTCCCATTCGCAGATCTACCAAGGTATAGATCAAACTGAGCCAGAGGATCTGCTATCATAACTGTAGAGATTTTATAATATTACATTACAATGTGATGAACCATTTAACAGAGCCACTGATCGATGTTGGTAAAATGTCTGCAATGGCTCAGTGCACAGTGAAAATGATGAAGGGAACATCGTCATTTGGTAAGAGGTGGAACAAGACCCACACTCTTTGCCAGCGAAGTGGGGCTAAAGCATTTCACCTGCAGAAATCGACCTGCGGCAAATGTGCCTGCCCTGCCAAGAGAAAGAAGAAGTATAACTGGAGTGCTGAGGCCAAAAGGAGAAACACAACTGGTACAGGCCGCATGAGGCACCTGAAAGTGGTGTATCACCGATTCAGGAATGGATTCCGCAAAGGGACAATCTGGAAGCCCAGATGTTCCACAATGGCTTCTTCCAACACTGCATAAACTATCAGTGTATCTACAATACAAATAAAGCAATGTTTCGGAAAGTTAAAAAAAAAATGTCTGCATTCCCATTTTTATTGTATGGAAATTATAACAGTGTGTTTGGAAACAATTTAGAGACACAAGCACAAACTTAAGATGGGTACTGTTAATGCTCATGTGAGGAAACTCAGGATGTTTTATTACAATAAATGTGTTATCGAAATGCACATTGTTGTTGTTGACTGTGAAGAATGAGTCGGTTGGCCGTTTGAGCTGGAAACTCATGGGTGCCATCACACCAGCAGTAGGATATTCTCCAGCTGATTTTGGAAATTGAGTCACTTGGTCATCCTATTTACTGACACAGGAGCACAGTCACTCTGGAGAGAGACCATTCAGATAATTCATGTCTGAGAAAGGATTTACTCAGCTTTCC
The DNA here is from genome assembly GCF_017639515.1 of Carcharodon carcharias. NCBI lineage: Eukaryota > Metazoa > Chordata > Chondrichthyes > Lamniformes > Lamnidae > Carcharodon > Carcharodon carcharias. The sequence goes on from NC_054493.1 coordinate 15,292,389, forward strand.
CACCATCTTTGAAAGTTCAAACAGAATTTGATGCATGATCAGCACATTCATGCCAGAGAGAGTTGTGTGTGTGAGCAGTAATTCACTTCTTTTTTCCAGCAGCTGGGATACCAGTGAGTTCACGTGTGACAGTAGGAGTTGGATTCTGCCATTATTGCTTTGTTTTGGGGACTCTCAATTCTCCACCAATTCCCATTCCCCTTCTTTCTGGTGGATAATGAAGGGCCCATGCAGATGGGTTTAAGTACAACTTGTTTCACAACTTTAATATTGAGCTGTCCGGCCCCAGTTTCCACCCAATAACAGCAAAACAAATCAGACAAGAATAATTTGAACTGTCAATGGCGGGGCCTTTATCCAGCATTCCATGCGGTGGAGAATGTCCTTTATTCACATCACAAGAGACCAGTGCGCAGGCGCAGTGATTAGCGCATGCGCATTGGGAGTAATGGCAATGGAGAGCAGCTTCTTTCTTGGATCCGCAGTCGGTTAAGTGGGGGCATGGGGAACGGCCGAGCAAAGGAAGCGGTGGATCCGGTAGGTGGTCGGGGAGGCTTTGTAAATCTGTTGTGTAAGCGGCAAACGCCGAAAAAGTACCCGCCGTTCCTCCTTTTGCACAGAGGGACAAGAGCTGTAGGTGCGATTTCTCCCAGTTACAGGCCCCAGGTTACAGCCATCAGCTTCAGGGCGGGCAATGTGCAGCAGGGCGCATGCGTAGCTGCCATTTCTGTTTGGGGTAATGTGCAGTAGGGAGTATGCGCGGCCCCCATCTTTATTTGGGGCAATGTGCAGCAGGGAGCATGCGCGGCTCCAATTTTTATTGGGAAGATGTTTTTGAATGTTTGTAACGACAGAATTGAAACAACTTGTCCATCAAGCTCTGACCTTTACGCTTTGAATTTTATTGACGAATCAGAGCAGGAAAGAAAAGGATGCAAATCCTGCTCTCTGATTCCCACTTCTTCATGGACGTCCTGCCCCATGTGTCCAAAGATCTGTGGGTCTGTTCAGTCACATGAAGACTCACGGCAGAAACTCACAACCCTGAATAGACGTCATCCTCAAATCGAGGGAGCGTTGATGACGATAAGGGGCAATGTGCAGCAGGGTGCATGTGTGGTAGGGGGAGAGGATGTTGTGAATTTCTATCCTGGCCTGACAGTGATGGCTTTTGGAAACCTCTTTAGCAGGGGGTTAGAAAGGGAGGATTTACATGCAGCAAACTCAAATCAAGGGAAATTTTTGACTATTTTCAATTTCTATCCTTGACAGACACTGATGGTTTTTGTAAACATCTTTTACAGGGTACTAGAAGAGGATTTGCAGAAAGGAAACTCAAATCACATCACATCAAACTCTGACAGCCTCACTTGATTCATCAGGACCTGGATGTTATCAGCCTTTGAGTGTAAGCATTGAATTCCAGATCATTACCACTCGCTGTATAAACTTTCTTTGTCACATCTTTCTGTAGATCTTGCCCATGAATCTTAAATCTATTTCCTGTAATCCTTTTACCCCCATTCAAATAATGGGAACAGCTGTTCCTTATCTACCTTATCTAAACAATCATAAACTTGTACACCTCTATCAAATCTCCTTTGCTCCAAGGAGAACCCCAGTTTCTCCAACTCAATATTGCAACTAAAATCCCTCATCCCTGGAACCATTCTGGTAAATCTCCTCTGCATCCTCTCAAGGACCCTCACATCCTTCATGTGTGGTGATCACTGGTTTGCACAGACCCAGATGTTCTGTGTTCGTGTCTGTGATGTCATCACACACCGACAATTGCACAGTGACATCACCCCGCTCCCCGGGTATTTCCTCAACTGGGAGATTTTTCTCTGATTCCAGTGCTTCTGATATCTTTCCAGCTGCAGGCTCCAGCAGGAGACATTAACATTAAAAGCTGAAATTGTTTCAGAGGTGAGTATTTTTGAGCATTTATCTACAACTTAGAGCTTTTAGTTCTACGCTCTGTTATCTGTGAGAGGGTCCATGGCTCTGGGGCTGGTGTGGCTCCTTTGCTGTGGATCAGAACCCATGTCCATCCATTGCTCTGTTTCACCACTGTTCTCTCTGATAATCTCTCTATTGTCTAACTTGCTCTGCCTCTAATAATGGGTGTATTTTGGCCTTGTTTAACATTTTACTGGCACTTCTGCAGACTTTACTTTCACAACTTACCTTTGTGTTTTTGTGGATTCTCTCTCACTTTTTTTTCTGATTTAAATCAATTTCACAGGGTATTAGAAGGGGAGGATTTGCAGTTAGGAAACTCAAACCAAACACCAGATCAGAATCTGATGGAGTTGCCCAATTTATCGTAACCTGAATATCATCAGAATTTGGACATGGAAGGAAAAAGCACTGTTCACAGTGGAGAGAAACCATACACATGTTCTGTTTGTGGACGAGGCTTCGATCGATCATCTGACCTGTCAAAACATAAATGTAGTTACAATAGGGAGAAGCCGTGGAAATGTGGGGACTGTGGGAAGGGATTCAATTGCCCATCTGACCTGGAAACACATCGGCGTATTCACACTGGGGAGAGGCCATTCACCTGCTCTGAATGTGGGAAGGGATTCACCACCTCTTCCCACCTGCTGACTCACCAGCGAGTTCACACTGGAGAGAGGCCGTTCAGCTGCTCCGTGTGTGGGAAGGGATTCACTCAGTCAACCCATCTGCTGACACACAAGCGTACTCACACTGGGGAGAGGCCGTTCACCTGTTCAGTATGTGGGAAGGGATTCAGTGATTCATCCAACCTGTTGATACATCAGCGATTTCACACTGGGGAGAGACCTTTCAACTGCTCCAAGTGTGGGAAGGGATTTGCTCAGTCATCCCATGTGCTGAGACATGAGAGAGTTCACACCGAGGAGAGACCTTTTAAATGCCCAGACTGTGGGAAGTGCTATAAGGGTTCCGGGGAACTGATGTGCCATCAACGTGTTCACACTGGGGAGAGACCATTCAGGTGTTCTCACTGCGGGACTGGGTTCAGGGAATCATCTCATCTCATTGTACACCAGCGCACTCATACTGGAGAGAGGCGGTTCTCATGCTCTGAGTGTGGGAGGAGATTCAATCATGCATGCACCCTTCTGAGACACCAGCAAATTCACACTGGGGAGAGACCATTCACGTGCTCCATGTGTGGGAAGAGATTTGGTCGGTCATCCACTCTGCTGAGACACCAGCAAGTTCACAAGTAACCACAGTTATTGGATTTTGCTGTTAATCATATCCCAGACAGAGCCATGTTCATAGGGTCTGTTTTTGCTGATGTCAAACTCTAGCCCAGTTATGGTGGTGAATATTCAGGATAAAAGTCAAATAAATCAGCTTTGTGTTAAACATAGTGTTTTGGCTCTTTTTAATAACTAACATAAGTTGGTTCTTTTTGAAGTGCTCTCCCTCTCCCCTGTTTCCTTCATCCTCATCAACAATAAGTGGGTGGAGCTCATGGAGCTTCTTTATCACTAAGATTGAGACAATCCGATCAGCTCCCACCGCCGCTTCCCTCCCTTCCAGTCGCTCACCGGATCAAACTGCCTCTAAAGTCTCCCCTCATCCAGGGCCCTGAAATCACATCTTTCTCTATTTTTTCCCCTATGTCACCTCATGTTCTCAGAGCTCATCTTGTCCCTGAGACCTGCCTCCTCTCTCGATCCTATTCCCACTGAACTGCTGATCACCTAACTTGCCCATGTTCACTGATATTATTTGTGGTTCTCTGTCCTTGGATACCAGGATTAAAAGAACATAGGAGTAGGCCATTTGGCCCCACAGAGCCTGCTCTGCCAGTCAATAAGATCAGGGCTGATCTGACTGTTGCCTCAACTCCACTTTCCTGCCTATCCCTCCATAACCCTGGACTTCTTGGTAGATCAAACATCTGTCTAACACAGCCGTGAATATATTCATTGACCCAGCCTCCACTGCTCTCTGGGGAAGAGAATTCCAATGATTCATTATCCTGTGAGGGAAGAAATTCCACCTCATCTCAGCCTTCAATGTGAGACCACTTATTTTGAAACTGTGTCCACTAGTTTTAGATTCCCCCAAGATTCACCCTATCAAGTCCCCATCAGTATCTCCTATGTTTCATTAAGATCATCTCTCATTCTTCTCAACTCCAATGGATTCAGGTCCAACCTATTAATCCCTTCCTCAGAAGACAAACACCTTCATCCCAGGAATCAGCCTAGTCAACATTCTCTGAACTGCTTCCACTGCAAGTAAGTCCCTCCTTAAGTATTGAGACCAAAATTGTACAAAGTATGTCCGATCAAAATCTCCATCTGACTTTTACACAGGGAACTGAGTTTGGATTTCAGCCCAGGGAGGAGGGAGAGTTTGGGATGGGGATTTACAGCTTTGGGGGAACAAAAGAAAAAATGTTCCATAGAAACTAGAATTTCTATCCTATACATACAGTGATTAAGTTTCCAAACTCCTTTTACAGGGTATGAGAAAGGGAGGATTTGCAGATTCACAATGGGAGAAACCGTACATGTTTCATGTATGAACGAGGCTTCAAATGACCGTTGAACCTGGAGGGACAAAAAGATACCTATACCATGGAGAAACCATGGAAATATCTGGACTGTGGGAAGGATTCGATTACCCATCTGAGTCTTGAAAGTCATCAGTGCAGTCACAGCAGGGAGAGACTGTTTCCCCGCTCTATGTACTGGAAGGGATTCAGTCAGTCATCCTAATGCTGAGACACAGTGAGCTCACATGTGACTGCAGGAGTTGGATTCTGGTGTTATTACTGTTGTTAATCACATCCAACAACTTGCCTTCATTTAGCACATTTACCAGAGAATTTTCCCAAGGAGAATTATCAAATGAAATTTGGCAGAGCCACATGCAGAGAAATTAGGATAGGCGGCCAAAAGAATGATTAAAAAGTTAAATTTTAAGCAGCAGCTTAAGGAGGGAGGTTACAAAGGGAGGGACTGGCGAGGTGATGCACTGATTGAAAACAAGGATGATCATTTTAAAATCAATGTGTTGCTACACCAGGAGCTAATGCATGCAGTGAGAATGGGGGTAATAGGTGAATGGGATTTGGTCTGTTAGGACATAGGTAACAAAGTTTTGGATGACCTTGAGTTTTCTGATCCACTACCATCTAGAAGGACAAGAGCAGCAGATAGATGGGAATACCACCACCTAGAAGTTGCCCTCTAAGCTACTCACCAGTCTGACTTGGAAATATATCGGCCATTCTTTCATTGCTGCTGGGTCAAGATCCTGGAACTCCCAACCTAACAGCACTGTGGGTGTAGCTACACCACATGAGCTGCAGCGGTTCAGGATCACAGCTCACCAATAAATGCTGGCCTAACCAGCGACGTCACATCCTATTAAAGGATAAAAAAGTGTGGGGGGCCAGCCAGGAGCATGTTGGTATAGTTCAGTCTTGAGGTAGCAAAAGGATAGGGTGAGGTTTTAAATGAGCTGTGACAGGGGTGGAGCCGGGTGATGTTACAGAGGTGGAAGAAGGTGGTGTTAGTGATGGAGCAAATCAGTCAGTTGCTAATCTCAGGGTCAGATATGAATCAAGGCTGTGAAAAGTCTGGTTTAGTTTCAGGCAGTTGCCAGGGAGAAGGTTGGGAATGGAGGTTGGTCAGTAGGTTGGGAATGGAATTTGGAGCAGGGACCATAAACAATGTCATCAGCCTTTCCAACATTCAATTGTAGGAAATTTCTGGAAGTCCAGTACCGGATGATGGATAAGCAGTCTGATCGTTTGGTAACAGTGGAGGAGTTGAGAGAGGTGATGGTGTAATCTGCATAATGTGAAATGAAACACTTTTTTCAGATGACATCCTTGAGGGACAGCATGTAGATTGAAATAGGATCGGCCAAGGATAGATCCTCAGGAATACCAGAGGTAACTGTGTGGGAGAGAGAAGAGAAACATTGTGGGCAGTACTCTGGCTACCAATAGATAAGCAACGAACCAGGAGAGAGCAGTCCCACCAGCTGGACAACAGTGAAGCGGTGCTGTTTGACCAAGAGCCGATGTAGGTCAGTGAGACCAGAGGTGATAGGTGAAGGGGATTTGGTGAAAGAGGATTGTGTGGTAAACCATTTCAAAGGCTGCAAACAGACCAAGAAGGACAAGGAGGGATAGCTCATCTCTGTCAGTTACATGGGATGTGTTTTGTGACTTTGATAAGAGCTGTTTGGTTGCTGTGATCGAGGGGCAGGAATCTGCTGAGAGGGATTGAAACATGGAGTTCCAGAAAAGATGGGAATGGATTTGGGAGACAACAAAATGTTCTCAGCCTTTGGGGAGGAAAGGGAGGTTAGAGATGGGGCAGTAGTTTGCAAGGACAACGGAGTTAAGTGTTGCTTTTTGAGGATGGGGGGTGATGACAGCAGATTCAAAGGAAAGCAGGACATAACCTGATGAGAGAGAACCAGCAGCATATCAGGTAAGGTGGGGTGTTTGGGCAGTCCACAGTTCAGTGGGAATAAGGTTTGGGAAAGAGTAAATGGGTCTCATGGACAAGATGAGATCGGAGAGCGCATGAGGGGAGATTGGAGAGAAATTAAAGAAAGACGTGAGTTCAGGGATCAGACAAGGGGGAACTTTAGAGACAGTTTTGCCCGGTGTGTTATTGGAAGGGAGGGAAGCAGCAGAGGCAGCTTATCAGATTGTCTCAATTTTAGTGACAAAGAAGCTCCATGAGCTCCTCACACTTGTTGTTGGAGCTGAGGGTATTAGAAGCGGGGAGAGGGAGAGTAATTCAGAAGGAACTAACTTGTGTTGGAGATATTAAAAAGACTCAACACACTGTGTGTTTAACACAAAGCTGATTTATTTGACATTTATCCGCAATGTTAATGCCCATTACTGGGCTGGAATTTAATAACATCCACAGAAACCGATTCAAATTAACATAGTTCAGTCCTGAATGTGATTAACATAAAAATCCAATCATTGTAGTTACTCATGAACTCGCTGGTGTCTCAGCAGGCAGGTGAATCCCTTCCCACACTCGGAGCAGGTGAACAGCCTTTCCCCAGTGTGAACTCGCTGGTGATTCAGCAGGGGGTTGACTGAGCAAATCCCTTCCCACACTCAGAGCAGGTGAATGGTCTCTGTCCAGTGTGAATCCACTGGTGTACAGTGAGTTGAGATGAGTGCTTGAACCCAGTCCCACAGTAGGAGCACCTGAATGGTCTCTCACCAGTGTGAATTCGCTGGTGTGCGGTTAGTTCAGACGATCGAATGAACTCAGTCCCACAGTCAGAGCACCTGAACGGTCTCTCATCAGTGTGAATACGTTGATGGGACATCAGTTCCCCGGAGCTTTTATAGCACTTCTCACAGTCTGGACATTTAAAAGGTCTCTCCCCAGTATGAACTCTCTCATGTCTCAGCACATGAGACAATTGAGTAAATCCCTTCCCACACACATAGCAGGTGAACGGTCTCTCACCAGTGTGAATTTGCTGGTGTACAGTGAGTTGAAACGATCCCCTGAACCCAGTCCCACAGTGAGAGCGCCTGAACGGTCTCTCCCCAGTGTGAACCCGCTGGTGTGTCAGCAGGTTGGATGACTGAATGAATCCCTTCCCACACTCAGAGCAGTTGAATGGCCTCTCCCCAGTGTGAATTCGCTGGTGTGTTAACAGGTCAGATAGCCGAGTGAATCCCTTTCCACATTCAGACCAGGTGAACGGCCTCTCCCCAGTGTGAATGTGTCAATGAGCTTCCAGCTCAGACGGGTATCTGAACCTCTCCTCATATTCCCCACATTTCCACAGTTTCTCCCTACTGTAAATGGTGCTTTTTCCTTCCATGTTCAAAATCTGATGACATTCAGGTTATGATAAATTGAGCAACTCCTGATGTGATACTTGCTTTGAGTTTCCCAACTGCAAATCCTCCCCCCTCTAATACTCTGTGAAGTTGACTTAAAACAGAAAAATGGGAGTCAGAGAGAACCCACCAAAACACAAAGGCAGGTTGTGAAATTGAGCTGAATGAATCTGATAATTTGTGGGGCTGACACTATCAAAAGTGACCATGAAAGCTGCTGGATTGTCATAACAACCCAACTGGTTCACTGATTTCCTTCAGGGAAGGGAACCTGCCACCAAGACTGGGCCTACACAAGTCTCTGGCCTCTATGGGGGGAAGAGAGAGAAAGAGAAAAGGTGAGAGGGATTGAGAGAAATAGGGGAGGCAGAGGGTGAAAGAGGTGGATTTTATCTATCTACAGCTTGACTAGAACTTTAACAGAATCCCACAAATCCTTAACCTCCACCAACTAAAAGGATGAGGGGAGGATGTATGTGAACACCATTACCTCCAAGCTTCCTTCCAGAGACTGCAGCGATTCAAGAAGGTGGCTCACTCCCACTTTCTCAAGGGCAATTAGGGATGGGCAGTAAATGCTGGCCCAGCCTGCAATGCCCTTAAATGAATTTTAAAAAATCCAAGTCACATGCTATGCTGATTTGTCTGACATCCAGCACTGGATGAGCAGACATCTCCTCCATTTAAATATTCCTTCCCTGCCACTGGGTCAAAATCCTGGAACTCCCTTCCTAACAGCACTGTGGGTGTTCCTACAATACATCAACTGCAGTGGTTCAAGAAGGCAGCTCATCACCACCTTCTAAAGGGCAACTAGGGATGGGCAATAAATGCTGGCCTAGCCACCAACACTCACATTATCGCCTTCGGCGCCTACCACGAATTCCACTCCCTAACCACTGACTCTCTCCCTCTCCTCCCCCTCTCCTTCGCAACTGCCTGAGGCTGAATCACACTGTTCACAATCGCACGATGAGCTTACAGCCACATATTCACATCAACACCAAGACCGCCTATTTCTGCCTCAGTAACATCACCCGACTCCACCCTAGTCTCAGTTTATCTGCTGTGGAAAGCATCATCCATTCATTTGTTACCTGTAGTCTAAACTATCCTAATGCATACCCATCCGACCTCCAACATTCAACTCCATCCTCCCACCCCCAGAGTCTTGAGGTCATCCAAAACTCTGCTATCCGTGTGCTTACTCACACTCAGTCTTGTTCACACATCACCCCTGTGCTCACTGACCGACAAAAGCTCTCATTTTAAAAGCACCAAAACTTTAAAATTCTCATGTTTTCCTCCGTGGTTGTGATGATCTCGATCTCTGTATTCTCTTCCAGCCACAGCCCTCGCTGCCCCCTCGCCAGGATCTCTACAATGACCTAATTCCAGCCACTTGAGCATTCCCGATTTTAATCGCTCCACCATCGGTGACTGTTCTTTCAGTTGCCTCAGCCACAGCTCTATGCCTCACTCTTCTTCTTTAAAATACTCTTCTTTAAAATGGGCAGATAAGTGGCAGATGGAATTTAACCCTGAAAAATGTGAGTTGATACATTTTGGAAGGAGTAATTTGACAAGGAAGTATTCAATGAACGGCATGACACTAGAAAGTTCTGAGGAACAAAGGGACCTTAGCATGTATGTCCACAGATCTTTAAAGGTGGAGGGGCATGTTAGTGGGGTGGTGAAAAAGTCATATGGGACACTTCCCTTTATCAAGACTCTGACTCCAAAAGGGCTTTGTGGGGTCACTCCTATCAATACTATCATGGACAGATGCATCTGTGACAGGTAGAATGGTGATAATGAGTGTGATGTTTGGTTCGTTTCCTGTGCAAATCATCTCCTTCTAATATCCTGCAGAAAGAGTTGACAGTGTCAGTATTGCTATAAGTCCATGATAGAAATTCAAAACAGACAATTCTAGTTTCTATGCAATTTTTTTCTCTCTCTGTTCTTCCAAACGTGATCTAAATCAAACTAAAAGAAGTCCCAAAAGGCAAAAAAAGCAAATGGAATTTTCACAATTAAACCACAATGTTAATTCCAGTGACTATGAGACATTCTGCAATCTGAGATGCCCACTGTTTGTGGAAGGCATCAACCATACGGATGGACATTGCATCCTCACTGGCCCTGGCCACCACGGCACAGGCAAGACCATAGAAGACTGACGCGCTGCCCAGAACACAACAACTCCCGGGCACTGGGACCCAGTTGGGAACAGATCCCCCTGCAACCCCGCCCACTCCCTGTAGTGTCATCAGGAGGTCCGCGCATGCGCTCTGCTCCCCACTCAACCAAAATGGCGGCCGTTAACTTGATTTTGTTCGGAAAAAAAGAACCGGGCTGCAAACGGGAGTATCTCAGGGTCTTATTCAAAGTTTGGAGCCTGTACGAGATGGTTAGAAACCTTCCCCGTCCTCCCGCCATCGCTCCCTCGTGTTTTAATTTCCTTACCAGCTTGAATATAAGACAATAGACTCCGCATCGCCATTATGGCGCATGTTCCAAACAGTGAGCAGTACCGCGCCTGCGCACTACTCTCTTCTGGTGGGGGATAGGGAACAGTCACCACGGTGGGCGATGTTGGGTAAAGCGCTCACCATCGAATGGCCTAATTGGTGAATCGTGAGTCCTTTTTTTGCAACGATGTGGGGATTGGGGCGAGTGTTGGCCAGTCAATAAAATTAGCAACCAAATTATACAGAAGCTCAAGTGCACAGAACCTCCATTATCCACCAAAAAGAAAGGAATCGATGGTGAATTGCAAACCCCCCAAAGTTTTACCGAAACAGCAGCAATGACGCGGAATCCAATCCCTCCAGTCAAATGTGAACTCAGCTGATGGGGTGACTGAGTGAATCCTTTCAGTGAGTAACTGTCAGGATTGTTGTCTTGTGGATATGCCTGGTCGTGTATTTTTAGTTATGCTGTCACACACTAGTAACACAGAAATCTTGGAAACAGGCTGCAGCTCCTTTTTTCTCATTCATCACAGGATGTGGGTGTCACTGGCAATATGGGCATTTATTACCATCCCTAATTGCCCTTGAGAATGTGATGGTGACCTGCCTTCCCAAACCACTGCAGTCCAATTGAATTTTACTTTCTCTGAGCGGTTTTGATAGGAGCAAGTGGCTTATGCACCATTTCAAAGGGTTAAGCACATTGCTGTTGGTCTGGAATCATCTGAAGACCAGATGAGCCTGAGAAGGCAGATTTCCGCTCCTTGAGGATGTCAGGGGACCAGTTGGATGGACTTTTGTAACAATGCATTTGTTTCATAATCACTGATAACAAATTTTATAGTAGAATTTTATTCCAGATTTATTGAATTAACTGTGGAAGAATAAAATACATCCACAGGACAGCCAAGTGTTAAACAGTTAAAATCACAGTGGAATATTACAGCATAGTTCCCTATTTTGTTCTAGCAGGCACACCTGCAGCTCCCAGCTCATTGAGCAAGAAAGGAAAAAAGGAGTATCATAAACAAGCTGCCTGGAATCCTTGAGGCAAGGCTAGGATGTCTGCCTCAACACAAAGAGACAGGATCAAGCAATGGTCATTTGTTCTTTAGAATGTCCACCCCCTAGCACTACAGGGAAGGCCAAGCATGGTTATCTATTCTCTGTCTCACTTTTTATCACCAGATGGACTCCTCCTAAGATCCTGGGTAGTCATAAACTAGAATAGAACAATTGTGTATTGCATGCCATAGATAATGATTCTCAATGTAATTAATTATTGAAGGATAGGCAGTTTTATCACCTTCATGCTTTTTGATATATACAACTTTTACTATAACTGTGTGTGTACTCTGATGCTGGCTCAGAGTGTCAGCTAGCTCCACTGTAAGCTACTGGGTTCTCCATGATATTATGATTCAATAAAGGCTTCCGAGACAAACCTCCTGGGTCTGAGTGTTCACTCTGTTTTCCACAACGAGGATGGTATCCGACTGAAGTCCAGTAGCCTCTTAAGTTGGAGAGGTGCTTGAAATCCTGGGCCTTCGGATCTCTAAAAAAAAACCCTTGCGGATAAAAGGTTGGAATACCTCTCCCAAGTTAGGGAGAGTGCGAACTGCATCCTAGCTGAAAGGGGGATTGCAGTGAATCAGCGTCCCAGCTGAGAAGGGGACGATGAGTAAAAGGATAGCTGCCGACCAAAGAGACTTGAGTGACCCAAAGAATCGGAGGACTTGTTAAGGATCTCTTAAACACCGGTGAGCGCATAGGGTAGGAAACGCGCCGTGCTGCTAATTGTGTTTCCTTTTCAGATAACTGGGAGGTCTCAGCAGCAGAGTGTGCTCTGCCACTCCCCCTGCCTCTCAAAGTACTAAGAACAAACCGAAACCAGAATTGAAAGCGGGACCCTTAAAGATGGGTAGGAAAATGGAAAAACAAAGGATAATGGTAACCAAAGCTCGTCAGCAGGTAGGAGATCCGCTAGTCCCTCCGGGGTCGCCAGCCGACATTGTAACATGAGAAACGGGCGATGATCAGTATGCGGTGCCTTTTAGCAGTGACCTGTACTGGTGGACGCAGGGAGAATGGCCGTATGGGGGAAGGTTTAAAATACCCCTTATCCAGGCCTGGTGGGATGGGGTAGCTAATGGGGCTGGAGATCCTAACTGGGATTTCGGCTATATGATGGGTTGTTTTAGTAAATGGATGGAGGTGGCGAAATGCCACTAACCCCCCACTTTAAGGAATAAAAAGGAAAACCAGACCGAAGGTACTGAAAAGATGATAAATCAAAACGGGGCCCCTGAGACGGTTCATATAGATGCGCACCCCCCCCCCCCCCCCCCCCCCCCCCCCCCGTTGCTGCATCGTCTGCCCCTCCACCATATCCCCTCGGCACCGACCCAATGGGACCTTATACCTTGTATCCAAGACTCGTGGCATCTGGCAACCCTCACTGGCCTCCCCTTCCTGACCCTTTAACGGACGAACTTATAGAAATAGCCGCGGCCTGGAGACAATCCATTGGGCTGCCACGGCTGTCGCTGCCAGTTTAGGAGAGGGAGCAGGAGCGGGACCATCAAATGATGAACCAGATAGTATTCAATCCGGCCTCGAACCTCAAGTAAGGGAAGTCGACGTTGGTAGTCAGAGCAATGACGATTGTCCGGCAAAGTACACACAACTATCTGTTAAGAGGGTAGTGACAGCGGCTGACTCCACCTTTCCTGTAGTTCAGAATCCTAAAATTATGATTGGTGACACGGCTATACTCAAACCATGGACTCCAGCGGAAGCTCAAGCTATGATAGCCGAAGCGCCCAATCCTCTAAAACGCCCAGCTGCATTCCTAAATTGGCTAGAACACATGTGTGAAATTTACCGGCCTCTTCCGGGTGATTTGCAAGCTTTATTAAAATTTGCTTATGGTAGCTCCTGGGCCATCTTACAAAATACCATTCTGGTGCCGCCTGGGGAGAACGGAGACTGGCGGAAAGATGATGAGCTAGCAGAGGGGGGGAATGAAAGTTTAAAACATTGGCTGCAGGGCAGGGGCAAAACTGCTATTATGGCAGCAGCGCAAAGACACAGGGACATGGGGGAAGTAACTCGGTGCCTGCAAAGGAAAGAGGAAAGCACCCCTGATTTTTTGGCCCGATTCCGTAATACTTGGGAGGAGCATGCAGGCGTTCCCCTGAAAGACAACGGACCCTTAGCCATACAAACATGCTGCCCCAACATGCCCAGTCTTTCAAAATGCGAAACTTAAATTGGCAAACTTTAAATGGTCTGGAATAACCACTGCTTTGGTTAATGTGGACCGAGAGGGACTATTTGTTAGCAACAGAGAGCAGAAAACCCATTTTTTCGTCAAAGTCAGAATAAACGTAAGGGACAAGTAAGAAGCCAGAGAAGAGATAAATCCCTTGACACCTGTCACAAATGCAGAAAAAGGGGACACTGGGCTAGAGAATGTCGATCGGGTCCCCCTAGGGAACCTGTTGGGTCCCATGGCCAGCAGACTGTGGCGATTCCCTTCTTTACTTACAGTAACCCTTTTCCCCAAGAATAGGGGGGCCCAGGGGAGGCTATGGTACAGGGAGCAGTTATATCACTTTCCCAAATCTCTGAAGTGCACCCAATGGTAACCCTTAGAATAGGAGACACACATTTACGAGCCTTGGTGGACACCGGCCCTACCCTTTCTTCTGTACCTCCCTCCCTGGGATGACCCCTTAGCCAGAAAAGGGTAGTAACCGTAGGAGTGGCAGGCGCTCCCCTGTCGGAACCTCCATCTAAGCGAGTTGCCTTGTCACTGGAAGACAACCATGTGGAAGAGACTCTGATAGTTTCGAAAACCACTCCTTTACCCTCGCTGGGACGCCAACCTCTGTGTAAATTAGGGGCCACTATTTACTGCACGCTACAAGGCATGTACATGGAAGTGCCCACACCCTAATCTCACCAGTTAACATCCCTGCTCCTTGCCCCTGAGGATGCCCCTGAGACTAAGTCTGAACCAATTTTATACTGCTGGCAACTTGAAGATAATCCTTACATGGCAGGGATGGGCTGATTGTGGCAGGAACTTGATAGATTACCTAGCATGCCGCCTGTTAAAACCCTAAAAAGCTTGTTACAGGTAGTGCTGAATTACTCTCGTCTCCATTGTACCGCGTGGTATACAGTGAAAGATAATCCCAAATATCATCAAAGGGTCAGCTCTCTCATAGTAACCGTGACTCCCATCTGCCCTGATCACTACCTTTACTTTGGCAAGGCAGGCTTGGGCGTACCGGTACACTTGACCGCAGAGCAGCAGCCTCTGTTTCAAGTAAACTCTGAGTCTGTGCCCCATCTGACCCTAGCTATTCGGCCCCCCTTTCGGTCACACCTATGATAAAAAGACTTCAACAGAGCCCTACCTCTGAATGCATTGGATCAGTTGAATTGATTGGATCTGTTGAGGGTAGGATCCATCTCCCAGGGATTTTTGGGGTCTCCTGTAAAGTAATTGACCCCCCAGCCAAGTTTCAACGACAACAGCCCCCCGAGCAAACTGAATTTGTCGGTCCCTATGCGTTAGACGTGGTTGAGGGTGGTCTGTGGGCTTTACATAAAAATCATATCGGTCGAGTGCTCTCCGCCCCAGCTCATTGTGTTAAGCTGCGGAAAAATGCTGTCCTGCCCTGCATTCGACAGTATCGGTTAACCCCTGACGCTGAGGCAGGCATAGCTCCCGTCGTAAATGCTCTGCTTCAACAAGGGGTTCTTAAACCCACCGTTAGCCTCTGTAACACATCCATATTACCGATACCTAAAATTGGACGGCCAAACAAATGGCGTTTTGTACAGGACTTGCGAGCTGTAAATAGCATTGTGGTCCCCACAGCACCGGTAGTACCTGATGTAAATGTAATCCTGACTTCTATCCCGACTATCGCCGTGGCTTATACCGTGATAGACCTATGCTCCGCTTTCTTTTCTATCGCCCTCCATCCCGACAGTCGGTATTTGTTCGCTTTTACTTATAAGGGGCAACAATATACCTGGACGAGGCTTCCCTAGGGATACACTGAAAGTCCTGCTGTATACGCTGCTGCAGTAAAACGGGACTTGGACGAATGTCATTTAAATGGAAACTCCACACTTATACAGTATGCCGATGATCTTTTAGTGGCCTCACCTACACTGACAGACTGTGTGAAAGACTCAGTAACTTTACTTCGATTCCTAGCAACGAGAGGCCATTGAGTATCTAGAAGTAAACTGCAGTTCTGCCAGCCACGAGTACAGTACCTGGGATTCACTTTAAAAACAGGGACTCGGAAGATCAGACCCGAACGTGTACAAGCCATCCTGCGGATACCTGCCCCTAAAACAAAGAAAGAGATTCTTTCCTTCCTAGGTATAGTGGGCTATGGCAGACAGTGGATTCCCGATTACCGTCTATATGATGCTGTCCTCCGTGCAGCTATGATGAAGGAAGCGCCTGTGGTTGTCCAGTGGACCTCAAAACAGGAGGCAGCGTTTAAAGCTCTCAAGGCGGCTGTAACCATGGCCCCGGCTCTGGGGTTACCCAACTATGAACGTCCCTTTCAGCTACACGTTTGCGAAAAGAAGGGATTCACCACAGGAGTTCTTACTCAAGACCATAATGGAGGTAGGCGACCGACCGCTTATTATTCTACGGCTCTTCCCGCTGTGGTGATGGGGATGCCTGCTTGTCTCCGTGCTGTTGCCACCATGGCCACAATGGTTGAAAAGTCATTGCCGTTAGTCCTCGATCACCCTTGTGAGGTACGAGTGCCCCATGCCATCATGCTGCTACTAAATTCTGCTGCTACACAACATTTTACTGCCTCACGATGCATCCCAACTACGCCGATCGCCGGCTATTAACCCTGCCACTTTTGTTCCTGAGTCCCCTGAAGAGGTGGAGCATGACTATATTGCCATGGTTGAGCAATCCACTTCTCCTAGAATGGATTTGCAAATGGACCCCCTTCGGGATCCAGATGTTACTGTTTACACCAACGGCTCCTCTCAGCGACCTACAGACTATTTGCTCATTGCCGGTTACGCTGTCGTGAGTCAACACCACATCGTGGAAGCTTACGCACTACCCCCTGGCACTTCGGCACAGGCAGCGGAACTTTTTGCCCTAACCAGAGCTTGTATCCTGGTCAAAGATCTAGCGGCCAATATTTATACAGATTCCTGATACGCCTTCGGTGTTGTCCACGATTTTGGTCAAATATGGAAAAGTCAGGGTTTCATTACATCAGCAGGTCGGTCTATTAAACATTCTCAGCTCGTGCTGAACCTCCTAGAAGCGATTCAATTGCCTAAACATCTGGCAGTCTTTAAATGTGAAGCACACACTAAACCGACTGATGACGTCTCTGTAGGGAATGCTCGCGCTGACCAAGCAGCTAAAGAAGTCGCAGCTGCGCAAACCCCCCTTTTGCAAGCGTTCCGTGTCCTGAATCGCGCCCCCTTCCTGCTCTGGAGTCTGCCGAGTTGCAGGCAGCCCAACAAAACTGTACTAAGCAGGAAACACGGACATGGGAAAAGGCACAATGCTATTATAAAAACGGTTTTTGGTTCCATTCAGATGGTCGACTGGTTTGTCCTCGAAGTCTGTTTTTGCCCCTATGTTGCCTAGTGCATGCACAGGCACACATGGGCAAAGAGGGGATGCAGCAAGCAATAAACCAACAATAACAAAACAAAAACAGAATTACCTGGAAAAACTCAGCAGGTCTGGCAGCATCGGCGGAGAAGAAAAGAGTTGACGTTTCGAGTCCTCATGACCCTTCGACAGAACAGAAACCAACAATGGTTTGCACCTGGTATCACTCCAACTATATGAAAAATCATGTGTTCTTGCTTAATTTGCCAGCAGAATAATAAAGGGACTGCAGCAGCTAAGTACGATCACCTACCAATGCCTAAAATGCCTTTTGAAAACTTGCACATTGATTTCGTACATATGCCTCCGGCCTCAGGGTATAAGTACTTATTGGTAATAGTAGATATGTTCACCCGATGGATTGAAGCCTACCCTACACAAAGGGATGATGCGTGAACATTAGTGAGAATATTGTGGAAAGAACTAATACCTAGGTATGGAATACCTATGGGAATAAACAGTGACCGAGGAACTCACTTTATTGGGAAAATAGTAAAGGATTTAGTGCAGATCATAGGTTTTCAGTGGAAGTTGCATATTCCTTACTAGCCACAGTCCTCAGGAATAGTTGAAAGGGTAAATGGGGAACTAAAGAACACCTTATCTGAAGTTTGTCAGGATACTAATCTCTCGTGGCCCGAAGCGCTCCCAGTAGTGCTCTTCGCTATGTGAAACCGAAAGAATAAGAGTTCCTGGAATAGCACCCCATGAAGCCCTCATGGGACCCCATGATGACCGGAGCCCAACCTCCTGTATGTGCAGAGAAATTAGCCTTAATTTGGAATGATGAACAGTCCCTGGCTTACGCCCAGGCAACTTGCAAAACAGCAGCTGAACTACATGAGAGGGTAAGGCAGGCTCAGGCAACCGTAGGAGATAAACCTATACACACCTTTCAGCCAGGTGATCTAGTGTATGTAAAAAATTTAAACAAAGATTTTCTTTCTCCTAGGTGGAAAGGACCCTATCTGGTACTGCTGACAACTCAAACAGCCCTGAAGGTTAAAGGGAAGGAGGATTGGATTCACGCCACTCGTTGCAAGAAACATTGTCCAACAGTCCTATAACCATTGCTAATAGTGCATTAACTTGTATATTGAATCAGGTACTGCTTTTTGCTATATGTTATCCTTTTGCTGTTTGTTATGGAGTGTACCTAAAGGATTCTCAGCCCAACACTTTTTTGTCTTTATGCCGAACCTATGCTGGACAAGTAGGACAGGGCGCCTGTTGGATATGTGCCCAGACTCCCCAACATGGGGGTGAGGCAAGCACCTATCAGGCAAAACCCCTGACTGAGGACGAAATAAAGGATCTCACAAACTTCCATATCCAGTCAGAGGATGCAGAACCCAATATGTTTAGAGGGTGGTTCCGTCGCTTTCCCCCTGCTAAGGGGTGGAACTACACAAATCATGGGATAAGAATCAGGCCCCCTCCGGAACCGATAAACGCCACCTGTTCGGTGTTCGACCCTTGCAACCGGTACCTATAACCTGGGAAATAGTAGTTGTCAAAACACCATTTCTACTAGGCCTAGTAGTTATGATCCTCAAAATCC
Source organism: Carcharodon carcharias (assembly GCF_017639515.1). Lineage (NCBI taxonomy): Eukaryota > Metazoa > Chordata > Chondrichthyes > Lamniformes > Lamnidae > Carcharodon > Carcharodon carcharias. Next base: position 15,310,985 of record NC_054493.1, read on the forward strand.
TTTAAATGGTACTTACTGGGTTTGTGGAGTAAAAGCATATCCCTGGCTGCCTGGAATGCCGCAATGATCTTCCTTTTTTAATCAAGATGCCGATAGTTTGGGCAAGGACACTACCACTCCCACCTGGAGTGGCTGCTGCTACCTAGCATATTTGAATCCGTACCTCCACTATATAAGTAAGTTAGATGTTAGCCTACATCTGCGTCTGCATCGCCGTGGCATTTCTGAGTCCGAGCGATTTTGGATGATTCTCATCCCGTCATACGGGACTGCGCGTAACTCCCAAGAGGTTATCAACCTGGCAGCTGCGCTTGAAAATTTTGCCAATTCAACAGCTGACGCTTTTATTGAGACACAGAAATAGAGTTCAGCTACCACTACTGAAATGATAGCCCTACTCTTGACAGCGTTGCAAAATAGAATGGCCCTTGATTTCCTCCTAGCTGAAAGGGGTGGCACTTGTGCCACGATAGGTTCAGAGTGCTTCACTTATGTACCTGATGTTTCTGAGAACATTACTAACCTGGGACGGCATGTTATGGATAAGGGGCAAAAAATAAAGAAAGTTGGGGAAAGATTGAGCAATTTTTATAACAAGGATTCCTGGTGGAGTGGTTCTCAGGTTGGGGAAGTTGGTTGCTGTATGTTTTAATTGGGTTAGTTTTAATAGGTGTTATAGGGTGTTGTGCATGTGCTACTTTGAGGATTTGCTGTGTCCAGTGTATTAATGGAGCTATGAATGGAGTCACGACTAGATTAGGAGGAGCTCCAATCGTTCCTCAATTGATGCGCACTGGCCCCAGTGAAACCCACTGGTGGGGAGAAAAAGTTTACCCTGCCAGGGATCGGCCTTTCCCTTATGGTTATGAGCCCCCTTATAATGATGAAGATACTATTCCTCATTGGTATTAATCTAAAAGATTAACAAGGAGGGATTGTGGAAGAATAAAATACATCCACAGGACAACTAAGGGTGAAACAGTTAAAATCATAGTGGATTACGACAGCACAGTTCCCTCTTTTATTCTAGCAGGCACACCTGCAGCTCCCAGCTCATTGAGCAGGAAAGGAAAAAAGGAGTATCATAAACAAGCTTCCTGGAATCCTTGAGGCAAGGGTGGGATGTCTGCCCCAACACAAAGAGACAGGATCAAGCAATGGTCATTTGTTCTTTAGAATGTCCACCCCCTCGCACTACAGATAAGGTCAAGCATGGTTATCTATTCTCTGTCTCACTTTTTATCACCAGATGGACTCCTCCTAAGATCCTGGGTAGTCATAAACTAGAATAGAACAATTGTGTATTGCATGCCATAGATAATGATTCTCAATGTAATTAATTATTGAAGGATAGGCAGTTTCATCACCTTCATGCTTTTTGATATATACAACTTTTACTATAACTGTGTGTGTACTCTGATGCTGGCTCAGAGTTTCAGCTAGCTCCACTGTATGCTACTGGGTTCTCCATGATATCACGATTCAATAAAGGCTTCCGAGACAAACCTCCTGGGTCTGAGTGTTCACTCCGATTTCCGCGACACTGTTGTGATGGGATTTGAACTCACATCTCCAGATCATTATTCCCTCTCGATTAATAATCTGGTAACGTAACCACTATGTCTGGGCATATCATCAGAATGCTTGAATTCAGATTGACAAACAGGTGCTGTACTCAGAGCTACACCAGGGAGGCCCTTCACATGGGGCCAAAGGAAACTTTTCAAAGACAATCTCAAGGCCTCCATGACATTCTGCTCTATCAATATAAACACTTGGGAAGCAGATTCCCAATCGCCTCCAAAATGGTGATTCATCATCCAAAAACATTTCAATCAACAAGAGCTGCCACTGAGAGAGACAAACAGAGAGGGCAGCTGCTCGTGTCAACAATCCAACACCAACTCCACTGGCTGACAATCCCCATGTCCTCACTGTTGGGAGAGCCTGCAAGGCTAAAATAGGGCTCATTAGTCATTTGTGAACCCACAGCTAACACTGACATGTCACTTCCATCAAATCATCGACAAGAAAGAATCATCCCTGACATGAAGGATTGTCAATGGATAACCACAATGTTATCTTCTTTATCTGCGGATTGGTTGTCGGTTACACAATTGCAGCAGCAGTTAACAGCCTCCTGTGAACTCCTCCATGTGATATCTTAGTGCAGATTTTCAACAATTTATTTTGAATGTGTTTATGTTAAATGACTTAGTACTGATTTTATAAACCAATTGTTAGGCCTCAGTTGGAGTGCTATATTCATTTCTGGGCATCACACTTTAAACAGGATTTCAAAGCCTTAGAGAAGGAGATTTACTAGAATGGTACCAAGGATAAAAGGCTTCAGTTATATGGAGAGACTGGAGAAACTGGGATTGTTTTCCTTGGAGCAAAGGGTCAAAAATGGAGGTGGTGGCATTGTGGTATTGTCACTGGACTAGTAATCCAAAGACCCAGGGAAATACTCTGGAGACTGGGTTCAAATCCCACCAAATCTTTTGATGACCATGAAGTCCTTATCAACTGTCATAGAAACCCATCTGATTCACTAATGGCCTTTAGAGAAGGAAATCTGCCATCCTCACCTGGTCTGGCCTGCATATGACTCCAGACCTACAGCAATATGGTTGACTCTTAAAATGCCCAGAACTGACACCACATGGATTACAGTAGTCTGATAGAAAAAAGATGCAACAGCAGTTTTCAAAATGATGAACGGCTTTGACAAACTAAAGAAAGATGAAAGGTCTCCAGTAGCAGAAAAATAGCTAATCAGAGGACACAGATTTCAGAACATCTTTTTTAAGCAGTGTGTTTTTGTGATCTGGAATGCACTGCCTGAAAGGGTGCTGCAAGTAGATTCAATAGCAACATTCTTGGGAGAATTGAATAAATAGTTGAAGAGAAGAAATATCCAAGTCTAGGAATAAAGAGCAGGGGAGTGGGACTAATTTGATAGCTACACTAATGAGCTGGTACAAACATGATGAGCTGAACACCTTCCTTTAGCCCCGTACCATATGAAGACAGTGGCAGATCATGCTACCCAGAATGCTTCAGGTGGTAGAACATGGCCCATCAACATCAACAGGGATGCAACATTCAGATTTTTCTCCCTTTCTTTTGTGAAGGAGCTGTGTGATGGTGGGGTTCAATCCCAGTCACTGTTTACCCACTTGTACCCTGCCAAGTGGTAATTCTGAGCTTATGATCCGACACTGTGAGCTATAATAACGGTATTTTATTCAAGAAACACGTTTTCAGACCAAAGGCTGAATTGCAGTGTGACTTACATGAGGAAATTCACATAGAGACTAAATAATAAAGTTAAAAACATGGAAATATGACAATCAAATAGCAGAAACAGGTTCCAGTTGAAAACTGGCAGGAAAAATGTTTGCAGTGATAATAATAAACACAGACACCGGAACTGGAATAATAGACAGGTTATTTTCTAATACTAACAGTGGCAGAGTATAAGTGTAACAATGACACACACGGTCTGATACAGTAAGAATATAGATGGGGCCCAAAGGAAGTACAGCAAAGGTTTGGCTCACTTTGAATATAACAAATACAGTGTTTGTTCCAAAAATAAGAATCAGGCTGCAGTGTGTTAGTGAATTCATCATTGGATCCAATGTGATGATAATACAGTCAGTATCTAGTGCACCAGAACCAAAGATTAGGTCTCATATAGCAGTGTGAACAAGTCATTGTCTATTGATATAATATGATATCAATGTTTTGCCTAATCCCTAATAACAGAGTCAAGGATCAATGCAATGTGAATGGGATAGGTTGAGTGTAATAAAACAGACACGGTATCGTGGAATATGAACTGACATCAACATTGACTAATTGGTGGCACACTCACCCCGAGTCAGAAGGATGTGGGTTCAAGCCCTCTACAGAGACCCAACCACATCATCTAAACTGATGCGCCTGGTGTCATTATAAATGGGAGTCTCTGTTCTTTTGCTGGCTATTTTCTTAGACTCAGAAGGAGTGAAGGGAATGACAGATGGGACAATTCTGGGCAGTTGCTCCATCCAGCAAGGCAAAGATTTCTGGTACATGATTGCAGGTTTGAGGTATCCACCCACTCATTAAAAAATAACCTCTTCCTTTTTGGGTTTATGAAGGGAGTTATGATTGCAGCACGCGAGGCCGACTAGAGTCTGGTGTAAAAATAACCACAAAGGCCAATTCCAGTTCTTCATAACAGAGGTGGCTTTAACTACAGGTAATCTTACATTAAGGGAGACAAGAGGCCGAATAAAGATTCGATTGTAATAGGACAAGGTGTAAGGAAGCAATGATATTTGGGTGTCTGTGTTATGGTGAGTGTCACAGGGAGGTGTGTGATAAAATAGGAGTGGAAATATCATGACAGAGACACGTGTGACTGACTCCCCTGACTGAGAGCTGTTATACCCAAGGGGAGGGCAATGACGACATGGGGAACTCCAGAGATTTCTGGTATCTGAGGTGACTATGGTGCATCTGTTAGCGGAACTGAAAAGAATCGGTTCCTTCTCACTCTTGCCTGCAGTTCCTGAGTTACACAGACACACAGGAAACAGATCTGACAGCTTGTAGAATCTAATGTTTTAAATCTTCTGTTTGAGACACATTATGATTGAAAAGATCAAATGTTAAAACCTCAAGAAAGGAAAATTCAGAATGTCACAAAGATGAGTGAACCGTCCAATTAGTCCCATTCACTATAACTCTGCCAATTATTCCCTCTTCAAGTACTGATCCAATTCCCTTTGAAAGTTGCGATTATATCTGCTTCCAACCCTCTGTCAGTGTGTGCATTCCAGGTCACGTCAAATCACTGCGTAAAAATGTTCTCCTTATCACTCCCTCCGGTTCTGTTGTCAAATATTTTAAATTTCTGAGTCCTCTGGTTACAAACCCTCCTGCTCCTGGAAACAGTTTCTCCCTATCGACACTATCACAAGTTCTTCCTCATTTTGAACACCTCCTTTAAATTTCCCCCTAACCTTTCCTGATCTAAGAAGGACAGCCCCTGTTTTTCCCACTCAAAAGAAGCGTCAGAGTGGACTCAAAACCTTAAACCTGTTTCTCTGTCCACAGATGCTGCCAGACCTCCTGAGTTTTTGCAGCATTTTCTGCCTTTAGCTGTTTTTCCTTCCTTAATCAATCAAAAACCCTTCATGATATTGAACATCTCAATTAAACAGGAACACAATGACATCGAGAGAGATATAGAGCAAAGGCAGAGAAAAACTGAGACACTTAAAAAAACAGAAAGATGAGGTGGTGAAAGATAAAGCTGAGAAATAGAGGAAGCAAGTAATACAGAATGATGTGAGAGAATGATATAAAATGGAAAGGAGCAGGCTATCAGTTCCAGGCTATGGAGAGCAAAGGGAACTCAGTGACTGACCAACAGACATGGCCACGTATGTCCGGGAATGGAGATTCTGAACAGAAACAACAGGCTCATTTGTGAATGTCACCGCAATGTGATCTGTGTGACTCTGCCCTGACTCTGTGGCCAGAAATAGGCTGCCTTGACAGATGTTCTCACCAGATTGTGGTCCCTGGATTTATTTTCTGCTCAGAAGTGAGATGTGCGGTTTGGAACCGGCAGCAGAGAAACAGGAAGTTGTGTTTCCTGAGAATGAAACAGCAGGTGTCAGTTTCATGTTATCACCGTGAACAGTCTTCCTGCCTGTGAGGGTGAACTCACTTTGACAGCATCAAGAACAACCACACAGATTGCTGCCGGTCTCTGCATTACATTCACCTCTATTACCATTTTAAAGATTTAAACACGAGCTTATTTGGGGTTTAATATATTCACTGAAGGGGGAAATGAGCTGATGGTTATCCTTGGGAGAAATAAGGGGAAATTTTTTAAAATAAATAATTTTGCCCAAAAACAGTTATCAGAAAATAGGAGTTAAAGTGAATCGAGGCCTGTCTGAGAGTGAGAGAGAGAAAGAGAGAGAGAGGAATGACTCTCTGTACATTGAGCGCTGCCTCAGACAGAGAAGAGAGGCTAAGTGAGGTGGAGTGTGTTAATTTTTTTCTCTCTCTCTGATAAAGAACCTAAGTGAGTTTAGGTGCTCTCTGAAACAGAGAGATTAAGTGACTTAGTGTCTGAGAGAGAGAGGAGAGAGGTTAAGTGAAATAAAAGCAAAATATTGTGGATGCTGAAAATCTGCAATAAAAACAGAAAACGTTGGAAAATCTCAGCAAGTCTGACAGCATCTGTGGAGAGAGAAACAGAGTTAACGTTTCGAGTCTGCATGACTGAAGACGACCATACACTCTGAAGAAGAGTCATACGGACTCAAGAGGTGAAGTGAGTTTGGGGACAGATGTGCTCATATTGGTAATTGAATGGTCAGTGTGAGATTGTTTTCTAAATAGCAGCATCCCAGAGAATGGGTTCCAGGTAATTGTCAGTGCTATTAAAAAATTTGCAAAGATATTACATTTGGAATAAATGGAAATAAAGGACTAAAATACTTGCTGGAGATAATTACTTCAGGAAATACATTGCAAATGTGAAGAATGATGTGTTCACAATCAGACACATAGACACAAGAACAAAGAAGAAAAGGACAGCACAGGAACAGGCCCTTCCGCCCTCCAAGCCTGTGCCGATCATATTGCCTGTCAAACTAAAACATTTTGCACTTCCGGGGTCCGTATCCCTCTATTCCCATCCTATTCATGTATTTGTCAAGTTGCCTCTTAAAAACCACTATCGTACCTGCTTCCACCACCTCCTGTGGCAGCAAATTCCAGGCACTCACTACCTTCTGTGTAAAAAATGTGCCCCGCACATCTCCTCTAAAGTTTTCTCCTCTCACCTTAAATCTACGTCCCCTAGTAAATGACTCTTCCACCCTGGGAAAAAGCTTCTGACTATCTACTCTCTCCATGCCACTCATAATTTTGTAAACTTCTAACAAGTCGCCCCTCAATCTCCGTCGCTCTAGTGAGAACAATCTGAGTTTCTCCAACCTCTCCTCATAGCTAATAACCTCCAGAACAAGCAGCATCCTGGTAAACCTCCTCTGCACCCTCTCCAATGTCTCCATATCCTTCTGGTAATGTGGCGACCAGAAGTGCACACAATATTTCAAGTGTGGCCTAACCAAGGTTCTATACAGCTGCAGCATAACTTCCCAGCTTTTATACTCAATACCCCTGCCGATGAAGGCAAGCATGCCATATGCCTTCCTACCTTATCCACCTGCGTTGCCACTTTCAGTGATCTGTGGACCTGTACATCCAGGTCCCTCTGCCCGTTGATGCACTTAAGGGTTCTGCCATTTACTGTATAATTCCTATCTGTATTAGACCTTCCAAAATGCATTACCTCGCATTTGTCCAGATTAAACTCCATCTGCCATTTCTCCGCCCAAGTCTCCAACCAATCTATATCCCGTTGTATCCTTTGACAATCCTATTCACTATCTGCAACTCCTCCAACCTTAGTGTCATCTGTAAACTTACTAATTAGCCCAGTTACATTTTCCTCCAAATCATTTACGTATACTACAAACAGCAAAGGTCTCAGCACTGATCCCTACAGAACACCACTAGTCACAGCTCTCCATTCAGAAAAGCACCCTTCCACTGCTACCCTTGAGTGTGTGCACGCACAGAGTCATACACACCATTTTGTGTTGAGCTGGTTTCAGTTGTGCCTGTTAACCAGAAGGTAGATTTTTAATTGGATACCATTAGGATCCTGCAGCAGTCCATTCGACTGAGGAGACAGTTCTAGATTCTGTCTGACACCATCAGTGGGTCAGGTGGAAGCTAAATAGAAAATCCTGCAGGAAAAATAATCCTTAACATTAAAAATCAATCTGAGCAATTGACTCAGTACAACACCAGTGTGAATTAGTGACAAACCCTGTTGTGTTAAAGTTTACTTAGTGTAAAGTACAGTGCACTAATGCTCACCTTTAGTCTTGTCCCTCAATCCCAGTTAATCTCTGGGAGATTGTTACAAGATTCACCCCATCTTTTCGACACAAATATTACCCACATAACACTAGAGTCATTAGAAATTGATGTGTGCTTCCCACACACTGTCCTTTTAAATATACCTCACTCCTACCAGCCTTTAATGATCAAAAACATAACGGTTAATAGCTGCTGATAGCTATGAATGAGATTAAATTTATACTTGAAATGATTGAATCTTCACATGCAAAATATATTTTGTTTTATTCTTTGATGGGATGTGGGTGTCACTGGCAAGGCCAACATTTGTTGCCCAACTTTAAATGCCCTTGAACAGAGTGGCTTCCTCGGTTATTCCAAAGGGTAGTTAAGAGTTAACCACGTTGCTGTGGGTCTGGCCTACATGTAGGCCAGACCAGGTGCGGATAGCAGATTTCTTTCAATAAAGAACATTAGTGAAGCAGATGGTTTTTTACAACTTTCATGGACACTATCACTGGGACCAGATTTCAATTGCAGATTTTGAATATCATCATGAGGTTAGAAGCCTGGCCAATATGCTCAGGGTCTGAAAGTGAAATCCACAATCTAGAGATTTGGAAATCAGTGTCGTCACTGTAACCAAGCTGCTACTAAAATGTTTAAGGAGCTAAGGTGACATTTTACATCTACAGTTTGACCATAACATTGGTTAATACCGTCACTGTTAAACTTCCAGATAATAAAATCACAAACAGCAACTTCAAACAGAAGGAGCAGAATAAACGAGACGGAGAGAAACACGAGAGCCCACAGGTGAGTACCACATAGAGCAGGTTCACACATCCGGGGACAGGGTGGGTTCATAAACCCAAGGCTCACCGCGAATGATCAGAATAAGGAGATAACCCAGAAAACTACCAAAAGGAATCTTCAGCTGAACACATCACTCATTCTTAAAGGGACAGAAGGGGTCCTGACACTGTGAAGTTAAAGGGGCAGACACAGCTTCAGCCTTCTCTCTGTTACCTTTCTGATAGTTAAAGGCTGGTAGGAGTATGGTATATTTAAAAGGACAGTGTGTGGGAAGCACACATCAATAAAACTGGGAATTCTTGGACATACGCTGCAGGTCGTTCTTTATCTGGGAATCAAACTGTTGTATTATTGTCCTAGCAATTAACAGCCTCCCGTGAACTTCTCCAGCTTCTAGTTTAATGCAGATTTTAACCCAATAAATTTCAGCATGTTTCGATTCAGTGACTCGGGACTGACACACAAACAAGTTGAACCATTTTAGACTTATGAAGAACCATTTTCCGTCTGGAAACTTAAACCCGCTGTTTCACTTTCAGTCAGGAACACATCACAATTTTACACCAACATTTGATTTGGCAGCACGGTTCCAGCATTCACCATTGTTCTTCCTGACTCTAAACCCAGTAGTAAAAGAGCCTTCTGTTGTGTCTAGGAGCTCTGAACCATGGAAGAGAGCAGCTGAGACACATTTCTTACACACCTCAGGATTCACCCACATTGGGATTGTGCCGCCAGTGAAGCAAATTGATAAAGACCGAAGTGTTATTTGGGGGTCCCTCAGTGTGACCCTGATGGACTGTGTTCAGGCTGAAGTTCTGTTCCTACCATAAGATCCTCCCCCAGATTGTCCTTTCTGTCTCCAGCCAGACGATGTTAAACACTCAGGTGGGGAAAAACAAAAATCTACAAACAAAGCTGATTTATTTCACATTTATTCAGAATATTGAACCTCATCAACAGGTCAGGACAGTCAGAATGAACATGGTTCAGTCTTGATATGATTAACAGCATCAACAGGAGTAGAATCCAAACCTTGCTGTCGCTTGTGAACCCACTGGTGTGTTCGCAGGTGTGATGACTGAGTGAATGCCTTTCCGCAGGCATTACAGGTGAATGGCCTCTCCCCACTGTGAACTCGCTGGTGTTTCAGCAGATAGGATGAATGAGAAAATCCCTTCCCACATACAGAGCAGGTAAATGGCCTCTCCCCACTGTGAATGCTCTGGTGTGTCAGCAGGTTGGATAACTGAGTGAATCCCTTCCCACACACGGAGCAGGTGAACGGCCTCTCTCCAGTGTGTACTCTCTGGTGATTCAATAGGTTGGATGACCGGGTGAATCCCTTCCCACACACGGAACAAATGAATGGTCTCTCCTCAGTGTGAACCTGCTGATGTGTCAGAAGGTTAGATGAACGGGTGAATCCCTTTCCACAGTCAGAGCAGGTGAACGGTCTATCCCCCGTGTGAAGTTGCTGGTGTATCAGAAGGTTGGATGAATTAATGAAGCCCTTCCCACAGTCAGAGCAGGTGAATGGCCTCTCCCCAGTGTGAATTCGCTGGTGATTCAGTAGGGCAGACGGACGGCTGAATCCCTTCCCACAGTTGGTACAGGTGAATGGCCTCTCTCCAGTGTGAGTATATTGATGTGTTAGCAGATCCTTTTTGCTTTTAAAGCTCTTGTCACAATCAGAACAATTAAAAAATTTGTTATCAGAGTGAACAAGTTGATGTGTCAGCAGGTGGGATGACTGAATGAATCCCTTCCCACACACAGAACAGGTGAAAGACCTCTCCCCAGTGTGAATACGTTGATGTATCAGCAGATCTTTTCTGCATTTAAAACTCTTCTCACAGTCAGAACATGTAAATGGTCTCTTATCAGTGTGAACAAGTTGGTGTGTCACAATGTGGGATGACCGAGTGAAGTCCTTTCCACACACAGGGCAGGTGAATGGCCTCTCCTCAGTGTGAACTCGCTGGTGTGTGCGAAGGTTGTACAAATGGGTGAATCCTTTCCCACAGATGGAGCAGGTGAACGGTCTCTCCCCAGTATGACTGCGTCGATGAACTTCCAGTTGGGATGGGAAATTGAATCCCTTCCCACAGTCCACACATTTCCATGGTTTCTCCATGGTGTGGGGGTCCTTGTCTCTCTCCAGGTTGGACGCTTAGTTGAAGCCTTGTCCACACACAACACGTGAACAGTTTCTCCCCACTGTGAATGGTGCGATACTTTTGCAGACTGTAACTGCTTAAAGTTTTTTTGAAAGTCAATTCACTGGACCACTCTCACTCGGTTGTGTGTGTGTGTTGGTGCTTTTGCAGTCACACCGATGTTTGAAATCCTTTCCCAAAGACAGAATAGACAAACATTTCTCTTTCCTCATTCAAAAGCTGATGAATTCAGTGCCTCTGACAGATCTTGATGTGATGTTTGCTTTGCGTTTTCTATCTGCCAGTCACCTCCTGTAAAAACGAGTTCACAAAAGTCATCACTTTAAGTCCAGGACAGAAATTCTGAACAGACAATTCTACTTTCTATGGAACATTTTTTTTCTCTTGTTCCTCCAAAGCTGTAAATCCCCATCCCACACACTCTCCCTCCTCCCTGGGCTGAAATCCAAACCCATCTCACCATCTCCACCATTTCTTTCCTCCACTCCCAGTTTTCTCCCTCCCTCTCCTGGGTTCAGTTCTCCAGCTCCTGTGTCTCTGATTCGGAGTCTCAGGCGGGACCCCAGCTACCGTCGGGCGGGACACAGGAGGGGGGGGACCCTCCCGGGTGGGTCTTTCCCGGACCCTGAGTCCGCCCCCCCAGTTTCTGAGCCCCCGGGCGGCCCGCGTCTCCCCGCAGTTTCTGAATCTCCCGCTCCGGAGCCTCTTCCCATGAACCCGGCTCTGTCACCGGGAAGAAGCCCCGGAGCTGCAAACACGGGACATGGAGGCCGTGATCCGGGATTGCGGCCTATACCAGGTGTTTCTGGATCCTCCCCTCCCCACCCCGGCTCCAGGCTCCAGGCTCCAGGCTCCAGGCTCCGCTCCTCCCTCCGCCTCAGTGACTCTCACCTGCTTCTCCCGCACTCCCAGGGCTCTTGAGTAAACTGACACTGCGCATGCTCCAGGTACTGTCAGCACTGCGCCTGCGCGTTAGGCTCCTGTGCAGTGAATAGGACAGTTTGTTGGGACAAGAAGCCAAAAATAGGTGGAGATAACCAAAAGATGTCACAGACATCACTGCGTGATCCGGAGCATGCGCAGTATGGGTAATGGCGGTGGACAGAGGCTTGTTTGTCGGATCCACAGGAGGTAAGATAAAGGGCGGAGTGGAGGGAGAAATAGAGCCAGTGGGTGGACGGGGAGGGTTCGTAAGCACTCGATGCGGCTCTGAACCCAAAATAAGAAACTATCTGTGGGGCGAAGGCTGCGGGATCGCGTCTCCAGCAAAAGGCCCGGGTTAACAGCCGCCATCTTGAGCGGGGTTAATGTGCAGCAGGGCGCATGCGCGGTCATCCCCTGTCATCAGGAGGAGAGAATGTTGTGAATTTCTATCCTAGACTGACGAGGATGGGTTTTGGTAACGCCTTTTCCAGGGGATTGGAATGGGAGGATTTACACACAGCAAACTCCAAGCAAAGATCACAGTCACTCGATTCATCAGGACCTGGATATTATCGGTCTTTGAGTTTAAGCATTGAGTTCCAGGTCATTAACACTCAACGTGTGAAATTTCTTCCTCACGTTCCCCCTGTAGATCTTACCCTAAATCTTAAAATCTGTGTCTGTGATGCCTTTATGATTAGCTAATACCTTATGTTTTTTCATTCATTCACATGATGTGGGCTTTGCTGGATGGGCCAGCATTTATTGACCATCCCTAGTTGCCTTTGAGAAGGTGGTGGTGAGCTGCCTTCTTGAATCACTGCAGTCCATGTGCTGTCGGTACACCCACAGTGCTGTTAGGAAGGGAGTTCCAGGATTTTGACCCAGTGACAGTGAAGGAATGGTGATATTGTTCCAAGTCAGGATGGTGAGTGACTTGGAAAGGAAATTCCAGGTGGTGGTGTTCACATTTACCTGCTGCCCTTGTCCTTCCAGATGGTACCAGCCACGTTTGGAAGGTGCTTTCTAAGGAACCCTGGTGAATTCCTGCAGTGCATCTTGGAGATGGAGTACACACTGCTGCTACTGTGCATTGGTGGTGAAGGGAGTGAATGTTTATGAATGTGGTGCCACTCAAGTGGACTACTTTGTCCTGGACCGTGTCAGGCTTCTTGAGTGTTGTGGGAGCTGCACTCATCCAGGCAAGTGGGGAACATTCCATCACACTCCTGACTTGTTCCTTATAGATGGTGGACAGATTATGGGGAGTCAGGAGGTGACTTACTCGCTACAGGATTCCTAGCCTCTGACCTGCTGTTGTAGCCACTATATTTCTATGGCTAGTCCAGTTCAGTTTCTGGTCAAGAGCAATCCCTAGGATGTTGATAGCAGGGGATTCAGTGATGGTAATGCCATTGAATGTCAGGGGGTGATGGTTAGATTCTCTCTTGTTGGAGGTGGTCATTGCCTGATACTTGTGTGGCTCGAATGTTACTTGCCACTTTTCAGCCCAAGCTTGGATATTGTCCAAGTCTTGCTGCATTTGGACATAGACTGCTTTAGTATCTGAGGAGTCGCGAATGGTGCTGAACATTGTGCAATCATCAGCAAACATCCCCACTTCTGACCTTATGATGGAAGGAAGGTCATTGATGAAGCATCTGAAGATGGTTGGACCAAAGACACTACCCTGCGGAACTCTTGCAGTGATGTCCTGGAGCTGAGATGATTGATCTCCAACAACCACAATCACATTCCTTTGTGCTTGGTATGACTCCGACCAGTGGAGAGTTTTCCCCCTGATTCCCATTGACTCCAGTTTTGCTAGGGCTTCTTGATACCACATTTGGTTAAATGCTGCCATGATGCAGTCACTCTCATCTCACCTTCAGAGTTCAGCTCTTTTGTCCATATTTGCACCAAGGCTGTAATGGGGTCAGGAGCTGAGTGGCCCTGGTGAAACCCAAACTTGGTGTCAGTGCCGCTTGATAACACTGTTGATGATCCCTTCCATCACTTTACTGATGATCGAGAATAGTCTGATGGGGTGGTAATTGGCCAGATTGGATTTGTCCTGCTTTTTGTGTACAGGACATACCTGGGCAGTTTTTCACATTGGCGGGTCAATGCCAGTGTTGTAGCTGTACTGGAACAGCCTGGCTAAGGGCGAGGCAAGTTCTGGAGCCCAAGTCTTCAGTCAATTGCTGGAATATTGTCAAGCCCCATAGCTTTTTCATGATCCAGTGCCTTCAGCACTTGCTGAACACAGGCATCTGTGATGCTGGGGACCTCCGGAGGGGGCCGAGATGGATCATCCACTTGGCACTTCTGGCTGAAGATTGTAGCAAATGCTTCAACTTTATCTTCTATAAACTTTTGCATCTCTATCAGATTTCCCCTCAACCTCCTTTGCTCCAAGGAGAACAAACCCAGTTTCTCCAACCTAACATTGTTACTAAAATCCCTCATCCCTGGAACCATTCTGGTAAATCTCCTCTGCACCTTCTCAAGGACCCTCACATCCTTCATAATGTGTGGTGATCACTGGTTTGCACAGACCCAGATGTTCTGTGTTCATGTCTGTGATGTCATCACGCACCGACAATTACACGGTGACATCACCCCGCTTCCTGGGTATTTCCTCAACTGGGAGATTTTTCTCTGACTCCAGTGTTTCTGATATATTTCCAGCTCCTGGCTCCAGCAGGAGATTTTAATATTGAAAACTGAAATTGGTTCAGAGGTGAATATTTTTGACCATCCTCTACAATTTAGAGCTTTTAGTGCTATTCCCTGTTATTTGTGAGAGGTTCCATGGCTCTGAGGCTGATGTGGCTCCTTTACTGTGGATCTGAATCCATGTCCATTCATTGCTCTGTTTCACCTCTGCCCTCCCTGATCATCTCTCTGACATTGTCTAACTTCCTCTGTCTCGAATAATGGGTGTGTTTTAGTTATGTTCAGTATTTTACTGTTACTTCTACCAACTGCATCTAAATGAGGTTTCCACCACTGCCCATCGCCCGACCATGTGCTGCTGGCTTTCCAGCTTTATCTTCCCACAGTATCTTTCATGGTCAGGAATTGTTTGTCCTGCGCTTTAGTCCATTTCTCTTGTGTTTCCATCATTTTCTTTTTGTTTCAGATTTCCGGTAGCTGCAGTATTTTGCTATTATTTTATTGCAGGCGTTGTTCACAGAACTGATCTGGAAACACAGACGGACCAGTTAAGAGCCGGTTTGTTGCAGGGTAGACATTGATTACTGAAGTTGGTCCCTGGCCTCCAGTGTTGGTCCTTTTTCATTGAGTCATAGAATCATTGAATGGTTACAATACAGCCAGAGGCCATTTAGCCTATCATGCCTGTGCTGGCTCTCTGCAAGAGCAAGAGTTAGTCCCACTCCCTGACCTTTCACTCACAAGACTAGCAGCAGATATTACCCATCCCCACTTACACTGCAGCCTGTGTGGTGAAGGTGCTCCCACAATGTTACAGGCTATTCACCCAGTGATGATGAAGGAACAGTGATATATGCTGAAATCAACAACAACAATGTGTATTTATATAATGCCTTTCATGTAATAGAACATTCCAATGTGTGTTCACAGGAGTGTTATACAGCAACATTTGACACAAAACCCACATAATGAGGTGTTAGGGCAGGTGACCAATAGTTTGGTCAAACAGATAGTTTTTAAGGAGTATCTTAAAAGAGGAAAGTGAGGTAGAGAGACAGAGAGGCTTAGGGAGGAATTTCCACAGCTTTTGGCTTTGGCAGCTCGACCACCAAAGGTGGAGCAATTAAAATCGGGAATGTTCAGGATGTCAGAATTAGTGGAGCGCAGGTATCTCAGAGGGTTGTGAGGCTGGAGGAGATTACAGAGATAGGGAGGAGCCATGGAGGTAATTGAAAATAAGGATGAGGAATTTAAAATTTAGGTGCTTCTTAACCCAGGGCCTTTGTAGGTCAGTGAGCACAATGGGTGAACAAGACTTGGTGCGAGTAAGCACACGGACAGCAGAGTTTTGGGTGACCTCAAGATTACAGGGAGATTGAATGTAGGAGGCCGGTCAGGATTGTTAAGTCTAGAGGTGACAAAAGAATGGATGAGAGTTTCAGGAAAGGATGAGCAGTGAGTCGGGCAGTGTCAGGCAATGTTACTGAGGTGGGAATGGGCGGCCTTGGTGATGATACATATATGTGGTTTGAAGCTAATTTTTGGGTGAACTATGACCCAGTGGTTGAGAACAGACTGGTTTGGCCTCAGACAGTCACCAGGGAGAGGAATGGAGTCGGTGACCAGGAAGTAGAGTTTGTAGTAGGAACTGAAGACAAAGGCTTTGGTCTTCCCAATACTTAAATGGAGGAAATTTCTGTTCATCCATTGCTGGATGTCAGACAAGTCAGGTTGATGTGTGAGTCGAAAGGGAACTTGGAGGTGATGGTGTTCACACACACCTCCCAGCCTGTCCCTTCTAGGTGATGGAGGTTCAGGATTTTGAGCTTCTCTCAAAATTCTGGTTGAGTTGTAATCCCTCTTTTTCAACCCTTCCCTCTCCCACTTCGACCCTGTCTTCTCCCATCTAGGCCGGCGCCTTGTATAGGCCCAGACTGGGTGGCAGATTCCCTTCCCTGAAGGACATTAGTGAACCAGTTGGGTTTTTATGACAATCCAGCAGTTTTCATGGTCACTTTTTCCTGGTGTTGGCCCCACAAATTAGCAGATTCATTCAGCTCAATTTCACAACCTGTTTTTGTGGGTTCTCTCTCACTGCCTTTTCTCTGTTTTAAATCAATTTCACAGGGTATTATAAGGGGAGGATTTGCAGTTGGGAAACTGAAACCAAACATCACATCAGGATCTGACAGATTTGCCCAGCTTATTGTCACCCAAGTATCATCGGAAGTTGAACATGGAAGGAAAAAGCACTGTTCACAGTGGGGAGAAACCGTACATATGCTCTGTGTGTGGACGAGGCTTCAACCAATCATCTAATCTGTTGAAACATAAATGCAGTCGCAACAGGGAGAAACCATGGAAATGTGGGGACTGTGGGAAGGGATTTAATTACCCATCAGAGCTGGAAAATCATCAACGAATTCACACTGGGGAGAGGCCGTTCACCTGCCCTGAGTGTAGGAAGGGATTCACTTGTTCGTCCAGCCTGCTGAAACATCGGCGAGTTCACACTGGGGAGAGGCCGTTTACCTGCTCTGAGTGTGGGAAGAGATTTGCTCGCTCATCCACCCTGCTGACACACCAGCGAGTTCACATTGACGAGAGACCTTTCAAATGCCCGGACTGCGGGAAGTGCTTTAAAAGTCCCCGGGAACTGACTGCCCATCAACGTGTTCACACTGACGAGAGGCCATTCAGGTGCTCGCACTGTGGGACTGGGTTCAAGACATTATTTAACCTCACTGTACACCAGCGAATTCACACTGGGGAGAGCCCATTCACCTGCACCAAGTGTGGGAAGGGATTTGCTAACACATCCACCCTGCTGAATCACCAGAGTGTTCACACTGATGAGAGACCTTTCAAATGTCCAGACTGTGGGAAGTGCTTTAAAAGTTCCGGGGACCTGATGATCCATCAACGTGTTCACACCGATGAGAGACCATTCAGGTGCTCTCACTGCTGGACTGGGTTCAGACAATCATCTCAACTCATTGTACACCAGCGAATTCACACTGGAGAGAGACCATTCACCTGCTCAGAGTGTGGGATGGGATTCACAACCACATCCTCCCTGCTGAGACACCGGAGAGTTCACACTGGGGAGAGGCCATTCACCTGTCCCGAGTGTGGGAAGGGATTCACAACCACATCCTCCCTGCTGAGACACCGGCGAATTCACACTGGGGAGAGGCCATTCAGCTGCCCCGAGTGTGGGAGGGGATTCACAACCACATCCTCCCTGCTGAGACACCGGCGAGTTCACACTGGGGAGAGACCATTCACCTGCCCCGAGTGTGGGAGGGGATTCATAACCTCATCCAAACTGCTGAAACATCAGCGAGTTCACAAGTGATTGGCTTTTTCTGTTAGTCACATCCAGGACTGAACTGTGTCCATTTGGTCTGTTTCTGCTGATGTTAATAAACTCCAGCACAACTGTAGGGGTTAATATTCTGGATAAAGTCAAATAAATCAGCTTTGTGTTAATTATGCACCGTGTTGAGTCTTTTTAATAACTATAACACAAATTTGTTCCTTTTGAAGTGCTCTCCCTCTCTTCTGTCTCCTTCATCCACACCTCCAACAACAAGTGTGAGGAGTTCATGGAGCTTCTTTGTCACTAAGATTGAGATAATCCGATCAGCTGTTTCCCTCCTTCCACTGGCCCACCGGGCCAAACTCTTTCTAAAGCTCCCCCCTGCCACTTGCCCTGAATCTGTGTTTTTCTCCAGTTTTGCCCCTCTCTCCCCTCTTGCCCTTTCAGAGCTCATCTTGTCAATGAGACCTGCCTTCTGCTGCCTTGACCCGATTCTCACAAAGCTGCTGACCATCCATTTTCTCCATGTTAGCTAATATTGTTAATGGTTCTTTCTCTTATCTGCCCCTCCTACCTTAAAATCCACCACCATCACCCTCCTGAGAAGAAACAAACCTTTATCCCACCATCTTTACAAACTACCACCCTATCTCCAAACTCCCTTCTCTCTATAAAGTCCTTGAACTTGGTGTCCCCCAAGGATCTATCCTTGGCCCCTCCTATTTCTCATCTACATGCTGCCACTAGGCAACATCACCCAAAAGCACCGTGTTAGTTTTCCCATGTACACTGACAACGCCCAGCTCTCCCTCACCACCATCCCTCTTTGTTCCTCCACTGTTACTAAAGTATCAAACTGCTTATCCGACACCAAGTACTGAAGGACCAGGAATTTTCTCCAATCAAAATTTGGGAAGACCAAAGCCATTGTCTTCAGTCACCGCTTCGAATTGTCAAGGAACTATCAGGTTTTTTCTGATATTATTGTGGGATATTGTAAAGCAAGCTTATGGTTCTGTGTGTGTGGCTAATTTAATTAAACTAAAGACAATTAGACTACAAGGTTTAAATTATCAAAGGAGTGAGTTGCAAAAGAAGCATTTGAAATGGGGATGAGTGAGCTGGAATGAGGTCTCAGTGGATAAGGTGTGAAGGCAATTTACATATTTAGGTAAATGAAGAAGTTGTTTGATTTTCAAAAGGATGATGTAATGTTTACAACTGACAAGATAAGTCAGGCAAAGTGATTGCATTTGTTTTTCCCAAAAGTGCTGGCCATAATAACAACATGAAAGATTTTTGTATTCTGGGAAAAGTAACTTCTAAAGACAAAGAGAAACAATGAGATCTACAAATCAAAAGGTATAAAATATATTTAAAGAAGGATGGAAGGTTGTGTGTGGTATGGCCATGTGAGACCTTGAAAGGTGCAACGTGTGAAACAGACAAGGGGGAAAAAGGCCTGAGCCACCCTGAATAAGCTTGCTGTTCCAGTAACCAAGGTTGTGTTAAAAGCCTTTGGAATTCCACTGTCGAGTGGGTACTTGTGTTAATAGTACTGAATGTCTTTATAAATTCAGAATCTATTTGGGCTTTTGCCTTAAAGGAAGTGTGTAGATGATAGTATGGTTAAGTATGAATTTTGAGAAATGCTTATAAGATTAAGTAACCGTGTAACTGTGATTTTGTGTGTGTGTGTGTGTGTGTGTGTGTGTTAAAGTTTTTTTCTTCTTTTGTTAATAAATACTTTAATTTAACCTTTAAAATCTCTGAAGGTGGTCGTGGACTCATTACTTCTGACTTCAGTGCACAAGCCTTCTTGATATAAATGCAAACAGCAAAATCATTGTGATAGCGAGGCCAAGTCTCCCTTGTGGATTTGATCAGCCTGGAAAATTCTGTTCCATAATAGCCGTGTGCATCCCTCTCCCTGGGAACTGTTGGAGGCTCAACCACACTGTTCACAATCTTGGTGTCAGATTTAACCCCAAGATAAGTTTCTGACCACATATCCACACCATCACTAACACCAGATATTTCAATCTCCATAATGCTGCCTGTCTCCACCCCACCCCAGCTCATATGGGACACTTGCCTTTATTAACCGAGGCATAGAATATAAAAGCAGGGAGGTTATGTTGGAGCTGTATAAAATGCGAGTTAGGCCACAGCTGGAGTACTGTGTGCAGTTCTGGTCACCAAACTATAGAAAGGATTTGATTGCACTGGAGAGGGTGCAGAGGAGATTCACCAGCATGTTGCCTGGGCTGGAGCATTTCAGCTACTAAGCGAGGCTGAATAGGCTAGGGTTGTTTTCCTGAGAGCAGAGATGGCTGATGGGGGGACCTGATAGAGGTGTACAAAATTATGAAGGGCATAGATAGGGTAGATAAGAAGAAACATTTCCCCTTAGTGGTGGTGTCAATAACCAGGGGGCATAAATTGAAAATAAAGGGCAGGGGGTTTAGAGGGGATTTGAGGCATCAGCAAGATCCCACAAGCAATCTGATAATGAGCAGATAATCTGTATTTGTGATGTTAATTTGAGTGTGGAAGGGGATGTGTAAAGAGCTGGTCTTTGTATGGAGATGTGAACCAAGGAAATGGTACCTGTGTGTAATAGTGATACAGCCTTGTGTTCACATTCAGAACAATACACAGATACCCTTGTGGTTATGGTGTGAGCAGGGCCAGATGACAAATGTGGTGAACAAGTTAAATATAAATATCTCCAGTGTAGCTGCAGCTTCTTAGATCAGAGCTGGGGAGAAGGGAGTTCCAAATCCACTGTATTATCTTCCCAATATTTAATTGGAGGAAATTTCTTCTCATCCAGTACTAGATGTCAGATAAACAGTCTGAGGAATGACCAACAGGGGAGGAGTCCACAGAGGTGGCGGTGAGGTAGATGTGGAAATTAACGTGGTGTTTTCAGATGATGTTACCTGGTGGCAGCGTGTGGAGGAGAAATAGGTGGGGCCAAGGATAGATCTTAGGATTCACCAGAGGTAACGGCCCGGGAAAGGGAAGAGAAGCAGTTGCAAATGGTTCTCTGGCTACGATTAGATAAGGATGGAACCCGGTGAGTATAATCCCACCCAGCTGGATGACAGTGGAGAGGTGATGGAGGAGGATGGTGTGATCAACTGTGTCAAAGGCTGCAGACAGGGCGAGAAGGACGAGGAGGGAAAGTTTACCCTGATCAGTGACAGAGGATGTCATTTGTGACTTTGCTAAGAGTTGTTTCTATACCATAGCCAGGGCTGAAACCTGATTGGAGGAATTCAAACATGGAGTTCTGGGAAAGATTGGCAGAGATTTAGGTGGCAACGAAATGTTCAAGGACTTTGGAGAGGAAAGGGAGATGGGACGGTAGCTTACAAGGACGTGTGGTCAAGGGATGGTTTATTGAGGAGAGGGGGATGGCAACAGATTTGAAGGAGAGGGGAAACTATTAACAATATCAGTGAACATGGCGAGGTTGTGCAGTCAGTAGTTTAGTGGGAATAGTGTCAATGGAGCAGGAGGTGGGTATCATGGACAAGATGAGCTCTGAGAGGGCATGAGGGGAGGTGGGAGAGAAACTAGAGGAAGATGTGAGTTCAGGGCTCGGAAGAAGGGGAACTTTAGAGGAGGTTTGGCCCAGTGGGTTAGGGGAAGGGAGGGAAACAACAGAGGCAGCTGGTTGGATTGTCTCAATCTTTGTGACAAAGAAGACCATGAGCTGCTCCTCCATGAGCACTTGTTGGGGGTTTGGTTGGAGGAGACAGGGGAGAGGGAGAGCAATTCAAAAGGAGCTAATGTGTTAGAGATATTAAAATGACTCAACATATTGTGTATTTAAAACAAAGCTGATTTATTTAACTTTTATCCAGAATATTAATCCCTATAACTGGGCTGGAGTTCATTTACATCAGCAGAAATAAACTAGGAACATAGGTCAGTTCTAAGTGTGATTAACAGCAAAATTCAATCACTATAATTTTTCATTTTTGGTTATTTGTTCATGGGATGTGGGTGTTGCTGGTGTTACTGGCTCAGCCAACATTTATTGCCCATCCCTAATTTCCCTTGAGAAGGTGCTGGTGAGCCGCTTTCTTGAATCACTGCAGTCCATGTGGGGTAGGTACACACTGTGCTGTTAGGAAGGGGGTTCCAGGATTTTCTTCCAGTGACAGTGATGGAACGGCGATGTAGTCCCAAGTCAGGATGGTGTGTAGCTTGGTGGGGAACTTGAAGATGATGGCATTCTCATGCATCTTTGTGAACTCGCTGGTGTCTCAGCAGGGTGGATGAGTGAGCAAATCCCTTCTGACATATGGTGCAGGTGAATGGCCTCTCCCCAGTGTGAACTCGCTGGTGCTCCAGCTGGTTGGATAACATAGTGAATCCCTTTCCACACAAGGAACAGGTGAATGGCCTCTCTCCAGTGTGAACTCGCTGGGGTACAGTGAGGTCAGATAATTGCCTGAACACAGTATGGCACCAAGAGCATCTGAATGGCCTCTCATCAGTGTGAATACGTTGATGGCACATCAGTTCACCAGAACTTTTATAGCACTTCCCACAGTCTGGGCATTTAAAAGGTTTCTCGTCAGAGTGAACTCATTCGTGAGCCAACAGGTTGCATGACAGAGTGAATCCCTTCCCACACTCGGAGCAGGTGAACAGCTTCTCCCCAGTGTGACTGCGGCGATGAGATTCCAGCTAAACTGGAAAATTGAATCCTTTCCCATGGTCCCCACATTTACACGGTTTCTCCTCAGTGTGACTGCACATGTGTCTCAACAGGTCAAATGATCGGTTGAAGCCTCGTCCACACACAGAATAAGTGTACGGTTTCTCCCAACTGTGAACAGTGTTTTTTCCTTCCATGTTCAAAATCCACCAATATTCAGGTTTATGATAAATTGCGCAACTCTGTTAGATCCTGATGTGATGTTGGGTTTGAATTTCCCGACTGCCTCCCTTCCCTTCTAATACCCTGTGAAATTGATTTAAAACTGAAAAATAGGAGTTTGTGAGAAGCCACAAAAACACAAAGGCAGGTTGTGAAATTGAGCTGAATGAATCTGGTAATTTGTGGGGCCAGCACTAGGGAAGAGTGACCATGAAAACTGCTGGATTGTCATAAAAACCCAACTGGTTCACTGATGCATTCGGTTTGGACCTGGGCTCTGGCTTCTAAGAGAGAAGATAAAGAAAGTGAGATGTGGGAGCATTAGAGGGTGAGGGAGAGAGATTTTATATATCCACAACTTGACCTAAACTTTGACAAAACCTTCCAAACCCTCAACCTGCACTATGTGGAAGGACCAGAGAAGTAGGTGTATGTGAACAATATCAGCTGCATAAAAGCAAAATACTGCACATGCTGGAAATCTGAAATAAAAACAGAAAATGTGGGGAAAAACTCAGCAGGTCTGTTAGCATCTGTGGAGAGAGAAACAGAGTTAATATTTTGAGTCCAATATGACTCTTCCTCAGAGCTAGAAGAATCATTCGGATTTGAAACGTTAACACTTTCTCTCTCCACAGATACTGCCAGACCTGCTGAATTTTTCCAGCATTTTCTGTTTTTATACTATCAACTGCATGTTCCCCTCCAAGTTGAAACCGTCCCAACTTGTCAGTCACCCAGTCCTGGATGAACAGAAATTTCCTCTAGTTAAATATGGGAAGACCGAAACCATTCTCATCAGTCCCCACGACAAACTCTATTCCATAGCCACTGACTCCCTGACAAATGTCTGAGGCTGGACGTGACTGGTGACTATCTTGGTGTCATATTCACCCCAGCTCTGACCACAAAGGCAGGCTGTGAAATTGAACTAAATGAATCTGGTAATTTTTGGGGTCAGCACTTGGAAAAAATGACCATGAAAATTGCTGGATTATCAAAAAAACCCAACTGGTTCATTCATGTCCTTCAGGGAAGGGATCCTGCAATCCGGTCTGGACCTGGACTCTGGCTTCTAAGGGAGAACAGACAGAGTGAGAAGTGGGAGTATCAGGGGGTGAAGGAGAGGGATTTTATACATCTGCCGCTTGACAGAACATTCCAAACCTGCCACCTGTACCATCTCAAAAGCCCAGAGAAGTTGGTGTTTGTGAACACCATCACCTGTAAGTTTCCCTCCAAGTTGCAAACTCTCCTAACTTGTCTGACACCCAGTATTGGATGAAAAGAAATTTCTTCCAATTAAACATGAGAAAAACTGACACCATTGTCTTCAGTCTCCAATACAAACTCTAATCCGTAGCCACTGACTCCATCTCTCTCCCTCACGACTATCTGAGGGTGGACAAGTCTGGTCACAATCATGGTGTCATATTTCACCCCCAGCTGATCTTCTGATCACAGAAGACTTCTAAATTCCACCTCAGTAACCTCACCTGCTTTTCCCCAGTCTCAGATCATCTGCTTCTGAAACTCTCATCCATTCCTTTGTCATCTCCCACGTTGACTATTCTAATGCACAGATGCTGCCAGAATTGCTGAATATTTCCTGCAATTTCTGTTTTCATTTCTAGTCTAACACACCCTGGGCAGCCCCCCATATCCAACCTCCTGTAAATTGAGATCATCCAGAATTCTGCTGCCCATGGCCTTCTTCATATCAAGTCTTGTTTACCTAGTCATTGAACTTACAGTTACAACGGTGATATGTGTCCAAGTCTGTAACATTGACTTACATTTATAACGGTGATGTTTGTCCCAGTCTGTAACATTGACTTACATTTATATAATATCTTTGATGTATGTTGTTTTATGGGAGTTTTACAAATAACATCTGACACCGAGACATATAAGGAGATATTAGGGCAGATAATCAGGAGTTCGTTCAGAGGTAGGTTTGAAGGAGTGTCTTAAAGGAGAAAAGAAAGGCTCAAGAGACCAGAATTAGATGAGCGCAGAGATCTCAAGAGTGTCCTTCTGCTCACTGACTTACACAGCCCCCAGATTCAGCAGCACCTCAATTTTAAAGTTCTCACCCTTGTTTTCAAATTCCTCGACTCCTCACCCTTCCCTATTTCTGTCATCTCCTCCAGCCCCACAGCTTTCTGAGATCACCGCGCTCATCTAATTCTGACCTCTTCAGCATCCCCATTTTCAATTGCTTCAGCATTAGTGGGTGTGCCAAGCCATGAGCTCTGGAATTCCCTTCAGAAATCTCTCCATCTCTGTGCCTTTCTTTCCTACTTTAAGACCTACCTCTTTGACCAAACTCCAGATCATCTGCCCCAATATCTCCTTATATGTCTCAGTATCAAATGTTACTTGTAAAACTCCCATAAAACAACATACATCAAGGGTGTTATATAAATGTAAGTCAATGTTACAGACTTGGACACATATCACCATTATAAATGTAAGTCAATGTTACAGACTGGGACACACATCACTGTTATAAATGTAAGTCAATGTTACAGACTGGGACACACATCACCGTTATAAATGTAAGTCAATGTTACAGACTTGGACACACATCACTGTTATAAATGTAATTCAATGTTACAGACTTGGATACACATCATTGTTGCTTCATTACTGGATGAAGATCCTCTCAGTCACAGAATCACACAGAGCAGAAGAGGCCCTTAACCCCTCGATTCTGCACCGACACGTGAGAAACACCTGACCTACCTACTGAATCCCATTTACCAACACTTGGCCCATAGCCTTGAATGTTATGATGTGCCAAGTGCTCATCCAGGTACTTTTTAAAGGATGTGAGGCATCCTGCCTCCACCACCCTTCCAGGCAGCGCATTCCAGGCTGTCACCACACTCTGGGTAAAAAGGATTTTCCTCACATCCCCCCAAACCTCCTGCCCCTCACCTTGAACTTGTGTCCCCTCGTGACTGACCCTTTAACTAAGGGGAACAGCTGCTCCCGATCCACCCTGTCCATTCCCCTCATAATCTTGTACACCTCGATCACATCGCCCCTCAAGCTTCTCTGCTCCAACGAAAACAACCTAAGTCTATCCAATCTCTCTTCATAACTCAAATGCTTCATCCCATCCTAACCTAACAATTTTGTGGAAGCCCCTTCACCACACGGGCTGCAGCGGTTCAAGAACAAAACCTACCATCAGTTTCTCAACAGGCAACAGGGGATTGGCAATATGATCTGGCCTTGCTACTGACTCCTATAAGCTCATCATAAATTAAAAGTATCTGCCTGTGTGAAATGGATTAACAGCTCCTACAAGAATTCAAGTTCCCCACATTCCCGGCCGCTCTCACTGAGGCTGCGCTCAGCCTGGAGCCACATCGCTCCAGCAGGGGGCTTCCGGGGCGGGGCCTTCCCGCGCCTGCGCGTTGCTGCCCTTCTGATGGAGATAGGGCGTATTCACCCGCGCGGAGAGTCCTGGGTTGCCTCATCCGCCATTATTCATAAACTGTCCGTAGGGTAAGACGTCTGTTACAGTACTTTTGATGCAGTCCGGTGTTTAATCCGAGCGGCCCGATACCTTTGATGTTTCTGCCAGTGGCAGGTCCGGGTGAACGGCTGCCATCTGTATAGGAGCATGCGCGGCCGCTATCTCTATAGGGACAGGGCGCATGCACGGCCATCCTCGGACCGGATGCACGAAGAAAAGATGTTGTGAATTTCTGCCCTGGATTCACAGTGAAATTCCTCTGGAAACTCCTTTTACAGGTGGTTAAAACAGGAGGTTTCCCAAGCGGGAACCTCAAACCAAGTATCAGGTCATGACCTGACAGTCACTCGATCATCAGGACCTGAATATCATCGGCCTCTGAATGTGGAAGGTAAAATGTCTGTGGGCAAAGATTTCAGATATCAGAGAGACTGGGAAACTTTTAATGATCTTTTCAGGTTAAATGTGAGACCAATTACATCGATCTCATTGGGTATGTTGAAGAATTTGTTCTATGCAGACAAATTAACTCGTGCTTAAGTAAACATACTCAGCAGCTAAAAGAGCAAACCGTTGAGCTGTTATTCGTGAGAATTATTATCCCAGTTTTGGGTAAGTTTTTTTGTCCATGTTGCAGTTCATTCAGCCTGTCATGTCCAAAATGGCCAATAAGTAGCCATCCAGCCTGATTCCAATTTCCAGATCTTGGTCTGCAGCCTCGTAGGTTAGGTCACTTCAAGTGTATATCCGAGTGCCTTATAAATGTTATGAGGGGTCCTGTGTCTACCATCTTTTCAAGCAGTGGATTACAGGTTCTCACCACCCTCTGGGTGAAAAAAAATCCCTCATATCTGCTCTAAACCTCCTACTTCTTTCCCTTCATTATTCCTTATGGACCCCTCCAACAAAGGGAATACTGCCTTCCTATCCAATCTATGGACCCCTCATAATTTTATACATTTTATTTAGGTCTCTCCTCAGCCTCATCTGTTCCAAAGAAAACAATTCCAGCCTATCCATCCTTTCCTCATTACTAAAATTCTCCATTCTTGACACATCTTTTTATATCCCCCCTCTGTACCTCTCTCTAGAGTGATCACATCCTTCCTGTACTCTACACAGTACTCTAGCTCTGGCAGAACTAGTGTGTTATACAGTTCGAGCAGAACCTCCCTATTCTTATAATCCATGCCTCATTAGGGGTAATTATCCTGTATCCTTAATCACCTTATCTACCTGCCCTGCTACCTTCAGGGATCTGTGGACATAAACTCCAAGATCTCTGTTCCTCTACAATTCTCAGTATCCTACCACTTATCATTTGATCCTTTGCCTTCTTGTCCCTACAACTTTCTTCCTCACCATTAAGCACACAGCCATTTTTTGTATCATCATCAAACTTCTTATTTGTATGCCTACAGTTAAGTGTGAATCCAGTAAATAAACCAGGAATGAAGGAACCAATACTGAGCCCTGTGAAACCCCACTGTAACCAGCCTTCCAGTCACAAAAAAACACCCATCAACCGTCATTCATCACTTCCTGCCATTGAGCCAAATTTGGACTCAACTTGTAACTTGCTCCGGGGTCCCATCAGCTTCTATTTTTCTGTCCAGTTGGTCATGTGGGGCCTTGTCAATGTGGAGAGAATGTTTCCATTTGTGGGAGAATCCAAAATTAGGGGCCAGAAATACAAGATAGTTGCTGATAAATCCAATAGGGAAATATGGAGAAATGTGTTTACTCAGAGAATGGTTAGAGTGTGGAAATCACTACCACAGGAAGTGGTTGTGGCAAAAAACTGAGATACTTTCAGAAGGAAACTAGACGAGTGCATGAGAGAAAAAGGAATAGAAAGATAAAGTGAAAGACTCAGCTGAGCTAATTAATCCAGTAATGTTTAATTAATAGACTTGGTTAATACAAGATAGATTGGTTCAAAAAGACAGTTTGTGGAAGACAATAGTTTTCTTACCAATCTTAACTGGATTGAACAATGGGCCTTATTCTTGAGAATTGAAGAAGAGTGTGGAGTATAAAGGGCAGCACACACTAGTTGGGCCAATGGCCTCTTTCTATTCTGTATTTTCTGTGTAATCCTATGTAAACTCTTTTTACAGGGTATTAGGAATCAAAGGAAAAGGAAAACCAATTATCGAGATCTGTCAGAGTCACTCGATTCATCAGGGACTGAATATCATCAGTCCCTGAATGTGGAAGGAGAAATATTTGTCCGTTCTGTCTGAGGGAAAAAAATTTCAAATATCAGTGTGACTGGAAAAGATACACACACATACGTGAGTGAGGGTGTTCCAGTGAACGGATTGTGGAAAGAGCTTTGACTAGTTACACAGCCTGAGAAAGCATCACACCATTTACAGCAGGGAGATCCTGTACACGTGTTGTGTGTGTGGACGAGGCTTCAACTGGTTATCAAATCCAGAGAGACACATGGACACCCACATTCGAGAGAAACCGTGGAAATGTGGAGACTGTGGGAAGGGTTTTTGTTGCCCGTCTTGAGTTGGAAACCCATCGATACGTTCACACTGGGGAGAAGCCGTTCACATGCTCCGAGTGTGGGAAGGGGTTCATTAAATCATTCAACCTGCAGACACATCAGTGAGTTCACAGCGGGGAGAGGCTGTTCACCTGCCCTGAGTGTGGAAAGGGATTCACTTGTTCGACCCACCTGCAGACATACCAGCGAGTTCACAGTGGGGAGAGGCCGTTCACCTGCTCCGATTGTGGGAAGCGATTCATTAAGTCACCTAACCTGCTGACACACCAGAGAGTTCGCACTGATGAGAGGCCATTTGCCTGCTCTGAGTGGGGCTTGTTGTAACATGACAATTGGTTAACTTAACTGGATCTCAAATTACTTACACCACCTTCTCTCATTATCTTAGACAGCAATACAATAGAACTGTCTCATACTATCCCTTTATCCGATTCCATACAATCCCTTATACAGTTTCAAATGTTGAGGCTAATCAGGGTTTGAAGGTCTCTCTTGCCAGTACATTTATCTTCATTGCACGTTCTTCACATACAGAGCAATTAAGGTTTTACATTTTTACAGCAAATAAAACTCAAGTCTTTTACTATAACGATTGATTCATTATTGATTTATTAATTGTAATTCAATTAAGGCCCACTATTTATTCAATCATCTGTTACTGACTGGTACCTAATTAATCCAGTAATGTTTAATTAATAGACTTGGTAAATACAAGATAGACTGGTTCAAAAAGCCAGTTTGTAGAAGACAATAGTTTTCTTACCAATCTTGACTGGATTGAACAATGGGCCTTATTCTTGAGCTGGACTTTGGCAGAATCTAATGTCCTGTAGCTTATCAAAATTAGAAAAGCATTTATTTGTTTAAACAATTTCCATTGGGCCTGCAGTTTCTGGGAACATTTATGTTAATGAATGTGTTTATGATAATAAATATGTTAGAGTTTAAAATGGTTTCCTTGACCTTTTTATTTATAACAGTGAATACGGTATGAAAGTGATTGATTTTTAAAACTAAATTTGACTACCAAGGCCTACCTACAGTTTCATACATTACAACAGTGACTACACTTCAAAAATACTTCATTGGCTGTAAAACGCTTTAGGAGGTCCTGTGGTCCTGAGAGACGCTACAGAAATGCAGTTTTTTTCTAATTATCCACAAATTTGGATATGTTACACTTGGTCCCATCATCAACATCATTGATCAGGATTGAATCTTAATTTTGTGTAATAGCCATGTCTTTGACACCATTTTAAATGCTCTATAAAAATCCAAACACATTATATCCTGAATTAGGTGTTTTAAAGCACAGGGAGTTACTGTGATTTGGAATGCACTGCCTGAAAAGGGTGCAGAAAGCAGATTGGACTCTATCTTTCAAAAAGGAATTCGACAGATTCTTGAAAGTTAAAGAAAATTGCAGGGCTCTGCGATTAACTGGCTAGTTTCTCAAATATCTGGCATGAACAGGATGAACCAAATGGCCTCCTTCTGTGCTCTATGGGCCTTGTGTACATTTAACCTGAGTGGTGATGACCTGGACCCCACTTGCCATGAGTGTGCTAGAAGCTGAGATGATGGAATAATTTCAAAAGGAAACAGGATGGGCACTTGAGGCAAATGAACCTACAAGGATCTGAGAATGGAACAAGCAATGTGACTGACTGGTTTTTCTCTACAGATTGCTGGCATGGACTCAGTGGGCTGAATGGCCCTATTCCCTATACTGAAGACTCAATGATCTAAAGAGAGGGATTTCAGCTGCTGGAGTCTCTCCAACTAACTCAAATCGCTCATCCCTGGTGCCATTCACATCAACCCTCTGTCCAGCCTTTCAAAGAACTTCACAAATTTCCTTTAATGTAGAATCATGTGTAGGATTCCGTTCTAGAGGGATAGAATTGAAAAGCAGGGAGGTTATGTTCAACTTGTTTAGAACAGTGGTTAGATTACACTGGGAGGACTGTCAACATTTGTGATCTCCATTTAGAAAAAATAAACAGAGGCACTGGAGAAGGTGCAACAAATATTCACAAGAGCAATACCAGAACTGAGAGCATTTAACCCTCAGGAAAGGCTGTGGCTGCTTTTCTCTGGAAAAGAGAAGACTGAAGGATGACCTGATGGAAGTCCTTAAGATTCTGAAGAAGTTCAATAATCCAATAGAGATTTCTTGTGAAACCTTTTTACCCAGTGAGTGGTGAGAATGTGGAACTCAATTCCACAGCCATTGGTTGAGGGGAACAGCATAAATACATCTAATGGGAAGCTAGATACAAACACGAGGGAGAAAGGAATTGAAGGGTATACTGATGGGGAGATGAAGAGGGGTGGGTGGAGGCTCATGTGGAACATAAATGCTGACATAGACCAATTGAGCCAACTGGCCTGGCCTGTGCTGCAGACTCAAAGGAACAGAGACAAATGTATTTATTTTAGATTTACCTGTAGTGATAGGAAAAACACTATTTACTATCCAGGATAAATGTAATTCATCAGCTTTCAGTAGAAACATTCACTCCCAGGCTAAAAGAGCATCCACCCATGAGACTGGCCAGCCCAGTAGAAAGAAACCCACTGACCAGCCCCCACCCCACTTCACCAGCTGTCAGAATGAACATGGTTCAGTCCTGGATGTGATTAACAGCAGCAATAACAGCAGAATCCCTGTAATCACTTGTGAACTCGCTGGTGTGTCTGTAAGTGAAATGACTGAGTGAATCCCTTCCCACACACGGTGCAGGTGAATGGCCTCTCTCCAGAGTGAACTCGCAGGTGTGTTCGCAAGTTGAATGAATTAGTGAATCCCTTCCCACACTCAGGGCAGATGAACGGCCTCTCTCCAGTGTGAACTTGCTGGTGTGTATGCAGGGTGGATGAATCACTGAATCCCTTCCCACACTCGGAGCAGGTGAACGGCCTCTCCCCGGTGTGAACTTGCTGGTGTATCCGAAAGCTGGATGACGTTCTAAACCTCTTTATGCAGTGAGAGCAGCTGAATGGCCTCTCCTCAGTGTGAATGCGCTGGTGCACTCTCAGATCTGCAGCAATTTTGAAGCCACTTCCACAGTCAGAGCATTTAAAGGGTCTCTCATTGGTGTGAGTGACATGGTGTGCCAGCAGGCTGGATGACTGAGTGAATCGCTTCCCACACATGGTGCAGCTGAATGGCCTCTTCCCGGTGTGAACTCGCAGGTGGGTCTGTAGGGCGGATGAATGAGTGAACAGCTGAATGGTCTCTCCTCATTGTGAACCCGCTGGTGTGTCTGCAAGTTGAATTAATTACTGAATCCCTTCCCACACTCAGAGCAGATGAATAGACGTTGATGCATCAGCAGGTTGGATGACCGAGTGAATCCTTTCCTACATTCAGAGCAGGTGAATGGTCTCTCCCCAGTGTGAACTCGCTGATGCTTCCGCAAGGTGGATGAATCACTGAATCCCTTCCCACACTCAGAGCAGGAGAATGGCCTTTCCCCGGTGTGAACTCGCTTGTGCGTCAGGAGGTTGGATGAATGAGTGAATCCCTTCCCACACTCACAGCAGGTGAACGGCCTCTCCCCAGTGTGACTGCGTTGATGAATCTCCACCTTAGATAGGGATCTGAATCCCTTCCCACAGTCAGGGCAGGTGAATGGTCTCTCGTCGGTGTGAATGCCTTCGTGTTTCAATAAGTTGGATGAATTACTGAATCCCTTCCCACACTCAGAGCAGGTGAACGGCCTCTCCCCAGTGTGACTGCGTCGATGAATCTCTAGCTCTGATGGGGATCTGAATCCCTTCTCACAGTCCCCACATTTCCACAGTTTCTCCATGGTGCCAGTCTCCTTGTATCTTTCCAGGTTTGACAATCAGTTGAAACCCCGTCCTCACACAGAACATGTGTATAGTCTCTCCCCACTGTGAAGGGTGTGATGTTTTTCAGGCCCCAATAAATCAAGCGACTCGGTCAGATCTTGATGAGATGTTTGGTTTGAGATTTCTGTCTGCAAAATCTCCCCTTCTAAAACCCTGTAAAGGGAGTTTACAAAATTCATCAACGTAAAATAAAAACAAAATGTTGGAAAAACTCAATGTCTGAGAGCATCTGTGGAGAGAGAAGCAGAGTTAATCTTTCAAGTCCATATGATTCATACAGACTTGAAACATTAACTCTGATCTCTCAGGTGCTGTCAAACCTGCTGAGTTTTTCCAGAATTTTCCATTTTTATTTCAGATTTCCAGCATCCACAGTATTTTGCTTTTATAAGATTCATCACTGTCAGTACAGGATAGAAGTTCAAAAAAGACAACTCTAGTTTCTATGGATCATTCTTTCCTCTCTCATTCCCCAAAAGTAACTCTATTCTTTCTTTGTTGTACATATTAGTCACCCTAACCACTCTTCCGAAGCAGCGACTCATGCTGATCGACAGGTCCATGGTCATAGCTTCATGTTCTGGACACAGAGACCTGAAAATCTTTATGTGTATATATGTGATAGACATGCATGAAACTAGATGAAAAATGTGTGATATGCAGTACTTCTTAATTAGAGATACAGTGGAAGGGGGATGTGAGGAAGAACTTTATGTTGGCAGTGAGAGGTCTTAATCTGCATCGCTGCCTATAAGGATGGTCAAAGCAGAGATGAATTATTGCAAAATGAAACTGGATGGGCACTTGAAGGAAATAAACTTACACAGGAACAGGGATATAGAGGGGGAATGGGATTGCCTGGATTGCTCTACAGAGAGTTAACATGGACTCAAGTTGCTGTGTCATGATGAGTCTATGATTGTAAATAATTACAATAATATATTAAAACAAGTAGAAATAACTATAAATATACTTTATTGCAGAACCATAAATAATATTTCTAATATGTACCTTATAACAGCACTAGACTTATCTCTGGCCTATATTAATTTACCGTCCCCTTAAATGTCAACCATCCCCTTGAAATGTGAACATTAGGAAGGAGGCCGTCCTCTTAGGCAGGCAAATAAACGTGTCAAGCTGAGAGAGCAAAAGATGTCAACGTCTTTAAGAGAGACACAGAGAAAGATAACCTGGGCCAACCTTTCCAGACTCTGGACCCTCCCTGGATTCACTTTCTTTCCTTTCAGCTCCTGCAAATCAACAATTTAAACCCAGAATTGGAAAAGAAATGGAAAGCGGGTGGAAAGAAAGTGTTTTACTCAGATGTGGAACAAAGGAGGAAATTTAAGAGGGTGTGAAACTCATTGTCCAACTTCCGCTTCAGACAATGGGGGAAGCTCCGTGTGGCCTTTGGCACAAAGCCCGCGCTCTGATTGGTTGGAACATCTGTGTCTTTCCATTCCTCCAGTTATTCCTATTGGTCAATCTCTCGTATGTAGCCAATGAGGAAGCGGAAACAAAAACAATTACCTGGAAAAACTCAGCAGGTCTGGCAGCATCGGCGGAGAAGAAAAGGGTTGACGTTTCGAGTCCTCGTGACCCTTCAACAGAACTGAGATTTTTTTGTTTTTATCTCTGTGTTTAATTGAGGAAGCGGAACCCGAGCCCACATGGGGGCGGGAGAAACTTTGGCCTCCAGACGCGGTGAGCTATTGTCCAATCCACAGCATCTTGCTTCTGTCACCAGTGTTAGTCCTCCCAATGGGAGACTGTGCGCTGGGAACGCCCCTTGAGTCATTGTTAAATCCACATGAAATGCTGCCTGAATCAGCCAATAGGAATCATCCTGCTCCGCGGTGACGTCCTCGGTTTCCAATCTGCGCCAGACTCGCGGACACGGGAGCCCCGCCCCCACCAAGTGTTCTCCCTCTCTCGAGCCAAGGTTGACGGCTTCGGTCATTGGGGAGCTCTGGAGGACCTGAAGGACATTAATCCTCCAGCCAGGCAGAAGGTGGGCTCTGTGGCAATGAAGATGGAGATTCACAGGGACTAAATCTGTGTCCGAGATCTGTGAGTAAAAGAGTTTGTGTTGAAGAGAAAGAGAAGAGAAACCGGCAGGATTTGGGAGGCTGAGGTTTTCAGGAGAAAAGGGAATATTTCAGTAATAGAGCAGTGAAGCTGTGAGTGAAGCGCAGAATTGTCGAGGAGGCCATTCGGCCCATCGAGTCTACACCGGCTCCCTGAGCATTTTAATTTCGTGCCGATCTCCTGCCTTTCCCCCGTAACCCTGCAGATTGTTTCTGTTTAGATAATCATCCAATGCCTCAATTAAACCTGCCTCCACCACAATTTCCGGCAGTGCACTCCAAAGCCTAACCACTCGCTGTGTGAAAAAGTTTTTTCTCACCTCGCATTTGCTTCTTTTGCAAAACACTTTAAAACTATGCATTCTGGTTCTGGACCCCTTTACGAGCGGGAACAGTTTCTCCCTATCTACTCTGTCCAGACCCCTCATGATTTTGAAAACTTCTATCAAGTCTCCTCTGACCCTTCTCCTCGAAGGAAAACAGTCCCAACTTCTCCAATCTTTCCTCATAACTGAAGCGTCTCATCCCTGGAATCATTCTTGTAAACATCTTCTGCACTCTCTGCAATGCATTCACATTCTTCCTATAGTGTGGCACCCAGAACTGCACACAGTACTCCAGTTGAGTCTAACCAATACCTTATATAAGCTCAACATAACCTCCCTGCCCTTGCACTCTATGCCCCTTTTAATGATGCCTAGAATACTGTATGCTTTAGAAACAGTTCTCTCTACCTGTCCTACTACCTTTAATGATTTATGTTCTTATACACCCAGGTCTCTCTGCTCCTGCACACTCTTTAGAATGGTATCCTTTATTTTATACTGTCTCTCAATGTTCTTTGTACCAAAGAACCTCATGGTTCTCCGCATTGAACGTCATCTGCCAGATATGTCCAGTGTTGTTATCTGCTACACAGGTATATTATTTATGGTTCTGTAGTCAAGTACATTTATTATTATTTCTAGTCTCGTAATATAGTACTGTAGCTACGCTATGTATTTCCAGTCATAGAGTCATTACAGCATAGTAGGAGTCCATTCGGCAACTTGAGTCCATGCCGACTATCTGTAGAGCAACCCAGTCAGTCCCATTCCCCCCTTTATATGCCCATAACCCTGCAAGTTTATTTTCTTCAAGCGCCTATCCAATTTCATTTTGAAATCATCAATGATTTCCTCTTCCACCATCCTCATATGCTGTGTGTTCCAGTTTATGATCACTTGCTGTCCAAATTAAGTTCTTCCTCACATCCCCCATTTATCTCTAATCAAGTAATATAGTACTATACATAGGTGAACTGCCCGCATGAAGATTTTCAGGGTTCTGTGTCCTGGGTAGGAAGCACTGAGCATGGATCTGTCATTCAGCATGAACTGGCACCTTCAGGAGAACTGGGAGGTGTATATTAGGGACAGCAGAATGAGATTTACAACCTTTCAGGAATGAGAGAAGAAAATATGTTTCATAGAAATTAGAATTGTCTGTTTTGAAATTCTATCCTGTAATAACTGTGTTGACTCTTGTAAACTCCTTTTTCAGGATATTGGAAAGGGAAAATCTAAGGACAGAAATCTCAAAACAAACATCACGTTATGATCTGACAGAGTCACTCGATTAGTCACAGTGTAAATATCATTGGCCTTTGATCTGGACAGAAAAATGTGCTGTCTGGTTCAAAAAATTTAAACGTCAGTGTGACTGGAAAAGCACCGAGACACACACACCCGAGTGAGAGAGTTCAGGTTACGCAGCCTGAAAAAGCATTACACCATTCACAGTGATGAGAGTCTGTTCACATGTTCTGTGTGAGAACAAGGCTTTAACTGATCTTCAAAACTGGAGGGACAAAAGGCAACCTACACCAGGGAGAAACCATGGAAGTGTGGGGACTGTGGGAAGGGTTTCAAAGCCCCATCAGAGCTGGAGATTCATCGACGCAGCCACACTGGGGAGAGGCTGTTCATCTGCTCTGAATGTGGGAAGGGATTCACTCAGTTATCCAACCTGTTGACACACCAGAGAATTCACACTGGGGAGAGGCTGTTCACCTGCTCCGAGTGCGGAAAAGGATTCACTTATTCATCCCATCTTTTAACACACAGAAGGATTCACACTGGGGAGAGACCGTTCACCTGCTCTAAGTTTGGGAAGGGATTTGGGGATTCATCCAGCCTCCGGAGACACCAGCGAGTTTACACTGGGAGAGGCCATTCACCTGCTCCGTGTATGGGAAGGGATTCAATCGGTCATCCCACCTGCTGATGCATCAACGAGTTCACACTGGGGAGAGGTCATTCACCTGCTCCATGTGTGGGAAGGGATTCACTCAGTTATCAACCCTGCTGAGACACCAGGCAGTTCACACTGGAGAGAGGCCATTTCCCTGTTCTGAGTATGGGAAGAGATTTGCTCGGTCATCCAGACTGCTGACACACCAGTGAGTTCACACTGGAGAGAGGCCGTTCACCTGCACTGAGTGTGGAAAGGGATTCACTGATTCCTCGAGCCTGTGGAAGCACTGGCGGGTTCACACTGGAGAGAGGCCGTTCACCTGCTCTGTATGTGGGAAGGATTCACTGAGCCACCCAGCCTGCAGACACACCGACACATTCACAGTGGGGAGAGGCTGTTTATCTGCACTGAGTGTGGGAAGGGATTCACTGATGCTTCCAGCCTGGGGAAGCATCAGTGAGTTCACACAGAGGAAAGAGGCCATTCACCTGCTCCGTGTGTGGGAAGGCATTCACTGAATCATCCAACCTGCTGAAACACCATGGCAGTCACAGTTTCAGTTTATGATCACTTGCTGTCCAAATTAAATTCTTCCTCACATCCCCCATTTATCTCTAATCAAGTAATATAGTACTATACATAGGTGAACAGCCCGACTGTGGCTGTTCATTGTATCGTTTGGGGTTAAGTGTATGCAGGATTTGGGCTTTGACTGTTTGGTTACATGAGCACATATGAGCACTTACTGACATAGAGCGGAGTGGAGTTACAAGGTATATACCTGTAATGTTTCACTCTGTGAATAAATCTGTACCAAGCAAAGATTAGGTCCAGTTTCTTCCTTCACCATCAGGCTGTCAGGACTATAACATGATAACTGAGAATGATTGTCTGATGGTGAAGTTTGGAAACCAAAGGAAAATAAAATTTCAGACAGAAGTTACAATCCTAGTAGCTTTTATGAGAAATGGCTGAAAGCAAGTGGGAATTGTCAAGGTCTGATAACTCAGAGTCTGGGCCATACAACCAGTGGAAGAATGAAGTGGATATGTGGACACGGGTTATGCCCCTACCAAGGAGAAAACAAGATTTGGACTTGGCATTGTCACTTCTTAACAAAAGTAAAATGAGAAGCAAAGTATTTTGTGAGCTGGATGCCTGTCAGTTGGAGACTGATGAAGGTTTGGATCTCCTATTCGGGCTCATTGAAGAGATTTACAAGAAAGATGATCTATTGGATGACTATAAAGCATAGTTGGACATTGACAGGTTTCAAAAGAGTGTGAAAGCATCTTTAGCAGAGATGGATTGGAACAGCACTAACAGGTGAATGAACCCCAGAATGACCAGGGAACAATTAACAGGTGTTTCAGGTCTGACTCAAAACTCCATGATGTGATAAACTGCCCAAAACAGAAAATCAGGGTCCTTGAAATGATGTATGACACAGACAATTCTGAGGCTGAAGATGATGATAATGAGCACTCTGAAGGAATTGTTCTGGTCACAAAAAGCTTTGGTTCAGTCCAATAATGAATATGTTATTCACAGACTCAATCAACTGTTCTGTGTTAGATAGTGGCTGCACCTCGACAGTATGTGGATCAGATTGGTGCAAATATTATCCAGGCTCACCTCATGGTGAAGATAGACACAAGGTTAAGGAGTATAAAAGTTCTTCTTGTTTTGATTTGACATTACACATTGTCCCGAATCTTAAAGTAATTGATCATTAATATAACAGAATCTCATTATTGATGCAGTGGGATTCTGATTATTAATCTAACAGTATCCTGATTAGTAATACATTATGATCCTGATTATTGAAGAAATCGGCTTTCCAGAAAAAAGAACATCAACCCTTTCGCAAGGTTTTTTTGCAGCAGCAATTCCGGCCTCAGAGAGTCGTTCACTAGGCTGCGCCCAACAACAAAAAACCGTAAAGATTTAAAGGGGCCTCACAGCTGCCAGGAAGCAGTTGGAGCTACATGGCAGCCATTGCTGTCACAGAGCTCGCGAGCCCAAAATCTAATTTCTGATCCCACCAGGGGTCACGACCCTCAGTTTGGGAAGCCTGACTTAGACTGAGACTATAAAATGGGAATGGGCTTTTAAAGCTCTTGTCACAGTCTAAGCATTTAAACCTCTCTCCAGTATGAACTCGCTGGTGTGTTTGGAGGCTGGATGACGGAGTGAATCCCATCCCACACATAGAGCAGGTGAACAGTGTCTCCCCAGTGTGCATGCGCTGATAAATTTCTAGCTCAAATGATTAATTGAATCCCTTTCCACTGTCCCCATGTTAACTCGGTTTCTCCCCAGTGTACTGCGCTTGTGTCTTGACAGGCCAGATGATCAGCTGAAACCTCATCCAAGGAAAGGGGGAAAGAGTGGGGGAGCGGTGTTAACCGGATTGCTCTTTGAAAGAACCAGTGCAGATTTGATGAGCCAAGTGGCTGCCTTCTGTGCTGTACTACGATGAGATCCTGTGATTCTACAATAGTGTAATGATTCACAATAAACACCATATGATCAAATCATAAAGTTCAGAAGGTGGCCATTCAGCCCCTCATGTCTGGACTGTCTCTCTGAAAGTGTTACCATTCTGTCCCAGCCCACTGATCTTTCTCCCGATCCCTGAAAATCTTTCGTTGTGAATTAAAAGTCCAAATCCCTTTTGAAAGTTACTGTTGGATCTGCTTCCACCAGTCATTCAGACAATGTGTCTGATCATCAGAATTCCCTGAGTAAAATAATCTCTCCTTATCTCCATCCTGGATTTTTTGCCAATTATTTTAAATCTGTTTTCTGCAGTTACCAACCATCCTGCCAGTGGAAACAGTTTCTCCCTATTTTGTGAAAACTCCTTAAAAAATGGCAAAAATGTCCACATCTTTATTAAATCACTCCTTAACCTTTCCTGCTCTAAAGAGAACCATCCCAGCTTCTCCAATCTCTCCACAGAACAGAAATCTCTAATCCCTGATACTATTCTGGTCAATTTTCTGTGTACTCTCTCCAAGGCCTTCATATCTTTCCTGAAGTGTGGTGCTCAGAACTGAACACAATATTTGAGCTGAGGAATAAAAAGTGATTGATAAAGATTCAGTGTGACTTCCTTGCTTTTGTTTTTCATGTCTCCATTAA
Organism: Carcharodon carcharias; assembly: GCF_017639515.1. Lineage (NCBI taxonomy): Eukaryota > Metazoa > Chordata > Chondrichthyes > Lamniformes > Lamnidae > Carcharodon > Carcharodon carcharias. The sequence continues at coordinate 15,351,100 of NC_054493.1, forward strand.
TAAACAGAGGACCCCATCAATTTATTTTTTAAACAGTTTGATCAACTTTTCCTGCTATCTTCAAAGATTTGTGTCCATACACTCCCAGGTCACTCCATTCCTGCACACTGTTTAAATTTGTACTATTTATTTGGCATATTTCCTCCCCTAAAGGACATTAGTGAACCAGAGGGGATTTTACAACAATCAGCAATAGTTTCATGGCACCATTATTGATACTAAGTTCCACACAAAGACGGAAACATTTTCTGTCTGATTCAGGTCACTGTGTTTATGTATAAACACTATTTGGAAACTTATTGCTAAAAATGTCTGCAGAAGGTTTGTGGGAATTGAACCCACAGCCCCAGATTATAAGCCTTATGAATACAAGTTCAGTGACGTTATCCCTGTGCCACCATCTCCCCTCCATTTAGAGCAAGAAGGTACATGGGCAGCAGAGTTTTGAATGATTTTGTTTCCAGGTTGTTGGGGGGTGGGGGCAGGATGAATGTGAGAGGCTGGCCAGGAATGTATGGGTATGAGGAGAATTTCAGCAGCAGATGAGCTGGGGTGGGGTGGAGATGGGTGACATTACGGAGGTGGAAATATCTGGTATTAATGATGGTGTGGATATGTGGCTGGAAACATCTTGGGATCAAATATGACACCAAGATTGTGAAGAGTGTGGTTCAGTCTCGGCCAGTTCCCAGGGACAGGGACATACTCAGTAGTTAGGGAATGGAATTTGTAGTGGTGACCGAAGGCAACAGCTTTGGTCTTCCCAGTTTTTAATTCAACCAAATTTCTGCTCATCCATTACTGGATGTCAGATAAGCAGTTTGATAATTTAGTAACAGTGGAGGAATGGTGGGGAGGTAGAGCTGGGCATTGTCAGTGTAAATGTCCAAACTAACACGGTGCTTTTGGATGATGTCACCTAGTGGCAGCATGTAGATGAGAAATAGGAGGATCCAAGAACAGATCCTTGGGGAAAACCAATTCAAGGACTTTGGAGAGGAAAGGGAGGTTGCAGATGGTGTGGTAGTTTGCAAGAAAAGTGGGGTGAAGTGTTTTTTTTCAGGAAGGGTGAGGGTGGTGTATTTAAAAGTGAGAGGAGCAAAACCAGGAGAGAGAGAGAGCACTGTTAACAATATCAGCAACACGGGGAAGATGGATGGTCAGCAGTTTGGTAGGAATAGAATTGAAGGACTTGGAGGTGGGTCTCCTACAAAAGATGAGCTCTGACCGGGTATGATGGGATATAGGAGAGAAACTGGAGAAAGATGTGAGCTCAGGGCTCAGACAAGGGGGAACTTTAGAGACAGTTTGGAAGCAGCAGAGGCAGCTGACTGAATTGTCTCAATCTTACTGACAAAGAAGCTCCATGATCTCACACTTCTCGTTGGTAAGGATGGAGGAGACAGGAGAGTGAGAGCCCTTCAAAAGGAATTAACTTATTTTTAAAGTGGGAGGTGGTGATGTTGTGGTATTGCCATTGGATGAATAATCCTGAGAACCCTGGTAACGTTCTGGGGACCTGGGTTCAAATCCCACCACGTCGTATGGTGAAATTTAAATTCAATAAAGATCTGGAATGAAAAGTTTAATGATGACTATAAAACCATTGTTGATGGTTGTAAAAACCCATCCAGTTCACTAATTCCCTTTAGGGAAGGAAATCTGCCGTCCCGACCTGGTCTGGCCTATTAGTAACTCCAGACTCAAAGCACCATGGTTTACTTTTAAATGGCCTAGCAAGGCATTCAGTTGTATCAAAACATTGTAACTAGGAATGAAACTTGACCTACACCACATGGACTGCAGCAGTTCAAGAAGGCAGCTCACCACCACCTTCTCAAGGGCAATTAGGGATGGGCAATAAATGCAAGGCCCACATCCCATGAATGAACAAAAAAGATTCAACACACTGCATGTTTAGTACAAAGGTGATTTATTTTTCTCCTATCAACACTATTTTCCCCTATAAATGGTCTGGGGTTTAGTTACCATTAATAGGAACAGACACCACTGAACATGGCTCAGTCCTGGATGTGATCAACAGCAAAATCTAATCACTATAGTTACTCGTGAACTCGCTGATGTTTCAGCAGGTGGGATGATTGAGTGAATCCTTTCCCACATTCGGAGCAGGTGAATGGCCTCTCCCCGGTGTGAATTCGCTGGTGTACAGTGAGTTGAAATGATTTCCTGAACCTAGCCCCACAGTGAGAGCAAATGAATGGCCTCTTGTCAGTGTGAACATGTTGATGGGACATCAATTCCCAGGAAGTTTTACAGCACATCCCGCAGTCTGGGCATTTAAAAGGTCTCTCGTCAGTGTGAACTCGCTGGTGCTTCAGCAGGATGGATGTTTGAGTGAATCGTTTCCCACATTTACAGCAGGTGAACGGCCTCTCCACAGTGTGAAGTTGCTGGTGTACAGTGAATTGAGATGATCACTTGAACCCAGTCCTGCAGTAAAAGCACCCGAATGGTCTCTGGTTAGTATGAACACGTTGATGGGACATCAGTCCCTCAGAACTTTTAAAGCACTTCCCACAGTCCAGACAGTGTGAACTCGCTGGTGGGTCAGCAAGTTCGATGATCGAATAAATCCTTCCCACATATGGAGCAGATGAATGGTTTCTCTCCAGTGTGAATGCGTCGATAAGTTTCCAGTTCAGATGGGTAACTAAATGCCTCCTCACAGCCCCCACATTTCCACTGTTTCTCCATCCCCCCGCACCGCCACCCCCCCACCCCCCGCCCCCGCTGTGTGATTGCGCTTGTGTCTTGACAGGCCAGATGATTGGCTGAAGCCTGGTCCACGCACAGAATAAATGTAAAGTTTCTTCCCACTGTGAACGGTTCTTTTTACTCCCATGTTCAAAATCCAATGATACCCAAGTTACTTAAAATTGGGCGACTCCGTCAGATCCTGATGTGATGTTTGGTCTCAGTTTCCCTAATACAAATCTTCTCCTTCTAACACCTCCTCATGCACCCCTCAACTCCCAGCTCCTCACGCGCTCCTTCTCAATTCCCGACTCCTCTCGCGCATCTCAACTGCCGGCTCCTCCCGCGCCCCTTTTTAACTCCCGGCTCCTCTCGCGCTTCTCTTCAACTCTCGGCTCTTCTCGCGTTTCTCTTCAACTCCCGTCTCTTCTCGCGTTTCTCTTTAACTCCCATCTCTTCTCGCGCTTCTCTTCAACTCCCGACTCCTCCAGCGCCCCTTTTCAACTCCCAGCTCCTCTCGCGCTTCTCTTCATCTGCCGACTCCCCTCGCGCCCCTTTTCAACTCCCGTCTCTTCTCGCGTTTCTCTTCAACTCCCGTCTCTTCTCGCGTTTCTCTTCAACTCCCATCTCTTCTCGCGCTTCTCTTCAACTGCCGGCTCCTCTCGCGCTTCTCTTCAACTCCCGACTCCTCCCGCGCCCCGTTTTAACTCCCAGCTCCTCTCGCGCTTTTCTTCAATCGCCGGCTCCTCTCGCGCTTCTCTTCAACTCCCGACTCCCCTCGCGCTTCTCTTCCTTACTATTCAGAACGCGCTTACTATTGAGAAATATTGAAGAAAGTTACTAAAATGATTTGTTTCTTCCCCATCCACCTCCATTCCTCACATCCGGGCCCAACTTCCTTTTGTAGCTTCAAAGCTTATTTCTTGGTCAGTGTAAACGTTTCCATTCCATTCTTTCTCCTTATAAACTGTCTTAGAATTCTCCTCATCAACCAGGTCATCAATATAAAGGGAATTAGAATCATCTGTGACATCAGGAGGAAAGTAGAGGCTGCAATTATACCAGGATTGTATGTCCCAGTACAAGGCCTGAATTGTGTACTATCCCCCACCAGGGCTGATTATCCAGAGTGACAGTAGACCACTCTGGTTTAGTTGTAGGAGACAGAGGGTGATGACAGAAAGATGCTTTAGTGACTGGAAGCCAGTGTCCATTGGCTTACCACAGGGATCTGTGCTGAGTCCCCTATTATTTGTCATTTATATAAACGACATAGATGACTATGTGGGGGGTAGGATTAGTAAGTTTGCGGATGACACAAAGATTGGCCGGGTGGTTAACAGTGAAGTTGAGTGTCTTGGGCTACAGGAAGATATAGACGGGATGGTCAAATGGGCAGATAAGTGGCAGGTGGAATTTAACCCTGAAAAGTGTGAGATGATACACTTTGGAAGGAGTAATTTGACAAGGAAGTTTTCAATGAATGGTATAACATCAGCAAGTTCTGAGGGACAAAGGGACCTTGGTGTGGGTGTGCATGGATCCCTGAAAGCAGAGGGGCATGTTGGTGGGGTGGTGAAAAATATGGGACAATTGCCTCTATCAATCGAGGCATAGATTACAAAAGTAGGGAGGTCATGTTGGAATTGTATAGAACCTTGGTGAGGCAACAGTGTGCAGCTCTGGTCGCCATATTATAGGAAGCATGTGATTGCACTGGAGGGGGTGCAGAGGAGATTCACCAGGATGTTGTCTGGGATGAAATATTTAAGTTATGAAGAGAGGATGGATAGACTTGGGTTGTTTGCGTTGGAGCAGAGAAGACTGAGGGGTGACCTGATCGCTGTGTACAAGACTTTGAGGGGCATGGACAGGGTGGATAGGGAGCAGTTGTTCCACTTAGTTGAAGGGTCAGTCACGAGGGGACACAAGTTTTAGGTGAGGGGCAGGAGGTTTAGGGGGGATATGAGGAAAACTTTTTTACCCAGACGGTCTGGAATGCGCTGCCTGGGAGGGTGGTGGAGGCGGGTTGCCTCACATCCTTTAAAATGTACCTGGATAAGCACTTGGCATGTCATAACATTCAAGGCTATAGGCCAAGTGCTGGTAAATGGGATTAGGTAGATAGGTCAGGTGTTTCTCACGTGTCGGTGCAGACTCAATGGACCAAAGGGCCTCTTCTGCACTGTGATTCTGTGATTCACTCAGTAACACTGGTTTGTTGTTGCTTCTCTGCCAGATGTTGTTCAATGTGGATTTAAGGTTCAGAGAAAGGTTGGAATTGATGGTCCAAACAGCTTGATCGGACAGCAAGTGTCCCAATGAGTGTCTGTGAGTGTCTGTGTGCTGTGCACAACCTGACATCTACACAATCAGGCCCCACTTTTCCTGGAACAACATGAAGAATCTGTACTTTCTAGATCTGCTCCTTTACCCTCACTATTATCCTTTGACAGTTCATGAATTCCTAGTGTGCATCATCTGCCAATGGTCTCAGGCCAATATGCCTGTGGTCTATCCTTTAAATACTTCCATCAGTCTTATCAATCAATAGCTGCTATCACAGGGGTCAGTTCTGAAATACAGTCAGTCTGATTTTAAGGCTTCCTGGAGTAATTCACTGATCCAGATCTTCCCACCTAACACCAATCTATATCCACATCTGAATTCTAGGTTTTAATATGAGTATGCTAGGTAGAGATTAATAGATTCCTGATTAACAATGACAATAAGTGTTATGGGATAATGTGGGCAAAAGGCACTGAAGTGTTCAATCAGCCATGATCATACTGAATGGTGGAGCAGCCTCGATGGGCTGAATGGCCTTCTCCTGTTCTGATGTGATTGTCCAATATAGAAAGCATTTATCATTTGATCCCTTTAAACCTGATTCAACACAACCCCTTTACAAATACAAGAGATTGCCTCTGAGGTCAGTTGTTCCTTTACAGTTTGTGTTGTTCTGAATGATGACAGCATTTACCTTCTCCCTGACCAGTCCTAACCCTTCTGCCCGTTCATTTATTGAAACCAGGGACTCTCCTTGTTGTAATGGTGACATTCCCTGTTTGCCTAGTTATTCCTTTAAGTCAGCCCTTTAATTGTTTGTACATTGTTTCAATGGATCTGCAGACCAGCCACATCCAGTCTTCCGAATGGTAGTGGGCAATTAAACAGCTAAGTGGAGGAGGGGGCTCCACAAATACCCCCATCCTCAATAAAGGGAGAGCCCAGCACATCAGGGCAAAAGATCAGGCTGAAGCATTTGCAACAACCATCATCCAACTTGGCCTCCTCTGGAGGTCCCCAGCATCACAGATGCCAGTCTTCGTACAATTAAATTCACTCCACGTGATGTCAAGAAACAGCTCAAGGCACTGGATGGTGCATAGGCTATGGGCCCTGAAAACACTCTGGCGATAGTACTGAAGACTTATGCTCTAGAACTTGCCACGCCCCTAGCCAAGCTGTTCCAGTACAGCTACAATACTGGCGTCTACCCAGCTATGTGGAAAATTGCCCAGGCATGTCCTGTGCACAAAAAGCAGGACAAATCCAACCTGGCTAATTACCACCCTATCAGTCTACTCTCGATCATCAGTAAAGTAATGGAAGGGGCCAGCAACAGTGCTAACAAGCAGCACTTGCTTAGCAGTAACCGGCTCACTGACACCCAGTTTTGGTTCTGCCAGGGCTGCTCAGCTTCTGGCCTCATTACAGCCTTTATTCAAACATCAACAATAGAGCTGAACTCCTGAGGTGAGGTGAGAGTGACTGCCCTTGACATCAAGGCTGCATTTGACCTAGTGAGGCATTGAGGAGCTCTAACAAAACTGGAGTCAATGGAAATCAGGGGGAAAACTCTCTGTAGATTGGAGTCATACCTAGGACAAAGGAATATTGTTGTGGTTCTTGGATGTCAGTCACCTCAGGAGTTCCTTGGGATAGTGTCCTAGGCCCAACCATCTTCAGCTGCTTCACCAATGACCTCCCTTCCATCATAAGGTCATAAGTGGGGATATTCGCTGATGATTGCACAGTGGTCAGCACCATTCACGACTCCTCAGATAATGAAGCAGCTCATGTCCAAATATAGCAAGGCTTGGACAATATTCGGACTTGGGCTGACAAGTGGCAAGTAACATTAGTGCCACACAAGCGCCAGGCAATAACCATTTCCAACAAAGAGGACTTAACCATTGCTCCTTGACGTTCAATAGCATTTCCATCACTGAATCCCCCACCATCAACATCCTGGGGGGTTACCAGACACCAGAAACTGAACCGGATGAGCCACTGCAGCTACAAGAGCAGGTCAGAAGCTACAAATCCTGCAATGGGCAACTCACCTCCTGTCTACCATCTACAAGGCACAAGTCAAGACTGTGATGGAATACTCCCCATTTACCTGGGTGAGTGTAGCTCCATACACTCTGAATAAGCTGGACACCATCCAGGGCAAAGCAGTCAGCTTGATTGGCACCACATCCACAAACGTTCACTCCCTCCACTACCGATGCGCAGTAGCAGCAGTGTGTACCATCTACAAGATGCACTGCAGGAATTCACCAAGGCTCCTTAGACAACACCTTCCAAACCCACAACCGCTACCATCTAGAAGGGCAAGGGCAGCAGATAGATGGGAACACCACCACCTGCGGAAAGCAATGATGGCTTCCTCCCTGGAATTCTGGAACAAAGATGAAAGGCATGGAATTGAAGATGAGCTTTGTTTGCCTGTGCACAGATACTGTCTGATGTGCTGAGTTTTTCCAGCAAGTTCAGCTTTTGCTGGAGATGCCTGAGCTACTTTGGATGGCAATTAAGTTATGTTTTGGTTGAGCTTTCTTACTTCTGCCAGTTCGTTGATTTAGGAATGTGATTCTCACTTTGAGTGATTCTCACAAAGAGTATGTGAGCAGTCCTGGCTTCAAATCCAGAGCGAGCCCTCTGGTGTTGCCTCCTATAGGTCCTGTTACAGATTGTGCTTTATTCGTATGTATGTGGTGCATGTGGGGTTGGTTTCCTGGGGTTTGGTTTTGTGAACCTGAGCACACACTGCAGGAATCTATCAGCACAACCCGCAGGCAAGAAAATGAAGGTACATTTTTTAAAGGTCTGACCATGTAAATAGACGTTCACTTTATTCCTATTCACCAATTCAGGCGAGCCCAGGCTGGCGGGTTCAGACAGCTGGCTGCATGTCTCCAATTGTAATCCTGTCTGAGACAAAAGGAGGACTGACAGAGCTGAAAACCCACAGCTTCCTTCTCCTTTGACCACAGTTGATTTGTATTCTAGGAATTACACTCAGCAGAGTGTGAGTCATTTCACCCTCTTCAGCATTCCACTTAATAGGGGGTTAAGGCTCAGGAAAGTCAGACATGCCTGAAACCAATTGCTAGGCAGCAAGTATCAAAGTGCTAGTGTCATTGGTGAGTGTATGTTGGGTGGAAATTTGTTAAGAGAGGTAGTGTTTGAGTAGATATTTGTTTGGATTGAAATGTTTGATGTTAAGCATCTATGTTCACTTCACAGGGATGTGAACCAACTAATCTACAATGCCAAAGTGGAGAATTGTAATGACCTGTGATCCAGATCTTAACACTGACTTCCTGGTCCCCGGCCTCCTGCAGTGTTCAAAAGCAGCTCATGATACACTCGATGAACAGTACCTCATCTTTCGACTGGGCTCTTTACAGCATTCACAATCAGATTGAGTTCAACAATTTTCACTGCAAATGCGGCCCCCATTTTGTTTTCCTTTGTATTTGTTTTTTTTTCTCATTTACTGTTTCTTTTTTGTTTTCAGATGGCACTTGTTCATCATTCTGCCATTGACATGTCCTCCAGGCGCATCTTCTGTTTCTTCGTTTCACCCAATGCTATTACAGAGAGCCGAATGGCCTCATTCTGTGGTGTAATAATTCATGAATATATCTTTACCTCACCCTGAGGCCATGCACCACAAACTGTTTTGTCATGTAGGCACTTAGGCAGTAAGATGCATGCAAAGAGACAGGCAACTGTGCCGGAGTGAGATGGAGACTGAGTGAGTGGTGAATTTGGCTCATGTAGTAAGTTCTGGTAAGTCCTTTTCAGGTTAAACTATAGATTAAGAATCAAGACCTGACATAAGTAAGTTAGGTTAGCTTGTTAAGTAGGGAAATGCCTGCAGTAACAGCTATCTGTCAATCACCTGAAAGTATTTGGTTCAAATGGTGTTGATTACTGTTGCAGGAAACTAAACTAGATAGTGATTCATCAGAGGTCGAAAAAAGAGAGGTTTTTCAAACCACAAAGTCAGTAAGAAGTGTGCTAGGAGATAGGTGACTGTGTCAGAGTGAGATGGAGATCAAGTGAGCAGTGAATTAGGGCCACATGGGAATTCTGTGTATGGGGAAAGAGGTGTGGTTTACATAGGAATTATTCTAAATTGGGAACAGGAGCAGCTGAGCAGAAATATGCCTGGGTGTAAACCTCATCTTCAGAGCTGAGTTTGAAAAAATAAATTGAACAGTGACATTGTAGGAAAACAGTAAGTTCATTGGTTCGTAAGAAATTGCATGTTAGGCAGTGTCTTTAAACAGCCATAAATTAGAGAAACCTATTACTTTTGAAGAAGTAGCTACTTGGATTTGAGTAAGAAACACTAGGAATAAGAGATCAGGGCCATTAACGTGAATTAGTATAAGTAAACCAATGTAAAATAAAGTTACGACATGCCAGGGCAGCTCGGTCGTGTGGAATACATGTCCAGTAATATGTGGGAAGTCTTGGACACTACTGAAATTCTGCAGATGCTGGAAATCTGAAATAAAAACAAGAAATGCTGGACAAACTCAGCAGATCTGGCAGCATCTGTGGAGAGAGAAACAGGGTTAACATTTTGAGACCATTTGACTTCTTCAGAAGAAGTGGAAATGATTCACTCGGCTATCATATTCGCTGACACAACAACACAGTTAGACCTGAGAGAGACCTTGCAGATACTGCATTTGTTCCAAGGGATTTACTCGCTTTGCCCTCCTGTTAACACTCCAGATTTAAATGCTCAGAAGCTTTGATCCAAAATTGCTACATTCCTACTGACAACACGGAGTTCGAATGTTCTTTGCATGGGAAGGAAAGTCACTTGTTCACACTGCCGACTGAGACTCCAGTGACTTCATATCTAACAATAGGGATTTGTTCTGCTGTTAATTATACCTGGGACGGAACATTGGCGGAGGGCCAGTGCACTTTGGTTGCCGTATTAATTGACTTAATAATTTTATATCTTGGCCTTGTGGCTCCATTCAGCATAAGATCACAAAACATAAGTTTCGATTGAACAAAATCATGGTTCAATGACGGACGGCTTACCCAGCATTCGCTGCGGGACAGAACATACCCTAATTTTTAATTCATTCACGGAATGTGGGCGGTGTTGGCCCGTCCCGCATTTATCGCCCAATTATCCTCAAAAGAGGAGATCATTGCGCAGGCGCGGTACCGGGCAGTGTAAGAACATGCGCAATGTGAGCTCAAACTAGAGCATGCGCATCACCGCCGGTAGCCGTTCGAAAGACTGAGAAATGGCGGAGTACTGGCAAGTACAGGGAGCCGGTGAGTAAGGAGGAATAGAAGCGGCGCAGTTGGTGGGGAGCTTAATGAACACCCAGTGGAAGCCTGAAGCTACTGGTTCTGTGGTCGAATCGAACGAGGCGGCGGCAGGTGGGGCCCGCTCTGCCTTTGGAGAGAGGCCCGAGTAAATGGCCGCCATTTGTATGTGAGGGCAATGTGCAGTTGTGCTGCTATCGTGAGCAATGGGTATGCGCTGCTGCCATCTTTCTAGGGGGCAATGTGCAGCAACGTGCATGCGCGGTCCTCGGTCCTTCTCCGCAGGAGGAATGTTGTGAATTTCTATCCTGGACTGACAGGGATGGGTTTTGGAAATTTCTTTTCCAGGGTATTAGAGGCAGAGGATTGGCGGACGGGAAACGCAAACCAAACATTACATCAAGATCTGACAGAGTCATGTGATTCGTCAGGACCCGAATATCATCAAACTTTTAATGTGGAAGGTAAACGGTTTATCTGTTCTGCCTGTGTGCAAAGATTTCAAGTAAGAGTAAGAATAATTAACTGGGGGAAAGCCAACTTCAGTGGGGTAAGAATAGATCTGACCAAGGTAAGTTGAAATTTCAAAGAAACTGGATTATAAAAATAGGGAAGTATTGTTAAAACTATACAAGGCACTAGTTAGATCACACCTGGAATATTGTAAACAGTTTTCATAAGAATTCGGAGCAGGAGTAGGCAATTCAGCCCCTTGAGCCTGCCCTGCCATTCATTACGATTATGGCTGATCTCATTTCGGCCTCAACTCCAATTTCCCGCCCTCTCCCCATAACCTTTCACACGTTGCTAATTAAACATCTGTCTATCACCTCCTTAAATTTATTCAGTGTCCCGGCACCTACTGCACTCTGAGGTAGTGAATTCCACAGATTCACGACCCTTTGAAAAAAGTAATTCCTCCTCATCTCTGGTTTAAATCTACCACCCCTTATCCTAAAACTATGGCCTCTCATTCTAGAATGCCCCACAAGGGGAAGCATTCGCTCCACGTCTACTTTGTCTACCCCCTTTAGCATCTTATACACCTCAATTAGATCTCCTGTCATCCTTCTAAACTCTAGCGAGTATAGGCCTAAACTGCTCAGTCTCTCCTCATAACACAAGCCCTGCATCTCTGGAATCAATCTAGTTAAATTCTTCTGAACTGCCTCCAATGCAACGACATCCTTTCTCAATTAAGGGAACCAAAACTGCACAGTATTCCAGGTGCGGTCTCACCAATGCCTTGTACAATTGCAACAACGCTTCCCTTTTTTTATACTCTATTCCCTTATCAATAAATGCCAAAATTCCATTAGCTTTCAGCGATTCATGCACGAGGACATCCAAATCCACCTGCACTGAAGCATTCTGAAGTTTCTCCCCATTTAAATAATAATTCGCCTTTTTATTCTTTTGACCAAAATCAATAACGTCACACTTATCCACAGAGATGAGGAGAAACTTCTTTAGCCAGACAATGGTGAATCTATGGAATTCATTGCCACAGAAGGCTGTGGAGGCCAAGTCATTGAGTGTATTTAAGACCGAGATAGATAGGTTCTTGATTGGTAAGGGGATCAAAGGTTACGGGGAGAAGGCGGGAGAATGGGGTTGAGAAACTTATCAGCCATGATTGAATGGCGGAGCAGACTCAATGGGCCGATTGGTCTAATTTTTGCTCTATGTCTTATGGTCTTAAACTCCATCTGCCAAATTCTGGCCCATTCACCTAACCTGTCTATATCCATTTGTAAATTTCTTATTTCTTCATTGCAACTTACTTTCCCACCTATTTTGGTGTTATCTGCAAATTTAGCTGTTGTACCTTCTATCCCTGAATCTAAGTTATTAATATAGATTGTAAATAGTTGAGGCCCAAGGACTGAACTCTGTGGCACCTCATTAGTTACAGCTTGCCATCCAGAAAAAGACCCATTTATCCCAACTCTCTGTTTTCTGTTGGTTAGCCAATCCTCTATCCAAGGTAATATATTACCCCTAACTCCGTGTGATCTTATCTTGTGTATTAATCTTTTATGCAGCACCTTATCAAAGGCCTTCTGGAAGTCCAGATATACTACATCTACAGGATCCCCATTATCCACTTTGTTTGTCACATCTTCAAAGAACTCTAGCAAATTAGTCAAAACACCATTAACTCTTCATAAAACCATGCTGACTCTGATGGATTGCATTTGGACTTTCCAAATACCCCATCACTACTTCCTTAATAATGGATTCCAACAATTTCCCAACAACAGAGGTTAAACTAACTGGTTTATAGCTTCCTACTTTCTGCATCCCCCCCCCACCCCCTCCCTGCTTTTTCTTGAATAAGGGCATTATATTAGCAATTTTCCAACCACTGAAACCTCTCCAGAATCCAGAGAATTTTGGAATATTATAGCCAATGCATCCACTATCTCTGCTGCCACTTCCTTTAAGACCCTGGGATGTAGGCCATCAGCTCCTGGGGACTTGTCACCCTTTAATCCCAATAGTTTGCTCAGTACTTTTTCTCTAGTGATGGTGATTGTTCTAAGTTCCTCCTTCTCTATACCCTCTGCACTGCTTATTAGTATTGGGGTGATACTAGTGTCCTCCACTGTGAAAACTGAGGCAAAATATTGATTAAGCGTCTCTGCTATTTCTGCATTCCCCACTATTAACTTCCCAGTCTCACCCTCCAAGGGACCAATATTCATTTTAGCTACTCTCTATCGTTTTATGTACTTGTAGAAGCTTTTGCTATCAGTTTTTTCATTTTGCACTCGTTTTCTTTCATAATTTACCTTTGCTTTTTTTATTATTTTTTTAGTAACCCTTTGTTGATCTTTAAAAGTTTCCCAATCTTTGTCCCTTTATCTAAGGAAAGATATGCTGGCATTGGAGGCAGTCCAGAGAATATTCACTAGGTTGATCCTGGGTATGGAGGGATTTTCTTATGAGAAGAGATTGAGTAGGTAGTGCCTGTACTCATTGGAGTTTCGAAGAATGAGAGATGACCTTGTTGAAACATATAAGATTCTTAGGGCTCTTGACAAGTTAGATGCTGAGAGGTTGTTTCCCCTTGTGAGAGAGTCTAGGACCAGGGGGCATAATCTCAGAGGGTTGCCCATTTAAGACAGAGATGAGGAGGAATTTCTTCTCTCAGAGGATAGTGAATCTGTGGAACTCTTTATCGCAGAGGGCTGTAGAGGTTGGGTTGTTTAGTATATTCAAGGCTGAGATAGACAGATTTTTAATCAGTAAGGGTATCAATGGTTATGGAGAAAAGACAGGAAAGTGGAGTTGAGGATTCTCAGATCAGCCTGATCTCATTGAATGGCAGAGCAGATTCGATGGGCCGAATGGCCTACTTCTCCTACGTCTTATAGTCTTATGAATCAGAGGTTGGCAGGTGAAACTGTAACTGAGCAATGGACTGCCTTTAAAGAAGACATAATTCTGACACAAAGATATATTCCCATGAAGGCGAAAGGTACAGTAAACAAATCCACAGCTCCCCCGATGAGAAAAGAGATAGAGATTGAGATAAAGGAGAAAAAGTGTGCTTATGACACATGTCAGCCGAATAATAAAACCAAGAAGCAGGCTGAATAGAGAAGGTTCAGAAGGATTTAGAAAACCAAATACAAGAAGCAGAGAGAGAGCATGAAAAGAGACTGAAAGCTAACATGGAAATAAATCAAGAAGTCTTCTATGGGCATATAAACAGTAAAAGGGTGTTACAAGGAGGAGGGCAATTAGGGACCAAAGAGGTGACTTATACATGGAAGCAGTGGGCATGGATGAGGTTTTAAATGAATATTTTGCATCTGCCTTTATCAAGGGAAAATATTCTGCACAGGTGATTGTAAAAGAGGAGATTGTTCAAATCCTTGTAGGGTTTAAAATTGATAAGGAGGAGATATTGGATCGGCCGTCTGATAAAGTTGACAAAGCCCTGGGACTGGATGAGATGCATCCAAGGATACTGAGGGGAAATGGGAGTGGAAATTGTGGAAGCGCTGGCCATAATTTTCCAGTCTTCCTGAGATTCAGAGTTGCTGACACAAGGACTGGAGAATTGCAAATGTTACACCTTTATTCAGAAAAGGTGTAAAGAGAAACCCAGCAACTACAGACCAGTCAGTTTAATCTCGGTGCTGGGGAAGCTTCCAGAAATGGTCATTCAGAACAAATTTAATAGTTGTTTGAGCAAATGTGGGTTAATTAAAGAAAGCCAGCATGGATTTGTTAAGGTAAAGTCACATTTAACTAAGTTGCTTCAGGTTTTTGATGAGGTAACAGAAGCCTGTGGAGGCTGGGTCACTGAGTTTATTCAAGAAAGAAATTGATCATTTTTTTAATATTAGGGGCATCAAGGGGTATAGAGAGAAAGCGGGAATATGGCGTTAAGATAAAGGAATGGCCATGATCATATTGAATGGCGGAGCAGGCTTGAAGGGCCAAATGGCCTATTCCTGCTCCTAGTTTCTATGTTTCTGAAGGACATTCGTGAACCAGTTGGATATTTTGATAATCCAGCAGTTTTCATGGTCACTTTTTCCTCGTGCCAGACCCATAAATTACCACATTCATTCAGCTCAATTTCACAACCTGCCTTTGTGTTTTTGAGGGTGTTCTCTCGCTCCCTTTTTATGTTTTAAATAAATTTCACAGGGTATTGGAAGGAGACAATTTGCAGTCGGGCAACTCAAACCAAACACCACATCAGGATCTGACAGAGTCACCCAATTTATTGTAACCTAAATATCACCGGATTTTGAACATGGAAGGAAAAAGCACCGTTCACAATGGAAGGAAACCGTACACGTGTTGTGTGTGTGGATGAGGCTTCAAGCAATTATCTGACCTATCAAAACATAAATGCCGTCACAATGGGATGAAACCGTGGAAATGTGGGGAATGTGGGAAGGGATTCAAATCCCCGTCTGACCTGGAAAGTCATTGGCGCACTCACACTGGGGAGAAACCGTTCACCTGCTCCGAGTGTGGGAAGGGATTCACTCGTTCATCCTATCTGCTGATACACCAGCAAGTTCACTCTGGGGAAAGGCCATTCACCTGCTCCGTGTGTGGGAAGGGATTCATTCTGTCATCCAACCTGCAGACACACCAGCGAGTTCACACTGAGCAGAGACCTTTTAAATGTCCGGACTGCGGGAAGTGCTATAAAGGCTCCATGGAACTGATGTCCCATCAACGTGTTCACACTGATGAGAGACCATTCAGGTGCTCTCACTGTGGGACTGGGTTCAGGCGATCATCTCAACTCACTGTACACCAGCGAGTTCACACTGGGGAGTGGCTGTTCACCTCCCCTGAGTGCGGGAAGGGTTTCACTCAGTTATCTATCCTGCTAACACACCACCAGGTTCAGACTGGGGGGCAACCATTCATCTGCCTTGAGTGTGGGAAGGGATTCATTCACCCATCCTACCTTCTGAGACACCAGCAAGTTCATACTGGGGAGAGGCCGTTCACTTGTTCTGAATGTGGGAAGGGATTTAACCAATCATCCAACTTGCTGACACACCAGTGAGTTCACACTGGGGAGAGACCATTTACACGCTCTGAATGTGGGAAGGGGTTTGCTTATTTATCTACACAGCTGAGATATCAGCGAGTTCACAAGTAACGACAATGGTTGGATTTTACTGTTAATCATATCCAGGACTGAACTATGTTCCTTGGGCTCTTTTTTGGTGACAAAAAACTGCAGTCCAGTTATGGCGACTAATATTGTCGATAAAGGTCAAATAAATTACCTTTGTGTTAAAAACAGTGTCGAGTCTTTTTAATACCTCCAACACAAGTTAGTTCCTTTTGAATGGATCTCCCTCTCCGCTGTCTCCTCCATCCTCAACCCTAACAAGTGTGAGGAGCTCTTTGTCACTAAGATTGAGACAATTCGATCAGCTGCCTCTGCTGCTTCCCTCCCGTCCACTAGTCCATCCCTGATGCTAATGCCCTTGCTAACCCCCAGCCCATCTCTAACCACCCTTTCCTCTCCAAAATCCTTGTCATCTCCCAAATCTATGCCCATAAACCCTGGGACTCCATGTGTGAATCGCTCCAATTAAACTTTTGCTCCTGCCACAGTATTGAAACAGCTCTTAGAAAAGTCACAAATTGTATCCTACGTGAATGTGACTGAGATTAAACTATCTCTCGTTGTCCTTCTCAGCCAGTTTGCAGTCTTTGGCATCATTGACCAAACCACCCTCCTCCAATGCCTCTCCACTGTTGTCCAACTGGGTGGGATTGCACACTCCTGATTCCTTTCTTATCTGTCTCATTGTAGCCAGAGAATCACCGACAGTGACTGTGATTGTTTGAAATGGATTTTTACACAATCACTTGGTAAGTGATCAGCTGTCTGTGAGCTTTGACAGAAAATTGTTCCATTACCATCCTCACTATGACTGTATCTTCCAGACCAAATGATTCTATTTATCTCAGCCTTTCTGGAGAAGATCACCAGAGAAGAGTGAAGACATTACAGTCCACAACCCAAACGCAGAGTGATACAAACATTTGATAAATCCAATTAAAATGCTGAATATAGCAGAACAATGATGTGTTAGTCAGCTAAATGCCCCTGCAGCGTGAGCTCCATTACTGACAGTTGGTCAAAGCTATGTTTCAGACAGGGAATCAAGCCCAACGATTATTTTTTCTGCTCTGGGACAAGCAGCAGGGTTTTTCTCCACACTCTCCAATCACCCACTGCCAACAGAAAACAGCGACAGCATCTTCAATCAGCGGGTCACTGCCCATCTCTGGGATGCAAGATACTCCAACCGGGGCCAAACATTCTCATACACCGACTGTCCCTTTTGTTCTTTCCTTGTCTCCCCTTTCCTAGTCCCTGTATTTGTTTAAAACCTGTTACATCTCTAACATTTACTAGTTCTGATGAAAGGTCATTGATCAGAGACATTAACTCTGTTTCTCTCTCCACAGATGCTGCCTGATCATTTGCTGAGCATTGCCAGCATTTTCTGATTGTAAAGTCAGGATTCACTCTGTACAGAGAACAAAAGGGAAGGTCTGTGATGGAGAGCAAGGCAGGATGGATTAACTGACACAAGGAATGGTGGGCAAGGCGACACTGAGCTGGTGATGGTGGACCCCAGGTGGTTCAGAGTCAATGCTTTCACCTTCACGGCCTGGGCTCGATGGTTAACCTTTGGTCACTGGCCAAACAAATCATTTTTTTGTGAGAAACCTGTCTGTAGTCAGTGAGCTGAAGGGCAGCAATGGATAAAGAGATGATTATCATCTAATTTGGAAAGCTGCTTGCCAGCTTCCCTGGTGGTTCGGATTCAACGCTTTTACTGCCGTGGCCTGGGTTCGATTCCCAGCCAGGGCAACACTCTTTCTTGATGCTGTGTGGGCTGTCACCATTAACCAAAATCCCATATGAAATGAAACCAGGTCTGGCTGCATCTGTGGAGTGAGAAACAGAGTGAATCTTGCAGCTGGATGATTTTTCATCAGGGCTGGAAAAGTCGAGAGATGTAACAGATGAAAAACAAGGCAGAGGGAGGGAGTGAAAGGGCAAAAGGGAAGTGCTGTGATCAGTTGCAAGGCATGAGACATAGAGAGATGATGGTGCAGGGCTAAATGTGGGTGGAAATGGGATGGATTTTAATTTGTGCTGTTCAAACTGGCACAAATATCACTTCAGAACAACCAATCACAGCAGCTCTTTCAAAGCAGCACACTGGGCCAAATGGCCTCTTTCTGTCCTGTAACTTTCTATAATTGGTTCATTTTCATCCCCACTCTGACTGCCATCTTACAACCCATTACAGCAAAGTCCACCTTCCTCCTTCTTCTGACCTCAGGAGACTGAGCAAATTCAGCTAGAAGTTTTCTTGTCATTTAGCATGAGTATGGGACTTGGAATCAGATCTGGAAGGTTTTTATTCCATTTAACCGATAATTAATTTACAGACTCTCAGTTCAAGCCAGGATTCTGACCTATGTGGGGAAATCCCAATGAATTTTAAATCCATCACCGTAACCAGCCAGCCACTACTACAGTCCACACAGAGACTCTAATGATGTCTATATAAAATCAGAGAATAGTTACAGAGAAAAGGAATATCTGGCCATGTCTGTGCCTCTTCCCCACCTTTCCCTGGTCGCCCTGTCACTTAAAAGTACAGGACAAGAATCTATCCAATTCACTTTTGAATACTTGATGACTGAGCATCCACAGGCATCTGGGGCAGAAAATTTCAAAGATTCACCAGCCTTTGAGTGACTCACCTCAGTCCTAAATGGCTGACACATCATCTGGAGAATGTGAGCCCAGTTCTAGACGCTCCAGCCAGGGGAAAACAGCTTCTCAGAATATCACACTTTGTAAACGGAGGGACAAATGTCACAGACAGACAGAGAGAGCAAGGCACGTCACAGGAATGATGCAACCTTTACTCACACTTAGATAAGCAAACTTTGATATTGCTTCTGGCTAGTTTTGAACCTGAGATTTTACACATGCTGGGCAAATGTGATAACCATTGCACTACAGAAACAAGTGAAGGCCTTGGCTGCAATGAGCATATCTGGAATGTTAAACTGTGCTGTTACGCAGCAGCACTTTAGGTCCCGTTTCGGAGAAATGGAATTCAGCTGCTATTATCAGGAATGCTGCAGAGAGATGTAATCATAAAATGGCATAGCACCATGTATCCATAAAATGGCATAAGAGGCCCTTCCATCATCCGATCTCCGTCTCCTTTTTAAAAGAGCAAACAAATTAATTGCAATTTCCTTCTCTCTTTCAAAAAAACCTGTGTTTTTTCTCCCATTCATTTAATTTCCCAATTCCCTTTTGAAAAAGGAGTTTCTGCAGAATCTATGCCTAGTTTGCCTTAATTCGCAGGATTTCCCTGACCCAATGACATGAAGATTTGGACTTGGTTCCGAATATACTTTGATCAGAAAAAATAACACTTTTATAAATTCGATATGAGATCAGTTGCATAATTATATCATGTTCATATGGCAAACATCTCATTATTTCTGTGTTGATTTATACAATCTTATTACTTTTGCTCCACAACCCGTTAATCGAGGATGTTATATTACAGAGGAAAATGATTGCCAGAGTTTAACAGAGCTCTGCCAAGATCACATGTTCAATACCTTGTTTACTTTATGTGGTTTAAAATATGTTTGTTCTTGGAACAAAATCTTACACAGAATAAATATTTGTGTAGCAAACAGGGCAATGCTCTGCTACCAGAATGTTTGGAGGATCCCAATGGTTAGACTGAGAGGCCATGTCACTTGTTGCAAGGAGACAACTGTTGGTTTCACCCTGGTGCCTCAGCTTGTTTTGAAATTAAAAATGTAGAGGTGTCCATCCAGCAAATGTCTCAGGCAGCAATGCTTTCTGCTTAATCATTAGGAACACCCTTCTCGCCCTCGGAGGGCGAAATTCAACAAACTTGTTCCGATATTGGTTCCAATTGTATTTGTTCCGATATTCTCTATTTAATATCAATATTTTATCTGATATTGATGTCCTCGTTTGTATTGAAACTCTCTGAAATATACAGCAACATCGAATCGCAAAGATGACTGTTGGATAAAAGACCGCCAGTCACCAGGTAATGCAAATCATATGGTGCTCATTTGAAATTGAGTGCAGTTAGCTTTTAAACAAAATCCAAGAACTTTACTGGGAACAGTTTTGAGAATGATGCGTTAATTATATTTGGTCCCTCTTTGTTCCAGGTGAGAAGCTTTCTGGCGCATAAATCACGTCCACATAGAAGACAGGAAGGAAGCCAGCAGATCTGCACTGCACCTCAGTTTCCACGACTCCCTCAGTCGCTTTTCCTGATACTCTATTCTGAAGTCCGATTATTTAAAGGAATGATTCTGTACCAGCTTTGCCATTTCCTCTGGTTCAATTACAGTATCATTTGCGTCTGTCTTTATGAGCACACTTTACTTTGTGACATCTTAGAGATGGTGAGCAACAATGTTTATCTGCATCAAAAACCCATTAACTTCTGTTGTTGACTGAATGAACTGTTAATATGCATGCCAAGTGAAACCAGGCAGGAACATTATCCAAGCTTGCTAATTTAGAGTGAGGAAAATTTGCATAATTCATATTTGCTGTTCCCAATTGTGGAGAACAAAAAGTCCAGAGGTTAGTTCAGAACTTCCTTCTTCCGAGGTCTGTTCTAACAAGCTGTGTCCATCTGAGTTACATTTATACAGACTCACTCATTCAGTCACTGATCGGGTCTGACTGAGATACAGCAACAACTGCAACGGCTGATACTTATATTGAGCTTTTAACATAATAAAATGTCCCAAGGAGTTTCACAGGAGCATAAGGACATATTAGGTCAGATGACCAAAAGCTTAGTTAAAGAAGTTAAGGTGTGTCTTAAATGAGGAAAGTGAAGTGAAAAGGTGGAGAGGTTTAGGGAGGTAGGTTCCAGAGTTTAGTGTCCAGGCAGCTGAAGGCATGGACACCAATGGTGGAGCGATTAAAATCAGGGATGAGGGACATTATATTTAAATTAATTCATTGGATGCGGGCCTCACTGGCCAGGGCAGCATTTATTGCCCATCCTTAATTGCCCTTGAGAAGGTGATGGTGAGCTGCCTTCTTGAACTTCTGCAGTCCACAGTGCTGTTAGGGAAGGAGTGCCAGGATTTTGTTCCAGCAACAATGAAGGAACGGTGATATATTTCCAAGTTAGGATGGTGAGTTGCTTGGAGGGGAACTTCCAGATCAAGGTGTTCCCATGTGTTTGCTACCCATGTCCTTCTGGAAGGTGCTCTCTAAGGAGACTTGGTGAGTTTCTGCAGTGCATCTTGCAGATGGTACACACTGCTGCTACTGTTCGTCAGTGGTGGAGGAAGTGAATGTTTGAGGATGGGTTGTCAATCAAGTGGGTTGCTTGTAGTGGGTGGTATCGAACTTCTTGAGGGCTGTTGGGTCTGCACTCGCCCAGACATCCGGTAATGGTGCTCCATGTATTTACGCATTCAGTTTGTTGACATTTTCTCCTTTCTTACTGCAGATTACTTCAGTTCTCAAACCTTCAGTTACAAGTCCCAGCTCCCCAATCCCGCCACTGAATTTCCTTTCTCACTCCACTGTGTTCCTTCAAATCAACCCTGCTGTCTGTCCTGAATTAATCCATTTCACTAACAAATGTTGAAATGTTTGCTCCACACCCACAGGGTTTCATCTGGTTAAAGCCACAAACAGAAAGGTCCAGTTTTCTCCTGGAGTTTGACACAAATTAGCTTTGAAAATGATGCCGAAGTTTCAGCCAATGAGAGAGATCCGGGTTCAGCCCCGCCCCTCATTCGCACCGATTGGTTGGAGGGCCATCCGCTCCCTCGCCGTCCTCGAACACCGATCCCTCTTCCTATTGGTCCAGAGCTGCCGTCAATCACTCCCCAGGTCCAGTGAATTGGAGCATGCGCAGTGCGGGTGATGGCGGACAGTTGAGGCGGTTGTGTGGAAATTCTCAGCCGGTAAATTACTGCCGGGCGGGTCATGAAGGAGGGAGACAGTGGGATGGGAGGCTTCATAAACACCAGTGCGGGGCTTCTCCCTCCCGGGAACAGGCTCAGGTTAACGGCCGCCATCCTGGGTCAGCGAGTGGAGGATGGTTCACATCAGAGGATGGGGGAGGGGGGACAATAAATAAGAGGTTACACTTTGGGCTCAAATCAATGAGGAATCTGATCTGTGGGAAGGAAGGAAACGCTGGGAGGTGGGCGGGGAGGATTCAGAAACACCCGCTGGAGGCCCCAAACCCCCAATAACAACCTGCACTGGAATCCTTACTTTCTGTGCTGGCATCTTGGTGAAGCAACAGCGAGTGGGCGGAGCTACAGGGTCCCAGTGACCAGGAGAGAAAATGATTGATTCATTGATTATATTCTCACTCTCCACAGAGAGGCTTGAGAACTCAACCTAGCCAGAATGGAGGGAAGGAGAAAACTGGGAGTTGGGGAAAGGAATGTTGGAGATGGTGTGATGAATTTGCCAGGCTGACCAACAAAAATTAAAGGACACCCTGCCATGGGAGTCCCTTTGAGTCGGTGGCAGGGTGTTGGGTGGGGTGCTGACAGAGCTGTTGGAACACAGAAACAGTAGGAGACAGGGTTCTGCACAATGAAAGGGGTCCAATTTAGGGGACAAACAGTGCCCAGCACCATGCGGCCTAGGATAGTTGACTTAAATACAGGGAAATCCCATAAATTAAGGGATGGCTGTTCACTCTGAGGTTTGGATTCCACTACAAGGAGGAGGAAGAGTGTGTGGGATGAGGATTTACGGCTTTGCAGGAAAAAGTGAGGAAAACCGGTTCCATAGAAACTAGAATTGTCTGTTCAGAATTTCTATCCTGCACTTACAGTGATGAGTTTTGTAAACTCCTTTTCCAGGGTATTAGAACAGGTGGATTTACAGACAGGAGGCTCAAACTGAACATCACAACATGATCTGACAGAGTCACTCAATTCACCTTTGAATGTGGAAAAAGAAATGTTTGTTTGTTCTGTCTGTGGGAAAAGATTTCAAACATCAGCGTGACTGGAAAAGCACCGAGCACACACACCCGAGTGAGAGTGTTCCAGTGCACAAACTGTGGAAAGAGCTTTAACCAGTTACACAGCCTGAAAAAAAAATTACACTGTTCACAGTGGGGAGAAACCATACACGTGTTCTGTGCGTGGATGAGCTTCAACTGATTGTCCAACCAGGAGGGAGACAAACGCACTGGCATCATGGAGAAACCGTGGAAATGTGAGGACTGTGGTAAAGGATTCAATTCTTCATCTCGGCTGGAAATCCATCGACGCATTCACACTGGGGAGAAGCCGTTCAGCTGTTCCGTGTGTGGGAAGGGATTCATTCAGTCATCCAGCCTTCGGTCACACCAGCGAGTTCACACTGAGAAGAAGCCATTCAGCTGCACAACCTGTGGAGAGAGGTTCAAGTCTTCATCCATCCTCACTGAACACCAGCGAATTCATACGGGTGGGAGACCATTCACTTGCTTCGTGTGTGGGAAGGGATTCACTCAGGTATTTGCCCTCCAGTCACACCACCGAATGCACACGAAGGAGAATCCATTCAGCTGTACTTCCTGTGGAAAGAGCTTCAGGCAGTCAATCGACCTCAATGAACACCAACGCACTCACACAGGGGAGAAGCCGTTCACTTGCTCCGTGTGTGGGAAGGGATTCCATTGGTCATCCCAACTGCTGACACATCAGCGAGTTCACACCGGGGACAGACCATTCACCTGCTCCTTGTGTGGGACGGGATTCACTCAGTCACAACACCTCCTGAGACACGAGCAGGTTCACAAGTGACTGCAGTGATTGGATTCTGCTGTTATTGCTGCTGTTAATCACATCCAGGTCTGATAATCTGACAATATTTGGGTTGTTTCTGCTGATGTTAACAACTCTATAACTGACTGCAGTTTAATATTCTGGAGATGTCACAATGTCTCTTTTTAAAAATGCCATTTACAATCTTTCTGCTGAATTCAAGAATTCTCACCAGGAATTAGCTTGCAGTAAAATTAGGAACTTTTGCTGCAATCCTAACTTGATCTTTGGTGCAAAATCTACAATTCAATGTCTGAGAGGTTCCACTGATTAACATCACCAATTAGAAAGTGCTGATTAATCCTTGCTAACAATTCTTACCGATTGCCACATTCTTCACAGTGGCACCTCCATTTTGAAATTAAATTATCAAGGAACATGAAACGAAACAGTAAATTATTTTACAGACACATCAATAAAAGCTTCATCAATCAACATTGATATTGATGAAGCTTGGAAGTCGCTGATTCAATCATTTCTGACACAGCAGCAGCAACATTTGGTCAAGGTGGAACCCACAACAAAGGCTGGTTTGAGACCTACTCAGCAAAGATGACATTTGTCATTGAAGCAAAAAGCAAAGCCTACCTGATGCACAACATAAACCCAACAGCTGGAACACTGCATAACTTGAAAGTAGCCAAGACAGTTGTGCAAAAGACAGGGAGATACTGTGTAAATAAACACTGGATCAGCTTACACTAAGAGATCCAAACTGCCTGTGGAATCTCCGTGCTATGTATGATGGGATCGAGAGGGCACTTGGTCCGACCATCACCCAAGTTGACTCCCTGAAATTGGCAGATGGTGAAGTACTCACTGACAAAAGTCCTGCTGGGTTGGACACTATTGTGAGCTGTACTCCCATGAGACAGACACCCAGACTTTTTCCAGCAGCTTCTTGTCATGGGTGAGTTGGACAAGGAAATATCATCACTTGAGCTGGAAAAGGCCATTGATTGCTCAGCAAGCAGAAAGGCTCCTGGCTAGGATGGAATTCCAGCTGAACTGGAATTATCACATCCAGGTCTGATAATCTGACAAGCACGGAAAGTCCTATTTACTGCCACACCTTCATGACCTCAATTCCACAGGACATGCATGATTCAAAAGTCAGCATATTATGCAAAAACAGTTGTGGCGAAAGAGATTGCAACAACCACAGGGTCATCTCACTCCTTAATGTCACAGGAACGACCTTCGCTAGGGTCATGCTTAAAAGACTTTATCTACTTGCAGACTAAGTGTGTCGAGAAGCACTGTGCGGTTTCTGTGCTGGCAGATCTACAGTGAACATGAACACCATACGTCAGTTACAAGAGAAAGTTCAACTGGTATTTAATCTAAAATGCTGCCAGCTTCTGTGCTGAGACAAGTGAAATGTTATAATTACTGTGTGAAAGTAAACCTTTAAGTATGAATTACAATTGACTTGTAGAATTGTCAAAGGCACCGAAAAATTGGATGCCCCAAAGATCAGCTTTAGCTTTGAGGTTATGTTTCGGAGATCACAGGCTGTGGGAAGCTCCATCCTCTTTAATTGCTCTTTGTCCTTTTGTCTATGACATCTTTTGGCTATCTTCACCTATCACTGGCTCCCTATCCAGCTCTACTTGTCCCACCCCCACCCCCCCACCCCCCCAAAAACCAGCTTATATTTCACCTCTTCTATTTTTCCTTAGTTCAGTTGAAGAGTCATACGGACTCAAAATGTTAACTGTGTTCCTCTCCGCAGCTGCTGCCAGACCTGCTGAGTTTTTCCAGGTATTTTTATTTTTGTTTTCTCTTTAACTCTTTGGTCTAAGGTGGTTGAAGTTTACCTGTGAAAGCTGATTTTGTTTGTTTTATTTTTCTTCAGTTTTATTACAGTCATTTGGAAAGGTGCCTGAAGGAAAATGGATAAAAAAAGTAAAATTGGGCAAAGCTGAAAAAAACAACAGAATTGGAAACGCAACGTTTAAGATGGTGTTTGGCTTGTCTTTGACCTGAAAGGAAAAGTTCCGTAGAGTCAACATAATTGTGCACAATTTGAGAATGTTTGCTCCAACCCCTTTGAAAACAAGCAGAGGAGTTAACCCTCTCCACTGACAACATGGTGACGGTTTGAACTAAAGACTTTGCCTTTTAAAGATTTAGTTTCATCCCAATTGTTACCTTTCAAGACAAAGTTCTTGAGGAGGAGAGATATGGGAGTTATCTCCAAACAGATTGCAAATACCTGTGTCTCTGCTCTACAAATAGCAGATTATGTGAATATTGAATTGGACAGTAAAGTTTCTCCAGGGCTTCCGAATGAGATAGAATGGTAATTAATGGGATGTCCCAGCTAGAATAAAAGATAAAGAAAATCACAACACCAAATGGGAATTGGAATAACTCACCCTGGGTATAGTTCAATAGAATAGATCAATCTGGTATCCATATCCATTCTAGTGAAAGTCAGGAACATGTAAATGAGACTCGTAAATTGATAGCTTTCTCTTGGAGATACTTGTATTCTTCCCTCTGAACTTTTTTAAAAACCTGAATTTGATAGTCTGGCCATTACGTGAGGCATTGGAACTTGCAAGGGGAGTTAAGTAAAGATCTTCAGACAGAGATCCCCCACCTAATCTTTTGGTAGGATTACCTGAAAGCCCAAAAGTGACTTGTATCAGATGGTCCATGGGGCATGATACTGGGATACTGCTGTGAGTGTGCAGATGTGATATGTTACTGTGGTATAATTAACATGCGGAAATGCATGGTGAACCTGCACCGAAGACCAGACCCCGGACATGCTCAGCTGCTCAAACAGGACAACATGAAGTGAATCATGTGGTCAGTATGAGGCAACATTTTAAATCATTAAGGTATTGACACATAGTCCATGGAGAAACTGACCTTAAAC
Source organism: Carcharodon carcharias (assembly GCF_017639515.1). NCBI lineage: Eukaryota > Metazoa > Chordata > Chondrichthyes > Lamniformes > Lamnidae > Carcharodon > Carcharodon carcharias. Next base: position 15,377,720 of record NC_054493.1, read on the forward strand.
AATCAGGATAGAATTAAAACACACTGGCATCTATCAGAGGGAGTAAAATTAAAGTGAAGATGGATTTAGAAAATATCCACAAGGTGGATGGCAGTGAGTAGAGAGCTGGAGAATCTTTAAACTCTATGCATGAACTTTTGTTTGAACCATATGTATTTATGACATGCCAACATGGTTTTGTGAAAGGGAAATCATGTTTGACAAATTTGCTACAGCTCTTTAAGGATATAACAAGCAGAGTTGTGAAAGGGGAGCTGGTAGACTTAGTGTATTTGGATTTCCAGAAGGCATTCAATAAGGTGCCACATAAAAGGTTATTGCACAAGATTAGAGCTCACGGTACTGGGGGTAATGTATTAGCATGGATTGAGGATTGGTTAACACACAGATGACAGAGAATTGGGATTAATGGGTCTTTTTCAGGTTGGAAAGACATAACTAGTGGAGTGCCACAAGGTTCAGCTCTAGGGCCTCAATTATTTACAATCTATATTAATGACTTGGAGGAGGGGACAGAGTGTATTGTATCCAAATTTGCTGGTGATACAAAAATAGGTGGGAGGGCATGTTGTGATGACATAAGGAATGTGCAATGGGATATGGAGAGGTTGAGTGAGTGGGCAAAAACTTGGCAGATGGAGTTTAATGTAGGAAAGTGTGAGGTCATGCACTTGGTAGGAAAAATCAAAAGGCAGACTATTTAAATGGAGAGAGACTCCAAAAAAGCACAGCCAGAGGGATCTGTGTATTATTGTGCATGAAACACAAAAGGTTAGCATGTAGGTGCAGCAAGTAATTAAGAAGGCAAATGGAATTTTGGCCTGTATTGCTAGGGGTTTGGAGTTTAAAAATAGGGAAGTCTTGTTCCAACTGTACAGGATGTTGGTGAGGCCACACCTGGAGTACTGTGTACAGTTTTGGTCCCCGTATTTAAGAAAGGATATATTGGCCTTGGCGGTGGTTCAAAAGAGATTCACTAGACTGATTCCTGGAATGAGGGTTGACTTATTCAGAACAGCAAAACAGGTTAGGCCTTTATTCATGAGAGTTTAGAAGAATAAGGGGTGATCTTATTGAAATGTACAAGATCCTGAGGGGGCTTGACAGGATAGGTGTTGAGAAGATATTTCCACTAGTGGGAAATCTTGAACTAGGGGACATAGTTACAGAATAAGGGGACACTCATTTAAAACTGAAATGCAAAGGAATTTCTTCTCTGAGAGGATAGTGAATGTCTGGAATTCTGTACCTCAGAGAATTGTTGAGGCTGGATCACTGAAAGTATTTAAAGGTGAGGTAGATAGATTTTTAAAACATTGTGGAGCTGAGAGCTATGAGGAGCTGGCATGAAAGAGGAATTGAAGCCTGGGGCAAATCAGCCATGATCTTATTGAATGGCGGGGCAGGCTTGAGGAGCCGAATGGCCTGCTCCTGCTCCTATTTCTTATGTTCTTAATCATTTAGAATTTTTAAAAATAATTCTTCATGGGACGTGGGCATTGCTGGTTCGGCCAGCATTTATTGCCCATCCCTAATTGCTGTTGAGAACTGAGTGGCTTGCTCAGCTATTTCAGAGTCACCACATTGCTGTGGGTCTGGAGACACATGTAGGTCGGACCAGATAATCCTTTCCTAAAGAGCATTAATGAACCAGATGGGTTTTTTTTTACAACAATCATCATTAGACTTTTAATGCCAGATTTTTGATTGAATATATATTTTACCATCTGCCATGGTGGGATTCATACTCGGTGCTCAGAGCATTACCCTGGGTTTCTGGATTATTAGTCCAGTGACAATACCACTACACCACTGTAGGTGGGGAGGATGAATTGAAGTCGATAGTTATCACATTTACTGGAAAAGGTTTTAATATTTATTCTTGGTGGCAGCTCAACAGTTTGGTTTGCTGATTCTGATCATTCTAGTAGCTTTAGTATGTTATCTACGGTATGTAATCAAGAAATTGGGAAAACAATCTCGTAGCTGAGGAATAGCTGGGTTAGTCAGAAATCAGTTGTGAGGAATCAATAAGGATATTCTCTTAAGGTGTGGTGATCTGTAAAAAAAAAATTATCCAACATTATAGGAATAGCTCCCTCCCTCTCTCTTGCTTATGAAGAAAGATTCCATAGCAGCTTGCTGGGTGACAAACACAGGACAGACCTGTTCTCTCTGCCAGGGACATGTCACTAGCACAAGCCATGAAATGCAACACTTCTAACTCTGATATGATTCAATCTCATGACCCATATGTAAACCATTTGTCTGTGTAAAGGTTCAAACAGGCTCTTTTTGGATAAGTAAGAGGTTTCAAGGTGATCCACACTCTGGCTTCAATACCCCCACACTCTGGCTTCAATACCCCCACACTCTGGCTTCAATACCCCCACACTCTGGCTCCAACACCCACACATTGGCTTCAATACTCACACTCTGGCTTCAATACCCCCACACTCTGGCTTCAATACCCACACACTGACTTCAATACCTCCACACTCTGGCTTCAATACCCACACACTGGCTTCAACACCCACACACTGGCTTCAATACCCACACTCTGGTTTCAACGCCCACACGCTGGCTTCAACACCCACATTCTGGCTTCAACACCCACACATTGGCTTCAGCACCCACACTCTGGCTTCAGCACTCACACTCTGGCTTCAATGCCCACACACTGGCTTCAACACCCACACTCTGGCATGAACACCCACAGTGTGGCTTCAACACCCACACACTGACTTCAACACCCACAGTCTGGCATCAACACCCACACTCTGGCTTCAATATCCCCACACTCTGGCTTCAATACCCCCACACTCTGACTTCAACACTCACACAATCTGGCTTCAACACCCACACACTGGCTTCAACACCCACACTCTGGCTCACATCAGTGAACTGTTCAGAGAAGACGACAGCCACCAGCTACAGAGACCAGCACTCATTTTGTGTCATCTATTTGTCCCTAGGGACCAGTAAACCATTCTCATCTGTCACAGATTGTATGTTTTTTTCTGTCCATTATGCATTATTTTTAAACAGTTGCTTCTTAATAAACCAACTGAAAATCACGTATGAGCTCGAGCCGCTTTTTTTGGTTAGTCTGTGACTCCTGGATCAAAAATCTTCCTGACCACTGAATGCAGTTCCGGTCACCATATTATAAAAAAGATATTGAGGCTTGAGAGAGGGAGCAGAGGAGATTCACAACGATGATACTAGAAATGTGTAGGTTTATATATCAGGAAAGGATTGACAGATTGGGTCTCTTGAGAAATGAAGGCTCAGGGGGGATTTGATAGAGGTCTTTAAAATTATGAAAGGGTTTGATGGAGAAGATACAGAGAGAATGTCTCCACTTGTGGGGAAGAGAATGACTAGAGACCATCAAAGTAAGATTGTCAATGTAAGGTAGAAAGAGGGATGAGGTCCTGCAAGCAGAATTTAGGGAGCTAGGAAGCAGATTAAAAAACAAGACCTCAAAGGTAGTAATCTCTGGATTACTTCCAGTGCCACTGGCTAGTGAGTATAGAAGTAGGAGGTTCATCCAGATGAATGCGTGGCTGGAGAGATGGTGCAGGAGGGAGGGCTTTAGAGTTCTGGGACATTGGGACCATTTCTGGGGGCGGTGGGACCTGTAAAGGCTGACGGGTTGCACCTGGACCGGAATGAGACCAACATCCTTGCAAGGAGGTTTGCTAGTGCTGTTGGGAAGGGCTTAAACTAACTTGGCAGGGGGATGTGATCCTGAGAGGAGGTTCAGCAGGGGGAGATGCACAGCCAAAATTAGAAGAGAGAGCAAGTGAGTTTGGAAGGAGTAGAAATTATAGGCCAGTTAAGGCACAAGGGAGTTTGGCAAGATTGGATGCTATTTATTTTAATGCAAGGGGTCTGACGAATAAGGCAGATGAGTTGAGGGCACAAATTAACACTTGGAAGTATGATGTCATTGCTGTCACAAAGACATAGTTGAGAGAGGGGCAGGATTGGAAGCTCAATATTCCAGGATATAGGGTCTTCAGGCGAGGCAGGGAAGGAGGTAAAAGAGGAGAGGGTATCGCAATATTGATCAAGAAATCAATTACAGTAGTAAAGAGTAATGACATCTTAGAAGGCTCCTCAAATGAAGCCATATGGTTAGAACTGAAAAACAAAAAAGGAGCAATCATGTTGCTGGGAGTGTACTATCGGTCCCCAAACAGTTAGAGAGAAATAGAAGAGCAGATATACAGACAAATTCCAGAGAAGTGTAAAAATAATAGGGTAGTAATAGTGGGGGATTTCAACTTCCCCAGCATTAACTGGGTTAGTCATAGTGTGATAGGTTTAGGAATTCTTAAAATGCATCCAAGAGAGCTTTTTAAGCTAGTATGTAGAAGGTCCTACAAGAGAGGGGGCAGTCCTGGACTTGATTTTAGGAAATGAAGCCAGGCAAATGGTAGAGGTATCAGTGGGGGGACATTTTTCAGATAATGATCGTAACTCCGTTAGATTCAAGGTTGTTATGGAAAAGGACAAGGACGGGCCAGAAATCAGAGTTCTAGATTGGGGGAAGGCCGATTTAAATAAGATCAGATATGGTTTGGCGAGAGTGGACTGGGAACAGCTAATTTTAGGTAAATCTACATCAGAGCAGTGGGACTCATTCAAGGAGGAAATAGGGAGAATACAGGGCCAACATATTCAAGTAATGACAAAGGGTGGGACCAACAAATCCAGGGGACCCTGGATGTTGAGGGACATACAGGATTGGATAAAGAGAAAAAGGGAGGCTTATGGTGGATACCGTGGGCTCAAAACAGCGGAAGCCCTAGAGGAGTACAGAATGTGTAGGGGGGAACTTAGAAAGGAAATTGGGAGAGCAAAAAGGTGGCATGAAAAGAACATTGGCAGCTAAAATAAAGGAAAATCCAAAGTTATTTTTCAAGTACATTAAAGAGCAAGAAGACAACTAGGGAAAGATTAAGGACCATAGTGGTAACTTGTGTGTGGAGCTGGAAGACGTAGGTAGGGATCTAAATGAATACTTTGTGTCGGTATTCACAAGTGAGAGGGACGGCATGGGTATGGAAATCAGACAGAAGGACTGTGATATAATTAAAGAAATTAGCATAGAAAGGGAGGAGGTTCTAAGCGGTCTGGCAGACTTAAAAGTAGATAAATCTCCAGGTCTGGATGAAATGTATCCCAGGTTGTTGAGTGAGGCAAGGGAGGAGATAGCAGGGGCACTGGCAATAATTTTCAATACCTCTTTGGCCACAGGAGAAGTGCCAGACGATTGGAGGACAGCCAGTGTGGTACCATTATTCAAGAAGGGACGAAGGGATAAACCAGGGAACAACAGGCCAGTCAGTCTAACCTCAGTGGTGGGGAAACTATTGGAAGCAATTCTGAGGGACAGAATTAACTACACTTGGAGAGGCAGAGATTAATCAAAGACAGCATGGTTTTGATTAGGGGAGGTCATGTCTGACCAATTTAATTGAATTTTTCGAAGAGGTGACCAGGTGTGTAGATGAGGGTAACGCATTTGACGTAGTCTACTTGGACTTCAGCAAAGCTCTTGATAAGGTCCCGCATGGGAGGCTGATAACGAAGGTAAGAGCCCATGGCAATTTGGCAAATTGGATCCAGAATTGGCTGCGAAGCAGGAAGAAGAGGTTGATGGTTGAGGGGGTGTTTTTGTGACTGTTGTCCAGTGGGGTTCCAAAGGGATTAGTGTTGGGTCCCTTGCTGTGTGTGGTATATATAAACAATTTAGACTTGAATGTAGGAGGGTAAGCTCGCGAATGACATGAAAATTGATGGGATGGTAAATAGTGAGGAGGATAGCCTTAGATTACAGGAGGATATAGATGGTCTGGTCAGATGGGCTGATCAGTGGCAAAGGGAATTTAATCCAGATAAGTGTGAAGTGATGCACTTGGGCAGGCCAAACAATACGCGATGAATGGTAAGACCCTGGAGAGTACTGAGGATCAGAGAGGCCTTGGTGTGCATATCCATGGGTCCCTTAAGATGGCTGGACAGGTAAATAATGTGGTTAAGAAGGCATATGGGATACTTGCCTTTATTAGCTGAGGCATAGAATATAAGAGCAGAGATGTTCTGCTGGAACTGTATAAAATGCTGGTTACGCCACAGCTAGAGTATTGCATGCCATTCTGGAATCTGCATTATAGGAAGGATGTGATTGCACTAGAAAGAGAGTGCAGAGGAGATTTACCAGGCTGTTGCCTAGGCTGGAGAGTTATTAGTTATGAAGAGAGATTGGATAGACTGGGGTTATTTTTCCTGGAGCAGAGGAGATTGGTGGGGGGGGGGGGAACGACATAATTGAGGTGTATAAAATTATGAGGGGCATAGATAGGGTAGACAGGAAGGAACCTTTCCCCTTGGTGGAAGCATCAATAACCAGGGGGCATAGGTTTATGGTAAGGGGCAGGAGGTTTAGAGGGGATGTGAGGAAGAACTTTTTCACCCAGAGGGTGTTGGGAACCTGGAACTCACTGCCTGAAAGGGTGGCAGAGGCAGAAACCCTCGTAACATTTAAGAAGTATTTGGACATGCACTTGCGATGCCATGGCATGCTGGGCTATGGGCCTAGTGCTGGAAAATGGGATTAGAATAGTTAGGTACTTGTTTGACTGGCACAGACTTGATGGGCCTAAGGGCCTTTTCATGTGCTGTACACCTCTATGACTCTATGAGTCACCAAGAAATCCAACAGGGAATTCAGAAGAAACATCTTTACCCAGAGAGTGGTGAGAATATGGAACTCACTACCACAGGGAATGGGTAAAGTGTATAGTACAGATGTTTTTCAGGGGAAGCTTGACAAGCATTTGAGATTTTTATGGTTCACTCAGGATTTTCTTCAAAAAGACTTGAACCAATAAGACAACAGGAGATATTTTGATGGGTTTGAGAGTGTGTGTATGGTGTCTGTGAGTGTGATTGCTGCTTTTCATTAGCTGCAATGTATCTTCCTCTATCTGAGCAGATGATGTTGTACATCTTAGAATCCCATCAAGTGATTTGAGTGTTGGTTCATTTATTGAAACCATGGACTTTCCCCGTTCTGAGGATGGCATAGATGTTGGATTGATATCCAAAGTTAACAAATTTATTGCAGAAACACCTTCAACTGGGAATCAGTGAATTAAGAGGAAAGATCCCAGACAAGCGGTTCAGAACAGAGCACTGCGGGAGCAACAGCTTAATCACTAAACTGTAGATTCCTGAAATAATCCCTGCTGTCTGCCCTGAATGAATCCATTTCACTAACAAATGTTGAAATGTTTGCTCCACACCCACAGGGTTTCATCTGTTTAAAGCCACAAACAGAAATGTCCAGTTTTCTCCTGGAGTTTGAGACAAATCAGCTTTGAAAATGATGCAGAGTTTCAGCCAATGAGGGAGATCCGGGCTCAGCCCCGCCCCTCGTTCACTCTGGTTGGAGGACCATCCGCTGCTGCTGGGTCCTTCAACTCCGCCCCCTCTTCCTATTGGTCCGGAGCTGCCGTCAATCAGCCAGGCATTGTGATCTGGAGCATGCGCGGTACACATATGAACGGGTCTGTGAAAACCCGTGAGAAACTGCCGGAGGAGCGGGAGGGATGGAGCCGGGGGCGGGGGGGGGGGGGGTGGCGGTGGGAAAGTGTAGGCCCCAAACCCGCCCTTCCCACAGTAATAAACAGAGGTAGTAATGTCAAATGTAAAGCGGGTGAGAAACAGCCGAGTGCAGAATAGTAATGCAGCCGGTGGGTTTGTGCTAACCCTTTACACTCCCCGGATGGAGGCCTCAAATCCCAGATAAGAAACTCCCGCTCTCGTGGCTGTAACGAAAAATAGCGATTGTTCCCCGGTCACAGGCCCGAGTTAACAGCCACCATCTTAATACGGTCAATATTCAGCAGGCGCTTGCGCGGCCATCCCTGTCAGCAGGAGGAGAGAATTTTGTGAATTTCTATCCTGGTCTGACTGGGATGGGATTTGGAAACTCCTTTCACAGGGGGTTAGAACGGGAGGATTTACACAGCAAACTCAAACCAAAAATGAGGTTCATCTCTTTTGATATAGGTTTTTAAAATTCTGAATGGGGTGGCCTATGCAGCACTGGGAGCCTTCTTCAGTTCTTTGCCCAAAGGCAGCTCCGACTGACAGCCTCACAATCTCCATCACGGGCTGGCGAAGGAGGCAGGTGCAGAATCCACACCAGCTGGAATGGGGATTTAATCCTGTGCTGTTGGCACCAATCTGGATCCACAACGGTCATCCAGCTGCCCATGGAATCCATATTGTGGCAACAGACATTTCTACATGCATGTTATAACCTGGAGCTATGGATAGTGATGGGAGAGGTTCCAATTTCTTTCCATCTCATGTGGATGACCAGAAATCTCTCCCATTGTTATTGTCTACCACTGGTATATGTTGGCAGGATTTACAGGTTGACACTCAATCTGTTTGGCTGAATAATAAATGCACCACCCTTGGCCATCAAGTCCTGGGGTGGGACTTGAACCTGGAGCTTCAGGCTCAGAGGCAGGGACATTTCCACTGCACCACAACCTCCCGAAAACACAATAGAGACTAATAAATCCAACAGGAAAATAGGAGATCTTTCTTTCCTCAGGCAGTAGTTAAAATGTGGAAAATGTGAACATGAACTTACTACTACTGGAAGTGGTTGACACAAATAACTTAGGATGCTTTCAAAAGGAACATGAGAGAAAAGGGGTTCAAAAGATAAGCTGAAAGGCTGAGATGAGGTTGGCAGAACAGCAGGAGACTCGTGTGGATTTGAAACTCTCGCAGTGACTGGATGGGCCAAATGGCTCGTTTGTTTAATGTATATTATTTGTAATTCATTGTAAACTTATCTTACAGGGTATTAGAAAAGGAGGATTTGCAGTCAGGAAAAACAAACCAAACCTCATGTCAAAATCTAAAAGTCACTCAATTCATCGGGATCTGAAGATTTCTACATCTGAGGGGATTTAATTGACCATCTCAGCTGGAAACTGGTGAGAGGCCGTTCACCTCCTCCTCCTGTGTGAAGGGATTGATACAGCTGGTAAACATGCTGACACGACAGTGAGCTCGCAATAGTGAGAGTCCGTCCACCTGCTCTATGTATGGGAAGAAATTCATGTGTTCATCCAACTTGCTGGCACACCAGCTCGATCACGTTGATGAGGATCCTCTTCAATGCTGATTCTGAGAAAAGCTTTGAAACCTCTGAGGAACTGGTCCAACACCAGCGAGTTCACACTGACAAGAGACCGTTCAGCCGCTCCCACTGCGGGAAGAGGTTCAGGCTGTCCTCCCACCTCGCGGAGCACCAGCTCCTTCACACACACGAGAGGCCGGTCAGCTGCTCTCAGTGTGGGGAGTCGTTCAGCAAGTCAGTGCATCTCACTGAGCACCAGCGAGTTCACACCAAGGACAGGCTGTTCAGCTGCTCTCAGTGTGGGAAGAGATTCACTCAGTTCTCCCATTACACTGAGCACCAATTGGTTCACTCAGAAAAGAGACTTTTTAAATGTACTGAATGTAATGTCTTTAAAAGAAGCATTAATCTGCTGAGATACCAGTGCATTCACACTGGGGAGAGGCCGTTCCTCTGCTCGGTGTGTGGGAAGAGATTCACTCATTCATTCCACCTTATGATACATAAGTGAGTTCACACTGGAGAGAGACCATTCAACTGCTCCATGTGTGGGAAGGGATACAGTTGGTCATCTGATCTTAGGATACACAAGCAATTTCACACTGGGGAGAGACCGTTTAGCTGCTCCGAGTGTGGGAAGGGATTCACTCATTCAACCCACCTTCAATGCACAAGCGAATTCACACTGGGGAGAGACCATTCCCTTGCTCTATGTGTGCTCAGTCATTTGATCTGGTGAGACACGAGCGAGTTCACATGAGGAAGAGGCTGCTCACCTGCTCCGTGTGTGAGAAGAGATTTACTTGCTCATCCAGCCTGCTGAAACACCAGCAACTTCACATGTCACTGTCAAAGTTGGATTGTGTTGTTGCTGCTGTGGATCATGTCCAGGACTGAACGTTTTCTCCTTTCTAACTCCAGATTATTTCAATTCTCAAACCTTCTGTTACTCTCAAGGACAATTCCCAGCTCCCCATACCTTCCAGAGTATTTTCCCTAGCCTTGGGATCCAGGGAATGTATCGGTAACACAAGTGGGATCACTAAACACAAAACCCAATCTATTAATCACTTTTAGGTACTGGAATTAGTGTGTGTCCCACAGCATCTCTCTCACCTTTGAACATCAGACCTGTAAAGGACGTTTAAATCTAAATCTTCATAAGCTTAACAGGAACCAGCAGGCTGATGAGACTTAAACTGTTAGCGTGCTCCTGTACTGCTCTGTATTTTGCCTGTAATGGAAAATGCCTGAATCCTTTGTCCCAGTGGAACCTTTGCTGTTATGAAATGTGGGAGAATATTAATGAGTCTCTCATACTTGCCCATGTCTGCTGCAATTGTGTAGAAAGGGGATGTGTAGAAGAGCTGGTCTTCGTATGGAGATGTGAACCAAGGAAATGGTATGTGTGTGTGATAGTAACACAGCCTTGTGCTCACACCCAGAACAATGCACAGATATCCTTGTGGTTATGGTTTGAGCAGGGTCAGATCACGGATGTAGTGAACAAGTTAATTATAAATATCTCCAGTGTAGCTGCAGCTGTTTAGATCAGAGCTGGGGAGAAGAGAGCTCTGAATCCACTATTATCTCTGTTCTCTGGATCAGGTAACTACATTTTTTCAATATAACGGTGTTTTATTCAAGAAATACATTCACAGCTCAAAGACTGAATTACAGCAAGAAAATTCATAAAATTTAACATAGAGATACATGATCTAGTTAAAAACATGGGGAATATGTGACAATCTGTCATAACAAAAATCGGCAAACAAATGCATTAGGTAACAGGGAAGCGGTGGACGAGATATTAGAGGAAGAAATATTGAATTAAAATTATATTAAAATTACAGAACAATCCACCATTCCTATATTACAGGCTCTGAAGTATATTAATGATGACATTTATAAGTACTTCATTGAGGATTGGAACCATGTAAGGAATTACTCTGTATGATTGCAGAGCTGTTAATAAAGTCAGGAAAAGACAATCTGATGTTGTGAGCTTGATTATCTGGTGTCTGAAACCACAAGATTCAATATTTAGAGTCAACTAGATGAACAAGGAAACACATCACAGCCCAATACTCCAGCTCGATATTCACAGGAGAAAGTCTGTTATCGAACACCTCGAGTGGACAGAACAGAGGAAGATCCCAACTTGTAAGAAACCCTTGAATAATTTGTAAATATCTTTCAAATGTCAACAGGTTCCAACTGTCAGTTTCCATGACATTGAAGGCAATGGAAGGTGAGACCGGTTGAAGGTTCCATATTGAAATGCACCTTCTTGTTATTGCCTTACATTGGTAGACCCAAGAATATCACACAAACATTTTAAATCCTCGTACCATAATTACCACAGTCATTTTCAGATTGGAAACTTAAACCTGCTGTTTCACTCTCAATCAGGAACAGCTCACAGTTTTACACCAATCTCTGATTTGACAGCACATTTCCAGCATTCACCGTTGTTCTTCTTGTCTCTAAACCCAGTTGTAAAGCAGCTTTCTGTTCTGTGTCTAGGAGCTCTGAACCATGGAAGAGAGCGAATGGGACACATTTCTTACACACCTCAGGATTAACCCATAAATTCAGTCCTGGATGTGATTAACAGCAGCAATAAGGACACAACACAAACCCAGTCGTCACTAGTGGACTTGTTGAAGTCTCAGCAGGTGGGATGAATCAATGATTCCTTTCCCACACATGGAGCAGGTGTATGGCCTCTCCCCTGTGTGAACTTGCTGGTGTTGCAGCAGGGTGAATGCCCAAGAGAATCCTTCCCACACACAAAGCAGATGTACGGCCTCTCTCCGGTGTGAGTGCGTTGGTGTCTCATCAGATCACTGCTGTTTTTAAAGCTCTCCTCACAGTCAGAACATTTAAAAGTTCTCATATCAGAGTGAACTCGCTGGTGTCTCAGGAGGTTGGATGAAGGAGTGAATCCCTTCCCACACACACAGCAGATGAATGGCCTTTCCCCAGTGTGAACCCGCTGATGTATTTTGAGATCAGATGATGTCTTGAACCCAGTCCCACATTGACAGCATCTGAATGGTCTCTCGTCAGTGTGAACACGTTGATGGCGCATCAGTTCCCTGGAACTTTTATAGCACTTTTTGCAATCTGGGCATTTAAAAGGTCTCTCATCAGAGTGAACTGGCTGGTGTTTCAGCAAAGTGGATAAATCGGCAAATCCCTTCCCACACTTGTGGCAGGTGAACGGCCTCTCCCCAGTGTGAACTCGCCGGTGTGTCAGTAGGTTGGAAGAACTGGTGAATCCCTTCCCACACTCGGAGCAGGTGAAGGGTCTCTCCCCAGTGTGAATTCGCTGATGTTTCAGCAGGGTGGGTGACCTAGTGAATCCCTTCCCACATTCAGGGCAAGTGAACGGTCTCTCCCCAGTGTGATTTCTCTGGTGTGTACGTAGACTGGATAACTGAGTGAATCCCTTCCCACAACTCAGAACACATGAATGGCCTCTCCCCAGTGTGAATGCGTTGATTAATTTCCAGGTCAGATGGGTAATTGAATCCCTTCCCACAGTCCCCACATTTACACGGTTTCTCCATGACATGGGGGTCCTTGTGTCTCTCCAGGTTGGATGATCAGTTGAAGTCTCGTTCACACAGAAGTTCTGTATGGTTTCTTCCCACCGTGAATGGTGTGTTGTTTTTTCAGGCTGTGTAACTGGTTAAAGCTCTTTCCACAGCCAGTGCACTGGAATGCTCTCACTTGGATGTGTGTGTCTCGGTGATTTTCCAGTCACACTGATGTTTGAAACCTTTTTCCACAAACAGAACAGACAAACATTTCTCTTTTCACATTAAAAGTCTGATGATATTCAGGTCCTGATGAATTGAAAGACTCAGATCTTGAAATGATGTTTGGTTTGAGTTTCCTGTTTGCCAATCCTCACCAAACAATACCCTGTAAAACGAGTTCACAAAAGTCATCATGTCAGTCTAGGATAGAAATTCAGAACAGACAATTCAAATTTCTGTATAACATGTTTTCCCTCAAAGCTGCAAAACCCCATCCCACAACCCGTCTTCCCTGTGCAGATTCCAGTTATGTTTCTGTCCTTCATGCCCAGTTTTCTCTCTCCCTCTCCTCTGGCTGGGTCCAGCTCTCCAGCTCTTGTGTGCAAACTGAGAATAAAATCAATTAATTAATCATTTTCTCTCCTGGTCACTGGGACCCTGAAGCCCTGATTACCCAATGTCCCCTCACCAAGATGGCCAGGGATGCACCTGGCTGGCTGAACAAGGCCTGCCCTCCTCTCTCAAATGGCAACCGGTAGTCTGGGTAACCTGGGTATATCACCAGGAAGGGAGCCCCACCTCCCATGTCTGCCTATTTCTTAGGCAGTCGATCTGAATCAAGGATGATTTGTTTTCACTCTGGTTTGATGGGTTCTGAAATGGCTTATAAGTCCAATGCCTGATCTGCAGACACTGCTACATGCAGGGCAGGTAGTGCCTAAAGGGTTGGGTAGATGGGTGGTTTGGAGGTTTGTGCACTCTCTCAATTGCCTCAACTTCAGCTCTGTGTGTTCCCGACCAAGTTTCTCAATGTATTTGATGCCTTCCCAAATTAGCCTTCTCCATTTTAACCAGTCACAATCCAGGGCCTCCCATGAGTTGCTGGGGATATCTGATCTCTTCAAGGGTGTGTTAAGGAGATTACTAAAGTGTTTCTGCTGACCTCCTGAGAGTCTTCTGCTGTGACTTGAGTTCCGAGTACAGCAGTTGCTTTGGGTGTCTGGTGTCAGGAATACAAACAACATGTCCCGCCCAGCAGAGCCTGTTTAGAATGATTAGCGCCTCAGTGATGGGCAAGTTGGCTTGGGAGAGGACGCTGCTGTTGGACCACCTTTCTTGCCACTGGATTTTGAGCATCTTGTAAAGGCACCACTGGTGGGACTTCTCTAGTGTTCTCAGGTGCGTGATGTAGGTTGTCCAAGTCTCCAAAGCCTGTAGGAGCACAGGGATCACTGCTGCCCAGTAAACCAGAACCTGAATCTTGGGTTTGACATCCTGGTCCTCAAATACTCTGTTCATCATTCGGCTGAAGGCTGAGCTGGAACATTAGAGGTGATGAGGAATTTTGTCGTCCATGTCTGCCTTCAACAAGAGGATGACTCCCAAGATCCAGAAAATGGTCCGTATTTTGAGGGTTCACCAATGTTCTTCAGCGACAGAGGGGGGAGTGGGGTGGGGATGCTGGTAGGTAGTAAAACCCACAAGATAATTTGGGGAGATCCAACAACTCGTGGACACCAACATATGTGGTTTCCTCAGTGCTATCAAGACAACCTATGACCCAAGCACTCAAAGGCCAACCTCCCTGAGAGCCAAGCATGGAGGGAGCTCATCAAGGACAGAGAGTCAACCAGTGTTCACTGGAGAGAATATTCTGAAGAGCTCCTCAACCAAGACACTGCCTTCGACTTGAATGTCCTCAACTCCACTACTCAATAACCCGTCTGACTCAGCCTCAGTGCTGTCGCATCCAGCACGAAAATGAAAAAACATTTGACAGCTGAAAACAACAAGACTTCTAGAGCAGATGGAATCCCTGCTGAAATTCTGAAACAGAGTGGTGTTACACTCCTGGCATGGCTGCACAACCTCATATCCTTCATCAGCGAAGAGGAGTCCATGTTGGGGAATCTCTGGGACACTGCGATTGTGACTATATTCAGGAAGGGAGATAAGTCCATTTGCAGTAATTACAGAAGAGTCTCACTGCTGCCTGCCACAGGGAAAATCATTGCAAGGATCCTCCTCAATCACCTTCTCTTAATGGCCAAAGAGCCCCTTCAGGTTCACAGTGTGGTTTCCCCCATCGGAAGACACCACAACCATGATCCTTACTGTGTGGCAAACCCAAGAAAATTGCAAGGAACAGCACCAACTGCTGTACTTGATCTTTTTTGTCCTCACAAAAGCCTTTTACACAGTCAAACTGTGACGTTTTATCCCGTATCCTCCTCAAATTTGCCACCATCTTCTGCCTACTTCACAATGACATGAAAGCCGTGAACCTCATCAACAGAACCACCACAGACTGTATCTCAGTGAAGTCTGGGATCAGACAAGGCTGTCATTGCACCAACCCTCTTCTCCATTTTCCTCTCTGCATTTCACCTTGAGCAAATTACCCGTGGACTTGGAGATAATCTACAGAGCAGACAGGGAACCTACACCACCTTCAGAACAAAACCAGAATTAGTCCAAGATCAGACATTGAGCTCCAGTGTGCCGATACCAGATTTCTATGTTAAATCCATCCAACTGCCTTGATTCCATGACCGTTAGTACTCTCTTGCCTCACAAACATCCAGGAATCTGGGTAATTTATTTTCAATTGTCTGAATCTCAACAGAATTCCAGATTTCCACTATATTTTCTGTGGTGATTTCTGACATTGTTCCTGAATAGCTGAGTTTCAGTTACACAAATAAATATCAACGATTTGTGCATTTAAATTGTAACAATTATTTTATGCTTAATTAGCTACGCAACAAATTTTTAAAAAACATAATAATTTTAGTAAAATATGGTGAATGCTGGAAATCTGAAATAAAAACAGAAAGTTCTGGAAATCCTCAGCAGGTTTGGCAGCTTCTGTGAAGAGAGAGAAACAGATTTAACATTTCCAATCCAATATGATTCTTCTTCAGAACTGAGTATTTCCAGCATTCTGATTTCATTTTAAACACATAATTGATGTAAACTTTATTGTCCTTACAGGTATCTGGATGTAAATCTGATTTCAGACCTTCCTCTGAACAGTTTTCAAACTGACTCCAGCTCATTGTCCTTCACTGAAGACCCGGATGGAAAACACTCAGCACAAGATGGTGGCGGCTGGTTGCCTGGATAACCCGACCTGTCACCGGGGAGGAAGCCCCACCCTCACCCCCAACTTCCCCCACCAAGATGGCCACCCATGTGCCCGGCTCCCTGAACAAGAGTTGAAATATTTCATATTTCACCCCTCTCCTTGGATTCACCTAGTTCTGTTGAAGGGTCATGAGGACTGGAAACGTCAACTCTTTTCTTCTCCGCCGATGCTGCCAGACCTGCTGAGTTTTTCCAGGTAATTCTGTTTTTGTTTTGGATTTCCAGCATCCGCAGTTTTTTGCTTTTATCCCTGAACAAAGACCCACCTTCCTCTCCCAAGATGGCGTCGTCCGGTGAGCCCAGCTCCCAGTGCGCAGGTGCAGTGTGGGCATGCGTTCTGAGCATGCTCAGTGTCAGTCATGGTGACAGAGTGAGGAGGAGCGGACGGTTCGGGAGGCGGGAGGAGATTGTGGGCACAGGACAGGAATGGAAACCGTGGCTGGACTGAGAACTGGATCAACTTCTGTGGTAGGCCCCAGGCCCCGTGTTTACCCCGCGGTGACAGGCCCGGGGGGGAGGGAGCGATGGAGCCAGCGGCTGGACGGGAAGGGTTTGGAAACACTTTATGGATCCAGTTAGTGGTTAATGGAGATCAGAATCCCAGAGTCAGAGTGTCGAACCCCACATTGGGTGGTTGTTTTATTAACTATCGTTATTTATTATTTATCTACCCAAGAATATGTTCATATATTTGTTTTAAAGTCATTTTATGGCATCTGTGAAAATACCTATTAAAATACAATCCCCTGATGTATTTCTGATGAGAATTTGACTGACAGGATTTTGGGGAACAGTCAATTCTAACATGATTGTGTTTTAATTTACTCCCTGATACCAGATTTCAGCTTGTATTTCAAAACTTAATTTAGAATGTCAGTCCAGCAGCAAATAGTAAAATGAGATATAAGACACCAGCTGCACTTGAAACCATCTCTGGCTTTTCGCGTCCGACACTGTCCTTGTGTTGATGCAGGAAGTACTTCCCCTGGTGTTGTGGCACAAATAAATGCAGCCTCTCCCGGGAACAGGCCCATGTTGGCTCCGAGCAGAGCACATGTGTCGTCATTGTGGTAATGTAATACAGAGTGGGTGGGACTTCAGGGGCCTGTAACCAGGAGAGAAAATTATTGACTCGTTGGTTTTACTCTCACTCTGCACACAGGACAGAAAACTGAATTCAGCCAGTCTGGGATGGAGGTGAGGGGAGCTTGGGGGGAAGATCAGAGTGGAGACTTAAGATGGTGCAATAACTTTGGATTCCAGCCTAGGGATGAGGGAGTATGTGTGGGACAGGGATTTATAGCTCTGAGTAGATGAGAGGAAAAATGTTCTACAGAAACTAGAATTGTTTGTTCTGAATTAGTTTTATAAATTCCTTTTCCAGGGTATTAGAAGAGGAGGATTTACAGACAGGAAACTCAAACTAAACTTCACGTCAAGGTCTGACAGAGCCATTTGATTCACCACAACCTAAACAAGCAGCTCACCACCACCTTTTCAAGGGCAACTAAGGATGGGCAATAAATGCTGGCCCAGCCAGTGAAGCCCACATCCCGTGACCATGGAAGGAGAAATATTTCTCTCTTCTGTATGTGAAAGAAGATTTCAAAATTCAGTGTGACTGGAAAAGCACCAAGATACACACATGTACCTGAGTGAGAGTGTTCCAGTGTAGTAACTGTGGAAAGAGCTTTAACCACTTATTCTGCCTGAAAAAACATCACAGCAGGGTGAAATCAAACACGTGTTCTGTGTGTGGCTGAGGCTTCAACTGATTATCCAACCTGGAGAGACGCGAGGACACCAGGTTCATGGAGAAACCGTGGAAATGTGAGGATTGTGGTAAAGGATTCAATTATCTATACCTGCTGGAAAACAATCAACGCGGTCACAATGGGGAGAGGCCATTTACCTGTTCAGTGTGTGGGAAGGGATTTACTCTGTCATCCCACCTACTTTTACACCAGCGAGTTCACACTGAGGAGAGACCTTTCAGCTGCACTTACTGCGGAAAGAAGTTCTCATGTTCCTCCAACCTCAGTGCACATCAGCGAGTTCACACTGGGGAGAGACCATTCTCCTGCTCCTTGTGTGGGAAGGATTTCGCTGGCTGATCTGGCCTTTCGTTACACCAGCGAATTCACACAGGGAGAAGCCGTTCACCTGTTCCGTGTGTGGGAAGGGATTTACTCTGTCATCCAAACTGCTCTCACACCAGAGAATTCACACTGAGGAGAGGCCGTTCAGCTGCACTCACTGTGGAATGCGTTTCAGGCAGTTATCAGCCCTCACTGCACATCAACGTGTTCACACTGGGGAGAGACCATTCACCTGCTCCATATATGGGAAAGGATTCATTCAATGCGGCAGCCTGAATTTACACCAACTCACTCACACTGGTGAAAGACCGTTCACCTGCTCTGTGTGTGGGAAAGGATTCAAGCAGTCATCCCACCTGCTGACACACCAGCGAGTTCACACTGATGAGAGACCTTTTAGATGCCCAGACTGTGGGAAGTGCTATAAAAGTTCTGGGGAACTGATGTCCCATCAACGTGTTCACACTGATGAGAGACCGTTTAGGTGCTCTCACTGTGGGACTGGGTTCAAGCGATCATCTGAACTCATTGTGCACCAGTGACTTTACAGTGGGGAGAGGCCATTCACCTGCTCCGAGTGTGGGAAGTGGTTCACTCAGTCATCCCACCTGCTGACACATCAGCGAGTTCAAAACTGTCAAGAAACCTTTTAAATGTCCAGACTGTGGGAAGTGCTATAAAGGTTGCAGGGAATTGATGCACCATCAACGTGTTCACACTGACGAGATACTGTTCTGGCGCTCTCACTGTGCGACTGGGTTCAAGCAATCACCTCAACTTATTGTATAGCAGTGAATTCACACTGGGGAGAGACCTTTCACCTGCTCTGTGTGTGGGAAGAGATTCACTCAGCGATCCCACCTGCTGACACACCAGTGAGTTCACAAGTAACGACTATGATTTTGTTTTGCTGTTAACCACATCCAGGACTGAATCGTGTTCATTGGGATCTGTTTTTATCTTCTTCAAAGGAAGATGGTTGTGGCTTTTGGAGGTCAATCATCTCAGTCCCAGGACATCGCTGTAGGAGTTCCTCAGGTTAGTGTCCTAGGCCCAACCATCTTCAGCTGCTTCATGAATGACCTTCCCTCCATAAGGTCAGAAGTGGGGATGTTCACTGTTGATTGCACAATGTTCAGCACCACTCATGACTCCTCAGATATTGAAGCAGTCATGTCCAAATGCAGCAAGACCTGGACAACATTCAGACTTGGGGCTGACACGTGGCAAGTTACTTTAGCTCCAACAAGAGAATCTAACCATCTCCCATTAATGTTCAATGGCATTATCATCACTGAATCCTTCACTATTTACATCCTAGAGATTGCCATTGACCAGAAACTGAACTGGAAAACCCCTAGATGCAGTGTGGTGAAAAGAGCAGGCTGAAATTGGAAATTCTGCAGCGCGTTTCTTAGCTCCTGACTCCCCAAAGCCTCCCCAATACCTAGAAGCACAAGTCAGGAGTGTGATGGAATACTCTCCACTTGCCTGGATGAGTATTGTTCCCGCATGTAGCAGCCCGCTTGACTAGTGTCCAATCCACCATATTCAACATTCACTCGCTCCACAACTGATCCACAGTGACATCATCTACAAGATGCGCTGCAGCAACTCACCAAAGCTCCTTCAACACTCCTTCCAAACTTGCAAATCTACCACCTGGAAGGACAAGGGCAGCAGACACAAGAGAACACCACAACCTGCGAGTTCCCCTCCAAGCCAGTCACCATCTACACTACATGGACTACAGCGGTTCAAGGAGGTGGCTCACCACCACCTTCTCAAGGGCAGTTTTGGATGGGCAGTAAATGCTGACCTAGTCAGAGACGTCCATACCTAATGAAGGATGGAAAGAGTATTGTTTTGTTGTCCTTCTTCTTCTCCTCCTGCTCTTCCTCCTCCTCCTTCACCTGTTCCTCCCCCTCTTCCTCTTCCTTCTCCTCCTCCTCCTTCTGTAGACCTCTATGACTTGACTAAATCACTTTCAAACACAATATAAAATACCATTATGGCCACTCTTCCCTAGATGGCAATATTTAGAATCATAGAGGTCTACAGTGCTGAAGAAGGCCCTCTGGCCCATTGAGTCTGCGCCGGTCAAACAAGTACCAAACAATTCTAATTGCGTTTTCCAGCACTAGGCCCAGCCTTCTATGCCATGGCATCGCAAGTGCACATCCAAATACTTCTTAAATATAATGAGGGTTTCTGCCTCTATCACCCTTTCAGGCAGTGAGTTCCAGATTCCCACCACCCTCTGGGTGAAAACATTCTTCCTCACATCCCCTCAATCTCCTATGCTCCATAGAAAATAACCCCAGTCTATCCAATCTCTCCTCATAACTAAAACTCTCCAGCCCAGGCAACATCCTGGTAAATCACCTCTGCTCTCTCTCTCTAATGCCATCACATTCTTACTATAATGTGGATTCCAGAACTCCATGCAATACTCTAGCTGTGGCCGAACCAGCGTTTTATATAGTTCCAGCATAACCTCCCTGCTCTTATATTCTATGCCTTGGCTAATAAAGGCAAGTATGCCTTCTTAACCATCTTATCTACCTGTCCTGCTACCTTAAGGGACCGGTGGACATGCACACCAAGGCCCCTCTGATCCTCGGTACTTCCCAGGATCGTACCATTCAACGTGTATTCCCATGCCTTTTTTGTCCTGCCCAAGTGCATCACCTCACAGTTATTCAGATTAAATTCCATTTGCCATTGACCAGCCCGTCTGACCAGCCTGTCCATATCCTCCTGTAATCTCAAGCTATCCTCCTCACTATTTATCACCCCACCAATTTTTGTGTCACCTGCGAACTTATTGATCAATCCTCCTTAATTCAAGTCTAAATCATTTATACACACCACAAACTGCAAGGGACCCAACACTGATCCCTGTGGAACCCCATTGGACAGAGGCATCCAATCACAAAAACACCCCTTGACCATCACCCTCTGCTTCCTGCCCCTCAGCCAGTTCTGCATCCAATTTGCCAAACTGCCTTGGATCCCATGGTCTCTTACCTTCATTATCAGTCTTCCATGCGGGACCTTATCAAATGCCTTGCTGATGTCCAAGTAAACTACGTCAAATGCATTGCCCTCATCTACACTCCTGGTCACCTCTTCTAAAAATTCAATCAAATTCGTAAGACATGACTTCCCCTTAACAAAACCATGCTGACTGTCCTTGATTAATCCCTGCCTCTCCAAGTGTAGATTAACTCCGACCTTCAGAATTGCTTCCAATAGTTTCCCCACCACTGAGGTTAGACTAACTGGCCTGTAGTTACCTGGTTTATCCCTTCCTCCCTTCTTGAATAACGGTACCACCTTGGCTGTCCACCAGTCCTCTGGCACCTCTCCTGTGGCCAGAGGGGTATTGAAAATTATTGCCAGCGCCCCTGCCATCTCTTCCCTTGCCTCACTCAACAGTCTGGGATACATTCCATCCAGGCCCAGAGATTTATCTACTTTTAAGCCTGCCAGACCACTCAGAACCTTTGTATGCTAATTTCTTCAATTATATCACAGTCCTTCTGCCTGATTTTCATACCCATGTTGTCCCTCTCACTTGTGAACATCGACACAAATTATTCATTTAGAACTCTACCTACATCTTCCGGCTCCACACACAAACTGCCACTATGGTCCCTACTCTTTCCATAGTTATCCTCTTACTCTTCATGTACTTGTAAAATAACTTTGAATTTTCCTTTATTTTACGTGCCGATGTTTTCTCATGCCCCCTTTATGCTCTCCTAATTTCCTTTTTAAGTTCCCCCCTACACATTCAATGTTCCTGTAGGGCTTCTTCTCTTTTGAGCCCTCAGTATCTGCCATAAGCCTCCCTCTTTCTCTTTATCCATTCCTGTATATCCCTCAACATCCAGGGTTCCTTGAACTTGTTGGTACCACCATCTTTCTGGAATATGTTGGCCCTGTACTCTCCCAATTGCCTTCTTGAATGAGTCCCACTGCTCTGACGCAGATTTACCTAAAAGTAGCTGCTCCCAGTCCACTCAGGCCAAATCATATCTGATCTTATTAAAATCGGCCTTCCCCCAATTTAGAACTCTGATTTCTGGCCCATCCTTGCCCTTTTCCATAATTACCTTTAACCTAACGGAGTTATGATCACTATCTGCAAAATGCTCCCCCACTGATACCTCTACCATTTGCCTGGCTTCATTCCCTAATATTAAGTCCAGGACCGCCTTCTCTCTTGTCGGACCTTCTACGTATTGGCTTAATAAGCTCTCCGGGATGCATTTTAAGAATTCCGCTCCCTCTAAACCTATCACAACTATGACTAACCCAGTTAATGTTGGGCAAGTTGAAATCGCCCACTTTTACTACCCTATTATTTTTACACTTCTCTGGAATTTGCCTACACATCTGCTCTTCTATTTCTCTCTGACTGTTTGGGGTCCTATCATACACTCCCAGCAATGTGTTTGCTCCTTTTTTGTTTTTCTGCTCTACCCATGTGGCTTCACTTGAGGAGCCTTCTAAGATGTCATCTCTCCTTATTGCTATAATTGATTTCTTGATCAATATTGCAATACCCCCTCCTCTCTTATCTCCTTCCCTGTCTTGCCTGAAGACGCTATATCCTGGAATATTGAGCTGCCAATCCTGCCCCTCTATCAACCACATCTCTGTGACAGCAATGACATCATACTTCCATGTGTTACTTTGTGCCCTCAACTCATCTGCCTTATTCATAAGACTCCTTGCATTAAAATAAGAACCATCCAACCTTGCCAAACTCCCTTGTGCCTTAACTGGCCTATAATTTCTATGCCTTCCAGACTCACTTGCTCTCTCTTCTAATTTTGACTGTGCATCTCCCCCTGCTGATCCTCCTCTAAGGATCGCATCTCCCTGCTAAGTTCATTTAAACCCTCCCTAACAGAACGAGCAAAGCTCTCCACAAGGATGTTGGTCCCATTCCGGCTCAGATGCAACCTGTCCACCTTGTACAGGTTCCACCGGAAATGGTTCCAGTGTCCCAGAAATCTAAAGCCCTCTCTCCAGCCATACATTCATCTGGACTAACCTCTTATTTCTATACTCACTAGCGCATGGCACTGGAAGTAATCCAGAGATTACTACCTTTGAGGGCTTGTTTTTTAATCTGCTCCCTAAATTCTGCTTGCAGGATCTCTCTTTCTGCCTAGGTCATTAGTCCCAATATGTACCACAATCTCTGTCTGTTTGCCCTCTCCCTTTTGAATGCCCTGCAGCCGTTCAGTGACATCTTTGACCCTGGCACCAAGGAGGCTGCAGAAACGCCTGTCTGTTCCCCTGACTATTGAGTCTCCTACCACTATTGCTCTTCATTTCTTTTTCCTTCCCCTCGTGCAGTTGAGCCACTCAAATTGCCATGAGCGTGGCTGCATTCCCCAGAGGAATACCCGGGTGAGTGGGTCACAAATAAGACAACAACAACTTTCTAAATCTTTTCACTGCAATATTCCTTCCTTTTATTTAAGAGCTGAATGTGGTGAATCTGAAAATGAGCACCATGGGATTTGTGTTACTGACTGACTTGTTTTCCATTGTTTGTCCGTCAGGTTTGCAATTCAGTTTGCGTTGGAAATTGAAGCGAATTGGATTTCAAAATGAGATCATAAAGCAGGTAAATATTAAATCCAGGAACAAAACCTGAGGAAAAAATGGATCACAATGTCTGGAAGGATGTGCAGCAAGAAGTGGAAGCTGTGAATGATGTTATCGATGATTGAGCAGGTTGATTTCCTTTCCACCATTACATTCAGAGCAAACTGAGTCACCAGTGGAAACCACTGCTTGCCTTGCTCTAATAAGAGATTTGGATGTACAATTACTGCATGTCCGGCCATCTCAACCAGTAAAGCAAAATTTTTCTGCTTTAATGTGTGAAGCCCAACTCTCCATTTCTGTGGCAGTAACATCACTCTGAAACTGAGCTTTTCTCCTGCACGCTTTTGTTAATATCAATATTTCTGCTTTATGAGTGAAAACTCTCCTCTGCTTCACTGGAAGCACAAGACACATGTTTGTAGCTGAGGCCGAATGTATAATGAATGATGAAACTTTAAAACAAGAAGTTCCAGTCAAACCCTTATATCAACAAAACTGCTCTGAGTCACAGAATTAGAATGGCCACTTCCTGGGGGACCAACAGCAGTTGGTGAACATTAAACCTGATCCAGAGAGGAATGATCTGATACATCAGATTGGGGACAGGATTCGGGAGCTCCCCTTGAACATTACATCAAAATGAGCGAGGAGGAAGGATTGGATACAATGGGTTTGTATTCTTTGGAACAAGGAAGGCTTAGAGGAAATTTAATTGTGGTGCATTAAAATTGTGAGGGACCTAGATACAGTGGATAGGGAGAACTTATTTCCATGAGCAATGAGATCAATAACCAGGGGCTTAGATTTAGGAAGGAAGAAATCCTCACATTTATGTAGCACCTTCCACCACCCCTGGAATCCCAAAATACTTTGCAGTCAGTGAAGTTCTTGTTGTGAAGTAGGAAACACAGCAAACTCTCACAAGCAGCAACATAATAATGACCAAATCATCTGTTCTTGTGATGTTGGTTGAGGAATAAATATTGGCCTGGGCGCAGAACCCTGTTCATTGTCAAAATAGTGATCCTTTATATCCATTTTAAATAGCAGAGGGGGCCTCAGCTTAACATCTTCTCCAAATGGCAGCAGCTCCAATGGTGCCACACTCTCTCAGTATTCTACCAGTCCAGATTGCTGTGCTCATGTCCTGCAATCAGATTTTGAACTCATAACATACTGACTTAGAGGTGAGAGTGTCTGACCCACAGTTGACTAAACAATCCAAATTATCCTAATTGGTGGATAGATTAGAGCAGAGTTTGTGGAGTAATTTATTTCTCATGGGGGGGGGGGGGGGCGGGATGGAGGTGGGGACCTGGGAATCACTGCTTGAGCTGGTGGTGGAGGCAAAATCCCCCTTTGAAATAAAGAAAGGAGCACTTGGGAAAAACATCTGAGGTGCCACAACCTTCAGAAGAGCTAAAATGTGGGATTAGACCAGTTCACAGAATTGTTTTGGTGATGAAGGAGGCAATTTGGCCCATCGTGTCTGCACCAGTTCTCCCAATGAGCAAATGACCTAGTGCCACTCCCCCTCCTCTATGTAACCCTGAACATTCTTTCTTTTCAGATAAGTCTAATTCCCTTTTGAACGCCTAGATTGAACCTGCACCCACCACGCTGCCAGGCAGTGCACTCCAGGCCCTAACTACTCACTGCATGAAAAAGGTTTTTCCTCATATCACTTTTGCTTCATTTACCAATTACTTTAAAACTGTGCCCTCTTGCTCTCGACCCTTTCAATCACACTCAGCGCGGAACTATGGTGGAGAGCCCATGCACTTTGGTTGCCATATTTGTGATTTTATATCTTGTCCTTTTGGTTCCAAGCGAAATCGGACCACAAAACATAATCTTCGATACACAAATGGCGTGGCTCTAACCCAACATTCTCCGCATTGCAGAACGTGCCCTGTCAGCAGAGCAGGAGCTCTCTGCGCAGGGGCCATGCTTAGCTGTGACAGGAGCATGCGCCCTACGAGCTGTGACTGGAGTCTCTGCCTTGCAGGCTGTGACCGGAGCATGCGCCTTGCGGGTTGTGTCTGGGGCAGGTGCATTGCTGGAGCTGGACCGAGCGGTTGAGAAATGACCACGAGTAGTTGGGTAATCGAGCCGCTGGGTAAACGGGGAGCAGTAGAACCAGTGGGATGATCTGAGAAACTTCATAAGCACCCCGTGGAAGCTTCAAACCCTGAATGAGCACTTAGCAGGCCCGCGCTTGTAGCTGTGCGGCTTTTCCTGAGATCAGGCCCAGGTAACGGTCGCCATTTTTATAGGAGCAATGAGAATCAGGGCGCACGCGCGACTATAATCATACGGGATACTGCGCATGCGCGGAGATCCGGAAGCGAGAAAGTTCTGAATTTCAATCCTGGACTAACAGTGATAATTTCTGCACACTCCTTTTACAGGGGGTTAGGAGTTCCAGATGGGAAAGTCATAACAAACATCATGTCAAGATCTGACAGTCACTCGATTTACCAGGACCTGAATATCATTGGCCTTTGAATGTGGAAGGTGAAATGTTTGCTCTGAGGGAGAAGATTTCAAACATCAGTGTGACTGGAAAAGCACCAAGGCACACACACCTGAGTGAGAGTGTTCCAGTATACTGGCTGTGGAAAGAGCTTTAACAAGTTACACAGCCTGAAAAACATATTGAACCATTCACTTTGGGGAGACACTGTACTGGTGGATGAGGCTTCCACTGATCATTCAATCCGGAGAGATACATGGACACTACACCATGGAGAAACCATTGACATGTGGGGAGTGTGGGAAAGGATTCACTTTCCCATCCCAGCTGGAAACTCATCAACGCACCCACACTGGGGTGAGGCCATTCACCTGCTCTGTGTGTTGGAAGGGATTCACTCGCTCATCCAACCTAGCATTACACCAGCGGGTTCACACTGGGGAAAGGCCTTTTACCTGCTCTGTGTGTGAGAAGGGATTCATTAATTCATCCAACCTAGTGTCACACCAGCGAGTTCATACTGAGGAGAAACCATTCAGCTGCACTTCCTGTGGAATGAGCTTCAGACTTTCATCCACCCTGCAGCAACACCAGCGAGTTCACACTGAGGAGAAACCATTCAGCTGCACTGACTGTGAAAAGAGCTTCAGGCATTCTAGCAGCTTCATTGTACACCAGCGAGTTCACACTGGGGAGAGGCCGTTCACCTGCTCCATGTGTGGGAAAGGATTCACTCAGTCATCCAATCTAGCATTACACAAGCGACTTCACACTGGGGAAAGACCGTTCACCTGCTCCATTTGTGGGAAGGGATTCACTGATTCATGCCAATTGCTGAGACACGAACGAGTTCACACTGGAGAGAGACCATTTACCTGCTCTAAGTGTGGGAAGGGATTTCCTGATTCATCCCAATTGCTGAGACACCAGCGAATTCACAAGTCACTGCAGGAGTCGGGTTCTGCTGTTATGGACGCTGTTAATTCCAACCAGGCCTGAATCATGATCATACTGATTGGTCAGGCTTGTTTCTTCTCATAAACTCCAGCCTAGTTACAGGGATTATTAATATTCTGGATCTATCGCTGATTGTGTTTTCAGGGCTGCAGTGTCCCTTTAAGAACCACTGCCTGTGATCCTTCCCCGTAATTCAGGAAGTCTCTTCAGAAATTAGTTTAGAACAAGATCATGAACTTTTACTTCAATCCTAAATTAATCTTTGGAATGAACTCTACAATTCAGTGTCTGAAAGGTCCACTGATTAACATTTCTGATTAGAAAGTGCTGATTACTCAAAGTTGACAATTCTTACTGACTTGCACATTACAAACAGTGACACCTCCATTATCCAGCAGAAAGAAGGGGAATGGGATTTGGTGGAGAATCGAGTGTCCCCAAATTTACCCCATCCCATCTGGTACAAGTCAAAGTAACAAGCCAAGTAACAGACTGTAAGAAATTGCCATCTAATAACCTTAGAAAGTCTTCAGAAATTTATGGAATATTACAAAAATAGCTCACTTTCTTTCTCTCATGAAGAAAGCTTCCATAGCAGCATGCTGGCTAACAACACAGGACAGGCCTGTTATCTCTGCTGAGGTCATGTCTCTAGCATGGGCCTTGAAACAAGACATTTCTCACCCTGATCCGATTGGATCTCTTGACCTATATGTAAACCAACTGCCTGTGTAACGGTTAAAACAGGTTCTCGAGAACAAAAAAAGATTTCTAAGTGATCCATACTGGCTTCACCCCGACACCCACACTCTGGCCATTCAGAGGAGATGGCCACCATCAGCTACAGAGACTGACATTCGGTCTACATCATCCGTCCGTTTATACTGCGGGACTGGCAAACCGTTCTCACCTGTCACAGCTCTTATGCTTTTCCTGTCTATTTAACTCCTGCATCATATTACAGCTCTTGCTTCCCAATAAACTACTTTAAAATCACTTCTGAGCTGAACCCCCTTTTGAGGTTATCTGTGACTCCCGGACCTAAATTTTACAATTGGTGTTAGGAATGGTCGAGACCACAGGCTTGAGAACCAACAGTCTTGGTTAAATGTGAATGGAGGATATGAATCTTGACTCCAAAGAGTTAAAAAAACAGATTATAAATGCTTCTGTAGGTATGTAAATAGGAAGAGATGAGTGAAAGTAAACATGCCCCCATTAGAGGCAGATGCAGGGGAAATTATAATGGGGACTAAGGAAATGGCAGAGACATGAAACAAATACTTTGTATCTCTCTTCATGGTAGAAGACAGAAAAAATTCTGGTGATGGGGAACTGAGGGTTCAGTGCAGGGGTCAGCAACCTGGATAGAAGGAAGAGCCATTTTTTAAAAAATTGGTCAAAAATACAATATCCGAAGAGCCACAATGCTGTTCATCAAATGTCAGCAAAAATGGAAAACCAGACAGAGACAAGTTTCAACAACATTTTATGGATTTTTACAGAAAAGTTGTTAATTGAATGATACTTTCTAACAAGTACAATGCTACTAAAAGTTTTAAAAAATAGATCAGACCATTTAATTACCATCAAAATGGGTTTGAAGGATGAAGAGTGGTTGCTGCATGAGTCCTTATTGAGTTGCACTAGCCTTGGAGACACAGGTTACAGACCCTTGTCTACTGAGGAGGAGGAACTTAAAGAAATAGCACTGGAGAAATTAATGGGAATAAGCGGTGACAAGTCCCCTGGACCAAGTGACCTGCATCCTCGGGATTTAAGAGAGGGAGCTACAGAAATAGTGGATGCATTGTTTTTGATCTTCCAGAATTCCTCAAATTCTAGAACAGTTCCTAAGGTAACAAACATAACCTCACTATTCTAGAAAGCAGGAAGAGAGAAAACAGGGAACTTTAAGCTAGTTAGCCTAACATCAGTTGGAGGCAAAACACTTGAATGTATTATTAGGGACATGGTAACAGGATCCTAATCAAATCAGACTAGGCCCAAATTTCATAGAGTTTAGAAAAATGAGAGGTGATCTTGTTGGGACATGTGATTCTTAAGGGGCCTGACAGATGCTGTGAAACTGCTTCCCTGCCTGGGGCAATGCAGAACAGTCTCAGAATAAGAGGTTCAACATTTAAGACTGAGATGAGGAGGAATTTCTTCACTTGAAGGCTGTAAATCTTTAGAATTCTTTATCCCAGGGAGCTTTGGATGTTCAGTCGCTGAGTGTAATTAAGACGAAGATCATTAGTTTTTTGGGTACAAAGAGAATTGTAGGGATATGGGGTGAGGGCAGGAAGGTGGAGTTGAAGTAGATGATCAGCCACGATCTTTTTGAATTATGGAGCCGAATCGAAGGGCCGAATGGCCTATTTCTTATGTTCATTTGTCAGTCTGGTTCCCCTCAAGCTGCTGAGTGAGTGAATTAAATCTTTCTTCACAAATCACCCGGATACCAGACTACAAGTCAGGCCATGAACATTGTTTATTGTTTCCAAATCACAGTGAAATGTGGGCGCACAGACCCTTTCTAGACATGTCTAAATGTATTCAGAGTTATCCAGCAGTTCAGCACTAATGGGGAAAGCTATTTCACAAAACAAGGAACAAAGACTCCACAGGATATTCAGTGATTCACTGTAAATCAGCACAAATGGATGCTGAGTATTAATGACAGTAGGGAGCAGAGTCTGAGGTTATCAATTGATGAGTTTATTTTCAGAGTAATTCCTTCAATATCTGACAAGTTAACAGCTTTGAACAGCCCGTCTCTCAAATAGCTCGAGCCTACTTGCAATTACAAACATTCAGAGCTTATCGAGCCTCATCCTTGAGTTACAGAACAGATTTTTTCCTGTCAATATAGAGTTGCAGGATTGGACTGTGATCTGTTTCTTGTTCATCTTTAGTTCAATACAGCTTCTGACTAATTTACTTTTCAGACAATGTTTTCAGGTGTAAAGGTCTTTTCATACGTGTATGAGAGAGGCTGTGGGGCACACACAAAGTCCAATTGGACAATTTATATATGCAATGAACTCCACATATCAGAATGAACATGGTTCATCTGTGGATGTGATTAATAGCAGCAATAACAGCAGAATCCCAGCCCTGTGATCACTGGTGAACTTGCTGGTGTCTCAGCAGGTTGGATGACTGGGTGAATCCCTTCCCACATATGGAACAAGTGAAGGGCTTCTCCCCACTGTGGACATGCTGGTGCCTCAGCAGGGTGGATGAGTGAGTGAATCCCTTCTCACACTCAGTGCAGCTGAATGGTCTTTCCCCAGAGTGATTATGCTGGTGTGTGAACAGATCTTTTCTGCTTTTGAAGCTTTTCTCACAGTCAGAACATTGAAAAGGTCTCTTATCTGTGTGAACAGGTTGGTGTGAAGCGAGATGGGATAAACAAATGAATCCCCTCCCACACTCTGTGCAGGTGAACGGCCTCTCCCCAGTGTGAACTCGCTGGTGTACAGTGAGGTCGCCTGATCGCTTGAACCCAGTCCCGCAGTGAGGACACATGAATGGTCTCTCGTCAGAGTGAACACGTTGATGGCGCCGCAGTTCCTCAGAACTTTTATAACACTTCCCACAGTCTAGGCACGAGAAAGGTCTCTCCTCACTGTGAACGCGTTGGTGTTTCTGCAGATTGGATGATCGATTAAATCCCTTCCCACATTCAGAACAGGTGAACGGCCTCTCCCCAGTGTGAATGCGCTGATGTGCCACAAGGTGGAATGATGTCCTGAACCCCTTCCCACAGTGAGAGCAGCTGAACGGTGTGGAACCGGTGTGAAGGTATTGGTGCTCCCTCAGGGTGCGTGGACTTTTAAAGCTCTTCTCACATTCAGAGCATTTAAACTCTCTCGTCAGTGTGAACTCGCTGGTGTCTCTGCAGGGCAGAGAAATCAGTGCTTCCCTTCCCACACACGGGGCAGGTGAACGGCCTCTCCCCTGTGTGAATGTGCCAGTGTGTTAGCAGGGCTGATGACTGAGTAAATCCCTTTCCACATTCGGAGCAGGTGAACTGCCTTTCCCTGGTGTGAATGCGCTCGTGAATCAACAGGCCAGCTGACTGGGTGAATCCCTTCCCACACATGGGGCAGGTGAAAGGTCTCTCTCCAGTGTGAGTGCGTCGATGACTTTCCAGCTCAACTGGATAATTGAATCCCTTCCCGCAGTCCCCACATTTATACGGTTTCTCCCCGGTGTGAATGCGCTTGTGTCTTGTCAAGCCAGATGATCGGCTGAAGCCTTGTCCACACACGGGACACATATACGGTTTCTCCCCACTGTGAACGGTGCTTCTTTCTTCCATGTTCAAAGTCTGATGATGTTCAGATCCTGATGTATCGAGTGACTCTGTCACATCTTGATGTGATGCTTGATATGATATTATCTGCAATTCCTCCTCTTCTAATACCTGGAAAATGAATTGAAAACAGAAAAAGGGGAACATGAGAGAGAGAAGCCACAACAACACAAAGGCAGGTTGTGAAATTGAGCTGAATGAATCTTGTAATTTGTGGGGCTGACACCAGGAAGAAGTGACCATGAAAATTGCTGGATTGTCATAAAAACCCAACTGGTTCACTAATGTACTTCACGGAATGGAACCCACTGGACAGCATTGGTCTCCTTATTTAAGGAAGGATCTAATTGCATTAGAAACAGTTCAGAGAAGGTTTACTAACCTCATACTGGGAATGGGCAGATTGTCTCATGAGGAAAGATTGGACAGGCGAGGCTGGAAAACTAGGGGTCGCTGTTTAAAATTAAAGGGTCGCCCACTTAAGACAGAGATGAGGAGAAATTTTTCTCTCAGAGGATAGTCAGTCTTTGGAACTCTCTTCCTCAAAAGGAAGTTCCTTTGAATGTCTTTAAGGCAGAGGTAGGTAGATCTGATTGAATGGCAGAACAGACTTGAAGGGCTGAGTGGCCTACTCCTAATTCGTATGTTCATACGTATGCTCATATCCAGTCTGAGCCTACATAAGACTCCAGCCTTTATGAGAGGAGAGGGAGAGGTCGGGGAGGAGGGGGAAGGAGAGGGACTTTGTACATCAACTCAACCAGGATTTTGACAGAATCTCTCAAACCCACAATCTGCACCATCTGGAAGAACCAGAGCAGCTGGTGCATGGGAAAACCATACATTATCCTAACTTGGACAAATATCACTGTTCCTTCAATGTCACTGGGTTAAAATCCTAAAGCTGTTGGCATTGTGGGAGCCCCTTCACCACATGGACTGCAGAGGTTCAAGAAGGCAGCCAGAATCACCACCTCAAAGGGCAGCTCGTGATTGTAATATATCCCTGTCAGTACAGGATAGTAATTGAGGGCAGATACCCGGGCCTTGTTAGCAGTGGCCACTTCAGAAGAATTTTTCTTTTCCAAATCTCTATAAAACCTGCAATAAAACAAGAGCAAAACTCTGGTGCTGGAAATCCAAAAGATAAAGAGAAAATGCTGGAAATCCTTATAAAGTCAGGTGAGTTCCTGCAGCATCTGTGGAGAAGGAACAGAGTTAATGTTTCAGCTGAAGCTTAGTGTGAAAAGTTTCTCTGCAGAAACTGAGGATTTCCAGCAGTTTCTGAAAGGTTTTGATAGAGACAATACAGAGAGAATGGGGGCAGAACAAAACTGAGACCATCAATATAAGATAGTCACCAAGAAACCCAACAGGGAATTCAGAAGAAACTTCTTTACCCAAAGACTGGTGCGAATGTGGAATTGGGAGTGGTTTAAGTGAATAGTCATGATGAATTTAAAGGGAATTTGGACAAGCATATGACAGAGAAGGGAATAGATGGTTACGATGGTAGATTTAGAGGATAAAAGATGAAAGCAAGTTCGAGTGGAGTATAAACACTGGCAGGGAGTGTTGGGGCCGAATGGCCTGTTTAGGTGTCGCATACGCTAGGCCATCCCGTGTTTTTCTTTCCCAGGGGTGGGGGGGCGGGGGTGAGTGGAAGGTGCCACAATAACCATTTAAATCATTGTTGTCTATAAAAAATAAAGTATATTTAAATATTTAAACATTCCAGCTTCTAAAATTTCCCTTTAAAGTGCAGGAAGACTGTGGCGTTTCAGTTCTTGAATGGTTCCCAAGAAAATTCCTCCGGGGAATCCCCTCTCTCTCGCCCCCCACCCTCCGGGGAGCAGCTGGGGGTCGGTCTGATCCCCTGGGGCTGCTGAACCGAACCCAGAGGGAGGAAGAAAATTCCCCCCGAGCTGCTGTCCGGTGATCTGCAGGATCTTATTGGGGGTTTGCGGCCTCCACTGGGTGTTTCTGAATCCGCCCCTCGGTGTAAACGCGGACCCGGTCGCTTCTTGTTGGGAGTCTGAATCCTCCTAAAGGAGTTTGTGAAACCTCCCGGTCCAGCTGCCGGCTGCATTCGTGTCCCGCCCGGGGACATTTTCACCCACTGCATGTGCCACTGCACCGCCCCCATCCGGCTCCAGCACCCGCACTGCGCATGCTCTAGGCACAGACCTGTAACCCGCCTGTGCGGGTGTCTCCTGCAATGATGATAGGGCTCCGCCTCTCATTCACTCCGATTGGCTGGAGCACCGGCCGCTCTTGCCCGGTCCTCTCGTTCCGCCCCCTCTCGTTCCATTTTTCCGGCTCTGCCCTCAATCAGTCGGGCATTGTGAGCTGTCAGGTGAGAGGTGACTGTCGGGAGCGGGTTAATAAACCGCGGGCGGGGTTTACAAATCCCGAGTGCGGCCCCAGAGCCGAATATTAAACAATGAACATTCTCCACTCTCACTATCCGCCGCTTCCGGCTTCTCTGCGGGAACAACCTCAAACAAAGAGCCCAGGGGGATACAGTGGCCTAGTGGGAATGTTACTGGATCAGTAATTCAGAGGCCCAGGGTCATGTTCTAGGGACATGGGTTCAAATCCATTAAATTAATACAATCTGGAATATAAAGATAGTCTCAGTGATGGTGACTGAGGCCCCTCTGAAAAAATCTCCACCCAGTCAGTTCTGGACACAAGGTAGATGTCTGTTATTCTGCCTGGTTGTCAGGGTGATTCAGGTTAATGTTGTCATGAGTGAAGTAAATTATCAAACATGTTGCTATCTCTCATTGTACGAATTTGTTAAAAAATTACAGAAAGAATTATCCAACACTTCATTCAGATTTCAACCCGGGGAGGAGGGAGAGTGTGTGGGACGGGGATTTACAGCTTTGGGGAACCAGGAGAGGAAAAAATGTTTCTTTGAAACTAAAATTGTCTGTTCTGAATTTCTACCCTAAACTTACAGCGATTACTTTTTTGGAACTCTATTTACAGGATGTTAGAAGGAGGATTTGCAGACCAGAAACTCAAACCAAACATCACGGCAGGATCTGACAGAGTCACTCCATTCAGCAGGATCTGAATATCATCGGCCTCTGAATTTGGAAAGAGAACTGTTTCTCCATTCTGTCTGTGGGAAAAGATTTCAAACATCAGTGTAACTGAAAAAGCACTGAGACACAGACATACCCAATTGAGTGTTCCATTGAACTAACTGAAAGAGCTTTAACCAATTCGACAGCTTGAAAAAACATCACACCATTCACAGCGGGGAGAAGTGTACACGTGTTCTGTGTGAGCACAAGGTTTCAACTGATTATCCAACTTGGTGAGACACAGGGCTCCGGCTTTATGGAGAAACCGTGGAAATGTGAGGATTGTGGGAAAGGATTCAGTTATCCATCCCATCTTGAAATCCATCGACGCAGTCACAATGGGGCCGGCACCATGGAGAAACCATGGAAATGTGAGAACTGTGGTAAAGGATTCTTTTACCCATCCCTGCTGAAAAACCATCAACGCATTCACACTGGGGAGAAGCCGTACACCTGCTCTATGTGCGGGAAGGGATTTACTCAATTAGCCGGCCTCACATTACACCAACGAGTTCACACGAGGGAAAGGCCATTCACCTGCTCCGTGTGTGGGAAGGGATTCACAAATTCATCCCATCTGCTGACACATCAGCTTATTCACACTGAGGAGAAGCCATTCAGCTGTACTTACTGTGGAAAGAGGTTCAGATCTTCAGCCAACCTTACTGCACACCAGCGAGTTCACACTGGGGAGAAGCCGTACACCTGCACTGTGTGTGGGGAGGAATTTGCTCGGTTATCCAGCCTCCAGTATCACCAGGGAGTTCACACTCGGGAGAGGCCATTCAGCTGCACTTCCTGTGGAAAGAATTTCAGGTCTTCATCCAACCTCATTGAACATCAGCGAGGTCACACCGGGGAGAGGCCGTTCATCTGCTCTGTGTGTGGGAAGGGATTCACCAAGTCCTCCAACTTGGTGATACACCAGCGAATTCACACTGGGGAGAGACCGTTCACTTGCTCCGTGTGTGGGAAGGGATTCGCTGAGGCAGCTAAAGAGCGGAGACACCAGCGAGTTCATAAATGACTCCAGGGGTTGGATTCTGCTCTTATTGCTGCTGTTAATCACATCCAGCATTGATCGTCTGACAATATTAGGTTTGTTTCTGCTGATATCTGACTGGAGTTTAATATTTTGAAGTTGTCGTTGAATATCAGGGCTGCAATGTCCTTTTTTAAGGGACCATCTGAGATCTTTACTCTTAGTCCAAGAACTCTCGACAGGAACTCACTTACAATAACCTTATGAACTTTTACTTCAATCCTAAATTGATCTTTGGTGAAAACTCTACAACCCAGTGTCTGAAAGGCTCCACTGATTAACATCTCCAATTAGAAAGTGCTGAATAATCCTTGCTGATGATTATCAATAACTTACACGTTCTTCACAGTGGCACCTCCATTATGAGAGTAAATTATCAAAGAACAAATCTGGCATCAGTGTACGTTCTAATGAATGTGTACATGATGTACATGAAACTAGTAAATCTCTTGGAGATGCTTGTATTTTTGCCTCTGAGCTTTTTCAGAAAACTGCCTCTGGCCATTATCTGAGGCATCACAACTTGCAGAGGGAGATAAGCAAAGATCTTGAGAGAGACCCACTGCACCCCCACACCCCTGATCTTTGGTAAGTTTACCTAAAAGTCTAGAATGGCTTGTAGCAGTATGAGATAATGGTGTGAGTGTGCAGATGTGATTTGTTATGTATTGGAGTAACTAAAACGGGGAAGTGCAAGTTGAGCCTGCACTGAAGAACAGGTCCCAGACATGCTTAATACTCAACAACAGAATCTCGTTGAAGTGGTTAATGTGGTCAGGAGAATGAGACAACATTTAAATCATCAAGATATTGACACAAACTCCATAGGGAAACTGATTTTAAAACAATCCAGATAGAATTAATCACACTGTTATCTATCAGAGGGAGTAAAATTAAAGTGAAGGGGCATATAGAATCTGGATTTAGAAAATATTCACAAGGTGGATGCTGGTGAACAAAGAGCTGGAGAATCGTTAAACTCCGTGCATGAACTTTCGTTTGAACCATATGTATTTACGACATGTCAATAATTTAGAATTGTGTGAGATGATCTGCAGGTGGGGAGGATGAATCGAAGTCAATAATTATCACATTTTACTCGGAAAGTTTTTACATTTATTCTTGGTGGCAGCTCAAGGGTTTTGTGTTGCTAATTCTGCTAATTCTAGTGGCTTTAGTATGTTATCAATGGTTTGTAATCAAAAAATTAGGAAAACAAACTCGTAGCTTAGAAATAGCTGGGCTAGACAGAAATCAGTTGTGAAAACTCAGATAGAGTGGGGGTTCTCATGAACCATGTTTTTTTTTATTCGTTCACGGGATGTGGGCATCTCTGGCTAGGCCAGCATTTATTGCCCATCCCTAATTGCCCTTGAGAAGGTGGGAGTAAGCTGCTTTCTTGAACCGCTGCAGTCCATGTGTAAACCAACTGTCTGAGTAAAGGTTAAACAGGATGTTTTAGGAAATGATGAGCCATGAAATGACTTCATGGATTTCTGATGGAAACAGGAGCGATTAACTTGAATATCTGTCCCTTGCTAATGGACAATTGAATAAGTGATTGACAAAAGATCCCCAGGAATAAGGTACAAGAACGAGCTTCTGAGAAGGAAATCACTTCAGACAAGAAACAGCTTCTCAAAGTGATCCATGCTGGATTTGGCCAAACACTTTGAGTCAAAGAGACTGAGAAAAGATGAGACTGCCACCTCCAGCCGCGGAGATCAGCGTCCTCCTGATCCGGGACCAGTAAACCATTCCGAGGAGACTGCCACCTCCAGCCACGGAGATCAGCACCCCCCTGCTTTTTCACCATCCACTTGTCCAACCCGGGATCAGTAAACCATTCTCACCTGTTATGGGTCGTTTGTCTTTTCTTTCTTTTTAACTGTTGTATCATGTCTAAACTGTTGCTTCTTAATAAAATGCTTTAAAATCCCCTCTGCCTTCGACCCCCTTTTTGGATAAACTGTGACTCCTGAACTAAAATATTACGCTTGTCCATGAGAGTAACTGAAGGTATGAGAACTGAAATAGAAAATAATGATGAGGTGTTAGTTGTGGCTCAGTGGTTGCATTCTTATCTCTGAGTCAGGAAGGTGCTGGTTCAAATCCACATCCAGAAACATGAGCATAAAATCATGGTTGATATTTTGATGCAGTACTGAGGGAGCACTGCTCTGTCAGAGATCCCATGTTCCAGATGAGAACTTCAGCTACGGCCCCATCTGCTCTTTCAGTTGGTGTAAAAGTTCCTATAATGTTATTCCAAAGAGCAGGGGAGTTCTCCCTGGTGTACTGCTTCATATTTATCCCTCAACAAATATCACTGAACAGATTACCTGGTCAAAGTCACATTTCTATTAGTGGGATCTTGCTGTGCACAATTTGGTGACTGCATTTTCTCCATTACAGCAGTGACTACACTTCAAAAGAACTTAATTGGCTGTAAAGCATTTTGGGATATCCTGAAGTTGTAAAAGGTGCTATATAAATATAAATACAAATCCATAAATGAAGGAGAAAAGACCCAAAAATGGAACAGTCGGTAACAGGATATCAATCTGTCTCCTCTTATCTTAGAGAAATAAAGGACTCGAACACAGTGTGTTTGACACAAAGCAGATTTATTTAATCTATATCCAGAATATTAAACTCCATCATGTTACAGAGATTATTAACATCAACTGAAACAAACTCCAGCTGTCAGAATGAACATGGTAACATAATAACAGCAGAATCCAACTCCTGCAGTCACTTATGAACTTGCTGGTGTCTCAGCAGGTACGATGAACAAGTGAATCCCTTCCCACAGATGGAGCAGGTGAATGGTCTCTCCCCAGTGTGAGTGTGTCGGTGTCTCTGCAAGTGAGATAACTGAGTGAATCCCTTTGCACACACGGAACAGGTGAATGGCCTCTCCCCAGTGTGAACTCGCTGGTGATTCAGCAGGGTAGATGACTGAGTGAATCCCTTCCCACAGATGGAGCAGGTGAATGGCCTCTCTCCAGTGTGAGTGCGCTGGTGAATCTGCAGATCTAATTTGCCTTTAAAGCTCTTCTCACAGTCCGAACATTTAAAAGGTCTCAGGTCAGAGTGAACTCGCTGGTGTCTCAGCAGGTGGGCTGAAATGGTGAATCCTTTCCCACACTCAGAGCAGGTGAATGGTCTCTCCCCAGTGTGATTTCTCTGGTGTTTCAGGAGGCTGGATGACTGAGTGAATCCCTTCCTACACACGGAGCAGGTGAACGGCCTCTCCTCAGTGTGAATTTGTTGGTGCATCAGCAAAACCTTTTTGCTTTTAAAGCTCTTCTCACAGTCAGCACATTTAAAAGGTCTCATGTCAGAATGAATAAGATGGTGTGACGTGAGGTCGGTTAGTTGACTGAATCCCTTCCCACACTCGGAGCAGGTGAATGGTTTCTCCCCAGTGTGAGTTCTCTGGTGTTTTTGTAAGCTGGATGACTGAGTGAATCCCTTCCCACATACGGAGCAGGTGAACGGTCTCTCCCCAGTGTGACTGCGTCGATGAATTTCCAGCACGGACGGGGATCTGAAGCCCTTCCCACAGTCGCTACATTTCCATGGTTTCTCCGCCGTGCCAGTGTCCTCGTGTTTCTCCAGGTTGAATGATCAATGGAAGCCTCGTCCGCACACACAACACGTGCACATTTTCTCCCCGCTGTGAATGATGTGATTTTTTTTTTCAGGCTGTGTAACTGGTTAAAGGTTCTTGATTGGTAAGGGGATCAAAGGTTATGGGGAGAAGGTGGGAGAATGGGGTTGAGAAACTTATCAGCCATGATTGAATGGCGGAGCAGACTTGATGGGCCAAATGGCCTAATTTCTGCTCCTATGTCTTATGGTCTAAAGCTCTTTCCACAGTCCATGCACTGGGACACTCTCACTCGGGCGCGTGTGTGTCTCTGTACTTTTCCAGTCACACTGATGTTTGAAATCTTTTCCAACAGACAGAACAGACAAACATTTCTCCTTCCACATTCAATGGCCAATGATATTCAGGTCGTGATGAATCGAGCGACTGTCAGATCTTGACATGATGTTTGATTTGAGATTTTCTCTCTGCAAATCCTCCCATTCTAATATCCTGTAAAAGGAGTTCATAAAAGTCATCACTGTCAGTGCAGGATAGAAATTCAGAACAGGTTATTCTAGTTTCTGTGGAACACTTTTTCCTCTGTCTTGTTTGCAGCAAGCATGTTGCCCAATCAAACTAAAAGAAACCAAAATCAGCAACATCCAACAAAAGCAAAGAGAACTTTCCCAGCTAAACCAGAATGTTGTTTCCAGTGTCTGAGGCATCTGTACCCTGAGGTGCCCACCAGTTGTGGAATGTACCAAATGTCCTAGTGGACACTGCTCCCTCTCTAGGGCCACCTGAGCACAGACATGACCACGGAAAAGAGGTTGATGGCCAGAGTGATTCCCTCCCACCCACACCCCCTCCCCTCCCTCCCCATGGG
This sequence comes from Carcharodon carcharias, assembly GCF_017639515.1. NCBI lineage: Eukaryota > Metazoa > Chordata > Chondrichthyes > Lamniformes > Lamnidae > Carcharodon > Carcharodon carcharias. The sequence continues at coordinate 15,417,929 of NC_054493.1, forward strand.
ACTCACCCATCCTGGATCTACAAATGACTGTTTTAACCAGGCCCAGGAGCAGGTCCAGGATGTCACGCTCAGTACAAGTATGAGGATACTGGATATCAGACACTGTAAGATCATACATTGTGAAACTGGCCACAAAACTCTGTTAAGATAGCTGCAACTTAACATATGACTATGGACATTAAACTGTGGCCAATATTTAGTTAAACATGGACCTGAATAAGGGAACTTCACAGGCACCTGTGAAGTTTAAATATCTCACTGTGTAAGGATGAACAGGCATGTGGGGAATATGAAGTCTCTATACTGTTGGTCTCAGAGTGCCATATCGAACAAAGGAGGATATTTGAGCTCAAGGATGAGCAAAGATAATAGTGAATGACCATTATCAACTTTTGTATCATGGTGGTCTGGACCCCAGAAGTGTTAACCCTGCAGTCGTGTGACTAGAATTAACTGTCAGGGACTGCAGTACCATTCAACCTCAACAAAGCAAATGTGTGTGTGAAAGACATCTGAAGCACCAGGAAACATCTGAAACAACTGAACCATCATAGCTAAAAGTCTACCAATGCAGCCAAAGTACTGTACTTGTTCCAGCTTCCAAGTCTACCTGAGAACCAATCTCCTGGCTATTCATCGACAAGATGATGCACATTTTGATGAGAATTTTTGCTTCTGAAAGACCTTCATTCCAACTAAAGTCAGCTCAGCCAAGAAGACAACAGATCCGTATTGATATAAAGACTGAATTATAAATTCCATTTTTATAATTACGGTTTTAACTTCATCTGTATCTAACTTCTGTGTGTGAGATACTGTGAGTGAGAAGAGTGATTGAGATGTTACCATTAAACATCCAGGGCAAGAGTGTGACAATAAATAACCTGCTTTACTTTTAAAAACCACCAGAAAGCCTGCTGCTGGAATTTATTTTAACTTAAGAAAAATCACTCAGAGGGTAAGGAAATGACACACAAACATCCTGATTATGGACTGGAAGAGACCACATAAACTCTGTAACAATGAGAAGATCCTCTGACTTCCCCAGCCGCACCCCTCCACACTGGGCAGTCAAAGATTAGGAGCCTGGGGCTGAAGTGTAACCAAAAGTTGTGTAGCTCATTCCAGTAACTATACGGAGACTGCAACCTCTCACACTGAATATATACATGGCCCACGGACTCCTCTCGGCTGCAAACATCACCTGCAACCTGGGAGTGCGTGAAACTGTTTCAAAACCTGTTGCCCCCCTTAAACAAACCAACTATCACTAGGAGCCAATTAGAAACACTGATCCTGAAGCCCCGCCCACTCAGTTACGTCACCAAGATGGCCGCACATTCACTCTGCCCTCTTCAATCAAGATGGCGGGCGTTAACCTGGGCTTGTTCTCGGGAAATAGACTAAAAGCTGCAAACACGGGAGCTGCAGGTCCGTATCCGAGATTTGAGGGCTTCACCAGGCCTTTAAAAACCCTCCCTGGCAACCCGCCGGCTCCATCGCTCCCTCTGCGTTTCCATATTCTTACCGGCTGCAGATGACACAAAAGAGGCTCTCCCCATCGTTATCACTTGTGTTGCGCCTGCTCCCGGTACTGCGCCTGAGCACCGCTCGCCTGTGGATTGGATAGGGGACCTTCACTACCGCTCGGAATGCTGGGTAGAGACCCCGCCATCGAAAATTCAAATAAGTGAATAGTCATTTTTCGCTGTGATGTGGAGATTGGGGCGGGGTAGCACAATGTCTCCCACTGCATTTCTGTCTCTGGCCACTGCATCTTTCCATCTGGTCTTAGACCTTCCTCTTCTCCTTCTTCCTGACAATCCCGTGTCCATCACTTGCCTCACCTCATTTCCTCTCTCCCCACAACAGATAATCAGGCCATTTCAATCTCTTCTCAGCTACTTCCTTTAATGTTTCCACAATCTTCACTGACCCCCTGATGCACTGGTTCCTGATCTTGTCCTTTCTTGTCACTCCATGTATCCATCTCTATCTGTATCTCATTAGTATCCAGGCGTTGTTCTTCTCTTCTTGAGATTATCCAAGTTTCTGCTCTGTACAACAAGGCTGGTCTCAACTGTCCTGTAGATTCTTCCTTTTCAATTTCAGTGACGATTTTCTATCACATCACACTGCACTGCACTTCTTCCAGTTACTCCAACCAGAGCTAATCCGTTTCTTAATTTCTGTACTTCCATCTTCTGCCATCACTGACCCCAGGCACTTGAAGCTACTCACATTCTCCAAGTCTTTGCCCCTAATCTTTACACCTTCACTCTGATTCTCTTCCCTAGACTCGAACTGACAGTCCATAGATAAAAGCAAAATACTGTAGATGCTGGAAATCTGAAACAAAAACAGGAAATGCTGGAAAAACTCAGCAGTAGACCTCAGCAGTAAAAACTCAGCAGCTAGACGCAGCATCTGTGGAGAGAGAAACAGAGTTAATGTTTCGAACCTGTATGACCCTTCTTCTGAGCTCTTCTGACAGACCATAGATTGGGTCTTTGGTTCACTAATGTCCTTTAGGAAAGGAAATCTGCTGTCCTTACCCAGTCTGGCCTACATGTGACTCCAGTCCCACAGCAATGTGGTTGACTCTTAACAGCCCTCTGCAATGGCCGTGCAAGTCAATCAGTTCAAAGGCAATTAGGGCAACAAATGCTGGACTTGTCAGTGACTCCCACATCCCATGAAAGAATAAAAACAAAACTAATCTTCATACCTGTGTCTTCCAGTGCTTGTCTCCAGTTCTCCAGATATTGATACGGACATATGAATTAGGAGTAGGAGTAGGCCACTCAGCCCATCGAGCCTACTCTGCCATTCATTAAGATTATGGCTGATCTGAATGTAACCTCACCTCCACATTCCCGCCTACACAACCGCCCCCCCACCGCCACCCCACTGATAACCTGTCACCCTCTTGTTAATCAAGAATCTATCTAACTCTGACTTAAAAATATTCAAAGACTCTGCTTCCACTGCATTTAGAGGAAGAGAGTTTCAAAGACAGACTACCCTGTAAGAGAAAAAAATTCTCCTAATCTCTGTTTTAAATGAGCGCCCCCTTATTTTTAAACAGTGACATCTAGTTCTAGATTCTCCCACAACAGGAAACATCCTTCTACATCCATCCTGTCGACACCCTTCAGGATCCTGCACGTTTCAATCAAGTCACCTCTTACGCTTCTGAACTTCAGCGGATACAAGCTTACTCTGTCCAGTCTTTCCTTATAGGACGACCTGCCCATTCCAGGTATTAATCCAGCAAACTTTCTCTGAACTGCATCCATTTACATCTTTCCTTAAAAAGGAGACCAATACTACACACAGGACTCCAGATGTGGGATCACCAGTACCCTGTATAGTTTGTAAATAACCTCCCTACTTTTGTATTCAATTCCCCATGCAATAAACAATAACAATTCTATTAGCTTTCCTAACTGCTTGCTGTACCTGCTTATTAACCTTATGCGATTCATGCATTAGGGCACCCAGATCCCTGTGCATCTCAGAGCTCTGCAATCTCTCATCATTTAGATAATATGCTGCTTTTTGCTCTTCTTGCCAAGAGGGACAATTTCACATTTTCCCACATTATACTCCATTTGCCAGATCGTTGCCTACTCACTTAACCTAACTAAATCCTTTTGTAAACTCCTTATGTCCTCCTCACAACTTACTTTCATAAGTATTCAGTCATGTTCTCATCATCCTCACCACATTGCTCAATATCATCGGCAAATATTGTTGATCATGGCATTTCCTGCCATACTTGCTCAGTTAGAACATCTGTGGCCATCAGCAAGAGGAAGGGGTTCAGTGTCCACCCTTGATGCAATTCAACTTTGACTTTGAAACTCTCTCTCTGCCCCCACACTGCTTCTTACTCTTGCCTGGCACTCCTTGGACATTTCCTGTATTAGTCATCCATACTCCTCAGGGACTCCATGAATTCTAATGCATCTCCAGACTTCCTCCCTGGGCACCCGGTCAAAAGCCTTCTGTAGATCAATGAATACAGTCTTCATGTTACATTGACTTTCCAGATATTTCTCCATCGCTTGTCATAAAACAAAAATAGCATTGGGATATGTTTCTACCGATGTTAAGAAGCTCTAGCCCAGTTATATGTGTTAATATTCTGGATAAAAGTCAAATAATCAACTTTTTATTAAACAGAGTGACGAGTCATTTAAGTCTCCCTAATACAAGTCTATTCCTTTAGAAATATTCTCCCTCTCCCGTCTTCTCCATCCTCACCCCAGACAACAGAGGAGCTTATGGACTTCTTTGTCTCTAAGATTGTGACAATCCGATCAGCTGCCCCTGCTGCTTCCCTTCATTCCATTAGTTCACTGGGCTAAATTTCCTCTAATGATCTGACCAGCCCGAGCCCTGAACTCACATCTTTCTTTAGTTTCTCTCTTATATCCTCTTATCCTCTCACAAGCTCATCTTATCCATGAGACCCAGCTTCATCTCTATTCACCCTATTTCCACTGGACTGCTGTCCACGTAGGAGAGTTTTGGACGAGGGTAAGTTTATGCAGGGTGGAATGTGGAAGACCAGGCAGGAGAGCAGTGGAATAGTCGAATCTGGAGGTAACAATGATGTGGATGAGCAGAAAATGGGTTGGTATGGGATGGAGACAACAGATATAGAGGTGGAAGGATGTGATTTTCGTGATGGAGAGGGTATATCATCAGTAACTCAGCCCTCAGCTCAGCGTCAGGTCGGAAACTAAGGTTGCAATGGGTCTGGTTTAGCCTCAGAATGTGGCAGGGAGAGGGATGGAATTGGTGGTGAGAGTAACTGACCCTATGATGGTGGGTTTTTACAGGCCTGAGCATCAATCCACCTTCTGGGCCGCAGCTGTACAGACCTATGCATTAACCAACCTCTGCCATGAAGGATTACATTACAGTAACAGGCCTTTCATTCCAATCTCGATCTGTCGATAAAAATGTCTGTTCACCAATTGGGCTTTCAATGATACTGTTACAATCCATAATTGTCCATGTGGCAGAATATACTCCATCAATGATTGCAGAGCCCAGTGTGATTATCAGCACTGGGTTGTACTCTGAACATGTGCAGTACAAGTGATGGATAACTGATCAGGAGCCAGTAGGTGAAGACATTGAATTACAGAGAATATCGAGTCTGGAAACAGACTATTTGGTGCAATGATTACCTTCAATGAATTTCCTTCCATTCCATCTCCCTCACCTCAGCCTTTCAGCTTTTCTTTCTAATTTCCTTTCTCTTATGTACTCATCTAGTTTCCTTTGAAAGCATCTAAGTTATTTCACCTCAACCATTTCCTGTGGTAGTGAATTTCACATTCTAACTATTCTCTGAGTAAAGACATTTTCCTGTTGAGCTTATTTTCCTGTTGGGCTTATTAGGAACTATCTTGTACATATGGTCCTGGTTTTTGATTCTCCCCTATGTGGAAACATTGGCTCCACTTCTACCCCGTACAACCCATTCATAGTTTAAAGAATCCTCTGGCAGGTTACCTCTAAGTCTTCACTTTTCTAAAGAAAAAAACCCTATCCTGTTATTTTTTTTCTAAATAACTGTAATCGCTTAGTTATGGTATCATCCTTAAAAATCCTTTTTGCACAAGCTCCCATGCTTATTGGACTTTTTAATTGTATGGAGACCAGAACTGCCTGCATGGGCCTAAACAAATTGAATATTATTTCATTGTTTCTTAATTTTGTACCCCTGGAAATAAATCCTCGTCTTTTGTGAGCATTTTTAATTGATTTGCTGACTTGCAGTAATGTTTGTCATTATTCATCTCTTTCCCGAGATTGCACTGCTCTTCTTCTCCATTCAGTTTCTTATTCTCTAAGGTCTAGGTAATGTTTGTATTTTTGCTCCCAAGGCATATCATTGCATATTACACGAATATATGGGCAAGGAGCAAGAGTCGTCCATTCAGCCCCTCGTTGTTGAAGTTCATTTTCCACTTAACTGCCAGTCTGCAGGTGTTCTAATGTCTTCTTGTATTATGTTGCATTTTTCCTCAGTGTTAGAAATGCTGTTTGATATCAGCTACCAATATTTTCATTGTTCCCAAGTCCCCGTCATTCGTGTATATTATGAATAACAGTGTTGGATCACCACTTTGAATCTTCTTCCAATCTGAAATTGTGGCCGGATGTGGTGGTGATTGCATAGATTGCATCAGGGACGAGCGTCCAGACATTCGGGTTTCTACATAATGCAAGCGTTTATTTTTTGTATTCTGCCTGCAGCAACGATCTTAATTGGAATGCCGAAGCATTACATTCTCTGCCCGCAATTCAATCTATCAATGACAGCTAGAACACCCCGCGCTTCAGAAAGTCCCCAATCAATGACTATAGGAGTCCAGTGCGCAGGTGCAGTGTGGGTGTGCGCTCTGAGCATGCTCAGTGTCAGTCATGGTGACAGAGTGAGGAGGAGCGGACGGTTCGGGAGACGGGAGGAGACTGTGAACACAGGGTAGGAATGGAAACCGCGGCTGGACTGGGAACTGGATCAACTTCTGGGGTAGGCCCCAGGCCCCAGGCCCCGTGTTTACCCCGCGGTGACAGGCCCGGGGTCAGCGGGCTCACTGGCCGCCATCTTGCGAGTGGGAGTCAGGGCGGATCCGGGAGGCGGGGCTTCCTCCCCGGTGACAGGCCCGGGTCACAAAAACAAAACTTGTTGGAAAAACTCAGCAGGTCTGACAGCATCTGGGGAGAGAAAGACAGAGTTAACGTTTGGAGTCCTTATGACTCTTCTTCAGAATTGAAGAGAAGTAGAAATGTGGTGAAATATATACTGTTTAAGGGGGACGCGGGGGGATATGTAAAGCTGGATAGAAGACCAGTGATAGGTGAAGGCAAAGGAGAGTCAACTTACCCAGGCCGCCGCCATCTTGGTGAGGGAAGCGGCAGTGGGCGGGGTTTCACTGGTCTGTGGAGCATTGTCAGACGGACTTCACTTCCTCAGAGAACAGTGAAGGCTGGGTCATCGCACATTTTCGAGGCTGAGTTGGTTGCACTGATTTTTGATCCACAAGGCAGTCATGGGTTAACGGGTGCGAGGAGAAATGTGGAGTGAAGGCCAGAATCAAATCAGCTGTGATCTTATTGAGCAGGCTTGACAGGCCGAATAGCCTCTGCTGCTCTTATTTCTTATGATCTTATGAAGTTGGGGCTGCTTCAGCGAGCGGAGTGCATGTTTGGTCACCTTGTTGGGGAACAGAGTTGGTGGAACTTCAGCATCCCAGTCATCAGGAGATAAGGAGGGAGAGTATGTGGGACACGGAGTTAAACCTCGGGGAACCAAGAGAGGAAAAAATGCTTCACAGAAACTAGAATTGTCTACTCTGAATTTCTGATCTTTACTGACAGCAGTAACTTTTGTAAGCTCCTTTTACAGCATATCAGAAAGGGAGGATTTGCAAATGGAAAGCTCAAACCAAACATCACAGCAAGACCTGACAGAGTCACTTGTTTCATCAGGACCTGAATATCATCGGCCCTTGAATGTGGAAGGAGAAATGTTTGTCTGTTCTGCCTTTGGGAAAAGATTTCAAGCATCAGTGTGACTGGAAAAGCACAGTGACACACACACACCCGAGTGAAAGTGTCCCAGTGAACTGACTGTAGAGAGAGTCTTAACCAGTTAATCAACCTGTAAACATTACCCCATTCACAGTGGAGAGAAACCACACATGTATTCTGTATGTGGATGAGGCTTCAACTGATTGTCCAATCTGGAGAGACACAAAGGCACCCACGCTATGGAGAAACCGTGGAAATGTGGGGACTGTGGGAAGGGTTTCAATTACCCTTCTGAGCTGGAAATTCATCGACGCACTCACACTGGGGAGAGACCATTTACCTGCTCCACTTGTGGGAAGGGATTTACTCAGTCATCCAGCCTGCTGACACACCAGTATGTTCACACTAATCAGAGACCTTTTGAATGTCCTGAATGTGGGAAGAAATTTAAAAGCAAAAAATATCTGCTGAGACACCAACACGTTCACAGTGAGGAGAAATTATTCACCTGCTTCGTGTGTGCGAAGGGATTCACTGCTACATCTAACCTGCAGAAACACCAGCGAGTTCACACTGATTAAAGACCTTTTAAATGCCCAGACTGTGGGAAGTGCTTTAAAAGTTCTGGGGAAGTGACATGCCATCAACGTATTCACACTGACAAGAGACCGTTCAGGTGCTCTCACTGCGGGACTGGGTTCAGGCGATCATCTGAACTCACTGTACACCAGCGAATTCACGCTGGGGAGAGACCATTCACCTGCTCTGCTTGTGGGAAGGGATTTACTCAGTCATACAACCTGCTGAAACACCAGCGTATTCACTGCTATGAAACCTTTTAAATGTTCTGACTGTGAGGAGAGCTTCAAAAGCAGCAATGATCTGCCTGATACACCAGCAAATTCACACTGGGGAGAGACCGTTCACCTACCCTGAGTGTGGGAATGGATTCACTGATTTTAAATGTCTGCTGAGACACCAGAGAATTCACGAGTGTCTGCAGGAGTTGGATTCTGCTGTTTTTGCTGCTGTTAGTCACATCCAGGACTGAACCTCTGTATTAGTCCTGAGGTGTGTAAGAAATGTGTCCCAGCCGCTCTCTTCCATAGCTCAGAGCTCCAGGCACGAAACAGAAGATCCCTTTACGACTGTATTTGGAGTCAAGAAGAGCAATTGTGATTGCTGGAAACTGTAAGATTTTAGTCCAGGAGTCACAGATTACCCAAGAAGAGGCAACATTTAGATATGATACATCAGCTAAATATTCAGAAAAGACACACAACCCATAACAGCTGAGAATAGTTTACTGATCCTGATCTCCGTGGCTGGAGGTGACAGTCTCCTCAGAATGGTTTATGGGTCCCAGATCAGGGGGATGCTGATCTCCGTGGCTGGAGGTGACAGTCTCCTCAGAATGGTTTACTGGTCCCAGATCAGGGGGAATGCTGATCTCCGTGGCTGGAGATGGCAGTCTCCTTGGAATGGTTTACTGGCCCTGGATTAGATGATCGGACGGATGAAGCTGATCTCTGCAGCTGGATGTGGCAGTCTCTTCTGTTCTCATTCTTCTGGATCTAGTCCAAGTGTTTGGTGTTAATCTGAAGCCAGATCATTATGGATCAGTTTGAAAAACTCTTTCCTGTCCAAAGTGATGTTCCCTCTCAAGCCTGTTTAAACTTCACTCAGACAGTTGGTTTACATGTGGGTCATCAGATCTAACTTGATCAGGATTAGAGATCTCTTGTTTCAGGGACATTGATAGAGAGATGTCCTTGGTAGAGATGACAGGCCTGTCCTGTGTTTGTCACCAAACAAGCTGCTGTGGAAGCTTTCTTCATAACAAAGAGTACGAGAGCTGTTTCTATTAATGTTCAATGAATTTCTTCACATCTCATGAAGATTATTAGATGGTGATATTTTACCAAACATGCTGTCAAATCAGAGATTGGTGTGAAACTGTGATCTGCTCCTGACTGAAAGTGAAGTTTCCAATCTGAAAGTTTCCAAGTGTTTATGTGACATTCCGGAGTCTCCCAATGTAAGGCAGTGACAACAACAACTTGGACTTACCCTTGAACAGATTAAAATGCCCCAAGACCCTTCACAGAGGATCAAAAGCTGGGTCGAAAAGGTAAGAAGGAGACAGGTTTAGTGAAGGAATTCCAGCCCTTAAGACCTCCACAGGTGAAAGTGCCTCTGCCACTGTGGAGTGATGTGAGTGGGGGGAGATGAAGGGGTCAGAATTTTATTTTTATTCTTTCATGAGATGTCGGGGGTGGGGGGGGGGGGGTCACCAGAATGGCCAGTATTTGTTGCCCATCCCTTGTTACCCTTGAACTGATGGGTTGCTTAGCACCAGAGCCAACTGCATTGCTGTGGGTCTGAAGTCACATGTCGGCCAGACCAGGTTAAGATGGCAGATTTCCTTTCCTAAAGGGCCTTAGTGAATCAGCTGGGTTTTTACAATCATCGAGAATAGTTGTCATGGTCACCATTATTGAGACTAGCTTTTTATTCCAGATTTATTAATTGAAATTAAAATCCATCAACTGCTGTGGTGGGATTTGAAGCTAAGCCCTCCGAGCAATGGCCTGAATCTCTGGATTACTGCTCCAGTGATATTACCACTACACTACAGTCTCCCTATTCGGAGGAGCACAGGAAGGGTCCTCGGGCTGGATGGAGTTCCAGAGACTATCTGTCATGGAGAGAGTGGCTGCCTCCATGGAGATTCAACAGCAGCTCTGAAATGGGTCCATGCAGGCCATGACTACGGCCGTGCAGAAGATATCTGTTGTCTTAATCAGGATGACAGATATTGTATCCCTGACTTTACAACACGTCACTGGTCTCCACCAAGCTGGTCTGTAGCAGAGTGGGAGGAATGATGTGGCGCTGGTCCAGGAGAAGGATGATGGAGAAAAGAGACACAGAAGTGGGAACTCCAGTCAAAGTGCTCCCACTTTTCATCTACTGCCCCACAAAACCCCCATCTCCCGACATGCTGCCCCATCTCCCATGTGCTGAACTTGCCCCTGTACAGATACAGGTGGATCAGTCTTTGTCAGGATCCTGAGGGGCTCTGAAACCCAGAAAGTGGCGACCACAAGCCTCTTGGCAGTGAGAGCAGGTATCTGAGCAGCCTGTCTCTCCCTCTGCTGAAACCATGAAGAAGCAATAAGAAGGGTCTGGGCCATAAATTGTAATTCACCAAGGGTTGCACATAGGGGTTTGACAAAATATTAGGTTTCCTTTTTAAATAATGACACAGAAAATGTATTGTTTGGAACCACTTCCAGCTCTTGTCCATTCTGACATCCCAAGGGCCAGCTCACCCTCTCACTGGGTTCATGCTGAATGTCAATCCGGGCTGGGAGCCATTGGGTGGATGTGCAATGGGTGTCTGAGTGGGTGAAGGAATGTTCAGTGAACAGGGAGGGGGAGGAGGAGTTGGTGCTGCTGGTGGGAAGTTTTCATTCTGAAGGAGTCCTACCTGAAACAGTGACCATTCATTTATCACTTTGAAATGATCGGCCAGCTGTGTATTTCCCAATTTTTGTCCTTTCCAGTTTTTCAGTATTTGTATTTTTAAAAAAAATTTACTCAAACACATTCTTGTTGTAACACTGAAATCCAGAAAGTTTGAAATCTATTGAAGTCAATCCCCATCAGGTACACAGGAGAGCTCAACTGGTCCTAACTTTTTATGGTATCAATAAAAAAAGATGTTACAAAATGTCTGTAGGAAGAATTATTTTTCTCTGAGACTAGGGACGGTCAAACTATGTCCCAACATTCAGATTTGGGCTTTGAGCCTGGGCTATCGGGCCCACATACATGGAGCACCATTACCCAATGTCCTTCATCCCCGATTTTAACCTCTGCACCATTGGTGGCCACGCCTTCAGCGGCCTGGACATTAAGCTCTGGAATTTCCTCCTGAAACCTCTCCACCTTTCTACTTCGCTTTCCTCCTTTCAGACCTCTTTGACCAAGGACAGAGGGTTTGTTATTTTGTGGAAGGGGTGATGATGGTGGATTTGGAGGTGAGCAAACCAGCACCTGAAGAGAGAGAACTGTTAACGATATCAGCGCAAACGTAGAGAATGTACATGATCAGCAGTTTCATGAGAATATGGCCGATGGAACAGGAGGTGGGTCTAACAGACAAAATGAGCACTGAGCGGAGATGATTGGAGATGGGAGAGAAACTAAAGAAAGATGCAGGATAAGGGCTCTGGAAAGAATAACAACATAAGAAATAGGAACAGGAGTAGACCATTCAGCCCCTCTTGCCTGCTCCGCTATTCAATAAGATCACGGCTGGTCTTGTGCTTCGATTTCCACATTCCCATCTAACCCCGATAACCTTTGATTCCCTTGTCTAACAAGAACCTATCTACCTCTGCCTTAAAAATATTCAACGACCCTGCCTCCACCACCTTCTGAGGCAGAGAGCTCCAAAGTCTCAAAACCCTCTGAGAGAAAAAAATTGCTCCTCTCTGTCCTAAAAATGCGACCCCTAATTTTAAAACAGTGCCCACTAGTTTTGGTCTCACCCACAAGAGGAAACAACCTTTCAACATCTACCTTGTCAAGGCCATTCAGGATCTTGTATACTTCAATAAAATCACCCCTCACTCTTCTAAAATCCAGTGGAAACAAGCCCAGTCTGTTCAACCTTTCCTCATAAGACAACCCACTCATTCCAGGTATCAATCTAGTAAACCTCCTTTAAACAGCCTCCAATGTATTTACATCCTTCCTTAAATAAGGAGACCAAAACTGCACACAGCATTTGAGATGCAGTTTCACCAATGCCTTGTATAACTGAAGCATAACATCCTTATTTTTATGTTCAATCCCTCTCGTAATAAAGGATAGCATTCCGTTAGCCTTCTTAATTACTTACCACACCTGCATTCTAATTTTTTGTGACTCATGTACTAGAACATCTAGATCCCTCTGCATCTCAGAATTATGCAGCCGTTCTCCATTTAAGAAACACTGTGATTTTTTGTTCTTCCTGCCAAAATGAACTTCACATTTTCACACATTACACTCCATTTGCCAAATCTTTGCCCACTCACTGAACCTATCTATATCCATCTGCAACCTCCTTATGTCCTCTTCACAATATACTTTCCGACCTATCTTTGTGTCATCTGTAAATTTAGTTACCATGTCTCCACTCCCCTCATCTAAGTCATTGATGTAAATCATAAAAAGTTGAGGCCCCGAGTACAGATGCCTGTGGGACTCCACTCACCACATCCTGCCCATCAAAAAATGACCCATTTATGCATACTCTCTGCTTTCTGCCAGCCAGCCAGCCAATCTTCTATCCATGTTAATATGTTACTCCCTACACCTTACACTTTTACTTTCTGTAATAAGCTTTGATGTGGCACCTTATCAAATGCCTTGTGGAAATCCAAGTACTGTACATTTACAGGCTCCCCTTTATCCACTGCGCATGTTACTCCTTCAAAAACTCCAATAAATTGGTTAAACGTGATTTTCCTTTCACAAAACCATGCTGACTTTTCCCGATTGCCTTGAGCTTTTCTAAGTGCCCAGCTATAATCTCCTGAATGACCAATTCCAATAACTTCCCCACAACAGACATCAAGCTAATTGGCCTATAGTTTCCTATTTTCTGCCTTCCTCCCTTCTTAAATAGAGCGGTGATATTTGCTACTTTCCAATCTGTTGGATCCTTCCAGAATGTCATGAATTTTGGAAAATTAACACCAGTGCATCACCTACATCATTAACAGCCTCCTTTAAGACCCGAAGATGTCATCCATCGGGACCCGGAGACCTGTAGCTCCATCAATTTGGTCGATACCATTTCCCCAGTGATTTCAATTTCACCAAGTTCCTTTCTCCCATTCACCTCTTGATTTGCAGCTGTTGCTGGAATGCTTTTTGTATCCCCTATAGTGAACACAGAAGCAAAATATGTGTTCATTTCCTCCATTTCCTTCCTTATTATCTACCATTAACTCCCCACTGTCACTCTCTGGAGAACCAACACTCACTTTACTTACTCTTTTACTTTTTACGTTCCTGTAGAAACTCTTGCTACCCATTTTCACATTTCTAGCTAGTTTCCTCTCATACTTTAATTCCTTTCTCTTGATTAACCTTTTAGCCATTATCTGCCATTCTATATATTCTGTTCAATCATCTGTCCTGCCACTCATCTTTGTGGAGTTCTCTGCTTTTTTCTTAAGTTTGATGCTTTCCTTAACTTCTTTAGTTAACCACGGATTGTGGGTCCTCCCCTTAGAATTTTTCTTAATAGTAGGAATGTACTTATTCTGAATACTCTGAATTATCCCCTTAAGTGTCTGCCACTGTTTATCTTTTGATTTATCGTTTAGCCTGGTTTCCCAGTTCACTTCAGCTAGCTTAGCTTTTATCCCCACATAGTTGCCCTTATTTAAGGTACTAGTCTTAGACCCACTCTTCTTCCTTTCAAACTGGATGTAAAATTCAATTATATTGTGGTCGCTGCTACCTAGGGGTGCCCTTACTCTGAGGTAATTAATTAATCCTGTCATGTTACACATCACCAAGTCTAATGTAACTTGCTCTTGGTTGGTTCTCTAAGGAACTATCTCAAAAGCATTCTAAGAACTCCTCATCCAGGCTACTATTCCCAATCTGATTTTTCCAGTTTATGTGTAGATTAAAATCACCCATGATTATTGCCATCCTTTTATCACAACACACAATATTTCCTCTTCAACACTTTGTCCTATACTGTGGCTACTGTTAAGGGGCCTGTAGAACACACCCACTAATTACTTTGTCCAGCTACTATTCCTCATCTCCACCCAAACTGATTCTACATCCTGAACTCCTGAACCAATGTCATCTCTAACTATTGCACCAATGCCCTCTTTGATTAACAGTGCTACCCCACCCCTCGCCTTTACCTAGCTTCCTATTCTTCTTGAATGTCACGTACCCTACAATATTAGTATATATTTATCACAAAGCACACAATATTTTCTCTTGAATACTTTGTCCTACACCATGGATGAAATTTGAAGGCAGTTCAGCCCAATGGGTTAGTGGGAGGGAAGCAGCTGATTGGATTGTTTCGATCTTAGTGACAAAGAAGCTCCATGAGCTCCTCACAGTTGTTGTTGGAGGTGAGGATGGAGGGGAGAGAGAGAGCACTTCAAAAAGAATTAACGTGTTAAAAATTTTAAAAACATTCAAGATGCTGTGTGTTTAGTACAAAAATGATTTATTTGCATTTTATCCAGAATATTAGTCTCTATAACTGGCTGGAGATTGTTAACATCAGCAGAAACAGACCCCAATGAACATGGTTCAGTCCTGGTTGTGATTAACAGCAAAATTCAATCACTGTAGTTATTAAGAACTCCTTGGTGTCTCAGCAAATGGGATGGCTGACTGAATCCTTTCCCACATTTGGAGCAGGTGAACGGTCTCTCCCCAATGTGAATTCGTTGGTGTCTGAGCAGGCTAGATGACTGGGTGAATCCCTTCCCACTTCTGAGAAGATAAATGGTCTGTCCCCATTGTGAACTCGCAGATGTCTCAGTAGGTTGGATGACCGAGTATATCCCTGCTCACACACGGAGCAGGCGAACGGCCTTTATCCAGTGTGAATTCGTTGGTGTCTCAGCAGGTAAGATGTCTGAGTGAATCCCTTCCCACACTCAGAGCAAGTGAATGGCGGCTCCCCTGTGTGACTCTGTTGATGAGTTTCAAGCTGAGAAGGGGATATGAATCTCTTTCCACAATCCTCACAATTCCATGGCTTCTCCCCATTGTGACAATATTTGTGTTTTGACAGATCAGATGATTGGCTGAAGACTCGTCCACACGCAGAACACATGTATGGTTTCTCTCCACTGTGAACGGTGTATTTTCCTTCCTTGTCCAAAACCTGGTGATATTTAGGTTCCAACAAATTGGGTGACTCCGACAGATTCTGATGTGATGTTTGGTTTGAGTTTCCCGACTGCAAATCCTCCCCTTCGAAGACCTTGTGAAATTGATTTAAAACAGATGAAAGGGAGTGAGAGAGAGCCCACAAAAACACAAAGGCAAGTCGTGAAATTGAGCTGAATGAATTTGGTAATTTGTGGGGCCGGCACTAGGAAAAAGTGACCATGAAAACTGCTGGATTGTATTGTCAAAAAACCCAACTGGTTCACTAATGTCTTTCAAAGATGGGAATCTGCCACCTGATCTTGGCCTACACAAGAATCTGACCTCAATTTGAGGAGAGAGAGGGATGGGAGCAGCAAGGAGCAAAAGAGAGGGATTTTACATACATAAAGTTCAACCAGATCCTCCACAACCTATAAGGACCAAAGGAGCAGATGTGTGTGAACACCATCACGTTCAAGTTCTCCTCGAAGTCACACATCGTCCCGGCTTGACTGACATCCAGTACTGGATGAACAGGAATTTCCTCCCATTTAAATATTAGTAAGACTGAAGCCATGTCTTTAGTCCTAACTGCAAACTCCATTCCCGAGCCAATGACTCCATCCGGTCCATCTGTCTCCCTGGCTATCTACAGCTGAACCAGACTGTCACATTTAACCCCCAGCTGAACTTCCAGCCACATATCTGTGGCATCTCGAACAGTGCCTATTTCTATCTTAGTCACATTGCTTAACTTTGCACCATCTCAGCTCATGTTTCTGAAACTCTCATCCATTCTTTTGTTATCTCTAGACCTGGCTATTCTAACACAATTCTGGCTGGATTCTCACATTCACCCCCTCAGAAACTTGAGTTTATTTAAATCTCTGCTGACTATGTCCTCTGCACTGAGTCCCACTCACTCACCCACCCATCACCCTGTCCTTGCTGACCTATATAAGCTCCTAGTTATGCAGCATCTAAATTTAGAATT
Organism: Carcharodon carcharias; assembly: GCF_017639515.1. Classification (NCBI taxonomy): domain Eukaryota; kingdom Metazoa; phylum Chordata; class Chondrichthyes; order Lamniformes; family Lamnidae; genus Carcharodon; species Carcharodon carcharias. The sequence goes on from NC_054493.1 coordinate 15,434,400, forward strand.
CTCATCCTTCTTTTTGAATTCCTCCATGACTTTCCCTTCCCTATTTCCAGTTGTACAGAAGTTTGAATCTATTGCCACAGGACAACATACATTCAGGTCCTGGTGAATCCACTGTACTCTGTCAGGTTTTGATGCATTGCTTGGTTTGAGTTTCCTGCCTTCAAATCCTGGTCTTCTAATGACCTGTTCAACAAAAAGTCACCACTGTCAGTCCAAGATTAAAAATTCAGAAGGGAAAAGCATTTCAAACTTTGATTTGAGTTTGCTGTGTGTAAATGCTCCCCTTCTAACCCCTGTAAATTGAGTTTCCAAAATCCATCCCTGACAGTCCAGGGTAGAAATTCACAATCGGGGATTGTTCCAGTCCTACTCCGGCCCTTTTCCACAACTCTTTCTCTGGTACATCGATGATTACTTCGGTGCTGCTTCATGCTCTCGTCAGGACTTGGAAAAATTTATTAATTTTGCTTCCAATCTCCACCCCTCCATCATTTTCACGTGGCCATCTCTGACACTTCCCTTCCCTTCCTTGACCTCTCTGTCTCAATCTCTGGTGATAGACTGTCCACCAATATCCATTACAAGCCTACCGACTCCCACAGCTACCTCGACTACAGCTCCTCACACCCCGCTTCCTGTAAGGACTCCATCCCATTCTCTCAGTTCCTTCGCCTCCGCCGCATCTGTTCCGATGATGCTACCTTCAAAAACAGTTCCTCTGACATGTCCTCCTTCTTCCTTAACCGAGGTTTTCCACCCACGGTCGTTGACAGGGCCCTCAACCGTGTCCGGCCCATCTCCCATGCATCCACCCTCACGCCTTCTCCTCCCTCCCAGAAACACGATAGGGTCCCCCTTGTTCTCACTTATCACCCCACCAGCCTCCGCATTCAAAGGATCATCCTCCGCCATTTCCGCCAACTCCAGCATGATGCCACCACCAAACACATCTTCCCTTCATCCCCACCCCCCTGTCGGCATTCCGTAAGGATTGCTCCCTCCGGGACACCCTGGTCCACTACTCCATCACCCCCTACTCCTCAACCCCCACCTATGGCACCTCCCCATGCCCACGCAAAAGATGTAACACCTGCCCCTTCACTTCCTCTCTCCTCACCGTCCAAGGGCCCAAACAGTCCTTTCAAGTGAAGCAGCATTTCACTTGCATTTCCCACAACTTAGTCTACTGTATTCGTTACTCCCAATGCGGTCTCCTCTACATTGGAGAGACCAAACGTAAACTGGGCGACCGCTTTGCAGAACACCTGCAGTCTGTCCGCAAGAATGACCCAAACCTCCCTGTCGCTTGCCATTTTAACACTCCACCCTGCTCTCTTGCCCACATGTCTGTCCTTGGCTTGCTGCATTGTTCCAGTGAAGCCCAACGCAAACTGGAGGAACAACACCTCATCTTCTGACTAGGCACTTTACAGCCTTCCGGACTGAATATTGAATTCAACAACTTTAGGTCTTGAACTCCCTACTCCATCCCCCCCACCTTTCTGTTTCTTCCCCCTTCCTTTTGTTTTTTCCAATAAATTATATGGATTTTTCTTTTCCCACCTATTTCCATTATTTTTAAATCTATATCTTTTATGCCCTGCTAGCCTTTCCACCCCACCCCCAATAGAGCTATACTTTGAGTGCCCCACCATCCATTCTTAATTAGCACATTCGTTTAGATAATATCACCTTCAACGCCTCTGTGTTCTTTTGTTCTTTTGTCTGTGACATCTTTTGATTATCTGCTCCTATCACTGCTTGTTTGTCCCTACAACCACACCACCCCCGCCCACTTCTCTCCCTCCACCCAACCCCCTCTTAAACCAGCTTATATTTCACCCCTTCCTTGGATTCACCCAGTTCTGTGGAAGGGTCATGAGGACTCGAAACGTCAACTCTTTTCTTATCTGCCGATGCTGCCAGACCTGCTGAGTTTTTCCAGGTAATTCTGTTTTTGTTTTGGATTTCCAGCATCCGCAGTTTTTTGTTTTTATCTCTGCCGTTAATCTGAGTCTGTCGTCAGGTTAAGTCCCTCAGCTGCAGCTCCGTTTGATGGCAGCGCAGGACACAGAGTTTCTTATTCGGTTTTGAGGTCTCCACTGCGTGTTTATGAAGCCTCCCCACCCGGTCCACCACCTTTACTGCCCTCCTACAATCGGCCTTTTCTTAGAGGCTGCAGCGTCAAATTGACGGCCTCACTGAAAAGCCAGCACCAAATATGCGCATGCGCCTTTGAAACCGAGCTGCTAATGCTTCCTCCACAACTCACCACTGCGCCTGCGCAAGCGGCTTCTGCAGTGAGTTTGGGGCACATTCTATTTTGTCGCGAATGCTGGGTAAGATCCTCGCCATTGAAAGTGAATGTTGTTCAATAGAAAATTACCAACACGAATTGGGAGCAGGAGGTCCATTCGGACCTTCGAATCCGCTATTTAATAAGATCTGATTTTGGCCTCAGCTCCAAATAAGGGGTCGCCCATTTAAACAGAGATGAGACGAATTCTTTTTCACTCAGAGGGTCGTGAAGCTTTGGAACTCTCTTCCAGAAAGGCAGTGGAAGCAGAGACTTTGAATATTTTTAAGGCAGAGGTAAATAGATTCTTAATAAGGAAGGGGGTGATAGGTTATCTAGGGTAAGTGGGATGCAGATTTCAGGTTACTATCAGATCAGCCATGACCTTATTAAATGGTGGAGCAGGCTCGAGGGGCTGAATGGCCTACTGCGGCTCCTTGTTCATATGGTCGTATGTTCTGCTTGCCCTGATAACCTTTGACTGCCTTGTCAATCAAGAATCTACCAAGGCCTGCTTTAAAATATTCACTATCACTGCCTCCACTGCTCTCCGGGAAGAGAGTTATAAAGATTCATGACCCTCTGAGAGAAGAAATTCCACCTCATCTCTGTTTTAAATGGGAGACTCTTTACTTTTAAACTATGTCCCCTAGATCTAGTCTCTCCCACTAGGGAAAACATCCTTTTGGCATCCATCCTCTCAGGTCCCCTCAGGATCTTACATATTTCAATAAATTCACTTCTTAACGTTCGAAACTCCAATGGATACAGGTCCAGCCTGTCCAACCTTTCCTTGCAAGATAGCACTACCACCCATCAACCCCACCCACCCCCCCGCTCCCCCCCCCCCCCCTCCCACCACCCCACCATCCCAGGTATTAGTCTAGTGAACCTTCTCTGAACTTATTCTGTATTTATATCCTTTCTTAAACAGGGAGACGAAAACTGTATACAGTACTCTAGATGAGGTCTCACCAATGCCCTGTCCAACTGTAGCACAACACCGTGACTTTTATATTTCATTTCCCTTGCAATAAACAGCAACTTTCAATTTGCCTTCCTTACTAATTTTATGTACTAAAATTATGTTTTGATATCAGATTACAATGGAGCCATAGGACAAAGATATAAAATTATTACATCAATTAATACAACAACCAAGTTGCACAGAACCTCCACATAGTTCTGTCCGATGTGTAAATAACAGAACAGACTCCTCTAGTTTGATGTGAACTTATTGGAATCTTAGCAGCTGGGGTGAACAAGTGATTTTCTCCTGATACATGGAACAAGTGTCTTGCCAGAAATAATGTGTCAATTGTGGATCAAATCCATTGAACTTTTATCACTGGAATGTTGATAGGTGTGGGATCAGTAAATCCCATCATACATTTGAATTATCTTAGTGGTGTTTCTCCAGTGTGTCTGTGCTGCTGTGTCAATAAATGGGATGAGTGAGTGAATCCCTTCCAACTTTCAGCCTGTGAGCAATCTATTCATTCATGTGATTTTACCCATAAGTTTCCAGTCAGACAGGGATCTCAACTCCTCTGATAATGAATTCCAGATTCTCAAATCTCTCCCTTAAAGAAAGGCAAAGTACTGCAGATGCTGGAAACCTGAAATAAAAACAGAAAATTCTGTGATTCTCAGCAGATCTGGTAGCATTGTGGAGAGAAAAATATGGTTTATATTTCAGACCTGTTTCCTTTCAAAACTGCACTGTTTTCCAATCCACAGATGCTTCCAGATGTGGGATGTATTAGAAGCATTTTCTGTTTTTATACCTGGTTGCAGAAATTGCTCCTGATTTGCACATTAGAATTAATAGTGATTAACTTATATTTATTATCATCTGTCCACAAGTGAAAGCATCTCCCACTTGTCTATCCTGTGGAACACTTTCATAGTGTTAGGGTCCTCAATGAGGTCATCTCTCACTTTCCTTTCCAGAGAAAACATCTCCAATTTGTTCAATCTTCGTTGATCGATAAAACCTCCTCGTTCTTGCATCATTCCAGGAGATTTTGATTCAAGCACAGCAAATGCAGCAACCGCCTTTTCACCTCCTCCCTTTCCAGGTTCTAGGGCCTCAAATATACTTGCCGGTGACAGAATGATTTGCCAGCACTTCTTGCAATTTAGTATCATTTATTCACTCTTCATGATGTGATTTCTCTACACTGAGGAGATAAATCAACATTGGATGATTGCTTTGCGGAACATCACCATTCAGCGTGCAAGTATGTTTATGAGCGTCTGATAAATTGCTATTTTAATTCACCACCCCATTCCTGGTCTGACCTCTCTGTCTTCAGCCTCCAGAACAGTTCCTTTCAATCTTAATGGAAGCTCAGAGAAGAGAACCTCACCTGCCAATTCGCCATTTTACAACCTTTCAGACTCAACATTCATTTCAACAATTTCAGATCATTACCACTGCTCCCATCTTTTCGGACAGTAGGTGCTGATAATGGTTCTGCTGTTACCATTTATACCTTCTCTGGAACTGTCTTTTGTTTCATCTCTGGCTCATTAGTTACTTTCCTTGTCTCATTATCGCAGAATTTTGTCTTGCACCATCATCACCTTTGTCATTTGATCTCTCTCTCTTCCATCATAACACAATGCTCATTGTTGCTCTCTACCTCTCCTTTCCCCGACTCTGTACTTGTTTGAAAAAAATTATTGAATCACAGAATTATTACAGTGTAGAAGGAGGCCATTCGGCCCATCGTATCCGCACTGGCTCTCTGAGCATTTCAATTTAGTGCCAATCTCCTGCCTTTTCCCCATAACCCTGCATATTGTTTCTGTTCAGATAATCATCTAATACCCTCTTGAATGTCTCAATTGAAACTACTTCCACCACACTTCCAGGCAGTGCATTCCAAACCATAACTACTCGCTGTGTAAAAGAGTTTTTTCTCAGCTTGCATTTGCTTATTTTGCAAAAGACTTTAAGACTGTGCCCTCTGGTTCTCGATGCGTTTACGAGCAGGAACAGTATCTCCCTATCTACTCTGTCCAGGCCCCTCATTATTTTGAAAACTTCTATCAAGTCTCCCCTCAGTCTTCTCCTCTCCAAAGAAAACAGTTCCAACTTCTCCAAACTTTCCTCATAACTGAAGTCTCATCCCTGGAACCATTCTTGTAAACCACTTCTGCACTCTCTCCATTGCGTTCACATCCTTCCTATAGTGTGGCGCCCGGAACTGTACAAAATACTCCAGTAATGGTCTAACCAGTGTCTTATATAAGTTCAACATAACCTCCCTGCTCTTGTACTCTATGCCCCTATTAATGAAGCCTAGAATACTATATAATTTAGTATTCGCTCTCTCTACATGTCCTTCTACATTTAATGATTTATGTATATCTACACCCAGGACTCTGATCCTGCACACTTTTTTAGAATAGTATACTTTAAATTATTCTGTCTCTCCATGCTTTTTGTACCAAAGCATATCACCTCACACTTCTCTGCACTGAACTTCATCTGCCACCAATCTGCCCACTCCACCAATGTGTCAATGATCTTTTGAAGTTCTACATTGTCCTCCACACAGTTTAAAATTCTCCCAAGTTTTATATCTTTCGCAAACTTTGAAATTGTCCACTGCACACCAAGATCCAGATTATTTATATATATCAAAAGAGCAAGGGTCCCAGTACCGACCCCTGGGGAACTCCACTACCAACCTTCTTCCAGCCCAAAAAATACCCATTAACCATTACTCTCTGTTTCCTGTCCCTCAGCAAATTTTGTAGCCACGTTGATACTGCCCCTTTTATTCCATGACCTATAGCTTTCCTCACAAGGTTGTTGTGTGGCATTACATCTTGGGAGTCCATATACACACCAACGGCCTTGGCCTCATCAACCATCTCTGTTACCTCTTCAAAAAAAAACTCTGGCAAATTAGTTAGACATGATTTTCTTTAACAAATCCATGCTGACTCTTCTGAATCAATCCAAATTTTTCCATGTGACTATTAATTCTATCCTGAATAATTGTTTCTAGAAGTTTCCCCACCACCAAAGTTAAACTGACTGGTCTGTAAATACAGGGCAGAGCTTTACAACCTTTTTTGAACACAGGCATAATGTTTGCAATTCCCCTGTCCTCTGGCACCTCCGTTGAGCCTAAGGAAGACTGAAACATTATGGCCAGTGCCTCTAGAATTTCCACTCTCACTTCCTTCAATATTCTTAGCTGCATCTCATCTGGTCCCAGTGCCTTATCAACTTTAAGTACCAACAGCTTATCCAATATTTCCTCCTCATCAATTTTAAACCCTTCCAGTGACTGAGTTTCCTTCTCTGTCACCATGGCCTGGGCAGCATCTACCTCGTAGGTAATGGCAGCAGCAAAGTATTAATTTAACACCTCAGGCATGCCTCTTGCTTCTATGTGTAAATCTCCTTTTTGCTTCCAGTCGGCCCTACTCCTTCTTTTACCACCCTTTTACTGTTGATGTGCTCATAGAAAACTTTGGGGTTTCATTTTATGCTAGCTGCCAGTCTCTTTTCATAATCCCTCTTTGCTTCTCGTATTTGCTTTTTCATATTCCTTCTGAACCTTCTGTTTTCAGCTTGGTTCTCAATTCTATTTGCTACCTGACACCTGTCGTAAGCACACTTTTTCTTCTTTAACTTAATTTCTATCTCCTTTGTGATCCAGGGAGCTCTGGATTTGTTTGTTCTACCCTTCCCTTTTGAGGAAACATACCCAAACCATCTCCTCTTTGAAGTTAGCCCATTGTCCAGCTTTTGTTTTCCCGCCAACCTTTGGTTCCAGTCTATCTGGCCCCGCTCAGTTCTAGCCCCATTGAAGTCTCCTCTCTGCCAGTTGATTATTCTTACTCTGGATTGACCAATATCCTTTTCCACCATAATTCTAAACTTTCTAATACAATGATCACTGTCCCCTAACCGTTCCCCCATTGTCACTTGATCTACTTGGCCCACCTCATTCCCAAGAACCAGATCCAGCAGTGCCTCCTTTCTTGTTGCACTGGACACATACTGCTAAAGGAAATTCTCCTGAACACAATCTAGGAAAACTTGTCCCCCACTGCTCCTTACACTGCCACTATCCCAGTCTACATACGGATAATTAAAGTCCCCCATTATAACAACTCTATGATGTTTACACTTCTCTGTAATTTCCTTGCAGATTTGTTCCACGATATCCTTTCTGCTAGCTGGTGGTCTATACATTACACCAAGCAATGTAATTGCACACTCCTTATTCTTTAGCTCTAGCCAAATCAATTCTGTCCTTGAATCCTCTGACACATCCTTTTTCTCCAGTACTGCAATATGCTCCTTAACTGAAAATGCCACTCGTCCTCCTCCTTTTTTCCCTTTCCTATCTTTTCTGAATACTTTGTAACCAGGAGTACTTATCACACAGATCTGTCCTTCCTTAAGCCAGGTCTCCATTATCACCACAACATCATAATCCCACAAGGCAATCTCTGCCTGTAAGTCCCCAATTTTATTAACTGTACTCCGTGCATTCACATATATGCAATGTAACCCTGATTTAGACTCCATTACTTGCTCCTTTACTCCAACTCCATTATGAACTTGCTATTCTCTATTTTATCACTATCTGCCTCTCCCAAGGTTCCGTACACGCTGGCATTCCTCTCTAATATTCTCTCCTGGTTCCCACATCCCTGCTGAGTTAGTTTAAACCCTTCCTAACAGCACCTGCAAAACAACCCGCAAGGTACTCAGCCCCAGCTCTGTTCAGATGCAACCCATCCAGCTTGTACAGGTGTCATCTCCGCCAGAGCTGGTCCCAATGTCCCAGGAATCTATAGCCCTCCCTCCTGCACCATCTTTCCAGCCACGCATTCACCTGTCTTATCTCTTTGTTTCTGTACTCACTTGCACGTGGCACAGGGGAGTAATCCAGAGATTACTACTTTAGAGGTCCTGCTTGTTAATTTTCTACCTAGTTCCCCAAATTCCAATTGCAGCACCACATCCCCCTTCCTACCTATGTCGCTAGTACCATTGTGGCCACGACCTCTGGCTGTTCGCCCTCCCCCTCAACAATGTCCTGCAGCCGCTCTGTGACATCCTTGACCTGAGCACCAGGGAGGCAACAAACCATCTTGGAGTCATGTTGAAGGTCGCAGAAACGCCTGTCTGCTCCCCTAACTAAAGAACCCCCTATCAGTACTGCTCTTCCGCTCTTCTTCCTCCCCTCCTGTCGAGCTGGGCCACCCGTGGTGGCATGGACTTGGCTCTTGCTGTACTCCTCCAAGGATCCATTGCCCTCCAGATATCCAGAATGGAAAACTGGTTAGTGAACGGGACCTCTGGCGATTCCTGCACTGCCTGCCCGTTTCTCTTAGACTGCCTGGCGGTCACCCATTCCCTATCTGCCTGCTTGCCCCTAACTTGTGGTGTGTCCATCCCTCTGAATGTGGTATCCACAGAGTTCTCGGCCTCACGGATGGTGACTCCAATCACTGCTCAAGCTCTGAAACACAGAGCTCAAGCTTGTGCAGCCGGTGACACTTGCTGCACACGGGCTCATCTGGGTCACAAGAAGTGTCCAAAACTCCCCACGTGCCACAGGACTGGCATTCCACTTTTCTGAGTTGTCCTGCCATGCCTTAAACTTTTAAATCACTTTAGCTTTTAAATCTTACTTAATAAACCTTACCAAAAAGTACAGTTCTTACTTTATTCTAAATCTTAGACATATAATAAACCTTAAACATTTATGAAGATACTCACCAGATACTCAGCAAGTAGCCAGCTTCTTCTCCAACCAATCAAATTGCTTCTTTCCCGTGATGTCACAATGTGTTTTTTTCACTCTCCTTTTGAACTCAGCGCCGGCCGGTTCTGAGCAGCTGACAGTTCCACCTCTCCCATTGCACTTCCCCAAGGTGAAGAATCTCCAAAACTCTTCCAGTTTGGGTAAAGTGTCACTGACATGAAACATTCACTCTGTTTCCCTCTTCATAGATACGGTTTAACCTGCTTGGTTTCTGACATTTTCTTGTTTGAGTTTGGATTTCCAGCATATGCCATATTTTGAGTCACTGTAGATCAGTTTTCTTTCACTTAATGTGACCTTTTCAAGCCTCAATTGAGCAAACATTCACAAGATACACAATGAACAATAGAAATGGTTGCGTCCTAGGAGGCCATTTGATCCACCTTATCCATGCTGGCAGGAAAAGAGCAACGCATTCTAAATTCTTCCTCCATAGGTCTGTAGGTTACGGCACCTCAAATGTTTTCCCAAGTTGAATTGTTTGTTTTGCTGTGACTCTGTTGATAACACGTTCACCTCTATGTGGGAAGGTTATGAGGTAAATTCCCATGGTTAAGACTTTGAGAACAGCTATCGAGGTTAACACGCCCCAGAGGACTGAGAGAGTCCTGCATTGTCAGATGTGCTGTCCTTTGCTTGAGACTTTAAACCGAGACTTTAAACCACAAGAACAGCATTCGGGAAACTTCAATGATGTGTGGAGCACGAAAGGAAAGAGAGAGGCCAGGAGCTGTGCTGAGGGGGTAAGGAGGAGGTAGCCAAGAATGTGCACTCGATACCAAAGCTCTTCAGCCAGTGCTATTAGGAAGGGAGTTCCAGGAATTTGACCCAATGACAGTGAAGGAACGGCGATATATTTCCAAGTCAAGATGGTGAGTGACTTGGTGGGAAACTTCCAGGTGGTGATGTTCCCATCTATCTGCTGCCCTTGTCCTTCTTGATGGCAGTGGTCATGGGTTTTGAAGGTTCTGTTGAAACGCCTTGGTGAATTCCTGCAGTGTATTTTGTAGATGGTACAAACTACTGCTATTGTGCGTCGGTGGTGGAGGGAGTGAATATTTGTGGATGTGGTGCCAATCAAGTGAGCTGCTTTGTCCTGGGTGGTGTCAAGCTTCTTGAGTGTTTATGGGAACTGCACATCCAGGCAAGGGAAGAGTATTCTATCACACTCCTGACTTGTGCCCTGTAGATGATGGACAGGCTTTGGAGAGTCAGGAGGTGAGTTAATTGTCGCATGATTCCTGCTCTTGTGGCTACAATATTTATATGGCTATTCCAGTTCAGTTTATGGTTAATGGTAACCCCCAGGACGTTGATAGTGGGGTTTCAGTGATGGCAATACAACATCAAGGGGCGATAGTCAGATTCTTTCTTGATGCTGAATGTCATGCAATCATCAGCGAACATCCCCACTTCTGACCTTATGATGGAAGGAATGTCATTGATGAAGCAGCTGAAGGTAGTTGGGCCTTGGACACTACCATGAGGAACTCATGCAGTGATGTCCCAGAGCTGAGATGACTGACCTCGAAAAGCCACAACCATCTTCCTATGTGCTAGGTATGACTCCAACCAGTGGAGAGTTTTCCCCATGATTCCCATTGACTCCAGTTTTGCTGGGCATCCTCACTCAGTTAAATGCTGCCCTGATGTCAAGGGCAGTCACTCTCACCTCACCTCGGGAGTTCAGCTGTTTTGTCCATGGTTGAACCAAGGTTGTAATGAGGTCAGGAGCCAAGTGGTCCTGGCGGAACCCAAACTTGGTGTCAGTGAGCAGGTTATAGCTAAGCAAGTGCCGCTTGACAGCACTGTTGATGACCTCTTCCATTACTTTATACATGATGGAGAGTAGACTGCTTCATGACACATCTAATATCCTTATTAACTCTGGGAAGAATATCGGTCTAGGCCGGTAGGATGTAGATGGGAAACATATAATGAAAAAGGATCATGAAGAAAAATTAGCTAAAATAGAAGTAAGAAATAACAAGGGGGTCAACTGGACGCAGAAGCAGTAGGAACAAAGCTCAGAAATAAGAAATACTGATTACTAAAGTTGTTGGAATAATTCTGCCTGGGAGACAATCAGCATCAAGCCCTTCAACTGAAGTAAATGTGTGGGATATAGCAAACATCAAGCATATTCCTAACAGATCTACCAAGGCACGGATCAAGCTGAGTCAGAAAATCTATTATTTTACATCCAGAGGAGTGAGGTACAATTATGTTGGTAAAATATGTGCATTCCCAATTTTCTTGTATGGAAATTATAGCAAAATTATACCAAATGAGAGACACAAGCACAGACTGTGTTAACATGGGGATTATTAACTGTCATGTGAAGCATCTCAGGACGTTTTTATTACATTAAAGGTGCTGTATAAATGCAAGCTGTTGTTGTCTACTTTAAGGAGCAATTCCATTACCAGTCTAAGCTGAAAAACTATGGATGCTGTGGCACCAGGGAGAGGATCTTTATTGGCTGAGAAAAGGATTCACTTGGTCATCCCATTTAGTGACACAGCAACACAGTCACAATGGATACACTGCTCAGGTATTTCATGAGTCCAAGAGGGTTTACTCAGTTTTCCCAACAACGTTGAAAGTTCACACAATTGCTCTGGAGAGTCTAGAAGAGAGTTACAAGAAAGTTGCTGGGGCTTGAAAATTGCAGCTATGAGGAGATATTGGATAAGCTGGGATTGTTTTCTTTAGAACAGAAGAGGCTAATTAGAGGTAACCCAATTAAGGTGTACAAAATTTTGAGGAGCCAAGATAGAGCAGACAGGAAAATATTGTTTCCCCCAGCTGAGGGGTCAATTATCAGGCAACATAGATTTAAGGTGATTAGGAGAAGGATTAGTGGGGATATGAGGAAAAACCCTTTTCACTGAGAGGGCAGTGTGCATTTGGAATTCACTACCTAAGTTGGGAGTTGACGCTGAAATGCTCAACTCATTTAAAAGTTATCTGGATCTGCATCTGAAGTGCTGGAACATGCAAGGACATGGACCTGGTGCTGGAAAGTGGAATAAAAATGAGTGGTTGGTTTCTTTTTCTCTTTTTTGGCCGGCACAGACACAATGGGCTGAATGGCCTCTTTCTGCACCATAACTGTTTTTATGGTTCTAAAGGATTTGATGAATGCAGCACATTCATACCAGAGAGACTGTTTAAACGTTCTCTGTGTGTGGGCAGTGATTTACTTGTTCTTCCCATCAGCTGGGACACCAGTGAGTTGACATGACTGCAGGGGTTGGATTGTGCCGTTTTTGCTGCTGTTCTCCTTCTTTCCGGTGGATAATGGAGAGCCCATGCAGTTAGCTTTCAGTATAATTTGTTCTTTAACTTTATTATTGGCGTCTCCGGCCCCAGTCTCCACTGTGCAACAGGGAAACAAATCAGGATGTCCTACTTTGTTCTTTCAATTTGAGGAGGCGGAGGGGTGGTGGGGAGGTTACCCAGCATTCGCCGCGGTAGAAAATGTCCCCTATGCACACGACAGGAGGTCAGTGCGCAGGCGCAGTGTCGAAATGTGTCTGAGCATGCGCGGAGCGAGTAATGGAAGGATGAATGGAGCGATGGACCCGGACAGTGGACCAAAAGGTTTTTTAAACATGTTATGTAAGCTTCAGACCGCCGAACTCGAAGCTGCCGGTCCCTGTTTACAAGAGTAGGGATAAAGCTGAGGGGCTTCTGCTGCTGCAAAGCGAGGTTAACGGCTGCCATGTTGATCAGCGGCAATGTTCAGCACGGCGCATGCGCGGCCATCGCTGTCCCTGTCAGCAGGAGGAGAGAATGTTGTGCATTTCTATCAGAAATATCTGGAAAATCTCATCAGGTCTGGCAGCATCGGCGGAGGAGAGCACAGTTGACGTTTCGAGTCCTCGTGACCCTTCAACAGAACTAAGTAAAAATAGGAAAGGGGTGAAATATAAGCTGGTTTGGGGGTGCAGTGGGGGGGGGTGCGGTTGTTGGGACAAGCAGCCAGTAATAGGTGGAGATAACCAAAAGAAGTCACAGACAAAAGGACAAAGAGGTGTTGAAGGTGGTGATATTATCTAAAGGAATGTGCTAATTAAGAGTGGAAAGCAGGACAGATAAGGTACAGATAGCTCTAGTGGGGGTGGGGAATACTAAAAGTGCTAAAAGGTAGAGATAAACAATGGGTGGAAATACATTTAAAAATAATGGAAATAGGTGGGAAAAGAAAAACCTATATAAGTTATTGGAAAAAGCAAAAAGGAGGGGGAAGAAACGGAAAGGGGGTGGGGATGGAGGAGAGAGTTCAAGATCTAAAATTATTGAACTCAATATTCAGTCCAGAAGGCTGTAAAGTGCCTAGTCAGAAGATGAGATGCTGTACCTCCAGTTTACGTTGAGCTTCACTGGAGCAATACAGCAAGCCAAGAACAGACATGTGGGCATGAAAGCAGGGTGGAGTGTTAAAATGGCAAGCGAGGTCTGGGTAATGCTTTGGACAGACCGAAGGTGTTCTGCAAAGCGGTCACCCAGTCTGCATTTGGTCTCTCCAATGCAGGGGAAACCGCATTGGGAACAGCAAATGAAGTAGTCTAAATTGAGGGAAGTTCAAGTGAAATGCTGCTTCATTTGAAAGGAATGTTTGGGCCCTTGGATGGTGAGGAGAGAGGAAGTGAAGGGGCAGGTGTTGCATCTTCTGCGGTCGCATGGGGAGGTGCCATGGGAGGGGGTTGAGGAGTAGGGGGTGATGGAGGAGTAGACCAGGGTGTCATGGAGGGAACAATCCCTATGGAATGCCACCGGTGGGGGGGGGGGGGGGGGGTGAAGGGCAGATGTGTTTGGTGGTGGCATCATGCTGGAGTTGGCGGAAATGGCAGAGGATGATCCTTTGAATGCGGAGGCTGGTGGGGTGATAAGTGAGAACAAGGACCCTATCATGTTTCTGGGAGGGAGGAGAAGGCGCGAGGGCGGATGCACGGGAGATGGGCCGGACACGGTTGAGGGCTCTGTCAACTACTGTGGGTGGAAAACCTTGGTTAAGGAAGAAGGAGGATATGTCAGAGGAACTGTTTTTGAAAGTGGCATCATCAGAACAGATGCGACTGAGGTGAAGGAACTGAAAGAATGGGATGGAGATCTTACAGGAAGTGGGATGTGAGGAGCTGTAGTTGAGGTAGCTGTGCGAGTCGGTAGGCTTGTAATGGATATTGGTGGACAGTCTATCACCAGAAATTGAGACAGAGATCAAGGAAGGGAGGGGAAGTGTCAGAGATGGACCATGTGAAAATGATGGCGTGGTGGAGATTGGAAGCAAAGTTAATAAATTTTTCCGGGTCCTGATGAGAGCGTGAAGCAGCACCGAAGTAATCATCGATGTACCGGAGAAAGAGTTGTGGGAGGGGGCCGGAGTAGGACTGGAACAAGGAATGTTCCACATACCCCATAAAGAGACAGGAATAGCTGGGGCCCATGCGGGTACCCATAGCCACACCTTTTATTTGGAGGAAGTGAGAGGAGTTGAAGGAGAAATTGGCAGCATTGGCGGAGAAGAAAAGAGTTGATGTTTCGAGTCCTCATGACCCTTCAACAGAGTGAATCTTAGGAAAGGGGTGAAATATAAGCTGGTTTGAGGTGGGGGGTCGGAGGGGGGGCGGTGAGAGAAGTAGGGGTGGTGGTGTGGTTGTAGAGACAAGCAAGCAGTGATGGAAGCAGATAATCAAAAGATGTCACAGACAAAAGAACACAGAGGCGTTGATGGTGGTGATATTATCTAAACGAATGTGCTAATTAAGAATGGATGGTAGGGCACTCAAGGTTCAGCTCTAGTGGGGGTGGGGTGGAAAGGCTAGCAGGGCATAAAAGATTTAAAAATAATGGAAATAGGTGGGAAAAGAAAAATATATATAAATTATTGGAAAAAACAAAAGGAAGGGGGAAGAAACAGAAAGGGGGTGGGGATGAGGAGGGAGTTCAAGATCTAAAGTTGTTGAATTGAATATTCAGTCCGGAAGATTATTCACCCAGTGATGATGAAGGAATGGTGATATATGTCCAATCAATGACAATCAGTTGTTTTTATATCACACTTTTAATGCAATACAACGTTCCAAGACATTTCACAAAGCAACTTCTGACACTGAGCCACATGAGCAGATATTAGGGCAGGTGACCAAAAGCTTGGCTAAAGAGGTTGGTTTTCAGGAGGTATTTCCAGAGATTGGGTCCCAGGCAACTGAAAGAACAGCCACCAATGGTGGGGTGATTAATGTCGGGAATATTCAAGAGATAGAATTCAATGAACACATATTTTGGAGAGATGCGTGGGAAGAGGAGATTACAGATAGGGATTGATCTCAAGATTACAGGGAGGTTGATTGTGGCTGACTGGCCGGGAATGCATTCGGCTAGTTAAGTCTCAAGGTAACAAAGGAATGGATGATGATTTCAGCAGCAGCTGAACTAAGACTAGGGTGGAGTTGGGCACTGTGGTCTTGGTGATAATATGTGTATGTGTTTGGAAGCTCATCTTGGGATGAAATATTTCACCATGGTTGTGAACAGTCTGGTTCAGCCTCAGACAGTTGCCAGGGAAAGGGATGGAGATGGTGGCTCAGGAGTGGAGTTTGCTGCTGGAACTGAAGACAAGGCTTCGGTCTTCACAATACTTAAATGGAGGAAATTTCTGCTCATCCAGTGCTAGATGTCAGACAAGTCAGGATTGTATATGACTTGGAGGGGAACTTGGAAGTGATGGTGTTCACAAACACCTGCTACCCTGGTCCTTCTAGGTGATGGAGGTTGAAGGTTTGGGAGATTCTGTCAAAGTTCTGGTCGAGTTGTAGATATATAAAATCCCTCTCCTTCACCCACTGCCTCTCTAATGTCTCCATGTCTTCTTCCACTGAGGCTTTTGTCTTGTGTAGGACCAGTCCGAGAGGCAGGTTCCCTTCCCTGAAGGACATTAGTGAACCAGTTGGGTTTTTAGGACAATCCAGCAGTTTTCATGGTCGCTTTTTCCTAGTGTCAGCCACACAAATGACCAGATTCATTCAGCTCAATTTCGCAGCCTGCCTTTGTATTTTTTAGGGTTCTCTCTCACTTCCTTTATTCTGCTTTCAATCAATTTCACAGGGTATTAGAAGTAGAGGATTTGCAGTCGGGAAACTCAAACCAAATATCACGTCAGCATCTGATGGAGTCGCCCAATTTATCGTAGCCTGAATACCGTAGAACTTTGAACATGAATGGAAAAAGCACTGTTCACTGTGGAGAGAAACCATGGAAATGTGGGGATCATGAGGAGAGATTCAGTTACCCATCTGAGCTGGAAACTCATCGATGCACTCACACTGAGGAGAGGCCGTTCACCTGCTCTACATGTGGAAAGGGATTCACTCGCTCATCCCAGCTGATTACACACCAGTGAGTTCACACCGGGGAAAGGTCGTTCACCTGCTCTGAATGTGGGAAGGGATTCATTCAGTCATCCAACCTGCTAACACACCAGCGCATTCACATTAGGGAGAGACCTTTTCAATGTCCAGACTGTGGGAAGTGCTATAAAAGTTCTGGGGACCTGATTACCCATCAACGTGTTCACACTGATGAGAGACCTTTCAGGTGCTCTCACTGTGGGACTGGGTTCAGGGGATCATTTCAACTCACTGTACACCAGCGAATTCACACTGATGAGAGACCTTTCACCTGCTACATGTGTGGGAAGAGATTTACTCAGTTATCCCATGTGCTGATGCATGAAAGAGATCACACTGATGAGAGACCTTTTAAATCCTTGGACTGCGGGAAGTGCTATAAAAGCTCTGGGGAACTGATGTCTTATCAATGTATTCACACTGACGAGAGACTGTTCAGGTGTTTTTACTGTGGGGCTGCATTCAGGGGATCATCTCAACTTTCTGTACATCAGCGAATTCACACTGGGGATAGGCCATTCACCTGCTCTGAGTGTGGGAAGGGATTTACTCAGTCATCCACACTGCTGAATCACCAACGGGTTCATACTGGGGAGAGGCCGTTTAATTGCTCCAAGTGTGGGAAGAGATTCACTCGGTCAGCCCACCTGCTCAGCCACCAGTGAGGTCACATATGGAAAGTCGTTCACCTGCGCCAGGTTTGGGAATAGATTCAGTCAGTCATCCATACTGCTGAGTCACCAGTGAGTTCGCAAGTAACTACAGTGATTGGATTTTCTGTTAATCACATCCAGGACTGAACTATGCTTACTGGGGTCTGTTTCTGCTGATGTTAATAAACTCCACACCATTGAAGGATATAATATTCAGGATAAAAGTCAAATAAATCACCTTTGTTCTGGGAAGGATATATTGCCCTTGGAGAGAGTGCAGCGCATATTTACCTGAATGATACCTGGACTCCAAGAGTTAAGTTATTAAGAGAGGTGACACAAGTGTGCGTTGTATTTCCTGGAATTAAAAATAAGGAGTGATTTGATCAAAGTTTTCAAGATATTAATTGGAACTGATTGGGTAAAGAGACATGATTTCCACTGGTTGGGGAATCTGGGACTGGGGGCATAGTGTAAATATGAGAGCCAGACCTTTCAGGAGTGAAGTTAGCAAACATTTCTACACACCAAGGGAGGTAGAAGTGAGGAACTCTGTTCCACAAACAGCAGTTGGTGCGAGATCAATGTGAATGTTAAATCTGACATTGAACGATCTTTGTTAACTAAAGCTATTGATGGATATGGGGCAAAGGCAGGTGTATAAAGTTAGATCATAGATCAGCCATGATTTAATTGCATGGTGGAACAGACTCAAGGGGATAAATGACCAAATCCTAGAATCAAAAAAACTTACAGCACAGAAAGGCCATTCAACCCTTTGTGCTTGTGCTGGCTCTTTGAAAGAGCAGCCATGTTTAGACCCACATACGCATACTTTCTGTTTGTAACCCTGTAAGTTCCTCATTCTCAAAAACCTGTCAACTTCCTTTTAAAACTCCTTATCGAGTCAGGTTCCACAACCTTTTCAGGTAGAGAGTTCCCAATCCTGACAACTCTCTTGATGTTAAGTCTGGAAGGTTGTAAAATGCCAGATTGAAAGATGAGCTGCTGTTCCTCGGCTCCCATTAAGTTTCATTGGAACAGTTCAAGAGGCCGAGGACAGAGAGGTCAGAGTGGGAGTTGGGTGGAGAATTAAAATGATAAGTGACTGGAAGCTCAGGGTCAAGCTCACAGACTGTTCCACAAAGTGATCACCCAATCTGTGTTTGATCTTCCCAATGTAGAGCAGACCACATGATGAGTACTGAATACAGTAACTAAATTGAAAACAATTACAAGTAAATCACTGTTTGTTGTAGGCTGAAGAAATATACTTCATTTGAAGGGTAAGGGTTACAAATTAAAATAAGCTGATTTCCCGAATATTAAATCTCCAGTCCAGTTACAAAAGTTATTAACATCAGCAGAAACAAACCCAAAGTATCAGAATGAACATGGCTCAGTCCTGGATGTGATTAACAGCAGAATCCAACCCCTGGAGTCAATGCTGAACTCGCTGGTGTGTCAGCCGGTTGGATGATGGGTTAGATCCCTTCTCACACATGGAGCAGGTGTCTGGTCTCTCCCCAGTGTGAACCCTGCTGTGTGTCTTGGAGGTAATGGTTTTTCCCATGCACCAGCTGATCTTGTCTTTCCAGGTGGTGGGGGTCAGGAGTTTGGGGGATCCTATCAAAATTCTGGTTGAAATGCAGATCTGTGAAACCCATCTCCTTTTCCCCTCCTCCACCTCTCACTCTCTCTTCTCCCATAAAGGCCAGAGTCTTGTGTAGGCCCAGACCAGGTGGCAGCTTCCTTTCTGTGAATTACATTAGTGAACCAGTTGGGTTTTTATGACAATCCAGCAATTTTCATGGTTACTTTTTCCTCGTGCTGGCCCCACGAATTACCAGATTCATTCAGCTCAATTTCACAACCTGCCTTTGTGTTTTTGTCAGTTCTCTTTCACAGTTCTTTGGTTCTATTTTGAGCTCAGTTTACAGAGTATTAGAAGGATTTGCAGTCAGGAATCAAAATCACATCAAACTTTGCTTGATTCATCATTCCTTAGAAAATGGAAGCAAAAAGCACCACTCACACCAGGGAGAAACCCTGGAAATGTGGGGACTGTGGGAAGAGATTCAGGTCCCCGTCTGATCTGGAAACTCATCGACGCAGTCACACCGGGGAGAGGCCATTCATCTGCTCCGTGTGTGGGAAGGGATTCACTCAGTTAACCTGCCTTCAGACACACCAGCGACTTCACACTGGGGAGAGGCCGTTCACCTGCTCCGTGTGTGGAAACGGATTCACTCGCTCATCCTACCTGCTGAAACACCAGCAAGTTCACACCAACAAGAGAGAGTTTCAATGCCCCAACTGTGAAAAGAGCTTTAAAAACCCATACACACTGAGGCAGCACCAGCGCATTCACACCGGGTACGCACTATTCAGCTGCTCACAGTGTGGGAAGAGGTTCAGTACATCACGCCACCTGCTGACACACCAGCGAGTTCACACTGATGAGAGACCTTTTAAATGTTCAGACTGTGGGAAGTGCTTCAAAAGTTCCATGGATCTGCAATACCATCAATGTATTCACACTGAAGAGAGACTGTGGGACTGGGTTCAGGCAACCATCTCATCTCACTGCACACCAGCGCACTCACAGTGGGGAGAGGCCGTTCACCTGCTCTGAGTGTGGGAACTATTCACTCAGTCATCCAACCTGCTGACACACCAGCGAATTCACACTGGGGAGAGACCGTTCACCTGCTCCGAGTGTGGGAAGGAATTCGCTCGCTTATTCCAACTGCAGACACACCAGCGAGTTCACAAGTGATTACAGGGGTTGGATTCTGCTGTTATTGCTGCTGTTAATCACATCCTGGACTGAATCATGTTCATTCTGACAGTTGGGTTGATCTCTAATGTCAGTTGCCCAGTTTAGACTTAGCATGTACCCGCACCATCTCTCAATTATGAGTGAATAGACCATCATGTCTGCAAACCTCAGAACTGTATTGAACTAAAGATGAACAATGAGTAGATCACAATGCAATCCTGCAGCTCTATATTGACAGGAGAAAGTCTGTTCTGTAACTCGAGGATGAAGCTTGGTAAGCTCTGAATGTTTGTAATTACAAGTAGGCTCGAGCTATTTGAGAGAAGAGCTGTTCAAAGTTGTTAACATGTCAAATATTGAAGGAATTACTCTGAAAGTAAACTCACCAATTGATAACCTCAGCCTCTGCTCCCTGCTGTAATTAATTCTCAGCATCCATTCCTGCTGATTTACAGTGAATCACTGAATATCCTGTGAAGTCTTTGTTCCTTGTTTTATGAAATAGCTTTCCCCGTTAGTGCTGAACTGCTGGATAACTCTGATTACATTTCGACAAGTCTAGAAAGGGTCTGTGTGCTCAAATTTAATTGCAATTTGTAAACAATAAACAACGTTCATGGCCTGACTTGTAGTCTGGTATCCGGGTGATTTGTGAAGAAAGATTTAATTCACTCACTCAGCAGCTTGAGGGGAACCAGATTGAGGTTGAATGAAAATAAGAAATAGGAGCAGGAAGAGGCCATTTGGCCCATCAAGCCTGCTCTGCTATACGATATGATCATGGCTGATCTTCTACCTCAGATCCACACTACCCAGAAACCTTAATTCCCTGTCAATCTCTGTCTTAAATATAACTGAGAGCCACGGATCCCTGGGATAGAAAGTTCCAAAGATTCACAATTGAGTGAAGAAATTCCTGCTCATCTCAGTTCTAAATGGTTGACCCCTTATTCTGAGACTGATTCCCCGTGCTCTAGATTCTCCAGACGGGAAACATTTTCTCAGCATCTACCCTGTCAGGCCATTTAGGTCACCTCTCAATCTCCCCAACTCCATTCAATATAGGCCTAGTCTGCTCGATCTCTCCTGATGGAACAATCTCCTCATCCCAGGAACCAGTCTGGTGAATAGTGGTTTCACTCCCTCTAGGGCAAGTGTGTCTTTCCTTAGGTAAGGAGACTTAAACTGCACACAGTACTCCAGGTGATGCCCCAGCAACACTCTGTATAATTGTAGTAAGACATCTTTATTCTTATACTCCAATCCCTTTGCAATAAAATCTAACAGACCATTTACTTGTTGTACCTGTGTGTTAACGTTCTGTGATTCTTGTACAAGGACAGCCAGGTACCTCTGAATGCAAATATTTCCCAGTCTCTCACCATTTGAAAAATATTCTTTCTTTTATTATTCCTACCAAAGTGGATAACTTCACACTTCACCATGTTGTATTCCATCTGCCTTGTTCTTACCCAACCTATCTATATCCCTCTGCAGCCTCTTTGTGTCCTCCTCAGCACTTACTTGCCCACCCAACATTGTATCATCAGAAAACCTGGATACGTTACACTCAGTCCCCTCATTTAAGTCATTGATATCGATTGTAAATAGCTGAGGCACAACTACTAATCCTTGTGGCATCTGCTAATCACAGCGTGCCACCCTGAAAATGTCCCGTTTATTCCTACTCTCTGTTTTCTGACCATTAACCAATCCTCAGTCCATGCTGAGATACCCTCAAACACCAGACCGAATTGTGTGTAATGACCTCTTGTGTGGCCCCTTATCAAATGCTTTTTGAAAATCCAAATACACAACATCTACTGATACCCTCATTATCCTCCTTACTTATTACATTTTCAAAAAGCTCTGAATGGATTTGTCAAACATGATCTCCCTTTCATAAATCCATATTGGCTCTGCTCAATCAGTTAATGATTTTCTAAATGCCCTGTCAACACATCCCTCATATCCTACATTTTGCCAATTACTGATGTTAGACTGACTGATCTCTAGTTCCCCATTTTCCCTCTTCCTCCTTTTCAGCAAAGTGAGATGATGTTTGCTACCAAGGCTAGGAGAGACACTCTGGAAGGTATGGGCAGCTGGGACTTGTCCATGAGAGTAACAGAAGGTCTAGGTCCTGAAATAATCCAGAGTGATGATGTGTTAGTCGTGGCTCAGTGGTTGCATTTTCATGTCTGAATCAGGAGGTTGTGGGTTCAAATCCACATCCAGAAAGATGAGCATAAAATTCAGGCTGACATTCCACTGCAGTACTGAGGGAGCACTGCACTGTCAGAGACAGACTGTCAGAGATGACACTGAGATAGAATGAACGGGTGTAAGAGATCCATTGACACTATTTCAAAGAGCCGGGGGTTTCTCCCAGGAGTCTTGGTCAATATTTATCTCTCAATCAACATCACTGAAACAGATTATCTGGGTATTATTAATTTGTTGTCTATGGGATCTTGCTGTGCATAAATTAGCTACTGTATTTCCTACATTCCAACATTGACTGCACTTCAAAGGAATTTCATTGGCTGTAAAATGCTTTGGGACATCCTGATGTCATAAAAGGCTCTGCAGAAATACAAACTTTTCTTTAACAGAGGAGAAAAGGCCCAGAAATGGAACAGTCGAGAACAGCATTTAAATTAGTCTCCTCTTATCCTGGAGTAAACAAATACTCCACACACTGTGTGTTTGACACCAAGCTGATTTATTTGACATTTAGCCAGAATATTAAACTCCAGCCCTGTTACAGGGATTATTAACATCAGGAGGAATAAACCCCCAAGAGCTGGATTTTCAGAGGGTTGGGAACCTGACACGAGATTAATTCCGGGTCCGCACACCCACTCTTGTAGCACTATTTTAAAATGTAAATGAGCTGTTTTGGCAGGAGGTGATCTCAGCATCCAAACCGAGGCACCAAGTGCCTCCGGGGGGAGGGAGCTTCCTGTCTGATGCCAGCAGCAAAGGCAGATGGCAGCCATTTTGGGGTTTGCTGCTGCTTTGCCGAGGTACAGTGCTCAAACCAGAAGAAGTCTACCCCTCAAATTTTACAAACAAAACACAGATGAAAATTAACTTCCTTTCAACTTCTGGTAACTCTAACAGCTGTGCACTAACATGCACCAGGCTGTCTGACTTCAACCTGTAAGTAAGCCTGGGTACTAGATTTTAGTGTAGCCCAGCATTTTCAGGTTCATTTCATGTCATATTCATTGTAATAAGCTAACAATGTCAAAACACAATTTTCTGCTAACACTGAGATGAGAAGCCATTTTGATGATTTTAACCTTTTACAACAAACTAACCCAAAACAGTATTATGAAGCAGTGACTGACAAGCAACAGATGATTGGTAGTTGCTTAGAAGTCGCTTTATGTTATCTCAATATTTCTCTGTTCGCATTTCTTATGAGAGAATTAAAGTGCTGTAACAGCTGGGAAAGAAATGGGATAAGCCTTGTATTTGCTCCCTATCAGGAACACACACTCTCCTTGATTGTTGAGTCTGTCTTAATGAATGGGCTCCTGCAAAGATATCAAGATGAGAGACATAGCTTAAAGGAAGGCACTGTCCTAAGTTTAAGACAATATGGCAAATTAACTAAAACCAATGGAGTTAACTCTTGTCACATTATTGACAAATCACAGACTAATTAGCCATTTCCAATAACTTGGTTAAGGTGGGCTTACAGCATCTTTTAAGTGTAAAAATGAAGATTTTGAGAAGCCACTTTATTTGCATGTGTATTGAATGACGGAGGGTTATCCTCACTTCACGTCTTCAGCCTGATCAGCCGAGGAAAGTTGTGAGAAGTCTGTTTAATTGTTAAAGTTAAACATTCTCCTCTTACTGTTAATGAAACCTTGATTTTTATTTTTCTAACTTGTTACCTTTCGACATTTTAATGGTTAATAAATCATTTTGAAATGACCATTTAAAGTCTTCATTCCTGCCAGATGGTTAAGTTCTGTAGAACCTGATGATTTCATTCACAAATGGGGATTTATTACAAACAACCTGTACCCCAAAATTCAATTCAAATCCAGAAAAAAGATTGAAAATCCCATTCTGTTCCAGACAGGCTCCTTAACAAGTTCTTTAATGAGATTAAGGGGCCGTTAATTGGTGGTGAGTGGGTTTCCTGCTTCCTCCCCTCCACTGGCGCTTTGAAAATTACAAACTGTCTCAGAGGCAGCGGATCCAGTGCCTCTGACCAGGAAAGTAATTTTCAAATCGCACAAGTCCCGGTTCCCACCCCTGTCAGAAAGTGAAAATCCAACCCCAGCTATCAGAATGAACCTAGTTTAAACCTGGATGTGATTCACAGCAGCAATAACAGCAGAATCCAACCCCTGTTGTCATATGTGAAACTTCTGGTGTCTCTTCCGGTTAGATATAAAAGTGAATCCCTTCTCACAATTGGGGCAGTTGAAAGGCCTCTCCCCAGTGTGAATACGCCGAAGAATTTCCAGCTGGGATGGGGAAATGAATCCAGCTCCACAGTCCCCATATTTCCACGGTTTCTCCATGGTGTGGGTGTCCTTGTGTCTCTCCAGATTGGATCCTTGTCCAGACATACCTACACATGTACGTGGAATTCACAACATCCCACTGTAAATGCTGTAATTTTTTTTTCAGGTTGTGTAACTAGGTAAAGCTCTTTGCAAAGTCAGTGCACTGGAATAATCTCACCGGTGTGAGTGTGTCTCGGTGCTTTTCCAGTCATATAGATGAGTGATTTTTTTTTTTACAGGCAAATATTTCTCCTTCCACATTCAAAGGCCGGTGATATTCAGCTCCTGATGAATCAAGTGACTCTGTTAGATCTTGATGCGATATTTTGTTTGAGTTACCAGTCTATAAATTCTCCCTTCTGATGCCCCTGTAAGCAGAAATTTCAAAAGTCCTCATTGTAAGCACAGCATAGAAATTAGAAACAGTTAATATTAGTTCTTATGGAACATTTTTTTCTCTCTTGTTCCCCCAAAGCTGTAAATCCCCGTCCCACACACTCTCCCTCCTCCATGGGCTGAAATCTAAATAAAGTGTTGGATAATTCTCTGTATCCTTTTAATAAATTCTACGACTGGAGATCATGTTTTACAAGGGGCCATTTGTTAACAGTTTCCCAAACACAGATCAGATCCTCATTGATTTGAGCCCAAAGTGTAACCTCTTATTTATTGTCCCCCCTCCCCCATCCTCTGATGTGAACCATCCTCCACTCGCTGACCCAGGATGGCGGCCGTTAACCTGGGCCTGTTCCCGGGAGGGAGAAGCCCCGCAGCTGCAAACCAGGAGCTGATAATTATTCCTCAGGGTTTGCGGATCCACAAAGTGTTTCCAAATCCTCCCCGTCCAGCCGCCGGCTCCATCGCTCCCTCGCCCCGGGCCTGTCACCGCGGGGTAGACACGGGGCCTGGGGCCTACCCCAGAAGTTGATCCAGTTCCCAGTCCAGCCGCGGTTTCCATTCCTACCCTGTGCTCACAAACTCCTCCCGCCTTCCAAACCATCCGCTCCTCGCACTCTGTCACCATGACTGACACTGAGCATGCTCAGAGCGCACACCCACACTGCACCTGCTCACAGGACTCCTATAGTCATTGCTAGGGGACTTACTGCAACGCGGTGTGTTCTGGGTAAATAATCCGTCATTGATCACTTGAATTGGAACACAAAATTCAATGCATCGGCTTCCCAGTCGAGATCGGGACCCGGGGCACTGTTAAGGCATAGTAGATGGTAAATGCTGAGCTGCTCGAATCACAGAGCAAAACCTGAAACAGCTGCCACTGTTTTGCAATTTGTATTTTATTTCGAGGTATGTGCCTTGAATTCAGCAGTAATAAGTCCACCCATAATTAGAGTTTTTTAAAACTAAATTAAACATTCATTAACAGAATAAAAGTTTGTAAGCACATTCATAGGTCTACAAATTACTATTATAATAACTCCTAACTCCCCTAATTAATCTAGCTCCCAGTTACACCTCTGTTAAGGCAACAGTGAAACAAAACATAAGTTTAACAGACCCAGGTAAAGCACACAATACTTTGGACAATGATATTCAAAGTGAGTTTTCTTAGCTTCAGTTCCTGCAGACAGCAACTTAATGTACAGAGGCTGGAGGCTTTTCACACTTGTGTTGGATCTCAGAATGCCTTCCCTCTCCTTTATACATGTTTCTCTCTTAATGTAAATTCCAATGTCCCAATATGTCTTTGCAAATATACTTTTCTCATATCATAAATCTTTCATAGTACTCATATTATCAGTAACCTTTGGGAAAAATAAACACACTGTTTGACTTAGCTTCCTACGGCTAGATGTAACATCTTATCATCTCTTTGAAGTTCAAACTAACGTAATTTATCTAAAAATGCAATTGTTCCTTGCACCTCGCATTCTAAAACTTCAGCCAGGTTTATGTATTTAGCATTTCAAACCTAGCTTCCCTTTAGATGATTCAAAAGCTCCAGACCAGCTGTCTCCAATACCATTAAATCTCCTCCCCCACACATATCCACACAGAGAAACTAATCCAGACCCCAAAATTAACCTACCTTTACAATGTATCACATCAATATGATGAAATGCATTATATTTTCATGACAGCGCAATACACACAATAGGTACTTAAAGTATGTAGATATCAGAATGTCTGGACTTCCTCCATGATGCAATCTGTGCAATTCACCCCCACCTCCACCTGCAATTGCAGATTGGAAAAAGGTCGAAGTTGAAATTCACAAAGTTCAAGACTGGTACAAACTGGTGGAAACAACCTGCTGAGTTTTTCCATCACTTTCCATTTTTATTTCAGATTTCCAGTTTCCACAGTTTTTTGCTTTTAATTCAGTGCTGGTATCTCTGTAAGGAAAGATATGCTGAAAAGCAGACATGAGATAGACGAAATGGAATGTATCTTGTGCGAAACATAAACACCAGCATAGGTCAGTTGAACAGAATTCTCTGTTTCTGGACTTGATATTTTCTGTAATTCAGTGTCATCTCCAACCAGCTCCTGATCAGCATGACATCCACCTTTTGTACTGCACATGCTCAGAGAGCAACTGAGTGCAGAGTAATCACACCAGGTGCCTGTAGTCATTGATGGGGCAGATTCTGGCACATGGAAAATTATCGATTGTAACAGTGTCACTCAAAGCTTAATTGGTGAATGAAAATATTCATTCACCACATTGAGATTGGGCCTGTTTCTGTATCAAGTAGCACTTGCTAAGAAATAACCTGCTCACTAATGTTAAGTGTGGGTTCCGCCAGGGTCACCCAGCCCCTGACCTCATTACAGCCGTGGTTCAAACATGGACAAAAGAGCTGCACTTCTGAGGTGCGTTTGAGAGCGACTGCCCTTGACATCCAGGCAGCATTTGACCAAGTGTGCCATCAAGGAGCCTTGGCAACACTGGAGTCAATGGGAATAAGGGGGAAAGTACACTGGTTGCATTCATATCAAGCACAAAGGAAGATGGTTGTGGCTGTTGGGGGTCAATCATCTCATTTCTACGACATAATGGCAGGAGTTCCTCAGGGTAGTGTCCTAGGCCCAACCATCTTCAGGCTGTTTCATCAATGACCTTCCTCCCATCATAAGGTCAGAAATGGGGATGTTCACTGGTGATTGCACAATGTTCAGTACCATTCGCGACTCCTCAGCTACTGAAGCAGTGCATGTCTAAATGCAGCAAGACCTGGACAATATCCAGGCTTGTACTGACAGGTGGTAAGTAACATTCTCAAGACACAACAGCCAGGCAATGACCATCTCCAATAAGTGAGAATCTACTCATCACCCCTTGACATTCAGTGGCATTACCTTCACTGAGTCCCCCACTATCAATATCCTGGGTGTTACCATTGAGCAGAAACAGAACTAGACCAGCCATGTAAATACTGTAGCTTCAAGAGCAGGTCAGAGGCTTGAGATCCTGCCACAAGTAACTCACCTCCTGACTCTCCAAAACCTGTCCACCATCTGCAGTGTGATGGAATATTCTCCACTTACCTGGATGAGTGCAGCTCCAACAACACTCAAGAAGCTTGACACCATCCAGGACATCCACTTGATTGGCACCCCATCCACAAACATTCACTCCCTCCACTACCAACAAACAGTAGCAGCTGTGTGTACCATCTACAAGATGCACTGCAGGAACTCACCAAGGCTCCTTCGACAGCACCTTCCAAACCCATGACTGCAGCCACCTCAAAGGACAAGGGCAGCAGATAGATGGGAACACCACCCCCTGGAAGTTCCCCTCCAAACCACTCACCATCCTAACTTGGAAATATATCACCATTCCTTCAGTCGCTGGATCAAAATCCTGGAGCTCCCTTCCTAACAGCACTGTGGGTGTACCTGCAGTTGTTCAAGAAGGCAGCTCACCACCACCTTCTCAAGGGCAACTAGGTATGGGGACTAAATGCTGTCCCAGCCAGTGAAGCCCACATCCCGTGAATGAACTTTAAAAAATATTATATATATAGTTAATATATGATATATTATATATAATAGATTAGGCAGAGGTCATGGTCCCTATTGGTACCAACAACATAGGTAACAAGAGGGATGAGGGCCTGAAAGCAGAATATAGGGAGCTAGGAAATAAATTAAAAAACATGACCTCAAAGGTAGTAATCACACCATGTACTAGCGAGATCAGGAGTAGAATAGACCAGATGAATACATGGCTGGAGAGATGGTGTAGGAGGGAGGGATTTAGATTCCTGAGGCATGGGGACTGATTCTGGGGATGATGGGACATGTACAAGCTGGATGGGTTGCAGGACCAGGACCAGTATCCTCGCAGTGGTATTTGCTAGTAATGTGGGGGAAGGTTTAAATTAGACTGGCAGGGGAATGGGAAACTGAGTGAGGAGACATAAGAGAGGGAAACAAAGATAGGAATGAAAGATGGAAAAGTAGAAAGCAAAAGTGGAAGGCAGAGGAAACAAGGGCTAGCAGCAAATAGGACCATAGTACAAAAAGAGATGTATAAAAAATGTTAAAAAGTCTAAAGGCACTGTATATGGATGCATGGAGCATTTGCAATAAGGTAGATGAATTAACAGTGCAAATAGATGTAAACGGGTACAATATAATTGTGATTATGGAGACATGGCTGCAGGGTGACCAAGGCTGGGAACTGAATATCCAAGGGTACTCGATATTTAGGACAGACAGGCAAAAAGGAAAAGGAGGTGGTGTGACATTGTTAGTTAAGGATGAAATCAGTGCAGTAGTGAGAGAGGATATTGGCTTAGAAAATCTAGACCTAGAATCAGTCTGGGTGGAGCTAAGAAGAAACAAAGGGCAGAAAATATTCGTGGGAGTTGTCTATCAGCCTCCAACCAGTAGCAATAAGGTAGGTGACAGTGTTAAACAGGAAATTAGAAATGTATGTAACAAGGGTGCTACGGTAATCATGGGTGACTTTAAGCTGCATATAGACTGGGCAAACCAAATTAGCAAAAATACTCTGGCAGATGAATTCCCGGAATGTACAAGATAGTTTTTAGACCAGGATGTCGAGGAACTGACTAGGGAACAGGCTATCCTAGATTTGGTATTGTGCAATGAAGGAGAGTCATACGGACTCAAAATGTTAACTCTGTTTCTCTCTCCACAGGTGGTGTCAGACCTGCTGAGTTTTTCCAGCAGTTTCTGTTTTTATTTCAGATATCCAGCATCCACAATCTTTTGCTTTTATGCTAGCATCATGAGGAAATCTTTTCAGTAACAACTGGTGAGAATTTGGAATTCACTATCTGATGGATACAGGTTCAAGAGTAAACTTCAAAAAGGAACTGGATAAGTATTTGAAGGAGAAATGATGCAGGGATGAGTAAAGAATGGGGGAATGGGACTAACTAGATAGGTCACTGAATTTGTCAGTACAGATTTGAAAGGCCAACCGGCCTCCTTCTCTGCTGTACTATTAGGAAATTCTATCATCTATAATAATATGATTCATAATAAACATATGATAGAATCATAGAGCATGGATGGTGGCCATTCAGCCCATTGATTCTGTACTGTCCCTGAAAACATTACCAATCTGTCCCACTCCTCTGCTTTTTTCCAAGTGCCTTCCAAATCTTTCCGTATTAATTTAAAATCCAAATCACTTTTGAAAGTTACGACTGAATTTGCTTCCACCAGCCACTCAGACAATGACTTCAGTCTTCCCAGTATTTAATTGGAGGAAATTTCTGCACATCCACCAAACAGTCTGATAATTTACCAAGAGTGGAGCAGTTGAGAGAGGTGGTGGTGAGCTGTCAGTGTAAATATGATAAGTGACAGTGTTTTCAGATGATGTCATTGTTTGGAGCAGGTTAATGAGAAATAAGAGACCAAGGCTGGATCCTTTGGGGACACCAGAGGTAACTGTGTGAGTGGAAAGGGAAGACATTGCAAATGATTCTCTGGCGATGATTAGATAGAGAAGAATGGAACTAGGAGAGAGTAGCCCCAACCAGCTGGATGACAGGGGAGAGGCGAAGGTGCAGAATGATGTGGTCAACATTGTCAAAGGCTTCAGACAGGTCAAGGACGAGAAGGGTGAGTTTATCTTTGTCACAGGACAAAGTCATTTGTGACTTCCATAAGAGCTGTTTCAGTACTGTGGCAGGGGCAGAAACATGATTGGAGGGATTCAGACATGGAGTTCTGGGAAAGATGGGCAGGGATTTGGGAGGTGACAACAAGGACTTTGGAGAGGAAAGAGAGGCTGGAGATGGGGCAGTAGTTTGGAAAGACAGTGGGGACAAGGATTTGTTTTTTGAGAAGGGTATAATGATGGCAGAATTGAAGGAGAGAGGGACAGTACCTGAGAGAGAAAACTGTTATCATAGTGAACATGGGGATGTTGAGTGATCAGTAGTGTAGTTGCAGCAGGATTGATGAAGGACGTGGGTTTCATGGACAAGATGAGCTCTGAGAGGGCCTGAGGGGAGATGGGAGAGAAATACAGAAAGATGAGAGTTCAGGACTCGGGTAATGGGGAACTTTAGGGAGGGCGAGTGGAAGGGAGGGAAGCAGCGGAGGCAGCTGATCGGATTGTCTCAATCTTAGTGACAAAGGAGCTCCATGAGATCCTCACACCAGTTGCTGGGGGTGAGGATGGAGTCTAGGGGAGAGGGAGAGCACTTCAAAATGAACTAACTTGTGTTAGAGATATTAAAAAGATTCAACACCTTGTGTCTTTAGCACAAAACTAATTTATTTGACATTTATCCAGAATATTAGCCCCTCTAAGTGGTCTGTAGTTTATTAACATCAGCAGAAACAGATCCCAGTGAACATGGTTCAGTCCTGGATGTGATTAATAGCAAAATCCCACCACTTTAGTTACTTGTGAACTTGCTGGTGTCTCAGCAGGTTGGATGAGGTAGTGAATCCCTTCCCACACTGGGGGCAGGTGAATGGCCTCTCCCCAGTGTGAACTCGTTGGTGTGCCAGCAGGTTGGATGAGGTAGTGAATCCCTTCCCACACTGGGGGCAGGTGAATGGCCTCTCCCCAGTGTGAATTCGTTGGTGTGTCAGCAGGTGGGGTGAATGACTAAATGCCTTCCCACACTGGGGGCAGGTGAATGGCCTCTCCCCAGTGTGAATTCGTTGGTGTGCCAGCAGGTTGGATGAGGTAGTGAATCTCTTCCCACACTGAGGACAGATGAATGGCCTCTCCCCAGTGTGAATTTGCTGGTGTCTCAGCAGGCTAGATAACTGAGTGAATCCCTTCCCACACTGGGGGCAGGTGAATGGCTTCTCCCCAGTGTGAACTCGCTGGTGTCTCAGCAGGTGGGATGAGGTAGTGAATCTCTTTCCACACTGAGGGCAGGTGAATGGCCTCTCCCCAGTGTGAATTTGCTGGTGTCTCAGCAGGCTAGATAACTGAGTGAATCCCTTCCCACACTTGGGGCAAGTGAATGGCCTCTCCCCAGTGTGAACTTGCTGGTGTGTTAGCAGGCTGTGTGACTCAGTGAATCCCTTCCCACACTCAGAGCAGATGAACAGTCTCTCCCCCATGTGAACTTGCTGGTGTCTCAGCAGGTGGGATAACTGAGTGAATCCATTTCCACACTGGGGACAGATGAATGGCCTCTCCCCAGTGTGAATTCGCTGGTGTACAGTGAGTTGGGATGATCCCCTGAACCCAGTCCCGCATTGAGAGCACTTAAATGGTCTCTTGTCAGTGTGAACACGTTGATGGGACATCAGCTCCCAGAAACTTTTAAAGCACTTCCCACAGTCTGGGCATTTAAAAGGTCTCTCTTCACTGTAATTCGCTGGTGGCTCAGCAGGTGGGCTGAAAGAGTAAATCCCTTCCCACACGTTGAGCAGGTGAACGGCCTCTCCCCAGCTCAGATCGGAATCTGAATCCCTTCCCACAATCCCCACATTTCCATGGTTTCTCCCGGATGTGGCTGCGCTGGTGTCTTGACAGGTCAGATGATCGGTTGAAGCCTCGTCCACACACAGGACATGTGTACGATTTCTCTCCACTGTGAACGGTGCTTTTTCCTTCCACGTTCAAAATCAAATGATATTCAGGTTACGATAAATCAGTCGAATGTCAGATTCTGCTGTGATGTTTTGTTTCTGTTTCCTGACTGCAAATCCTCCCCTTCTAATCCCCTGTGAAACTGATTTAAAACAAAAAAAAAGGAGTGAGAGAGAATCCACAAAAACACAAAGGCAGGTTGTGAAATTGAGCTGAATGAATCTGGTAATTTGTGGGGCCGGCACCAGGAAAAAGTGACCATGAAAACTGCTGGATTGTCATAAAAACCCAACTGGTTCACTAATGTCCTTCAGAGAATGGAACCTGCCACCTGGTCTGGGTTACACAGGACTCTGGCCTCCATGGGAGGAAAGAGAGAGGTGGGAGGTGCAGGGGGTGAAGATGTGTTTAATACATCTTCAGCTCAACCAAAACTTTGGCAGAATATCCTAAACCCTCAACGTCCCACGACCTAGAAGGACGAAGGTAACAGGTGTCAGTGAAACCATCACCTACAACTCACACACTGTCTTGACATGTCTGACACCCAGTACTGGATGAGCAGAAATTTCCTCCATTTAAATGTTGGGAAGATGAAAGGCATTGTTTTCAGTCCCTGCTACAAACTCCACTCCCTAACCACCGACTCCATCCCTCTTGCAGCTCTCTGAGCTGAACCAGACTGTTCACAATCTTGTTGTCATATTTCAGCCCAAGCTAAGCTTCTGGCTACAAATCATTAAAACTACCCATTTCCACCTCAGTAAAATCACCCAAATGTATTCCTGCCTCAGTTCATCTGCTGCTGAAACTCATCCATTCCTTTGTTCCCTCTAAACTGAACGATTCGACTGTGCTTCTTGTCGGCCTCCCAGATTCAACTCCATAGATACTGGAGGTCACCCAAAACTCAGCAGCTCATGTCCTTACTTGTACCAAGTCTTGTTCACCAACATCCCCTGTACTCCCTGAGGGTCGTGGTCGTCTCCAGTCCTTAGCCTTCCAGGACTATCTGAGATCATCAAATTCTGACCCACCCCTGGCTCCAATTTCTCCCGTGCATCCACAATCTCCTCAGCTGCCTGTTCCACCCCAGTCAGTCTCCACCAGCCGCACTGAGCATGCTCTGAGCACAGCCCGGCCCCCAGGCCGGTGCTCTGGGTTCCTGTTCTCATTGATAGGGGGTTTCTGACCCATGAGGCATTCTGGGTAATACTGCCACCATTGAGGCCAATCAGCGAACAGACAACTTTTTTCAACACCAGCTCTGAAGGGTCATATGGACTCGAAACGTTAACTCTGTTTGTCTCTCCACAGATGCTGTTAGACCTGCTGAGCTTTTCCAGCAATTTCTGTTTTCATTTCAGATTTCCAGCATCCGCAGTTTTAGGCAATTTTTTTTGCCTAGTTGGTAAAACGGAAGATCCATGGATGAGGGGGATATTGGACAGGAAGCACATTGAGAGGTTCAGACACTTTATTAAATACTCACAGCAGAAGCACATTAATCTGATCGGAGATCACTTTCACACGAGCAGCCAGCGGTGTGGAACCTCCTGAGATTCTGTTCCCTTTCCAGTCAGTATTTACAGGAGCTGGGACATGGAAAAGAGTCTCAGTAAAATCCGGGATTTATTTGTTTACTGTTTTACAATGAGTCTGGGCTCACACTTGAAGTTTGTGCAGCCTGTGATTCCTTGGGATTATTAACCCTCCCTCTCCAGACCCTTTGAGCTCTCTATTGTTTCTCAATATCCTCCCAGTCCTATGACTCCCGAGGTTTATTAACCCTCCCTCTCCAGGCCCTTTGGACTGTCTAATGTTGGACTCTGTATTGTTTTTCAATGTCCTCCTGGCCTTGTTGTACCTGATCCAATAAAAACCCTCCTTATCTCACACAGGGAACAGCTTTAGACATGTTCTGACTTTTCACCTCAATCTTATTCTGCTGAATGATCTCACTGACCGTTCCCTTTCTCTCGATCAGTGCGTCCACCATCTCTTTTCTGGATTTCACTCCTTCTTGTTGTTCCAGGATTTCATCTCTCTGCCTTTTATTTCTTTTACTGAAGAATCCTGTCCATTGCTGCCTCACAGCCTCGTCCTGTTCCCACATATTCTCCATGTCTAAGTGCTTCCCAGTGGCCGTGCCAGCCGTGGCCCCTATTCCAGCCCAGTCACTGATCCCTCTCTTCTCTCTACCCTTTTTACTGGTGTCACTATCACAGGAATGATCGCAGTGTTTTGCAAAACTGCCTTAACGCCAGGGTCTTGGCTACTGGTGGTCACAGTCCACCAATCTCTCTCCCTGCATTCTGACTTCTGAAATCCCCGGATAATTCCCTTATCATCCGAACATCAAGGTGCTTGAAGATGGGATGACATAACCTTGGGGATGGGTGTATTGGGGTTCAGGGCAAATATTACAGGAACTATTTTAAATCTTGTATCATTATATAGGCTTTCTGAGTATGGGTGATGATTAAACCATTTGTGGGACCAATTTCTTATGGCAGGACAGATTGAGGGGGCAGTCAGTGAAGCACAGGGGGCCTTGGGGTTCATAAATAGAGGTACTGAGTATAAAAACAGGGGCATTATTTTGGCATTTATAAGGAAGGCAAGTGGAATTTTGGCATTTATTGCAAAAGGAATAGAGTATAAAAATAGGGAAGTGTTGTTGCAACTGTACAAAGCATTGGTGAGACCACACCTGGAGTACTGTGCACAGTTTTGGTTCCCTTACTTGAGGAAGGATTTAGTTGCACTGGAGGCGGTTCACAAGATTGATTCCAGTGATGCGGGGCTTGTCTTATGAGGAGAGATTGAGCAATTTAGGCCTATAATCGCGAGAGTTTAGAAGGATGAGAGGAGATCTAATTGAGGTATGTAAGATGCTAAAGGGGATAGACAAAGTAGACGTGGAGCAGATGTTTCCCCTTGTGGGGCATTCTAGAACGAGAAGCCATAGTTTTAGGCTAAGGGGTGGTAGATTTAAATCAGAGGTGAGGAGGAATTACTTTTCTCAAAGGGTCATGAATCTGTGGAATTCACTATTCCAGAGTGCAGTGGATGCCAGGACACTGAATAAATTTAAGGAGGAGATAGATTTTTAATTAGTAATGGGTTGAAAGGTTATGGGGAGAGGGCAGCAAATTGGAGTTGAGGCTGAAATGAGATCAGCCATGATTGTATTGAATGGCTGGGCAGGCTCGAGGGTCTGAATTGCCTATTCCTGCTCCTGGTTCTTATGTTCTTATGTTATAGAGTTTTGGTTAGGTCACAACTAGAATATTGCATCCAGTTCTGGTTCCCAGTCTTTAGGAAGAATGTGAGAGGCCTTGATAAGGTCAGAGGATATTTACCAGAATGGTTCCAGGGATGAGGGATTTTAGCTACAAGGTTAGGCTGGAGAAGCTGGGGTTGTTCTCTTTGGAGCAGGGGAGATTTGATAGCAGTGTACAAGGTTATGAAAGGTTGAGAATAAGATAGACAAAGGAAATCCTTTTCCATTAGCTGATGGTATAAGGATACAGGTTTTGGGTAAGAGATGCAAGAGGGGATATGAGAAAGAACTTTTTTCACAGCAAGTAGGGTCATGTGATTTGTTCAACCAATGTGTAGCTAGCACAGGGGAATAAATTCTAGGGGAGGAGTTTCCTAGGAAGTGGTTGTATGAGGAGCTGGCTGGATACA
This sequence comes from Carcharodon carcharias, assembly GCF_017639515.1. NCBI lineage: Eukaryota > Metazoa > Chordata > Chondrichthyes > Lamniformes > Lamnidae > Carcharodon > Carcharodon carcharias. Next base: position 15,470,600 of record NC_054493.1, read on the forward strand.
AGCAGCCAGACGAGCTCTTGTCTAAATAAAGCTTAATTTGATGACTAAAAATCCTCTGAGAGCATGTTTCTACAATAATAACCTGGAACTCAGCCCACGAGGATGGTGGAAGTGGAGACGATTAATCATTTCAAAAGGAAATTGGATGTTATACTGCCAGGATTTTATCAAGAATTTGACCATGTTAAGTGCTTGCTGGACCCTGAAGTTCCGGTCACTTATCATTTAACTTATCCGCTCCACTCCCACTCTGATATCTGTGTCCTTGGCCTCCTGAACTGTTCCAATGAAGCTCAAGGGGAGTTTGAGGAACAGCAGTTCATCTTTCGATTCGTCACTTTACAACCTCAGCATCGAGTTCAGCAGTTTCTGCACCAACAGAGAGTTGTCAGGATCAGGAACGCTCTTCCTGAAAAGGTGCTGGAACCTGATTCTATGTTTAGTCTCCGCCCACTTGTCCTAGATTCCCCAACCAGGGGAAATAGTTCCTCTCTATCTATCCTGTCAGTTCCAATTAATATCCCAAAAACTTTAATCAAATCACCTCTTCATCTTCTAAATTCCAAGGTTTCTGGGATTACAATGCTCATAGTGAGGTGCTGGATTTTGGCAGAAGGGATAGGGAGAGGGAAGATATAATTCATGGCTCAGTTCTAAAGGGTCTGCATGGACAGAGGGACCCGGAGTTCATGTGCTTTGATCTCTGAAGGTGACAGGATGTATTAAGAGAGAAGTAAAGGAAATTGGACAGACACTTGAGGGGAATGAACCTGCAAGGATATGGGGATAGAGCAGGGGCAGGGGAATGGGACGACTGGATTGCTCCAGAAAACTGGCATGGACTAAATGGGCTGAATGGCTTCCTCTGTGCCATAATGACTCTTTTGTGTAATTTTCTTCTGGAATTTAACCCTTGGAGTTTGGATATCACTCAGGTAAAACTGTGCTACACTCCCTCCAAGACCATTCTATCCTTCCTTGATGTTTGTCCAGAATTGAACACAGTTCTCCAGGTGTGGTCTATCCAGGGTTTGTGTGTCTTGGTGTTTTTCCAGACACATTGATATCTGAAATTTTCTCCCACAAACAGCACAGACAAACCTTTCACATTCAGATGCTGCTGATATTCAGTTTCTGATGAATCGAGTGAATCTGTCAGATCTTGATGTGATGTTTGGTTTGAGTTTCCAGCCTATCAATTCTCCAATTCCAGTGCCCTGTAAGTTTACAGAAACCATCACTGTCGGTCTGGGACAGAAATTCACAATATTCTCTCCTCTAGGGTTGCCAACTCTGATTAAATGTATTCCTGGAGGTTCCATCACATGACTTGCCCCTATACTCCAGCCATTAGTCGGCCAACACATCCTTCCTTGTGACACGCTGCCTTCTCAGGCCAATTGGAAAGCAAAATGTCTCGTGGCGCAATTGGATGATGATTTGTCCCACTTTCAATATTTTTATAAAGAGAAACGTTCAAAGAAAATTACAAATTAAAACAATCTTTTTAATGCTCTTAAGATATTTCTCCAGGGCTGCACACAGCAGTGTTCTGGAGATTGATCTTCAGCTCCTGGAGAATCCAGTCCAATCCTGGAAGGTTGGCAACCCCCTCTTTGCCTGTCTCCTGATCCAGGATCACAGCGCATGCTGCGCTCTGCTGTACCGGGCCTGTGAACGGGAGGCGCCCCGCAGCTCTTAGACCTTTCGGTGCTAATGCGGGACCGATAACTTTTAACTCGGGGTTCAAAGCTTCCACATGGCATTTATGAAGCCCTGCCCCGCCCCTCCCGCCCATTCCGCTGGCTCCAATCCTCCCCGCTCACCCACCGACTCCATTACTTAACTGCACTCGATTGTTTCTTCCCCGTTCCTTGCAGCGCCATTGACAGTCTACACTGCGCATGCTCTACTCTCAGCGGGGTAATGCGCCTGCGCGAGGCGCGCCTGTCGTGTGGATAGGTACATTCTTACCCGTAGTGAATGCTGGGTCAGAGCGACGCCATTGAGATCAGACATTTTTAAATAGAACATTGTGATTTGCGATCAGAATTCCGATTACAATTAGAGCCATTTGTTCAAGTTACAAATTTAATAAATCAATTGATACAGCAACTAAAGAGCATGGGTCCTCCACCATAGTTCTGTCCTGGGTGTGATTAACAGCAGAACAAACCCCTACAGTTAGATGTGGACTCACTGGAGTCTCAGCAGGTGGGGTGAACAAGTGATTTTTTTTTCCATAGACATAAGAGTTAAACTATCCCTCGCGAATAAGAATGGACATTTGTAGATCAAAAGTGTTGAGTTTCTAAACTTGGTGTGTTAACCAGGGGGAAAACTGAGTAAATGCCTTTGCACACACAATGTGTCTGATTCTCCTCCCTCAAATGTGAATGTGCTGTTGCGACAGTAAGTGGGAATGACTGAGTAAATCCTTTTCCACATTCAGCTTTCAAATTATCTTTGCACGGTGGGGTTTTATCTAAGAATTTCCAGCTCAGGTGGGAATCACAAATCCTTCTGGTGGTTAGTTTCATAATCTTTTTAAAAATTCATTCAAAGGATGTGGGCGTCGCTGGCTAGGCCAGCATTTATTGCCCATGAGAAGGTGGTGGTAGCCTAGCTTCTTGAACCATTGCAGTCCATGTGGTGTAGGTACACCCACAGTGCTGTTAGGGAGGCAGTTCCAGGATTTTGACCCAGTGACAGCAAAGGAACGGCAGTATATTTCCAAGTCAGGATGGTGAGTGGCTTGGATGGGAAGTTCCAGGTGGTGGTGTTTCCCAGGGATCTGCTGTCCTTGCTCTCTTAGATGGTAGAGGTCTTGGGTTTAGAAGGTGCTGTCTAAGGAGCTTTGGTGAGTGCTTGCAGTGCATCTTGTAGATGGTACACACTTCTGCTACTGTGCATCAGTGGTGGAGGGAGTGAATATTTGTGGATGGGATGCCAATCAAGTGGGCTGCTTTGTCCTGGATGGCATTGAGCTTCCTGAGTGTTGTGGGAGCTGCAGAAATCCAGGCAAGTGGAGAGTATTCCATCACACTCCTGACTTGTGTCTTGTAGATGATGAAGTCAGGAGGTGAGTTATTGCCACAGGATTCCTCGCCTCTGACCTGGTCTTGTAGCCACAGTATTTATATGGCTAATCTTGTTCAGTTCCTGGTCAATGGTAACACCCAGGATGTTGATAGTTGGGGATTCAGCAATGGTAATGCCATTGAATGTAAAGGGGTGATGGTTAGATTCTCTCTTGTTGGAGATGGTAATTGACTAGCACTTGTTTTGCAAATGTTACTTCCCACTTGTCAGTCAAGCTTGGATATTGTCCAGGTCTTTCTGCATTTGAACATTGACTGCTTCAATATCTGAGGAGTCGCAAATGGTGCTGAACATTGTGCAGTCATCAGTGAACCTCCCCATTTCTGACCTTGTGATGGAAGGAAGGTCATTGATGTAGCAACTGAGGTAGTGTCCGAGGCCCAAACAGCAGTGATGTCCTGGAGCTAAGATGACTGATCTCCAACAACCACAACCATCTTCCTTTGTGCTAGGTATGACTCCAACCAGCAGAGAGTTTTCCCTTATTCCCATTGACTCCAGTTTCACTAGGGCTACCTAATACCACACTTGGTCAAATGCAGCTGTGATGTCAAGGGCAGTCACTCTCACCTCACCTCAGGAGTTCAGCTCTTTTGTCATTGATTGAACCAAGGCTGTAATGTGGTCAGGAGCTGAGTGGCCCTGGAACCCAAACTGGGCGTCATTAACCAGATTATTGGGGCTGGAGACTGATGGGGCAGTAATTGGACAGGTTCGATTTGTCCTGCATTTTGTGTACAGGAAATACCTGGGGAATTTTCCTCATTGCCAAATGTATGCCAGTGTTGTAGCTGTACTGGAACAGCTTGGCTAGGGACGTGGAAAGTTCTGGAGCACAAGTCTTCAGTACAATTGCTGGAATATTGTTTGGGCCCATAGCCTTTGCAGTATCCAGTGTCTTTAGCTCTTTCTTGATGTCACATGGAGTTCACTTCAGCACTCTCCAGTTAAAGAAAAACAAAATACTGTGGATGCTTCACATCTTAATTAAAAACAGAAAAATTTGGAAATACTCAGCAATTCTGGTAGCATTTGTGAAGAGAAACAGTTTACATTTCAGGCCCATGATCTTTCATCAGAACTGGACTGCATCTGTACACAGATTTAAATATTAATCTTCTGTCTCCATCCACAGATATGCTGAATATTTCCAATGTTTTCCGTTTTTAATCTCTGGTTTAAAATGTTGCTCTGGAACTGCATATTAAGTTTATTAGTAACTAAATGATATTTATTCTCATTCTGTCTGCAAGTGGAAACATCTTCCACTTGTCTATCCTGTCAAACCCTTTCATAATCTTAAAGGATCAAGTCATCCTTCATTCTCTTTTCCAGAGAAAACATTTACAGCCTGTCCAGTCTTTCTTAATGGGTATCACCTGCCAGTTCTGGCATCATTCTAGTATTTTTTTCTTGCATCTTCTCCAGTCCTTTTAGATCTATCTTATAATCTGGAGACCTGAGCTAATCTGAGCAGCAAACTCACCAAAAGCACGTATGTTTCAGTATTTTACTCATTTTCCCATGAGATGAATATAAAATGGGATGGAATAACCAGATCTAATGAGCCAGACTGTAACATTTTGGAGTAATTACAAAGTTGTCTATTCTTACAGTGAAACGGTGGCTGTTTTACTCTTAATCTGTCAATTATGACATTAAGAATAACTTGTCAGAGAAAGACAAGATTTCAGTGCTGTGACACTAGGCCAGACTAAAGTTCAGTTAATATGATTGCCAAGCAGTGATTGGGAGCACTTGCAAATTATTCTCTGTCTTGAATATATTCCAGATGCAAATCCATGAAAGTTTAGATACTAGGGAATCAATGGTTTGAAGATGGGGAGGAAAAGTGGAGTTAAGGAGGAAGAGCATTTAATGGTGTAGAGGCTCAAGTGGCCATATGGTCTCCCGATGCTCCTATTTCTGGTCTTCTTATGAACATCATTTTGAATCATTTCCGTGCGAGCACAGCAGATGCTGCACCCACCCTTTCACCTCCTCCCCTCTTACATTCCTGGCCCTCAATACGCTTTCCAGGTGGCACAGTGATGTTGCAATTTAGCATTGTGTTTTCATTACTCATGATGCCATCTCTCCTACACTGAGGAGATTAAATTAGATTGGGTGACTGCTTTGTGGAACATCACCATTCAGTTTGCAAACGTGACACTGAGCTTCTGATCATTTACTATTTTAGTTCTCTGCCTCACTTCAGGTCTGACCTCTATGTCCTCAGCCACCTGCATTGTTCCAATGAATCTCAAAGGAAACTCGAGGAACAGCTGCTTAGACACTTTGCAACCTTCTGGACTCAACATTCATTTCAACAATTTCAGATCATAACCACCACTCCCATTTTTTCAGACATAGGTGCTTGTAATTGTTCTGCTGTTATCATTCATACCTCATCTGGACCTGTCTTTTGTCTCTTCACTTGTCCCATTAGTTTATTTACTTTTCTCCTTATCACCCAGTGTTGCCTTGCATCATCCGCTTTGTCATTTAATCACTCCAGCCTTCCATCCTATCCTCTCCCCTTCTCATTTCCCTAACTCCGTACATGCTGGAAAACAACTAAATCTCTAAATTCTTCCAGCTTGGATAAAAATTTAGCGACCTGAAACATTTACTCTGTTTCCCTCTCCGTAGACTTTCCATCTCTAGCTCTAATTTCCCAACAGAAAACGCTGCCAAGAATCAGCAAATCAGGTCGAATCTGTGGCCGCTGTCAGCATTTGAAACCGTCACAATGCACGGGTGATTGACAGCAGCTCCGGACCAATAGGAAGAGGGGCGGGACTGGAAGACCGAGAGGGACTAGCTGGTCCTCCAACCAATCGGAATGAAGGAAGGGTGCCACCTGATCATCCTTCCGGCTGGAGCCCTGCGCGCAGGCGTATTATCGTTGTGACTGAAGTCTGGGGCTTGCGGGAGCTGAAGGAGGAAGGATGGGGGATGGGGGAGAGGGGGGAGGTCAGAAACAGCGTAACTGTGGAGAGGAATGGAGCCGGAGACTGGATGCTTCATAAACACTAGGTGTCGGTCTCTGGACTCGAATGAGAAGCTGCCGGACCCGCGTTTGCACCAAATCGAGCAAAGCTGCCGACCTCTTCCGGTCACAGGCCCGGGTTAACGGCCGCCATCTTTCTAGGGTCAATGTGCAGCAGGGCGAATGCGCGGTCATCCCGGTCCCTGTCAGCAGGAGGAAAGAATGTTGTGCATTTCTATCCTGGACTGGGCTTTGGAAACTCCTTTTAGAAGGGGAGGATTTACACACAACAAACTCAAACCTAGAGAAATGTTTGTCTCTTCTCAATTTCTATCCTGGATTGACAGTGATTCATTTTGTAAACCAAAACAAATACATCTGTTATGAAAGATTGAACAGGTTGGAGCTATCTTTTTCCTTTAGAAAAGGGAAGAGTTAGCAGTGAGCTGATAGAGATCTTTACAATGATCAATGGGTTGGACGAGGTAGATATGGAGAGAATGTTTCCACTTGAAATTTCTTGATTCAGAGAGTGGTTACAATGTGAAACTCAGGAAACCATTGAGATAATTTTGAAAGGAAACTAGAGTATGTGAGGGAAATGGGAATAGAAAGATAAGCTGAAAGGACGACATGAGGTGCATGGAATGGGAGGAGAAGCATGTGGTGTATAAAAACCAGCAGAGTAGTTGCACAGAATGGCATTTGTTTTTTGAATATTCTGAGTATTTCAATGTAAATTCCTTTTACAGGGTATTCAGAGGGTTGGATTTGCAGATGGGAAATTCAGACCAAACATCATGTCAAGATCTGATAGAGTCACTCGATTCATCAGAACCTGAATATCATCGGCCTTTGAATGTGGAAGGAGAAATGTTTGTTTGTTCTGACTGTAAGGAGAGATTTCAAGCAACATTGTGACTGAATAGCACTGAGATACACACACATGAGTGAGAGTATTCCAGTGCACTGATTGGAAAGAGTTTTAACCAGCAACACAGCCTGAAAAAAAAGTGCACCATTCACAGCAGGGAGAGACTGTACACATGTTCTAAGTGTGGATGAGTCTTCAACTGATTGTCAAACCTGGAGAGAAACAAGGACACCCACACCATGGAGAAACCGTGGAAATGTGGGGACTGTGGGAAGGGATTCAATTACCCATCTGAGTTGGAAACTCATCGACGTATTCACACTGGGGAGAGGCCGTTCACCTGCTTTGTGTGTGGGAAGGGATTCACTCAGTCATCCAGCCTCTACACACACCAGCATGTTCATACTGGTGACAGGCCATTCACCTGCCTTGAATGTGGGAAGGGATTTAATGCATTATCAATCCTCCGGACTCACCAGCAAGTTCACTCTGACCAAAGACCATTCAAATGTTCTGACTGTGAGAAGAGCTTTAAAAGCAGAAAGGATCTACTGATACACCAACGCTCTCACACCTGCGCATTGTGTGGGAAGAGATTCACTCAATCATCCCACCTCCTGACACACAAACTTGTTCATACAGATAAGAGACCTTTTAAATGTTCTGACTGTGAGAAGAGCTTTAAAAGTAAAAAGGATTTACAGAACCACCAACGCACTCTGACTGGGGAGAGGCCATTCACCTGCTCCGTGTGTAGGAAGGGATTCACTTGTTCATCCCACCTTCTGAAACACCAATTTGTTCACACTGATCAGAGACTGTTCCATTGTTCTCACTGTGAGAAAAAATTTAAAAGCAAAAGGGATCTTCTGAAACATCAACACACTCACACTGGGGTGAGGCCATTCACCTGCTCTATCTGTGGGAAGGGATTCACTCGGTTAGCCCATGTGGTGAGACACCATCGAGTTCACACTGGGGAGAGGCCGTTCACCTGCCCTGAGTGTGGGCAGGAATTCATTGATTCATCTAGCCTTCTGATACACCAGCGAGTTCACACTATTAACTGAGACACAGAATAGAGGAACAGGGAATATTTCCAGCATTTTCTGTTGATGAAAGATCACAGACCTGAAACGCCTCTCTCCACAGATGCTGCCAGAGCTGCTGAGTATTTCCAGCATTTTCTGTTTTTAATTACAAAATCAGGGAGGTTATACTAGAGCTGAATAAAACACTCGTTAGATCGCAGCTAGATAACTGCATTACAGGAAGGATGCATTCACACCATAGAGGAGATTTACAAGGATGTTGACAGGACTGGAGAATTTTACCTGTGAGGAAAGATCAGTTAGACTGGGATTGTTTTCCTTGGAACAGAGGAGGCTGAGGGGAGATTTAACTGAGGTGTATAAAATTATGAGGGGCCCTGATAGAGTGGATAGAAAGGACCTATTTCATGAAAGAAAGGTCAATACCTAGGGAGTTTCCATTTAAAGTAATTTGCAGATAATTGGGAGGGTGAGGGATTCACTGAATCATCCCATCTGTGGAGACACCAGCCAGTTCACACTGGGGAAAGGATGTTCACCTGCTCTGTGTGTGGGAAGGGATTCACTCAGTTATCCACTCTGCTGAGATACCAATGAGTGCCATCATCAAGAGTGGCTCGGTGGCACCATTAGTGACTGAGCTGGCTGAATCCTAAAGAACAAAGCTGCTAGGCTGGGTCTGTGGCAGGCGCTGAGAGAACCAACAAGAGGGCAAAACATACTTGACCTCACCCTCATCAACCTGTCTGCTGCAGATGCATCCGTCCATGACAGTATCAGTTGGAGTGACCACTGCACAGTCATTGTGGAGGCAAAGTCCGACATTCGCATTGAGGATATCCTCTGTCATGTTGTGTGGCATTATCACTGCGCTAAATGGGATAGATTTCAAACAGATCAAGTAACTCAAAACTGGGCATCCACAAGGCACTGTGGGCCATCAGCAACAGCTGAAATGTACTGGAACACAATCTGTGACCTCATGGCCTGGCATATCCCCCACTCTACCATTACCATCAAGCCAGGGGATCAAACCTGGTTCAATGAAGAATACAGGAGGGCCTTCCAGGAGCAGCACCAGGCGTACCTAAAAATGAGGTGTCAACCTGGTGAAGCTGTAACACAGGATTACTTGTGTGCCAACAGCATAAGTAGCAAGTGATAGACAGAGCTAAGCGATCCCACAACCAACAGATCGGATCTAAGCTCTGCAGTCCTGCCACATCCAGTCATGAATGTGGTGGACAATTAAACAACTCACTGGAGGAGGAGGTTCCACAAATATCCCCACCCTCAATGATGGGGGAACCCAGCACATCAGTGCAAAAGGTAAGACTGAAAAATTTGCTTCAGCCAGAAGTGCTGAGTGGATGATCCACTTTGGACTCCTTCAGAGGTCACCAGCATCACAGATGCCAGTCTTCAGCCAATTTGATTCACTCCATGTGATATCAAGGAATGGCTGAAGGCACTGGATAGTGTAAAGGCTGTGGGCCCTGATAATATTCCGGCAATAGTACTGAAGACTTGTGCTCCAGAACTTGCCGCACCCATAGCCAAGCTGCTCCAGTACAGCTACAACACTGGCATCTACCCGGCTATGTGGAAAATTCCCCAGGTATGTCCTGTACACAAAAAACAGGACAAATCCAATGCAGCCAATTACCGCCCCATCAGTCTACCCTTGATCGTCAGTAAAGTAGTGGAAGGGGTCATCAACAATGCTATCAGGTAGCACTTGCTTTGCAATAACCAGCTCACTGACGCCCAGTTTGGGTTCTGCCAGGGCCACTCAGCTCCTGACTTCATTACAGCCTTGGTTCAAACATGGACAAAACAGTTGAAGCCTCAAGGTGAGGTGAGAATGACTGCCCTTGGTATCAAGGCCGCATCTGCATGAATGTGGCATCAAGGAGCCCTAGAAAAATTGGAATCGGGGGAAAGCTCTGCACTGAGTGGAGTCATGCCTAGCACAAAGGAAGATGGTTGTGGTTGTTGGATGTCAGTCATCTCAACTCCAGGACATGACTGCACGAGTTCCTCAGAGTAGTGCCCTTGGCCCAACCATCTTAGCTGCTTCATCAATGACCTTCCATCATAAGGTCAGAAGTGGGAAATTTCATTGGTGATTGCATAATGTTCAGCACCATTCATGACTCCTCAGATTTGGAAGCAGACCATGTCCAAATGCAGCCATACTCCAGGCTAAGGTTGACAATTGGCAAGTAACATTTGCGCCACATAAATATCAAGCAATGACCATCTCCAAAAAGAGCGAATATAATCATCACCCCTTGATGTTCAATGGTATTACCATCACTGAATCCCCCATTATAAACATCCTGGGGGTTACCATTGACTGGAAATTGAACTGAACTAGCTATATAAATACTGTGGCTGTGAGAGAATGTCAGAGGCTAGGAATTCAGTGATGAGTAACTCACCTCCTGACTCCCCAAAGCCTGTCCACTGTCTGCAAGGCATAAGTCAGGAGTGCTATGGAATACTCCCCACTTGCCTGGATGAGTGCAGCTCCCAGAACACCCAAGAAGCTTGACGCCGCCGAGGACAAAGCAGGCCCCTTGTTTGGCACCACATCCACAAACATTCACTCCCTCCACCACCAACACACAGTAGCAGCAGTGTGTACCATCTACAAGATACACTGCAGGAACTCAGCAAGGGTCCTCTAACAGCACCTTTCAAACCCATTACCACTACCATCTAGAAGGACAAGGGCAGCAGATAGATGGGAACACCGCCATCTGGAAGTTCCCCTCCAATCCATTCACCATCCTAACTTGGAAATATATCGGCCGTTCCTTCACTGTCACTGGGTCCAAATCCTGGAACTCCCTTCCTAACAGCATTGTGGGTGTACTTACATCACATAGACTGCAGCGGTTCAAGAAGGCAGCTCACCACCCCCTTCTCAAGGGCAACTAGGGATGGGCAATAAATGCTGACCCAGCCAGTGAAGCCCATATCCCATGAATGAATAAAGAAAATGTCTTCTGTGAGGACAAAAACGCCAAGTATAGTGGTTGATGCTGTTCCTTGATTTTTTTGGGGGTTTGCCGCACATTGAACATTATGTCTCTGGTGCTTCGCAATGGGGGAAAACCGCACTGTGACCCAGGAAGGAGCTCTTTGGCCACTAAGAGAAGGTGATTCTTTGCAATGATCTTCCCAGTGGCAGGGAGCAGAGAGTCTCCTCTGTAATTACCGCATTCAGACTTGTCTCCCTTCTTGAATATATTCACAACCAGAGTGCCCCAGAGATCCCCTGACATGCATCTTTCTTCCCAGATCAGGAATATGAGGTTGTGGAGCTATGCCAGGAGTGTAACACTGCCGTGTTTCAGAATTTCAGCAGAAATTCCATCTGCTCCAGAGGCCGTGTCATTTCTCAGCTGTTGAATGGCTTTTTCACTTTCACTGTGGATCGTGGTAGCACCGAGACTGAGCCAGACAGAGTATTGAGGAATGGAGTTGAATAGTAGGACCCTAGGAATTACAGAGGATGAGAGGGACCTTGGTGTCAATGTCCATAGATCCTTGAAGGCAACAGGACAGGTGTATAAGGTGGTTAAGAAGGCATGGGGCATACTTGCCTTTATTAGTCGAGGCATTGAATACAAGAGCAGAGAGGTTATGTTGGAGCTATATAAAATGTTAGTTAGGCCACAGCTGGAGCACTGTGTGCAGCTCTGGTCGCCACACGATAGGAAGGATGTGATTGCACTGGAGAGGGTGCAGAGGAGATTCACCAAGATGTTGCCTGGGCTGGAGCATTTCAGCTATGATGAGAGACTAGATAGGCTGAGGTTGTTTTCCTTAGAACAGAGAAGGCTGATTGAGGTGCACAAAATTATGAGGTGGGTAGATAGGAAGAAACCTTTCCCCTTAGTGGAGGGGCCAATAACCAGTGGGCATAGATTTAAGGTAAGGGGCAGGAGGTTTACAGGGGATTTGAGGATTTTTTTTTCACCCAGAGGGTATGGAATAACTGGAACTCTGCCTGAGGGGGTGGTAGAGGCGGGAACCCTCACAACAATTAAGAAGTATTTAGATGACCACTTGAAACACCATAGCATACAAGACTATGGGCCAAGTGCTGGAAAATGGGATTAGAGTAGATAGGGGCTTGATGGCTGGCATGGACATGATGGGCCAAAGGGCCTCTTTCTGTGCTGTAAAACACTATGACTCTATGAAGTATAAATTGTTGTTCCTTTTACATTTGGCGCTCTTGTGAATTGTCCTGATGAATACAAGATGAAAAGCTTCAACACATGTCTTTCTTCAGCAACACTCAAGTTCTGTACTGCCGAATGACTATTTGCATTTCAATTATATTCTTTGTCATTGTAACCTGTCTTAGCATTCTCTCCATCAAGCAAACCAGGAGGAAGGTAGATGCTGTGATTATCTCAGGATGTTGTTTTGTATTTTACACTATCTCCCACTGGGGATGATCACCCAGTGTGACAATAGAATGTTCAATGTTATTGTTTGCTGTTTCCTATGTCCCAAATGTTATCTAATGTTGATTTAGGGTTCAGAGAAAACAATGGAATTGCATGAACAAAACCATTCAGTCACTAGAGGATAATGTTTACTTGAGTTCCTCTAATGTTGTGGTCCTTACAGACACTGATACTTTATCCTCAGTATGAGGCAGTCTGCTCTTGTCCACTTGATGGGACAGGAAGTATTCCTGTGTGAGTGTGTGAATGTGGTTCTCTGTGTATGAGAATGCGGTTGTGTGATCATGGGTGTCTGTGAGTGTGTGTGCTGCTTCTCATTAGCTGTAACACAAACCTTCCTCTGTCTGAGCAGACGATGTTGGTTCTCTGAGAATCTCATTGAGTGATTTGAATGGTACCATTCAGAGATTCTTCATCCAGAGTGAAACCACAGGCTGACCGTGTGCTGTGTAAAACCTGACATCTACACATCCAGGCCCCACTTCGTCTGGAACAACATGAAGTGTCTGCTGTTTTGAAGATCCCTTTCTTTCCCCTCACTATTATCCTCAGATTGTTCACAAATTTTTGTGTACATCATCCTCCAACACATCTATGTTCTCCACTTTAAATACTTTCTTCAGTCTTGCCAACAGGTAGCCATTGAATTGCTGTTATAACAAGAATCAGTTCTGAAACCCTATCACTTAGATCCAGATCTTTCCACAACACACAATTTGATATCCCATCTGAGTTCCACATTTTAACGTGATAGTCCAATCTAGAAAATATAGATAATTTAACTCCTATAAAACTGATTCAGCACATCTGCTCCACACAAACTACAAGAGATTGTCTTTGAGATCAGTTATTCCTTTATAGTCTGTGCTGTTCTGAATGATGACAGTATTAACCTTCTCCCTAAGATAAAAGCAAAATACTGCAGATGCTGGAAATCTGAAATGAAACCAGAATATGCTGGAAGAACTCAGCAGGTCTGGCATCATCTGTGGAGAGAGAAACGGAGCTAACATTTTGAGTCTGTATGACCCTTCTTCAGAGCTAAAGAGGAATAGAAATGTGATGGATCTTATACTGTTTAAGAAGGGGTGAAGCAGGTGGAGCAAAATAGGGGGTCAGGATAGGTGGGAGCCAAGGAGAAATTTGCCAAGACACAAGACAGCGGGAGTGTTAATGGTAGTGGTTGAGTTTTGGTAAACACCTTGTCAAACACCAGGAGGAAAATGGAAAACAATGAAGGTGAACATGGTGAAAGGGACAAACGGAAATCCCGTCAGAGAGAAGAGCTGAACTTCATTAACCTTCTCCCTAACCTGCATGGATTTACGAAAGGGAATTCATGCTTGACAAATCTATTGGAATTTTTCGAGGATGTAACTAATAGAGTTGATGAGGGGGAGCCATTGGATGTGGTTTATTTGGACTTTCAAAAGGCTGAGGACAAAGTCCCACATAAGAGATTAGTGTGTAAAATTGGGATTGGGGGTAGTGTATTGATATGGATAGAAAACTGGTTGGCAGATAGGAAACAAAGAGCAGGAATAAATGAGTCTTTTTCCGAATGGCAGTCAGTGACTAGTGAGGTACCACAGGGATCGGTGCTGGGACGCCAGCTATTCACAATACATATTAATGATTTAGATGAGGGAACTAAATGTAATATCTCCAAATTTGCAGATGACACAAAGCTGGGTGGGAGGGTGACCTGTGAGGAGGATGCAGAGATGCTTCACTGTGATTTGGACAAGCTGAATGAGTGGGCAAATGCATGGCAGATGCAGTATAATATGGATAAATGTAAGGTTATCCACTTTGGCGGCAAAAACAGGAAGGCAGACTATTATCTGAATGGCTATAAATTGAGACAGGGGAACGTGCAAGAAACCTGGGTGTCCTCATGCAGAAGTTGCTGCAAGTAAGCATGCATGTGCAGCAGGCGGTAAAGAAGGCAAATGGTATGTTGGCCTTCATAGCCAGAGGATTTGAGTACAGGAACAGGGATGTCTAGCTGCAATTATACAGGCCCTTGGTGAGACCACACCTGGAATATTGTGTGCAGTTTTGGTCTCCTTATCTGAGGAAGGATGTTCTTGTGGTAGAGGGAGTGCAGCGAAGGTATAACAGACTGATTCCTGGGATGGTGGGACTGACATATGAGGAGAGATTGAGTCGGTTAGGATTATATTCGCTGGAGTTCAGAAGAATGAGGGGGAATCTCATAGAAACCTATAAAATTCTAACAGGACTAGACAGGACAGGGTAGATGCAGGAAGGATGTTCCCGATGGTGGGGAAGTCCAGAACCAGGGGTCACAGTCTGAGGATATGGGGTAGACCATTTAGGACTGAGATGAGGAGAAATTTCTTCACCTAGAGAGTGGTGAGCCTGTGGAATTCATTACCACAGAAAGTAGTTGAGACCAAAACATTTTATGTTTTCAAGAAGGAGTTAGATATAGCTCTTGGAGCTAAAAGGATCAAAGGATATGGGGAGAAAGCAGGAGCAGGCCATTGAGTTGGATGATCAACGATGATCGTGATGAATAGCAAAGCAGGCTCGAAGGGCTGAATGGCCTACTCCTGCTCCTAGTTTCTATGTTTCTGTCCTAGCCCTGTCTTTTTTTTGCAAAAATATACTTTATTCATAAAATATCTTCAACAACATTCCAAACCATTTCAAAATCACCATCAGAAAAATACAATCAGGTTCAACTTTTACAACATGTATCACAAGGTGTATCAGTACAAACAATGAATATTACAATCATTTGCAGACATTCATTTTGAGCTGTACAGCCCGAGGGGTCTACACAGTTCCCAGTCCCTCAGTGCACTGTGGCAGAAAGGTCTTAGGCAGTGACCCTTCCCCATTGCGCCTTTGCAGCAGCTGCCCCAAGCTTTAGTGTGTCCCTCAGCACATAGTCCTGGACTTTGGAATGTGCCAGTCTGCAACACTCGGTCAGGGACAACTCTTTGCGCTGGAAGACCAACAAGTTTCGGGCAGACCAAAGAGCGTCTTTCACCGAGCTGATGATCCTCCAGCTACAGTTGATGTTTGTCTTGGTGTGTGTCCCTGGGAACAGCCCGTAGAGCACCGAGTCCTGTGTCACAGAACTGCTCGGGATGAACCTCGACAGAAACCACTGCATCTCTCTCCAGACCTTCTTTGCAAAGGCACAATCTACAAGGAGGTGAACAACGGTCTCTTCCCCACCACAGCCACCTCGAGGGCAACGTGCCGAGGGGGTGAGACTCCTGGCGTGTAGGAAGGATCTGACGGGGAGGGCCTTTCTCACCACCAGCCAAGCTACATCTTGGTGCTTGTTGGAAAGTTCTGGTGATAAGGTATTCTGCCAAATGACTTTGACAGTCTGCTCGGGGAACCATGCCACAGGATCCACCCTCCCCTTTTCCCTCAGGGCCTCTAAGATGTTACGTGCTGACCACTGCCAGATGGACTTGTGGTCAAAGGTGTTTCTCTGCATAAATTTTTCCACAAGGAACCGGTGGTACAGCACAGTCTAACTACTTGGAGCATTCCGCGGCAGCATGGCCAGACCCATCCTTCGCAACACCGGGGACAGGTAGAACCTCAGCACCTAGTGACACTTGGTGTTTGCATACTGAGAGCCTACACACTGCTTGATGCAGCCACACACAAAGGTGGCCATCAATATGAGGGCAATGTTGGGCACGTTTTTTCCCCCTTTATCTGTGGACACGATCCATTTTCGACCTCCAGATAAAGCGGAAGATGGCTCGGGTGATCGCCACCATGCAGGAGTGTGGAATGGGCCAGACCTGGGCCATGTACAGCAACAGCGACAGTGCCTCACACCTGATGACCAGGTTCTTACCTGCAATGGAGAGACAGCGTTGCTCCCACATGCCCAGTTTCCTTTTCACCATAGACACTCGCTCCTTCCAGTTTCTAACACATGCCCTGGTCCCTCTGAACCATATCCCCATCACCTTCAGGCCATCAGCCCTGATGGTGAAGGGGACAAAGGATCAGTCAGCCCAGTTTCCGAAGAACATGGCCTAGCCCTGTCACTTAATTTATTGAAACCAGGGGCTCTCCTTATTCTAATGATGACATTCCCGATCTGCCAAGTTGCTCACGAAGTCAGCACTTTAATTGTTTGTACATTGTTTCATCATATTCCCACATTTCACTAATAAATGTTGAAACGTTTGCTCCACACCCACAGCCACAAACAAAGATCCAGTTTCTCCTGGAGTTTGCAATAAATCAGCTTTTGAAATGATGCCAAGTTTCAGCCAATGAGGGAGATCCGGGCTCAGCCCTGCCCCTCATTCACTCCGATTGGTTGAAGAACCAGCATTTCCCGTTCTGTCTTCCATACCTGTCCCCAGCCTCTATTGGTCCAGAATATCTGTCTATCAGGCGAATCCCATGAGCTGGGGCATGCGCCGTGCAGCGGGACACCAGTGCGCAGGTGGAGTGTCAAAGAATCTGGAGCATGCGCGGTGCGATCGATGGCCTTGTGGAAAGAGGCGCCTGTTTGTGCGGAGAAGCGGAGTCAGAGCGAGATGGTGGATGGGAGGATTTGGAAACACTTTGTGGATCCGCAAACCCTGAGGAATAATTGTCAGCTCCTGGTTTGCAGCTGCGGGGCTTCTCCCTCCCGGGAACAGGCCCAAGTTAACGGCCGCCATCCTGGGTCAGCGAGTGGAGGATGGTTCACATCAGAGGATGGGGGAGGGGGGACAATAAATAAGAGGTTACACTTTGGGCACAAATCAATGAGGAATCTGATCTGTGGGAAAGAAGGAAACCCTTGGAGGTGGGCGGGGAGGATTCAGAAACACCCGCTGGAGGCCCCAAACTCCCAATAAGACTCATTGATTTTATTGTCAGTCTGCAGACAGGAGCTGGAGAACTGAACCCAGGCAGAGGAGAGGGAGGGAGAAAACTGGGAGTGGAGGAAAGAAATGGTGGAGATGGTGAGATGGGTTTGGATTTCAGCCCAGGGAGGAGGGAGAGTGTGTGGGACGGGGATTTACAGCTTTGGGGAAACAAGAGGGGAAAAAGTGTTCCACAGAAACTAGAATTGTACCCGATATCTGCCTTGGATTTAAAGTGATGACTTGTGTAATCTCCTTATAAAGGATAATATTAGGAGAGGATTTATGGATAGAAACTCAAACCAAACTTCATGTCAAGAACTGACGGTCAGTTAGTTGATCAGGACCTGAATATCAGGCCTTTGAATGTGAAAGGAGAGTCTGCTCTGTCTGTGGGAGAAAATTTCAAACATCAATGTGACTGGAAAAGCACCAAGACACACTGCCCTCCCCCTAACCCCCTGAGTGACAGCATTACAGTGCACTGACTGTGGAAGGGGTTTTAGCAAGTTACGCAGCCTGAACAAACATCACACCATTTCCAGTGGGGGAGAAACTGTACACATGTTCTATGTGTAGATGAGGCTTCAACTGATTGTCCAGCCTGGAAAGACACAAGTATACTGGTACCATGGAGAAACCGTGGAAATGCGAGGACTGTGGTAAAGGATTCAGTTATAGATCCCGGCTGGAATATCATCGACGCAGTCACACCTGGGCCGGCATAGTGGAAAAACAATGGAAATGTGAGGACTGTGGTAAAGGTTTTGATTATCCATCCCTGCTGGAAAACCATCGACGCAGTCACACTGGGGAGAGGCCGTTCATCTGTTCCGTGTGTGGCAAGGGATTTACTCAGCCTACCTGCCTAATGTTACACCAGCGAATTCACACTGAGGAGAGGCCATTCAGCTGCACTTCCTGTGGAAAGAGGTTCAGGTCTTCATCTGACCTCAATCAACATCAGCGAGTTCACACTGGGGAGAGACCGTTCACCTGCTCCATGTGTGGGAAGGGATTCACAAAGTCATCCAACCTGGTTACTCATCAGCGAATTCACTCTGAGGAGAAGCCATTCAACTGCACTTCCTGTGGAAAGAGGTTCAGGTATTCATCCACCCTCGAAGAACACCAGCGAATTCACACTGGGGAGAAGCCATTCACCTGCTCAGTGTGTGGGCAGGGATTTACTCAGTCATCCAGCCTGGTGAGTCATCAGCGAGTTCACACTGGGGAGAGGCCATTCAGCTGCACTTTCTGCGGGAAGAGTTTCAAGCAGTCATACGCCCTTGTTGAACACCAGCGAGTTCACACTGGGGAGAGACCATTCACCTGCTCTGTGTGTGGAAAGAGATTCACTGTATCATCCACCCTTAAGTCACACCAGCAAATTCACACTGAGGAGAAGCCATTCAGCTGCACTGACTGTGGAAAGAGGTTCAGGTGTTCATCTGCTCTCTTTGTGCACCAGCGAGTTCACACTGGAGAGAGACCGTTCACCTGCTCTGTGTGTGGGAAGGGATTCACTCGCTCCTGCAGTCTAGTGACACACGAGCGACTTCATAAGTGACTGCAGGAGTTGGATTTTGCTCATTTTGCTGCTGTTAATCACACCCTGGATTGATAGTCTGGGTTTGTCTCTGCTGATGTTAACAATCCCTCTAACTGGCTGGAGTTTAATATTCTGGAGATGTCACTGTTTTTCAGGGTTGCAATGTCCCTTTTTAAAAGCACCATCAGTGATTTTTCCCTTTAACTCAAGAACTCTCACCAGGAACTATAAACAATAAAATTGTGAACTTTTACTTCAATCCAAAATTGATCTTTGGTGCAAACTCTACAATTCAGTATCTGGAATGTTCCACTGATTAACATCTCTAATCAGAAAATGCTGATTAATCCTTGCTGACAATTCCGACTTTCTTGCACATTACTTACAGTGACAACTTCATTCTGAAATTAAATTATCAAGGAACTCTCATGAGACGGACACCTCTCAATCTCCATTTAACTATTTCCCGCAGCTTCCTGTCATGGTTGAGTTGGACAAGCTGAAAGACAGCCGACAAGGATGGAATTCCAGCTAAAATTCTCAAGCATAGCAACTCCTGTTTACTGCTATATCTTAATGATTTCTTTCTTCTCTGTTGGAAGATAGGATCCATTCCCAGGACATGAGTGACACAAAAATCATCATCATACGCAAGACAGAGGAGATTGCAGCAAGACCTTTGTCCATCAAATCTCCTCAGTCTCATCCACTCCTTTCATAACAACACACCCTGTACTGTACAGTTTGATGGCTCCACTGACAGTTTCAGGGTGAAGAATGGACTGAAACAGGGCTGTATCCGAGCCCCCACTTTGTTTGGTATTTTCTTTTCCATGTTCATGACCTTGGCCTTCCCTGCAGACATGGAAGGAGTTTCCCTGCATACTCGATCAGATGGCAAACTCTACAACCTGTCCAGTCTGAAAGTGAAGTCAAAAAAATACAGCCTGTCTCGATCACAGACCTCTGCAACAGTGATGATGCCATGCTAGTGACTCACACAGAAACTCAGCTACAAAGACTCATGCACTGTCTCTCCCATGTCTGTAACTTGTTCTCCCTTGCTGTAAACATCAAGAAAACTGTGGTTTGGGGACATGGTCTCACATCTCCAATCTAAATATCACACTAAATAACACTCCGCTGGAAGTGGTCAGTGAAATCTATGACCTTGGGTCCACAGTGACAGACAATTTATTTTTCAATGCAGAGCTCGATACACATGTAGGGAAAGCAGCTCCACCTTTGGCCAACTCACGAATCGTCCATGGAATAACATCAAGCTGCCTCTCAGCACCAAGATGCTGGTTTATGAGGCCTGTGACCTCAGCACCTTGTTATCTGCCTGTGAAACATGGACGATTTACAGTGATCAGGAAAGGAAGCTCAACAACTTTCACCTTCGCTGTTTGAGGCACATTCTGGGCGTCTCAGGGACAGAATCAGGAATGCGGTTGTCCTCTCAAAGACAAATCTCCCAAGTCTGCTGGCTGTCATCAAGCAGAGGTGACTTCACTGGCTCGGGTATGTTCACAGGATGGAGGACGGTCATTACAGTGACTTGGCAACAGGTGCCAACACTGAAAACAACAACCCACAACCGCACCTGAGAACCATTTCATATGTGCCACCTGTGGCAGAACCTGCCTCTCACAGATTGGTCTCTTCAGCCATCAGTAAAAGTGAACCATATGAAACTCCCCCATCCCCAACAGTTTGATTTGCTGCACGTCCACCATCTAATGTAGGTGGAAGGATGATGACAACATCAGTAAAAGAGGAAGGCTGGAATGGGAATAGGATCATTAAGGGATTAGGCAGGATAATACCACAGGGAACGATAGAGAGATGACCGAAATATTCAGTAATTATTGTGTTTCGGTATTTCCCAGGGAGATAGAACAGGGAGATGTGACATTGAATGATGAGATGAGTCATGAGATAAGTCAATTTAAAGTCCAGAAAGGGGCTGTATTAAAGAAACAAATCAAACTCAAAAGAGAATAAAGTCTCGGATCCAAATGGATTGCAACCACAGATTTTTGTTTAAATCTAGGGAAAAGATAACAGAAGCTGCACTACAGAGATTTAATCATTCATTAAAAAGATGTAGTGCTTGAAGACTGGCAAATAGCTAATGTAACTCCTATATTTAAAATGGTAGACAGAATATGCCCAGGGAATTATAGACCAGTCAGCTTCACATCCGTGGTAGGAAAAGGTGTGAGTCTGGGTGGAGCAGAGGAACAAGGGGATCTCAGAGTGCAAACACCCCAAACAATAAAAGCAGTGCCCCAGGTTAGCAGGGCCATAAAACAGAAAACCAAGCACTAGGATTTATTTCTAGAGGGATAGAATTGAAATGTACGGAAGTTAAGCTGAATCTATATCAAGCCTTGGTGAGACCACACTGAGAGTACTGCGTACGGTTCTGGCCACCATATTATAAAAAGGATATAGAGACATTGGAAGGTGCAGAGAAGATTGACCAGGATGATACCAGCTGGTCTGCAGCAGAGTGGGAGAAATGATGTGAGGCTGGTCTAGGAGAGGGATGATGGAGAAAGGAGACATGCAAGTGGGAACTCCACACAGAGCGTTCTCACTTCTGACCCTTTAACTGGCCTCACCCACCACTCCCAGGCAGTACCTGACAGGCTGCCTCATCTCCCTCTAGCTGAGTCTGTCCCTTCCTCCTCCTCCTCTGCTATGCAATGTTGTGAGGGTGCAGCACATCACTATTATTCTGGAGTCCATGGCTGCCTAGTACCGAAGATCACCTCCAGACCTATCCAGACACCTGAAACACATCGTCAACATTGTGATGCTTTGTTCGATGACACACCTGGTGGTCATATGACTCTGGTTGCATCATTCCTGAACCTCATTGGTGCAGTTCCTCACATGAGGCAAGTTTGAAGGGGGGTGTCCCTGGTCTCCAATAATCGGGTCCTTAAATCCGGTTCCTGGAATGAGCTCATCTGGAATATTGGAACGTCACAGTCTCAGGGCAGCTCCCAGACCTGCGGGATAATGTTCACTGTTTTATATTCGGGTCTGTGGGATAATGTTCACTGTTTTATATTCGGGTCTGGGGGATAATGTTCACTGTTTTATATTTGGGTCTGGGGGATAATGTTCACTGTTTTATATTTAGTTCTGGGGATAATGTTCACTTTTATATTCGGGTCTGGGGGATAATGTTCACTCTTATATTCGGGTCTGGGGATAATGTTCACTATTTTATATTCATGTCTGGGGGGATAATGTTCACTGTTTTATATTCGGGTCTGGGGGATAATGTTCACTGTTTTATATTCGGGTCTGGGAGATAATGTTCACTGTTTTATATTCGGGTCTGGGGATAATGTTCACTGTTTTATATTCGGGTCTGGGGGATAATGTTCGCTGTTTTATATTCGGGTCTGGGGGATAATTTTCGCTGTTTTATATTCGGGTCTTGGGGGATAACGTTCACTGTTTTATATTCGGGCCTGGGGGATAATGTTCACAGTTTTATATTCGAGTCTGGGGGATAATATTCGCTGTTTTATATTCGGGTCTGTGGGGGTGGGGGGATGGATAATGTTCACTCTTTTATATTCGGGTCTGGGGGATAACGTTCACTGTTTTATTTTGGGCTCTGTTTTTTTATGAGATAAGGTTAATTCTGCCTCTTGGTGAATGCTGGGTTGTTCGAGCCACCATTTAAATCCCTAATCTCAGGTCAGTGACTGAGTTTTCTCCAATAGGATGGGGATTCTGGGTGGGGGTAAAGTGCCTCAGGGACAGTGATGGGCAGGAATGTGTATAAAATAAACCCAGGCTACACCAAGTAATGGTGACCACCATGAAACCATCATGAACAATCTCAGCGCATGTCATAAAAATTTGGAGAATGTTTTATCAGAACCTTTGATCAATTTTGTTCTATTAAATATTGTAACTGATGAGTTGGATTGCTGGTGATTTTCTAAAGGCAGCTCAGGACCATCCATTTCACCATGAACCCGGCCCTGGGGTCTGTGGTGAACTTCAGACCAACAGGAATAAGGGAAAGGGACTTGAGGGCTGAGTGGGAGAGTCTGTCCCTGAATCTCAACATTTGTTAATGAGATGGATTCATTTAGGACAGACAGCAGGAATTATCTGAGGGAATAACACAGTGCAGTGAGCAAGAAAATCCAGTGGATGTTGTGTGGATGGATTATCAGAAGGTGTTTGATAAGGAGCCGGACAGGAGGCTTGTTGATAAAGTTAAAGCTCGTGGTATTAAAGGGATTGGGGCAGCGGGGATAGAAGGTTGGGAAAGGACAGAAACAGACAACAGTGGTTAATGGATGTTCTTCAGACTGGAGGGATGTAAACACTGGTGTCCCCAAGTGTCAGTGTTGGGACTATTGCTCTCCCCAGTATAGAGGAATGATCTGGATTTGGGTATATGGGGCAAAAATCAAAATCTCCAGACATCAACGTTGGGAGAGTGAGTGTTGTCAGCAACTTGGTAAAAAGATTTGCATTGATATAACGCCGTTCACAACCCCAGAACATCACAAAGCATCACAATCTGGTGGGAGGATCATACAGCAGGAATACATCTTCAGTCTGGACACAGTCCAGGGCAATGATGACCATCCACATCTTGTCCTTCTATTCAGCTTCATCTGCTCCACCCCACTTAAACAGTATAAATTTAATCACATTTCTACTTCCCTTTAGCTCTGAAAGAGTTCATATAGACTCTAAATGTTAATTCTGTTTGTCTCTCCACAGATGCTGTCAGACCTGCTGAGTTTGTCAGACCTGCTGAGTTTTTCCAGCATGTTCTGTTTTTGTTTCAGATTTCCGGCATCTGCACTATTTTGCTTTTATGACATCTTGTTCCTGTTGGTTAAAATCAAACAAAGCATTTATTCTATATCTGGTTATCTGATTTTTCATTTTGCACTGATCTCCTTGGCAATATAGATATTGTGTTTCCTTTCCTTGTTTCCAGTTACCGAATATAAGATTTGATTCTCTCAATTATTCAGAGCATCATGTAGACCTTCCCAATTGGTTTCCCAGCCCCACCCCATGTTAGCAATGTTTTTAACATGAATTTATCTCCCATTGAACAGTTAATGTAATGGGTGGGGTGGTTCTCCCTGGAGTTTTGAGATGGGCAGCATGCATCTTCTCCACTGCCTCTAGCAGGGAGGTTCTGGAGAAACTGTTCATGAGTCTGCCGAGTAGTAGTGGGGAGTGGGACCCCGGTGGGGGGGATTCACAATCCGGATTTGCAGACCTGTCATGAGCTGAAATGGTCTGTGACCAGGGGAGTGAACAGGGGTGGAGTGAATGGTCATTAAGACGCCAGTCATTGGGCTTGACCAGATCATCAGCTCCCTTCATGATAGCTTTTTCAGTGTCATTTCTACAGTCATTAAAGCTCCTGATCATCACACTGGACTCTGGGTGGTTGGGGATGTTGAAATGTTGTCCCACACCCACAAGATGCAAGAGCTGCTGCATTACGTCTGTAGTGTAATGAGAACCATTATCACTCTCTATCCTTTTCAGAAAGTCCCATCTGATTAAGATCTGTTCCCACAAGATTTCAACTGTAGTAACTGCATCAATTTTACAGACAGTGAAAGCTTCAATCCACCAGATAAACATATCTATAACTACCAGAATATACCAGTCATCTCCTTTCACTGTGGGTTGTGGGACTGTATAATCAATCTGCAATGTTTCCCAGGGACAGCATTAAGATGGGATATGTTAATGGGACCTTTCATTTGGCAGAAGCAGGCTTAATTTGGACACAGATGAGATGCAGATTCGGGTGGTGATGGACATCATGGTGCATCTTGAGCCACCATTAGTAATTATGTAACAAATCGAGGACCTGAAACATAGAAACACTCCCCTAATTTGACCCATAAACAAAATTCTAAAGCATTGAGATGTGATTCAAATCAAATTAGAGCCATTCTTGGATAGGAAACCTTATGATATAGGATGGGTAAATCATTACTTGCTGCGAAGGATGAGGGGAAGACTTTCCTATGGTGTACAGAGTCAAATCAGGTCATGGTCCTGACAAGTTTTCACATCAGCCTTAACTGGAGTCTGTCATACTGGTGCCAATGATGGAGTTTTGGGTAGATCCCATGGAATCCCCTCTGGAGCAGCTTTCCTGCTGAATCAGTCTGCTTGATTACCTCAGATTTCTGGGCTAAATATTGTGGTGGAAATTTCATAAGGATGTTACAGCTCTCATGGGGAAACAAAGACACAGCACCATTCTGATACAGTCCACATAAACCCCAATGAGTTTAACAGTGATGTGGCTTTAACAGGTCCAGTGTACATGGCTTCTCACTTCACATGTCACAGAATCATACAGTGCAGAAAAGGCCCTTCGACACATCGAGTCTGCACCGACACATGAGAAACACTTGACCTACCTACCTAATCACATTTACCAGCATTTGGCCCATAGCCTTGAATGTTATGACGTGCCAAGTGCTCATCCAGGTACTTTTTAAAGGATGTGAGGCAACCCACCTCCTCCACCCTCCCAGGCAGTGCATTCCAGACCGTCACCACCCTCTGGGGTTTCCCTCACATCCCCCCTAAACCTCCTGCCCCTCACCTTGAACTTGTGTCCCCTCGTGACTGACCCTTCAACCAAGGGAAATAGCTGCTCCCTGTCCATGCCCTTCATAATCTTGTACACCTCGATCAGGTCACCCTTCAGTCTTCTCTGCTCCAATGAAAACAACCCAAGTCTATCCAACCTCTCTTCATAACTTAAATATTTCATCCCAGGCAATATCCTGGTGAATCTCCCCTACACCCCCACCAATGCAATCATATTCTTCTTATAATGTGGCAACCAGAACTTCATACAGTACTCCAGCTGTGGCCTCACCAAGGTTCTATACAACTCCAACATCACCTCCCTACTTTTGCAATCTAAGCCTCGATTGATAAAGGCAAGCATCCCATATGCCTTTTTCATTGCCCCACTAACATGACCCTCCGCCTTCAGAGATCTATGGACACACACACCTAGGTTCCTTTGTTCCTCAGAAATTCCTAGTGTCATGCTATTCATTGAATACTTCCTTGTCAAATTACTTCTTCCAAAGTTTATGACCTCACACTTTTCAGGGTTAAATTCCATCTGCCACTTATCTGCCCATTTGACCATCCCATCTTTTCTTCCTGTCGCCCAAGACACTCAACCTCACTGTTAACCACCCGGCCAATCTTTGTGTCATCCGCAAACTTACTAATCCTACCTCCCACATTGTAATCTATGTCGTTTATATAAATGACGAATAGGGGACCCAGCAAAGATCCCTGTGGTACGACATTGGACAGTGGCTTCCAGTCACTAAAGCACCCTTCTGTCATCACCCTCTGTCTCCTACAACTAAGCTAAGTTTGAATACACCTTATCAAATTTCCCTGTATCCCATGTGCATTTACCTTCTTTATAAGTCTCCCATGTGAGACCTTGTCAAAGGCTTTGCTTAAATCCATGTAAACTACATCAACTACACTAGCCTCATCTACACACCTGGTCACCTCCTCAAAAAATTCAAATTTGTTAGGCATGACCTCCCTCTGACAAAGTCATGCTGATTATCCCTGATCAAAACTTGCTTCTCCAAGTGGAGATAGATTCTCTCCTTCAGAATTTTTCCAGTAATCTGGGATCATCTGGGATTCTTTCATACTGAAACACACCAACCAATTGGTTATTTTGTGGTTTTAGAGTGTTAATACTGCTTTAGTACTATACTCTACAATTCATCCGCTCTATCACACCGGGGATACTCCCTTAACTTGGCCCTTTACTTATGTCGCTGTGATGTGTGGGGAGTGTAGAATTATTGAATTAAGCTCGACCAAGTATCCTGTGTGCTTAACTAACCAGTGAACCCCTAATATCTGCTTAATACACTGGGCAATCAATCTTTCCACAGGTGTGAGTGTGTCTGAGAAACACACAGAGGAAAACATGTTCAATTAATCCTTGCATTACTAAAGCAGATATTCATTGTTCTGTCTCTGCCAGCAGGGCTGTGGAATTGATTGGATAGATCTTCCAAAAGAACCAGCAAGGCATGATGGGCCGAATGGTTTCCATCTGTGCTGTTTCATTCTGTAAAACAGTGAATATAAACTATCAGAGAAAAACCAGTGACTGTGGAATTGAACCCAGCCAGAGTCAGCTCCTTCAGGGGAGGAGTGAGTGGAGAAACAATATTGATGACTCAGTGTATTCCCACAGAACAGCAGTGATTTAAATCACTTCGGGAAATGTAGCATGGCAGAGCAGCCACTCACTAGGATTTTTGTCTCCTTTGGTTAAGTATCTCAAGTGAATAACAATTATTTTCTATTCCCAGTTTGGAGTTTCGATGTCGCTGTTTTTACCCAAGGTTCCGTGCGGAACTGAACGTGCCCTATTCACCCAGCAGGAGCCCAGTGCGCAGGCCCATTGCCCAGTCTCTGGAACATGCGCAGTGTCACTGATCAGCGTCATGATGCAGACGGTTTTGGAATCAGGTGAGTGCGGCCGGGGCGCAGGGAGGGAACGGAGCCGATTGGTGGGGAGGAGAGGAAGCGGAGTCTTCAGAAACACCTTGTGTAGGCCGCAAGCCCCGAATAAGAACCTAAAGCTCCCGCCTTTGTAACTTTGGCCTTTTTCCCGGAAACCGGCCCAGGTTAATGCCGCCATCTTAGTTCAGCGGGGAGCAGAGCGCATGCGTGGCCATCCTGGTGATGCACCAGAGTGGGCGGGGCTTCAGGGTCTCAGTGACCCGGGGAGTTTTGATTCTGAAACAACTACAACAATTACTGGAAAAACTCAGCAGGTCTGACAGAGCATTCTGAAGCTGAGTCATCTGAACTCAAAACTCTGTTTCTCACTCCACAGATGCTGTCAGAACGTCTGAGTTTTTCCAGCAATTTTTGTTTTTGTTTCAGATTTTCAGCATCCGCAGTATTTTGCTTTTATCTTTGAGTTTTTATGCTGGACTGCCTTTACTGCCCATTCAGGCAGTGAGTTCCAGATTCCCATCACCCTCTAAGTGAAAAAATTCTTCCTCATATTCCCTCCAAACCTCCTGCCCCTTACCTTAAATCTATGGCCCCATGGTTATTGATACCTTCACCAAGGGGAAAAGTTCCTTCCTGTCCACCCTATCTAGGCCCCTCATAATTTTATACACCTCAATCATGTCCCCCTTCAATCTCCTCTGCTCCTGAAAATAACCCCAGTCGATCCAATCTCTCCTCATAACTAAAACTCTCCAGCCCAGGCAACATCCTGGTAAATCTCCTCTGAGCTCTCTCTAATGTAATCACATGCTTCCTATAACGTGGATTCCAGAACTGCATGCAATACTCTAGCTGTGGCCTAACCAGCGTTTTATACAGTTCCAGCATAACCTCCCTGCTCATATTCTATGCCTCAGCTAATAAAGGCTAGTATCCCATATACCTTCTTAACCAACTTATCTACCTGTCCCGCTACCTAAAGGGACCAGTGGACATGCACACCAAGGTCCCCCTGATCCTCAGTACTTCCCAGGGTCCTACCTTTCATCGTGTATTCCTGTGCCTTGTTGTCCTGCCCAAGTGCATCACCTCACACTTATCCAGATTAAATTCCATTTGCCACTGATCAGCCCGTCTATATCCTCCTGTAATCTAAGGCCATCCTCCTCACTATTTACCACCCCACCAATTTTCGTGTCATCCGCGAACTTACTGATCAACCCTCCTACATTCGAGTCTAAATCGTTTATATATACCACAAGCAGCAACAGACCCAACATCGATCCCTGTGGAACTCCACTGGACACAGGTATCCAGGCACAAAAACATGCCTTGACTATCACCCTCTGCTTCCTGCCACTTAGCCAATTCTGGATCCAATTTGCCAAACTGCCTTGGATCCCATGGGCTCTTAACTTTGTTATCAGTCTTCCATGTGGGACCCGATCAATCGCCTTGCTGAAGTCCAAATGCATTGCCCTCATCTACACACCTAGTCACCTCTTCAAAAAATTCAATCAAATTGGTCAGACATGACCTCCCCTTAACAAAACCATGCTGACTGTCCTTGATTAATCCCTGCCTCTCCAAGTGTGGATTAATTCTGTCCCTCAGAATTGCTTCCAATAGTTTTCCCACCACTGAGGTTAGACTGACTGGCCTGTACTCTGGTTTATCCCTTCCTACCTTCTTGAATAACGGTAACACATTGGCTGTCCTCCAGTCCTCTGGCACCTCTCCTGTGGCCAGAGAGGCATTGAAAATTATTGCCAGAGCCCCTCCTCCCTTGCCTCACTCATCAGCCTGGGATACCTTTCATTCGGGCCTGGAGATTTATCTACTTTTAAGCCTGCCAGATCACATAGAACCTCCTCCCTTTCTATACTAATTTCTTTAAGTATATCAAGTCCTTCTGCCTGATTTCCATACCCCCTCCTCTTTTACCTCCTTCCCTGTCTCGCCTGAAGTGGGTATGTATTGTGCCTTCTCATTCTTCGTGACAAAATGTATCACCTCACACCTAACTGCACTGAATGTCATCCGTCATGAGTCTGTCCATTCCCGCAGCTGTGTCTGTCCTATTAAAATCTAATCTTATTTTCTTCATTGGTTTAGCTACCAAGTTTTGTCAGCTGAAAATTTCAAAATTGTGCCCTGTACTCCCAATTACAAGCCTTAATGTACATAAAAAGCAGCAGTACTGAACCCTGTGGACAACCACTTTATACCTCCCTCCAGTAAGAATAGCCATTCACCACAACTCTCTCATTTGTAACCCTGATCCAATTTTGTATCTCGCTGCTGCTGACCCTTTTCTGCCTTTATCCCATGACCTCCAATTTTACCAATTGCATTTTGAAAGTGCCAATACACAACATCTACTGCACTTTCCTTATCCCACTCTCTATGTTAACCCACAAGCAAAAAAAGTCAGTCCAGTTAGATAAAAATGATTTGCCCTTAATAAACCCATGCTGGCTCTTCTTTTTCCGTCTATACTTGGTAATGTGGGTGTTAATGTTTTCCTGGATTTTTGTTTCTAAAAGTTTCTCCATCACCAGCATTAAACTGACCAGCATTAATTACCAGGTTTATCCATCTCCCCTTTTTGAGCAAGGGTGTAATATCTATAGTCTTCCAGTCCTCTATGTTTACCCGGATATATAAGGTGTTTCGGAAACTTGTGACTAATTGCCTCCCCAGTATTTACCAGCAACCAGGAATGCATTCAATCTGCACAGGGTGACTTACTCACCTTCAGTATTGCCCATCTGTTATTTATCTATTTCTTATCTCTATTATCTCAGACCGCTCCATTTTTCATGTAGTGTTGACAAAGTTCACTTGATAAAAGAAACATTAGTTATTAAAAATAAAGATGGAAACTGCTGGAAAAGCTCAGCAAGTCTGGCAGCATCTGTGGAGCGAGAGAAACAGTTTATGTTTTGTTATGATCCCAGCTGATGTTAGTACTGGATAAGTCAGATCCCAGGGTGAAAGCTGGCTTGGTAGATCCTTACTTCTTTTTCAGAAGCCTTGGAGGCAAGTTGCTGAACAAATTCACACAACTCTGCTGATTAACTTTTAACACAAAGGATAAAATATTTATTAAACAAGAAAAATGAACTATATCACGCCAGAAAAAAAATGTTGGAAAGATCTCAATACAAACACAAGAAAATGCTTCAAAGTTACACTATTCCTGTACTCCAGCAATATCTTTACTGACACATAAACCAGTAAAGAGTCACCACTAGCTTGACATGAAGGCTTCTCGCTTGGGACTGGCACAGTTGTAAACTGTTTTCTTCTGGTAAATTCCTGAGCATTCACTCAATGTTTTTCACTGAACTTGTATCTCTCCCCAAGACACCTTAAACTCAGTCTTCCAGTAGCACCTCAGCTAAACTGATCTCTTTTCTGAAATCTATAACTGACTATTCAGTCAACTACTGGTGCTAATGGCCTTAAAAGTTTTCTTATCAGAGAACTTAAAATTCCTGTCCCTTCTCTCTGACACACACGGAACTATCTTCCTCCCAACTCCTGTCTTTCTTTGTGTCTGTCCCTGGATCACTGTTGCAAGGCAACAGGAAAGGTTTTTTTCTCTACTTTGTATTTTTTGCCCTGACTCACAAAACTTTTAACCCCATTTGACCCATCTCTTTCACCTCAGGGCTTGTAACACCTCATTCAAAATGCACATATACAAACAAACCCAAAAGACCTGAACGTTCAGACTCCCAGACACCAAGGCTGACAGCAACCTTAATGAAACTGAAACCATATATATATATATATATATATGTGTGTACACTTTTATATTCAACTTTAAATTATACACTGTTCATAACAGTTTCAAGTCCATGTGATGCTTCTTTGGAACTGGTTATTAAGGTTGCTGGAATATATTTTCTCACAAAACAATCGGCTGCAAGGAAATTGACTAAATGTTGTGATGTAACATATGTGAAATACACAATTATCATTCAGGCTATATTACCAGCAGGTGTACAAAGGCACGGCAAACAATGAGCCAGATGATCTGCTGTTTTGCAATGGTTCTGGTGCTGCTCAATGTACCAGACCATTTATCAGAGCAACTGATTTATGTTGGCAAAACAGGTGTATTCTTTTTACTTTTAGCAATGTTTTGAGCACCAAATTCGAAACATAGCCACAAACATCAAATGTGTATCACTTGATTATTGATGTTATATCTTGGCCCTCTGGAACTGAGCTTTCCTCACAAAGGGGGCGATCCGATGGCAGAGGTATTACCCAGCATTCTCCGTGGGACAGACTGTGCCCTGTCCTCACTGCAAGCACATCTGCGCAGGCGCAATACCGAGCTGTGCCTAGAGCATGCGCAGTGCGAGTGCTGGAGTTTGATGGAGGCACCAGGAGGTCGTAAACAAAAACAATAAACCTGGAAAAACTCAGCAGGTCTGGCAGCATCAGCGGAGAAGAAAAGAGTTGACGTTTCGAGTCCTCATGACCCTTCCACAGAACTTCCTCTCTGGCCACGGGGAAGCTGCTAGAATATAAATACCTGCCCAGCTGTAAGGATGAGTAAAATCAGCAGAACGAAGCCCCAGCTGTCAGAATGAACATGGTTCAGCCCTGGATGTGATTAACAGCAGCAAATACAGCAGAATCAACTCACTGGCAGCAGATTGGCTGATTGTTTAAATCCCTTCCTGCACATGGAGCAGGTCAATGACCTCTCCCCAGTACACACACGCTGGTTTGTCAGCAGATGGGATGATCAAGTTCTGTGGAAGGGTCATGAGGACTCGAAACGTCAACTGTTTTCTTCTCCGCCGATGCTGCCAGACCTGCTGAGTTTTTCCAGGAAATTCTGTTTTTGTTTTGGATTTCCAGCATCCGCAGTTTTTTGTTTTTATTTTAGCGCCAGGAGGTCGTGTCGCAATCGCAACGGGTGAAAGAAACAGCCGAGTGCAGGAGAGGAATGGAGCGGTCTGCCAACGGGTTGATGGGCGAAGATACTTCATAAACACCTGGCGCAGACCTTGAGGTCCTGGTAAGAAACTACTGTTCCAGTGTTTGCACCAAGAGGACCGGCAGTTGTTCTCTCGGCATCAGGCCTGGCTTTCGGGCCGCCATCGGGGGCAATTTGCAGCAGGGCGCATGCGCAGTCATCCCTGTCCTTGTCAGCAGGAGAGAATGTTCCTTTTACAGGGGATCAGAAGGGGAGGATTTACACACAGCAAACACGAAGCATTGCATCAAAGTTCAGTCAATTCAACTGGACCTGAATATCATCGACCTTTGAATGTGCAAAGAAACAAGTTTATCTGTTCTGTTTGTGGGAAAAGATTTCATGTGAAAAGATTTTCACATCCGCCTTCACCCAAGAGAATGAGGATGAAAGTATTGAACTTGGGGAGAGAGACTGTGAGGTTCTTGAGCAAATAGATATAGGAAGTGACAAGGTGTTGGAGATGTTGGCAGGCTTATAAGTGGACAAATCTCCAGGTCCGGATGATTTGTGTCCCAGACTGCTGAGGGAGGCAAGGGTGGAGATCACAGGGGCTCTGACCCAAATTTTTAATTCCTCTCTGGCCACGGGAAAGCTGCCAGAATATAAACACCTGCCCAACTGTAAGGATGAGTAAAATCAGCAGAACGAAGCCCCAGCTGTCAGAATGAACATGGTTCAGTCCTGGATGTGATTAACAGCAGCAATAACAGCAGAATCAACTCGCTGGCAGCAGTTGGCTGATTGTTTAAATCCCTTCCTGCACATGGAGCAGGTCAATGGCCTCTCCCCAGTACACACACGCTGGTTTGTCAGCAGATGGGGTGATCGAGTGAATCCCTTCCCACATACAGAACAGGTCAATGGCCTCTCCCCAGTACACACGCATTGGTGTGTACAGCGATTGGATGACCGAGTGAATCCTTTCCCACACAGAGCAGATGAAACGCCTTTCTCCTGTGTGACTACATTGATGGGTTTCCAGCTCAGATTGTTAACTGAATCCCCTCCTACGGTCCATGTTCAAAGTCTGATGATATTCAAGTCCTGAGGACTCAAGGGACTCGATCAGATTTTTATGTGATGTTTGGTTTGAGTTTCCCACCTGCAAATCATCCCTTTCTAATCGGCTGTGAAATGAATTTAAAGCAAGAAAAGGGAGTGAGAGATAATTCACAAATATACAAAGGAAAGCTGTAAAATTCAGCTGAGTGAAGCTGTTAATTTGTGGGGCAAGAACAGAGAGTGGACAGGGCTTCAGGGTCCCTGAAGGGCAAATCATTGACTCATTGATTTTATCCTCATTCTGCCCACAGGAGCTGAAGACTGAACACAGCCAGAGTAGAGGGAGGGAAAAAAACTGGGAGTGGAGTAAGGAATTGATGGAGGTGATGCAATGGGTTTGGATTTGAGCACAGGGAGGAGGGAGAGTGTGTGGGATGGAGATTTACAACTTTGGGGGAACAAGAGAGGAAAAAATGTTCCATAGAAACTGGAATTGATTGTTCTGAATTTCTGTCCCGCACTTACCGAGATGAATTTTGTCAACTCCTTTTACAAAGTATTAGAAGGGGAGGTGTTCCAGACAGAAAAGTCAAACCAAACACGTCATGTCAACATCTGATACTCACTCAATTTATCAGGACCTGAATGTCATCAGTTTTCAAATGTGGAAAGAGAAATGTTTGTTCTGTTTGTGGGAAAAGATTTCAAACAACAGTGTGACTGGAAAAGCACTGAGACAGACACACACCCATGTGAGAGTGTTCCAGTGAACTGACTGTGGGAAGATCTTTAAGTAGTCACACAGTCTGAAAAAAAATCACCCCATTCACAGTGGGGAGAAACCGTACATATGTTGTGTGTGTGGACTGATCTTCAACTGATTGTCCAACCTGGAGAAACACAAGGACTCTGGCACCATGGAGAAACTATGGGAATGTGGGGACTGTGGGAAGGGATTGAATTACCCAAAGCTGGAAACTCATCGACGCAGTCACACTGAGGAGAGACCATTCACCTGCACTGTGTGGGAAGAGCTTCACTCAGTCATCCCACCTCACTGACCACCAATGTGTACACAGTGATCAAACACCTTTTAAATGTTCTGACTGTGAGAAGAGCTTTAAAAACAAGAA
The DNA here is from genome assembly GCF_017639515.1 of Carcharodon carcharias. NCBI lineage: Eukaryota > Metazoa > Chordata > Chondrichthyes > Lamniformes > Lamnidae > Carcharodon > Carcharodon carcharias. The sequence continues at coordinate 15,505,235 of NC_054493.1, forward strand.
GAATCTGGTAGTACACCAGCTTGTTCACACTGGGGAGAGGCTGTTCCTCTGCTCTGAGTGCAGAAAGAGATTCATTCGTTCTTTACATCTTCTGACACACCAGCAAGTTCACACTGGAGAGAGGATGTTCACCTGCTACACATGTGGGAAGGGATTCACTCAGTCATCCCACCTTCTGAGACATGAGCGAATTCACACTGGGGAGAGACTGTTCACCTGGTCCATGTGTGGAAAGGGATTTGCCCAGCCATCCGACCTTCTGGTACACAAGCGAATTCACACTGGGGAGAGGCCGTTCACCTGCTCCATGTGTAGGAACAGCTTTGCTCAATCATCCCACCTGCTGAGACACCAGCGAGTTCACACTGGGGAGAAGCCATTCACCTGCTCTGAATGTGAGAAGGGATTCATTCAGCTATCCGACCTTGTGAGACACCAGCAAATTCACAAATGACTGCAGGAGTTGGAGTCTTACTGCTGCTGTTTCTCACATCCAGGACTGAACATGTGAGTTAAACTGATGTTTAAGAAATGTGTGTTCCATGGTTCAAAGCTTAGGATGCTCCTTTACGACTGGGTTTAGAGTCAGGAAGAACAATGGTGAATGCTGGAAATGTGCTGTCAAATCAGGGATTAGTGTAAAACTGTGATTTGTTCCTGAAAGTGAAATGGCAGGTTTAAGTTTCCAGCCTGAAAATTTGGTAATTATTGAAAATGTTGGCGTGACATTCCTGAGTTTACCGATGAAGAGTAATAACAACATCATGTTGCATTTATATAGAACCTTTATCAATGTCCCAAGTGCTTTAGAATTTTTATTATTCCTTCATATGATATGGGCATCGCTGGCAGGGCCAGCATTTATTGCCCATCCCTGATTGCCCTTGAACATAGTAGCTTGCATTTCAGAGGACAGTTAAGAGTATATTGCTGTGGGTCTGAAATCACAGGTGGGTCAGACCAGGTAAGGAGGTAGATCACCTTCCCTAAAGGGCAACAATCGATGATAGATTCATGGTCACTAGCTTTTCAATTCCAGATTTATTCCACCATCTGCCGTGATGGCTTTTGAACCCGGGACCCCAGACCATTTGCTTGGGCCTCTGGATTACTAGTCCAGTGAATTAACCACCACGCCACCATCTCTGCATGATCAAGTGATCAAAAACTTGGTCAAAGAGATAGATTTTAAGGAGGCAAGAGGTTTAGGAAGAGAAATCCAGAGCTTGGGACCTTGGCAGCTGAAAGCACAGCCACCAATGGTGGAGTGAAGTAGGTGGGAGTGTGGGGAATGGGTCAGAATTGGAGAGACGCAGGGAGCTTGAAGGATTGTGGGGCTGGAGGAGGTTCCAGAGACTGTCTGTCATGGAGAGAGTGGCTGCCTTCATGGAGCTTCAAGCACAGCTCTGAAATGGGTCCATGCAGGTCATGACCACAGCCGTACAGGAGATGTCTGCTGCCTTAAACAGGATGACAGACACTGTATCTGTGACCTTACAACATGTCACTGACCTCCACCAAACTGGTCTGCAGCAGAGTGGGAGGAATGATGTGACTCTAGTCCAGGAGAGGGATGATGGACTAAGGAGACACAGAAGTGGGAACTCTGATCAAAATGTTCCCAGTTCTCACCCATTACTCCTGAACCCCCAGGCAGTACCCAACATGCTGCCTTCATCTCCCGACATGCTGTCCCCTCTCCCACCAGCTGAATCTGCACAGATACAGGTGGACCAGTCTTTGCCAGGACCCTGAGGGGCTCTGACACTCAGAAGACGGAGACCACAAGCCTCACAGCAGTGAGAGCAGGGGTGTAAGCAGCCTTTCTCTCCCTCTGCTGAAACCACACAGGATGCACCATGTAGAAGCAATAGGAAGGGTCTGGGCTGGAAATTGTAATTCACCAAAGGTACACAAGGGCGTTTGATTATATATTAATTTCCTTTTTAAATAATGACACAGAAAATGTATCGATTGGAACCACTTCCAGCTCTTGTCCATTCTGACATTCCGAGGGTCAGCTCACCCTCTTACTGGGTTCATGCTGAATGTCAGTCCGGGCTGGGAACCATTGGGTGGATGTGCAATGGGTGGATGAGTGGGTGAAGGAATGTTCAGTGAACAGGGAGGGGTAGGGGGGTTTGGTGCTGTTGATGGGAAGTGTTCATTCTGAAGGAGTCCCACTTGAAACAGTGACCATTCATTTATCACTTTGAAATGATTGAGCTGCTGTGTATTTCCCCATTTTTGTTCTTTTAGTTTTCCAGGATTTATATATATGTTTTCTTTTTATTAAAATGTAGCTGTTGTAATACTGAAATCCAGAGGATTTTAAATCTGTTAAAGTCAATCCCCATCGAGTACACAGGAGGACTCAACTGGTCCTAACTTCTTATGGTATCAATAAACAAAGATCTTACAAGCTGCTCATACGGGGAATTGCTTTTCTTTGAGACTAGGGACGGTCAAATGATGTTGCAAAGGTCAGATTTGGGCCTTGAGGTCTGGGCTATAAGGCCCACATACGTGGAGCACCATTACCCGATGTCCCTCATCCCTGATTTTAATCTCTCCACCATAGGTGGCCGCGCCTTCAGCTGCCTGGACCCTAAGCTTTGGAATTTCCTCCCTAAACCTCTCCACCTTTCTACTTCACTTTCCTCCTTTAAAACACTCCTTATAACCAACCTCTTTGACCAAGCTTTGGTCATCTGACCTAATATGTCCTTATGCTCCTGCGAAAAGCCTTGGGATGTTTAATTATGTTACAAGCTCAATATAAATATAAGTTGTTGTTGTTGTATCTCAGTCAGACCAGATCACTTACCGAGTGAGTGAGTCTGTATCAATGTAACTCAGATAGACACAGTTTGTGTCATAGTTCAGTGAGATCTGATCACTTCCTGAGTGAGTGAGTCTGTATAAATGTAACTCAGATAGACACAGCTTGTTGGAACAGATCTGGGAAGAAGGAAGCTCTGACTGAACTAACCACTGGACACAATTGGAAAAGATGATTCTTTGAAAATTACTAATAAAGTCATTAAAGATGATTTCTTGTTGTGAGCTGCATTATCTGGTAGAATTAGAGTGAAGGAGTGGGATTAACTCACAGCCTGAGTCAGGAGAGAGCAGCCCCTTCCAGCTGGACAACTGGAGAGGTGATGGAGCAGATTGATGTGGTCGACCTTGTCAAAGGCTGCAGACAAGTCAAGAAGGGAAAGTTTATCTTTCTCAGTTACAGGATGTCATTTGTGACTTTGATAAGAGCTGTTTCAGCACTGTGACAGGGGCAGAAACCTGATTGGAGGGATTCAGACATGGATGTCCAGGATAGGTGGGCATGGATTTGGGACTTTGGTTCTAGGACATTGGAGAGGAAAGAGAGGCCTGCAGGTGGGTCAGTGAAAGGATGGGGGAGTCAAGGGTTTGTTTTTTGAGGAGGGGCTGATGATGGCAAATTTGAAGGCGAGCAGGACAGTACCTGAGAGAGAGAACCATTAATAAAGTCAGTGAACATGGGGAAGTTGGCTGATCAGCAGTTTAGTGGGAATATGGTCGATGGAGCAGAAGGTGGGATTCATGGAGAAGATGAGCCCTGAGAGGGCAGATGGGGACATGGGAGAGAAACTAAAGAAAGAAGTGAGTTCAGGTCTCAGGCAAGGATGAAAATTAGAGGCAGTTCAGCCTGGTGTGTTAGTGGAAGGGAGGGAAGCAGCAGAGGCAACTGATCAGATTGTCTCAATCTTAGTGACAAAGAAGCTCCATGAGCTCCTCACGCTTGTTGTTGGACAAACATACAAATTAGGAGCAAGAGTGAGGCCACTCGGCCCCTCAAGCCTACTCCACCATTCAATAAGATCATGGCTGATCTGATTGTAACCTCATCTCCACATTCCCACCTACCCCAATAACCTTTCACTCTCTTGTTTACCAAGAATTAATTTATCTCTGCCTTAAAAAATATTCATAGACTCTATTTCCACTGCCTTTTGAGGAAGAGAGTTCCAAAAGACTCATTTGTTCTCTTCATAATCTCTCCATCTCTGTCTTCAATGGGCGACCCCTTATTTTTAAACTGTGACCCCCTACTACTAGATTCTCCCACAAGAGGAAACATCCTCTCCACAACAACCCTGTCAAGACTCCTCAGGATCTTATATGTTTCCATCAAGTAGCCTCTTACTCTTCTAAACTCCAGAAGATACAAGCCTAGCCTGTCCAAGCTTTCCTTTTGCAGGATAGGAGAGGGCGAGGATTTGCAGACAGAAAACTCAAACAAAATATGTTGACAAAATCTTACAGCAGGGGTTCCCAAACTGTGGGTCATGATCCCTGGTGAGGTTGCGCGCTGAGGAGTTGCTGTCATGTCCTCTGGGGCAGCAATAGCAGCTGTGGAGCGGAGACTCAGCTGGGACAGTCCTGCCATTGGGTTCGAGGCTCCATTACGAGTGTTTCTTTTCTTGTGATTATTCACATATCCAGAGAATGAGGTCTGAGGCCCCATCACTGCCTCCATCGTAAAGATCAGTGAAAAAATGACTGCACACCCTCCTCCCCAGCTTAAACAATTCAACCCCCTGCCTTCTCACAACTCTTAACCATCCCCCGCCCCTCCCTAGCTCCCTCAAATTTTATACCTCCCCCCACCTGTCTCACTCTGGGCTCTGTGCTTTGTCTGTGGACGAGGCTTCAACTGATTGTCTAATCATCCAACCTGGAGAGGCCAAAGGAAACCCGCCTGAGAGGAGGTCGCAGGGAAACTAGAGAAAGTTGTGAGTTCAGGCCCAGGACAGGAGAATGTAAGAGACAGATTTTCCCAGTGAGCTATTGGAAGGGAGGGAAGCAGCAGAGGCAGCTGATCGGACTGTCTCAATCTTAGTGACAGAAAAGCTCCACGAGCTCCTCACACTTGTTGGAGATGAGAACTGAGGAGATAGGGGAGTGGGAGAGCCCTTCAAAATAAACTAACTTGTGTTAGAAACATTTAAAAGACTCAACACATTGCGTGTTTTACACAAAGCTGTTTTATTTGACTTTTATCCATAATATGGGAATCAAAGGTGGGAATCAAAGGTTATCAGAGTTAGATGGGAATGTGGAAATTGAAACACAAGAAGACCAGTCATGATCTTATTGAATGGCGAAGCAGGCTCGAGGGGCCGAATGGTCTACTCCTGTTCCTATTTCTTATGTTCTATAACTGGGCTGGAATTCATTAACATCAGTAGAAACAGACCTCAATGAACATGGTTCAGTCACAAAATTCCATCACTCTAGTTACTTGTGAACTTGTTGGTGTCTCAGCAGCGTGGATGACTGAGTGAATCCCTTTCCACACTCAGAGCAGGTAAATGGTCTCTCCCCATTGTGAACCCGCCAGTGTGTCAGCAGGTTGGATGACTGAGTGAAACCCTTCCCACACTCAGAGCAAGTGAACAACTTCTCCCCATTGTGAACTCGCTGATGTTTCAGCAGGGCAGATGACTGAGTGAATCTCTTCCCACATTCAGAGCAGGTGAATGGCCGCTCACCAGTGTGAGTGCGCTGGTGTGTCAGCAGGTGAGATGAACACGTGAATCCCTTCCCACACTTGGAGCAAGTGAATGGCCTCTCCCCAGTGTGAACTAGATGGTGTGTCAGCAGGTGGGATGACTGAGTGAATCCCTTCCCACACTCGGAGCAAGTGAACGGTCTCTCTCCACCGTGAATGCGCTGATGTACAGAGAGTTCGGATGATTGCCTGAATGCTGACCCACAGTGAGAGCACCTGAATGGTCTCTCGTCAGTGTGAACACGTTGATGGCGCATTACTTCCCCAGAACTTTTATAATACTTCCCGCAGTCTGGGCACTTAAAAGGTCTCTCCCCAGTGTGAACTCGCTGATGCTTCAGAAGGATGGTTGACCGAGTGAATCTCTTCCCACACTCAGAGCAGGTGAATGGTCTCTCCCCAGTATGAACTCGCTGGTGTGTCAGCAGGGTAGATGAACAAGTGAATCCCTTCCCACAGTCGGGACAGGTGAACGGCCTCTCCCCGGTGTGACTGCGCCGATGAATTTCCAGCTCAGACGGGTAATTAAATCCTTTCCCACAGTCCCCACATTTCCAGCGATTCACCCGGTTGTGACTGCACTTGTGTTTCGAAAGGCCAGATGATTGGCTGAATCTTCGTCCACACACAGAACACGTGTACAGTTTCTCCTCACTATGAACAGTGCTTTTTCCTTCCATGTTCAAAATCCAATGGTATTCAGGTCCTGATGATTTGAGTGTCTCTGTCAGGCCTTGATCTGATGCTTGGTTTGAGATTCCCACTTCCAAATCCTCCCTTTACGATATCCTGTAAAATGAATTTAAAACAAGAAAAAGTGACCATCAAAGTATTGGATTGTCTTAAAACTCCAACGGGTTCACTAATGTCCTTCAGGGAAGGGAACCTGCCACCCAGTCTGGGCCTACACAAGACACTGGCCTTTATGGTAGGAGAGAGTGAGAGACAAAGAGAGAGAGAGTTGGAAGAGGGGCAAAGGACTTCATCCATCTGCACCTCGAGCAGAATTTTAACAGAATTTCCCAAACCAACAAACCCCACCAACCAGAAAGAAAAGGGCAGCTGGTACCTGGGAAAACCATCATGTCCAATACAGACAACACTGAGTTCACACTGGGCAGAGACTGTTCACCTTCTCCGTGTGTGAGAAATGATTTAATTGATCATCTGAAACACCAGCCAGTTCACCAGTGACTGCAGGGCTTGGATTCTGCTGGATTAATCACATCCAGGACTGAACCGTGTTCATTCGGACACACGGGGTTCATTTCTATTGATATTAAAAATCCTTATAACTGGAATAGAATTTAATATTCTGATGATCAGTTTGCTTGATTTTGCAATCTTTACTCTTCAAATAAAGAATCTTTCTTCAGGCTGTTCCCAAGATTTTGAACCATGAAACCAAACAGTGATTTACTTGGACTTCTTGCAGTTTAGTTTCTGTATTCAGTGCTGATCATGTGGTCTGCTCTACATTGGGAAGATCAAACATAGATTGGGTGATCACTTTATGGAACAACCTCCGCTCAGTCTGTGAGCTTAACCCTGAGTTTCCAGTCACTTGTCATTTTAATTCTCTGCCCCACTCCCACTCTGACCTCGCTGCCCTTGGCCTCCTGAACTGTTCCAATGGGAGCTCGAGGAACAGCAGCTCATCTTTCAATCTGGCACTTAACAACCTTCCAGACTCAATATCGGATTCAGCAGTTTCTACACTGACAGAGGGTTGTCAGGATCTGGAACTCTCGACCTGAAAAGGTGCTGGAATCTGATCCAATAAGGAATTTTAAAAGGAAGTTGACAGGGATTTGGGAATGAGGAACTTACAGGGTTACAAACAGAAAGTGGGTGTGTTGGTCTAAACACGACTGCACTTTCAAAGAGACAGCACAAGCACAAAGGGTTGAATGGTCTCCTTCTGTGCTGTAAGTTTCTACGATTCTAAGATTTGGCCATTTAGCTCCTCGAGCCTGTTCCACCATGAAATGAAATGATGGCTGATTGGTGACACTTTGCCCCATGTCCCTTAATACCTTTGGTTAGCAATGATTCATCAGTGTCAGGTTTAAAATTAACATTGACCTGGCATGAACTGCCATTTGATGAGTAGAGCTCCTAATTTCTACCGAGCTTACATGGAGAAGTGTTTCCAAATTCACTCCTGAAAAATCTGACACTAACTTTCAAACTACGTCCCCTACGTCCTAGATTCCCCAACAGTGGAAGTCATTTCTCTCTATCTACCCTAACAGTTCCAATTAACATCTTGAAAGCTTTGATCAAATCACTTCTTAATCTTCTAAATTCCAGGGAATATAACCTTCAAATTAGGTAAAAAGAGAAAGTGCTGGAAAAACTCAGCAGATCTGGCAGAATCTGTGGAGAGAGAAACAGAGTTAACATTTTGAGTCCAATATGATTCTTCAGAACTCACAATGAGGTGATAAATTCTGATAGAAGGAATAGGGGAGGCAATATACACTTCATGATACAGTTCTAAAGAGTGTGCAGGGACAGAGAGACCTGGAAGTTCACGTACACAGATCTTTGAAGGAGGCAGGCCAGACTGAGAGAGCAGTTAGGAAAATATATGGGATTTTGGGCTTCATAAATAGAGACATTGAGTACAAAAGTAGGGAAAATATGCTGAACCTTTATAAAGCTCCGGTTAGGTCAGAAGAAGATTCTTGTGTCCAGTTCTGTTCACCACACCTTAAGGAGGATATGAGGCTCAATCAGAGGATGCATGGTAGATTTACCAGAATGGTTCCAGGGAAAATGGAATTTAGCTACAAGGTTAGTTTGGAGAAGCTGGGTTTCTCCTTGGACCAAGGAGCTGAGGGGAGATTTGATAGAGGTGCACAAGATTTGGATGAAATGTACAAGGGAAAAGCTGTTTCCATTAGGTGGTACAAGCATTAGGGAGCATATTTAAGATTTTGGCAAGGGATACAAGGGAGATATCGGGGAGAATATTTTTTTCACAGTGAGTGGGAATACTCAGCACTCGCTACCAATGAGGGTGGTGGAAGCAGAGTTCATCAATGATTTTAGAAAGGAACCGAGACACACACTTGAGGGAAATAAACGTGTCGGGTTTAAGTATAGAGAAGGGAAAATGAGGTTGACTGGATTGCTCTATTGAGAGCAGCATAGACTTGATGGGAGGAATGGCCTTTCTGTGCTGTAATAACTGATTTATGTAACTCATTCTAATTTAACCCTTGGAATCCAGGTTCAGGTAAGGTAAATAAAACAGAAAATGCTGGAACTGGAGAACAGTCATATTGGATTCGAAACGTTAACTCTGTTTCTCTCACCACGTATGCCACCAGATCTGACGAGTTTTTTGAGAATTTCTATTTTCATTCCAAACTTAGCATCCCCAATGTTTGGCTTTTATGTCATTAAGGTAAATCTGCACTTCCTCCAAGACCTACACAGCATGTCCTTTTACGCTGTGGTGTCCAGGACTCTCACACAGTTCTCCAGGTGTGATCTGACTAGGATTTTGAATATCTCGGTGCTATTCCAATTACACTGATACCTGAAATCTTTTCCCATTTAATCCTCTGTAAAAGGAGTTTTCAAAATCCATCCCTGTCAGTCCAGGATAGAAATTCATAATATTCTCTCCTGCTGACAGGGACAGGGATGACCGCGCATGCGCCCTGTTGCACTTTCCTGATGTCAAGATGGCAGCCGTTACCCTGGGGCTGTCATCAGAAGCCCCGCAGCTATTGCTACATTTGGTCAAAACACGGAACCTCTAGATTCTTATTCGGATCCTGAGACGTACAAAAGATACTTGTGAAGCCTTTCAGTCCACCCACTGGATCTATTCCTCTCCTGCCCGGGGTCAATTCTCTCGCCGTGGATTCCACATCACCGCCTGCATCCTGCTCCAGTGCCCTGCACCGCGCCTGCGCGAGGCTCATTCCGCGAGGATAAGGCCCCGGCCCTCATTCACTCCGATTGGTTGGAGGACAAGCTGTTCTCACTAGGTCCTCCAGCTACGCCCCCACTCTTCCTATTGGTCTGGAATCTCGACGTCGCTTCCGGCTTCTCTTCGGCATCCACATGAACCAAAGGCACAATTGGGAAAAGGTGGTTACTTCTGTTTATTTAAAATTACTAACAGAGACTTGAAAGATAATTTGCTGTTTTGGCCCAAAGTATTTGGTGGAATTAGACTGAAGGAGTAGAATTGATCCACATTCTGAGTCACCAGTTTAAGGACAGGAGGAGAGAGAATCTGGAGAGGAGAAAAGAATAAGTAGGAGACAGGACACTGAATCTGGAACAATGGGCAGAGAGGGAGAGGAGTGTGTGGGACAGAGATTTATAGATTTGGGGGAATGAAAGAGGAAACTAGAATATTCTGTTCTGAATTTCTATCCTGTATTTACAATGATAACTCTGGTAAACTCCTTTTACAGGGGGAAAAGAACCGAGACATTCACACACCCAAGTTTGTGTTCCAGTGAACTGGCTGTGGAAAGAGCTTGAACCAGGTACACAGCATGAAAAACATCACCATTCGCAGCAGGAAGAAAACGTACAAGTGTTGTGTGAGGACGAGGCTTCAACTGATCGTCCAACCTGGAGAGACACGAGGACACCAGGACCGCTGAGAAACCATGGAAATGTGGGGACTGTGGGAAGGGATTCATTTCCCCATCAAAGCTGGAAACTCATCGACGCAGTCACACTGGGGAGAAACCGTTCGCCTATTCTCTATGTGGGAAGGGATTCACTCAGTTATCCAGTATGTTGACACACCAGTGAGTTCACACCGGGGAACGACCGTTGAGGTGTGCATGCGGGAAGGCATTTGCTTATTCATCTGACCTGCTGGCGCATAAGCAAGTTCACACTGGGAAGACTCCAGTCACCTGTTTTGTCTGTGGGAAGGGATTCACTCAGTCATCCCATCTTACTGAACATCAACTTGTACACAGTGATCAGAGACCTTTTAAATGTTCTGACTGTGAGAAGAGCTTTAAAAGCAAGAAGTATCTGTGAACACACCAGCGACTTCACAGTGGGGAGTGGCCATTCACCTGCTCCAAGTGTGGAAAGGGATTCACTCGGTCATCTCACCTTCTGACACACTGTCGAGTTCACACTGGGAAGAAGCCGTTCACCTGCTCTGGGTGTGGGAAGGGATTCACTCAGTCATGCCACCTTCTGATACACCAGTGAGTTCACACTGGGGAGAGGCCATTCACCTGCTCCAGGTGTGGGAAGGGATTCACTCAGTCATCTGACCTAATGACACACCAGCGAGTTCAAACTGGGGAGAGGCCATTCACTTGCTCCACATGTGGGAAGAGATTCACTCAGTCATACCATCTTCTGAAACATCAGCAAATTCACGCTGGGGAGAGGCCGTTCCCCTGCTGTGTGTGTGGGAAGGGATTCACTCAGTCATCCCACCTGGTAAGACACCAGCGAGTTCACAACTGACTGCAGGAGTTGGATTCTGTTATTGCTTTTGTTAGTTACATCCAGGACTGAACTTGCAGGTTAATCCTGAGGTGTGTAAGAAATGTGGCCCAGTCGCACTCTTCCAATGTTCAGAGCTCCTAGACACAGAACAGAAGGCTCCTTTGCAACTGTGTTTAGAGTCAGGAAGAACAACGGTGATTGCTGGAAACGTGCTGTCAAATCAGAGATTGGTGTAAAACTGTGATCTGTTCCTGACTGAATGTGAAACAGGTTTAAGTTTCAAGCCTGAAAATGATGGTAATTATGATACGAGGATTTAAAGTGATTTGTGTGACACTCCTGATTCTACTAATGTAAAACAATGACAACACCAAGTAGTGTTATATATAGAATCTTTAACCACCCTCTCACCTTCCATTGACTTCAATGTAATGAAAACTGACGGTTGGAATCAGTCAGCATTTGAAAGATATTTACAAATGATTCAAGGGTTTCTTACAGTTGGGATCTTTCTCTGTTCTGTCCGCTTGAGATGTTAGCTAACAGACTTTCCCCTGTGAATATTGGGCTGTGATGTGTTTCCTTGTTCATCTTGTTGACTCTAAATGTTGAAACTTGTGGTTTCAGACACCAAATAGTCAAGCTCACAACAACAGATAGTCTTTTCCTGACTTTATTAACAGCACTGCAATCATACAGAGTAATTCCTTACATGGTTCCGGTCCTCAATGAAGTACTTCTAAATGTCATCATTTATATACTTCAGAGCCTGTAATATAGGAATGGTGTATTGGTCTGTAATTTTAATATAATTTTAATTCAATATTCCTTCTTTTAATACGATGTTCACCACTTCCCTGTTACCTGTTGAATTTTTCTATTTTTATCATTACATGATTGTCATGTTTCCATGTTTTTAACTTGATTATTTAAGTCTATATTTTAAATTTTATGAATTTTTTTGATGTAAGTTACAATTCAGCCTTTGAGCTGTGAACATATTTTTTGAATATAATACCATTATATTCAAAAAACATAGTTACCCGATCCAGAGAAAGAAATAATAAATGGGTTCAGAACTCCCTTCTCCCCAGCTGTGATCTAACAAGCTGCAGCTACACTCGAGATATTTATATTTAACTTGTTCACTACATCCGGGATCTGGCCTTCCCAAACCATAACCACAAGGATATCTGTGCATTGTTCTGAGTGTGAGCACAAGGCTGTGTCACTATCACACACAGATACCATTTTCCTTGGTTCACATCTCCATACAAAGACCAGCTCTTTACGCATCCCCTTTCTACATAATTGCAGGAGATATGAGCAAGGATGTGAGGCTCATTAATATACACCCACATTTCATAACAGCAAAGGTTCCACTGGGACAAAGGTTCAGTCATTTTCCATCACAAGCAAAATACAGAGCAGTACAGGAACACACTGACAGTTTAACCGAGTCTCATCAGCCTGCAGGTTCATGTTAAATACGGAGTAGTGCAGGAGGACGCTGACAGTCTAACCGAGTCTCAACAGCCTGCAGGCTCCTCTCCAATACATTTACTGAGTGGATTTCAATTTAGACCAGGTTTACAGATGTGATACTCTAGTCACACATTGGTCACCAGAAGGATATGGAGGCATTGGGGAGGGTGCAGAGGAGGTTTACCAGGATGCTGCCTGGTCTGGAGGTTATTAGCTATGAGGAGAGGTTGGAGAAACTTGGATTGTTCTCACTAGAGCGACGGAGATTGAGGGGCGACTTGATAGAGGTTTACAAAATTATGAGTGGCATGGACAGAGTAGATAGGCAGAAGCTTTTTCCCAGGTGGAAGAGTCAATTACTAGGGGACGTAGATTTAAGGTGAGAGGAGAAAACTTTAGAGGAGATGTGCGGGGCAAGTCTTTTACGCAGAGGGTAGTGAGTGTCTGGAATTCACTGCCAGAGGAGGTTGTGGAAGCAGGTACGATAGTGGTGTTTAAGAGGCAGCTTGATGAATACATGAATAGGCTGGGAATAGAGGGATACGGACCCCAGAAGTGCAAAATGTTTTAGTTGGAGGGCAATATGATCGGCGCAGGCTTGGAGGGCCAAGGGGCCTGTTCCTGTGCTGTACTTTTCTTTGTTCTTAGTTCTTTGAGATGCTATGGTACACTGATTAACAGACTGAGTTTGGATTTCCTGATCCAGTGCATGTTACTGATACCTTCCCTGGATCTCAAGGCTAAGAGAGACACTCTGGAAGGTATGGGGAGCTGGGACTTGTCCATGAGAGTAACTGAAGGTCTGAGAACTGAAATAATCTAAAGTTAGAAAGGAGAAAAGGTTCAGTGCTGGACGTGATTCTTAGCAGCAACAACTGATTCTAACTCTGTCGGTAACATGTGAAGCCGCTTATGTTTCAGCAGGCTGTAAGACTGAGTAAATCGCTTCTCACACACAGAGCAGGTGAACGGTTTTGCCCCAGTGTGAACTCGCTGGTGTCTCAGCAGGCGGGATGAATCAACGAATCCCTTCCCACACTTGGAGCAGGTGAACAGCCTCTTCCCGCTGTGAGTGCGTTGGTGCCTCAGCAGGCCGGATGAATGAGTGAATCCCTTCCCACACTCAGAGCAAAGGAACGGCCTCTCCCCAGTGTGGGTGCGTTGGTGCCTCAGCAGGTCATTGCTTTTTTTAAAGCTCTTCCTGCATTCAGAACATTGAAAAGGTCTCTTATCAGAGTGAATGCGTTGGTGTTCAGTGTAGTAGGACAACTGAGCGAACCTCTTGCCACAAATGGAGCAGATGAACGGCCTGTCCTCAGTGTGAGTGCATCGGTGTCTCTGGAGGCTGGATGACTCAGTGAAACCCTTCCCACACACAGGGCAGGTGAACACCCTCTCCCCAGTCTGAACAGTCCGATGTCTCAGCAGGTGTTGTAAACAAGTAAATCTCTTCTTGCACACGGGGCAAAGGTACGGCCTCTCCCCGGTGTGAACACGCTCGTGTATCATAAGGTGGGACGAACGAGGGAAACTCTTCCCACACATGGAACAGAGGAACGGCCTCTCCCCGGTGTGAACTCGCTGGTGCTTCAGCAGATAGCAGGACCGAGTGAATCCCTTCCCACACACTGAGCAGGTGAATGGCCTTTCCCCAGTGTGAATACTCTCGTGTGTCAAAAGGTGTGAAAATCGAGTGAATGTCTGCTCACACACAGAGCAGAGGAAAGGCCTCTCCCTGGTGTGAACACGCTTGCGTGTCAGAAGCTGAACTGAATGAGTGAATCTCTTCCCACACACTGAGCAGGGGAACGGCCTCTCCCCAGTGTGAATGCGCTGTGTATCAGCAAATTAATGTTTCTTTTGAAAGTCTTTTCACATTCAGTACATTTAAAAGGTCCCTTTTCTGAGTGACCAATTGGTGTTCAGTGTAATGGGAGGACTGAGCGAATCTCTTCCCACACTGGGAGCAGCTGAATGGCCTGTCCTTGGTGTGAACTCGCTGGTGCTCAATGAGATGCACTGACTCGCTGAACGACTCCCCAAAGTGAGAGCAGCTGAACGGCTTCTCGTGTGTGTGAAGGAGCTGGTGCTCTGCGAGGCGGGAGGACAGCCTGAACCTCTTCCCGCAGTGGGAGCAGCTGAACAGTCCCTCGTCAGTGTGAACTCGCTGATGTTGGACCAATTCCTCAGAGATTTCAAAACTTTTCTCAGAGTCAGAGTATTGAAGAGGCTCCTCATCAATGTGATCGAGCTGGTGTGCCAGCAGGTTGGATGAACACATGAATTTCTTCCCACACACGGAGCAGGTGAATGGTCTCTCGCTATTGTGAGTTCGCTGACATGTCAGCATGTTTACCCGCTCTATCAATCCCTTCCCACAGGAGGAGCAGGTGAACAGCCTCTCACCAGTTTCCAGCTGAGGCAGTCAATTAAATCCCTTCAGATGTACGAATTTTCAGATTCCAATGAACTGATTGACCCTGTCAGATGTGAGGTTTGGTTTGCTTCTCCTGAATGCAAATCCTCCTCCTCTATTATCCAGTAAAGTAAGTTACAAAGATTTATATAGAAAACACATGATACAAACAGGCCATTCAGTCTATCCAGTTTGTACTGGAGTTTCTAGTCCACACAAGTCTCCCCCATTCTGCCAACCCCATCTCAGGCTTTCAGCTCATCTTTCTAATCCCTTTTCTCCCATGTTCTCGTCTAGTTTCCTTTTAAAAGTATCTGTTATTTTTCTCGACCACATCCAATAGTAGTAGTTCCACATTTTCAGAGCTGCCTCAGGAAACCCCCAGCTAACCCCCTGGAAAGGGAGTTTTCAAAATCCATCCCTGTCAGTCCAGGATAGAAATTCACAACATTCTCTCAGGTAAGCAAGTAATTAGGAAAGCTAACAGAATGTTATTGTTTATTATGAGGGAAATCGAATACAAAAGTAGGGAGGTTATGCTTCAGTTGTACAGGACACTCGTGAGAGATCTGGAGTAGTGTACATTATTGATCAACTTACTTGAGGAAGGATATAAATGCATTAGGAGTTCAGAGAAGGTTTACCAGATTAATACCAAGAATGGGCAGATTGCCTTAAGAGGAAAGGTTGGACAGGCGAGGCTTGTGTCCATTGAAGTTTAGGAGAGTAAGAGGCGACTTGATTGAAACCTTTAAGATCCTGAGAGGAGGGTCTGACAAAGGGTCATACAGACTCGAAACATCAACTGTATCCCCCTCCGCAGATGCTGTCAGACCTGCTGAGTTTTTCCAGGTATTTTCATTTTTGTTCAAGATCCTGAGGGGCCTTGACAGAGTGGATGTGGAGAGGATGTTTCCTCTTGTGGGAGAATCTAGAACAAGGGGTCACTGATGAGTTTTTTATCTCTCAGAGGATTGTGAGTCTTTGGAGCTCTCTTCCACAAAAGGCAGTGGAAGCAGTCTTTTATTTTTAAGGCAGAACTACATAGATTCCTGACAAGCAAAGAGGGTGGAAAGTTATCGGGGGTAGGCAGGAATGTGGGGTTTAGGTTGCAATCAGTTCAGCCGTGATTTTATTGAATGGTGGAGCAGGTTGGAGGGGCCGAATGGTCTGCTCCTGCTCCTCATTCACGTTCCTGCAGCCAGATGACAGCGCATGCGCCCTGCTACAAGTTGCCCCTAGAAAGATGGCGGCTGCGCATGCGTCCTGCTGCTCTTTGCCCCCGATAAAGGTGGCGACCGTTAACCAGGGTTTCATAACCGGGGAAGGGCCCATAGCTGCCGCTCGGTGTAGCCGCGGGCCGGTAGCCTCTTGGTTGGAATTTCTCGCCTACAATGGGTGTTTATGAAACCTTCCCGCCCACCCACGGCCCCTAATATCACCACTGTGTCGTCCAATACTCACCGCCTGAAGATGCGGCAAATAAGCGTCTTTCCATCAACGTCACTCGCACTGCGCATGCTCCAGATCACACGGCCCGTCCAGTTGACGGCAGCTGCGGACCAATAGGAAGAGGGGGCGGGGCTGGGGCTGAAGCTGCTGGTCCTCCAACCAATCGGGGTGAACGAGGAGGCGGGGCTGAGCCCAGATCTCCCTCATTGGCTGAAACTCTGCATCATTTTGGAAGCTGATTTGTCTCAAATTTCAGGAGAAAACTGGACCTTTCTGTTTGTGGCTTTAAACAGATGAAACCCTGTGTGTGGAGCAAACATTTCAACATTTTTTTGTTAACTGCGGTAACATGAGGATAAAAGCACAATCAATTCAAAGGCTGACTTAAATCAATAACTGGGCAGAGAGGGGATGTCACCATCAGACCTGGTTTCAATAAATTAACCGGCAAGACGGGTTAGGACAGGTTAGGGAGAAGGGTAACTTTCGAAACAACACAGATTATGCATAACCAACTAATCTCAAAGACAGTCTCTGGCAGTGCTAATAGATATTAACAATCAGACCTAAAGGGGTTAAAATATATGTAAAAGCAAATTAATGAGGATGCTGGAAATCTGAAATAAAAATATAAGTGCTGGAAAAACTCAGCAGTTCTGGCAGCATCTGTGAAAAAAGAAACGGAGTTAATGTTTTGAATCCAATATGACCCTTCTTCAGAACTGAATTAAATTATATATGTTTTCTATGTTGAAGAATCAATTTAAAATCTGGAACTCAGATAGGGATGTGGATTGGTGTTAGGTGGGAAGATCTGGATCAGTATCTTACTCCAGGAAGCCTTAAAGTCAGAGTGGCAGTTTTTCAGAACTGGTGCCTGTGATCGCAGCAATCCCATTGCTATCTGTTAGTAAGACCAATGGAAGTGTTTAAAGTGGAGACATTGGACTTTTTAAATTCATTTATGGGATTTGGGCATTAACTATTTATTGTCCATCCCTAATTGCCCTTGAGGAAGTGGTGGCGAGCCAGCTTATTGAACTGCTGCAGTCCATGTGGTGTAGATACACCCACAGTGCTGTTAAGGAGGCAGTTCCAGATTTTGACAAAATGACAGTGAGGGAACGGTGGTATATTTCCAAATCAGGATGGTGGTGGCTTGGAGGGGAATTTCCAGGTGGTGGTATATCCATGCATCTGCTGTCCTTGTCCTAGGTGGTAGAAGTCACAGGCTTGGAAGGGGTTGGCAAAGAAGCCTTCATGAGTTGCTGCATTGCATCTTGTAGATGGTACACACTGCTGCCATTGTGCATCGGTGGTGGATGGAGTGAATGTTGAAGGTGGTGGATGGGCCATCAATCAAGCAGGCTGCTTGTCCTGGAAGGTGTGGAAAATCTTGAATGTTTTTGGAATTGCACTCATCCAGGCAATTGGAGAGTATTCCATTGCATTCCTGACTTGTGCCTTGTAGAATATGGACAGGCTTTGGGGAGACAGGAGGTGGGCTATTCTGCACAGAGTTCCCAGCCTCTGACCTGCTCTTGTCACTACTGTATTTATATGGTTAGTCCCGTTCAGTTTCTGGAGGATGATGCACACAAGGAAGCCGTGAACAATCTGAGGGTCATAGTGAGGGGAAAGAAAGGGATCTGGAAAACAACAGACACTTAATGTTGTTCCAGGAGAAGTGAGGTCTGATTGTGCAGATAAAAACAGAAAATGCCGGAAAAACTCAGCAAGTCTAGCAGCATCTGTGGAGAGAAAGGCAGAGTTAACATTTTGAATCCATATGACTCTTCTTCAAAGCATCATACAGACATGAAACATTTACTTTGTTTCTCTCTACACAGAATCTGCCAGACCTGCTGAGTTTTTTCCAGAATTTTCTGTGTTTATTTCAGATTTTCAGCATCCGAGTATTTTGCTTTTATTTTACTGGTTGTGCAGATGTCAGGTTTTACACAGGATGCGGTCAGCCTGTGGTTTCACCCTGGATGAGGAATCCCTGAATGGTACCATTCAAATCGCTCGATGGAACATCATCTGCTTGGAGAGGATGGTTTGTGTTACAGCTAATGAGAAGCAGCACACACAGGCATACAGACTCATACATATGCACACCCACATACTCAGACACACACACAAACACATGCCTCGCTGATGTGTTGGACGTTTAAATGACTGAATGAATCCTTTCTGACACATGGAGCAGGTGAACAGCCTCAGCCCAGTGTGAACTGCCTCTGAAGATTGGATGAATGAGTGAATTCAATCTTATGATTGAACAGACAAATGGCCTTTCCGCAGTGTGAATGTCCTGGTGATTCATCACAGAATCTCACAGTGCTGAAGAGGCCCTTTGGCCCATCGAGTCTGCGCCGACACGTGAGAAACACCTGACCTACCTACTTAATCCCATTTTCCAGCATTTGGCCCATAGCCTTGAATGTTATGACGTGCCAAGTGCTCATCTGGGTACTTTTTAAAGGATGTGAGGCAACCCGCCTCCACCACCGTCCCAGGCAGCGCATTCCAGACCGTCAACACCCTCTGGGTAAAAAATGTTTTTCTTCATATCCCCCCTAAACCTCCTGCCCCTCACTTTGAACTTATGTCCCCTCGTGACTGACCCTCCAACTAAGGGGAACAGCTGCTCCCTATCCACCCTGTCCATGCCCCTCATAATCTTGTACACTCAATCAAGTCGCCCTTCAGTCTTCTCTGGTCCAACAAAAACAACCCAAGTCTATCTTCATCTCTTCATAACTTAAATGTTTCATCCCAGGCAACATCCTGGTGAATATCCTCTGCACCCCATCCAGTGCAATCACATCCTTCCTATAATGTGGCGACCAGAACTGCACACAGTACTCCAGCTGTGGCCTCACCAAGGTTCTATACAACTCCAACATCACCTCCCTACTTTTGTAATCTATGCTTCGATTGATAAAGGCAAGCATCCCATATGTCTTTTTCACCACCCCACTAACACGGCCCTGTGCCTTCAGAGATCTATGGACACGTCGAGGTCCCTTTGTTCCTCAGAACTTCCTAGTGTCATGCAGTTCATTGAATACTTCTTTGTGAAATTACTCCTTCCAAAGTGTATCACCTCTCACTTTTCAGGGTTAAATTCCATCTGCCACTTATCTGCCCATTTGACCATCCCGTCTATATCTTCCTGTAGTCCAAGACACTCAACCTCACTGTTAACCACCTGGCCAATCTATGTGTCATCCACAAACTTACTAAACCTAGTCCCTACATAGTCATCTATGTCATTTATATAAATGATGAATAATAGGGGACACAGCACAGATCCCTGTGGTATGCCACTGGACACTGGCTTCCAGTCACTAAAGCATCCTTCTGTCATCACCCTCTGTCTCCTACAACTAAGCCAATTTTGAATCCACCTTATCAGATTACCCTTTATCCCATGTGCATTTGCCTTCTTTATAAGTCTCCCACATGGGACCTTGTCAAAGGCTTTGCTGAAATCCATATAAACTACATCAACTGCGCTACCCTCATCGACACACCTGGTCACCTCCTCAAAAAATTCAATCAAATATGTTCGCCATGACCTCCCTCTGACAAAGCCATGCTGACTATCCCTGATCAAACCTTGCCCCTCCACGTGGAGATAAGCACTCTCCTCCAGAACTTTCTCCAATATTTTCCCGACCACTGACATGAGATTCACTAGCCTGTAGTTCCCTAGCTTATCTCTACAACCCTTCTTAAATAGCAGAACCACATTAGCTGTTCTCCAGTCCTCTGGCACCTCCCCCATGGGCATACTTAAGTTTCTTAGTTAACTATGGATTGTGCATCCTTCTCATAGAGTCATTCTTTGTCAATGGAATACATTGTTGTTCAGAGTTGTGAATTAAATATCTGCCACTTCCTATCTACAGCCTTATCTTTCAACCTATTTTTCCGGTCCACTGCAGCCAACCTCTGAGTTCAGATCTTTGTAGTTGCCTTTATTTAACTTTAAGACCCAGTTTCAGGCCCAGGTTTCTCATCGTTAAATTGAATGTAACATTCTTTCATGTTACGATCACTCTTGACTAGATGATGTTTCACTATGAAATCATTCCTAATCCTGCCTCATTACAGATTAACTTGCCTGTTTCCTCATTAGTTCTAGAATATATTCAATGAACTCATCCTCTGCCAATTCGCTTTGTCCAATTTATAAGCAAATTACACTTACGATTATTGAAGGACTTTTCTCACAAGTACCCATTTTTTTCTGTTATTATCAATCCTACCACATCACAACTGTTCGGTGACATATAAAATACTCCTAACAGTGGCTTCTTACCCTTACTTGTATTATCTCCAAACAAGCTGATTCCACATCTTCATCTTCTGAGCCAAAATAATTTCTCATGACTGTACTGATTTCAGCCTTTATTACCATACCTAAACCGTGACTTTTTCATTTTGTTCTATCCTTCAGAAATGTCAAATACTCCTGAATATTCAGCCCCCTGCCTTAATAATGTTGCAAACACATCCCTGTATTGGCTGTGATATCATACACCTTTATTTCTAATTGTTCCATCAATTCATACATCTTGTTACAAATGCTGAAGCATTCAGATAAAGAGCTTTTAAATCTGTCTTTCTGTCAGTTGTCCCTACTGTGACCCTGCTTGCTGTTGCACTCTTATATTTGTACATTCTGTTCCTTCCTATCACACTCTGGTTATCATTACCCATATTGCTAGCCTGCACTATTGCCTTGTCCTTTCCCGTCAACTTTCTAACTTTCCCTTCATCCCAAACCTGCCCCCTCCTCCACTATTTAGTTTAGAGCCCACTCTACAGCCCTATCTATGTGATTCACCTGGGGACTGATCCCAGTGTGGTTCAAGTGAAGGCCACCCCAATGCTATGGTTCCCTCTTTCCCCATTGTTGGTGCTAGTGGCCCATGAATCAAAATCCATTTCTCCTAACTGAGGGAGGGTCTGTACTGAGGGAGCGCTGCACTGTTGGAGAGTCAGCACTGAGGGAACGCTGCACTATCAGAGATGCAGAAGTGAGGGAGAGCTGCACTGTTGAAGAGTCAGTAATGAGGGCCGCTGCACTGACAGAGTGTCAGTACTGAGGGAGCGCTGCACTGTCAGAGGGTCAGTACTGATGAAGAGCTGCACTGTTGGAGATTCAGTAATGAAGGTGCGCTACACTGTCAGAGGGTCAGTACTGAGGGAGTGCTGCACTGTTGGAGGGTGAACACTGAGGGAGTGCTGCACTGCTGGAGTCGTTTTCCAGGTGAGACGTTAAAGCATCGCTTCGTTTGCTTTCTCTGGTGGATATAAAAGATCCCAGGGCCACTATTTGGTAGAAGAGCAGGGGGAAGTTCTCCCCAGTGTCCTGGGCCCAATAGTTATCCCTCAACCGATGATCTAGGTCATTATCACGTTACTCATTGTGAAAGCTTGCTGTGCATAAAATGGTGTCCCATTACAACAGGGACAACATTTCAGGAAGTAATATGATTGGTTGTGATGTTCTTTGGGACGTCCTTAAGCAGTGAAAGGCACTAGAGAAATGCAACACCTTCTATGGCTCTAGGAGTGAGAGGTGAGTATTTCTGCTTTCGTCCGGGATCACTGTGTCTAAAAGTTGTCCCACTTGCTAATTACCTGCCTAAGATTAGCTAAGCTGTAACTAATTACTTCATCTGCTTGAAGGGGAAAATACTTGCAGGGCTGTGGAGGGAAGAGCAGGGGGGACAGTTGGACTAATTGGGTAGATCATTCAAATAGCCAACACAGGCACGATGGGCCGAATGGCCTCCTCCTGTGCTATAAATATCATAAATTTGTTGGCGTCCCTTCGTTGCAGGAAACCAATGGATTAAACAGATAAATGGTAAGGTGAAACACGGTGAGACCCAGTGGTAGTCGACAGACACTTAGTAAATTTAATATTCTCTCTCCTTGCTAAATGTTTAATTCTGGCTGTACTTCGATTTCTCATTAAACCCTTACCTGCTGCTAAGAGGCGAGTGATGGATCCCACAGGCGGGATCCCTCAACTCTTAAACCCCTCCCCAGGACTGCAATGGTTAGCTGGGGGAATTAATTTCTGGTCTGTTGAGTTGTAATCCGATTGGGTGTCTGGCTTATTTGGAGAGAACATCAAGCTGTCAGGGAGAGGGATGATGTTGAGGAGAGCAGGTCTCTGATGGTGCATGTGTGTGTGTGTGTGTGTTTGTGTTTGTGTGTGTGTGTGTAAGAGAGAGACAGGCTGTGCTGAGAGTTTGGTACAGGCAGCACCAGTGCAGCCCTGAATGATCGAGAACGTCTCTCTCTCTGCCGGAGTGAGACTCTCCGCTCTGTGGATGCTGCAGGGAAGGAAGAACAGAAGGAGACTCACAAGGAGGTACTCGGTCT
Source organism: Carcharodon carcharias (assembly GCF_017639515.1). Lineage (NCBI taxonomy): Eukaryota > Metazoa > Chordata > Chondrichthyes > Lamniformes > Lamnidae > Carcharodon > Carcharodon carcharias. Next base: position 15,528,010 of record NC_054493.1, read on the forward strand.
CGGGACGGAGCAGAAGTGAATGTGCTACCCAATTTTCAACACCAAATTATCAAGGCGAGCAAACAGGAACGAAACACCAGTGGCAAAAAGTTGGTGATGCAGGTTGATAGAGACTTTTAGAAGAGCAATAAGCACTTGGTTTCATTTCTAGAGGGTGAGCATTGAAAAACAGAGGTTTTGTTCTGCCCTGTATCAAGCGATGGGAGCACTGTGCACAGTTCTGGCCTCCGTATTATAAAAAAGGATATAGAGGCACCGGAGAAGATGCAAAACAAATAAGATTTACAAGGACGATTCCAGATCTGAGAGATTATAACCATCAGGAAAGACTGAACAGGCTGGGGCTCTTTTCTCCAGAAAAGAGAAGGCTGAGGGGGTGACCTGGTCGAGGTCCTTAAAATGATGAAAGGGTTTTGAGTGGATGGACGTAGAGAAGATGTGGAGGAAATCAGAACTGGGCGGTGGGGGTCGGGGTGGTTAGTGGTTATCAATATAAGATAGTCATTAATAAATCTAATGGGGAATTCAGGAGAATTTACCCAGAGAGTGGGGAGAACGTGGAACTCGCTCCCATAGGGAGTGGTCGAATAGCAGTTAAAGGAAAGAGTTAGGGATGGGTGTGGTGGAAGTGGGACTAACCTGATCGCTCGTCAGAAGTGCTGGCACAGACTCGATGGGCTGAATGGTCTCCTTTAGTTCTGCATAATTTGGTGAACGGGAGCAAAATTTCTGCCAAGCTTTCTTTCTGTATCCAAACTGGTTGGGTTAAGTCCTGTCAAAACGTATTTGTACCACCCTGTGGTAACCCACTCCCTCTCGAAGGTGCCGCACTGCCTCCCTCGCGGGGGACATGGGACAGTTCCGGGGAAATCAGTACGGAGCCGGGAAATGGCTGCTGGTGCCCTCCTGCCACACCTGGTAAAGCCTGGCACCTTCACAGTCAGCTATTTGAGCTGTAAATGGTTGGGCATTGATATCGTGACACCTTCCCTACGACCATCAGGGTTTTCACTGGAGTAAACAAGGAGAAACTGTTTCCAGCGGCAGGAGGGTCAGTGAACAGAGGGAGACAGATTGAAGAGAATCGGGAAAAGAACCAGAGGGGGAGATGAGGGGATTTTTTTTTTTTACACAGCGAGTTGTTGTGATCTGGGAGGTGCTGCCTGAAAGGGCAGTGGAAGCAGATTCAACAGGAACTTTCAAAAGGGGAATTGAATAAATACTTGAAGGGGAAATGTTTGCAGGGCTATGGGGGAAAGAGCGACCTGGGGGAAGTGGGACTAATTGGATAGATCTTTCAGAGAGCCAGCACAGGCACAATGGGCTGAATGGCCTCTTCCTGTGTTGTAAGATTTTATGATTCATTTCTTTCTGCTCACACACTGGATTGTGCACCCTCCACAGTCTCTAACTGGCATGTTTACTTGTTTTTGTCACTGTTTTATCCTGGTTCTCTGTCATATCCACCTCCCTCTCCCGCTCTTCCATTTTCCCTCTCCTCCTCTCCCGCTCTCCCATTCCTCCTGCTCTCTCTCTCCTTCCCTCCCACTTTCCCACTACCCCCCGCCGGTCTCCCTCTCCTTCTCTCCCACGTTCCCACTCCCCCAGTCTCCCTCTCCTTCCCACCCTCTCTCCCATTCTCACCGGTCTCTCTTTCTCTCCTCTCCCGCTCTCCCACACCCTGTTCTCCCTCCCTTTCTTTCTGCTCTCCCGTTCCCCTGGTCTCTCTCTCCTTCCCTCCCAGTCTCCCTCTCCTTCCCTCCCGGTGTCCCACTACACCGGTCTCCCTCTCCTTCCCTCCCGCTCTCCCACTCCCCACGGTCTCTCTCTCCTCTCCCGCTCTCCCGTTCTCTCTGGTCTCTCTCTCTCCTTCTCTCCCGCTCCCCCACTCCCCCCGGTCTCTCTTTCATTCCCTCCCGCTCTCCCATTCTCCGTGGTCTCTCTCTCCTTTTCTCCTGCTGTCCCATTCTCTCCGGTCTCTTTCTCCTTCCCTCCTGGTGTCCCACTCCCCAGTTAGGGGAGGCGATGGCGTAGTGGTATTGTCACCTGACTAGTCATCCAGAGACCCAGGGTAATGCTCTGAGGGCCCGGGTTTGAATGGTAATGGGTTCAGATGGTGGAATTGGAATTTATTAAAAATCTGGAATTAAAAGTCTTACGATAACCATGAAACCATTGCCGATAGTTGTAAAAACCCATCTGGTTCACTAATGCCCCTTTAGGGAGGGAATTATGTCATCCTTACCTGGTCTGGCCTACATGTGACCCCCAGACCCACAACAATGTGGTTGACTCCTAAATTCCCTCTGAAATGGCTGAGTTGCCACTCAAAACCGCTACAAAGTCTCGACAAAGGAATGAAACTGGATGGGCCATCCGGCATTGACATAGGCACCAGAAATGACAACAGAAATCTCAGCCCTGTCGACCCTAAGTCCTCCTTACTAACACCTGGATGAGCTATATAAATACTGTGGCTACAAGAGCAGGTCAAAGGCTAGGAATCCTGCGATGAGTAACCCACCCCCTGACTCTCCAAAGCCTGTCCATCATCTACAAGGCACAAGTCAGGAGTACGATGGAATACTCTCCACTTGCCTGGATGAGTGCAGCTCCCTCAACACTCAGAAGCTGGACACCATCCAGGACAAAGCAGCCCGCTTTATTGGCAACCCATCCACAAACATTCACTTCCTCCACCACCAACACACAGTCGCTGCAGTGTGTACCATCTACAAGATGCACTGCAGGTATTCACCAAGGCTCCTTTGACAGCACCTTCCAAACCTACAACCACTACCATCTAGAAGGACAAGGGCAGCAGATAGATGGGAACACCACCAGCTGGAAGTTCCCCTCCAAGTCACTCACCATCCTGACTTGGAACTATATCAGCCTCCCTAACAACATTGTGGATGTACCTGCACCACAGGGACTGCAGCGGTTCAAGAAGGCAGCTCACCATCACCTTCTCAAGGGCAATTAGGTGTGGGCAATAAATGCTGGCCCAGCCAGCAAAGCCCAAATCCCATGAATGAATTTTTAAAAATGTTTCTCTCTCCTTCACTCTCGCGCTCTCATTTCCTCTGGTCTCCCTCTCCTTCTGTCCCTCTACCACCCACCCTGCCTCCCGCTCTCTCTCTCCCTTTCATTTTCTTCCATCCCCATTCATCATTACCCTTTCTCCCTCTCTCTCTCTCTCTCCCTCCTTCTCCTCTAATCTGTTCTTCCTCTGTACCTCAATCTCTCTCTTTCTCCCCTCTCACCCCCCAATCCCCTTCCCTCTGCCTCTCTCCTTCTCTCTCTTCCCCTCTCTGTCTCCCAACCTCTCTTTCTCTCTTCCCCCCACCTTCCCCCAACCCCCCACCCCTCCCTTCGCTGTCTTCCACCCCTGCCTTTGGAAAATTGAGGGTTTGAATCCCAACTCTGTCTCTATCTCTCCCATTCTCCCATTTTTCCTGGTCTCTCTCCTTCTCTCCCATCCCCCTGGTATCCCATTCTTTCTGACTCACTCTCCCTGTTTATACAGTGGAGAGAGTGTCAGGATGAAATCCAATGGGTTATGCAGAGGAGAGAGGGTCAGGATGGATTCCAGTAGGTTATGCAGAGGAGAGAGGGTCAGGATGGATTCCAGTTGATTATGCAGAGGTGAGAGGATCGGGTGGAATCCAGTGGGTTTTACAGAAGAGAGAGGGTCAGGGCAAATCCAGTTGGTTATAGAGAGGAGAGTGGGTCAGGATGGGATCCAGTTGTTTTTACAGAGGGGAGAATGTCAGGGTGGAATCCAGTGGGTTATGCAGAGGAGAGGGGGTCAGGGTGGAACCCAGTGGTTTTTACAGAGGGGAAAGGGTCAGGGTAGAATCCAGTGGGTTATACAGGGGAGAAAGGGTCGGATGGAATCCAGTGGTTTATTCTTTCCTTCCCTCATATTTTTTCCTCCCTCCCTCCCTTCCTTCCTCCCTTCCAACTAATTTCCCCAATTTATTCCTCCCATTCCTCCATCCTTACTTCCCTCCCATTCTCCCTCGTTCCTTCCTCATGCATTTCCTCCCTCCCCTGCTTTTAACCTCGGAAGAGAGAAGAGGGTACCCGAGAGTTGGCCTGAGGGACAGGATTGGCTGGTTGATACCCGGTGAGATTGGCCCGTGTGGTTTACATTGGGATTGGAGATCCACATAGCAGGAAGAGAGGAGAGGATTGGGTAGTCTTCAAAGAGGTAAGTAGAGAGGATGAGGCGGATTTATGTAGGGAAAGAGTCTAAAGAGAGAGAGGGCAGGGGGCATAGCAAACTGGTGGGTTTTTGTCCCTGAGCATAATCCTACCTCCGCAGATCATTATCTATTGAGTAATTTAATTCTGTGTGTAGACCAGTCGACATACAATGAATGAGTTAACAATAGTTTGGGGACCGCAATTGTTCAGTTCATATCATGGCTGATAGATTTCATATAATTATCTTCTCAGGTTATTGTGAACACACATCCCTCATGTGAACTGATTAATGCTTATAAATGGTCTGTGCACAATGCTTGACATACAAGAGGTTTTATTGATTTAATAAATGTCTTGATGAGGCAGTTTTAATGGAATCGGATTAAGTTACAGTTGAACATCCGGAGATGACAACTTCCCCGACCATAATCTTTGCTGTTGGATAAAGCCAACTAGATTGGATTAAGAGGCACCATTTAAGGGGTGTTTATATGAACACTTTAGAGAACTATTGTTCGCATTTTGGACCTGCCCATGTCCCAAAGCCTTTTACAATAAATGACAGAAGTACCAAAGGCGGGAGCCAAATTGAGCACAGCAAGATCCCGCCAACTTCAAGGTGGTTAATGATCAGATCATCTGATTTAACCCTCCCTGCATTCCTCAATCCTGCCCTCTTGAGCACAACCCGATTCCCATCGTTCTACCATTGGCGGCCGTGCCTTCAGCTGCCTGAGGCCCTAAGCTCTGGAATTCCCTCGCTAAACCTCTCTGACTCTCTCCCTCTCTCTCCTCCTTTAAGATACCCCTTAAAAACTGACATCTTTGACCGAGTTATTGGCCACAATATCTCCTTATGTGGCTCGGTGTCAAATGTAATAATGCTCCTATGAAGCACCTTGGGACACTTTGCCATGCTAAAGGCGCTAGATAAATATAAGTTGTTGTTGCTGCTATTGCTTCCTTTTTACCCTTGGTGCCTGGATTGCCGGTATTGTTGCACCATTTTCCCACTTGGTTGAAGTTAAATTTTTTGCCTTCTTTCCTCTGCAGGCTACTGAGGAGGTTGGAGTTCAGAGGTCGCGGCCAATGGCTGCTCCAAACATGGCTGCCCTGAATGACTCGCAGATGAGGGAGCTGGGGCCCTGGAGCAACAGGGCCGGTGAGCAGTGGAGGCATCGCTACAATTACTACTCAGCATTGCTCAGCCTCCTGATATTCGTGGTGGTGTTTGGCAATGTGCTGGTGTGCATGGCAGTGTCCAGGGAGAGGGCACTGCAGACCACCACCAACTACCTCATCGTCAGCCTGGCTGTGGCAGACCTACTGGTGGCCACTCTGGTGATGCCCTGGGTCATCTATCTAGAGGTAAAACCGTTAGTTCGGTCCCATGTATCGATAGGTGGGAGGGCCGCGAAGGGCGTTGGGCCTCGCAGCTACCAACATCGCACCTCAGCGATCCCACCCACCGCCAAAGAGGTCCTAAGTCCTTTTCCCACTTCCCTTCCTGGAGCCAGTCACTTGCGCATCAGTCACAGCCAGAACAAGGTCTCTCTTCCAGTCATCCATTTCGATACCAGGTGATTGGTGAACAACACAAGACTGAACTTGACCATATAGAAACATAGGCCAGGATTTTATGGCCCCTCCTGCCCATCGGGATATTACGGTCCCGCCGAACTAAATGGAGATTTAAATGGCTTGCCGCATCCGCTGGGGGAGAGACACGCCGCGGTGGGGCCATAAAATCCTGGCTATAGGAAATAGGAGCAGGATTAGGTAATTTGGCTCTTTGAGTCTGTTCCGCCATTCAGTATGATCATTGCTGATCCTCTATCTCAACGCCACACTCCCGTGCTCTCCCCATACCCCTTGGTGCCTTTAGAGTCTAGAAATCCATCTATTTCCTTGTTAAATATACTCAGTGACTTCTCTGTGGTAGAGAATTCCACAGGTTCACCACCCTCTGAGTGAAGAAGTTTCTCCTCATCTCAGCCCTAAATGGCCGACCCCACATCCTGAGACTATGACCCCTTGTTCTACACCACCCCACCAGCCAGAGGAAATATCATCCCTGCATCCAGTCTGTCCAGCCCTGTCAGAATGTTATATGTTTCAATGAGATCCCCTCTCATTCTTCTGAACTCCAGTGAATACAGGCCTAGTCAGCCCAATCTCTCCTCATATGACAATCCTGCCACCCCAGGAATCAGTCTAGTGAACATTCATTGCTCTCCCTCTATGGCAAGTATACCCTTTCTTAGGTAAGGAGACAAAAACTGCGCACAATAGGGACAGGAGCAGGCCATTCAGTCTATTGAGCCTGTTTCACTATTCATCATGGAATGGTCCAGCACAGAAGGAGACCATTTGGCCATTCAAATGGAGAGACAGTGGCGTAGTAGCAATGTCACTGGACTAGTAATCTGAAGGCCCAGTCTAACACTCTGGGGACATGGGTTCCAATCCCTACAAGGCAGTTGGTAGAATTTAAATTCAATTAATAAATCAGGAACTGAAAGCCAGTCTCAGTCATGGTGACCATGAAATTATCATCGATTGTCATAAAAACCCAACTAGTTCACTAATGCCCTTTAGGGAAGGAAATCTGCCGTCCTTACCTGGTCTGGCCTACATGTCACTCCAGGTCCACAGCGATATGGTTTACTTTTAATTGCCCTCTGAAATGGCCGAGCAAGCCACTCAGTTCAGGGGCAATTAGGGATGGGCAACAAATGCTGGCCTTGCCAGCGATGCCCACATCCCACGAAAAGATTAAGAAAAATTGAGTCTGCTGCAGCTTTTTGAAAGATCAATCCAATTAGTCCCCAGTCTCCCCCCGTCCCCCGCTGCTCTTTCCCCCGTCGTCCTGAAAATTTCTCCCCTTCCAGTATTTATCCAATTCCCCCCTTTTGAAAGTTCCTGTTGAATCTGCTTCCACCGCCATTTCAGGCAGCGCCTTCCAGATCACAACAACTCGCTGTGTGATTAAAAGTCGCTCTTCCTCACCTCGCCCCCTGCTGGTGACGCTTCACTTGCACCGAAGGCTTATCCACCTTAGCAAAAACCTTTCCTACATTGTCGCGGCCAACCCTCAGCCGCTGAATGATCGTCATGGATGGGGGATAATATTGCTGCCGTCGGGCACGCTTCTGAGTGTTGTGATCCTCCAAAGAGCGAATCTCGCAATCCCATCTCTCAATTGCTTTCATTACTACTTCAAATAAAGAAAAATCAAACATGAGATCAGCCGGCGCAATGAAGCTATTCAGTGCACAAATGATAAAATATTCATTCATTATCATCCAACTGCTAGATAATTAATTTTGTATAATGTCTCCGCTAGATATCTAATCGCACTATTTTCACACAATTAAACCTGGAGCAAAATTAGTTTTATAGGAAATGAGAATTACTGTAATATTCTTTGCTGCAGCGCTTGTCAAACTAATTTATACTTCATATTATCTAGACTGTCCACAAGCGTTTAATCTCTTGGAACGTTCTTATTTTGAAATTACCCGAATTACTATTTTCGCCTTTTATATTCTTTTCAATGGAGATGTAATATCTCTATGGACCTCAGTGACTTTTAAGGGGAAGAAAGTAAATGAGAATTTATGGTAAAGGACGATTCATTATAAGGGAATTAATTACTTAAATTAGAATCTAGAGGCAGCCAGCGCAAATCAGTAAATGAACAATTAAACAATTAAACCAAATGAACCTTATACATTCTCAAACTTTGTACACCCTCAGTGTTTGCAATCACTAGCAAGGTCCTGGGAGTTATACTGGAGTCAGAGGATGGCAATAACATAGATTAAGTGTGCTCTTCAATGTAAACATATATGTTGACAAGATCGGAATCTGGCGGATGTTATTGTATGTGACCAATAATGTATAAATATGGTGAACACTTGTAGCTTAGCAGAGTGCTGTCTCAAGCTGTATTGAGATTGTGCCCTCCTTGCAATTGCTCGAATAAACGATCATAACCTGTACCTGAGTCTCCTGTGGTCCGCTCTTCAAAGACACTACATCAGTGACAAATGCATAAAACGACCCAAGTGTTAAGCCAATGTTCTCCAAATTTGATTAATGTAGGTGCAGAATAAGTGTTAGTTTCTCAACAGATGATTGTTAAGATGATGTTATAACACATATTCAAATGTTTCAAATCAACACGTTCTCTTGGCATATTCATGTTTAGAATATGAAAATGTCTAGGCTTTTTCTCTGGCATGAATTAATGTGTTATTCAATGAAAATGTCAATGAGTGCAAATCTGTCAACAGCAAAACAGCAGCAGAAAGTTTATAATTTCAACAACAACTTATGATTCTACAGCACCTTCGATTTAATGAAGTGTCTCCGAGGTGCCTCACAGGAGATAGGAAAGGTTATGAGGGCTGGATGACATTACAGAGATAGGGAAGTTTTAGGGACTAGAGGAGGTTACAGAGATAGGGAAGGTTGTGGGGGCTGGAGGAGGTTACAGAGATAGGGAGGGTTGTAGGGGCTGGAGGAGGTTACAGAGATAAGGAGGGTTGTATGGATTGGAGGAGGTTACAGAGATAGGAAAGTTTGCAGGGACTGGAGGAGATTACAGAGATAGGAAAGGTTTTAGGGACTAGGGAAGGTTACAGACATAGGGAGGGTTGTGTGGGCTGGAGGAAGTTACAGAGATAGGGAGTATTGTAGGGACTGGAGGAGATTACAGGGATAGGGAGTGTTGTAGGGGCTGGAGGAGGTTACAGAGATAAGGACGGTTGAAGGGACTAGAGGAGGTTACAGAGTTAAGGAGGGTTGTAGGCACTGGATAAGTTTACAGAGATGGGAAAGGTTGTAAGGACTGGAGGAGGTTCCAGAGATAGGAAAGGTTGTAGGGGCTGGAGAAAGTTACAGAGACAGGGAGGGGGCACAAGGAAAGATTTGAAAACAGGAATAAGAATTCTAAAATGGAGTTTGGGTGACCTTAAGTTTCCATAAACATATTCCTTGGAGCCATTCTTCCCATTAATTCTGATGAGCTTATTTGGGGGTGACAATTGAAAGTGGGTGGGGTAGGATCGGCAGCCTCCCCAGCCCCTCCCACACCGCCTGCAAAAGTGATCTACTAACAAAAGCATTTTAGAAGAACTGCTCTTAGGTGTCTTGTGCGCAAAAGCAGTGGAAGAACAAAACACTGAAGACACTGGAAATCCGAAATAAGAACAGAAAATGCTGGAAACACCCAGCATCTGTGGAGGGAGAAACAAAGTTAACGTTTCAGGTCAGAACCAAAGAGTAAGGCACTGTAGGAATGCAGATCTTTTATCTGGATTTAAGGCTGGATGTAGAGCTCCAGTCAGTGAACAGACGTCCGGATGGCTAGAGGTGTTCTGTGATCTTGTGGAAGGGTTTGTTTGAAGGGATGCCACCCTGGCTGTGAACTGTTGCTGATGTTGTTTGTACTTTGCTCTGGTTAAAGGTGGTTGGCAAGTGGTGTTTCAGCTGGGTTCACTGTGACATCTTTGTGACACTGGACATGATGTTGTGCACAGACAGCATCTTCAGCCTGTGTGCCATCAGCATCAACAGGTAACTGGAGGGCTTTCAGTGGTGTTCGCCAGTGTGGAAGCAGGCCATTCGGCCCATCTGCTCCGTGCCGGTGTTTCTCCTCCAAACGAGCCCCCTCCCACCCCCTCTTCACCTCACCCCATTCACCATATCCTTCTATTTCTTTCTCCCTCATGTGTTTATCCTGCTATCCCCCTTAAATTCATCGATGCTATTCACCTCAACCATTCCCTGGATGCGAGTTCCCCATTCTTCCCAATCTTTGGGTAAAGTAGTATCTCCTGAATTCCCCATTGGATTTATTTTTAGGAATGTGGGCATCCGCTGGCAAGGTCAATTTCACCCTTGAACTGAGTGGCCTGCCAGTGTTAGGGTTAGAGTCAACCACATCTCTGTGAGTCTATAAAAGGGTTTTCTATTGTAATTATAGTTCTGATAAACATAGGACTGTAGCTTTAACCACAGGGGAGGAAAAGAGGAGAGAGATTCTTCTGAGTATTTGTGGGAGCAAAACCTACAGTTTAATTCGAAGCTTGATGGCCCCCTGATTTGAAGACCCTCAGTAAATTAGTGACAATAAGAAACATTTTCAACCCAAACCCTCAGTCATAATGTAGAGGTTCACGTTCAATTCACTGAATACAGCCCTGGGAGAGACCATTACTACCTACATGGCGAAATTAAAACAAATAATGGAATATTGTGATTTTGGTGAAAGCCTGAATGATAAGCTCAGAGATCATTTTGGTCTGTGGTGTGCAAGAGGATGCTATTCAGCGAAGATTGCTGATGGAAGTGGATCTTGATTTTAAGAAAGCGTTAGAAATAGTGCTTGCGATGGAAAGCACTGGAAGGGATTCAACAAGCAATTCAAGGTGCACAAAATGGCGCCATTTTCCTAGTTGGGCGGGAACGGTCGACTGAAAATGGCGCAAAAATCCATGACTCCGCCAGGAAGCGGGAAACAGCCCCCACTAACCGAAAATTGAGGAACCAGTTTGTTAGCAAATTCGAAAACTAATTTTTATCGACGTGGAAACAATCACACTCCTCATGAGTGGCAATTTAAAAAGGTGGAGTGTTATTTTTGTCACAAGAGAGGACACATATTGAAATATTGCAAAGCGACATTAAAACAGGCTTCAGGGCAACAAACAAAGCCCAATGAAGTATATAGTGAGGAAGAGCCAGAAACAACCAATTCTGACTTTTAATCCTTATTCAACATGAAAGTTGGGAAGGCAGAGCCAGTCACTGTCACTTTACAGGTAAATGGGAAACTCTTAATAATGGAAGTAGACACTGGTGCTTCTACCACTGTAGTAGGAGAACAAACTTTCAGATATTTAAATAAAGGTGCTCAACAATTAAATTTGGAACAAACGTCTACCAAGTTGAAAACATACACAGGCGAAGAAATCCAGGTAACAGGTATCACCAGATTACCTGCTTATTGTAGACACCAAACAGTACAACTACCAGTGATGGTATTAGAAGTTAGAGGACCAAATGTTCTAAGTCGAAATTGGTTGAGGGAAACTAATCTTGATTGGCCAGTCAGATTTCAAAAGGAAGCAGGAAGAGTTCCTGAGTTGAAAAAGGAACAACGCAAGGTCCTTCAGAAAGAGCCTGGAGAGTCCAAGGACCACAACTAGATGAAAATGGATTGTGTAGCTATTCAGCAACCTGAAGAAATTAAGACTGTCTTAAACAACGACATGGAAGAACAGCAGAAGAAACTGAAGGCAACTCTGCTGAATTACAGAGTTCAAGTTGAAGCGAGCGAGTTTCACAAAGAAAAGAAAAACCCTGTTGAAAGACTCTCACACACCACAAGGATCCCTCAGGTCAAAATTTGTACCTCTGGAAAATTATGAAGAGAAGCAGGGAGAATTTAACATCACTCTGAACAAACTGAAGAACCACTTGGCACAGAAGATGCAGCAATGTTCAAGGTTCCTGAAGGAAGCCAACGGATACAAGGAGGAGACAGAAGAGCTGAAGAATCAGCTGAATGAAGCTAAAGAGACCTTGAAAGGAAAGGTCATAGAACTTTCCAAGATGCAAGTAGATAATGAAGTCATGGGTAACTCAATTACTGAACTAAGACAAGTTGAGAGAGAAGTCTGGCCCACAGTGAAGTCAAGATGAAGGCCAAGACTATACTCTGTGGTAGAAAGCAGAAGACAAAAAGGAGGAAGATCCTGAAAAGACAATAAAAGGCGAGAATGAAAAAGTTAACAGGTGACTAAACTAAACTTGCTCGTTTCCTATTTCACTACAGAACAATCCCAATTTGGAGGGTAAGATGGAGAAAAGTCAAGGAAACCAAAAAGCGACTCCTGATTTGCTGTTTTACTGTTGGAGAAACAGTGTATGTAAGGAATGTCAGTGGAGGACCGAAGTGGTTAGCTGGTAAAGTAAGCTCTGTGACCGGAGCATTGTCGTACTGTGTGGAAGTGGAGAGCTGGATCACCCGTAAGCATGTGGATCATTGAGGAAGAGAGATATCCCAAGAAAATGATGTTCCACCTGTCACCATTGCTGAACCTCTGGTTCCTGTTGAAGTTGCTCAGCCAAGGACAGACATGCCTGATGTCTCTGTCGGAGTGGAAGACACTGAACTGTCTGTGCCTAATGAGGTACCTGATGTTAATGTGGTTCCGGGGAATATGGTTCCTGCAAAAGAATCGGAAGTCGTGGAGCTTCAACATTCCACACAGATCAGGAAATCATCTTAAAGACTGAACTTGTAATTTCATGACCTGTGTAAATATTGTGCTGTCATGAGATAAATACAAAAGGTAGAGAAAAGTTTAAGGTTGTTGGGGTGGGGGTGGGGGTGGGGGTGGTGGTCGTGGTGGCTGCTGTAATTATAGTTCTGATAAACGTAGGACTGTAGCTTTAAGATTACTCCTGTGTTGTAAGATCACATGATCTGTAAAGACCAATGAGTTAGCAGCATGGGGACCCTCGAGGAGAGAATTCTTCTTTAGTTATAGAGTTAGATGCACACATGTAACTGCTGCTGTCATCTTGTAAATAAAGTTCAAAGTTTCCACCAAGCAAAGCTGCCTAGAAAATCAACTCTATCACACTTTCCTTCCCAAAAGTACATCAGTGAAACAAATAGGGTTTTTATGACAATTGATGGTCACCATTACTGAGACTAGTTTTCAATTCTAGATTTATTAATTGAATTTAAATTCCACCTGCCACTGTGGTAGGAATTGAACCCTTGTCCCCCAGAGCATTAGCCTAGGCCTCTGGATTAATAGTCCAGACATTAATGCTATGTCGCCATCTCACCTTTTAGTGACAATCAAATATTGATAGCCCTTAGTTCTGGTCTCACCCCACACAAATAGAAAGACTTTCTCTACTCTATTGAAAAACCCCTTTCATCGTCTTAATCAGGTCACCCCTCAGCTTTCTCATTTCTAGAGAAAAGAACGCCAGCTTGTTCAGTCTTTCCTGAGAGTTATAATCTCTCGGATTTTGGCAGTGTAGAAAATGCAGAATAGATGAAGAATAGCCTCCTTCGGTGCTGTGCAGTCCTGAGAAGATCAGGAAAAGGGGTTTAATTTCATTCCACCTGGCGGAAATTGCATAGCAACAGACTTAAAATGGTAGCGGACGACTTGCTTCTCCAGCCCTTTTGGCACCGGGTGGTGGGGCAGTGACAGGAAGAATAAAAAAGAGGCATATTATCTAAATGGTGAGAGATTGCAGAGCTCTGAGATGCAGAGGGATCTGGGTGTCCGAGTGCATGAATCACAAAAGGCTAATATGCAGGTACATCAAGTAATTAGAAAGGCTAATAGAATGTTATCATTTATTGTGAGGGGAATTGAATGTAGGGAGGTTATGCTTCAGTTCTATGGGACACTGGTGAGACTGTATCTGGAGTACTGTGTACAGTATTGGTCACCTTATATAAGGAAAGGTGTCAATGCGTTAGAAGCAGTTCAGAGGATGTTTACCAGGCTAATACCAGGAATGGGTGGGTTGTCTTATGAGGAAAGGTTAGACAGGTTAGGCTCGTATCCACTGGAATTTAGATGAGAAAGAGGTGACTTGATTGAAACACTTAAGATCCTGAGGTGTCTTGACAGGGTGGATGTGGAGAGGATGTTTCCTCTTGTGGGAGAATCTAGAACGAGGAGTCGCTGTTTAAAAATAAGAGGTCGCTCATTTAAGACAGAGATTAGGAGAACTTTTTTTCTCTCAGAGGGTCATGAGTCTTTGGAACTCTCTTCCTCAAAAGGCAGTGGATGCAGAGTCTTTGAATATTTCTAAGGCAGAGCTAGATAGATTCTTAGTTAACAAGGGGTTGAAAGGTTATCGGGGCTAGGCAGGAATGTGGGGTTGAGGTTACAATCAGGTGAGCCATGATCTTATTGAATAGTGGAACAGGCTCAAGGGGCTGAGTGACCTACTCCTGCTCCTAATTCATAATTTGTTATGTGTCCATCTGAATTCATACACATCAGGGTTCCAGTGGGGTACATGACACACGTGTGCCAATGTCAGTGGAGTGCCCTCTGGGCTGCACAAGGGTAGCTAGACTCTTCCACAATTTCTTCACCGCCAACACCCCCCACCCCACCTCCCTCCTCAGGCCTTTACCCACCACCCTCCCTCCTTCCTCCATTACTTTCCCTGGGCTCCCTAGTTTTGGGAGGAGTGGGACCAGCGAGACCCAACGGCCAGTGAGAGGACCTTTCATGACTCCAGGTTCTCCCGATGTGCATTGACAAGGTTCCCCCCCCCATCCTCCCTGCAGCTCGATAGAGGATGGGACGCTCCCATGAGAGAAGCTGTCCCGCTTGTGATTCTCGTTGGAAATGGTGGGAAACTGGGAAATATTGGGATGCAGAGGGACCTGGGTGTCCCTGTACACGAATCACAGAAAGTCGGCATATGTGTACAGCAAGGAACTCGAAAGGTAAATGGCATGTTTGCCTTTATTGCAAATGGATTGGCATATAAAAGTAAAGAAGTCTTAAAATAATTATATAGATCTTTGGTGAGACTACACCTGAATATTGTGCACAGTTCTGGATCCTTAACCCTACTCCTAACCCCTAGACCTACCCCTAACCCCAACCCCAACCCTAACCCCTTCCCTAACTCCCTATCCCAATCCTCACTCCATAACTCCATCCCTAACTCTCCAACCCCATCCCTAACTCCCAACTCCAGCCCTAACCCCATCCTTAACTCCCTACCTCATCCCTAACTCCTCAACCCCATCCCTAACTCCCTACCCCAAACTCTAACTCCATCCCTAACTCCCTACCCCTAACCTTAACTCCATAACCCCATCCCTAATTCCCTAATCCCATCCCTAACTTTAACTAAACTGATTCCTAGGATGAGAGGGATGTCCTATGAGGGGAGATTGAGTAGAATGTCCCCATATTCTCTGGAGTTTAGAAGAATGACAGGTGATCTCATTGAAATGTACAAAATTCTTTGGGAGTTTAACATCGTCGATTCTAGGAGGCTGTTAACCTCCCCCCCCCACCCAACCCCTACCCTGGCTGGGGAGTCTGGTACAATGTGGGGTGGGGGGGTCACAGTCTTAGGGTAAGAGGTCAGCCATTTTGGACTGAGATGAGGAGAAATTTCTTCACTCAGAGGGTTGTGAATCTTTGGAATTCTCTACCCCAGGGAGCTATGGATGCTCCATCATTGGGTATACTCAGGACTCAGATTGATAGATTTTTGGGCACTGAGGGTGGAAAAATGGAGTTGAAGTAGAACATCAGCCATGACCTTAATGAATGGGTGAGGCAGGCTCGAGAGGCCGAATGGCCTCCTCCTGCTCCTATTTGTCTGGTTGTTTGCTAGTTCTTGGGAGTATTCTGTACCTTTTTCCGATTGGATCAATGGATCCTCATCCTCAACCTCCCTTGGTTGCCATGGCTACAGGAGTAGGCCACTTGGCCTATTGAACTTACTTCCCTGCTTCACTCGCCACCTATTTTGGAGTTTTTTAAAGACCGTCCGGTTCATCAACAGCTCTAACCTGTTTCTTGTCCACCCCTTGCAGCTACACAGCGGTTGCCATGCCAATGCTCTACAATACCCACTGCAGCTCCAAGCGGAGAGTCACGTTAATGATAACCATGGTCTGGGTGCTGTCCTTCGCCATCTCATGCCCACTGCTCTTCGGGCTAAAAAACCACCCTGGTAAGATGTGCCCATCATGAACCCTTCTTTCACCTTTTATTCCTCTTTTGTCTCCTTCTATGGTGAGGGAGGGGCATGAGAATTCTCACAGCAGGGAACATCAGTTATATGGAGAGACCGGAGCAGCTGGAATTTTTCTCAAAGCAGAGAAGGTTAAGGGGGAGATTTAATTGAGGCATGCAAATTCATGATAGGTTTTCACCGAGTAAATAAGGAGTAAGTGTTTCCAGTGGCAGGAGGGCCGGTAACCAGAGGGCCACAGATTGAAGCGAATCGGGAAAAGAACCAGAGGAGAAGATTAGGAGAATTTATGCTCCACACGAGCACCCGCCCACCCCCTCTTTATCTCTCCCATCACCATTTCCTTCTATTCTTTTCTCCTTCATGTGTTTATCTAACTTCCCCCTTAAATACATCGATACTATTCACATCAACCACTCCCTGTGGGAGTGAGTTCCACATTCTCCCCACTCTCTAGGTGAAGAAGTTTCTCCCGAATTCCCCACTGGATTTACTAGTTGTTGTACTACGCTGATAGTGCTGGTATCTCACCTCTGCCAACCCATGTTGTATTATGGTGTGTGGTGGTGTATCAACGATGAGACCTTGAGAATTGTAGATTTAAACATGAACTCTTTATCTATTTACAGATCTCAGGATACTGTCATACATGGCGCTGCTACCTCCATGCAGGCTGGTTGCAGAGTGTTCTCTCCAGACTGTTCTCTCAGTCTGTTACCATGTGACTTTATACATCATACCGTGGGTGGTGTTATTCTCCAGTCCCACTCTAACTCTTACTCTCTGAACACCTTTACGTTACAGTGGCATGCCAGCACATACAACACTAGTGACTATCTTATTTTGATCACCGTCCAGTTCTGGTCTCCCACCCGCGTTACCCTCCCCCACCCCAAAAGTGGAAACAATTTCTCTAGGTTCACCCTGTCAAAACTCTTTCATAGTTTTAAATGCTTCTATCAGGTCACCCCTCAGCTTTCTCTTTTCTAGAGGAAAGAGCCCCAACCTCTTCAGTCTTGCCTGGTAGTTATAAGCTCGTAATTCGGGTGCCATCTTTGTGAACCTTTAGTTACATATTCTCCAGTGACTCAATGAGAGTTTTTGCAATTATGGAGACCAGGAATGTGCTCTGTCCTGTTCCAGATAAAATGAACGAGACCATCTGTGCCATCATGAACCCTTCTTTTATTTTATATTCTTCTATTGTGTCCTTCTATGTTCCCTTCATCATGATGCTATTGGTTTATGTCCAGATCTATGCCATGCTGAGATGGAGGAGGAAGCGCGTGGCAGCTAAGAGGATTAGCGTTGCCATGGAGCATGAAACCCAACCGCCCATAAAGGTCAGAAGCGTAAATAACAAGCTCAAATATTAAGATGAGGGGATGTGCGTAGTGGGCGTGGTGTAAGTGACTGACCTTTAACCTCTAGACTCCGCGATTAAATCCTGCACAAGTTTGCTTTGTATAGAGGCTGCACGGGTTCAATTCGACATGGGTTAGAGTTGCTTCGATCCATTTTGTACCAGACACGCTGCCAATGATGCAGAGTTGCTTTCAACCTGCCGTTTAAGGGAGGATACAGGATGACTGAGGAAGTGATGTCATCACAGGTATAGGATGTTGGTCTTTTGTAGGAGGCTGCAGATTGGCAGGTATAGAGGGAAATGTACATCTAACTTCACGTTGTCCTGGGAGTGTTTGGTGGGGACAGTGTAGAGGGAGCTCTACTCTGTATCTAATCCCGTGCTGTACCTGTCCTGGGAGTGTTTGGAAGGGACAGTGTCTTGCTTTATTATTTAAAAAATATGCTTTTCAGGGAGATATTTCCTTGTGCAATATTACTGTGCATATCTCATAATTATATTCCACCTGAAACATTCACTCCCTCCACCACCGACGCACAGTGGCAGCAGAGTGTACCATCTACAAGACGCACTGCAGCAACTCACCAAGCCTCCTTAGATAGTACCTCCCAAACCCATGACCATGATCATCTAGAAGGACAAGGGTAGCAGATAGGTGGGAACACCACCACCTGGAAGTTCCTCACCAAGTCACTCACTATCCTGACTTAGAAATACATCGGCTGCTCCTTCACTGTCGCTGGGTCAAAATCCTGGAGCTCCCTCCCTAACAGCAATGTGGGTGTACCTACACCACATGGACTGCAATGGCTCAAGAAGGCAGCTCACCCCCACTTTCTCAAGGGGCAATTAGGGATGGGCAACAAATGCTGACCCAGCCGGCGAAGCCCACATCCCATGAACGAATATTTTTTTTAAAAAGTGTAATACTTAAGTCAGTAATTTTGAAAGGATTTTTGCCCTATTAAATGGATAATCTCTCAATTCAAATTGTAAACAATGGCTTTTCTTTATGGCCAATATGAAGTATTCGTATCCATGTTCGTGCCTACTCTGTTGCTAGGGTCGATAATTCCATTTTTTTTTGTTTTATTTAGTTTCAGAATAAGTGCACACACCCAGATGTCAAACTTTGCACTTTAATGGTCCAATCAAACGGGAGCACTAGTGTGAGTAAAAATAAATTGGTAAGGCCTCACCTGGATACATCAGAATCCTCGGAGCTGATTGACAAATTCCCAGATCAATTTGAGTGGCCGAAATTCCCACTTGTCACTAAGGTCACCAATCATTCCAAAGGTCATTGATCAACTCTCTTCCCATTCGCTGCCATCGCACGGAATCTCAATGGACCCAAACCATTTCCCACTCATTCGCATTGCACACAATCCCAATGGAACAAACCCCTTCTCCTTCACTCCTATTGTGCAGAATGTCAATAGATCGATCCATTCCCATCGCACAGAACCCCAATTCTTTTCACTTCCATAGGGAGATTGGAGAAGTTGGGATTGTTCTCCTTAGAGCAGAGAAGGTACAGAGAGAGATTTAATCGAGGTGGGCGAAATCATGAGGGGTTTGGATAGAGTAAATAAGGAGAAACTGTTTCCTGTATCAGGAGGGTTGGTAACCAGAGGGACACAGATCGAAGAGAATCAGTAAAAGAAAGAGGGGGAGATGAGGAGAATTTTTTTTTCTTTTTACACAGTGAGTTGCTGTGATCTGGAAGGCGCTGCCTGAAAGGGCGGTGGAAGCAGATTCAGTAGGAACTTTCAAAAGGGGAATTGGATAAAAATTTGCTGGGCTGTTGGGCAAAGAGTGAGCGGAAGAGTGGGACTGATTAGAAAGCTCTTTCAAAGAGCCAGCAGAGGCTCAATGGGCTTAATGGCCTTCTGTGCAGTATGATTCTGTGCCCACACCCCATGTACAAAATGGTGACTTGGAGACAAGGGCCATTTGTCATTCCCGTCCTTGTCCTCTCCTGTGATTTGTGTGTGCTCTGGTCTGTGCTATTGGCTGTTGGTAACACCTATTTTCTCTTCTTTTTGGTATCCTAGACACTGGTACGAGAAGCAATCCCTTACTCTGAAGAATCTGAGGGAAACCGCTTTGTGGGGTCTCCCGAGAGCTCAAGGCCAACAGGAACTCCGCTGGCTTTCCAGCTCACGACGACTTCCAGATCTTGCCTGATGGCTGGTAAATGGAAGGCCAACTTCCTCCATCGCGGTATCTGCGGACCCCGAGAGCGATGGCCAAGCAGGGTTCTTCAGGCGAAGCGCTTTTGAGGTGCAGAGGGTGTTGGACAAGAAACAGGTGCCAATGGCCAAATCAGCAGCGAAAGCAAACTGTCCCACCAGAAGGAGAAGAAAGCAACAAATGTTGGCAGTTGTCTTAGGTGAGTCTAGAACAAACTAGAACAATAGACTATGTTCCACCGAGTCACAATGACCTAGAACATTAGCCAAAGATCCACAGTCTCGGTGGTCTTGAACAATTGATTAGGTGCTGTTGTGCCACAATGATCTAGAACATGCAACATATAACAATTATCTAGAACAACAGACCGGGTTCTATGTAGTTACAACTATCTAGAACAATAGATGAGGTTCCGTTGTGTCTCAATGATTTAGAAGAGCAGGATAGATTCCATGGATCTTGCAATGATCTTGGACTTTAGGCTAAATTCCATACTCTATAACTGTGGACTAACTTCCATTGTCTTGAAATGATCTAGAAAATAGGCAAAGTTGCCTTGTGGCACAATGATCTAGAACCATAGGTTAAGTTGCATTGTAGCACAATAATTTAGATCAACAGTCCAAGTTCTATGGGTTTTGCTGTAATCCAGAACAATAGGCTGCATTCCACCAGACCACAATGTTCTAGAGTAATAGGCCAAGCTGCATGGAAATGTAATGATCTAGACTAATTGGCTGTGAATGGTGTACCATACTCCCAGTAGATTAGTCTGAGTCCTATAGTGTTACAATGATCTAGAACAATAGGCTAAGTTGTATGGAATCGCTATGTTCTAGTATTGTATTCTATACCGATGATACCAAATGTATAAGCTTGTGTGCCATGAATGTAATGTAAATTTTATCAAAGAAGTAGCAACTGCAAGTAATTAATGGAGCCCTGTTGCCATATGGTTGAGGAGCTCTGAGTGGGGTAGGAACCCTTTCGCGAGTCACTGCGTTGCAATGACAAATGGACAGGTGCATTGACGACTCTTTTCCTCTCTCTGTGTCGGATTGGCAGGCGTCTTCATCATCAGCTGGCTGCCATTTTTCATCACTCACATCCTGAACGTCCACTGCCAGAGGTGCTACATCCCGCCGGCGCTCTATAGCGTCTGCGCCTGGCTGGGTTACATCATCAACCCCATCATCTACACGACCTTCAACGTGGCATTCCGCAAAGCCTTCATGAAGAACTTGCATTGCTGACTCTGGAACAGGGAATGACTCTGGAACAGGGACTGATGCACAGTCACTGGCAACTGAGAGCCAAGTGGACCAGACCATGAAACTTGCAACTGATGTCTCCACACGAGAGACACAGGAATTTAAGGATCCCAGACTATAAACACCTTATCTCTGCTGTCTTCACCACACCATAACAGGAAGCCAGAATGATCCCTTCCAGCCAAAGATGGAGGAACATGAGTGCACCACACACTGGCACTTTCTGAACACGACAATAAAAGGATGAGTGCTCACACCACAATGTTACGTAGTTTACATACAGTCTCTCTACACCTAAACACCTTCCATCACCACCTGCTCTGAGTTTAGTTGTTGTGTTCCTTACTGAAGTTCCCACTTCCTGGCACCCAAGCTAGTGTCCTCAGAATTAAATGCAACCCTTGATCATTGTGCCACCACGAAATGTAACGTATGGGTCATGTGCAGATGAGCAGAAAGACATTAGCCCAAACTTAAAGGTGGCAGGTCCCTTACTTTCCATTCATTCATGGCTGGCATTTATTGCCCTTCCCTCATTTCCCCTTGAGAAGATGATGGGGATTTACTTTCTTGAATACCACTGAGTGGCTTGCTGGTCCATTGCAGAGGGCAGCTAGGAGTGAACCACATTGCTGTGGTTCTGGAATCACATGCAGGCCAGACCGGGTAAGGATGGCAGATTTCCTTCCCTAAAGGGCATGAGTGAACCAGATGGGTTTTTACAACAAGAATGATAGTATCATGATCACTGTTACTTCCAGATTTATTTAATGAACCTAATTTAAATTCATTCCTGCCACGGTGGGATTTGAACTCACGTCTCTTGATTATTCATCCAATAACATGACCACAAGGCTACTGTTCAACTCAACAGAGTTGATAAGATGGTAATAAAAGCATATGGGTTCCTTGAGTTTATAAATGGAGGCACAGAATATAAAAGCAACGTGATTGTACTAGATCTTGCATGACTGTTCTTTCAGAGAGCCAGCACAGTCACAATGGGCCAAATGGCCATCTTCTGTGCTCTAATTTAATGGCAACGCAAGCCTTTTCTTCTCCTTAATCCACTCTTTGACGGCATAATGCCTAGAAGCAGTGAATATACTGAGAAATAAACGCAATTATCCTGATTCCCGTTTGGGTAGAGATGTGACCTCTGTCCTTGTCTTACTTTACAGATTGTGATGGAAAGCTCAACTCTTTATAGACCTCTAATCATGCACACTGTGCAAGATGATTCAGCAAAGCTGTCCAATAAACGAGATGGTGCCTGAAAAAATGTCACATGCCAATCTGTCCACCATCAAGTTAGAATTTGAGACAATAAGCAATCACTTTTTAAAAAAAATTAGTTCACAGGATGTGGGCTTCGTTGGCTGGGCCAGCATTTATTGCCCATCCCTAATTTCCTCTTGAGAAGGTGGTGGTGAACTGCCTTCTTGAACCGCTGCAGTCCATGTGGTGTAGGTACACCCACAGTGCTGTTAGAGAGGGAGTTCCAGGGTTTTGACTCAATGACAGTGAAGGGGCGGCTATATATTTCCAAGTCAGGATTTCCCCCTTGGCTGGAGAGGCAGAACTTGGTGGTGGTGGGGGAGGAGGGGGGGGGGGCGCGGGGCGCAGTCTCAGGATAAA
This sequence comes from Carcharodon carcharias, assembly GCF_017639515.1. Lineage (NCBI taxonomy): Eukaryota > Metazoa > Chordata > Chondrichthyes > Lamniformes > Lamnidae > Carcharodon > Carcharodon carcharias. Next base: position 15,550,474 of record NC_054493.1, read on the forward strand.
GGCTTGACAATTTTGGACCGAGATGAGGAGAAACTTCTTCGCTCAGAGCATTGTGAACCTTTGGAATTCCCTGCCCCAGAAAACCGTGCATGCTCATTCGTTGAGTATATTCAGGACTGAGATTGATACGTTTTTGGATATTAAGGGATATGGGGATATGTCGGACGAAGAAGTGGAGTAAGCTAGAAGATCAGCTACGATCTTACTGAATGGCAGAGCAGGCCCGAGGGGCTGAATATTCTCCTTCTGCTCCATGCTGGCCCCTTCTTGCCTAATAATCTATTGTCTGACAGATTAAAGTTCGCCATTCAGTAGAACCTTAGCTGTGCATTCAGCTAAATTGTACAGTGACACACTAAACTCAGGAGCATCTTGGGGGATGAACAATTTGAACCATTTCATTAAGTAAAATTTGTGAATCATTAAGTGCCAGTCAATGACAATTGCCAACAAGAGAAAATCTAACCATCTCCCATTGATGTTCAATGACACTACCATCACTGAATTCCCCACTATCAACATCCTGGGAGGTTACCTTTGACCAGAAACTGAACTGGACCAGCCATATAAATACTGTAGCTATGGGAGCTACAGATTGGGGATTCTCAGGTGAGTAACTCACCTCCTGACTCTCCAAAGCCTGTCCACTATCTACTAGGCACTAGTCAGGAGTGTGATGGAATACTCTTCACTTGCCTGTATGAGTGCAGCTCCCACAGCACACAAGAAGCTCGACAGCATCCAGGGCAAAGCGGCCCGTTTGAATGGCACCACATCCAAAAACATTCACTCGCTCCACCAGAGATGCACAGTGGCAGCAGTGTGTACCATCTACAAGATGCACTGCAGCAACTCACCAAGTACTTCGACAGTACGTCTCAAACCTGCAACCTGCACTGCCTCGAATGACAAGGACAGGAGATATATGGGAACTCCACCACCTGGAAGTTCTCCTCCACGTCACATATCATCCTGACTTGGAAATATATCGCCGTTCCTTCACTATCTCTGGAACTCTCTCACTAACAGCACTGTGGGTGTACCTACACCACAGGGACTGCAGCTGTTCAAGAAGACAGCTCACCACCACCTCCTCAAGGGCAATTAGGGATGGGCAATAAATGAAAGAATTAAAAAAACAATTTTACATCAGGACAAACTATCTTTAATTTTCAAAAAAAAGTTTTTAATTTTATCTATACCAATTCCTAGCCCTGTGTGTATATATTTAGAGGATTAGGGTACAAAACGTCATACATTGATAGAGACAATTAGAAGATGGCCAGTAATCATTGATCCATCCCAATAATTTCTTAGTTCCACAGGAAGGTGGTTTGCATGGAGCAGATCAAAGGTAAGAAGCAATTCTTTTGAAGAGAATTAGCTGCTTAATGCCAACTGGAGAAGACAGGGCCTCAGTTTCATATGTCATCCAATTGTCATCCCTCTGACAGTGCACCATTCCCTCAGTACTCACCCTCCGACAGGGTAGCTCTCCCTCATTACTGACTCTCCGGCAGTGCTGCACTCCCTCAGTACTGACCCTCCAACAGTGCAGCATTCCCTCGGTACTCATCTTCTGACAGTGCTGCACTCCCTCAGTACTGACGCTCCGACAGGACAGCGCTTCCTCAGTACTTACCCTCCAATAGTGCAGCGCTCCCTTATTACTGACCCTCCCACAGTGCAGCGCTCCCTCAGTGCTGACCCTGTGACAGTGCAGCACTCCCACAGTACTGGACCTCTGACAGTGTAGCACTCCCGCAGTACTGGCCCTCTGACAGTGCAGCACTCCCTCAGTACTGGCCCTCTGACAGTGCAGATGATCCTCAGTACTGACCCTCTGACAGTGCAGATGATCCTCAGTACTGACCCTCTGACAGTGCAGATGATCCTCAGTACTGACCCTCTGACATTGCAGATGATCCTCAGTACGGATCCTCTGACAGGGCAGCATTCTCTCAGTACTGGCCCTCTGACAGGGCAGCATACCTTCAGTACTGGCACTGGGGAGTATGAGACTTGATGTTGTGATCAAGTCTTTGGAGTGGGACTACAGATCTTTTAATACCCTTTTAATTCAGGGGCGAGATTGCTACCCCCTGCTCCCTGACTATTATTTAACTGTTGTGTCCCAGTGGGTGGCCATTTCCCTTGACCATTATCATGTCTAAGTGGATGCAACATTTCACAGCTGGTTTCTGAGTTAAGTTAGTCACTTTGGATGCCCCTTTGCTTCCATTAACCAATAATTGGCTCAATGAGATGGTGGAGATGTTAGATAATAAATATTCTTAAGAGGTGACAATGAGTCAATGGAAACTGGGCTGCACCTTTTTCAAATTGACATAGCTGCTTCAGTTAAGTAGTCAGAAGAGATCAATTAGCATTATATAAAAGCTGTGGGAGCATTTGGCATAGTTATGTGATTGGGTGGATATTCAGACAAGTAAGTGGATGATGGGTCTTCAGTTGAAGACAAACAGGAAATGCTGGAAGCAATCAGCAGGCTGGGCACTATCTGTGGCGAGAAAGGAGAAAATCAAGTGGAGTTAATGTTTCAGGTTGATGCCCTTTTATCAGAACTGAGTAAAGTTAGAAATGGGATAGATTTTCAGCAAGTGGTGATGATTGTTTTCAAAATTGAAATGTAAGTGATTGAAGGATGAGAGGTTTCATGGTGTGATGTCAAGGGAATTAGTTTTGGGATAAGTAAAGAAACAAAATGTGTCTATAGATGTGAATGGCAGAATATTTAAGAGCAGCTATTGTCTGAATGTGTAAAAGTGAAACTGGCAAAGGAAACAAAATGGGGGCAGAGATTAGTCTGAAATTGTTGAACTTTGAAGGCTGTAGGTAGTGTCTGATTTGACAGAAAGTACTGTTTCTTGGGCTTCACTGGAACAGTGGAGCAGGCTGAGGACAGAAGTTGGAGTGAGAGCAAGGTAGAGAATTAAAATGGCTGGTAACAGTTGTTGTGAGCTATTGAGGGAAAAAAAACCATTGTTTTCCCCCTCATCTCTTAGTCATAGCACTACTATCTGTTTTTAGCATGCTTGTACTTCTGTGGTGAGTGAGGAACCTAAAGCTCTTGAAGCAACATTCCTTTTGTGTTTTTTGGCAATTTGAATAGCTGAGCAGCTCCTTGTCTGTCTGTCCACTAAACAAATTAGGGAGGCTCTAATTGTTTCCAGTGAGCTCAGACTTGTCCAAAAGCATTAGTTTCTTTTTGAATGTTTGATTCATGGAATAACATGTCCAAGAGGAAGAAAGCTATTAGTGTTGGTTTATTTGAAAGAGCTACCTTTGTCCTGTAATTGTGACTGGTAATGCAGAGCTGATCCTTTTTTTAATATGGCTAATGTTTGTTGGAGCTGCTGGCCTCCAGACTAAACCAGAAAGCTGATTTGAAATTGAGACAGAAATGGTTTGAGAGGGAATGTGATGTTGGGTGTCTGTAATTTCCAGTCCCTTTTTTAGCATGATGTATTCTTTCAGTTGAATAATGCTGTCTTGGTGGAGATATATGTTAAATCTAAATGTGCTAAGCATTGTGGTGGCAGATTAATCAGGCCATTGAGCAACTTTGCACAATTAATTTGAAATGCTATTGATTTTCCTGACAAATAATGATGCTCATTAATTTGAGTTACTAGTCTAGAGTTCTGACTGAGTTGTAATGTTATTTTCATTTACAATGAAAAATCTGACTTTGTTATAAATTGGATATTCTGGCTTGTGTTTTTTGAGAATCACCCAATCAAGTTCCCTAGTACTTAGCTTTTAGATGCTGACTGGGGTCTTTAAACATATGAATGTGATTATAATAATCGTTTTCCACTTGTGGGGGGAGACCAGATCTAGGGATCATCAATATCAGTTTGTCACTAATAAATCCAGTGGGGAATTCAGGAGGAACTTCTTCTCCCAAAGAGTGTGGGAGAATGTGGAACTCGCTCTCAGGGAGTGGTTGAGGTGAATAGTGTAGATGTATTTATCCATCTTCCCCCTTTTTAAATACATTAGGAAAATGGGAATAAAGAGGTATACTGAGTTAGGTGGGAGGAGGCATTACCACTGGTGTGGGCAGGAGGGGTTGTTAATACCTTGTTTCCAAGAAAATATTGATTGATATATTCTCTAGATTCACAATGATTCCTAGGATGAAGAACTGTAGCTATAAGGATAAGCAGGGACTCTCTTGGAGAAAATGAGGCTGAGAAGAGACTAGATGAAAGATTCAAGATCCTGAGGGGTATGGGCAGGGTAAATAGTGAGAAACCGTTCCCACTCAAGAGAACATGAGGGCACAGATTCAAACTAATTGTGGGAAAAGGAGCAAATGTGATGAGGAAAAACTTTTTCACCCAGAGGGTGGTTGGAGTCTGGAATGAACTTCCTGAAAGGGTGGTGGAGGCAGGTTCAACCCAACTATTCAAAGGGGAGTTGGCTTTCTCCCTGAAAAGTGTGCAAGGTTACAGGGATAAGGCAGAGGAGTGGCACTAGGCAGAATGATCTTTCATAGAGCCAGTGCAGGCACAATGGGCCAAATGTTGTCATCTTACAATGCCAAAAGTATCTTTACAGTGCATAGCAGTATTTCTTGAATTGATGTGCAAATCAAAAGGTGGAATTTGAGTGGTTTGTTTAGTTATGTGCTGTCAGAATTGACTTCCCCTGGTCAGTGACCCAGATAGCCAGCTTGAGATCTTTTGAAGAAATGATTTACTTGCACACTAACATAGACAACTGATCATAGAGGGCCCTGTGCCTTTCGGTTGACCTCTCTATTTCAGTAGAAATGGGTTTGGTTGACTTCTTACATATGGAATTTGCCTCCATTAGATGTAATTAATCCAGTGATAAAAACAAAAAAACTGCGGATGCTGGAAATCCAAAACAAAAACAGAATTACCTGGAAAAACTCAGCAGGTCTGGCAGCATCGGCGGAGAAGAAAAGAGTTGACGTTTCGAGTCCTCATGACCCTTCGACAGAACTTGAGTTCGAGTCCAGGAAAGAGCTGAAATATAAGCTGGTTTAAGGTGTGTGTGTGGGGGGCGGAGAGATGAACAAGGCAACAGAGAAATCCGGAAATCTTGTCGCAGAGAGGAACAGAACTTCTTCAAGGAGGTAGGCATTTCTTGAAGAGCAGTGGCAGTCAATTAAACACAGAGATAAAAACAAAAAAACTGCGGATGCTGGAAATCCAAAACAAAAACAGAATTACCTGGAATTCTGTTTTTGTTTTGGATTTCCAGCATCCGCAGTTTTTTTGTTTTTATCTCTGTGTTTAATTGACTGCCACTGCTCTTCAAGAAATGCCTACCTCCTTGAAGAAGTTCTGTTCCTCTCTGCGACAAGATTTCCGGATTTCTCTGTTGCCTTGTTCATCTCTCCGCCCCCCACACACACACCTTAAACCAGCTTATATTTCAGCTCTTTCCTGGACTCGAACTCAAGTTCTGTCGAAGGGTCATGAGGACTCGAAACGTCAACTCTTTTCTTCTCCGCCGATGCTGCCAGACCTGCTGAGTTTTTCCAGGTAATTCTGTTTTTGTAATTAATCCAGTGTTTATTTACACTGCCATCAAGCTAAATGCTCGACCATCACTGTTGACCATCTGCAGGCTAAACAGTTTCTGCATTGGTAAAGAATGGGGAGGCCGTTCAGCCCATCCTGCAGGTACTGACTCTTATCTGATTAGTTCTGCTCTTGTGGTGTTCCCTGAAGCCTTAAAAGTTCCACAAATAGAAATATTCATTTTAGAATCGGCTGCTGCCATCATTTCACAACTTTTTTAAAAAAAGCTTTCTCTTGTTGCTACGGTTTCTTCAGCAGCCGCTGTTTAAAATCTAACCCTGCTGCCATTGACCAGTTTGTGATAGTTCTTTGAGAACCTCAATGTCCTCTTAATGCTCTCCATTCTCGAGAGCAATCCCAGTTTCTCCACTTTTTATGTGTACAAGGAAAAGCTGATACCAAGGACAACAGAAGACAGATTTGAGATTTTGGTAAGAGGTGGGGGTGGAAGAGTAGTGTGAAGAACATTTTTATTTTTTAAACACTGAGGGTGGTGGAAGCAGAGGTGATTGATTTCAAAAGTGGTGGCAATTTTCCCCCCAAGCATCAGTTTTGATGTGATCCAATTTTTATTAACCACTCCACAGCAAACTCAAGGGTAGAATCAGGAGTAGTTTATTTTACACATACAAAGCAGGAAGGAGGGTTTGCTACACCACACTCCCTCCCCACCCACTTTTACACTCATACAAAAGAGGGATAAAGGAAGAAGTACAGGGCAAAGACCACAGAAAATAAAAAAAATTTCACGAGTCCAGAATCAAAAGTCCAATGATGTATTCCTGAATCAGCAGGTTGAAGACTAATGCTGGATAATTCACTTTTCCAGTGCACAGAATTCCATGATGAGATCAGCACATGGAGATGAATTAGTCTTATAGGTGCTGGTACAGTAAGTTCCAGTAGAAACAGTAGATGGGAGCCAGGGCAATTTAAACTTGGACATAGTCTTGGCTGTGCTGCCACTTGCTCTATGGAAGATGGCAGTCAGCTTCGCAGCCCCACAAGGCAGGGTAACTGGTTCTCCCAGCTACAGTGGTGGGGTAATCACGTGCTATGACTCCCACTTCTCCACTTTGGTTCGGACAAAGGATTTATATTCCTTTGTCTGGGTTCTTGATGGTTAATGTTTCCATCATTAATAGCTTCCAAGAGGTTTTGGGGTCCTTTGAACTATCAGACTGGTCATCTGTTGGCCAGGCCTTGACCTTAGAAATGTAATTGGTCTTTGTACAATTCCCTTTGTGACTGCAGAGATCAAATCCATCATTGACATCTCTTCAGAGATAACAAGGTGGCAGATGTTCTGAGGGCCAGGAAGTGCCTTTTGTTTGAGTCAGCCAGCAATGGCCCCAGTCATTTGAAAGCCTTTATCCAATTTTTTAAAAAAATGTAATTTAGTCATAAGTTTATAAAAAAAAAAAAAAAAATAGTGAGGTCTTGGTTACAAGACAGCAGAATGTGCAGGACTACAAGGGAATGGCACTAGCTGAATTGTTGACAGATCGAATGGCCTCCTTGTGTGACAAATCTTGTCATTGTGTCCAGCAGACTAGCATGCAAGGGATTAAAATTGGGCCCCATCTATACAAAGTGACCTGTCTGTTTCCTCAAGGCCTGAGAAAAAGGTGACTTCCCTCAGTTGGCCGTTAGTTCAATTTTTTATTCATTCATGGGGTGTGTGTCACTGGCTAGGCCAGCATTTTCAGGGGACATTTTAGAATGAACTGCATGTAGGCCAGACCAGGTAAGGCCAGCAGCAGATTTCCTTCCCACAAGGGCATTAGTGAACCAGATGGGTTCATGGCTGTCACCTAGATTTTTAGTTCCAGATTTTTAGTGAATTCTAATTCTACCATCTGCCATGACAGCTTGAACCTGGGTCCAAAGGGCATTGCCCTGGGTCTATGGATTTAACAAAACAAAAACAGAATTACCTGGAAAAACTCAGCAGGTCTGGCAGCATCAGCGGAGAAGAAAGTAGTCTGATGATTCCACTATGCTACCACCTCCAATCCCTCTCTCCTCCCACGTGTGTTTATGGGTCTTAGAAACAGAAAGAGGACTCTTGGAGTTCATCGATGTGTTCATTCTTTGTTCTCATTCTTTGTTCTAAGTTGTAGATTAGATTCTAACTATGGTTTATTTTTCTCCCAGTTTACAAGCATGGATTTGGAAATTGCAGGAATTATAGGAAGGTTTTCAGATGCCATGAGCCATGGTGGGGTGTCTGAAGTGGCATCTTTGGTGAAAGCTGAGAAGAGCAGAGTGGAAAGCGTGACAGTTCATGTGGCGGTCACTGGGATCCCGAGAGTGGGGAAGTCTGCCTTCATTAATTCTGTCATGGGTTTCAAGGATGGTGAAGATGGTGCAGCACCCACTGGCCCTGACCAACATGTGGCAAAGCCAGCACCTTACAGCCGGCCAGGAAACCCCAGCTCCGTGTTCTGGGAGCTGCCCAGCATTGAGGGGGCCAACTTCTCGTCCAGTGACTACCTGAAGGCAGTGGAGGTCGACAAGTACGTCGGCTTCTTCATCCTGTCATCGACGTGGTTCACACAGGAGGCCGCAGCCCTTGCCAGTGAGCTCAGGCGGGTTGGCAAGCAGTTCTACTTCATCCGCACCAAGATTGACTTGGACACTTCTGGCTACAGGGACAAGGAGTTCATTGATGACGTCCTGCATGTTTTCACCATCGGCCACTTTACAAACCTGGACATTGAATACGTGACTGCTCACTTCTTCTGTGTCTCCTGCCACCATGCTGACAGGTTTGACTTTCTGGAGTGTGTCCGGGCTCTGCAGAGAAATTCCTCGCCTCCACTCCAGAAACACGCCCTGCTGCTCTCCCTGCACTACCTGGCCAACAAGATGGAGCTGAAGGACTCTATGAGGGAGTTCATTCCGTTGTCAGCAGTCTACAGCTGCGTCATCGACCCCATCCCGGTCAAACAGCTGCCTTACCAGGCCAATATCCACTTTCTGTACGACGAGATCAGGCTTTACCGTGTCCTGTTCGAGCTGGACCACCCAGCCTTGAGCAAAAGGGCCAAGCTGATTCGCCGGCCAACCTTCATCCTCTTGGATGAGATCCAGACCACGATGGCGAGGGTGCTGACGGAGGAGGCCGTCACGGAGGAGCTGCTGAAGTGGACAGAGAACAATGCGCCGGTCTCCCACCACTACATGAAGTGGATTCCCTTCCTTGAGACCCTGCCTGGAGGGAAACTGCCTGGGGCTTCCACCATCTGCTTGTTGGATACCATGCTGGAGAAGTTTATGGACGATGCCTACCGGATTCAGAGGAAAATGGTAGATGTACGGAGGGGTAAATAACATTGTTTGAGGCCCAACAATCTAATGGTGTTTGGGACAAATGAAGGGAGAGGAAACCTCAACTTCAGTATCAAAGGCCAACATTGGTATCCTCTGGTGGGTGACATGGCTTAATTCCCTATTCTTTTCCTCCATAGTCTGTAATGTAACCTTGTTGCTGAGGCATTCCATGCTCTTCCAGTCCAAGATTGTTAATACACAATGCCTACTCTTCAGTACAAAACATATCCATTTCATCCCAAGACCTTCACCTGTCAACTACTAAAGATTGGCTTGAAGATAAAACTCTACTTGGCAGTCCACATGGGCATGGGCCAAAATTGAAGGCTAGGCACAGCAAGACCTGTATTTCGCTGCAGCTGGTCACTACCTGCTAGGTGGGTGTGAAGTTTCACCTAAGCACATTACTGCAACCCTCCAGCTGTTGTCAATGCAACATATTGACTGACCCTCCCTTTGTCTGAGCAAAATAACCCAGATGTGTTTTCTTTTGTAAGTAGTTTAAGCTGTATTGTACATCCAAGTGTTGATGCAATATTGGGGATCATTTCTTCCATCCTTCCCTTTATTAAAAATGGCAATAGCTCTTGTAGATGTTGTAATAGTAAACACCATCATTAAACAGCCAATGACCGTCTTTGGAAGCCCTAGTGTAGATTGAATTGCTGACCCTCCACTTTTGAAGGTGATGGATGTGATATTTTTGACTTCAACCTGAGTGGTTGTCAAGCAGCTGGGGATATGATGCAACACTTCAATTTTTTAAAAAAATTGAATCTTTGTTTCAAGCACATCAACACTACTTGAGCCCAATATTTGGGCAGAATGGCTGACTATTGACGGCACTGCTTTGCTTTCCTCTCCTCCCAGCAGGAGATATTAGAAACTTGTCACCACAGGGGAGTTGGTGGGTGAAAGGCCAGGATTCAAAGGAAATGCCAAATGTGTGCAAAAGAAATGGAAGCTGTGATTTCTGAGCATTGCAAGTAAACTCATTTTTTTGCTGTAAATGTAAACAAAGCTGTTTCTCATACAGATTACAGCTGAGTGAGTCTCTTTTATTTCACAAAAGGAATGTTATTGGGAGTGTCAAAATTCACAACTTAATGTTTCAGTCTATTTCCAATTGATAACTCTAGTTATTTGAGAAACTTCAGAATTTAAATAAAATTAATGTGTACAGTGACTATTATCTGACTTTTCAAAGTAGCTTTAATGAAGGGTTTAACTGCAGTTGACTTTAAAAATGTGTTTTAAAAAAAGCTTGAACATTTTGCTAACTGCTGCATGTAACCAGTTTGTCATCCCTTCATTTTCCTGTTCAAGTATTTCCTGTAAAATTCTGTTTTCGTAAACGCAGGTTTGTATGTGGGTCATCAAAGAATTTTGTATTGGAGCTGTCTGTCACCCATGAGGAATTGATTTATTAAAATGAATAACTTGTTATGCAAATTATCCTGGAGTCAGCTACCTTGGAATTTTCTTTCTCTCTGATAACTGTGTAGTTATGTTTCTGTAAAACTGGATTAGATATACACGTTTCCAAACCCTGGATAACTTTAAAAGCAATTTTGGCCCATGTCTGCCAACTGGGATTGGTCCCTAGCCTTGTGGGTTACAGCATGACAGATTTCCAAGCACACCTTTTTAAGTGGTGGTATTGTCACCAAGCTGGTATTCAAGACCCAGGATAATGCTCTGGGGACCTATGTTCACATACCAATGGTGAAATTTGAATTCAGTTTTTTTAAAAAAAAACCATAGATCCCACATTTGACCATTTTTTCTTGTTGTAAAGTCCTATCTGGTTCACTGACCTTCAGATGTCCTTATCTGGCCTACATGTGACTCTAGATCCACTCTTTATGTCTGAACAAGGGCAATTAGGGATGGCCAAGCCAGCAATATCCACATTTATTGGATGTGGACAAAGTTGCTGCCTCTACCCCTATCACATAAATTTCTAATTTCATTCATAGGATGTGGGCTTTGCTGGCTGGGCCAGCATTTATTACCCATCCCTAGTCACCCCTGAGGGTGGTAGGCAGTTGCCTTCAACTGCTGCAGTACATGTGGTACAGATTCCCTCACAGCGCTGTTGGGGAGGGAGTTCCAGGAGTTTGACCCAATGTCAGTGAAGGAACAGCCGATATATTTCCAATTCAGGATGGTGAGTGACAATGATGGGAACTTCCAGGTGGTGATGTTCCCATGTGTCTGCTGTCCTTGTCCTTCTAGATGGTGGTGTTTGAGAGGTGCTGTTGAAGGGGTTTTGGTGAATTCCTGCAGTGTCTTGTAGATGGTGTACACTGCTGTTACTGTCAATGGTGGAGGGAGTGAATGTTTGTGGATGGGGCACCAATCAAGCGGGGCTGATTTTGTCCTGGATGGTGTCAAGCTTGTGTTGTAGGAGTTGCATTCATCCAGACAAGTGGAGTATTCTATCACACTCCTGACTTGTGCCTTGCAGATGGTGGACAGGCTTTGGAGTCAGATGTTACTTGTCACATGGTTCCTGGCCTTTGACCTCTCATTTATATGGTTCATTCAGTTTCTATGCCCATCTAATCCTAATGCCAATGACATTAAATTTGTCTCCTGGTTGTTGAAGGACACCAACATTCCCCTTGAGGTCAAATGGTGGGCAGGTAGCAAATGATCCATTCAGAGGGGTGTCTTCACTTGGTGTACCTTTTGGCTTTGAAGGCCAAGTAACAGGTTCTGCCTCAGGCACTGCACCATGAAGCTGCCAAGTGACATTGGGGATTGTTGCCAGGCTGCTGTAGACACTGGCCATTTGTGTCATAACATGCCAACCCATAAGAATTGACTCCCAGGTGCAATTGTTGATGGTTAGGGCCTTCATGTCATGGCTACAAGCATCCTTGAACCTTTGCTTTGGTTGTCCACTACTCATTTAGCTCCATGTACCTTGCTACACAGAAGGTCCTTGGGAGTGTGACCATTTCTGTTATAACCACAGCCAGTGTTAATTGCTGTGCAAACCAAATCTCAGGGAAATTTGTCTTACAGACTTTTTTTTGTACTCTGAACACAAGGCAAAGTACCATAATGCTTTTACTTTTATTTCTTAATCCCAAAAGCTTATTAGCAACAATAAAAGGAAACTTAAACACAAGATTAGTTACACCATTAATGTTAGTTTTATTTAAAACATTCCACCCCAAAAAAATTCTACTTGGTCAAACTCACTAGTAAACACACCCCAGGCAACAGTTCCTTTACTAGATTTTATAGTTAACCATCTATAATGTTCCACAAGGCAGTGTTGTAGCTTTAATAAAGGCCTAGCACATGACCTCCACCCTCTTCCACTCTACATTGGAATCCACTTCAGAATAAAACTGCTTGTTGCAGCCCAGGACTTTAGTGTTGACTGGATGGCCAGTTCAAATGGCATCCTCACCCGGCCCAGAGCTCCAGCTATCTCTAATCCTAAACTCTCTCCCCTTCCATCCCAGTTCCATTGTTCTTGCACCTCATTGAAACTCAAATCCTTCCACATATAAAATCTTTTCATGTTTCCGTCTTTGCTTTTTGGGTCAATAAAAAATACTAACCCCACTACTCTACCTATGGAACTCCTGCGAAATGAAAAGATGTTTTTTGGTAGCTCTGACTCCCATTTGATATTCAAACTAACTCTCAACTTCTCTAAAAATGCAAATTTTAGATCTAACCTAGTTACTTGTATCTCAAGCTTAACACCCCTATCCTTTACATCTTTCAAAACCTCAAGACAACCTGACTCCTATTAATCTCTTGCACGTGTGCATATACTGCCTCTGTTTGAGTATCAACACACTTAAGCAGTCCTCTCAAATACAGAGCTACAGAGGGAAATGGGTACTTCATATCCACTCTGCTTCATAGCCCCCTCCATTACAGATAAAATGCCTAATTTTGTACACCACTTACATTCTGCTCCTCGGTCTCTGTTGTTCCAAAGACAGTGAACTAGGGAAAATTTCCTTCTGGGAAGCTCCTTTTGGGAGGGCCAGATTTAAGGTGGCATAGCAGCCAATAAATTGGATTCTGTTTTAGATCAGAAGCCTGCAAGTTTGAAGTGGGCCTGAAGGATTCTGACGACTGAAGTTCAAATGTTTGCATATTTGCAAACAAAGAATATCATTACCAAGTTGATGAGTCCTTCTAGGTAGCGCCTATGTCAGCAGAATGATTTAATATACTATGCTAGCACATTTGACACCTTGACTTCCAAATCTATGGTGTGTTTGGGGGGAAAAAAAAATCAAGAGTCAAATGTCCAATCACCTCTATGCAGAATCCCTCAGCATAATTATGTGTAATCGTTACTGCAGTGTTTTTTTTAAAACTAGAAAGGTCATCCAACACCAGCTTCCTTTTCCCAAGCCAGTCTGCCCAGTGCTGAGGCGCAAATCACTCCAAACCCATTCTGGTACACAGGAAAGGTCTTTCGTATGCCTGATAGCAGACTCCGGAAGCAACTGCTATACTCAGAACTCAGTGGAAGCAGGAGACTCCTGAGAATATGGTGGACATGCTTCAGTGACCTTTCTTCCCCCCCCACCCCACCCCAAGTAACACCGACTCATGGGAGTCCCTGGCTTGTGACTGACCAAAATGGATGGAGGAGGTTCTTTTGTGAAGGTGAAACCCAGGTATCCGAGAGAGCACACAAACCCAAGGAGGAGCCATCTGCCTCACCCTTCAATCGCCAACCGCCGCTGCATGTGGCACAGTCTGCAGGTCATACACTGGGCTTCTCAGCCACCTTAGAACCCATCAGACTGGAGTGGAAGCAAGTCATCCTCGACCCTGAAGGGCTGGCCAAGTAGATGATGTTAAATCACCACACAAACAATCACCTTTCAAAATATTAAACAGGAATTTTATCCAAATGAAACATTTTAAAGCTTTCCCCTCTAGCATTTCATTTAAATAGCTTTGAAAAGGAATGCACATACTGATAAGGGTTGAACCAGAGCATTCAGTGACTCGTCTGTCTCAGTGCCATGATATTCCAGCTACCAAGGAACCTTTGATATATATTTAAACAGTGAAAATACAGCTGTAAGTGAATGGATATTGAGTCTTAAACCCAAAATGCTGGAAGAGGTTGAAATCTTTTGAATGGAAACTCCGATGGGGAATTCGGGAGAAACTTCATTTCCCAGTGAGTGGTGAGAATGTGGAAATCGCTACCACTGGAGGGGTTGAGGTGGACAGCATAGATATGTTTAAAGGGAAGTTGGAGAGAAGTTAGAGAGAGGAACGGAAGGATGTGGTGAGGGGGTGGGAGGAGGCTCGTGGAGCAGAAATACTGGCACACAGCAGATGGGCTGAATGGTCTCTTTCTATGCTGCTGTCGTGTAGAAAAGTCGTCCCTTTCTAATAAAAACCCTGTGGATAAATTTAATCATGTGAAATGTGTAATTTTTTTAAAGCCTCAATTTGTATGCTAAAAGTTTTAATAATTTGAAAAAGCAAATGGAAATTTGTGTAGAAAGTTTTTGGATATATGTAGGAAAAGAGACGTTAACATTTTGTTCAATAGTAGGGTATAAGGCCACAGATGATAGTCAATGAGCCATTACTTCTTAGAAGGGAGGCCATTTGGCCCATCGAGTCCATGCTGGTCCTCTGTAGAGCAATCCAGTCGGTCCCATTCCTCCTGCTGTATCACCGTACCCCTGCAAGTTTATTTCCATCAGGTTCCCACCCAATTTCCTTTTGAAATCATTCATTGTCTCTGCTTCCACCACCCTCGTGGGCAGCGAGTTCATTACCAATCGCTGTGTAAAAAAGTTCTTCCTTACATCTCCCCTGCATCCCCTGTGCAAAACCTCAAATCTGTGTCTCCTGTACCTCGCTAATGGGAACAGCTTTACTGTGTCTATTTTATCTAAACCTGCCCTAATCTTATTTACCTCTAACAGTGGAGATGTTGACATTTTTCCCCATAGGAAGTATTGACATGATTGCAACATTAAAAGATAAGAAATAGGAATAGGAGTGGACCATTCAGCCCCTCGAGCCTGCTCCGCCATTCAATAAAATCATGACTGATCCTCTTGTGTTTCAATTTCCACATTCCCATCTAACCCCGGTAACCTTTGATTCCCTTGCCTCACAAAATCTGTCCACCTCTGCCTTAAAATTCAATTACCCTGGCTCCACCATCTTCTGAGGATGAGAATTTGAAAGTCGCACAGCCCTCTGAGAGAAAAAAATTTCTCCTCCATCTCTGTCCGAAAAGGGCGACCTCTAATTTTAAAACAGTGCCCCCTAGTTCTGGACTCACCCACAAGAGGAAACATCCTTTCGACATTCACCTTGTCAAGGCCGTTCAGGATCTTGTATACACTTCAATCAAATTGCCCTGATTGTTGACTACAAAGCCTGATTGTATACCCAGCATAGCTTGTTGGCAAGCAGCCTGGCTGCAGGATCAGAGGTGGATTCAAGGCCCAGTCCAGTGACTCGAGCCCACAAGCTGGGCTGACACTCCTGATGCAGTGCTGAGAGAATGCTGCACTGCCGCATGAGGCTTTCAACCGAGGGCTCCCGATCTGCCCTCTCGGGTGGATGTAAAGGATTGCAAGGGTACTAATCCGAAGAAGAGCAGGGGAATTATCCCTACTGTGCCATGAGCATTTATCTTTTGGCCAATGACACTGAAAAAAGCAGTGATCACATTGGTAATCCTACAATGCGACAGTGCTTACGCTTCAAAAGTACTTCATTGACTTGTAAAGTGCTTTGGGATGTCATTAAAGGTGCTTTATAAAGGCAACATATCTACCAAATTGTTTAGAACAGATAAGAGTTGTGTATTGCTGAGGAGACATGCTGCGAAAATTTTCATCTTGCACTTAGCAGGTTAGTCAAGGTGTTACTTTGGACAATGCACCAAGGGAACTATTTCCCCCCAGGCTTTTGTTCAATTCAAAAAAAAAGGCACAATGCCTGGACATGTTCCTTTTGCCTGCAGAGGACAGGTTCCTGTTTCTGAATATATGTCGCTTCTGCTAAATCTTCTTGATTGGAACTTGTGTCCCCTGAGCGTTAGCCTGGACTGCTGGATTACTAGCCCAGTGACAGTGCCACTACACCGTCATCTCCCTCAAAACTCTTTGGGCTACATTTAAGTTTTTAGTGGGTGGTTGTATCTCAAGAAAGTTTAGTGACTCTTAATGGCCTGTGTTGACAACTCTTGTTTTGACATTGAGGCAATTATTTAGCCTTGATTAACCATCCTGGTGTTGACCATTGATTAACTTGCCTTCGATATTTCCTCCCAATTTTTCAGCAATTAGATGAGATTATGTCCTTTTTTTAGCCATCTTAATGCCTTTTAAGGGAATATGTCCTCTTTTTCAATCCTCTTAATGCTTCTTAAGAAGATATTTTCTCTTTTTCCATATCTTAATGCCTTTTAAAGAAGATATTTTCCTTTGTTCAATTATCTTAATGCCTTTTGAGAAATGTTCTCTTTTTCAGTCATCTTAATGTCTTATAATATGCCACCTCCATGCATTTGAGGAGATATTTGATCATCTTAATGCCTTTTAAGAAGATTTTCAAAATTCTCCAGATTTTGGGAAGGTCCCTTTAGATAGGCAAATAGCAAATGTGATTCCTTTATTCAAAAAGGGAGGGAGACAGGAAGCTGGAAACTACAGGCTCATTAACTTAACATCTGTCATAGGGAAAATGTTAGAAGCTATTACTAAAGGTGTTATAGCAAGGCATTTAGAAAAACTCAAAGCAATCATGCAGAGTCAACATGGTTTTCTAAAAGAGGAATCATGTCTAACCAATTTATTAGCGTTCTTTGAAGGAGCCACATGTGCTATGGATAAAGGGGAACTTGTAGATGTACTGTACTTAGATTTTCAGATGGCATTTGAAAAAATACCAACAAACGCTGTTGTGGAAAATAAAAGCTTATGGGTGTAAGGGTGTATTGGCATGGATAAAAGGTTGTCTGGCTAACAGGAAACAGAGAATGTAGCCATAAATGGATCTTTCTCTGGCTGGCAGGATGTGACGAGTGGTGTGCCACAGGGATCAGTGCTGGGACTTCAACTTTTTACAATTTATGCAAATGACTTGGAAGAAGGGACAGATGGTTTGGTGGGTACGTTTGCTGCCGACACAAAGATAGGTAGGAAAGTAAGCTGTGAAGAGGACATAATGAAGTAGACATAGGTTAAGTGAGTGGACAAAGACCAGGCAAATGGAGTACAATGTGGGCAAATGTGAAATTGTCCATTTTGGCAGGAAGAATAAAAAAGAAGCATATTATCTAAATGGTGAGAGATTGCAGAGACCTCAGATTCTGGTTGATCTGGGTGTCCTAGTGCATGAATCACAAAAGTTAGTATGCAGATACAGCAAACAATTAAGAAAGCTAATAGAATATAATAGCTTATTGCGAGGTGAATTGAATACAAAAGTAGGGAGGTTATGCTTCAATTGTGCAGGGCACTGGTAAGACCACATCTGGAATACTGTGTACAGTATTGGTCACCTTATTTAAGGAAGGATGTAAGTGCGTTGGAAGCAGTTCAGTGAAGGTTTACTAGGCTAATACCAGGAATGGGTGGGTTTGTCTTATGAGGAAATATTGGACAGGTTAGGTTTGTATCCGCTGGAGTTTAGAAGAGTAAGAGGTGACTTGATTGAAACATTTATGATCCTGAGGGGTCAGTGGATGTGGAGAGGATGTTTTCTCTTGTGGGAGAATCTAGAACTAGGGGTCACTATTTAAAAATAAGGGCTCACTCATTTAAGACAGAGATGAGGAGAAATTTTTCTCTCGGAGGGTGGTGTGTCATGAAACACTCTTATTTGAAAGGTGGTGGAAGCAAAGTCTTTTAATATTTTAAAGGCAGAGCTACATAGATTCTCGACTGACAAGAGGGTGACAGGTTATCAGGGGTGGGAGGAGGTTACAATCAGATCAGCCATGATCTTATTGAATGGCGGAGCAGACTTGAAGGGTCTTATGGCCTACTCCTGCTCCTAGTTCATTTGTTTGTGTATGTCCTCATTTTGGTTATCTGAATGCATTGAAGAAGATATGTTCTCTTTTTCAGTCATCTTAATGCCTTCTGAGAAGACATGTTCTGTATCTTAATGCATTTTAGAACATTTGTCCTCTTTTCCAGTCATTTGGGAAGATGTGTTCTATTTATCAATCATCTTAATGCCTTTTGAGAAAATATGTTCTTTTTTAGTCATCTCATGGCCTTTTAAGAAGATATGCTCTCTTTTAGCGAATGCCTTTTAAGATGTTTTCTTTTTCAGTCATCTTAATGTCTTCATCTTCACTTCTTTTGAGAAGACATGTTCCCATATTGTTCAGCTATGTTAATGCTTTTTTGAGACGCATTTTTGGGGAAAGGGGCTTGTAATGGTGGGAGGGGCCGAATAACCACGTGGTCCTCATTTTGACTTCTGACAGTTGGCGGGAAAGCTGGATCCGCCTGCCCCCCGCGCGGGGTCTGGAGGTGGTGGGGAGCTGATTGGACGGCGGGCGGCCGCCGCGCGATGGGTGAAGTAGAAACGCCCGCCGTGATTGGTCGCGGGGGCGTGGCGATGGCTGTCCCCGCCCCCTCCCTGCGCCCACCCCGGTATTTAAGCTGTTAGATGGAGGGGGAAGCAACGCTATTTGAGGGTGTGAGTTGGAGGGGCTGGTCATGGAATAAAGTAGAAATAAAACATTATAAGAGGGAGCACTGTTTTTGAAATAAGGTTACTCTAATCAGGAGAGGCTCCCCTTTGTTTTAAAAAGTGAAATAAAAGGCAGCCAGGACCTCATTGGGATGCCAGTTTAGGCAGGGTCAAAGGTCAACCAAACATTGGCCAACTAATGTGGCTCTGACTGCATGTCAGAACTGTTGGGCTTAAATGGATTGTTTCACTCTTAAGAGGAAAGATAGGCTTTAAGAGATAGGAGAGGTTGCGACGTAGTCCTAGAGCAAGTCAGCGAAGCCTGTCAGGTTGGAGGTAGGCTAGTGACCAGTGGCAGGCGGAAGAGTTGAAATAAGGCAGTAAAGGGTCTCAGAGCACCAAAGGTCCAGGTAAGATGAAATGGCAGGAGTTATGTGCACACACACACACACACACGCGCGCACACACACACACACACACACACCATCATCATTGCATGTGGGGCAAAAGTGAGAAAGGCGCTAATTTCTCTTGGGATTTGCTGAGTACCCCTCACTCAAAGGGAGCCAGGGTGATGCCCTGGAGTGAATTGCTTTGGTGTTGCACCCTTCATCCACCTCACGGAGCCCAGGACAATGTTGGCGTGTGGGAGGATTTGGGTGCCCCACACCCGAAACACAGCAAGCCGCCCTGCTGGCAGCAACAAGCAATAAAAGGCGGCGAATGGCATGTTGGCTCTCCCCTTGTGAGGGAGGTGCTGTTTTAAGAGTAAGGAAGTTTTGCCCCCATTATACTAGGCCTCGGCAAGATCATGCCTGGAGCACATGCACAAGTTTTGGTGTCCTCAGCTAAGGAGACTTGCCGTTGGTGGGGATGCAGTGAGGGTTCACGAGACTGATTCTTGGGATGCTGGCATGAGCCTGAAGTGCAGAATGGCCTCCTTACTCATTCTGTGAATCCCTACAAGAGGGCCATCCTATGGGGCGAGATTGAAGTAGGGGAGCCTGGTACCGCTGGAGTTTGGAAGAATGAAAGGTGATCTGATTGAAACTTTGAACATTCTTCGAGGGTTTGACAGGGTCAGTGCTGACAGACTGTTTCCCTCCCGCAGCTGTAAAGTCTAGTATGGGGGGCGCTGGGGGCGTCACAGTCTCAGGGTGAGGGGTTGTCCATTTTGCACTGAGATGAGGGGAAATTCCTTCACTCGGAGGGTTGTGAATCTTTGGAATTCTCCCCCTACCGAGCGCTGTGGATGCTCCATTGCTAAGTCTATTCAAGTCTGAGACCGATAGGATTTTGGGAGCAAAGGGATAGGGCAGCAAGGTGGAGTCGAGGAGTCACCATCCCATTGAATGGGGGAGGGGGACAGGCCTGAGGAGTTGAATGGCCTCTTCCTGTGCTGCTGAATGGCCTGTTTCTGTGCCCTATATCCTGTGTGGTTTCCGACAAGTGCCTCAGTTCCTTCTGCTAACATCCCTCATGTGAAAAACCAACAGATTTGTAATAGCACCCAGACCTTTAAACAACAGTGAACAAAAATGTGGGGGTCATGAAATAATTCATTATTTGGGAAGCAAATAGGAAGGGAAACCCCCGTTTAAAAATTGTACCATCATAACTTATATTGACTTTCATCATTCTCTCAACCAAAATACACCCGCTGACTCTCCCTCCCAAACCGGAGCTCAAATTCAGTTGTATTCTGGTCACCGTTTGCAAGGCAGTCATTGACTGTTGGATGATTAACAAATCCCCCCCGCCCAAGTTGTCCTTCCTCTCTAACTCTTGCCTGGCCTGTTCCCGAGCCAGTTTGAAAATATACTGTTCTAGAAAAACTGTCCTGACTGTGTTCTAGAAATTGAGACCGTGAGTAGAGTGCTGGTGTGGTGTTGTGGGTTTAAACTACGCACCCGTGTACGTGACCGTGATGAGGAAAGCTCGCAGGTGGCTCCTGAATTATTTCATGAGCCCCATTTTTATCACTACTGTTTAAGGTTCTGCCTCCTCTTACAAATGTGTTGGTTTTGGCATGAGGGATGTTAGCAGAAGGAACTGAGACACTGGTCAGAAACTACACAGGATTATACGGCACAGAAACAGACCAGTCGGTCCAACCAGCCCATGCTGCTCTTTATGCTCTACTCGAACCTCCTCCTATATTCCTCATCCAAATCTATCATTGTAACCCCTCTATTCCTTTCTCCCTCATGTGTTCGTCCAGCTTCTCCCTTAAATACATCTACACTATTCACCTCAACCATTCCCTGTGGGAGCAAGTTCCACATTCTCTTCCATTCCCCGGGTAAAGAAGTTTCTCCTGAATTTCACATTGGTCTTATATTGACAGCCTCTGGTTCTGCTTTTCCCCACAAGAGGAAAGGTTCTCTCTCATTGAAACCTTTCATCATTTTAAAGACTTCTACTAGGTCACCCCTCAGCCTTCCACTTTTTCCAAAAGAGACCCAGCCTGCCAACCCTTGCCTGATATGGATACCCACGCATTTCTGGGATCATCCTTGTAAATCTTCCCTGTGCCCTCTCCAGTGCCCCTGTATCCTTTTTGTAATATGGTGAACAGTACTGCAAACAGTACCGTAAATCTGGTCTAATCTCGGTTTGGTGCTGGTTCAGCAGAACTTCCCTACTTTTCAATTCTAGCCCTCTAAAGATAAAGCCTGGAGTTTGTTTGTTTATTTTTATGGCCTCGCTAACCTGTGGCACAGTTTTCAATGATTGACATATTCGTAACCGAGATCCCTTTGTTCCTCTACTCCACCTAGACTGCCATCTTCCAAGTAATTCGTGACCTCTCTGTTCTTCCTACCGAAATGAACCACCTCACGTTTATTTGTGCTGAACTTTATTTGCCAATTATTTTCCCATCCTGCAAGTTTGTTGCTGTCCTCCTGTAATTTGTTGCAGCCCTCCTCAGTACTGACTCTTTCCCCCAGCAACCCCCTGCCAATTTGGAGTCAGAGGCAAATTTAGAGATTGCATTGTGAAACTATTCTGATACTCCTGAGACTGATATAATGCCGGATAGTAGCAGAATAGGATCCCCTCTGCTATTCAACAAGACCTGTCCCCGTTTCAGTAGTATAATTCAGTCTTCCCTGGTTGAATATCTGATGAGGGAGTGATCACCTCCAAGATTTTATTCTCATTCACAGGACTTGGGCACCGCTGGCAAAGTCAGGATTAAATGCCCTCCCTTAAATTGCTTCTTGAGAAAGTAGTGGTGAACTGTTGCCTTGAGTATAACTGAGAGGTTTGCTAGGCCATTTCAGAGGGCAGTTCGGAGTCAACCATATTGTTGGGGCCTGGAGTCACACGTAGGACAGACCAGGTAAGGTTGGCAGATTTCCTTCCCTAAAGGACATTAGTGATCCAGATGGGTTTTTAACAATAATCAGATAGTTTCATGGTCAACTTCACTGAGACTAGCTTTCAATTCCAGGTTTATTTAATGAACTGAATTTAAATTCCCTCCTGCCAGATAAGGATCCAAACACACATCCAGGCCTCTGGATTGCTAGCCTAATAGCATAACCACCCAGGCAATCCCATTTTATAAAAGTCTTAAGAGTTCCTCCAAATGACCCTTGTGACACCAGTTGTTGAATTTAGGTCTGAGCTGGTCATGCTCCCTGAGCAGAACTTCTTACATGATAATACCTATGTAGCTGGTACCTATATGAACCACGATAACTGGGCCCTCTCCCTCCCTCTCCACGTTACTCTCCAGCCTGAGGAGATGTACTTAAATCCATTACAGAGCAGGCTGCACAGCATTCAAGACTTACGCCCTGGCAACTGTCCCTGACTGTTCCTACATTCTGTTCTCTCCGCCACCCCCCAATCCCCAACTTGAATGGTTCCCTGTAACTCGGTACCATGGTCACTTTGCTCATACATCAAGCTGCTGTCCTCATGGCTCCAAGAACTTTGAATTTATTGGACAAGTGCAATACTTCTTGATACCCATACCTGTATCACCAGTAGTCACACCCTCCCATCCCTGACCACAGGCTAAATCTGATATTATGTAACTTAAGGCAAGTGGCTGCTTGCTGAATCAAAATGTCCAGGCAACTTTCTCCCCATTGTCCAAAGTTCAGGCTCCAGCTCAACAACTCTGAACTGAAGTTCCATGAACTGCACTTACTGCAGCTGTGGCTGCTGTGGATCACATTGGTGCCGATCAACTTCCAAATGCTACAGCTGCAACACATCATATCAAGTCAATTCTGATCTGGAAATTGTTCAATATCAGAGTATTTCCATCATTTTCTATTTTTATTGCATATTTTCAGCATCCACAGTATTTTTGCTTTTCTTTGACCAGGGAAATGTGAGAATATGGAAATCGTTATGTTAAGAAGCATGTTTGACCTGGGAACTCATGGGTACAATCACACAACAAAAACACGGTCCACCAGCTGTATGTAGACAGGGATTCACTTGGTCATCCTATTTACTGACACAAGAACACAGTCACGTCAGAGGGAGACCATTCAGATACTTTATGTGCGCGGAGGGATCTATTCAGTATTTCCACTAGTTAACACTTCAGCTTTAAAAGTTCAAAGCAATTGATAATACAATCAATTGGTGATGAGGAGCTGTTTAAATGTTCTGTTTGCGAGAAAAGACACACTCATTCACACAGCCTGCTAAGATTCCAGTGAGTTCATATTAGACATTGAGGGTTTTTTCCTGCTGTTAATCAAATCCAGGATAGAACTATGGATGTTGTGTCAACTAACTTAACCATTTTATATCCAGGGTTCAAATCGTAATCGGACCACAAAAGATGATGTTGTATTCGATGAAACAAGTTGTCAATGGCGGTGCGGGTTACCCAGCATTCATGGAGAGGCAGAATGTGTCCTATCTGCACAACAAGCGATTGTTGCGCAGGCGCAGTACCGCTCTGACTGGAGCATGAGCAGTGTGGATGTTGGGTCAGGTCGGGCGGGCTAGTGTCGGAGCCGCAGGGAGACAGAAACTGACTGGAGGCGGCGGGTCGGGGAGAGGCTTCAGAAACACCCGGTGTTGGCCGCAATCCCGGATCACAGCCTCCATGTCCCGTGTTTGCAGCTCCGGGGCTTCTTACCGGTGACAGAGCCGGGTTCAGAGGAAGAGGCTCCGGGGCGGGAGATTCAGAAACTGCGGGGAGACGCGGGCCGCCCGGGGGCTCAGAAACTGGGGGGACAGAATCAGGATCCGGGTAAGACCCACCCGGGAGGGTCCCCCCTCCTGTGTCCCGCCCGATGGCAGCTGGGGTCCCGCCTGAGACCCCGAATCAGAGACACAGGAGCTGGAGAACTGAACCCAGGCAGAGGAGAGGGAGGGAGAAAACTGGGAGTGGAGGAAAGAAATGGGGGAGATGGTGAGATGGGTTTGGATTTCAGCCCAGGGAGGAGGGAGAGTGTGTGGGACGGGGATTTACAGCTTTGGGGAAACAAGAGAAAAAAAATGTTCCATAGAAACTAGAATTGTCTGTTCAGAATTTCTGTCCTGGATTTAAAGAGATGACTTTTGTAAACTCGTTTTACAGGATATTAAACGGAGGTGACCAATCCGCCCCGGCACGCCAACATGCCCCGCCCCCGGGTGTGTGAACCTGCTCTCTGTGGTACTCGCCTGTGAGCTCTCATGTTTCTTTCCATCTCATTTATTCTGCTCCTCCTGCTTGAAGTTGCTGTTTATGATATTAATATCTGGAAGTTTAACAGTAACAGATTTAACCAATGTTATGGTCAAACTGTAGATGTAAAATGTCACCTTAGCTCCTTAAACATTTTAGTAGCAGCTTGGTTACAGTGACAACACTGATTTCAGAATCTCTAGATTGTGTATTTCACCTTCAGAACCTGAGCATATTGGCCAGGCTTCTAACCTCATGATGATATTCAAAATCTGCAATTGAAATCTGGTCTCAGTGATGGTGTCCATGAAACTATCATTGACTGTTGTAAAAACCCATCTGCTTCACTAATGTCCTTTATGGAAAGAAATCTGCCGTCCTTACCTGGTCCGGCCTACGTGTGAGGCCAGACCCACAGCAATGTGGTTAACTCTTAATTGCCCCCTGAAATGACCGAGGAAGCCACTCTGTTCAAGGGCAGTTAAGGTTGGGCAACAAATGTTGGCCTTGCCAGTGACATCCACATCCCATCAAAGAATAAAACAAAATATATTTTGCATGTGAAGATTCAATCATTTCAAGTAAAAATTTAATCTCATTCATAGCTATCAGCAGCTATTAACTCTGTTATGTCTTTGATAGTTAAAGGCTGGTAGGAGTGAGGTACATTTAAAAGGACAGTGTGTGGGAAGCACACTCCAATTTCTAATGACTCTAGTGTTATCTGGGTAATATTTGTGTCGAGAGGATGGGGTGAAACTTGTAACAATCTCCCAGAGATTAACTGGGATTGAGGGACAAGACTAAAGGTGAACAATAGTGCATTTTACTTGACACTAGTTAGTGATAAACTCTGTTGTGTTAAAGTTTACTAATTCACACTTGTGTTGTACTGTGTCAGTTGCTCAGATAGATTGTTAATGTTAAGGATTATTTTTCCTGCGGGATTTTCTATTTAGCTTCCACCTGACCCACTGATGGTGTAAGACAAAATCTAGAACTCTCTCCTCAGTCGAATGGACTGCTGCAGGATCCTAATGGTATCCAATTAAAAATCTATCATCTGGTTAACAGGCACAACTGAAACCAGCTCAACACATAATGGTCTGTGTGTGTGCGCGTGCATGTTTTGTGTCTATGTGTCTGATTGTGAGCACGTCGTTCTTCACATTTGCAATGTATTTCCTGAAGTAATTATCTTCATCAAGTATTTTAGTCCTTTATTTGTAATATCTTTGCAAATCTTTTAATAGCACTGATAATTATCTGGAATGCATTCTCTGGCGTGCTGTTGTTTAGAAAACAATCTCACACTGACCGTTCAATTATCAATATGAGCACATCTGTCCCCAAACTCACTTCATCTCTCGAGTCTGCATGATTCTTCTTCAGAGTGTCTGGTCTTCTTCAGTCATATGAACTCAAAACGTTAATTCTGCTTCTCTCTCCACAGATGCTGTCAGACCTGCTGAGTTTTTCCAGCATTTCCTGTTTTTTTATTGCAGATTTTCAGCATCTGCAATATTTTGCTTTTATTTCACTTAACCTCTTTCCTCTCTCTCTCTTTCGGCACACACTTAATCTCTCTCTCTCTCTTTCACTCTGTCTAAGTCACTTAACCTCTCTCCTTTCTCTCTCAGACACAAAGTCACTTAATCTCTCTGTTTCAGAGAGTGCCTAAACTCACTTAAGTTCTTTCTCAAAGAGAGAGAAAAAAATTAACATATTTAACTTCTCTTCTCTGTCTGAGGCATTGTTCAATGTACAAAGTTATGTACAACGTAACCTCTGTTTTTATCTCTCTCACTCTCAGACAGGCCTCGATTCACTTTAACTCTCCTATTTTCTGATAACCCTTTTGGAGAAAATCATTTATTTTATATAACTTCCTCTCATTTCTCCAAAGGTTAACCATCAGCTCATTTCCCCCTTCAGTGAACATGTTAAAGCACCAAATAAACTCATGTGTTTAAACCTTTAAAATGGTAATAGAGGTGAATGTAATACTGAGACCGGCAGCAATCTGTGTGGTTGTTCTTGATGCTGTCAGAGTGAGTTCACCCTCTCAGGCAGGAAGACTGTTCATGGTGGTAACATGAAATTGACGCCTGCTGTTTCATTCTCAGGTAACACAACTTCCTGTTTCTCTGCTGCTGGTTCCAAACCGCACATCTCACTTCTGAGCAGAAAATAAATCTAGGGGCCACAACCTGGTGAGAACATCTGTCAAGGCGGCTTATATCTGGCCACAGAGTCAGGGCAGAGTCATATTACGGTGACGTTTACAAATGAGCCTGTTGTTTCTGGTCAGAATTTCCATTCCCGGACATATGTGGCTGTGTCTGTGGATCAGTCACTGAGTTCCCTCTGCTCTCTATCGCCAGGAACTGATAGTCTGCTCCCTTTCATTTTATATCATTCCCTCATATCATTCTGTGTTACTTGTTTCTTCTATTTCTCAGCTTTATCTCTGACTACCTCATCTTTCTGTTTTTTTAAGTGTCTCAGTTTTTCTCAGTTTTTGTCTCTTCTTTCCTCTATATCTCTCTTAATGTCAATGTGTTCCTGTTTAATGGGGATGTTCAAAATCATGAAAGGTATTTGATAGGTTAAGGAAGGAAAAATGGCGAAAGGAAGAAATTGATAGAAAAATTCAGCAGGTCTGGCAGCATCTGTAGAGAGAGAACAGATTTAAGGTTTCCAGTCCAACATCACTCTTCTTTTGAGTAGGAAAAACAGGGGCTGTCCTTCTTAGATCAGAAAAGGTTAGGGGACAATTTAATGGAGGTGTTCAAAATGAGGAAGGATTATAGTGTCGATAGGGAGAAACTGTTTTCAGATGCAGGAGAGTTTGTAACCAGAGGACACAGATTTATGATTTTGACAACAGAACCAGAGGGGGTGATGAGGAGAGTTTTTACGCAGTGATTTGATGTGATCTAGAATGCACACACTGACGGGGTTGGAAGCAAATAAAATAGCAACTTTCAAAAGGAATTGGATCAATAAATAAAGGGGAAAATTGGCAGAGTTATGGTGGATGGGACTAATTGGATGGTTCACTCATCTTTGTGACATTCTGAATTTTCCTCTCCTGAGGTTTTAACATTTGATCTTTTCAATCATAATGTGTCTCCAACAGAAGATTTAAAACGTTGGTTTCTACGAGCTGTCAGATTTGTTTCCTGTGTGTCTGTGTAACTTGGGAACTGCAGACAAGGGTGAGAAGGAACCGATTCTTTTCAGTTCCTCAGATGCACCATTATCACCTCAGATAACAGAAATCTCTGGAGTTCCCCATGTCGTCATTGCCCTCCCCTTGGAAATAACAGCTCCCAGTCAGGTGGAGTCAGTCACACGTGTCTCTGTGATGACATTTCCACTCCTATTTTATCATACACCTCCCTGTGACACTCACCATAACACAGAAACCCAAATATCATTGCTTCCTTACACCTTGTCCTCCTATTACAATCAGATCATTATTCTGCCTCTTTCCTCCCTTAATGTAAGGTTCCCTGCAGTTAAAGTGACCTTTGTTATTAAGAACTGGAGTCGGCCTGTGTGATTATTTTTACACCAGACTCCAGTCAGCCCCACGTGCTGCAGTCGTAACTCCCTTCACAAACCCAAAGAGGAAGAGATTTTTTTAAGGAGTGGATGGGCACGTCAAACCTGGAATCATGTCCCAGAAATCCCTGCCTTTCTGGATGGAGCAACTGCCCAGAATTGTCCCGTCTGTCATTCCCTTCACTCCTTCTGAGTCTAAGAAAATATTTGGCAAAAGAACAGAGACTCCCACTTATAATGACACCGGGAGCATCGGCTCAGATGATGTGGTTGAGTTTCTGGAGGGGGCTTGAATCCACATCCTTCTGACTCGGGGTGTGAGCGCCACCAATTAGTCAATGTTGATATCAGTTCCCATTCCACGAGACCATGTCTGTATTATTACATTAAACCATCCCATTCCTGTTGCAGTGATCTTTGGCTCTGTTATTAGACATTAGGCAACACATTGACATCATATTATACCAATAGACCATGACTCACTTACATTGCTAGATGAGACCCAAACTTTGGTTTTGGTGCACTAGATACTGGCTGTATTATCATCACATTGGATCCAATGCTGTGTTAACTAACACACTGCAGCCTGACTCTTATTATTGGAACAAATACTGTATTTGTTTCACTCAAGGTGAGCCAAACCTTTGCTGTTCTTCCTTTGGGCCCATCTGCACTCTTACTGTATCAGACCCTTGTGTTTGTAATTGTTACACTTATACTATGCCATTGTTATTATTAGAAAATAACCTGTCTTTTATTCCAGTTCTGGTGTCTGTGTTTATTATTCTCACTGGAAACATTTTTCCTACTAGTTTTCAACTGGAACCTGTTTCTGCTATTTGATTGTCATATTTCCATGTTTTTAACTTTATTATTTAGTCTCTATGTGAATTTCCTCATGTAAGTCACACTGCAATTCAGCCTTTGGTCTGAAAACTTGCTTCTTGAATAAAATACCATTATTATAGCTCACAGTGTAGGGTCATAAGCTCAGAATTACCACTTGGCAGGGTACAGGAGGGTAAACAGTGACTGGGATTGAACCTCACCATCACACAGCACCTTCACGAAAGAAAGAGAGAAAAATCTGAGTGTTGCATCCCTGTTGATGTTGCTGGGCCATATTCTACCACCTGAAGCATTCTTGGTAGCATCATCAGCCATTGTCTTCAGATGGTACAGGAGCTAATGGAAGGTGTTCAGTTCACCGTGTTTGTACCAGCGCTTTAGTGTAGCTATCGAATTAGTCCCACTCCCCTGCTCTTTACTCCTAGACTCAGATATTTCTTCCTTCAACTATTTATTCAATTCTCCCAAAAAATGTTGCTCTTGAATCTGCTTCCAGCACCCTTTCAGGCAGTGATTTCCAGATCACAACAACACACTGCTTAAAAAAAAGTTCTGAAATCTGTGTCCTTTGATTAGCAATTTTTCTGCTACTGGACACCCTTATTCTTTCAGTTTTTCAAAACTGTTCATGATTTTGAAAACCGCTTTGCATCTTTTTTGAGAAGGTGGTGGTGAGCCAGCTTCTTGACCTGCTGCAGTCCATGGTGTAAGTTCTGGGTATTTTAAGAATCAACCACATTGCTGTGGGTCTGGAGTCATATGCAGGCCAGACCAGGTGAAGATGGCATATTTCTTTCTCTAAAGGGCATTAGTGAATCACATTGGTTCTTTATGGCAAGCAAAAATGGCTTCAGGGTCGTCGTGAGACCTGGTGGGAATCGAAACCCAGCCTCCAAAGCATTAACCCTGGTCTCTGGACTACTAGTCCAGTGACAATACCATTATGCTGCCACCACCATCCTGCTAAACCCTTTGCTCCAAGGAAAACAATCCCAGTTTCTCCATATAGCTGAAGCCACTTACCCTTGGTAACGTTCTAGCAAATTTCTTCACCCTTTCTAAGGCTTTCATATCCTGTTTAAAGTTTGATGCCCATAAATGAATGCAGAACTCCAATTGAGGCATAACCGTTGGTTTATAAAATCAGTATTAACTCATTGAACGTAAGCACACTTAAAATAAATTGTTTAAAATCTGCACTAAGAGATCACATGGAGGAATTCACAGGAGGCTTTTAACTGCTGCTACAATTGTATAACTGACATTCAATCCCCAGATAAAGAAGAGTACGATAACATCGTGGTTATCCATCAGTAATCCCATCTGTCAAGGGTGATTCTTCCTTGTGAATGACTGGGTGCAAGTGATACATCAGTGTTAGTTGTGTATCCACAGGGGACTAATGTGTCCTATCTTAGCCTTGCAGGCTCTCCTTACAGTGAGGACATGGGGTTTATTGGCCAGTAGAGTTGGTGATGGATTGTTGACTCGAGCAGCTGCTCTCTCTGTTCCTCTCTCTCAGTGGCTGCTCTTGTTGATTGAAAAGTTCATGGATGATGAATCACCGTTTTGGAGGCGATTGGGAATCTGCTTCCGAAGTGTTTCTGTTAATAGAGCAGAATGTCACAGAGGCCTTGAGACTGTCTTTGAAAAGTTTCCTTTGGCCCCATGTGAAGAGCCTCCCTGCTGTAGATCCGAGTACAGCACCTGTTTGTCAATCTGAATTCAGGCATTCTGATGACATGCCCAGGCATAGTGGTTACATTACTGGATTAGCAATCTCGAGAGAATAATAATAATCTAGAGATGTGAGTTCAAAACTCATCACAACAGGTAGAGATTTTAAATTCAGTTAATTCAATAAATCTGGAATAAAAATCTGCTATAAAAGCTGTTATCAGTGATCATAAAATGGATGGATTGTTATAAAAGTCCAACTGGTTCCCTGAAATCCTTTAGCAGAGCAAACCTGCCATCCCAACCTCATCTGGTCTACAGGTGACTCCAGACCAACAGCAATGTGCTTGACCCTTTGAAATGGTGCATAAGCTACTTTGTGTATTAAAACCACTCGGAGAAAGTAAAATTCAAATGGACTGCAGCAGTTCGGGAAGGCAGATCACTATCACATTCTCAAGGGAAATTAGGGATGCTAATAAAGGCCCAGGTTGCCAGTGACACCCACGTCCTGTGATAAATGAAAAAAAAGCTGCAGCCTGTTTCCAGGTTTCTCTGTGTTATTGGTATGTGACAGCATAACTAAAAATACACGAGGAATATCCACGAGATGACAATCCTGACAGTTACTCACTGAAAGCATTCACTCACTCACCCCATCTGCTGAGTTCACATTTGACTGGAGGGATTGGATTCCGCGTCATTGCTGCTGTTTCGCAAAACTTTGGGGGATTTGCAATTCGCCATTAATTCCCTTCTTTTTGGTGGATAATGGAGGTTCTGTGCACTTGGGCTTCTGTCCAATTTGGTTGGTCTGAAGGTCTGCTCCTCAATGCCTGGTCACACTTCAGACCCAGGCTTCCAATTGTTGTCTGCCCAGTGGGTACATCAGAGGATCTTCTCCTGGAGCTGCGCTTCAGCGTGGTTACAACAGCAACTAGTAGATCTAGGGTGGGTAGGACTCTCTGGCTGATGTTCAGTCTTCTGTGGTCTTGTCCATGCCCTGGTGGCTAGGGAGGATGCAGTGTCCATCAGTATGGTTGATCCCTTCCACATACAGTGGGCACTTCAAGTGCAGAATGTCTCATAGTCACTGGAAACAACATTGTGGTTTATTTGTGAAAATTCCATTTGCTTTTGTTGCCGTTTGGGGCTTCTTTTAGTTTGATATGGGTCACATGTTTGGAAGAACAGAGAGAGAAAAAAGTTGCATAGAAGCTAGAATTGTCTGTTTTGAATTTCTAACATGGACTGATAGCGATACTGACACTGTCAACTCTTTCTGCCGGATATTAGAAGGAGATGATTTGCACAGGAAACTAACCAAACATCACATCAAGATCTGTTAGAGTCACCTGGTTCATCAGGACTTGAATATCATCAGCATTTGAGTGTGGAAGGAGAAATGTTTCTCTGCTCTGTCTGTGGGAAAAGATTACAAACATCAGTGTGACCAGAAAAGCACCGAGACACAGACACACACCCAAGTGAGAGTGTTCCAGTGCACTGACTGTGGAAAGAGCTTTAACCAGTTACACAGCCTGAAAAAATATCACACTATTCACAGCAGGGAGAAACCGTACATGTGTTCCAAGTGTGGACAAGTTTGCACTAGATCATCCAACCTGGAGAGACACAAGAACACCCACACCATTGAGAAACCATGGAAATGTGGAGATTGTGGGAAGGGATTCAGTTTCCCATCCCTGCTGGAAACTCACCGACGCAGTCACATTGGGAAGAGACCGTTCACCTGCTCTGTGTGTGGAAAGGAATTCACTAAGTCATCCAGCCTGGGGTCACACCAGAGAGTGCACAGTGACAAGAGGCCCTTTAAATGCTTTTACTGTGGAGATTGCTTTAAAACCTCACCGGACCTAATTAAACACCAGCTTGTTCACACTGACAAGATATCATTCAATTGCTCTCACTGTGAGAAGAGATTCAGACAATCATCTCACCTTATTCAACATCAGTGAGTTCACACTGGGGAAAGGATATTCACCTGCTCCTTGTGTGGAAAGCGATTCACTTAGTCATCCAATCTCCAGACACACCAACGCACTTACAGTGTAGAGAGGCCGTTCACCTGCTCCGAGTGTGGGAAGGGATTCAATCAACCATTCAACTTGTTGAGACACCAGCGGGTTTCATATGTGACTGCAGTGGTTGGATGCTGCTGTTAATCACATGTTTTGTTTATTTCTCTGAAGCTAATAACCCCTATGACTGGGCCAGAGTTTAAAGTTCTTCACAGGGCAGGTGGTGTGCCAAGTCTGTAGCAGGTAGGAGTTTGTAGAGAATATTGCGATCCTGGACCATCATATCTGCAGCAAGTGTCTGCAGCTCAGGGAACCTGGGCTCAAGATTATTGAGCTTGAGTCTGAGCTGCAGATATCAGGGGCATCAAGGAGGGGGAGAGTTACCTGGACACTTTCTTCCAGGAAGCAGCCACAGCCCCAAGGTTCAGAAGAAATTTACAGTTAGTCAATGGTCAGGATATATCAGAATATGTTAAGGAAATTAGTTTTAGCATCTGTGGTCTTAATATCTCCAGGTTAAGAGAAATTGAAACCTAGATTTAGTGTGTGTCAGTGAAGGCAACTTTCCCTTCTTTAAGATGTTGGAACATTGTTTCTGATGTTATCAGTGAAGTGAACTGATCTGAGGCATTGAAAGGATTCTCGATACTGCACATCAGCAATTTAAACCTAACATTGGCTTCAGGACATCAGAATACTTGGTTATAGACAAGGCACCGAAAAGCTTAAAGGGAGACAGAAGCGGTTGCAGGAGAGCTGGATCCTGGTGATATGAATGTGTCTGTAGTGGGTGGGATCAGACTGTTTCCATGCATCCACAATGACTTCCCCACCCTTTATTTTGAAAGAGTAAAACTGACAGAGAACAATTGTCATTCTGGGAGTAGCAATCTGAAGCTTTAACTCGCTGACACCCTGGTTTAGGGTATCCTGTAGAACTACCTTAAATCAGCCTCTGTGTCACAATTGGCCTGTGCGTTCAGCTGTTAAACGAAAGGGTGGTGAGTTAAGACCTTCCAGAGACAAAATCTTCACTGTTTTCTGAAATCAGCATTCATTATCACACAGTTCCAGGTTGTCACGAGTACTTCAGTTGCAAGAAAAATTCTCCAACCACTAAGCTAGTTGCTAGCCATTAAGTTTCTGCCCAGGTGTTTTACATGAATATTTGTTTTTAAAATAATGATCAAACAATTACACCTGCCATATACCTATATCGAGCCCATTAGAAATCTATAAAGTTGTGAGATTCAAACAAACCCATTCACTCCTCCTCAGCTCCACAGTGAGTGAGACAGGAAAAGCAGCAAAATTCTGGCCCCACACTCACCAATCACCCGCTGCCAGCAGAAAGCAGTGATGGCAGCTTCAATCAGCGGGTTACTGCCCACCCCTGGGATGCCAAATACTCCAACCCGGGGCTAAACCTCCCAATACACTGAGCACAGGCTCAGGGAAACACAGGTAGATTATATCCC
Organism: Carcharodon carcharias; assembly: GCF_017639515.1. Taxonomy (NCBI): domain Eukaryota; kingdom Metazoa; phylum Chordata; class Chondrichthyes; order Lamniformes; family Lamnidae; genus Carcharodon; species Carcharodon carcharias. The sequence continues at coordinate 15,584,342 of NC_054493.1, forward strand.
AGTCACTAAACCTCCGAAAAACATTCACGGAATACCCGAGCAAGTGAGTCACAAATAAAAACAACAAAATCTTTTCACTGCAAAATTCCTTCCTTTTATTCAAAATCTGACTGTTGTGAATCTGAAAATGAGAACCAAGGGATTTGTGTTACTGACTGACTTGTTTTCCATTGTTTGTCTGTCAGGTTTGCAATTCAACTTGTGTTGGAGATTGAAGTGAATCTGATTTCAAACTGAAAGCACAAAGCAGGTAAATATTAAATCCAGGAACAAATCCGGTGGAAAATGGATCACAATGTTTGGAAGGAGGTGCAGCTGAGAAGTGGAAACTGTGAATAATGTTATTGATGACTGAGGGGAAAGCATTGGACCCTTGGGCTTCGGCTGGTCAATTCCCTTCTCTACCATTGCATTCGGACAGTTATCTCACTGTGATAAGGTATCTGGTTCGATCATTGCTGTATGCCTCACTAGCTCAGTCAGTAGATCAAGTGTTTTTTGACCTCAGCGCTGTGGGTTTGAGGCCTACATTGGGCCCCATTGTTTTTTAAACTTTGCTGCTTCCACGGGTGAACCCCAGCTCTCCATTCCAATATGAATCATGAAAGCTAGTCAGTAGGTACAGCTCAGTAGGTACAGCAAGTAATCTGGAAGGCAAATGGAATGTTGCCATTTATTGCAAGGGGTTTGGAATCTAAAAGTAGGGAAGTTTTACTGCAGCTGCACAGGGCCTTGGTGAGACCACATCTGGAGGACTGTGTACATTTGGGTCTCCTTATTTGAAAAAGGGCAATTGCGTTGGAAGCAGTTCAGAGAAGGTTCAGTGGACTCATTCTTGGGATGAAAGGTTTATCCCATGAATGAATGTTGGACAGGTTGGGCCTATACCCATTAGAGGAATGAGAGGTGATCCTGAATCTTATTCACATCAAAATCAGCAAGGAGGAATATATTTCATAGGCTGGGTTTTATTTTCTTTGGAAAGCTGCTGGAATGGCTTGAGTGGGGGTGTGGCTAGCTCTGGAACACAAGTCTCCAGGACTTTGATCTGATCTGTTAATTTCAGGATCGCTTAGCTCTGTCTATCGCACACTCCTTCCACTATTTTACAAGTAGTCCTGTGTTGTAGCTTTACCAGGTTGACTTTTAGATTACCTGGTAATAACCCCGGCCTGCTCTCCTACACTCTTCATTGAACCTGGGCTGATCCCCTGGCTTGACGGTAATGGTAGAGTGAGGGATATGCTAGGCTATGAGTCTCAACAAGAGGTTGTGGTTCTTTACAAGTCTGCTGATGCTGATGGCCCACACTGCCTCATGTGCTCACAGTTTTGAGTTGCTAGACCTGTTCTGAATCTATCCCATTTGCCACACAACACGATGGAGAGTATCCTCAGAGTGAAGATGGGACTTTGTCTCCACAACTATGCGGTGGTCACTCCTACTGATCCTGTCATGGACAGATCCCCTTGTGACAGGTAGATTGGTGAGAACAAGTTCAGGGTTTTTCCCACTTGTGGGTTCCCTCACCTGCTGCCACAGGCCCAGTTTGTCCTTCAGGGCACAATCACCTGCCTGGACCTGTGAATGAGAATTGGAGTGTTTGAGGGAGGAAAAACAAAGCTGGAGGCAGTCGGTAATTAAACCTCGGAGGAATCACCGGACCCAGGTTTAAACTTAAGATCTTCCATTGCATGTTGTGATGGTTTTTCAAACATCAACTTGCAATTTTCTGAAGATGAGGAAAGGCTATGATGGAACTATCCAAACACTGATGTTCCTTTTCTGTTCTACCAATTTCATACTGACACTCCTTCCACCTTCCTCCCTTGCTTGCTCCCTCCCTCTAACTTCATACAGTTAACTTCCTGCTCTCACCATGGCTCCCAGCTCCTGTCCCTTCGATGCCTCCACCATTACTTATTGCCTTGTTGATATATTTTAAGTGACTGACTGCAACTGCACACTCTGGGAAGAAATTCCTGCGCACAGTGCGGAACTTTGTCTAATCATTTGACGCAACAGCAATAGGAAGCAGCAATGACTTATGGAGCACCAAAGGGCAGGGAGAGGCCAGGAGTTGTGCTGGGGGGGGGGGGGGGGGGGGGGGTGCAGGGGGGGGTGCGAGTGAGGGGCTGCTGGCAATGGTACTTCATGTCGGTGGACTCGACACCCTTTGTCATGGGCCAGATCTGAACTTTGAGTCATTTTGTAACTTCCCTGGTCGTGAAGGATACAGAAATCTAACGTGATGTTTAATGTTTCAGATGGGACCCCTCAATAAAGAATACCTCCTGCATGCATTATACTCAATAATCAACACTCACCACCAGAAATAATGTTATATATCATGCTGCATAATATATCTTACATCATTACCAACTTGGTTCACAAAAAATTGAATAGGTGGGTGGACGTAGATGGGAAATGGGTTTTGAAAAAGGATATTGAAGAAAATGATGAGCTAAAATAGAAGCGAGAAATAACAATGGAGTGAGATTAATACAGAAACAGTAGAAACAAAACAGGAAAACAAGAAATACTGGTTATTAATATTAACCGGTTATTAATATTAACTGATATTAATATTAACCGGATATTGATATTAGCAAATCTAGGAAAATAGAAACACTAGTTATTAAGATTGTTGGAATAAATCTGCCTGGGAGACGATCAGTTTCAAGACATTTGATTAAAATAAATGTGTGTTATAACAAATATGAAATAACAGTAATTCCCATTTGTATGATATTCCTAGCAGGTCTACCAAGGCATAGGTCATACTGAGCCAGAGGGTCTTCTGTTTTACACCCATAGGGATGTTACACAATGTATGATGACACATTTAATAGAACCGCTGATTGATGTTGGTTAAGTATGTGCATTCCCATTTTTATTGTATGGAAATTATACAATAGTCAAATGAGAGACAAAAAAAACTGTCTTAATATTGGAAGTGTTAAGACCAATGTGAAGTTTCTCAGAATGTTTTTATTTTGGTAAAGGTGTTATATAAATGCACGTTTTCATTGTTGTTGACTGTGGAGAGAGATTCCATTGCCCTTCTGAACTGGAAACTCATGGGTGCAGTCACACAAGGAAGAGGATATTCACCAGTTGATTGTGGAATCAGTCACCCCATTTACTGATGCAGCAGTACAGTCACACTGGAGAGAGACCATTCAGAGTACGAAAGGATTTACTCAGCTTTCTCACCTACTTTGAAAGTTCAAAGAATTTGATACATGATCAGCATGTTTATACAGGAGAGAAGTTATTCAAATGTTGTGTGTGTGGGCAGTGATCCACTTGTTCTTTCCAGCAGCTGGGACGCCAATGAGTTCACATGTGACTCTAGAGGTTGGATTCTGCTGTTATTGCTGTTGTTTTGGGGACTTTTGACTTTCTACCAATTCCCATTTCCCTTATTTTCAGTGGATAATTGAGGATCCATGCCGATGGGTTTCTGTATAATTTGTGTCCTAGCTTTAATATTGGATCGTTTGGCCCCAGACTCCACCCCATAACAGCAAAACAAATCAGGATAGAGTAATTTGAATTGTCAATGGCGGGGCCGTTACCTAGCATTCTCTGCGGTTGAGAATGTCCTTTATTCACATCATGAGACCAGTGCGCAGGCGCCCTGCCCAATGTTTAGCACATGCGCAGTACAGGTGATGGCGATGGAGAGACGCTTTATCAAGGATCTGCAAACGGTAAATTGATGGCGGGAAGGAGGGAGCAATGGATCCGGCGGTTAGTCGGGGAGGCTATGTAGACATACTGTGTGAGCCACCAGTCCTGAAAAAGAACCTAACGGTCGCCCGTTAGCACTGAGCAGGGCAGCAGCTATAGGTGCGATTTCTCTCATTCCCAGGCCCAGGTCATCTTTATTGGGGCAACGTGAAGCAGGGCGCATGCGCGGCTGACATCTTTATTGGGAGCAATGTGATGCAGGACGCATGCGTGGCTGACATCTTTATTGGGGCCTGGTGCAGCAGGACGCATGCGCGGCGGAAACATTTACGGATAAAAGCAACAAAAGCAGAAACTGCTGGAAAAACGCAGCAGGTCTAATAGCATCTGTGGATGCTTATCTTTATAGATAAGATGTTTTTAATGACGCAATTGGGACAACTTGTTCCATCAGGCTGCTTCACACTTTTGAGTTACAATATCTCAATGACGTGCAGAGAAGGAAAGGAAGCAACTCCTCTTCTCCTAATCCCACAAGCACATGGGACGTCTTGCCCCTTGTGTCCAAAGGTCTGCGAGTCAGTTCAGTCACATAAAGCCACCCGGCAGAAACCCACGACCCTGAGTAGACGTAATCCTCAAATCGATAAAATGCTGACGACGACCAGGGGCAATGTACAGCGTGGCACGTGCGCGGTCATCCCTGTCCCTGTCAGCAGGAGGAGAGCATATTGTGGCTTTCTATCCTGGACTGACAGGGATGAATTTTGGTAAGTCCTTTTACAGGGAGTTAGAAAGAGAGTTGAAAACAGGAAATTCAAGCCAAGCACTGCATGAAAATCTGACGCAATCAGTCAATTCATCAGGATCTTGAATATTATCGGCCTTTGACTGTAAGCGTTGAGTTCCATGTCATTACCACTCGTTATGTGAAATTTCTTCCTCATATTCCCCCTGTAGATCTTGTTGAAAATCTTAAATCTGTGTCCCGTAATCCTTTTACATTCAGATGATGAAAACAGATTTTCTTTATCCACCTTATCTAAACCTATCATAAGCTTATACTTTTCCATCAAATCTCTCCTCAATTTCCTTTGCTGCAAAGAGAACAAGCCCAGTTTCTCCAACCTAAACTTGCAACTAAAATCCCTCATCCCTGGAACCATTCTGGTAAATCTCCTCTGTACCCTCTCAAGGACCCTCACATCCTTCATAATGTGTGGTGATCACTGATTTGCACCGATCCAGATGTTCTGTGTTCATGTCTGTGATGTCATCGCACATCGACAATTGCTCAGTGACATCACCCCGCTCCCTGGGTATTTCTTCAACTGGGAGATTTTTCTCTGACTCCAGTGCTTCTGATATCTTTCCATTTGTTGAAATTGTTTCAGAGCTGAGTATTTTTGACCAATTATCTAAACTTTAGAGCATTTAGTTCTATGCTCTGTTATCTGTGAGAGGTTCCATGGCTCTGGGTCTGGTGTGGCTCCTTCACTGTGGATCTGAATCCATTTCCATCCATTGCTCTGTTTCACCGCTACCCTCCCTGATCAACTCTCTGCTATTGTCTAACTTCCTCTGTCTCGAATAATGGGTATATTTTAGTTATGTTTATTATTTTACTGTTACTTCTGCAGACTGTGTCTAAATGAGGCTGACCAACTTTATCTTCCTACAGTATTTTTAAAATTTCAATCACGGGATGTGGGCTTCACTGGCTGGGCCAGCATTTATTGCCCATCCCTAGTTGCCCTTGAGAAGGGGGTGGTGAGCTACCTTCTTGAACCGCTGCAGTCCATGTGGTGTAGGTACACCCACAATGCTGTTAGGAAGGAAGTTCCAGGATTTTGACCCAGTGACAGTGAAGGAACAGCGATATATTTCCAAGTCAGGATGGTGAGTGACTTGGAGGGGAACTTCCAGGTGGTGGCGTTCCCATCTATCTGCTGCCCTTGTCCTTCTAGATGGTAGTGGTCGTGGGTTTGGAAGCTGCTGCCGAAGGAGCCTTGGTGAATTCCTGCAGTGCATCTTGTAGATGGTACACACTGTTGCCACTATGTGTCGGTAGTCGAGGGAGTGAATGTTTGTGGATGTGGTGCCAATCAAGCAGACTGCTTTGTCCTGGATGGTGTCCAGCTTCTTCAGTGTTGAGGGAGCTGCACTCATCGAGGCAAGTGGAGAGTATTCCATCACATTCCTGACTTGTGCCTTGTCGATGGTGGACAGGCTTTGGGGAGTCAGGAGGTGAGTTATTCCTCACATGATTCCTAGTCTCTGACCTGTACTAATCTTTTGCCATTCTTTTTTTTTTAATTCATTCATGGGATGTGACACCATATCAAATGTCTTCTGGAAATCTAAGTACAGTACATTCACCGCGTGAGATGGATTTGGTGGCTAGGGAGTGAAGACAATGGCTTCAGTCTTCCCAATATTTGAATAAAGTAAATTTCTGCTCTTCCAGTACTGGATGTCAGACAAGTCAGGATGGTGTGTGGGTTGGAGGGGAACTTGGAGGTGATGGTGTTCACATACTTCTGTTACCCTGGTCATTCTGAGTGGTGGGGATTGAGGGTTTGGGAGGTTCTGTCAAAGTCCTCTCTCTCTCTCCTTCCATAGAGCCCAGAGTCTTGTGTAGACTCATATCAGGTGGCCAGTTCCCTTCCCTGAGGAACTTTATTGAACCAGTTGGGTTTTTACGACAATCCAGCAGTTTTGATGGTCACTTTTCCCTGGTACCGGCCCCACAAATGACCAGATTCATTCAGCTCAATTTCACAACCTGTCTTTGTGTTTTTGTGGTTCTCTCTCACTCCTCTTTTTTCTGTTTTAAATCAGTTTCACAGGGGATTAGAAGGGGAGGATTTGCAGTCAAGAAACTCAAACTAAACATCACATCAGGACTTGACAGAGTCGCCCAATTAGCTGTAAGCTGAATATCATTGGATTTTGAACATGGAAGTAAAAAGCGCCATTCACAGTGGGGAGAAACCATATGTGTGTTGTGTGTGTGGACGAGGCTTCAGCCAATCATCTGACCTATCGAGACACAAGCACAGTCACACTGGGGAGAAACTATGAAAATGTGGGGACTGTGGGAAGGGATTCATTTCCCCATCCAAGCTGGAAACTCACCAGGGCAGTCACACTGGGGAGAGGCCATTCATCTGCTCCATGTGTGGGAAGGGATTCACTCAGTCATCCGCTCTGGTGACACACCAGCGAGTTCACACTGGGGAGACACTGTTCACCTGCTCTGAGTGTGGGAAGGGGTTCAGTATTTCAGCCCACCTGCTGAGTCACCAGTGAGTTCACACTGAGGAGAGACCTTTTAAATGCCCAGACTGTGGAAAGTGCTATAAAAGTTCTGGGGAACTGATGCACCATCAACGTGTTCACACTGACGAGAGACCGTTCAGGTGCTCTCGCTGTGGGACTGGGTTCAGGCGATCATCTGACCTCACTGTACACCGGCGAGTTCACACTGGGGAGAGACCATTCACCTGCCCCCAGTGTGAGAAGGGATTCACCCAGACATCTGACCTGCTGAAGCACCAGCGAATTCATGCTGGGGAGAGGCCACTTACCTGCCCTGAGTGTGGGAAGGGATTCACTACTTCATCCATCCTGCTGACACACCAGCGAGTTCACAACGATGAGAGACCTTTTAAAAGCCCAGACTGTGAGAAGTGCTTTAAAAATTCCAGGAAACTGATGTCCCATCAACGTGTTCACACTGATTTGAGACCATTCAAGTGCTCTCACTGCGGGACTGGGTTCAGGCGATCATCTTAACTCACTGCACATCAGCGTGTTCACAATGATGAGAGACCTTTTAAATGCCCGGACTGCGGGAAGTGTTTTAAAAGTTCTGGGGACCTGATGTTCCATCAACAAGTTCACACTGACGAGAGACCATTCAGATGTACTCACTGCAAGACAGGGTTCGTGCGATCATCTGAACTCACTGTACATCAGCGAGTTCACACTGGGGAGAGGCCATTCACCTGCGCCGAGTGTGGGAAGGGATTCACTACCTCATCCCACCTGTTGAGACACCAGCGAGTTTACAAGTAATGACAGTGATTGGATTCTGCTGTTCATCACGTTCAAGACTGAACCATCTGCTTCTGTCTGTTTCTGCTGATGTTAATAAACTCCAGATCACTTACAAGAGCTAATATTCTGGCTAAAAGTCAAATAAATTAGCTTTGTGTTAAACACACACTGTGCTGTGTCTTTTTAGAATTTCTAACATAAGTTTGTTCCTTTTGAAGGGCTCTCCCTCTTCCCTGTCTCCTCCATCCTCACCAACAACAACTGTAAGGAGCTCATGGAGCTTCTTTGTCACTAAGATTGAGACAATCCGATCAGCTGCCCCTACTGCTTCCCTCCCTCCCACTATCCCACCGGGCCAAACTGCCTCTAAAGCTCGTCCTTGTCTGAGCTCGGAACCTTTTTCCAGTTTCTCTCCCATCTCCCCTCCTGCCCTCCCAGAGCTCATCTTGTCCATGAATCCCACCTCCTGCTCCATCGACCCTATTCCCACTAAGCTGCTGATCAGCCAACTTCCCCATGTTCACTGACTATGTTAACAGTTTTCTCTCTCAGGCACTGTCCCTCTCTCCTTCAAATCTGCCATCCTCAACCCTCCTAAAAAAAACAAATCCCTGACCCCGTCATCCTTGCAAACTTCTGACCCGTCTCCAGCCTCCCTTTCCTCTCCAAAGTCCTTGTTGTCATCTCCCAAATCCCTGCCCATCTTTCCCGGAACTGTATGTTTGAATCCCCCCCCCCCCCCCCAATCATGTTTCTGTCTCGTCCTCGACCTGTCTGCAGCCTTTGACAAGGTCGACCACATCATTCTGCACCTTCGCCTCTCCCCTGTTGTCCTGCTGGGTGGGGCCGCTCTCTCCTGTCTAATCATAGCCAGAGAATCACTTGCAATGTCTTCCCTTCCCACTCACACAGTTACCTCTAGTGTCCCCTAAGGATCCAGCCTTGGCACTGATTTTCTTATCAACTTGCTCCATACAAAAACAGAGGGTGAGATTTTACAGCCCCTCCTGCTGGCGGGATTTTCCAGTCCCGCCAAAGTCAATGGACTTTTGAATGGCTCACCACATTTCCCGGCCTCGCCCCCACCACAACAGGGCTGTAAAATTCTGCTCATGATCTGAAAACAGTGTCAGTTATCACAATTACACTGACAGCTCCCAGCTCTACTTCACCACCACCTTTCTCAACTTCTCCAGTCTTAGTAAATTATCAGACTGTTTGTCTGATATCCAGTGGTGCATGTGCAGAAATTTCTTCCAATTAAATATTGGGAAGACTGAAGTCATTGTTTTCATTCCCTAGCTACCCACTCCATTCCTCTCCCTGGTAACTGTCTGACACTCAAACAGACTTTTCATATGTTTGACCCTGAGATGAGTTTCCGACTCGGGGGTGTCTGTGTGTGTCTCTTGGTGATTTTTCAGTCAAAATTATGATTTGAATCTTTCCCCAAAGACAGAGCAAACATTTCTTCAATAATCAGGCATATGAATTAAGTGATTCCTTCAAATCTTATCGAGATTTTTAGTTTAGGTTTCCCATCTGCAAATCTCCTCTAACCCCTTGTAAACAGAGTTTACAAAAGTCATCACTGTCAGCACAGGATAAAAATTCAGAACAGAGAATTCTAGTTTCTATGGAATATTTTTACCCTTTCATTCCCCACAAATCTATAAATCTCTGTCCCACACACTCCTCTCCCTCTCTGCTCATTGTTCCAGATTCAGTGTCCAGTCTCCTACTTATTCTTTTCTCCTTTCCAGATCCTCTCTCCTCCTGTCCTTAAGCTGGTGACTCAGAATGTGGATCAATCCCACTCCTTCACTCTAATTCTACCAAATAATGCAGCTCACAACAACAAACCATCTTAAATGACTTTATTAGTAACTTTCAATATTTGGAAACATTCATCTTTTCCCAATTGTACAAAACAGAAAGTCCAGTGGTTAGATCAGAGCTTCCTTCTCCTCAGGTCTAAGAAGCTATGTCTATCTGATTTACATTTATAAAAACTCACTCACTCAGTTAGTGACCAGATCTCACTGAACTATGACACAAGCTGTGTCTGTCTGAGTTACATTTATACAGACTCACTCAGTAAGTGATCGGGTTTGACTGAGCTACAACTGATATTTATATTGAGCTTTTAACATAATAAAATGTCCCAAGGAGTTTCACAGGAGCATAAGGACATATTAGGTCAGATGACTAAAAGCTTGGTCAAAGAGGTCAGTTATAAGGAGTGTCTTAAAGGAGGAAAGTGAAGTAGAAAGGTGGAGAGGTTTAGGGAGCAAATTCCAAAGCTTAGGGTCCAGGCAGCTGAAGGCACGGCCACCAATGGTGGAGAGATTAAAACCGGGGATGAAGGAAATCGAGTAATGGTGCTCCATGTTTATTCATACTCGGTTTGTTGTCATTTTCTCCACTCTTACTGCAGATTATTTCAGTTCTCAAACCTTCAGTAACAAGTCCCAGCTCCCCAACCCTGACACTGAATTTCCTTTCTCACTGCACTGTGTAATTTCCTGAAATAATCCCTGCTGTCTGTCCTGGATGAATCCATCTCACTAACAAATGTTTACATGTTTGCGTCACATAAAGGAACATAGGAACAGGCAAAGGCCATTCAGCCCATCAAGTCTGCTCTGCTACTCAATATGATCATGGTGGATTGAACACTTCAGTACCTTTTACTCACATTATCCATAGCCCTTTATGTTATTGTTAATCAGAAGTCTATCAATCTCTACTGTAAATATACTCAATGACTGAGCTTCCACAGCCCTCTGGGGTAGAGACTTCCAAAGATTCCCAATCTCTGAGTAAAGAAATTTCTCCTCTTATCGGAATTGAGTGGCTTCCCCCTTACTTTGAAATGGTGTCCACTGTTTCTAGACTCCCCAACCAGAGAAAAAAATCTTACCTGCACCTACCCTGTCTATTCCTTTAAGTATTTTGTTGGTTTCAATGAGGTCACCCCTCATTCTTCAAAACTCTCGAGAATGCAGGCCCAGTTTCCCGAGTCTTTCTTCATAAGACAGTCCGCAATCCCCAGAACAAGTCTGGTGAACCTTTGTTGCACTCCCTCCATGGCAATAATATCCCTTCTAAGTAGGAAGAAACTTAAGCAAGGAGTCAGGAGGGCCAAAAGGGGTCATTGGCAACCAGGATTAAGGAAAATCCCAAGGCCTTTTATACATATGTAAAAAGCAAGAGGGTAGCCAGGGAAAGTGTAGGCCCACTCGGGGACAGAGGTAGGAATCTGTGTGTGGAGCCAGAAGAGACAGGAGAGATACTAAATGAGTGCTTCTCATCGGTATTCACCAAAGAGAAGAACTTAGCGGTCGATTTGTCTAGGGAAGAGTGTGTAGATAGCCTGGATCATGTTGAGATCAAAACAGAGGAGGTGTTAGGCATCTTGAAGAACATTAAGATGGAAAAGTACCCAGGGCCAGATGGGATCTACCCCAGAGTACTGAGGGAGACAAGGGAGGAAATTGCTGGGGTCTTGACAGAAATCTTTGTATCCTCACTGGCTACGGGTGAGGTCCCAAAGGACTGGAGAATGGCTAATGTTGTTGTCTTGTTTAAGAAGGGTAGCAGGGATAATCCAGGAAATTACGGGCCGGTGAGCCTTACATCAATGGTAGGGAAATTATTGGAGAAGATTCTTCGTGACAGGATTTACTACCATTTGGAAGCAAATGGGCATATTGGTGAAAGGCAGCATGGTTTTGTGAAGGGGAGGTCGTCACTAACTTGATCGAGTTTTTCGAGTAAGTGACAAAGATGATCGACGATGGAAGGACGGTGGATGTTATCTACATGGATTTCAGTAAGGCCTTTGACAAGGTCCCTCATGGCAGACTGATACAGAAGGTAAAGTCGCATGGGATCAGAGGTGAGCTGGCAAGATGGATACAGAATTGGTTTGGTCATAGAAGACAGAGGGTAGCAGTGGAAGGGTGCTTTTCTGGATGGAGAGCTGTGACTAGTGGTGTTCCACAGGGATCAGTGCTGGGACCTTTGCTGTTTGCAGTATACATAAATGATTTGGAGGAAAACGTAACTGGGCCAAATAGCAAGTTTGCAGGTGACTCTAAGATTGGAGGAGTCGCAGATAGTGAAGAAGATTGTCAAAGGATACAACGGGATATAGATCGGGTGGAGACTTGGGCGTAGAAATGGCAGATGGAGTTTAATACGGACAAATGCGAGGTAATGCATTTTGGAAGGTCTAATACAGATAGGAATTTTACAGTAAATGGAAGAACCCTTAAGTGCATCGACGGGCAGAGGGATCTGGGTGTACAGGTCCACAGGTCACTGAAAGTGGCAACGCAGGTGGATGAGGTCGTGCTTGCCTTCATCGGCAGGGGTAGTGAGTATAAAAGCTGGGAAGTCATGCTGCAGTTGTATAAAGCCTTGGTTAGGCCACATTTGGAATATTGCGTGCAATTCTGGTCGCCACATCACCAGAAGGATATGGAGTCATTGGAGAGGGTGCAGAGGAGGTTTACCAGGATGCTGCCTGGTCTGGAGGTTATTAGCTATGAGGGCAGGTTGGAGAAACTCAGATTGTTCCACTATAGCGACGGAGATTGAGGGGCGACTTGATAGAAGTTTACAAAATTATGAGTGGCATGGACAGAGTAGATAGTCAGAAGCTTTTTCCCGGAGTGGAAGAGTCAATTACTAGGGGACATAGATTTAAGATGAGAGGAGAAAACTTTAGAGAAGATGTGTGGGGCAAGTATTTTATGTAGAGGGTAGTGAGTGTCTGGAATTCGCTGCCAGAGGAGGTGGTGGAAGCAGGTACGATAGTGGTGTTTAAGAGGCAGCTAGACAAATACATGAAGAGGATGGGAATAGAGGGATACGGACCCCAGAAGTGCAAAATGTTTTAGTTGATGGGCAATATGATCGGTGCAGGCTTGGAGGGCCGAAGGGCCTGTTCCTGTGCTGTACTTTTCTTTGTTCTTTGTATGGGGACCAAAGCTGCACACTGTACTCCAGGTGCAGTCTAACCAAGTTTCTGTACATTTGAAGCAAGACTTCACTACTCCTGTACTCAAACCCTCTTGCAATAAAGGCTAACATTCCATTAACTGAGCCTGCATGTTAGCTTTCAGTGACTTATGGACAAGGACACCCAGGTCCCTTTGTACATTTACACTCACAGGGTTTCATCTGTTTAAAGCCACAGACAGAAAGGTCCAGTTTTCTCCAGGAGTGGTGTGCAGGGCATGATTTCAAAATTTGCAGATGATATGAAGATTGGAAATGTTGTCAACTGTGATAAGGATACTCTTGAACTTCAAAAGGACATAAACATTTTAGTGGATTGGGCAGACAAGTCACAGATAAAGTTCAATGCAGAGAAGTGTGAGGTGATTCGTTTTGGCAGGAAAGATATGGTGAGACAGTTTAAAATAAAGGGTGAGCCTCTAAAGGAGGTGCAGGAACAGAGGGACCTCAGTGTATATGTTCATAGGCCATTGAAGATGGCAGGGTGTGTTGAGAGAGCAGTTAATAAAACATAAAGCATCTTAGGCTTTAATAATAGGGGCATTGAGTACAAAAGTAAAGAGGTCATGTTGAACTTGTATAAGACACTTGTTAGGCCTCATCTGGAGTACTGTGCCCAGTTCTGGGCACGATACTTCAGGAAGGATATGAAGGCATTGGAGAGAGTACAGAGGAGATTCACAAGAATGATTCCCGGGATGAAGAACTGTAGCTATGAGGATAGATTGGAGAGGTTGGGACTGTTTTTGCTGGAGAAAAGAAGGCTGAGAGGAGACTTTATAGAGGTATTCAAGATCCCGAGGGGTATGGACAGGGTAAGTAGTGAGAAACTGTTCCCACTCAAGAGAACATCAAGAACTAGAGGACACAGATTCAAAATAATTGGCAAAAGGAGTAAATGTGATGTGAGGAAAAATTTTTTCACCCAGAGGGTGGTTGGAATCTGGAACAAACTTCCTAAAGAGTGGTGGAGGCAGGTTCAATCAAGGTATTCAGAAGGGAATTGGATTGCTATCTGAAAAGACAGAATGTGCAAGGGGATAAGGCAGGGGAGTGGGACTAGGTGGAATGCTGTTTTCAGACAGCCAGTGCAGCCTCGATGAGCCGAATGGCCTCCTTCTGCACTGTAAAGATGCTGTGAAAAGATACTGAGTTTGAGACAAATCAGCTTTCAAAATGATGCAATCTTGGATCTCTAGACCCACCCCTTCTTCCTATTAGTCTGGAGCTACCATCAATCACTCAGGCATTGTGAACTGTCAATGACTCAGCATACGCGATCCACCCAGCCAACCCACAGCAGTAGAGTGGTTTTTAAGGTGTACAGGATTGTTGATAATCTGGCTGCCATTAGAGACTGAGGCTTGGTTAATCTTTGTCTGAATCTGGGAATGTGATGCTGAGATCTTGCCAACAGAGCGATGACATAGGGATTGCAAAAGTACAAAGATCAAGTTCCAACTCCTACCATTCACACCATGCAATAATTATTGTTGGTCAATCCTGACAATCAATCTCTATTAATACATTAATAACAGACCAACAGACCATTGTTCTGCTCGTTTTACATTTTACATATTTAAAAGAAAGCAGCGTAACACCTGAAGATAGAGAACTACACCAGCTTACGTGGGTGATCAGCAGTTTAGTAGTAACAGGGTTGATGACAGATTGTTACAGCAGAGGGAGGCCATTCAGCCCCTTGTGAGCAGAAGGTGCCTCTGATGGACAAGATGAGCACATGAGGGGATACGAGAGAGAAACTGGAGAAAGATGCAGGTTCAGGGCTCAGACAAGGGGGAATTTTAGAGGCAGTTTGTCCCGGGGAGCTACTAGAAGAGAGGAAAGCAGCAGAGGCAGCTGTTCAGATTGTCTCAATCTCAGTAATGAAGAAACTCCATGAGCTCCTCACACTTGTTGTTGGAGGTGAGGATGGAGGAGACGGGGAGAGGGAGAGCACTTCTAACTTGTGTTAGAGATATTTAAAAGACTTGACACAGTGTATTTGATTCAAAGCTGATTTATTTGACTTTTATCCAGAATATTAGCCCCTATAACTGGGTTGGAGTTTAATAACATCAACAGAAACAGACGCAATGGACATGCTTCAGTCCTAATTATGATTAATAGCAAAATCCAATCACAGTGGTTACTTGTGAACTCGCTGGTGTCTCAGCAAATTCCTTCCCACATGTCAAGCAGGTGGATGGCCTCTCCCCACTGTGAAATTCCTGATGTACAGTGAATTGAAATGATTTCCTGGATACAGATCTGCAGTGAGAGCACCTGAACGGTCTCTCGTCAGCGTGAACATGTAGATGGAACACTTCCCAAGAACTTTTATTTCACTTCCCACAGTCCAGGAATTTAAAAGGTCTTGCCCAATGTGAAATCGCTGGTGTGTCGGAGGAGGTTGGGTGACCGAGAGAAGCCCTTCTCTCACTTGGAGCAGGTGTATGACCTCTTCCCAGTGTGAATTCACTGGTGTCTCAGCAGGTCATTTGTCTGAGTGAATTCCTTCCCATACACGGAGCAGGTGAATGGTTTATCCCCAGTGTGAACACGCTGGTGTCTTAGCCGGTGTGATAAGTGAGTGAATCCCTCCCCACATACTGGGCAGGTGAACGGTTACGCCCCAGTGTGAACATGCTGATGTCTCAGTAGATGTGATAACTGAGTGAATCCCTTCCCAAACTCGGAGCAGGTGAATGGTCTCTGCCCAGTGTGAACTCACTGGTGTCTCAGCAAGTTGGATGACTGGGTGAATCCCTTCCCACAATCGGGGCAGGTGAATGGCCTCTCCCCAGTGTGAGTACGCTGGCGTGTGTGCAGTTTGGGTGACTGAGTGAGTCCTTTTCCACACTCGGGGAAAGTGAAGGGTCTCTCCCTAGAGTGAGTATTGGTGTTCACTGAGGTCAGATGATCGCCTGAACTCAGTCCCGCAGTGAGAGCACCTGAACGGTCTCTCGTCATAATGAACAACTTGATGGCACTTCAGCTCCAGGGAACTTGTAGAGTATTTCTCATTGTTTGGACATTTAAAAGGTCTCTTGTCAGTGTGATCTCGCTGTTCTGTTAACAGGTTGGATAACATCAATGAGTCCCTCCCCAGACTCTCTGCAGGTGGAAGGACTTGATTCAGTGTGAATTTGTTGGTGTGTCTGCAGGTTGGATGACTGAATGAGTCCCTCCTCAGACTCTATGCAGATGGAAGGACTTGCTTCAGTGTGAACTTGGTCTGTCTGCAGGTTGGATAACTGAATGAGTCCCTCCCCAGACTCTGTGCAAGTGGAAGGATTTGTTTCAGTGTGGACTCGCTGGTGTCTCTGCAGGCTTGTGACCAAGTGAATCTCTTCCCACATTCAGAACAGGTGAACGGCTTCTCCCCAGTGTGAACTCGCTGGTGAACCAATAGGTTGGATAACTGAATGAATCCTGTCCCACACTCGGAGTAGGTGAATGGCCTCTCCCCAGTGTGAATTCGCTGGTGTCTCAGCAAATCATTTGCCTGAGTGAATCCCTTCCCACACTCGGAGCAGGTGAATGGCTTCTCCCCAGTGTGAATTCGCTGGTGTCTCAGCAAATCATTTGCCTGAGTGAATCCCTTCCCACAATCAGAACAGGTGAATGGTGTCTCCCCAGTGTGAATTCGCTGGTGTCTCAGCAAATCATTTGCCTGAGTGAATCCCCTTCCACACTCAGTGCAGGTGAACAGCCCCTCTCTCTAGTGTGAATGCACTGGTGTTTCGACATATCAGATGATCGGTTGAAGCCTTGTCCACACACAGAGCATGTGCACGGTTTCATCCCGCTGTGAATGGTGCTTTCTCCTTCCATGTTCAAACTCCAATGATATTCAAGTTACGATAAATTGGGCGACTCCATCAGATCCTGATGTGATATTTGGTTTGAGTTTCCTGACTGCAAATCCTCCCCTTCTAATACCCTGTGAAATGTATTGAAAACAGAAAAAAGGGAGTGAAAGAGAATCCACAAAAACACAAGGGCAGGTTGTGAAATTGAGCTGAATGAATCTGGTAATTTGTGGGGACAGCACTAGGAAAAAATGACCATCAAAGCGTCTGGATTATCATAAAAACCCAACTGGTTCACTAATGTCCTTCAGGGAAGGGAACCTGTCACCCAATTTGGGCCTACACAAGACTCTAGCCTCTATGGGAAGAGGGAGAGAGAGAGAAATAGAGAGGTGGGAGAGGCAGTGGATTAAGGGGAGTTTTATATACCTACAACTAACCAGAATTTTGACAGAATCTCCCAAACCATCAATCTTCACTACCCAGAATGACCAAGGTAGAAGGTGTATGCAAACATCATTACCTCCAAGTTCCTCTCTAGGTCACACACTATCCTGACTTGTTTGATTTCCAGTACTGGATGAGCCGAAATCACTTCCATTTAAATATTGGGAAGACTGAAGCCATTGTCTTCAGTCCAGCAACAAGCTCCACTCCCGAGCCACTGACTCCATCCCTCTTGGTGAATGCACTGTACTTAGATTTCCAGAACACAGTTGCTAAGGTGCCACATCAAAGATTATGATGGAAAATAAAAGTTGCGATGCAGTGGGTAACATATTGGCATGGATAGAAGATTGGTTGGCCAACAGGAACAGAGAGTATGCATAAATGGGTCATTTTCTGGTTGGCAAGCTGTAATGAGTGGGGTGTCACAGGGATCAGTGCTGCAGCCTCAACTTCTTACAATTTATGTAAATAACTGGGATGAAGAAGCCAAAGGTATGGTTGCTAAATTTGCTAATAATACAAAGATAGGTAGGAAAGGAAGTTGTGAAGAGGATGTCAGGAGGCTACAAAGGGATATAGATAGGTTAGGTCAACAGGCAATAATTTGGCAAATGGGGTATAATGTGGGAAAATGTGAAATTGTCCATTTTGACAAGAAGAATAAAAATTTGGGAAGATGTGGTAAATCAAAGAGTAGAGACAAGGCAACAGAGAAAGGTATAAATAGGGGGAAATCTAAAATCACCAAGACCGCCTGTTTCCACCTCAGTTAGATCACCTGACTCCACCCTAGTTTCAGCTCGTCTGCTGCTGAGACTCTCATCCATTCCTTAGTTACCTCTAGACTTATCTATTCTAACACACCACTGGCCAGCCTCCCACATTCAACCTCCTCGTAATCTTAAGGTCATTCAAAACTCTGCTGCCCGTGTGCTTACTCGCACCAAGTCTTGTTCACCCATCACTCCTGTATTCACTGACGTTTAAATACTCCAGGTTAAGAAGCACCTACATTTTAAGTTTCTCATTCTTGTTTTCAAATCCCTCCATAATCTCACCACTCCCTATCTCTGTGATCTCCTCCAGCCTTACAACCCTCCAAGATATATGTTCTCCTCTAATCCGGCCTCCTGAGCGTGCCTGATTTTAAAAGGCCTTCGGTGGCTGTTCTTTCAGTTGCCTCGGTGCCAAGCTCTGGAATTTCCTCCCTAAACCTCTCCCCCTTCCCCCCCTCCTCTTCAACCGACCTTTGGGTCACCTGCCCTAATATCTCCTTATGGGGCTCGGTGTCAAATGTGCTTTGTAACATTTCTATGAAACACCTTGGAGTGTTTTATTATATTGAAAGGCACTATACAAATACAAATTATTGCTGTTGATTTGGACATATATCATTGTTCCTTCCTCATCACTGGATGAATAACCTGTAACTCTTTATCTAACAGCATTGTGGGAGCACCTTCACCACATGGACTGCAGTGGTTCAAGAAGGTCAAACATCATCTTCTCCACAGGTAATTGGGGATGGGTAATATCTGCTGCTGGTCTTGTTAGTGACTCCCAAATCCAAGAATACATTTTAAAAATATGCATGTGTAAAATAGAATAAAAGCATCCACAGAAATACTTGTTCTGGAACAATATCCTCTTGCAACCTGAACTTTCCTGGAATCTACCTCCCTCGACAATTTCACATTGGAAATTGCTGGGTCCGACTGGGTTCCAAAGTCCTCAGGGTTATAAACCCAGCAGATTCTCCTCCATCACCCCTCCAGCTCGAACTGATATAACAAAGGCTTTCAAAAGGAAATTGGATAAACGCCTGAAGTGAAAATCACAATCACTGGACTATGAGAGAAGGGCAGGGGAGTGGGACTAACTGAGTTGCTCTCGCAGACAACCAGCATGGGGTGACGGGCTATAGTCTTCTTCTGTATTGCAGTCACTTGGTGATTCTATAACTCAATGAAAGTGGGCCTACACTGGAGGCCAGGGACTAACTTCTGCAGCCACTGTCGACACTGCTACAAACCGGCTCTTAATTGGTCCACCGGTGTTTCTAGACTCGGTTCTGTGAGCAACGCCTGCAATAAAATAATAGCAAATTCTGCAGTGCTGGAAATCTGAGGTACAAAGAGAAAATGCTGGAAAAACTCAGCAGGTCAGGCAACATCTGTGGAGAGAGAATCAGAGTTAACATTTCAGTCTGCAAAATGAACTACGGGTATTAAAAATTGTGCAGAATTTAATGGTCAATATAAGCTCAAAAACAGAAGAGAAATGGGCTATAGTGCAGGAAAAACAATTCCTGACCATGAAAGATACTGTGGGAAGATAAAGCTGGGAAGCCAGCAGCACATGGTCGGGGGATGGGCAGTGGCAGAAACCTCATTTAGACATGGTCGGCAGAAGTAACAGTAAAATGTACTAAACATAACTAAAATACACCCATTATTAGAGATAGAGGAAGTTAGACAATGGCAGAGAGGTGATCAGAAAGGGCAGAGGTGAAACAGAGCAATGGATGGACATGGTTTCAGATCCACAGTAAAGGAGCCACACCAGCTCCAGAACCATGGAACCTTTCACAGGTAACAGAGCATAGCATTAAAAGCTCTAAATTTTAGATGAATGGTCAAAAATACTCACTTTTTTATTCATTCACGGGATGTGGACATCCCCTAGCTGGGCCAACATTTATTGCCCATCCCTAATTGCCTTTGAGAAGGTGGTGGTGAGCTGCCTTCTTGAACCGCTGCAGTCCATGGGGTGTAGGTACACCCACAGTGCTGGTTGGAAGGGAATTCCAGGATTTTGACCTAGCAACACTGAAGGGACGACAATATATTTCTAAGTCAGGTTGGTGAGGGACTCACTTCTGAAACAATTTCACTGTTTTCAATTTTAAAATCTCCTGTTGGAGCCTGCAGATGGAAAGATATCAGAAGCACTGGAGTCACAAAGAAAAATCTCCCAGTTGAGGAAATACCCGGGGAGCGGAGTGATGTCACCGTGTAATTGTCGATGTGTGATGACATCATAGACACGAACACAGAACATCTGGGTCTGTGCAAACCAGTGATCACCACACATTATGAAGGATGTGATGGTCCTTGAGAGGGTGCAGAGGAGATTTACCAGAATGGTTCCAGGAATGAGGGATTATAGTTGCAATGTTAGGTTGGAGAAACTGGGGTTGTTCTCCTTGGAGCAAAGGAGATTGAAGGGAGATTTGATAGAGGTGGGCAAATTTATAATAGATTTAAATAAGGTAGATAAAGAAAAGCTGTTCCCATTAGCAGACCACAAAATGATTGGGGAAACGGATTTAAGATCTACAGGGGGATTGTGAGGAAGAAATTTTACACAGTGAATGGTAATGACCTGGAACTCAATGCTTACACTCAAAGGCCAATAATATCCAGGTCCTGATGAATCGAATGATTCTATCAGTCCTGATGTGGTGCTTGGCTTTAAATTTCCGTTGGCAAATTCTCCCCTCCTAACCCCCACGCGCCCCCCGCCCACCCCTGTAAAAAGAGTTTCCAAAATCCATCCGTCAGTCCCGGATAGAAATGCACAACATTCCCTCCTCCTGCTGACAGGGACAGGGATGACCGCGCATGCGCACTGCTGCACATTGACCCCCCGCTCTATATGGCAGCCGCTAACCTGCGCCTGTGACCACAGGAAGCTCAGCGGCTCCAGAAAACCCGAGACTGGGCTGGGAGCTTCTTATTCGGGGTTTGATGCTTTCACTGGGTGTTCACGGAGCCTTTCCATCCACTCACTGCTCTCATCGCTCCCTCCGACATGCAGCTACCTTATTGGCTGCAGAGATGACATGCATGTACTTTAGATCTTGAACTCCCTCCTCCATCCCCACCCCCTTTCGTTTCTTCTCCCTTCCTTTTGTTTTTTCCAATAATTTATATAGATTTTTCTTTTCCCACCTATTTCCATTATTTTTAAATATTTTACGCCCTGCTAGTCTTTCCACCCCACCCCCACTAGAGCTGTACTTTGAGTGTCCTACCATCCATTCTTAATTAGCACATTCGTTTAGATAATATCACCACCTTCAACACCTCTTTGTTCCTTTGTCTGTGACATCTTTTGATTATCTGCTCCTATCACTGCTTGCATGTCCCTACAACCACACTACCCCCACCCCCCCACCTTAAGCCAGCTTATATTTCACCCCTCTCCTAATATTCACTCAGTTCTGTTGAAGGGTCATGAGGACTCGAAATGTCAACTCTTTTCTTCTCCACCGATGCTGCCAGACCTGCTGAGTTTTTCCAGGTAATTCTATTTTTGTTTTAGATTTCCAGCATCCGCAGATTTTTATTTTTATGCAGGTACAGTCCCTTTGCTATCACTCCCACTGTGCATGCTCCAAACATTGTGCTGTCCTGCACTTGCGCACTAGGCTCCTGTGGTCTGGATGGGGGACATTCTCCGCCACAAGGGATGCTGGGGAAATGCCCCGCCATTGCAAATGAGACATGGTTTTCGTGATTTCTTGGCTGTTACCAGGTTCAGACTGGGACTGAAGAACCATAAATTAAAATTAGGAAACAGGTTATAGAGGAACCCAAATGCGCGGGCCATTATCCACTTTCAGAGAAGGGGAATTGGAATTGGTCAGGAATTAAGAGTCACCAAAACAGTAGAAATAATTGTAGAATCCATCCCCTGTTGAACTCACACGTGAGCTCACTAGTATGTCAGCAGGTGTGATGAACAAGGGAGTCTTTTCCTATCAAACGGAACATTTAAAAAGACTATGGTAAAAATATGCTGATCATGCATGAAACCCTTTGAACCTTTAAACTGCAGTGTGAACAGTTGGAAAAATAACAAAATGCCCTCACTCTTATGAAATATATCAACAGCCTCTCTCTGATGTGACTGTGCTGCTTTGTCAGTAAATGGGATGACCTGATTATTGAAGAAATCAGCTTTACAGAAAATATGAACACTGACCTTTTCACGAGCTTTTTCTGCAGCAGCAATTGGGCCTCAGAAAGTAGTCCATTAGGCCACGTCCACCAATAAAAACAGGAACCAGCTTTTAAAATTTTTGTCACGTTCTAAGCATTTAAACCCCCTCTCTCTCTAGTATGAACTTGCTGGTGTGTTTGAGAGCTGAATGACCGAGCAAATCCCTTCCTACACATGGAGCAGGTGAACGGCCTCTCCCAGGTATGTTTGTGCTGATGAATTTCCAACTCAAATGAGTACTTTAATCCCTTTCCACTGTCCCCACATTAACATGGTTTCTCCCCAGTGTGACTGGGCTTGTGCCTTGACAGGCCAGATGATCAGCTGAAATCTCATCCAGGGATATGGGGAAAGAGTGGACGAGTGGGATTAACTGGATTGCTCTTTGAAAGAGCCAGTGCAGATTCGATGAGCCAAGTGGCCTCCTTCTGTGCTGTACACTGATGAGATCCTATGATTCTATAACAGGATAATGATTCATAATAAGCACCACATGATCGAATCATAGAACTCACAAGGTGGCCATTCAGTTCATTTTGTCTGTACTGCCTCACTGAAAATGTTGACATTCTGTCCCACTCCCCTGATCTTTCTCCTGAGTCCTGAAAAATCTTTCCTTATGAAGTAAAAGTCCAAATCACTTTTGAAAGTTACTATTAGATCTGCTTCCACCAGTCATTCAGACAATGTGTTCTAGATCATCAGAACTCACTGCGTAAAATAATCTCTCCTCATCTCCATCCTGGATTTTTTGCCAATTATTTTAAATCTGTGTCCTGCAGTTACCAACCATCCTGCTAATGGAAACAATTTCTCCCTATTTGATTAAAGTTCTTCAAAAATGCTCACACCTCTATTAAAATCACTCCTTAATCTTCTCTGCTCTAAAGAGAACCATCCAAGATTCTCCAGTCTCTCTACATAACGGAAACCCCTCATCCCTGATACTATTCTGGTCAATTTTCCATGTACTCTCTCCAAGGCCTTGACATCTTTCTTGAAGTTTGGTCTTCAGAACTGAACACAATATTTGAGCTGAGGATTAGAAAGTGATTTATAAAGATTCAGTGTGACTTCCTTGCTTTTGTACTTCATTTCTCCATCAATAAATTGAGGACCCCATTGTTGAGGGAAGTTAGGTGGTCAGCAGTTTAGTGAGAATAGGGTCAAGGGAGCAGAAGGCAGGTCTCGTGGACAAGATGAACTTTGAGGAAGTTAGAAGATAGGAGAGAAATTGGAGAAAGATGCAAGTTCAGGGCTTGGAGAGGGAAGAACTTTAGATACAGTTTTTCCCAGTGGGCTAGTGGAAGGGAGGGAAGCAGCAGAGGCAGCTAATCAGATTGTCTCAATCTTCATGACAAAGAAGCTGCATGAACTCCTCACACTTGTTGTTGGGAGGTGAGGATGGAGGAGATGGGAAAGAACTTCAAAAGGAACTAATGTGTTAGAGATATTAAGAAGATTCAACACACTGTGTTTAATACAAAGCTAATTTATTGGACTTTTATCCAGAAAACTAACCATGACAACTAGGCAGGAGTTTATTAAGGTCAGTAAAAATAGACAGCAATGAACATGGTTCAGTTCTGGACGTGATTAACAGCAAAATCCAGTCACTGTAATTGTTTGTGAACTCGCTGGTGACTCATCGGGGTGGATGACCAAGTGAATCTCTTCCCACACACGAAGCAGATAAATGGTCTCTCTGCACTGTGAACTTGCTGGTGTTTCTGCAGGTGGGATGACTGAGTGAATCTCTTTCCACACATGGAACAGATGAATGGTCACGCTCCAGTGTGAGCTTGCTGGTGTATAGTGAGCTGAGATGATTGCCTGAAACCAGTACCACATTGAGAGCATCTGAATGGTCTCACATCAGTGTGAACACGTTGATGGCGCATCAGTTCCCCAGAACTTTTATAGCACTTTCCGCAGTCTGGGCATTTAAAAGGTCTCTCATCAGTGTGAACTTGCTGATGCCTCAGCAGGTTGGATGACTGAGTGAATCCCTTCCCACACTTGGAGCAGAGGAACGGTCTCTCCCCAGTGTGAATTCGCTGGTGTACAGTAAGTTCACATGTTTGCTTGAACCCAGCCCCACAGTGAGAGCACCTGAATGGTCTCTCGTCAGTGTGAAAACATTGGTGGGACATCAGTTCCTCAATACTTTTATAGCACTTCTCACAGTCTGTGCATTTGAAAGGTTTCTTATCGGTGTGAATTTGCTGGTGTCTCATCAGGTTTGATGAACAAGTAAATCCTTTCCCACACACACAGCAGGTCTCTCCCCAGTGTGACCTCACTGGTGTATAAGCAGGGTGTTGACTGAGCGAATCCCTTCCCACAGTTGGGGCAGATGAACGGCCCCTCCCCAGTGTGAACTCTTCAGTGTGTCAGCAGGTCAGATGAATTAATGAATCCCTTCCCACACTCGGAGCAGCCTCTTCCCAGTGTGAACTCGCTGGTGTTTTAGCAGGTTGTTTGACTTTGTGAATATCTTCCCGCACTCAGAGCAGGTGAACGACCTCTCCTCTGTGAATTCGCTGGTGAATTTCTAGCTCAGATGGATAATTGAATCCATTCTCATAGTCCCCACATTTCCATAGTTTTTCCCCAGTGTGAATGGTGCTTTTTGGTTCCATGTTCAAAGGCTGATGATATTCAGGTCCTGATGAATTGGGCGACTCATTCAGATCCTGATGTGATGTTTAGTTTGAAGTTCTGAACTGCAAATCCTCCCCTTCTAATCTCCTATGCAATTGATTTAAAACAGAAAAAAGGAGAGAGAGAACCCACACATACCAAAGGCAGGTTGTGAAACTGAGCTGAATGAATCTGGTAAGTTGTGCAGCCAGAACTAGGAACAAGTGACCATGAAAACTGCTCGATTGTCGTAAAAACCCAACTGGTTCACTAATGTCCTGCAGGGAAGGGAACCTGCCACCCGGTCTAGGCCTACACAAGATTCTGGACACTATGGGAGGAAAGAGAGAGAGAGAGAAGTGGGAGAGGCAGGTAGTAAATGAGAGAGCAACTCAACCATTACATGGACAGAAACTCCCAAACCCTCAACCTCCACCACTTGAAAGGACCAGGGTTACAGGTGTATGTGAACACCATCAACTCCAAGTTCCCCTCCAACTCACACACCATCCTGACTTGCCTGACATCCAGTCCTGGATGAGAACAAATTTTCTCCATTTAAATATTGGGAGACTGAAGCCATTGTCTTCAGTACCTGTGGTAAACTCCACTCCCTAGTCACCGACTCCATCCCTCTCCCTGGAAATTGTCTGAGGCTGAACCAGACTACTCATGATTTTTATGTAATATCTGACCACGAGATGAGTTTACAATCACATTTCAGTGTTATCACCAAGACTGCCTATTTCCACCTCAGTAACATCGCCTGACTCCGCCCTAGTCTCAGCTCATCTGCTGCTGAAACTCTCATCCATTCCTTTGTTACCTCTAGACTTAACTATCCTAACACACTCCGGGGCGGCCAACCTCCCACATTCAACCTCCCTGTAATCTGCTGCCCGTGTGCTTACTCACACTAAGTTTTGTTCACCCATCACCCCCCTTTCTCACTGACTGACAAAGGTTCCTGTTTAAGAAGCACCTACATTTTAAAACTTATAGCCTTATTTTCAAATTCCTCCCCAACTGTTCCCTATCTCTGTGATCTCCTTCTGCCTCACAACCCTCCGAGATATCTGCACGCATCTAATTCCAACCTCCTGAACATTCTTGATTTTAACTGTTCCCACACCTTCAGCTTCCAAGACTGAGGAATTTCCTCCCTCAACCTCTTTGCCTCTCAACTTTGCTTTCCTCCTTTAAGATGCTTCTACCTATTTCACCAAAATCTAGTCACCTGCCCTAACATTTTCCAATGAGTCTCGGTATCAAATGTTGCTTTGAAACATTTCTGTGAAATGCCTTGGAATATTCTAGTACATAAAGGCACGATATAAATACACATTGTTGTTGTTAACTTGGACATATATCACTGTTCCTTCATCATCGCTGGGTGAATAACCTATAACTACTCATCTAATATTGAGGAAGCACCTTCACCACACGGACTGCAGCGGTTCAAGGAGGTCAAACATCATCTTCTCCACAGGCAACTGGGGATGGGTAATATCTGCTGCTGGCCTTGTTAGTGACATCCAATCCCAAGGATAAATTTTAAAAATATGTATATGTAAAGTAGATTGAAAGCATCTACAGAAATACTTTTTCCTAAAACAATACTCTTTTATATTGTCTGGACAGTATCCGTTCAACAACCTTTTCTCTCCTCAAATCTACCTTCCTCGACAATTTCACATTGGAAATTACTGGGTTCCAAAGTCCTTGGAGGTAAACCCAGCAGCTTCTCCTCCAGCTCAAACTGATGCAAAAAAAGGTTTTCAAAAGGGAACTGGATAATCAGCTGAAGAGAAAAACACAATTGCTGGACTATGAGGAATGGGCAGGGGAGTGGGACTAACTGATTTGGTGCTGCCAAGAACCAGAATGGGCACAATGGGCTAAAGGGCCTTCTGTTTTTTATCATACTCTGATTTTATTAAAAAGACCTGTACTGAAGGCCAGGGACTTCTGTAACAGCCACATTGCTACAAACTGGTGTTTAACTGGTCTGCCGGTGTTTCTGAACTCTGAGTGCTGCCTGCAATAAAATAACAGCAAAATACTGCAACTGATGGAAATCTGAAATAAAACACGAAAATGCTGGAAATACTCAGCAGGTCAGGCATTATCTGTGGAGAGTTAACGTTTCAGTGTGTTAATGAATTATGGGGAATAAAAATGGTGCAGAATTGTATGGTCATTATAAGCTCAGAAGTGGAAGAGAAATGGACCATAGCACAGGAAAAACAATTCCTGACTGAAAGATACTGTGGGAAGATAAAACTGATAAGCCAGCAGCACATTGTTGAGGGAAGGGCAGCTGTGGAAAATGCATTGTTACATAGTCAGTGAAAGTAACAGTAAAATACTAAACATAACTAAAATATACCCATTAATTAGGCAACAGCAGAGAGGTGATCAGCGAGAGAAGAGGTGAAAAAGAGCAATGGATGGACATGGATTCAGATCCACGGTGAAGGTGTCACACCAGCCCCAGAGCCATGGAACATCTCACAGATAACAGAGCATAGCATTAAATGCTCTAAATTGTAGATGGATGCTGAATAACAATTCCACTGTTTTCAATTTTAAAATCTCCTGCTGAAGCGTGCAGATGGAAAGATATTAGAAGCACTGGAGTCAGAGAAAAATCTCCCAGTTGTGGAAATACCCGGGGAGCGGGGTGATGTCACCGCGCAATTGTCGATGTGTGATGACATCACAGACACAAATACAGAACATCTGGGTCTGTGCAAACCAGTGGTCACCACACATAATGGAGGATGTGAGGGTCCTTGAGAGGGTGCAGAAGAGATTTATCAGAATGGTTCGAGGGATGAGGGATTTTAGTTGGAATGTTAGGTTGGAGAAACTGGGGTTGTTTTCCTTGGAGCAAAGGAGATTGAGGAGAGTTGATAGAGGTGTACAAGCTTATAAGATGTTTAGATAAGGCACATAAAGAAAAACTTCCCATTATCTGATTGTAAAAGGATTTTGAACAAAAATTGAAGATTTTGAGCAAGAGATACAGGGGGAATGAGAGTAAGAGCTTTTTTTACACAGTGGGTGGAGATGACCTGGAATTTGATGCTTAAACTCAAAGGCCAATGATATTCAGGTTCTGATTAATCGAGACTTAATGTTATGTTTGGTTTGAGTTTTTTGTCTCAAGACCCTCTTCTTACCACCCGCAAAAGGAGTTTACAAAATCCATCCCTGTCAGTCAGAGATAGAAATTCACAACATTGGTGTACAAAATTATGAGGGGCATAGATAGTGTAGATAGGAAGAAACGTTTCCCTTTAGTGGAGGTGTCAATAACCAGAGGGCATAGGTAAGGGGCAGGAGGTTTAGAGGGGATTTGAGGAAACATTATTTTCCCCCAGAGGGTGGCTGGAATCTGGACCACACTTGCCTGGGGGGGGGGGGGGGGGGCGGGGCGGGGGGTAAAGGAACAAACCCTCATAACATTTAAGAAGTATTTAGATCAGCATTTGAAACGTCATATTAGACAGGGCTGCGGGCCAGGTGCTGGAAAATAGATAGGTGCTTGATGGCCGGCACGGACACGATGGGCCGAAGGGGCTGTTTCTGTGCCTGTTTCACTCTGTCTCTGTCATTCCTGTTGACAGGGAGAGTTGGTGACCGCGCATGCGCAACCCCCCCATGCCGATGGCGGTCGTTAACCTGAGCCTTTCACCAAGAAAGATACCGCTTCGTTGGTGTAAACAAAGTACCTGAAGCTTCTTGTTTCTGGCGTTGAGGCCTCCAGTGGGTGTTTGTGAAGCCTCCCCTCCCACCCACCGCCCCTAACGCTGCCTCCGCTTATCCGCCTCCTTCCCGCCTGAAGATGAGACAAACAATCATCCTTCCACGGACATCATCCACACTGCGCATGCTCCAGGTCACAATGCCAGGCAATGATTGACGGCAGCTCTGGGTCAATAGGAAGAGGGGGCGTGGATGGAGGACCGATCGTGTGCAGCTGTCCTCCACCCGATCGGACTGAATAAGGGGCGGGGCTGAGCCCAGATCTCCCTCAGTGGCTGAAACTGCATCATTTTGAAAGTTGATTTGTCTCAAACTCCTGGAGAAAACTGGACCTTTCTGTTTGTGGCTTTAAGAAACCCTGTGGATGTGGAGCATTTGTTAGTGAAATGGATTCATTCAGGACAGACAGCGGCGATTATTTCAGGAAATTACAGGGTAGCGATTGTTTCTTTTTGAACTCATCCCTTGGAGAACAGTGTGAATTAGTGGATGAATTCACAGACTGTTTAGCGCTCCTTCCATGACTGGAACCATTTAATTCCAGCCGATCTGTTGGTCCGGTTTCAACTGGGAGAGTTTGATGAGTTCCCACAACTCACAATGGGAGTGGACAGCCAGACCCGTTGGACACACTGATCCTGCCTGATATCAACCCAGAATGAGCTGGAGAGTCGTCTCCACTCATCAGGACTGTCTGCAATGGGGTTTCTGACTCAGAGTTGGGAATGTGAATCTTTTATTAATAACCCAGAAGTTACAATTGCCACCGAGCTGACAGGTCTTCTCCTTTGCATATCTGCTTCATTGCCCAAAGTGTTGATTTTACTTTTGGCACTCACATCATCTAACCACTCCTTCCTTGTGAGAGTGCTGAACTACAGTAGCTGAAAAATACACATTCTTAGCTATCCTCTACCAAGCCTCTCCTCATCCTCTCAGAATGAAATCATTCCTATCTTTGGCCAGCATTTTCCATACTCCTTAAATGAATTGTCTCAGGTTATGACTGATTATGCATTATGAATCTAATCAAGCTCCTCCAATGTTCACTCTAATTGAGTTTGATTTCTGGTTAATTGTGAACTATCACATCTGCTTGTGTTTCTGCCTTATCTTCATGTTCAGCCTTGCTTTGCTCGAGTGAACTTTCTGTGGTCAGAATTCAGTTCAGTGACCCCTGTCCAGCTGCATGTATTCTCTCAGGGTAACTGGATTTGTGCCCATGGTGTCTGTGTTAGACATTGAGTCATTGTTTGATACACAACCTGTGCCGTGAAATCAGAAACTTGTTCACATAAAAGGTGATGCAAATCTGGACCAATCTCCACAAAAGGCCAGCAATCAATTGAAATTTTCAATTGGGAATCGATCGATTCTTGTGAAATAAAGATATCAAAGAAAATGGATCGAAGATGGGAAAATGGAGTTAAGGTGCAGATCAACTATAATCTAACTGAATGGGGAGCAGACTTGTGGGGCTGAATGGCCTCATCTTGTTCCTATGTCCTGGCTGCTGTCCCTCCAGCAATGATTATCTCAGAGCGGGGCCAGTTTGGGATGTCACCGTGGGGCAGGATGTTCAGTATCCAACCCTGAGCTGTCCCAGAAAGGGGCAGTTTGTGATATTCCTGTGGGGTGCAGTATGTTCAGCATCTGACCCTGAACTGCCCTCACCCATCTTGCTCTGACCCACAGTCATCCAAAAACAAAGTCCAGACACAAACATTACTTTCATTTCCTAATTGTTTTACTGGGATTCACCACATTCATGGTAGCTTCCATTACTGGGAGTAAGCTTTTTAAAAAGTGACCCTTCCTGCTTTACTTGCAGATTAAATGTATATAAGTATTCAACTTCAGCCCAGTTATTAACATCTGCAGCAACAAACCCCAACTGTGAGAATGTAGCAGAAATAATGGCAGAACTTAATCTCTGCAGTCACTTGTGAATTCGCTGGTGTCTCAGCAGGGTGGATGATAGATTAAATCGCTTCTCACACACAGATCATGTGAAAGGCCTCTCCCCAGTGTGAATACACTGATGTTTCAGCAAACCAGATGAATCAGTGAATCCCTTCCCACACACAGAGCAGGGGAATCGCCTCTCTCCAGTGTGACTGCACTCGTGTCTCAGCAGTTCCCTTTTGCATTTAAAGCTCTTTTCACAGTCAGAACATTTAAATGGTCTCTTAACAGCGTGAACAAGTTGGTGTGAAATCAGGGCGCTTAACCGAGTAAATCTCTTCCCACACAGGGAGCAGGTGAATGGCCTCTACCAGTGTGAATTCACTGGTGTGTTAGCAGGTTACTTGTGTTTTTAAAACTCTTCCCACAATCAGAACATTTAAATGGTCTCTTATCAGTGTGAACAAGCTGATGTTTATTGAGCTGCGATAACTGAATGAATCTCTTCCCACACACGGAGCAGACAAACAGCCTCTCCCCAGTGTGAGTGCACTGGTGTTTCAGCAGGTTGCAGGAGACAGTGAATTCCATCCCACATGCAGAGCAGGTGAATGGCCTCTTCCCAGTGTGTGTTCTGGTGCCTCAGCAGTTCCCTTGTCACAGTCAGAACATTTAAACGGTCTCTTATCAGTGTGATCTAGTCGGTGTGAAATGAGGCTGCTTGACCGAATGAATCGCATCCCACACTCAGAGCAGATGAACGGTCTCTCCCCAGTGTGAACTCGCTGGTGTTCAGACAGCTGGGATGAATTAGTGAATCATTTCCCACATACAGTACAGCTAAATGGCCTCTCACCAGTGTGAGTGGGTGTGTCTCAGCAAATCCCTTGCGCTTTTAAAGCTTTTCCCACAGTCGGAACATTTGAACAATCCCTCGTCGGTGTGAACGCAAGAGTCTGACAAAAGATGAGGAAAAGCATGAAATCACTTCCCACACTGAGTACAGGTGAAAGGCCTTTCTCTGGTGTGAACTCGCTGGTGTCTCAGAAGATGGGATGACTTAGTGAATCCTTTCCCACACACTGAGCAGGTGAACAGCCTCTCCCCAGTGTGAATACGCCAATGAATTTCCAGCTCTGATGGGTAATTAAATCCCTTTCCATAGTCTCCACATTTCTAAGGCTTCTGCCCAGTGTGATTGTGCATGTGTTTTGAAAGGTCAGATGACCGGATAAAACCTCGTCCACACTCAGAACACATGAACAGTTTCTCCCCACTTTGAACAGGGCTCTTTGCTTCCATGTTCAAAATCTGATGATGTTCAGACCCTGAAGAATCGATTGACTCTGTCAGATCTTGAGGTGATGCTTAGTTTTCCTATGAAAGGAGTTTCCAAAATCCATCACTGTCAGTCCAGGGCAGAAATTCACAACATTCCCATTTCCTGCTTCCGGTTCCAGGATGACGCTGGTACCTTGTTATGCGGGGTTTCAGGCCTACATACCATATGGATGAATCCTCCCCGCCCAAACCGCTCTATTCATCATCGGCGGAGAAGAAAAGAGTTGACGTTTCGGGTCCTCATGACCCTTCAAGAGCCGGTGCTGCCAGACCTGCTGAGTTTTTCCAGGTAATTCTGTTTTTGTTTTGGATTTCCAGCATCCGCAGTTTTTTTGTTTTTATTTCCGCTCTATTCATCTCCTGCTCTCCTGTTGTTTCGCACCCGGATTCAGCACCAGGGATTGCTCGGTAACTCGCATGCGCAAGGCTCCAGCCGCGACGCGAAAACCCTGCCGCTCACTCACTTCGATTGGTTGGAGGACCAGCGCTCCCGTTCTGTCATCCAGTCCCGCCTCCTATTGGTCCCGCTCTGCCGTCAATCAGGCGGGCATTGTGAGCTGTCAGGTGAAAGGTCACTCTCGGGAGCGGGTTAATAAACCCCGGGCGGGGGGGGGGTGGGGGCGGCGTTTCCAAAACCCAAGTGCGGCCCCAGAGCCGAATATTAAACAATGAACATTCTCCACTCTCACTATCCGCCGCTTCCGGCTTCTCTCCGGGAACAACCTCAAACCAAGAGACCGGGGGGAGACCAGTGGCCTCGTGGGAATGTCACAGAGACATTCAAATGTGGAATTATAAAGTTGGTTTGACGATGGATTAATTCACTGAGGAAATATTTTATTCTGAAAAATACTGGAAATCTGAAAGGAAAAAGACTGGAAAAGCTCAGTAGGTCTCTCTGGCCCTTTCATGGCCCGAGGCCCCTCCGACCATTCACGATCCACCCGGCCAACCTGCAGAAGATGGTGCGGCTTCTGAAGTGCTCAGGATTCACAGATCACAGAATTGGTATAGCGCAGGAGGCCATTGGGCCCATCGTGTCTGTACCGGCTGTCCGAATGAGCAAATCACTTAGTGACGTTCTCCTGCCTTGTTCCCTAACCCTGCACATTATTTCTTTTCAGATAATAGTCTAATTCTCTTTTGAATGCCTCAATTGCCTGTGCCTCCTCCGCACTCTCAGGTAGCTCATTCCTGTCATTAACCACTCGCTGCGCAAAAAAAAGTTTTCCTCATGCCATTTTTGCTTCTTATGCCGATTAAACCTGTGCCTTTGTAACTCTTTCAAGTACAAACACGTTTCCATCTGTTCCTATTCAGATGAAATTACATTGTTTCATAGTTTGCCATTGTGAGATTTGAACTCTTGATACTCTTTTGAGTAAACCTGTTTCCATCTGTTTCAGATGAAGTTACATTGTTTCATAGTTTGCCATTGTGAGATTTGAACTCTTGATCTGGGGGTTACAAACCCAGTACCATAACCACTTGGCTATTTAGGCCAAGCAAAATGTAACTCTTTCAAGTACAAACACGTTTCCATCTGTTTCAGATGAAGTTACATTGTTTCATAGTTTGCCGTTGTGAGATTTGAACTCTTGATACTCTTTCGAGTACAAACATGTTTCCATCTGTTTCAGATGAAGTTACATGTTTCACAGTTTGCCATTGTGAGATTTGAACTCTTGATCTTGGGGTTACAAACCCAGTACCATAACCACTTGGCTATTTAGGCCAAGCAAAAAAAAAAACTGAGCACCATTGTAACTCTTTCGAGTACAAACCCATTTCCATCTGTTTCAGATGAAGTTACATTGGTTTCATAGTTTGCCATTGTGAGATTTGAACTCTTGATCTTGGGGTTACAAAACCAGTACCATAACCACTTGGCTATTTAGGTCAAGCCTGTGCCTTTGTACTTGGTCATACTCAATCCTTTCACAAGTTATTGCTGAGTAAGTGCCACTTAATAACACTGTCAATGACACTTCTGTTTATTTTGCTGATGATCCAGTGATGGGTGGTAATTTATCCTGCCTTTTGTGAACAGGACATGCCTGGGCAATTTCCAACATTGTGGGGTAGATACCAGTGCTGTAGCTGTACTGGAACAGCTTGGCTAGGGCAAAGTGAAGGCAAGGGAAATGTTTATCTCTTCGGTATCGCTATCCTGGACTTAAAATGATGGCTTTTGTGAACACCTTTTACAGAGTTTTGAAAGTGGAGGATTTGCAGATGGGAAACTCAAAACCAAACAAGACCTGACAGCATCAATTAATTCATCAGGACCTGGATATTATCAGCCTTTGATGTAAGCACTGAGTTCCAAGACATTACCACTAACTGCTTCAAAAAAAGTTCTTCCTCACATCCCCCTTCTTTTGCACAAATTCTTTTTGATTAGTTAATGGGAACAATTAATCTTTACCTACCTTGTATAAACTTATCATAAACTTGTACACCTTTATCAAATCTCCCAGCAATCTGCTTCACTCCAAGGAGAACAATCCCAATTTCTCCAACCTAACCTTGCAACTATAGCCCATCATCCCTGGAACCATTCTGGTAAATCTCCTCTGAACCCTCTCAAGGACCCTCACATCCTTCATAATGTGTGGTGATCATTGGTTTGCACAGACCCAGATGTTCTGTGTTCGTGTCTGTGATGTCATCGCACATCGACAATTGCTCAGTGACATCACCCCGCTCCCCGGGTATTTCCTCAACTGGGAGATTTTTCTCTGACTCCAATGCTTCTGATATCTTTCCAGCTGTTGGCTCCAGCAGATCTTAAAATTGGAAACTGAAATTGTTTCAGAGATGAGTATTTTTCACCATTCATCTGCATTTTAGAGCTTTAAGTTCTATGCTGTGTTATCTGTGAGAGGTTCCATGGCTCAGGGGCTGGTGTGGCTCCTTTACTGTGGATCTGAGTACATGTCCATCCCTTGCTCTGTTTCACATCTACCCTCCTTGATCACTTCTCTGTCATTGACTAACTTCCTCTGTCTCTTCTAATGGGTGTGTTTTAACCATGTTTAGTATTTTATTGATAGTTCTGCTGACCATGTCTAATTGAGGCTTCCACTACTGGCCATTCCTGATCATGTGCTTCTGGCTTCCCAGCTTTATCTTCCCACAGAATCTTCTATATTCAGGAATTGTTTTACTTGCACTATAATTGATTTATTTTCCTTTTGTTTTATTGCAGGCTTTTCTCGCAGAACCATGTGTAAAAACACAGATGGACCAACGAAGAGCTAGTTTGTAGTAGGATAGGCATTGGTGACAGACGTTCGCCCCGGCCTCCACTACAGGTCATTTTGTTCAAGTCATATAGAAGGAGGCTCTTTAACTCATTGTGCCCAAGCTGGCTGTCTGCAAGATCTGATCGGTTAGTCCCACAAGACCAGCATGTGTTACCAATCCCCAGTTGCCTGTGGAGAAGATGTTTGATCTTCTTGACCTGCTGCAGTCTGTGTGGGGAAGGTGTTCCCACAATGTGTTAGGTAAGGAATTACAGGATTTTCACCCAGAAATGAAGGAACGGTGATATATGTAAAACAACAACAACGTACATTTATATAGTGCCTTTCATATAATACAACTTTCCAATGTGTGTTCCACAGGAGGGTTCTAAAGCAAGATTTGATACCAAGCCCACATATGGAGATAGGGCAGATGACCAGTAGTTTAGTCAAAGAGTCAGTTTTTAAAGAGTATCTTAAAGAACAAAAGAGAGGGAGAGAGATGGAGAGGTTGGGGAGGAAATTCCACAGGTTATGGCCTTGGGAGTGATTAAAATCAGGAATTCTCAGGAGGCCAGAATTAGAGCAGTGCAGATATCTCAGTGGGTTGTGTGGCTGGAGGAGATCACAGAGATAGGGATGAATGCAGCCATGGGGGTGGGGGGAGGGGGGATTTGAAAACAAGGGTGAGAAATTTAAAATTTGATGCTTCTTAAATGAGATGTTTGAAGGTCAGTGAGCACAGGGCTGATGCGTTAACAAGACTTGATGTGAGTAAACACACAGACTGCAGTTTTGGATGACCTCAAGATTACAGGGAGGTTGAATGTGCGAGGCCGGCTGGAAGTGAGTGAGGATAGTTAAATCCAGAGGTAACTAAGGATTTTTTTTTATTCATTCACGGGATGTGGGGTTCACTGGCTGGGCCAGCATTTATTGCCCATTCCTAGTTGCCCTTGAGAAGGTGGTGGTGAGCTGCCTTCTTGAACCGCTGCAGTCCATGTGGTATAGGTACACCCACAGTGCTGTTAGGGAGGGAGTTCCAGGATTTTGACTCAGCGACACTGAAGGAACAGCCAATATATTTCCAAGTCAGCATCATGAGTGACTTGGAGGGGAGCTTCCAGGTGGTGGTGTTTCCATCTAACTGCTGCCCTTGTCCTTCTAGATGGTAGTTGTGTATTTGGAAGGTGCTGTCAATTGGTGAATTCCTGCAGTGCATCTTGTAGATGGTACACACTGCTGTCACTGTGGAGGGAGTGAATGATTGTGGATTTGGTGCCAATCAAGCGGACTGCTTTGTCCTGGACGGTGTCAAGCTTCTTGAGTGTTGTGGAAGCTGCACCTGTGACCCTGGTCCTTCTTGGTGTGGAGGTTAAGGGGTAGACATATAAAATCTCTCTCGTTTGCCGCCTGCTTCTCCCACTCCTCTCTCTCCTCCCATAGAGGCCAGAGTCTGTCGACCCAGCCCGCCTGGCAGGTTCCCTTCCCTGAAGGAAGTTAGTGAACTGATTTGGGTTTTTAATGACAATCCAGCTGTTTTCATGGTCACTTTTTCCTCATGCCAGCCGCACAAATGACCAGATTCATTCAGGTCAATTTCACAACCTGCCTTTGTGTTTTTGTGGGTTCTCTCTCACTCCCTTTTTCCTGTTTTGAAACAATTTCACAGGGTGTTAGAAGGGGAGGATTTGCAGTCGGAAAACAGAAACAAAACATCACATCAGAATCTGACAGAGTCGCAGAATTTATCATAACCTGAATATCATCGGAATTGAACATGGAAGGAGAAAGCACCGTTCACAGTGGAGACACACCGTACACGTGTCCTGTGTGCGGACGAAGCTTCAGCCAATCATCTGACCTGTTAGAACATAAATGCAGTCACACTGGGGAGAAACCATGGAAATGTGGGGACTGTGGGAAGGGATTCAGATCCCCATCTGAGCTGGAAACTCATCGGCGCAGTCACACTGGGGAAAGACCATTCACCTGCTCTGAGTGTGTGAAGCGATTCATTAATTCATCCAACCTGTTAAAACACCAGCGAGTTCACACCAGGGAGAGACCATTCACCTGCTCCGAGTGTGGGAAGGAATACACTTCTTCATTCTCCCTGGTGACACACCAACATGTTCACACTGACAAGAGACCTTTTAAATGCTGGGACTGTGGGAACTGCTCTAAAAGTTCCTGGGAACTGATGTCCCATCAGCTTGTTCACACTGATGAGAGACCATTCAGGTGCTTACACTGTGGGATTTGGTTCAAGTCATTATCTGACCTCACTGTACACCAGCGCATTCACACTGGGGAGAGGTCATTCACCTGCCTCGCGTGTGGGATGGGATTTACCCGATCATCCAACCTGCTGAGACATCAGTGAGTTTACACTGGGGAGAGGCCGTTCACCTGCCCTGAGTGTGGGAAGGGATTCACTTGGTCATACCACCTGCTGGAACACCAGCGAGTTCATACTGGGGAGAGGCCATTCATCTGTTCTGAGTGTGGGAAGGGATTCACTCAGTCATCCATCCTGCTGAAACACCAGCGAGTTCACACTGGGGTGAGACCATTCATCTGCCCAGAGTGTGGGCAGGGATTCGCTCAGTCTTCCCACCTGCTGAGACATAAACACGTCCACACTGAGGTAACAGCTTTTAAATGTCCAGACTGTGGGAAGTGCTTTAAAAGATCTTAGGAACTGAAGTCTCATCAATGTGGTCATACTGATTAGAGATGGTTCAGATGCTGTCACTGAAATCTAGTGTTCAGGTAATCATCTTAACTCACTGTACACCAGTGTGGTCACACAGGGAAAGAGCTGTTCACCTGCCCGAGAGTGAGAAGGGATTCAGTTGGTTATTGCTCCTGCTAAGACACCAGTGAGATCACAATAAACACAGTGATTGGATTTTGTTGTTAATCACATCTAGGACTGAACCATGTTTACTGGAGTCTGTTTCTGCTCATGTTAATTAAACTCCAGCCCAGCTATGGGTTTAGTATTGTGGAGAGATGTCAAATAAACAACTTTGTGTTTCACAGTGTGTTGTGTCCTTTTATTATCTCTGACAAGTAAGTTCCTTTTGAAGTGCTCTCCCACTCCCTTGTCTCCTCCATCCTCACCTCCAACAAGTGTGAGGAGCTCATGGAGCTTCTTTGTCACTGAAATTGAGACAATTTGATTGGCTTCTCTCC
This sequence comes from Carcharodon carcharias, assembly GCF_017639515.1. Lineage (NCBI taxonomy): Eukaryota > Metazoa > Chordata > Chondrichthyes > Lamniformes > Lamnidae > Carcharodon > Carcharodon carcharias. The sequence continues at coordinate 15,622,509 of NC_054493.1, forward strand.
CTTCCACTAGCCCAGAGGGCCAATTGACCTCAAACGCTCCCCCCTCGACACCTCAACCCGCATCTTTCTGCAGTTTCTCCCATGTCCCCCCTTTCCTTCCCAGTGCTCATCTTGAGAACGAGACCCAACTCTTGCTGCCTCAGCCATATTCCCATTAAACTGCTGACCATCCAACTTTCCCTGTTCACTGACATTGTTAATGGTTTTCTCTCTTCAGGTACTGCCCCTCTCCCCTTCAAATCTGCCATCATCACAACTTCCTCAATAAAATCAATCCTGGACCCCAATGTCCTTACAAACTACTGCCCAATCTCTAACCATTCTTTCCTCTCCAAAGACCTTATCACCTCCCAAATCCATGCCCAATTTTCCGGGAACCCCATTTTTGAATCCATCAAATGTGCTAAAGTATTGAAGCAGCTTTTCTCAAAGTCCCAAAATACAACCAATGTGAACTTGACTCAGATAAACTCACCCCCACTGTCCTTTGTTCTTTTCAGCCTGTCTGCAGTCTTTGACACCGTTGACCAAGCCCCTCTATTGTTGTCCAGCTAGTTGAGACTGCACATCGCTGATTCCTTTCTTATCGAATTGTAGCAAAATAATCACCTGCAGTAGCTGTGATTATTTGAGTTACATTTTTACAAACTGACTCACTGGGTAAGTGTCAGGTGTCACTGAACTTTGATATAAAAATGTTCCATTATAAGTCTCACATTGACTGTATCTTACAGACTAAATCCTTCTAAATACACCTCCGCTCCTGGATAAGTTCAACAGAGAAAAGTGAAAACATTATAGTCCAAAACCCAACTAATAGCAGTAAAAATATCTGAAAATTCCCATTAAAATGCAAGGAACAACTGCATATTGGGCTATTACAGTCTTATTGAAACAGATTCATTACTAAGATTGGCCAACAGCTCCATTGTTGCAGGATACTGATGGTAGGAGATGGATCTTGATCTTATATATTTTTCAACCCCTACGTCAGCAGAATCTCATCTTAATTCCCCCAGATTCAGACAAAGATGAACTGAGACTTGGTCTCTAATTGCAGCCCAATTAACCACAATCCCATCAGGTCCAGAAACCTAGTGGGTTGCATATGTTCGGAGGGTCCTGGTCTCTTTGGGTTTTTTTCTGGAGAGAAGCCGGAAGCGGTGGATAGTGAGAGAGGAGAATGTTCATTGCTTAATATTTGGCTCATTTTAGTCCCCAAATGTCAGTAAAACTTTGCTTTTTAAGTGAAAAATATTGTTGCCAATAGGCATTTTATTTAGAATCATGAGGCATTTTGAAACATTAGTCTTTAACATAGCTAGAATTTCATTGTGAAACAATTTAATTATTCAATTCAATTGTATTAAAAACATGAATCACAGAAGACTCTACTGACTTCTGAATAGGATATAGGATATGGAGGGGGTCACTGCTTTATATTTATAACTTAGACTTGGGGATACATGGCACAATTTCAAAATGTGAAGAAGATGCAAGTCTTGGAAGTGTTGTGAACTGTGAGGAGGAGAGTGATAGCCTTCAAGAAGATGTAGACAGGTTGGTGGAATGGGCATGTGGCAGATGAAATTTAATGTAGAGAAGTGTGAAGTGATACATTTTGGTCCGAAGAATGAGAAGAGGTGACATAATATAAACGGTACAATTTTAAAGAAAATGCAGGAGCAGAGGGCCCTGGGTGTATATGTGAAGAAACCATTGAAGGAGACAGGGCAAGTTGGGAAAGCAGTTCATAAATTCTACAGAATCAGTATTTTATACATAGGTGCACAAAGTACAAAACCAAGTAGGTTAAATTAGAAGGATCATACCGACTTGAAACATTAACTCTGTTTCTCTCTCACAGATGCTGCCAGACCTGTAGAGTTTTTCCAACATTTACTGTTTTTGTTTCAGATTTCCAGCTTCCGCAGTATTTTGCTTTTAATTTAGGTCAAATTATGAACCCTCATAAAACAATGGCCCTGCCTCAATGGGAAGTATGTGAAGGTTTTACAAACAGTGCAGAAAAGATTTACAAGAATGGTTCTGAGTATAAAAGGCTTCAGTTATGTGGATAGGATGGCGAAGCTGGGGCTGTTCTCCTTGAAGAAGTGAAGGTTGAGAAGAGATTTGTTAATGTGTTCAAAATCATGAGGGGTCTGGATGGCGTAAATGGGGAGAAGCTGTTCCCATCGGCAGAAGGTCGAGAACACTAAGGTGATTAACAAAAGAACCAGAGGTGACATGAGGAGAAACTTTTGATGCAACAAGTAGTTTGCATGTGGTTCTTTTTTGGAATAAATGCTGGCCTTGCCAGCAATGCCCACATCCCATGAAAGAATAAAGAACTCTTACAAAGCACTGTGAGGCCACATTGAGAGGATTGGGTTTTAGTTGCCACATTATAGAAAGGCTATTAAATATATATGGTTATAAAACTATATAAAGGTTAGCAAAGTTATTAAATCCTAAGAAAGCTCTGTGGGCCACATTGAGAGGATAGGTCACTGTTGCCTGCCTTATGATATAAAGGTTTTTAAATATTATATGTAATTATTTAAGGATAATATCTATCACAATAGAAAGGTGATTAAAGGCTGCCTATATTGAGCTGACAGCCCGACACCCAGGGCTGTTAGGTGACTGACTCCAGGCTCCTTGATCAGGTGATTGGAGGCGGCGATGGAGTTCAGGAGGGAGAGGCCAGGCTGGAGAGGGCAGGGCCTGCAGCTGGTTCCCAGACACATTGAGACTGGTGGGGGGGGGGGGGGGGGGGGGGGGGGGGGGGCTGCTAGGTGGCTCAGGCACTTAGCCCTCACATTCAGGCTGCTGAGCTGCTTCAGGAGGCTGTCGGGCAGGGAGCCAAGCTCATTCCCGGACACATTGCTCGGCGGGGAGACCGGAAAGCCCATTTTAATTGACCACTGGGATCCAGAGCTGTATGAGGCCGCACACCTCAGGCAGCAGCTGTCATAGGCCGGCCTCCAGCTCCCTGAGATTGAGTAGTGGAAGCTGACACAGCCCAGGGTCCAGGCCGTCCTCGCTTCTCCACCTCTGGACCCCACAGCACCATCTCCCACTGCTCGGACAGAGACAGCTGGCCCACTGGCCACATTGCCCCGGCCACCTCTGCCATCACAACCCAACATGGAGCAGCAGAACGGATGGCCAATCAGCAAGAGTTTACCATCCAGCGGTGCTCAGGAGGTGCTGGAGTGGTGCTCCAGTAGCACTACACTCCTGGTTCAAGCTCAGACGGTGGCTAGGATAACAAAATCCAATCAATATAGTCAGATATGAACTCGCTGGTGTGTCAGCAGGTTGAATGACTGAATGAATTCCTTCCTATACTCAGTGCAGAGAGAATGGTTTCTCTCCAGTGTGAGGGAGTTGGTATTTCATCTGATCTTTAAAGCTTTTAAAACTCTTCAGACAGTGGGAACAATTAAAAGGTCTCTTATCAGAGTGAACAACTTGATGGGCAGTGAGGCTGGACACAAGTGAATCAAGATCGGACGTGACAATAAAGTTCAGTTATGGAGCCGCTTTATTAAGAAAATGGGAGGACAAACTTCTCGACGAAGCGTAAAGTTCAGACAGTGATTTAGAGAACAACATGAACTCTATACTTCCCATGTCATATCTGGACAGCAGAGCGCACTTCAATCCCCTGGTTTTCTTATGGAATTTCCAGCTTTCTTGCTTCTTTCTTATTTTTTTGTCTTCTCCCCTTTGTTCTTTTCTCCACTGCATCAAACCCCTTGAGACGACTGTTCTTATGCTGGAACCCACCCCCACCTCCCCCCCAACTGGCTCCCCTGAGGCCACCAATCAGAACTGTCCATGTACATTTCACTACTCAATCATATGGCTCTTGTCCAATCACAGGTGTGTTCATCTGAACAGCGTTCACCTGTTGTTGAGAGCACACACTCTGTGATTTGTGATCACAGAGAGCACTCTGTGATTTGGCCTAAATAGCCAAGTGGTTATGGTACTGGGCTTGTAATCCCAAGATCAAGATTTCAAATCTCACAATGGCAAACTATGAAACAATGTAACTTCATCTGAAAAAACAGATGGAAACGTGTTTGTACTTGAAAGAGTTACTCCTTTGCTTGGCCTAAATAGCCAAGTGGTTATGGTACTGGGTTTATAACCCCAAGATCAAGAGTTCAAATCTCACAATAGCAAACTATGTAACTTCATCTGAAACAGATGGAAATGGGTTTGTACTTGAAAGAGTTACATGTCCTTCATGCATGACATTTAAAAGATTATCAAGAGTTCAAATCTCACAATGGCAAACTATGAAACAATGTAACTTCATCTGAAACAGATGGAAACGTGTTTGTACTCGAAAGAGTTACATAGAACTTCTGCACTTCCACTATCTCTCAGTTCTAAACTAGGACAAGCTGGTTCAAATCATGACATCACCCCCACAGGCTCTACCCTGCAGATCAACACACAGGCAAAGAAAGAACACAACTCTGACAGACTATATTAATACACAGACAAAGAAAGGACAGAATTCTTACAGATTGTTTCTTGAGACTGGGTGACTGAGTGAATCTCTTCCCACACACTGAGTAAGTTTTATGGTTTCTCATCACTGTGAATGTGCTAGTGTTTCTGGAAGCTGGATGATTTGGTGAATCTGTTCCCACACATGGTGCAGGTGAATGGTTTCCCCCAGTGTGACTGCCGCGATGAGTTTCCAGCCGGGATGGAGAGCTGAATCCCTTCCCACAGCCCCCACATTTCCACAGTTCCTCCCTGTTGTGGGTGTCCTTGTGTCTCTCCAGGTTGTACGATCAGTTGAAGCCTTACATAGGATCACATAGATATAGAGCACAGGAACAGACCATTCAGCCCAACTAGTCTATGTTATTGTTTATGTTCCACTCGAGCCTCCTCCCATCTTTTCAATTCCAAATCTATTATCATAACCTGATATTCTCCTCTCCCTCATATGTTTGTCCAGCCTCCCCATAAATACATCTATACTATTCACTTCACCCCTCCCCGTGGTAGTGAGTTCCACATTCTCACCACTCTCTGGGTAAAGAATTTTATTTGCTGAATTCTCTATTGGATTTCTTGGTGACTATCTTATATTGATGGTGTCTAGTTTTTCTGTTCCCCACAAGAGGAAATATTCTCTCTGTATCTTCGCTATCAAAACCTTTCATAATTTTAAAGACTTCTAATAGTTCAGCCCTCCAATGCCTATTTCCAAGAGGAAAGAAACCCAATTTGTCCATTCTCTCCATGTAAACCCATGCATTTCTGGTATCGTTCTTGTTAATTTTTTTCTGCACCCTCTCCAGTGCCTCTGTATCCTTTCTGTAATATGGTGACCAGAACTGCACACAGTACTTGGCTGTTAGGTTTTTGTTGTGGATCAGGTGGGTTTTGTTTTTTGCTTCAATGACAGATGTCATCTCTGCTGAGCGGATCTCAAACCAGTCTTTGTTGTGGGTTCCACCTTTACTAAATGTTGCTGCTGCTGTGTCAGAAATGATTGAACTCAGCAACTTCCAAACTTCATCAATGTCAATGTTGATTGATGAAGCTTTTATTGATGTGTCTGTAAAATATTTTACTGTTTTGTTTAATGTTCCTTGATAATTTAACTTCATAATAGAGGTGTCACTGTGAAGAATGTTTAAGTCAGTAAGAATTGTCAGCAAGGATTAATCAGCACTTTCTAATTGGAAATGTTAACAGTGGAATCTTTCAGACACTGAATTGTAGATTTTACACCAAAGATCAATTTAGGATTGAAGTAAAAGTTCATCATTTTATAGTAAACTAGTTCCTGTTGAGAGTTTTTGTATTAATGGGAAAGATCACAGATGGCGCTTTTAGAAAGGAACCTTGCAGCCCCGAAAATCAGTGACATCTCCAGAATATTAAACTCCACCTAGTTATAGGGTTGTTAACATCAGCAGAAACAAACCAAATATTGTCAGACTATCAGACCTGGGTGTGATTAAAAGCAGCAGTAACAGAAAAGTCCAATCATTGCAGTCACTTGTGAACTCGCTCATGTCTCAGCAGGTGTTGTGACTGAGGGAATCCCGCCCCACACGAGGAGCAGGTGAATGGTCTGTCCCCGGTGTGAACTCACTGGTGTTCAGTGAGGATGGATGAAGACTTGAACTTCTCTCCACAGGTTGTGCAGCTGAATGGCTTTTTCTCAGTGTGAACTCGCTGGTGTGACCGAAGGCCAGATGACTGAGTGAATCCCTTCCCACACACTGAACAGCTGAACGGCTTCTCCCCTGTGTGAATATGTCGATGGATTTCGAGCCAGGATGAAGAATTGAATCCTTTTCCACAGTCCTCACATTTCCACGGTTTCTCCATGGTGCTGGTGTCTTTGTGTCTCTCCAGGTTGGACAATAAGTTGAACCTTGTCCACACACAGAAGATGTGTGCGGTTTCTCCCTACTGTGCAATTAGTTAAAGTTCTTTCCAAAGTCAATGCACTGGAATGCTCTCACTCGGTTGTGTGTGTCCCAGTGCTTTTCCGGTCTCGCTGATGTTTGAAATAGTTTCCTGCAGACAGAAGAGAGATATTTTTGTTCTTTCTCATTGAAAGCCGATGAATTGAATGACTGTCAGATCATGCTGTGATGTTAGGTTTGAGTTTCCTGTCTGTAAATCCACCCGTTCTAATTCCCTAGAAAAGAATTTACAAAACTCATCATTGTGAATACAGGATAGAAATTCTGAACAGACAATTCCAGTTTCTATGGAAAATGTTTTCCTCAATTGTTCCTGCAAAGCAGTAAATCCTCATCTCACACACTAACCCTACTCCCTGTGCTGGATCCAAAAGCCCAGAGTGACCAACTGTACAATATTTTACAGGATAGTCCCGTATTTGAGAGTCAACTGTCCTGGGCTTCATGGTGCCAGAACACTTAGTCCTGTAAACTGGACCTGCCTGGTTGTGCAGAACACTGTCCACTACTGTTTCTGTGTTCCAACAGCTCTGGCAGCCAATCCCCAACACAATGGCAGTATCACACGGACTCACTAAAGAGGATTACATCATTTACAAGATGAATTAATGGGTTAATATGTCCTGTTTGATAAACAAATAACCAGAAGGTGTTGACATGTTATCATCAACTTAGCAAGACATTACTAAAGTCAAAAGGGATTAATGCACAAAAGCTTGGGGTCCTGTACCATGTCTACCTTCGAATAGAGATTAGAATAATGTGCACACAACTCTTTCTGATGAGTCCTCCCTTGAGTATCCAGTAATCTCATGGTCTCTGTATGGAATGGGTTATGTAATAGAAATAAAAACATTAAACCAATGTCTCAGTGTTTCCTAGTTTCCAAGCTTATTTAAAGAGATATAGATAATTCTGTAAAAACACAAAGTATATGTAGCTTTTAGGGAGAAACACTCTAACAATGTGAAATGAATTCAATGATCTCTGATAGGTACAATATCCATTATTGGGAAATGTGTTTCCAGTCAGGAAGCAGGTGAATAGGCTCTCCCCACTTTATATTTGACATTTTTGTAGCTGTGATTATGATCAAATAATTTTACACAGAGACACACACACACACACACACAGGACAAACACCCGCTATGCAGGGTGAACTCACTGATGAGTCAGAAGTTTAAATAACTAAGTGAATCCTTTCCCACAAACAGAGAGGGTGAACAGTCTCAGCTCAGTGTGAATTTGCGGGTGTGTCCAGAGATTGGATGAATTAATGAATCTACTCTCACGTTCATATCACCTGCACAGTCGTTCCCCAGTGTGAACCTGTTGGTGATTCATCAGGTCAGTTGATTCCATGAATCCTTTCCCACACATGGAGCAAGTGAATCACTGTCTAACAGCAGGCTGTATGACTGAGTGAATCCCTACCCTCACAGGGAGCAGGTCTCCCTGTGTGAACTCGCTGGTGTCTCAAAAAGGTGCTTCATCGACTCTCTTCCCACACTCCGAGCATGAGATGATCTCTCCCCAGTGTGAGTGCGCTGGTGTGTCAGCAGGTTGTATGAGTGAGCAAATCCCTTCCCATACTTGGAGCAGGTGAACGGTCTCTCCCCAGTGTGAACTCGTTGGTGCCTCAGCAGGTAGGATGAACAAGTGAATCCTTTCCTACACTTAGAACAGGTGAATGGCCTCTTCCCCCATGCGAATTCGTTGGTGTGTCAGCGGGTTGGATGACTGAGCGAATTCCTTCCCACACTTGGAGCAGGTGAATGGCCTTTCTCCAGTGTGAACTCGCTGGTGGATCAGAAGGTGGGATGACTGAGTAAATCCCTTCCTACCCTCAGGGCAAGTGAACGGCCTCTCCCCAGTGTGAATTCACTGGAGTGTCAGCAGGTAGGATGAGGTCGTGAATCCCTTCCCACACTCAGAGCAGGTGAATGGTCTTTCCCTGGTGTGACTGCAATGATATGCAATGAGGTCAGATGATCACCTGAACCCTGTCCTGCAGTAAGAGCACCTGAACGGTCTCTCGTCAGTGTGAACACGTTGATGGGACATCAGTTCTCTGGAACTTTAATAACACCTCCCACAGACTGGGCATTTAAAAGGGTTCTCATCAGTGTGAACTCTCTGGTGTGTCAGCAGGGTGGATGAATCAGCAATTCCCTTCCCACACTTGTAGTAGGTCTCTCCCCAGTGTGACTGCTCCTATCAATTTCCACCTTGAATGGGTAATTGTAACCCTTCCCACAGTCCCCACGTTTCCACAGTTTCTCCCTGCTGTAGCTGCGTTTGTGGTTCGACAAGCCAGATGATCAGCTGAAGTCTTATCCACAGACAGAACATGTGCACAGTTGCTCTACACGGTGAATGGTGCTTATTCCCTCCATGTTCAAAATTGACACTCCGATTATGATGAATTGGGCAACTCTGTCAGATCCTGATGTGAAGGTGGGTTAGTGTTTCCTGACTTCTCATCGCCTGTGAAATTAATTTTAAACAGAAAAGCAAATGTGAGACTGAAATTGAGCCGAATGAATCTGGTAATTTGTGGGACCAGCACAAAGAGAAAGTGAAAATGAAAACTGTAGAATTGTCATTAAAAAGCCAATTGCTTTACTGATGCCCTTCAGGGAAAGGGAGCTGCCTGCTGGCCTGGACATACACAAGATTCTGGCATCTATGGGATGAGAGAGAGAGAAAGAGAGAGGTGGGAGGGAGAGAGAGAGAGAGAGAGAGAGAGATGGGAGAGGCAGGAGACAAAGGAGAGGGATTTCATATGTCTACAACTCGACCAGAAGTGTGACAGAATCTCCCAAACCCTCAGCTTCCATCGCCCAGAAAGACCAGAACAACAGTTGGATGAGAACAACATCACCTCCAAATTCCTCTCCAAGCCACACACTGTCCTGACTTGTCTGACATCCAGTACTGGATGAGCAGAAAAATTCCACCATTTAAATATTGCAAAGAACAAAGACACTGTCTTTAGTCCTCGCTACAAACTCACTTCCTAACCACTGACCCTATCCCTCTCCCGGACAACTGTCTGAGGCTGAACCATAGTTCACACCCATCCCAAAATATTTCCCCACAAGGTGTGCTTTCAACCACATGTCCACATCAATGCCAAGACCCCTTATTTCCACCTCAGTAACATCACACGACACCACCCTAGTCTCAGCTCATCTGCTGCTGAAACTCTCATCCATTTATTTGTTACCTCTAAACTTAACTATCCTAGCACACTCCCAGCCAGTCTCCCACATTCAACTTTTCTGTAAACTTGAGGTCATCTAAAACTCTGCTGCCCGTGTGCTAACTCACATCAAGTTTCGTACACCCACCATCCCTGTCCTCACTGACTACAGAGGCTTCCATTTAAGAAGAAACTAAATTTCAAAATTCTCATCCCTGTTTCAAATTTCTCCATGCGCTTGCCCCTTCCTGTCTCTGTAATCTCCTAAACATTCCTGATTTTAATCACCACACCCTTGGTGTCCACGCCCTGAGCTGTCAAGCCCAAAAGCTCTGAATTTCCTCCCTAAATCTCTCCTCCCTCTACCTTCCTTTCCTCCTTTAAAATACTCCTTAAAACCTACCTCATTGGCCAAACGATTGGTCACCAGTCCTCATATCTCCTTATATGACTCTGTGTCAAATGTTGCTTTATAATATAACTATGAAATACACTGGAAACATCTATTACATAAAAGGTGCTATATAAATACAAATTGTTGTTGTTGATTTGAACATTTATCACTGTTCCTTCATCATTGCTGGGTGAATAACCTGTAACTCCTTATTTAACATCATTGTGGGAGCACCTTCACCACACGGACTGCAGCAATTCAAGAAGATCAAACATCTTCTCCACAGGTAACTGGGGATGGTATTATTTGCTGCTGGTCTTGTTAGTGAAAGGGTAAGGGAGTGGGATTAGCTGATTTGCTCCTGCAGAGAGCCAGCATAGGCAGGATGGGCTGAATGGCCTCTGTCTGTATTGTAACCATTCAATGGTTTAATGATAAAGAACCGACACTGGACACTAGAGATCAACCAACCTCTCCATCACCATTACCTGCACTGCGCACGCTCCAGTCACAGCCCGGCCCCGCCCCCTCATTCACTCCGATTGGTATTCCAACCTTGGATTATTTCACCCCACCCCCACTAGAGCTACCTTGCTTGTCCTGCTCTCCACTCTTAATTAGCACATTCTTTTAGATAATATCACCACCTTTAACACCTCTTTGTTCTTTTGTCTGTGACATCTTTTGGTTATCTCCTCCTATCACTGCTTGCTTGTCCCAACAACAACCCCCCCATTCTCCACTCCCACCCCCCACCCCCCTTAAACCAGCTTATATTTCACCCCTTAACAAAAACAGAATTTCCTGGAAAAACTCAGCAGGTCTGGCAGCATCGGCGGAGAAGAAAAGAGTTGACGTTTCGAGTCCTCATGACCCTTCGACAGAACTTGAGTTCGAGTCCAAGCAAGAGTTGAAATATAAGCTGGTTTAAGGTGTGTGTGTGTGTGTGTGTGTGGGGTGGGGGGAGAGAGAGAGAGAGAAGTGGAGGGGGGCGGTGTGGTTGTAGGGACAAACAAGCAGTGATAGAAGCAGATCATCGAAAGATGTCAACAACAATAGAACAAAAGAACACATAGGTGTTAAAGTTGGTGATATTATCTAAACGAATGTGCTAATTAAGAATGGATGGTAGGGCACTCAAGGTATAGCTCTAGTGGGGGTGGGGAGAGCATAAAAGTTTTTAAAATATTTAAAAATAATGGAAATAGGTGGGAAAAGAAAAATCTATATAATTTATTGGAAAAAAAAGGAAGGGGGAAACAGAAAGGGGGTGGGGATGGGAGAGGGAGCTCAAGACCTAAAGTTGTTGAATTCAATATTCAGTCCGGAAGGCTGTAAAGTGCCTAGTCGGAAGATGAGGTGTTGTTCCTCCAGTTTGCGTTGGGCTTCACTGGAACAATGCAGCAAGCCAAGGACAGACATGTGGGCAAGAGAGCAGGGTGGAGTGTTAAAATGGCAAGCGACAGGGAGGTTTGGGTCATTCTTGCGGACAGACCGCAGGTGTTCTGCAAAGCGGTCGCCCAGTTTACGTTTGGTCTCTCCAATGTAGAGGAGACCACATTTCACCCCTTTCCTATTTCTACTTAGTTCTGTTGAAGGGTCATGAGGACTCGAAACATCAACTTTGTTCTTCTCCGCCGATGCTGCCAGACCTGCTGAGTTTTTCCAGGTATTTCTGTTTTTATTTTGGATTTCCAGCATCCGCAGTTTTTTTGTTTTAATTTCCGCCCTCTCTTTCTAATGGTCTGGAGCTGCGTCAATCAACTGGACATTGCGACGGTTTCAAACGCTGACAGCGGCCACAGACTCAGCCTGACTTGCTGATTCTTGGCAGCATTTTCTGTTTGGGAATTAGAGCTAGAGATGGATGGTCAGTTCCCCTCTGTCCGGAGAGATTCACATTCATTTTCCCAGCGCAGTGATTATCACGTTTACGTTACATGAGAAAGTCCCCGGCTCAATCCCGGCTGGAAATCTCAGCTCAATCCCAGCTGGAAGCTTTGTGTTTATAATTGTTACTGACGAGGAATTAACAGTGAGTTTAGTTTCACGTCGAACAGTGACAGTTACTGTTGTCTCATTCTTTAAAAGCTCATTCTTCACCTTCAAACATGTAACGATAAGTGAGAGAAACTGATCCACAGTGACCCGAAAATAAGATACTGCAGATGCTGTAAATCTGACCTCAAAACTGAAAATGTTGCACTCAGCAGGTCAAACAGCATCATTCACAATGAATGCTTCAGGTCGGTGAACTTTTATCCAAACTGGAAAAATTCCGAGATTTAACAGTTTACTAACAAGTACAGAGTCTGAGAAAACAGGGGCAGAGAGGAGGAAAGATCAAATTGTCTTGTGATAGGAATGGAAGGCTGGAGAGTAAATGACAAAGGGGACGATGTTGCAACATGGGGTGACAATTAAAGAAACGAATGGGGCAAGTGAACAAATAAGACAAGTTCAGAGGAGGGATAAATGGTAACAGCAGGACTTTTACCAGCATCCACTGCCTAAAAATGGAAGTGATGATTATGATCTGAAATTGTTGAAATTAATGTTAATTCTGGAAGGCTGTGAAGTGAACAATCAAAAATGAGCTGCTGCTCCTCGAGCTTCTGTTGGGCTTCATGAGACCTTACAGGAGGCCGAGGACTAAGAGGTCAGACCTGAAGTGAGGCTGAGAATTAAAATAGTAAATGAGAAGAAGCTCAGGATCACACTTGCAGAGTGATTGTTGATTTTACACGAAGCAGTCACCCAATCTGGACATAGTCGCCACAGTGTGGAGGAGACCACATCATGAGCAGTGAATGCAGAATACTAAATTGTAAGAAGTAGAATTAAATCACTGTCACCTGGAAAGTGTGTTTGGGGAACTGGAACGTGGAAAGGGAGGAGGTGGCAATGAATCTGTTTCAATAAGTTTGTAACAGGCCAATGCACAGTTCTTCTGCTGTGCTATATATTTCAAAGGGAATTATCAAATGCTTTTACCACTATGATCTTGGCTGGTGGACTTTAATGTTTTCACTTTTCTCTGTTGATCTATCCAGGAGGATTGATGTTGTAAGAAGGCTTGGTCTGTAAAATACAGTCACTGTGAGCTTGATAGTGGAAATTTGTACATCAAAGTGCATTGATACCTGATCACCAGTCGAGTGAGTGAGCTTGTAACAGTGTAACTGAAATGATCACAGCTACTGCAGGCTACACAGCTACTCTGGCTACAATTTGAAAAGAAAGGATCGGGGTGCAGACCCACCCAGCTGGACAACAGAGGAGAGGCATTGGAGGAGGATGGAGTTGTCAGTGGTAGTCAATGGTCAGTCTGCTGCCATTGTCCTTCTAGATGGTAGTGGTCATGGGTTTGGAAGGTGCTGTCTAAGGAGCCTCAGTGAGTATGGAAATGGGCGAGGGAGAGCACTTCAAAGGAATTAACTTGTGTTATATATATTAAAAAGACTCGGCAAACTGTGTGGTTAACACAAAGCTGATTTATTTTTTTCTGTATCCAGAATATCAACACCTATAACTGGCCTGGAGTTTATTAACATCAGTAGAAACAGACCCCAATGAACATGGTTCAGTCCTGGATGTGATTTAACAGAAAAATCCAATCATTGTCGTGACTTGTAAACTTGTTGGTGACTCAGCAGAGTGGATGACCGAGTGAATCTCTTCCCACACTCGGAACAGGTGAATGGTCTCACCCCAGTGTGTGCTCTCTTGTATCTCAGCATGTGGGATAACTGAGCAAATCCCTTCCCACACAAGTAGCAGGTGAATGGCATCCGCCAGTGTGAACTCGCTGGTGCACAGTGAGTTGAGATGATTGCTTGAATCCAGTCCCACAGTGAGAGCACCTGAACGGTCTCTCGTCAGTGTGAAAACGTTTATGGGACATCAGTCCCCCGGAACTTTTATAGCACTTTCCACAGTCTGAGCATTTGAAAGGTTTCTCCCTAGTGTGAACTCGCTGGTGTCTCAGCAGGTTGGCTGCCCAAGAAAATCCCTTCCCGCACTCGGAGCAAGTGAACAGTTTCTCCCCAGTGTGAACTCGCTGGTGTACAGTGAGTTGAAATAATGCCTTGAAACTCTTCCCACACTCGGAGCAGGTGAATGATTTCTCCCCGGTGTGAACTCGCTGGTGTGTAATCAGCTGGGACGATCGAGAAAATCCCTTCCCACACACAGAGCAGGCGAATGGCCTCTCCCCAGTGTGAGTGCGCTGGTGTACAGTGAGTTGAGATGATCGCTTGAAACCAGTCCCACAGTGAGAGCACCGGAACGGTCTCTCGTCAGTGTGAACACGTTGATGAAGCAGCAGTTCCCATGAACTTTTATAGCACTTCCCACAGTCTGCACATTTAAAAGGTCTCTCCCCAGTGTGAACTCGTTGGTGTCTCAGCAGGTTGGAAGACTGAGTGAATCCCTTCCCACACTCGGAGCAGGTGAATGGTTTCTCCCCAGTGTGAACTCGCTGGTGTGTAATCAGCTGGGATAATCGAGAGAATCCTTTCCCACACACAGAACAGGTGAACGGTCTCTCCCCCGTGTGAGTGCGTCGATGAGTTTCCAGCTCACACGGGTAACTGAATCTCTCCTCACAGTCCCCACATTTCCACTGTTTCTCTCCAATTTGAACAGTGCTTTTTCCTTCCATGTTCAAAATGCTATGCTGTTCAGGTTACAATGTATTGGGCGACTCCTTCAGATGCTGTTTTCTGACTGCAAATCCTCCCCTTCTAGCACCCTGTGAAATGATTTAAAACAGAAAAAGGGAGTGAGAGCGAACCCACAAAAACACAAAGGCATGTTGTGAAATTGAGCTGAATGAAAAGCGAGAGAGAGAAAGAAAACAGGGGGTGAAGGAGAGGGATTTTATATTTCTACAGCTTGAACAGAACTGTGAGGAAATTTCCTAAACCCTCAACCTGCACCACCTAGAAGGACTAGGGTAGCTGGTGTATGTGAATACCATCACCTCCCAAGTTCCCCTCCAAGTCACACACTGTCCTGACTTCTATGACATCCAGTATTGGATAAGCAGAAAATTCCTCCATTTAAATATTGGGAAGACTGAAGCTGTTCTCTTCAGTCGCCACTACAAACTCCATTCCCAGCCACCAACTCTATCCCTCTCCCTGGTAATTGCGTGAGGCAGAACCAGACTGTTCACAACCATGGAAAATTATTTCACCCCAAATTGAACTTCCAAACACATATCCGCATCATCACCAAAGCCGCCTATTTGCACCTCAGTAACACCGCCCAACTGCACCCTCATCTCAGCTCATCCGCTGCTGAAACCATCACCTATTCCTTTGTTACCTCTAGACTTAACTATCCTAACACACTCCCAGCCGGCCTCTCACGTTCAACATCCCTGTGATCTCGTGGTCATCCAAAACTCGGCTGCTCGTATATTTACTCGCACTCAGTCTTACTCACCCATCACTCCTGCGCTTACTGACATATAAAGGTTCCTGTTTAAGAAGCAACAAAATTTTAAATTTCTCATCCTTGTTTTCAAATCCCTCCATGGTCTCATCCCTCCATTTCTCTGTAATCTCCTGCAGCCTCACAACCCTCCAAGGGTTCTCATTCCGGCTTCCTGACTTTAATCGCTCCATCCTTGGTGTCCACACCCTGAGCTCAAAGGCCATAAGGAGTGAAATTTTCTCCCTAAACCTCCCGCTCTCTTTTTCCCTTTCCTACTTCAAAATTCTCCTTAAAACCTACCTCTTTGACCAAACCTTTGGCCATCTGCCCTCTTACCTCTTTACATGAAATGTGTTATACAAATACACATTGTTGTTGTTGATTTGGACAGATATCGCTGTTCCTTCATAATCGTTGTAACTCTTTATCTAACATCATTGTGGGATCACCTTCACCACATGGATTGCAGCGGTTCAAGAAGGTCAAACATCATCTTCTCCAAAGGTAACTGGGGATGAGTAATATCTGCTGCTGGTCTTGTTAGTGAAAGGGCAGAGGAGAGGGAATGGCTGATTTGCTCTTGCGGAGAACCAGCACATACAAGACTGACTGAGGGGCTTGGCCTAAATAGCCAAGTGGTTATGGTACTGGGTTTGTAACCCCAAGATCAAGAGTTCAAATCTCACAATGGCAAACTATGAAACAATGTAATTTCATCTGAAACAGATGGAAACGGGTTTGTACTCAAAAGAGTTACAAGACTGACTGACGCCTCATCGCCATTACGCACACTGCGCATGCTTCATCACAGCTAGGCCCCGCCCCTTCATTCACTCCGATTGGTTGGACGACCAGTCCCGCCCCCTCCTCCTATTGGTCCGGAGCTTCCGTCAATCACCCGGGCATTGTGACGGTTTCAAACGCTGAGAGCGGTCACAGACTCAGCCTGACTTGCTGATTCTTGGCAGCGTTTTCTGTTTGGGAATTAGAGCTAGAGATGGATGGTCGGTTCCCTTCTGTCCGGGGGTGGGGGGGTGGATTCACACTCATTTCCCCAGTGCAGTGATTGTCACGTTTACTTTACATGAGGAAAGTCCCCGGTTCAATCTAGGCGGGAAGCTTTGTGTTCAACATTGTTACTGACGAGGAATTAACAGTGAGTTTAGTTTCATGTTGAACAGAGTGACAGTTACTGTTGACTCATTGTTTAAAAACTCCTTCTTCACCTTTAAACAGGCAGCGATAAGTGAGAGAAAACTGATCCACACTGACCCAAAAACAAGATACTGCAGATGCTGCAAATCCGACCTCAAAACAGAAAATGTTGGAAACACTCAGCAGGTCAAACTGCATCATTCTCAGTGAATGTTTCAGGTACCTGAACTTTTATCCAAACTGGAAAAAATCCGAGATTTAACAGCTTGCAAAGAAGTACAGAGTCAGAGAAAACGAGCAGGCAGGAGAAAAGAACAAACGGTCTTGTGAAAGGGTAGAAGGCTGGAGAGAGTAAATGACAAAGGGGACGATGGTGCAAGGCACATTGGATGGTAATGAGACAATAAACTAATGGGACAAAAGAAGGAGCTAAAGAGGGATGAGGGATAAATGGTCACAGTAGAACCTTGTGTCTGAAAAAATGGTAGTGATGATTATGATCTAAAATTATTGAATTGAATGTTGAGTCTGGAAGGTTGTAAAGTGACCAATCATAGACGAGCTGCTGTTCCTTGAGTTTGTGTTGGACTCAAGAAGAGTCATACGGATTCGAAACATTAACACTGACTTTCTCGTTACAGATGCTGCTAGACCTGCTTAACTTTTCCAGCATTTTCCGTTTCTTTGTTTCAGATTTCCAGCATTTGCAGTATTTTACTTTTATCTTAGATTTTGGAGGAGGATGGTTTGGTCAATGGTGTCAAAGACTGCAGACTGGCTGAGAAGGACACTGAGAGATAGTTTACCTTAGTCACACTCACATAGGATGTAATTTGTGATTTTGTGAAGAGTTGCTTCAATACTATGGCAGGGGAAAAATCTTATTGGAGGGATTCAAAAATAGAATTCCAGGAAAGATTTGGGAGGTGACAAGGACTTTGGAGAGGAAAGGGAGGTTGGAGATGGGGCAGGAGTTTGCAAGGTCACTATGGTCAAGGGTTGGTTTTATTGAGGGGTGGGGGGGACTGATCTTGACAGATCTGAAGGACAGAGGGACAGTACCTGAAGAGAGAGAACCGTTAACAATGTCAGTTAAAATGGGGAAGTTGGATGATAAGCAGATTAGTGGGAATAGGGTTAATGGAGCAGGAGGTGGGTCTCATGGACAGGATGAGCTCTGAGAGGGCATGAAGGAAGGTGAGAGAGAATTGAAGGAAATATGTGGGTTCAGGCCTCGGACAAAGAGGAACCTGACAGGCAGTTTAGCCCGGTAGGCTCATGGAGGCAGTGAAGCAGCTGATCGGATTGTCTCAATCTTACTGACAAAGAAGCTCCATTTACCTCCTCACATTTGTTTTTCTTTTATTCATTTATGGGGTGCGGGTGTTAGCATTTATTGCCCATCCCTAATTACCCTTGAGAAGGTGATAGGGAGCTGCCTTATTCAATCACTGCAGTCCATGTGGTGTAGGTACACTCACAGTGCAGTTAGGGGGGGAGTTCCAGGATTTTGACCCAGCGAAAGCGAAGGAACAGCAATATATTTCCAAGTCAGGATGGTGAGTGGCTTGGAGGGGAACTTCCAGGTGGTGATGTTTCCATATGTCTTCTGCCCTTCTCCTTCAAGATGGTAGTGGTTGGTAGTTTGGAAGGTGCTGTCGAAGGAGCCTTGGTGAGTTGGAGGTAAGTGTGGAGGAGAAAGGAGAGGGAGAGCACTTCAAAGGAATTAACTTGTGTTATAGATATTAAAAAGACTCCGCACACTGTGTGGTTAATGCAAATCTAATTTATTTCAATTTTATCCAGAATATTAACACCTATAACTGGGCTGTGGTTTATTAACATCTGCAGAAAAAGACCCCAATTCAGTCCTGGAAGTGAGTAACAGCAAAATCCAATTACTATAGTTACTTATGCACTCGTTGATGTTTCATCAGGTGGGATGACTGAGTGAATCTCTTCCCATAGTCAGAATAGGAGAATGGTCTCTCCCCAGTGTGAGTGCGCTTGTGTTCAGTGAGGTCAGTTGATCGCCTGAACCCAATCCCACAGTCAGAGCACCTGAAAGGTCTCTCGTCTGTGTGAACATGTTGATGGGACATCAAGTCCCCGGAACTTTTATAGCACTTCCTGCAGTCTGGGCATTTAAAAGTTCTTTCCCCAGTGTGACCTCGCTGGTGTATCAGCAAGCTCGAGGACTGAGTGAATTCTTTCCCACACTCAAGGCAGGAGAATGGCCTCTCCCCAATGTGAACTTGCTGATGCGTGAGCAGGTCGGATGTCCAAGTGAATCCCTTCCCACACTGGGAGCAGGTGAATGACCTCCTCCCAGTGTGAACTTGCTGATGTATCAGCAAGGAGGATGACCGAGTGAATCCCTCCCCACAATCGGAGCAGATAAATGGTGTCTCCCCAATGTGAATGCGCCGGTGTGTCAGCAGGTTGGATGACCGATTGAATTCCTTCCCACAATTGGAGCAGGTGAATGGCCTCTCCCCTGTGTGAGTGTGCTGGTGTACAGTGAGGGGAGATGATTTCCTGAACCCAGTCCCACAGTGAGAGCACCTGAACAGTCATCAGTGTGAATACATTGATGGGACATCAGCTTCCCTGAACTCTTGAAGCACTTCTCAGTCTGGACATTTAAAACATTTCTTATCTGTGTGAATTAGCTGGTGTGTCAGTAGGTTGGATGACTGAGTGAATCCTTTCCCACACTCAGAGCAGGTGAATGGCCTCTCCCCAGTGTGAACTCACTGGTGTCTTGTCAGGTGGCATGATCGAGTGAAACCTATCCTGCAGTCAGGGCAGGTGAATGGCCTGTCCCTAGTGTGAGTGCGCCAATGTGTTTCCAGCTGAACAGGAAAATTATATCCCTACCCACAGTCTTCACATTTCCATGGTTTCTCCCTGTTGTGAGTGCATTTGTGTTTTGACAGGCCAGATGATCAGCCGAAGCCTCGTCCACACACAGAACACATGTACGGTTTCTTTCCACTGTGAACAGTGCTTTTTTCTTCCATGTTTAAAATCCGATGATATTCAGATTATGATAAATTGAGTCACTCTGTCAGATCCTGAGGCAATGTTTGGTTTCTGCTTCCTAACTGTAAATCCCCACATTCTAATACTCTGTGAATTTGATATAAAACAGAAAAAAGAGTGAGAGAGAACCCACAAAAACATAAAGGCAGGTTGTGAAATTGAGCTGAATGAATCTGGTAATTTGTGGGGCCGGTACTAGGAACATGTGACCATGAAAGCAGCCGGGTTGTCAGAAAAACCCAACTGGTTCAATAAAGTTCTTCAAAATGGGAACCGGTTTTGGGCCTACACAAGACTTCGATTTTAAGGGTGGAGAGAGAGAGCAGTGGGAGAGGAAGATGGTGAAGGACAAAGCTTTGACATCAACAACTTGATGAGAACTTTGACAGAATCACCCAAAACCTCAAATTCCACCACCTAGATGGACCAGGGTAGCAAGTGTATGTGAACACCATCACCTCCAAATCACACACCGTCCTGAATTGTCTGATGTCAAGTACGGGATGCGCAGAAATTTCCTCTGAAGCTGAACCAGATTGTTCACAACCATGGTGTCATATTTGACTCCCAAATAAGCTTCCAATCACATACCCACATCATCACCAAGATCACCTATTTCCATCCCAGTGACAAGGCCAACTCCACCGTCATCTCAGTTTATGTACTGCAGAAACCATCATCCATTCCTCTGTCACCACTATACTAAACTATCCTAACACACTCCCAGTCGGCCTCCAACATTAAACCACCTTGCTCCACCCCCATAATCTTGAGGTCATCCAAACTCTGCTGCTCATGTGTTTAGTCACACCAAGTCTTGGTCATCCACTACCACTGTGCTCACTGACTTATAAGGACTCCCAGTTAAGAATCACCAATTTTGAAAATTCTCATCCTTGTTTTCCTCCATGGTTATGATCATCCCTATCCCCGTAATCTCCACCAGCCACACAATCCCTGAGATCACTGCAATCATCTAATTCCAGCCTCTTGAGAATTCCCGATTTTAATCGCTGCATCATTGGCAACTGTTCTATCATTTGCCTCGGCCACAAGCTCTGGAAGTTCCTACTTAAACTTCTCTGCCTCTCCAACTCATTTTTCTCCTTTAAGATATTCCTTCAAACCTACCTCTTTAACCTCACCTGTCCCAATATCTCCATATATGGCTCAGTGTCAAATCTAACTTTGTAACATTTCTATGAAATGTCTTGGAAAGTTTTATTCTGTTAAAGGCACAATATAAATACAAATGATTGTTAATGGCTTAGACATATATCGTTGCCTCATCAATAACTCAAAGTGTGAAGCAGCTTGATGGACAATTGTTCACATTCTGTCATTGGAAAAACTTCAAAACCTTGCCCCCTACAAATATGGCGGCCACGTTTGCGTTCTGCTGCAAATCGCCCCCAATAAAGATGGCGGCCGCTAAGCTGCGGCCCCGCTCTGTGCAAAGGGCGAGGGGCTGTCCCGGGTACTGGCAGGTTCTTTTTCGAAGTTTGGGGTTTACGTAACATGTTTACGAAGCCTATTCAATCACCCGCCGGATCCATCGATCCCTTCGCCCCGCCGTACCCACTTTTACTGATTACGGATGCAAGAAAGAAGGTATTCTGCATCGCCATAAATCACGCAGTGCGCATGTTTCATTCAGCCTAGCTCCGCTCCTCATTCACTCCGATTGGCTGGAGAGACAGCCGCTTTCACTCGCTCACTACAGCTGCGCCCGCTGCTTTCCTATTGGTCCGAAGCTGCTGTCAATCAGCCGGGCATTGTGAGCTGTCCCATATATGTGTTATAGATATAATATAGTAATATATCATATATTAACTATATATATAATATAATTTTTTAAAGTTCATTCACGGGATGTGGGCTTCACTGGCTGGGCCAGTATTTATTGCCCATCCCTAATTGCCCTTGAGAATGTGGTGGTGAGTTGCCTTCAAGAACTGCTGCAGTCCATGTGGTGTAGGTATACCCACAATGCTGTTAGGAATAGAATTAAATGATTTTGACCCAGCAACAGTGAAGGAATGGCGATATATTTCCAAGTCTGGATGGTGAGTGGTTTGGAGCGGAACTTCCAGGTGGCGGTGTTCCCATCAATCTGCTGCCCTTGTCCTTCGAGATGGTGTGGTCATGTGTTTGAAAGGTCCTGCTGAAGGAGCCTTGGTGAGTTCCTGCCATGCATCTTGTAGATGGTACGCACAGCTGTCACTGTTTGTCAGTGGTGGAGGGAGTGAATGTTTGTGGATGGAGTGCCAATCAAGCGGGCTGCTTTGTGCTGCATGGTGTCAAGCCTCTTGAGTGTTGTTGGAGCTGCACTCCTCCAAGCAAGTGGAGAAGTAACTCATCTCCTGACTTGTGTCTTGTAGATGGTGGAGAGGCTTTGGAAAGTCAGGAGGTGAGTTACTTGCGGCAGGATTCCCAGCCTCTGACCTGCTCTTGTAGCAACAGTATTTATATGGCTAGTCCAGTTCAGTTTCTTGACAATGGTAAACCCCAGGATGTCGATAGTTAGGGATTCAGTGATGGTAATGCCACTAAATATCAAGGGGTGATGGTTAGATTCTCTCTTGTTGTAGATGGTCATTGCCTGGCACTTGTGTGGCGTGAATGATACTTGCCACCTGTCAGTCAAAGCCTGGATATTGTCCAGGTCTTGCTGCATTTGGACATGGACTGCTTCAGTAGCTGAGAATTCGCAACATTGTGCAATCATCAGTGAACATCCCCACTTCTGACCTTATGATGAGAGGAGGGTCATTGATGAAGCAGCTGAGATGGTTTGGCCTAGGATAATGCCCTGAGGAACTCCTGCAGTGATGTTGTGGAACTGAGATGATTGACCTCCCAACAATCACAACCATCTTCCTTTGTGCTAGGTATGAATCCAAGCAGCGTAGATATCCCCTCTATTCTCATTGACTCCAGTGTGGCCAGGGACCCTTGATGCCACACTCGGTCAAATACTGCCTTGATGTCAAGGGCAGCCACTCTCACTTCACTTTTTGAGTTCAGCTCTTTTGTTCATGTTTGAACCACAGCTGTAACGAGGTCCAGAGCTGAGTGACCCTGGCGGAACCCAAACTTATCATTAATGAGCAGATTATTTCTAAGCAAGTGCCACTTGATACAAAAACAGGCCCAATCTCAATGTGGTGATGAACATTTTTGTTCACCAGTTAAGCTTTGAGCGACACTGTTACCATTGATAATTTTCCATGTACCCCATCAATGACTACATGAGTCCAGTGTGATTACTCAGCCCTCGGTTGCACTTTGAGCATGTGCAGTACAAATGGTTCATGTGGCGCATGCTGATCAGGAGCCAGTAGGAGATGACACTGAATTACAGAGAATATCGAATCCAGAAACAGAGCATTCTGTTCAACTGACCTGTGCTGGTGTTTATGTTCCACACAAGACACATTCCATTCCATCAACTTCTTGTTTGCTTTTCAGCATTACTTTCTTTCAGGTACCAGCACTGAATTAAAATCAAAATACTGGAAATCTGAAATAAAAACAGAAAGTGATGGAAAAACTCAACAGGTTGTTTCCACCAATTTGTACCAGCACTGATCTTTGTGAAGTTTAGCCCTCAACCTTTTTCCAATCTGAAAATTCAGATGGAGATGGGAGTGAATTGCGCAGATTGTATCAGGGAGGAAGGTACAGACTTTCGGGTATCTACATACTTTAAGAGCCTATACTGTGTATTGTGCTGACATTAAAATATAATAATTTTCATATTATTGTGATTTATTGTAAAGGTAGGTTAATAGTGGGGGTTGGAATATTTTCTCTGTGTGGATATGTGGGGGGGATTTAATAGAATTGGAGACAGCTGAGGTGGAGCTTTTGAGTGATCAAAAGGGAAGCTTGGTTTGAAATGCTAAATATATAAACATGACTGAAGTTTTAGAATCTGAGGTGTGAAGGCCATTTGCATTTTTCCATAAATTAGGTTAGTTTGAATTTCAAAGAGATGGTAAGATGTTACACCTAGCCTAAGAAGCTAAGCCAAACTGTGTGTTTATTTTTCCCAAAGGTTACTGATGATGTGAGTACAATGAAAGATTTACAGTATGAGAAAAGTAAAGTTGCAAAGATATATTGGGACATTGGAATTTACATTAAAAAGAGAGAAGCATATATAATGGAGGTGAGGTTATGTGCAAGGGGGAAGGCATTCTAAAATCTAACACAAATGTGAAAATCCTCCAGCCTCTATGCATTAAATTGCTGTCTACAGCAACTGAAGCTAAGAAAACCCACTTTGAATATCACTGCCCAAAGTATTGTGTGCTTTGCCTGGATCTGTTAAACTTATATTTTGCTTTACTGTTGCCTTAACGGAGGTGTAACTGAGAGCTAGATTAATTAGGAGATTTAGGAGTTATTATAATCATAATTTGTAGACTAATATATGTACTTAACATCTTTTCTCCTGTTAATAAATGTTTAATTTACTTCTGTAAAAAAAACTCAAATTGTGGCTGTACTTATTACGATTGAATTCAAGGTACGTATCTCAAAATAAAATACAAATTGCAAAACAGTACTGGCAGCTGTTTCAAGTTTCCCTCTGGGATTTGAGCAGCTTGGCATTTACCATCCGCTGTGCCATAACAGCGCCCCGGGTCCCGATCTCGATTAGGAAGCCGATACGTTGAAGTTTGTGTTCCCAATTCAAGTTATCAATGGCAGATTGTTTGCCCAGAACACCCCGCGCTTCGAAAAGTCCCCTATCAATGACGATAGGAGTCCAGTGCGCAGGTGCAGTGTGGGTGTGCGCTCTGAGCATGCTCAGTGTCAGTCATGGTGCCAGAGTGAGGAGGAGCGGACGGTTCGGGAGGCGGGAGGAGATTGTGAGCACAGGGTAGGAATGGAAACCGCGGCTGGACTGAGAACTGGAGCAACTTCTGGGGTAGGCCCCAGGCCCCGTGTTTACCCCGCGGTGGCTGGACGGGGAGGATTTGGAAACACTTTTGTGGATCCGCAAACCCTGAGGAATAATTGTCAGCTCCTGGTTTGCAGCTGCGGGGCTTCTCCCTCCCGGGAACAGGCCCAGGTTAACGGCCGCCATCCTGGGTCAGCGAGTGGAGGATGGTTCATGTCAGAGGATGGGGGAGGGGGGACAATAAATAAGAGGTTACACTTTGGGCTCAAACCAATGAGGATCTGATCTGTGTTTGGGAAACTGTTAACAAATGGCCCCTTTTAAAACATGATCTCCAGTTGTAGAATTTATTAAAAGGATACAGAGAATTATCCAACACTTTATTTGAATTTCAGCCCAGGGAGGAGGGAGAGTGCTTGAGATGGGGATTTACAGCTTTGGGAGAACAAGAGAGGAAAACATTTTCCATAGAAACTAGAATTAACTGTTCTGAATTTCTATGCTGTGCTTACAATGAGGACTTTTGAAATCTCTTCTTACAGGGCATCAGAAGGGAGAATTTATAGACTGGTAACTCAGACAAAACATCACATCAAGATCTAACAGAGTCACGCAATTCATCAGGAGCTGAATATCACCGGCCTTTGAATGTGGAAGGAGAAATGTTTGCCTGTTCTGACTGTAGAAAAAAAAATCACTCATCTATATGACTGGAAAAGCATCAAGACACACTCACACTGGTGAGTGTTCCAGTGCACTGACTGTGCAAAGAGCTTTAGCTAGTTACGCAACCTGAAAAAAATTACAGTATTTACAGTGGGGAGAAACCATACACGTGTCTGTGTGTTTGGACTAGGATCCAACCTGGAGAGACACAAGGACACCCGCACCATGGGGAAACCGTGGAAATGTGGGGACTGTGGAGCTGGATTCATTTCCCCATCCCAGCTGGAAATTCATCGGCGTATTCACACTGGGGAGAGGCCGTTCACCTGTACTGATTGTGGGAAGGGTTTCACCCAGTTATCAAATCTTCTTACACACCAGCGTGTTCACAGTGGTGTGAGGCCATTCAGCTGTTCTGTGTGCGGGAAGGGATTCATGAGCTCATCTAACCTGGGGACTCACCAGCGAGTTCACACTGGGGAGAGGCCGTTCACCTGCTCTGTGTGTGGGAAAGGCTTCACTCAGTCATCTGCTCTGCTGACACATCAACTTGTTCACAGTGATCAGAGATTGTTTAAATGCTCTGACTGTGAGAAGAGTTTCAAAGGACCAATAAATTTGCTCAAACACCAGCGAGTTCACACTGGGGAGAGGCCGTTCACCTGCTGTGTGTGTGGAAAGAGATTCACTCGGTCGCATAACCTGCACAGACACCAACGAGTTCACACTGGGGAGAGGCCTTTCAACTGCCCCATCTGTGGGAAGAGTTTCACTTTTTCATCTAACTTGAAGAGACACCAGAAGTTTCACATATGACAACAGGGGTTGGATTCTGCTGTTATTGCTGCTGTGAATCACATCCACATTTGAACTATGTTCATTCTGAGAGCTGGGGTTGGATTTTCACTTCCTGAAGAGGGTGAGAACTGGGACTTGTGCGACTTGAAAATTACTTTCCTGGTCAGAGGCATTGGATCCGCTGCCTCTGAGACAATTTGTGATTTTCAAAGTGTCAATTAACTCACCACCAATTAACCATCTGAATAACCACCAATGAACCAACTTAATCTCATTAAAGAACTTGTTAAGGAGCCTGTCTGGAACAGAATGGGATTTCAATCTTTTCTTCTGGATTCTAAATTGATTTATGGGGTACAGGTTGTTTGCAATAAATCCCCAATTGTGAATGAAATCATCAGGTTCTACAGGACTTCACCATCGGGCAGGACTGAACACTTTAAATGGTCATTTCAAAAGATTTATTAACCATTAAAAGATGGAAAGGTAACAAGTTAGAAAGATGAAATCAAAATTTCAATTAACAGTAAGAGGAGAATGTTTAACAATTAAACAGACTTCTTAATGTTGCTCGGTCGATCAGGCTGAAGATGTGAAGTGAGGATAACCCTCCATCATTCGATACACAGATAACATGCTAACAAAATGCCTTCTCGCAACCTTCATTTTTACACTTAAAAGATGTTGTAAGCCCTCCTTAGCCAAGTTGTTGGAAATGGCTAATTGGTCTATAATTTGTCAAGAATGTGGCAAGGGCGAACTCCATTGGTTTTAGCTAATTTACCACATTGCCTTAAACTTAGAACAGTGCCTACCTTTAAGCTGTGTCTCTTATCTTGGTGTCTTTACAGGAGCCCATTCATTTAGATAGACTCAACAACCAAGGACAGTGTGTGTTCCTGATAGGGAGCGAGTCCAGGGCTTATCCCATTTCTTTCCCAGCTGTTACAGCACTTTAATTCTCTCATAAGAAATGCTAATGGAGAAATACAGAAACAACATAAAGTGACTTCTACTTAACCACCAATCATCTGTTGCTCATCAGTCACTGCTTCGTGATACTGTTTTGGGTTAGTTTCTTGTAAAAGCTTAACATCAAAATGGCTTTTCATCTCAGTGTTAGCAGAAAATTGTGTTTTGAGCTTGTTAGCTTATTACAATGAATATGACATGAAATGAACCTGAAAATGATTGGGCTATGCTAAAATCTAGTACCCCGGCTTACTTACAGGATGATGCCAGACATGTTAGTGCACAGCTGTTAGAGTTACCATGAGTCAAAAGAAAGTTCATTTTCATTTTTTTTTTGTAAAATTTGAGGGATAGACTTGTTTCGGTTCGAGCGCTGTACCTTGATTTGATGTCCGTGCGCACTTCTGTTGTCTTTATTGTCCTGGTCATTTCATGAGCTGCCAGCTCCCCTCTGCAAAGCAGCAGCAAACCTCAAAATAGCTGCCATCTGCCTTTACTGCTGGCGTCAGACAGGAAGCCCCCTGCCCCCGGAGGAACTTGGTGTCTCAGGTTGGATGCTGAGTTCACCTCCTGCCAAAACAGCTCATTTACACTTAAAAATAATGTCACAAGAGCAATGCAGTTCAGGTGCAGTATCCGGACTCGGAATTCATCCAGTGTCAGGTTCTCAACCCTCTTTAAAAATCCAGCTCTTGGAGTTTATTCCTCCTGATATTAATAATCCCTGTAACAGGGCTGGAGTTTAATATTCTGGTTAAATGCCAAATAAATCACTTTGGTGTCAAACACACAGTGTGTGGAGTATTTGTTTTCGCCAGGATAAGAGGAGACAAATTGAAATCCTGTTCTTGACTGTTCCATTTCTGGGCCTTTTCTCCTCTGTTAAAGAAAATTTGTATTTCTGCAGAGCCTTTCATGACATCAGGATGTCCCAAGCCAATTACAGCCAATGACATTCCTTTGAAGTGTAGTCAATGTTGTAATGTAGGAAACACAGCAGCTAATTTATGCACAGCAAGATACCATAGACATCAAATTGATAACACCCAGATGATCTGTTTCAGTGATGTTGATTGAGGGATAATTATTAACCAAGATTCTGGGGAGAAGTACCCTGCTCTTTGAAATAGTGTCAATGAATATCTTATACCCGTCCATTCTCTCAGTGCCGTCACTGACAGTGCAATGCTCCCTCAATACTGCAGTGGAATGTCAGCCTGGATTTTATGCTCATCTTTCTGGATGTGGATTTGAACCCACAACCTCCTGACTCAACATGAAAATGCAACCACTGAGCCACGACTAACACATCATCAGTCTGGATTATTTCAGTTCCTAGCCTGTTGATTACTCTCATGGACAAGTCCCAGCTACCCATACCTTCCAGAGTGTCTCTCCTAGTCTTGGTAGCAAACATCATCTCACTTTTCTACAAAGGAGGAAGAGAGAAAATGGGGAAGTAGAAACCAGTTAGTCTAACATCAATAATTGGCAAAATGTAGGAATCTATCATGAGGGATGTGTTAACAGGGCATTTAGAAAATCATTAACTGATTGAGCAGAGCTTTAACTGATTGAGCAGAGCCAATATGGATTTATGAAAGGGAAATCATGTTTGACAAATATGTTCAGAGCTTTTTGAAAACATAATAAGTCAGGAAGATAACTAGGGTATCAGTAGATGTGTATTTGGATTTTCAAAAAGCATTTGACAAGGGGTAATTACAAAAAATTCGGTCTGGTGTTTGGGGGTATCTTAGCATGGACTGAAGATTGGTTAATGGTCAGAAAACAGAGAGTAGGAATAAACGGGACGTCTTCAGGTTGGCAGGCTGTGACTAGCAGATGCCACAAGGATTAGTAGTTGTGTCTCAGCCATTTACAATCGATACCAATGACTTAGATGAGGGGACGGAGTGTAATGTATTCAGGTTTTCTGATGATACAATGTTGGGTGGGAAAGTAAGTGCTGAGGAGGACACAAAGAGGCTGCAGAGGGATATAGACAGGTTGGGTAAGAACATGGCAGATGGAATACAACATGGTGAAGTGTGAAATTATCCACTTCGGTAGGAACAATAAAAAAAAGAATATTTTTTGAATGGTGAGAGACTGGGAAATATTTGCTTTCAGAGGGACCTGGCTGTTCTTGTACATGAATCACAGAAAGTTAACATGCAGGTACAGCAACAAATGGTAAATGGTCTGTTAGCTTTTGTTACAAAGGGATTGGAGTATAAGAGTAAAGATGTCTTACTACAATTACACAGAACATTGGTGAGGCCTCATTTGGAGTACTGTGTGCAGTTTTAGTCTCATTACCTAAAGAAGGACATACCTGCCCGAGAGGGAGTGAAACAAACGTTCACCAAATTGGTTCCTGAGATGAGGGGATTGTCCCATGAGGAGACATCGAGTAGACCAGGCCTAGATTGAATGGACTTTATAAGAATGAGACATTCTCAAGGGGCATGACAGGATAGATGCTTAGAAAATGTTTCCCCTGCCTGGAGAATCCAGAACATGTGGATTAGTCTCAGAATAAGGGGTCAACCTTTCATGACTGAGATGAGGAGGAATTTCTTCATTCAGAATTGTGATCCTTTGCAACTTTCTACCCCAGGGAGTTGTGGTTCTCAGTTACATTTAAGACAGAGGTCGATAGGGTTTGGGTACAAGGGGAATTAGGTTTGTGGAGTGTGTAGAGTTGAGGTGGAAGATCAGCCATAATTGTATTGAATAGCAGAGCAGGCTTGATGGGCCGAATGGCCTCTTCCTACTCCTATTTCTTATGTCCGTTAAGCCTCGGTCTGGTCCCACTCAAGCTGCTGAGTGGGTGAATTAAATCTTTCTTCACAAATCACCCGGATACCAGACTACAAGTAAGGCCATGAACATTGTTTATTGTTTTCAAATCTCAGTGAAATGTGGGCACACAGACCCTTTCTAGACATGTCTAAATGTAATCAGAGTTAGCCGGCAGTTCAACACTAATGGGGAGAGAACAAGGAACAAAGACTCCACAGGATATTCAGTGATTCACTGCAAATCAGCACAAATGGATGCTGAGTATTAACTACAGCAGGGAGCAGAGTCTGGGGTTATCAATTGGTGAGTTTATTTTCAGAGTAATTCCTTCAATGTCTGACAAGTTAACAACTTTGAACAGCCTGTCTCTCAAATAGCTCGAACCCACTTGTGATTATAAACAATCAGAGCTTACCGAGCCTCATCCTCGAGTTACAGAACAGGCTTTCTCCCATCAATATAGAGCTGCAGGATTGCACTATGATCTGTTCATCTTTAGTTCAATACAGTTTCTGAGTGGATTTAAATTTAAAAACAAGGTTTGCAGACATGATGGTCTATTCACACAGGATTGAGAGACGGTGCAGGTACATGCTAAGTCTAACCTGGGCAACTGACATTAGAGATCAACCCCAACTGTCAGAATGGACATGGTTTAGTCCAGGATTTGATTAACAGCAGCAACAACAGCAGAATCCAACCCCTGTAATCACTTGTGAATTCGCTGATGTTTCAGCAGGTTGGATGAACGAGTAAATCTCTTCTCACACACAGAGCAGGTGAATGGCCTCTCCCCAGTGTGAATTTACTGATGTTTCAACAGATCATTTCTGCTTTTAAAGCGCTTCTCACAGTCAGAACATTGAAAAGGTCTCGTATCCGTTTGAACAAGGTGATGTGTAGTAAGATGAGATAAAGGAGTGAATCCCTTCCCACACTCAGAGCAGGTGAACGGCCTCTCACCAGTGTGAACTCGCTGGTGTGCAGTGAGATCACCTGCTCACCTGAACCCAGTCCCGCAGTGAGAACATGTGAACAGTCTCTCGTCAGTGTGAACAAGTTGATGGGACATCAGTTTCTCTGACCATTTAAAGCATTTCCCACAGTCTGGACATTTAAATGGTCTCTTGTCTGAGTGAACGTGCCAATGCCTCAACAGATTGGATGACCGAGTGAATCCCTTCCCACACTCGGAGCAGCTGAACGGCCTCTCCCCGATGTGAGTGCATTGGTGTTTCAGCAGGGTGGAGGATCCCCTGAAACTCTTCCCACACTCAGAGCAGCTGAACAGCATGGAACTGGTGTGAATGCGCTGGTGTTCCATCAGTGAACGTGGGCTTTTAAAGCTCTTTTCACAGTTACAGCATTTAAATTCTCCCTCGTCAGGACAGAAAAATGATTGAATCCCTGCCCACACACAGCAGGTGAATAGCCTCTCCCTGGTGTGAACTCGCTGGTGTGTGGTGAGGTCACCTGATCGCCTGAAGCCAGTCCCGCAGTGAGAGCACCTGAACGGCCTCTCCCCAGTGTGAACCCTTTGGTGTTGCAGCAGGTTGGATGACTGAGTGAATCCCTTCCCACACTCGGAGCAGGTAAACGGCCGCTCCCCAGTGTGACTGCGCCGATGAATTTCCAACTGAGATGAGTAATTGAACACCTTCCCACAGTCCCCACATTTATAGGGTTTCTCACCAGCGTGAACGGTGCTTTTTCCTTCCATGTTCCAAGGCTGATGACATTCCCGTCCTGATAAATTGAGAGGTTCCATCAGATCCTGATGTGATGTTTGGTTTCAGTTTCCCGACTGCAAATCCTCCCCTTCTAATACCCTGTGAAATTGATTTAAAACAGATAAAAGGGAGTGAGAGAGAACCCACAAAAACACAAGGGCAGGTTGTGAAATCGAGCTGAATAAATCTGGTCATTTGTGGGGCCGGCACCAGGGAAAAGTGACCATGAAAACTGCTGGATTATCATAAAAACCCAACTGGTTCACTAATGTCCTTCAGGGAACGGAACCTGCCAGCCGGTCTGGAGCTACACAAGAGCCTGGCCTCTATGGGAGGAGAAAGAGAGAGAGGTGGAGGAGGGGGCAGTGGAGATGGACTTGATACATGAGAATTTTGACATCATGTCCCAAACCCAGCACCCCATCTTCTAGAAGAGCAAGAGCAGCTGGTGCATGGGAAAACCATCATGTCCAAGACACACTAGCGAGTTCACCCTGGGAAGAGGCTTTGTTTTGTAACCTTTATTTTTAAAAGAAAGTATCTTTCTTTGGGCTATTCTCAAGGTTTTGCAAGACGAAACCAAACAGAAATTTGCTTGTACTTCTTGCAATTTAGTTATTGTCTTCACTGCTCACGAAGTGATCTGCTCGACAATGAGGGTGATCACTTTTTGGAACAACCTCCATTTTGTCTGTGACCTTGACCCTGAGCTTCCAGTCATTTGTCATTTTAATTCTCTGCCCCACTCCCACTCTGACTGTCATTGGCCTCCTGAACTTTTCCAATAAAGCTCAATGGGAACTCGAGGAACAGCAGCTCATCTTTCGATTCGACACTTTACAACCTTCCAGACTCAATATCGAGTTCAGCAGTTTCTGCACCAACAGGATCAGGATTGTCAGGATCAGGAATTCTCCACCTGAAAATGTGCTGGAACCTGATTCTATGTTTAGACTCCGCTCACTCATCCTAGATTCCCCAACCAGTGGAAATAGTTCCTCTCTATCCACCCTGACAGTTACAATTAATGTACTGAAAACTTTGATCGAATCACCTCTTAATCTTCTAAATTCAGGGATCATAATCCTCACAGTGAGTGGTGTGTTTTAGCAGAATGGATAGAGAGAGTCAATATATAATGAAAGGCGCAGTTCTAAAGAGTGAGCAGGGACAGAGGGACCTGCGGGTTCATGTGCAGAGATCTTTGAAGGTGACAGGCCATATTAAGAGAGTAGCTGTTTAAAGTAAATTGGATCTCGAGCTACATGAAGAGTG
Source organism: Carcharodon carcharias (assembly GCF_017639515.1). Classification (NCBI taxonomy): domain Eukaryota; kingdom Metazoa; phylum Chordata; class Chondrichthyes; order Lamniformes; family Lamnidae; genus Carcharodon; species Carcharodon carcharias. The sequence continues at coordinate 15,655,390 of NC_054493.1, forward strand.
GCGTTGAGTACACAAACAGGGAAGTTATGCTGAATCTTTATAAAGCGCTGGTTAGGCCACAATTCGAGAATTGCATCCAGTTCTGGTCACCTCACTTTCGGAAGGGATGTGAAAGTCATTGAGAAAAGTGCAGAGGAGATTTACCAGAATGGTTCCTGCAAAGGAGGTTGAGGGGAGATTGATATGGGTGTACAAGATTATGACAGGTTTAGATAAGGTAGAAAAAGAAAGGTTATTCCCAACAGCTGATCACTCAAGGACTCATGGACACAGATTTAAGGATTTGGGTAAGAGATTGAGGGGCTTCTGAGGGAAAACATTTTTACACTGTGAGTGTAATGAGCTGGAACTTGTTGCCTATGAGGGTGGTGGAAATGGACATGATGAATGATCTCAAAAGGAAATTGGATAGGCACTTGAGGGAAATAAACCTGCAAGGATACAGGGTTAGAGCAGGGGAATGGGACTGACTGGATTGCGGTAGAGAGCTGGCATGGACTCAATGGGCCTAATGGCCTCCTCTGTGCCATAATAACTCTATAACTCTTTTGTGTACTGTCCCTTGTAATTTAAACCATGGAATTCAGATATCACTCAGGTAAATGTGTTACACTCCCTCCAAGGCCATTCTATCCTTCCTGTTGTTTATTGCCCAGAACTGAACATAACATGGTGTGCTCTAACCAGGGTTTGTGTGTCTCAGTGCTTTTCCAGTCACACTGATACCTGACATCTTCTCCCACAGAGAGAACAGACAAACCTTTTACCTTCCACATTCAGATGCTGCTGATATTTTGGTTCTGATGACGTGAGTGCCTTTGTCAGATCTTGATGTGAAGTTTGGTTTGAGTTTCCTTTTTGTCAATCCTCCACTTCCAGTACCCTGTAAGTTTACAGAAATCATCACCGTCAGTCTGGGATAGAAATTCACAGCATTCTCTCCTCTAGGGTTACAACTCTGATTAAATGTATCCCTGGAGGTTTAATCACATGACCTGCTCCCACACATCCACCCTTTACACATCCTTCCGACACTAATTGGAAAAAAAAGTTTAATTATCCAATTGGATGATGATTGATTGTCAGCCAAACAACCTTTATCCCATTTTCAATATTTTTATTTCTGGTAAAGAGAAACGTTCAAAGAAAATTACAAAAATATATATTTTTTAATGTCCTGGTGGTTTTTCTCCAGGGTTACACACCACAGTGTCCTGGGGATTCATCTTCAATTCCTGGAGAGTCCAAGGAGGTTATGCTGAACTTATATAAGACACTAGAGGTTTACAAGAATGGTTCCAGGGATGGGAAACTTCAGTTATGAAGATAGATTGGAGAGATTGGGACTGTTCTCCTTGGAGAGGAGAAAGCTAAGAGGAGTTTTGATAGAGATGCTCAAAATCATGAGGGCGTTGGATAGAGTGGAAAGGGAGAAACTGTTCCTGCTCGGAAAACAATGGAGAACAAGACGGCAAAGATTTAAAGTGATTTGCAAAAAAAGGCAAATGTGTTGTGAGAAAAAAACTTTTTCACACAGTGAGTGGTTCGAGTTTGGAATGCGCTGCCTGGAAGTGTGGTGGAGACAGGTTCAATCGAGGCATTCAAGAGGACAATGGATGATTATTTAAATAGAAACAATATGCAAGGGTACGGGGAAAAGGAGAATGGCACTGTTATAATGCTCATTTTGAGAGCCGGTACAGACATGATGGGCTGAATGGCCTCCTTTGTGCCGTCACAATTCTGTGAATCTGTGATGGGATGGCAACCCTTCCTCTGCTGCTGGTCCAGGATCACCCCCAATAAATATGGTGGTCGCGCACACGCAGTGCTGCACATTGCCCCCCAACAAGATGGCGGCCAGAAAACCAGGCTTACGAGCGGGAGGAGTCCCATTGCTTATACTCCTATCAGTGCCAAGGCGGGATCGATAAGTATTTATTTCGGGTTTCAGGCCTACACTGAGTACTTATGAAGCATCCACCCACATCGATGGTTCTAATCCTCCTCACCCAGCCACCGGCTCCATTACTCAACTGCACTCGATCACTTCCTATCCTTTCCATGCAGCTCCAGTGACAGCCCACATTGCGCATGCTCGGGTCGCAACGGAGCAGTGCGCTTACGCGAAGAGCCCCTGTATTGAGGATAGTGCACATTCATACTCGCAGCGAATGCTGGGTAAGATCTTCGCCATTGAAAATCGATAGTTGTTGATGGAACAAAGTTGTGTGATTCGATTACGATTGGAGCCATTGGGCCGCGATACCAATTTATTAAATTAATTGATGCAGCAACTAAAGGCCTTCTAACATAGTTTTGTACTGGGTGTGATTAAAAGCAAAACGAACACCTACAGTCAGGTGTGAACTCACCGGGATCTCAGCAGGTGGGGTATAAAAGTGCTTTTTCCCCATAGACAGAATAGTTAAACTGCACCTCACCAACATGAAAGCACTGACAGCGGATCAAGTGCTTTTAGCTTTTAAAGCTGGAATGTTAACCAGTGGCTGAACTGAGCAAATCCCTTCAGACACGGGATTTTACCCATGAGTTTCCCATTCAGACAGGAATCCCAAATGCTCCTAGTAATGAGTTCCACATTCTCAGCATTCTCCAGTTAAAGAAAAGCAAAATACTGTGGATGCATCAGATTTGAATTAACATTAGAAAATTCTGGAAATACTCTGTCGATCTGATTGCATCTGTGGAGATAGAAACAGAGTTTACATTTCAGGCAGATGAGCTTTCATCACAACTGCACAGACCTGAAATATTAACTCCCCTTCTCCTTCCACTTACATGCTGAGTATTTCCAGCATTTTCTGTTTTTATCTCTGGTTGCTCTAGAACTGTAATTAGATTTATCAGTAACAAACTGATATTTATTCTCATCTGTCCGTAACCGGAAACATCTCTCACTTGTCTACCCTGTCAAACCCTTTCATAATCTTAAATGTTCAGGTCATGCTTTACCCACTTTTCCAGAGAAAACATTTACAACCTGTCCAATTTTTCTTGTTGGGTGTAACCTGCCAGTTCTGGCATCATTCTTGTATTTTTTCTTGCATCTTCTCCAGTTCTTCTAGATCCATTTTATATATGAAGCTAATCTGAGCAGTAAACTCACTATTGTCCCCAAATGCCTGTATGTTGCAGCATTTTAATAATTAGCTGAATATAAGATGGGATAGAATGAGCAGATCCAACAAGCCAGTCTGTAACATTATGGAGCATCTACAAAATTGCATCTTTCCCTTACAGTGGGATGGTGGGGTGTTTAACTCTTAATCCATCAGTTATGATATGAAGAATATTCATGTCAGAGAAAGACAGGATTTCAGTGGGGTGACAGAAGCCAGATGAAAGTTCAGTTAATATGATTGCCAAGCAGTGAAAGGGAGCACTTGCGATTCATTTGCACCTTCTCTATTCATTTTCCAGATTAAAAATGAATTGAATCTATCACTCTCCACTTTGAATATATTTAAAATGCAAATCCATGATACTCGGGGAATCAATAGATTTGGGGATAGGGTGGAAAAGTGGGGCTAAGGTTAATCATTTAATGGTTCAGAGGCTCAAGGGGCCATATGGTCTACACCTGCTCCTATTTCTTGTGTTCTTACGAACATCATTGTGAATTATTTCCATGCAAGCACAGCAGATGCAGCACCCACACTTTCACCTCCCACTTCTTACATTCCAGGACTCCAAACACACTTTCCAAGTGGCACAATGATTTATTGTGTTTTCTTGCAATTTAATATTGTGTTACCTGCTCATAATGCGGTCTCCTCTATACTGAGGAGACTAAATCTGATTGGGTGATTTCTTTTTGGAACATCACCAGTCTGTGAGCTTCCGGTCATTTACTCTTTTAATTCTCACTTCAGGTCTGACCTCTGCCCTCAGCCTTCTGCACTCTTCTAATAAACCTCAAAGGAAATGCGAGGAACAGCACCTCGTTATTGATTGGCCACTTCACAACCTTCTGGACTCAACATTCATTTCAACAATTTCAGATCATAACCACTGCTCCCTTTTTTTCTACACAGTAGCTGATGCTAATTGTTCTGCTGTTACGATTTTTTACTTCTTCTGGACTTGTCTTTTATTTGTTCACTTGTTCCATTGGTTTATTTGCTTGTATAATTATCGCCCAATTTTGCCTTGCAACATCATCCCCCTTGTCATTTAATCTCCAGCTTTCCATTCTATCACAGGACCGTTTTTCTTTCCTGCTCTCTGCCTCTCTTATCTCCGATTATGTACTTGTTGGTAAAAGTTTGGATAAAAGTTCAGTAACCTGAAAAATTCGCTCTGTTTCCCCCTCCATTGTTTGCTGAGTGTTTCCAACATTTTCTGTTTTGAGGTCGGATTTCCAGCGTCTTGTTTTTCGGTCGCTGTGGATTAGTTTACTCTCACTTTCCGTTACTTGTTTAAAAGGTGAAGAAGAAACGTTTAAAGAATGAGACAACAGGAACTATCACCCTGTTCGACATGAAACTAAACTCATTTTTAATTCCTCACCAGTAACAATGTTAAACACAAAGCTTCCAGCCGGGATTGATAAAAGCAAAATACTGTGGATGCTGGAAATCTGAAACAGAAAACGAAGGAAAAACTCGGCATGTCTAACAGTATCTGTGGGGAGAGAATGAGAGTTTACGTTTCGAGATCGTATGACTTCTTCAGAGCCGGGATTGAACCGGAGACTTTCTCATGTAAAGTAAACGTGGTAATCACTGCACTGGGGAAATGAGTGTGAATTCCGCCCCGCCCCCGGACAGAGGGGAGCTGACCATCCATCTCGAGCTCTAATTCTCAAACAGAAAATGCTGCCAAGAATCAGCAAGTCAGGCTGAATCTGTGGCCGCTCTGTGTTTGAAACCGTCACAATGCCCGGGTGATTGACGGCTGCTCCGGCCCAATAGAAACTAGGGGCGGGGCAGGAAGACCGTGGAGCGGCTGGTCTTCCAACGAATCGGAGTGAATGAGGGGCGGGGCTCGTCTTGTGACAGAAGCATGCGCAGTGAGGGTAATGGTGAGAGTGAGAGACGCTTCTTTCTCGGATTCGCAATCGGTAAAGGGGGGTGGGGAATGGCGGGGCGGGGGAATGGCGGGGCGGAGGGAGCGATAGATCTGGTGGGTGGGCGGGGAGGCTTTTTAAACATGTTGTGTAAGCCGCGAAACCCGAAAAAGAACTTATCGTTCCACTGTTTTCACCAAGCGGGGCCAGTGATCGGGCTGGTTAACGGCCGCCATCTTTATTAGAGTAATGTGCTGCAGGGCGCATGCACGGCCGCCATCTTTGTAGGGGGCAATGTTAATGACTGGGAGGAGCTTGTTACCCATTGTTCAGAATGGGGACAGCTTGTCCATCAAGCTGTATTGCCCTTTGAGTCCCATTGTCTTATTGTGGAGGCAGAGCAGGAAAGAAAATGAAGCAAATCCTGCTGTCCTAATACCAATACCTCATGGAACCCAATGTGTCCAAAGCACTGTGCATCTGTTTAATCACATGAAGACCCACGGCAGAAACTCACGACCCTGATTGAATGTCATCCTTGAATCGAGGAACTGCTGATGACGACGAAGGGTAATGTGCAGCAGGGTGCATGCACGGTCACCTTGGGCCAGGTGGCAGGAGGGAAGAATATTGTGAATTTCTCTCCTAGACTGAGAGGGATGGATTTTTGAAACTCCTTTTACAGGGGATTAGAAGGGGAGGATTTACACACAGCAAAGTCAAATCAAGAAAAATGCTTTTCTATCCTGGACTGACAGTGATGGCTTTTGTGAACTTTGTTCACAGGGTATTAGAAGAAGATTTTCAGACAGGAAACTCATGCCAAATTTCACATCAACATCTGACAGAATCAGAAATTTATCAGGACCTGGATATTATCAGCCTTTGAGTGTAAGTATTGAGTTCCAGGTCATTACCACTCGCTGTGTAAAATTTTTTCCTCTCAACTCCTCAAAACCTTAAATCTATGGCAAGTAACCTTTTCACAATCAGATAATGGGAACAGTTTTTCTTTATCTACCTTACCTAAACCTCTTATAAACTTGTACACCTCTATCAAATCTCCCCTCAATCCCCTTTGCTCCAAGGAGAACAGCCCCAGTTTCTCCAACCTAACATTGCAAATAAAATTCACACCCTGGAAACATTCTGGTAAATCTCCTCTTCACCCTCTCAGGGACCCTCACATCCTTCATAATGTGTGTTGACTGGTTTGCACAGATCCAGATGTTCTGTATTCATGTCTGTGATATCATCACACACCGACAATTGCGCAGTGACATCACCCTGCTCCCTGGGTATTTCCTCAACTGGGAGATTTTTCTCTGACTCCAGTGCTTCTGATATCTTTCCAGCTGCAGGCTCCAGCAGGAGATTTTAATATTGAAAACAGTAAAATTGTTTCAGAGGTGAGTATTTTTGACATTCAGCTACCATTTAGAACTCTTAGTGCTGTACTTTGTTATCTGAGAGAGTTTCATGGCTCTTGGGCTGTGCAGCTCCTGTTCTGTGGATCTGAATCCATCTATTACTCTGTTTCACCTCTGCCCTTCCAGATGACCTCTCTTCCATTCTCTAACATCCTCTGCCTCCAGTATTGGCTGTATTTTATATTTTGCTTACCAGCTTTATCTTCCTACCATATTTTTCAGTCAGGAATTCTCAGTTGCTGCACTTTGGCCCATTTCTCTTCCGTTCCTAAGCTTATATTGACCACCAAATTCTACATCATTTTTATTCTCGGTGATTCATTGTGCACAACCTGAAACATTAACTATTTTGCTTTGTCCACTGACAATGCCTGATCTACTGAGTATTTCCAGCATTTGCTCTTTGTATTTCAGATTTCCAGCAACTTCAGTATTTTGTGTTTCTTTTATTGCAAGCATTGCTCACAGAACCAAGTCTATAAACACACATTATGAGTCGGTTTGTTGCCAGGTAGGCATTGGTTCAGAAGTTAGTCCTCAGCCTCCAGTATTGGTCCTTTTTAATCGAATCGGAGAATCATTGAATGATTACAATCCAGACGGAGGCCATTTGATCCTTTGTGCCTGTTCTGGTTCTCTGCAAGGACAGATCAGCTAGTCCCACTCCCTTGTCCTTTCTTCAGCAATTTTTTTTCTCCTAAAATTTTTTCCAATTCACTTTTTAAAGTCTTATTTGCATCAGTTTGAGATGGAGGAGAAGCTGCTGGGTTTAACCCTGAGGACTTTGGAACTCAGTTGGACTCAGCAATTTCAATCTGAAACTATCAAGGGAGGCAGATACTAGAGGAGATCTGGTTATTAAACAAACGCTGTCCGTACATTGTAAAAGAGTATTGTTTTTGGAATATATACATATTTTAAAAAAATTATTCTTGCGATTTGGACATCACTAAAAGGCCAGCAGCATATATTGCCAATGCCCAGTTGCTCATGGAGAAGATGATGTTTGACCTTCTTACCTCTGCAGGCCTTGTGGTGAAGGTGATCTCATGAAGCTTTTAGGTGAGGAGTTACACGATTTTGACCCAGCAACGATGAAGAAGCAGACATATACATCCAAGTCACTGGGGTGTGATCTTACTGAAATGTAAAAAATTTTGAGGGGCTTGTCAGGTTAGATGTTGAGATGATGTTTCCATTAGTGGGAGAATCTCGAACTAGGGGACAGAGTTACAGAATAAGGGGACACTCATTTAAAACTGAGATGCAAAGGAATTTCTTCTCTCAGAGGGTAGTGGATGTCTGGAATTCTCTACTCCAGAGATTTGTGGAGGCTAAATCACTGAAAGGATTTAAAGGAGGTAGATAGATTTTTGAAATATTGAGGAGTTGAGGGCTATGAAGAACTGGCATGAATAAGGAGTTGAGGCCTGGGGCCGAGCAGCCATGATTTTATTGAATGGCTGGATAGGCTTGAGGGGCCGAATGGCCTACTCCTGCTCTTATTTCTTATGTTCTAATAATTTGTATTTATATTGTGCCTTTAACGTGATAAAACTTTCCAAGACATTTCACAAAAATGTTATAAAGAAATATTTGAACTGAGCTACATAAGTTGTTGTGAGGGAGCAGGGCAGCAGGTGTCTGGCCAAAGAGGTAGTTTTGAGGATTATCTTAAAAGATGAGATTGAGGTAGCAACGGGGAGAGGTTTAAGGATGAAATTCCAGAGTTTTGGGGCCTAGGCAACTGAAAGGACGACCACCAATCATAAACGCCTGAATTAGATGAGTGCAATCTCTCTGCAGATGCTGTCAGACCTGCTGAGTTTTTCCAGGTATTTTTGTTTTTGATCTTGGAGGATTGACTGTTTGGAGGAGATTACAGAGATAGGGGAGAATACAACCATGGAGGAAAATAAAGGTGAGAATTTTAAAATTTTGGTGCTTCTTAAACAGGAGCTTTTGTAGGTCAGTGAGCATAGGGAGGACGGGCGAACAAGGCTTGGTGTGAGTAAACACATGGGCAGCAGAGTTTTATGTAACCTCAAGGTCACAGGGAGGTTGAATGTAGGGGGCCAGCAGGGAGTGTGTGAGGATAGTTAAGTCCAGGGGTAACAAAGGAATGGATGACAGTTTTAATAGCAGATTAACTGAGACGAGGATGGAGTCAGATGATGTTACTGAGGTGGAAGTAGGTGGTCTTGGTAATAATGTGGATTCGTGGCTGAAAGCTTATCTTGCTTGGGGTGAAATATTCTGCCATGGTTGTGAACAGCCTGGTTCAGCCTCAGACAGTTGGCAGAGAGAGGGATGGAATCGGTGGCTAAGGAGTGAAGTTTGTAGTGGGGACCGAAGACAAAGGCTTTGATCTTCCTGGTACTTAAGTGGAGGAAATTTCTGTTAATCCAGTACTGGATGTCAGACCAGTCAGGATGAAGAGTGACTTGGAGGGGAACTTGGAGGTGATGGTGTTCACATACACCTGATACCCTGGTCCTTTTAGTAGGTTCTGGGTTTGTTCCCTCTCCTTGACCCCCTGCCTGTTCCACCTTTCTCTCTCTCTCTCTCTCTCTCTCTCTCCTCCCATAGAGGCCAGTGTCTTGTGTAGGTCCACTCTGGGTGACAGGTTCCCTTCCCTGAAGCAGTTGGGTTTTTATGACAATCCAGCAGTTTTCATGGTCACTTCTTCCTTGTACCGGCCCCACAAATTACCAGATTGATTCAGTTCAATTTCACAACTTGCCTTTGTGTTTTTGTGGGTTCTCTCTCACCCCCTTTTTTCTGTTTTAAATCACTTTCAGTCATGAACCTAAAGCCAAACATCACATCAGGAGCTGACAGTCGCCCAATTTATCATAACTGGAAAGCATCAGCCTTTGAACGTGGAAGGAAAAAGCACCGTTCACATCGCGGAGAAACAGTACATGTGTTCTGTGTGTGGACGAGGCTTCAGACAATCATCTGGTCTGTCGAGACACAAGTGCAGTCACACTGGGGAGAAACCATGAAAATGTGGGGATTGTGGGAAGAGATTCAATTACCTGTCTGACCTGGAAACTCATCGACGCAGTCACACTGGGGAGAGGCCGTTCACCTGCTCTATGTGTGGGAAGGGATTCACTCAGTCATCCAGCCTGCTGAGACACCAGCGAGATCACACTGAGGAGAGACCTTTCAAATGCCCGGACTGCGAGAAGTGCTTTAAAAGTTCTGGGGAACTGATGTCCCATCAACGTGTTCACACTGAGGAGAGACCATTCAGGTGCTCTCATTGTGGGACTGGATTCAGGCGATCAGAACAGCTCACTGTGCACCAGCGAATTCACTCTGGGGAGAGGCCATTCACCTGCATGGAATGTAGGAAGGGATTCACTCAGTTATCCACCCTGCTGAATCACCAGTGAATTCACACCAGTGAGAGGCCAATCACCTGCTCTGAGTGTGGGAAAAGATTCACAACTTCATCCACGCTGCTAAAGCACCAGCGAGTCACAAGTTTCTACATTGATGGATTTTGCTGTTAATCACATTCAGGACTGAACCATGTTCATTGGGGTCTGTTTCTGCTGATGTTAATAAACTCCAGCCCAGTTAGCGGGGATATTATTCTGGCAATAATTAAATAAATCAGCTTTATGTTGAACACACAGCCTGTTGAATCTTTTTAGTATCTCTAATACAAGTTAGTTCCTTCTGAAGGGCTCTACCCAGCCTCCTCCATCCTCAGTCCCAACAACAAGTGCGGGGAGCTCATGGAGTTTCTTTGTCACTAAGATTGAGACAATCCGATCAGCTACCTCTGCTGCTTCCCTCTTTCCCACCAGCCCACCGGGCCAAACAGTCTCTACAGTTCCTCTTTGACCAAGCCCTGAAATTGCATCTTTCTCCAGTTTCTCTTCTACCTCCTGTCAATCCCTGTTAGAGCTCATCTTGTCTACGAGACCCGCATCCAAGTCCCTCGACCCTATTCTCATTAAACTGCTGACCATCCATGTTAGTTGATGTTGTTAATTTTTCTCTCTCTTTCCTGGTACTGTCACCCTCACCTTGAAATGCACCATCGTCACCATCCTGAGGGAAACCAACACTTGACTCCACAGTCTAACCAAACTACCACCCCATCTCCGACCTCCATTTCCTCTGCAAAATCCTTGTTCTTGGTGTCCCCCAAGGATCTATCCTTGGACCCTCCTATTTCTCATCTACAAGCTGCTACTAGGCAACATCATCCAAAAGCACCGTGTTAGTTTTCACATGTACACTGACAACGCCCAGCTCTACCTCATCACCATCCCTCTTCATTCCTCCACTGTTACTAAATTATCAAACTGCTTATCTGACATCCAGTACTGCATGAGCAGAAATTTCTGCTAATTAAAAATTGGAAAGACCAAAGTAATTGTCTTCAGTCACCGCTACAAATTCCATTCCCTAACTACTGAGTCCATCCCTCTCCCTGGGAACTGTCTGAGGCTGAAACACATTCTTCACAATCGTGGTGTCAGATTTGACCCCATGATGAGTTCCTGACCACATATCCACACCATCACTAATACCAGATATTTCAATCTCCCTATCGTCACCTGTCTCCACCCCACCCCAGCTCATCTGCTGCTGAAACCCTCATCCATGCCTGTGTTACCTTTAGACTTGACAATTGCAATACATTCCTGACCAGACTCTCATATTCACCTCACCCCACCCCCACCTGGAAACGTGAGATTGTCCAAAACTCTGCTGCCCATGTGCTTTGTCACGCCAATTCCCATTCACCCATCACTCCTGTGTTCTCTGCTCTACAGTGGCCACTGGTTAAAACTTGGTTTTGACCAAATCCTGATTTTAAAATTGTAGCCTTGTTTTCAAGTTCCTCTATGGCCCCATCCCTCCGAATCTTTGTAATCTCCAGCCTCACACCCTTTGAGATATCTGCTCTGCTCTTATTCTGGCCCCTTCAACATTCCTGATTTTAATTATTCCACCATTAGTAGCTGTACCCAGGCATTAAGTTCCCTCCCTAACCCGCTCTGCTCTTCTAGCTCTCTCTCCTGATTAAAGATGCTCGTTAAAATCTACCTCTCCAATCAAGGTTTTGGCCATCTACCTTAATAATGTCCTGTGTAACTCAGTGCCAATTTTTTCTTTGTGAAATTCCTCTGAAGCACTTGGGATGTTTTATTACATCCAGTTTCACAACAGCCAGTTTGTGCAAGTAAGATTCCACAAACAGCAATCAGACCAGTGACTAATTAATCCAGTTTTTTTTGGTGGTGATAGTTAAAGCACGAATATTGGTCCCACTGCACCAGGAGAACTCACCTGTCGACACTTTGTGGAGTTGTTGAGGTCTCCTGAGCTGAGAGTGTAGCTGATTGAGCTGTCGGGCCTGCAGTGTACCTTGAAGAACCGCTGTCTGGGATCTTTCCTCTTAATTCACTGACTCCCAGTTGGAGTTTTTCTACAGTAAAGTAGTTAACTTTGAATATCAATCCTAATTTAATCTTTGGATCAAAATCTACAACTTTTATTCAGCTATAAAAGAAAGTTCTCGTGTTCATTTGGCACCTTTCACATCCTCAGAAAATCTCAAAGTGATTCACAGTCAATGATGCATTTGGAAGGACGAATGAGGAGAGGCAGTATAAACTAAATGGTACAATTTTAAACACAGTGCAGGAACAGAGTGACCTGGGAGTGTATGGACACAAACCCTTGAATCTGTCAGGACATGTTGATCGATTGTTTATAAAAATATAATGGGAACCTCAGTTTACTGATGGGGACATGGAGTGGAAAAGCAGGGCAGTTATCCTAAATCTTTATAAATCACTGATCAGCTGTAGTCTTGTGCTCAATTCTGAGCACCACACTTTGGGAAAGATGTCTAGGGCTTCGAGAGAGTGCAGGGAAAATTTATCAGAATTGTATCAGGGGTGAGAGGTTTCAGTTACGCGGAGAGACTGGAAAAGCTGGAATTGTTCTCTTTAGAGCAGAGAGAGAAGGTTAAGGACTGATTTAATAGAGGTGTGGAAATTTTTATTTTTTAGGAGTTTTCATTTACATTGGGAGAAATTGTTTCCATTGGCGGGATGGTTGGTGTGTCCACAGGTTGAGTGAGTAGTGAATCTCTTCCCACACTCAGTGCAGGTGAACGGTTTCTCTTCAGTGTGAGTGAATTGGTATTTCATCAGATCTTTAGAGCTTTTAAAACTCTTCACACAGTGGGAACAATTAAAAGGTCTCTTATCAGAGTGAACAACTTGATGGGCATGAGGCTGGACACACAAATGAATCCTTTCCTACAAATGGAGCAGATGAACAGAATCTCCTTGATGTGAACTTGTGGGTTGTAGGGATTGAACTCCTTACTTACAACAGGATCAGATGTGACAATAAAGTTCAGTTATGGAGCAGCTTTATTAAGAGAAAGGCAGGAGAAACTTCTGAACTAAAGGTAAAGTTCAAGCAGTGATTTACAGAATAATGTGAGCTCTATACTTACCGTGTCGTATCTGGACAGCAGAGCGCACTTCTTTCCCCATAGCTTTTGGTTTTCATGTGGAGTTTCCAGCTTTCTTTCTTATTTCTTTGTCTTCTTCCCTTTGTTCTTTTCTCCACTGCATCAAACCCCTTGAGAGGACTGTTCTTATGCTGGAAACCTCCCCCCCCAACCCCACCCAACCCCCCAACTGGCTCCCCTGAGGTCACCAATTAGAACTGTCCATGTACATTTCACAACACAATCATGTGGCTCTTGTCCAATCACAGGTGTGTTCATCTGAACAGTGTTCACCTGTTGTTGAGAGCACACACATTCCTCTGTGATTACATAGAACTTCTACACTTCCATCATCTCATAGTTCCAAACTAGGACAAGCCGGTTCAAATCATGGCATCACCTCCACAGATTCTGCCCTATAGATCAACACACAGGCAAAGAAAGAACACAACTCCTACAGACTGTATAAATACACAGACAAAGAAAGAACAGAATTCTTACAGACTGTATCCAGAGAATGGGTGACTGAGTGAATCGCTTCCCACACACAGTGTAAGTTTCACAGTTTCTCCTCACTGTGAGTGTGCTGGCATTTCTGGAAGCTGGATGATTCGGTGAATCCCTTCCTCCACACGGTGCAGGGTAACAGTCTCTCCCCAGTGTGACTGAGCCAATGAGTTTCCAGTTGGGATGGAGAGCTGAATCCCTTCCCACAATCCCCGCATTTCCATGGTTTCTCCCTGTTGTGGGTATCCTTGTGTCTCTCCAGGTTGGACAATCAATTGAAGCTTTACATAGGATTACATAGACATACAGCACAGAAACAGACCATTTGGCCCATCCAGTCCATTTCGGTGTTTATGTTCCATTCGAGCCAAGTCGATCACCGTAACCCAATATCCCCTTCTCCCTCATGTTTGTCCCCATAAGTACATTGATACTATTCACTTCACTCACGCCATCTGTGGGTGAAGAAGTTTCTTCTGAATTCCCTATTGGATTCTTGGTGATAATCTTATATTGATGGTGTCTAATTACACTTTTCTCCACAAGAGTAAAATTCTCCCTGTATCCTCTCTATCAAAACCTTTCATCATTTTAAATGATTAGCTCAGCCCTCAGACATCTTATTTCAAAAGAAAAAAGACCAAGTTTGTTTGTGTGTGTGCGTTCTCATGACATATAAACCCACGCATTTATTGCCAATCCCTAATTGTCCTTGTTTAGAGAGCATTTTAGGAGTTGCTGTGGGTCTGGAGTCATATGTAGGCCAGACCAGGTGAGGATGACAGATTTCCTTTCCTAAAGGGCATCAGTGAACCAGATGGGTTTTTATGACAATGGTTTCATGGTCATCATTGGACTTCTAATTCCAGATATTTGAATTCAAATTCCACCATCTGCCATGCTGGGATTCAAACCCACATCCCCATTACCCTGGGTCTCTGGAACACGAGTCCAGTGACAATACCACTCCACCACTTCCCCTTAAATTCATATGGTGACCAGAACTGCACACAGTATTTGGCTGTTGGGTTTATGTTGTGCATCAGGTGGGCTTTGCTTTTTGCTTCAATGACAGATGTCATCTTTGCTGAGTCGGTCTCAAACCTGTCTTTGTGTGGGTTCCACCTTTACCAAATGTTGCTGCTGCTGTGTCAGAAATGATTGAACTCAGCGACTTCCAAGCTTCATCAATATCAATGTTGATTGATGAAGCTTTTATTAATCTGCCTGTAAAATATTTCACCATTTTAATTGCTGTTCCTTCATAATTTAACTTCATAATGGAGGTGTCACTGTGAAGAATGTGGAAGTCAGTAAGAATTGTCAGCAAGAGTTAATCAGCACTTTCTAATTGGAGATGTTAATCAGTGGAACCTTTCAAACACTGAATTGTAGATTTTGCATCAAAGATCAATTTAAGATTGAAGCAAAAGTTCATAATTTTAGTGTAAATTAGCTGCTATTGAGAGTTCTCATATTAAGGAGAAAGATCACAGATGAAGCTTTTAAAGAGGGAGAATGCAGCCCTGAAAATCAGTGACATTTCCAGAATATTAAACTTCAGCCACTTAGTTTTGTTAACGTCAGCAGAAACAAACCAATTATTGTCAGACTATCGATCCTAGGTGTGATTAACAGCAGCAAAAGCAGAATCCAACCCCCCTGTAATCACTTGTTAATCCGCTCATGTCTCAACAGATGTTGTGACTGAGTGAATCCCATCCCTCACAAGGAGCAAGTGAACGGTCTGTCCCCAGTGTGAACTCGCTGATGTGTCAGCAGTTGGGATAACCAAGGGAATCCCTTCCCACACAAGGAGCAGATGAATGGTCGATCCCCAATGTGAACTCGCTGATGTGTCAACAGTTGGGATGAGCAAGGAAATCCCTTCCACACATGGAGTAGGTGAACGGCTTCTCCCCAGTGTGAGTACGTTGGTGTTCACTGAGGTCGGTTGACTGCCTGAAACTCTTTCCGCAGGAAGTACAGCTGAACGGATTCTCCTTCGTGTGCTGTTCGGTGGTGTTACTGGAGGGCGAATACCTCAGTGAATCCCTTCGCACGCAGAATCACACAGTACAGGAGAAGACCTTCGGCCCATCGAGTTTGCACCGACACGTGAGAAACACCTGACCTACCTACCTAATCCCATTTACCAGCACTTGGCCCATCACCTTGAATGTTATGACGCGCCAAGTGCTCATCCAGGTACTTTTTAAAGGATGTGAGGCAACCCGTCTCCACCACCCTCCCAGGCAGCGCATTCCAGACCGTCACCACCCTCTGGGTAAAAATGTTTTTCCTCTCATTCCCCGCTAAACCTCCTGCCCCTCACCTTGAACTTATGTCCCCTTGTGACTGACCCTTCAACTAAGTGGAACAGCTGCTTCCTATCCACCCTGTCCATGCCCCTCATAACCTTGTACACCTCGATCAAGTCGCCCCGCAGTCTTCTCTGCTCCAGCAAAAACAACCTCTCTTCATAACTTAAATGTTTCATCCCAGGTAACATCCTGGTGAATCTCCTCTGCACCCCCTCCAGTGCAATCACATCCTTGTTATAATGTGGTGACCAGAACTGCACACAGTACTCCAGCTGTGGCCTCACCAAGGTTCTATACAATCCAACATGACCTCCCTACTTTTGTAATCTATGCCTCGATTGATGAAGGCAAGTGTCCCATATGCCATTTTCACCACCCCACTAACATGCCCCTCCACCTTCAGACATCTATGGACACACATGCAAAGGTCCCTTTGTTCCTCAGAACTCCCTAGTGTCATGTCATTCATTGAATACGTCCTTGTCAAATTACTCCTTCCAAAGTATATCACCTCACACTTTTCAGGGTTAAATTCCATCTGCCACTTATCTGCCCATTTGACCATCCCTTCTATATCTTCCTGTAGCCCGAGACATTCAACTGTTAACTACCCGGCCAATCTTTGTGTCATCCACAAACTTACTAATCCTACCCCTCACATAGTCATCTATGTCGTTTATATAAATGACAAATAATAAGGGATGCAGCACAGATCCCTGTGGTACACCACTGGACACTGGTTTCCAGTCACTGAAGCAAAAGCATATCCTTGCAACAACGCCCACACACGAAGTAAGTGAATGGTCTCCCACCCATGTCAATCCGCTGGTGTTCAGTAAGGATGGATGAAGACTTGAACCTCTCTCCACAGGTTGTGCAGCTGAATGGTTTCTTCTCAGTGTGAACTCGCTGGTGTGACTGAAGGCCGGATGACCGAGTGAATCCCATCCCACACATGGAACAACTGAATGGCATTTCCCCATTGTGAATGCATTGATGAATTTCCAGCCTGGATGAAGAATTGAATCCTTTACCGCATTCCTTCCAGTTCCATGGTTTCTCCATGGTGCCGGTGGCCTTGTGTCTCTTCAGATTGGACAATCAGTTGAAGCCTCGTCCACACACAGAACACGTGTATGGTTTCTCCCCACTGTGAATGGTGTGATCTTTATTCAGGCTGTGTAACTAAAGCTCTTTCCACAGTCAGTACACTGGAACACTCTCACTCAAGTGTGCGTGTCTTGGTGATTTTCCAGTCATACTGATGTTTGAAACATTTCCCCACAGGCAGAACAAACAAACATTTCTCCATCCGCATTGAAAGGCTGATGATCTTCAGGTCCTGATGAATCGAGT
This sequence comes from Carcharodon carcharias, assembly GCF_017639515.1. Lineage (NCBI taxonomy): Eukaryota > Metazoa > Chordata > Chondrichthyes > Lamniformes > Lamnidae > Carcharodon > Carcharodon carcharias. Next base: position 15,672,538 of record NC_054493.1, read on the forward strand.
GACTCTGTCAGATCATGCTGTGGTGTTCGGTTGGAGCCTCCTGCCTGTAAAACCCATTCTAATATCCTGGAAAAGGAGTTTACAAAACTCATCACTGTAAAGACAGGATAGAAATTCTAAACAGACAATTTTGGTTTATATGGAACATGGTTTCCTCTCTTGTTCCTGCAAGGCAGTAAACCCTCATCCCACACACTCTTCCTCCTCCCTGTGCTGGAATCCAAAACATAGGATTTTACAGAATTGTCCTGTATTCAGCTGTCCTGGGCTTCCTGGTGCAGAACACTGTTTGTCCCTTAAATTGGACCTTTGTGGTCATGCCTCATGCAGAACACTGTGCCTTACTGTTTCTGTGCTCCAACAGCTTTGGCAGCCAATTCACCCCATTCCTCCGCGCCTCACCAGCTCTGGCAGCATCCCAACCAAGACCCTCCCACCCACTCATACGGACTCCCATGGCAGTTTGTCCCTTAATTTTCTCCATGAGATATGGTCATCCTGCCAAACCCATCATACCATCTCCACCATTCCTCTCCTCACTCCCAGTTTATCCCTCTCTCTAATCTGGCTGGGTTCTGTTCTCAAGTCCCTGTGTGGAGAGTGAGAATGTAATCAATGAATTCATCATTTTCTCTCCTGGTCACTGGGACCATGAAGCCCCACCCACTCTCTGTTGCATCCCCAAGATGGCCACACACAGATAAATTATACCAAAGAACTTTCCTAACCCCCACAGCCTATCTACATGACATGATATACCAAGGATGATCCGAACAGAAATGTAAATTAACTGTCTTTTACTGTAAAAACAACCCCTTTGATTTTTTGACCCACGAGGCTAATTTATATCTCTAATGGTGAGTTCCAAAGACTCACAGCCCTCTGAGGGAAAAAATTTCTCCTCATCTCTGTCTTAAATGAGCAACCCCTTATTTATAATCAGTGACCCCCTAGTTCTAGATTCTCCGACAGGAGGAAACATCCTCTCCACATCCACCCTGTCAAGACCCCTCAGGATCTTAAACATTTCAATTAAGTCAGCTCTTATTCTTCTAAATTCCAGTGGATACAAGCCTAACCTGTCTAAGCCAAACCTTGGTGGGAGGGGAGGCGGTGGCACAGTGGTATTGTCACTGACTAGTATTCCAGAGACCCAGGGTATTGCTCTGGGGACTCAGGTTTGAATCTTACCAAGGCAAATGCTGGAATTTAAATCCAATAAAACATCTGGAGTTCAAAGTCTGTTGATGACCATGAAACCATTGCCGATTGTTGTAAAAACCCATCTGGTTCACTAATGCCCTTTACTGTGCAATCCTTTCCTAGTCTGGACTGCATGTGACTCCAGACCCACAACAATGTGGTTGACTCTGAAACGCCTCTGAACAAGGGCAATTAGGGATGGGCAACAAATGCTGGCCTAGCCAGCAACATCCACATCCCATGAACAAATGAAAAAAAAGCCTTTCCTCATAAGACAACCCACCCATTCCTGGTATTAGTCTAGTAAACCATCTCCGAACTGCTTCTAACACATTGACAACTTTCCTAAATAAGTAGAACAGTACTGTACACAATAGTCTAGATGTTTTTTGTTCATTCATTCATGCAATGTGGGCTTCACTGGCTGGGCCAGCATTTATTGCCCATCCCTAGTTGCCCTTGAGAAGGTGGCGGTGAGCTGCCTTCTTGAACCGCTGCAGTCCATGTGGTGTAGGTACATCCACAGTGCTGTTAGGGAGGGAGTTCCAGGATTTTGACCCAGCAACAGTAAAGAACGGCGATATATTTCTAAGTCAGTCTAGTGAGTGACTTGGAGGGAAACTTCCAGGTGGTGGTATTCCCATCTATCTGCTGCCTTTCACCTTCCAGATGGTAGCGGTTGTGGGTTTGAAAGGTGCTGTTGAAGGGGCCTTGGTGAATTCTTGCAGTGCACCTTGCAGATGGTACACACTGCTGCTACTGTGCATCGGTGGTGGAGGGAGTGAATGTTTGAGGATGTGGTGCCAATCAAGCAGGCTACTTTGTCCTGGACGGTGTAAAGTTTCTTGAGTGTTGTGGGAGCTGCACTCATCCAGGCAAGTGGGGAGTATTCCAACACACTCCTGACTTGTGCCTTGTAGATGGTAGACAGGCTTTGGGGAGTCAGGAGGTGAGTTATTCGATGCATGATTCCTAGCCTCTGACCTGCTCTTGTAGCCACAGTATTTATATGGCTGGTCCAGTTCAGTTTCTGGTCAATGGTAACCCCCAGGATGTTGATCGTGGGGGATTCAGTGATGGTAATGCCTTTGAACATCAAGGGCCAATGGTTGGATTCTTTCTTGCTGGAGATGGTCATTGCCTGACACTTCTATGGCGTGAATGTTACTTGCCATTTGTCAGCCCAAATCTGGATATTGTCCAGGTTTAGCTGCATTTGGACATGGACTGTGAAGGACCCCATGGCCACTACTTGGAAGGAGAGGAGGGGAGTTCTCCCCTGTGAGGCCAATATTTCACCCTCAACTAATCTCATGAAAAACAGATCATCTCTGGTCATTATCACATTGCTGTTTGTGGAGGCTTACTGCACACAGAGATGTCCTGAGATTGCGAAAGGCACTTCACAATTGTCAACTCCAGCCTGGATACTGTGGTTAGCAACAACAGCATCAACACTTCCCCAATATCATAATTAACAAGGTTCACTCCTGAATCTGATTAACAGCAGCAGAATCAGAGCAGTGCAGTCACATGTGAACTCGCTGGTGTTTCCCCAGGTTGGATGATCGATTAAATCCCTTCCCATACATGGAGCAGGTGAAGGGTCTCTCCCCGGTGTGAACTCGCTGGTGTGTCAGCAGCGCTGATGATTGTGTGAATCCCTTCCCGCACTTGGAGCAGGCAAATGGCCTCTCCCCAGTGTGAATGCGCTGGTGGCTCAGCAGGTGGGATGATCGTGTGAATCCCTTTCCACATTCAGAGCAGGTGAATGGCCTCTCCTCAGTGTGAACTTGTTGGTGTGTCAACAGGTTGGATGACTGACTGAATCCCTTCCTACACTGGGAGCAGGTGAATGACCTGTCCCCAGTGTGAGTGCGCTGGTGTGTAGTGAGGTGAGACGATTGCCTGAAGCCAGTCCCACAGTGAGAGCACCTGAACGGTCTCTCATCAGTGTGAATACGTTGATGATATTGCAGATCCCCAGGAGTTTTGAAGCACTTCCCACAGCCTGAACATTTAAAAAGTCTCTCGTCAGTGTGAACTCATTGGTGTGTCAGAAGATGGGGTGATGTCCTTAATCTCTTCCCACACTGTGAGCAGCTGAATGGTGCATACCTGGTGTGAATGTGCTGGTGCACCCTCGGTCCGTGCGGGTTTTTAAAGCTCTTTTCACATTTGGGACATTTAAACTCTCTCTTGTCAGTGTGAACTTGCTGGTGGTGTTTCAGTAGGTGGGATGAGAGAGTGAATCCTTTTCCACGCACAGAACAGGTGAACGGCCTCTCCCCAGTGTGAAGTTGCTGGTGCCTCTGAAGACAGACTAACTGAACGAATCCCTTCACACACACAGAGCAGATGAACGGCCTTTCTCCAGTGTGATTGCTTCAATAAGTTTCCAGCTCAGACGGGGATCTGAATCCCTTCCCACAGTCCCCACATTTCCAGGGTTTCTCCCTGGTGTGAATGGTACTTTTTGCTTCCATGTTCAAAGGCTGATAATATTCAGGTCCTGATGAATCGAGCCATGGCAGATTTTGATGTGATGTTTGGTTTGACTTTCCCAACTGAAAATCTTTCTAAGACCCTGTAAAATTAATTTAAAACAAACAAGGAAATATGAAACAGAACCCACAAAAACACAAAGGCAGGCTGTGAAATTGAGCTGAATGGATCTGGTAATTTGTGGGGCCGGCACTAGGAAAAAATGACGATGAAAATTGCTGGATTGTCATAAAAACCCAACTGGTTCATCAATGTCCTTCAGGGAAGGGAACCTGCCTCCCGGTCTGGGCCTACACAAGACTCTGGCCTCTATGGGAGAAGAGAGAGAGGTGGAGGAAGGGAAAAGGAGATGGATTTCATAGATCTGCAATTCAACCAGAATTTTTGATAGAATCTCCCAAACCCATGACACCCACCACCTGGAAAGACATGGTGCATGGGGATAACCATCAGCTCCAAGACACACAGCAGTGAGTTCACACTGAGGAGAGGCCGGACACCTGCTCCATCATCCAACCGGCTGACACACCAGCGAGTTCAGCAGTGACTCCAGGAGTTGGATTCTGCTGTTATTCATATTCAGGACTGAACCATGTTCATTCTGATAGTTTGGGTTTGTTTCTGCTGATGTTAATAATCTCTATAACTGGACTGGTGATTTAATATTTTGGAAATCAGCTTGTTTTACTTTGTAACCCTTACTCTCCAAATGAAGCATCCTTCTTTGGCCTACAACAAACAGTGATTTACTTATAATTTTTTCCATTTAGTTTCTTTATTCAGTGCTCACCATGTGGTCTGCACTACATGGGGCAGATCAAACACAGATTGGGTGATCACTTTGTGGAACAACCTCCGTTCAGTCTCTGAGTTTGACCCTGAGTTCCAGTCACTTGTCATTCTAATTGTCTACCCCACTCCCACTCTGACCTCTCTGTCCTTGGCCCCAAGAACTGTTCTAATGAAGTTCATTGGGAGCTTGAGGAACAGCAGCTCATCTTTCGATTCGACACCTTACAACCTTCCAGACTCAATATTGGGTTCAGCAGTTTCTGCACCAACAGAGAGCTGTCAGGATCGGGAACTCTTGACCTGAATAGGTGCTGGAACCTGATTCTACAGGGAATTTTAAAAGGAAGTTAACAGGGATTTGAGAATGAGGAACTTACTGATTACAAACAGAATGCGGGTATGTGGGTCTAAACATGACTGCTCTTTCAAAGAGACAACAGAAGCACAAAAGGTTGAATGGTCTCTTTCTGTGCTGTAAGTTTCTATGATTCTAGGGGATGGCTATTTAGTCCCTTGTGTCTGTACCATCATGAAATGAGATCATGGCTGATCTGTGATCTAACTCTATACACTTGCTTTTGCTCCACATCCATTAATATCTTTGGTTAACAAAGATTGTTCAATGTCAGATTTAACATTAACATCAATCTCGCATTAACTGCTGTTTGTGGAACAGAGTACCTCACTTCTACCTCCCTTTGTGTAGAGGTGTTTGCTAACTTCACTTCTGAAAGGTCTGGCTCCCAGGTTTACACTATGCCCCCTGTCCCAGATTTTCCAACTGGTGGAAATTGTTTCTCTCTATCTATCCACTCAATTCCAATTAATATTTTGACAACTTTGATCAAATCACCCCTTAATCTTTTAAATTCCAGGGAATACAACCCAACTTTGTGATATCTCTCCTCACAATTTAACTCTTGGAGTCCAGGTATCATTCAGGTAAGTCTGTGCTGCACTCCCTCCAAGGAAAATGTAGCCTTCCTGCCCAGAACTGAAAACTGATATCCAGGTTGGTCTGACCAGGGCTTTGTGTATCCAGGTGCTTTTCCAGTCACAGTGATACCTGAAATTAAATTATCAGGAGAGATGACTGAAACTCGGATTGTGTTTCCAGGAATTTATTCAAGATAGAGAGAAATTATTTCTGTTAACTAGGGAGTTGTGGACTAGGGACATAGTCTAAAAATTGTAGCCAGGTCTTTCAGATTGAAATGAGGTAACAATTGTTGACACAAAAACAAAAGTTTGGAATTCTCTCCCACAAATGACAATCCCCTCACCAATATGGCCACCCATTCACCCCCCACCTTCCCCTCCCAAGATGGTGACAGGCATAAGCCAGGCCTCTTACCAGGGTTACAGAACAAAAACAGAATTACCTGGAAAAACTCAGCAGGTCTGGTAGCATCGGCGGAGAGGAAAATAGTTGACATTTCGAGTCCTCATGACCCTTCAACAGAACTCAACTGAGTTCTGTTGAAGGGTCATGAGGACTCGAAACATCAACTATTTTCTTCTCCGCCGATGCTGCCAGACCTGCTGAGTTTTTCCAGGTAATTCTGTTTTTGTTTTGGATTTCTAGTATCCGCAGTTTTTTTGTTTTTATCTCTTACCAGGGTTTCCAGTCCCACAGCCACCATGATTTTTAAAAATTTCTCTGATGGGATGTGGGCATTGCCCATCCCGAATAGCCCTGGAACTGAGTGGCTTGCTGGACCGTTTCAGAGTGAACCACTTCACTGTGGGTCTGGAGTCACATGTCGGTTGGCAGATTTCCTTCCCTGAAGGGGCGCTGGTGAACCAGATGGGTTTAAAACAACCCATGATAGTTTTATGGTCACTATTTCCGAGACCAGGTTTAAGTTCCAGATTTATTCATTGAATTGAACCCATATCCTCAGAACAGGGTTTCTGGGTTTCTAGCCCAGTGATATTACCACTAGGCCACTGTCTCCCTGTCCTCCGAGCTCACGCGTGGTTTCTAGGCTCCCCCCAATTCACAATCTCCTCGCCCTCTGAGCTCGCGCGTGGTTTCCAGGCTCCCCCCGGTTCACAATCTCCAGCCATCGGCTTCATTTCTCACCCTTTGTGATCACAACCCGACCGCCTTCCTCCGGCTCCGATTCCAGTATTGCGTATGCTTCAATCGCAGCCTAACCCCACCCCTCCATCACTCCGATTGGCTCGAGAACAAGCCGCTGCCGCTGCCACTGACATACCCCCCCCCCCGCTATTGGCCCGAAGCTGCCGTCAATCAGCCGGGCATTGTGAGGTGTCAGGTGAGAGGTCACTCTCGGGCGTAGGTGAATAAACCTCGGGCGGGGTTTACAAATCCCGAGTGCGGCCCCAGAGCCGAATATTAAACAGTGAACATTCTCCACTATCACTATCCGCTGCTTCCGGCTTCTCTCCGGGAACAACCTCAAATCTAACTGCCACTCAATTCATCGGGATCTGAAGACTTGGACATCTGAAGGGATTTAATTGACCGTCTGAGTTGGAAACTGGTGGGAGATGGTTCACCTACTCCTCCTGTTGGAAGTATTTGATACAGCTGGTAAACATGTTAACACGACAGCGAGCATACAGGTCGATTACCTGCTCCGTGTATGGGAAGAAATTCATGTGTTCATCCAATCTGCTGGCACACCAACTCGATCACTTTGCTGAGGAGCTTCTTCAATGCTCTGACTCTAGGAAAAGTTTTGAGGAACTGGTCCAACACCAGTGAAATCACACTGTTCAGCTGCTCCCACTGCGGTAAGAGATTCAGCCAGACCTCTTACAAGACCACCAGCTCCTTCACACTCTCAAGAGACTGTTCAGCTGCTCTCAATGTGGGGAGTTGTTCAGCGAGTCAGTACATCTCACTGAGCACCAATGAGCTCACACCAAGTACAGGTTGTTCAGTTGCTCCCAGTGTCATAAATAGTGAGGAGGAAAGCCTTAGATTACAGGATAATATAGATGGGCTGGTAAAATGGGCAGAGCAGTGGCAAATGGAGTTCAATCCTGAGAAGTGTAAGGTGATGCATTTTGGGAGGACTAATATGGCAAGAGAATACAAATGAATGTTAGGAGCCTGGGAAGTGCAGAGGATCAGAGGGACCTTGGTGTACAAGTCCATAGATCCCTGAAAGCAGCAGCACAGGTAGACAGGGTGATTAAGAAGACATATGGGATACTTGCCTTTTTTAGTCGAGGCATAGAATATAAGAGCAGGGGTATTATGTTGGAGCTGTATAAAACACTAGTTGGGCCATATCTGGAGTACTCCGTGCAATTCTGGTCACCACACAATAGGAAGGATGTGATTGCACTGGAGAGGGTGCAGAGGAGATTCACCGGGATGTTGCCTGGGCTGGAGCGGGAGACTGGATAGGCTAGGGCTGTTTTCCTTAGAGCAGAGAAGGCTGTGGGGAGAACCTGACAGAGGTGTACAAAATTATGAGGGGCATAGATAGGGTAGATAAGAAGAACCTTTTCTCCTCAGTGGAGGTGTCAATAACCAGGGGGCTTAGATTTAAGGTAAGGGGCAGGAACTTTAGAGAGGATTTGAGGAAAATAGTTTCACACAGAGGGTGGTTGGAATCTGGAACACACTGCCTGAGGGGGTGGTAGAGGCAGGAACCCTGACAACATTTAAGAAGTATTTAGATGAGCACTTGAAACGCCATTACATACAGGACTGTAGGCCAAGTGCTGGGAAATGGGATTAGAGTAGGTTGGTGCTAGAAGGCCAGCATGGCCATAATGGGCCGAAGGGCCTGCTTATATGCTGCATAACTCTATGACTCTATGACCCCGAGCTAGGTTACAGTCAGCCTGCTTACAGGGGGAATGGTTCCACTGTTACAGACCGAGTGGAATGACATTCTCGTGTAACATTGTAGAGGTTTTCTGACATTCTGACGATGCCGGCACACATGAGGTCTACGATTTTAAGGTGCAAGTTAGTGTGGCATTACTTTCCTCATCATCTGTCATAAGAGGATCCCCTCCACTATCCACTGTTTCTTGGTTATATCAACATGAAATAATAATAATGATTGCCATCATCATCATCATTGAAACCTCTGATGATTCTCTGGAAAGGCAACAGAGAAGATTTTCTACATGTCAAACTTGAAGGTGGATGTTTGAATCTTGAAGCAAAACATGATAACATTAAATTCACAGCCATTATATTACTGGATATCTATAATCACAGACAAGTGAAGGTACATTATAAACAATGTGCCTCCACCATGTATTTTTCTGTCTTTCTATCTGCCTTCATACACTCTACTCATTTCAGTTTCCCTCCTTTCTCTCTTCTTGTCCATGTAATATTGATACATATGCAGATACACAGATTCTCTTCACAGTCTCTTCCCTGCTTTGTTAATATGTCAGGAGCACGTGTATCACCGAGCCCTCAGTGAACCACTGGGTTCATGAGCTGAAGCCAAGTTCAAATAATCCCAAAGCACCTCTCTTACCGTGTTAATGCTGAGCAGATAGACACATTCTCAGTTATAATACCGAGAGAAACTTGTCAGTCATTTCAAATTGGAGACTGATGAAAATAGAACGAAGGAACATTTGAGAAAAAGAAACTCATCATGACCATCGGTATGTGTCCTGTCTCGTTCACTGAAAGGCCCAATGAGTGGTCAGCAAAAGGTTGCAATGCAACAGATTGGTTGAGTGATTATGGTGTTGGACTTTGGTTCAGTCAATGAATGCTCAAGTGGAGCTGAGAACCCCCCCCCCCCCCCCCCCCCCCCCCCCCACCACCCCCACACCCAACCTCCTCCTGGAAGTTTGTTTGCCAGAGTTGTTCCTGTTTTTGTTGAGTGAGGAAGATGGTGGTAAGGGGATGATACTGACAGGCAGATCAGCAATTCTCTTAGCGAATTCAGAGCACAGTCAAGGGGGCTGAATGACATCCTCCTGTTTCTATTGAAGGACAATATATTTTCCAAAGACCGTAAAGAGTGGGATTGATGGAGAATGATGCAGAGTAAGAAAGACAGATACATAGAAAGAGAGAAAGTTAGGCTGGCAGAGAGATGTAATGATCAATTTATTTCCTAAAAAAGCAGGTTTGGCACAGAGAGTGATCATCACAGATGAGTTGAAGAGTTTAAAATAAGCTCTTAGAAAGTCGAGTATTGATGACAAATAGGATTAAAAAGATTAAATCTTGGAGTGTTTAACAAAATAATGATGTAAAATGGATGGGAGTGGAGTTGTATGAACTCCTCTTATTTCTGTGTTACATTTCGCTATTTTCTTACAATTAAATAAAAACAACCAATCAGACATGGAATTCCTGAGACTGCTTGCTGTCAACAACACATTTCCCCTCTTTAATCTCAGTGCTTGAGAGAAGTGTACCTGTTAACCAGTTTGTTAACTCAGTTTGTCATTTCCACACAGAACAGTTAAACGAATGGTTTCTGCAGTGCAGTCACTGAGAGCTCAATGTCCATTGATCAGTAAAACCGTATTCAGTCACAGTGAATTTACTCAATGGGACAATATTAAAGCACAAACAGCTGGGAATCAGAAATTGAATCAGTTTTGCATGCATTTCTGGACATAAGTGCATAAGAAAAAGCAGCAGGTTAGACCATAGGGCCCCTCAAGCCTGCTCCATCATTGAATATGATCGTAGCTGATCTTCTGCTTCAACACCACTTTCCCACCTGTTCCCCATATCCGTCGATTCACTGAGAGACCAAAGAATTGTCTATATCAGCCTTAAATGTATCCAACAATAGACCATCCAGAACCCTCTGGAGTAGAGAATTCCAATTATTCGCAACGACAAGAGTGAATATTTTTTTCCTCATCTCAGTCCTAAATGATCGGCTCCTTATCTTGAGACTGTGCCCCATCTTTTTGATTCTTCAGCCGGGAAGAGAACCTTTTCATGTCTGCCTTATCAAGCTCCTTAGAATCTTAAATGTTTCAATGAGATCACCTCTCATCTTTTAAACTCCTGAGGTTATAGGCCCAATTTAAGCAGCCACTCACCATAGGACAACCATTTCACCCCAGGGACCAATGTAGTGAACGCTCACTGTACTCCCTCCACTGCAAATATGTCTGTCTTTAAATGTGGAAACCAAAACTGCATACAGGGTTGCAGGTGTGGTCTCAGAAAAGCCTTGTATGATTGTAGCAAGACAACTTAACTCTTCTACTCCAATCCACTTACATTAAAGGCCAATTAAGGATGATAAAAAGCAATAAAGGCCAATGAAACAACAAAGGACAATGGATACATTCTTCCTGGACAGAGAATGAATGAGAGTATAATATTGGAGAGAGTAAGAGGCTGTCAGACCTGCTGAGTTTTTGTTTCCAATTTCTAGCATCCACAGTATTTTGCTTTTATAAGAATACTTTGCATCTGTCTTTACCAAGGAAAAAGATGCTACCAGACCACAGTGAAAAAGGAGGTAATTAAAATACGCGAGGTATTTAAAATTGATAAGAAGGAGGTATTAGATAGGCTGTCTATACTTAAATTTAATAAAGCGCCAGGACTGGATGAGTTACATCCAAGGATAATGAGGGAAGTGAGAGTGGAAATTGCAGAGGTACTGGCATAATTTTCCAATTTCACTTAGACACAGAGGTGGCTCCAGAGGACTGGAGAATTGCAAATGTTACAAATTTGTTGAAAAAAGATAAAGATAAGCCCAGTAACGACAGGCCAGTCAGTTTAACTTCCGTGGTGTGGAAAATTCTAGAAGCAATGATTAGAGATAAAATTAATTATCACATCGATAAATATGGGTTAATTAAGGAAAACTAGCATGAATTTAATCTTATTTGTTGGCCGTCCGACCCCAGCGTGAAAGCAAAAAAAAGCTGTTCATAATTGGGATTCTCTATGGCAGCATTTTTACCCAGCATCCCCCGCGGTGGAGAATGTCCCCTGTCCATCACCACAGGGGAGCAGTGCGCAAACACTGCCGCCCAGTGTTGGGAGCATGCGCAGTGTCAGTCATGACCAGGGACAGACGCTTCTTTCCCAAATCCACAATGGGTAAAGGGGGGGATGGTGGGGCGGAGGGAGCGATGGATCCGGCGGGCGGACGGAGAGGCTCCGGAAACGTGCTGTGAAAACCGCAAACACCAAATGAGAAGCTACCGGTGAAGCCGAGAGGAAATGTCCCGGTACAAACTTGGAGCAGGAGGAGAGAATATTGTGAATTTCTATCCGGGACTGACAGGGATGAATTTTGGAAACTCCTTTTACAGGGGTTAGAAGCTTCTTTGACTGCCCTCTCAAACTCCCTGTGCAGGGCAGTCGCCTTCTCCCGATCTGGGACGCCCCCAGGTTTCGCCCTGTCTCCACTTCTAAACTGCAGGGGTATTCTTCCCCAGATATCCCCTGGGCATTTAGCCTTCATCAGTATATGGGTATCAAGGGGTGCATTGCATGGAAATCTTGCATTTCCCACAATTTGGTACAGAAATCTGGGTTGTGCCGAGTTTTAAGTCTCAGCAGTTCTTTAAGCAAAACCTGCTTCTCCCCCGGGCTGAGTGGTACGTGCTTAACTTTCTCCATAATCCTCTTAATCTCTTCATTCTCCCCCTATTCCTCAGCTCCCTTTCTCCCAATGGATTTTAGCTAGCCTCTCCTGACTTTACTTTTCCTAACAGTTACTGCCAAAGGGGCCATGGGTTACGGTGGCATGGTTTCTGCTCCCTCATTGGTTTCTCCTTCAGAGCTCTCCTCTTCTTGATCAATATCACTACAAGCTGCCGCCACTGCTCTGATCTGTCCTGGATCTGACTTTGTTTCTCTCTCTAATCGATTGGAATTTAGAACCTGTCTGCACAACTGTAGGTACAGTGTGATAATAACCATCATCCCTTTCTTTCGCTTATCCTTTTTTTGCTCTAACCACCACTGTTTTAGTTCTCCAGGGGTTCCCTGTGGATTCCACCCCTCCTTCAGCATTTTTGTGATTAGTTTTGACTGCTGTTCCGCTATGAACCTCGTAATGGAGTCCGCAGTTCCCCAGTCGAGTTCCATAGCGCTATGTTGTTTCCCTGACGGCACTCTGTTCCTACTTTCCATCTATCTCTGCGCAGTATGTTTGCACGGGCCTAACAACTTAGTTTCTTGCAGTATGTGCAGTTTCACTGGGGTCTGGCCTCCCTGTGCGGCTTCGGCTAAGATTATATTTCAAACCGTAACCCGCCAGCACGGCTCTGCCCTCCTCTTACTGGGGTCTGGCCTCCCTGCGCGGCTTCGGCTAAGGGTATATTTCAAACTGTAACACGCCAGCACAGCTCTGCCTCCTATCTCTGGTAATGGTTCTGGCCTTCCTGCGTGGCTTCGGCTCCGCTAGCCTGCCTGCACTGCTCTGCTTCTTACCCCTGGCGCCTCCTATCTCCTGTCCTGAGTCCTCTTCCTGATTCTTTGATACTTGACCAGACCGTTCCGGGTAGGCTTACTGCACTAACTACGGGTGGTAAATGAATATACTCACCCACTTTGCAGAGCCGTCCCGAGGACCTGATCCAAGTATCCGACTACGCCAAACTGTTGTGGTCACTTTGACAAACGCATCACAGGAGACTCAGGTACAGGTTTCAATCATTTATTCGAGCAATTGCAAGAAGGGCAACTTCTCAATACAGCTTGAGACAGTACTCTGCTAAGCTACAAGTGTTCACCATATTTATACACTATTGGTCACATACAAGAACATCCTCCAGATTCCGATCTTGTCAACATATAGGTTTACATTAAACAGACAAGTCTCTGGTACAAAGGTACATGCATCATCTGACCCTACTTTCACCCAGGCAGAGACCTGCCTTCCTATCTAAGCTGCGACCATCTGTTCATCCCAAATCTGTTGAAGAGCAACTTAATCTATGTTATTGCCATCCTCTGGCTCCAGTCTAACTCCCAGGACCTTGCTGGTGATTGCAAACCCTGAGGGGGTACAAAATTTGAGACTGTATAAGGTTCATCTGGTTTAACTGTTTAATTGTTGATTTACTGATTTGCGCTGGCCTGCCTATAGATTCTAATTTAAGTAATTCATTCCCTTATAATGAATTCTCTCTTACCATAAATTCTCATTTACTTTCTTTCCCCTAACACTGCAGTAGGCCCAGTTTCAGTTTTTATTTATCTTAGCTCTGTATCAGTAAACACTGCACTGGACATTGTCTGAGTTTATATTGATCAAGACCATGCATCAGTAAACACTGCACTAGACCCTGTCTCAGTTTCTATTAATCTAGACCCTTTATTAGTAATGATTGCACTGGACACCGTCTCAGTTTATATTGATCCGGATCCTGTATCATTAATCACCGCACTAGCATTTGCCCTAGTTTATATTGACCTCGGCCCTGTATCAGTAATCATTGCACAGGACACTATCTCAGTTTATGTTGATCCAGGTCCTGTATCAGTAATAATTGCATTAGAGCCTGTCTGATTTTAAATAAATCCAACCTTGTATAACAAATCACAGTACAAGGCCCTGTCTCAGTTCATCTTAATCTGGAGCCTGTATCAGTAATCACTGCAGTATGCTGTGATTCAGTATATATCAATCTGGACCCTGTTTAAGTCATCACTGCCATTGGCCCTGTCTCTGTTATATTAACCAGGCCATGTAACAGTAATCACTGCACTAGAGCCTGTCTCAGATATTTGTCTAGACCCTGTATCAGCATTCACTGCACTATGCCTGCCCCATTTCATATCAACCTAGGCTCTGTAACAGTAATCACTGCATTTGGACCTGTCTCAGTTTATATTAATCAAGACCCTTTATCAGTAATCACTGCACTGAACACTTTCTCAGTTTATATTGATTCAGACCCTGCATCAGTAATCATTGCACTAGACTCTATCTCAGTTTATATTAGCCTAGACCCTGTATCAGTAATCACTGCACTATGACCTGTCTCAGTTCATATTAATTGAGGCCCTTTATGGGTAATCATTGCGCTAGACCCTGTTTCAGTTTGTATCAACCGAAACCCCGTAACAGTAATCACTCAACGTGGCCCTGTCTCAGTTTATATCAACCTAGGCTCCGTAACAGTAATCACTGCACTTGGTCCTGCCTCAAGTTTTATTAATCTAGACCCTGTATCAGTAATCACTGCACTAGCCCCTGTCCTAGTTCATATTAATCTAAGCCCTGCATCAGTAATTGCTGCACTAGGCCCTGCCTCACTTTATATCAACCTAGACCCTCTATCCGTAATCAATGCACTAGGCCCTGTCACAGTTTATATTAATCTAGATCCTGTGTCAGTAATCACTGCACTAGACACTGTCTCAGTTGACTTTGATCGAGACCTTTTTCAATATCAATTTATATTATATTCTGCCCTGCCTCAGTTTTTATCAATCTAGACACTATCAGTAATCACCGCAATATGCCCTGCCACAGTTGATATGAAATAGACCCTCTATCAGTAATTACTGCACTGGACACTGCCTCAGTTTATATTGAGCTAAAGTCTGTATCAGTAATCTCTGCACTGGACGCTGTCTTAGTTTATATTAATCAAGACCCTGTATCAGTAATCACTGCAGTAGATGCAGTCTCAGTTGATATTGATCTAGACCTGTATAAGTTTTCATTGCACTTGACCCTGTCTCAGTTTATCTTGATCTTGGCCCCATATCAGTTATCTCTGTACTAGATTCTGTCTCACTTGATATTAGGCTAGTCCCTCTATCAGTAATCACTGCACTAGATCTAGCCTGAGTTTATATTAATTTAGTCCCTGCAGCAGTATTCACTGCAAGAGCTCCTCTCCCAGTTATATTTATCTAGGTCCTGTATCAGTGAACATTTCACCAGGCCCTGTCTCAGTTTATGTTGGTTCAGACATTGTTTCAGTCATCACTGCACTCGACCCTGTTCTGGTTATAATAATTTGCACCCTGAACTGAAAAGCACGGCACTGGACTGTTTCTCAGTTCATATTAGTCTAAAGCTTGTATCAGTAATCACTGCATTATGCCCTGTCTCAGTTTATATCAATCTAGTCCCTCTATCAGTAATCACTGCACTAGGCCCTTTCTCAGTTCATATTAACCAAGAACCTGTATCAGTAACCACTGCAGTGGCCCTGTCTCAGGTTATATTAATATAGAGCCTGTGTCAACACTCACTGCACTATGCCCTGTCCCAGTTTATATCAATCTAGACCCTGTATCATGTTCATATTAATCTCGACCCTTTGTCAGTAATCACTGCACAAGACCCTGCATCATTTTATATCAATTTAGACCCTATATCAGTAATCACTGTTCTTGAGCCTCTCTCTGTTTATATTAATCTAGGCTCTGTGTCAGTAATCACGGCAGTAGGCCCTGTCTCAGTTTATATTTATCTCTGCCCTTTATCAGTAATCACCGCACTTGACATTGTCTGAGTTTATATTGATTGAGACCATGTATCAATAAACACTGCACGAGACCCTGCCTCAGTTTATATTAAGCTAGATTATGTGTCTGTAATCACTGCACTAGAGCATGTCTCAGTTTATATTAATCTAGTTCCTGTATCAGTAATCAGTGCACTCGACATTGTCTCAGTTTATATTGATTGAGACCCTGTATCAGTGAACATGGCACTAGACCCTGTCTCAGTTTATATTAATCTAGATCCTGTATCAGTCATCACTGCAACATTCCCTGCCTCAGTTTATATCAATATAGACCCAATATCAGTAATCACTGCACTTGGCTTCTTTCTGTTTACATTAATCTAGACCCTGTATCAGTTATCCCTGCACTAGACCCTGTCTCAGCCTATATATATCTTGGCCCTGAATCAGTAATCACTGCACTGGACATAGGCTGAGTTTATATTGATTGAGACCATGTATAAGTAAACACTGCACTAGAGCATATGTCAGTTTACATTGACCTAGACCCTGTATCAGTTATCACTGCAAAGGGCACTGTCTCAGCTTCTATTGATCCTGACCCTGTATCAATAATCACTGCACTAGGCCCTGACACAGTTTATATTAATCTAGGCCCTGTGTCAGTCATGACTGCACTAGATCCTGTCTCAGTTTATATTCAACTAGATCCATATCAGTAATCACTGCACTAGGCCCTGTCTTAGTTTAGATTAACCTCGACCCTGTATCAGTCATCTTTGCACTATGCCCTGCCTCAATTAATTTCAATCTGGACCCCTGTATCAGTAATCACTACATGAGATCCTGTCTCAATTTACATTAACTTAGAGCCTGCATCAGTCATCACTGCACTAGACCCTATCTGAATTGATATTGATTTAAATCTTGTAACAGTAATCACTGCAAATGACACTGTCTCAGTTTATATTGATTCTGATCCTGTATCATTAATCGCTCCACTAGCCCCTGTCTTAGTTTATATTTATCTAGGCCGTCTCAGATTATATTCATTTAGATGCTCTATCAGTAATCACTGCACTAGACCCTGTATCAGTTTATATTAATCTAGACCTGTATCACTAAACACTGCACAAGACCCTGTCTCTGTTTAATTTAATCTAGACCCAGTATCAGTAATCACTGCACTAGATTGGAGTCTCAGTTTATATTATTTTAGTCCCTGCTGCAGTAATCACCACCCAAACCCCTGTCCTAGTTATATTTATCTTGGCCCTGTATCAGTGAACACAGCACCAGGCCCTGTCTCAGGTTATGTATCCATTGATACATAACACGAGCCCTTGTCCTAGTTTATACTGACCATGTATCAATAATTACGGTACAAGAGTCTGTCTCAGTTTCTATTAATCAAGGCCCTGTTTCAGTAATCACTGCACTCGTCCCTGTTCTGGTTATAATAATCTGCCCCTTGAAACTATAATCACTGCACCTGGCCCTCTCCCAGTTTTTAATAACAGAGACCCTGTGTCAGTAACCACTGCAATATGCACTGCCTCAGTTTATATCAATTTAGACCCTTTATCAGTAATTTTTGCACCATGCCCTGACTCAGTTTTTATCAATCGAGACTCTGTATCAGTAATCACTGCACTGGACACTGTCTCAGTTTATATTAATCCAGACCCTGTGTCAGTCATGATTGCATTAGAACCTGTCTGATTTTATATAAATCCAACATTGTATCACTAATCAATGCACAAGGCCCTGTCTCAGTTCATCTTAATCTGGAACCTGTATCAGTAATCACTGCACTTGGCCCTATCTCAGTTTATATTAATCTGGAGCCTGTAACAGTAATCAGTGCACTAGACCCTGTCTCAGTTTATATTGTTCTAGACCCTGTATCAGTTATCTCTGCACTAGAGCCTGTCTTAGGTTGTATTTGTCTAGACCCTGTATCACTATTCACATCACTATGCCCTGTCTCACTTCATATCAATCTAGACCCTGTAACAGTAATCACTGCATTTGGCCCTGTCACAGATTATATTAATCAAGACCCTTTATCAGTAATCACCGCACTGAACACTTTCTCAGTTTATATTGATTCAGACCCTGCATCAGAAATCACTGCACTAGACCCTATCTCAGTTTATATTAATCTAGCCCCTGTATAATAATCAGTACAATGGACACTCTCACTTTATATTGATCTAGGCCCAGTATCAGTAATCACTGCCCTAGCCTCTATCCTAATTTTTATTTATCTAGGCCCTGTATCAGTAGTCACTGCACTATGGCCTGTTTCAGTTTATATAAATCTAGATCCTGTATCAGTAATCACTTCACTAGACCCTGCCTCAGTCTATATTAGTCCATACCCTGTATCAGTAATGACGGAACTAAGGTATGCCTCAATTTATATGAGTCCAGACCCTGTATCAGTAATCACTGCACTCGCTCCTGTAATCAGTTTATATTAATCTAAACCCTGTATAATAATCAGTGCAACAGACACTCTCACTTTGTATTGATCTAGGCCCTGTATCAGTAGTCACTGCACTATGTCCTGCCTCAGTTTAAATCAATCTAGATCCTGTATCAGTGGTCATTTCACTAGACCCTTTCTCAGTTTGTATTAGTCCACACCTTGTATCAGTAATGACAGAACTAGGGAATGCCTCAGTTTATATGATTCCAGACCCTGTATCAGTAATCACTGCACTAGCCCCTCTCTCAGTTTATATTGATCTGGACCCTGCATCAGTCATCACTGCACTAAGACCTGTCTCAATTCACATTAATCTAGACCCTTTACGAGTAATCATTGCACTAGATCCTGCCTCACTTTATAATAATCTGAACCCTATATCAGTAATCACTGCACTTGGCCCTGACTCAGTTTATATTAATCTGGCCCCTATATAAGTAATCACTGCACTTGGCCCTGTCTCAGTTTATATCGATCTGGACCCCGTAACAATAATCACTGGGCTTGGCCCTGTCTCAAGCTTTATTAATCTAGACCCTGTATCTGTAGTTACTGCATTGGGCACTGTCTCAGTTTATATTGATCTAGACCTTATATCATAATCAGCGCATGGACACTGTCTCCATTTATATTGATCTACACGAGCCCTTGTCCTAGTTTATATTTACCTCAGCCCTGCATGAGTAATCACTGCACTGTGGCCCGCCTCAGTGTATATCAATCTGCACCCCGTATCAGTAATCACTGCACTGGACATTGTCTGAATTTATATTTATCGAGACCCTGTATCAGTAACCACTGCACTAGACCCTGTCTCAGTTCATATTAATCTAGATCCTCTGTCACTAATCACTGCACTCTGGCCTGCCTCAGTTTATATCAATCTAGACACTATGCTGCACATAAGCCTGTCTCAGTTTACATTAATCTAGACCCTGCATCAGTAAACTCTGCATTAGACCCTGTCTCAGTTTATGATAATCTGGACCCTCCATCAGTGAGCACTGCACTAGGCACTGTCTCAGTTTACATCAATCTGGGTAAAGGCAAAACACTGCGGATGCTGGAAACTGGAAAGAAAAGCAAAACATGCTGGAAAATCTCAGCAGGTCTGACAACACCTGTGGTGAGAGAAGCAGAGCTAACTTTCTGAGACTGAAGACTCTTCTTCAGAGCTAGAGAGAAGTCAAAATGTGATGACATTTGCTGTTTAAGCGGGGTGGAACAGGTGAGGCTAGATAGAAGGCAAACAATAGGTGGGGGTAAGGTGAAAGTGATAAACATCATAGGCAAAAAGAAAAAGGGAGTGTTAATGGTAGTGGAAAGGCTAAAGTAGATGCTGATAAAGTCATAAAGGTAAGACAGAAGAATGTGTTAATAGCAGAACCAGAGTCCACACACTGTGAAAGAACAACATGGAACAAGTATCTGATGGCACTTTTGGTAGGGGGATGGGGAGGTGGTTGGAGAAAAACTGTATAAAAAGGAATAAAAAAGATGATAAAGAAGGGGGAATAAAACAATGAATAAATGAATAGGGCTGTAAAGTGCATAATCGGAAGAAGAGGTGTTGTTCCTCCAGGTTGGGCTTCACTAGAACATTGCAGCAGGTCAAAGAGGGACATATAGTTATGAGAGCAGGATGGTGTGTTGAAATTGCAAGCAACAGGAAAGTTAAGGTCATGCTTGCAGACAGACTGAAGGTGTTGCACAAAGCGACCTACTTGTCTGCGCATGGTCTCCTGATGTAGTAGAGACAACATTGGGGGCATCGAATGCAGGAGACCAAATTGAAGGATGGGGCAATGAGGTGGTGCTTCACCTGAAAGGAATGTTTGGGCCCTTGAACGGTGAGGAGGGAGGAGGTAAATCGGCAAGTGTAGCATCTTCTGTGATTGCATGGGAAGATGCCATGGGAAGGGGATGAGGTGTTGGGGTGATGGAGGAGTAGACCAGAGTGTCCTAGAGGGAATGGTCCCTATGGAATGCTGACAGGGGTAGGGGTGGTGGGCTGGGGGTGATGAGGGGAAGATGTGCTTGATGGTGGCATCTGTTGGAGATAGCAGAAATGGGGAGGATGATCCTTTGAATACGGGGGCTGGTGAGTTGAAATGGGAGGACAAGGAGGGCCTAATCATGATTCTGGTAGAGAGAGGAATGTTTGAAAGCAGAGATGCGGGAGATGGGTTGGAAACATTTGAGGGCCCTGTCAGCCACAGTGGGTGGAAAACCTCGCTTAAGGAAGAAGGAAGGCATGTCAGAAGCATCGTTTTGGAGAGTGGCCTCATCGGAACAGATGCAAAGGAGGCGAAGGAACTGAGAGAATGGGATGGCGTTTTTCCAGCATTCTCTGTTTTTATATCAATATAGACCTTTTATCAATATTGACTGCATTGGACCCTGCCTCAGTTGATATTAATCTCAGCGCTGTATAAGTAATCACTTCATTAGAGCCTGTCTCAGTTTATATCTCAGTTTAAAAAATGGAAGCAGAAATAGTGAAAGTTCTGGAGAGCCGAAGGATTTTCAATCCTTCCCATCAATAGGAATAATAAGTTGGGGAATTGCAGATGTGTTTATCTCATGTCAGGCATGGGTGAAGTTTGATTTTTGCCATCACGTGAACCATTAATCACACACTCGAGATTATCAGGAGCTTCTGTGAGATGTTGACATGATCATTTGTTAATAAGATTCTGGTTATTCTGCATGTGATTTAATCTCCTTTCCAAATGATCACCAGAGACAGATAAACCTACCTTAGAAACGAAATAGTCTGACATCACTTAATAAACAAATGCACACAACAGAATGGCTATCAATAAATATTTAGAATATTAAGCCAGCTTTAGTTACAATTTTAATAAAGGAATATAAAATACTGAAACATTCTGGTGAAAATCATCGTTTATCTTTGAGAAATGACGGTACAAGCAAGAAGGATGTCTTTTCTTCCATAGAGCACACATAACAGACGATATCTGATATATAATTTCTTTGAATGAAACTAAATGAAACTAACTATCAGATGCTGCAAAGAACGGGCCATCCAAAGCTACCCGTTTTAGGCCAACGCCAGAGAACAATTCTCACGTCAACATCTTTGTTTGTAATATTATCTCTCCAACTCAGAGACATAGATAACTACAGTAATAACAGAGACATGGTCTAGTGTAGAAATAGCTGAGGCAGGGTTAGCGCAGTAATTAGTGAATAAGAGCCATGATTAACATTAACTGACATTAATACATTCTTGGGGCTAGAACGTTAATTATTGATACAGGATATGGATTAATAACATCAAAGACAGAGCCAGGTGTAGTAATAACTGAGATTGTCTCTGATGTAAGATAAACAAAAACATGGTCTATGGGAGTAAAATCAGGGACAGGGCGAGTGTAATCAAATGAGACGTATGGACTAGCGCAGCTACAACGAAGGCAGTTTTAGCGTTGTATATACATACACTGGGTCCAGAGCAGTCATAACTGTGACTTATCCGTATGTAATGCAACCGGAGATAACGCCGAATTCAGGAACAGCTGAGACGAGGCCGAGCACTGATATAACTGGGGCAGGAACTGGTGTAATACTATCATAGAGAAAATCTATTTCAAAGGCAACAAAGTCAGGTTCTGTTGTAATAATACTGAGACAGAGCCTAGTGCAATAATTGCCAACAAAGGGCCTAGATTTATATGATCAGAAACATGCACAATTGCAGCAACAAGAAAGACACGGTATTATAAGATAAAAACAGAAAGAGGGCATCGGTCGATATAAACAATGACATGGACTGGTGCAGCATTAGCCAAGAAATCCTTGAGTTGAGTATAAATGTGGTAGGGTCTAGTAGAGTGATAACTGAGACAGGGCTCGTTTCATGCAAACTGGAACATGCTCTGGTTTAGTATAAACAGAGACAAGTACTAGTGCAGTAACAACTGAGGCATGGACTATTGTCATATTGGCCAAGACATGTTTTAACGCAGTCATAACTGAGAGAAAGTCTAATATGGCCCAGTGCATTGACAACCGAGATTGAGTTTATCACAGAAACAACTGAGGCAAAACCTATTGTAATATGATCAGAGACACAACGTAGTGTAACATATACATTCACGACTCAAATTTAATATGAACAGGGACAGGGCTCGGTGCAGAAATGATTGAGACAGTGCCAGTTCCATATAATGTCAATCTTCACTGTTTCACTACCATCTACTGGACAAACTCTACTATTGCTGATGCTGTGAAAATGTCGATTTCAGTTACTGCTTCTGATAATAATGATAAAATCATAGAATTCTTACAGCACAGAAGGATGCCATTCGTCCAATCGTGTCCATACTGAACCTCTGAAGGAACCATTTACCTAGCGCCACAGTTTCCCTCGTACTCCAGCGTTTTGTTCCCTTTTCAGGTAATGATCCAATTTCTTTTTGAAAGCATCAATTGTCCCTCAATCCACCACACTCTCAGGCAGTGCATTCCAGGTCCTAACCACTGAGTGTGAGAAGACGTTTTTCCTCTTGCCTCCATTGCTTCTTCTCCAGATTACCCTAAACCTGTGCCCACTTGACCTGGAGCCTTCCACCAATGGGAACAATTTCTCCCTATTTGCCCTGTCCAGACGCCTCATGATTTTTATTACCTCGATAAAATCTCCTTTCAACCTACTCTTCTCCGAGGAGATTAAAGCCAACTTCTCCACTCTTTACACATAACTGGAGTTCCTCATCTCTGGAAGAATTCCCATGAATCTTTCCTGTGCCCTCTCTCATTCCTTCAAATTCTTCCAAAAGTGTGGTGCCCGAAACTGGATGCAATTCTTCAATTGAGGACTAACCAGTGTGTCACAGTTTAATATAACCTCCTTACTTTTATACTTTTTTCTCCTGTTGATAAAGCCCAGGACGCTGCATGCTTTATTAACCTCTCTCTCAACTTGCCTTGCCACCTTCAATAATTTAGACCCATAAACGCTCAGTTGTCTCTGCTCCTGCAGCCTCTTTGGAATCTTACCCTTTCTTGTATATTGTCACTCTGCGTTCTTGCTACTAAAATGAACAACTTCGCATATGCTCTGCGTTAAATTTCATCTGTCACTTGACCGCCTTTGCACCACCTTGGCGATGTCGTTTTGAAGTTCTACACTATCCTCCTCATGGCTCACAATGTTTCCACATTTCGCATCGTCCATATATTTTTTAATTGTGCCCTGTGCACCAAGGCCCAGTTTATTAATAAATACCATGAAAAGCAGGCGTCCTAGCACTGAGGCCTGGGGAACTTCATTATAATCCTTTCCCGAGTCTGAAAAACAACCGTTCAAAACTATCTTTTGTTTCCTGGCACTCAGCCAATTCCCTATTCATGATGCTACCATCCATTTTATTCCAGTGAGCCCCAACTTTACTCACAAGCCTGTTGTGCAGCAGTTCATCAAATGCCATTTGTAAGACCATGTAAAATACGTCAACAGAATTACCCTCATCAACAATCACTGCTATGTCATCAAAAAACGCAGGCAATTCAGTTGAACATGATTTGAGTTTTACTGGTCCATGCTGGCTTAATTTATCAAGAAACCACTTCTACTGGTGTATCAGCTCATTACCTCCTGTGGGAAGCCCCAATATTTAAGGTGGCTGATTTGTGCAGTTTAAGGTCAGCAAAAGAGCAAAGTGTTTTAATTCCTTTTAATTATTCTTGATGATCTTGTCCAACTCAACATAAGCAACGTGGGAAGAGATTATTGGTTAATGGTACGACCTGAAATATGATGGCGGTGATTTCCCGGATGCTTCAGGTGCTGCGGAGCCTCCAAGGTAGCCAAGATGGGATCTTAGTGTGTGTGTGTGTGTGTGTGTGTGTGTGTGTGTGTGTGTGTGTGTGTGTGTGTGCCTCTGTATGTGTGTGTGTTTGTGTGCGTGGATGTGTGTACACACATCATATTCTTTACAAGTGAAGTGCACAAAGATAAATAATTATATTCACGTATTATGTTCCAGGTTTTATTTTATTCAAAATGTAATTGCTGTTTGTTTGATATCATTAACGTTGATTAAGAAGACATTGAGTATTCCTTCACCAAGGAACTCCTCTGTCCCTGTTCAGTGGGAAATGGGACTAAATTATTCCCATCAGTTTCTGCGTTTTATTGTTAAATGTTCAGCTCAGCATTAAACAGAAGATCTTGATATAAACATCGAGAGGGTGATAATTTGTGCAACTGATTGTAAAAATTAACACTACCAATACCTGACCTAAATTTACCCGGTCTTAAAATCGCTCTTTATTTTTCCCCTTGCTTGGAAAAGAATGAAACACTTGCTGCTCTTCAAGAAGTTTCAGACTATTTCCGTTGCTACATTATTCGTTCTTACCCTGTTACATACATTATTTCCACCCCAGCGTCTTCCCATATCTTTGGGTATGATCTTGGAAAGCAACATAGAAGGCGCTGGCATATTGGTATTGTCGCTGGACTAATATTTCATAGGACCCAGAGTAATGGTCTGGGGATCTGAGTTTGAATCCCACCAG
Source organism: Carcharodon carcharias (assembly GCF_017639515.1). Lineage (NCBI taxonomy): Eukaryota > Metazoa > Chordata > Chondrichthyes > Lamniformes > Lamnidae > Carcharodon > Carcharodon carcharias. Next base: position 15,697,469 of record NC_054493.1, read on the forward strand.
ACCAAATGTTCAAATTTGAGTTCAACTAAAATTTCGAGTTAGAAATCTAATCATGACCATGAAACCATGGTTGAATGCTATATTAACCCATCTGGTTTACTAATATCCTTTGTGGAAGGAAATCTGTTGTCCTCAACTGGTCTGACCTACATGTGAGTCCAGGCCCACAGAAATGTGATTGATTTTCAAATAGTAAGCCACTCAGTTGAATGAAACTGGACGGACCACCCGACAAACTCAGACCTGTCAACACTGCAAAGTCACTTTTTACATTCGTTCATGGGTTGTGGGCCAGCATTTATGGCCCATCCCAAATTTCATGTGTTCAGAGGGCATTTCAGGGTCAACCACATTGCTGCGGGCCTGGAGTTACATATAGGCCAGACCAGGTAAGGGCGGCAGATTTCCTTCCCTAAAGGACATTAGTGAACCAAAAGAGTTTTTATAACAATCAGCAATGGCTTCATGGTTATCATCAGAGATTTAATACCAGATTTTTATTAAATTCAAATTTCACCACCTGCCATGGTGGGATTTGAGCCAGCATTAGTTGTCAGTGACAATACCACTATGCCACCCCCTCCCCCAGTTGAGACCTAACCAGTGTGTCACACAAGTTTAACATAACCTTCTTGTTTTTATGCTCTTTTACCCTGTTGATAAAGCCCAGGATGCTACCACCATGTGAAATATTCGAACATATCAAGAAACTCAAGACTAGGCAACAACCTGGTGCTGTGGGCCATCAGAAGCAGCAGAAGTGTACTCAACCACAATCTGTAACCTCATGGCCTGGCATATCCCCCACTCTACAATTATCACAAAGCCAGGGGATCAACCCTGGTTCAGTGAAGTGTGCAGAAGGGCATGCCAGGAGCAGCACCAGGCATACCTAAAAATGAGATGTCAACCTGGTGAAACTACAACACATGGGTACTTATGTGCCAAACAGCATAAGCAGCAAGTGATAGACAGAGCTAAGGACTCCACAACCAACGGATCAGATCTAAGCTTTGCAGTCCTTTCACATCCAGCCGTGAAAGGTAGTGGATAATTAAACAACTCACTGGAGGAGGAGGCATCTCCAATATCCCCATCCCCTATGAAGAAAGAGTCTAGCAGCTCAGTGCAAAAGATAAGACTGAAACATTTATTGCAATCTTCGGCTTCCTCCAGATGAAATCTTCAGCCAATTCGATTCTCTCCTGGTGATATCAAGAAACGGTTGAAGGCACTGGATACGGCAAAGGCTATTGGCGCTGACAATATTCCGGCAATAGTACTGAACATTTGTGCTCCAGATCTGGCCGCACTCAGACCGAATATTTTCCAGTACAGCCACAACACAGGCATATACCCAGCAACGTGAAAAATGTCCCAGGTATACCCTGTACACAAAAAGCAGGACAAACCCAACCGCCCGAACAGACTATTCTCGATAATCAGTAAAGATATGGAACGGGTCATCAACAGGGCGACCAAGCAGCACTTGCTTAGCAATGAGTTGCTCACTGACGCCCAGTTTGGGTTCCGCCAGGGCCACTGAGCACCTGGCCTCATTACGTCAACGACGGAATGAGACAGATAGACCCTCCGATGAAGAAAGTACCTGAGATAGCGAGAAAGACAGGGAGAAAGAGAAAGTCAGAGAAAATAATCGGCCCAGAAGCAATTGGTGCCCAATTGTCATCAGTCTTGAGAGACCAGCCAATCATGTCGCTGGGAAAAGCCTTTCAGTTTCTCAATAAGTGAAGCTTGCCCCGATCCGAATTTCCTCTTTATCTCAGAACAGAGTGTCAACATATTTCTGATCTTATCTTACTTCATCCGAATTCTAATCCTGACACCATATGCTCCCAGTGCCCCTTAATGATAATAATGATCTTACTGCCTGGTGAGTCAATGTTTACATGGTCAATGTCTGTTCTATTTGTTATATTCAATTCCAGATATTTGATACGTTCTGTGTTTTGTTCCAGGAACAAATGGTCAAGATTCAGTGTCCCAGGATCCCCCTGAATTAGCGGCTCTTGAAGGGCAAGGCATAAAACTGGAATGTATTTATTCGGCAGCTGGTGTAACTCTGTTCTGGTACATCCAGTACCCCGGGGAAGCTCCGATATATTTAATGAAGATATATAGCTCGGGGAATGCAGAAAATTTCCAGATTTCCCAGACAGGTTCTCCGCTGTTTTGCACAATGGGAACAAAACGGTTCCTTTAAATACCGCCGGGGCTTTTCTGTCCGACAGCGCCGTGTATTTCTGTGCCATGGAGGCCACACTGCTGCAGAGATATAGCGGATCCCGTACAAAAACCCCGCTGGGAGTTCCAGTCAGTGCTCAGCAGAGGGCGCTGTCACACCGAAAAAACAGAAACAATTCAGCCTGTAGGTGTCACAGGGTCATTAATGAAATATCAAAACCAATCATAACGCTGAACAAGAACAGCTGAGCAGCAACTGAGGAATTCTATGAGTTGGGATTTTAGCATGCATCTATACTAAACATGAATTTCCCAAATTAATTTGTGGTGCGTTAATTCACATTTTGCCTTTTGATGATCTTTCCTTGCCTGTCGGAATTATTGCCCCTTTCTCCATCTCCACTGTCCCTTTCGAAGTCTCTTTGGTCAACGCCGGCACATGTTGTCTATTTGACCAGACTATTTTTCTGGTTCATGGAAGGTAGGTAGAAAATGAACACATTTCACACGGGAATGATTGCGCTCTTTTAAACAAGCCCCAAGCACAGAGTTCCCTCAATGTGCATTGTCCTTTCGAGTGTCTGCTTGATATTTTCTTACACCATTCACAACCCGGTGTTTCTGTTTTTCAATAACCAGACAAGGGGATCTATCCCCACCCCTGTCCCTAATAATATAACATCTCCGTTATAAGGACACAGACAATAGCCCCGCTCGGGCTGTTTACATTCACTGACAGCCGCTCCCCTCCGCCACCAAACCCCCCGCCCACCCCACCACCTACAGGTCTTAAAGAACCAACGGATACACAAGGGAATGAGGTGAGAGGGTCCCGAGAATAACAACCGATTATTGATGGTTTCTTCTAATCTCAATTTCTCTTTCACAGAGCGGACAGCGACAATGTCGACAAGCAGCAATTGGGGTGTATGGGGAGTGACCGGGGTATTCCTGACAGGGAACTGTGAAATAAACACATTTCATCTCATTTTCAAAACATGGTTTCAATCTGAATTTTAAACACTCTCCTGTATGAGCATTTTCTGTTTGATCATGTGTTTCAGGTCTGAGTTATGGAGATCGTTACTCAGATACTGTCCTCAAATGTTAAGACTGAAGGAGAAGTAGCTGGTTTAAGTTTCACTGATAATATTTCACGGAGTGAATGCGTTTTATTCTGGTACCGGCTGATCCCGATCGGGCTGTATTTACAGCGGCAGTCTTACTCATGTCTGCAGGCAATTGGTGAGACAGACAACAGCAAAAGGACCGTTCAGACAGTCACACCTCTCTCTGAGTTAAGGAAGTGAACTGTGAAGAGTTCATCAGAAGCAGGGCACAACCGCGGTTTATGTTGGGAAGCAATCTCACTCCCCCGTACTTTGTGCTGTGCTTGGGAGTTCCTGCCTGTTGGGGTTTGTGCAGAATCCAGGGCAGGTGCAGCCACAATGTCCAGCGGCGCTGTCAGCAACTCAAACACACACCGAGAGAAAACCACATTCACCTCGGGTCAAACCGGCAACAATTGTTTCCAGCAGCGGCCAAGAAAACAAACTGCAGAATCCGACCCTACCGAACACATGTCAAATAAATCTACAGGTTAAACCGTCTTTCCTGTTTCTGATCAGCTTTTATTTCCCTTAAACTCCGGGCTCGATATTCAGATCAGCTCCGGGAAAGATGTTTCTGATCCTCAAACCAGACCGTCTGACATCACACTGACTGCAGGGCGAAGACGTCTCACAGCTGCAGGGTGACGTCACACAGGCTGTGGCTGGAGTCTTACTGGCGGATGCTCTGACGCATACGCACTCCCCTCCCCCACGCCCCATCAATGTTGAAGCTCCATCGCAGCTTCAGTTTGTGATCACAAGTCCCAGAGACTCCGGTCTGGCGGACGCAGTGAAACTGGTGTTGGGCTCAGTTTGATAGGGCACAGCGCTGCCTCCCACGACAGCGCCTCTTGGCCTGAATCTGTTGAGAGTTACTTTACTGAAGTCGATAGGATCCGACATGAAGCTGAGCCTCACTTTAGTGATCATCACCCTGGATTTCTTACTCTTCCCTCCGTGTTAGTGTGCTCACTATTCCTGACCAGAATATTTTATACATCCGTTATGTTGTTTTACATAGTACTTTACTTTATCGTATATCTTCTATTATGTCATCTTGTTCTTATTGTGCTATGTTATAGTTTATTGTGCTAGATAATATTGATTTCATGATATTACTCTATATCTACATATTCTTCTCAGACTCCACTGACAGTGCAGAAATGTCGCAATCTCCCAAGTCAGTGGTTGCTACCGAAGGAGAAACTGCATCGTTCAGCTGTTCCATTAGAGTAGGAGGACAGATCCTACACTGGTACAGGCAATACCCGGACAGAACCGTGCAGCACCTGGCCAGTGGTACCAGTGTTCGGGACAGGAGCACGGCTCGGTTCATTACAGCAGAGAGGAGCAGTGCTTTGAATGTTAGTGACGCTCGAGTGACAGGCACCGCCATTTATTGCTGCGCGGTTGAGACGCTGCAGCAAAGATCAGACAAAAACCTGCCAGGGACACCCTGACGGTTTGTAGCCGGTGCAGGGATCAGACAGCTGGGAGTTTCATCACTTTCTCGAAGGGAACCGTCCGTCAGTCGCCCAATAAGTAAAGTTTGCCCCTGATCGGGCGCGAATGGCCAACATTCACTTAAAATTCAGTTAATTTCTGCCGAAGCCTGAACCAGCTACTATGTTTTCCCCATTGTCCTTTCTGATAATGGCCGTGCTGTGCGGTGAGTCTATGCTTAAAGGGTAATTGTCTATTTAATGTCTTAAATTCAAACCCAGGCTCATTCTGTGTTTGTTACAGCAACCAGTGGCGCAGCCGCACTGCCCCTGGATCCCTTTGAGTTAACTGTCTGGAAGAACAAACCATATCTGTGAGCTTTCTCTACCTTTGTTGGTACATCAATATTCTGGGTAAGCCCCGAAATATTTACCGAGGCACTCGGGGCATGGAGATAAGCCTCAACATTTCCCAGGCCGAATCTCTATTGATTTGGACATAGGCAATGGCAGCAATCCAAATGTTTAATATGTAAATCTGCCAGCTTTTGTTCTCTGTGAGCCCGGAAACAAACTAAAGTCTCAGATGAGCGAACTCTCTGAGGTTTTTGCACGAGTGGCTGGCTTTTATGTGAGGCTATGCCTCACTGCACAGTTATAGACAGCCCCGTCTTCCATACTCAGTCCGCTTATAATGAGATAACCGGACTTTTTAGACTTGTCAGAAGCCGCCAGGTATCGTCCTGAGAGTTCATCTTTTTTCAGTCCCACTCCTTGGCTAAGAACCCAGCTGGCAGGCTGTGCCGGTTTCTACCGAACCCATTGCATATTGTATATAGCCTGGTCCGTATATTCACAATGTAACCGCCCAAACTCCCTTCTGACACAGTTAACGTCACTGGAGTCTGTGTTACTGAATCGGCACATAGTCCGCCTGTGAAAGCAGAGGAACAAAAGAGCAGGAGGTTAAACAGGGTCCATCTCAATATGCGTCTATCTCTCTGAGTGCGTGTGAATTCCCATCCATCAAGCTGTTCATAATATGTACACATCTGATCGCCAACTCCATGAATTCGTAGCACAAACTTTCTACATCAACCTGCTAAACTGTTTTGCTGAACATTACCCAGTACTTACTGTCCAACATCGCGGCCAGTATTATCAGAAACATGTCTGACTGAATCTCCCTCAGTGGATGTGAATCGAATGAGCCAGAGATTGAGAAGGAGAGACGGAGCCCGGGCTCTGTTCCGCTCATTGTTCCACCAACACACTGCAGAGCGCCGGGCCCATCAGTTAGGCTACCACCCCTATTGGCTTTGGCGTTCGTCTCACGTGACTTTCAAATTAGCATGCTTGGGCCTGGCGCCCTCTGCTGGCGAATTATGTTCAATCTGCTTTAAAATAGAACCATTGAGTGGATTTAATGTTCAATTATTTACATATCAAAAGACGACATTTACATATTTTTCCCAGCAGTTGATCAGAATCAATCTTTCTCGTTGATATCCATGCAATATTTAAGTAATATTAAAGCTTTATAACTCACTGTTTAGAGGTCAGGGAACCACAGTTTACATAGAATGTCAAGATATTGAACGTAATATACCAGAATGGCACCAGGGATGACGGCCTCCAATTTGAAAGGACTAGGGAAACAGGGAATGTTTCTCTTATGTTGAAGAATTAAAGGAGATACTTAATTGAAGTTCTAAAAATTACAAGAGGTTTAATGCATTAGATATGGAGGAATTGTTTCCATTGGCAGAAAATTTGATAATCCAAGTACTCAAGTTTAAGAGAAAAAAGACAGGGAAAGGTTATATTCACTTATTACACTGCCATTCGTTCAAATCTGGAATGCACTGTCCAAAGGTATCGCAGAATATTCATTAGTAACTTTCAGAAGAAAATTTTATGTAATTTATAAGGAAATTATAAGTAACTTGAAAAAAGTAAAAACAAAATGTGGGCTATGTGGAAAATGTGGTGTTGAAAGATGAATTGGAGAACTTTTCCAATGAGGCATAGATATGATGGGCTGAATGGCCTCATTTCCTAATCTAAGTTTCTGTGATTCTAGTTCCTTCATGTGCCTCCCGCTCAATTTGTTCTCAGTCACTTGAACTGTGAGCAGGTGCAGGATGGTCACAGGATTCTGGAGATTCAATCGTCACTATTTCCGCTCCTTCAGTTCCGGGTGCAGCTGAGAGTCACCGCACACTTCACTCAATATTGACTCTGCGGTATCCCCGCCCAAAGCTTCCATTTGTTGCTCTCGCTCTGACCCGGTTGTATTATCGGAAAAATTGCTGCCGCTGGTCCATTCCTGTCATTGGTTGTATCAGCAGTGCAGTGGGACGGGGATCTGTATTTTTGCTCCGGCAGAGGGTTTCTCGCACTGCAGAGCTACTAACTCAGGAAGTATCATGGGGAACCATCTCGCTCCGTTGCTCATTTCTTGGTAAATATTTCCTTCCCAGTAAACAATCTATGTTCCTCTAATTACTGAAACACAGATGTTGTTGTTCAAAAAGCAGTCGCGATGGTGATGATAATGATTCTGTTGATCAATATGAGGCTGATACTGATTGTTGTTTTGCTATTGTTTTATGTTAGAATGGTGCCATCAAGACACAGTGGAACAGCTGGTTGCTGAGATGATAATTGAAGAGAAAAGTAATATCACAATAGTTTGCACATTGAAAACAAGAACTTATAACCCTTATGTGTACTGGTACAGTCAGAGCCCCGAGCAGCCCCCACAGTACATGCTTCATATTCTGGGAGAGAAGGCATACAGACCTAAGGGCATCACTGATCGGTTTTCAGCAACGTTCAGTAAAACTGCCAAGATTACCGAACTCATGATCGGTGACACCCTGATCTCTCACAGCGCGGTATATTTCTGTGCCTTGGACTCCACACTGCTGCAGAGAGGGAGCGGATCCCGTACAAAAACCCTCACTAAGAGTTCCAATTAGTGCTCAACAGAGGGCGCTCTCACACCGACAAATGGAAGCAATAATTCCGTCTCCACAGGGAGAAAAGTTGCAAAAAAATCCCACAACTTTCTACCAGAACAGATAATGACAATTTCCACAGTAATATTAATTTGCGATTTCAACTGGCATATCTAATAACATTAACATTACGGATAAATTTACGTGTTACGTCACCCTTTTCCCTTTGGATACATTTCCCTGCCGATTTGATCTTTCTCACGCTCTGTCTCCATCCGTTACCCATATTTGCAGGCATTTCCTTCTTCAGCCTTTGGTTTAAAAGTTTCAAACCTTTGATACTTCCTTGCACATTAACTCAGAACTATTCTATCCCAGCCGTCCATAGGCTCTGCCCCGTTTTTAACCGATTCAGCAAATGAAAACTTCATTTATTGTTGAATAATTTACTAATCCTGACACGGCAGTGTTCACCCTGCTCGCCTCCAATATGGAATGAATGTAAAAGTACTACAGCCCTTATAGAGAGGCAGAGTTATATCATTTTCGAAGGGGACATTATTATTGACGCCAGCTCCTCACAAATGGGTTCGATGTGTGATGACACTTACTGCTGAAGCCCCGCCCACATCTTCCGTTTGCTGCCATCGCTCTGATGTGTGATTGCCTGCCCTGTGTGATTGGACAGATTGCTGCCGCCGTTCTCTGTTTGACATTGTTTGGATCAGCAGTTCAGCGGGGCGGAGCTCTGACAGAGGGTTTCACGGACTGTGGAGTTGCAGAGAGAAGGATCCTCATGCAGAAACATGCTGTGCAGCTCCTCATCATTATATCACTTCTCAATAAATATTTATTCTCCCGCGGAATGCTGTAACCCAGATGTCCCGACTGATACTGATGACGATGTTGTTAATGAAGAATCGATGACTCTTAATAATGTTTATATCAGAATGGAGCCAGCGAGACACAGTAGAACAATCGACTGCTGAGATAACTCTTGACGATGAAAATACTATCACCCTAAACTGCAACTTCAAAGCAAATTATTTCAACACTAATGTGTTCTGGAACAGTCAACATCCCTGGCATCCTCCACAGCACATCTTTTATCTCTATGAAGGGATAGCAAACTTGGTCCTGAATTTACTAATACACTCCTTTCCAGCTTTAATAAAACTACGATCGCCAAGTTAAGGGCCATTGAAGCCCTGATTTCCGACGCCACCGTGTATTTCTGTGCCTTGGACCCTAACACCTGCCGTACTGATATAGCGGATCCAGGGCAAAACCCACACTGGCAGTTCCATTCGGCGATCTCACACTGATAAATAGAAGCAATAATTTAACATTCAGTGTGAGCCAAAGGAATTATCTAAAACTGGAATAAACCATAAAGCGCAATAAGAGCTGGTGAGGGTCACTTGTGGAATTATATTGGTGATTTGAACTCCAATTTGTAATAAAAAAATAAACCACAAATGCAGCTGTGGAATCTTGATTAACCCTGTGTCTTTCAATTTATTTTTCCAGTCTGTCCTTTCTCGTCGCTGGTTCCCATGTTTCACCCATAATCATCTAACTTTCTTCCTTCCAGTATTTAGTTTAAAGATTTAAAGTTTTTTTTTAAATTTCTGCTCGGCATTATTCATTCAGAACTGCTGCAACCTGGCTTCCCACGATCAGGAACTGTCAAATCAGGCCAACCACTAAGCACAGACCTCCCAAACTCAGTCATTTTTAATCTTTTTCCCCCAACCACACCCATCCGCCCCCCCCCCCCCCCCCCCCCCCCCCCCCCCCTCCACCCCAGACAGGGCCATCTGTCTTTTGATTCTATTTTGTGCTCTTACAGAGTGCTGCCTCTTGTTCTGCTATGAACACGTTCTTCTAACTTACCTTTATGCCACTATCAGCACCTTATTTACTCCTCACCACTACCATTAACACTCCCTTTGTCTTGTGTCCATGACATCTTTGTCAATCTCTCCTTAGTTCCCACAGACTCTTGGCCTTTTATCTCGCTCCACCACCTCTTAACCAGTATAAAATCCATCACATTTCTGCTTTTCTTTAGCTCTGAAGTGTCATACAGGCTCGAACTTTAACTCTATTTCTTTCTCCACAGATTCTGCCTGATCTGCTGAGTTTTTCCAGCATTTTCTGTTTTAATACAAAGTAAATAGGTGGTCAGAAAAAGAGTTCTGACTGTCCGTGAGATAGATAGATAGAAATTAGATAGATAGACAGATAGATACAGAGATAGACAGATAAGCATTCAGACAGACAGAAAGAAAGAAAGACAGATAGATAAATAGATAGATAAACAGACAGACAGATAGCTAGATAGATCCATTCATTATTTCTGTATCCACCAACACTTATTTAATTCTTCTTGCATACATGGTTAGTTTTTTTTCTTGTTCTGGCAGCCTTCCCATAAATTCAGAGGCGGTTCAGATATCGTGGAACTGTCGGACAAACCATTTCGCTACATTGTTCCGTTACTTTCATCAGAAGTGTCTTTGTATCCTGGTATAGGCAATTCTCCAATCAAGCTCCCGAGTATCTAGTCTCCACATTCAGAGATTAAAGAGTTGAGAGAAGCTTGAAAATATCTGAGGACCATGAGAAAGGTACCACCACGCTCACCGTTAACACCGTTCAGATGCCAGACACTGCGGTATATAACACTGCAATGAAACATGGTGAAACAAAGAGATAAAGAGCCTGTACAATAATTCACTCGACATGAAGACTGAGGAGACAACCAGCCAGAGGGATCCACAAGTAAGTGCGATGCAAGTAAAATCTGTAACAAAAAATAAATGAAAATCTGAGTAATCTAATGGAATAAAAATATTCTTTCACTTATAGTAATATAACATTCAGATTAACCCTGAGTAGAGAAATATAAATTGCTCTTGATTCAGTAGTTTATTGAAATTTGGTTGACATCTTGTTTTGATGATTAGGGAGCTCTCCTATTCTTTGGAAATTAACAATCCAACGTCATCAGTTGTTGATTTATGAGGTCATTAAGATAAGTTGATCTATTTCTGCAAATGAACATGTGCTGTGTTGATGATGTAAGCATGCAGAAAACTGGCAAATAATCTCGCATTAATATTATGTAGTAAACGTTTCAAAAACAGAATAACAAAAGAGCAGCAGTTACAAAAAAAAAAAAATCAAAGCAAAGAAACTGGCATAATATTAAGCCAGCAGCAGCAAAAACAGAATTACCTGGAAAAACTCAGCAGGTCTGGCAGCATCGGCGGAGAAGAAAAGAGTTGACGTTTCGAGTCCTCATGACCCTTCGACAGACTAATTCTGTTTTTGTTTTGGATTTCCAGCATCGGCAGCTTTTTGTTTTTTGTTTTTATCCAGCAGCAGCATGCGGCAATATTAGAGAATAAATTGAGAATCGCTGTTTCACAGTCTGGATGCCACTAGATGGCGCTCGAAGACTTTCTCTTTGACCAAAGCTTCGAGAGCTGCCAGTTCACCACTGCCACAGGTGACAGCTGTAAATTACAGGAAATACTTTTGCATCTTGACACTTCACTGCAAACAATAGTGTAAATAGGGCAGGAACCTATAAGGTAAATGGAGATGTTATGGTACAGGCTGCTTAAAGAGTGCTTATTGTATTTCACGTTCCAATGTCACGACACAAAAGGTTAGCACAATGTATCCAATCAATATGTGTCATAAATGGAGATACAGGCGGAGGGGTGGGGGGATGGAGAGAAAGAGGGGGGAAGAGGGAGGTGGGGGTTGAGCCCGCGGCGGTTGGGGTGATGGGGTGGCGGGTCCGTCCATCTTTTCCTGACCAAATGTTTTGGTTACTATGGGCCGCAAGTTCGAAGTATCTGGAAAATGCCTGGACTCCCAATCCCTTCATTCCCACTACAAGGGTGAGAGTGACAATCCTTTCTGGCAGAGAATTAAACATTCCCACTGTCCTCTGAGTAAATAATATTTCTAATGTCACAACAGCGACTACACTGGAAATATACTTCAGGGCTGTAAAGTGCTTTCCAGCGTCCTGAATCGATAAAATTTCCCACATCAGTAAAAATCTTTGCTTCTCTTCTTGTCCAGTGATATTTGATCCTAGGGACTAATTTCATTGTCCACCCATTTTTCACAGGGGCTAATAAATTTTATTGCTTTAAATATTGCAGGTTCTTTATTTCAATCCATTTTCACAGCTAGGGTTGATGAGCGGTCACTACCTCCCCGGATTCTGTCTCCGGTTTGTTCAGAGATTCTTTCCGCTCAACAGGCCACCGGCAGTGTGTCGGGTAAAAAGCAATCCGGGAAGTTGCCAGATGACCTTGACGGAAACTGGTCTCCTTTTCAGGGAGAGTCAGTGACCGAGACGCCGAGAGGCCGCCGTCTCCCATCTGTCAGTCATCAGTCCGATCACATTTATGAAGAATTTGCATTTATTACCTGCATTTGTTCATATATATTGTATATTCATTATCAAAAATATACAACTGACTTGGAATTAAGAGTAGGAGGGCTAATCTGCAAACATTACCTGTCAGGCAAGGCCCAGTGATTCAACTCATCGCCTCTGAATCAGGGGTTTCATGGTTCCCGTTCCTCTCCAGAGACTTGACCTCCGTGACCTTTGCTGATACCACAGTGCAGTCCTAAGGGAAGGGTAGAAGGGGCCGACGTCCCGATGAGATGTTAAATTAAGGGCGCCGCCAGCCCTCTCAGGTGAACGTGATCGAACACACTATTTCGAAGGAGAGCAGAGGAATTGCCCTGGACGATGCCTATCCACCAATCACTGCCACTGGAACAGGCTGGCCATTGAAACTGTTCTGTTCGTAGGACCATGCTGGGTCCAATGGCTGCTGAGTTTTCTACATTCTATTATAACAGTGATGGTGAAACGCTTCAGGGCATGACGGAAGGCGATATCTACTTTATTGCAAAACTGCCTGCATTCATATTTTTTTAATATCACGAATGAAAGTATATAAGAGAATGAAAAGTACGAGACATCCCAATTTCATGAATCAGTTCAGATTCGCCGCTGATCACAACGCACTGTAATGTTGAGTGTCGCTCTGATAGCTTTTGTGCAGGTTCATCCCAGTTCTGTGTCTCTGTGGGTTTCAGTGCGCAGTAATACATCGCGGAGTCTCTCAGTTCTGTTTTAGACACTTTCAGCGGGACGGTGCGATTCACATAATCCAGCTTCGCTGAAAAACGGTCCCCCTGAAATCTTCCTGTGTCCTCGCTGTATTTATTCCTCTGCAGCAGATACTCCAGGGATCCGCTGGGATACTGACGGTACCAGAATAGGTAATCATTGCCAGTGCTTGTAGTTGTATAATTACAGAACAAGTGACCATCGTCTCCTTCACTCACTGCGACTGCAGCCGGTGTCTGTGAAACAGAGTCTCCTCCACAATATCCTGTAAGAGCCCAGATAGATATTAAATTAAACGATGTCATTTCACTATGTCTCCCCCCTGAATGGGCCCGTTACCCTGAACAATAACCTGAGAAATGAATCAGGGCAGCTAAACAGAAATACGTTTCCCGCAGCTCAGGGGCTGTAACGGGAAACTGCTTGGACAGATTAAATATACCTTCCTTTAACGAACATTTGGCAACTTCTCTGGAGATCAGTTCCTCGCCCTCGTTTCCTGTAATTTGGAGGAAAAACTGAAAATGGCCTATGAGTTAAAAAGTCGAGTGTTTGTCAAAGTCCGTGGATACCGATGATTTGTTTATCTGGGATCAATCCATTGTAACATTGTTGAGAGAACTGCCAGATTAAAGGCAATGTTTGGCAACGATTGGAAACACAGAGCTGTGCAACTTGTGAACCTACCGGTTAAAGAAGCTCCCGCTGTGAGGAATAAATACAAAGCAACAGGAGACATGTTTGCAGAGAGCTCAGGCGGATTTGAGCAGGAGGGGCTGAAGCTGAAATTGTTTTAGTAAAGAATTGGGAAGAGTTTGAGTAACATCTGCCATTCTGCTGATTGGTTTATTCCTGGTAGCGTCATCAGTTGACATCCAATCAGCTTAAAACTCCTTTGCCTTCAATTAAACCTATGACCTCACAACTCCTTTGATCTCCAATCCTTCGGCGAGGGGAGAAAGGGACAAAGTTCACCTCACATCTGAGTACGGACGATGGTTAAACCTAATGTTGTCACTTTAACAGGTTCAATCTGAGTGGCAGGGGGAGAGATGGAAAACAGTTAATATTGTTCTGGTAGGGAAGCTGGAGCCCCCAATTAAAGGAGCTGCTCTCTAACTATGCGTACACCCCGCTCCGGATACAAGCGGCCAGTGAGTCCTGAGGGATTTAAATACAACAATGCAGTAAATAGAGGAACGCCGCACTTGAAATGAATTAAGTGGTAGAGGGGAGGGGTTTGGCGGTATGATGGATTTTAGCAGAATGGGTGTGCGGACAACCAATCTTGGATGAACTGATCATTAGAAATATTCACAGGAAATTTATTTTAAAAATTACCGTGTTCACAGTAATTTATTAGTTAATCAACAGAACCCCAGACGTCCATTGAATATTGATTTCTGAATTCAAAATTAAGTGATTAAATAAACACGTCAAGCCTCCATACCGAAACCTCTCCCATCTAGAAGGACAACAGCAGCAGATATATGGGAACATCACTACCACCTGGAAGTTGCCCTCGAAGTCACTCATCATCCTGATTTGGAAATATATCGCCGTTCCTTCACTGTCGCTGGGTTAAAATCCTGGAACTCCCTCCCTAACATCACTGTGGTTGTACCTACACGGCATGGGCTGCAGCGGTTGAAGGAGGCAGCTCACTACCATCTTCTCAAGGGCAGTTAGGGATGGCCAACACATGCTGACTTGGCCAGCGACGCTCAATCTCAATAAATAATAAAAATTCCCAATCTGTAATCGGGTTCGACTCAAACCACCAAATGAACCATCCTCCTCCTGCCATCTGGTGGCGAGTACTGGTAACATTTATGAAGGGAAAGTGGGCGACTCGGAGTAATCTGCGCCAATCAAAATCAGGCATAGCTGATATCGTTATTTAACAGAATCAAATGAGAGACTTTCCAAATAACTATTTAGTTGTGATCCTCACAACTGATCAGATTTATTCCTGGCGTTGGCAGGAAGAACCACTGTCGTGCGTAGTGGAGGGAGTTTCAGTGCGAGGATTGAGCTTTATTATCACCGTGAGTCTCAGGGAGCAGAAAATGAACCGAGGTATCGCTCCGTTGCAGCCCAGCGATTGTTAAAGTGTACATTTTGTCAAACTGTCGACATTCCTAGAAAAAAAGTCTTTTGGCAAAATCCGGTCTATCCTCAGAGCCGTTTGGGTATTTAATAAGCATAACCTCTATCTGTGTTTCAGGCTGTTGACGCATAAAAATTCGAGATGCCGCCCCATACAGTATCAGAGGTAAAGTTTAAAGTCATCGCTTCTCCTTCTGTCTTAACACCTGAAGACAGCGACTGAGTTATAGAATCTCCATGACTCAGATCCACACACAGAAAGTGTATAGGGGATCGTGTCCCGTGAGAAGAGCTGTGAGAATTGGACAAGAAAATAAAGAAATAGTTGTCCTGGAGAAGGCGCAATTATAAAAAGCAGATCCATTAGCAGCAGGTACCGTCCAAAAAATGCAAAGAGGAAACATAAAAAAAAGTACTTGGAGGTTAGGCTTTAAATTGTCGAAAGGAATCTGGAGTTCGGAAAGCTAACAAGTGCTGGAAAGCTGTATCTTGCAGTTCCATAGCACCGCCACCAGAGGGCAATGAGAGTCTATATTGTGTTCAGTGTTTGGGCGAGTTCCAGACTCTCAAACGTGTTCAGTAATTTTAAAGAAGAATAAGTGATTAAAGGAACAGATGTGGAAACAAAGAATTATTATAACACTGACAGGAATTTTATATTGTTCCGCGTAATTTAGTGTTATGAGTTGTAAGTGTTGCTATTATTAGCGGTAGGTTGCAAATATTCGTAAAACAACTGGCATTGCGTCCATGTGGGGAAGCACACTGGTTTAAACTATAACGAGATCTTAGGATCAATATCAAAGTATTCCTCTTGTCACACTGATAATGATCAGTGTACAATTACGCTTCAGCCAAGATGTGGGAGGAAAATATAATGAAATCATTGGATGCTACAGTTGAAATCGCGATGTAGAGACTCCACGGTTAAAGGGCCTATACCAGAGAGGAATAGCAGTTTTCACTTGCAACTATCATTTGAACTGCAGCTTGGCTGGAATTCTAATGAATAATTTGCAGTTTGCAATTACCAGCATGCACCGCCATTGAACAGTGTGAACCAATGTGGGCGGCCATGTGTTAGCTCAGAAACAGTGTGAACCGGTGTCACTGTGAAATAATGAATGTAGGTGGTCAGGCTTGAGCTTAGGGTCAATGTGATTCAGTGCTAGTGTGAATCCTGAAGAGGGTAGACCAAAGGAATCAGCTTCTTTCGTTAGTTCGGCAGCAAGACGCCTCTGAATCTGATCTGAAGCGGGCGTTTGGCTCCTTGTTGAATCTTAATATCCATCTCCTAGTCCGAACCCGATCTCCGTGGACAATTACTTCAGCCGGCATTTCATGTAATCTGATAGTGCTCTGGATTTACAGAGGCTGTTTGCTCTTATCCATTCTGATCTACACTGAAGTGACCGGTAAAGATGGGGTGACGCAGCTCCCAGTGCGGTTGGCTGTTAGCAAAGCGGGAATCGGAATGAAGTAATTTTCTCACAAATGCCCGGCCGCTGTGCTGTGCTGTGCTGATAAATCCCATAATTAAACAAACTGTGATAAGAAATGTTAAATCAATGCACCCTGTCAACGTGAACATCCCTTGCACTTTACGTTCCTCCAGATTAAGTTCCACCAACCGTATGGGTTGTATTCTGTCATCTCGGGTATTTAAGTCCATCATGTCCATTCTGCTGGATGCTTGACAGGGTAGATGCTGAGAGATCGTTTCCCTTTGTGAGAGAGTCGAGGACTAGAGGGCATAAACTAAGAGTAAGGGGGCCCCTATTTAAAATAGAGATGAGGAGGGATTTCTTCTCTCAGAGGGTAGTCAATCTTTGGAATTCTTTACCGCAAAGTGTCGTAGTCGCTGTGTCGTTCAGTATATTCAAGGCTGACTTTGCTAATGTAACAATCAGACGGAGTCAGTATTCGATATGAAGGATTTTAGATGGTGTTTGTGTGGATTGTGGTCAGATTTGCGCGCACAGGAATTAATTCATATGACAGTGGTCTCATCCGGTGTTATAAACAGCCCTCAGCAGACAGCAGCTGTGACCCAGAAACCTGCGGCAGTTATTCTAAGGGGCTTTCATTCGTTCCAGTCATTGTGAGGTTTTGTGCACAGTAATAGACCGCAGTGTCTGACATTCGCAGTGTCTGATGCCATTTCCTACCCAGGGCATGACTATGTCGCATTTCTCGAGTTCTTCTTCTTCTTATACTGTATTTTAGTGCAGATGAACTTATACACAGGGGCTAATTCAAACTTTACTTTAAATCCTGGCGGTTCCCTTGTTTATTTTAATATCTCGGCGATTACTGATTCAAAGAAGCTTGTGTTAACAATATGAAACAACCAAGATTCCAATGGGATGCTGAGTCTCAAATATCAACACAGACGAAGGATGTAAATAGGACGCCTGTCATACTTGGGATTTAAATATAATTGTTTCCATTTACATGCTGCCTTCGAGCTGCGATTAAATAATTGATCTATTGCAGCTGCTCCTATTAATCGAGCACTTTCCTGAGCTCATCGAAATGGGAGACTGGGGTAAATTGGATTTTCTGCACTTTGAACTTAGGAAAATCGGGAGAACGAGAAAGAGGCAGAGAAAGCGATTGTGAGGGATGGTCAGAATAAGCAAAAGGGGAGATAGAGCCACAGAGACCGAAAGACAAAATGAGACCGAAATATCCTGAGACCAAGAGAGATCCAGTGAAACCCAGAAAGACAGGGAGGAAGAGAAAGTCAGAAGGAATAATCGGTCCAGAGCTATCACTGTTTGGTGCCCAACTGTCATAAGTTCTGAGCGACCAGCCAATCCTGTAACTGGGAAACGCCCCTCAGTTTCTCAATAAGTGAAGCCTGCCCCTGATCTGAATTTCCACTTTAATATCAGAACAGGAATATCAACATATTTTATCTTATCTTATTTCTTCCAAACTCTAATCCTGTCACCATGTGCTCCCTGTGTTCCTTACTGCTAATAATTGTCTTGCTGCCTGGTGAGTCAATGTTTAAACGGCCAGTGTCTGTTCCTTGTGTTATCTTCACTCCCAGATATTTGATATATTCCGTGTTTTGTTGCAGGAACAAATGGTAAAGATTCAGTGTCCCAGGATCTCCCTGAATTAACGGTTCTGGAAGGACAGAGCATAACACTGGACTGTAATTACTCGACAACTTATGCCCCAACTCTGTTCTGGTACATCCAGTACCCCGGAGAAGGTCCGAGATATTTAATGAGGATATATAGCTTGGGGGATGCAGAGAAGTCTCCAGATTTCCCAGACAGGTTCTCAGCTGTGTTGCACAAAGGAAGCAAAACGGTTCCTTTAAATGTCACCGGGACTCTTCTCTCCGACAGCGCCGTGTATTTCTGTGCCATGGACGCCACACTGCTGCAGAGAAATAGCGGATCCCGTACAAAAACCGTCACTGGGAGTTCCAGTTTGTGCGCAGCAGAGGGCGCTCTCACACCGATAAACGGAAGTAATAACAGCCTGTGAGGTTCACAGAGTCTTTAATGAAATATCAAAACAAAAACAACGCCGAAGAAGAACGGGTCAGCAGCAACTGAGCAATTATGCTAGTTGACTTTGACTTGCAACTATGCTAAAAATGAATTCCACAAATAAATCTGTATTGCATTAACTCATATTTAGCTTTACGATGAACTTTCCTTGCCTGTCTGAACTCTTATATAGCCCATTCCCCATCCCCAATCTTTCCTTCTAGGTCCATTTGTCAAAGCATGCACATAGTGTCTATTTGAACAGAGTATTTTGCTGGTTCAGAAACAATGTATAGAAAATGAAGACACTTCACCAGGTTGTGTTTTCACTCTTTAAAACAAGCCCTGAGCACAGAGTTCCCTCAATGTTCATTCTCCTTTCGAGTGTGCCTGTTAAATGTTTTCCGACACCATTAACAAACCAGTGCTTCTGCCTTTTAATAAGGAATCCAGTCCCACCCCTGTCCCTAACTACGTAACCATTCCTCTTATAAGGACACTGACTATAGCTCAGATCGGGTTGTTTCCATTCGCTGACAACCGGTTCTCACCTACACGTCTTAAAGCATCACTGCAGAGGCAATGAAATAAGGTGAGAGGATCCTGAGACACCTCAGAAGATTCTTGATGATGCAGATTAAAACGAATTTCTTCTAATCTCAATTTCCATTCACAGGGCGGACAGAGACAATGCAGCCACCCAGCATCTGGGTTGAAATCGGGGGCGGTGGAGTGGGAGTGAGTGGATGGGGTGTGGGGAGTGGGAGGGGTAAGGCATTTCGGACAGGTAATTATGGAACAAACACAGTTCGTCTCATTTCCTATTCAAGGTTTCAGTCCGAACGTTAAACAGCCTCCAGTCAGATAGCTCCCTGTTTGCGCATGAATATCAGATCTGAGTCATGGAGATTTTATCATTCAGCTACTGTCCGTAAATGCTTGGACGGAAGTATCGCCTATGATATTACTTGGGGCGAACTGTGTTTTATTCTGGCACTGGCTGGTCCCGTTCGGGCTGTATTTACGGCGACAGTCTCACACATGTTTTCAAGTTATTGGTGAGGCAAAAACATAGCAGCAGCACCGTTCAAGCAGCCGCACCTCTCTCTCTCAGCGGAGAAAGTGGACTCGGGAGAGCTGGTCAGAAGCAGGGCTTACAGCCGGAGTTAATGATGAAATTCAGTCTCACTCCCGTACTCTGGGCTGTGTCTGGGAGCTCCTGTCTGCTCGGGTTTGTATCGAATCTCGGACAGGTGCAGCCAGAATGTTCAGCGGCGCTGTCAGCCGCTCAAACACAAACCGAGAGGAAAACACATTCACCTCGGTTCAAACTGTCAACAACTGCAGCGGCCGAGAAAACAAAGTGCAGATTCCGAACCGACCGACAGATAAATTACCAAATGAGTCTACAGTTTAAACCGTCTTTCCTGTTTCTGATCAAGTTTATTTACCTTAAGCTCAGGGCTCGATATTCAGCTCAGCTCCGGGGCAGATGTTTATGATCCTCAAACCAGACTACCTGACATCACACAGGCTGCCGGGTGTCGTCACAGAGTTTACAAGGTGATGCCACGCAGACCGCAGAATTACGTCACACGAGCGGATACTCTGACGCATGCGCATCCCTCTCCCTCACACTCCATCAATGCTGAAGCTCTGTCAAAGATTCACTTTGTGATCACGAGTCCCAGGGCCAAGAGCCTGGCGGACACAGTGTAATTGCTAAAACAAAAACAGAATTACCTGGAAAAACTCAGCAGGTCTGGCAGCATCGGCGGAGAAGAAAAGAGTTGACGATTCGAGTCCTCATGACCCTTCGACAGAACTAGGAAAATCCCAGTTAATTCCTGGGATTCGCCTAGTTCTGTCGAAGGGTCATGAGGACTCGAAACGTCAACTCTTTTCTTCTCCGCCGATGCTGCCAGACCTGCTGAGTTTTTCCAGGTAATTCTGTTTTTGTTTTGGATTTCCAGCATCCGCAGTTTTTTGTTTTTATCTCAGTGTAATTGCTGTTGGGTTCTGTTTGATGCACAACAGCGATGCCTTCACCAGGCGGCTCTCTTGGTTGAATCTTCCGATAGTTATTACATACAAGTCGATAGCATCCGACACATGAATCTGAGCTTCACTTTAGCGAACATATTCTTGGATACCTTACTCTCTCCCACATGTGAGGATGATCACTATTTCTAACAGCAATGTTTCACACATCAGATCCGTTTTCTTCTGTTAGATTGTAATTTGCTTGCTTGTATTATCCTGTACGACGCTAAATTGTAATTTTATTCAATTTTACAAGATGCTGGCTGGGCCAGAAATCATTGTCCATCCCTAGTTACCCTTGAGAAGGTGTTGGTGAGCTGTCTTCTTGAACTGCTGCAATCCATGTGGTGTAGGTGCACCCACAGTGCTGTTAGGGAGAGAGTTCCAGGATTTTGACCCAGCGACAGTGAAGGAAGAGCAATATATTTCCAAGTCAGGATGGTGAGCGTCTTCGAGGGAAACTTTTAGGTAGTGGCGTTCCCATCTATCAGCTACCCTTGTTCTTCTAGATGGTAGCGGTCGTGGCTTTGGAAGGCGTTGCCTAAGGAGCCTTGATGAGCTTCTGCAGTGCATCTTGCAGATGGCACATACTGCTGCTGCTGTGCTTCTCTGCTGGAGGGAGTCAATGTTTGTAGGTGTGGTGCCAATAAAGCGGCCTGATTCGTCCTGGAAGGTGTCAAGTTCTTTAGTGTTTTGGGAGCTGGACTCATTCAGGCAAGTGGGGAGTATTCCATCAGAGGAGAGGTGGGACGGGAGAATTGCCGAACACAAATCCCATCCAGAATAGCTCCCCCCAGCCGCCGAACATTGTCCCCTCCTCCTTCCACCTACTCAGTGATATTCTGAGTGATGCCATTAGACGGTGTAGGAGGAAGTAGAGAAACTATATTTGACGAGTCAGCACTCGTGTCGAAATGCTGTTAACCAGTTAAGGCATTCGCTACTTTTTATTGGAAAGGAATTACAAGAGGTACTTCCTCCAGCCCCCGCCCCCCTACTCTCCTCCGTTATAGCTAGCTGGAGAACTGTTTCTTAACTTAACAGATTGCAACAGTAAATATATCTGCTATTCGAAGAGATTGTTGCTGAGGATATAATGAGGCTCATGCCGCATCGTCATCTGGTTATATTGTGGCTGGTGTTCGGTAGGTGCAGCCATATCATTTTATCCGTTTGCAGTAATGCGATGTTAATAGACTTTTAAACTCGCTGTTGCATTCAGCTTTTCGTTACGTTTAATTTCAGGTGTGATTCAGGCAGATTCTGTGTCCCAACCTCAGACTACACTGTATATTAAAGAAGGAGGTGGTATGAAAATAGACTGTAGCTACACAACAAGTCATGGTAATCCAGATCTGTACTGGTACAGACAGCAGACGAACCAGGATCCTCCTTTCATTTTGTATCGAGATAGAAGCAGAAAAAAAGATGCATATTTTGTTAAAAGCAAATTCGACGCGGGTCAGACAAACGAAGGAAAGAAGTTTCCTCTAACGATCATTCGAGCGGAAATCCAGGACACCGCCGTATATTTCTGCGCACTGAGCAACACATTAGTTTAAAACTCATCTGTCGCTGTACAAAAACCCCAGCGATGTAGAATTGCCAGCTCAAGGAAACCCGCCCCTGTGGGTAAGTGCTATCCGCGGATCAATGTAACTTCCTTCTCACAACTGTATTTCTCTGTCAGAAATGTGTGTTCAGGCCGCACTCTGGAAACCTGAGCACATGACCCAGGCTGACACTTCCACTGCCAGTAAGAAGGGAACGCTGCTATGTTCGTGGTGCCATTTTTCGGATGAGCTATTGTTGTGGTCACTTTGACAAACGGACTACAAGAGACTCAGGTACAGGTTTCGATCATTTATTCGAACAATTGCAAGGAGGGCGCCATCTCAATATAGCTTGAGAAGTTTTCTGATAAGCTACAAGTGTTCACCATATTTATACATTATTGGTCACATACAAGAACATCCTCCAGATTCCGATCTTGTCAACATATAGGTTTACATTAAACAGACAAGTCTCTGGTACAAAGGTAACCTTACTTTCACCCAGGCAGAGACCTGCCTTCCTATCTAAGCTGGGACCA
This sequence comes from Carcharodon carcharias, assembly GCF_017639515.1. Taxonomy (NCBI): domain Eukaryota; kingdom Metazoa; phylum Chordata; class Chondrichthyes; order Lamniformes; family Lamnidae; genus Carcharodon; species Carcharodon carcharias. The sequence goes on from NC_054493.1 coordinate 15,720,123, forward strand.
TCTGTCCTTCCCCTATCTGTTGAAGAACACACTTAATCAATGTTATTGCCATCCTCTGACTGCAGTCTAATTCCCAGGACCCTGCTGGTGATTGCAAACACTGAGGGTGTACAAAGTTTGAGAGTGCATAAGGTTCATCTGGTTTAACTGTTTAATTGTTGATTTACTGGCTTGTGCTGGCCTGCCTCTAGATTCTAATTTAAATAATTCATTCCCTTATAATGAATTCCCTCTTTCCATAAGTTCTCATTTACTTTCTTCCCCCAACAGCCCCCACCCCCTCCTTTTGGCTCATGGCCTAGCCCAAGGTAGCCAACTACAGTGGCACTGTCCGTTCCTTTACTCACCGCTGCCCATCCCTTTACTCACCGCTGCCCATTGGTGCTGGCCAGTCATCCAGCTTTGGGTTGTAAAAGGAAACGTGAGACCACCTGTGTCATCTGGCCGTTCAATTCAGGCCTCAGACTTACTAAACTCCTTCTCCACCAGTTAAAACTCCCCCAGCACCACCTTTTTGTGACTTCCGAGTGCGATGAATCAAGTATGTTAGATATATAATGACTATCAGTTGAAGTATAACTAGGGCATGGGAGATAATCCTAATCCACAGGTGCATTTGTACATTTGAGCCCCAGTTCCACCACCACCATGTGGAGGAACCTATTTGCTCGATATCCTCTTTTAAGGCTCTAACCTGTTGCTGCAATTTATAGTAAGTTCTATACATCTGCTGAGCCTGTCTCCAAATCGTGGTTAGGTGCTCAGGTAATAAGGGAATTTCATAGGACAACTGGTTCAAATACTGTGTCTTGTTATCCTTAAGGCTTTCCTTGACCTCTTAGGGCTTATCCAGTTGTTCCCATACTGGATTCTTTCCTGGCACGTGGTGATACAATATCTCCCATTCCCTGGTTCTTTAGTTTTCATTGTACAGTTTGCTGCTGCTTTAAATCCACTTAGCTTCTTCTGTCTCATATATTGGGTGTGCATACTACTGCGGTGGCCTCTATCCTACACTCTTCTAATGTGGTACTAACTATATTCACTTCTATGCATATGTTGGAATGACATGATACCTAATACAATAATCCTCCCGTATAACTCCAATATTTTCTACTCTATATAATGTCCTGCCGGGTGTTGACATAGGTATAACAGGTACTACTAATACAATTCCTGTTCGCATATTACTATTCACTATACATTTAACATTAATTCTATATACACGTGTTAAACCCCTGAGCTGGCAACCGGTCAACTCATGATCCTTGTGTTGTGAATGATTAAATAAATGCTCATTAGTTACTCATAAAGGAACTGCCCCTTCATTAATCTGTCTTAAATTCTCTCGGGCTTGTTCCAGTGCCCAAGATCCATGGGCGCTGCAAACATCATTTCAGCTTCCTTCATCTGAAATATTCTTCCCTATTTCAATCAGTTTGTTGATAGCCTCCGCATGACTTTCGAGCACGTAGCCAGGATGAACCATGTCATATCCTGGTCTGTATTTAATTGGGTGTTATGAACTCCCTGTCCCCGCTTTAGAATCTTCTTAAGCTTAAAGCTCAGGGTACGGACCTTCTGGTCAACAGTTGCCAGGTTCTGAATTAATCACTGATGTCCCTATATTGAATATCGTAGCGGCATCATTTATCAAGCTGTGTTTAATGTGATTCCCTTCGAAGCCTGATCACATCTCACCATTGAACTGAGATGCTTCCGTCATCAGCTGCCCCATTCGAGCCGTATATAGTGCTCGAATTTGGACTGAGCACCACTGGAGCGGGATCGTTCTGGATATGTTCAAGACTACGGGCACCAGGTCATGGTGCACATTATCATACAAAACTTCTGATTAACCAGTACCACACCATTCGTCGGTACTGGATGCATAGTCGGACAGAGTGGGTTAGGCGGTGTGGTTTGAGGGGCTTCAATTATCTCTACTCGGACTGTCGAAGTAGCTGTGGAAGGTGGCTGGATAGTGGCGCACCTCCCACGCCCAATCTGAAGCAAACCCTTCCTACAATTCGACAGCACTTGTTCTCCTACTGTTACAATTATTATTCGCCGTTGTAAATCGTGTTCAGCGCTGTCCGTGCTGTTCCAAAGTTCATCCTGTGGTGCGGGATGAGCAGTGATGATGCCGGACCCTGTTGCCAGTTCTGATACGTCCTCGACCAGGATCGTGGATCTGTGGAGACATTAACATCGGCTCCCGTTCTCCGGGTTACAGCTTGGTCAATTGTCATGCATTTTAAACTGTGTGTTTTGCCTCCATTTACTTCCAGTTCTCATATCTACAGTGCGCATGTATCACCTGTCATAATTACCTCGTATGGTCCATGCTTGTTTGCTCAGGCTCACCTTGACCATCACCGTATTCCCACTTGGTCCATTGTTGCTCTTTGGATTTGCCAGTTTCCATATCCTTAAACATCTGTCAGTCTCTGACTTCCTTCCTTAACTCATGCAATTGCCTACTCATTTCACTCACATAGTCTCGCATCCTTCCTTTTAGTGGTCCGATATCTCCCATTCCTACTATGATTCCCTCAGGTAGCTGCATTGCTCGCCTTGTCATTATTACAAATGGGGTGAACCTGGTGGTCCTGCTTGGGGTAGTCCTAAGGCGCATTAGAATATAAGGCACATTTGAGTATAAAAGCTGGGAAGCAATGCTGCAGCTGTTTAGAACCTTGGTTAGGCCACACTTGGAATATTGCATGCAATTCTGGTCACCACATTACCAGAAGGATATGAAGGCGTTGGAGAGGGTGCAGAGGAGGTTTACCAGGATGCTGCCTGGTCTGGAGGTTATTAGCTATGAAGAGAGGTTGGAGAAATTCGGATTGTTCTCACTGGAGCGACGGAAATTGGGGGCAACTTAATAGAAGTTTACAAAATTATGAGTGGCATGGACAGAGTAGATAGTGAGAAGCTTTTTCCCAGGGTTGAAGAGTCAATTACTACGGGACATATATTTAAGGTGAGAGGAGAAAACTATAAAGATGATGTGCGGGACAAGTTTTACGCAGAGGGTAGTGAGTGCCTGGAATTTGCTGCCAGAGGAGGTGGTGGAAGCAGGTACGATAGTGATATTTAAGAGGCAGCTTGACAAATACATGACTAGGATGGGAATAGAGGGATACGGACCCCGGAAGTGCAAAATGTTTTAGTTGACTGGCAATATGATCGGCGCAGGCTTGGAGGGCCGAAGGGCCTGTTCCTGTGCTGTACTTTTCTTTGTTTTTTTTTACAGTATTGTGTTCTTCCCTGTCTCTTGAATTGCTTTTGTTATTGATGTTTTTTTAAGTTCAGTTCATCCTTTCCTCCATCCCCGAGCTCTGTGGCTGGTAGGGAATGTGGAATTTCTGTTTAAATTTAAATTTATGCATTTCTTTATTGAATCTTCCTGTGAAATGAGTTCCCTGATCTGATAGGCACCCTCCACTCCTTCCTGTCCTACTTCAGACCTCAACTAAACTGCTGACACAACTCTACAATGCACCTTCTTATCCTATCTTTCAATGGCTCAGTATCTTCACTTCCAGTGACAGTTCTCTCTGCGAGCCGCTTAATGCTGTCTGTGATCATAGTGTTAATCCTGTGGTCTTAGTTTTTGTACCTCGCAGGCAGATTAATACAATCAGTAATACATCTATTTATCCTTTTTCCAGCTTCCCCTTTACCTGTATCCATTTTGTTGTTGTTAAGTATTATTTCTCCTTACCTTTCAATTACCTGAACTACAGATTCCACATAGTATCACCTCTAAGTTTTTTTCCTCTTACCATGATCATCCTAAGATTCTCTTGATTTCAGTTTCTTTATTGTCTTGATCGTTTATATTGTTCCTTTGCTCTTTCGGTCGTATTAATGAGGATCTCTGTCTCTTGATCTTTGCTTATCGCCCCCTATGCGTTTCCAATGTCTCAGCTGATGGCCAGATTATCAAATCACTTTAAGAAGTTTGTATATTGCGTCCTCTTTCCCTAACTCTTTCTTCTACTTGCCTCATAACATTTTATACATGCAACAGCCAGCATCTTATCTCGTTCAAGTTGCCTGGAGAGACTTTAAAATAAATAAAATATTCTCATAACAGTTTTAAAAACAGAAATCAGGCATTGACATATTCCTTATCTTCTTCTCAAATAACATTTTATTGTCTAAATTGTGTCTGACCCGTTTCTTTTAGAATTATCCCAGATTCATTAACTTGGCCAAAATTGGATTTCTGCAAACTTTGTCAAGGTCTTGAGCTTAGGTTCATATTTTGGGAAAAGACTTAGAAATACAAAAGCTTACAGCATTTGAATTAGTGCCAATTGCTGTCAGACCTTTTAAAATGAAAATTCCCTTTTGAGAAATTATCAGGAACCAAACCTCAAATGTTAACCTTTGTATGAAATGTAATTTATGATATCAAAATTAAAGCGACCTCTTTCTAGTGTGTATTGATTTGCATCCAAGTTATAATTCCTATATGTTTATCGACACATTCTTTATTAGGTAGCATCCTAGTGATTCAAAAGTAATCTTCTAAACTACACTGCACTTTACACCTCAAGCCTTGTCCCAACTTCAAATAACAGTGCTGTTGGGATGCAGATTTCCTTTCATATTTAATTCATCTCTTCAAAAGAAACCCCTTTTTATCCATTGGAACCACCTAGAGCTTGTGTTTATGTCTTTTGGTTTTCCTAGAATCCCTTGAACTTCAGGTAATTTTTCCAATCATAATTTTAGAATACTAACTCGTATGAGTTAATGTAACTCGTATGTATCAATCCCAACCAGCTTGGAAGCTGGTGATGCTAGTCTGCAAAGGGGGTGGCACAAAGGTTGGTTCATCTGACTTTGTCTAGCTTCATGATACCTTCAAACTGCGACCTTTTTTGCCAGAAATCTCAACTCAAACCTTATACTCAAAATTTTGGAATGTTTTAGTATACTTTTCCTCTAATCTAACATCGGGCTTTCAACCCTAAAGTGCTGAACTGCACATACAAATAACAATTTACGGAAGTAAACACATTAAATATCACATACGAATGCTTCCTTGCACACAAACAAACATAGATTTAGAGGTATGTATTTATATTCCTGTATCCTTAACGACTTAAAATTCTCATATTCTAAACGAAACTTCAAATAACAGCGGGGGAAATAAAGGGATCTTGAAGGCTCCACCAGAAGAAAGCTCTCATTTCCCCTGCTACTGCCTGTCAGTGCTTATTAACGCCCCTAGGGGTACCCCGCTTTCCTCTCTTTTTCTCTCTCTTTCTCTCTTCAGCACAAGCAGCTCTTGTAACTTAGATCAATTATTTTCTTTAAGTTACAGAAAATTCAACAGCAGACCTTTCGGGTCCCAATCATCCTTCCACATTTTCAGGAAAATCTCTTCATCCCGCACGGGACATTATACACCCCCACTTCGTTTCTCCTTCCCCCAAGGCTTCTTTTACTGCCCTCTCAAACTCCCTGTGCAGGGCTGTCACCTTCTCCCGATCTGGTACGTCCCCAGGTTTCCTAACATCTATTAAATAGAAGCTCCGTCTGCAACACCACCCCAACTCCTCCCCGACAAAGACCTTAAATACCCCACCGCTTATTGTACCAAAGAGCAGGTCAGCTCTCTTGTGCAGTTAAACCTCAAACGACACCACTGCAAGAAATTATCACATAGCTCTTTGTGGGAGCTTGCTGTGCATAATTTAACTATTTCGGAAATTATAGCGGTGACTGCAATTCCAACTTGCTTCATTCCTACTACGGGGCAGTCTGGATGGAATGGTTCGTCTTTCGCTATCTGTAATTGTTGGTGGGAATAGTAAATTAACTATCACAACTTGTGGGCCTGTGCACATCTTTTCCAGATTTTCACCCAACACTCATCCAAATGATGTCTGTAACCTGACCTGGCCTCAGGACCTACCCTTGCGACTTAGCGTTTTTCGACAGAGCAAATGGGAGGTTCTGTGCAACAACCCATGGACAGTTGTTGAGCGCAGTCCCTTAAAAAGGCTCTCTAGCTCCCAGTGTACAACATTGGACTGGATCCAAAGCAGCACACCTTCCCTTTTCAGATAATTTGTCTCATTAATCTGTTCTCCTCCATCTTCCCTTTAGTCACATCTGATACAACGGGTTTTTGATGACCTAGTTTAGTTTTTGAGCGGGAAAACGAAAACCGCAGGGTGGCAGTTATGACAGTCAGAAAAATAAATCCATTGTGAAATATCGGAGTTCAAGCGAATTCCTCAGGCGGTTTGCAAACTTCAGCAAATGTTTTTACCAAGTGCCTGGTAAGAAAGGGGGAACATGACAGCATTAATTTCAATATCTTCAATTATTATCATTTTTCAAATCATGTTTGTGTTAGGTCCGTGTGAGAGTTGACGAAGTTTCGTAAAGCGAGGAGAACAGAATAAAAGAAGGCGGACAAGAAGCCTGGAAATATTGCATCACATCCTAAAGTAACCACAGTGTAATACAAGGCATCAAAATCTGAAAGTGACGGACACCGGCAAGACAACGCCTTCCAAAGTGATCTGAGCGATGAAGGACTGTTAGGATTCCTTAATTGATCTGCTGCTTTATTCAATGGTTTTCAGTTTTTTTTTCATTGCCGTTGTTGGTCCCTGACTGCGGTTCACGGCAATGCAAGGACGTAATTGCCGTTTTATGTTAGCAGTTATGCGAGACGGTGGCGTAGCGGTAATATCACTGGATCCTGTAAGACTGACCTCTGCATTACAACAACATCTTTCCCTGGAATAATCTAAGTATCTGTCCTAAAATTGAGGGATAAACTGCTGAACAGAAGCAGGACATTAAACCGGCCCATTCATTCGGTGGTCGATCTGTCATCGGATTGGATTCTGCAGTTTATTTTTTCGGCCTCTTTAAAAGCATTTGGGCGGAGGAGGAGATGAACTCATGGGATTTGGAACAATAAATGTTGGGATGAGTGAGCAAGAACATGACCGATGGGATCCAGTCCATCAAAGTGTGACGTCATCCACCTTGGTACGAAAAATAAAGAGAACAATATTTTTGGAATGGTGGGGGACTGGCAAATGTTTGGATTCAGATTGACTTGGGCATCTATGTATGTGAATCACTTTCGTGCAAGCATTTGGGAAGTCAAATGGTATATTAGTTTTAATCACAAAGGCCTTAACGAATAAGATTAAGGAGTTTAACTCAAGTTACAGAGGGGCGCTGAGATGACACCTGGAGTTGTGTGTGTGCAGTTTTGGCCTCCTTACCAAAGGCAGGGCAGCATTGCCCCAGAATTCGCGCAACTAAGATTCACTAGACTGTTTCTGGGATGAACAGATTTTTCTATGAGGAGAGATTGAATGGGTTAGACCTCTATTCCCTGGAGTTCAGAAGAAAGGGAGGTGATCGAATTGAAGCATGAAAAATGCTGAGGCGAGTCCAAATGGTAATTGCTGAGTCAATCTTCCACCTGGCCGACGAATTGAGAAGAGGAATCACAGCGAGAATAAGCAGTCTAATATTTAGGGCTGACGTAAGGGGAAATTTCTTCACTCAAAGGATCGTGAACCTTTGGCATTCTCTACTGCAGAGGATCGTGGGAGCTCAGAGATTTCTAAAGTGACGAGAAGAAATCTCCCCTAAGTATGTCCCTCGCAGAAGATTCACAAACCCGACCTCCTGTCCACTACCTCAGTCTGATTACTGACAGTGACGGTAATTAGCTGGACACCTCCATCTATGTTCAGACTGTACCCTAGTCAGTTTGAAATTACCTCTTACCGCCATCAGAGTACTGTGTTGGTGATTTCTCGGAGGAAAATATGAGCCCCTTATCCAAATATCAAATGAAACATGTCGATTAACGTCACAGAATCATACAAAGCAGAAGACGCCCTTCGGCCCATCGAGTCTGCACCGACACATGAGAAACACCTGCCTAGTCCTATTTACCAGCACTTGGCCCATAGCCTTGAATGTTATGACGTGCCAAGTGCTCAACCAGGTATTTTTTAAAGGATGTGAGGCAACCCGCCTCCACCACCCTCCCAGGCAGCGCATTCCAGGCTGTCACCACCCTCTGGCTAAAAACGTTTTTCCTCACATCCCCCCTAAACCTCCTGCTCCGTCACCTTGAGCTTGTGTCCCCTCGTGACTGACCCTTGAACTAAGGGGAACAGCTGCTCCCTATCCACCCTGTCCATGCCTTTCATAACCTTGTACACCTCGATCAGGTCGCCCCTCAGTCTTCTTTGCTCCAACGAAAGCAACCCAAGTCTATCCAACCTCTCCTCATAACTTAAATGTTTCATCCCAGGAAACATCTTGGTGAATGTCTGACTGAAACTAACAAAAGGAGACATTTCGCTCGGTGGAATGAATCAGGAATGGGAATACTGTGCTCAGTGACAGAGGGAAAAGTTCCAACTCTGGTTCCAGCCTTGTCGCCCTTTCCAGATTGACATTTTTGAGTATTGTTTGCCTTCATATTGTTGCTTTTGAAACAACGAGCACTCAGTCTTATTTCCTTTAACATTTTCATTACCAGCAACGAAATCATAAATCTGGTAGAGAGTGATTGTGTTTATGAACAGCAGAAAGAAGTAAGAGGTGGCATTGCTGAAGAGGATGCGGGGTCGGCAGGTGGGGTGGGGAAGCGAGGGGGGTGCGTCAATGAGGGATTTGTGCTGGACTCCACGAACACAGGAACTGGTTTGAAATATTCATCGCGTTTAGAGAAACAGGGAAGGCCATGGAACGAGTCCCGGTGGGCAGCTGGAAACATGTGAACAAGGCAGATAAAATGTCAAGTTTAAGGTTATTCTGTACGAGGTGAAAGCAGTCGAGGAGAAGGGGAAAAAGCTGGTCTGTGCTTGGGACTAACATGAGAAACCACAGTCACTACCTTGTGAAATCTGCTCAGGGTGTGTAAACTCTCTGTGACCAAGCAACACACTCTGATCAAATAAACCTTGTGACAGCCGCCGTCACAGGCTCGGGGAAGTGAAAGAGAAGCTGGGGCGAAGATTGCTCAATATTAGAGGCAGGCACGGAAAGGGCAGCAAAGGACAAATGGGGACTTCAGGACCGTCTGCACGTCAAACAAACATGGCCGACTGTGCGTCACACAAATATGACCGTCTGTACGCCAAACAAACATGTCCGACTGTGCGTCACACAAACATGATCGCCTTCACGCCAAACAAACATGGCCGACTGTGCGTCATACAAACATGATCGTCTGCACGTCAAACAACATGGCTGACTGTGTGTCACACGAACATGGCGGAAGCCCTTCTGCCCTCTGGGTGACACTTGCCGACCAGGTTTCAGGAATATTTCAGGATTGTTAGCCTCTTTCTCGATGATGATGAAATCCCACACTGATTATAAAGGAGTGCGCAGCTGATCAATAGCAGGAAAGGCTGTTTACCTGGTACATTGCTCCTGTTATGGATCTGTAGGTCCAAGTGCATCCCATAGTTTGTTCTCTTGGTTGCTCCTGGAAACAGTTGGGTGAAGTTTGATCCGAGGCGAAATTCGTTTCCTCTCGGTGTGCGTTTGAGAGACTGACAGCGCTGCTGTACATTGTGGTTGCATCTGCCCGGGATTCTATTCAAACCCCAACAGACGGAAACTCTCACTAACAGTGCAAAGGCAGGTTTTGTACAGGGGTGAGACTGCTTTCTATCACTGTGAATCTGAAAGCGCAGGAATAGACGGCAGAGTCAGTCAGCTCGAGATAGTCATACTGATTAATTTCTTCGCGGCCTGGAGCACAATAGAGAAACGGAGTTTGGCAAAATCTGCTCTATATTCATTACCCTCTGAGAATTTCCTCAGTATGTACTCGGGCTGGGAGTCTGGGTGTTGTCGGTACCAGTATAAATAATAGTTGCTCTTGGCCGTATCATAGGTACAACTTAAAGTCATCGCTTCTCCTTCTGTTTTAACATCTGAGGAGAGCGGCTGAGTGACAGAATCTCTGTGACTGAGATCCGAAAAACATGTTCAAACAGATAAAGATACACTGATATATTCAAAATTCAGATTCAATCAAAGTTTTGGAGATGAGGGAGAAGGTTGCATGTCCACAGTTACCTCACAGGAATGTTCCTCACAGAAACCAAATGCTGAGCAACCACATTGTCACCCTGTACAGGAAAGGGGAGGGGGGGGGGGGGTGGTGGTTGATACTTGAAGACACCTGTTCTGATCCCGCACTTAATAACCTGATGACGTGTCTCAGGGTGCTCATACATCACTTCCCTGTCTCCCCAGTGACACTTTGAGATGGGTGGGTGTTGATCTGGCTGTCACCAACCTGGCCCAGTCAGAATCCTCAAAGAACGAATTATTCCGCTTTAGAAACGGGATGGGAATGGAACTTTTTTCTGGTTATTGTACCCGACATGCAAGGATTGTTAATGGATTTGGTTTATTTCCAGGAAATTTGTTGTCGACAGTGCTCTAACCTTTACCATCGGACGGTGGTAATCGTGACTCCAGGGAAATTTCCCGCCCGTTCAGTTGACCACCAATGAGCCAAGCACCCGCTGTTAATAGAAAGCATTGTGATCACTTCCGTGTGGGTTACACCCAGTTAGACAGGTAGAGAGAAGAGAGGGATAACTGAATGGGTTGGAATAAGGGCCCGGGCCGGCACAAGTGCTGGGAGCCATTTAGACATGGAGAATATATGGAAACACGGCAATTCAGGGAAGGTTCACCAGGCTGATTCCTGGAATGAAGGCGCTGTCTTATGATAAAAAATTGAACAAGTTGCGCCTATATACATTGGTGTTTAGACGAATGAGAAGTGATCTTATTGAAACATATAAGATTCTGAGGGGCTTTGGCAGGGTGGATGCCGAGAGGAATCCGACAACTAGGCGGGGACGGTTTCAAAGTAAGATGTCTCCCATTTAAGGTGGAAATTCATTTTCTTGAAGATCATTAGTGTTTGGAAATCTCTTCCCCACGAGGAGGAAGTTCGGTTACTGAATATTTTGAAGGCTGAGTTAGACAGAGTTTTGAATGAACATTGTGCCAAGGGACATGAGGAGCGGGCGGGGACGTGGAATTAAGGCAGAGTTCAGATCAGCCATGACCTGGCATTGCGGAGTAGGCTCCAGGGCCGAATGCCCTACTGTTGCCGTTACCTCTTCTGTTCTTGCCTTCTGATATTTCAGTACAGGATTTGAGGCATTTCGCTTTATTAATTCAACTGACCTGGCAGTTCCTGTTTCTGTGAATCTTTGCTGGTGCAGCACTGAATTAATATGCATCGCAGAAACAAAAGTTTACATCATTAAACTAAAGACTGAAATAAGTAAATTGTCAAAGAAAAATGGAGGTAGTCGATGAGACGGGACAGACATGGAAATCACATTGAAGTACTAAAGGTCCATTAAGTTTGCACAGCTGCATTTGATATTTTTTCATATAAATACAAGTTGAAACACCAAACTAATACAATTCTGCACGTGGAATTCGCAAGTTCTTGTTGAGTTTGTACATTCAGTTTGCCGATTAAAGAATCTCTCCTGAAATTCAGCATTGAGAATGAATTATTGCTCTGTTTATGGGAGTAAGAAAGGCCTTTGGTGGGAGCTGACAAGAACTGACAGTGTATGCTTTTATCCAGGATTCACTTTATAACTTTAGCCGCGTGGGGCACAAGGCACAAAAATATATGGCGTTGTCGGAGATCAGGACAATGCTGTCCAAAATCTTCGCAATCTTGGTTGTTTTATTAAAGGTAGAGGAAAATCGGCCAGTGAAGTCCAGTTTCCTGTTCATTGTCCCTACGATAATATAAGCCATGTTTCATGGATGGTGCCCTGAATATTGACTATTTAAGAACACAGTAAGGTTAGGATATCTTATATTCAAGGTACAGAAAAGTATGACATTGCTTTCTTCTTCAAAAATCTATTCGGGAACAGCCAGTTGCACTTCGTGCTTGCGGCTCCATTCTAAAATAAAATAAGAGTCAACATCAAAAATATCCGCTTCTTCAACATCGTCAGTATAGGGAGATGGTAGCCTAGTGATACAGTCACTGGGCAATTGTTCGGAGACCCAGGTTAATTCTCCGGGGAAATTGGTTCAAATTGGTTCAAACCATGGTAGCTGGTTAAATTTCAATTAATTATAATCAAGAACTGAAATCTAGCCTCAGCAATGGTTGTGCAAAACTGCCATTGCGGGATTTATCTGGTTCACCGATTTACTCTCTGGAAAGAAATCTGGTCTGGCCTCTATGTGGCTGCAGACCCACGGCAACCTCGTTGATTCCTAACTTCCTCCAGCAATGACCTAGCAAGCCACTCAGATCAAGGGCAATTAGGACGGGCAACAAATGCTGGCCTTGCCACGAAAGCCCAATAACGAATTTTAAAAAGTTATTAATTCACCAACATAAGATCTGAGTTACAGCAGTCAGGAAAACAGCTTTTTTTTAATTGGGAAGAAATGCCAATTGAGAATGGTTTAATGATGAGGATCGGTGTCCTATCGTTCTGCTTCATTCTCTGCCAATCTGTAACTCTTCAGTTCGGGGAATCTTCTACTGGAGCAGAAACAAAGATCCCCACCCGACTGCACTGCTGCTGCAACCAATTCCGAACAGGGAACATCAGCAGAAATTCCTGCAGTAATATCGGGCAGGTAAGGCGGATCAGAGCGAGATCAGTGAACTGAGCCTGGGAGCCTTGGTGCCACAAGGCTTGTTCCCGTCATTTCCAGTTCGGAACCATAAGACCAGAAGACCATAAGACATAGCAGCAGAAATTAGGCCTTTTGGCCGTCAAGTCTGCTCTGCCATTCAATCATGGCTGATAAGTTTTTCAACCCCATTCTCCCGCCTTCTCCCCGTAACCTTTGATCCTCTTACCAATCAAGAACCTATCTATCTCGGTCTTAAATACACTCAATGGCCAGGCCTCCACAGCCTTCTGTGGTATGAATTCCATAGATTCACCACTCTGGCTAAAGAAATTTCTCCTCATCTCTTTTCTAAAAGGTCTTCCCTTTATTCTGAGGCTGTTCCCTCGGGTCCTAGTCTCTCCTACTAATGGAAACATCTTCCCCACGTCCACTCTATCCAGACCTTTAAATATTCTGTAAGTTTCAATCAGATCCCCCCTCATCCTTCTAAACTCCATCGAGTATAGACCCAGAATCCTCAAACGTTCCTCATATGTTAAGCCTTTAATTCCTGGGATCATTCTCATGAACCTTCTCTGGACCCTCTCCAGGGCCAGAACATCCTTCCTGAGATACGGGGCCCAAAATTGTTCACAATATTCTAAATGTGGTCTGACCAGAGCCTTATAAAGCCTCAGCAGCACATCCCTGCTTTTATATTCTAGTCTTCTCGGAATAAATGCCAACGTTGCATTTGCCTTCCTAACTACCGACTCAACCTGCAAGTTAACCTTAAGAGAATCCTGGACTAAGACTCCGAAGTCCCTTTGCACTCCAGATTTTTGAATTCTCTCCCCATTTAGAAAATAGTCCATGCCTCAATTCTTCCTACCAAAGTGCATGACCTCACAGTTCCCCTAGTGGTATTCCATCTACCACTTCTTTGCCCATTCTCCTGACCTGTCTAAATCCTTCTGCAGCCTCCCCGCCTCCTCAATACTACCTGTCCCTCCACCTATCTTTGTATCATCTGCAAACTTATCCAGGATGCCCTCAGTTCCTTCATCTAGATCAGTAATGTATAAAGTGAAAAGTTGTGGTCCCAACACTGACCCCTGCAGAACTCCGCTAGTTACTGGCCGCCATCCTGAGATTAACCCCCTTATCCCCACTCTCTGCCTCCTGCCAGACAGCCAATCTTCTATCCATGCTAGTACCTTGCCTCTAACACCATTGTCTTTTATCTTACTGAGCAGCCTCCTGTGCGGCACCTTGTCAAAGGCCTCCTGGAAGTCCAAGTAGATAACATCCATTGGCTCTCCTTTGTCTAACCTGCTCGTTACCTCCTCAAAGAATTCTAACAGATTTGTCAGGCATGACCTCCCCTTGAATAAACCATGCTGACTTTGCCCTATTATATCATGCACTTCCAAGTATTCTGAAATCTCATCCTTAATAATGGACTCTAAAATCTTACCAACGACTGAGGTCAGGCTAATCAGCCTGTAATTTCCCGTCTTTTACCTCACTCCCTTTTTAAACAGGGGGGTTACATTAGCGATTTTCCAGTCCTCTGGGACCCTCCCTGACTGTAGTGATTCCTGAAAGATCACCACTAACGCCTCCACTATCTCTTCAGCGATCTCCTTCAGAACTCTGGGGTGTAATCCATTTGGCCCAGGTGATTTATCCACATTCAGACCTTTCAGGTTTCCTAGCACCTTCTCCTTGGTAATGGCCACCAAACTCACCTCTGCCCCCCGACTCTCTTGAACTTTGAGAATGTTACTCGTGTCTTCCAACGTGAAGACTGATGCAAAGTACCTATTCAGTTCCTCCGCTATTTTTTTGTTCCCCACTACTACTTCTCCAACGTCATTTTCCAGCGGCCCAATGTCCACTTTTGCCTCTCTCTTACCCTTTATGTATCTAAAAGAAAAACTCTTGCAATCTTCTTTTATATTACTGGCTAGTTTACCCTCATATTTAATCTTCTCCTTCCTTATTTCTTTTTTAGTTGTTCTCTGTTGGTCTTTGTAGGCTTCCCAATCCCCTGGTTTCCCACTGCTCTTCGCCGCATTGTATGCTTTCTCTTTAGCTTTTATGCTGTCCCTGACTTCCCTTGTCAGCCATGGTTGCCTCGTCATCCCTTTAGTATGCTTCTTCTTCCTAGCAATTAATTTTTGCTGTGTCTCCCAAATTACTCCCAGAAACTCCTGCCATTGCTGTTCCACTGTCTTTCCTGCTAGGCTCATCTCCCAGTCAATTCTGGCCAGTTCCTCCCTCATGCCTCCGTAGTTGCCTTTATTCAATGGTAATATCATTACATCAGATTCCAGCTTTTTCCTCTCAAATTGTAGGGTAAATTCTATCATATTATGGTCACTTCCTCCTAAGGGTTCCTTCACCTTAAGTTCCCTTATCAAATCTGCCTCATTACACATCAGTAAATCTAGAATTGCCTGTTCCCTAGTGGACCCCACCACAAGCTGCTCCAAAAACCATCTCGTAGACATTCCATAAATTCCTTTTCTTGGGATCCACTACCAACCTGATTTCCCCAGTCTACCTGCATATTGAAATCCCCCATGATCACTGTAATCTTGCCTTTCTTACACGCCTTTTCTATTTCCTGGTGTATGTTGTGCCCCACATTCTGACTACTGTTCGGAGGCCTGTACATAACTCCCATTATGGTTTTTTTACCTTTGCGGTTCCTCAAATCCACATACACAGATTCTACATCATCTGACCCTACGTCAATTCTTGCTTTCGATTTAATTTCATTTCTTACTAACAAAGCAACCCCACCCCCTCTGCCAACCTGCCTATCTTTTCGATAGGATGTATATCCTTGGATATTTAGCTCCCAGTCCTGATCTCCTTGCAGCCATGTCTCCACCACACCATACCTGCCAATTTCAATCTGCGCCACAAGCCCACTTACCTTATTTCCTATACTGCGTGCTTTCAGATACAACACCTTCAGTCCTGTATTTCCCGTCCCCTTTCTCATTGTCATCGCTTTATCTGATGTGTGTGAAGTTAGATACCTAGCGCTTTCCAAACACTCTGTCCTATTTTGTGTTCTGGAGACTTTAATAGCCTCTCCTGGGCTCTCCTTTCTTTTCAGTTTTTTCATAATTTTCCATGAAGTTGAATCCAACCCCGCCACATGCTAACCTGCTGCTTTGTTTCCCATTAGTCATACTTCTTGGAGTTTTACCCTTCCCTCACCCCCGCACTTTCTAGTTTACAGTGCTGTTGACCACCCTGTTTACCCTTTTCACTAGAACGTTGGTCCCAGATCGGTTCAGGTGGAGACCATCCCAACGGTACAGATCCCTCCTGTTCCAATACTGATGCCAGTGCCCCACGAAATGGAACCCCTCTTTCCCACACCACTCCTTTAGCCACGTGTTTACTTCCCTTATTCTCACGTCCCTATGCCAATTTGTACATGGCTCAGGTAGTTAACCAGAGATTATAACCCTTGAGGACCTGTTCTTTAATTTAGTTCCTCGTTCCTGATAATCCCCAAACAGGTCCTCTTTCCTAGTCTTACCTATGTTATTTGTCCCGACGTGGACCACAACAACTGGATCCTCCCACTCCCTCTCCAATATCCTTTCAAGCCAGTCAGAGATGTCCCTCACCCTGGCACCGGGCAGGCAACATAACATGCCGGACTCTCGATCCTGCTTACAAAGGATGCTATCAATTCCCTTAATTATAGAATCTCCTACAACTACCACTTGTCTTTTTGCTCCCCCCTTTTGAATGGCCTCCAGCAGCGAGGAACATGTGGCAACGGCGCCCACTGGCGGTGACACAGGGAACTTTACACTGTCCCAATCATCAGTAAAGCATAAGTTCATCAATTGGGCTGTTTCCAGCGGCCTTTTATTGAGAGACGTGTTTCAAATAATTCACCTATACAAATATGCGCAATGGAAATATGAGTGAGTTAAAAAGAAAATGAATTTTGACTTATTTCGGAATCTCTTCCTTTCTGTCTTTCTCGTTTTGCATTTGACACTCGTCATTTCTCACTTTCTTTAATTTCCCCTTCCGTACCAGTCTAATTTTCTGTTCCTTACACGACATTCTCAAGAGAAAATTCGTAAAATGGGTTCCAGGATTTTGACACAGCGACACTAAAGGAACGGCAAGTCAGGATGGTGTGTAGGGCTTAAAGGGGAACTTGCAGTTTATGGTGTTCTTATGTGCCTGCTGCCCTAGGCGGAAGCGATTGAGGGTTTGGAAGGTGCTGTCGAATGAGGCTTGACGAGTTCCTTTCATCACATAATTTTAAATGCAGACATAAATTTCCAGTGGAAACCAATGGTTCTGATGGTTAAATGGTAAATTACTGCGAACAGGATTATTTTTAAAATAAAAATGCTGTAAATATTTCTACTGATCAACTCACCCCAAGATCACTGAGCCGTGAGCTGTCAGCACACTCTCATTCTACTCAAATCCATCAAATAGCAATCCCCTCCCCTCTGCTATATAATTCATGTGAAGTGTGGCGTATCTCTATTTACCGCATTGTTCGTATTCAAATTCCACCGGCCGCCCGTATCGGCTGCGGGGAGTTCTCATACTCAGAGAACAGCTCCTTTAATTGGGGGTTCCAGCTCTGATACTAGAACAACATTAGCAGTTTTTCTTCTCTATTTCTGCCTTACAGATTGAACCTGTTAAAGGGCCAACATTCTGCTTAATCCCTACAAATTATCTGTGACGAGGTGAGTAAATTCACTTTTAGAGATTGGCAGATTTATAATTACTGATGACATAAATGGATGTGGGGATAGTGTGGGCAAAAGGCATTGAAGTGGATGATCAGCCATGATCATATTGAATGGCAGAGCAGGCTCGATGGCCTGAATGGTCTACTCCTGCTCCGATGTCCCCATGTTCCTCGCGCCGATAACATGAATTCGAGATCAAAGGAGACGTGAGCTGATTGGTTGAATTAAAGAATAAAGGAGTTTTAAATTTATTGGCTGTCACCTGATGACGCGTCAGCAATTAACCAATCAGCAGAGAAAGAGATCTCTTCCCAATTCCTGACTAAAACAATTTCAGCCTCAGCCCGTTCTGATCAAATCCGCCGCGAGCTCTCTCTGCAAACATGTCTCCTGTTACTTTGTATTTATTCCTCACAGCTGCAGCTCTGTTAACCGGTAAGTTCACAAGTTGCCCAACTCTGTGTTTCGCATCTTTGTCAGGCACTGCATTTAATCGGACAGTTTGCTCAACACATGGGGAGCGATTGACTGATCCTGAATAAGAAAAATCATCCGGATCCACCTCGTCAAACACAGAGGTAGGCGAACTTAGGGAATGAGAACAGAAGATTTGGACAGGGACTCCAGTCCCCACTGGGGCTAGCGAGGGACTTTGACAAACTCGAGACTTCCAAATCCACAGACCGTTTTCAGTTTTCATTTCAGAACACAGCAAATGAAAGGGAGAATTTGATCTTAGAATGTGCATTAAAGGATGCTTTACACAGTCAATCTTCCCGATACAGCCCCTGAGCTGCGGGAATTATAGTTATATTTAACTGTCCTGACTTATTTCTCGGGTAACTGTTGGGGGTGTTGGACCGTTTCTGGGGGATTGGCAGTGAAGTGGCATTGTGTAATTTAATGTCTCTGGGCTCTTACAGGACATTGTAGAGGAGACTCCGTTTCACAGACACCGCTTGCAGTCACAGCGAGTGAAGGAGACGATGTTCAATTGTTCTGTAATTATACAGCTACAGGCACCAGCAATCCCTCTCTGCTCTGGTACTGTCAGTATCCCAGCGGATCCATGGAGTATCTGCTGTGGAGAAGCAGATACAGTGGGAACACAGAAAGAGTTGCGGGAAACCGTTTTTCAGCGGATTATGATTATGCGAATCGCACCGTCCCGCTGACAGTGTCTAAAACAGAACTGAGAGACTCCGCGGAGTATTACTGCGCACTGAGACCGACAGAGACACAGAACTGGGTTGAACCTGTGCAAAAACTGTCAGAGCTACACCCAACATAACCGTGCGTTAGGCAAACATTATAACGTTTTGATCGGGGCTGAGTTTGTACTGATTCTTGAATGTTCGATATCTCGTAATTTTAATTCTAGCCTTTACTCTCATTCGTCATACACATATGATTAAATATATTAATGCAGATATTTTATGGAAAAAATTGAGTATTTATATATCGCCTTTTGTGATAACCCAAAGTCATGTGATCTTTCACGTCCACCTGGGAGGGCAGAAGGTTCTCTCGATTGGCCGCCTCACCCGAAAGCCGGTCCTTCTGATAATGCACCCTTCCCTGAGGACTGCGCTGGGGTATCAGCATTGATCCTGGGACTCAAACCTCTGAAAGGGACACAATGTACACAATGTACACACAGAGTAAACTTTTCCGGTCATTTAACCGAATGCTGCAGATTACATGTAAAATATGTTCTTAATGAGTAACTATTGCTTTCTAGGCCTTTAGGTTACAGAGGTTATAGCTGCAGGGACAGATATTGAAGCGACACACCGAAGGGCAATGGACATTGGAGTAACTTTGCCCTTGTTGCTTCTTTTAAAGATTAGTCACCATCTTATGGAATCTGCTCATTGTGTATAAGTTGTCTCTGAACCAGCAAAACACTCAGACCAAATTACCCTTGTGAGCAGGGTGCAGTCAAAGGCTCCAGAAAACTGACAGGGGTGATGGGGACAGGGCCATGTTTCTGTTATTACCGCACTACATTACATTTACACTGGCTCTGTTACTGCTGCATGTTGCTCTCTATCTCTAAGGCATGACCCAGCAATTACTAGACGTACCCATGTCTCTGAATTACAATAGTCCAAACTCATTTTTCATTATTTCGATTAGGCTATACATCAATTACTGTACTCGGTTATATCTGAGTTTATATTACATTAGGCCGTGCCTTAATTGCTGCTGCACCAGCCCAGGCCCATTTTAACATTGCACTACCCACTGTCGTTGTTCTGGTTCCATTGGGCTCTCTCTCTCTCTCTCTCTCTCTCTCAGTTATTACTTCTATCTTTCTAAATTTTTTCTACATTGCATTGACTATGTCTCTGGCGCCACTGCACTTGGTACTATTACTTCTAAACCAAGTCTCAGTTATTACTTCTCATTACCGTGCCTCTGGTTATAATACAGCAGGACTTGTGCCACTTGTCCCTTTACGAATAGCTCTGAGTTTGTATTTGAGCATTTGGAGAAAGTTTCTGGACATGTGGTTTAGCAGGACACATAAAACGTACTGCAGTTCCCACATGGTGCAGGATTACCATGCAATGGTCTGCCCCTCAGATGCTCTTCCATGTAAGCCAATCGTTACTTCCAATGACTAAACTGTAAATTAATATAAATATTTAAATAAAATTAAAGAATTAAATACTGAAACACTTACCAATAAGCAAAATACACGAGATAACAGAAATCCAAAAAAAACACAAAATAATTAGGAACAGGGCAGAGGTGGGAAGAGACGGTTTTACGTTAGAGATAGGACCTGAGCTCAGTATCTACCATCATGGCTTCTGCTTCGTGGTGACGCCAATGCATGGTTTGGGTGAGGGGTGACCACAGAATTTCCAACCTGCACTTTTCCCACAAAGATGATAGAATCACCCACGTTGCCAGTGTTACAAATGATGGGCATGAATCCGTGAGATAATTTGTTTGTTCAACAAAGTGTAACTAAGGTGCATGTTGTAATGTAATTGACCCTGTGGAGACTGTCACAGGGAAGAAATGAGGAATGCTTTGATTATGTCACAGAGCTAAATTGTGCAGCTTGGAGAGTTCCCTCACTTTCTGAAAGGCGATGCACGGACCAGCAAATGGCCCTTTCTATGCCATTTACTATCCCATCCTTGCCGTTGTTGGTGTCCCAGGTAAGTTATGCATCCCAAATAAATTCTTTACTTTCTTTGCAATAATTATATTAGGTGCATTGCGATCTTAAATATATTCAGCAATTAGACGAATCTACATTGCCATCAATGGAAGGATTTTAACAGTTACAGTACAATGAGTTCCCAATGGGCAGGTCCCGTTGTTAATGTGTTCAAAGGAATTAGTTATAGAAATGCTTCACATAGGTGGGTGGAGATGCAAGAATTTGAATCTATTATCTATTTTGCATTTTGTACGTTTGCCTTTTATTTTGGCTAATTATATTTTCTATTCATTCAGAGGTTGTCGCTGTCACTGGAAAGGTCAATAATGTTCATTGCCCGTCTCCCATTTCCATCTGAGGAAGAGGAGTTGTGCAATTTTTTCTTCGAACACTGCAGTTTGATGCTGCTTCACAGAAGCTTTGCAAGCACATTGACACCGAAGCACCTAGGCATATATTAGGGCAGGCAAGTAAGTTTATGATCAAAGAGATATGGAGCATCGTAATGAAGGAAACAGTTGTAGCTTCGAGGAAAGGAATTTCAGAGATTGGAGACTCATCAGCTAAAGATGTAATATATTGGTGGAGCGATTAATATCAGGGTGTACGAGAGGGCAGAGCTGTAGGTACGCTGAAATCCCAGATGGCTGTAGTGCTGCATAAAGATCCAGGGATTAGGCGTGGCGAGGCTGTGGAGTGGTTTGAAGAGCAACATGAGAATATTCCAATGGAGGCATTGCTGCACAGGGAGCAAAGGGAGTAGGTCAGCGAGAGCAGGACTGATGGAAGAGCTGGACTTGGTGTGAGTAAGTGCACGATCAGCAAATGTTTTGTTTGAGCTTATCTTTGCAGACGATGCAAAGTGAGGCGTTGTCCAGGGGACATTTCCAATTGCCTGAGGCCTAGATGTAACAAGGGCATATACAAGGCTTTCAGCAGTGCCTTAGCTAAGGAAGCGTTGGAGAAGGGCAATATTACTGGTTACATTAGAAAGGTGGAAATATGCAGCGTTGGTGCTTGTGATCGATATGGGGAGGGAGGCGTTTGGAAGATAATTTCATGGTCAAACAAGATGCCAAGATTTTAAAGGGTCTCAAGCCTCAGAGGATGGACAATCAGAGGGAATGACTCAGCGATCAGATAGCAGGGTTCGTGGCTGTAACTGCAGGAGATGTTTTCTGTACTGACAAATATTTAATCCAGAATTGGGTGTGGAACAATTAGTATAGGCTTTGGTATTGTCTGATTCTTGAGGTGGCAAAGAACGGATGAGGAAATATTGTGTAACAGATTGGATGGGACATTTTGCTGCGAATATCTAGCTCATAATTAATATGATTTAGAATATAACTACTCATTTTAGGGATTAAAATTTAATTGTAGAAAAACGGTGCATCTACTTAAGAAACTGACAAAACAACACTGATTTAAATGCAGCTCAAACACGCTTGAATTTAACACACATAAAGTGCATCCTGTGTTTATGTTATAAGTTCACAGTAGATGGCAAAAAAATAACTTAAGTAATAGGCGACCCATCTTTGGATCTCCTAGTGTGCCAGGGAGTCTGGAGAGAGGGCAATTATATCCATTAGAGACATAAGTTGTTCCATCTCAAAGCATTCCATGATTTAATGGAGGTGGGCTGTTGGGGTAGAATTTTATTTTGTTTACGTTAAATGGGTGTTTGCTCAGAAAGCAGGCAGTTCCATTTGAGAACAGACAGAAGGGAGTTAACCTTGTAGCCGGCAGCAGTCAGTCAGTTTGGGACAGGCAGAGATAAAACATCCGCCAAGAGCTGGGAATCAGCTGCGTGACCAGACCCTTTACAGAAGCTGTGGGAGCAGAGAAGGCTAGTAGGAATCAGGAGTGCTCCTGATGTTTAAATCCCCAAGTAAGAAGGCAGTTGCGGTTTTGGTTTGGTGTACACTTCATCGCATTGGATTCAGAGTGCCAAAAGGATATGATTGTTCGTTAGGTCGATACTTAAAACAGTGAAAATACAACTTGTATTATCACCACGCGAAATGAGAGTACAATGCGTACAGCCTTGGTTTGGGTTTCGCGAGGGAAATAGCAATTGGAAGATTTGCCTTGCTTGTAATTACAGAAGTAAAGGAACAGTGATCCTCACAGAGCCTTGTGGCAGAAAGCAGTCAGCAGAAACAGTTTGCAAGCTGTGAGAAGGCAGTTGGGCATCTGCTGGCAATCAGAACAAGGAACCGAGGCACCCACAGTAGTGATGTATTAAATAAAAGTTGTAGGGTCGCTTAGCAAATAAGGTGATCGAAGCAGCCCCATAATATCGATCACCCTGTAATTAATTGACAGAATAATACCAAAAGAGTCCAGGTTTATAAACAAACAACTATAGCTAATAGCTCCTTATGCAAAAAACTCAGTTCCACTGTTTTACTTCCCCCCATGAATTCCGTTATATGTTACAGGAATATTAAATTCAGTTCTGCAGGAACCTCGGAGAATAACTGGAACACTGAGGAGAAAAAACGTGCATCCTGGAGGGTTGTTGCATACTTTTTCACCCAGAGTGCGGTGGGTGTCTGGAATTCACTGCCTAAGTTGGTGGTTGAGGCTGAAACGCTCAATCCATTTAAAAGGTGACCATCTGCATCTGAAGTGCTGTAACCTGCAGGGCTCGAGGCCGGGTGCTGGAATGTGGGATTAAAATGAGCGGCTAGTTTCTTCTTTTCTCTTTTTGGCCAGTGCAGACACGATGGGCTGAATGGCCTCCTTCTGCACCGTAACTTTTCTATGTTTCTATGACCCCTTCAGAAGTGAATGAATTTTCAAGAGTCTTGAAATGTTTAAGGGAAATCTTGCTGGGGTGTGTGTAGTAATTATAAACTACAGTTTTAAATTAGCATTGCTTGCTTTAATTATTTATACAGTAATGTTTGCTTTTGTTTAAAAACGTGAATCATGTGGCGTAGTTCATCAATTAATTACGAGGCATTCAGAGTTCTCCTTAAATGTTTTTGCGGCTTGGCCTAAATAGCCAAGTGGTTATGGTACTGGGTTTGTAACTCCAAGATCGCGAGTTCAAATCTCACAATGGCAAACTATGAAACAATGCAACTTCATCTGAAACAGATGGAAACAGGTTTGTACTCGAAAGAGTTACTAACCTTGCTGCCTATTAACATTAACCCCGGGACTAGACAGGCTGACCATGGAGTTCTTCAGGGTGTTCTGGGATGTCTTGGGGAGTGACTTCATGGGGGTCCTGAGGGAGAGCATCGCTACCGGGGAGATGCCCTTTTCGTGGCGCAGGGCCGTGATTGCCCTGTGCTAAAGAAGGGGGATCTCCGCCTTCTTAAAAACTGGCGCCCGGTCTCCCTCCTCAGCATGGACTACAAAATCTTCGCCCGAGCCATGTCTTCTCGGCTCAGCACCGTGCTGGACCACATGATCCACCCTGACCAGTCCTACACCGTCCCGGACCGAACCATTTATGATAACATCCATCTGGTCCGGGACATCATCCACCATTCCCAGAGGGCTGGTCTGTCAAGCGCCTTCCTGTCTCTCGATCAGGAGAAGGCATTCGACAGGGTGGATCACGAATACTTACTCGGAACTCTGCGAGCTTTCGGGTTCGGGACGCATTTTGTCGCCCGGATCCGACTTCTGTACACCGCTGCGGAGTGTCTAGTGAAGGTTAACAGGTCCCTGATGATGCCCCTTCACTTTGGGAGAGGGGTACGTCAGGGCTGCCCCCTGTCTGGCCAGTTGTATTCTATTTGCGTGGAGCCTTTCCTGCGCCTCTTGCGGAGGAGGTTGTCGGGATTGGTTCTGCACGGGCCGGGCATCGGGGTGGTCTTTTCGGCTTATGCCGATGACGTGCTCCTTATGTTTAGTGACCCAGCTGACCTGCGGAGGATGCGCGAGTGCCAGGATGTCTACTCTGCTGCTTCGTCTGCCAGGATGAACTGGGGTAAATGTTCTGGACTCCTGGTGGGTCAGTGGCAGATGGATCCCCTACCCGAGGAGCTCAGGCCTTTCACCTGGAGCAGGACCAGCCTCCTCTACCTGGGGGTCCATCTCTGCCCCGCTGAGGAATCCTGGCCGGCAAACTGGCAGGAACTGGAGACGAAAGTCACCGCTCGCCTGCGGCGCTGGACAGGACTGCTCCGAGTGCTATCTTACCGAGGTCAAGTTCTGGTCATAAACCAGCTGATCGCCGCCATGTTGTGGTATCGGCTGGTCACTTTGACCCCTCCCCCGGACTTTGTCACAAGAATCCAGAGACTGTTAGTCGACTTGTTCTGGGACAAAAGATTGCACTGGGTCGCTGCCGAGGTTCTGAGTCTCCCACTTAGGGAAGGTGGTCAGGTGCTAGTGTGCCTACGCACACAGGTGGCAACTTTCCACCTTCAGACCCTGCAGCGATACCTCTACGTCGAGCCTCCTCCTAGATGGTGTGCCCTGATGACGTATTTTTTCCGTCAGGTGCACGGCCTGAATTATGACGTGCAACTCCTGTTTATAGAACAGCTGGGCCTCGGTGGCTCCTTGCAGGCGTTGCCCGTCTTTTACCAGGACCTGATCAAAGTCTGGAAAGTGGTCGCCTCGCGATGCAGCTCTCCCCCGTCAGGAGTAGCGGCTATCATCAGAGAGCCGCTGCTCAGGAATCCGCCCCTCCGTCCTTTTCAGTGGTTGGCGGAGAGGAGGGCTGTGGCCGCAGGGGTGACCAGGATCGGGGACGTGGTGGGTGGTGGAGGACTGGGCTGGATGCTCCCGCAGGAGTTGGCGTGACGCGCGTCTGTGAGTGTCCAGGTCACAGCCGATGCCATCCAAGACCTGAGAACGGTCGTGCTCGGACCCGACGTTATTTTGGGTCTTGAGGTGGCCCAGGTGCGCGGTTGTCTTCCGTCTGAGCGTTCCCCTGTTCGGACAGAATTCCACATTGGCCCCAAGCCCCGAACCCTCCCTCGGGTGCTGGTGCCCTGCAATATGAGCCGCCTCGGGGACATGCCCTCTGTGCCTTTTGGCACGGCAAAGAGGGGCTTTTTGTACGGACTGCTGCTGCACACCTTCCATTTTCTCGCCCTTGTCCGTCGACCGGACACGCCCTGGCATGCCTTGTTGCCGTCCGGCGGCAGAGGCCCCCAATGGGAGGCCCTCTACAGAGGTGTCCTCCCCCATTCTTACGGGGACCTGGGTTGGAGGGTGTTGCATGCAGCAGTCCCTTATAATAAGAGGATGCATAGGTTCACGGACTCTCAGGACACATGCCCTTTTTGCAGTCTTGTGGAGTCCGTGGACCATGTGTACATAGGGTGTTGTAGACTGCACTCCCTTTTTAGTTATTTGAAAAACCTTTTATTGATGTTTTGTTTGCACTTCAGCCCCACGCTCCTGATCTATGGGCACCCGGTGCGGAAGGGGGTCGGGAAGGAGGAGGACCTCCTCATGAACCTGCTCCTGGGCCTGGCCAAGTTGGCCATTAACAGGTCCAGGCAGCGGGCGATCAACGGGGGAGTCCCGCCCGATTGTTTGTCCCTCTTGCGCGGCTACGTTCGCTGCCGGATGTCCCTGGAGAAGGAGCACGCGGTGTCTGCTGGCACTCTCGAGGCCTTCCGTGCTCGGTGGGCACTGCGGGGACTGGGGTGTTTTGTTGACCCCTTTAATCACATTTTGATTTAAAGTTTGTAAGTTTCCTTTAAACTTTGTTCTTGGTTTTACTGCTGACCTGAATTAGGGGCTGTGCCTGATTTATCCCAATTTTGTTGATTTAGTTTTCATTTAAAAGATTATCAAGAGTTGAAATCTCACGATGGCGAACTATGAAACAATGCAACTTTATCTGAAACAGATGGAAGCAGGTTTGTATCCGAAAGAGTTAAATGTTTTTGCGGCTTGGCCTAAATAGCCAAGTGGTTATGGTACTGGGTTTGTAACCCCAAGATCGAGAGTTCAAATCTCACAATGGCAAACTATGAAACAATGCAACTTCATCTGAAACAGATGGAAACAGGTTTGTACTCGAAAGAGTTACTAACCTTGCTGCCTATTAACATTAACCCCGGGACTAGACGGGCTGACCATGGAGTTCTTCAGGGTGTTCTGGGATGTCTTGGGGAGTGACTTCACGGGGGTCCTGAGGGAGAGCATTGCTACCGGGGAGATGCCCTTTTTTTACAGCTGACCTGAATTAGGGGCTGTGCCTGATTTTTCCCAATTTTGTTGATTTGGTTTTCATTTAAAAGATTATCAAGAGTTCAAATCTCACAATGGCAAACTATGTAACTTCATCTGAAACAGATGGAAACGGGTTTGTACTCGAAAGAGTTACATGTCCTTCATGCATGACATTTAAAAGATTATCAAGAGTTCAAATCTCACAATGGCAAACTATGAAACAATGTAACTTCATCTGAAACAGATGGAAACGTGTTTGTACTCGAAAGAGTTACATAGAACTTCTGCACTTCCACTATCTCTCAGTTCTAAACTAGGACAAGCCGGTTCAAATCATGACATCACCCCCACAGGCTCTACCCTGCAGATAACCAGCTGATCACCGCCATGTTGTGGTATCGGCTGGTCACTTTGACCCCTCCCCCGGACTTTGTCACAAGAATCCAGAGATTGTTAGGCGACTTCTTCTGGGTCAAAAGATTGCACTGGGTCGCTGCCGAGCTTCTGAGTCTCCCGCTTAGGGAGGGTGGTCAGGCGCTAGTGTGCCTACGCACACAGGTGGCGACTTTCCGCCTTCAGACCCTGCAGCGATACCTCTACGTCGAGACTCCTCCTAGATGGTGTGCCCTGATGACGTATTTCTTCCGTCAGGTGCACGGCCTGAATTATGACGTGCAGCTCCTGTTTATAGAACAGCTGGGCCTCGGTGGCTCCTTGCAGGCGTTGCCCGTCTTTTACCAGGACCTGATCAAAGTCTGGAAAGTGGTCGCCTCGCGACGCAGCTCTCCCCCGTCAGGAGTAGCGGCTATCGTCAGAGAGCCGCTGCTCAGGAATCCGCCCCTCCGTCCTTTTCAGTGGTTGGCGGAGAGGAGGGCTGTGGCCGCAGGGGTGACCAGGATCGGGGACGTGCTGGGTGGTGGAGGACTGGGCTGGATGCTCCCGCAGGAGTTGGCGTGACGCACGTCTGTGAGTGTCCAGGTCGCGGCCGATGCCATCCAAGACCTGAGAACGGTCGTGCTCGGACCCGACGTTATTTTGGGTCTTGAGGTGGCCCAGGTGCGCGGTGGTCTTCCGTCTGAGCGTTCCCCTGTTCGGACAGAATTCCACATTGGCCCCAAGCCCCGAACCCTCCCTCGGGTGCTGGTGCCCCGCAATATGAGCTGCCTCGGGGACATGCCCTCTGTGCCTTTTGGCACGGCAAAGAGGGGCTTTTTGTACGGACTGCTGCTGCACACCTTCCATTTTCTCGCCCTTGTCCGTCGACCGGACACGCCCTGGCGTGCCTTGTTGCCGTCCGGCGGCGGAGGCCCCCGATGGGAGGCCCTCTACGGAGGTGTCCTCCCCCTTTCTATCGGGGACCTGGGTTGGAGGGTGTTGCATGCAGCAGTCCCTTATAATAAGAGGATGCATAGGTTCACGGACTCTCAGGACACGTGCCCTTTTTGCGGTCTTGTGGAGTCCGTGGACCATGTATACATAGGGTGTTGTAGGCTGCACTCCCTTTTTAGTTATTTGAAAAACCTTTTATTGATGTTTTGTTTGCACTTCAGCCCCACGCTCCTGATCTATGGGCACCCGGTGCGGAAGGGGGTCGGGAAGGAGGAGGACCTCCTCGTGAACCTGCTCCTCGGCCTGGCCAAGTTGGCCATTAACAAGTCCAGGCAGCGGGCGATCGACGGGGGAGTCCCGCCCGATTGTTTGTCCCTCTTCCGTGGCTACGTTCGCTGCTGGATGTCCCTGGAGAAGGAGCACGCGGTGTCTGCTGGCACTCTCGAGGCCTTCCGTGCTCGGTGGGCACCTCGGGGACTGGGGTGTTTTGTTGACCCCTTTAATCACATTTTGATTTAAAGTTTGTAAGTTTCCTTTAAACTTTGTTCTTGGTTTTACAGCTGACCTGAATTAGGGGCTGTGCCTGATTTATCCCAATTTTGTTGATTTGGTTTTCATTTAAAAGATTATCAAGAGTTCAATCCTTGGTTTTACAGCTGACCTGAATTAGGGGCTGTGCCTGATTTATCCCAATTTTATTGATTTGGTTTTCATTTAAAAGATTATCCAGAGTTCAAATCTCACAATTGCAAACTATGAAACAATCTAACCTCATTTGTATAAACAGATGGAAACATGTTTGTACTCGAAATAGTTAAATGTTTTTGCTGGGCGCCATCTTGGCCGAGGCGGTGAAAGAAGTGAAGTGAAGATGGTGGCGTTCTGGAGGCAAGCCGGCTTGAGCTACATTCAGTACTCTCGAATCTGTGCACAAGCGGTGAGGGCTGCCCTAAAGCCCCAGTACCAAGCAGAGGCAAAGAAAGCGGCAGATGTAAATGTTAAAATCAACAAGCTGAAAGAGACCTGAGCAGTTTCTACAGACCTGAGCTTTTGGATATGAGAACACTTTGACCCATCATCCTGAAAGATGGAATTGCAAATCCACTTGAAGACTGTGTCTGCAATACTGACCAAATGTTAATTAAAAATATAGATCTTAAATGATATTGGTCCCTAACAAGATCGTAACAAGTGGCTGGTATTTAGAGTGAGATCTTTAACTTTTTTCTCTCTCTTTTTCTCTCTCCTGCAGCCAGTTTGCTGGCGATCATAATCCTATCCCGAGGGCATTGCGGACTCTCCCGGTGCATCACCTACTACCTGTAAGCAAAAACGGTAACAGATTTCCTTGTCATGATCACCGCCGTCATCCTCAACCGGTTTGGTGGCATTTACTTTCCACCCTGTCCACCACGCCGGGGTGCACGGTCAGCAACCTGCTGGTCTATGCCACCCGGGATGGCTCAGTCTGGCTGACAGTGGCCTTCACCATCGACCGTTTTGTGGCCATCTGCTGTCAGAGCCTAAAGACCAGATACTGCACCGAGAAAACTGTGTCGCTGGTTATAGGACTGGTCTGTGCCTGAAGCTGCATCACGAACATCCCCTTCTTCTTCACCTGCCAGCCCTTGTACATCTTGGACGGGATGCCCTGGTTCTGCGACATCAAAGCCACCTTCTACACCTTAACTGTCTGGCAAGCCTATCTCTGGCTGGACCGCATCTTAATGCCATTTCTCCCCTTCTTCCTTATTCTATTACTTAATGCCCTGACTGTAAGGCACATCCTAGCGGCCAGCAGAGCCCGCAGGAGACTCCGAGGCGCCGAGAATCGTGGGGATTCTGAGATGGACAACCGCCATCTCGCTCAGCTTCCTCCTCCTGTGGGTCATCTATGTCGGACATTTCCTCTATGTACAGATTACGGGTGAGGCCTACTTCACCGGCCTCGATTTCAATGATCCGCAGTACATCCTTCAAGAGACAACCAACATGCTCCAGCTGATTAGTTCCTGCACCAACATCTTCATTTCCGCAGTGACTCAGGCCAAGTTCCGAGGAGAGTTGAAGAACCTGCTGATGTGTCATTTCTCCACTCTCAATGGTTGCTTTAAACGGTTCCAGAATAATTAAACATTCGCTTCTCCCTTTTTAAGCGCCAACTCCCATTACTTGCTCCTGTTGTTTCTCCTCCACCAGAGCGGGTCTGTATGTGGCACTTTATGTCCCTTAGCTGAAAAAAAGTGTCGTGGGTTCGGATCCCATACCAAACACAGAAACTCTATAACCCCAGGCCAAAAGTCCCCGGTTGGCAGAACTGAAGGAATGCTGCACTGTCCGAGTTGTCATCTTTCTGGATGAGACACTAAACCGAGATCCGTGTGTGCAATCTGAGGTGAAATGTAAATTACCTCACGGTCTCTTCGTAAAAGAACAGCAGGAAATATTCCCCGTGCCCTGGGCCCATATTTATCCCCACATGCACCTTTGAAACCAATTCTCTGCTCTTTGTTCGTAGAAACTTCTGCCGCGTTTCTTATATTACAACAGTCACAACAACTGGAAAGAACTTAATTGGCTGTTAGGTGCTTTTTAAAAATCTGTTATGCAGTTTGACTTGCGCTGATAGGCTTGGTGCATTTAAATTTCATTTTGCATAATTAAATATTTTTTATTCATCGGATGTGGCTGGTGTTGGCGAGGTCAACATGTATTGCTCATCTCTCCTGAGAAGATGGAATTGTGGTTTTACGTCAACCATCGCAGTACCTATGTTGGGGATGCTTCAGAGGAACTTTAACAAACAAAATTGATATAGAACGACATAAGGAGATGTTGTGGTCGACGATCATAAGTTTGATCAAGAGACAGGTTATAAGAATTCCAAAGAAGGAAGGAGAGACGGAACCGTCGATTATGATTAGGGCCTCGACAGCTGATGCTACTAGAACCATAGAACCATAGAAAAGTTACAGCACAGAAGGAGGCCATTCGGCCCATCTTGTCCATGCCAGCCCGAGGACACCCAGATGCCCTTTCTTAACCCACCTTACTGCAGCCGGCCCATACCCCTGCAGCTTACAGTGCTTAAGGTGCAGATCCAGGTACTTTTTAAAAGAGTTTAGAGTTTCTGCCTCTACCACCAACTTGGGCAGCGAAATCCAGACACCTACTACCCTCTGCATAAAAAAATTCTTCCTCATGTCCCCCGTTCACACTCTGCCATTTGTCTTGAATCTATTTCCCCGGTTCTAAAACTCTCCACCAAGGGAAACAATTTTATCATGTCCACTCTATCTATTCCCCTCATTATTTTGTACACCTCAATCAAGTCACCTCTCAGTCTTCTTTGTTTGAAGGAAAATAACCCCAACCTGTCCAATCTCTCCTCGTAGCTACACTTTTCTAACCCTGGCAACATTCTTGTAAACCTCCTCTGCACTCTCTCCAGAACTATTACGTCTTTCCTGTAATGTGGTGACCAGAACTGTACACAATACTCCAGTTGTGGCCTTATCACTGTTTTATACAATTCCAACATAATATCCTTACTTTTATATTCTGTAACTCTGCCAATGAAGGAGAGCATTCCATATGCCTTCTTTACAACCTTGTCTACTTGAACTGCTCCCTTTAGGGACCTGTGTACTTGTACGCCAAGATTTCTCACTTCATCTACCCCTCTTAGTATATTCCCCTTTATTGTGTAATCCCTGCAACTATTTGACCTCCCCAAATATAGACCTCACACTTGTCTATGTTGAAATCCATCTGCCACTTTACCAACCACTCCACCAACCCATCTATATCGTTTTGGAGATTATGGCTACCCTCTACACTATCCACTACTCGCCTAATCTTTGTGTCATCTGCAAATTTCCCAATTCTACCCCCCACGTTCACGTCCAAATTGTTAATATATAACACAAACAGCAAAGGTCCCAACACCGTGCCCTGTGGAACATCACTTGAGACAACTTTCCATTCGCAAAGGCATCCATCGACCATTAACCTTTGTTTCCTGTTACAAAGCTAACCTTTTATCCAGTTTGCCACATTACCCTGAATCCCATGGGCTTTTACTTTCCAGACCAATCTTCCAGGAGGGACCTTGTCAAAT
Organism: Carcharodon carcharias; assembly: GCF_017639515.1. NCBI lineage: Eukaryota > Metazoa > Chordata > Chondrichthyes > Lamniformes > Lamnidae > Carcharodon > Carcharodon carcharias. The sequence goes on from NC_054493.1 coordinate 15,752,335, forward strand.
GCCTTGCTAAAATCCATGTACATGACATCCACTGCACTACCTTCATCAACCCTTCTTGTCACTTCCTCAAAGAATTCAATCAAATTTTTGAGGCAAGACCTTCCTTTAACAAATCCATGTTGACCATCCCTGACTAGTCCATGCCTTTCCACACGACAGTTAATCCTATCTCTCAGGATTGATTCTGCTAATTTGCTCACCACCAATGTAAGACTAACTGGCCTATAATTGTTTGGCATTTCCTTTGATCTCTTTTTAAACAATGGAACTACGTTTGCATTTCTCCAGTCCTCCGGCACTCCCCCTGCATCTAGTGAAGATTGAAAAATCATCCTCAGAGCATCTGCTACCTCCTCCCTGACTTCCTTCAGCAGCCTTGGAAACAATCCATCTGGCCCTCGTGACTTATAAACTTTGAAGTATTTCAACCCTTCGAGTACTTCCTCTCTCTTTATGATTATCCCGTCCAATATCTCGCAGTGTTCCTCCTGGACTACTATATCTACATCCTCCCTTTCCTTTGTAAACACAGAGACAAGATATTCATTCAAAATCCTTAGCGCCACTGATGGATCGATTAATATCAGGGATACACAAGAGGGCAGAATGGGTGGTACGCTGAGATCTCAGATGGCCGTGGGGTGTTACAAGAGGCGGATTGATGAGACTGTGGAGGTGTTTGAAATTTTGAAGAATCAGATTATTAAAACCGAGCCGTTGTCCAACTATGAATCAATGGAGATCAGCGAGCATCGGGCTGATGGATGGATGGGACTTGGCATGAATAAGGACGTGAGCAGCATATGTTTCAAATCAAGTTTAGCTGGATAGCTAGCCCCGAGGATTGATTCAATGACCAAAGAGCAGATATTATGGCGGGGGTTGATTGTTGTCCCTCCTGCATTGCCAAGCGACAATCCAGCATTAGATGTCGAACAATTCCCAATGGTGTTGGAATAGTGGGAGACTGGAGTGTAAAAGTGACAGATGAGGAGGCTTTTACTAACAGATTGGGTGAGGCAATAGCTGGTGTTTGGATCCCGCTTGCTAACAGCTCTATTTGTGTCTCTCATAGCTAACTTGTTGGGGATTGTAATACTAGCCCGAGGACGGTGCGGACTCTCCCGTTGCATCACCTATACCTGTTGGCGATAACGGTGGCCGATTTCCTGGTCATAATCATCGCCGTCATCCTCAACCGGATTGGTGGAATTTACTTCAGGCTCAGTGTCCTGTCCACTACACCTGCATGCAAGCTCAGCGCCGTGCTGGTCTTTGCCACTCGGGATGGCTCAATCTGGCTGACGGTCGCCTTCACTTTCGACCGTTTTGTGGCCATCTGCGCTCATGGCCTGAAGACCAGGCACTGCACCAAGGAAATAGGACTGGTCAGTGCCCTGAGCTGCACGAAGAACGTCCCTTTCCATTTCACCTACCAGCCTTTGTACACCTTGGACGGGGTGCCCTGGTTCTGTGACATCATAGCAGCTTATTATTCCGCCACCGCCTGGCAGGCCTATGACTGGCTTGACCACATCTTAACTCCTTTCCTCCCGTTCCTCCTCATTCTGCTGCTTAACGCCCTGACCGTAAGGCACATCTTAGCGGCCAGCAGAGCCCGCAGGAAGCTCCGGGCCGCCGACAGTCACGGAGACCAGGAGATGATCAACCACAAGAGGTCCTTTGTCCTGCTCTTCGCCATCTCCCTCAGCTTCCTCCTCCTGTGGGTCACCTATGTCGGACATTTCCTCTAAATACGGATTCCGGGTGAGGCCTACTTCACGGGCCTGGATTTCAATGACCCACAATTCATCCTTCAAGAGACAACCAACATGCTCCAGCTTCTCAGCTCCTGCACCAATGTTTTCATCTATGCAGTGACCCAGAACAAGTTCCGAGAGGAGCTGAGGAAAGTGATGATATATACATTCGCCACCCTCACCAGTTGTTTCAAACGGTAAAAAATAATAAAGCCTCCCCTTCCGTCAGTGTGACTCAGTGTTTGGAACTACCCGTCAGCTTCATCATAAATCCGGCGGTTCAAGTTCCCACACTCCAGAGACGTAAGGCCCGAATCCAGCGCTGACAGCCCCCTGTGGCCAATACCGTAGGAATGCTGAGCGGTTGGAGGTGCTCTCTTTCTGGATGAAATCTATGTTCAGTGTCTACACATTCACGATGTATTGTAAATTCAGCCACTGTCACTGTTTCACAAAAAAACAGAGGAAGTGTTCACCCCAGGGCTCTGGGCCAATATTTGTCTCTCATCTGACACAACTGAAATCATATTTGTGTTCAAGTGTCCCATATATCTCTGGAATCTTGCTCTGCGCACATTTTCTGCCAAAATCCGACATTGCAACTGTAAAATACTTCATTGGTTCTAAAGCACTTTGGAACGTCTTGGGGTGTTGAAAGGCGTTGAATAAATTATTATCTTTCTCTCCTTCCTTCTTGTCTGCCTTCACTCCTTCCTTCCTTCCTACCTTTATTTCCCTTTCCTTTGGTTTTCCTTTCGTTCTTTGTCAGGAACAGCTCTGCACCACTTAAACTCTATGTCCATGAAGTTCACCTCTCATGCTTAAAATAATGTAATTGATAACACGGGGAATTCTTAAGCAGTGATTTGTGATCTGACATGTGCTACCTGAAAGGAAGCTGGGCGTAGGTTGAAGAGTAGCATCCACACAAGAATTTGATAAATAATTGAATAGGGCGGATTTGAACACTGTGGAATGTAACTAACTGGATGGCTCATTCAAAGGGCTGGCATACAAGCCGTGATCAATTGGCTGTTTCCTAAGATGTATGTTTATAACCAGGGCCACCATATTTCACGGTGGATGAATTTCTTATATCAATGATTTGAATGAGGGAGCCAAATGTAATATTTACAAGTTTGCTGACGACACAAAACTAGGTGGGGATGTCAGTGGTGAGGAGAATACTAAGAGGCTACAAGGCAATTTAGACAAGTTGATTGAGTGGGCAAGTACATGGCAGATTCAGAGCAAAGTGGATAAGTGTGAAACAAAGAAACAGAGAAGTGAAGAGCAGGAGTAGGCATGCAATATACGAAATAAGGTAAATGAGCAGATTGAAATTGGCAGCTATGATGTGGTGGGCATCATGGAGACATGGCTGCAAGGGGATCAGGACTGGGAGCTAAATATCCAAGGATGCACATCCTATCAAAAAGATAGGCAGGTTGGCAGAGGGGGTGGGGTTGTTTTGTTAGTAAGAAATTAAATTTAATCGATAGCAAGAAACGACGTAGGGCAGATGATGTAGAATCTGTGTGGGTATAATTGGGAAATCACAAAGGTAAAAAAAGACATAATGGGAGTTATGTACAGGCCTCCGAACAGTAGTCAGGATGTGGGGCACAAGATACATCAGGAGATAGAAAAAGCGTGTAAGAAAGGCAAAGTTACAGTGATCATGGGGGATTTCAATATGCAGGTAGACTGGGGAAATCAGGTTGGTAGTGGATCCCAAGAAAAGGAATTTGTGGAATGTCTACGAGATGGCTTTTTGGGGCTGCTTGTGGTGGGGTCCACTAGGGAACAGGCAATTCTAGATTTAGTGAGGTGTAATGAGGCAGATTTGATAAGGGAGCTTAAGATGAAGGAACCTTCAGGAGGAAGTGCCCATAATATGATAGAATTTACCCTGCAATTTGAGAAGAAAAAGCTGGAATCAGATGTAACGGTATAACAGTTGAATAAAGGCAACTACAGAGGCATGAGGGAGGAACTGGCCAGAATTGACTGGGAGATGAGCCTAGCAGGAAAGATAGTGGAACAGCAATGGCAGGAGTTTCTGGGAGTAATTTGGGAGACACAGCAAAAATTCATCCCTAGGAAGAAGAAACATACTAAAGGGATGACGAGGCAACCATGGCTGACAAGGGAAGTCAGGGACAGCATAAAAGCTAAAAAGAAAGCATACAATGCGGAGAAGAGCAGTGGGAAGCGAGGGGATTGGGAAGCCTACAAAGACCAACAGAGAACAACTAAAAAAGAAATAAGGAAGGAGAAGATTAAATATGAGGGTAAACTAGCCAGTAATATAAAAGAATATTGCAAGAGTTTTTTTTAGATATATAAAGGGTAAAAGAGAGGCAAAAGTGGACATTGGGCTGCTGGAAAATGACACTGGAGAAGTAGTAATGGGGAACAAAGAAATGGCGGAGGAACTGAATAGGTATTTTGCGTCAGTATTCATGGTGAAAGACACGAGTAACACCATCAAAGTTCAAGAGAGTCGGGGGGCAGAGGTGAATATGGTGGCCATTACCAAGGAGAAGGTGCTAGGAAAACTAAAAGGTCTGAAGGTGGATAAATCCTGGACCAGATGGATTACACCCCAGAGTTCTGAAGGAGATAGCTGAACAGATAGTGGAGACGTTAGTGGTGATCTTTCAGGAATCACTGGAGTCAGGGAGGGTCTCAGAGGACTGGAAAATTGCTAATGTAACCCCCTGTTTAAGAAGGGAGTGCGGCAAAAGACGGGAAATTACAGGCCGATTAGCCTGACTTCGGTCATTGGTAAGATTTTAGAGTCCATTATTAAGGATGAGATTTCAGAATGCTTGCAAGTGCATGGTAAAATAGGGCAAAGTCAGCATGATTTCATCAAGGGGAGGTCATGCCTGACAAATCTGTTAGAATTCATTGAGGAGGTAACGAGCAGGTTAGACAAAGGAGAGCCAATGGATGTTATCTACTTGGACTTCCAGAAGGCCTTTGACAAGGTGCTGCACGGTAAGATAAGAGCCCATGGTGTTAGAGGCAAGGTACTAGCATGGATAGAAGATTGGCTGTCTGGCAGGAGGCAGAGAGTGGGGGTAAGGGGGTCCTTCTCAGGATGGCAGCCGGTGACTAGTGGAGTTCCGCAAGGGTCAGTGTTGGGACCACAACTTTTCACTTTATACATTAATGATCTAGATGAAGGAACTGAGGGCATTCTGGCTAAGTTTGCAGATGATACAAAGATAGGTGGAGGGACAGGTAGTATTGAGGAGGTGGGGAGGCTGCAGAAGGATTTAGACGGGTTAGGAGAATGGGCAAAGAAGTGGCAGATGGAATACAACGTGGGCAAGTGTGAGGTTATGCACTTTGGTAAGAAGAATAAAGGCATAGACTATTTTCTAAATGGGGAGAGAATTCAGAAATCTGGAGTGCAAAGGGACTTGGGATCCTAGTCCAGGATTCTCTTAAGGTTAATTTGCAGGTTGAGTCGATAGTTAGGAAGGCAAATGCAATGTTGGCATTTATTCCGAGAGAACTAGAATATAAAAGCAGGGATGTGCTGCTGAGGCTTTATAAGGCTCTGGTCAGACCACATTTAGAATATTGTGGGCAATTTTGGGCCCCGTATCTCAGGAAGGATGTGCTGGTCCTGGAGAGGGTCCAGAGGAGGTTCACAAGAATGATCCCAGGAATTAAAGGCTTAACATATGAGGAACGTTTGAAGATTCTGGGTCTATACTCGATGGAGTTTAGAAGGATGAGGGGGGATCTGATTGAAACTTACAGAATACTGAAAGGCCTGGATAGAGTGGACGTGGGGAAGATGTTTCCATTAGTAGGAGAGACTAGGACCCGAAGGCACAGCCTCAGAGTAAAGGTAAGACTTTTTAGAACAGAAATGAGGAGAAACTTCTTTAGTCAGAGAGTGGTGAATCTATGGAATTCATTGCCACAGAAGGCTGTGGAGACCAGGTCATTGAGAGTATTTAAGATCGAGATAGATAGGTTCTTGATTGGTAAGAGGATCAAAGCTTATGGAGACAAGGCAGGAGAATGTGGTTGAGAAACGTATCAGCCGTGATTGAAAGGCGGAACAGGCTCAATGGGCCGAATGGCCTAATTTCTGCTCATATCTCTTATGGTCTTATTGTCTTATTCGGCCCTTCGAGCCTGCTCCGCCATTTATTATGATCATGGCTGATCATCGAACTCAATAGCCTGCTCCCGCTTTCTCCCCATACTCTTTGATCCATTTTGCCCCAAGAGCTATATCTAACTCCTTCTTGAAAACAGATGATATTCCACAGGTTCATCATTCTCTGGGTGAAGAAATTTCTCCTCATCTCAGTCCTAAATTGTCTACACCATATCCTCAGACTGTGACCCCTGGTGAAGTTATCCACTTTGGTAGGAAACACACAATGGCAGAGTATTATTTAAATGGTGACAGATTGGGGAATGTTGATATTCAAAGAGATCTGGGTGTCCTTATACACCAGTCATTGAAAGCAAGCATGCAGGTGCAGCAAGCATTGAAGAAGGCAGGTGATATGTTGGCTTTCATTGCAAGAGGCCATGAGCAGAGGAGCAAGGATGTCTCACTGCAGCTATACAGGGCCTTGGTGAGATCGCACCTGGGCTATTGTGTGCAGCTTTGCTCTCCTCACCTGTTGTGGTATCTTTACAAACAAACCACAGGAGGCTCAGGGACAGGTTACGATCGTTTATTCGAGTAATTGAAAGGATAAAACCACCTCAAAGCAGCTTGAGGTGGCACTCGACCAAATTACAAGTATACAGCTTATTTATACATCACTGATCACGTAAAGAACATTGCTCAGATTCCAATCTTGTCAACATATAGCTTTACAGTAAACAGATATCTCTGGTTCTAGGTGAATACATCTGCCTTTACCCAGGCACAGCCTTCTCCCCCTACCTAAGCTGGGACCATCTGTTCTTTCCTTATCTGTTGAAGAGGACACTTAATTTATTCTGTTTTCACCCTGCATCTCCAGTCCAGGTTCCAGGGCCTTTCTGGTGATTGCAGGCCCTAAGGGTGTGCAAAGTTCATCTGGTAACCCTTAACTGTTAACATACTTGATGGCACTGTCTGCCTGGAGATTCTAAGTAATTCCCTTTCAATAAATTCTTACTGTATTCCCCCTAACACACATAAGAAAGGATATACTTGCTGTAGAGTGAGTGCAGTGAAGGTTTACCAGACTGATTCTTGGAATGATGGGATTGTTGTGTAATGAGAGATCTAGCCGGCTAGGCCTGTATTCACTGGAGTTTAAAAGAATGAGAGGAGATCCCATTGAAACATCTAAAATTCTAACAGGGCTGTGCAGACTGGATGCAAGGATAATGTTTTCTCTGACTCAGGGCCTTAACATGAGGTCACAGTCACAGGATATGGGGAGGCCATTTAAAACTGAGATGAAGAGAAACCTCTTCACTCAGAGGGCGGTGACCCTGTTGAATTCTTTATCACAGAGGGCGGTGAAGGGAATAGATTTATGAACTCTAAAGGCGTCAAGGGATATGAGGAGATACCGGGAATATGGCGTTGAGATGGACGATCAGCCATGATCATATTGAATGACTCCTCCTGCTTCTACTTTCTGTGTCCTTATGTTTCCACTTTGTTAAGAAATGATGCAGCTAATGTGTACAGTGTAAGATCCCTAGTCTCATTTGAGTCACCGAAGAAAATCTGCCTGCTCATCGTTTGGTGAGAAAGTGTGGATGGAAGGCTTGAAACAGAGAATAACAAAGACATGGTCTGGCATAATCTAAATAGCGACATTGGATGGCACTAGTGTGATGGAACAATCCCCATCCACCACTACTCTCCTCTGTCTGGCTGAACTTGTTCTCACACTGAACAATTTCTCCTTTAACTCCTCTCACTTCCTCCAAATAAAAAGTGTGGCTATGGGTACCCTCATGGGCTCCAGCTATGTCTGTCTCTTTATGGGGTATGTGGAACATTCCTTGTTCCAGAGCTACTCCGGCCCCCTCCCACAACTCTTTCTCCGGTACATCGATGATTACTTTGGTGCTGCTTCATGCTCTCGTCGGGACATGGAAAAATTTATTAATTTTGCTTCCAATCTCCACCCCTCCATCATTTTTACATGGTCCATCTCTGACACTTCCCTTCCCTTCCTTGACCTCTTCTCTCAATTTCATGGTCCACCAATATTCATTACAAGCCTACCGACTCCCACAGCTACCTCGACTACAGCTCCTCACACCCCACTTCCTGAAAGGACTCCATCCCATTCTCTCAGTTCCTTCGCCTCCGTCGCACCTGTTCTGATGATGTTACCTTCAAAAATAGTTCCCCTGACATGTCCTCCTTCTTCCTTAACTGTGGTTTTCCACCCACGGTAGTTGACAGGGCCCTCAACAGTGTCTGGCCCATCTCCCGTGCATCTACCCTCACGCCTTCTCCTTCCTCCCAGAAACATGATAGGATCCCCCTTGTCCTCATTTATCACTCCACCAGCCTTCGCATTCAAAGGATATCCTCTGCCATTTCTGCCAACTCCAGCATGATGCCATCACCAAACACATCTTCCCTTACCACCCCAGTGGCATTCTGTAGGGATTGTTCCCTCCAGGACACCCTGGTCCACTCCTCCATCACCCTCTACTCCTCAACCCCCACCTACGGCACCTCCTCATGCATACGCAAAAGATGCAACACCTGCCCCTTCACTTCCCCTCTCCTCACCATCCAAGGGCCCAAACACTCCTTTCAAGTGAAGCAGCATTTCACTTGCATTTCCCCCAACTTAGTCTACTGCATTTGTTGCTCCCAATGTGGTCTCCTCTACATTGGAGAGACCAAATGCAGACTGGGCGACTGCTTTGCAGAACACCTTCTGTCTGTCCGCAAGAATGACCCAGACCTCCCTGTCACTTGCCATTTTAACACTCCACCCTGCTCTCTTGCCCACATGTCTGTCCTTGGCTTGCTGCATTGTTCCAGTGAAGCCCAACGCAAACTGCAGGAACAGCACCTCATCTTCTGACTAGGCACTTTACAGCCTTCCGGACTGAATATTGAATTCAACAACTTTAGGTCTTGAGCTCCCTCCTCCATTCCCACCCCCTTTCTATTTCTTCCCCCTCCTTTTTGTTTTTTCCAATAATTTATATAGCTTTTCTTTTCCCACCTATTTCCATTATTTTTAAATCTATATCTTTTATGCCCTTTTAGTCTTATTTCACCCCAGCCCCACTAGAGCTGTACCTTGCGTGTCCTGCCATCCAGTCTTAATTAGCACATTCGTTTAGATAATATCACCACCTTCAACACCTCTTTGTTCTTTTGTCTGTGACATCTTTTGATTATCTGCTCCTATCACTGCATGCTTGTCCCTACAACCACCGACCCCCCCCCCCCGACTCTCCCCTCCCCCCACCCCCACCTCAAACCAGCTTATATTTCACCCCTTTTCTATTTTTACTTAGTTCTGTTGAAGGGTCATGGGGACTCGAAACATCAACTTTGTTCTTCTCTGCCATTGCTGCCAGACCTGCTGAGTTTTTCCAGGTAATTCTGTTTTTGTTTTGAAAACAAAACAATTGTCTACTGTAACATGAACAGAGCCAAAATATGTCACGACGTAATCACAGAAAAAAGACCAAATCTCATGAAACGAGACCGGTTTAATGTAATAGAGACAAGGTCTAATAAATTAATTCCAGACACAGGAACTAATCAAATGCCAACGTGAACATATTCTACTTCACTGAAAATTGAGGCAGAGACTCGTGTTATGTAAACGGAGGCACGCTCAAGTACAATAATAATTGAAACAAGGCCTTGTGCAGTTTAAACAAAGACATGGCCTTGTGCAATATTAAATAAGGCAGAGCGTGTTTCATATAACCAGTCACAGAAACATTAAACATGATGTGTTTTGTACAAACATATACTCCCCATGCTACTTATGTAAATATATATAATGCAATATATGTATTTATATAGTATCCATCTGCTCATAATTTGGCGCAGTGCGGATGGGTATGCAAGCTTTGAAATGCAGTATAATAAAGACATGGACTAGTGCAATATAAAGAACAAAATGGGATGGTCTAGTGAGACAGAAACAGAATCGTTTTCTAGTTTAATATGAAAACAGACAAAATGACATAATTACAAAACAGGATCTAATCTCATGAAAAAATGTGGCATTATGTAAGCAGAGACACACTCAAGTGCCAGAATAATTCAAAATGGATCTTGCGCATTTTATACAGAGGCATGACCTTTCACAATATTAATTGATTCACGGTCTAGTGTAATATAACCAGGGAGATGCATTTGCAAACATTAAGAATGATTAATTTTGTGCTTTGTACACACATGTACTCTATATACTCGATATGCAAATGTATATCATGCAATATAAGCTTACACATTTTGTAACTTGTACACTATATATATATACATATATATATATCTATATATATATATGAGAGAGAAGAGGAGGAATGTTGTCGAAGCTTTTCATATCACTTTCATGAGGACAGAATCGCAAAAATGCTGAATCTCAAAGGTAGCGATAACTTATGCTGCAGGAGAGGAGGGTGATGATTCGTTGTTAAGTGGACTCGGGTTGGTAGAGCAATTGCCATGGAGAATACAAAGCTGCGAAACCTTTGTCTAAATTCAAATCAGATCAGTAGACTCTGACTGGCCAAGGCTTTCCATGAGGAATGAACCTGAGAATGGCTGCTCCCCCAAACTTTATTCAGTTGAACAGAGCACAGTGTGTGGACATGTTCTTTCTATTTGCAAACGATAGGGCTCTGTATATGAATATTTTTGGCTTCTAGCACATGTACGTGAACCACACAGTGACTGATAAACTTAAATTAGTTGTTAGTGTAATTCTTAGCACAAACAGGATAGTTCAATAAGTGTTGTCGAATCGCACAATCATCTCGAAAGTTGGACACACCAAGTTTTTCAAGCATGGGCGGTTGAGTGCAGTCAATGCTTTGCTTGCTGTGAAAAATAAAAGGGCATGCTACTTAATACAATCCGCCAGTCGTTGGAGCATATTGCTTACATAGCTGGAATCAACTGGCACTGACATTCATATAGCATGTTACGTATTTGTGTGGTATGCAGAGAGTCGTTTTGGTTTGATGGCAGCATTATGTTGGTGGACAATGCCACCTGTGTTGTTATTACATAGTAGCAGCGTGAAACAGCTAACTTCAGCCATTCCCCAAATTTTTCAAACACTTTACCCTTCCAGGGTAATCTAAGGTAAGACAGGGGACTTTTCGGGTCTGGAGTTGGCAGACTTAGCTCTGTTTGTTAGCATGCAGCATTAATAGTGAGCAACAATCAGATCGGGGTAGCCATTATCCTCCCAGTGAAGTTGGGCTTGTGGTAGGCAGTAGCAAATAATCCATTGGCATGTTCCTCAACAAGAACGTGGAGGAAAGGGAGCTTGTTTTAGTGCTGAATGAACCTTCCTCAACGGTGTCATAAAACAAATCCAGGGCAAATAGAGCAGGGAATAGCTACAGGGTAAAACACCCTGTACACTCACCAACAAAGACTGCCAGGGCGCTGGCGTAGTCGTATTGTCGCTGGACTAGTAATCCAGAGACCCAGGGCAAGGCTCTGGGGACCCGGGTCCAAAATAGTGGAATTGGAATTCAAAAATCTGAAATTAAAAGTTTAACGATGGCCATGGCATCAATGTCGATTGTTGGACAAACCCATCTGGTTCACTGCTGTCCTTTAGGGAAGGAAATCTGCAGCCCTTACCCGGTCTGGCCTACATATACTCCAGATGAACAGCAATGTGGTTGACTCTTGACTGCCCTCTCAAATGGCCCAGCAAGCCACTAAGTTGTATCAAACCACTAAAAAGTCTAAGAGGGATGAACAAGATGGACCACCCGGCATCAACCAAGGCACCGTAAATGACAGCAGGAAACTCAGCCCTGTCAACCCTGCAAAGTCCTCCTTATGAACATCTGGGGGCTAGTGCCAAAATTAGTAGAGCTGCCTCACAGGCTAGTCAAGCAACAGTCTGACATAGTCATCCTCACGAAATCATATCTTACAGTTAATGTCCCAGACACCACCATCACCATCCCGGCGTATGTCCTGTCCCACTGGCAGGACAGACAGCAGAGGTGGCGGCACCGCGCTATATTGTTGGGGTGGAATTGCCCTGGAAGCACTCAAAATTGACTCTGGACCCCATGAGGTCTCATGGCATCAGGCCAAACATGGGCTAGGAAATCTCCTGCTGATTACTACATCCCTTCCCCCTCAGCTGATGAATCAGTGCTCCTCCATGCTGAACACCACTTGGAGGAAGCACTGAAGGTGGCATGGGCACAGGATGTTCTCCGGGCGAGGGACTTCAATGTCCATCACCAGAAGCGGCTCGGTAGTACCACTATTGACCAAGCTGGCCGAGTCCTAAATGATATGGCTGCTAGATTGGGTCTGTGGCAGGTGGTGAGGGAACCAACAAGAGCAAAAAACATACTTGACCCCATCCTCACCAGCCCACCTGCCACAGATGCACCTGTCTATTACGGTATCAGTAGGTGTGACCACTGCACAGTCGTTGTGGAGAGAAGTCCCGCCTTCACATTGAGGATACCCTCCATCATGTTGTGTGACACTGCCACCATGATAAATGGGATAGATTTCGAACAGATCTAGCAACTCAAGTCTGAGCAGACACAGGACGTTGTGGGCCATCAGCAACAGCAGAACGGTACTCCACCACAACCTGTAGCTGCATGGCTCGGCATTTCCCCAACTCCACCATCACCATCAATCCAGGGGGTCAAGCCTGATTCAAAGAAGTGGAGGGTATGCCGGGGCAGCACCAGGCATACCTGAAAACAAAGTGTTAACCTGGTGAAGCTATAACACAGGACTACTTGGGTGCCAATCAACATAAGCAGCAATTGGTAAACAGAGCTAAGTGACCCCGCAACCAGCGGGTTAGATCTAAGACCTGCAGTCCTGCAACATCCAGTCGTGAATGGTGGTGGACAATTAAACAGCTCTTTGGAGGAGGAGGATCCACAACTATCCCCATCTTCAATGATGGGGGAGCCCAGCACATCAGTGTAAAGGTAAGGCTGAAGCATTTGTACAATCTTCAATCAAAAGTGCCGGGTGGATGATCCATCTCGGCCTCCTCCGGAAGTCCCCAGCCTCACAGATGCCAGTCTTCAGCCAATTAAATTTATTCCACGTGATATCAAGAAATGGTTGAAGGCAGTAGATGCTGCGAAACCTTGGTCCAAACATGGAAAAAAGGGGGGGGGGAGTCCCGAGATGTGGTGTGAGTGACTGCCCTTGACATCAAAGCAGCATTTTACCGAGTGTGGCATCAAGGCATCCTGGCAAAACTGGAGTCAATGGGAATCAGGGGGAAAGTCTCCGCTGGTTGGAGTCATACCGAGCACAAAGGAAGATGGCCCTGACAATATTCTAGCAATAGGACTGAAGACTTGTGCTCCAGAACATGCCAAGCTCCTAGCCAAGCTGTTCCAGTACAGCTACAACACAGGCATCTACCCGACGATGTGGAAAATTGCCCAAGTATGTCCCATACACAAAAGGCAGGACAAATCCAATTACTGTCCCATCAGTTAAGTCATGAAAAGGATCATCAACAGTACTATCAAGGGGCACTTGCTTATCAATAACCTGCTCACTGACGCTCGGTTTGGGTTCCGTCAGGGTTACTCAGCTCCTTACATCATTACAGCCTTAGTCCAAACATGGACAAAAGAGCTGAACTCCCGAGGTGAGGTGAGAGAGACTACCCTTGACATCAAGGCAGCATTTGACCGAGTGTGGCATTGAGGTGCCCTTGCAAAACTGGAGTCAATGGGAATCAGGGGAAAAATCTCCACTGGTTGGAGTCATATCTATCACAAAGGAAGATGGTTGTAGTTGTTGGAGGTCAATCTCCTCAGCTCCAGAACATCGCTGCAGGAGTTCCTCGGGGTAGTGTCCTCGGCCCAACCATCTTCAGCTACTTCACCAATGACCTCCCTTCCATCATAAGGTCAGAAGTGGAATGTTCGCTGATGATTACACAATGTTCAGCATCATTTGCGACTCCTCAGATACTCAAGCAGTCCAAGTCCAAATGCAGTAAGTCCTGGACAATATTCAGACTTGGGCTGACAAGTTGCAAATAACATTCACGCCACACAAGTGCCAGGCAAAGACCATCTCCAACATGGGATAATCCAACCATCGCCCCTTGATGGTCAATGGCATTACCATCGCTGAATCCCCCACCATCAACATCCTGGGGCTTACTATTGACCAGAAACTGAACTGGACTATCCATATAAATACTGTGGCTATAAGAGCAGGCCAGAGGCTAGGAGTCCTACAACGAATAACTCACCTCCTGCCTCCCAAAAGCCTGTCCACCACAAGTCAGGGGTGTGATGGAATACTCCCCACTTGCCTGGATGAGTTCAGCTCCTACAACACTAAAGAAGCTTGACACCATTCAGGCTAAAGCAGCCCGCTTAATTGTCACTACATCAACAAACATTGACTCTCTCCACCACCAACGCAAATTGGCAGCAGCATATTCCACCCACAACTGTACCTTCCAAACCCATGACCACTACCACCTAGAAGGACAAGGGCAGCAGATAGATGGGAACACCATCTGGCCTCGCCAGGGATGCCCAAATCCTCTGCACGAATATTAAAAATAAACACCCTTTCTAAAGCACGGTGCCCTGAACTGGGTGGAATACTCCACCTGAGGCTGAACTAGTGACTTATATAAGTTCAACATCACCTCCATGCTCTTGCACTCAATTCCCCAATTAATAAAATCCAGAATTACTGTATGCTTTATTAACGGTTTTTAATATCTGTCCTGCTACCTTCAATGATTTATGTACATATACACGCAGGTTCGTCTGCTCCTCCACCACCTTTAGAGTTGACCACCGCTTTATTTTTTCATGTTATATTGTCTCTCCATGTTTTTCCGACCAAAATGAATCACCTCATACTTCTCTGTGTTAATATTAAGCTCCTACCTGTCCGCCCATTCCCCCTATGTTCCTTTGAAGGCCTATACTATCCTCTCCACAGTTCACAACGTTTCCAAGTTTTATTTCATCCGCAAAGTTTGATTCAGGGTCCTGTACACCAAGGTATACGTCAGTAATATATATCCATTTAAATAAATGTCAGGAAAAGCATGGGTTCCGATACTGACGCCTGGGAACTCGACTTCAAACCCTCCTCCAGCGCGAAAACATCCATTAATCATTATTCTGTTTCCTGTTGTTCAGCCAATCCCTTTTCCATGTTGCTACTGTTCCTTTTATTCCATTAACTATAACTTTGCTCATAAGTCTGTTGTGTGGCACTTTATCAAACACCTTTTGGAGGTCCATGTACACAACATCAACAGCATTGCCCTCACCAACCCTCCCTTTACCTCTTCAATAAACTCCACCAACTTACTTAAACATTATTTTCCTTTAACAAATCCATGCTGGCTTTCCTTAATTAACCTCATTTGTCCATGTAACTTAATTTTGCCCTGAATTATTGTTTCTGGAAGTTTTCCTACCATAGAATTTAAACTGACTGGTCTGTAGTTGTTGGAATAGTGTCCAAGAGTATTGCGTTCAATCCCAGGAACAACACTTCAAGAAGAATTGAAAGACATTAAGAGAGGGTGAAGAATCGATTCATGGACACGCTTGCTGAGATGAGGAACTTCAGTTACATAAAAAGTTTGGAGAATTTGGTACGAACCTCCTTCAAGATGGAGGTATCAAAATCAAGATGGGTCTTGACAGGCTAGGCAGGGAGAGATTGTTCCCATTGGTGGAGACATCGAGAAGCAGAGGGCTCAGGTGTTCACACTGTGAGTGATTCGGATCTGGAATTAACTGCCTGAGAGTGTGATGCAGGCAGGATCAATTAATGCCTTCAAAAAGGAAATAGATTATTATCCCAAAAAGACAAAATCATGCTGCACTAGGGGAGAATGACTTGTACTAGGTGACTTACTTCTTAATAGGACTGGAACAGAGAGGAAGGGCCGGCTGGCTTCCTTTTGCGCAGTAATCATTCTGTGATTCTGTGATTAATATCTAAAACAGTGACTGACTTCGGCATTCACAGCCCTTGCAATATCACCATTTGCCCAGTAGATGGCAGTGAAATCGTGATTGCTGAAGCATGCCCTATCTCAATCATTACTGCACTGTAGACTTCCTCTGTTTATGTCTGTTTATATTACACTAGGTCATGTTCCTTATTATATCAGCAGGTTGTGTCTCAGTTGTTTCTGTCATGGGCTCAATCTCAGTTGTTGATATACTAAGCCCGCACCATATTACCTTTGGCATTCTCTCAGTTATGGCTGCATTAAACCATATCGCAGCTAATATGACAATACTTCATGCCTCAATTGTTACTGCACTAGAATTTGTCTCTGTTGTACTAAACTAGAACATATTCCTGTTTAAATTTAATGAGGCTCTGTATCAGTTATTGAAACCAGTAGTCCTGACGAGCTTATACTAAACTAGAGGATGCCTCAACTTATACTGCACCAGCCCATGCCTCTGTTTATATCACAAAATTCCCTGTCTCTGCTATTGTTGAACTGTAATATGTCTCTTTTATTGCTGCACTTGTCCATATCTCTGTTTATATTAATCCAAGGCCTTTGTTTGGAATCACTGCACTAGTCTCTGTCTCAGTTTGTATTACAGCTTCCTATGTCAGTTAAAACTGCACTAGGCCCTGTGACAGTTTCCTTACACCTGATCCTGTCTACTTTACTAATGCATTAGACCGTATCCCTGTTCACATGATACAAGACTCTGTCTCAAATAATAATGCACTCGGCACTGCCTCACTTTATATTCCATTCGATTACATGTTTGTTTATATTACACTCGATCACGTCTCTGCTTATATTCTGCGAGGCCTTATCTCAGTTTATATTACACTAGACCCTATATCCGTTCATATTACGCTGAACCTTGATTCTGTACATATGAAAATAGAGCTTGTCTTTGTTATTACCACGTACACTATGTGTCTGGTTATATTACATTAGACCACGTCTGTCATTAATGTGCTAGATACTATTTCAGCAATTACTGAACTAGGCCCAGCCTCCACTTATTTTACTATAGGTTCTGTATAACTAATAGGTGCACTTGACCTTGTCGCAGTACTACTGCACCGGACCCTTTCTTTGTTTATATTAAAATAGGTCTTATTTTCTAATAAATCTCTTTAGAATTTTTGTTTTACATTTATCCTTCATTTCTCTCAATTGTAGATTTTTTATACAGTAATAATTTGTTGATAACCATTCTGTCGTGTGCTTTTGTTGACAAAGTGGTGTCAGACTGACAATTTCATTTCCAAGTTAAATTTATTTGTCTCCGGTGATCGGTTGGAAAGTGGATTGAACTACATCCAGAATAACGAGCAGTTTATTGGCAAATTATCACTACAGTATTTCACAGAAGCTCCTAACATATATCTCGATTGTGTGATGATTTAAGCAAGTGATGGACAAATTCAAACTGTACAAATACCTGATCTGAGAACAATAGACTTGTAATTCTCCAACTTATTATTCCTATTGATGGAAAGGATTGAAGCATCTGCTGCTCTCCAGGGAACTTTCACTATCTCTGTTTCTGCAGTTTTTAACTGTCATCTTCACAAATTCCACCCCAACTACTCTAATTTTTTTGGACTAATTTATCTGTCTCTCAGCTGCATATTCTATGTTATCTTATCTATAATGAGACAGAGCCTAGTGTAACATAAACGGGGACCAGACTTGTTATAACATAAACTGAAATATGAGCTAGTGATGTAATAACAGAGACAAACTCTGTTGTAATATAACTAGAGATATTAGTTAGTGTATTAATAACAGAGACATTACCTGGTGTGGTAGAAACACAGGTATAGGTTAGTTCAGTAATAACAGAGACAGGGTCTCATGTAATATAAATAGAGGTATGGGCTAGTGATGTAACAGTAGGGGAGGTGACTTGTTGTAATATAAAGCGAAATATAGGCTAGTACAGTAATAATAGTAATAGAACCTGGTGTTAAAAATGGAAATATGGATTAGCTCAGTAATTAGAGACAGGGCCTAGTCTAGTATAGTCAGAGACATGGGCTAGTGCAATATTACACAAACAGGGGCTGGGAGTAAGATAAACAGAGATATGGGCTAGTCCAGGAATAAGAGAGGCAGGATCTAATATAACATTTGAATAAGCAAGCCGTTGTTTAATCATTATAGAACAAATATTTTTCACAATAATAAGTGAAAGAAGTCACACTGGAACACTAATAGTAACAGGATTAACTTAACAATACCGGAAACAGATTTCTATTGGAAACTGATAGGGACAAGGTTTTCAGCAATAATAATAAACATCATAATAATAATAATAATAATAATAGATGTTTGCACTAGAATTTGAATAGCGGGTAGGCTCTGAGTGCAACCATAACAGATGCAGCGACTTAGGCAATTAAAGTGCACACAGGGAATAGATTAAGAACAGCAAAATTAAATGTGATGAATATAATGTTTGATGCAAGAATAACAGATCCAGTCTGCAGTGTATTACTGAAAAAGTCACTGTATCCACTGTGATGATGACACCGTCAGTATCTAGTGCACCCAAAACCAAGTTGGGTCTGATATAAGTATGTGTGCGTGTGTGTGTGTGTGTGTCAGTGCCTATTGATATAAGGGCAAATGTTTTGTCTAATGTCTAATAACAGAGTCAAACACCATTGTAATATGAATGAGATGGAGTTAATGTAATGACACTGAATCGGTCTCGTGTAATTACAGTTAAAAGCAGAGCATGCTGAAATTGCTCTGCAGGTCAAGCAGATTCTGGGGAGCCAAACGGAGTTAATGTTTTATGTCAATGGCACTACATTGGAACCAGGTTCATCGACTTGAAACTAACTGTGTTTCTCTTTAAAGCTGCTACATTCCCGAGTGGGACATTTGGTAACATACCTGCTTCTGCACTGAAAGACCTGGGTTCAAGCTCCTCTCCAGGGTTTGTTGGCCATGGAAGGAGAATTCGTGCGACTCGATGCAGATTGTTAATTCGCCTCCAAAATTCTTCCGCCTCTCTGCACCTTTCTCCGAGAGCACAAGGTACAAAAACAAACAGACTCTCCATGTTCTGAAAGCCTGTGGAATATTTCCAGCACCTTCTGTTTTTATTTTACATTTCTAGCATCTGCAGTATGTCACCTTGGTACTAATGTAATGGGAACTGGGAACAGATCATGTCAACATTGACTAATTGGTGGCACTTTCACCACTGTCAGAAGGCTGTCGGTTCAAACCCCAGTCCAGAGACTCGACCACATGATGTAAGGCCACGGTGACAGTTTACATGCAAGTCTTTATGCCAATTTATCCATTATTTTCTGACATTCGGAAGGAATGAGAGGAATAAAGACAGGGCAACTCTGGACAGTTTGTCCATCCATCGAAGGATGGCTTCCTGAGGCATCATTGCTACTTTGACGATCCCGCCCTCTCCAAAAATACAAACAACCTCTCCCTCCTTGGACTTGCCAAAGGAGTCCTGACTTCAGGCCCTGGGCCAGACTGGGGTCTGTTCTAATAATAATCACAGAGGCCAGCTCCAGTGTATCAATAACAGAGGCTATTGGTAATCTTACTTGAAGGGAGGCAGGGGGGGGGCGAATAAATGTCTACTTGTAATAGGAGGTCGAAGTGTAAGGAAGCAATAATGTTTAGGGCCTGAGCGCTGGCTTCTGTGTCATGGTGAGTGATACAGGGATTTGTCTGGCAAAAATGAAGTGGAGCCATCATGACACAGGCCCGTGTAACTGACTCCACTTGACTAAGAGCTGTTGTACCCAAAGGGAGGACAATCGTGGTGGACTCCAGAGATTTCTATTATGAGGGGTCAATGCTGCACCTGTCAGAGGAACAGAAAATAATCTGCTCCTTCTCATTCTCACCGACTGTTCTCCATTTATGCAGGCACAAAGGGCCGGATCTGGCACCAATGTTTAAATCGTCTTCTTGAGACACATGATGGCTGAAAAGATTAAACGCCAATGTCTCACCAAAGGAAAATTCAGTCACAAATATTAAGGGCAATTGTGCTTTATTGAAACAAGTTCAGTACAGTGATTTGTAAACAGCAATGAACTTCCGAACGATTCCTGGCAATTATCAACACACAAGCTCAAGTACTGTCAAAGGACAGGACTATCACGAGACAAAAGCTGTCTCATTATTGCATTTTACTCGAGCTGAATGAAGGACAGAGGGAAATACAGAAAAGTTGCTGGGACAATGATATCGATGAGTGATCCAGTTGGGCTTATCCCCTATAATCGTTCAAATATTAACCCCTTCAAGCATTTACCTAATTAATTTTACAAAGGTACGATTAAATCCGATTCCATCATTCTTTCAAGCAGTACATTCCAGTTCAGAACAACTTGCCATGTAAAAAAGAATAAACAATTATCCTCCTGTCCTCCTCTTCAATAAAGTAAATCTGTCTCCATTGGGTACTGACCCTCCTGCCAGTTGAAGTAGTCTCCCTTTATTTAACCTATTAATACTTTAATGATTTTGAACACCTTTATTAAAAAGAGAGATGGAGAAAGATGCAGGCAGAGATAGACAGAGAATAAAACTGCGAAAAACAGAATTGAAATGAAAAAGAGAGACGGTGTGTTGAGAGATAAAAGCTGAGAAACAGAGGGAAAAAGTACCGCAGAGAGCGGGTGGTGGGTGGGGGGGGGGGGTGGGGGTTGAGTGGAGAGAATCATAAGAACAATGAAAGGTAACAAAGCGTCATTTCCTCGCTTCAGGGACTCGAGGGAGATCAGTGACTGATCCACTGACCATCCAGTTATGTCCTGGAAATGGAAACCCTAAACAGATCACAACAGTCTCATTTGTAAATGTCACCGCAATGTGATCTGTGTGACTCTGCCCTGACTCAGTGGCCAGATGTAGGCCGCCTTGACAGATGTTCTCACCAGATTGTGGCCCCTGGATTTATTTCCTGCTCAGAAGTGAGATCTGCGGTTTGGAATCGGCAACAGAGAAACAGGAATTTGTGTTACCTGAGAATGAAACAGCAGGCGTCAGTTTCATGTTATCGTGAACAGTCTTCCTGTCTGTGAGGGTGAACTCACTCTGACAGCATCAAGAACAACCACACACCTTGCTGCAGATCTCAGCATTACATTCACCTCTATTCCCAGTTTAAAGAATTGAATAAATGATATTATTTTGGTTATAACAAATTAACTGAAGGCGTGATGAACTGAAGTTTATCACTGAGAGAAAAGAGGGGAAATTAAAACAATAATTTCCCTCACAGAGGGTAATTCTAAGATATAAGGTTTTAAGGGGGTTTGGTGCTGTCGGCGAGAAAGAGAGGAGAGAGGTTAAGTGAGTGAGATGGTGTCTTTCTGGCACTGAATTTTCCTCTGGTGAGATTTTGGCGCTTAATATTCTCAGTGATAATGTGCCTTAAGCAGAAGATTTAAACATTGGTTTCTCGCAGCTGCCAGATCCGGCCCTTGTGAGTCTGTAAGTGAGTTAAGTGAAGTCTGAGAGAGAGAGGAGAGGTTAACTGATTTAGGTGTAGTCTGAGACAGAGGAGGAGAGGGAAGCAGTTCAGTGAGTCATTTGAAAGATGTATTTGCCTTGACAACAGAATTGCCAGCTTGACATTACTTTCAAGAGCACACAAGACATTGCATTACCAATAAATATTAACGGTAGCATAGGACCTGTAAGTATATACTCAATAAGGTATCATAACGTGCTGAAAAATAATCGTAACCTCTTTTGCAAGCAATAAAAAATGATGTGTTCCAGACGTACCCGCCTCCAGAACCACATTACAGCTGCACACAAATGCACACACCGACTCACACACAATGTGTCATTAGGACCCCGCGGACGCCCATTCGCCTGAGGATGCGGTTTCAGACTCTGTCTCTCACAATCAGTGACCACGCCAAAAGCAAACAGAAAGCCCTATTGGTAAAGTGGGAAAAAAAATCTTAAAATTAAAGAAAACTGTGAGCAATTGCCACAGGTCAACTCAAATATGAGTTAGTCATCTCTAACACAATGCAGCTTGTGACTAAGTTGTGCAATGTGCAGTGCAATGTGGTTCACCTTTATTTCCGTTACTCAATCTCATTAATTAAGAGAATGTAGCAAAATCTGTCCCATCCTTTCAATACAAACATTACTCAAATAACGCGAGAGCAATTAGAAATTGCATCCAACGCCTAATAGTCATCAACGAGACTGAACGTATTCTTCCAACCCCTTTTTACTTACAGGATACCATAACATTTTTAAAATTCATACCTACCTATCCATCTGGCTCTCTCTCTCTATCTCTAGTTAACAGAGATCTTTTATAGTGCAGTAATAACTGAGACTGAGTCTATTGTATCAATAAATGAGATTGGACCTCTATAATATAAGGTGAGACAGTAATGAATGAAGCAGCCTAATACAGTAATATCACAGGATCACAGAATAATAAAGGCACAGATGGAGGCCATTCGGCCCACCATGCCTGCACCGACTCTCCAAATGTGCATTATGACCTAGTGCCATTGCCCTGCCTTTTCCCGAAACCCTTGCACTTTGTTTCTATTCAAATAATCATCTAATGCCCTCTTGAATGCCTCGATTGAACCTGCCTCCACCACATTTCCAGGCAGTGCATTCCAGACTCGAACCACTCATTGTGTGAATAAGTTTTTTTTTCTCACGTCACAATTATTTCATTAGCAAATCACTTTAAGTCGGTGCCCTCTCGTTCTTGATCTTTTTACAATTGGGAACAGTTTCTCCCTATCTGCTCTGTCCAACCCACTCATGATTTTGAAAACTGCTATCAAATCTCCTCTCAGCCATCTTCTCTCCAAGGAGAACAGTCCCAACTTCCCCAATCTAACCTCACAGCTGCAGTTTCTCATCCCTGGGAGCATTCTTGTAACCCTCTTCTCCACTCTCTCCAATGTCTTCACATCCTTCCTATAATATGGTACCCAGGACGGTACACAATATTCCAGCTGAGGTCTAACGAGGATCTCATATAAACTCAGCAGAGCCTCCCTGCTCTTGTACTCTATGCCTTATTAATAGAGCCCAAGATATTATATGCTTTAGTAACTGCACTCTCTATCTGTCCTGCCACCTTCAATGATCTATGCACAAAAACATCCAAGTCTTTCTGCTCCGGCACACCTTCAAAATTCCACCCCTTATTTTGTATTGTCTGCTCATATTCTTCCTACCAAAATGCATCACGTCACACTTCTCTGCATTGAACTTCACCTGCCACTTAACTACCCACTCCACCAACTTGTCTGTGTCCTCTTGAATTTCCGCACCGTCCTCCTCGCAGTTCACAACACCCCCAAGCTTCGTATCATCCACCAAATTTGAAATTGTCCCCTGCACACCAAGATCTAGATCATTAATATATATCAGGAAAAGCAAGTGTCCCAATACCGACCCCAGGGAAACTCCACTGCAAACGCACCTCCAGCGCGAAAAACATCCATTGACCAATACTCTCTGCTTCCTATTTTTCAGCCAATTTTGTATCCACGTTGCTACTGTCCCTTTTATTCCATGAGAAATATTTTTTCTCACAAGTCAGTTGTGAGATGAATCCTCCTTTAATACAAACAGAGACTTTGTTCAATGCAATACAGGTCAGACATTGTCTATTGCAGTAGATATAGAGGCACGGCTATGTGCATTAATAAACAAAGCAGCATATAATGCAATATAAGCAGAGACAAGGTCAAGTGCAGTAAAAACTGAGAAAAGGTCAATTGTAGTGTATATAGAGGCACGGTCTAGTGCATTAATAAATTAAACTGCAGAAAGCGTTATATACACAGTTACAGTGCTGAGAGAAAGATAAGAGGGGAAATGTAAGTAATTGGGAAAGCTAATTGAATGTTATCATTTCTTGCGAAGGGGATTGAATACAAGAGTAGGGAAGTTCTGCTTCAGTTATACCAGGCACGAGTGAGACCACGTTTGGAGAACTGTGCACATTATTGGTCACCTTATTTAAGGAAGGGTATAAATGTGTGAGGAGCAGTTCAGAGAAGGTTTACTAGACGAATACCTGGAATGGGTGGGTTGCCTAATGAGGTTGGACAGGCTCGGCTTCTATCTGCTGGGGTTTAGAAGAGTAAGAGGTGACTTGGCTGAAATATAAGATCCTGAGGAGTCTTGACAGCGTGGATTTGGAGAGGATGTTTCCTCTTGTGCGAGAATCTAGAACTGGGGTCACTTTTTTAAAAATAAGGGGTCACCCATGTAAAACGGAGATGAGGCGAATTTTTTTCACTCAAGGTCGTGAGTCTTTGGGACTCTCTTCCTAAAAAGGCAGTGGAAATAGAGCCTTTGAATATTTTTAAGGCAGAGGTGGATGGTTTCTTGGTAAGCAAGGGGGTGATAGATTATTGGGGATAGGTGGGATCCTGATTTCAGGTTCCTATCAGATCAGCCATGATCTTATTAAATGATGGAGTAGCCTCGGGGGTCTGAATGGCCTACTCCTGCTCCCTGTTCGTATGTTCGTATGGTCCAGTACAGTCATTACTGAGACAAGGTCATCAGGCCAAGGGCATGATAACTGAAGCATGGTACAGTGTGGAATAACGAAACACAAGGTGCAGTGAAATATAAATTCAGACATGGGAGTGCTACGGTACGAACAGAAAAAGGGTCAACTGGAGTGTCCACAGAAGAATGGCATAGTGTGGTAATAACTGACGCAATATCTAATAATATAAACTGTGGCAAGGTCAGGTTAAGTGATAATTGGGAAAGGACCAATTGCAACAAAAATAGAGATATGGACGACTGC
This sequence comes from Carcharodon carcharias, assembly GCF_017639515.1. Taxonomy (NCBI): domain Eukaryota; kingdom Metazoa; phylum Chordata; class Chondrichthyes; order Lamniformes; family Lamnidae; genus Carcharodon; species Carcharodon carcharias. Next base: position 15,777,099 of record NC_054493.1, read on the forward strand.
ATTAATAAATAAGATAGACCCATTGTACTATTAACAATGACGTTCTCCAGTATAACAATAACTAAAGCAGTGTGTAGTCTAGCATTGGCAGCTGCAGATGAGAGTAAGAAGTAAATTGAACCAGGGATGTATAGGAATTACTAAAACAGGGTCTTGATTGACATAAACTGAGACAAGGTTTAGTGCAATTTTTACCGATGCAGGGCCTGGGTTATTATCAACTGAGACAGGGACCAGTGCAGTGATTACTGGTGCAGAGTCTAGATTATTAGAAACTGAGATGGGGTCTACTGTAGTGATTACTGATACAGGGTCTAGAGTAATATAAAAGCAGAAAAATCTGGAAAAACACCATCCCATTCTCTCAGTTGCTTTGCCTCCTTCGCATCTGTTCCGATTATGCCACTTTCCAAATCAGCACTACTGACATGTCTTCCCTCTTCCTTAACCGAAGTTTCCCCGGCACTGTGTTTGACAGGCCTGACAGTTGTGTCTGACCCATCTCCTGAGCCTCTGCTCACACTTTCTCCTTCCTTCCAGAACGATGATGGGGCCTCCCTTGCCCTCACATTTCACCCCACCAGCCTCCGCAATCAAAGGATCATCCTCTGCCATTTCCGCTAACTCCAGCATGATGCCACCACCAAACACATCTTCCCCTCATCAGCCCACCCTCTCCACTACTGTCAGCATTCTGTAGACACCATTCCCTCCAGGACACCGTGGTCCACTCCTCCATCACTCCTAACACCTCATCTCCTTCCCATGGCACCTTCCCATGCAATCACAGAAGATGCCACACCTTCCCATTTACCCCTTGCCTCCTCACCATCCAAGGGCCCAAACACTCCCACTCCTTTCAGGTGAAGCACCACTTCATTGCACCTCTTTCAATTTGGTCTACTCCATTCGCTGCTCCCAATGCCGTGTCCTGTAGATTGGGGAGACCAAACACAGACTGGGTGACTGCTTTGTGGAACATCTTCGGTCTTTCTGCAAGCATGATCCAGGCCTCCCTGTCGCTAGCCATTTCAACACAACTTCCTGCTCGCATGCCCACATGCCTGTCCTTGGCCTGTTGCAATGTTCCAGTGAAGTCCAATACAAATGGGAGCAACAGCACCTCATCTCCCGATTAGGCATTTCACACTCTTATTCATTTATTGTTTTATCCCCCTTTTTGTCCACTTTTTTATTCCTTTTTATACCGTTTTACTCCAACCACCATGAACCACACCCCAATAAGGGCTATCTGTTAATTGTTCCATGTTGTTCTTTCACAGTGTGCTTATTCTGGTTCTCCTATTAACACATTCCGCTTTCTTACATTTATGCTGCTATCAGCACCTTCTTTATCTTTTGTCTTTTTGCCTATGATGTTTGTCATTGTCACCTTACCCCCACCTATCGCTTGCCTTCTGTCCAGACTCACTGGCTCCACCACGCTTAAACAGTATAAAGGTCGTGACATGTCGACTGTTCTTTAACTCTGAAGAAGAGCCATATGGTCTTGAAACATTAACTCTGCTTCTGTGTCCACAGGTGCTGTCAGACCTGCTGAGATTTCCCATCATTTTTTGCTTTACTTTCAGGCTTCCAGCATCTGCAATATTTTGCTTTTATCCAGATTGGTATAAATTAAGAAAATGCCAGTTGCAGTGCTTACTGATGCAAGGCCTAGATTATCATAAACTGAATCTGGGCCTAGTGCAGAGCTTACTGACACAGGGTTTAGATTAATATAAACGAAGACAGGGGCTAGCGCAGTGATTACTCATACAGGGTCTAGACTGATATAAACTGAGGCAGGGCATAGTGCAGTGATTACCGATACAGGGCCGAGATGAATATACACCATCACAATTGATAGGGCAGTGATTAATGATACAGGGTGTAGATAAATATAAGCTGAGACCGTGTCCATTGCAGTGATTACTGATATAGGGTGTGGATCAATTTAAACTGACACATGGTGTAGTACACTGGTTACTTAAACAGGGTCTAGATGAACAATAATGAGACAGGGCCTAGTGCAGTGATTATCGATATCAGGTCTACCAAATGTAGTGGTTGCTAATATAGGGTCTGCATTAATATGAACTGAGACAGGGCCAACTGTTTTGATTACTGATACATGGTCGAAGTTGATATAAAGTCAGGAAGGGCAAAGTGCAGTGATGACTGATACAGGGTCTAGATTAATATAAATTGAGACAGGGCCTAGTGCAGTGAAAAGTAATACAGGATCTAGACAGATAAAAGCTGAGGCAGGGCATTGTGCAGTGACAGTGTCCATTACAATGATTACTGATACAGGGTCTGGATCAATATAAACTGATTTAGGGTATAATGCAGTGATTACTGATACAGGGTCTGGATTAATATAAGGTGAGACAAAGACTACTGAAGTGATTATTGGTACAGGGTCTAGATTGATATAAACTGAGACAGGGTCTAGTGCAGTGGTTACTGATACAGGGTCTAGATCAATATAAATTGAAGCAGTATCTTGTGCGGTGATGACTGATACAGGTTCTACGAATATATAAACTTAGGCAGGCAGATAAATATAAACTAGAGCATGGGCTAATGTAGTGATTGCTGATACAGGATCTAGATTAATAGAAACTGAGACAGGGCCAAGTGCAATGATTACTGATACATGGTCTTGATCAATATAAACGGAGATAGGTTCTAGTGCAGTAATTAGTGGTACAGGGACTAGATTAATAAAAACTGAGACAGGCTCTAGTGCAGAGAGAACTGATACAGGGCCTGGATCAACAATAACTGAGATAGGGTCTAGTGCACTGAATACTGATACAGCGTTTATATAAATGTAAACTGAGACATGGCCTAGTGCAGTAATTACTGATGCAGGGCACAGATAAATATAAACTGGGACAGGGGCTAATGCAGTTATTACTGACACATGGTCTAGATCAATATAAACTGAGACAGTGTCCAATGCAGTGATTACTGATACAGGTTCTAGATTGTTAGAAACTGAGACATGGCCATGTGCACTGATTTCTGTAACAGGGTCCAGGTTGATATAAACTGAGACAGGGTCTAGTGCAGTGGTTACTGATACAGGGTCTAGATTGATAGATACTGACGCAGGGCAGAGTGCAGTGATTACTGATATAGGTCTGGATTAATATAAGCTGATACAGGGACTCATGCAGTTATTCGTGATGCAGGGCCTAGATTAATATAAACTGAAATAGGGCCTCGAACAGTGATTAGTTTTACAGGGTCTAGGTTGACATAAACTGAGGCAGGGCAGAGTGCAGTGATTACTGATACAGGGGCTAGATCAATATAAATTGAAGCAGTATCTTGTGCGGTGATGACTGATACAGGTTCTATGAATATATAAACTTAGGCAGGCAGATAACTATAAACTAGAGCATGGGCTAATGCAGTGATTGCTGATACAGGATCTAGATTAATAGAAACTGAGACATGGCCGAGTGCACTGATTTCTGTAACAGGGTCCAGGTTGATATAAACTGAGGCAGGGTCTAGTGCAGTGAATACTGATACAGGTTCCAGGTTAATATAAACTTAGACAGGTTCTAGTGCCATAATTAGTGACACAGAGACTAGACTAATGTAAAGTGAGACAGGCTTGAGTGCAGAGATAATTGATACAGGGTCTAGATCAATATTAATTGAGACAGGGTCTAGTTCACTGATAACTTATACAGGGTCAATATTGATACATGCTGAGGTAGAGCAGAAATACAGTGACTACAGATAGAGGGCCTAGATTAAAAGAAACTGAGACAGGGCCAAGTGCGGTGATTACTGATACAGGGTCGTGAGACATAAAATGAGGCAGGGCCTAGTGCAGTGATTACTAATGCAGTCTCTTCATTAATATAAACTGAGACAGGCTCTACTGCAGTGATTATTAATACAGAGTCTGTGTCAATATAAACTGAGACAGTGTCCAGTGCAGTTATAACTGATACATGGCATAGGTTAATATAAACTGAGACAGGGTCTCGTTCAGTGATTTCTAATACAGGGTCCGGATCAATTTAAATTTACGCAGGGTGTAGTACATTGGTTACTGATGTAGGGTCAATATTAACAAAAATGAGAGAAGGCCAAGTGCACTGATTACTGATAGCAGGTCTAGATTACTATAAACTGATGCAGTATCTAGATTAATATAAACTAAGAGAGGGCCAAATGCAGTGATTACTAATATGGAGGGTAGATTGATATATACTGAGACAGAGCATAGAGCAGTGATTACTGATACAGGGCCTGGACTAGTATAAACTGAGGCAGGGCAGAGTGCAGTGAACGTTGATACAGGCTCTAGATTAATATGAACTGAGACAGGGCCTAGTGCAGTGATTACTGACACAGGGTCTTGATTAATATGAAGCGAGACAGTGTCCTGAGCAGCAGTTACTGATATAGGATCTACATTTATAAAAACTAAGGGAGGGCAGATTGCAGAGATTACTCATATAGTTCTAGATTAATATGAACTGAGACAGGGCCTAAAACAGTGATACAGGGTCTAGATTAGAAAAACTGAGGCAGGGCATTGTGCCATGATTACTGATACTGGGCCTGTATAAATACAAACTAGGACTGGGTCTAGTGCAGTGATTACTGATACAGGGCCCAGTGCAGTGTTTACTGGTACAGAATCTAAATTAATATAAACTGAGACGGGACCTAGTGCATTGACTACTGATACAGGGTCTATATTTATATAAACTGAGACACAGTCTAATGCAATGATTACTAATACAAAGTCTAGATTAACATAAATGAAGAGAGGGCCAAGTGCAGTGATTACTAATATAGGACCTAGATTGATATAAACTGAGAAAGAGCATAGATCATTGTTTGCCAATACAGGCTCTAGATTAATACAAACTGAGAGAGGGTCTAGTGCATTGATTACTGATAGAGGGTCTGGACCAATATAAACTGAGACAGTATCTAGTGCAATGATTACTGAGTAAGGGTCTAGATTAATATGAACTGAGACAGGGCCAGATGCAGTGATGACTGATAGAGGGTCTAGATTGATATCAGCTGAGGCAGGACCTAGTACAGTGATTACTGGTACAGGCTCTAGATTAATATAAACTGAGACAGGGCCCAGTGTAGTGTTTACTGGTACAGAATCTAAATTAATATAAACTGAGACGGGACCTAGTGCATTGATTACTGATACAGGGTCTATATTTATATAAACTGAGACACAGTCTAATGCAATGATTACTAATACAAAGTCTAGGTTAACATAAACGAAGAGAGGGCCAAGTGCAGTGATTACTAATATAGGACCTAGATTGATATAAACTGAGAAAGAGCATAGATCATTGTTTGCCAATACAGGCTCTAGATTAATACAAACTGAGAGAGGGTCTAGTGCATTGATTACTGATAGAGGGTCTGGACCAATATAAACTGAGACAGTATCTAGTGCAATGATTACTGAGTAAGGGTCTAGATTAATATGAACTGAGACAGGGCCAGATGCAGTGATGACTGATAGAGGGTCTAGATTGATATCAGCTGAGGCAGGACCTAGTACAGTGATTACTGGTACAGGCTCTAGATTAATATAAACTGAGACAGGGCTTAGTGCAGTGATTACAGACACAGGGCCTAGATTAATATAAACTGAAACATTGTCCAGTGCAGTGATGACTGATACAGGTCTAGATCAATACAACATGAGACAGGGTGTAGTGCTGTGATTACTGATACTGGGTCTAGGAATATGTAAACTTAGGCAGGTAGATAAATATAAACTAGGACATGGGCTAATGCAATGACTGCTGATACAGGATCTAGATTAATAGAAACTGCTAAGGGCCCAGATAAATATAAATTAGGAAATGGGCTAGTGCAGTGATTACTGATGTAGGGTCTAGATCAATATAAACTGAGATAGGTTCTCGTGCAGTAATTAGTGATACAGGGACCAAATTAATATAAACTGAGACAGGCTTTAGTACAGAGATAACTGATACAGGGTCTGGATCAACATTAACTGAGACAGGGTCTAATGCACTGATTAATGATACAGTGTCTAGATTAATAGAAACTGATACAGGGCCAAGTGCAGTGATTACTGATACAGGGTCTAGATCAATATAAACTGAGACAACGTCCATTGCAGTGATTACTGATACAGGGTCTAGATCAATGTAAACTGAGACAGTGTCTTTTGCAGTGGCTACTGATACATGATTTGGGATAATAGAAACTGAGACAGTGTCCAGTGCAGTGATTATTGATACAGGGTCTAGGTTGATATAAACTGAGGCAGGACATAGTTCAGTGAATACTGATACAGGCTCTAGGTTAATATAAACTGAGACAGGTTCTAGTGCTGTAATTAGTGACACAGGGACTAGACTAATATAAAATGAGATAGGCCATTGTGCAGTGGTTACTGATGCAGGGCCCAGGTAAATATAAACTGTGACTCGGGCTAGTGCAGTGATTACTGATACATGGTCTAGATTAATAGAAACTAAGACAGTGTCCAATGCAGTGATTACTGTTACAGGGCCGAGATTGATATAAACTGAGGCAGGGCATTGTTCAGTGAATATTGTTACAGGCTCTAGGTTAATATAAACTGAGACAGGTTATCATGCCATAATTAATGATACAGGGACTAGGCAAATATAAAGTGAGGCAGGCTTGCATGCAGAGATAACTGATACAGGGTCTAGATCAATATTAATTGAAACAGGGTCTAGTTCACTGATTCCTTATACAGGGCCAAGATTGGCAAACACTGAGGTAGAGCATGATACTGTGATTATCGATAGAGGGCCTAGATTAATAGAAACTGAGACAGGACCAAGTGCAGTGATTACTGATACAGGGTCTTGAGATGTAAACTGAGGCAAGGCCTAGTGTAGTGATTACTAATGCAGTCTCTTTATTAATATAAACTGGGACAGGCTCTACTGCAGAGATGACTAATACAGAGTCTGGATCAGTATAAAATGAGAACGTGTCCAGAGCAGTGATTACTGAATCAGGGTTTAGATCAATATAAACCGAGAGAGTGTCCAATCAGTTATTACTGATGCATGGCATAGGTTTATATGAACTGAGGCATGACCTAGTGCAGCGATTCCTTATACATGGTCTAGATTAATATTAACTGAGGCAGGGCATAGTGCAGTGATTACTGATACAGGTATAGCTTAATATAACCTGTACAGGGTCTAGTGCAGTGATTACTGACGCAGGATCTAAATTAATAGGAACTCGGGAAAGGCATAATGCAGTGAATGCTGATACATGGATTAGATTAATATGAACTGAGACGGGATCTGGTGCAATGATTACTGAAATAAGGTCTAGATTTAAATAAACTGGGGCAGGGTATGTTGCTTTTATTGCTGATACAGAGACTAGCTTAATATAAACTGAAACAAGGTTCAGTGTAGAGATTACTGATACAGGCTCTAAATCAATATAAACTGAGAAAGTTTATAGTGCACTGATCACTGATACAAGATCTAGATCAAAATAAACTGAGACCATGTCCAGGGCAGTAAGTAATGATACAGAGACTAGATTAATATAATCTGAGACAGGGTCTAGTGCAGTGATTACTGATGCAGGATCTAGACTAATACAAACTGAGAAAGTGTCTAGTGTAGTGATTAAGGATACAGGGTCTAGATTAATATAAACTGATACAGGGCATAGTGCAGTGATTACTGATACAAGGTATCGATTATTATAAACCGAGGCAGGGTCCAGTGAGTGATTACTGGCAAAGGGACTATATTAATTTTAAATGAGAAAGGATCTGGTGCACTGATTACTGATGCAGCTTCTAGATTAATATGAGCTGAGACAGGAACCCGTGCACAGATTACTGACATAGGGTTTAGATTGATATAAACTGATGCAGGGCATAGTGCAATGATTACTGCTCCAAGGTCCAGGTTAATAGAAACTGAGACAGGGCAGAGTGCAGTGATTACTGACAAAGGGACTATATTAATATAAACTAAGGCAGGGTGTAGTGAAGAGATTATTAAAGTATGGTCTGGACTATCATAAAGTGAGACATGGAAAAGTGCAATAATTACTTCATTACGCCCATATCACAAGAAAGAATTAAAGCGCTGCAAAATACTGTGGAGTCCGGAAATCTAAAGCAAAACAAAAAAAAAAAACACTCAGCAGGTCTGTGGACATCAGTAGAGAGAGAAATAGATCAAACTTTCAGGTCGATAACAGGTGCAAAATCTCCCTTGGTACAATTCTATAGAGCAGGACTGTTCTGCCCTCTATTCTAGACCAATATTCATTCGTCAACTAAAATCACATATTATCTGATCATTTTTCACAGCTCTATTCGTGGGGACTTGCTGTGCACACCGCTTGTATCTTGTATCACCGCTTGGATTTCCAACATTACAGCAGTGATTAAACTTCAACAAAGCTACATCAACAAGTTTTAAGGGTTTTAGGACCTCCTGGGGTCGTGAGCAGTGTTGTATAAATGCAAAGCCTTTCTCAGTGTTAACATTTTAAAATGCTCATTGTGATATGTTGAAAACTCAGTGATTAATATGATTGTAGGTCACTCCTCTGGCTGCTGTTTTAACATGTCCAAATTAAATGGGTTAAATCTTCAATCAAATTGACATTCAGTGGATTCTTTATTGATTGTGACAGTGGAACTTTTGGAATTAAATTCTTAATTCAAATGTATTTCTATTTGTTTGAAATAAATAACATCTGTTCCAATGAATGTTGAAGAATTTTCTATTCATTTTGTACCAACTGTCAATATTCTCAAAATAAATTTTGTTTTGAGTAGAAACCAATTAATAAGTGCCTGTGTTTATCTCGTTTTGCTGCCATGGACACTTCATTGAGATCAGTAAGGCGGATTTGTAAATAAACACAGAAATAGAAGTCCCAAATTAGATCCTGGAGAGACAAAAACACAACAAATATTTCCCCACCAACACAGCACAGAAATAGAGTCAAACATGCAAATGTATCAACCGATTCCAGTCGCAATTGTTTTTTGGGCAATTTTAAATATCAGTGATATGAGAATTATGTCACGACGATATCGATGTTCAGAATTAAGAAAGATTCCCACTTATCATGAAATATAATGACAAGGAAAATGTGTTTGTAGAGATGTCCTGTATCGTCTCTATCTCTCTGTAACTTTTTCCTCTCTGGTTCGGTGCTTTGTCTCTTCGCTATGGGTCATTGTCTTTACCTCACAACATGTAGTCCACGGTATGGCTAATGCATTCTCTCAGTCCGATTCATGTACTTCAAACTAAATGGATCTAATGAAATGGACTGGAGTCCATAGAGGGAACTTTGCTTTAAATCTGTTTTGAGCATTCACTGACCTGGGAGTGTTTGATGGGAAACTGCGGATTAAACTTTACTCTGCATATAACCTGTGTTGTGCCCAGTAGCGGGGATTTGATGTGGCAGTGTCGAAGGACCTTCCCCTGTATCTAACGTGTGCTTTCCCTGCCTTTGGACTGTCTGGTGGGACAGTGTAGAGGGAGTTTCACCCTGAATCTAACCCGTGCTAAACAAGCCTTGGGACTTTTTCATGTGGCAATGTAGAGGGAGCTTTACATGATCAATGTAGCCCCATGCTACTCCTGCCCTGGGAGTGTTGTGTGGAGCCGTAGGCCCTGTCTTTGCTTTACGCTAGGCCGTGTCGAACCGCATCTAGCCCTTGCTGTACCTGCCCTGGGAGTGTTTCACAAGGACAGTGTCGAGGAAGTTTCGCTCTACCGAACACCGTGCTGTACCTTCCCTGTGAGTATTTAATATGGCAATGTAGAGGGAGCTTTAAATTCGGTGCCGAGCCCCATGCTGCACCTGTCCTTGGAAAGTTTGATGGGACAGTAGACCCGGTCTCGATGTTGCACTCGACCGTGACCCTGTCCCTTTTTATATTACACAGGCCAGACCCTGTCTCGGTTTATATTACACTAGACTCTGTTTCCGTTTATATTACGCTCGGCATGTTTCTGTTTATATTATACTCGACATTTCTCTGTTTATAATGCACTAGACGCTGTCTCTGTTTATATTACAGTAGACGCTGTCCCTGTTTACATTACACCAGACTCTGTCCCTGTTTGTATTATATGAGGCTCTGTCCCTGTTTACATTCCACTTAAGAAGTTTCTGTTTATACTGCAATAGACCCCGTTTCTGTTTATATTACACCAGACACTCTCTCTGTTTATATGACACGGGACTAGGTGTCTGTTTGTATTACACTAGGCCTTGCCCCTGTTTATATTAAACTTGACATGTGTCTGTTCATATTACACTCGACATGTATCTATTTATATTATACTCGATATGTTTCTGTTTATATTGCACTAGTTGCTGTCTCTCTTTATACTGCACTAGACGCTGACTCTGTTTATATTACAGTAGACCTGGTCTCTGTTTATCTTACACTAGACCCTGTCCCTGTTTATATTAAACTGCACCCTGTCTGTTTGTAATACACCAGATTCTGCCTCTTTTTATATAACATTGTTTTTGTTTATATTACCCTAGACCCTGTCTTTGCTTCTATTAAACATGGCCCTGTCTCTGTTTATATTATACTTGACATGTCTCTGTATACATTCATCTAGACCTGTCTCTGTACTGCAGTAGACACTGCCTCAGTTCTGCGCTAAATCATGTTTGTATTTTAATTACAATACCTGCCTCGGGTATTAATGCACTGCACAAGCCCAATAATGTGGAAATTTGTTGGGGTGGAAATAGTGAAGTTAAGACAGCAAGATAGTGGGAACAGTAATGATGCAAAAATTCTTTGGAGAACAATTTTCATGGGTGCCTATTTAGATGCCGTGACTTGTCCTCCCTGCATCCCAGATTTGTGTTCATAAACCACAGGTCTCTCTTACCTTGCAGCTGTTTAAATTGAACCATTTAATTCCTATTTCCAGAGTCCAGTGTGATAAAGAAAGGGATTATACTAGTGTGATATAAACAGAGGACAATTACATAAATAACTGAGACAGGGTCCAGTGTTACAGAAGCATGGACTAGAGCAGTAACAATGTGATAGGCCCAGTGTAATACGAACAGACACACGGTGGAGTGCAACAATGTTGACACCAGATGTCCTGAAGCCCTACTGAACCAGGTAAGGTATGGGTGGAGATATCTCCTGGTGATTACCACCTATTGCTGTCCCTCAGCTGATGAACCTGTACTCCTTCATCTTTAGCACTACTTGGAAGAAACACTGAGGGTAGAAAAGGCAATGAGTGTGCCGTGGATTTGCAAAATCAATTGACACTTGACATGACCATTAGTGGTCGAACTGGATCAGTCCTGAATGATGTATCTGCCAGATTGGACATGCCACAGATGGTGAGAGAGATAACACGAGGGAAATCCCTACCTGATCTCAGGCCCATCACATCATTGATATAAAACAAAAAAAGAATTACCTGGAAAAACTCAGCAGGTCTGGCAGCATCGGCGGAGAAGAAAAGAGTTGACGTTTCGAGTCCTCATGACCCTTCGACAGAACTTGAGTTCGAGTCCAAGAAAGAGTTGAAATATAAGTTGGTTTAAGGTGTGTGTGTGGGGGGCGGAGAGATAGAGAGAGAGAGAGAGGTGGAAGGGGGGGTGGTGTGATTGTAGGGACAAACAAGCAGTGATAGAAGCAGATCATCAAAAGATGTCAACGACAATAGTACAATAGAACACATAGGTGTTAAAGTTAAAGTTGGTGATATTATCTAAACGAATGTGCTAATTAAGAATGGATGGTAGGGCACTCAAGGTATAGCTCTAGTGGAGTTTTTTTTTAATTTTTTTTTAAATAATGGAAATAGGTGAGAAAAGGAAAATCTTTATAATTTATTGGGGAAAAAAAGGAAGGGGGAAACAGAAAGGGGATGGGGATGGGGGAGGGAGCTCGCGACCTAAAGTTGTTGAATTCAATATTCAGTCCGGAAGGCTGTAAAGTCCCTAGTCGGAAGATGAGGTGTCGTTCCTCCAGTTTGAGTTGGGCTTCACTGGAACAATGCAGCAAGCCAAGGACAGACGTGTGGGCAAGAGAGCAGGGTGGAGTGTTAAAATGGCAAGCGACAGGGAGGTTTGGGTCATTCTTGCGGACAGACCGCAGGTGTTCTGCAAAGCGGTCGCCCAGTTTACGTTTGGTCTCTCCAATGTAGAGGAGACCACATTGGGAGCAACGAATGCAGTAGACTAAGTTGGGGGAAATGCAAGTGAAATGCTGCTTCACTTGAAAGGAGTGTTTGGGTCCTTGGACGGTGAGGAGAGAGGAAGTGAAGGGGCAGGTGTTGCATCTTTTGCGTGGGCATGGGGTGGTGCCATAGGAGGGGGTTGAGGAGTAGGGGGTGATGGAGGAGTGGACCAAGGTGTCCCAGAGGGAGCGATCCCTACGGAATGCCGATAAGGGGGGTGAAGGGAAGATGTGTTTGGTGGTGGCATCATGCTGGAGTTGGCGGAAATGGCGGAGGATGATCCTTTGAATGCGGAGGCTGGTGGGGTGATAAGTGAGGACAAGGGGGACCCTATTATGTTTCTGGGAGGGAGGAGAAGGCGTGAGGGCGGATGCGCGGGAGATGGGCCAGACACGGTTGAGGGCCCTGTCAACGACCGTGGGTGGAAAACCTCGGTTAAGGAAGAAGGAGGACATGTCAGAGGAACTGTTTTTGAATGTAGCATCATCGGAACAGATGCGACGGAGGCGAAGGAACTGAGAGAATGGGATGGAGTCCTTGCAGGAAGCGGGGTGTGAGGAGCTGTAGTCGAGATAGCTGTGGGAGTTGGTGGGTTTGTAATGGATATTGGTGGACAGTCTATCACCAGAGATTGAGACAGAGAGGTCAAGGAAGGGAAGGGAAGTGTCAGAGATGGACCACGTGAAAATGATGGAGGGGTGGAGATTGGAAGCAAAATTAATAAATTTTTCCAAGTCCCGACGAGAGCATGAAGCGGCACCGAAGTAATCATCGATGTACCGGAGAAAGAGCTGTGGAAGGGAGCCGGAGTAGGACTGCAACAAGGAATGTTCCACATACCCCATAAAGAGACAGGCATAGCTGGGGCCCATGAGGGTACCCATAGCCACACCTTTTATTTGGAGGAAGTGAGAGGAGTTGAAGGAGAAATTGTTCAGTGTGAGAACAAGTTCAGCCAGACGGAGGAGAGTAGTGGTGGATGGGGATTGTTAGGGCCTCTGTTCGAGGAAGAAGCTAAGGGCCCTCAGACCATCCTGGTGGGGGATGGAGGTGTAGAGGGATTGGACATCCATGGTGAAGAGGAAGCGGTTGGGGCCAGGGAACTGGAAATTGTTGATGTGACGTAAGGTGTCAGAGGAATCACGGATGTAGGTGGGAAGGGACTGGACAAGGGGAGAGAGAAGGGAGTCAAGATAACGAGAAATGAGTTCTGTGGGGCAGGAGCAAGCTGAGACGATCGGTCTACCGGGGCAGTTCTGTTTGTGGATTTTGGGTAGGAGATAGAAGCGGGCCGTCCGAGGTTGGGCGACTATCAGTTTGGAAGCTGTGGGAGGGAGATCCCCAGAGGAGATGAGGTCAGTGACAGTTCTGGAAACAATGGCTTGATGTTTAGTGGTGGGGTCATGGTCCAGGGAGAGGTAGAAGGAAGTGTCTGCGAGTTGACGCTCAGCCTCCGCGAGGTAGAGGTCAGTGCGCCAGACAACAACAGCACCACCCTTGTCAGCGGGTTTGATGACAATGTCAGTGTTGGACCTGAGAGAATGGAGTGCAGTAAGTTCAGAGAGAGACAGGTTAGAATGGGTGAGAGGAGCAGAGAAATTGAGACGACTAATGTCGCGCCAACAGTACTCAATGAAAAGATCGAGAGAAGTTAAGAATCCAGAGGGAGGGGTCCAGGTGGAGGGAGAATATTGGAGATGGGTAAAAGGATCCGTTGAACTGGGAGAGGACTCCTGCCCAAAGAAGTGAGCCCGGAGACGAAGACGGCGGAAGAAGAGTTCAGTACCATGCCGAGCCCAAAATTCATTGAGGTGAGGGCGTAAGGGTATGAAACTAAGTCCTTTGCTGAGCACTGAACGTTCAGCATCGGAGACGGGAAGGTCAGGGGGTATAGTGAATACACGGCTGGGGTTGGGATTGGAAGATGGGGTGGGGACGGAGGGACAGGCAGGGGTGGAGGGTCCTAGATGGGTGTTGGTGTCGATGAGTTGTTGGAACTTGCGTTCCTTAGCACTTGAGAGAAAGAGAAAAAGTTTCTTGTTGAGGCGTCGGATGAGCCGAAGGATAAAATGAAACTGGGGGCACGCGCAGCTTTGAAAAAGGGTACGGCGGTGCTGCTGGAGGGAGAGGTCGAGTGTGTTCATATGGCGGTGCATGGCACTGAGTGTGGATTTCAGAATGTGACGGGAACAGCAGTCCGAGAAACGTTTTATGTCCCGGAGATACCTGTAATCCTGGGTGGGTTCAAAACATGAAGGGTGGAATTTCAGTTGAAATCCACGTGGGGTAAGTCGGAGAAGGAGACAGTCACTGAGAAAGGAGATATGGCTGTGAAAGCGGGTTTTAGTAAACACCTTGTCAAACACTAGGAGGGAAATGGAAAGCAAGGAAGGTGAGCAAGACAACAGAGAGATACGGAAATCTTGTCGCAGAGAGGAACAGAACTTCTTCAAGGAGGTAGGCATTTCTTGAAGAGCAGTGGCAGTCAATTAAACACAGAGATAAAAACAAAAAAACTGCGGATGCTGGAAATCCAAAACAAAAACAGAATTACCTGGAAAAACTCAGCAGGTCTGGCAGCATCGGCAGAGAAGAAAAGAGTTGACGTTTCGAGTCCTCATGACCCTTCGACAGAACTTGAGTTCGAGTCCAAGAAAGAGTTGAAATATAAGCTGGTTTAAGGTGTGTGTGTGGGGGGCGGAGAGATAGAGAGAGAGAGAGAGAGGTGGGGGGGGTGTGGTTGTAGGGACAAACAAGCAGTGATAGAAGCAGATCATCAAAAGATGTCAACGACAATAGTACAATAGAACACATAGGTGTTAAAGTTAAAGTTGGTGATATTATCTAAACGAATGTGCTAATTAAGAATGGATGGTAGGGCACTCAAGGTATAGCTCTAGTGGGGGGGGGGGGTTATTTTTTTTAATTTTTTTTTAAGTAATGGAAATAGATGGGAAAAGGAAAATCTTTATAATTTATTGGAAAAAAAAAGAAGGGGGAAACAGAAAGGGGGTGGGGATGGGGGAGGGAGCTCACGACCTAAAGTTGTTGAATTCAATATTCAGTCCGGAAGGCTGTAAAGTCCCTAGTCGGAAGATGAGGTGTTGTTCCTCCAGTTTGCGTTGGGCTTCACTGGAACAATGCAGCAAGCCAAGGACAGACATGTGGGCAAGAGAGCAGGGTGGAGTGTTAAAATGGCAAGCGACAGGGAGGTTTGGGGCATGGGCCCCAGCTATGCCTGTCTCTTTATGGGGTATGTGGAACATTCCTTGTTGCAGTCCTACTCCGGCCCCCTTCCACAGCTCTTTCTCCGGTACATCAATGATTACTTCGGTGCCGCTTCATGCTCTCGTCGGGACTTGGAAAAATTTATTAATTTTGCTTCCAATCTCCACCCCACCATCATTTTCACGTGGTCCATCTCTGACACTTCCCTTCCCTTCCTTGACCTCTCTGTCTCAATCTCTGGTGATAGACTGTCCACCAATATCCATTACAAAGCCACCGACTCCCACAGCTATCTCGACTACAGCTCCTCACACCCCGCTTCCTGTAAGGACTCCATCCAATTCTCTCAGTTCCTTCGCCTCCGTCGCATCTGTTCCGATGATGCTACATTCAAAAACAGTTCCTCTGACATGTCCTCCTTCTTCCTTAACTGAGGTTTTCCACCCACGGTCGTTGACAGGGCCCTCAACCGTGTCTGGCCCATCTCCCGCACATCCGCCCTCACGCCTTCTCCTCCCTCCCAGAAACATGATAGGGTCCCCCTTGTCCTCACTTATCACCCCACCAGCCTCCGCATTCAAAGGATCATCCTCCGCCATTTCCGCCAACTCCAGCATGATGCCACCACCAAACACGTCTTCCCTTCACCCCCCTTATCGGCATTCCGTAGGGATCACTCCCTCTGGGACACCCTGGTCCACTCTTCCATCACCCCCTACTCCTCAACCCCCTCCTATGGCACCACCCCATGCCCACGCAAAAGATGCAACACCTGCCCCTTCACTTCCTCTCTCCTCACTGTCTAAGGACCCAAACACTCCTTTCAAGTGAAGCAGCATTTCACTTGCATTTCCCCCAACTTAGTCTACTGCATTCATTGCTCCCAATGTGGTCTCCTCTACATTGGAGAGACCAAACGTAAACTGGGCGACCGCTTTGCAGAACACCTGCGGTCTGTCCGCAAGAATGACCCAAACCTCCCTGTCGCTTGCCATTTTAACACTCCACCCTGCTCTCTTGCCCACATGTCTGTCCTTGGCTTGCTGCATTGTTCCAGTGAAGCCCAACACAAACTGGAGGAACAACACCTCATCTTCCGACTAGGGACTTTACAGCCTTCCGGACTGAATATTGAATTCAACAACTTTAGGTCGTGAGCTCCCTCCCCCATCCCCACCCCCTTTCTGTTTCCCCCTTCCTATATTTTTTCCAATAAATTATAAAGATTTTCCTTTTCCCATCTATTTCCATTATTTAAAAAAAAAATAAAAAAAAAACCCCACTAGAGCTATACCTTGAGTGCCCTACCATCCATTCTTAATTAGCACATTCGTTTAGATAATATCACCAACTTTAACTTTAACACCTATGTGTTCTATTGTACTATTGTCATTGACATCTTTTGATGATCTGCTTCTATCACTGCTTGTTTGTCCCTACAACCACACACCCCCCCCCACCTCTCTCTCTCTCTCTCTCTCTATCTCTCCGCCCCCCCCCCCCCCACCCCCCACACACACACACACACACCTTAAACCAGCTTATATTTCAACTCTTTCTTGGACTCGAACTCAAGTTCTGTCGAAGGGTCATGAGGACTCGAAACGTCAACTCTTTTCTTCTCCGCCGATGCTGCCAGACCTGCTGAGTTTTTCCAGGTAATTCTGTTTTTGTTTTGGATTTCCAGTATCCGCAGTTTTTTTGTTTTTATCACATGATTGATATAGGTGAGATTGACCTCTGCACTGTCCTTGCGGAAACCAAGGCCGGTATTCACACTGAGCACATTCTCCATTGTGTTGTGTGGCACCACCAGCGTGCTAGACGGGATACATACAGAACAGATGAAGCAGCTCAAAACTTGCCATCAGTGAGATGCTGTGTGTTATCAGCAGCAGAATAATTGCATTCAATCACAACCTGGAATCTTATGGATCAGAATATCCCTCACTTACACCTTAATGTGCCTATCTACAGATCCCTGAATATAGCAGGGCAGGTAGATGAGGTGGTTAAGAAGGCATATGGGATACTTGTCTTTATTAGCTGAGGTCTAGAATACAAGAGCAGGGAGGTTATGCTGGAACTGCATAAAATGCTGCATAGGCCACAACTGGAGTATTACATGCAGTTCTGGTCACCACATTATCGGAAGAATGTGATTGCACTGGAGAGGGTGCAGAGGAGATTTACCAGGATACTGCCTGGGCTGGAGGGTCTGGGCTATGAGGAAAGATTGGATAGGCTGGGGTTGTTTTCCTTGGAACAGGGAAAGTTGAAAGGGGATCCGACAGAGGTGTATAATATTATGAGGGGCATACATAGGGTGGATAGGAAGGCACCTTTTCTATGAGTAGAGAGATCAAAAACCAGGGTGCAGAGATTTAAGATAATAGGCAGAAGGCTCAGAGGGGAGTTGAGGAGAATTTTTTTCTCCCAGAGGGTAGTAGGAATTTTGAACTCACTGTCCGATAGGGTGGTTGAGTCAGAAACTCCCGTAACATTAAAGAAGGATTTAAATGGTCACTTAAGCTGCCATTGCCTCCAGGGCTATTGGCCAAACACTGGAAAATGGGATCAGTGCAGTCAGATCTTTTTTTGACCAATGAGGATACGGTGGGCCAGTTGGCCTCCTTCTCTGCTGTATGAGCCTCTGAGTCTAACGCCCAACCTGATGACAATGAGGAATGTAGAACATCAGGTCAGAAGCAAAACCAGGCATACCTGAAAATGATGAAACATAGTGTGAAGCTAGAACACTGTACATAATGGAAAACAGATGAAATCCGTCCCCTTGCCTCTCATTTAGTCTAATCTTGATCATCAGTAAAATGATTGAAAATGTCACTGATGCACTCACCAAGGTCCACCCAGAGCTTCAAAGCTCATTGTTTACTTGGTCTGAACATGGGTAAGATGATGTGTGAGTACTTTAGTGCTTTGTGTCAAAGTAGCGTTTGACTGACTGTGGCATCAAGAAGCCTTGAAAGGAGTCACCTCAATGGGAATCATGGGAAGTCTCTCCACTGGTTGGAGTCACACCGAGCACACATGAAGATGTTGTGGTTGTTGGAGACCAATCATCTCAGCACCAGGACATCATTCCAGGAGTCCATCAGGGAAGTGCCCTTAGCCCAACCACCATTATTTCTAATATTATCTCTCCATCTCAAAGAAACATGGAGTAATGCAACTATAATTTAAACAGGGGCACAGATAAAAGTAAAATACTGCGAATGCTGGAAATTTGAAATAAAAACAGCAACTGCTGGAATAACTCAGCAAGCCTGACAGCATCTGTGGAGAGACAAACAGATTTAAGGTTTAGAGTCCATATGACTCTTCTCCAGAGACATAGTCTAGTGCTGTAATTACAGTGATACTGTCTGGTATAATACAGACATAGTCAAGATCTAATATGATATAAACAGAAACAGGGTCCAGTGTAGAACAAAGTGAGATGGCTTTGAGTGGAATATTAATGAGAAATGGCCTATTTTGATACAAACAGAGGCCTTATCTTGTACAATAAAAATGAGGTAGTGCCGAGTGCAATAATAATCAAAACAGAATCCTGTATAATATGGGAGAGATGATCGTACAGTGGGAATGTCATTGGATTAGTAATCCAGAGATCCAGGTTTTTTCTCTGCGGCTAGGGGTTTGAATCCCATTATGTCAGCATGTGGAATCGAAATTCAATTAATAAATCTGGAATTGAAAACTCATCTCAATAATGGTGATCGTGAAACTATAATCCATTATCATAAACATCCATCTGGTTCACCAATGTCCTTTAGGGAAGGATATCTGCTATCCTTACCCAGTCTGGCCTACATTTCTTTTTATTTGTTCATGGGAATTGGGGTAGCATTGGCGAGGCCAGCATTTATTGCCCATCCCTAATTGGCCTTGGGAACAGTGTGGCTTATTAGGCTATTTAAGAGTCAACCACATTGCTGTGGTTCTGGAGTCACATTTAGTCAAGACCAGGTGACATTAGTGAACCAGATGGATCTTTACGACAATGGTTTCAAGTTCATCATTAGACATTTGAATTCAAATTTCACCATCTGCCGTGGTGGGATTCAAACTCAGATCCCCAACGATTTACCAGCCCAATGAGAATACCACTACACCACTACACTACGCCCCAGGCATAGAACTGCAGACCCACAATTTTGTGTCGCCCCCATTCTCCGGTTATTTGTTTAATTGTCGATGACCACTAAAGACTGGATGTGACAGAACTTCAGAGTAGATCCGATCTATTGGATGTGGGATCTTCAAGACTGTGTTATAAATATTGGTATTGACTGGTGCAGTGTTAATTGAAACAGGGTGCAGTGAAATATAAACAGAGACAGTGTTTGGTATAACATAAATATATACGGAGCCCAATTTAAAAAGACAGAGACAGGGTCCAGTGCAACATGAACTGAGACAATGCCTGTTTCATACAATGTATCCGTCAAGGTTTCAAGCCTATCTGCTGGCCAGACCTTGCAATTGCAGCTACTGTGAACGTATCGCTGTCAGGTTAGATCTGTGATATTAATGTATCAAGAATCCACTTCCCCAGGTGTAGTACCACATCGCCTTCTGCGGGAGGTGTCAAAATTTAACAAAATTCAACCAATTGCAGATGAACATGGTTGATTAGCGCACGTTAAGATCAGCTCAAAACTTGCCATCAACGAGGTCATTAACAGCAGGATAATTGCATTCAATCACACCCTGTAATCTCATGGACCAGAATATCCCTCACTCAAACCTTAGTGAGCCTATCCACAGATCCCTGAAGGTAACAGAGCAGGTAGATGAGGTGGTTAAGAAGGCATATGGGTTACTTGCCTTTATTGGCTGAGGCATAGAACACAAGAGCAGGGAGTTATGCTGGAACTGTATAAAACTTTGGTTAGGCCACAACTGGAGTACTGCGTGCAGTTCTGGTCACCACATTATAAGAAGTATGTGACTGCACTGGAGAGAGTGCAGGGGAGATTTACCAGGATGCTGTCTGGGCTGGAGGGTCTGGGCTATGAGGAAAGATTAGATAGGCTGGGGTTGTTTTCCTTGGAGCAACGATGGTTGAGGGGTATAGATAGGGTGGATAGGAAGGCACCTTTTCCATTAGTAGAGGGATCAAAAACCAGAAAGCAGAGATCTTAGATAAGAGGCAGAAGGCTAAGAGGGGATTTGAGGAGATTTTTTTTCACCCAGAGGATGGTAGGAATTTCGAACTCGCTGTCCGAAAGGGTGGTTAAGTCAGAAACTCTAGTAACATCAAAGAAGGATTTAAATGTTCACTTAAGCTGCCATAGCCTCCAGGGCTATGGGCCAAGCGGGGGAAAATGAGATTAGTGCAGTCAGATCTCTGTAGTCCTGTGCGGAAATGATGGGCCAAATGGCCTCCATCTGTGCTGTAAACATCTATGAGTCTGGCATTCAGCCTGAGAACAATGCGGCATGTAGGCCAGCACGTAAGAAGCAAGACCAGGCATACCTGAAAATGATGAGCCACAGTGTGAAGCTATAACGCTACACAGTGGACAACAGATCAAATCAGTCCCCGAGCTGCTCAGTCAGTCTACTCTCAATCATCAGTAAAGTTATTGAAGATATCGCCGACCTGCTCACCAAAGCTCAGACTGGATACACCTGGATCAGTCAGCTTCAAAGCTCATTGTAAATTTGACCTGAACATGGACAAGAGAACAGACTTCCAAACATGATGTGTGAAAATGCTTCAGTGCTTGATGTCAAAGTAGCTATTGACTGAGTGTGGCATCAGGAAGCCTTGGAAAGAGTCAGGTCAACAGGAATCAGGGGCAAGTCACTCCACTAGCTGGAATCACACCTAGCGCACATGAAGATGTTGTTTTGTTGGAGACCAATCATCTCAGCACCAGGACATCGTTCCAGGAGAGTCTCAGAGAAGTGTCCTTGGTCCAACTATCTTCAGCAGCTTGATCAATGACCTTCCCTTCATCACCAGGTCAGGATTAGGGTTCGCTCATATTTGCACAGTGTTCAGTTCCATTTATGACCTCTCAGATAATGAAACCGTCTTTACTTGTTGCATCTCGAACTGGACAAGTTTGAGCTGATAAGTTGCAAGTGAGAAAAGTAACACACAAGTGCCAGGCAATGACCAACTCCAACAATAAAGAAACACACATCTGCCCTTGACGTTCAGAGGACATTACCGTCGCTGAAACCCACCATCAACGTCGTGCAGGTGCCATTGAACAGAAACTGAACTGGACCAGCTATATAAATACTGTGGCTACAACAGTAGGTCAGAGGCTGGGGATTCTGTGGTGAATAACTCACCTCCGGGCTCCCTGAAGCCTTTCCACCATCTGCAAATCTGCAGGTCAGATGTCTGTTGGAAATTGTTTACTTCTCTGGACGAATATAACTGCAGCAACACTCTAGAATCTCCACACCAACCAGGGGAAAGCAATCCCTTGGAATCAACTCCAGGAGTTAAACATTCACTCCCTTCACCACCGATACACAGTGGCTGCAGTGTGTACCTTCCACAAGATGCACTGCAGCAACTCGCCAAGGCCTCTTCAACAGCACCTTCCATATCTGTGACCTCCACCTCCCAGAATAAAAAGGCCAACAAGCACATGGGAACACAATGCCCTGCATCCTCCTACACGTACCACTCTATAGGTGGGAAATTGGTCTTTGGCACTGGCAAAGAAGGGATATCTGAAATTTAATTGTGCTGACTGCACTGAAAATGAATATCCAATTCTGCGTGCCATGTACGGCATATCCGATGCCGCCCTTTCAGGCTACTGCCAGATACAGATTTCTAGCCTAACATCTTTATTTATAACATTATCTCTCCATCTCTCAGAAACATGGAGTCGTGCAGCCATAATTTAAACAGAGGCACAGATAAAAGCAAAATGCTGCAAATGCTGGAAATCTGAAATACGGACAGAAAATGCTGGACAAACTCAGCAGGTCTGACAACATCTGTGGAGAGAGAAACAAGAGTTCGTGTGTCGAGTCCGTAAGACTCTTCTTCAGATACATAGCCTAGTGCCGTAGTTACAATGACCCGGTCTGGTATAAAATGGACGTAGTCAAGATTTAATATAATATAAACAGAGACAGGGTCAAGTTTAATATAAACCGAACAAAAACAGAAATACCTGGAAAAACTCAGCAGGTCTGGCAGCATCGGCGGAGAAGAACAAAGTTGACGTTTCGAGTCCTCATGACCCTTCAACAGAACTCTTCTGCCGGGTATTTAAATACCGCTCATTGGGACCGGAATGCAAAAGTCCGGGAGCTGCTTTGTTCACTGAGTTCTGAACAGGACCATTTGTCTCAAATGACCAGAAGGATGAGGCCGGAGATTTCCCTCGGTTTGTTGCTGACTTTCTTATCCCGTGAGTAGTTTTTATTGTCCAAGGCTCTCACTGTTACCGTCTCAGTGTTAGTCTCTGGAATGTTACAGGGTCAGGAATCATTTCACCAGGATTAATACTCGGGGTTTTTCATATATTTTTACAGGTGTCCAGTCCGATGTTGTGTTCTCTCAGCCTGAGGCAGAGACCGAGTGTTGCCTAGGCTCCCTGGGACTGACCTGTAAAACCAGCGGGTTCAATCTTGGCAGCTACAGCATGCATTGGGTCCGACAGGTTCCTGGACAGAGGCTGGAGTGGCTTCTTTACTACTATACTTCATACAACAATTACTATGCCCCAGGGATTCAGAATCGATTCACTGCGTCCAAAGACTTATCAGACAATATCCTCTCTTTGGACATGATGAACCTGAAGACCGAAGACACCGCCATCTATTACTGTTCATGGCAGCCTAATGCATACTGGGGTGGCGAATACTGGGGACAAGGCACTATGGTGACGGTGACTGCAGGTCAGAACCATGTATTTGTTTATCAATTGTTTCACGTGGTTGTTTGTTTATATTTTTGTTTATTTTAACATTTAACTTGTTGACTGAAAGGTGGGCTTGTTGGGTTCTATATTGGATTTGCTTTTGGAATGTTTCATGTGATTCTGATGGAAAGGGGTTAAAAACTTCATCTGTTTCTCGACAAAAGAAAATGCTCAGGGGTTCAATCCCTGTTTGATGTGATTTGGTGTTTATGTGCTGAGGATACTGTGTGGCTGGGTGATGTCAAATACCAAACATCTGTTCAATGTTTGACATTTCTACATATTTTAATCTCGGTGTCATCTGGTGGCGTCAAGTTTTACCATCCACCGTAAACATTAAGCATTGAAATATATTTTAAATATGATTATAGGACAAAATCTTTAGCGGTTAAATGCGATAAAACAATATTTTAATGTGACTTTGTCGTATTTAAATTGGCATATATTCATTAAATAATTACGAATGTTCATAGGTAGTGCAAAAAACTTTAATAATTTCCTTACACACCTTAAGGGGTCCTATTCTGCTCTCAAATTCACCTTTGAAATGGAGGAGTAAAATGAACTCCCTTTCCTTGACGCACTGGTTGAGAAAACTTTTAAGAGGTTATCTACCATGGTCCACCATAAGCTTTCCTTCACTGTTCAATGCACACGATGGCCTTATCGGAAAACTCGTAAATCGGGCCCGAGACATTTGCTCACTGTGCAAGCCTAATGCTGAAATCGGGCGTATCAAAGACATCCTGCGGGATAATGGCTACCTTGGTCAGGTCATTTCACGCTGTACATCAGGCAAACGCATGAACCGGCCCAAGGCCATCATTTTCGGCCCTGAAAAGTGCCCAGTTTACCTCGATTACTCTGAAAGGGCAAAGTATTTCACAAATTTGAGCAAGAGGTGAACCTCACTGTTTCACACTGCTACTCTGCAGTAGCAACAGAGTAGTATTTGCCACTAACAGGATGTTGCCGTCAATCCAAAATGACTTTCTGCTTATCATAAAATTGAGCAATATTGTATTTGAATTTTAGTGCCAGCGTGATGCTAAAAAATGTAGGCCGTGCGGTCCAGAGATTGGCGGATTGTATCTAATAGCATGTATCGCCTACAATGGTCAAGGTATGGTTCGTACCCAACGAGCCCATGCTTGCAAAACTCAAAACGCCATGTTCAACATTAGATATGATTCCGCGACTGGACAACATCTGAAAAATAATGCTCAGTGTATTAATACTGACAGCCAATTTAAGATTGGGGAGGCGATGTTGTAGTGGCACTGTCGCTGATCTAGTAATCCAGAGACGCAGGGTATTGCTCTGGGGACTCAGGAGAAGGAATTTAAATTCAAAACAACCTGGAATTAAAACGTCTGATAATGAGCATGAAATAATGGTCATTATCGATTGTTGTAAAAACCCATCTGGTTCACTAATATCCTTCAGGGAAGGAAATCTGCCGTTTTCTGGCCAGTATGTGACTCCAGACCACAGCAATGTTGTAGATTCTTAAATGCCCTCTGAACTAGGGATGGTTGATAAATGCTGGTCTGGCCAGCGACGCCCACATCCCATGAATGAATTTTAAGGCAAATCGGGCTCACAGTGTGGTGCATTTATATGTACTGGGAGCTGCATATACAGGGCCCTGTTCTTTGCAGGTATTCTCTGCATTGTTTAACACATATTTCCCCCGTTTCAGCTAAACAAAATAAGTGACAGCCATTCGCTGGTTCATTCCCTGTGCAATGTCTGATTTAAATTTCAAACAGTGATTGGCAGTTAACTGTCAGTCATTATCAACTGGTGCATTATCCACGTCAATGCCTCTAAAAATCAGAGACCACTTGCCAACAAATTAACAGCCTGTTCTCATACAGTATATATATGTTGTTTCCCTTGACATTTTTAGTTTCTTGTGAATTGTCCTGATGAGTTCAAGACGAAAAGTTTCAACAAAAATGTCTTTTTTCAGCAATAAAGGTTAATGTAATCTAGCAAAGCATTAATAGTAAATTTGAAGCTTTTTTCAGATTTAAATTGATATAACTTTATAATTTTTATTACAATTATTGTAATATAGTGACATAACCAACAATTCAGTGTCAATAAAATATGCCAAAAATGTAAGTATTAATTTATTGTATGTGTTCTGTCTACTCAGTGCTGTTGCTATTATTCCATATTTCTGTTTATGTTAATAATCAAATCCTTTGGTGACGAGCGGGTTGGCTGGATTTTATCTACAAATTTTCTTGCAATTAAATTTGGTTCTGTTGGAAGTGTTTGCAGAATCGAGCTGCTTCGCCATGAAATGAGTTTCAGCCCCTCAGTCATGTGATTTGGTGCTTTTCTACTGAGGACAATTTGAATAACACAAGAATGTGAAACTGTTTGGCATTTCTGCGTTGTTTAAACTCGGTGACGTCAAGGGGTTACACGTTTTCTTATTGAATGCAAATACGCTTGAAACTGCTTGAAGCTGGATTGTGCGCCCAAAACAGGCAGACTTTAGAAATGAAAAATAAACCTTTAAAGATATGTTGATGCACTTTTTTTTAATTTTAAGTGGTCATTGTAGATTAAACTAAGCCATGGTTTCCGACGCTCATTGTGGACACAGTTTGTAATTGCAATCATAAACTACTTAAATAACAAGTTTACCAATGGGAGAGTAAAATTAATGTAATGCAAATAATTATCAATGTGCTAATGTCTCTCCATATTACATGATCACAGAATCCTTACAGTGAAAATGGAGGTCATTCGGCCCATCGAGTCTGCACTGGCTCTCTTAAAATGCACCCTTCCCCGTCACACTCCCATTAATATTAACCAAAGATGCTTTTACATGAATGCCATGAACGATTAGTAACCTTTCACAATTCTGTTGTACACTGAGCGCAATTAACATGACCGGAAAAGTTTATACATTGGAAAAGTTTTTTGATAATGCCTAAAACTATTTCAATGAGAACCTAATGATTCCACCCTAGTGTTCAGTTTCACAAGTGGTTTTGAATTAATTGGTATGTCCCTGATTAAAACAGATGAATGAAAGTTTGCATCCAATTAAATTTAAGTTTTACATTGCACTTTGGCAATACATGCATCTGGTTATTATCTTATTTGTGTGCAGTCACAACCATATTATTCCTTCAACGTCATTTGTAGTTGGATAGCGAAATAATTACATCTAATCTAATTTTAAACAGTTTTATGAGAGGTGCACGTCCCTGGAAGTGAAAGGATTGTTCATAATGATTGTAATTAAATTGTAGCAAAGTGCAGATTGTACATGGCTAGAGATAGTCAAGTAAAACCTTGAATTTCAAACAGACTAAGTTAAATACAGAAGATTAACATTAGCTTCGAATTTAATAACAATATCCTGTCTCCAATAATTGGGAAGTGCACAGGATAGATTTATAGGTAAAGAACGGATTATGTCCGAGCTTTTTAGTTAATTCTTATCAATTGTTAAATTGAACAACAAAATCTCGACTGCATTTGCCCGTTATGTTTCACTGTCGCAAATGACCTGAATGAATTGTTCCCAAGTTTTACAGTGATAACTTTGGCCCTTCTATCAATTAATAATGTATTTAGTAATTAATCCGCGGGAATTATGTAAACAGCAGGAATAAATATAAAAGATCGTCTGAGTTATTAAATCGAGACAGCACCGTTACTGATCACAAACGTCCGATATATATAAACCTTTGCAGTTTATGATCAGTACAAGTGCTGCCTGTATTTAATAACGCAGACAATATTTTATATTTACTTCTGTAATTAAAAGTATAGCTACTATTGACGACCATATATAAATTTGAGTCCTGCTTTGGCAACCAGCTGATGCTACAGCCCATCGACAGTTAGTGCGATGTGACCCAACAAATTTGGAAATTCTTGACATATTCTACTCAGAAATTCATCATGTGAAATACTTACTGAGATACAGTTCATGATATATCAATAGCTTCAGGAACATGCAATGTTTGTAAGTTTCTTGGTAAAAAAAGAGGGCAGCAGAAAATATTGTCCATTTTAAATTATTAAAATGTCTTCAGATTTAAGTAAAAGTAATATATGTCTAAATTTTTCCATCTATTAACTTGATGTTTATTGTTTCGCATAGGCTAAGCATCATGTTAATTTCTTTATACCCCAATTATTTCACAAAGCATCAAGCAGAAACATGTTTTGAGTTATCAAAAACTATTGTTCATATTATAGAATATAAATCAGCTAATAAGATAATTAACTTCCAACATAATAGAATTGCTAATTCATTCAATATAATGACCTCCTACAATTGAGTCATTACGGTGAGTACAAACCTCAATGGCCGGAAAGAATTTTTAATTGTGTCCAAAATGATTTTAGAAAATAATACATTTCTTTACTCAGTTGTGCTCAGCTCGATAAGGTGTTTTGCCTTGATGATTGTGTTCATTACCTTGAACTGTAGAATTTTATCAAATCTGTGAGTCATCATTTTCAATGTGAATGTTTCCTGGTTTGTGTATTGCTTACCCTGTCACTTTTACGGACATCAGATCGCCTTTAATCTGTAATATTTATTTGCTCATTTTCAGGCAAACTAAATCTTTGTTTTCAAGATTGCAGATAGACTGGGAGAGTTAGTGGAAGTCGAAGGAATTTTGAAGTGAATATTAATTTAATTTCAAAGAAGGTATAGACTTATCGTTGTAGTAAATTGACCATTGATGAATTAGAATCAAACAGCTTGAATGAAATGGACAGATTGAACAGATCTATCTGCTTGTTGCACCATTTGTGTCTGTTCTGTCTCTGTGCACGTGGTCACTGTGCTGGGATGAGGAATCTTCCTGACTGCTTGTAAACCTTCTGGTTCTCTCTCCTGCATTTCAGGAAGTGCAATTTGATTTATTTCTTCAAAAAACTTGTTTCTGTGAGAAATGTGAAGGTTTGACTTCATGTTTGACTGGGCTCCTCAGAAATGGGATCCCTAAACAATCTGCGAGAATCAGAAAAAACCACAGACTGGGGAAGGAGTTTTGGTCAATTTGTAACGCGATATCTGCCTTGGGATTGTTAGATTGGGCAATTTAGAACGAATTTTACTCTATATTTAATCCACACTCTAGCTATTCTGTAATATAGAGGGAGTAAATAGGCTGTGTTTTCTTTTACATTATATCATGGCTGTTAGGGTCGCTGGCAAGGTCAGCACTTGTCGCCCAATCCTATTTGCCTTTCAGAAGTATTGTTTAGGCGCATTCTTGAATCGCTGATGACCATTTACTGTCAGTAACGCTAGGAAGGGGGTTCGAGGGTTTTGCCCAGGCGACAGTGAAGGAATGGAGATATAGTTCCAAGTCAAGGTGGTGTGTGTCCTGGTATGGAACTGCAGGCGGTGATATTTTCATACACCGGCTGCCATTTTCCTTTTAGCTGCCAGAGGACGCGGATTGGGAAGGTGTTGTCAAAGGAGTCTTGGCGAGTTGTTGCAGGGCATCTTGTAAATGGTATACACTACTGCCTCTGTGTGTTGGCGATGGAAGAAGTACATATTTAAGGGTGTGGAGGGGGTGCCAATTTTGCTGGCTGCGTTGTCCTAGAAAGCATCGAGTTTCTTGAGTGTTGTTGGATCTGCACTCATACAGATAAATGGAAATTATTCAGTCACTGTCCGAATCATGCCTTGTAAATGGTGGACATGTTTTGGGATATTGGAGTTGACTCACTCCGGTGGTGGGTGGAGGAGCGGGGGTTGGTGGCGGTAGGCATAGGGGCGTTATGGGCAGTGGAGTCGGGAGGGGGCCTTTACTCCATATTTGACCTTTGCCTGACCTGAAAGTCTCCCCGCTCAGTTGAAGCAAACTTAATTAGTATTTAACTAACTAGGCGAATGCTGTCGAGCCAGATATAGGAAAATAAATTCTTCCATTGCTCAGACGAAGTATTGCAATTTAATAGATTTTAACCATGCTTCTGAAAAATGAACGACATATTTTTTTAATGAATTAATTGTGTTTAAACATTTTGAGCCATCATATGATTCCCAGATTTACATCCTCTACACATCAAAATGCTCCTTCTACAACACCTCCGCACTTCCAAATTATTGTGTCAATTGGTTCAAATCTGTGACCTTTCAATATCCAGCAGAAAACATTTCTCCTCAACTGCTGTATCAATAATATCTCGTCATTTTTAATATATCCATCCGGTAGCCCTTTACCTCTCACGGCTCTAAGGAGAACAATTCGGCTAGTATAATCTCTCTATATTACTGAACTCTCTCATTCCTGACATCACCTTGGTAAATCTTCCCCGTACTCTCCCCGGGGACTTGACATTCTTCCTAAAGCGGTGGTCAGAATTTTGCAAAAGATACTCCAGCCTGGTCAGTCATTTGTAAAACTTTAACGTGGCTTCCTTCTATTCACTGCTCCTATTTACAAGGCCATGTTGCCCATTCACTTTCTTAACCATCTTTTCAACTTATTCTGCTGCTTTCAAAATTGTTGTGAATATGCGTCCCGGGTCTCTATACTTCTCTTCACCCTTCAAGCTAATATCATTTAGATAACAATTACTCTCCTAAGAGAGACCACTCAGAATAGAGCACAAATCATATCTTTTTCAGAGAGCATTACTGTTTCTCAATTACTGAGAAGGAAAGAGGTAGGCTAGACTCAGTGCCAATTAATCCAAATATTCGATTCCAGGTAGTAAGTCGTGTAAAATGCACCTCTGTAATATGTGTGCTAAATGGTTCCATTTATATTTGAAAAGGGCCATCAATCAGTTATTGCAAAAGTTCATTACTGTCATCCGAAAAAAGAAGACTAGGATGAGATCTACAAGAGGTGACTTCTACAATTGAAAGGTTTTGCTTGTTTTTTAACAGAAATTCAGCAAGTTATTTCCCCAAATTAGTGAGTTGGCATGTAGAGGACAATGTGTTACAATAAACATGGAAAGAATGAAGGGAAAGAGGATGAATCAATTTTTCTATAGTGCGGGTTGTTAGGATCTGATAAGTCCTACCAGAAAGATTATTGTAAGTGGAATCCATAATGGTTTGGTAAAATGGAACTTTCAAAAGGAAGATTCGGATTAAAAGGTTAATGGGATTGCTGGCGAGAGCCTTCAGTGGTGTGGTCGACCCTATAGCTTTCTTCCCTGCTGTCACATTCAATTATTTTATAATTCTGCGTTATGATTCATGAATATGCTGGGATCTGTTTTAAACGTGTTTTAACTTGTATATCTGGTAGTAGGAGTTATGTTATTAGGGAAACTAAACCCATCGAAATTAAAACAGTTGTATCCTCTGTACACAACAATGGCCTTCAATTATACAGCCACTTTAATGCAGTAATACTTTCCTGGACAATACATTGGACCGTGATAAGAGACGATCTGAAACTGAGTCAAATAATGGAGAGGAGGTGGCATACTGGAATTGTCACTGGACAGGAGATCCAGGATAATGCTGTGGAGGGTAATGCTCTGGGGCGAAATTTGTTTTCAATGAAAGAAAAAAATCCGGAATTAAAAGTCTGATGATGACCACTATACCATTTCCGATTTCTTCTGATCCAAGGGCAGTTAGGGATGGGCAATAAATGCTGGCCAGCGACGCCAACATTCCATGAGCTAAAAAAAAAGTAAGGCTTTGTCGGGGAGGTCAGTTTTAACGCAGCATCTTAAACGGATATCGTGGAGTGGCCTGGCTTGTGCAGATGTTAAAATGTATTTCCCCAAAGGTTGATAGTGAACATATGTAGAGAGGTCCTCAATGGACACAAATTGGAAGAATCTAACGCGAAAATATTTGGGGAGGGGAGAGTATTCCTCAACAGGAATCAAGATCTGAAGAACGCTAATGGTTCAATATTCCGGATTTCACTGGGTATAAAGCAGTTTCTTGGTCAGAACGCCCCTTTCAAGCTCTAGGTTTTCATTTTCTACAACATTGAAACTGCATGGAGGCGTGTCACGCCAGGCCTCACAACCCATTTTAGCTCAAAGGACACGACAGGTCTTGTTTATAAAATGTTAGAATTATTTTATCTTGGATTCAATTGACAGTGTCATGGCAATTTTATAAGCACTCACTACCAAGGTACTTTTGAAGCTGAGTCATAATTTTTGGGGAACTGGAGGGGGGAGGGGACAGAAATCAATTTCAATAGGGCCAATTTCCAAAACTGCAATGGTATGAATGACGAGCGAATTTATTGTTCACCAAATGAGAAATGTCTTTAAGAAATAAATGGTGGCTGAAATAATGGGGAAAATCCTGTGCTCTTCTATATTAATCCAATGAAAGGCACATCATCCAGATTACATCAAAATGTTCCTTTTTTTTGTAAAACGATGGAGGCGGAGAAAAAGGTGTGGATTTATAAAGAGGGAATTGACACATCAGGATTACCAAATTATGGAACTAATAGAAGCTCAAACGTGGATGTAAGCTTTAGTTGGAATATATTAGGAAAAGTTTATACTTATAGTCAAATTTTGAGTTATTTGGTTACTTAATGATCACAAATCAGAGTCTAACTTGTTCAATCGGCCATTCTTTCCCAGCAACACCGTCTTCGCCCACTCTCTACAGCCTGGTCTCCCCCTGTCAGCAACATAACACAGACGGCTCCAGCACCTACGGTTGTTTGGAGACAGACTATTCCCCAGAAATCAGCAGCCTGACCTGGAAGAAAGATTGGCAGCCGACCACCATTGGATTTAAGACTTACCCGTCAGTGAGAAACCAGAAGGGAACCTATACCCTGAGCAACCAGTTAACCACCGAGTCAGAGGGGAAATGCAGCAAAATCAAGTGTGAGGTTCGACACAGCGGCTCAGACAAGAGCATTGGAATCCAATGTAAGGAACCTGTGAGAAACAGAAAAGCTGTGATTAACCTGTATAGGGACTTGGTTATAACGCATTTATAGTACTCTACATAGTTCTGATCCCTGGAAAATTAAGATTAATGCCTATTAACAGAAAAAAGCCTGTTAAAATATAGGAACTCATTGTATCTGTTAACAATTTCTTCTCCAAGAAATGTCTAACCTGTGTTTCTTTAAGGTCCTCCGGACTTCCCTCCAACTGTTCTCCTCACCGTGAGTTCCCGGGAAGAAATCACGACCAACAAATTTGCAACCGCCGTCTGTTCAATCATCGATATCCGTCCAAAGTCAATCACTGTGAAGTGGCTGAAGAATAGACAACCCATGGATTCAGGAATTGTCACCTCTCCCGCCTTTGCAGTGAACGGGAACTTCTCGGCGACCAGTCGGCTGAAAGTCTCCGCTCGGGAATGGTTCACCGACGTGGTCTATACCTGTCAGGTCACTCATCAAGGGATCACCCAAAGTCGAAACATCAACAGACCTGGTAAGAAATACAAACCGATTACAGTAACTGGCAACAGCCTCTGGATTATGTATTGCGAAGGTCCTATTTAGAAAACGGCGTTCTGCACTGCATTCCAGGGCTCGGGAATGCTATAGTTGTCTTGGGACTGGAGCAACGCAGATTTATTAGAATGTTTCCGGGGCTGAACGACTCATACTATGAGAACGATTTACACAGATCAAACTGATTTTCCGTTGTGTAAAGAAGATTAGAGATAATAGTTAGAGGTAGATATGCCAAAGATGATTTATTCTCCTTTAGAGAGTGAACGCTGAATACTGCTGTCTTAATTCTAAAGGTAGAACTCGGCTGATTTCCATTTCTGTTTCACAGGTCATTCCCAATGCAGCGATCCCACAATTACTCTACTGCCACCGCCAGTATAACAGGTCTTACTGGAGGCGATGGTGACCTTAACTTGCATCGTGTCTAATGCTCCTTATGGAGCTCTCGTGTCCTGGACCCAAGAAACGAAGCCTTTGAAATCAGAGGTTGCCGTCCAACCGGAAGAGGATCCCAACAGCGTCGTCAGCAACGTAAACATCTCGACACAAGCCTGGCTGAGTAGGGCTGAGTTCTACTGCGTGGTGAGCCATCAGGATCTGCGGATTCCTTTAAAAAGTTCCATCCACAAGGAAGCAGGTGAGTGGTGAAAATGAAACAATAAGCGAGTCATTGTGTCTCTTTCCAGTGTAAGGGTCAATATTTACTATTCAGTGTATTCATGGTCTACCCTGATTGGTAATTCCACTAACTAAACGCTCTGGGCCTGTAGACATTCCGGGGGAAATTGATGAGTAGATGACTGAACAATGAAATGAAGACCGTGTTATTGGGTTTAGATGAAATAAGGCGGGAGAAGCCTGGTGTGGAGCTTAAACACCAGCACGGTCCAGGTGGGCTGAATGGTCTGTTGCTGTGCTGTAAACTTTGAGGAATTTTCCCGTCCAACCCCCGAGGTTCTCAGAGAAAAGGACAGTATCTGTAAGAGTTTAGATTCGGGGGCCAGAGCTGCCTAAAAGGACAGTCGGCTAGACTCAGGGATTTTAAGATTGTTTTAAAGTTTTTTAAGAAGCAACAGTTTAGGTTTCATACAGGAACTCATTAGACCTAATAAGTAGATGACCGGTGAGAGTTGAGAGCGTTTTACTGGCCCCAGACGACGGACTAATGTTTGGCACAAAGTGCATTGACCTCATCTTCCTCCTCCTCCTTGGCCATTTTTAGGAAGGCAGCTGCCGACTGGCACTGCGGCCTCACCACGGCACCTAGCCAGCATATGACTCCACCAGGACCTAGGCCCTGTGTCTGAGCACTTATTAATATAATCTTTATCTGGGGGCCGGTAACTAACCCAGTGTCAATTGCCAATGCAAACTTTTCTGGCCAATGGTCAGGACATGAACCCAAACTGTCAGGGTGGTTACTGCATCCCCTGCTCGAGGTCAGATTTTAAGTTTACATCATGCTGATGCTCACAACCTGGTCCTTTCTAAACATTTTCACAGATGAGGGGGTGCACAAGACTCCAGCCTACCAGCTCAGGAATGTCAACATGGCAGCCTGAGCTAAGAACATTTGGAGGTCAAAGTGTTTAGAAATCCTCTTTCCAGAGAGACAATCTATGCTATTTAGCAAATCTTATAAAGGTTCGTTATTATGAAGAAAATTGATTACCCCAATTTCTTAGACATCCAACTCTTATCCGAGCTGGAAAACCAGACAGATCCCAAAGTGGAAAATGGAAACCTTTAAGATTCAACACAAACCCCATTTCTCTCACATCTAAGCAGCGTTTTTCGTTCTGGTTCTGAAACTGTCCAGTGTATTGACATTTATTACAAGTTTTCTGCAGCGAAAAGTCTGCAGGAACCGTTCGTGTCTGTCCTCCTGCCCTCGGCAGAAGATGTCTCCATTCAGAGATTCGTCTCCCTCAGCTGCTTAGTGAAAGATTTCTACTCCCGAGAGATCTTCGTCAGGTGGACTGCCAATGACAAGCCGGCGAATCCTGAGAACTACAAGTACACCGAGGTGGTGGTGAACAGAAATCGCTCCTTCTTCATGTACAGCCTGTTATCCATTGCAGTGGAGGAGTGGGCCAGCGGCGCTCCTTACTCCTGTGTGGTGGGACATGAAGCGATCCCCTTGAAGATCATCAACAGAACGATTGATAAATCCAGCGGTAAACTGAGTTTTGTGAACATTTCCCTTGCACCGATGGACACCGTTAATTCATGTCAGTGGGAGTCTATTGGTTGCATATCGAACATTAATAAAAATAATAAAGGCCTTTTCCTACAATCGTGATTTAATTACACAATCACTTTACTAATGTTGCTTTCCACTTTTGCTAATGTTATCCCTGTTCATTTAAAATTGGACATTCAAAGGTCTCAGACCCAAGTCTCGTACACCCAGTGCTCCCAGCTCAGATACACCCTGGGTTAGAGACAGAGTAAAGCTCATTCATTACAGGATTCCGAAAAATAACTTCACTATCTCTCCTCCCACAGAGGAGAAATCTGACAATTTCTGATTCCCGACAAACAAACACAGCACATTTAGATCTCAATGTTCCTGATTCTCTTATTGTCCATCCCTTTAAAACGATGTCAGCTTTAAGCAGCTGCACCACACTCACTGGGAATTGAAGTGAGAGTCACACAGGAACATTTATCAACAATCGCCCATCAGAAAGAGGTGGAAGGGAAATTGTTAACCCACTGTACCCCCACTTCCCCAAAAGAGACAGGGGTAAGGGCATTTGTAAACCCACTGCCCCTCTATTTCCCCAGCAAAGGGTGGTGGTGGCGGGGTGGGGGGGCGGTTGGTGGACGGCTTTAATTATCCACTGTCGCTCCAATGCTCCAGCAAGAAGAAAGGGGGAAAGGTGATTAGTTATTAGTTAACCCAGTCTATCTCCACCTCTTTAGCAGAGAGACCCGAAAGTAAATTGCTTAGCCGACCTGAGAGAGGGGAAACCATTAACTCACTATACTCCCACTCCCCCAGCATTGAATCTGGAAGGGATCGGATCTCTGCTATAAGGACACAGTTGCCAACAGTATAAGTCAATTTTCTGGCCACAGATTTTGAACTCACCATTGTTCATGTTGACCTTATGCTAACATTGATTTCACATAATCCAAATCTAAACTGGTGATTGAATCCTCCCTGGGTTTTCAATGTTCTCTCACTGAGTTTTATGATTTTTTGCATTTGTTCATCTGATATCACTTAGCATCTCAAAAAAAAACACATCAGTAGAAATAAGATCGAAAATTTTAACCATAATTCTCACCATCAATGTCAGACTGGGTTATTGGTACACACTGGAGCTTGGAGCAATGCTAAAAATACATACAACTGATAAAACTGCACTCAACTGACGCAGACACTCACACAGACACACATATACACAGATACATACGTGTACACACAAATACATAGACACACTCTCTCTCATACGTACACACGCACATACAGACATATACACAGAAATACACACATACACAGATATAGACACAGACAGAGGCATACATACAAATGCACGTACACATGCACAGGCACACAAACACACACACACAAACAAATACACAGACATACAAATACACACAGACATACGAATGTACACACACATACCCATAGAGACATGCACACACACTCAAATACACACACACACACACACACACACACACAAACGCAAGTATATTCAGATACACACACATACACGTACACAAACACACAAATTCGCACACACAGACACACAGACACATACACAAACACACACACGTACACAAACACATACACACACATATACGCATATACACACAGACACACAAATGCACAAATATATCGACACGTACACACACAAAAACACACACACATAGGCAAAAATGCACACACACACATCCAAATACACACACAGAGAAATACACACATACACACAGACACACACACACATACAGACACACAGACAAGTACACATATCCACACAAGTGCACGCACACACAAGCATGCAGACAAATGTACACAAGCACACACATAAATAAACAGCACAAAGGCAAACATATAAAATCAGGCAATCAGACTCACAGGAGTACACAAGGCACAACTGTAACCATTAACATATGCATAAGCACACATTCACGATGACAGAAACTTAGACGTAAAGACACACATTAACACACATAGACTGACACACATACACGCACATTAACAGACTACACACTGGCACACACACACATAGATGAACAGACATGAAGACACAAATATTAACATACTCATACACACGGGAACACATGGAGGCATAGAAGTACATCAATCCACAATTACAAAAATCAACCAACACATAAATGCACATTTTCACACACACACACACACACACACACACACACACAAACATACTCATGGAGACACAAACGTTAAGATACTGACTCACACGTGGAATATAAATAGACATATGAACACACATATTAGCAGTCGTGAACACGTAAATACGCACTAACACAGATATTCATAATCAAATATAGACTTCAACACATAAGCACACACAATAACACACATTATATACGTTGATAGAAACGCAAAGTATACACACGAACTCAGGCACACAACTATACAAATCAACACTGATTGGCGCATGAACACACACATTAACAGTCATACACACATATGGAAAAATACAAACCAGGAGTAATGTAACGCACGAGATAATTCATCCACACTGACACAAACGTTAAGGCACAACGCAAACGCCAGTCTATTGATGAAAACATTGTTCAACGCACTTTTTAAAGGTCATATCCACCGACAGTTGTCCCAATCACATGATGACCCGACAAACACACTAAAGCAATGTTCTTATTGAGAAAGTAATTTAAGTTACAGACGTGCCACACATTTCCATAATAAACAAACAAGATGGGAACTCACATCCGAGCTTTTAAACTCAACATTCACAGTTTCCAAATAAGTAGCTCATGAATTTCTCTCGAAATCCACCTTAATATTCTCTAATAATAGATCGTACAAAATTGTTCGAAAATGAACTGACACTAAAGAAAATTTCCCATACCTTCCGACATGGGCTACACGAGGAATGTCAAGGAAGGACAGCTGTGGAAATAGTTACAGAGATAGGTTGCTGAACATCACGAACTTAACAGTAGACATACATTAAAAATTAAATTAGAGATTATATTAAAAGCTTAAGAAAGAAAAGTGAATACAAAATGGCAGTAAGAAATCCTGGATTAATAACCAATCTAAATTATTTCGGGCGCTATACCCACGTAGATTCCACAGATGGCATCTGGATTGAAGGCTCTGATGATGATAACGGCAACATCTCGACAACCGCTTCCACATTCATCATCCTGTTCTTCCTGAGCATGTGCTACAGCACTGCCGTCACTCTGGTGAAGGTGAGAAGATTCAATTCACTCACACTTCAAACTGACAGAAGCGGTTTGAAAAATCTCTCAATGTTTCAATGATTAAAACCCTAACATAAATGTCCCAGATCCTAAACATCTGCTTCATTATTTTATCTCCTTTTACAGATTGAATGATCGGTTCAATTTTGGACACCGTAGATTTTCCTCAGCTCTTTATTGAGATCTCTGCATTACGAATGAAAAATTTGTCCGCTTGGTGACTCTATATGTAAAATACCTTCAGTTTTTGATTCCGAATCTGTGACTAAGACAATCATGAGGGTGTTTCTGACTTACTGTTTGAAATGTGCGAGGTAATTATGACTGTACTGTAACGGTAGCTTATAATTTCCCTGTAGTTTGAATTACCTGTGTAAATAAGTAACTTTCGTCATTCCTCATTCACAATTATTCCCTTCCCTTTATGTTGAGCTCCTGTTTTCTCTTCCTGGTGCCTGTTACAGTTGTACATACAGATGGCAGCTCAGAGCGAATGTGTTCAGTTCTCAAAGTGGCTCACAGTCGTTATATTCACTTCAGTTCACTTTAAAATAAACTTTGTCTGTAAAATGTTCTCTGAAATTGTCAATAAACATTGAATGTGAAACGAGCTATGACTTTGCTGAACTCCTTTCTCCCAAACCGACAGATGATCCCAGATAGGAATTTTTCACCAGTCCTGTCTGGGATGTGTTTGAGCCCAAGGCCCTTCGGTGAAAGAGTCACTGCGCCACCCAGCGGCCCACCCGTGTAAAGAGATCTTTACCTCTTTTTTTATGGCAAACTACAGAGGCAGAATGATTACGCAGCGAGGAGAGCCTCGTGATTTCACTCAAACTCTGGCCTGTCACAGTCACATGTCAGGTAATTGTAAACAGAAGGAATTTGCTTCTCTGGAGGCCGTTCCGGTACAGTATATGGAGGAAGAAAGTTTCCGTTACACAGTCTCATCAATCACCCCCAGGGTCGATGCAGCAGGTGTTCGATACAGAGTAAAGCTTTTTTTTTCTCGTTATTCTTTCATAGGATGGGGTGTCACTGGCAAGGCCAGCGTTTGTTTCTCATCCTAATTGCCTTTGAACTGTTTGGCTTTCTTGGTCATTTCAGAAGGCAATTAAGAATCAACCACATTACTGTGAGTCCGGAGTAACATATAGGCCAAGCCGGGTAAGGATGGCAGATTTTCTTCTCTAAGGAAATTAGTGGTGTAGATGGGCCTTAAATGACAATCGCTGATAGTTGCCATTGTTACCATTTCTGAATGCAGCTTTAAATTCCAGATGTTATTAATTGAATTCACATTCCAGCAGCTGCAATGTTGGGAGTTGAAACCAAATCCCCAAAGAATTAGCTTGGGCTCTCTCTACCTTGTCCAATTAAACACTCATAACGCAGAGACGTCACAATCCACCTTCTCGAGGGCAATTCGGGATGAGCAATAAATGCTGGTCCAGCCAGCCACGCCCACATCCCATGAATGAATAATAAAACGCATATATAACGCAGACAGAACACTTGACACTGACCATCATGATTCCTAGAGACTGGGGCCGATCTGACACAGACACATCACCGAGCAGTAATCCTGCAAATGATTACCAAAGTTTGGAGTTTATCAGGAACACCAGAGAGCTCAAATCGTGGAAATTCCAAGGCACTGCGCCCTGCCTGACGC
The DNA here is from genome assembly GCF_017639515.1 of Carcharodon carcharias. NCBI lineage: Eukaryota > Metazoa > Chordata > Chondrichthyes > Lamniformes > Lamnidae > Carcharodon > Carcharodon carcharias. The sequence goes on from NC_054493.1 coordinate 15,817,060, forward strand.
AACATGCAAGCATAATCCATGAGAATTGTTCCCAGAAAATGGGATCCATCTGACACAGAGACTCCAGCCTCACAGTTTATGTAAGCGCTCAATCAGACACTTTCTATCCCTGTTCTGGCGATCCCAACACTCCAATTTCTGTTCTGCACACGGTGACAGTCTGAACATACATCTGTACATACGAATTGGGAACAGCCGCTGGCCTCTCGGCCCCTCTGGTTTGCTCCACCATTTAACAAGATCATGGCAGATCTGATTGTAACCTCAGCTCCCAATGAACATTCCCAATGAACCCCATAACCTTTGATCCCCTAGCTTATCAAGATTCTATCTATTGCTGTCTTAAAAATACTCAAACACTCTGCTTGCGCTGTTTTGACAAAGAGAGTTCCAAAGACCGATGACCGTCTCAGAGAAAATAAATCCTCATCTCTGCCATAAATGGGGGGAACCCCTTATTTTTAAACAGTGATCGCAGTTAACAGTAAACTCTGCTTCCACCTTTTCTGTTCTAGTCATCAGCCCTGTTTCTCTGTCTCATATTTCGATTCTGAACTTTCTTCCTGATCAGCTCCACTTTCTTTGATACCATCCTCCTGAATTCACTGAAAATCACCCCAGGGATTCTCTCTCCAGGCTCCATTCCCCCTGATACCATCCTCCTAAACTCACTGAACATCACCCCAGGGAGTTCGCTCCACCTCCTCAGAGATTCCTTCAGACCCTCCCAGTTACAGGAATATCAGCAGAGATTTCTGTTCAGGCCCCAATATTTTCCAACATTTTCCTTCTAATGCGGTGCCAGTTTTCCTTTAACATACCCTCTGTAAGGCAGCAGTCCAGAATAGATTTTAAATTTAAGTAGCAAGCAAGCAAGTTTACCACAGCACCTACTCGATAGTGGAATTCCAAAGGCAATCCTCCACCTTTGGTTGCTGGATATAGCAAGTGTCTGCTAAAGTGGCTGGAGTCTTCCCCAGTGTTGTTTTACAAAGTCCTCTTAAGTTTTACATGGCCCACCAACATAGCCTTCCATTCCTCTTCATGTATGTTCCTCTGTCTTCCATCGTTCTATATGCCTTTCAAAATTTACTTTTCTCATGATATAAAAATGTTTCATGTTGCAAATATGGCCAGTACCTTTGGGAAAATAAATACACTGCTTGGCCTTGCTTATCTTCCTTCACTTTTCTAAAAATTCGAATTTCCTTCATACTGTACATGCTAAGACCTCATCCATGTTTACTCAGTAGCATTTAAAAAACCTTTTCCCCCTAATTTCTTTTGATAATTTCAAGCTTGCTGTCTATCTGACTCTAATTCAATTAAATCACACAGACAGAACCATCTATACGCACACCCATAAACTTGCTTTACAATACACCACAATAATATAATGAAAAGATCTGTCAGTTTCACGACACTGCTGAACTGTCTGCTCTGTAAGCTTGGTCAACGATAGAGTCCTTGAGAGACGCCAGGTGGAATTCTATTTGCGAAATATCGACTCTAAATGAAAATATTGGTGAATATTGTTGGGTTGTCATTTTGGCAGATTAATATGATTTTATTGTGTTGATTTCATTGTTATTGTAACTGTTTCCCTTTTGTACAGTATGTGTTGTATTGATTCCGAGATTATTTGGCTCAGTTTTCTTACATTCCCAACTCAGAAATGCAATACATGTCCAGTTGCATAAAATAGATGGACTTCACTTTAATTGGTCCACAATTGGTAATGTTTGCTTGTTGATTTCATGAGAATGAAGCCTTGCCATCTCCCTAATCATCAAATGATGGCATCAATCAAAATTGGTTACAACCAATGACGTTTACTATATTGTTATGGATGGTTAATCGGTATTTTGAATCAATTGATTGTGTGCGTCTGCCTGTCTGTGCGTCTGTTCCAGTGTGTCTGGCTGTGTGTGTATCAGTGTGTCTGTCTGTGTGTCTGTGTGTGCGCCTGTTTGTTCCTATGTGTATGTCTGTCTGTGCATGTATCTGTGTGTCTGTGCCTTTGTGTTTGTGTGTGTGTGTGTGTGTGTGTGTGTATGTGTGTGTATGTGTTTGTGCCTGCCTATGCCTTTGTGTGTGTGTTGCTTGTGCGTATTGTCTGTGTGCCTGTGCCTTTGTGTTTGTGGGTAGTCTGTGTGTGCATGTGTGTGTGTGTGTGTGTGTGTGTGTGTTTCTGTGTGTGTTTGTGCGTGTGTTGGCCAGTCTGTATTTGTTTGTTTTATTGTTTTGTGGGTGTTTTTGTGTGTGGATGTGTTTGTGTATGAGTGGACTGATATAGTCGGGGATTATGACAACTTGGATATTTTAGCATAACTTTTTATATCAGAAGACTGAACCCTTTAATTCAGGTAAAATGCCATTCAAATGATGTAACGTCTTCATTACTGCTTTTTCTTAATACCAGTTGTATAATATCCACAAATTAAATGGAGCTTCACACGGTGCAATGGTGTGCTCCAGTTCTATTAATATATTCAGAGAATTGATTTCTATTCGCTGCTTTGAATCGTATATTTCTCAGGAATTTGATGTACTACGCAGTTGAATTATTTTTATTCTCGTTTTATTTGAAATTAATATTTATATGACTGTGTGGGAACTTACTGGATAACAGCAGGGCTGACAACGTTTGGGGAACATTTCCATCAGATCAAAGTGCACAACCCGGAACTGTGTCAGCAATGGGAGTAGAAAAGGAGGAGGGTGAGGAAGAGACTTTGGCCGTTGTTGGGTGATGTCAAACGACCAACTTTTCTGATAATGTCGGAACGCACTCACCATTTATGCCACAAAGACGGGGTACAGCAAAGGAATCAAGGGCTATAGAGATCAGCCGGGAAATTAGTGTTGAGGCCCAGGATCCGCCATGATCTTATGAAATAGCTGAGCAGGCTCGCGGAGCCTTTTGGCAGGCTCCTGTTCGGATTTCTTATCTTCTCATTCACTTCCGATACCAGTCAAGACGATGACGGGTTGCAAGCATCGTGGTAGTATGGTCGAGTGGCCTAAGGCGCTGGGCACAAGTTCCAGCCACTCAGCCACACTGCCACGATGCTTGCAGCCCGTCATCGTCTTGACTGGTTTCGGCAGTGAATGAGAACATAAGAAATCCGAACAGGAGCCTGCCAAAAGGCTCCTCGAGCCAGCTCAGCTACTCCATAAGATCATGGCGGATCCTGGGCCTCAACACGAATTTCCCGGCCGATCCCTGTAGCCCTTGATTCCTATTTCCGTTCATCTGCAAGCATTCACGGAATTTGCTGTCGGATTTGTGAAAACAAAACTGAGCCAATTTGGTGATATCTTTGTTTTCTGAATGTTTGCCTGTCCTTGGGTCTCTGTCACTCTCTGTCTTATATGTATGTGTGTGTTCCTGCGTGTGCGTCAATGCGCTTCAGTTCCCCACTTTTACCAATCAAAACTTTATTTATATTAGTTAGGTAGCTTCATATTAAAATCGTACAAACAAAAAAGAGCAGCTTTAAAACATGTAAGAGGGGAATTCCGGCTCTACTTGTTTTTGAATGGAGACTGCTCAGCCCCTAAGTGCCCGTATGTTACAAAGTGGGGGGGATGACTGACATTTGCATTGAGCAACATTAAAACAGACAGAAACCGAGTTATTGTGGTCAAGGAGTTAAGGCAATGGACACACGGAGAGAATAAATTTGTAAATACAAATAGTCCAAACTGAAATTCCTCAGGCCTTAGGAACTGTTTCTACTATGGTCATACCTCAGAACGAACAGGAAAGTAAAAGTTCAATCCCAAATGTTATAATCACCTGGAAAGGCTGAACAGCCTGAAGCTCTTTACTCTAGAAAGGGGAAGGGTGAGCGCTGATCTTATAGAAATGGAATGTTTTGTCCCTGTTTTGTCAAGGATTCTACCTGCTGAATCTGATCAAACAAACAATGAAAAAATTAGAAACATAGAATGAAATGTTTACATTGAGGTGTAGTTCTTAAGATCACATTTTTTTCATTTGCTGGATCAGCATTTTTATCGAACTGTCCCTCTGTCATTAAATTCCAACACTGACTACACTTCAAAAGCACTCCATCGTCTCTGCAGCACTTTCTGTTGCCCTGAGTTCGTGAAAGGCTCTGTTTAAATGCAAGTATTTTATTCTCTTCTTCTTTTCCATCTTTCAATCTAAGTTATCAATCATATGGAATGAAGTGTATCTGTTCTTTTCGGTGTCTAACCAACTCTCTGTCTCTATCGGTCTCTCTTTGTCTCCGTATATCTGCGTTCGTCATCACAGTTTCTCTGTCTCTGTCAAGGTCTCCTTTTCCTCTTTGCAAAGTGTGAAATTCTGAGACAGTTTGAGGGTGTTGATGGTGAGAGGCTGTTTTTCCCCTGGCTAGAGCGCCTACAACTGGGCTCACTTTCTGCGGATAATGTGTCAGCCATTTAGCACTGAGATGAGGAGACATTTCTTCACTCAAAGGGTTGTGAATCTTTGGAGTACTGTAGCCCAGACATCAACAGATCCTTAGTCAATGAGTACATTGAAGGTTAAGATGGATAGATTTTTTGATTCAACGGAAATAAAGGAATATCAGGATGGGGTAGAAAATTGGTGTTGAGGCTGGGGATCCGCTATGATCTAAGCAAGTGACAGCGCAGGTTCGAGGCGTCTGAAGGCTGCTTCCTGCCCTTTTCCTTACTGTCTATATTTCAATGGAAATACCAGGTAAGGTAAAAGGCGTCCATTGTGTTATCGTAGCCGAGTGGTCTAAAATGCTGTGTTAAAACCGCTCTTTCTGTGGGGGCGTGGGCTCGACTCCCACTGTTTCAATGAGCTGGTAATCGCGACGTGTCATGAAGTCTTTAGACGGGGAAGCTTCATTTGAAGTGGAGTGTGCTGTATTTTATTTTGATGGGAAGAACAAGGAGAGACAATACAACTATGATTTCTGTGGGGGAACGGGAGCCTGTGTGGAACCAGTTGATTCGCTTTTCCAGAGAGCTGGCACGAACACGACGGGGCGAATGTCCTCCTGCTCTGCAGTAGCCACCTATTGTTTTATATGAATGACGCTAACATAGTTGTGGCCGAGTGGTTAAGGCGATGGATTCGAAATCGTTTGGGACCTTTCCACGTAGGTTCGAATCCTGCTGACTACGTTTCCTCATCGTTTCCAATTTCAACCGGAGTAAGTTATTGGTAAATTGTAGAAAATGAGCTCTCCCGCATTTGCCTATTTCCGTTCCTCTGCCACATCTCTCAAGGAGCGTGGAAATCTCAAAAGGCTTTGGGATTCTGGGAGACTAAAGCGAAAGAGGACGTGGAGGGATTTGAAAACAAGCAGAATTTTAAGCTAAAGATAGCACTTGACCAGGTGCCAATGTAGGTCAGAAAGCACAGGGGTGATAGGGGAATGGGACTTGCTGCGAGTTGAGAAACGGGCAGCAGTGTTTTGAATGACTTCAAGTTTACAGAGGATAGAATGTCCACTCACATTCCAGAACTCACATCTTGGTGGATCAGCGCTGCCCTGTTTCCGAGATCAATACTGATCCTTTATTAGGTGTCATTCTCTGAACTATACACAGTGCTGCAGTAAAAGCAGCCCCATTCCCATCCATATTGTGTCTTGTACCAACATCGTTGTAGCCAGCGCTTTGCAACCGATCACAGCCTTTCTCTTTCATTTTTTTACCTTCCAGCCCGACAGCTACATTTTTCTCGACCTGCTGCACATGTGACATTTTCATTTCTGATGCGGAGCTTCAGTTCCAACTCCACTGATTCGGGCAGAGCTATAACGCATTTTCTGTTTTCAATCAGTAACTTAATAAATTCGTTTTCACAAGATGATTAAACTGCTAGCTTCAGACAGGGATGCAAACACAGGCCGCAGCGGCAAAAGCGCCGAATCCTAACCACTGGACTATCAAGGAAGCTGCTTGCTGCGCTTGCATCTTGGGATATCCACGCAGCTTTTGTCATTTTCTTCATTCTGGACCATTTGCTACTAGCTGGAACATGAAATCGACAGTGTGGTGAAATAGTACCAAAGCTGCTGAAATGCAAATTTCAATTTCCAAAACCCACCAACCTAATCACCGCGGCTGCTGTGAAACTCACAAGGCAGCGTACGGCAGATTCATCACTAAAAGCAACTGATAGACATCAAATTCTTCCACTTTCACGTCACATTTTTTAACTCGTATTCTCCATCTCAGACATTTTCAGTTCCAAAAGATACAAAAGGAATCTTTCCAATTTCCCTTTTCTCTCTGAACTATTTTAATATGAAGCTACAAAACTAATGTGAATGTAGTTTGGGATGGTAAAAATTCGTTCACCTGCTTGTGGAACTGAGCCGCATTGATACATTCCGGATCCTAACCACTCGCTGTGCAACATAAATCTGGGAGCTTTATTTCCTGTTGCCTCTCATCTCCGACTAAAATGAATCACTTCACATTCCTTACATTAAATTTCAGATGCCACTTGTCCGCCCAAGTGGATTTGTTGAAGAGCCCAAAAGGGCAATCGGCTCCAACTGGAAATGGAAGACTGAGAATGAAAGAAGAGAAATGACGGGTTTTGTTGATCCCAGGGGAAAGAGACTCCAGGATAAAAATAAAAGCAAAATACTGCGGATGCTGCAAATCTGAAACAAAAACAGTAAATGCTGGAAAAACTCAGCAGATCTGGCAGCACCTCTGGAGAGAGAAACAGAGATAACATTTCGAGTCCGTGTGAAAAGTCCGCCTGAAGAAGGGTCATACGGACTCAAAACGTTAACTCTGTTTCTCTCTCCACAGGTGTTGCCAGGTCTGCTGAGTTTTTCCAGCATTTTTTGTTTTTGTTTCAGACTCCAGGATCAGTTCGTTGTGACTGTTCGCACAACAAGAAAACAACATTCCCTAATGAAGGCCAACCCCGGGCGGTAGGAGAGGGAGCGCCGAATAGCAGCATGCTCAGTTAAAACATCGAAGACTTGTTCAGCCAATAAGAGCAATCAGTGTGTTGGGCATGAACATGAAGTGAACAGTGAGGGGAAATAGAGCCACAAGCTGCGGATGTACAACTTTCAATTTCCAAACCCACCAACAGAATCAATGCAGCTCCTCTGAAACTTTCAATACAAATTTTAATCTTTTATAAAGTGCCGTTCCAAGAACTATCCACAGATCTAACCAGAGCTTTGTGTAGCTGCAGCAAACCCTTCCCTCTTTTCTATAACAGCCTCTGTAACAGGTTGCACAGCGAGGTGAATTAGAGTGTATCGAACGACTGAGAAAAATGAGGATACGCTTGATCTGATTAAACTTCTTTTCGAAGTTCGGTATGAAATCAGCCCATAAGTATATATTTTTGGTTCAAAAACTATATCAGAATTTAAAGTTCAACTCTTCATGTCATTGGGTCAGGGAAACTTTGTTAATGATCACACAGTGCGCATGGGCACTGCAGAAACCCCTGCGCCTCTTTCAATATTGGTTTTCTTTATTCAGGTTTTTCAAAAGGGAATTGGACAATGACTTGAAAATGAGAAAAATGAGGAATATTGAAAAGGAGAAGGATACTAGGGCTGATTGGAAAGCTCTTTGCAAAAAGCTGACATAGACATGATGGGCCGAATCGCCTCCTAATGATGACATTGTCAAATCAGTCACTTTCCAGCATTCCTAATGATAGCAGCTGAATTTCATTTCTTCACAACAAAAACCCAAAGTGCTGCTGCATGGCCGCGCAGGTTACCGTTTCAGCCAAGCCCACTGAGGGTTCCGCAGCGCAGTGTTTCTCTCGTGTAATGGCCTAATAGGCAAATAGTTTCCCGGTTCGAAACCCGATACAAACATTACCGAAATCTCCTTGTTTAATTGCACTTGCGTGTTAAATAGCTTACCCTTACGGCCCCGTGGCAATTGCTCTTTTCGAAATACTAAAGAACATCCCACAAAATAAAATCAAGGCGACAATTCATCACTCCCGATGCAGTAAAGTTTGTTAATCGCTTTCAACTATAACTCGACAGACATATCAACAGTTCATTCAGTTAGTAAAATAAATGAATCTGTTTATTTATGCAGGTTAACATGCTTACTCGTCGTCTCAAAGGTGAATAATAGTAATGTGTTCTCCTAAAGACAGACGCAGGTGATACTGTAATTGAAACTGAAGAAATGGCAGACACGCTACATCATCACTTTATATCGGTCTTCAGCAGAGGAAAAGTAAAAACTACCAGCGTGTCGAGGAAACCGAGGCTCAGTGCAGGTCGGATGAAACCCCTCCTTTCTTATTCAGTAGGGAAAGAAGAGACATGAACGGGATTTAGGCGCCAGAATGTAAAATATGCCAAGAGCCTATTTGAAAGAAGAGCAGGGGAGTTCTCTCCGCTTCCTGGTCAATGTTTATCCCTCAATCAACGTCACAAAGACACATTCTCCGCTCATTATGACGTTGCTGTTTGTGGGATGAGCGATGACTGGCTGCAGTGTTTGCTACATTACAACAGTGACGATACTTCACAATGTTCTTCATTGACTGGAAAGCGATTTGAGACGTCCGTTGGTTGGGGAATGTGCTATACAAATGCAAACCAGTCTTTATTTACTTATCATAAACCCCAGTCCTCTGGTGATCCTCGAGAGTGGAACATTGTGACGAGATTTTGGAAAACGTTGGTTCGCAGGTGGAAAAATGGAGGAGGAACCAAAACAGAAACCCAGTTTCCAGTTCTGTGAATATTTACAAACTGTTTGGGAACCGGAATCAGGGGGGAATGAAGGGTGAGCTGTCCGATTGACCAGGGCCTATCCGGAATGTTAAGCCATACTGTCATGCAGCAGCACTCTGGGTCTCTGTTTCGGTGAAATGGAATTCAGCTGGTAGTATCAGGAATGCTGCAGGCAGACTCATATAACATAAAATGGAAAAGCACCATCTGTCCATTCAATGGCATAAGGGGCCCTTCCATAATCCTATCTCTGTCTGCTTTTTAAAGGAGCAAACGAATTATTCTTAGGTTCCTTCCCTCTTTTAGTAATCCTGTTATTATTCTGAATATCAATTAAATGCAAAATTCGCTTTTGAAAAAGAAGTTTCTGCAGATTCCATGCCTAGTTTACTTTAATTAACATTGTTTCCCTCACCCAATACCATGAAGATTTAGACTTGTGTTCCTTGCATAGTTCTGCATAGGAACATTATTTACTTTTCTATTGATTTCATATCGAATTTACAAAAGTGCTTATTTTTCTGATCAAACATCTCATTATTTCTGAGTTGATTTATATATTCTAATTATATTTTCTCCACAACCCACTAATCGAAGGTGTTATATCACAGAGGGAAATGATTATCACAATTGAACAGAGCCCTGCCAAGACCAAATGCTGACATAGTTTGTTTCGTTCATTTGGTTTAAATACATTTGTTCTTGGAATAAAATCTTACAGAGTATGTATTCATTTAGGAAAAGGGGCAGTGTTGAACTACCAGAATGTTTGGAGGATTCTAATGGTTAGGCTGAGAGGTCATGACTCTTGTTACAGGAAGACAACTTTTGGTTTCCACTTGGTGCCTCAGTTTGTTTTGAATTTCATAATGCAGAAGGCTCGGTTCAGCAAATGTCTCAGGCAGCAATGCTTTCTGCTCAATCATTAGGAACACCCTTCTACTCCTCAGCAGATGTAATTCAACAAATGTTTCTCAGCAGTTTTAAATGTTATTCAACGTTCAGTATTAATATATTTGATATTGATGCCCTCTGTTGACTTGAGACTTTCTGAAATATGCAACAACATCGAATTGCAAACTTGACTGGCAAACAAATGAATGCCAGACACCAGGTAATGCACTTGATATGGGTCTGATTTGAGATTTAGCACAACAGTCAGCATTTCAACAAAATCAAAGAATTTTACAAGGAACAGGCTTGAGAATGATGCATTAATTAGATCTGGTCCCTCTTTATGACCACATATTACAAAGAGACATCTTTGACATGGTGAGTAACTGTTAAGCTGCATTGAAAGATACATTAATTTCTGTTGTTGCCTGAACGAACTGCAAATGTGTGAGCATCGATTTCCACTCAAGTGTGTCATGAAATCTCAGCACGCACTGATTTTGCTGCCTTCATTTTATGACTTCGGTAAGAGCAATTGCAACATCGGAGATTCAGGTCAGCTTCAATGATGCAAATTATCCTCACTATCTAATGAAGAAGTTTTCATAATGTTTCTGCGCGGTTTTGAACCGGGGACCTTCCCCATATTAAGGGAACGTGACAACAACTACACTGCAGAAAATGCTATGACTTTACCAAGCCTTTTTGGAATGCTAAACTGCGCTGTAACGCAGCAGCAATCTGGATCTCTGTTGCGGAGAAATGGAATACAAATACAGCTGCTATTCTCAGGAACGCTGTAGCGAGACTGATGTAACAATGTAATTATAAAATGGCCGTGCACCATGTATCCATGCAATGGCAAAAGACGCCCTTCCATCATCCGATCTCAGGCCCCTTTTTAAACGAGAAAACTAATTAATCACAATTTGTTTCTCTCGCTTAATAAACCTGTTATTTTTCTCCCTTTTATTAAATTGCTCAATTCCTTTTTGAAAATGTCGTTTCTGCAGAATCCATACTTAGTTTGCCTTAATTTACAAGGTTCACATAACAATTTGGACTTGGGTCCCGAATATACTATACCAGATGAACATGATGTAATTATGCAATTGATCTCATATCGAATTTATGAAAGTGTTATACTTTCAACCTTACTATTATTAGAATCGTATTACTTTTGCTCCACAGCCCTTCAATCGAGGGTGCGATATTACAGAGGAAAATGTTTGTTAAGTAGTTCAACAGAGCCCTGCCAAGGTCACGTGCTTCAATTGTTCGTTTACTTCATTTGGTTTGAAATAATTTTGTTCCTGGACCGGGATCTTACAGAGGATAAATATTTGTTTGGGAAACAGGGCAGTGCTGAGCTACCAGAATGTTTGGAGAGCTCCAATGGTTGGACTGAGAGGCCATGTCACTTGTTGCAGGAAGACAACAGTTGGTGCCTTAGCTTTTTTTCAATTTCAAAATGTAGACGTGTCCATCCAGCAAAGGTCTCCGGGAGCATTGCTTTCTGCTCAATTATTAGGAACATCCATCTTATCCTCGGAAGATGAAATTAAATAAACTTTACTCAGTATTTGTTCCGTTATTCTCTATTTAATATTTAATTTTTTATCTGTTATTGATGCCTTCATTTGAATTGAGATTCTGAAATATACAGCAACCTCAAATTGCAAACATGACTGATAGATGAAAGAATGCCAGTCAGCAGGCAATGCAAATCATATGGTGCTCGTTTGAAATTGAGCGCAGTTAGCTTGTAAACAAAATGCAAGAATTTTACTGGGAACAGTTTTGAGAATAATACGTTCATTATATTTGATTCCTTTTTGTTCTAGGTCATAAGCCTTCTTGCGCCTCAATCGCGTCCATGTTGAACACAGGAGGGAAGCCAGCAGGTCTGCACTGCGCCTCGGTTTCCGCGACTTCCTTGGTCGTTTTTCCTGAAACTCTATTCTGAATACCGATTATTTAAAGGAGTGATTCTGTACCAGCTCTGCCATTTCCTCTGGTTCAATTACAGCATCGCTTGCGCTTGTCTTTATGAGCGCACTTTAGTATGAGACATCTTTGAGGTGGTGAGTAATGATGTAAATCTGCATCGAAAGCCCACTAAATTCTGTTGCTGACCGGATGAACTGCTAAAATATGTGCTGAGTCAAAAAACGAACATCTATTTCTACTCAGTATGTCATGAATTTTCAGCGCTTCTGATTTTGCTGCATTCATGTTAAGGCCCAGATAAGAGCAAAAGTAACATGCCTGTAGCATGCGAGATTCAGTCAACATTCAACAATAAACCTAATGACGCAAATTTCCCTCTCTCAAAATTAGCGAGCTTGGATTAGGTTTCTACCCAGTTTCAAACCAGAGGTCTTTCACATGAAAGGTGAACGTGATAACCACTACACCAGAGAAACACTGGGCAACTGCTGTGGCAGTGAACCTGCCCAGAACTGTGCTGTCCCGCAGCAGCTCTCTGGCTTTTTGTTTGGGAGAATTGGAATTCAGCTGCTTTAATTAAGAATGCTGCAGATAGACTCATATAATGATGTCATCAAAAAATGGCATAACACCATGTATCCATACCATGGCCCTTCCATTGTTCTGCCTCTGTCAGCTTTTTAAAAATGAGAATGAATTAAACTCAGTTTCCTTCTCTCTTTTAGCAAACCTGTTAATTTTCTGAATATCAATTAATTGCATAATTCCCTTTGGTAGAAGGAGTTTCTGCAGGTTCCATGCCCAATTTGCCATAAATAACATTGTTTCCCTCAGCCAATGCCATGAAGCTTTAGACTCGTGTTCCTTACATAGCTATGCATATGAACATTATTTACCTTTTCTCTTAATTTCACGTCGAATTGACGAAAGTGCTCATTTTTCTGATCAAATATCTCATTATTTCTGAGTTATTTGCACAATTACATTTGCTCCACAACTCGTTATTCGAGGGAAATCATTGATACAGTTAGACAGAGCCCTGCCAAGATCACGTTCCATTCATTTGATTTGAAAAAATTTTGTCCTGGGAATGAAATCTTACAGAATACATATTTGTTTAGGGAATAGGACAGTGTTGAGCTACCAGAATGCTTGGAGGATTCCAATGGTTAGACTGAGAGGTCATGTCACATGTTACAGGAAGACAACTCTTGGTTTCCACCTGGTGCCTCAGTTTGTTTTAAATTTCATAATGCAGAAGGTCCAGTAAATGTCTCAGGCAGCAATGCTTTCTGCTCAATCATAAGGAACATCTTTCTCCTCCTCAGCAGGCAAAATTCAACAAACTTTACTCAGCAGCATTTTTTTCAGTTATTCAGCATTCAGTATTATTATTTTTAAATTTGTTATTGACGCCCTCGGTTGACTTGAGAATCTCTAGAATATACAACAACATCGAATTGCAAACTTGACTGGCAAACAAAAGAATGCCAAACACCAGGACGCACTTGATATGGGTCTGATTTGAGATTTAGCTCAACAGTCAGCATTTCAACAAAATCAAAGAGTTTCACAGGGAATAAATTTGAGAATGATGCGTTCATTATATCTGATCCCTCTTTGTCTGCCGTTATGAGCACACATTATCTTTGAGTTCTGATGAATAGTCATCCAGACTCGAAACGTTTACTGCATTCCTCTCCGCAGGTACTGTCAGACCTGCTGAGTTTTTCCAGCTATTTTTGTTTTTGTTATCTTTGACATTGTGAGTAACTGTACTAATCTGTGTCAAAAGGCAGTTTAATTCCTATTGTTGACTGAACGAGCTGCTAATATGTGAGCGCAGTGAAATACGAACTTCTATTTCCACTCAAGTGTGTCATGAAATCTCAGCACATCCTCAGTAAGAGTAAATGCAATTTGCCTGCAACATAGGAGATTCAGCTGTGCTTCAAGGATGCAAATCACCCTCACGATTGAATAAGGAAGTTTTAATAATGTTTCTGCCCAGTTTTGAACCGGGGACTGTTCGTGTGGTCGATAGACATGATAACTACTACAGAACCTGCCGTAACTCCAACGAGCCTACCTGGAACCGTAAAATGTCCTACCGCCATGTATCCTTACAATGGCATAAGAGGCTCTTCCACCATCCGACCTCTGTCCCCTTTTTAAACGAGCAAACTAATTAATCACAATTCGCTTCTCTTTCACTAAATCTGTCTTTTCCTCTGTGTAATTAAATTGTTCAGCACCCTTTCAAAAAGGTCGTTCCTGCAGAATCCATGCCCAGTTTGCCTTAATTCACAAGGTTCACATGACGATTTGGACTTGGGTTCCGAATATACTTTACCATATGAACGTGGTGTAATTATGCAATTGATCTCATATCAAATTTGCGAAAGTGTTATTTTTTTCAACCTTACTATTTTTACAATCGTATTACTTTTGCTCCACAGTCCTTCAATCGAGGGTGCAATATTACAGAGGAAAATATTTAAGTAGTTCAACAAAGCCCTGCCAAGGTCATGTGCTTCAATTGTTCATTTACTTCATTTGGTTTGAAATAATTTTGTTCCTGGATCGGAACCTTACAGAGGATAAATATTTGTGTAACAAACACGGCAGTGCTGAGCTACCAAAATGCTTGGAGGTTTCCAATGGTTGAACTGAGGGTCCATGTCAGGAAGACAACTGTTGGTTTCACCCTGGTGCCTCAGCTTGTTTTCAATTTCAAAATGTAGACGATTCCGTCAAGCAAATGTCTCTAGGTGGAATGCTTTCTGCTCAATCATGAGGAACATCCTTCTTATCCTTGGAAGATGAAATTAAACAAACTTTACTCAGTATTTGTTCCATTATTCTCTATTTAATATTAATATTTTATCTGTTATTGATGTCTTCGTTTGAACTGAGACCCTCTGAAACATACACCAACCTCGAATTTCAAACATGATCAATAGACGAAAGAATGCCAGTCAACAGGTAATGCAAACCATATTGTGCTCATTTGAAATTGAGCACAATTAGCTGTTAAACAAAATGCAAGAATTTTGCTGGGAGCAGTTTTGAGAATGATGCGTTTCTTATATTTGACCCTCCTTTGTTCCAGGTGATAAGCCTTCTGGGGCCTAAATCATGCCCATGTAGAAGACAGGAGGGAAGCCAGCAGATCTGCACTGCGCCTTGGTTTCCACAACTGCCTGGGTCATTTTTCCTGATACTCTATTCTGAATCCCGATTATTTGAAGGATTTGCAGACCAAATGAACTGCTAAAATGCGTGCTGGGTCATAAAATGAACACCTCAGTGTGTCATGAAATTTCAGCATTTCTGATTTTGCTGCATTCATTTTAAGGCCCAGGTAAGAGCAAAAGCACCATGCCTGTAGTATGCGAGATTCAGGTAACATTCAACAACAACCCTGACATGCAAATTTTCCTCTCTCAAAATTGGTAAGCTTGGATAATGTTTCTGCCCAGTTTCGAATGGGTGAGGCGAGAGTGATAACCACTACACTACAGAAACATCAGCCAGTCACGACTGCAGTCAGCCTATCCGGAATGTTAAACTGTGCTGTCATGCAGCAGCTCTCCAGCTCTTTGGATGGGAGAAATGGAATTCAGCTGCTATAATTTGGAATGCTGCAGACAGACTCATATAACAATGTCATCATAAAATGGCATAACACCGTGTATCCATACCATGGCCCCTTCATCGTCCTGTCTCTGTCAGCTTTTTAAAAGAGCAAATGAATTAATCTCAGTTTCCTTCTCTCTATTAGTGAACTTATTATTTTTCTGCATATCAATTAATTGCACAATTCCCTTTTGAAAATGGAGTTTCTGCAGATTCCATGCCCAGTTTGCCTTCATTAACAACGTTTCCCTCATCCAATCCCATGAAGATTTAGACTTTGTTCCATACGTAACAACACAAGTGAACATTATTTACTTATACCTTGATTTCATATCGAATTGATGGAAGTGCTTATTTTTCTAATCAAACATCTCATTATTTCTGAGTTATTTACACAATCTAATTACAGTTGCTCCATGACTCATTAATCAAGGGTGTTATATCACAGAGGAAAATGATTGTTACAGTTAAACAGAGCCCTGCCAGGATCACATGCTGAAATAGGTCGTTTTGTTCAGTTGGTTTAATATAATTTTGTTCTGGGAATATAGTTTTACAGAATATATATTTCTTCAGGAAACAGGGTCGTGCTGATCTACCAGAATGTTTGTAGGATTCCAGTGGTTAGACTGAGAGGTCATGTCATTTGTTACAGGAAGACAACTCTTGGTTTCCACCTGGTGTTTCAGGTTATTTGAATTTCAAAACGCAGAAGGCTCGTTCCAGCAAATGTCTCTGGCAGCAATGCTTTCTGCTCAGTCATTAAGAACAGCCTCTCCTCCTCAGCAGACGAAATTTAGCAAACTTTCCTTGGCAATTTTAAACGCTATTCAATATTCAGTATTAATATATTTGATATGGGTGCCCTTGGTTGGATTGAGAATCTCTGAAGGATACAACAACGTTGAATTGCAAACTTGACTGGCAAACAAAAGAATGCCAGACACCAGATAATGCATTTGACATGGGTCTTATTTGAAACGTAGCACAACAAGTCAGCATTTCAACAAAATCAGCAGGGAACAGGCTTGAGAATGATGCGTTAATTAGATCTGATCCCTCTTTTGTCTGTCTTTATGAGCACACATTACAATGAGACATCTTTGACATGGTGAGTAACAGTGTTAAGCTGCATCCAAAGACCCATTATTTTCTGCTGTTGACTGAACGAACTGTGAGCGCAGTGAAATACGAGCATCTATTTCCATTCAAAAGTGTCTTGAAATCTCAGCATTCATTTTATGACCTAGGTGAGAGCAAATGCAACATCAGAGATTCAGGTAAGCTTCAACGATGAAAATTATCCTCACCATTTAATGAGTAAGTTTTAATAATGTTTCTGCCCGGTTTCAAACCAGGGACCGTTCGCGTATGAGGTGAACGTGATAACCGCTGCACTACAGAAACAGCCATGGTTAACTAAGCCTGTCTGGAATGCTAAACTGCGCTGTAACGCAGCAGCAATCTGGGTCTCTGTTGCGGAGAAATGGAATGCAGTTGCTATTCTCAGGAACGCTGCAGTGAGACTGATGTAACAATGTAATCATAAAAGGGCCTCGCACCATGTATCCATGCAAAGGCATAAGAGGCCCTTGCACCATCCGACCTCTGTCCCCTTTTTGAACAAACTAATTAATCACAATTTCCTTCTCTCTTTTAATATACCTGTTTTTCCCTCCTTTCATTAAATTGCTCAATACCTTTTGAAAAAGTAGTTTCTGCAGAATCTATGCCTAATTTGCCTTAATTCACAAGGTTCACATGACGATTTGGACTTGGGTTCCTAATATACTTTATCATATGAACGTGATGTAATTATACAATTGATCTCATATCGAATTTGCGAAAGTATTATTTTTTCAACCATACTATTTTTACAATCTTATTACTTTTGCTCCACAGCCCTTCAATCGAGGGTGCGATATTACAGAGGAAAATGTTTGTTCCGGAGTTTAACAGGGCCCTGCCAAGTTAGTGTACTTCAATTGTTCGTTTACTTCATTTGGTTTGAAATAATTTTGTTTCTGGACCGGAAACTTACAGAGGATAACTATTTGTGTAACAAACAGGGCAGTGCTAAACTACCAAGCTGTTTGGAGGTTTCCAATGGTTGGACTGAGGGTCCATGTCACTTGTTGCAGGAAGACAACTGTTGTTTTCACCCTGGTGCCTCAGCTTGTTTTGAATTTCAAAATGTAGACGTGTCCGTCAAGCAAATGTTTCCGGGTGCAATGCTTTATGCTCAATCATTGGGAACGTCCGTCTTATCTTTGGGAGATGAAAGTGAACAAACTTTACTCATGAAATGTGCCATGAAATTTCAGCGTTTCTGATTTTGCTGCATTCACTTCAAGGCCCAGATAAGAGCAAAAGCACTATGCCTGAAGCATGCGCGATTGAGGTAACATTCAACAACAAACATGACATATGCAAATTTTCCTCTCTCAAAATCGGCGAGTTTGGATAATATTTCTGCCCGGTTTCAAACCAGGGACTTTTCGCGTGTGAAGCGAACGTGATAACCACTACACTACAGAAACATTGCCCAGTATGCTGTGCTGTCACACAGCAGCTCTCTGGCTCTTTGAATGGGAGAAATGGAACTCAGCTGCTTTAATTTGTAATGCTGCAGACTGGCTCATATAACAATGTCATCATAAAATGGCAAAACACCATGTTTCCATAGCATGGCCCTTCCATCATCCTGTCTCTTTTAAAAGAGCAAACGAATTAATCTCAGTTTCCTTCTCTCTGTTAGTGAACTTATTATTTTTCTACATATCAATGAATTGCATGATTCCCTTTTGAAAATGGAGTTTCTGCAGATTCCATGCCTAGTTTGCATTCATTAACAACATTTCCATCACCCAGTGTCATGAAGATTTAGACTTTGTTCCTTATTTAGCTACGCAAATGAACATTATTTACTTATCTCTTGATTTCGTATTGAACTGACGGAAGTGCTTATTTTTCTGATCAAACATCTCATTATTTCTGAGTTATTTACACAATCTAATTACATTTGCTATACAAGTCGTTAATTGAGGGTGTTATATCACAGAGGAAAATGATTGTTACATTTAAACAGAGCCCTCCCAGGACCACATACTGCAATAGGTCGTTTTGTTCTGTTGGTTTAATATAATTTTGTTCTGGGAATATAGTTTTACAGAATATACATTTTTCTTCAGGAAACAGGGCAGTGTTGATCTACCAGACTGTTTGGAGGATTCCAATGGTTAGACTGAGAGGTCATGTCACTTGTTAGAGGAAGGCAACTCTTAGTTTCCACCTGGTGCCTCAGTTTGTTTTGAGTTTCATAATGCAGAAGGCTCGGTCCAGCAAATGTCTCAGGCAGCAATGCTTTCTGCTCAGTCATTATTAACACCCTTCTCAACACACTTTACTCTGCATTGATTTTACGTTTTTCAACATTCAGTATTAATATATTTCTATTTGGTATTGATGTCCTCAGTTGACTTGAGATTCTCTGAAATGTACAATAACATCGAATTGCAAACTTGACTGGCAAGCAAAAGAAAGGTACTGCACTTGATATGGGTCTAATTTGAGATTTAGCACAACAGTCAGCATTTCAACAAAACAATCAAATAATTTTACAGAGGACAGGTTTGAGAATGATGCGTTAATTATTTTTGTTCCCCCTGTGAGCACACATTACTATAAGACATCTTTGACATGGTGAGTAACTGTTAATCTGCATCAAAAGACACATTAATTTCTGTTGTTGACTGAACGAACTGCTAATATGTGAGCGCAGTGAAATACAAACATCTGTTTCTACTCAAGTGTGTCATTTTGCTGCATTCATGTGATGTTATGACCTTGGTGCAACATAGGAGATTCAGGTAAATTTCAACGAGGCAAATTATCCTCATTATTTAATGAGGAAGTTCTAACAATGCTTTTGCCTGGTTTCAGACCGGGGACTTTTTGCGTGTTAGGTTACATTACAGAAACCGCCGTGGCTGCAGTGAGCCTGTGTGAAATGTTAAACTGTGCTCTTACGCAGCAGCACTCTGGGTCTCTGTTTCGGAGAAATGGAATTCAGCTGCTATTATGGGAACACTGCAGCAAGGCTGATATAACAATGGAATGATAAAATGGCCTCGCACCATGTATCCAAACAATGGCAAAAGAGGCCCTTCCATCATCCGATCTCAGACCCCTTTTTAAATGAGAAACTAATTAATCACAATTTGCTGCTCTCTCTTAATAAACCAGTCTTTTTTCCTCCCTTTCATTAAATTGCTGAATTCCCTTTTGAAAAAGCAGTTTCTGCAGAATCCATGCCTAGTTTCCCTTAATTCACAAGGTTCACATGACAATTTGGACTAATGTACTTTATCACATGAACTTGGTGTAATTATGCAATTGACCTCATATCAAATTCATGAAAATGTTATTTTTCTCTGATCAAACATTTCATTATATCCGAGTTGATTTATACAATCTTATTACTTTTGCTCCAGACCCCTTCAACCAAGGGTGCGATATTACTGAGGAAAATGTTTGTTCCGGAGTTTAACAGAGCTCTGCCAAGATCACGTGCTTCAATTGTTCGTTTCCTTCACTTGGTTTGGAATAATTTTGTTCCTGGACCGGGATCTTACAGAGGATAAATATTTATGTATCAAACAGGGCAGTGCTGAGCTACCAGAATGTTTGGAGGTTTCCAATGGTTGGACTGACCAGGAAACCTGACAAGTGAGCCTTCAAAATCACTGATGATCATCTCTTTACCTGTTACTGCCCTTCCATTCACTGGCACTGCTGACAGGTTTCTCACACAAAATGGTTTGTTTGGTTAACCTTTGGTCACCGGCCATTGAGCCCAGGCCGTGATGGAGAAAGCATTGACTCTGAACCACCCAGGGTCCACCAACACCAGCTCTGTGCTGCCCTGTCCATCATTCTTGTATCAGTTAATCTATCCTGCCTTGCTCTCTATCACAGACCTTCCCTTTTGTTCTTTTCATGGAGTGACTCCTGACTTTTCAATCAGAAAATGCTGAAAATAGCAGGCGGAGAGAGAAACAGAGTTAATGTTTTTTTCTTAGTCGTCCATGGGATGTGGGCACTTCTGGCTAAACCAGCATTTATTGTTCATCCTTAAATTGTCCATTTTTTCACGGGGCAGTTAAGAATCAGCTACATGTAGGCTAGTCCAGGTAAGGACAGCAGATTCCCTTCTCGAAAGGACATTAGTGAACCAGATGGGGTTTTACAGACTTATAATTCCAGATTTTTATTGAATTCAAATTTCACCATCTGCTGTGGTGGGACCACCAGAGCATTACCCTGGGTCTCTGGAATACCAGTCCGGTGAAAATACCACTGTGCTACATCAAAACTGGTAAATGTTAGCGATCTAACAGGTTTGAAAGATACAGAGGAGAGCAGGAAGAAACAAAAGGGAAGGTTTGTGATAAGTTGGTAGGAGCAGGAGAGATGGAGGGGGCAGCGGACTGGTATTGTCACTGGACTAGTACTCCAAAGGCCCAGGTTAGTGTTTGAATCCCACCATGGCAGGCGGTGAAATTTGACTTAAAAGTCTAAATGATGAAACCATCAATTGTCCTTAAAAAACCCACATTTCACAATTTTCCTTTCAGAAACCTGCTGTCCTTACCTGGTCTGTCTGACATGTGAGTCTGGACACACAGCAATGTGATTGACTCTGAAATGTCTCAGCAAGCCACTCAGTTCTCAGGAGCAATTAGGGATAGCCAATAAAATGCTGGCCCAGCCAGTACCGCCTACATCCCATGAATAAATTAAAAAAAACACAAGGGATGATGGTGCCATTCTGTCTCAATCAGTTCTCTCTGCTCTCACTTCTGTCCCACACTGAAAACTCTCAATCCTTCCCCTCTGTTACCTGGAACAAACTTTTCATTGAACAAGCCCACACAAGTCACACAAGAAAAGAAATCTTCACTGTGACTTGGATAATTTCAGTTGCAGTTCCCTAATTTCCCTCATGTAATCTTATGAATTAGACCATTTTCATCTGGATCCCATCGGATGTGGACCCGATGCTATCAGTCCTCCAGGAAGTGACTATTCTAATTCTGTGACTCTGAGCAGTTCTGTTGGTGCAGGGGCTTGAGTCGAACTTGCCACTTTTAAACTGTCATAAGAGCATAAGAAATAGGGACAGGACTAGGCCATTTGGTCCCTTGAGCCTGTTTCGCCATTCAATAAGATCATGGCTGATCATCTTGGTGTTTCAATTTCCGCATTCCCATCTAACCCTGATAACCTTTGATTGCCTTGCCTAACAAGAATCTATCTACCTCTGCCTTAAAAATACTCAATCGTCATTCATCACATATCAGACCCGCACCTACAAACTTCTGTCCCGCACTTCCAGTGAAGCAAAGGGCAGTTTGCACTCCAAGCCCAATAACTGTGATGTTATCTGATGGAGACAGACTCCCTTCCAATGCAGTGACACTACTGGAGGAATGGAAAGCTGGGGTTAACTCCTGAAAACAGCAGCAATGTTTAAAGTTAACAATATCCGAGTGGAGCTTGAACACAGGATCCTGAGATTAAGAAGCTGATGTCGCGCCGGCTTAAGCAGCCGGGCATGCATGAATCAGGCTTCATATCGCAAAATACAGGGAGACAAATGTTGGTTTCCAACCAGCGTCTCAGTTTGTTCTGAATTTCAAAGTGTAGAATGTAATTGACTTGATAGAAGTTTACAAAATTATGAGTGGCATGGACAGAGTAAATAGTCAGAAGCTTTTTCCCAGGGTGGAAAAGTCAATTACTAGGGGACAAAGATTTAAGGTGAGAAGAGAAAACTATAGAGATGCCGGGGCAAGTTTTTTACGCAAAGGGTAGTTAGTGTCTGAAATTCTCTGCCAGAAGCAGGTACGATAGTGGTGTTTAAGAAGCAGCTTGAAAAACACATGAATAGGATGGGAATAGAGGGATATGGACCCCGGAAGTGCAAAATGTTTTAGTTGACGGGCAATATGATCGGCACAGGCTTGGAGGGCTGAAGGGCCTTTTCCTGTGCTAACTTTTCTTTGTTCTTTGCTCTTGTTCTTTGTAATTGACCTACAAAAGCCCCAGGGTGCAATGCATTCCTCTCAATCATCAATAATATCATTCTCATGTTTCACTACATTGCTGCACCTCTTTCCAAACATTGCAATCCATTTTCAAGGCTTGTTTCAGGATTTCATATACAACATTGATATTTTAATGTTGGTGTGTAAAAATGTCAATCTGCTTCAACAACCCATACATTTCTGTTGCAGGCTGTAAGAAATGCTAATGTGTCGGCTGTGTGACAGTCAACACTTTCATCACTTTATGTGCTCTTAGTGCCATGCACTTACATCACTTCTCGTTTTGTGGACTGTATTTTAAGCGTTTGGTTAAAAAGGTTCTCAAGACATGAATAGTCTGTTGCAAATGTAAAAGGATTTTAGCCTCTTTCACAAAAGTGAAAACGTTCGTGCAGAATAAGTTTCCACAAGTTGTATCAGTTGAGGTTCTCAATTAAAGCTCAAGAAAGTTTCACTCACTCAAGTTTTCTGTGAACACTGCTTGTGGGTTGATTGATTGGAATATAACCTCCTTGTGTTTTCCTGAGTCTGTGCTCAGTGTATTTGGAGGTTTGGACCGGGTTGCAGTATCTTGCATCCCAGGGATGGGCAGTAACCTGTTGATTGAAGCTGCTATCGCTGCTTTCAGTTGGCAGCGGGTGATTGGAGTGTGCAGGGCAAAATCCTAAACAAAAACAAAAACAGAATTACCTGGAAAAACTCAGCAGGTCTGGCAGCATCGGCGGAGAAGAAAAGAGTTGACGTTTCGAGTCCTCATGACCTGCTGCTTGTCCCTGTCTCACTCACTGTGGAGCAGGGAAGACAGAATCATTGATGCGTTTGTTGCCCCATCTGAAACGTAGCTTTGACCAACTGTTAGTGATGGAGGTCATGCTGCAGGAGCCTTTAATAATCTTACACAAATCAACATCAATCAGCCAGAATGTGCAAGTTTGAGGGAGGCTTTCTGAGCCATCAGAACTGGAAATGGGAGCAAGTGGAAGATTCTGTCTAGTTTCAGTGTGTACAGACTGTAGCGGGGAAGAGCTAATATCACATGGCTGTTCTTATATTCAGTTAATATTTAACAATAAAGGTGAATCATTGCTCAGACTTAAATGCGTTTTGATAATGTTTCTGCCTGGTTTCAAACTGGGGGCCCAGGAACTCTAGTTCCTATTTATTATGATTGATAATCACTGTCTATCGATAAACCTGTAGCAGACCGATATACTCTGCATTTTAATTGGATGTGTGCACCGCTATAAGCTGGGTTGTGGACTGTAATGTCTTCACTCTTCTCTGGTGATTTTCTCCAGAAAGGCTAGTGTGGATAGAATCACTTGGTCTGCAAGATACGGTCACTGTGAGGATGATAATGGAACAATTTTGTGCCAAAGTTCAGTGACACCCGATCACTTACCAAGTGATTATGTAAAAATCTAATTCAAATAATCACAGCCACTGCTGGTGAGGGAGGGAAGTAGCAGAGGCAGCTGATCGGATTGTCTCAAACTTAGTGACAAAGAAGCTCCATGAGCTCCACACACTTGTTGTTGGAGGTGAGGGTGGAGGAGATAGGGGAGGGAGAGCACTTCAAAATGAACTAACTTAGGTTTGAGATATTAAAAAGACTCAAGACACTGTATATTTAACACAAAGCTGATCTATTTGACCTTTATCTACAATATCAGCCCAAATAACTGGGCTGGAGTTTATTATCATCAGAAAACAGACCCCAATCCTGGATATGTTTAACAGCAAAATCCAATAATTGTCATTACTTGTGAACTTGCTGGTGTCTCTGCAGTGTAGATAAAACAGCAAACCCCTTCCCACATTCAGAGCATGTAAATGGTCTCTCCCCAGTGTGAACTCGCTGGTGTGTCAGCAGGTTGGATGACCGGGTAAAACCTTTCCCACATTCAGAGCATGTAAATGGTCTCTCCCCAGCATGAGCTCGCTGGTGTCTCAACAGGTTGGATGACTGAGTGAATCCTTTCCCACACACAGAGCAGGTGAACGGCCTGTCCCCAGTGTGGCTGTTCTTGTGTACAGTGAGTTGAGACAACCACCTGAATCCAGTCCCGCAGAGAGAGCACCTGAATGGTCTCTCGTCAGTGTGAACACGTTGATGGCGCATCAGTTCCGTGGAACCTCTATAGTACTTCCCGCAGTCCGGACATTTAAAAGGTCTCTCGTCAGTGTGAACTCGCTGGTGGGTCCGCAGGTTGGATGACTGAAGGAATCCCTTCCCACACTTAGAGCAGGTGAATGGCCTCTCCCCAGTGTGAACTCGCTGATGTATCAGCAGATAGGATGAACTCGTGAATCCCTTCCCACACTTGGAGCAGATGAATGTTTTCTCCCCAGTGTGAGTGCGGCAATGACGTTCCAGGTGAGACGAGGATTTGAATCCCTTTCCACATTGCCATGGTTTTATCCTGTTGTGATGGCATTTATGTTCTGACAGGCCAGAAGATTGGTTGAAACCTTGTCCACACACAGAACACGAGTACAGTTTCTCCTCACTGTGAGCGGTGTTTTTTCCTTCCATGTTCAAAATTCAGTGATATTGAGGTTACGATAAATTGGGTGACTCTGTCAGATTCTGATGTGATGTTTAGTTTGAGTTGCCTGACTGCAAATCCTCCCCTTCTAATACCCTGTGAAATTGATTTAAAACAAAGTGAGTGAGAGAGAACCTACAAAAATACAAAGGCAGGTTGTGAAACTGAGCAGAATGAATCTGGTAATTTATGGACTGGCACCAGGGAAAAGTGACCATGAAAACTGCTGGATTGCCATAAAAACCCAACTGGTTCATTAATGTCCTTCAGAGAAGGGAATCTGTTACGTGGTCTATGCCCACTCAGGACTCTGTCCACAAATTTCAAAATTGTGCCTGAACACTAAGGTCTGGATCATTTATATGTATCAGGAACAGCATGGGTCCGAACACTGACTCCTAGGGAACCCCACTCTTAACCTTCGTCCAGTCTGAAAAACATCCATTAACCATGACTCTCTGTTTCCAGTCAGCCAATATTGTACCCATGTCGCTTCTGTCCCTTTTATTCTATGAGATATAAGTCTGTTGCATGGCACTTTATCTAATGCCATTTGGAAGTCCAGGCACACCACTTTAACAGCATTAGAAAGAACAAAGAAAAGAACAAAGAAAAGTACAGCACAGGAACAGGCCCTTTGGCCCTCCAAGCCTGCGCCAAACATATTGCCCATCAACTAAAACATTTTGCACTTCCGGGGTCCGTATCCCTCTATTCCCATCCTATTCATGTATTTGTCAAGCTGCCTCTTAAACACCACTATCGTACCTGCTTCCACCACCTCCTCTGGCAGCGAATTCCAGACACTCACTACCCTCTGCATAAAAAACTTGCCCCACACAACTCGTTTATAGTTTTATCCTCTCACCTTAAATATATGTCCCCTACTAATTGACTCTTCCACCCTGGGAAAAAGCTTCTGACTATCTACTCTGTCCATGCCACTCATAATTTTGTTAACTTCTATCAAATCGCCCATCAACCTCTGCCGCTCTAGTGAGAACAATCCGAGTTTCTCCAACCTCTCCTCATAGCTAATAACCTCCAGACCAGGCAGCATCCTGGTAAATCTCCTCTGCACCCTCTCCAACGCCTCCATATCCTTCTGGTAATGTGGCGACCAGAATTGCACACAATATTCCAAGTGTGGCCTAACCAATGTTCCATACAGCTGCAGCATGACTTCCCAGCTTTTATACTCAATAACCCTGCCAATGAAGGCAAGCATGCCATATGCCTTCCTGACTACTTTATCCACCTGCGTTGCCACTTTCAGTGACCTGTGGACCTGTACACCCAGATCCCTCTGCTCGTCAATGCACTTAAGGGTTCTGCCATTTACTGTATAATTCCTGCCTGTATTAGACCTTCCAAAATGCATTACCTCGCATTTGTCCGGATTAAACTCCAGCTGCCATTTCTCCGCCCAAGTCTCCAAACAATCTATATCCCATTGTATCCTTTGACAATCCTCTTCACTATCTGCAACTCCTCAACCTTAGTGTCATCTGCAAACTTACTAATTAGCCAGTTACATTTTCCTCCAAATCATTTATGGATACATTACCCTGAACAACGCTCTCTGTTACCTCATCAAAAAGCTTAAGCAACTTAGTTAAACACAATTTTCCCTTAACAAATCCATGCTGGCTTTCCTTAATTAACCGACATTTGCTCAAGTGACTATTAAGTTTGTCCTGAATTATCATTTCTGGAAGCTTCCCCAGCACCGAGATTAAACTGACTGGTCTGTAACTGTTGGGTTTATCTTTGCACCTTTTTTTGAACAAAGATATAACGTTTGCAATTTTCCAGTCCCTGTGTCAGCAACTCTGAATCTCAGGAAGGCTGGAAAATTATGGCCAGCACTTCCACAATTTCCACTCTCATTTCCCCTCAGTATCCCTGGATGCATCTCATCCAGTCCTGGGGTTTTGTCAACTTTATCAGACAGCCTATCCAATATCTCCTCCTTATCAGTTTTAAACCCCACAAGGGTGTGAATTATCTCCGCTTTCACAATCACCTGTGCAGCATATTTTCCCTTGGTAAAGGCAAATGCAAAATATTCATTTAATACCTCAACCATGACCCCTGTCTCCATGCCTAAATCACCTCTTTGGTCTCTAATTGCCTCCACTCCTCCTTTTACCACTCTTTTACTATTTACGTGCCCATGGAAAACTTATTGATTTATTTCCATGTTTGCTTTCAGTCTCTTTTCATGCTCTCTTTGCTTTTCTTATTTGGTTTTCCAAATCCGTCTGAACCTTCTCTATTCAGCTTGGTTCTTGGTTTTATTATCCAGCTAATATGTGTCATAAGCACACTTTTTCTCCTTTATCTCAATCTCTATCTCTTTCCTCATCGAGGGGGCTGTGGATTTGTTTACCCTACCTTTCCCCTTCATGGGAATACATCTTTACTGTGTCAGAACTCTCTCTTCTTTGAAGGCAGTGCATTGTTCAGTTACAGTTTCACCTGCCAACTTTTGATTCATAAGACCATAAGAGGTAGGAGCAGAAGTAGTCCATTCGGCCCATCGAATCTGCTCGAGGTCATGGCTGATCTGATAATCTTCAACTCCACTTTCCTGCATAGCCCATGATCCCTTAAATGTTAAAAATTTGTCAATCTCAGCCTTGAATATACTTAACGACCCAACCTCTACAGCCCTCTGCAGTAAAGAATTCCAGATTCACTACCCACTGAGAGAAGAAATTCTTCATTGTCTTAAATGGGTGACCCTTTACTCTGAGATTATGCCCCCTGTTCCTAGACTCTCCCATTCAGCATCTAACCCGTCAAGACCCCTAAGAAGCTTATATATTTCAATAAGATCGCCTCTCACACTTCTAAACTCCAATGAGCACAGGCCCAGCCCACTCAACCTCTCCTCATAAGAAAATTCCTCCATACCCGGGATCCACCTTGACAGCCTTCTCTGGACTGCCTCCAATGCCAGCATATCTTTGCTTAGAGAAGGGGACCAGAACTGTTCACAGTATTCTAGGTGTGGTCCAACTAGTGCCTTATATAGTTTGAGCAAGAACTCCCAATTTTTAAACTCCAGTCCCTTTGAAATTCCAACTTACCTGGGTCAGATCCATTCTTACCCCATTGAAGTTGGCTTTCCCCCAGTTAATTATTCTTACCCTTACTTGAAATCTTTGCACACAGGTAGAACAGATAAGTTATTTACCTTCCACGTTAAAAGTTTGATGATCTTCAGGTCCTGACGAATCAAATGACTCTGTCATATCTTGATGTGATGTTTGGTTTGATATTCCCGTCCGTCAATCCTCTGCCTCTAATACCCTGGAAAAGAAATTTCCAAAATCCATGACTGTCAGTCCAGGAGAGACATTGAGAGGAAAAATACATTTCTCTTGGTTTGAGTTTGGTGTGTGTAAATCCTCCTCTTTTAACCCCCTGTAAAAAGAGTTTTCAAAATCCATCCCTGTCAGTCCAGGATAGACATTCACAATATTCTCTCCTCCTGCTGACAGGGAAAGGGACGAACGCACATGTGGGGGTGGGGGGTGGGGGCATTTTAGTGATAGCAACCATAACATGGTACAATTTAAGCTTGTTTTGGACAAAGAAATAGACAAGTTGCAAAAAAAATGTTTTGAATTGGGGGAGAGCAGATTTTAGTAAAAGAAGGCAGGATCTGGCCAAGGTAGACAAGGAATAGCTACTTGTGGGGAAATCTACAGAAGAGCAGTGGGGGGCGTTTGAAAAGGAAAATGGGAAAGGTACAGGCTCAACATGTTCCCTCTAGGGTGATAGGAAGGAGTAACAAGCCCAGAGAACCATGGATGACCAGAGATATTCAGGATACGATGAGAAGGAAAAGAGAGGCTTTTAGCAAGTACAAGGGAAGCAAATCAGTGGAGGCATTAGTGGAATAAAGAAAGTGCAGGGCGGAGCTTAATCACAGAATCACAAAGTGCAGAAGAGGGCCTTCGGCCCATCGAGTCAGCGCCAACACGTGAGAAACACCTGACTACCTAATCCCATTTACCAGCACTTGTCCCATAGCCTTGAATGTTATGATGTGCCAAGTGCTCATCCATTTTAAAGGATGTGAGGCAACTCGCCTCCACCACCCTCCCAGGCAGTGCATTCCAGACTGTCACTCTGGCTCCACCCATAGATTTCTCCCTTGGTCCATAATGGGCCCAACCCTTTTCCTGGTTATCCTCTTCCTATTGATATACTTATGGAATATCTTCCCTGCCTTTCCAGCTAGAGCTTTTTCATACCCAGTTTGCTCTCCTAATTGCTTTGGGAGTGTCTTGGGCTACAGGAAGATATAGACGGGATGGTCAAATGGGCAGAAAGTGGCAGATGGAATTTAACCCTGAGAAATGTGAGGTGATACACTTTGGAAGGAATAATTTGACAAGGAAGTATTCAATAAGCGGCATGACACTAGAAAGTCCTAAGGAACAAAAGGGCCTTGGCACGTGTTCATAGATCTCTGAAGGTGGAGGGGCATGTCAGTGGGGTGGTAAAAAAGGCAGATGGGGCATTTGCCTTTTTCAATTAAGGCATAAATTACAAAAGTAGGGAGGTTTTGTTGGAGTTGTGTAGAACCTTAGTGAGGCCACAGCTGGAGTACTGTATGCAGTTCTGGTCGCCACATTATAGGAAGGATGTGATTGCACTGGAGGGGATGCAGAGGAGATTCACCAGCATGTTGCCTGGGATGAAACATTTAAGTTATGAAGAGAGGTTGGATAAACTTGGGTTGTTTTCATTGGAGCAGAGAAAACTGAGGGGCGACCTGATCAAGATGTACAAGATTATGAGGGGCATGGTCAGGGTGGATAGGGAGCTGCTGTTCCCCTTAGTTGACGGATCAGTAATGAGGGGACACAAGTTCAAGGTGAGGGGCAGGAGGTTTAAGGGTATGTGAGGAAAAAGGTTTTTACCCAGAGGGTGGTGACGGTCTGGAATGTGCTGCCTGGGAAGGTGGTGGAGACGGGATGCCTCAAATCCTTTAAAAGCTAGAAATCTCTTCTTGGGCCTCCACCAATCACTGGCCCCTGTCGAGCTCTCCTGCCCACCCCCTTCTACCAGCTTAGATTTCATCCCATTTCTATATGTCTTAATTCTGATGAAGGGTCATACAGACTCGAAATGTCAACTGTATCCCTCTCCGCAGAGTTTTTCCAGGTATTTTTGTTTTTGTTCTAGATTTCCAGCATCCACCGTATTTTGC
Organism: Carcharodon carcharias; assembly: GCF_017639515.1. NCBI lineage: Eukaryota > Metazoa > Chordata > Chondrichthyes > Lamniformes > Lamnidae > Carcharodon > Carcharodon carcharias. Next base: position 15,847,154 of record NC_054493.1, read on the forward strand.
TTTTATCCTTTAAAAAGTACCTGGGTGAGCACTTGGCACGTCATAACATTCAAGGCTACGGGCCGAGTGCTGGTAAATGGGATTAGGTAGGTGGGTAGATCAGGTGCTTCTCACGTGTCTGTGCAGACTCGATGGACCGATGGGCCGAAGGGCCTCTTCTGCTCCGTGTGATTCTGACTCCAGCCGCACGTTTCCCACTGGAAAGATGGCGGCGGCGCATGCGCCCTGCTGCACATTGTCCCCTATACAAATGGCGGCCGTTTACTTGGGGCTCTCTCCGAAGGCAAAGCGGGCCCCACCTGTCGCCGCCTCGTTCGATGCAACCGCAGGACCGGTAGCTTCTTATTCACGGTTTCAGACCTCTACTGGTGTTTATGAAGATCCCCGCCATCTCCGCCGCGTCCATTCCTCCCCACTCACCGGCTCCCTCCACTCGCCTGTTCCCGATATTTCTCAATCCTTCCGTCAGCTCCGGACTCTGGACTGCGCATGCTCCGATTTGAGCTCACATTGCGCATGTTCGTGTCGCTGCCCGGTACCGCCCCTGCGCAAGGATCTTCACTAATGGCCGGGCCGGCAACGCCCACATCCCTTGAATGAATTAAAAAAATAGGGTCCATTCCGTCCCGCGGCGAATGCTGGGTAAATATGCTGCCATTGAAATGTGATTTTGTTCAGCAGAAAATTATGTTTTGTGACCCGATGCTGATTGGAACCACAGATCCAAGATATAAAATTATCATAAAAGCAAAATTCTGCAGATGCCAAAAATCTGAAACAAAAACATAAAATGCTGGAAAAACTCAGTAGTTCTGACAGCAACTGTAGAAAGAGAAACAGACTTGATGTTTCGAGTCTGTATGACTCTTCTTCAGTTCTGAAGAAGAATCACATGGACTTGAAGTGTCAAGTCTGTTTCTCTCTCCACAGATGCTGTCAGACCTTCTGAGTTTTTCCAGCACTTTCTGTGTTTGTGTTATATAAAATTATTAAGTCCATTGATACGGCAACCAAAGTGCACTGGCCCTCCACCATAGCTCTGTCCCGGTATAATTAACAGCAGAACATGTTAATTGTGAGCTCACTGGACTCTCAGGAGGCGGTTTGAACAAGTGACTTTTCTTCCCATACACAGAACATTCAAACTCTGTGTTGTCAGTAGAAATGTAGCAATTTTGGATCAAAGCCTCTGAAGGTTTAAGACTGGTGTGTAAACAGGTGGGCAAAGTGCGTCAACCCCTTTGCACAAATGCAGTGTCTGAATGGTCTCTCTCAGGTGTAACTGTGTTGCTGTGTCAGCAAATGGGGTGACCAAGTGAATCACTTCTTCTGAAGAAGAGTCATACCGATTTGAAACATTAACTCTGTTTTCTCTCCACAGATGCTACTAGACCTGCTGAGTTTTTCCAGCATTTTATGTTTTTATTTCAGATTTCCAGCATTCGCAGTATATGGCTTCTATATGAGTCATTTCCACATTGAGCTGGTGAATGACCTTTTCATGATTTTACCTATGATTTTCCAGCTCAAACTGGGTTCTCAAATCCTTCTGATAATCACAGAAACACAGAATTGTAATGGCACAAAAGGAGGCCATTTGGCCCAACGTGCCTGTACTGGCTATCCAAATGATCATTATGACTTAGTGCCATTCTCTGCCTTTTCCCTGTAGCCTTGCACATTGTTTCTATTCAGGTAATCACCCAATGCCTTCGAATGCCTGGATTGAGCCTGCCTCCACCACGCTTCCAGGCAGTACATTCCAGACTTGAACCACTCGCTCAGTAATTTTTTTTTATCAGATCACGTTTGCTTCTTTTGTAAACCATTTTAAATCAGTGCCCTCTTGGTCTCGATCCTTTTATGAGCAGGAACAGTTCACCCCCAGCCCCCAATCTACTCTATCCAGCCCCCTTGTGATTTTGAACATCTCTATCAAATCTCCTCTAACCTTCTCCTCTCCAAGGAGAATAGTTCCAGCCTCTCCAATCTATCTTCATAACTGAAGATTCTCATCCCTGGAACCATTCTTGTAAACCTCACCTTCACTCTCTCCAATGCATCACATCCTTCCTATCCTGTGGCACCCAGAACTCTACACAATACTCCAGGTGAGGTCTAGCTCGTGCCTTATATACATTCAGCATAATCTCCATGCTCTTGTACTCTATGCCCCATTAAAAGCCCAGAATACTGTATGCCTTATTAACGGCTCTCTTCACCTGTCCTGCCACCTTCAATTATTTATGCACGTATACACCCAGGCCCAACTGCTCCTGCACCCTCTTTAGAATTGTACCCCTTATTTTATATTGCCTCTCCATGTTCTTTCTACCAAAATACATCATCTCACACTTCTCCACATTGAATTTCATCTGCTATCTATCTGCCTGCTCCACCAACTTGCCTATGTCCTTTTGAAGTTCTATGCTGTCTGCCTCACAATTTACAGTGCCTGCAAGCTTAGTATCATCTGCAAACTTTGAAATTGTCCCCTGCACACCAAGATCCAGATCATTAATATTGGTCGCAAAAAGCAAGGGTCCCAATACCGACTTCTGGGGATCTCCACTAGAAACCTTCCTCCAGCCAGAAAAATATCCATTGACCATAACTCTCTGTTTCCTATTACTCAGCCAATTCTATTGTCCTTTTTATTCCATGAACTATAACCTTTCTCACAAGTCTGTTGTGCAGCACTGTATTGAATGCCTTTTGAAAGTCCATAAACACATCAAGAGCATTACCCTCATCAACCTTCTCTGTTACCACTTCAAAGAACTCCAGCAAGCTTGTCAAACATGATTTCCCCTTTAGAAATACTTACTGGCTCTTCCTAATCAACCCACATTCTTCCATGTGACGACTAATTCTATCCCAAATAATTTTCTCTGGAAGGTAAACCACCAACGAAGTCAAACTGACTGGTCTGTAAATGTTGGGCTTATCCTTACCTTTTTGAGCAAGGGCATAATGTTTGCAATTCTCCAGTCCTCTGCCACCTCTCCTGAGTCAAAGGAAGATAGAATGATTATGGCCAGTGCCCTTGCAATTTCCACTCTCACTTCTTTCATTATCCTTGGATGTATCTCATCCAGTCCCTGTGCCTTGTCAACTTTAAGTACCAACAGTTCAACCAACACTTCCCCCTTATCAATTTTGTGCCCTTCCAATGACAGAGGTTCCCCGTCTGTCACCATGGCCTGTGTAGCATTTGTTTCCCTGATAAAGTCAGATGCCAAATATTCATTTAACACCTCACCCTGCATCTATGTGTAATCCACCCTTTTGGCCCCTAATCGACCCTACTGCTCCATTTACTATCCTTTTATGTAGCTATAGAAGACTTTGGCATTCCTCTTTATGTTGGCTCCAGTTTATTTCGCATGACCCCTCTTTTCTTCTCTTATTTGCATTTTTACCTCCCTTCTGAACCTTCTGTTGTCTGATTGGTTCACAATTGTATTATCAATCTGACACCTGTCATCGGCACACTTTTTCTCCTTTATCTAAACTTCTATCTCATTTTTCATCCAGGGAGCTCTGGATTTATTTGCCCTACCCTTCCTTTTTGAGGGAATATACCTCGAACCATTTCTTCTTTGAAGGTAGCCTATGGTTCAGCTACCTCTTCCCACCAACCTTTGGTTCCAGTCTATTCAGCCCAGTTCTGTTATTGCTGTAATGAAGTCGGCCCTCCCCCAGTTAATTATTCTTACTCTGGATTGCACATTGTCCTTTTCTACCATCATCCTAAACCTTATGATAGAATGATCATTGTCTCCTGAATACTTCCCCACTGACACCTGATTAACTTGGCTCACATCATTTCCAAGAAAGAGTGCTTCCTTACTTGTTCGGCTGGACACATGCTGTAGAAAATTTGCCTGAACACACCCTAGGAACTCTTGCCCCTCTCTACCCTTTACACTACCACTATCTCAGTCTATATTCAGGAAAATAAAGTCTGCCATTATAACTACTCTATAATGTTTGCACTTCTCTGCTGTTTCCCTGCAGATTTGGTCCTCTACATCCTTCCCACTAGTTGGTGGTTGATAGACTACACTGAGCAATGTAATTGCACCCTTTTTGTTCCTTAGCTGTAGCCAAATTGATTCTGTCTTTGAACCCTCTGGGACATCCTCTTTCTCCAGCACTGCAATGCTTTCCTTAATCAGTACAGCCACCCTTCCTGCTTTTCTTCCTGCCCTATCTTTCCTGAACACATTGTTCCCAGGAATTTTTAACATCCAGTTCTGCCCTTCCCTGAGCCAGCTCTCTGTCATCGCCACAACATAACATGGCAATCTGCGCCGATACTCAGCAATCTTATCTACTATACTCCATGCATTCACATACATATAGTGTAACCCTGATTTTGAGTGCGTTACTTTCTCCCTCACTCCCTTTTTGCTATTCTAGTGTTATCTGTCTCTCCCAGTATTTTGTGCACCTTGGTATCACTCTCTTATATTCTGTCCTGATTCCCACACCCCTGCTGAATTAGTTTGAAGCTCCTGCCACCACCACACCCCCCGCCCCCCCCCACCAACAACAGGACAAGCAAACACATCTCAAGGAGCTCAGTCCCGGCTCTGTTCAGCTGCAACACTTCCGGCTTGTACAGGTGCCATCTTCCCTCAGAACCAGTCCCAGGAATCTAAAGCCCTCCCTCCTGCAACATCTTTCCAGCCACACATTAATCTGCCTTAACCTCCTATTTCTATATTCACTTGCACATGGCACTGGAAGTAATATGAAGAATACTACATTTGAGGTCCTGCTTGCTAATTTTCTACCTAGCTCCCTAAATTCTGTCTACAGGACAACATCTCTCTTCCAACTTAAGTCATTGATACCAACGTGGACCACGACCTCTGGCTGTTCACCCACCCCCCCCCCAGAAGAATGTCCTGCACCCACTCGGTGACATCCTTGACCCAGGCACCAGGAAGGTAACATACCATCCTGGAGTCATGTCTGCAGCCGCAGAAACACCTCTCTGTTCCCTTAACTAATGAATCCCCTATCACTATTGCTCTTCCTTCCTTCTTCTTCCAACTGCTCTTGTAGCTGGTGTATGGAGAAGATCATGTCTACTGTAGAACTACCAGCAAGAAACATTACTGTGCTTCTCCATAGACTCGGTCTGCAAAAAGATAAAGTCTTTAAAGCATGACCCTAGTGAAGGTCTTCCTAGTGACGCTAAGGAGTGAGATGGCCCTGTAGTCACAATCCCTTCTGTCACCTTTTGTTTTTGGTTATTGTGATGATTTTTTTGTCATGCACATGGAATGGTTCCTACCTCCCGACAGAGAAGTGGGTGCTAACAGTAGATGGGACTTTCCGTGCTTGAGCAGTTCAGCTGGAATTCCATTAGGCCAGGTGACTTTCTGTTTGCTGAACAATCAATGGCCTTTTCAAGCTCAAGTGATGAGGTTTCCTTGTACATCTAACCATGACAGGAAGTTACTTGAGAGTCAAACAGAAACTAGGAGATGTCCATCTCATTGGTGTACAGATCAAAGTAATATTCAACTCAGCAGGACATGTGATTTCTTCTGTAGGTGAGCACTTCACCATATGATTTCAGTGGGAGGCAACTTTGGTGATGGTCGGACAAGTGCTCTGTTCATCCAATCACTACATAGCACATAGATTTCCTATGTTACAGGCTGGTTGAGTTTCTTGACACAGGTCGATCCAGTGTTTATTTGATGTTATGACCAATGCAGTTGGTAAAGCAGAGTTATTTAAAAATCCCAGAGGGGAACTTTAAACAACTGTCATAACCTATTATTTTAAGTGTTATGTTTGAAGTGCGACCTTAAATTCAGGAATCAGACCATCAGTTCTCGAGGTTTTACATTAAACTAATTGAAACATTTATTAATTTACACGGATTAAAACATATACACATGACTACAAATTACTACTGTTATAGCTTTTAACAAATTCCCAAACTAATCTCCATTAAGGCAGCGGCAACCCATAGACTTAACCAAACACCAGGCAAAGCATTTTCACCTTATGAATTCAAAATGAGGTTCTTTTCACTGTGGAGCCAGTTGGAGGCTTGAAGCTGCCTTTTGACCTTACATTGCCTCTATCTGCACACCCAAAAACTACTGAAGTTATACCTACCAGCCCCATTGAATGTTAATTCTCATTGTATCAACAACCTCTTTGAACTGCACCTTTTAACAATGACACCCCTTTCATAATACCAATTTTATGAGTAATATGAACATATTGCTTGGTAGCTGCTAGAAAAGTGTAATTTTCACCCACTTGTTTAATGATCTATTCAAAAAATGCAAATGCATGCTCTCTCTCTCTTGCATAACAAAACTAGTACATTTCAAAGCACCCAGACTAGCTTTTATCCAATTAAGACATACCCACAGACTAAACCTCTATTTAAAAGAAAAATATTTTCCAAAATATTATAGAGACTAATAGCTTCTTGACATTGAACAGTATTTCCCTGTCTTTTACACGACTGTCTAGGCGACATTCAAGTTACAGAGGGTTCTAGCTGTTAGCTCTATGTTGTGCATCAGGTAGGCTTTGCTTATTTACTTAAATAACAGTTGTCATCTCTGCTGAGTTGGTCTCAAACCAGTCTTTGTTGTGGGTTCCACCTTTACCAAATGTTGCTGCTGCTGTGTCAGAAATGATTGAACTCAGCGACTTCCAAACTTCATCAATGTCAATGTTGATTGATGAAGCTTTTATTGATGTGCCTTGTAAAATATTTTACTGTTTTGATTCTTCTTTGATAGCTTAATTTCATAACAGAGGTGTCACTGTGAAGAATGTGAAAGTCAGTAAGAATTATCAGCAAGGATTAAACAGCATTTTCTAATTGGAGATGTTAATCAGTGAAACCTTTCAGACACTGAATTGTAGATTTTGTACCAAAGACCAATTTAGGATTGAAGTGAAAGTTCATTATTTTATTGTAAACGAGTTCCAGTTGAGAGGGGAAAGATCACAGATGGGGCTTTTAAAAAGGGACACTGCAGCCACAAAAATCAGTGACATCTCCAGAATATTAAACTCCAGCCAATTATAGGGGTTGTTACCATAAGCAGGAACAAACCTGATACAGAAACATAGAAAATAGAAGCAGGAGTGGGTCATTCGGCCCTTGAACCTGCTCTGCCATTCAGTATGATCATGGCTGATCCTCTATCTCAACACCATCCTCCCAATCTCTCGGCATTCCCCTTGATACCTTTAGAGTCCAGAAATCGATCTATTTCCTTCTTAAATATATTCTTTAACTCGGCCTCCACAGTCTTCTGTGGCAGAGAATTCCACAGGTTCACCACCCTTTGAGTGAAGAAGTTTCTCTTCATCTCATTCCTAAATGTTTTACCCAGTATCCTGAGACAGACCCCTTGTTCAAGACACCACCCCCCTCTCCCCATCCCAGCCAGAGAAAACATCATCCCTGCATCCAGTCTGTTCAACCCTGTCAGAATTTTACATGTTTCAAGAAGATCCCCTCTCATTCTTTTAAATGCCAGTGAATACAAGATTAGTCAGCTCAATCTCTCCTCATACAACAATCCTGCAATCCCAGGAATCAGTCTGGTGAACCTTCGTTGCACTCCCTCTATGGCAAGTATATCCTTTTTTAGGTAAGGATACCAAAACTGCACACAATATTCCACAATACTATCAATCTTGGATGTGATTAACAGCAGCAATAACAACAGAATCCAACCCCTGCAGTCACTGATGAATTTGCCTGTGTCTCAGCAGGCTGGAGGACCTTGTGAATGCTTTCCCACATGAGGAGCAGGTGAAAGGTCTCTCTCCAGTGTGAGTGCGCTAGTGCGCAGTGAGGGTGGATGACTACCCGAAACTCTTTCCGCAGTAATTGCAGCTGAAGGGCCTCTCCTCAGTGTGAATTCTCTGCTGTAACATCAGGTAGGTTGTCTTTGTAAATCCCTTCCCACACACGGAACAGAGGAACAGTCTCTCCCCAGTGTGACTGTGTTGATGGATTTCCAGCCAAGATGATGAAGTGAACCTTTTCCCACAGTCTGCATATTTCCATGGTTTCGCCATGGTGTGGCTGTCCTTGTGTCTCTCCAGGTTGGACAATAAGTTGAAGCCTCACCGACACACAGAACACGTGTATGGTTTCTCCCCGCTGTGAATGGTGTGAATTTCTTTCAGGCTGTGTAATTGGTTAAAGCTCTTTCCACAGTCAGTTCACTGGAACACTCTCACTCGGGTGTATGTGTCTCGGTGCTTTTCCGTCACACGGATGTTTGACATCTTTTCCACAGACAGGAGTGGCAAACATTTCTCCTTGCTCATTCAAAGGTTCATGATATTCAGGTCCAGAATAATCAAAATCAAGATGCTTGTTTAGATTTTCCATCTACAAATCCTTCGCTTCTAACACCTGCAAAAAGAGTTTACAAAATTAATCATTGTAAGTGTAAGCAGGGTGTAGAAATTCAGAGTAGACAATTCCAGTTTTTTTTAAATATCCTTTCTAGTGATGTTGGCATCGCTGGGAAGGCCAGCATTTGCTACCCATCCCTGATTACCCTTGAACTGAGTAGCTTACTAGGCTATTTTGATGGGCATTTAAGAGTCAATCACATGTAAATCAGACCAGGCAGATTTCTGAAAGGTCATTACTGAACCAAATGGGTTAATACAATGCTCAATGACAGTTTTATGGTCACCATTACTGAGACGAGCTTATAATTCCAGATTTATTAATTGAATTTAAATTCCACCAGCTGATGTGAGGGGATTTGAACCTTTGTCCCCAGAGCATTACCCTGGGCCTTTGGATTACTAATCCAGTGACCTTACCACGACATCATTGCTTCCCCTTGATGGAATATATTTTCCTCTTGTTCCCCAAAACTGTAAATCCACGTCCCATACACAGTCCCACCTCCATGGACTAGAATCTGAACCCATCACACCATCTCCAACATTTCTTTTCTCAACTCCCAGTTTTTTCCCTCCCTGCAATCTGGCTAAATTCCACTCTCTGCAGATGAATAAAGTCAATCATTTTCTTTCCTGCTCACTGGGACCCTGAAGCCCCGCCCACTCTCTGTTGTTTCACCAACATGGCCGCACGTAAAGCATAAAGTCCCAGAGCTGCAAACGCGGGACCTGCAGGTTCTTGTTGGGGATTTGGGGCCTCCAGCGGGTGTTTCTGAATCCTCCCCGCCCACCTCCCAGGGTTTCCTTCCTTCCCACAGATCAGATTCCTCATTGATTTGAGCCCAAAGTGCAACCTCTTATTTACTGTCCCCCCCCTCCCCCATCCTCTGATGTGAACCGTCCTCCACTCGCTGACCCAGGATGGCGGCCGTTAACCTGGGCCTGTTCCCGGGAGGGAGAAGCCCCGCAGCTGCAAACCAGGAGCTGACAATTATTCCTCAGGGTTTGCGGATCCACAAAGTGTTTCCAAATCCTCCCTGTCCAGCCGCTGGCTTTATCACTCCCTCCTCCCGGGCCTGTCACCGCGGGGTAAACACGGGGCCTGGGGCCTACCACAGAAGTTGATCCAGTTCCCAGTCCAGCCACAGTTTCCATTCCTACCCTGTGCTCACAATCAAAAATAAAAATACCTGGCAGCATCTGCGGAGAGGAACATAGTTAACGTTTCGAGTCCGTATGACTCTTCAACAGAACGAAGAAAAAATAGAAAAGAGGTGAAATATAAGCTGGTTTAAAAGGGGATGGGACAGTTAGAGCTGGATAGAGGGCCAGTGATAGGTGGAGATAGCCAAAAGATGTCATAGACAAAAGGACAAAGAGGTATTGAAGGTGATGATATTATCTAAGGAATGTGATAATAGGTGACATTAAGGGTAGAAAGCGGAATGAGCAAGGTACAGATAGCCCGAGTAGGGGTGGGGTGGGGTGAAGGAATCAAAATAGGCTAAAAGGTAGAGATAAAACAATGGATGGAAATACATTTAAAAATAATGGAAATAGGTGGGAAAAGAAAAATCTATATAAATTATTGGAAAAAAGAGGGATCGGAAAGGGGGTGGAGATAGAGGGGAGAGTTCATGATCTAAAATTGTTGAACTTAATATTCAGTCCGGAAGGCTGTAAAGTGCCTAGTCGGAAGATGAGGTGTTGTTCCTCCAGTTTGCGTTGATCTTCACTGGAACAATGCAGCAGGCCAAGGACGGACATGTGGGCATGAGAGCAGGGTGGAGTGTTGAAATGGCAAGCGACAGGGAGGTCTAGGTCATGCTTGCGGACAGACTGAAGGGGTTCTGCGAGGCGGTCACCCAGTCTACGTTTGGTCTCTCCAATATAGAGGAAACCGCATTGGGAGCAATGAATGCATTAGACTAAATTGAGGGAAGAGCAAGTGAAATGCTGCTTCACTTGAAAGGAGTGTTTGAGCCCTTGGATGGTGAGGAGAGGGAAAGTAAAGGGGCAGATGTTGCACCTTCTGCAGTTGTATGGGAAGCTGCCATGGGAGGGGGTTGAAGTGTAGGGGGTGATGGAGGAGTGGACCGGGTTTTCCGGAGAAAACGATCCCTGTGAAATGCCACCGGCAGGGGGTTGGGGGTGGGGGCGCGGGGTGTGGGTGGGGGGGGGGGGGGCTGAAGGGAAGATGTGTTTGGTGGTGGCATCATGCTGGAGTTGGCAGAAATGGCAGAGGATGATCCTTTGAATGCGGAGGCTGGTGGGGTGATAAGTGAGGACAAGGGGGACCCTATCATGGTTCTGGGAGGGAGAGGAAGGTGTAAGGGCAGATGCGTGGGAGATGGGCCGGACAAGGTTGAGGGCCCTGTCAACTACCGTGGGTGGAAAACCTCGGTTAAGGAAGAAGGAGGACATGTCAGAGGAACTGTTTTTGAAGGTAGCATCATCATAACAGATGCAACGGAGGCGAAGGAACTGAGAGAATGGGATGGAGTCCTTACAGGAAGCGAGGTGTGAGGAGCTGTAGTCGAGGTAACTGTGGGAGTCGGTAGGCTTGTAATGGATATTGGTGGACAGTCTATCACCAGAAATTGAGACAGAGAGGTCAAGGAAGGGAAGGGAAATGTCAGAGATGGACCATGTGAAAATGATGGAGGGATGGAAATTGGAAGCAAAATTAATAAATTTTCCAGGTCCAGACGAGAGCCTGAAGCAGCACCGAAGGAATCATCGATGTACCGGAGAAAGAGTTGTGGGAGGGGCCGGAATAGGACTGGAACAAGGAATGTTCCACATACCCCATAAAGTGTCATGGCCGGGTTACCCGGGCAACCGGCCGCCGCCATCTTGTGCTGAGGGTTTTCCATCCGGGTCTTTAGTGAAGGACAATGAGCTGGAGTCAGTTTGAAAACTGTTCAGAGGAAGGTCTGAAATCAGATTTACATCCAGATCCCTGTAAGGACAATAAAGTTTACATCAATTATGTGTTTAAAATGAAATCAGAATGCTGGAAATACTCAGTTCTGAAGAAGAATCATATTGGATTGGAAATGTTAAATCTGTTTCTCTCTCTTCACAGAAGCTGCCAAACCTGCTGAGGATTTCCAGAACTTTCTGTTTTTATTTCAGATTTCCAGCACTCACTGTATTTTACTGAAATTATTGTGTTTCTTTGCAATTTTGTTGCATATCTAGTTAAGAGTAAAATAAATGTTACCATTTAAATGTACAAATCAGTGATATTTATTTGTGTAACTGAAACTCAGATGCTCAGGAACAATGTCAGAAATCACTTGACAGAAAATATAGTGGAAATCTGGAATTCTGTTGAGATTTGCTCAATTGAAAATTTAAAAACTGAGATTGCTGGACGTTTGTGAGGCAAGAGTATTAAGGGTTATGGAATCAAGGGAGATGGATGGATTTAATGTAGAAATCAGGCACCTACATACTGGAGCTCAGTGTCTGAGGTTGGACTAATTCTGGTTTTGTTTTGAGGGTGGTGTAGGTTTCCCGTTTGTTCTGTAAATTATCTTCAAGCCTGTGGGTAATTTTCTCAAAGTGAGATGCAGAGAGGAAATTGGAGGAAAGTTTCGTGCAATGACACAGCCTTGTCTGATCCCAGTCTTCACTGTGATAGGGTCTGTGGTGGTTCCATTGATGAGGATCACAGCTTTCATGACATTGTGGAGTAGGCGGAGGTTGGTGGCAAATTTCTGAGCGCAGCTAAATTTGAGGCGGATGCTGCTTAAAACTTCATGTTTGACAGTGTAAAAGGCTTTTGTGAGGTCGCAAGAGTCTAAGTACAGCAGTTGGTGCAGTTCCTTGCAATTTCTTGGGTTTCCCCTGCAGTGAAGGTGAAGCCTTTCGATGGGGGAAAACTGCACTGCGATTCTGGAAGGAGCTCTTCAGCCATTGGGAGGACGCAATTGAGGAGGATCTTTGCAATGATCTTCACTGTAGCAGACAGCAGGGAGACTCCACTGTAATTATCGCAATGGGACTTATCTCCACTTTTGAACACAGTCACAGTGTCCCAGAGATCCCCTGTCATGCATCCCTCTTCCCAGGTGAGGGATATGACATTGTGCAGCTGTGCCAGGAATGTAACTCTGCAGCGTTTCAGAATTTCAGCAGAGATTCCATCTGCTCCAAAATGTTAATGTTGAAATTGTGCTGCAATGGAATACAAGCTTTAGGTTGGTAAGCACAGCTATCCCCAGAAGGGGAACGATTAGGGAATCTTTGCAACTGTATATAAAGTAGTTTACTTTGGGTGTCTGGGAGACTCTGTTACTTGACTCTGCTGTCTTGGAAATAAACCTGTTTTAAGGTACAGGCTCACTTCAGACTCATTCTTCTTCAGCATACAGTTATTGGAATTAATAAGGGGAATCTGGAATTGATAGTTTTCACATACACTTGCTCTCCTGGTTCTTCCAGGAAGTGGAGGTTGAACGTTTGGGAGATGCTGTCATAGTTCTGGTTGAATTGTAGATATATAAAATCCCTCTCCTTCTCCCTCTGCCCTCCCTCTCTGTTTCTCGCTCTCTCTGTCTCTATCTCTCTCTGCGTCTCTCTTCCTCCCTCCATCTCTCTCCCTTTGTCTCTCCCTCCCTCTTTCTCTCTCCCTCCGTCTCTACCTGTCTGTCTGTCTCTCTCCTTCTGTCTCTCTCTCCCTCTGTCTCTGTCTCCCTCTCCCACTGTCTCTGCACATAGATGCTGGATCTTGTGCATGCCCAGACTGCGTGGCAGGTTGCCTTCCCTGAAGGACATTAGTGAACCAGTTGGGTTTTTATGACAATCCAGCAGTTTTCATGGTCACTTTTTCCTGGTGCCTGCCCCACAAATTACCAGATTCATTCAGCTCAATTTCACAACCTGCCTTTCTGTTTGTGTGGGGTCTCTCTCACTCCTTTTTTTCTGTTTTCAATTTCACAGGGTATTAGAAGGGCAGGATTTGCAGTCAGGCAACTCAAACCAAACATCACATCAAAATCTGACAGAGTGACCCAATTTATTGTAATGTGAATATCATCATTGGATTTTGAATATGGAAGGAAAAAGCACCATTCATGGTGGGGATAAACTATACACATGTTGTGTGTGTGGATGGGACTTCAGCCAATCATCTGACTTGTCAGAACATAAATGCAGTCTCAATGGGCAGAAACCACTGAAATGTGGGGACTGTGGGAAGGGATTCGATTACCCATCGAAGCTGGAAACTCATCGGCGCAGTCACACCCGGGAGAAGCCATTCATCTGCTCCGAGTGTGGGAAGGGATTCACTACCTCATCCCACCTGGTGAGACACCAGCGAGTTCACACTGTGGAGAGACCATTCACCTGCTCCAAGTGTGGGAAGGGATTCAATCAGTCATCCAACCTAGCGTTACACCAACGAGTTCACACTGGGAAGAGGCCATTCATCTGCTCCCTGTGTAGGAAGGGATTCACTTATTCATCCACCCTGCAGACACACCAACGAGTTCACACTGATGAGAGACCTTTTAAATGCACAGACTGTGGGAAGTGCTATAAAAGTTCCGTGGACCTGATGTCCCATCAACGTATTCACACTGACGAGAGGCCATTCAGGTGCTCTCACTGCGGGACTGGGTTCAGGAACTCATCTCAACTCACTGTACACCAGCGAATTCACACGGGGGAGCGACCATTCACTTGTCCCCAGTGTGGGAAGGGTTTCACTCAATCGTCCAACCTCCTGACATACCAGCGAATTCACACTGGGGAAAGGCCATTCACCTGCTCTGAGTGTGGGAAGATGTTCACTACCTCATCCGGCCGGCTGAAACACCAGCGAGTTCACAAGTCACTACAGTGATTGGATTTTTCTGTTAATCACATTTGGAACTGGAATTGGGGTCTGTTTCTGCTGATGTTAATAAACTCCATCCCAGCTATAGGTGTTAATATAGTTGATAAATGTAAAAAAAAAATCAGTTTTGTGTAAACACACAGTGTGGTGAATCTTTATAGTATTTCTAATGCAAGTTAGTTCCTTTTGAAGTGCTCTCCCTCTCCCCTGTCTCCTTTATCCTCACCTCCAACAACAAGCATGAGGATCTCATGGAGCTTCTTTGTCACTAAAATTGAGACAATCCAATCAGCTGCCTCTGCTGTTCCCCTCCTTTCCACTAGCCCACTGGGCCAAATTGTGTCTAAAGTTCCTCCTTGTCTGAGCCCTGAACTCCCATCTTTTTCCATGCAGCCTTCACACACACCAGTGAGTTCACACTGGAGAGAGAGGGTTTAAATATTTAGACTGTGACAAGAGCTTTAAAAACCCTATATTCACTGATGATGCACCGGTGCATTCACTCCGGATCCACTCCATTCACCTGCTCTCAGTGTGGGCAGAAGTTCAGGTGATTGTCTGTCCTGCAGCAACACCGGTGAGTTCACACCGAGGAGAGGTCATTCACCTGCTCCGTGTGTGGGGAGGGATTCCCAGTTCATTCAACCTCTTGACGTACCAGCTAGTTCACACTGACGGAAGATCTTTTAAAAGTCTGGATTGCTGAATATGTTATGAAAGATCTGTGGAGCTGACATGTCATCAACATGTTCACACTGACAAGAGACTGATCAGGTTCTCTCACTGCGGGACTGGGTTCAGGTGATCATATGAACTCAGTGTCCACCATTGCACTCACGCTGTGGAGAGACCATTCACCTGCTCCGTTTGTGTGAAGAGATTCACTCGGTCATCCAACCTGCTGAGAAACCAGTGAGTTCACAGGTGACAGCAGAGGTTGTATTCTGCTCTTATTGCTGCTGTTAATCACATCCAGGACTGAATCATGTTAACAAAACATAAGAACTAGGAGCAGGAATAGGCAATTCAGCCCCTCGAACTTGCTCCGCCATTCAATACAATTATGGCTGATCTCCTTTCAGCTTCAACTCCAATTTCCCGCCCTCTCCTCATAACCTTTCAACCCATTACTAATTAAAAATCTGTCTGTCTCCTCAAATTTAATCAGCGCCCCGGCATCCACTGAACTCTGAGGTAGTGAATTCCATAGATTCACGACCCTTTGAGAAAAATAATTTCTCCTAATCTCTGATTTTAATCTACCACCCCTTAGCCTAAAACTATGGCCTCTCATTCTACAATGCCCCGCAAGGGGAAACATTCGCTCCACGTCTACTCTGTCTATCCCCTTTAGCATCTTATATACCTCAGTTAGATATCCTCTCATCCTTCTAAACTCTAGTGAGTATAGGCCTAAACTGCTCAATCTCTCCTCATAAGACAAGCCCCGCATCTCTGGAATCAATCTGCTGAGCCTTCTCTGAACCACCTCCCAAGCAACGACATCCTTCCTCAAGTAAGGGGACCAAAACTGTGCACAGTACTCCAGGTGCGGTCTCACCAATGCCTTGTACAGTTGCAACAACATTTCCCTATTTCTATACTCTATTCCTTTCGCAATAAATGCCATGTTCATTCTGACACTTGGGGTTTGCTTCTACTGATGTTAGTAATCCCTCTAACTGGGCTGAAGCTTAATGCTCTGGATAAATGTCAAATAAATCAAAGCAAAATACTGCAGATGCTGGAAATCTGAAACAAAAACAAAAACAGCAGGTCTGACAACATCAGAGAGGAATACAGTTAACATTTCGAGTCCGTATGACTCATCAGAACAGTTCTGATAAAGAGTCATACAAAATCAAAATGTTAACTGTGCTCCTCTCCACAGATGCTGTCAGACCTGCTGAGTTTTTCCAGCTATTTTTGTCAAATAAATCAATGTTGTTTGAAACACGTTGTTGTAGATGTTTCTCTTTCCCACCTGAGTGTTTAACATCAGCTGGCTGGAACTCAGAAAGGACAATCTGGGGGAGGATCATACGGCAAGAACAGAACGTCGGCCTGGACACAGTCCTTCAGGGTCACACTGAGGACAAGCGGCACTTTGGTCTTTCTCATCTCTCTTCAACTGACAGCAAAGTCCGTGTGTGGGTTAACCATTTTAGGTAATTTTGTGAAATTGTGCATTAAAATAACAGATGGAAGAGTTCATAGGAGCTGGTTAACTGCTGGGATAATTATGCCTGTACCCACTTATGTCCTGTACACAAAAAGCAGGACAAGTCCAACTCGGCCAATTACTGCCCCATCAGTCCGCTCTCAAACATAAATAAATGAATGGAAGGGGTCATCAACAATACTATCAAGCAGCACTCACTGAGCAAGAACTTGCTCATTGACGCCCAGTTTGGGTTCCGCCAGGGCCACTCAGCTCCTGACCTCATTACGGCTTTGGTTCAAACATGTTCAAAAGAACTGAACTCTCGAGGTGAGATGAGAGTGACTGCTCTTGACATCAAGGCCGCATTTGACAGAGTGTGGCATCAAGGAGCCCAAGCAAAACTGGAGTCAATGAGAATCAGGGGGAAAACTCTCCACTGGTCGAAGTCATACCTAGCACAAAGGAAGATGGTTGAGGTTGTTGGAGGTCAGTCATCTCAGTTTGAGGACAACACTGCAGGAGTTCCTCAAGGTAGTGTCCTAGGCCCAACCATCTTCAGCTGCTTCAGAACTTCCTTCCATCTTAAGGTCAGAAGTGGAGATGTTCACCAATGATTGCACAATGTTCAGCACCATTCGCAACTCCTCAAATACTGAAGCAGTCCATGTCCAAATGCAGCAAGACCTGGACAATATCCAGGCTTGGGCTGAAAAGTGGCAAGTAACATTCACGTCACCCAAGTGCCAGGCAGTGACCATCTCCAACAAGGGAGAATCTAACCATTGCCCCTTGACATTCAATGGCATTACCATTACTGAATCCCCCACTCTCAACATCCTGGGGGTTACCATTGACCAGAAACTGAAGTGGACCAGCCATATAAATACTGTGGCTACAAGAGCAGCTCAGAGATTAGGAATCCTGTGACGAGTAACTCACCTCCAAACTCCCCAAAGCCTGTCCACCATCTACAAGGCACAAGTCAGGGGTGTGATGGAATACTCCCCACTTGCCTGGATGAGTGCAGCTCTCTCAACATTCAAGAAGCTTGACACCATCCAGGACAAAGTGGCCCACTTGATTGGGACCACATCCACAAACAATCACTCCCTCCACTACTGATACACAGTAGCAGCAGTGTGTAGCATCTACAAGATGCACTGTAGGAATTCACCAAGGCTCCTTTGACAGCACCTTCCAAACCCATGACCACTACCACCTAGAAGGACAAGGGCAGCAGATAGATGGGAACACCACCACCTGGAAGTTCCCCTCCAAGTCACTCACCATCCTGATTCGGAACAATATCGCCGTTCCTTCACTGTCGCTGGGTCAAAATCCTAGAATTCCCTCCCTAACAGCACTGTGGGTGTACCTACACCACATGGACTGCAGTGGTTCAAGAAAGCAGCTCACCACAACCTTCTCAAAGGGAAACTAGGGATGGGCAATAAATGCTGGCCCAGCCAATGAAGCCCACATCCTCTGAATGAATAAAAAAGAGACAGACACTTGATCTCCAGATAAAGAAGGAGCTGCAATGTGTTTCCAGTAATTCCCTGTTTTATTAATGTGTGTGGGAGAGACATCAGGAGAACTAAAAACACCCAACTCGGAACACCCATGGCAGTGTGATCCCGACAGTTACTCTGGGATCACTCCCGCTGTGGAGTTCCACCACTGACCCTGCTGAAGGTTGTGGGCTCAGGGAGTGGGGTCTCCAGGAGTGGACTGTAAGAAAGCTGGATTTCAGTATCCTGACTAATATATGGTGACAAACCAGAGGAATCCTGACTGAGGAGCTGTTTGGGATTTTACCTGTCAGTGTAGGTCTAGGGGTGAATGATTCTTGACTCCTTGAACTGTCTGACACTGAAAACACTTTAGAACAAGATGGATTCAGTGTCCAGGAGAATAGGGACAAATTTCACCCACAATTGAGGGAGAATTGTTAGAGAAGTGAAGCGATCTTTGGAAAAGAAGGTGGTGAACAATTATAGGAATAATAGTGACAACTTTTCCAGCTCCATCAGGAGTGAGAAGATGGTTAAAGATAGTTTTGAGTCACTGACAGTCAGTTCAGGACAGATTGAAGCAGATTGCCAGGCTATGACAGCTTTTAAATGACTATTTCACATCAGTCTGCACTCCGGTGTATGATGTTCAGATTCCAGCTGTGGGATGTGCTGTTGACAGTAACATCATCAATATTAAAGTAGAAAGTGAATGTCATCCTGGATAAAATAGGAAATCTCAAACTAGATGGTGCTCCAGGTCCAGATGATACTCACCCAAGGCAGCTTATAGAGATGGGACGGCTGCTCTTTGAGCCCCTTGGCCGAATCTTCAACAGCTCAATAGAGTCGGGGATTGTTCCCTGAGATTGGAAGGCAGCTCATTTAGTTCCCACTTTCCGAATTGGAGACAAATCAGAGCCAGGGAATGATAGGCCCATCAGTGTGCTATCGATGACAGGGAAGATGCTTGAAGGGATCCTAAGAGATGCTGTTTCTGATCACTGGGGAAGAGAAGGAGCCATGAGAGATCCTGAACACAGCTTCCGGAAAAGGTCACAACTTTGCAAACCTGTTTGTGTTTTGTGGAGAAGTTGTTGTGTTTGTGGATGAGGGGAATCGGGTTGACATTGTCCATCTTAGGGTGTAATCCAACAACAACACCTTGTATTTACACAGAGGGTTGTGGAGCTGGAGGAAGTTACAGAGACTCAGGAGTGTCAAACTCATTTTCCATGGTGGCTCTGATCTGATATCCTGGCACTGGAGGAGAGTCACATTGAGCAGAAGTTATTAAAATGGAACTAGATACAGATAAACTATATCAGTATTTACTGACATTTCCATTTATTTACTGCTCTTGCTGCTCCCGACACCTGACACCTCTTAGCTTCAAGCATCACATCAACACTTGGAGCAAATGACTGGGCTGAGGCCTGTCTCGGATAAAAACACAAGGACCACTTGTCATCACAGAAATTTACAGCACAGAGGAGGCCATTGAGCCCATCATGTATGTGCTGGCCGAAAATTAGTTATCCAGACTAATCCCACTTTCCAGTTCTTGTAGCCCTGGAGGTTACACCACTTCCAGCTGTATATTGGAGTGTTTCTTAAATGTGATGAGAGTTTCTGCCTCTACCACCCTTTCAGGCAGAGAGTTCCAGATCCCCATCCACCCTCTGGGTGAAAACATTACTCAGCTCCCCTCTAATCCTCCATCAATTAGTTTAAATCTTTGCCCCATGGTTATTGATCTCTCTGTTAATGAAATAGGTGCTGTCTGCTCTATCTGCGCCCCTCATAATTTTAGACATCTCAATTAAATCTCCCCTCAGCCTCATCTGTTCCACAGAAAACAGTCCCAGTCTATACGATCTTTCCTCACAGTTAAAATTCCCCAAGCTGGGCAACATCTAGATAAATCTCTTCTGTACCCTCTCCAGTGCAATCACATCCTGTAATGTGGTGACCTGAACTGTACTCAGTACTCTAGCTGTGGTCTAACTAGTATTCTTTATAGTTCTAGAATAACCGCTCTCTCACCTTCCATTAACTTCAATGTAATGGAAACTGACAGTTGGAACCTGTCAACATTTGAAAGATATTTACAAATGATTCAAGGGTTTCTTACAGTTGGGATCTTTCTCTGTTCTGTCCACCCGAGGTATTAGATAACAGACTTTCTCCTGGGAATATTGAGCTGGAATATTGGGTCGTGATGTGTTTCCTTGTCCATCTTGTTGACTCTAAATATGGAATCTTGTGGTTTCAGACACCAGATAATCAAACTCACAACAATAGATTGTCTTTTCCTGACTTTATTAACAGCACTGCAATCATACAGAGTATAGTTCCCCGATCCGGGGAACACGGGTAATGTTAGGGTAGACTCCTCGTTGTTCGAGTATGTCCAAGCTGTCAATGATTGCATTGTTTTCTGTGGCTCATCTCATGACTGAAGAGTCCAATATGGGATTGACATGGACATCCACAGAACTGGCAGTACATGGTGTCGTTGTTGATGCCTGGGGGATCTTCTGCAGTTGCTCCACCTCTGGGCATATCAGATGTTGTGAGTCTGCCGTAGATGATCCTTGAAACATGTTGAACCAAATTTCAGTGTTTGCCTCCACATGGGCCGATCGGCTGCAATGTTTTCCTTGGAGAGGTGGTCTGCAATGCACAAGTTTGTAAGGCTCTTTTTTAGGGTGTCCTTGTACCATTTGTACTGACCACCTTGATGTTGTTTACCCTGAGACAGTTCCCCATTGACGATCTGCTTGGGAATTCTGTCATCATCCATGAGGGGGACATGGCCCGGCCATCCAAGTGGAATTTTTGGGAAGGTCGTCTCCGTGCTGTTGAGCCCAGCATGATGGAGACCTCATTGTTTTGTGATTTTGTCCTGCCATCGAATTCTCATGATTGACCTCAGGTGTCTTTGGCAGAAGCATTCCAGAGTTTTGATGTGGCTCCGTTAGCAGACCCAGGATTCTGCTCCATACAGCATGGTGGTAAGGACAATGGCCTGGGAGAGTCTGAGTTCAGTCTTCAGATTAATGCCATGCTGCTTCCAGACAAAAACAGAAATAATACAGTGGATTCAGAGCTCAATTACATGGGATTACAGAGGATATAAGGCACAGAAACAGGCCATTCAGCCTAACCAGTCTATGATGGTGTTTATGATCCACTCGAGCCTCCTCCCATCTTTCCTCATCTAAATCCAACACTGTGACCCTCTACTCCCTTCTCCCTCTTGTGCTTATCTCGTTTCCCCTTAAATACATCTATACTATTCACTTCACCCACTCCCTGTGGTAGCGCATTCCACATTCTCACCACTCTCTGGGTGAAGAAGTTTCTTCTGAATTCCCTGTTGGATTTCTTGGTGACTATCTTATATTGATGGTCTCTCTTCCCCACAAGAGGAAGCATTGTCTCTGTATCCTCTCTGTCAAAACCTTTCATCATTTTAAAGGCCTCGATTAGGTCACCTCTCAGTCTCCTTTATCCAAGAAAGAAGAGACCCAGCCTGTCAATCCTTTCCTCATATATAAACACACACATTTCTGGTATCATTCTTGTCAAACAGCGCGCCCCTTCGGCTGTTCACAACAGACAAAGTGCTGACCATAATAAACCGGCCCAGGCTTGCAAATCTCAGAACAAAGTGTCCAACATGATAAGTGACTCTGCAGTTGGACAGCACTTGCTAAACAAATCTGATTGTGCTAACAATGACGCTGACAAACAATTTTTAAAATTATCAGTCATGCTCACAGTATAGCTCACTTACACATGCTAGAAACTCATGTATTCAAACACAGGGTCCTGTCCTTTGCAAACGGAAAAAGCATGTCCACATGCTGCGCTTTTTCAACAAAACAAAAGCCTAGGGACAGTCATTCCCTGGTTCATTTCCCATGACCAATCAGAGTTGACCTGCCTGGTTTGAATTTAAACAAAAGCTTGGCAGTTAATTACTGCCTGGTGCATTTTCTATGGTAACACCTCTACCAATCAGAGTCCTCTTGCCAACCAATCAGCCCCTCTTCTCATGTAGTATAAATCATTGTTCCATTTACAATTGGTATTCTTACAAATCCGTCCTGATGAGTGCAGGATGAAAAACTTCAACAGGATGTCTCTTTTTTCAGAAATGTTCAATAAAATTTCACCAATAATGATCCTGGGTGTGTTATCCTTCCCTGGATGCTAAGGCTAGGAGAGACATAATAACATAAGAAATAGGAACAGGAGTAGACCATTCGGCCCCTTGAGCCTGTTCCACCATTCAATAAGATCATGGCTGATCTTCTTGTGTTTCAATCCTGATAACCTTTGATTCCCTTACCTAACAAGAATCTATTTACCTCTGCCTTAAAAATATTCAGTGATCCCGCCTCCACCGCCTTCTGAGGCAGAGTTCCAAAGTTGCACAACGCTCTGAGAGAGAAAAAATTCTCATTTCTGTCCTAAAAGGGCGACCCTGATTTTAAAACAGTGCCCCCTAGTTCTGGACTCACCCACAAGAGGAAACATCCTGTCGACGTCCAGCTTGTCAGGGCCGTTCAGGATCTTGTAAACTTCAATCAAATCACTCCTCACTCTTCTAAACTCCAGTGGAAACAAGCCCAGTCTGTCCAACATTTCCTCATATGACAACCCACTCATTCCAGGTATCAATCTAGTAAACCTCCTTTGAACTGTCTCCAATGCATTTGTATCCTTTCTTAAATAAGTAGACTAAAACTGTATACAGTATTCGAGGTGCAATCTCACTAATGCCCTGTATAACTGAAGCGTGAAACCCTTACGTTTCTGTTCAATCCCTCTCATAATAGAGGATAGCATTCCATTAGCCTTATTAATTACTTGCTGTACCTGCATACTAACTTTTTGTGACTCATGTACTAGAATACCTAGATCCCTCTGCACCTCAGAATTATGCAGCCGTTCTCCATTTAAGTAATACTCTGCTTTTTCGTTCTCCCTACCAAAGCGAGCTTCACATTTTCCCACATTAAATTCCGTTTGCCAGATCGTTGTCCACTCACTCAACCTACCTAAATCCATCTGCAACCTCCTCATGTCCTCTTCACAACATACTTTCCTATCTATCTTTATGTCCTCTGCGAATTTAGCTACCATGTATTCACCCCCTCATCTAAGTCATTGATGTAAATCGTAAAAACTTATGACACTCTGGGAGGTACAGGGAGCTGAGAGTAACTGAAGGTATGAGAACTGAAATAATCTAGAGTTAGAAAGGAGAAAAGGTTCAGTTCTGGACATGATCCTCAGCATTAACAACTGAATCCAACTTTTCTGGTAACATGTGAACTCGCTTATGTTTCAGTAGATCAGATGACCGAGTAAATCTCTTCTCACACACGGAGCAGGTGAATGGCCTCTCCCCAGTGTGAACACGTTGGTGTCTCAGCAGGTTAGATGACTTAGTGAATCCCTTCTTACACACTGAACAGAAGAATGGCCTCAACCCCATATGAATGCGGTGGTGTCTCAGCTGTTGGGTTGAATCAGTGAATCCTTTTCCACACAAGGAGCAGGTGAAGAGCGTTTCCCTAGTGTGAATGTGCTGGTGTCTCACCAGATAAGATGAACAAGTAAATCCCTTCCCACACACAGAGCAGGTGAATGGCCTCTCTCCAGTGTGACTGCGCTGGTGTCTCACCAGATGGGATGAATGAGCGAATCTCTTCCCACACGTGGAGCAGGTGAACGGCTTCACACCGGTGTGAACTCGCTCATGTATCTCAAAGTAGGACAAACGAGAGAAACTCTTGCCACACACGGAGCAGATGAACGGCCTCTCCCCAGTGTGAACCCGCTGATGTGTCCACAAGTTGGCTGACTGAGTGAATCTCTTCCCACACATGGAGCAGGTGAACGGTCTCTCTCCAGTATGAACTCGCTTATGTATCAGAAGTTGGTTTGAACGAGTAAATCCCTTGCCACATATGGAGCAGGTGAACGGTCTCTCTCCGGTGTGAACCCGTTGGTGTATCAGAAGGCTGGATGACCGAATGAAACTCTTTCCACACACGGAGCAGATGAATGGTCTCTCCCCAGTGTGACCACGCTTGTGTGTCAGAAGGTGGAAAGAATGAGTGAATCTCTTTCCACACATAAAGCAGGGGAACGGCCTCTCCCCAGTGTGAATGCACTGGTGT
Organism: Carcharodon carcharias; assembly: GCF_017639515.1. Classification (NCBI taxonomy): domain Eukaryota; kingdom Metazoa; phylum Chordata; class Chondrichthyes; order Lamniformes; family Lamnidae; genus Carcharodon; species Carcharodon carcharias. The sequence continues at coordinate 15,871,316 of NC_054493.1, forward strand.
CTCAGCAGATCAATACTTCTTTTAAAGGTTTTCTCACATTCGGAGCATTTAAAAGGTCTCTCATCTGAGTGAACCAGTTGGTGCTTAGTGTAGCTTGAAAACTGAGTGAATGCCTTCCCACACTGGGAGCAGCTGAACGGCCTGTCCTTGGTGTGAACTTGCTGGTGCTCAGTGAGATGCACTGACTCGCTGAATGACTGCCCACAGTGAGAACAGCTGAACGGCCTCTCGTGTGTGTGAAGGAGCTGGTGCTCCGCGAGGCGGGAGGACAGCCTGAACCTCTTCCCACAGTGGGAGCAGCTGAACGGTCTCTCATCAGTGTGAACTCGCTGGTGTTGGACCAGTTCCTCAGAGATTTTAATGCTTTTCCCAGAGTGAGAGCATTGAAGAGGCTTCTCATCAAAGTGATCAAGTTGGTGTGCCAGCAGGTTGGATGAACACATGAATTTCTTCCCACACGCAGAGCAAGTGAATAGCCTCTCACTGTTATGAGCTCGCTGTCGTGTCAGCATGTTTACCAGCTGTATCAATCCCTTCACACAGGAGGAGCAGGTGAACAGCCTCTCACCTTTCCAGCTGAGACGGTAGATTAAATCCCTTCAGATGTACAAATCTTCAGGTTCCAATGAACCAGTTAACTCTGTCAGACGTGAGGTTTGATTTGATATTCCTGTCTGCAAATCCTCCTCTTCTATTAGCCTGTAAAATAAGTTTACAAAGAATTACACAGAGTATACATTACACAAACAGGCCATTCGGTTTATCTAGTCTGTACTGGAGTTTCTACTCCACATGAATTTCCTCCCATTCTGTCAACCTAATCTCAGCTTTTTCAGTTGATCTTCTAATTCCTTTTCTCTCATGTTTTCATCCAGTTTCTTTTTGAAAGTGTCTCAGGTATTTTTCACAGCCACTTACTGTTCCATATTTTAATTGCTGCCTCAGGAAAGAAGCATCTCCAGTTTTCCTGTTGGATTTATTTGTAACTATTGTCTACGCAGGACCTCCAGCATTGGACAGACCAACAGGTGGAAACATTCTGTCCACATCGACATGCCCATCCTAATGAGGATTTTAAAGACCTAAATAAAAGCGAAATACTGCGGATGCTGGAAATCTAAAACAAAAACAAAAATTGCAGGAAAAACTCAGCAGGTCTGACAGCATCTGTGGAGAGAAAGACAGAGTTAACATTTCGAGTCAGTATGACCTGAGTTCTGAAGAAGTCATATGGACTCGAAACATTAACTCTGTCTTTCTATCCGTTGATGCTGTCAGACCTGCTGAGTTTTTCCAGCAATTTTTGTTTTTATTTTAAAGACCTATGTCAGACGAGACAAATATTTCTCTTGGTTTGAGTTTGCTGTGTGTAAATCCTCCCCTTCTAACCACCTGTAAAAGGAGTTTCCAAAATCCATCCCTGTCAGGCAAGGAAATTCACAGCATTTTCTCCTCCTGATGACAGGGACACGGATGACCGCGCATGCGCACCGCTGCACACTGATCCCAGTAAAGATGGCGGCCGTGAACTCCGCCATTTTACTGAGAACCGCGGACTGCAGCTGCCCCCACGACCGTTCGCTGCGACCGCGGGACCACTGCAATTTATTCGGATGTCGAAGACGCCTGTGGATCTGTATAAAATCTCACTGCCCACTCCACCGCCTCCAATCCTCCCCATCTACCGGCTTCAGTTACGCGCCTACACTCGGAAATTGTCATCTCCTTTGACCAGCTCTTGCTGCAGGAAGCAACTGTGCATGCTCCCCTAAAAGCACCCACAATGCTGGACTCACACCCAGTATTGCGCCTGCGCAAGGTCTTACTGCAGCGAGGCTAGGGCACATTCTGCCCCGCCGCGAATGCTGGGTAAAATCCCGGCCATTGAGCACCGATATTGTTGAACAGAAAATCGTGTTTTGTGATCGATTGGAGTCATAGGGTCAAAATGTGACATTATCACATCAATTGAAACAGCAGCCAATGTGCACGGGTCCTCCACCATAGTTCTGTCCTGGGTGTAATTAATAGAAATTAACACTTCAACAATTAAATTCAAACTCACTGGAGTCTCAGAACGTGGGGGAAAGAAATGATTGTTTTCCCAAGGCTCAGAACACTTAATATGTCTCTTTCTAGAAAGAAAGCGCTGATTGGTGAATCAAATTCTTTGAACTTTCTAAATTGGTGAGAAAACTAAGCAAATCCTTTCTCACTCGTGAAATATCTGAAAGGTCTCTCTGAAGTCTGACTGCTATTGTGTCAGTAAATGGGATGACTGACTGAATCCCCCTCCGCTTCCAGATGGTGATTATCTTGTCATGCTGTGACTTTACTCATCAGTTTCCAGCTGAGACGGGGATCTCAAACCTTCTTGCAATGAGCTCCACCTTCTCAGCACTCTCCAGTTCAGGAAAAGAAAAATACTGTGGATGCTGGAAATCTGAATGAAAAGCAGAAAGTGCTGGAATTTTCAGCAGATCTGATTGTGTCTGTGGAGAAAGAAACATAGTTTACTTCTATTTCAGTCTGTGACCTTTCATCAGAACCACATTGTTTCTGTGCATCGCTCTGATTTTCAGTCCACTGAAGCAGCCACTGAAAACTGCCCTCGACTTCACTGGAAGTACAAGGGACAAGTTTGTAACTGTGGTCTAATGTACAATGCATAATGGTATTTCAAAAGAGAGCCTATGTACCAATAAATATTTACATTAATTAACCAAACTTCTTAACCTTGAAGTCTGCTTAAAACGTTTACCTTTTTAACAAAGTCAGGACAATACAGCTCATACACACTATGTCGCCAGATTTCTAGCCAAATGAGTGCACCTGCCATTTTATAGCTTTCTCTCTCTCTCCCTCTTCTATGCAGACCATGTTAAACAAACATGTGTCACTCTTTGAACTAAAACAAAAACAGAATTACCTGGAAAAACTCAGCAGGTCTGGCAGCATCGGCGGAGAAGAAAAGAGTTGACGTTTCGAGTCCTCATGACCCTTCGACAGAACTTGAGTTCGAGTCCAAGAAAGAGTTGAAATCATATTTCAACTCTTTCTTGGACTCGAACTCAAGTTCTGTCGAAGGGTCATGAGGACTCGAAACGTCAACTCTTTTCTTCTCCGCCGATGCTGCCAGACCTGCTGAGTTTTTCCAGGTAATTCTGTTTTTGTTTTTGTTTTGGATTTCCAGCATCCGCAGTTTTTTTGTTTTTATCACTCTTTGAACTGCCATTTCTTGAGGTGTTGTGGCAATTTCAAAAGCCTAGAATGTTAATAACCTTATCCTCACAACCTTAATTTTCCCCAAACTAAAGATTATCTGTAAAATATTCATATGAACCATGAACAAGATGGTTCTGAAAATATGCGTTTCATTGTTTCAACACTTCAAAATGATGATTGTTTTCCTATGTAACTGCCTATGTTTGTTCAATTAAATATTTGTAAAAGATAATGGTGGAGAAAGATTGAGAGTTTTTAGTGAAGTGAAATGGGTCAACAGAAAAGCAACACATTTCCAATCAGAGCAGAAATAGATGACAGATACATAATGTTCTTCCAACTGTAGTTTCATCACGAGTTCCACTACCATCGCTTTTGCCATGCATCCTCATCCCCTTTGTTATTTAATCTATCCCAATCACAAACTTCTCTTTTATTATTTCCCCATCCCCCACTTTCTGTGCCTGTGAACTTGTCCTGATGAAATTCAGTGTCTTGGACCATTAACTGTTTCTGTCTCAACAGACTTGGTCTGACCTGCTCAGTATTCCCAGCATTTCCTTTTTGTGAATTAGACTGAGAGATGTATGATCAGTTCCCCTTGGTCAGGGATGTTTGACACTGATTTCCATAGTGCTGTGATCATAATATTTGATTTACAAGTGAAATTCTTGGTTTCATCCGATGTGGAAATGTTGTGTTTCAATTGCAAAGGGCAGATGATCAGGCCACTGGACTAATAACCCGGATGCACGGACACAGGGCAGTGGGAGAAATTTATTCAATAGGTCTGAATTTCAAAACTAGCCTCTGTAATGGTGACCATGAAACTATCATCGATTGTCATGAAAACCCACCTGGTTCTCTAATTTCCGACAGGGGGTGAAATCTCCTGTCCTTATCTGGTCTGACCTACACGTGACTCCCTGCCCACGGTGATGTGGTTGACTTTTTACTGCTTTTTAAAATGGCCAATCAAGCCACAAAGTTCAATGAAAATTAGGTTTTGGTCATAAATGCTAGTCTTGACAGCGACCCTACATCCCATGAAACAATAGTTTAAAAAGTGCATTTTGTTACATTTGTTTTCGAACAGGGTGACAGTAATTGTTGCCTCATTCCTTAATAGCTCCTTCTTTAACTTCTTTAAACTGATTACATTAAGCGAGAGAAAAATGTTCCATAGTGACTCACAAACAAAACACTACAGACGCTGCAAATCTGAATTTCAAAGAGATATAGTTGGAAACACTCAGCAGGCCAAATAGCCTCGATGGAGAGGGCAGCAGAATCAATGTTTAAGGTGAGTGAACCTTTATCAAACTTGAAGAATTTAGAGATGTAATTGTTCACAAACAAGTACAGAGTCAGGGCAAAGAGAGGGGAAGAGAAGGAAAAAACATTGTTAATAGACGGCAGGAGTGATTAAATGACAAAGGGGAGGATAATGTCAGACAAAATTGTCTGATATGAGACAATACACTAATATGACAAGTGAACAAATAAAATTCAGATCCAGAGGGAGTATGAATACCGTCAGCAGAATCATTACTAGCACCTGCAGTCTGAAGTAATGGGAGTGGTGATTATGATCAGTGCAGGAGACTGAGGACAGAGAGGTCAGACCAGGAATGGGGTGGAGAATTAAAATAGAAAATGACTGGATGCTCAGGAATACATTTGAAGATTGAATGGTGATGTTCCACAAAGCAGTTACCCAAACTTGATTTAGTCACCTCAGTATGGAGGGGATCACATCATGAGCAGTGAATATGTGATCCTAAATTGGAAGAAGTACAAGTAAATTGCTGTATCACCCAGAAAGTGTATTTGTGGCCCTGGAACGCGGGAACTGAGGTGAAAAGCTGGTTGTTACATCTGCTGTGCTTGTGTCAAATGTACTTGAATACTGCCAGAACTGGCAGGTTATACCTATCAAGAAAGATTGAACAAGCTGGAGATGTTTTCTCTGGAGAGTGACAGATGACCTGATCGAGTTTTTAAGGTTATAAATGGGGTTGACAGGGTAGGCAAGTTGAAAATGGTTCCAGTTTGAGATGGATGAAAATAAATATAAGTTTATTACCAACAAATCTAATGTGCAATTCGAGAGAAACTCCTTTAACAGGAGATAGAATCAGAAAATGCTTCAAATCCTCACCTGAGGCACTGTAAGCTGCAGGGCGATGGGCCGGGTGCAGGAAGGTAGGATTAGAAAGGGCACCTGGGTGTCCTCGGGCTGGCATGGACAAGATGGGCTGAATGGCCTCCTTCTGTACTGTAACTTTTCTATGGTTCTATGTCTGGCAACGTCTGTGGATTCGGAAACATAGTTAACATTTCAGCTTTGTGCACTGACACAGTACATTTCTGATGAAAGATTGCAGACCTGAAATGTAAATTATATTTCCCCTCTGTGGATGCTCCCAGCTCTGCAGAAAATTCCAGAATTTTCTATTTTTATTTCAGATTTACAGCACTTGAAGTTTTTTTTTTACCAGGAGAATGTTGAGAATCTGGAATTCATCACCGGAAGTGTTTGAAATCCCCATCTGATCTGGAAACTCACAGGTAAATCCACATGAATAGATCATTCACCAGCTGAATGTGGAAATGGATTCACTCAGTTATCCCATTTTCTGACACAGCAGGACAGTCACACCGGAGAGTGACCATGCAGATACTGCACACGTGTTTCTTTTTATTTGTTTGTGGGATGTTGGTGTCGCTGGCTAGACCAGCATTTATTGCCCATCCCTAATTGCCCTTGTTCAGAGGGCATTTTTTAAAGAGTCAACCACATTGCTGTGGGTCTGGAATCACATGTAGGTCAGACCAAGTGAGACAGCAGATTTCCTTCCCTAAACGACATTCATGAACCAGGTGGGTTTTTACAAAAATCGACAATGGTTTCATGATCATCATTCGAGTTTTAATTCCAGGGATTTATTCAGTTTGCTCACCTATTCACACCTCAGCTTCATAAATTCAAAGGATTTTATCCACAATAGGTATACTCTTACAGGGAAGGCATGGTTTAAATGTTCCATGTATGGAGAAAAAAAATCACTTGTTCACCCCAGCTGCTGAAACTCCAGTGAGTTCACACTTAACCATAGTGGTTTGTTCTGCTGTGAATTACACCCAGGACAGAACTGTGGTGGAGGGCCACTTTGTTTGCTGTATCAATTAATTTAATAATTTTATATATTGGCCCTATGGCTGCAACGTCATCAGATCACAAATCATAATGTTCTATTGAACAATGTCATCGTTCAATGGCGTGGGTCTTACCCAGCATCCTCGACGATACAGAATGTGCCCTATACTCACTACAGGAAACGCCTGCGCAGGCGCAGTGGTGGACTGTGAATGGAGCATGCGCACTGCGGGTTGGAACTGGCGCATGTGCAGTTTGGGTGCTGGAACTGCAGTGAGGTGGTCACCTGGACTCCGAAATCAGTGAATTACGGTTGATTATACGGGCTTAACGGAGGCGGCGGAATGGGCGCAGAGGCTTCATAAACACCCAGTGGAGGCTTCGGACCAAGGTTAAAAATCTATCAGTCCCGCATTTAGTCCAGGTAGGGCAACAGCCGGGGAACTGAACCTGATCACGGGCCCGAGTTAACGGCCGCCATCTTTATAGGGGGCAATGTGCAGCGGGGCGCATGCGCAGTCTTCTCTGTCCCTGTCAGCAGGAGAGAATGTTGTGAATTTCTATCCTGGACTGAAAGGGATGGATTTTGGAAACTCCTTTTACAGGGGTTTAGAAGGGGAGGATTTACTTTTAGGTGGTGGAGGTTGAGGGTTTGGGCGGTTTTGTCAAAGTTCAGGTCGGGTTTAAGGCACATAAAATTTCCCTCCTCCTTCTCACCCTGTTTCCCGCACCCTCCTTCCACAGAGGTCAGAGTCTTCAGTAGGTCCAGAATGTCTGGCAGGTTCCCTTCCCTGAAGGCCATTAGTGAAATAGATGCGTTTTTACAAGAATCAAACAGTTTTTTTCCTCATGCTGTCCACACAAATTACCAGATACATTCAGCTCAATTTCACAACCTGCCTTTTGTTTTTGTGAGCTGCCTCTCACTCCCTTTTTTCTGTTTTAAATCAATTTCACAGGGTATTAGAAGGTGAGGATTTGCATCCGGAAAACCCCAACCAAGTAACTCATCAGGATCTGATGGAGTCGCCCAATTTATCCTAACTTTAATATCATCGGATTTTGAACATGGAGGGAGAAAGCACCGTTCACAGTGAAGAGAAACTGTACACGTGTTCTGCAACCTTCAACCAATCATCTGACCTGTCAGAACATAAATGCAGTCACAATGGGGAGAAACGATGGAAATGTGGGGACTGTGGGAAGGGATTCAATTATCCAGTTGAGCTGGAAACTCATCGTCGCAGTCACACTGGGGAGAGACCATTCACCTGCTCTGAATGTGGGAAGGGATTCACTCTGTTATGCAACCTGTTGGCTCACCAGCGAGTTCACACTGACGAGAGACCTTTTAGGTGTCCAGACTGCGGGAAGTGCTATAAAAGTTCCGGGGAACTGATGCGCCATCAACGTGTTCACACTGATGAGAGACCGTTCAGGTGCTCTCACTGTGGGATTGGGTTCAGGCAATTATCTGACCTCACTGTGCATGAACGAGTTCACACTGGAGTGAGTCCATTCACCTGCACAGAGTGTGGGAAGGGATTCACTCGGTCATCACGCCTGCTGACGCACCAGCGAGTTCACACCGGGGAGAGACCATTCACCTGCTCCAAATGTGGGAAGGGATTCACTAATTCATCTACCCTGCTGAAACACCAGCAAGTTCACACTGGGGAGAGGCCATTCATCTGCTCCGAGTGTGGGAAGGGATTCACTCGGTCAACTGACTTGCTGGAACACCAGCGAGTTCACACTGGGGAGAGACCATTCAGCTGCTCCAAGTGTGGGAAGAGATTCACTCAGTCGTCAACTTTGCTGACACACCAGCGAGTTCACACAGGGGAGAAGCCGTTCACCTGCTCCGTGTGTAAGAAGGGATTTTCTCACTCATCCACCCTGCTGAGACACCAGCGAGTTCACAAGTAACTACTCTGATTGGATTTTGCTGTTAATCCATTTGTTCATTGGAGTCTGTTTCTGATGTTAAAGAAGTCATGCTCAGTTACAGTGATTAATATTCTGGACTAAAGTCAAACCAGCTTTGTGTTAAACACACAGTGTGTTGGATCTCTTTAATATCTCTAATTCATATTAGTTTCTTTTGAAGGGCTCTCCATCTCCCCTGCCTCTCCCATTGTCACCTCCAAAATGATGGAGGAGCCTTGAATTCTTTGAGGATGTAATAAGCAGTGTCGATAATGGGGAACCAGGAGATGTACTGTGTTTGAATTTACAAAAGGCCTTCAATGAACTGTCACATTAAAGGTTACTGCACAAGATAAGAGCTCATGGTGTTGGAGGTGATATATTAGCATGGAAAGAGGATAGGCTAACAGGAAAGAGTGAGTTGGGATAAATGGGTCATTTTGAGGTTAGCAAACTGTAACTAGTGGAGTGCCACAGGGATCAGTGTTGGGGCCTCAACTATTTCTGATCTATACTAATGATTTGGATGAAGGGACCAAATGTATTATAGCTAAATTTGCTAATGATATAAGGATAGGTAGGAAGGCAAGTTGTGAGTAGGATACAAAGAGTCTGAAAACAGATATAGATAAGTTAAGTGAATAGGCAGATGGTGTATAATGTGGTAAAATGTGAGGATGTCCGCATTGGCAGGAAGAATAGAAAAGCAGAATATTATTGAAATAGTGAGAGAAAGACTGCAGAATGCTGCAGCACAGAGGAACCTGGGTGTCCTTGTACATGAATCATGTAAAGTTAGCATTCATGTACAGGAAGTCATTAGGAAGGCAAATGGAGTGTTGGCCGTTATTGCAATGGGAATGGAGTATAAAAGTAGGAGAATCTTGATGCAATTGTACAGGGCATTGGTGAGACTGCATCTAGAGTACTGTGTACAATTTTGGTCTCCTGACTTAAGGAGAGATATACTTGCATCAGAAACGGTTCAGAGAATGTTTACTAGGCTGATTCCTGGAATGAAGGGGTTGTCTTATGAAGAAAGATTGGGCCTGTATCCATTGGAGTTTGGAAGAATGAGAGGTGATCTTACTGAAACATACAAGATTCTGAGGGGATTTGCAGGGTAGATGCTGAGAATATATTTCCTCTCATGGGGAAATTGATAAGTAAGGGACACTGTTTAAAAATAAGGGGTCTCCCATTTAAGACGGTGATGAGGAGGGGCATTAGTCTCTAGAATTCTCTTCCACAGAGAGTGTGGAGGCTGAGTCATTGAATATTTCAAGGCTGAGTTCGACAGATTTTTGACCTACAAGGGAATCAAAGGTTAATGAGATTGGGGACGGACTGGAAAGTGGAGTTAAGACCACAATCAGATCAGCCATGGTGCAGCCTCAATGGGCTGAATGGCCTATCTCTTATGGTCTTGCCTACATGACCAGTACATTCTTATCTCCCTGCAGGCTCCAGCTTTCTATCTCACTACCAAGCACACACCCATTTGTTTTTTGTGCAAACTTCTTATTCATATCCCTACATTTAAGTCTGAATCAGTGATATAAACCAGGAATGATGGACCCAGCACTGAGCCCTGTGAAACCCCACTGGAAACAGCCTTCCAGTCACAAAAAAAACACCATCAGCCATCGTGCATCACTTCCTACTATTGAGTCAACTTTGCATCCAACTTGTATCTTGCCCTGGGGTCCCATGAGGTTTTATTTTTCTGCCCAGTCTGCCATGTGGGACCTTGTAGATGTGAGAGAATGTTTCCATTTGTGGGAAATCCAAAACTAGGGGACAGAAAAGCAAGATAGTTACTGATAAATCCTGTCGGGAAATAAGGAGATATGTGTTTACACAGAGACCGGTTATAAAGTGAACTCATTACCACAGGAAGTGGTTGTGGCAAAAAGCTGAGATAATTTCAAAAGGAAACTAGACAAGAGAAAACGGAATAAAAAGATAAACTGAAAGACTAAGCTGAGGTAGATGGAATGGAAGGTGAAGCTTGTGGAGTGTAAAGACCAGCAGTGACGAGTTGGGAGGAATGGCCTGTGTCTATTCTGTACATTCTGTGTAATTCTGTGTAAACTCTTTTTACAAGGTGTTAGGAGGGGAGGATTTACAGGTGTGAAACTAAAACCAATTATAAAGATCTGACAGAGTCACTCGATTCATCAGGGCCTGAATATCATCGGCCTTTGAACATGGAAGGAGAAATGTTTGTCCATGGGACAAGATTTCAAACATCAGTGTGACCAGAAAAGCACCGAGACACACACACCTGAGTGCGAGTGTTTCAGTGTTCCGGTACACAGCCTGAAAAGAATCACACCACTCACAACAAGGAGAAAATATACATGTATATATACATGTGTTGTGTGTGTGGACGAAGCTTCAACTGATCTTCCAAGTTGGAGAGGCAGAAGGACCATGGAGAAACCATGGAAATGTGGGGACTGTGGGAAAGGATTCAAATGCCAATTGCTGTTGGAAATCCATCGACACACTCATACTGGGGAGAGACCATTCCCCTGCTTCTTGTGTGGCAATGGATTCATTAATTCATCTGACCTTCGGATACACCAGCGAGTTCACACTGGAGAGAGGCCATTCACCTGCTGTACCTGTGGGAGGAATTCACTCAGTCAGCCCACCTCATTTTCACCAACTGGTTCACACAGATAAGAGAGCTTTCAAATGTCCTGACTGTGAGAAGGGCTTTAAAAATAGGTACCAGTTGCTGACACACCAACAGCAGGGAGAAGCAGTTCACCTGATCCGAGTGTGGGAACAGATTCATTCATCCAACTTTCTGATACCCCGGTGATTTCTCACAGGGAGAGGCCATTTGCCTGCTCTGTGTGAAGTAAGAAATTCTCATGATTATCCTGCCTCACTGCACACCAACTGGTTCACACTGATCAGAGGTCTTTTAAATGTCCTGACTGTGAGAAGAGCTTTAAAAGCAGGCATGAATTGCTAGCACACCAACGTACACACATGGGAGAGGCCATTCACCTGCTCTGAGTGTGGGAAGGGATTCGTCCATTTATCCAATCTCCTGAGACGCCAGCAAGTTCACACTGGGGGAGGTTGTTTACTTGCTAAGAGTGTGGGAAAGGATTCACTCAGTTATCCAACCTGGTGAGACACCAGCAAGTTCACAAGTGACAGCTGGGGTTAGATTCTGCTGTTTTTCCTGCTGTTAATCACACCCAGGACTGAACCATCTTCATTCTGAGAGTTGGTGTTTCTTTCTTCTGATGTTAATAATTGAACTGAAGTTTAGTATTCTGGTTATATATTAAATAAATCAGCTTTGTTTTAAATATATTGTTGTAGATTTTTGTCTTTCCCACCTGAGTGTTTACCATCACCTGGCTGGAGCTCAGAAAGGACAATCCGGGGGAGGATCATACGGTAGGAACAGAACTTCAGCCTGGACACAGTCCAGGAGCACGATGACCATCCACATCTTGTCCCTGTTGGATAAAATCAAACACCGTTTATTCTCCTCATTATGACCCTTTCATTTTGTACAGTTTACACTGATCTCCACTTGGCCTAAATAGCCAAGTGGTTATGGTACTGGGTTTGTAACCCCAAGATCAAGAGTTCAAATCTCACAATGGCAAACTATGAAACAATGTAACTTCATCTGAAACAGATGGAAACAGGTTTACTCAAAAGAGTATCAAGAGTTCAAATCTCATAATGGCAAACTATGAAACAATGTCACTTCATCTGAAACAGATGGAAACGGGTTTGTACTCAAAAGAGTTACACTGATCTCCATGGTAACACAGATATTGTATTTCCTTCCCTCGTTTCCAATTTGCTAATATAAGATTTATTTCTCCCAATCTATTTAGATCATCAAATGGATTTTCTCAGGTAGCCCCCCCAACCACCGGCCCCCACCCCAGACCAACTCCGTTTAACAATGTTTTTAACATTTTAACGTGACTTCATCTCATTGAACAGTTAATGTAATGGGTGGGTTGGTTCTCCCTGGAGGTGTTGTGATGGGCAGCATCATCATCTCCACTGCCTGTGGCAGGGAGGGTGTTAAAGTTTGTTGGAGGTTGTGGAGAAACTGGTCCTGAGTCTGTCGATTAGCCATGGGGAGTGCCACCTGGGGGGGGATTCACAATCTGGATTGGTTGACTTGTCATGAGCTGAACTGGGCTGTGACTGGGTGAGTGAACAGGAGTGGAGTGAATGGTCATTAAGACACCAGGCAAGGCAGTGACCCAGTCATTGACCTTGACCAGTTCATTAGCTCCCCTCATGACAACTTTTTTCAGTGTCTTTTCTCCCGAGTGATTAAAGCTCCCGACCATCCCACTGGACTCTGGGTAATAGGGGATGTGAAAATGTTGTTCCACACCCACAAGATGACAGAGCTGCTGCATTACTTCTGCTCTGAATTGAGAACCATTATCACTATCCTTTTCAGAAAGCTCCATCTGGTAAAAATCTTTTCCCACAAGCTTTTAGTTGTTGCGACTGCATCATTTTTACAGACAGGGAAAGCTTCAATCCACCAGCCAACATACATATAACTATCAGGATATACCATTCCCCTCCTTTACTGTGGGTTGTGGGCCTGTCTATATTTCCCACGACACAATTCAGATGGGTTGTGCCCATTGGGACCTTGCATTTCGCAGGGCCAGATTAATTTGGATACAGGTGAGACACAGGTTCAGGCAGTAATGGACATCCTCAGCCATCAGGAGTAATTATGTAACATATTGAGGACTTGAAACAGAAACACTCTCCTAATTTGATTCATAAACAAAATTAATTCTTTTCTAAGCCATCAAGGTGTGACCTAAATCAAAAATAGAGCCATCCTTGTGATAGAAAACCTCATTGTGTAAGTTGAGTGAATCCTTACTTGCTGTGAGGGATGAGGGAAAGTCTTTGCTATAGTGTACGGCCTCTTTGACCACAGTCATATCAGGGTCAGAGTCCTGACAAGTTTTAAAATCAGGTTTAACTGGAGACTGTTGTCCTGGTGCCAATGATTGTGTTTTGAGGGGATCCCAAGGAAACGCCTCTGGAGCAGCTTTCCTGGTGAGTCATTCGGCCTGGTTATTACCGTCACCCTCTTCACTAACTCCTGCTGCTGATGTACATTCACCATACAAATAGCAACTTGTCCCAGTCACTTACCAGCAAGATCCCAAATCTTCGAAGTTCAGAGTGGTAGGTGAGTGATTTCCTTTCTGCTCTGGAGAAGCTGTGTTTTTTTTGCCAGAGATGTAGGTTTTCCCTGAGGGAGTTACAACCAAAGGATATTTTCAGAATAGTTGGAGATTCCATCAGTAACAGATTGAAGGGCTGTGATCACAATAACCTCAGACTTCTGGGCTGAATATTGCGATGGGTATCTAATAAAGGTACTATATATATATATATATATATATATATATATATACAAAGGTACTATGGCTGTCAAGAAGCAAAGCCACAGTCCTCGTCTGATACAGTCCTTGTTTCTAAAACCGAGACCCATCCACATAAACCCCACTGGAGCTTAACAGTGGTGTGGCCTTAATACGTCCATTGTATACTGCCTCTTTCATGTGACAACAATGTGGGGTTCTTTCATACTGCAAGATCCGAGCCAATTGGTATTTGTGATATTACAGGATATTAATACATTTGCTTCTTAACTCCATAATTCATCGACTTGGTCATTCCAGGGATATTCTCTTAACTTGGCCCTTTCTTAATAATGTCACTGTGGTATATGGGGTATGTAGAATGATTCAATTAAACTCTACCAGGTACTCTGTGTGCTTAATTCTTATTTGAAGGCAATACACCTGCGGATGCTGAAGATCTGAAATAAAAACAGAAGGTTCTGGAAAAACTCAGCAAGTCTGGCAGCATCCATGGAGAGAGAAACAGAGTTAATGTTTCTGGTGAAATATGAGTCTTCTTTGGAACTGACGAGAGGTAGAAACGTGATGAGTTTTATGCTGTTAAAAAAATGGTGTCAGGTCAAACAAAAGAGAAGGTCAGGGTGGTTTAGAGGGCGGGAGACATTAAACACCATAGATGTAATTGAATGAAAGGTAATGGTTGTGATAAAGAAACAAGACACAGTAAGTTTTACTGTCAGAATAAAGGATGAAAATCTGTCCATTTCAGTTCTGAAGGAGAGTCGTATTAGACTCAAAATGTTAACTCTGTTTGTCTTTCCAATGACGCTGCCAGACCTGCTGAGTTTTTCCAGTACTTTCTGTTTTTATTTCAGTGAATCCTTTATATCTACTAAATTCACAGGGATGGGTGTGTCTAAGAAGCGTCCACCTGAAAAGCCTTTTCCATTCACCACTTGCATTACTACAGCAGATATACATTGTTCTGACCTTGCCAGCAGGGCTGTGGAATTAATTGGATGGATCTTCAAAAAAGCGAGCACAGGTGTGATGAGCTGAATTAAATTCTATCTGTGATGTACCATTCTATAAAAGAGTGAACATTCAGTATCAGGGATCGAAACGCAAGGAGAGAGGAAGCAGTGACTTTGAGATTTAACCCAGCCAGTGTCAGCGCCTAGAGGGGAGGAGGGAGAGGGGAATCAGTGGAAAAGATTTAAAAGTTCAGCGCATTCCCACAGGACAGCAGAAGTTTAAATCACTTTGAAAAATGGAACATAGCGATGCACAGAATTTATATGTGTTTTTAAATTAATTTATTTCAATTGGGTAACAAAATTATTTTCTATTCTGTCTTTCGAATGTTAAAGGCGCTGCTGTTACCCAACATTAACTGCGAGTGTGAATGTGCGCTATTCACTCCACAGGAGCCCAATGCGCAGGCGCCGTGCTGACCTTTCTGGAGCATGCGCAGTGCCACTTTGATCGGAGCACTGAGTGTGGGAGAGGCTTTTGGAAATGGGTGAGAGCGGGCGGGGCGGAGGGAGGAATGGAGCCGGGGAGGGGTGGGGAGTGAGGGGAGGCTTCATAAACACCCGATGTAAGCCTCAAGCCAGAAATGGGGTTTGCAGGTCCCGTATTTACAGCCCTGGGGCTTTTATCCTGGGAACAGGCCCAGGTTAACCATGGAGAAGAAAAGAGTTGACGTTTCGAGTCCTCATGACCCTTCGACAGAACAGTTCTGTCGAAGGGTCATGAGGACTCGAAACGTCAACTCTTTTCTTCTCCGCCGATGCTGCCAGACCTGCTGAGTTTTTCCAGGTAATTCTGTTTTTGTTTTGGATTTCCAGCATCCGCAGTTTTTTTGTTTTTACCCCAGGTTAACCATTATTAGAGGCTTACAGATTATTAGAAGTTACACAATAGCAGAGAGGTGATTGGGGAGGGAGGCGGAGAGCAGAGCGCATGAGCGTCCATCTCGGTGACGTAACGTAATGGGCGAGGCTTCAGGGTCCCAGTGACCAGGAGAGAAAACGATTGGCGCGTTGATTTTATTCCCACTCTGCAAACAGGAGCTAGTGACAGGCTGGGATGAACATGCACCATCTTTAGAGGAGCAGTGTGCTGCAGTGCGCATGTGTGACCATCTTAATACAATAAGAATAAGAATATCAGAATTAGAAGCACAAGTGGGACATTCTGCCAATCTAGCATGCTTGGCAATTCAAAAAGATCTTGGCTGATCTGATTGTTCCTTGAAATCCACTTTCCTGCTCCCCCTCCCCAACCCTTGACTCCCTTGTACATCAAAAACTCAGCCTTGACTTTTTCCAAAATACTCCCCAGCCTGCACTCCTCCCCGGGGAAGACAGTTCCACAGAGTAACAATCCTGAGAGAAAATATTTCTCCTCACTTCAGTCTTAAATTGCCCCCCCCCCCCTTATTTTTAAACCTACTTCGAGGTTCCACATCAGGGAAAACATCCTTCAGCATCCAACCTGTCTAGCACCCTCAGAATCTTACATGTTTCAGTAAGATCACTTCTCATTCTTCAAAACTCCTATGAGTACGGGCCCAACATGCTCAACGTTTCCTCAAAAAATAAACCCCCTAATCCCAGAGAAACCATCTAAAGCCGAGAGAACCTTCTCTGAACTGCTTCCAATGCAAATATGTCCCTGCTTAACTAATCCTGGGCCAGGCAGCAGGAGGAGAGAATGATGTAAACTTGTGTGCTGGACTGACAGGGATGGATTTTGGAAACTCCTTTTAGAGGGAGTTAGAAGGACAGGATTTGCGCACAGCAAACTCAAATCAACAGGAAAGTTGTCTCCACTGAAATTCAAACCTTGACTGAATATTATGACATTTATAATCTGTGTAGGGAGTTAGAAAATATGAACAACAGAGGGCGCTGGTGAGAAGTGACTGAAGCATTCTGGGAGAAGTCACTGCAGCCACTGCGACTCAGGAGGGAATCGAGGAGGACCCACTGTCAAAGAACGGAATAGACCCAAACATTACATTGCTGTCGTGTTTCCATCCCTCCCTCCTCCTCAAACCTAAAAAAAAGAGAGTAAGAGGCAGTGCCTTCAGGAGTGCACCAGACCTGTGAGGGACACTCTTCTGAAAGTGGATTTTAAAGAAAAAGCAGCTGATTGGTGAGTAAGTCCTGGGAGCAGACTCAGAGGGAGGAGCACCAGAGTGGTGACCTCGGGGCATAGAGTAACTAAAGCCAAAACTGAAAAAGTAACATCACAGGAAAGCTGTGACCTGATTGGTTGGTAGGAAATCTGCACCAAATTTGAAAAAAAAACTGCAAAGCTAATTAATAAATTAATTAACTAAGTCGAGATGGCTGGGCAGGTGATGTGCTGTAGCTGTATGATGTGGAAGCTGGCAGATCCCATTGCAAGCCGCAGTTACCACATCTGCAGCTGGAGGAATTCCAGCTCAGAATTGATGAGCTGGAGTCCGAGCTCCAGACGCTGCGGCACATCCGGGAGGGGGAGAGTTACTTGGACGCTTTGTTTCAGGAGGCGGTCACACCTGGTAGATTAAGTACCTCAAGCAGGGTCAGTGGTCAGGGTCAGCAGGGTGTGACTGCAGGTGAGGCAGGTAGAGGGATCCTGTGTTCAGGAACAGAGGAGCCTCAGCTCTTGACCTTGTCCAACAGGTACGAGGTACTTGCTCCCTGTGTGGGTGAGGAACAGGGCTGTAGAGAGGATGAGCCAGCTGACCATGGCACCGTGGCACAGGAGGCCATTCAAGAGGTGGGAGCAAAAAGACAAGTGGTAGTTGTAGGGGATTCTATAATTAGCGGAATTGACAGCATCCTTTGTAAGCAGGATCGAGAGTCCCGCATGGTATGTTGCCTGCCCAATGCCAGGGTGAGGGACATCTCTGACTGGCTTGAAAGGATATTGGAGAGGGAGGGGGAGGATCCAGTCGTTGTGGTCCACGTCGGGACAAATAACGTAGGTAAGACTAGGAAAGAGGACCTGTTTGGGAATTATCAGGAACTAGATTAAAAAACAGGTCCTCAAGGGTTGTAATCTTCGGATTACTACCCAAGCCACGTGCAAATTGGCATAGGGACATGAGAATAAGGGAAGTAAACACGTGGCTAAAGGAGTGGTGCAGGAAAGAGGGGTTCCATTTCATAGGGCACAGTATTGGAACAGGAGGGTCTCTACCTGAACCGATCTGGGACCAATGTTCTAGTGAAAAGGGTAAATAGGGTGGTCAACAGGACTTTAAACTAAAAAGGTGGGGGGGGTGGGTGTGGAGGGAAGGGTAAAACTCAAAGAAGTATGACTAATGGGAAACAAAGCAGCAGGTTAGCATGTGGGGAGGTGGATTCAACTTTATGGAAAATTATGAAAAACTGAAAAGAAAGGAGAGCCCAGGAGAGGCTATTAGATTCTCCAGAACACAAAATAGGACAGAGAGTTCGAAAAGGGCTAGGAATCTAACTTCAAGCACATCAGATAAAGGGATGACAATGAGAAAGGGTACGGGAAATACAGGACTGAAGGTGTTGTATCTGAATGCACGCAGTATATGAAATAAGGTAAAAGAGCTTGTGGCGCAGATTGAAATTGGCAAGTGTGATATGGTGGGCATCATGGAGACATGGCTGCAAGGGGATCAGGACTGAGAGCTCAATATCCAAGGATATACATCCTATCGAAAAGATAGGCAGGTTGGCAGAGGGGGTGGGGTTGCTTTGTTAGTAAGAAATGAAATTAAATCAATAGCAAGAAACAACGTAGGGTCAGGTGTAGAATCTGTGTGGGTAGAGTTGAGGAATTGCAAAGGTAAAACAACCATAATGGGAGTTATGTACAGGCTTCCGAACAGTAGTCTGGATGTGGGGCACAAGATACACCAGGAGATAGAAAAGGCATGTAAGAAAGGCAAGGTTACAGTAATCATGGGGGATTTCAATTTGCAGGTAGACTGGGAAAATCAGGTTGGTAATGGATCCCAAGAAAAGGAATTTGTGGAATGTCTACGAGATGGCTTTTTGGAGCAGCTTGTGGTGGAGCTCACTAGGGAACAGGCAATTCTAGATTTAGTGATGTGTAATGAGGCAGATTTGTTAAGGGAGCTTAAGGTGAAGGAACCCTTAGGAGGAAGTGACCATAATATGATAGCATTTACCCTGCAATTTGAGAGGAGAAAGCTGAAATCAGATGTAACGGTATTACAGTTGAATAAAGACAACTACAGAGACATGAGGGAGGACCTGGCCAGAATTGACTGGGACCTGAGCCTAGCAGGAAAGACAGTGGAACAGCAATGGCAGGAGTTTCTGGGAGTAATTTGGGAGACACAGCAAAAATCTATCCCTAGGAAGAAGAAACATACTAAAGAGATAACGAGGCAACCATGGCTGACAAGGAAAGTCAGGGACAGCATAAAAGCTAAAGAGAAAGCATACAATGCGGCGAAGAGCAGTGGGATACCAGGGGATTGGGAAGCCTACAAAGACCAACAGAGGACAACTAAAAAAGAAATAAGGATGGTAAACTAGCCAGTAATATAAAAGAAGATTGCAAGAGTTTTTTTAGATATATAAAGGGTAAGAGAGAGGCAAAAGTGGGCATTGGGCCACTGGAAAATGACGCTGGAGAAGTAGTAGTGGGGAACAAAGAAGTGGCGGAGGAACTGAATAGGTACTTTGTGTCAGTCTTCATGGTGAAAGACACGAGTGACATCCCCAAAGTTCAAGAGAGTCGGGGGGCAGAGGTATGGTGGCCATTACCAAGGAGAAGGTGCTAGGAAACCTGAAAGGTCTGAAGATGGATAAATCACCTGGACCAAATGGTCTGAAGGAGATAGCTGAAGAGATAGTGGAAGCATTAGTGGTGATCTTTCAGGAATCACTGGAGTCAGGGAGGGTCCCAGAGGACTGGAAAATCGCTAATGTAACCCCCCCGTTTAAGAAGGGAGTGAGGCAAAAGAAGGGAAATTACAGGCCGATTAGCCTGACCTCAGTCGTTGGTAAGATTTTAGAGTCCATTATTAAGGATGAGGTTTCAGAAAACTTGGAAGTGCATGGTAAAATAGGGCAAAGTCAGCATGGTTTCATCAAAGGGAGGTCATGCCTGACAAATCTGTTAGAATTCTTTGAGGAGATAACGAGCAGGTTAGACAAAGAAGAGCCAATGGATGTTATCTACTTGGACTTCCAGAAGGGCTTTGACAAGGCACCGCACAGGAGGCTGCTCAGAAAGATAAGAACCCATGGTGTTAGAAGCAAGGTACTAGCATGGATAGAAGATTGGCTGTCTGCCAGGAGGCAGAGAGTTGGGATAAGGGGGTCCTTCTCAGGATGGCGGCCAGTGACTAGTGGAGTTCCGCAGGGGTCAGTGTTGGGACCACAACTTTTCACTTTATACATTACTGATCTAGATGAAGGAACTGAGGGCATCCTGGCTAAGTTTGCAGATGATACAAAGATAGGTGGAGGGACAGGTAGTATTGAGGAGGTGGGGAGGCTGCAGAAGGATTTGGACAGGTTAGGAGGTTTAGGCAAAGAAGAGGCAGATGGAATACAACGTGGGGAAGTGTGAGGTCATGCACTTTGGTAGGCAGAATAGAGGCATAGACTATTTTCTAAATGGGGAGAGAATTCAGAAATCTGGAGTGCAAAGGGACTTGGGAATCCTAGTCCAGGATTCTCTTAAGGTTAACTTGCAGGTTGAGTCGGTAGTCAGGAAGGTAAATGCAATGTTGGCATTTATTTCGAGAGGATTAGAATATAAAAGCAAGGATGTGCTGCTGAGGCTTTATAAGGCTCTGGTCAGACCACATTTAGAATATTGTGAGCAATTTTGAGCCCTGTATCTCAGGAAGGATGTGCTGGCCCTGGAGAGGGTCCAGAGGAGGTTCACAAGAATGATCCCAGGAATAAAAGGCTTAACATATGAGGAACGTTTGAGGACTCTGGGTCTATACTTGCTGGAGATTAGAAGGATGAGGGGGGATCTGATTGAAACTTACAGAATACCGAAAGGCCTGGATAGAGTGGACGTGGGAAAGATGTTTCCATTAATAGGAGAGACTAGGACCTGAGGGAACAGCCTTAGAGTAAAGGGAAGACCTTTTAGAACAGAGATGAGGAGAAACTCCTTTAGCCAGAGAGTGGTGAATCTATGGAACTCATTGCCAAAGAAGGCTGTGGAGGCCAGGTCATTGAATGTATTTAAGACCGAGATAGATAGGTTCTTGATTGGTATGGGGATCAAAGGTTACAGGGAGAAGGCGGGAGAATGGGGTTGAGAAACTTATCAGCCATGATTGAATGGCGGAGCAGACTCGATGGGCCGAATGGCCTAATTTTTGCTCCTGGGTCTTATGGTCTTATGAAGATTGCCAGATTTTTCTCTGACTCTTGTTTCTGATATCTTTCCAGCTGCAGACTCCAGCAGGAGATTTTAAATTTGGAAACAGTGAAATTGTTTCAGAGGTATGTATTATTGAGCATTCATCTACCATTTGGAGCTCTTAATGCTGTGCTGTGATTCCATAGCTTTGGGGCTGGTGTGGATCCTTTACTGTGGATCTGAATTGCTGTTTCACCTCTGCCACTCTGCCATTGTCTAACTTCCTTTGCCTCTAATAATGGATGTATTTCACCATATTTGGTATTTTACTGTTATTTCTGCCAACCGTGTCTACATGAGGTCTCCACTGCTGCTCTTACTCCTGGCTATACACCTCTGATTTACCAGCTTTATCTTCCCGTGGTCAGGAATTGTTTTTCCTGCTCTAGAGGTCATTTCTCTCCCACTTCTGAGCTTATATTGACCATCAAATTCTGCTTCATTTGTATTCCCTGTAATTCATTCTTTACACCCTGAAACATTGACCCCTTTTCTCTCTCCACAGTTACTGCCTGACCTGAATATTTTGAGCATTTGCTCTTTATATTTCATATTTCTAGCAGTTGCAGTATTTTGTTATTATGTTATTTCAGGCATCGCTCACAGAACTGAGTTTAGAAACACAGACAGACCGATTAAGAGCTGGTTTCTATCGGGCTGTGTTGATTGCAGCAGTTGGTCTCTAGCCTCTGGGGTTGGTCCTTTTTCACCAAGTCATGGAATCATTGAATGATGACAATACAGATGGAGGCTATTTAATCTGTCATGCCCATGCAAGAGCAAATCAACTAGTCGCAGTCTGCTGCATTTTCCTTGTAGCTGAGGATTTTTTTTCTCTTCATGGCCTTATCCAATTCCGTTCTGAAAGCCTTTGTTGCATCAGTTTGAGCTGGAGTGGAGATGGAGGAGAAGCTGCTGGGTTTAACCCCAAGGACTTTGGAACCCAGTCGGACCCAGCAATCTCCAATGTGAAATTGTCGAGAGAGGTAGATTCCAGGACAGATCAGGTTGCTAAACAGACACTGTCCATACAATCTAAAGGGATATTGTTTTAGGAACAAATATTTCTGTGGATGCTTTTAATCTATTTAACACAAACATATTTAAAAATTTATTCTTGGGATTTGGGTGTCATTAACAAGACCTGTAACATATATTGCCATTCCCCAGTTACCTGTGGGGAAGATGATGTTTGACCTTCTTGAACCGCTGCAGTCTGTGTGGTGAAGATGCTCCAACAATGATGTTAGGTAAGAAGTTATTCACCCAGCAATGGTGAAGGAATGGTGATATATGTCCAAATCAGCAACAATAATTTGTATTTATATAGCACCTTTAATGTCTTAAATGTTCCAAGGCATTTCACAGAAATGTTATAAAGTAACATTTGACACCGAGCCTCACAAGGAAGTATGAGGGCAGGTGAACAAAAGCTTGTTCAAAGAGGTAGGTTTTAAGGAATATCCTAAAATAGGAAAGCGAAGTAGTGAGCAGGAGAGATTTAATGAGGAATATCCAGAAGGAACTGCAAGAACAGCCACTGGAGGTAGAATGATCCATATCGGCCAGAATTAGATGAGAGCAGATATCTTGGAGGGTTGTGTGTTTGGAGGAGATTACAGAGATAGGGAGGGGCATGACCAGGGAGGATAACAAGGATGAGAATTTTCAAGTTTAGGTGCTTCTTAAACGGGAGCCTTTGTAGGTCAGTGAGCACAGGGAGGATGGGCGTCTTGGTGTGATTAGGCACACGGGCAGCAGAGTCTGGAACAACCTCAATATTACTGGGAAGTTGAATGTGAGAGGGCGGCAACAGGGCAATAAGTCCAGAAATAACAGAGATAGGGATGATCACAGCCACACAAGGATTTGAAAACAAGGACGACATTTTTAAAATTTTTGTGCTTCTTCAACAGGAGCCTTTACAGGTCAGTGAGAACAGGGGATATGGGTGAACAAAACTTACTGCAAGTAAACACACGGGCAGCAGAGTGTTGTATCACCTCAAGATTACAAGGAGGGTGAATGTGGGTGGCCAGCCTGGGGTCTGATAGGATAGTTAAGTCTTGAGGAAATAAAACAATGGATGAGTGTTTCAGAAGCAAATGATCTGAGACGAGGGTGGAGTCGGGTAATGTTACTGAGGTGGAAATTGGTGGTCTTGATGATGATGTGGATATGTGGTCAGAAGCTCATCTCAGGGTCAAATACTACACCAAAGTTGTGAACTGAACTGTCTGGTTCTGCCTCAGACAGTTGCCGGGGAGAGGGATGGCGTTGGTGGTTAGGGACTGGAGTTTGTAGCAGGGACTGAGGACAATGGCTTTGGTCTTCCCAATATTTAAATGGGAGGAAATTTCTGCTCATTTGATCAAGGTGATGTGTGATTTGGAGGGGATCTTGAAGTTGATGATGTTCACATACACCTGCCACCCTGGTCTTTCTGGTTGGTGCAGGTTGAGGTTTTTGGAATTTTTGTCAAAGTTCTGGCCAAGTTGTAGACATACCAAATCTCTCTCCTTCACCCCCTGCCTCTCTTGCCCCTCTCACATTCTGTCCTCCTGTGGAGGCTGGGGTCTTGTGAGACCCAGACCGGGTACCAGGTTCCCTTTCCTGAAGGACATTAGTGAATCAGTTGGTTTTTTATGACATTCCAGCAGTTTTCATGGACAGTTTTCCCTGGTGTCAGGCCCACAAATTACCGGATTCATTCAGCTCAATTTCACAATCTGCCTTTGTGTTTTACTGGTTTCACTCTCCCTCCCTTTTTATGTTTTAAATCAATTTCACAGGATATTAGAAGTGGAGGATTTGCAGTTGGGAAACTCAAACCAAACATCGCAAGAGGATCTGACGGAGTCGTCCAATTTATTGTAACCTGAATATCATCGGATTTTAAACATGGAAGGAAAAAGTACCATCCACAATAGAGAGAAACCATGGAAATGTGAGGACTGTGGGAAGGGATTCAGTTACCAGTCTAAGCTGGAAACTCATCGACGCACTCACACTGGGGAGCGGCCGTTCACCTGCTCTGAATGTGGGAAGGGATTCACTCAGTCGTCCACGCTGCTGACACACCAGCGAGTTCACACTGGGGAGAGACCATTCACCTGCTCCAAATGTGGGAAGGGATTCATTAATTCAACCAACTTGCTGACACACCAGCGAGTTCACACTGGGGAGAGGTTGTTCAGCTGCTCTGAATGTGAGAAGCGATTCACTCGGTCAGCTGACCTGCTGACACACCAGCGAGTTCACACTGGGGAGAGGCCATTCACCTGCTCTGAATGTGGGAAGGGATTCACTCTGTCATCTGACCTGCTGACACACCAACGAATTCACACCGGGGAGAGGCCATTCACCTGCTGCATGTGTGGAAAGGGATTCACAAGATCAACCCATCTACTGAGACACCAGCAAGTTCACACAGATGAGAGACCTTTTAAATGCTCGGACTGTGACAAGTGCTATAAAAGTTCTGGGGACCTGATGTCCCATCGACGTGCTCACACTGACGAGAGACCATTCAGGTGCTCTCACTGTGGGACTGGGTTCAGGCGATCATCTGACCTCATTGCACACCAGCGCATTCATACTGGGGAGAGGCCTTTCATCTGCTCAAAGTGTGGGAAGGGATTCACTCAGTCATCCAACCTGCTGAGACACCAGCAAGTTCACAATGGGAAGAAACCATTCACCTTGCCATTGTGTGGAAAGGGATTCACTCAGACAGTCACCTTTCTAACACCCCATCAAGTTCTCACTGAGTGACAGAAGGGATTCACTCAGCCATCCTATTCGCTGAAACAACAGCAAGTTCACAGTGTGGAGGGACATTTAAATGCCCATATCATGGGAAATCCTGCAAAGGTTCCTGGGAAGTGATATCCAATCAAAATGTTCACATCGCCAGGAACTGTTCAGGTGCTCTCACTTTAGAACTGGGTTCAGGATTTTATCTCAACTCACTGTACACCATAAACTAGTGAGTTCATAGTGGGGAAAGGCCGTTCACCTGCTGTGGGAAGGGATTCGCTCACTTATCCCACCTGCTAGTCACTAGTGACTTCACAAGTAACTACAGTAATTGAATTTTGCTGTTAATCACATCCAGGACTGAACCATGTTCATTGGAATCTGTTGATGCTGATGTTCATCAACACCAGCCCTGTTATGGGTGTTAATATTGAGGATAAATGTCAAATAAATCTGCACTGCATTAAATAGAGTATCAATTCTTTTTAATATCTCTAACTCACGTTAGTTCCTTTTGAAGGTTTGTCCCTCTCCCCTGTCTCCCCCATCCTCAACTCCAACAACAAGTATGAGGAGCTCATTGAGCTTCTTTGTCACTAAGATTGAGACAGTCTGATCAATTGCCTCTGCTGCTTCTCTCCCTCTCACTATCCCACTGGGCCATACTGCCTCTAAAGTTCTCCCTTTCCCGAGCCCTGAACCTTCATCTTTCTCTAGTTTCCCTCCCATTTCCTCTCATGCCCCCCCAGGGATCATGATGTCCATGAGACCGACTCCTGCTCCATTAACCTTATTTCCTCAAAACTTCTGACCACCCAACTTCCCCATGTATGCTGACTTTGTTAATGGTTCTCTCTCTTTAATTACTACCCCTCTTTCCTTCATATCTGCCATCATCACCCCCTCCTCAATAAAAACAATCCTTCACTTCAGTCATTGTAAACTACTGCCCCTTCACACCACCTTTTCCTCCTCAAGGTCATTCTTACCTCCCAAATCCATGCCCCTCTTTCCTAGAACTCAACCTTTGAATCCCTCCAGTAAGATTTCTGTCTCTGCAACAGTCTCCAAACAACCCTAATTAAAGTCACAAAGTACATCTTATTTGAGTGTGACAAAGGTAAACTACCCATCACTGTCCTTCCTGGCCTGCTGTCTCTCATTGATCAAACCATCCTCCTGCAATGTCTATGCACTGTTGTCCAGCTGGAAGGGACTCCACACTCCTGATTCCTTTCTTACCTATCTAATTGTCGTCAGAAGATAACCTGTAGAAACTGTGATTGTTTGAGTTATATTTTTGCATACTCGCTCACTTAGTAAGTGCTCAGGTGTCACTGAACTTTGACAAAATGTTCTGTTATTACGCTCACAGTGACTACATCTTGCAAACCAAGTCTCTCTAATTACACCAGACCTTCTGCATATAATCCAAAGAGAAGAGTAAAAATTTACAGTCCACCACGCAAGCTCTTAGTGGTAAAAAAAAAATCTGATACTTCCCATTAAAATGCAAAGCATTACTGACCAGCTGTCATATTTATTGAAACAGACGCATTGCTAAGATTGGCTAACAGATCCATTGTTGGAAGATGTGGATTGGGAGATGGATTTTGGCCTTTCTTATTTTGCAATCCTTTTGTGATCAGAATCTCCTCCTCACTTCCCCAGATGCGGACAAAGAAAAACTAAGACTTGGTCTCCAATGGCGGCCGCGTCACCCACAATCCCATGCATCTCAGAAACCGCTTTATCTGCCACGGCTTGGCAGGCAGTTACGCCCATGCTCGGAGATCCTAAACAAAAACAAAAATACGAATTTCGAAACAAAAACAAAAAAACCTGGAAAAATTCAGCAGGTCTAGCAGCATCTACGGAGAGGAATACAGTTAACGTTTCGATTCCGAATAACCCTTCAACAGAACTAAGTAAAAATAGAAAAGAGGTGAAATATAAGCTAGTTTAAAGGGGGTGGGACAAGTAGAGCTGGATAGAGGGCCAGTGATAGGTGGAGATAACCAAAAGATGTCACAGATAAAAGGACAAAGAGGTGTTGAAGGTGGTGATGTTATCTGAGGAATGTGCAAATTAAGGGTAGAAAGCAGAGCAAGCAAGGTACAAAAACAGAAATACCTGGAAAAACTCAGCAGGTCTGGCAGCATCGGTGGAGAAGAGCACAGCTGAGGTTTAGTGTCCTCATGACCCCAAGGTACAGATAGCCCTAGTGGGGGTGGGGTGAAGGAATCAAAAAAGACTAAAAGGTAGAGATAAAACAATGGATGGAAATACATTTAAAAATAATTGAAGTAGGTGGGAAAAGAAAAATCTATATAAATTATTGGAAAAAAAGTTGGGGGGACGGGGGGGGGTGGTGGAATCGGAAAGGGGTTGGGGATGGAGGAGGGAGGTCATGATCCAAAATTGTTGAACTCAATATTCAGTCCAGAAGGCTGTAAAGTGCCTAGGCAGAAGATGAGGTGCTGTTCCTCCTGTTTGTGTTGAGCTTCACTGGAACAATGCAGCAAGCCAAGGACGGACATGTGGGCATGAGAGCAGGGTGAAGTGTTGAAATGGCAAACGACAAGGAGGTCTGGGTAATGCTTGCAGACAGACCGAAGGTGTTCTGCAAAGTGGTCACCCAGTCTGCGTTTGGTCTCTCCAATGTAGAGGAAACTGCTTTGGGAGCAACAAATGCAGTAGACTAAATTGAGGGAAGTGCAAGTGAAATGCTGCACTTGAAAGGAGTGTTTGGGTCCTTGGATGGTGAGGAGAGGTGAAGTAAAGAGGCAGGCGTTGCACCTTCTGCAGTTGCATAGGAAGGTGCTGTGGGAGGGGTTTGAGGTATAGAGGGTGATGGAGGAGTGGACCAGGGTGTCCCGGAGGGAATGATCCCTGCGGAATGCCGCTGGGGGGGGGGGGGGTGGTGGTGAAGGGAAGATGTGTTTGTTGGTGGCATCATGCTGGGGTAGGTGGAATAGCAGAGGATGATCCTTTGAAGGCGGAGGCTAATGGGGTGATAAGTGAGGACAAGGGGGACCCTATCATGTTTCTGGGAGGGAGGAGAAGGCGTGAGGGTGGATGTGCAGGAGATGGGCCGGACACGGTTGAGGGCCCTGTCAACTACCATTGGTGGAAAACTTTGGTTAGGGTAGAAGGAGGACATGTCAGAGGAACTGTTTTTGAAAGTGGCATCATCAGAACAGATGCGACGGAGGCGAAGGAACTGAGAGAATGGGATGGAGTCCTCACAGGAAGCGGGGTGTAAGGAGGTGTGGGAGTCGGTAGGCTTGTAATGGATATTGGTGGACAGTCTATCACCAGAAATTGAGACAGAGAGATCAAGGAAGGGTAGGGAAGTGTCAGAGATGGACCATGTGAAAATGTTGGAAGAGTGGAAATTGGAAGCAAAATTAATAAATTTTTCCAGGTCCAGATGAGAGCATGAAGCAGCACCGAAGTAATCATCGACGTACTGGAGAAAGAGTTGTGGGAGGGGGCCGGATTAGGACTGGAACAAGGAATGTTCCACATACCCCATAAAGAGACAGGCATAGCTGGGGTCCATGCAGGTACACCTTTTATTTGGAGGAAGTGAGAGGAGTTTAAGGAGAAATGAGTTCCATGGGGCAGGAACAGGCTGATACAATTGATCTGCCGGGACAGTCCTGTTTTTGGATTTTGGGTAGGAGGTAGAAGCGGGCTGTCCGAGGTTGGGAGACTATCAGGTTGGAAGCTGTGGAAGGAAGATCTCCAGAGGAGATGAGGTCAGTAACAGTCCTGGAAACAATGGCTTGATGTTCAGTGGTGGGGTCATGGTCCGGGGGAGGTAGGAGGAAGTGTCTGCGAGTTGACGCTCAGCCTCTGCAAGGTAGAGGTCAGTGCGCCGGACAACAACAGCACCACCCTTGTCAGCGGGTTTGATGACAATGTCCGGGTTGGACCTGAGAGAACACAGTTCTTGCTTTTATCTTAGTGTTTAATTGACTGCCACTCCTCTTCAAGGAATGCCCACCTTGAAGAAATATTGTTCTTCTCTCCGTCAGGATTTTCGTATCTTTCTTGCCTTGTTCACCTTCATTGCTTTCCATTTCTCTCCTGGTGTTTGACAAGGTGTTTACTAAAACCCGCTTTCACAGCCATATTTCCTTCCTCAGTGACTGTCTCTGTCTCAGATTAGTCCACGTGGATTTCAACTAAAGTTCCATCCCTTATGTTTCGAACCCACCCAGGATTACAGGTATCTCCTGGACATACAGTGCTCCTCGGACTGCTGTTCTCGTCGCATCCTGAGATCCACACTCAGTGCCATGCGCCACCATATGAACACACTCAACCTCTCCCTCCAGCAGCACCGTCGGACCCTTTTTCAAAGCTGCGCATGCCCCAAGTTTCATTTTATTCTTCGTCTCATCCGACGCCTCAACAAGAAACTTTGTTTCTTTCTTTTAAGTGTAAAGGAACGCAAGCTCCAACAACTCATCAACACCAACACCCATCCAGGACCCTCCACCCCTGCCTGTCCCTCTGTCCCCATCCCGTCTTCCAATCCCAGCCCCGGCCGTGTATTCACCATACCCCCTGACCTTCCCTCCGACGCTGAATGTTCAGTGCTCAGCAAAGGACTTAGTTTCATACCCTTACGCCCTCATCTCAAGGAATTTCAGGCTCGGCACGATGCTGAACTCTTCTTCAGCTGCCTTCTTCTCCGTGCTCACTTCATTGGGCAGGAGTCCTCTCCCCGTTGAATGGATCCTTTTACCCACCTCCGATATTCTCCCTCCACCTGGACCCCTCCCTCTGGATTCTTACCTTCTCTTGATCTTTTCATTGAGAACTGTCGGCACGACATTAGTCATCTCAATTTCTCTGCTCCTCTCATCCACTCTAACCCATCTCTCTCTGAACTTGCTGCACTCCGTTCCCTCAGGTCCAACCCTGATATTGTCATCAAACCCGCTGACAAGGGTGGTGCTGTTGTTGTCTGGCGCACTGACCTCTACCTCGCAGAGGCTGAGCGTCAACTCGCAGACACTTCCTCCTACCTCCCCCTGGACCATGACCCCACCACTGAAAATCAAGCCATTGTTTCCAGGACTGTTACTGACCTCATCTCCTCTGGAGATCTTCCTTCCACAGCTTACAACCTGATAGTCTCCCAACCTCGGATGGCCCGCTTCTACCTCCTACCCAAAATCCACAAACAGGACTGTCCCAGCAGATCAATCGTGTCAGCCTGTTCCTGCCCCATGGAGCTCATTTCTTGCTATCTTGATTCCGTTCTCTCTCCCCTTGTCCAGTCCCTTCCAACCTACATCCTTGATTCCTCTGACACCCTAAATCATATCAACAATTTCCAGTTCCCTGGCCCTAACCGCTTCCTCTTCACCACGGACGTCCCATTCCTCTACACCTCCATCCCCCACTGGGATGGCCTGGGGGGTCTCCGCTTCTTCCTCGAACAGAGGCCCGAGCAATCCCCATCCACCACTACGCTCCTCCATCTGGCTGAACTTGTTCTCACATTGAATAATTTCTCCTTAAACTCCTCTCACTTCCTCCAAATAAAAGTTGTATCCGCATGGGCCCCAGCTATGCCTGTCTCTTTATGGGGTATGTGGAACATTCCTTGTTCCAGTCCTTCTCCAGCCCCCTCCCACAACTCTTTCTCCTGTACGTCGATGATTACTTCAGTGCTGCTTCATGCTCTCATCTGGACCTGGAAAAATTTATTAATTTTGCTTCCAATTTCCACCCCTCCATCGTTTTCACATGGTCCATCCCTGACACTTCCCATCCCTTCCTTGACCTCTCTGTCTCAATTTCTGGTGATAGACTGTCCACCAATATCCATTACAAGCCTACCGACTCCCACTGGTACATCGACTACAGCTCCTCACACCCTGCTTCCTGTAAGGACTCCATCCCATTCTCTCAGTTCCTTCGCCTCCGTCGCATCTGTTCTGATGATGCCACTTTCAAAAACAGTTTCTCTGACATGTCCTCCTTCCTTAACCGAGGTTTTCCACCCATGGTGGTTGACAGGGCCCTTAACCACGTCCGGCCCACTTCCCACGCATCCGCCCTCATACCTTCTTCTCCCTCCCAGAACCATGATAGGGTCCCCCTTGTCCTCACTTATCACCCCATTAGCCTCCGCATTCAAAGGATCATCCTCCGCCATTTCCGCCTACTCCAGCAATGATGCCACCACCAAATACATTTTCCCTTCACCACCCCCCCCCACCACCCCGTGGCATTTCGCAGGGATCGTTCCCTCCGGGACACCCTGGTCCATTCCTCCATCGCCGCCTACATCTCAACCCCCTCCCACGGTACCTTCCCATGCAACCGTAGAAGGTTACAACACCTGCCCCTTTACTTCACCTCTCCTCACCGTCCAAGGGCCCAAACACTCCTTTCAAGTGAAGCTGTATTTCACTTGCACTTCCTTCAATTTAGCCTACTGTATTCATTGCTCCCAATGCGGTTTCCTCTACATTGGAGAGACCAAACGCAGACTGGGTGACCACTTTGCAGAACACCTTCAGTCTGTGCGTAAGCATTACCCAGACCTCCCTGTCACTTGCCATTTCAACACTCCACCCTGCTCTCATGCCCACATGTCCATCCTTGGCTTGCTGCATTTTTCCAGTGAAGCCCAACGCAAACTGGAGGAACAGCACCTCATCTTCCGACTAGGCACTTTACAGCCTTCCGGACTGAGTATTGAGTTCAACAATTTTGGATCATGAACTGTCTGCTCCATCCCCACCCCCTTTCCAATTTCTCCCCCCCCCCCCTTTTTTTTCCAATAATTTATCTAGCTTTTTCTTTTCCTACCTACTTCCATTATTTTTAAATGTATTTCCATCATTTGTTTTATCGCTATCTTTTAGCCTATTTCGATTCCTTCACCCCACCCCCACTAGGGCTATCTGTACCTTGCTTGTCCTGCTTTCTACCCTTGATTAGCACATCCTTAGATAATATCACCACCTTCAACACCTCTATGTCCTTTTGTCTGTTATATCTTTTGGTTATCTCCACCTATCACTGGCCCTCTATCCAGCTCTACCCTCCCCACCTTAAACCAGCTTATATTTCACCTCTTTTCTATTTTTACTTAGTTCTATTGAAGAGTCATACGGACTCGAAACGTTAACTGTGTTCCTCTCTGCAGATGCTGCCAGACCTGCTGAGTTTTTCCAGGTATTTTTGCTTTTGTTTTGGATTTCCAGCATCCGCAGTTTTTTGCTTTTATGCTCGGAGGGTCCTGGTCTCTTTGTTTGAGGTTGTTCCCGGAGAGAAGCCGGAAGCTGCGGATAGTGAGAGTGGAGAATGTTCATTGTTTAATATTCGGCTCTGGGGCCGCACTCGGAATTTGTAAACCCCGCCCCTCGGGGTTTAATAACCCGCTCTCGACAGTGACCTCTCATCTGACAGCTTACAATGCCCGGCTGATTGAAGGCAGCTCCGGCCCAATAGGTGCGGAGGTAGGTGTGGAGGATCAAACAAGGAGCGGCTGATCCTCTAAGCAATCGGAGTGAATGAGGGGCGGGGCTGAGCCTGGACCTCCCTGATTGGCTGAAATTCCTCATCATTTTGAAAACTGATTTGTCTAAAATTCCAGTGCCCTGTGTAAAATATTAAAGATGATTTGTTGTTGTGAGCTGCATTATTTGGTAGAATTTGAGTGAAGGAGTGGGATTAATCCACAGTCTGAGTTTGAGGACAAGAGGAGAGAATCTGGAGAGGAGAAAAGAGTAAGTTGGAGACTGGACACTGAATCTGGAACAATGAGCAGAGAGGGAGAGGAGTGTGTGGGACAGAGATGTATAGAATTGTGAGAATGAAAGGGGGGGGGGGGGGAATGTTCCATAGAAACTGGAATTGTCTGTTCTGAATTTCTATACTGTATTTACAGTGATAACTTCTGTAAACTCCATTTACATGGGGTTAGAATGGGAGGATTTGCTGGCAGGAAACTCAAACCAAAAATCTCAACAGGATCTTATTCAATCACTTCATTCATATATGGTCAGTTTCCAATTAGGGAAGGAGAAATAATTAGATAAAAGCAAAATACTGCGGATGCTGGAAATTTGAAACAAAAACAAAAATAGCTGGAAAAACTCAGCAGGTCTGACAGAATCTGCGGAGAGGAATACAGTTAATGTTTCAAGTCCATATGATTTTTCTGATGAAGAGTCATATGGACTCGAAATGTTAACTGTATTCCTCTCCGCAGACGATGTCAGATCTGCTGAGTTTTCCAGCTATTTTTGTTTTTGAAGGAGAAATAATTGTTTTGCCTGTGCATTTAAATTATCATTGAAATTGGAAAAGCACCAAGACACGTGTATCAAAGTGAGAGTCTTTCAGTGAACTGTGTGTGGGAAGAGCTTTAACCAGTTTCACAGCCTGATTAAACCACAACAGTCAAAGTGTGGAGAAACCACACAAGTTGTGTGTGGACAAGGCTCCAATCGATCATCCAACCTGGAGAGACACAAAGAAACTTGCACCATGGAGAAATCAGGTATGAGAGATCAGAAAGAAACAAGAGAAAGTTGCAAGTCAGGGCTAGGACAACTGAAAACTTCAGAGACAGCAAGGCCAGGTGGGCTAGTGGAAGGAAGGGAAGCAGCAGAGGCAGCTGATCGGATTGTCTCAATCTTAGTGACAAAGAAGCTCCATGAACTCCTCACATTTGTTGTTGGAGGGGAGGATGGGGGAGACAGGGTAGAGTGAAAGCCCTTCAAAAGGATCGAACTTGTGTTAGAGATATTAAAAAGAGACACAATACACTGTACTTAACACAAAATGATTTATTTGACTTATATCAACAACTTAACTGCCATAATAAAAATTGAAAATGCTGGAAATTGTCAGCAGGTCTGACAGCGTCTGTAGAGAGAGAAACAGACTTAATGTTTCAAGTCTATATGACTCTTCTTTAGAGCTAAAGAGAAGTTGAAATGTGATGGAATTTATACTGTTTAAGCAGGGTGGAGCAGGTAAAGCAGGTTAGGTCAGCGACAGTTGGAGGCTCGGAAAGATAGACAAATATGTCATGGACAAAAGACAAAGGGAGTGTTAATGGCAGTGGTGAAGACTAAAGAACGTGCTGATAGTGGCACAAAGGTAAGAAAGCAGAATGTGTGAATAGCAGGACAAGAGTCAGCACTCTGTGAAAGAACAACATAGAAACAAGTGACAGATGGCCCTGTTGGGGGAGGGGGGGTGCCATAACTGGGCTGGAGTTTATTAACATCAGCAGAAGCAGATTCCAATGAACAGAGTTTATTGTCACATAGTCCTGTATGTGGTTAACATCAAAATTCAATCACTGTTGTTACTCATGAACTCGCTGGTGTTTCAGCAGGTCAGGTGACCGAGTGAATCCCTTCCCACACTTGGAGCTGATGAAAGGTCTCCCTCCAGTGTGCACTCGCAGGTGTGACAGCAGGCTGGATGACTGAATGAATCCCTTTCCACAGTCAAAGCAGGTGAACGGCCTCTCTGCAGTGTGAAGTCACTGATGTATCAGCAGGACGGATGAGCAAGTTAATCCCTTCCCACAATCCATGCAGGTAAATGGTCTCTCCCCAGTGTGAGTGCGCTGGTGTAAAGTGAGTTCATCTGATCGCCTGAATCTAGTGCCGCAGTGAGAGCAGCTGAACGGTCTCTCCCCAGTGTGAATTCGTCGGTGTGTCAGCAGGCTGGATGACTGAGTAAATCCCTTCCCGCACTCAGAGCAGGTGAATGGCCTCTCCCCAGTGTGAGTGCGTCGGTGTGTCAGCAGGTGGGATTTAACTGAGAATCCCTTCCCGCACTCAGAGCAGGTGAACGGCCTCTCCCCAGTGTGAACCCGCTGGTGAGTCAGCAAGTCAGATGACCGAGTAAATCCCTTCCCACACTGGGAGCAGGTGAACGGCCTCTGCCCAGTGTGAATGTGTCAATGACTTTCCAGCAAAGACGGGGTTATGAATCCCTTTCCACAGTCCCCACATTTCCACTGTCTCTCCCCACTGTGAACAGTGTTTTGTCCTTCCATTTCAAAATCTGATAATATTCAGGTTACGATAGATTGGGTGACTTTGTCAGATCCTGATGTGATGTTTGATTTGAGTTTCCTGGCTGAAAATCCTTCCCTTCTAATACCCTGTGAAATGGATTTAAAATAGAAAAAAGTGTGAAAGAGAACCCACAAAAGCAGGTTGTGAAATTGAGCTGAATGAATCTGGCAATTTGTGGCACCACCAAAAGTGGCCATAAAAGCTGCTGGATTGTAATAAAAACCCAACTAGATCAGTAATGCCCTTCAGGAGGGAACCTGCCATGCCTGGTCTGGGCTCACATAAGACTCTGGTCTCCATAGGAGGAGACTGATATAGAGAGAGAGAGACAGTGACAGAGAGAATCACAGAATTCTTACAGTACAGAAGGATTCCATCATGTGTGCACTGGCTCTCCGAATGACCATTTCATCTAGTGCCTTTTTCCTACCTTCTCCCATAACCCTACAGAGAGTTTCTTTTCAAAAAATCCATCTAATTCCTTCTTGGATCCTTTTACTGAACCTTCCTCCAACACAATCTCAGGCAGTGCATTCCGGACCCTAACCACTTGCTGTGTGAAAAAGTTTTTTCTCATATAGTTTTTGCTTCTTTTACCAATCAGCTTAAATCTGTGTCCTCTGGTTCTCAATCCTTCTGCCAATGGGAACAGTTGCTCTCTATCTATTCATGCTTTTTAACACGTCAATCAAATCTTCTCTCAGCCTTCTTTTCTCCAAGGAGAACCATCCCAACTTCTCTAATCTATCTTCATAAGCGAAATCTCTTATCCCTGGAACCATCCTTGTAAACCTCCTCTGCACTCCCTCCAGTGCCTTCACATCCTTCCTGAAATGCAGTGCCCAGAATACTCCAGCTGAAGTCTAACTAGTGTATTACACAAGCTCAGCGTAACCTCCTTGCTCAAGTATTCTGTACCCCTATTAATAAACCCCAGGATACCTTGTGCTATTAACTGATCTCTTAAACCATCCTGCCGCCTCTAATGATTTATGCACACAGACACCCAGGTCCCTTATGCTCCTGCACCCAGATCTCTCTGCACTTCAGAGTGCTGCAATCTCTCTCCATTTAAATAATATTCTGCTTTCTATTCTTTCTGCCAAAGTGCACAAGTTCACTTTTCCTACATTATACTACATCTGCTTGTCCACTGTCTTCTATATAAGTAGTTGAGGTTCTATATAAATAGTATATTTTTATACTTACATAAATATACTTACATATAAATAGTTATATAAATATGTGAGGCTCCAGCACTGATGCCTGATGCACTCCACTCGTCACAGCTTGTCAACCTGAAAAAGACCCACTTATTGCTACTCTCTGCTTCCAGTTAGCTAACCAATCCACTATCCATGCTAATGTGTTATCCCCTACACCATGAGCTTTTTTTTTTGGGTCGTAACCTTAGTGGCATATCACCAAATAATGCTATGGGTATTGGTGAATGGAGCTGTAGAGGGCAATTGAAGCAGGAAGTGAGGAGGGGAAACCATATAAAAGTTCACTAATGACCTTTAGGGAAGGAAATCTGCCATTCTTACCTTGTCTGGCCTACACAAGATTCATGACCACAGCAATGTGGTTGACTCTTAACTGCTCTCAAATGGAAATTAAGGATGGGCAACAAATGCTGGCACTGCCTGCAATACCCATCCCAGGAAAGAATAAAGAAAAGTAGTGACAAATGGATACTCTTCAGACTATCCAGTTCTCTTCCAGGGTCGGTGTTCTGACCATTGCTCTTCTTAATATAATGGAATGATCGGGTTTCGCTATATGGGTTTAAGTTCAAAATATCTGGATGATTTTACAATAGGAAATGGGGAGAACAGTGAAGAGGAATATAAGTGACTCAGTGTTAATACACAAGTTAGCAACTGGGGGAGGTAACATGTCAGGTTAAATTTAATGCAGAAAATATAAGGTGATATATTTCCTGAATTAAAAAGCTAAAATATTCACCAAATGCTTATGGTTCAGAAGGGCTGGAGAAACAGAACAGTTAAGACATGGAAGACTCTAGTTTACATTTTCTTATTGATAAACACACTGTTGAAGTTAGTGTCAGCAACTTTAACACCTTCTTAAGAAATAAAGAAATGAGCAGATTCACTGTCCTCTACTGTACCTTATATTGTCCCATCAATCCGAGTAAACATCCAAGTCCCAAGTGTCCACAGTCACTTACACAAGGTCAGCCCACTGGATGGAGACTTGGGCACCCTGAGCTTGATCTCCGGTGTCTCCAGTCCCTGACTGCCCTGTTCCATCAGAATTCCTTCACTTTTATACCCTGTAGTGATCCAGTTCTGGCCTCTGACTCCTTGTCTTCTCTGTTGAATTTTGGCAGGGAGTGAGGTAAGGAGAGCTGGAATTTCTCTAATCTGTGATTTACAAAAACACATTCCCTGGTTTCAAGCAGTTACTTTTCTTCAGTAATTTTCTCATTCTCCCTAAACTCCCCTGCCTATTCTTAATTTTGTTATTTCTTATAGTTTTACAATTACAGGTATAAACATCACACATGATAATCGAATCTATCCTCACTTTGTTTACGTTTCAATTGTGGTTCATAACAGACAAACTCTGTCCTTTCCCCTGATCTGATTAGAGTTTCCAATGAGTCGGTTCTGTGGAATGGAATGTCTTATCAGTGTTTCCATGGTGACCTGTCTGCAGTGAAGAGCCTGTTTGAGTTTCTAACTCTGACTAAACTTTTCTATGCCATAATACACATTATATCAGACATTGGATGTCAATGTATTTTAGTCATGTTGTGTTAATATCCCTAAAACCTACAAGGAATTCAGAGACACAAACCTTTAACAGTGGGAGGACATGTTGGTAAAGTAGTTAAAAAGCCCATGGGATCCTGGGTTTTATAATTTGGGGTGTAAAATTCAAAAGGACAGAGGTCATGTTAACCTGTACAAATCATTGGTCAGGCTGCAGTTAGAATATTGAGTCAAGTTTTGGGGATCTTACACCAGGAAGGATGTCAAGGCCATGAGAGGGTGCAGAAGAGATTCACAGAGAAGACCCAGGGAAGAGAGGCTTTAGTTATCGGGAGAGATTAGAGAAACTGGGTCTTTTTTCATCAGAACAAAGGCTGACTGGAGATCTGAGGGAGAGGTTCAAAATTTCATCAGATAAATGAGGAAAATCAGTCAGTGAGTTGGTAACTAGAGGACATCAAATTCAAGTCATCACCAAAAGAATCAGAGCCAGGGATGGAATTTGGAGCAGACTGCACAACAATGTTCAGGACACTCACTGTCCCTCTGGCTCTCTGTCTACACTGTCCTATCAAACACTCCGAGGGCAGGTACACGGGTGGGTTACTGATACCTCCCCGGGGTATCCAGGCCTGGAGAGACACCCTGGAAGGTATGGGGAGCTGGGACTTCTCCATGAGAGTAAACAAAGGTCTGAGAACTGGAACAATCCAAAGTAATGATGAGGTGCTCGTTGTGGCTAAGGGGTGCATTCTCCTGTCTGAGCCAGGAGGTTGTGTGTTCAAATCCACCTCTAGAATTTGAACATAAAATCCAGGCTGACATTCCACTGCAGTACAGTGGGAGTGCTACACTGTCAGAGGTCCCGTTTTTCAGATCAGGCAGAACAGGCAGGTTTAAGAGATCCATTGATGCTATTTCAAAGAGCCGGGGATTTCTCCCCAGAGTCGTGGTCAATATTTATCCCTCAATCGACATCACTAAAACAGATTATCTGGGTATTATCAATTTGTTGTCTGTGGGATCTTGCTGTGTACAAATGAGCTGCTGTATTTTCTACATTTCATCATTGACTGCACTTCAAAGGAATTTCATTGGCTGTAAAATGCTTTGAGACATCCTGATGTCATGAAAGGCTCTGCAGAAATACAAATCTATCTTTAACAGAGGAGAGAAGGCTCAGAAATGGAACAGTCAAGAACAGGATTTCAATTCGTCTCCTCTTATCCTGAAGAAAACAAATACTCCACACACGATGTGTTTGACACCAAGCTGATTTATTTGACATTCATCCAGAATATTAATCTCCAGCTTAGTTATAGGGGTTATTAACATCAGCAGAAACAAACACCAACTGTTGGAAAGAAAATGGTTCAGTCCTGGATGTGATTAACAGCAGCAATAACAGCAGAATCCAACCATGCAGTCAGTTGTGGACTCGCTGGTGTCTGCGCAGGTGGGATGAATTAATGAAACTCTTCCCACACACGGAGCATTTGAATGGCCTCTCCCCAGTGTGAACTCGCTGGTGTCTCAACAGATGAGATGACTGAGTGAATCCCTTCCCACAGTCGCAGGTGAACGGTCTGTCCTGAGTGTGAATTCGCTGATGTTTTAGCAGAATGGACGAGTGAATGAATCCCTTCCCACACTCGGAGCAGCTGAATGGCCTCTCCCCATTGTGAACTTGCTGGTGCGTCAGCAGGTTGGATGACTGAGCGAATCCCTTCCCACACACAGAGCAGGTGAATGGCCTCTCCCCAGTGTGAATACGTTGGTGTGTCAGCAAATCTGGTTTTCTTTTAAAACTCTTCTCACAGTCAGAACATGTAAACGGTTTGTTATCAGAATGAACAAGTTTGTGTGTCTGAAGGCAGGATAACCGAGTGAATCCCTTCCCACACACGGAGCAGGAGAATGGCCTCTCCCCAGTGTGACTGCATCGATGAGCTTCCAGATGGGATGGGGAACTGAATCCCTTCTCACAGTCCTCACATTTCCATGGTTTCTCCATGGTGTTGGTGTCCTTGTGTCTCTCCCGATTGGATAATCAGTTCACACTTTAACCACACACACAACACATGTAGTTTCTCCCCACCATGAAAGGTGTGATGTTTGTTTCAGGCTGTGTAACTGGTTAAAGCTCTTTCCACAGTCAGTTCACTGGAACACTCTCACTCAGGTGTATGTGTCTCGGTGCTTTTCCAGTCACACTGAAATCTTTTTCTACAGACAGACATTTCTCCTTCCAAATTCAAAGGCCGTGATATTCCAGTCCTGATGAATTGAATGACTCTGTCAGCTCTTGGCATGATGCTATGTTTGAGTTTCCTGTCAGTAAATCCCTTCTGCAAAAGATGTTTACAAAAGCAATCACTAAGGACAGAATAAAATTCAGAACAAACATTTCTCTTGGTTTGAGTTTGCTGTGTGTAAATCCTCCCCTTCTAAGCCCCTATAAAAGGAGTTTCCAAAATCCATCACTGTCAGTCAGGATACAAACTCTGAATTCTGTTAGTTGAAAAGGAAGAATGAACAGGATTACAGGGAGAAGGCAGGGTAATGGCACGAGGTGAATTGCTCATTCAGAGACCCAGCACAGACACGATGGGCCGATGGGCTGACTGCCCTCCTGTGCTGTAACAATTCTGTGAAATTCACAACATTCTTTCCTCCTATTTCCTGGCCCAGGATGATCGCGCATGCGCCCTGCTGCCCATTGCCCCTTATAAAGATGGCAGCACCTATGTGCCCTGCTGCCCATTGCCCCCTATAAAGATGGCAGCGCCTATGTGCCCTGCTGCTCTTGCCCTCTATAAAGATGGCAGCACCTATGTGCCCTGCTGCCCATTACCCCCTATAAAAATGGCAGCGCCTATGTACCCTACAGCTCATTGCCCTCTATAAAGATGGCAGCACTTATGCGCAATGCTGCACATTGCTCCCTATAAAGATGGCAGCCGCCTATGTGCCTTGCTGCTCATTGCCCCCTATAAAGATGGCGGCTGCCCACGCACCCTGCTGTTCATTGCCCCCGATGAAGATGGGACCATTAACCCAGAACTGTCACTGGGGGAAAGCCTGGAGCTGCCGCCCCAACCGGTGCAAATATGGATTTGGGGTTTGCAGACGACTGAAAGTGTTTGTCAAGCTTCCTCACCCCCCCGTCGCTGCCTCAATCGCCCCCAGCCCCCGCCGTCTGCTCAGTGGCTGTGGAAACGAGAAACCAGTGCCTGTCTATAACAAAAACAAAAATAGCTGGAAAAACTCAGCAGGTCTGACAGCATCTGCGGAGAGGAACACAGTTAACGTTTCGAGTCTGAAAGACCCTTCATCAGAACTCAGGAAAAATAGAAAAGAGGTGAAATATAAGCTGGTTTAAGGTGGGGTGGGACAGGTAGAGCTGGATAGAGGGCCAGTGATAGGTGGAGATAACCAAAAGGTGTCATAGACAAAAGGACAAAGAGGTGTTGACGGTGGTGATATTATCTACGAAATGTGTTAATGGTGACATAAAGGGTAGAAAGCAGGACGAGCAAGGTACAGATAGCCCTAGTGGGGGTGGGGTAGGGGGAAGGGATCGAAATAGGCTAAAACATAGAGATAAACAATGGATAGAAATACATTTAAAAATAATGGAAATAGGTGGGAAAAGAAAAATATATATAAATTATTGGAAAAAGGGGGATCGGAAAGGGGGTGGGGATGAAGGAGAGAGTTCATGATCTAAAATTGTTGAACTCAATATTCAGTCCGGAAGGCTGTAAAGTGCCTAGTTGGAAGATGAGGTGCTGTTCCTCCAGTTTGCGTTGAGCTTCACTGGAACAATGCAGCAGGCCAAGGACGGACATGTGGGCATGAGAGCAGGGTGGAGTGTTGAAATGGAAAGCGACAGGGAGCTCTGTGTCATGCTTGCGGACAGACCGAAGGTATTACGCAAAGCGGTCACCCAGTCTGTGTTTGGTCTCTCCAATGTAGAGGAAACCGCATTGGAGCAGCGAATGCAGTGGACTAAATTGAGCGTCTGTCTATTCCTATCACTCGCACTGCGCATGCTTCAAACCCTATTCGAAACTGGTCTCCTGTGGATAGGGGACATTCTCCACAGCGGGGAATGCTGGGTAAATGTCCCGCCATTGGAGCCCGCAGTTTTTTGAACAGTCATTTTGTTCTGTGATGGGGTGGAGATTCGGTCCGGAGGGCCAAGAATAAAATTAGGAACAAAAATATACAGAAACCCAAGTGTATGGATCCTCCATTATCCACCACAAACCACAAAGAAAGGGAATGGGAGTTAGTGAAGAATCAAGAGTCCCCTAAATAGCAGAAATAACAGCAGAATCCGACCCTTACAACAGTGTGTGATGTGAACTCACTGTTGTCTCAGCAGGTCGGATGAACGAGTAAGTTTCTGCTCAAACACAGAACATTCAAACAGCCTGTCTCCAGTAAGAAGGTACTGATTATGCATCAAATCATTTGCTCTTTTAAAAAAGATATGTTCACAGGTGGGAAAGCTGAGTAATTCCTGTTGCACACATGAAGGTTCAGAACCGTTTCTCAGTGTGACTGTCCTGCTGTGTCAGTGAGTAGTGGGTTAATTCCTTTTCTCATGCAGCTGGTGAACACCCTCTCCCTGGTAGGACTGGATCGAGTTTCCAGCTCAGGTGGGCACCTGAATCTGCCCACAGTCAAAATCAACAACAGCCTGCATTCATTTAGCAGCCCTATCATCGTTAAAAAAATGTTCCAAAGCCCTTCACAGGAACATTGACAGACCCACAAAGAGTTCTGATGAAAGGTCATCGACCTGATACATTAATTCTGTCTCTCACTCCACTGATGGAACCTGAACTTCTGGATATTTCCTGAATCCTCAACATTTTGCTTTTATTCCCATGTTAAGACTTTTGATCGCTGACATATCTGAACTTGTATCTCCAATTTGGTCACCAAAACACTGATATCATGTTTGCACAATAAAGATTGAAATGCATGGATTTTATGAGGTTCTGCAGGCAAATTTTAAGGAGCTGGAAGGAGACTCACAAGCAGAAGGTTGGACAGTAACCTGATTCCTC
The DNA here is from genome assembly GCF_017639515.1 of Carcharodon carcharias. Classification (NCBI taxonomy): domain Eukaryota; kingdom Metazoa; phylum Chordata; class Chondrichthyes; order Lamniformes; family Lamnidae; genus Carcharodon; species Carcharodon carcharias. The sequence continues at coordinate 15,914,087 of NC_054493.1, forward strand.
CCAGTGTCATGTGCTAGTAAGTATAGAAATAGGAGGATAGAGCAGATCAATGCAAGACTGAATAAATGGTGCAGGAATTAGGGTTTTAGATTCCTGGGAGATTATGATGATTCTGCAGGAGGTGGGATCTATTCAAATCTGATAAGTGGCAGATCAATGTCCTTGTGGTAAAAGCAAAATACTGTGGATGCTGGAAATCTGAAATAAAGACAAAAAATGTTCAAAAAACTCAGCAGTTCTGGCAGCTTCCATGGGGAGAGAAACAGATTTAATATTTCAAAACAAATGAATGTTCAACTTGAAACATTAACTCTGCTTCTTTACATAAGAACATAAGCACTAGGAGCAGGAGTAGGCAATTCAGCCCCTCGAGCCTGCTCCACCATTCAATACAATCATGGCTGATCTAATTTTGGCCTCAACTCTAATTTCCCATCCTCTCCCCATAACCTTTCAATCCATTACTAATTAAAAATCTGTCTATCTCCTCCTTAAATTTATTCAGCGCCCCGGCATCCACTGCATTCTGAGGTAGTGAATTCCACAGACTTACGACCCTTTGAGAAAAGTAATTCCTTCTCATCTCTGACCTAAATCTGCCAACCCTTAGTCTAAAACTATGGTCTCTCATTCTACAATGCCCCACAAGGGGAAACATCTGCTCCACATCTACTCTGTCTATCCCCTTTAGCATCTTATATACCTCAGTTACATATCCTCTCATCCATCTAAACCCTAGTGAGCATAGGTCTAAACTGCTCAATCTCTCCTCATAAGACAAGCCCCGCATTTCTGGAATCAATCTAGTGAACATCCTCTGAACCGCCTCCAATGCAACTACATCCTTCCTCAAGTAAGGGGACCAAAACTGTGCACAGTACTCCAGGTGCGGTCTCACCAATGCCTTGTAGAATTGCAAAAACACCTCCCTATTTTTATACTCTCTTCCTTTCACAATAAATGCCAAAATTCCATTTGCTTTCTTTATTAATGCTGTGCCTGCATACTAGCTTTCAGCGATTCATGATTTTCTCCAGATATACTGCCAGGCCGGCTGAGTATTTCCAGCACTTTCTGTTTTTATTTCCAATGTCGTTGTCGGATGGTTTACCAGCACCATTGAGGAGGAGAATGGGAAACAGGAGGTAATATTAGAAATAAAAAACAAAGTGCAGAAAGAATTAGGAGACACAGATAGGACTTGAGTAAGAAATAGTGGGCAATGAAGAGGGTTAAAGTAAGAGGGAATGTAATCAGTTCGGGTTTACAGTGAACACTATGTAACATGTATGTGAACACACGGAGTGTGGTAAATAATGTTGGGGAGCTGCAGGTGCAGATAGCCAAGTGGGAACGTGATGTTATAATGAAAGCAGAGACCTGCCTTAAAATGAGCAGGTCTGAGCACTAAATATTCCTATGTGCAAGGTGTTCTGGAAAGATAGGGGAGAAAAGAAAAGAGAAGGGGTAGCAGTATTTCTTAAGGAGAATAGTACAGTGTTGGAAAGAGTGGCAGTTCCAGAGGAGTCAAGGACAGAATCTATCCGGTTAGAGCGAAGGAACAATAGAGGTTCCAGTACACTACGGAATGTGTTCTATAGGACACCAACCAGGGGGAAAGATCTAGAGGAACAAATTTGCAAGAAAATTAGAGACTGGTAGAATGGGTGGACATGGAGAGATGAAAGTTAATTCAGAGTGTGAGGTGATACATTTTGGGAGGAAGAGCATGGCAAGGCAATATAAGCTAAAATGTAAAATTCCAAAGGGGATGCAAGAACAGAGTGAAGGGGGGTATATGTGCACAGATCACCAAGGTAGCAGGGCAGGCTGAGAAAGTGGTTAATAAAGTAAATGGGTTCCAGGGCTTTATAAATAGAGACATGGCGTATAAAAGGGTCACAGCTCTGGAGAACCTTTATAAAACACTGGTTCGACCTCAACTGGAGTATTGTGTCCAACTCCAGGGGCTACAACTTATGAAGGATATGAAGGCCTTAGACAAGGTGCAGAAAAGATTTACAAGAATGGTTCCGGGGATATGAGAATTCAGTATGTGGAGAGATTGGAAAAGCTGGGGCAGTTCTCCTCAGAGAAAACATGGTTGAGAGGAGATTTGACAGAGTTGTTCTAACTATGAGGGGTCTGGAGAGAGTAAATCTCCATAAGACCAGAGGTGTCACAAAGACAGAAATTCCCATAGGCAACAAAAATGACTTAAATGGCCAGTTCCGTGGACACCAACACTGGTCACACATCAGACAGCTCAGTCCTGAGAAGGTCCAGAGAATACAATGTAATCAGTTCAAGCTTCTCTGGTATAAACCAACCCCACAGTCACTGACACCAATCTCCTCCTGTCTGATATAAACTAATCCCACAGTCACTGGCACCAATCTCCTGTTGTCTGATATAAACCAACTCCACAGTCACTGACACCGATCTCCCCTTCTCTAAGATAAACCAACCCCACAGTCACTGACACCAATCTCCTTGTGTCTGATATAAACTAACCCCACAGTCACTGACACCAATCTCCTGCCGTCTGATGTAAAGCAACACCACACCAATCTCCCTTTCTCTAAGATAAAGCGACCCCACACTCACTGACACCAATCTCCTGTCTGATATAAACCAAATCCACAGTCTCTTGACACCAATCTCCTCCTATCTTATATAAACCAAACTCACAGTCGCTGACCCCAAACTCTTTCTGCCTGATAAAAAACAACCCCACGGTCACTGACACGAATCGCTTCCTGTCTGATCTGAATCAAACCAACAGTTACAGCAACACATCTCATCCTGTCTGATATAAACCAGCCCCACAGTCACTGACACCAATCTCCTCCTGTCTGACATAAACCAAATCCTCACTCACTGAGATCAATCTACTCCTGTCTGATATAAACCAACATCACAGTCACTGACACCAATCTCTTCCTGTCTGATATAAACAAACCCCACAGTCACTGACACCAATCCCCTCTTGTCTGATATAAACCAACCCCACAGCCACTGACACCAATCTCCTCCTGTCTGATATAAACCAACCTCACAGTCACTGACACAAATCTCCTCTTGTCTGACATAAACCAACCCCACAGTCACTGACATTAATCTCCTGCTGTCTGATATGAACCAACTCCATACTCACTGACATCAATCTCCTTCTGCCTGATAAAAACCAACTCCACAGACACTGACACTAACTCATCCTGTCTGATATAAACCAACCCCACAGTCAGTGACACCAATTTCCTCCTGTCTGACATAAACCAAATCCTCACTCACTGAGATCAATCTACTCCTGTCTGATATAAACCAACATCACAGTCACTGACACCAATCTCTTCCTGTCTGATAAAAACAAACCCCACAGTCACTGACACCAATCTCCTCTTGTCTGATATAAACCAACCCCACAGTCAATGACCCCAACTCATTCTGCCTGATAAAAAACAACATCACGGTCACTGACACCAATCTCCTCCTGTCTGACATAAACCAAATCCTCACTCACTGACATCAATCTCCTCCTGTCTGATATAAACCAACCTCAAAGTCACTGACACCAATCTCCTCCTGTGTGATGTAAACCAGCCCCACAATCACTGACACCAATCTCCTCCTATCTGGTATAAACCAACCCCACAGTCACTGACACCAACATCCTCCTATCTGATATAAACCAGCCCCACAGTCACTAAACCCAATCTCCCCTTCTCTAAGATGAACCAAACCCACAGTCACTGACACCAATCTCCTCCTGTCTGACATAGACCAACTCCACAGTCAGTGACACCAATCTCCTCCAGTCTGATATAAACCAACCTCACAGTCACTGACACCAATCTCCTCCTGTCTAATCTAAACCAACCCCATAGTCACTGACACCAATATCCTCCTGTCTGATATAAACCAACCCAACAGTCATTTACACCAAACTCCTCCTGTCAGATCTAAAACAACCGCACAGTCACTGACATAAATCTCCTGCTGCCTGATATGAAACAACTCCATACTCACTGACACCAATCACCTCTTGCATAAAATAAACCAACCCCACACTCATACACACCAATCTCCTGCTGTCTGATATAAACCAAATCCACAGTACCTTGACACCAATCTCCTCCTGTCTGATATAAATCAACCCCACAGTCACTGACACCAAATCCTCATGTCAGATGAAAACCAACCACCATAGTCACTGACACCAATCTCCTCCTCTCTGATATAAACCAACCCCACAGTCATTGACATTTATCTCCTGCTGCCTGATATGAACCAACACCATAATCACTGACACCAATCGCCTCTTGTCTAAAATAAACCAACCCCACACCCATTCAATCCAATCTCCTCCTGTCTGATATGAACCAAATGCACAGACTGTTGACACCAATCACCTCCTATATGATATAAACCAACCCCACAGTCACTGACACCAAGTACTCCTGTCTGATGTCAATCAGCCCCAGAGCAATGACGCCAGTATCCTCCTGTCAGATATAAACCACCCCCACAGTTACTGACATTAATCTCCTGCTGCCTGATATGAACCAACTCCATACTTACTGACACCAATTGCCTCCTGCCTGATATAAACCAACCACACAGTCACTGAGACCAATCCCCTCTGGTCTGATATAAACAACGCCACAGTCAGTAACACCAATGTCCTCCTGTCTAATCAAAACCAACCCCACAGTCACTGACACCAAGTCCTCCTATCTGATGTCAACCAGCCCCAATTGTCACTGACACCAATATCCTCCTGTCTGATATAAACCAAATCCACAGTCTCTTGACACCAATCTCCTCCTATGTGATATAAACGAATCCAACCCCAAAACTGCTGCTGTCTGATATAAACAAACCCCACAGACACTGACACCAAGTCCTCCTGTCTGATGTAAACCAGCCCCAATTGTCACTGACACTAATCTCCTCCTGTCTGATATAAACCAGCCCCACAGTCAGACATTAATCTCCTGCTGCCTAACATGAACCAACTCCATACTCACTGACACCAATCGCCTCTTGTCTAAAATAAACCAACCCTACACCCATTCACTCCAATCTCCTCCTGTCTGATATGAACCAAATGCACAGACTGTTGACACCAATCACCTCCTATATGATATAAACCATCCCCACAGTCACTGACACCAAGTACTCCTGTCTGATGTCAACCAGCCCCAGAGCAATGACACCAGTATCCTCCTGTCAGATATAAACCAACCCCACAGTTACTGACATTAATCTCCTGCTGCCTGATATGAACCAACTCCATACTTACTGACACCAATTGCCTCCTGCCTGATATAAACCAACCACACAGTCACTGATACCAATCCCCTCTGGTCTGATATAAACAACGCCACAGTCAGTGACACCAATGTCCTCCTGTCTGATCAAAACCAACCCCACAGTCACTGACACCAAGTCCTCCTGTCTGATGTCAACCAGCCCCAATTGTCACTGACACCAATATCCTCCTGTCTGATATAAACCAAATCCACAGTCTCTTGACACCAATCTCCTCCTATGTGATATAAACGAATCCAACCCCAAAACTGCTGCTGTCTGATATAAACCAACCCCACAGACACTGACACCAATCTTCTCTGGGCTGATATAAACAAACCCCACAGTCACTGACACCAAGTCCTCCTGTCTAATGTAAACCAGCCCCAATTGTCAATGACACTAATCTCCTCCTGTCTGATAAAAACCAGCCCCACAGTCATTTGCACCAACCTCCTCCTGTTGATATAAACCAACCCCACAGTCAGTCATTAATCTCCTGCTGCCTAACATGAACCAACTCCATACTCACTGACACCAATCGCCTCTTGTCTAAAATAAACCAACCCCACACTCATTCACACCAATCTCCTCCTGTCTGATATAAACCAAATCCACAGTCTCTTGACACCAATCTTCTCCTATATGATATAAACCAGCCCACAGTCACTGACACCAATCTCCTCTTGTCTGTTATAGACCAACTCCACAGTCAGTGACACCAATCTCTTTCTGTCTGATATAAACCAACCCCACAGTCGCTGACACCAATATCCTCCTGTCGGATGTAAACCAAACCCACGGTCACTGACACCAATCTTCTCTGGTCTGATATAAACCAAACCCACAGTCACTGACACCAATCTCCACCTGTCCTATCTAAACCAACCCCACAGTGACTGACACCAAATCTTCCTGTCTGATGTAAACCAGCCCCATAGTCACTGACACCAATCTCCTCCTGCCTGATATAAACCAACCCCACAGTCGTTGACATTTATCTCCTGCTGTCTGATATGAACCAACACGATAATCACTGACACCAATCGCCTCTTGTCTAAAATAAACCAACCCCACACCCATTCAATCCAATCTCCTCCTGTCTGATATGAACCAAAAGCACAGACTGTTGACACCAATCACCTCCTATATGATATAAACCATCCCCACAGTCACTGACACAAAATCCCCCTGTCAGATATAAACCAACCCCACAGTCACTGACACCAATCTCCTCCTGTCAGATCTAAACCAACTCCACAGTCACTGACACCAAGTACTCTTGTCTGATGTCAACCAGCCCCAGAGCAATAACACTAGTATCCTCCTGTCTGATATAAACCTACCCCACAGTCATTTACACCAACTTTCTCCTGTCAGATATAAACCAACCCCACAGTCACTGACATTAATCTCCTGCTGCCTGATATGAACCAACTCCATACTTACTGACACCAATTGCCTCCTGCCTGATATAAACCAACCACACAGTCACTGATACCAATCTCCTCTGGTCTGATATAAACAACGCCACAGTCAGTGACACCAATGTCCTCCTATCTGATCAAAACCAACCCCACAGTCACTGACACCAAGTCCTCCTGTCTAATGACAAACAGCTCCAATTGTCACTGACACCAATATCCTCCTGTCTGATATAAACCAAATCCACAGTCTCTTGACACCAATCTCTTTCTATATGATATAAATGAATCCAACCCCAAAACTGCTGCTGTCTGATACAAACCAACCCCACAGACACTGACACCAATCTTCTGGTCTGATCCTCACTGACACCAATCTCCTCTTGTCTGTTATAGACCAACTCCACAGTCAGTGACACCAATCTCTTTCTGTCTGATATAAACCAACCCCACAGTCGCTGACACCAATATCCTCCTGTCGGATGTAAACCAAACCCACGGTCACTGACACCAATCTTCTCTGGTCTGATATAAACCAAACCCACAGTCACTGACACCAATCTCCACCTGTCCTATCTAAACCAACCCCACAGTGACTGACACCAAATCTTCCTGTCTGATGTAAACCAGCCCCATAGTCACTGACACCAATCTCCTCCTGCCTGATATAAACCAACCCCACAGTCGTTGACATTTATCTCCTGCTGTCTGATATGAACCAACACGATAATCACTGACACCAATCGCCTCTTGTCTAAAATAAACCAACCCCACACCCATTCAATCCAATCTCCTCCTGTCTGATATGAACCAAAAGCACAGACTGTTGACACCAATCACCTCCTATATGATATAAACCATCCCCCTGATATAAACAGACCCCACCGTCACTGACACCAAGTCCTCTTGTCTGATGTAAACCAGCTCCAATTGTCACTGACACTAATCTCCTCCTGTCTGATATAAACCAGCCCCACAGTCACTGACATTAATCTCCTGCTGCCTAACATGAACCAACTCCATACTCATTCACACCAATCTCCTCCTGTCTGATATAAAGCAAATCATCAGTCTCTTGATACCAATCTCCTCCTATATGATATAAACCAGCCCCACAGTCACTGACTGCAATCTGCTGCTGTCCGACATAAACCAACCCCACAGTCATTGACACCAGTCTCCTACTGTCTGATATAAACAAACCCCACAGTCACTGACACCAATCTCCTACTATCTGATATAAACCAGCCCCACAGTCACTGAACCCAATCTCCCCTTCTCTAAGATGAACCAACCCCACAGTCACTGACACCAATCTCCTCCTGTCTGTCATAGACCAACCCCACAGTCACTGACACCAATCTCCTCCTGTCTGATATAAACCAACCCCACAGTCACTGACACCAATCTCCTCTGGTCTGATATAAACCACTGACACCAATCTCCACGCGTCTTATCTAAACCAACCCCACAGTGACTGACACCAAGACTTCCTGTCTGATGTAAACCAGCCCCATAGTCACTGTAACCAATCTCCTCCTGTCTGATATAAATCAACCCCACAGTCATTGACATTTATCTCCTGCTACCTGATATGAACCAACTCCATAATCAATGACACCAATCGCCTCTTGTCTAAAATAAACCAACCCCACACTCATTCACTCGAATCTCCTCCTGTCTGACATGAACCAAATGCACAGACTCTTGACACCAATCTCCTCCTATATGATATACACCATCCCCAAAGACACTGACACCAAATCCCCCTGTCAGATGTCAACCAACCCCACAGTCACTGATCCCAAACTCATTCTGCCTGATAAAAAACAACATCACGGTCCCTGACACCAATCTCCTCCTGTCTGACATAAACCAAATCCTCACTCACTGACATCAATCTCCTCCTGTCTGATATAAACCAACCTCAAAGTTACTGACACCAATCTCCTCCTATCTGATATAAACCAACCCCACAGTCACTGACACCAATCTCCTCCTGTCTGATATAAACCAGCCCCACAGTAAATAAACCCAATCTCTCCTTCTCTAAGATGAACCAACCCCGCAGTCAGTGACACCAATCTCCTCCTGTCTGATATAGACCAACTCCACAGTCAGTGACACCAATCTCCTCCTGTCTGATATAAACCAACCACAGTCACTGACTCCAATCTGCTGCTGTCTGATATAAACCAACCCCATAGTCACTGACACCAATCTCCTTCTGTCTGATATAAACCAACCCCACAGTCACTGACACCAACTCATCCTGTCTGATGTAAACCAACCCCACAGTCACTGACATCAATTCATCCTGTCTGATATAAACCAACCCCACAGTCACTGACACCAACTCCTCTTGTCTAAGATAAACCAACCCCACACTCACTGACACCAATCTCCTGTCTGATATAAACCAAATTCACATTCTATTGACACCAATCTCCTCCTATCTGATATAAACCAACCCCACAGACACTGACCCCAAACTCATTCTGCCTGATAAAAAACAACATCACGGTCACTGACACCAATCTCCTCCTGTCTGACATAAACCAAATCCTCACTCACTGACATCAATCTCCTCCTGTCTGATATAAACCAACCTCAAAGTCACTGACACCAATCTCCTCCTGTCTGATATAAACCAGCCCCACAATCACTGACACCAATCTCCTCCTATTTGATATAAACCAACCCCACAGTCACTGACACCAATCTCCTCCTATCTGATATAAACCAACCCCACAGTCACTGACAACAAATCTTCCTGTCAGATGCAAACCAACCCCACAGTCACTGACACCAATGTCCTCCTGTCTGATATAAACCAACCCCACAGTCACTGACACCAACTCATCCTGTCTGATGTAAACCAACCCCACAGTCACTGACATCAATTCATCCTGTCTGATATAAACCAACCCCACAGTCACTGACACCAACTCCTCTTGTCTAAGATAAACCAACCCCACACTCACTGACACCAATCTCCTGTCTGATATAAACCAAATTCACATTCTATTGACACCAATCTCCTCCTATCTGATATAAACCAACCCCACAGACACTGACCCCAAACTCATTCTGCCTGATAAAAAACAACATCACGGTCACTGACACCAATCTCCTCCTGTCTGACATAAACCAAATCCTCACTCACTGACATCAATCTCCTCCTGTCTGATATAAACCAACCTCAAAGTCACTGACACCAATCTCCTCCTGTCTGATATAAACCAGCCCCACAATCACTGACACCAATCTCCTCCTATTTGATATAAACCAACCCCACAGTCACTGACACCAATCTCCTCCTATCTGATATAAACCAACCCCACAGTCACTGACAACAAATCTTCCTGTCAGATGCAAACCAACCCCACAGTCACTGACACCAATGTCCTCCTGTCTGATATAAACCAACCCAACAGTCATTTACACCAACCTCCTGCTGTCAGGTATAAAACAACTCCACAGTCACTGACATTAATCTCCTGCTGCCTGATATGAACCAACTCCATACCCACTGACCCCAATCGCCTCCTGCCTGATATAAACCAACCCCACAGTTACTGACACCAATCGACTCCTGTCTAAAATAAACCAACCCCACACACATTCACATTAATCTACTCCTGTCTGAAATAAACCACATCCACAGTCTCTTGACTGAAACTCCTCCAAATGATATTAACCAACCCAACAGTCATCAACCCTAAAACTGCTGCTGTCTGATCTAAACAAACCCCACAGTCACTGACACCATATCCTCCTGGCTGATGTAAACCAGGCCCAATTGTCACTAACACCAATCTCCTCCTATCTGATATGAACCAAATGCATAAACTGTTGACAACAATCTCCTCCTATATGACACCAAATCCTCCTGTCAGATGTAAACCAACCCCACAGTCACTGACACCAATCTCCTCTGATCTGATATAAACCAACCACCATAGTCACTGACACCAATCTCCTCCTGTCTGATCTAAACTAACCCCACAGTCACGGACACCAATCTCCTCCTGTCTGATCTAAACTAACCCCACAGTCACTGACACCAATCTCCTCCTGTCTGATGTAAACCAGCCGCATAGTCACTGACACCAATCTCCTCCTGTCAGATATAAACCAACCCCACAGTCACTGACATTAATCTCCAGCTGCCTTATATGAACCAACTCCATACTCACTGACACCAATCTCCTCTGTATAAAATAAACCAACCCCACACTCATTCACACCAATCTCCTCCTGTCTGATATAAACCAAATCCACAGTCTCATGACACCAATCTCCTCCTATATGATATAAACCAGCCCCACAGTCACTGACACCAATCTCCTTCTGTCTGATATAAACCAACCCCACAGACACTGACACCAATCTCCTCCTGTCGGATGTAAACCAAACCCACAGTCACTGACACCATTCGCCTCCTGTCTAAAATAAACCAACCCCACACTCACTCACACCAATCTCCTCCTGTGTGATATAAACCAGCCCCACAGTCACTGACTGCAATCTGCTGCTATCCGACATAAACCAACCACACAGTCATTGACACCAGTCTCCTGCTGTCTGATATAAACAAACCCCACAGTCACTGACACCAATCTCCTCCTATCTGATATAAACCAGCCCCACAGTCACTGACAACAAATCTTCCTGTCAGATGCAAACCAACCCCACAGTCACTGACACCAATCTCCTCCTGTCTGATATAAACCAGCCCCACAGTAAATAAACCCAATCTCTCCTTCTCTAAGATGAACCAACCCCGCAGTCAGTGACACCAATCTCCTCCTGTCTGATATAGACCAACTCCACAGTCAGTGACACCAATCTCCTCCTGTCTGATATAAACCAACCACAGTCACTGACTCCAATCTGCTGCTGTCTGATATAAACCAACCCCATAGTCACTGACACCAATCTCCTTCTGTCTGATATAAACCAACCCCACAGTCACTGACACCAACTCATCCTGTCTGATGTAAACCAACTCCACAGTCACTGACATCAACTCATCCTGTCTGATATAAACCAACCCCACAGTCACTGACACCAACTCCCCTTGTCTAAGATAAACCAACCCCACACTCACTGACACCAATCTCCTGTCTGATATAAACCAAATTCACATTCTATTGACACCAATCTCCTCCTATCTGATATAAACCAACCCCACAGACACTGACCCCAAACTCATTCTGCCTGATAAAAAACAACATCACGGTCACTGACACCAATCTCCTCCTGTCTGACATAAACCAAATCCTCACTCACTGATATCAATCTCCTCCTGTCTGATATAAACCAACCTCAAAGTCACTGACACCAATCTCCTCCTGTCTGATATAAACCAGCCCCACAATCACTGACACCAATCTCCTCCTATTTGATATAAACCAACCCCACAGTCACTGACACCAATCTCCTCCTATCTGATATAAACCAACCCCACAGTCACTGACAACAAATCTTCCTGTCAGATGCAAACCAACCCCACAGTCACTGACACCAATGTCCTCCTGTCTGATATAAACCAACCCAACAGTCATTTACACCAACCTCCTGCTGTCAGATATAAAACAACTCCACAGTCACTGACATTAATCTCCTGCTGCCTGATATGAACCAACTCCATACCCACTGACCCCAATCGCCTCCTGCCTGATATAAACCAACCCCACAGTTACTGACACCAATCGACTCCTGTCTAAAATAAACCAACCCCACACACATTCACATTAATCTACTCCTGTCTGAAATAAACCACATCCACAGTCTCTTGACTGAAACTCCTCCAAATGATATTAACCAACCCAACATTCATCGACCCTAAAACTGCTGCTGTCTGATCTAAACAAACCCCACAGTCACTGACACCATATCCTCCTGGCTGATGTAAACCAGGCCCAATTGTCACTAACACCAATCTCCTCCTATCTGATATGAACCAAATGCATAAACTGTTGACAACAATCTCCTCCTATATGACACCAAATCCTCCTGTCAGATGTAAACCAACCCCACAGTCACTGACACCAATCTCCTCTGATCTGATATAAACCAACCACCATAGTCACTGACACCAATCTCCTCCTGTCTGATCTAAACTAACCCCACAGTCATGGACACCAATCTCCTCCTGTCTGATCTAAACTAACCCCACAGTCACTGACACCAATCTCCTCCTGTCTGATGTAAACCAGCCGCATAGTCACTGACACCAATCTCCTCCTGTCAGATATAAACCAACCCCACAGTCACTGACATTAATCTCCAGCTGCCTTATATGAACCAACTCCATACTCACTGACACCAATCTCCTCTGTATAAAATAAACCAACCCCACACTCATTCACACCAATCTCCTCCTGTCTGATATAAACCAAATCCACAGTCTCATGACACCAATCTCCTCCTATATGATATAAACCAGCCCCACAGTCACTGACACCAATCTCCTTCTGTCTGATATAAACCAACCCCACAGACACTGACACCAATCTCCTCCTGTCGGATGTAAACCAAACCCACAGTCACTGACACCATTCGCCTCCTGTCTAAAATAAACCAACCCCACACTCACTCACACCAATCTCCTCCTGTGTGATATAAACCAGCCCCACAGTCACTGACTGCAATCTGCTGCTATCTGACATAAACCAACCACACAGTCATTGACACCAGTCTCCTGCTGTCTGATATAAACAAACCCCACAGTCACTGACACCAATCTCCTACTATCTGATATAAACCAGCCCCACAGTCACTGAACCCAATCTCCCCTTCTCTAAGATGAACCAACCCCACAGTCACTGATACCAATCTCCTCCTGTCTGTTATGGACCAACTCCACAGTCACTGACACCAATCTCCTCCTGTCTGATATAAACCAACCCCACAGTCACTGACACCAATCTCCTTCTGTCTGATATAAACCAACCCCACAGTCACTGACACCAATCTCCTCTGGTCTGAGAAAAACCACTGACACCAATCTCCACGTGTCCTATCTAAACCAACCCCACAGTGACTGACACCAAGACTTCCTGTCTGATGTAAACCAGCCCCATAGTCACTGTAACCAATCTCCTCCTGTCTGATATAAATCAACCCCACAGTCATTGACATTTATCTCCTGCTGCCTGATATGAACCAACTCCATAATCAATGACACCAATCGCCTCTTGTCTAAAATAAACCAACCCCACACTCATTCACTCGAATCTCCTCCTGTCTGACATGAACCAAATGCACAAACTCTTGACACCAATCTCCTCCTATATGATATAAACCATCCCCACAGACACTGACACCAAATCCTCCTGTCAGATGTCAACCAACCCCACAGTCACTGATCCCAAACTCATTCTGCCTGATAAAAAACATCACGGTCACTGAGACCAATCTCCTCCTGTCTGATATAAACCAACCTCAAAGTTACTGACACCAATCTCCTCCTGTCTGATATAAACCAGCCCCACAATCACTGATACCAATCTCCTCCTATCTGATATAAACCAGCCCCACAGTCACTGACACCAATCTCCTCCGGTGTGATATAAACCAGCCCCACAGTAACTAAACCCAATCTCCCCTTCTTTAAGATGAACCAACCCCGCAGTCAGTGACACCAATCTCCTCCTGTCTGATATAGACCAACCACAGTCACTGACTCCAATCTGTTGCTGTCTGATATAAACCAACCCCACAGTCACTGATACCAATCTCCTTCTGTCTGATATAAACCAACCCCACAGTCACTGACACCAAACTCATTCTGCCTGATAAAAAACAACATCACGGTCACTGACACCAATCTCCTTCTGTCTGACATGAACCAAATGCTCACTCACTGACACCAATCTCCTCCTGTCTGACATAAACCAAATCCTCACTCACTGACATCAATCTCCTCCTGTCTGATATAAACCAACCTCAAAGTCACTGACACCAATCTCCTCCTGTCTGATATAAACCAGCCCCACAATCACTGACACCAATCTCCTCTTATCTGATATAAACCAACCCCACAGTCACTGACACCAATCTTCTCCTATCTGATATAAACCAACCCCACAGTCACTGACATTAATCTCCAGTTGCCTTATATGAACCAACTCCATACTCACTGACACCAATCTCCTCTGTATAAAATAAACCAACCCCACACTCATTCACACCAATCCCCTCCTGTCTGATATAAACCAAATCCACAGTCTCATGACACCAATCTCCTCCTATATGATATAAACCAGCCCCACAGTTACTGACACCAATCTCCTTCTGTCTGATATAAACCAACCCCACAGTCACTGACACCAATCTCCTCCTGTCGGATGTAAACCAAACCCACAGTCACTGACACCAATCTTCTCTGGTCTGATATAAACCAAACCCACAGTCACTGACACCAATCTCCACCTGTCCTATCTAAACCAACCCCACAGTGACTGACACCAAGTCTTCCTGTCTGATGTAAACCAGCCCCATAGTACTGACACCAATCTCCTCCTGCCTGATATAAACCAACCCCACAGTCATTTACACCAACCGACTACTGTCAAATATAAACCAACCCCACAGTCATTGACATTTATCTCCTGCTGCCTGATATGAACCAACACCATAATCAGTGACAACAATCGCCTCTTGTCTAAAATAAACCAACCCCACACCCGTTCAATCCAATCTCCTCCTGTCTGATATGAACCAAGTGCACAGACTGTTGACACCAATCACCTCCTATATGATATAAACCATCCCCACAGTTACTGACACAAAATCCTCCTGTCTGATCTAAACCAACCCCACAGTCACTGACACCAAGTACTCCTGTCTGATGGCAACCAGCCCCAGAGCAATAACACCAGTATCCTCCTGTAGGATATAAACCTACCCCACAGTCATTTAAACCAACCTTCTCCAGTCAGATATAAACCAACCCCACAGTCACTGACATTAATCTCCTGCTGCCTGATATGAACCAACTCCATACTTACTGACACCAATTGCCTCTTGCCTGATATAAACCAACCACACAGTCACTGATACCAATCTCCTCTGGTCTGTTATAAACAACGCCACAGTCAGTGACACCAATGTCCACCTGTCTGCTGACAACCAGCTCCAATTGTCACTGACACCAATATCCTCCTGTCTGATATAAACCAAATCCACAGTCTCTTGACACCAATCTCCTCCTATATGATATAAATGAATCCAACCCCAAAACTGCTGCTGTCTGATATAAACCAACCCCACAGACACTGACACTAATCTTCTCTGGTCTGATGTAAACAAACCCCACAGTCACTGACACCAAATCCTCCTGTCTGATGTAAACCAGCCCCAATTGTCACTGACACTATTCTCCTCCTGTCTGATATAAACCAGCCCACAGTCACTGACACCAATCTCCTCCTGTCAGATATAAACCAACCCCACAGTCACTGACATTCATCTCCTGCTGCCTAACATGAACCAACTCCATACTCACTGACACCAATCGCCTCCTGTCTAAAATAAACCAACCCCACATTCATTCACACCAAACTTCTCCTGTGTGATATAAACCAAATCCACAGTCTCATGATACCAATCATCTCCTATATGATATAAAGCAGCCCTACAGTGACTGACTGCAATCTGCTGCTGTCTGACATAAACCAACCCCACAGTCATTGACACCAGTCTCGTGCTGTCTGATATAAACAAACCCCACAGTCACTGACACCAATCTCCTACTACCTGATATAAACCAGCCCCACAGTCACTGAACCCAATCTCCCCTTCTCTAAGATGAACCAACCCCACAGTCACTGACACCAATCTCCTCCTGTCTGTTATAGACCAATTCCAGTCACTGACACCAATCTTCTCCTGTCTGATCTAAACTAACCCCACAGTCACTGACACCAATCTCCTTCTGTCTGATGTAAACCAACCCCACTGTCATTGACATTAATCTCCTGCTGCCTGATATGAACCAACTCCATATTCACTGACACCAATCTCCTCCTGTCTGACATAAAACAACCCCACAGTCACTGACAGTAATTCCTGCTGTCAGATATAACCAACCCCACAGTCACTGACACCAAGTCCTCCTGTCTGATGTTAACCAGCCTCATAGTCACTGACACCAATCTCCTCCTGTCTGACATAAACTAACCCCACAGTCACTGACACCAATCTGCTCCTGTTTGATGTAAACCAACCCCACAGTCACTGACACCAATCTCCTCCTGTCTAATATAAACCAACGCCACAGTCATTCACAACAACCTCCTCCTGTCAGATATAAACCAATCCCATAGTCACTGATATTTATCTCCTGCTGCCTGATATGAACCAACTCCATACTTACTGATATCAATCGCCTCTTGTCTAAAATAAACCAACCCCACACTCATTCACTCTAATCTCCTCCTGTCTGATATAAACCAAATCCACAGACTCTTGACACCAATCTCCTCCTATATGATATAAACCAACCCCACCATCACTGACCCCAAACGGCTGCTGTCCAATATAAACCAACACCACTGTCACTGACACCAATCTCCTCCAGTCTGATGTACACCAGCCCCATCATCACTGACACCAGTCACATCCTGTCTGATATAAACCAAACCCATAAGCATTCACAACAATCACCTCCTGTCGGATATAAACCAAATCCACAGTTTATTGACACCAATCTCCTCCTATATGATATAAAACAGCCCCACAGTCACTGACCCCGAACTGTTGCTCTCCGATATAAACCAACCCCACAGTCACTGACACCAATCTCCTCTTATCGGAGATAAACCAACCCCACAGTCACTGACACCAATCTCCTCCTGTCTGATATAAACCAATCCTACAGTCACTGAAATTCACCTCCTGCTGTCTGATATGAACCAAGTCCAAACTCACTGACACCAATCACATCTTGTCTAAGATAAACCAGCCCCACAGTCACTGACACCAATCTCCTCCTGTCTGATATAAACCAACGCCACAGTCACTGACATTTTTCTCCCACTGCCTGATATGAACCAATTCCATACTCACTGACACCAATCTCCTCCTGTATGGAAGAAAACCAACCCAACAGTCACTTACACCAAGTCCTCCTGTCTGATGTAAACTAGCCCCACAGTCACTGACATCAATCTCCTCTGGTTGATAAAAACCAACCTCACAGTCACTGACACCAACTCCTCCTGACTGCTCTAAGCCAACCCTACAGTCACTGACACCAAGTCCTCCTGTCTGATGTAAACCAGCTCCATAGTCACTGACACCAATCTCCTGATGTCGGATATAAACCAACCCCACAGTCATTCACACCAACCTCCTCCTGTCAGATATAAACCAACTCCACAGTCATTCACACCAACCTCCTCCTGTCAGATATAAGCCAACCCCACAGTTACTGACATTAATTTCCTGCTGCCTGATATGAACCAACTCCATACTCACTGACACCAATCGCCTCTTGTCTAAAATAAACCAACCCCACACTCATTCACTCCAATCTCCTGCTCTGATATAAAGCAAATCCACAGGCTCTTCACACCAATGTCCTCCTATTTGATATAAACCAACCCCAGAGTCACTGACCCCAAACTGATGATGTCTGATATAAACCAACCCCAAAGTCACTGACACTAATCTCCTCTGGTCTGATATAAAGCAACCCCACAGTCACTGACACCAATCTCCTCCTGTCTGACATAAACCAATCCCACAGTCACTGACAACAATCTCCTCCTGTCAGATATAAACCAATTCCACAGTCACTGACATTAATCTCCTGCTGCCTGATATGAACCAACTCCATACTCACTGACACCAATCTTCTCTAGTCTGGTATAAAGCAACCCAATAGTCATTGACACCAAGTCCTCCTGTCTGATGTAAACTAGCCCCACAGTCCCTGACACGAATCTCCTCCTGTCTGATATAAACCAATCTCACAGTCACTGACACCAACTCCTCCTGTCTGATGTAAACTAGCCCCACAGTCACGGACCCCAAATTACTGCTTTCCGATATACACCAACCCCACCGTCCCTGACATTAATACCCAGCTGCCTTATATGAACTAACTCCATACTCACTGACACCAATCGCCTCCAGTCTGATCGAAACCAACTCCACAGTCACTGACACCAAGTCCTCCTGTCTGATGTAAACCAGCCCCATCGTCACTGACACCAATCTCCTCTGGTCTGATATAAACCAAACTCCACAGTCATTGACACCAATTACTCCTGTCTGATGTAAACCAGCCCCATAGTCACTGACACCAATTTCCTGATGACGGTTATAAACCAACCCCACAGTTATTCACACCAACCTCCTTCCGTCAGATATAAACCAGCCCCACAGTCACTGACTCCAATCTGCGGCTGTCCGATATAAAGCAATCCCACGGTCACTGACACCATTCTCCTGCTGTCTGATATAAACGAACCCCCACAGTCATTCACACCAATCTCCTGCTGTCTGATATAAACCAACGCCACAGTCATTCACACCATCCTCCTCCTGTCAGATATAAACCAACCCCACAGTCACTGACATTAATTTCCTGCTGCCTGATATGAACCAACTCCATACTCACTGACATCAATCGCCTCTTGTCTAAAATAAACCAACCCCACACTCATTCACTCCAATCTCCTCCTGTCTGATATAAAGCAAATCCACAGGCTCTTGACACCAATCTCCTCCTATTTGATATAAACCAACCCTAGATTCACTGACCCCAAACTGCTGCTGTCCGATATAAATCAACCCCACAGTCACTGACACCAATGTCCTTCTGTCTGATATAAACCAAATACACAGTCACTGACACCAATCTCCTCCTGTCCAATATAAACCAACCCCACAGTCATTCACACCAACCTCCTCTTGTCAGATATAAACCAACCGCACAGTCACTGACATTAATTTCCTGCTGCCTGATACGAACCAACTCCAAGCTCATTGACACCAATTGCCTCTTGTCTAAAAGAAACCCATCCCACACTCATTCACTCCAATCTCCTCCTGTCTGACATAAACCAAATCCACAGACTCTTGACACCAATCTCCTCCTATATGATATAAACCAGCCCCACAATCACTGACCCCAAACGGCTGTTGTCCAATATAAACCACCCCAAAGTCACTGACAACAATCTCCTTCTCTCTGATATAAACCATCCCCACCGTCAATGACACCAAATCCTCCTGTCAGTTGAAAACCAACACCACAGTCACTGACACCAATCTCCTCCTGTCTGATGTAAACCAACCTCACTGTCACTGACACCAACTCCTCCTGTCTGATGTAAACTAGCCCCACAGTAACTGACACCAATATCCTCCTATATGTTATAAACCAGCCCCACAGTCACGGACCCCAAACTACTGCTTCCCGATATACACCAACCCCACCGTCCCTGACATTAATCTCCAGTTGCCTTGTATGAACTAACTCCATACTCACTGACACCAATCGCCTCCAGTCTGATGTAAACCAACTCCACAGTCACTGACA
Organism: Carcharodon carcharias; assembly: GCF_017639515.1. Taxonomy (NCBI): domain Eukaryota; kingdom Metazoa; phylum Chordata; class Chondrichthyes; order Lamniformes; family Lamnidae; genus Carcharodon; species Carcharodon carcharias. The sequence continues at coordinate 15,934,385 of NC_054493.1, forward strand.
CCAAGTCCTCCTGTCTGATGTAAATCAGCCCCATCGTCACTGACACCAATCTCCTCCTGTCAGATATAAACCAATACCACATTCACTGACATTAATCTCCTGCTGCCTGATATGAACTAACTGCATACTCACTGACACCCATCGCCTCCAGTCTAAAATAAACCAACCCCACACTCATTCACACCAATCCCCTCCTGTCTAATATAAACCAAATCCACAGTCCCTTGACACCAATCTCCTCCTAAATGATATCAACCCGCCTCACAGTCACTGACTCCAATCTGCTGCTGCCCGATATAAACCAACCCCTCAGTCACTGACACCAATCTCTTCCTTTCTGATCTAAACCAACCGCACAGACACTGACACCAAGTCCTCCTGTCTGATGTAAGCCAGCCCCATAGTCACTGACACCAATCTCGTCCTGTCTGATATAAACAACCCCACAGTCACTGACACCAATCTCCTCCTGTCTGAGATAAAACAACCCCACAGTCATTGACACCAATTCCTCCTGTCAGATGTAAACCAACCCCACAGTCACTGACACTAATCTCCTCTGGTCTGATATAAAGCAACCCCACAGTCACTGACACCAATCTCCTCCTGTCTGACATAAACCAACCCCACAGTCACTGACACCAATCTCCTCCTGTCAGATATAATCCAATTCCACAGTCACTGACATTAATCTCCTGCTGCCTGATATGAACCAACTCCATACTGACTGACACCAATCTTCTCTAGTCTGGTATAAAGCAACCCAATAGTCATTGACACCAAGTCCTCCTGTCTGACGTAACCTAGCCCCACAGTCCCAGACGCCAATCTCCTCCTGTCTGATATAAACCAATCTCACAGTCACTGACACCAACTCCTCCTGTCTGATGTAAACTAGCCCCACAGTCATGGACCCCAAACTACTGCTTTCCGATATACATCAACCCCACCGTCCCTGACATTAATCTCCAGCTGCCTTATATGAACTAACTCCATACTCACTGACACCAATCGCCTACAGTCTGATCTAAACCAACTCCACAGTCACTGACACCAAGTCCTCCTGTCTGATGTAAACCAGCCCCATCGTCACTGACACCAATCTCCTCTGGTCTGATATAAACCAAATCCACAGTCACTGACACCAATCTCCTGCTGTCTGATATCAACCAACCCCACACTCATTCACACCAATCTACTCCTGTCTGATATAAACCAACGCCACAGTCATTCACACCAACCTCCTCCTGTCAGATATAAACCAACCCCACAGTCACTGACATTAATTTCCTGCTGCCTGATATGAACCAATTCCATACTCACTGACATCAATCGCCTCTTGTCTAAAATAAACCAACCCCACACTCATTCACTCCAATCTCCTCCTGTCTGATATAAAGCAAATCCACAGGCTCTTGACACCAATCTCCTCCTATTTGATATAAACCAACCCTAGATTCACTGACCCCAAACTGCTTCTGTCCGATATAAATCAACCCCACAGTCACTGACACCAATGTCCTTCTGTCTGATATAAACCAACCACACAGTCACTGACACCAATCTCCTCCTGTCTGATATAAACCAACCCCACAGTCATTCACACCAACCTCCTCTTGTCAGATATAAACCAACCGCACAGTCACTGACATTAATTTCCTGCTGCCTGATACGAACCAACTCCAAGCTCATTGACACCAATTGCCTCGTCTAAAAGAAACCCACCCCACACTCATTCACTCCAATCTCTTCCTGTCTGATATAAACCAAATCCACAGACTCTTGACACCAATCTCCTCCTATATGATATAAACCAGCCCCACAATCACTGACCCCAAACGGCTGTTGTCCAATATAAACCACCCCAAAGTCACTGACAACAATCTCCTTCTCTCTGATATAAACCATCCCCACCGTCAATGACATCAAATCCTCCTGTCAGTTGAAAACCAACACCACAGTCACTGACACCAATCTCCTCCTGTCTAATGTAAACCAACCTCACTGTCACTGACACCAACTCCTCCTGTCTGATGTAAACTAGCCCCACAGTAACTGACACCAATCTCCTCCTATATGTTATAAACCAGCCCCACAGTCACGGACCCCAAACTACTGCTTCCCGATATACACCAACCCCACCGTCCCTGACATTAATCTCCAGTTGCCTTATATGAACTAACTCCATACTCACTGACACCAATCGCCTCCAGTCTGATGTAAACCAACTCCACAGTCACTGACACCAAGTCCTCCTGTCTGATGTAAATCAGCCCCATCGTCACTGACACCAATCTCCTCCTGTCAGATATAAACCAATTCCACATTCACTGACATTAATCTCCTGCTGCCTGATATGAACCAACTGCATACTCACTGACACCCATCGCCTCCAGTCTAAAATAAACCAACCCCACACTCATTCACACCAATCCCCTCCTGTCTAATATAAACCAAATCCACAGTCCCTTGACACCAATCTCCTCCTAAATGATATCAACCCGCGCCACAGTCACTGACTCCAATCTGCTGCTGCCCGATATAAACCAACCCCACAGTCACTGACACCAATATCTTCTGGTCTGATGTAAACAAACCCCTCAGTCACTGACACCAATCTCCTCCTTTCCGATCTAAACCAACCGCACAGACACTGACACCAAGTCCTCCTGTCTGATGTAAACCAGCCCCATAGTCACTGACACCAATCTCCTCCTGTCTGAGATAAAACAACCCCACAGTCATTGACACCAATTCCTCCTGTCAGATGTAAACCAACCCCACAGTCACTGACACTAATCTCCTCTGGTCTGATATAAAGCAACCCCACAGTCACTGACACCAATCTCCTCCTGTCTGAGATAAAACAACCCCACAGTCATTGACACCAATTCCTCCTGTCAGATGTAAACCAACCCCACAGTCACTGACACTAATCTCCTCCTGTCCGATCTAAACCAACCCCACAGTCACTGACACCAAGTCCTCCTGTCTGATGTAAACCAGCCCTATAGTCACTGACACCAATCTCGTCCTGTCTGATATAAACAACCCCACAGTCACTGAAACCAATCTCCTCCTGTCTGAGATAAAACAACCCCACAGTCATTGACACCAATTCCTCCTGTCAGATGTAAACCAACCCCACAGTCACTGACACTAATCTCCTCTGGTCTGATATAAAGCAACCCCACAGTCACTGACACCAATCTCCTCCTGTCTGAGATAAAACAACCCCACAGTCATTGACACCAATTCCTCCTGTCAGATGTAAACCAACCCCACAGTCACTGACACCAATCTCCTCCTGTCCGATCTAAACCAACCCCACAGTCACTGACACCAAGTCCTCCTGTCTGATGTAAACCAGCCTCATAGTCACTGACACCAATCACCTCCTGTCTGATGGAAACCAACCCCACTGTCATTGACATTAATCTCCTGCTGCCTGATATGAACCAACTCCATATTCACTGACACCAATCTCCTCCTGTCTGACATAAAACAACCCCACAGTCACTGACAGCAATTCCTGCTGTCAGATGTAACCAACCCCACAGTCACTGACACCAAGTCCTCCTGTCTGATGTTAACCAGCCTCATAGTCACTGACACCAATCTCCTCCTGTCTGATATAAACTAACCCCACAGTCACTGACACCAATCTGTTCCTGTTTGATGTAAACCAACCCCACAGTCACTGACACCAATCTCCTCCTGTCTAATATAAACCAACGCCACAGTCATTCACAAGAACCTCCTCCTGTCAGATATAAACCAATCCCATAGTCACTGACATTTATCTCCTGCTGCCTGATATGAACCAACTCCATACTTACTGATATCAATCGCCTCTTGGCTAAAATAAACCAACCCCACACTCATTCACTCCAATCTCCTCCTGTCTGATATAAACCAAATCCACAGACTCTTGACACCAATCTCCTCCTATATGATATAAACCAACCCCACCATCACTGACCCCAAACGGCTGCTGTCCAATATAAACCTACACGACGGTCACTTGACAACAACCTCCTCCTCTCTGACATAAATCATCCCCACAGTTCCTGACACCAAATCCTCCTGTCAGATGAAAACCAACACCACTGTCACTGACACCAATCTCCTCCAGTCTGATGTAAACCAGCCCCATCGTCACTGACACCAATCACATCCTGTCTGATATAAACCAAACCCACAAGCATTCACAACAATCACCTCCTGTCTGATATAAACCAAATCCACAGTCTCTTGACACCAATCTCCTCCTATATGATATAAAAAAGCCCCACAGTCACTGACCCCAAACTGTTGCTCTCCGATACAAACCAACCCCACAGTCACTGACACCAATCTCCTCTTGTCTGATATAAACCAACCCCACAGTCACTGACACCAATCTCCTCCTGTCTGATAGAAACCAATCCTACAGTCACTGACATTCACCTCCTGCTGTCTGATATGAACCAATTCCAAACTCACTGACACCAATCACATCTTGTCAAAGATAAACCAACCCCACAGTCACTGACACCAACCTCCTCCTGTCTGATATAAAGTAACCCCACAGTCACTGACACCAATCTCCTCCCGTCTGACATAAACCAACCCCACAGTCACTGACACCAATCTCCTCCTGTCTGAGATAAAACAACCCCACAGTCATTGACACCAATTCCTCCTGTCAGATGTAAACCAACCCCACAGTCACTGACACTAATCTCCTCTGGTCTGATATAAAGCAACCCCACAGTCACTGACACCAAGTCCTCCTGTCTGATGTAAACCAGCCTCATAGTCATTGACACCAATCACCTCCTGTCTGATGTAAACCAACGCCACTGTCATTGACATTAATCTCCTGCTGCCTGATATGAACCAACTCCATATTCACTGACACCAATCTCCTCCTGTCTGACATAAAACAACCCCACAGTCACTGACAGCAATTCCAGCTGTCAGATATAACCAACCCCACAGTCACTGACACCAAGTCCTCCTGTCTGATGTTAACCAGCCTCATAGTCACTGACACCAATCTCCTCCTGTCTGATGTAAATCAGCCCCATCATCACTGACACCAATCTCCTCCTGTCAGATATAAACCAATTCCACATTCACTGACATTAATCTCCTGCTGCCTGATATGAACCAACTGCATACTCACTGACACCCGTCGCCTCCAGTCTAAAATAAACCAACCCCACACTCATTCACACCAATCACCTCCTGTCTAATATAAACCAAATCCACAGTCCCTTGACACCAATCTCCTCCTAAATGATATCAACCCGCCCCACAGTCACTGACTCCAATCTGCTGCTGCCCGATATAAACCAACCCCACAGTCACTGACACCAATATCTTCTGGTCTGATGTAAACAAACCCCTCAGTCACTGACACCAATCTCCTCCTTTCTGATCTAAACCAACCGCACAGACACTGACACCAAGTCCTCCTGTCTGATGTAAACCAGCCCCATAGTCATTGACACCAATCTCGTCCTGTCTGATATAAACAACCCCACAGTCACTGACACCAATCTCCTCCTGTCTGAGATAAAACAACCCCACAGTCATTGACACCAATTCCTCCTGTCAGATGTAAACCAACCCCACAGTCACTGACACTAATCTCCTCTGGTCTGATATAAAGCAACCCCACAGTCACTGACACCAATCTCCTCCTATATGTTATAAACCAGCCCCACAGTCACGGACCCCAAACTACTGCTTCCCGATATACACCAACCCCACCGTCCCTGACATTAATCTCCAGTTGCCTTATATGAACTAACTCACTGACACCAATCGCCTCCAGTCTGATGTAAACCAACTCCACAGTCACTGACACCAAGTCCTCCTGTCTGATGTAAACCAGCCTCATAGTCACTGACACCAATCACCTCCTGTCTGATGTAAACCAACCCCACTGTCATTGACATTAATCTCCTGCTGCCTGATATGAACCAACTCCATATTCACTGACACCAATCTCCTCCTGTCTGACATAAAACAACCCCACAGTCACTGACAGCAATTCCTGCTGTCAGATATAACCAACCCCACAGTCACTGACACCAAGTCCTCCTGTCTGATGTTAACCAGCCTCATAGTCACTGACACCAATCTCCTCCTGTCTGATGTAAATCAGCCCCATCATCACTGACACCAATCTCCTCCTGTCAAATATAAACCAATTCCACATTCACTGACATTAATCTCCTGCTGCCTGATATGAACCAACTGCATACTCACTGACACCCATCGCCTCCAGTCTAAAATAAACCAACCCCACACTCAATCACACCAATCCCCTCATGTCTAATATAAACCAAAACCACAGTCCCTTGACACCAATCTCCTCCTAAATGATATCAACCCGCCCCACAGTCACTGACTCCAATCTGCTGCTTCCCGATTTAAACAAACCCCTCAGTCACTGACACCAATCTCCTCCTTTCTGATCTAAACCAACCGCACAGACACTGACACCAAGTCCTCCTGTCTGATATAAACCAGCCCAATAGTCACTGACTCCAATCTCCTCCTGTCTGATATAAACCAGGCCAATAGTCACTGACTCCAATCCCCTCCTGTCTGATATAAACCAACCCCACAGTCATTCACACCAACCTCCTCCTGTCAGATATAAACCAACCCCACAGTCACTGCCATTTATCTCCTGCTGCCTGATATGAACCAATTCCATACTCACTGACACCAATCGTCTCTGTCTAAATGAAACCCACCCCAAACACATTCACTCCAATCTCCTGCTGTCTGTTATAAACCAAATCCACAGAGTCTTGACACCAATCTCCTCCTTTCTGATATAAACCAGCCCCACAGTCACTGATCCCAAACTGCTGCTGTCCGATATAAACCAACCCCACAGTCAATGACACCAATCTCCTCCTGTCTGATCTAAACCAACCCCACAGTCACTGACATTAATCTCCTGCTGCCTGATATGAACCAACTGCACACTCACTGACACCAATCGCCTCTTTTCTCAAATAAACCAACCCCACATTCATTCACACCAATTTCCTCCTGTCTGATATAAACCAAATCCACCGTCTCTTGACACCAATCTCCTCCTATATGATATAAAACAGCCCCATAGTCACTGACCCCAAACTGTTGCTCTCCGATATAAACCAACCCCACAGTCACTGACACCAATCTCCTCCTGTCTGATATAAACCAATCCCACAGTCACTGACATTAATCTCCTGCTATCTGATATGAACCAACTCCATATTCAGTGACACCAATCTCCTCTTGTCTAAGATAAACCAACCCCACTCTCAATCACACCAATCTCCTGCTGTCTGATATAAACCAACGCGACAGTCACTGACTCCAATCACCGCTTCCCTAATATAAACTATCCCCACAGTCACTGACACCAATCTCCTCCTGTCAGATATAAACCAACCCCACAGTCACTGACATTAATCCCCTGCTGCCTGACATGAACCAGCTTCATACTCACTGACACCAATCGCCTCTTGTCTAAAAGAAACCCACCCCACACTCATTCACTCCAAACTCCTCCTGTCTGATATGAACCAAATCCACAGACTCTTGACACCAATCTCCTCCTTTATGATATAAACCGGCCCCACAATCACTGACCCCAAACGGCTGCTGTCCAATATAAACCATCCCCACAGTCACTGACACCAATCTCCTCCTCTCTGATATAAACCATCCCCACAGTCACTGACACCAAGTCCTCCTGTCAGATATAAACCAACACCACAGTCACTGACACCAATCTCCTCCTGTCTGATATAAACCAACCTCACAGTCACTGACACCAACTCCCCCTGTCTGATGTAAAGTAGCCCCACAGTCACTGACACCAATCGCCTCCTGTCTAAAATAAACCAACCCCACACTCATTCAATCCAATCTCCTCCTGTCTGATATGAACCAAATCCACAGACTCTTGACACCAATCTCCTCCTATATGATATAAAACAGCCCCACAGTCACTGACCCCAAACTGTTGCTCTCCGATATAAACCAACCCCACAGTCACTGACACCAATTTCCTCCAGTCTGATATAAACCAATCCCACAGTCACTAACACCAAATCCTCCTGTCAGATGAAAACCAACACCACAGTCACTGACACCAATCTCTTCCTGTCTGATATATACCAACCTCACAGTCACTGACACCAACTCCCCCTGTCTGATGTAAACTAGCCCCACAGTCACTGACACCAATCGCCTCCTGTCTAAAATAAACCAACCCCACACTCATTCACACCAATCTTCTTCTGTCTGATATAAACCAAATCCACAGTCTCTTGACACCAATCTCCTCCTATATGATATAAAACAGCCCCACAGTCACTGACCCCAAACTGTTGCTCTCCGATATAAACCAACCCCACAGTCACTGACACCAATCTCCTCCTGTCTGATATAAACCAATCCCACAGTCACTGACATTAATCTCCTGCTGTCTGATATGAACCAACTTCATATTCAGTGACACCAATCTCCTCTTGTCTAAGATAAACCAACCCCACTCTCAATCACACCCATCTCCTGCTGTCTGATATAAACCAACGCGACAGTCACTGACTCCAATCACCACTTCTCTAATATAAACTAACCCCACAGTCACTGACACCAATCTGCTCCTGTCTGATGTAAACCAACTCCAAAGTCATTCACACCAATCTCCTCCTGTCAGATATAAACCAACCCCACAGTCACTGACATTAATCCCCTGCTGCCTGACATGAACCAGCTTCATACTCACTGACACCAATCGCCTCTTGTCTAAAAGAAACCCTCCCCACACTCATTCACTCCAAACTCCTCCTGTCTGATATGAACCAAATCCACAGACTCTTGACACCAATCTCCTCCTTTATGATATAAACCGGCCCCACAATCACTGACCCCAAACGGCTGCTGTGCAATATAAACCAAACCCACAGTCACTGACACCAATCTCCTCCTCTCTGATATAAACCATCCCCACAGTCACTGACACCAAGACCTCCTGTCAGATATAAACCAACACCACATTCACTGACACCAATCTCCTCCTGTCTGATATAAACCAACCACACAGTCACTGATACCAACTCCTCCGGTCTGATGTAAAAGGGCCCCACAGTCACTGACACCAATCCACTCCTGTCTGATATAAACCAATTCCACATTCACTGACACCAACTCCTCCTGTGTGATGTACCCAGCCCCATGGTCACTGACACCAAACTCCTCCTGTCTGATATAAACCAAATCCACAGTCATTCACAACATACACCTCCTGGCTGATATAAACCAAATCCACAGTCTCTGAACACCAATGTCCTCCTATATGATATAAAACAGCCCCTCAGTCACTGGCCCCAAACTGTTGCTCTCCGATATAAACCAACGCCACAGTCACTGACACCAATCTCCTCCTGTCTGATATAAACCAACCCCACAGTCACTGACACCAATCCACTCCTGTCTGATATAAACCAATTCAACAGTCATTGACACCAACTCCTCCTGTGTGATGGAAACCAACCCAACAGTCACTGACACCAGGTCCTCCTGTCTGATGTAAACTAGCCCCACAGTCACTGAGACCAATCTCCTCCTGTCTGATATAAACCAATCCCACAGTTACTGACATTAATCTCCTGCTGTCTGATATGAACCAACTCCATACTCACTGACACCAATCTCCTCCTGTCTGAAAAAACCAACGCGACAGTCACTGACTCCAATCACCGCTTCTCTAATATAAACTAATCCCACAGTCACTGACACCAATCTGCTCCTGTCTGACGTAAACCAACTCCAAAGTCATTCACACCAATCTCCTCCTGTCAGATATAAACCAACCCCACAGTCACTGACATTAATCCCCTGCTGCCTGACATGAACCAGTTTCATACTCACTGACACCAATCGCCTCTTGTCTAAAAGAAACCCACACCACACTCATTCAATCCAATCTCCTCCGGTCTGATATGAACCAAATCCACAGACTCTTGACACCAATCTCCTCCTTTATGATATAAACCAGGCCCATAATCACTGACGCCAAACGGCTGCTGTCCAATATAAACCAAACCCAAAGTCACTGACAACAAGCTCCTCCTCTCTGATATAAACCATCCCCACAGTCACTAACACCAAATACTCCTGTCAGATGAAACCCAACACCACAGTCACTGACACCAATCTCCTCCTGTTTGATATAAACCAACCTCACAGTCACTGACAACAACTCCCCCTGTCTGATGGAAACTAGCCCCACAGTCACTGACACCAATCGCATCCTGTCTAAAATAAACCAACCCCACACTCATTCAATCCAATCTCCTCCTGTCTGATATGAACCAAATCCACAGACTCTTGACACCAATCTCCTCCTATATGATATAAAACAGCCCCACAGTCACTGACCCCAAACTGTTGCTCTCTGATATAAACCAACCCCACAGTCACTGACACCAACTCCTCCTGTCTGATGTAAACTAGCCCCACAGTCACTAACACCAATCGCCTCCTGTCTAAAATAAACCAACCCCACACTCATTCACACCAATCTTCTTCTGTCTGATATAAACCAAATCCACAGTTTCTTGACACCAATCTCCTCCTATATGATATAAACCAGCCCCACAGTCACTGACTCCAAACTACTGCTGTCCGATATAAACCAACCCCACAGTCACTGACACCAAACTCCTGCTGTGTGATATAAACCAACCCCTCAGTCATTCACACCAACCTCTTCCTGTCAGATATAAACCAACCCCACAGTCACTGACACCAAGTCCTCCTGTCTGATATAAACCAGCCCAATAGTCACTGACTCCAATCTCCTCCTGTCTGATATAAACCAACCCCACAGTCACTGCCAATTATCTCCTGCTGCCTGATATGAACCAATTCCATACTCACTGACGCCAATCGTCTATGTCTAAATGAAACCCACCCCAAACACATTCACTCCAATCTCCTGCTGTCTGATATAAACCAAATCCAGAGTCTTGACACCAATCTCCTCCTTTCTGATATAAACCAGCCCCACAGTCACTGATCCCAAACTGCTGCTGTCTGATCTAAACCAACCCCACAGTCACTGACACCAAGTCCTCCTGTCTGATGTGAACCAGCCCCACAGTCACTGACACCAATCTCCTCCTGTCAGATATAAACCAACCCCACAGACACTGACATTAATCTCCTGCTGCCTGATATGAACCAACTGCATACTCACTGACACCAGTCGCCTCTTTTCTAAAATAAACCAACCCCACATTCATTCACACCAATTTCCTCCTGTCTGATATAAACCAAATCCACAGTCTCTTGACACCAATCTCCTCCTATATGATATAAAACAGCCCCACAGTCACTGACCCCAAACTGTTGCTCTCCGATATAAACCAACCCCACAGTCACTGACACCAATCTCCTCCTGTCTGATATAAACCAATCCCACAGTCACTGACATTAATCTCCTGCTGTCTGATATCAACCAACTTCATATTCACTGACACCAATCTCCTCTTGTCTAAGATAAACCAACCCCACTCTCAATCACACCAATCTCCTGCTGTCTGATATAAACCAACGCGACAGTCACTGACTCCAATCACTGCTTCCCTAATATAAACTATCCCCACAGTCACTGACACCAATCTCCTCCTGTCAGATATCAACCAACCCCACAGTCACTGACATTAATCCCCTGCTGCCTGACATGAACCAGCTTCATACTCACTGACACCAATCGCCTCTTGTCTAAAAGAAACCCACCCCACACTCATTCACTCCAAACTCCTCCTGTCTGATATGAACCAAATCCACAGACTCTTGACACCAATCTCCTCCTTTATGATATAAACCGGCCCCACAATCACTGACCCCAAACGGCTGCTGTCCAATATAAACCATCCCCACAGTCACTGACACCAATCTCCTCCTCTCTGATATAAACCATCCCCACAGTCACTGACACCAAGTCCTCCTGTCAGATATAAACCAACACCACAGTCACTGACACCAATCTCCTCCTGTCTGATATAAACCAACCTCACAGTCACTGACACCAACTCCCCCTGTCTGATGTAAAGTAGCCCCACAGTCACTGACACCAATCGCCTCCTGTCTAAAATAAACCAACCCCACACTCATTCAATCCAATCTCCTCCTGTCTGATATGAACCAAATCCACAGACTCTTGACACCAATCTCCTCCTATATGATATAAAACAGCCCCACAGTCACTGACCCCAAACTGTTGCTCTCCGATATAAACCAACCCCACAGTCACTGACACCAATTTCCTCCAGTCTGATATAAACCAATCCCACAGTCACTAACACCAAATCCTCCTGTCAGATGAAAACCAACACCACAGTCACTGACACCAATCTCTTCCTGTCTGATATATACCAACCTCACAGTCACTGACACCAACTTCCCCTGTCTGATGTAAACTAGCCCCACAGTCACTGACACCAATCGCCTCCTGTCTAAAATAAACCAACCCCACACTCATTCACACCAATCTTCTTCTGTCTGATATAAACCAAATCCACAGTCTCTTGACACCAATCTCCTCCTATATGATATAAAACAGCCCCACAGTCACTGACCCCAAACTGTTGCTCTCCGATATAAACCAACCCCACAGTCACTGACACCAATCTCCTCCTGTCTGATATAAACCAATCCCACAGTCACTGACATTAATCTCCTGCTGTCTGATATGAACCAACTTCATATTCAGTGACACCAATCTCCTCTTGTCTAAGATAAACCAACCCCACTCTCAATCACACCCATCTCCTGCTGTCTGATATAAACCAACGCGACAGTCACTGACTCCAATCACCACTTCTCTAATATAAACTAACCCCACAGTCACTGACACCAATCTGCTCCTGTCTGATGTAAACCAACTCCAAAGTCATTCACACCAATCTCCTCCTGTCAGATATAAACCAACCCCACAGTCACTGACATTAATCCCCTGCTGCCTGACATGAACCAGCTTCATACTCACTGACACCAATCGCCTCTTGTCTAAAAGAAACCCTCCCCACACTCATTCACTCCAAACTCCTCCTGTCTGATATGAACCAAATCCACAGACTCTTGACACCAATCTCCTCCTTTATGATATAAACCGGCCCCACAATCACTGACCCCAAACGGCTGCTGTCCAATATAAACCAAACCCACAGTCACTGACACCAATCTCCTCCTCTCTGATATAAACCATCCCCACAGTCACTGACACCAAGACCTCCTGTCAGATATAAACCAACACCACATTCACTGACACCAATCTCCTCCTGTCTGATATAAACCAACCACACAGTCACTGATACCAACTCCTCCTGTCTGATGTAAAAGGGCCCCACAGTCACTGACACCAATCCACTCCTGTCTGATATAAACCAATTCCACATTCACTGACACCAACTCCTCCTGTGTGATGTACCCAGCCCCATGGTCACTGACACCAAACTCCTCCTGTCTGATATAAACCAAATCCACAGTCATTCACAACATACACCTCCTGGCTGATATAAACCAAATCCACAGTCTCTGAACACCAATGTCCTCCTATATGATATAAAACAGCCCCTCAGTCACTGGCCCCAAACTGTTGCTCTCCGATATAAACCAACGCCACAGTCACTGACACCAATCTCCTCCTGTCTGATATAAACCAACCCCACAGTCACTGACACCAATCCACTCCTGTCTGATATAAACCAATTCAACAGTCATTGACACCAACTCCTCCTGTGTGATGGAAACCAACCCAACAGTCACTGACACCAGGTCCTCCTGTCTGATGTAAACTAGCCCCACAGTCACTGACACCAATCTCCTCCTGTCTGATATAAACCAATCCCACAGTTACTGACATTAATCTCCTGCTGTCTGATATGAACCAACTCCATACTCACTGACACCAATCTCCTCCTGTCTGAAAAAACCAACGCGACAGTCACTGACTCCAATCACCGCTTCTCTAATATAAACTAATCCCACAGTCACTGACACCAATCTGCTCCTGTCTGACGTAAACCAACTCCAAAGTCATTCACACCAATCTCCTCCTGTCAGATATAAACCAACCCCACAGTCACTGACATTAATCCCCTGCTGCCTGACATGAACCAGTTTCATACTCACTGACACCAATCGCCTCTTGTCTAAAAGAAACCCACCCCACACTCATTCAATCCAATCTCCTCCGGTCTGATATGAACCAAATCCACAGACTCTTGACACCAATCTCCTCCTTTATGATATAAACCAGGCCCATAATCACTGACGCCAAACGGCTGCTGTCCAATATAAACCAAACCCAAAGTCACTGACAACAAGCTCCTCCTCTCTGATATAAACCATCCCCACAGTCACTAACACCAAATACTCCTGTCAGATGAAACCCAACACCACAGTCACTGACACCAATCTCCTCCTGTTTGATATAAACCAACCTCACAGTCACTGACAACAACTCCCCCTGTCTGATGGAAACTAGCCCCACAGTCACTGACACCAATCGCATCCTGTCTAAAATAAACCAACCCCACACTCATTCAATCCAATCTCCTCCTGTCTGATATGAACCAAATCCACAGACTCTTGACACCAATCTCCTCCTATATGATATAAAACAGCCCCACAGTCACTGACCCCAAACTGTTGCTCTCTGATATAAACCAACCCCACAGTCACTGACACCAACTCCTCCTGTCTGATGTAAACTAGCCCCACAGTCACTAACACCAATCGCCTCCTGTCTAAAATAAACCAACCCCACACTCATTCACACCAATCTTCTTCTGTCTGATATAAACCAAATCCACAGTTTCTTGACACCAATCTCCTCCTATATGATATAAACCAGCCCCACAGTCACTGACTCCAAACTACTGCTGTCCGATATAAACCAACCCCACAGTCACTGACACCAAACTCCTGCTGTGTGATATAAACCAACCCCTCAGTCATTCACACCAACCTCTTCCTGTCAGATATAAACCAACCCCACAGTCACTGACACCAAGTCCTCCTGTCTGATATAAACCAGCCCAATAGTCACTGACTCCAATCTCCTCCTGTCTGATATAAACCAACCCCACAGTCACTGCCAATTATCTCCTGCTGCCTGATATGAACCAATTCCATACTCACTGACGCCAATCGTCTATGTCTAAATGAAACCCACCCCAAACACATTCACTCCAATCTCCTGCTGTCTGATATAAACCAAATCCAGAGTCTTGACACCAATCTCCTCCTTTCTGATATAAACCAGCCCCACAGTCACTGATCCCAAACTGCTGCTGTCTGATCTAAACCAACCCCACAGTCACTGACACCAAGTCCTCCTGTCTGATGTGAACCAGCCCCACAGTCACTGACACCAATCTCCTCCTGTCAGATATAAACCAACCCCACAGACACTGACATTAATCTCCTGCTGCCTGATATGAACCAACTGCATACTCACTGACACCAGTCGCCTCTTTTCTAAAATAAACCAACCCCACATTCATTCACACCAATTTCCTCCTGTCTGATATAAACCAAATCCACAGTCTCTTGACACCAATCTCCTCCTATATGATATAAAACAGCCCCACAGTCACTGACCCCAAACTGTTGCTCTCCGATATAAACCAACCCCACAGTCACTGACACCAATCTCCTCCTGTCTGATATAAACCAATCCCACAGTCACTGACATTAATCTCCTGCTGTCTGATATCAACCAACTTCATATTCACTGACACCAATCTCCTCTTGTCTAAGATAAACCAACCCCACTCTCAATCACACCAATCTCCTGCTGTCTGATATAAACCAACGCGACAGTCACTGACTCCAATCACTGCTTCCCTAATATAAACTATCCCCACAGTCACTGACACCAATCTCCTCCTGTCAGATATCAACCAACCCCACAGTCACTGACATTAATCCCCTGCTGCCTGACATAAACCAGCTTCATACTCACTGACACCAATCGCCTCTTGTCTAAAAGAAACCCACCCCACACTCATTCACTCCAAACTCCTCCTGTCTGATATGAACCAAATCCACAGACTCTTGACACCAATCTCCTCCTTTATGATATAAACCGGCCCCACAATCACTGACCCCAAACGGCTGCTGTCCAATATAAACCATCCCCACAGTCACTGACACCAATCTCCTCCTCTCTGATATAAACCATCCCCACAGTCACTGACACCAAGTCCTCCTGTCAGATATAAACCAACACCACAGTCACTGACACCAATCTCCTCCTGTCTGATATAAACCAACCTCACAGTCACTGACACCAACTCCCCCTGTCTGATGTAAAGTAGCCCCACAGTCACTGACACCAATCGCCTCCTGTCTAAAATAAACCAACCCCACACTCATTCAATCCAATCTCCTCCTGTCTGATATGAACCAAATCCACAGACTCTTGACACCAATCTCCTCCTATATGATATAAAACAGCCCCACAGTCACTGACCCCAAACTGTTGCTCTCCGATATAAACCAACCCCACAGTCACTGACACCAATTTCCTCCAGTCTGATATAAACCAATCCCACAGTCACTAACACCAAATCCTCCTGTCAGATGAAAACCAACACCACAGTCACTGACACCAATCTCTTCCTGTCTGATATATACCAACCTCACAGTCACTGACACCAACTTCCCCTGTCTGATGTAAACTAGCCCCACAGTCACTGACACCAATCGCCTCCTGTCTAAAATAAACCAACCCCACACTCATTCACACCAATCTTCTTCTGTCTGATATAAACCAAATCCACAGTCTCTTGACACCAATCTCCTCCTATATGATATAAAACAGCCCCACAGTCACTGACCCCAAACTGTTGCTCTCCGATATAAACCAACCCCACAGTCACTGACACCAATCTCCTCCTGTCTGATATAAACCAATCCCACAGTCACTGACATTAATCTCCTGCTGTCTGATATGAACCAACTTCATATTCAGTGACACCAATCTCCTCTTGTCTAAGATAAACCAACCCCACTCTCAATCACACCCATCTCCTGCTGTCTGATATAAACCAACGCGACAGTCACTGACTCCAATCACCACTTCTCTAATATAAACTAACCCCACAGTCACTGACACCAATCTGCTCCTGTCTGATGTAAACCAACTCCAAAGTCATTCACACCAATCTCCTCCTGTCAGATATAAACCAACCCCACAGTCACTGACATTAATCCCCTGCTGCCTGACATGAACCAGCTTCATACTCACTGACACCAATCGCCTCTTGTCTAAAAGAAACCCTCCCCACACTCATTCACTCCAAACTCCTCCTGTCTGATATGAACCAAATCCACAGACCCTTGACACCAATCTCCTCCTTTATGATATAAACCGGCCCCACAATCACTGACCCCAAACGGCTGCTGTCCAATATAAACCAAACCCACAGTCACTGACACCAATCTCCTCCTCTCTGATATAAACCATCCCCACAGTCACTGACACCAAGACCTCCTGTCAGATATAAACCAACACCACATTCACTGACACCAATCTCCTCCTGTCTGATATAAACCAACCACACAGTCACTGATACCAACTCCTCCTGTCTGATGTAAAAGGGCCCCACAGTCACTGACACCAATCCACTCCTGTCTGATATAAACCAATTCCACATTCACTGACACCAACTCCTCCTGTGTGATGTACCCAGCCCCATGGTCACTGACACCAAACTCCTCCTGTCTGATATAAACCAAATCCACAGTCATTCACAACATACACCTCCTGGCTGATATAAACCAAATCCACAGTCGCTGAACACCAATGTCCTCCTATATGATATAAAACAGCCCCTCAGTCACTGGCCCCAAACTGTTGCTCTCCGATATAAACCAACGCCACAGTCACTGACACCAATCTCCTCCTGTCTGATATAAACCAACCCCACAGTCACTGACACCAATCCACTCCTGTCTGATATAAACCAATTCAACAGTCATTGACACCAACTCCTCCTGTGTGATGGAAACCAACCCAACAGTCACTGACACCAGGTCCTCCTGTCTGATGTAAACTAGCCCCACAGTCACTGACACCAATCTCCTCCTGTCTGATATAAACCAATCCCACAGTTACTGACATTAATCTCCTGCTGTCTGATATGAACCAACTCCATACTCACTGACACCAATCTCCTCCTGTCTGAAAAAACCAACGCGACAGTCACTGACTCCAATCACCGCTTCTCTAATATAAACTAATCCCACAGTCACTGACACCAATCTGCTCCTGTCTGACGTAAACCAACTCCAAAGTCATTCACACCAATCTCCTCCTGTCAGATATAAACCAACCCCACAGTCACTGACATTAATCCCCTGCTGCCTGACATGAACCAGTTTCATACTCACTGACACCAATCGCCTCTTGTCTAAAAGAAACCCACCCCACACTCATTCAATCCAATCTCCTCCGGTCTGATATGAACCAAATCCACAGACTCTTGACACCAATCTCCTCCTTTATGATATAAACCAGGCCCATAATCACTGACGCCAAACGGCTGCTGTCCAATATAAACCAAACCCAAAGTCACTGACAACAAGCTCCTCCTCTCTGATATAAACCATCCCCACAGTCACTAACACCAAATACTCCTGTCAGATGAAAACCAACACCACAGTCACTGACACCAATCTCCTCCTGTTTGATATAAACCAACCTCACAGTCACTGACAGCAACTCCCCTTGTCTGATGGAAACTAGCCCCACAGTCACTGACACCAATCGCATCCTGTTTAAAATAAACCAACCCCACACTCATTCAATCCAATCTCCTCCTGTCTGATATGAACCAAATCCACAGACTCTTGACACCAATCTCCTCCTATATGATATAAAACAGCCCCACAGTCACTGACCCCAAACTGTTGCTCTCTGATATAAACCAACCCCACAGTCACTGACACCAACTCCTCCTGTCTGATGTAAACTAGCCCCACAGTCACTAACACCAATCGCCTCCTGTCTAAAATAAACCAACCCCACACTCATTCACACCAATCTTCTTCTGTCTGATATAAACCAAATCCACAGTTTCTTGACACCAATCTCCTCCTATATGATATAAACCAGCCCCACAGTCACTGACTCCAAACTACTGCTGTCCGATATAAACCAACCCCACAGTCACTGACACCAAACTCCTGCTGTGTGATATAAACCAACCCCTCAGTCATTCACACCAACCTCTTCCTGTCAGATATAAACCAACCCCAAGTCACTGACACCAATCTCCTCTGATCTGATATAAACAAACGCCAAAGTCTCTGACACCAATCTCCTCCTGTCTGATCTAAACCAACCCCACAGTCACTGACACCAAGTCCTCCTGTCTGATATAAACCAGCCCAATAGTCACTGACTCCAATCTCCTCCTGTCTGATATAAACCAACCCCACAGTCACTGCCAATTATCTCCTGCTGCCTGATATGAACCAATTCCATACTCACTGACGCCAATCGTCTATGTCTAAATGAAACCCACCCCAAACACATTCACTCCAATCTCCTGCTGTCTGATATAAACCAAATCCAGAGTCTTGACACCAATCTCCTCCTTTCTGATATAAACCAGCCCCACAGTCACTGATCCCAAACTGCTGCTGTCTGATCTAAACCAACCCCACAGTCACTGACACCAAGTCCTCCTGTCTGATGTGAACCAGCCCCACAGTCACTGACACCAATCTCCTCCTGTCAGATATAAACCAACCCCACAGACACTGACATTAATCTCCTGCTGCCTGATATGAACCAACTGCATACTCACTGACACCAGTCGCCTCTTTTCTAAAATAAACCAAACCCACATTCATTCACACCAATTTCCTCCTGTCTGATATAAACCAAATCCACAGTCTCTTGACACCAATCTCCTCCTATATGATATAAAACAGCCCCACAGTCACTGACCCCAAACTGTTGCTCTCCGATATAAACCAACCCCACAGTCACTGACACCAATCTCCTGCTGTCTGATATAAACCAATCCCACAGTCACTGACATTAATCTCCTGCTGTCTGATATCAACCAACTTCATATTCACTGACACCAATCTCCTCTTGTTTAAGATAAACCAACCCCACTCTCAATCACACCAATCTCCTGCTGTCTGATATAAACCAAATCGACAGTCTCTTGACACCAATCTCCTCCTATCTGATATAAACCAACCCCACAGTCACCGACACCATTCTCCTGCTGTCTGATATAAACCAACGCGACAGTCACTGACTCCAATCACCGCTTCTCTAATATAAACTAACCCCACAGTCACTGACACCAATCTGCTCCTGTCTGACGTAAAACAACTCCAAAGTCATTCACACCAATCTCCTCCTGTCAGATATAAACCAACCCCACAGTCACTGACATTAATCCCCTGCTGCCTGACATGAACCAGCTTCATACTCACTGACACCAATCGCCTCTTGTCTAAAAGAAACCCACCCCACACTCATTCACTCCAAACTCCTCCTGTCTGATATGAACCAAATCCACAGACTCTGAACACCAATCACCTCCTTTATGATATAAACCGGCCCAACAATCACTGACCCCAAACGGCTGCTGTCCAATATAAAACAAACCCACAGTCACTGACACCAATCTCCTCCTGTCTGATATAAACCATCCCCACAGTCACTGACACCAAGACCTCCTGTCAGATATAAACCAACACCACATTCACTGACACCAATCTCCTCCTGTCTGATATAAACCAATCTCGCAGTCACTGACACCAATCACCTCCTGTCTGATATAAACCAACCACACAGTCACTGATACCAACTCCTCCTGTCTGATGTAAAAGGGCCCCACAGTCACTGACACCAATCCACTCCTGTCTGATATAAACCAATTCCACATTCACTGACACCAACTCCTCCTGTGTGATGTACCCAGCCCCATGGTCACTGACACCAATCTCCTCCTCTCTGATATAAACCATCCCCACAGTCACTGACACCAAGACCTCCTGTCAGATATAAACCAACACCACAGTCACTGACACCAACTCCTCCTGTGTGATGTACCCAGCCCCATGGTCACTGACGCCAAACTCCTCCTGTCTGATATAAACCAAATCCACAGTCATTCACAACATACACCTCCTGGCTGATATAAACCAAATCCACAGTCTCTGAACACCAATGTCCTCCTATATGATATAAAACAGCCCCTCAGTCACTGGCCCCAAACTGTTGCTCTCCGATATAAACCAACGCCACAGTCACTGACACCAATCTCCTCCTGTCTGATATAAACCAACCCCACAGTCACTGACACCAATCCACTCCTGTCTGATATAAACCAATTCAACAGTCATTGACACCAACTCCTCCTGTGTGATGTAAACCAACCCAACAGTCACTGACACCAGGTCCTCCTGTCTGATGTAAACTAGCCCCACTGTCACTGACACCAATCTCCTCCTGTCTGATGTAAACTAGCCCCACAGTCACTGACACCAATCTCCTCCTGTCTGATATAAACCAATCCCACAGTTACTGACATTAATCTCCTGCTGTCTGATATGAACCAACTCCATACTCACTGACACCAATCTCCTCCTGTCTGAAAAAACCAACGCGACAGTCACTGACTCCAATCACCGCTTCTCTAATATAAACTAATCCCACAGTCACTGACACCAATCTGCTCCTGTCTGACGTAAACCAACTCAAAAGTCATTCACACAATCTCCTCCTGTCAGATATAAACCAACCCCACAGTCACTGACATTAATCCCCTGCTGCCTGACATGAACCAGTTTCATACTCACTGACACCAATCGCCTCTTGTCTAAAAGAAACCCACCCCACACTCATTCAATCCAATCTCCTCCGGTCTGATATGAACCAAATCCACAGACTCTTGACACCAATCTCCTCCTTTATGATATAAACCAGGCCCATAATCACTGACGCCAAACGGCTGCTGTCCAATATAAACCAAACCCAAAGTCACTGACAACAAGCTCCTCCTCTCTGATATAAACCATCCCCACAGTCACTAACACCAAATACTCCTGTCAGATGAAAACCAACACCACAGTCACTGACACCAATCTCCTCCTGTTTGATATAAACCAACCTCACAGTCACTGACAGCAACTCCCCCTGTCTGATGGAAACTAGCCCCACAGTCACTGACACCAATCGCATCCTGTCTAAAATAAACCAACCCCACACTCATTCAATCCAATCTCCTCCTGTCTGATATGAACCAAATCCACAGACTCTTGACACCAATCTCCTCCTATATGATATAAAACAGCCCCACAGTCACTGACCCCAAACTGTTGCTCTCTGATATAAACCAACCCCACAGTCACTGACACCAATCTCCTCCTGTCTGATATAAACCAACCTCACAGTCACTGACACCAACTCCTCCTGTCTGATGTAAACTAGCCCCACAGTCACTAACACCAATCGCCTCCTGTCTAAAATAAACCAACCCCACACTCATTCACACCAATCTTCTTCTGTCTGATATAAACCAAATCCACAGTTTCTTGACACCAATCTCCTCCTATATGATATAAACCAGCCCCACAGTCACTGACTCCAAACTACTGCTGTCCGATATAAACCAACCCCACAGTCACTGACACCAAACTCCTGCTGTGTGATATAAACCAACCCCTCAGTCATTCACACCAACCTCTTCCTGTCAGATATAAACCAACCCCAAGTCACTGACACCAATCTCCTCTGATCTGATATAAACAAACGCCAAAGTCTCTGACACCAATCTCCTCCTGTCTGATCTAAACCAACCCCACAGTCACTGACACCAAGTCCTCCTGTCTGATATAAACCAGCCCAATAGTCACTGACTCCAATCTCCTCCTGTCTGATATAAACCAGCCCAATAGTCACTGACTCCAATCTCCTCCTGGCTGATATAAACCAACCCCACAGTCACTGCCAATTATCTCCTGCTGCCTGATATGAACCAATTCCATACTCACTGACGCCAATTGTCTATGTCTAAATGAAACCCACCCCAAACACATTCACTCCAATCTCCTGCTGTCTGATATAAACCAAATCCAGAGTCTTGACACCAATCTCCTCCTGATATAAACCAGCCCCACAGTGACTGATCCCAAACTGCTGCTGTCTGATATAAACCAACCCCACAGTCAATGACACCAGTATCCTCCTGTCTGATCTAAACCAACCCCACAGTCACTGAGACCAAGTCCTCCTGTCTGATGTGAACCAGCCCCACAGTCACTGACACCAATCTCCTCCTGTCAGATATAAACCAACCCCACAGACACTGACATTAATCTCCTGCTGCCTGATATGAACCAACTGCATACTCACTGACACCAGTCGCCTCTTTTCTAAAATAAACCCACCCCACATTCATTCACACCAATTTCCTCCTGTCTGATATAAACCAAATCCACAGTCTCTTGACACCAATCTCCTCCTATATGATATAAAACAGCCCCACAGTCACTGACCCCAAACTGTTGCTCTCCGATATAAACCAACCCCACAGTCACTGACACCAATCTCCTCCTGTCTGATATAAACCAATCCCACAGTCACTGACATTAATCTCCTGCTGTCTGATATGAACCAACTTCATATTCACTGACACCAATCTCTTCTTGTTTAAGATAAACCAACCCCACTCTCAATCACACCAATCTCCTGCTGTCTGATATAAACCAAATCGACAGTCTCTTGACACCAATCTCCTCCTATCTGATATAAACCAACCCCACAGTCACCGACACCATTCTCCTGCTGTCTGATATAAACCAACGCGACAGTCACTGACTCCAATCACCGCTTCTCTAATATAAACTAACCCCACAGTCACTGACACCAATCTGCTCCTGTCTGACGTAAAACAACTCCAAAGTCATTCACACCAATCTCCTCCTGTCAGATATAAACCAACCCCACAGTCACTGACATTAATCCCCTGCTGCCTGACATGAACCAGCTTCATACTCACTGACACCAATCGCCTCTTGTCTAAAAGAAACCCACCCCACACTCATTCACTCCAAACTCCTCCTGTCTGATATGAACCAAATCCACAGACTCTGAACACCAATCACCTCCTTTATGATATAAACCGGCCCAACAATCACTGACCCCAAACGGCTGCTGTCCAATATAAAACAAACCCACAGTCACTGACACCAATCTCCTCCTGTCTGATATAAACCATCCCCACAGTCACTGACACCAATCTCCTCTTGTCAGATATAAACCAACCCCACAGTCACTGCCAGTTATCTCCTGCTGCCTGATATGAACCAATTCCATACTCGCTGACACCAATCGCCTCTGTCTAAATGAAACCCACCCCAAACACATTCACACCAATCTCCTGCTGTCTGATATAAACCAAATCCACAGAGTCTTGACACCAATCTCCTCCTTTCTGATATAAACCAGCCCCACAGTCACTGATCCCAAACTGCTGCTGTCCGACATAAAACAACCCCACAGTCAATGACACCAATCTGCTCCTGTCTGATCTAAACCAACCCCACAGTCACTGACACCAAGTCCTCCTGTCTGATGTGAACCAGCCCCACAGTCACTGACACCAATCTCCTCCTGTCAGATATAAACCAACCCCACAGACACTGACATTAATCTCCTGCTGCCTGATATGAACCAACTGCATACTCACTGACACCAATCGCCTCTTTTCTAAAATAAACCCACCCCACATTCATTCACACCAATTTCCTTCTGTCTGATATAAACCAAATCCACAGTCTCTTGACACCAATCTCCTCCTATATGATATAAAACAGCCCCACAGTCACTGACCCCAAACTATTGCTCTCCGATATAAACCAACGCCACAGTCACTGACACCAATCTCCTCCTGTCTGATATAAACCAATCCCACAGTCACTGACATTAATCTCCTGCTGTCTGATATGAACCAACTCCATATTCAGTGACACCAATCTCCTCTTGTCTAAGATAAACCAACCCCACTCTCAATCACACCAATCTCCTGCTGTCTGATATAAACCAAATCGACAGTCTCTTGACACCAATCTCCTCCTATCTGATATAAACCAACCCCACAGTCACCGACACCAATCTCCTCCTGTCTGATATAAACCAACGCGACAGTCACTGACTCCAATCACTGCTTCTCTAATATAAACTAACCCCACAGTCACTGACACCAATCTGCTCCTGTCTGACGTAAACCAACTCCAAAGTCATTCACACCAATCTCCTCCTGTCAGATATAAACCAACCCCACAGTCACTGACATTAATCCCCTGCTGCCTGACATGAACAAGCTTCATACTCACTGACACCAATCATCTCTTGTCTAAAAGAAACCCACCCCACACTCATTCACTCCAAACTCCTCCTGTCTGATATGAACCAAATGCACAGACTCTTGACACCAATCTCCTCCTTTATGATATAAACCAGCCCCACAATCACTGACCCCAAACGGCTGCTGTCCAATATAAACCAAACCCACAGTCACTGACACCAATCTCCTCCTCGCTGATATAAACCATCCCCACAGTCACTGACACCAAATCCTCCTGTCAGATAAAAAGCCACACCACAGTCACTGACACCAATCTTCTCCTGTCTGATATAAACCAACCTCACAGTCACTGACACCAAATCCCCCTGTCTGATGTAAACTAGCCCCACAGTCACTGACACCAATCTCTTCCTGTCAGATATAAACCAATCCCACAGTCACTGACATTAATCTCCTGCTGCCTGTTATGAACCAACTCCATACTCACTGACACCAATCGCCTGCTGTCTAAAATAAACCAACCCCACACTCATTCACACCAATCTTCTTCTGTCTGATATAAATCAAATCTACAGTCTCTGGACACCAATCTCCTCCAATATGATATAAACCAGCCCGACAGTCACTGACTCCAATCTGCTGCTGTCCGATATAAACCAACCGCCCAGTCACTGACACCAAGTCTTCCTGTCTGATCTGAAGCAGCCCCACAGTCACTGACACCAATCTCCTCCTGTCAGATATAAACCAACCCCACAGTCACTGACACCAATCTCCTCCTGTTTGATATAAACCAACCCCACAGTCACTGACACTAATCTACTCCTGTCTGATATAAACCAATTCAACAGGTATTGACACCAACTCCTCCTGTGTGATGTAAACCAACGCCACAGTCATTCACACCAACCTCCTCCTGTCAGATATAAACCAACCCCACAGTCACTGACATTAATTTCCTGCTGTCTGATATGAACCAACTCCATACTCACTGACACCAATCTCCTCATGTCTAAGATAAACCAACCCCACACTCATTCACACCAATCTCCTCCTGTCTGATATAAACCAAATCGACAGTCTCTTGACACCAATCTCCTCCTATCTGATATAAACCAACCCCACAGTCACTGACACCAATCTCCTCCTGTCTGATATAAACCAACGCGACAGTCACTGACTCCAATCACCGCTTCTCTAATATAAACTAACCCCACAGTCACTGACACTAATCAGCTCCTGTCTGACGTAAAGCAACTCCAAAGTCATTCACACCAATCTCCTCCTGTCAGATATAAACCAACCCCACAGTCACTGACATTAATCCCCTGCTGCCTGACATGAACCAGCTTCATACTCACTGACACCAATCACCTCTTGTCTAAAAGAAACCCATTCCACACTCATTCACACCAATTTCCTGCTGTTTGATATAAACCAAATCCACAGACTCTTGACACCAATCTCCTCCTTTATGATGTAAACCAGCCCCACAATCACTGACCCCAAACAGCTGCTGTTAAATATAAACCAAACCCACAGTCACTGACAACAATCTTCTCTCTGATATAAACCATCCCCACAGTCACTGATACCAAATCCTCCTGTCAGATGAAAACCAACACCACAGTCACTGACACCAATCTCCTCTGGTCTGATATAAACAAACCCCACAGTCACTAACACCAATCTCCTCCTGTCTGATATAAACCAAATCGACAGTCTCTTGACACCAATCTCCTCCTATCTGATATAAACCAATCCCACAGTCACTGACATTAATCTCCTGCTGTCTGATATGAACCAACTTCATATTCACTGACACCAATCTCTTCTTGTTTAAGATAAACCAACCCCACTCTCAATCACACCAATCTCCTGCTGTCTGATATAAACCAAATCGACAGTCTCTTGACACCAATCTCCTCCTATCT
Source organism: Carcharodon carcharias (assembly GCF_017639515.1). Taxonomy (NCBI): domain Eukaryota; kingdom Metazoa; phylum Chordata; class Chondrichthyes; order Lamniformes; family Lamnidae; genus Carcharodon; species Carcharodon carcharias. The sequence goes on from NC_054493.1 coordinate 15,961,740, forward strand.
GATATAAACCAACCCCACAGTCACCGACACCATTCTCCTGCTGTCTGATATAAACCAACGCGACAGTCACTGACTCCAATCACCGCTTCTCTAATATAAACTAACCCCACAGTCACTGACACCAATCTGCTCCTGTCTGACGTAAAACAACTCCAAAGTCATTCACACCAATCTCCTCCTGTCAGATATAAACCAACCCCACAGTCACTGACATTAATCCCCTGCTGCCTGACATGAACCAGCTTCATACTCACTGACACCAATCGCCTCTTGTCTAAAAGAAACCCACCCCACACTCATTCACTCCAAACTCCTCCTGTCTGATATGAACCAAATCCACAGACTCTGAACACCAATCACCTCCTTTATGATATAAACCGGCCCAACAATCACTGACCCCAAACGGCTGCTGTCCAATATAAAACAAACCCACAGTCACTGACACCAATCTCCTCCTGTCTGATATAAACCATCCCCACAGTCACTGACACCAATCTCCTCTTGTCAGATATAAACCAACCCCACAGTCACTGCCAGTTATCTCCTGCTGCCTGATATGAACCAATTCCATACTCGCTGACACCAATCGCCTCTGTCTAAATGAAACCCACCCCAAACACATTCACACCAATCTCCTGCTGTCTGATATAAACCAAATCCACAGAGTCTTGACACCAATCTCCTCCTTTCTGATATAAACCAGCCCCACAGTCACTGATCCCAAACTGCTGCTGTCCGACATAAAACAACCCCACAGTCAATGACACCAATCTGCTCCTGTCTGATCTAAACCAACCCCACAGTCACTGACACCAAGTCCTCCTGTCTGATGTGAACCAGCCCCACAGTCACTGACACCAATCTCCTCCTGTCAGATATAAACCAACCCCACAGACACTGACATTAATCTCCTGCTGCCTGATATGAACCAACTGCATACTCACTGACACCAATCGCCTCTTTTCTAAAATAAACCCACCCCACATTCATTCACACCAATTTCCTTCTGTCTGATATAAACCAAATCCACAGTCTCTTGACACCAATCTCCTCCTATATGATATAAAACAGCCCCACAGTCACTGACCCCAAACTATTGCTCTCCGATATAAACCAACGCCACAGTCACTGACACCAATCTCCTCCTGTCTGATATAAACCAATCCCACAGTCACTGACATTAATCTCCTGCTGTCTGATATGAACCAACTCCATATTCAGTGACACCAATCTCCTCTTGTCTAAGATAAACCAACCCCACTCTCAATCACACCAATCTCCTGCTGTCTGATATAAACCAAATCGACAGTCTCTTGACACCAATCTCCTCCTATCTGATATAAACCAACCCCACAGTCACCGACACCAATCTCCTCCTGTCTGATATAAACCAACGCGACAGTCACTGACTCCAATCACTGCTTCTCTAATATAAACTAACCCCACAGTCACTGACACCAATCTGCTCCTGTCTGACGTAAACCAACTCCAAAGTCATTCACACCAATCTCCTCCTGTCAGATATAAACCAACCCCACAGTCACTGACATTAATCCCCTGCTGCCTGACATGAACAAGCTTCATACTCACTGACACCAATCGCCTCTTGTCTAAAAGAAACCCACCCCACACTCATTCACTCCAAACTCCTCCTGTCTGATATGAACCAAATGCACAGACTCTTGACACCAATCTCCTCCTTTATGATATAAACCAGCCCCACAATCACTGACCCCAAACGGCTGCTGTCCAATATAAACCAAACCCACAGTCACTGACACCAATCTCCTCCTCGCTGATATAAACCATCCCCACAGTCACTGACACCAAATCCTCCTGTCAGATAAAAAGCAACACCACAGTCACTGACACCAATCTTCTCCTGTCTGATATAAACCAACCTCACAGTCACTGACACCAAATCCCCCTGTCTGATGTAAACTAGCCCCACAGTCACTGACACCAATCTCTTCCTGTCAGATATAAACCAATCCCACAGTCACTGACATTAATCTCCTGCTGCCTGTTATGAACCAACTCCATACTCACTGACACCAATCGCCTGCTGTCTAAAATAAACCAACCCCACACTCATTCACACCAATCTTCTTCTGTCTGATATAAATCAAATCTACAGTCTCTGGACACCAATCTCCTCCAATATGATATAAACCAGCCCGACAGTCACTGACTCCAATCTGCTGCTGTCCGATATAAACCAACCGCCCAGTCACTGACACCAAGTCTTCCTGTCTGATCTGAAGCAGCCCCACAGTCACTGACACCAATCTCCTCCTGTCAGATATAAACCAACCCCACAGTCACTGACACCAATCTCCTCCTGTTTGATATAAACCAACCCCACAGTCACTGACACTAATCTACTCCTGTCTGATATAAACCAATTCAACAGGTATTGACACCAACTCCTCCTGTGTGATGTAAACCAACGCCACAGTCATTCACACCAACCTCCTCCTGTCAGATATAAACCAACCCCACAGTCACTGACATTAATTTCCTGCTGTCTGATATGAACCAACTCCATACTCACTGACACCAATCTCCTCATGTCTAAGATAAACCAACCCCACACTCATTCACACCAATCTCCTCCTGTCTGATATAAACCAAATCGACAGTCTCTTGACACCAATCTCCTCCTATCTGATATAAACCAACCCCACAGTCACTGACACCAATCTCCTCCTGTCTGATATAAACCAACGCGACAGTCACTGACTCCAATCACCGCTTCTCTAATATAAACTAACCCCACAGTCACTGACACTAATCAGCTCCTGTCTGACGTAAAGCAACTCCAAAGTCATTCACACCAATCTCCTCCTGTCAGATATAAACCAACCCCACAGTCACTGACATTAATCCCCTGCTGCCTGACATGAACCAGCTTCATACTCACTGACACCAATCACCTCTTGTCTAAAAGAAACCCATTCCACACTCATTCACACCAATTTCCTGCTGTTTGATATAAACCAAATCCACAGACTCTTGACACCAATCTCCTCCTTTATGATGTAAACCAGCCCCACAATCACTGACCCCAAACAGCTGCTGTTAAATATAAACCAAACCCACAGTCACTGACAACAATCTTCTCTCTGATATAAACCATCCCCACAGTCACTGATACCAAATCCTCCTGTCAGATGAAAACCAACACCACAGTCACTGACACCAATCTCCTCTGGTCTGATATAAACAAACCCCACAGTCACTAACACCAATCTCCTCCTGTCTGATATAAACCAAATCGACAGTCTCTTGACACCAATCTCCTCCTATCTGATATAAACCAACCCCACAGTCACTGACACCAATCTCCTCCTGTCTGATATAAACCAACGCGACAGTCACTGACTCCAATCACTGCTTCTCTAATATAAACTAACCCCACAGTCACTGACACCAATCAGCTCCTGTCTGACGTAAAGCAACTCCAAAGTCATTCACACCAATCTCCTCCTGTCAGATATAAACCAACCCCACAGTCACTGACATTAATCCCCTGCTGCCTGACATGAACCAGCTTCATACTCACTGACACCAATCACCTCTTGTCTAAAAGAAACCCACCCCACACTCATTCACTCCAATTTCCTGCTGTTTGATATAAACCAAACCCACAGTCACTGACAACAATCTCCTCTCTGATATAAACCATCCCCACAGTCACTGATACCAAATCCTCCTGTCAGATGAAAACCAACACCACAGTCACTGACACCAATCTCCTCTGGTCTGATATAAACAAACCCCACAGTCACTAACACCAATCTCCTCCTGTCTGATATAAACCAACCTCACAGTCACTGAAACCAAGTCCTCCTGTCTGATGTCAACTAGCCCCACAGTGACTGACACCAATCTCCTCCTGTCTGATATAAACCAACCCCACAGTCATTCACGCCAATCTGCTCCTGTCAGATATAAATCAACCCCACAGTCACTGCCATTTATCTGCTGCTTCCTGATATGAACCAACTCCATACTCCCTGACATCAATCGCCTGTCTAAATGAAACCCACCCCACACTCATTCACTCCAATCTCCTGCTGTCTGATATAAACTAAATCCACAGACTCTTGACACCAATCTTCTCCAGTCTGGTATAAACCAACCCCACAGTCACTGACACCAATCTCCTCCTGTCTGATATAAATTACCCCACAGTTACTGACACCAAATCTTCCTGTCAGGTGAAAATCAACCCCACAGTCACTGACACCAATCCCTTCCTTTCTGATATAAACCAAACCCACAGTCACTGACACCAATCTCCTCCTGTATCCTATGAACCAACCCAACAGTTACTGACACCAATCTCCTCCTGTTCGGATATGAAGCCACCCCACAGTCACTGATACCAGTCTCCTCATGTCTCATTATAATGCAGCCCCTCATCTCCAGAAAGATTAAACTCAGTCTGTTATCTGGAATTGATTTGACTCCATTCCTGTGCGGATGAGATTTCTGTACCAGACAGGAGGGTTAACATTTGGGTAATGTCGATTCTCCACCAATTCCTATTCCCCTATTTTCTGGTGGATTATGGAGGTGTGACTCTGTGTAATGTGCCAGTCAGTAGAAACTGTCAGGAAGGATTAATCAGCACTTTCTAATTGGAGATATTAATCAGTGGAATCTCTCAGATACTGATTGTAGATTTATTATCAAGGATCACTTTAGGGTTGAAGTCAAACTTTAATATTTGTTGCAAACTGTTGAGATTCTCTGAATTCAGGGGAATGCTCACAGACATCTAATCTGAGAAGGAGACTGCATTCCTGAGAACATAATCAGCTTCATAACCAGAATCCTAAACTCCAGCCTAGTGCTATGGTTAGTAACTTCGGCAGAAACAAACCTGAACTGTTGGAATGAACATGTTTCAGTCCTGGATGTGATGAACAGCAGCAACAACAGCAGAATCCAACCTCAATGGTCACTTGTGAACTTGCTGGTGTGTCAGCAGGTGGCATAACCGAGTGAATCCCCTCTCACAAACAGAGCAGGTATATGGCTTCCCCCAGTGTGAACTTGCTGGTGTACCAGTAGCTCAGATGACTATGTGAATACCTTTGCACACACATAACAGGGGAATGGTCTCTCCCCTTTGAAATTGCTGGTGTCTCAACAGAGTGGTTGACTGAGCAAATCATTTCCCACATACGGAGCAGGTGAACAGATTCTCCCCATAGTGATTGCGTCGATGGATTTCCAGCAGCAATGAGTATTTGAATCCCTTTCCACAGTCCCCACATTTACATGGTTTCTTCGTAGTGCTGTTGTCCTTGTTTCTCTCCACGTTGGATGATCAGTTCAAACCTCATCCACAGAACAGGTGTAAAGATTCTCTCTGGTTCCAATGTCTTTGTAGGCTATGCAATTGGTTAAAACAATCCGCCTTCCACATTCAAAGGCCAATGATATTCACACCCTAATTCATTGAGTATCAGATCATGACGTGATGTTTGGTTTCAGTTTCCCATCTGCAAATCCTCTGATTCTAACAACCTGATAAAAGAGTTTATAAAAGTCATCACGATCAATACAGGACAGAAATTCAGAACAGACAATTCTCGTTTGGTGGAATATGTTCCACTTTCATTCCCCCAAATGACTCTGTCTGATCCTGATGTGATCCTTAGTTTGAGTTACCAGTCTGCAAATCCTCAGCTTCTAATATTTTGTGAATGGGGTTTACAAAAGTAACCAGTGTCAGTCCAAGATGTACATTCCGAACAGACAATTCTTGTTCCTGTGGAATATTTTTTCTCTCTCTTGTCCCTCCAAAGCTGAAAATCTCTGTCCCACACACTCTCCCTCCTCGCTGGGCTGAATAAAGTGTTGGATAATTCTTTCCGTATCTTTTTAACAAATTCTACAACTGGAGGTAACTTCATTCATGATTCGTGACAAAACATTAACCTCAATCACCCTGACGACCAGGCAGAATAACAGACCTTTTCACCTTGTGTCCAGAACTGGCTGTGTGGAGATTTTCTCAGAGGGGCCTCAGTCACCATCACTGAGACTATCTTTATATTCCAGATTGTATTAATTTAATGGATTTAAATCAATGTCCCCAGAACATGACCCTGGGTCTCTGAATTACTGATCCAGTGACATTCCCACTAGGCCACTGTCTCCCCCTGGCCTCTTTCTTTGAGGTTGTTCCCGGAGAGAAGCCGGAAGCGGCGGATAGTGAGAGTGGAGAATGTTCATTGTTTAATATTCGGCTCTGGGGCCGCACTCGGGATTTGTAAACCCCGCCCCCCCCGGCCGGGGTTTATTAACCCGCTCCGGACAGTGACCTCTCACCTGACAGCTCACAATGCCCGGCTGATTTGACGGCAGCTCCGGGCCAAGGATCGAGAGGGGGCGGGACTGGAGGGCCGAACGATGAGCGGGGCGCTATCCTCATTCGAGGAGCCCTTGCGCAGGCGTGGTGCGGGTCTATGACTTGCGCATGCGCAGTGCGGTGCTGGAACCGAATGGAGGCGGTACAGTGGGTGAGAAATATCCCCGGGCAGGAGAGGAATGGAGCCGGTGGCTGGACCGGGAGGTTTCACAAACTCCTTCAGGAGGATTCAGACCCCCAATAAGAAGCTATCGGGCCCGCGTTTGCACCGAGGGGAAGATTCAGAAACACCCGGTGGAAGCCGCAAACCCCAAGAAGATCCTGTGGGTCCCGGGATCGCAGCTCAGGGGGAATTTTCTCCCTCCCTCTGGGTTCAGTTCAGCAGCCCCGGGGGATCAGACCGGCCCGCAGCTACTGCCCGGGGTGGGGGGAGAGAGAGGATTGTTGGGAACCATTCAAGAACTTAAACACCACAGCCTTCCTGCACTTTGAAGGGAAATTTTAGAAGCTGGAATGTTTAAATATTTAAATATACTTTATTTTTATAGACAGCAATGATTTAAATGGTTAGTGTGGCACCTTCTCCCCAAGCTTGGGAAAGAAAAACACAGGATGGCCGAGCGTATGCGACACATTCGGCCTCAACACTCCCTACCAGTGTTTATACTCCACTCGAACTTCCTCCCATCTTTTCTCATCTAAATCTACCATCATTACCATCTATTCCCTTCTCTGTCATATACTTGTCCAGATTCCCTTTAAATTCATCATGACTATTCACTTTAACCATTCCCTGTGGTAGTGAATTCGCACCAGTCTTTGGATTAAGACGTTTCTTCTGAAATCCCTGTTGGATTTCTTGGTGACTATCTTATATTGATGGTCTCAGTTTTGTTCTGCCCCCATTCTCTCTGTATCAAAGCCTTTTGGAAATTGCTGGAAATCCTCAGCTTCTGCAGAGAAACTTTTCACACTAAGCTTCAGCTGAAACAATTACTCTGTTTCCTTCTCCACAGACGCTGCAGGAACTCACCTGACTTGCTAAGGATTTTCAGCATTTTTTCTTTATATTTCGAATTTCCAGCATCAACAGGGATTTGCTCTTGTTTTATTGCATGTTTTACAGTGATTTGCAAAAGAAAAATTCTTCTGAAGTGGCCACTGCTGACAAGTCTCAGCTATCTGCCCTCAGTTACTATCCTGTACTGACAGGGATATATTACAATCACCAGGCTTGGCCTAAATAGCCAAGTGGTTATGGTACTGGGTTTGTAACCCCAAAATCAAGAGTTCAAATCTCACAATGGCAAACTATGAAACAATGTAACTTCATCTGAAACAGATGGAAACGGGTTTGTACTCGAAAGAGTTACGATCACCAGCTACCCTTTGAGGCAGTAATTCTGGCCGCCTTCTTGAACCTCTGCAGTCCATGTGGTGAAGGGGCTCCCATAATGCCAATAGTTTTAAGATTTTAACCCAGTGACATCGAAGGAACAGTGATATTTATTCAAGTTAGGATAATGTGCGGTTTTCTAAAGCACCAGCTGCTCTGGTTCTTCCAGATGTTGCAGATTGTGGGTTTGAGAGATTCTGTCGAAATCCTAGTTGAGTTGATGTTTAAAGTCCCTCTCCTTACCCCTCCTCCCCGACCTCTCCCTCTCCTCTCAAAGGCTGGAGCCTTATGTAGGCGCAGACCAGATATGAGCATACATACGAACATACGAATTAGGAGCAGGAGAAGGCCACTCAGCCCCTCGAGTCTATTCTGCTATTCAAACAGATCTATCTACCTCTGTCTTAAAAACATTCAAAGGCTTTGTTTCCACTTCCTTTTGAAGAAGAGAGCTCCAAAGACTGACTATCCTCTGAGAGAAAAATTTCTCCTCATCTCTGTCTTAAGTGGGCAACCCTTTACTTTTAAACAGTGACCCCTAGTTCTCCAGTCTCGCCTGTCAAATCTTTCTTCATAAGACAACCTGCCCATTCCCAGTATGAGTTAAGTAGACTTTCCCTGAACTGTTTCTAATGCAATTAGATCTTTCCTTAAATAAGGAGACCAATGTGTGTGTTCCATTCCGTGAAGGACATTAGTGAACCAGTTGAGTTTTTATGACAATCCAGCAATTTTCATGGCCACTTCTTCCTGGTGACAGCCCTGCAAATTACCAGATTCATTCAGCTCAATTTCACAACCTGCCTTTGTGTTGTTGTGGCTTCTCTCTCTCATGTTCCCCTTTTTCTATTTTCAATTCATTTTCCAGGTATTAGAAGAGGAGGAATTGCAGACAATAACAAACCAAGCATCGCATCAAAATATGACAGAGTCACTCGATACATCAGGATCTGAACATCATCAGCCTTTGAACATGGAAGAAAGAAGCACCATTCACAGTGGGGAGAAACCGTATATGTGTCCCGTGTGTGGACAAGGCTTCAGCCGATCATCTGGCCTGACAAGACACAAGCGCATTCACACCAGGGAGAAACTGTATAAATGTGGGGACTCCGGGAAGGGATTCAATTATCCAGTTGAGCTAGAAAGTCATCGACACACACACTGGTGAGAGACCTTTTACCTGCCCTGTGTGTGGGAAGGGATTCACCCAGTCAGCTGGCCTGTTGATTCACCAGCATTCACACCAGAGAGAGGCAGTTCACCTGCTCCGAATGTGGAAAGGGATTCACTCAGTCATCAGCTCTGCTGATACATCGGCATATTCACATAGGGGAGAGGCCGTTCACCTGCCCCGTGTGTGGGAAGGGATGTACTGATTTCTCTGCCCTGCAGAGACACCAGCGAGTTCACACTGACAAGAGAGAGTTTAAATGCTCTGAATGTGAGAAGAGCTTTAAAAGTCCACGCACACTGAGGGAGCACCAGTACCTTCACACTGGTTCCACACCGTTCAACTGCTCTCACTGCGGGAAGGGGTTCAGGACGTCCTTCCACCTTGTGGCACATGAGCCCGTTCACACTGGGGAGAGGCCGTTCACCTGCTCTGAGTGTGGGAAGGGATTTAATCGATCATCCAATCTGCAGAAACACCAAAGCGTTCACAGTGAGGAAAGACCTTTCTCGTGCCCAGGCTGTGGGAAATGTTATAAAAGTTCTGAGGAACTGCAGCACCATCAACATGTTCACTCTGACGAGAGACCATTCACGTGTCCTCACTGTGGGACTGGGTTCAAGTGATCAGGCGACCTCATTGTACACCAGCGAGTTCACACTGGGGAGAGGCCATTCAACTGCACAGTGTGTGGGAGGGGATTCACTTGTTTATCCCATCTCGCTTCACACCAACTTGTTCACACAGATAAGAGACCTTTTCAATGTTCTGACTGTGAGAAAAGCTTCAAAACCAGAAATGATCTGTTCACACACCAGCGTAATCACTCTGGGGAACGACCATTCAGCTGCACTGTGTGGGGGAAGGGATTCACTCGCTCATCCACCCTGCTGAGGCACCAGCACATCCACAGTGGGGAGAAGCCCTTCGCTTGTTCCATGTGTGGGAAGGGATTCACCCAGCTATCCAACCTGCTGAGACACCAGCAAGTTCACCAGTGATTACAGGGGTGGGATTCTGCTGTTAATCACATCCACAGCTGAACCATGTTCATTCGGATAGTTGGAGTTCATTTCATATTTAAATTGCCCGAATGGACTTTGTGTGTGCCCCACAACCTCTCTCATACATGTGTGAAAAGACCTTTACACCTGCAAACCTTGTCTTAAATGTAAATCACTCAGAAACTGTATTGAACTAAAGATGAACAATAAACAGATAACAGTCCAATCCTGAAGCTCTATATTGACAGGAGAAAGTCTGTTCTGTAACTTGAGGAAAAGGCTTGGTAAGCTCTGAATATTTGTAATTACAAGTAGGCTCGAGCTGTTTGTGAGATGGGCAGCTCAAAGCTGTTAATTTGTCAGATATTGAAGGAATTACTCTGAACGTAAACTCACCAATTGATAACCTCAGACTCTGCTCCCTGCTGTAATTAATACTCAGCATCCATTCGTGCTGATTTGCAGTGAATCACTGAATATCCTGTGGCGTCTTTGTTCCTTGTTTTGTGAAATAGCTCTCCCCATTAGTGCTGAACTGCTGGATAACTCTGATTACATTTAGACACGTCTAGAGAAGGTCTGTGTGACCAGATTTCACTGTGATTTGGAAACAATAAACAATGTTCATGGCCTGAATTGTGGTCTGGTATCCAGGTGATTTGTGAAGAAAGATTTAATTCACTCACTCAGCAGCTTGAGGGGAACCAGACTAACAAATGAACATAAGAAATAGGAGCAGGAATAGGCCATTTGGCCCTTCGATTCGGCTCCATCATTTAAAAAGATCATGGCTGATCACCTACTTCAACTCTACCTTCCTGCCCTCACCCCATATCCCTTCAATTCTCTTTGTACCCAAAAAACTATTGATCTTCATCTTAATTATACTCAGTGGCTGAACATCCAAAGATCTCCGGGATAAAGAATTCCAAAGATTCACAGTCTTCGAGTGAAGAAATTCCTCCTCATCTCAGTCCTAAATGTTTGACATCTAATTCTGAGACTGTTCTGCATTGCCCCAGGCAGGGAAACATTTTCACAGCATCTAACTGTTAGGCCCCTTAAGTATCACATGTCCCAAAAAGATCACCTCTCATTTTTCTAAACTTTGTGAAATTTGGGCCTAATCTGATTTGATAAGGATCCTGTTACCATGTCCCTAATAATACATTCAAGTGTTTTGCCTACAACTGATGTTAGGCTAACTAGCCTAAAGTTCCCTGTTTTCTCTCTTCCTACTTTCTAGAATAGTAAGGTTATGTTTGCTACCTTCCAATCTTTGGGAACTGTTCTAGAATTTGAGGAATTCTGGAAGATCAAAAACAATGCATCCACTATTTCTGCTGCTCCCTCTCTTAAATCCCGAGGATGCAGGTCACCTGGTCCAGGGGACTTGTCACAGCTTAGTCCCATTAATTTCTCCAGTGCTATTTCTTTCAGTTCCTCCTTCTCAGTAGACAAGGGGGTCTGTAACCTGTGTCTCTAAAACTGGTGCAGCTCACTAAGGACTTAAGCAGCAACCACTCTTCATTGATCAAACCCATTTTGATGGTAATTAAATGGTTTGATCCATTTTTTAAAACTTTTAGTAACATTGTACTTGTTAGAAAGTATCATTCAATTAACAGCTTTTCAGTAACAATCTATAAAATGTTGTTGAAACTTGTCTCTGTCTGGTTTTCCATTATTGCCGACATTTGATTAACAGCATTATGGCTCTTCGGATATTGTATTTTCGACCAATTTCTAACAAATGGCTCTTCCTTCAATGCAGGTTGCTGACCCCTACACTGAACCCTCAGTTGCCCATCACCAGAATTTTTCTGTCTTCTACCATGAAGAGAGATACAAAATATTTGTTTCATGTCTCTGCCATTTCTTTAGTCCCCATTATAACTTCCCCTGCATCTGCCTTTAATGGGGGCATGTTTACTTTCACTCATCTCTTCCCATTTACATACCTACAGAAGCATTTATAATCTTTTTTAACTCTTTGAAGTCAAGATTCATATTCTCCATTCACATTTAACCAAGACTGTTGGTTCTCAAGCCTGTGGTCTCGACCACTCCTAACACCAGTTGTAAGATTTAGGTCCGGGAGTCACAGATAACCCAAAAGGGGGTCCAGCTCAGAAGTGATTTTAAAGTAGTTTATTGAGAAGCAAGAGTTGTAAAATGATGCAGGAGTTAAATAGACAGGAAAAGCATATGAGCCGCGACAGATGAGAACGGTTTACCGGTCCCGGAGGATAAACGGACGAATGATGCAAGTGAACGTCAATCTCCGTAGCTGGTGGTGGCAGTCTCCTCTGAATGGCCAGAGTGTGGGTATCGGGGCGAAGCCAGTATGGATCACTTAGAAATCTTTTTTTGGTCTCGAGAACCTGTTTTAACCTTTACACAGGCACTTGGTTTACGTATAGGTCACGATATCCAATCGTATGAGGGTGAGAAATGTCTTGTTTCAGGGCCCGTGCTAGAGGCATGACCTCAGCAGAGATAATAGGCCTGTCCTGTGTTGTTAGCCAGCAAGCTGCTATGGAAGCTTTCTTCATGAGAGAAAGAGAGTGAGCTATTTTTATAATAGTCCATAAATTTCTGAAGATTTTCTAAGGTTATTAGATGGCAATTTCTTACAGTCTGTTACTTGGCTTGTTACTTTGACTTGTACCAGATGGAGGGGTAACATTTGGGGACTCTCGATTCTCCACCAAATCCCATTCCCCTTCTTTCTGGTGGATAATGGATGTGTCACTGTTTGTAAAGTGCAAGTCAGTAAGAATTGTCAACAAGGATTAATCAGCACTTTCTAATCAGAAATGTTAATCAGTGGACCTTTCAGACACTAAATTGTAGAGTTCGTACCAAAGATTAATTTAGGATTGAAGTAAAAGTTCATGATCTTGTTGTAAACTAATTTTTGAAGAGAGTTCCTGAATTATGGGGAAGGATCACAGACAGTGGTTCTTAAAGGGACACCGCAGCCCTGAAAACACCATCAGCTATAGATCCAGAATATTAATAATCCCTGTAATTATCAGAAGAAACAAGCCTGACCAATCAGTATGATCATAATTCAGGCCTGGTTGTAATTAACAGCATCCATAACAGCAGAACCCAACCCCTGCAGTGACTTGTGAATTCGCTCGTGTCTCAGCAATTGGGATGAATCAGGAAATCCCTTCCCACACTCTGAGCAGGTAAACAGCCTCTCCCCAGTGTGAACTCGTTCGTGTCTCAGCAATTGGCATGAATCAGTGAATCCCTTCCCACAAATGGAGCAGGTGAACGGTCTCTCCCCAGTGTGAACTCGCTGGTGTAATGCTAGATTGGATGACTGAGTGAACCCTTTCCCACACATGGAGCAGGTGAACGGCCTCTTCCCGGTGTGAACTCGCTGGTGTACAATGAAGCTGCTAGAATGCCTGAAGCTCTTTTCACAGTCAGTACAGCTGAATGGTTTCTCCCCAGTGTGAATTCGCTGGTGTTGCTGCAGGGTGGATGAAAGTCTGAAGCTCATTCCACAGGAAGTGCAGCTGAATGGTTTCTTCTCAGTGTGAACTCGCTGGTGTGACACGAGGTTGGATGAATTAATGAATCCCTTCCCACACACGGAGCAGGTAAAAGGCCTTTCACCAGTGTGAACCCGCTGGTGTAATGCTAGGTTGGATGAGCGAGTAAATCCCTTCCAACAGACAGAGCAGGTGAATGGCCTCACCCCAGTGTGGGTGCGTTGATGAGTTTCCAGCTGGGATGGGAAAGTGAATCCTTTCCCACAGTCCCCACATTTCAATGGTTTCTCCATGGTGCAGTGTCCATGCATCTCTCCAGGCTAGATGATCAGTGGAAGCCTCAACCACCAGAACCTTTGTACAGTGTCTCCCCAAAGTGAATGGTTCAATATGTTTTTCAGGCTGTGAAATTGGTTAAAGCTCTTTCCACAGCCAGTATACTGGAACACTCTCCCTCAGGTGTGTGTGTCTTGGTGCTTTTCCAGTCACTGATGTTTGAAATCTTCTCCCACAGAGCAAACATTTCACCTTCCACATTCAAAGACTGATGATATTCAGGTCCTGGTGAACTGAGTGATTGTCAGATCTTGACATGATAAAAGCAAAAAACTGTGGATGCTGGAAATCCAAAACAAAAATAAAAATACCTGGAAAAACTCAGCAAATCTGACAGCATCTGCGGAGAGGAGCACAGTTAACGTTTCGAGTCCGTATGACTCTTCACCAGAACATGTGACATGATGTTTGTTTTGAGTTTCCCGTCTGGAACGCCTCCCCTCCTAACCCCTTGTAAAGGGGTTTACAGAAGTTATCACTGTTAGACCAGGATTGAAATTCAGAACATTCTGTCTTCCGGATCCAGGATCGCCGCGCATGCGCACTGCTGTGCAATGCCGCACATAATTATGGTCGCGCATGCGCACCTTCCTCGTTGCTCTATAAAAATGGCGACCATCACCTGGGCCTGATCTCAGCCGCATAGCTACAAGTACGGGCTCGTTAACTGCTCATTCAGGGTTTGTCTCTTCCACGGGGTTCTTATGAAGTCTTTCAGATCACCCATCGGCTCTACTGCTCCCTGTTTACCCAGCGGTTCGATTACCTATGCTCGTGGTCATTCCTCAACCGCTCAGCAATGCACCTGCCCCAGTCACAGCCCGTAGGGCGCATGCTCCAATCACAGCTGAGCATTGCCCCTGCGCAGAGAGCTCCGGATCTGTTGATAGGGCACATTCTGCAACGCAGGGAATGCTGGGTTAGAGCCCCGCCATTTGTTGATCCTGGTCCGATTTCGATTGGAGCCATAAGGACAAGATATAAAATCACAAATACGGCAGTCAAAGTGCACGGGCTCTCCACCATAGTTCTGTGCTGAGTGTGACTGAATGGGTCAAGAGGGCACAGTTTTAAAGTAATTGGTTAATGAAGCAAAAGTGATATGAGGAAAAACCTTTCTCATGCAGCGAGTAAGGCCTGGATTGCACTGCCTGAGAGTGTGGTGGATGCATGTTCAATCTAGGTGTTCAAAAGGGAATTAGACTGTTATCTGAAAAGAAAGAATGTGCAGCGTTACATAGAGAAGGAAGGGGTGTGGCACTAGGTCCTTTGCTCATTGGGAGAAATGGTGCAAATACGATGGGCCAAATTGCCTCCTTCATCACAAAACAATTCTGTGAACAGCAGAACAAACCGCTACAATCAGATGTGAACTCACTGGAGTCTCAGCAGGTAGAGTGAACAAATATTTGTTTCTACCATATACAGAACAGTTCAACTGCCCCTCGCCAATAAGAAGTCATCAATTGTGAATCAAATACTTTAAACTTCTCAGGTTGGAATGTTAACATATGGGGAAACTCAGCAAATTCCTTCACACACGTGTGGAACCTGAATGGTCTCCCTGCTATGTCGACTGCACTCTAAGTAATTGGATTCACCGAATAAATCCCTTTCCAATTTCAGCTGGTGAACGATCTTTTATTGATGGGAATTGACCCATTAGTTTCCAGCTCACATGGAGAACTCAAACACTTCTGATAATGAGCTCCACATTCTCAGCATTCACCAGTGAGAGTAAAGCAAAACGATGTAGATTCTTGGAATCTGAATTAAAAGCCCAAAATGGTGGAAATATAATAATTATAAGTTAGTCAGCAATAAATCTAATATGCAATTTGGGAGCAATTTCTTTACCTGGGGGTTAAAGCATAAAATACTGAGCATATCTGGCAGCATCTGTAGTTTTGAGAAATGGAGTTAATGTTTCAAATCACTTCTGATAACATTTCTGATAAAAGATCATAGGCCTGAAATGTAAACTATTTCCTTAGGAGAGAGGTCAGTGACTAGAGGGGGCATAGATTTAAAGTGATTGTTAGAATGATTAGAGATTTCACGGGGTGGTGGTGGGGGGGTGGAATCAGCCAGAGGCTGCAAGGGGTCTGGAACTCCCTGTCTGAAAGGGGAGGAGATGCAGAAACTAGGGGGTCTGGATATGCACCTGAAGTCCCTTACCCTCCAGGGCTATGGACCAAGTGCTGGAAAATGAGATTGGGCTGGGTGACTCGTTTTCCATCTGACACAGTCACGGTGGGCCGGATGGCCTCCTTCTGTGCCATAAACATTTCTACAATTTCTGAATTTTCTAAACACCTGAAAGGCAGGAATGTGGGGAGAGGGTGGGGGAGTGGCAGGACGTGAATTACTCCTTAGGAGAGACAGCATAGACATGATGAGCCGAATGGCCTTCTTCTGTGCTATCAAGATTCTATGATTTAAAGATAGAAGTACTTACGGGCCAGGAGGAGACCATTCCATCCATAGTGTCCATGCCAGCAGAAACAGAACAATCTGGTCTAATCCCATGTTTTATCTCTTCTGAAGGTTGTGGCGCCTCAGATGTTTTTCCAAGTGCTCCTTTCTTTAATTCAAAGGGGGATTTTGCCTCCACCACCAGCTCAAGCAGTGATTCCCAGGTCCCCACCCCCGTCCCCCCACCGTGAGAAATAAGTTACTCCACAACTCTGCTCTAATCAATCCACCAATTAGGATAATTTGGATTGTTTAGTCAACCGTGGGTCAGACACTCTCACCTCTAAGTGAGAACATTATGAGTTGAAAATCTGATTGCAGGACGTGAGCACAGCAATCTGGGCTGGCAGAATACTCAGAGAGTGTGGCACCACTGGAGGTGCTGCCATTTGGATAAGATGTTAAACTGAGGCCCCCTCTGCTATTTAAAATGGATGTAAAAGATCACTATTTTGACAATGAACAGGGTTCTGTGCCCAGGCCAATATTTATTCCTCAACCAACATCACAAGAACAGATGATTTGGTCATTATTATGTTGCTGCTTGTGAGAGTTTGCAAAGTTTCCTACTTTACAACAAGAACTTCACTGACTGTAAAGTGTTTTGGGATGGTGGAAGGTGCTACATAAATGTGAGGATTTCTTTCTTCCTAAATCTAAGCCCCTGGTTATTGATCTCATTGCTCACGGAAATAAGTTCTCCCTATCCACAGTATCTAGGTCCCGCACAATTTTAATGCATCACAATTAAATTTCCCCTGAGCCTTCCCTGTTCCAAAGAATACAAACCCATTGTATCCAATCCTTCCTCCTCGCTCATTTTGATGTGAATAATGTTCAAGGGGAGCTCCCGAATCCTGTCCCCAATCTGATGTATCAGATCATTCCTCTCTGGATCAGGTTTAATGTTCACCAGCTGCTGTTGGTCCCCCAGGAAGTGGCCATTCTAATTCTGTGACTCGGAGCAGTTTTGTTGATATAGGGGCTTGACTGGAACTTCTTGTTTTAAAGTTTCATCATTCATTATACATTCGGCCTCAGCTACAAATGTGTGTCTTGTGCTTCCAGTGAAACAGAGGAGGGTTTTCACTATAAAGCAGAAATATTGATATTAACAAAAGCATGCAGGAGAAAAGCTCAGTTTCGGAGTGATGTTACTGCCACAGAAATGGAGAGCTGGGCTTCACGCATTAAAGCAGCAAAGTTTTGCTTTACTGGTTGAGCTCACCGGACATGCAGTAATTGCACATCCAAATCTCTTATTAGAGCAAGGCAAGCAGTGGTTTCCACTGGTGATTCAGTTTGCTCTGAATGCAACGGCAGAAAGGAAATCAACCATCACAAGTCCAGTGCTTCCTGCTCAGTCATCGATAACATCATTCACAACTTCCACTTCTTGCTGCACATCCATCCAGACATTGTGATCGAGACATTTTTTTCTCAGGTTTTGTTTCTGGATTTAATATTGACCTGCTTTGTGAACTCATTTTGAAATCAGATTCGCTTCAATCTCCAACACAAACTGAATTGCAAACCTGATGGACAAACAATGGAAAACGAGTCAGTCGGTAACACAAATCCCATGGTGCTCATTTTCAGATTCACCACATTCAGCTCTTAAACAAAAGGAAGGAATATTGCAGTGAAAAGATTTAGAAAGTTGTTGTTGCTTTATTTGTGACCCACTCACTCTGGTATTCCTCTGGGGAATGCAAGCCATGCTCATGGCACTTTGAGTGGCTCAACTGCACGAGGGGGAGGAAAAAGAGGGGAAGAGCAATAGTGGTAGGAGACTCGATAGTAAGGGGAACAGACAGGCGTTTCTGCAGCCGCAGACGTGACTCCAGGATGATTTGTTGCCTCCTTGGTGCCAGGGTCAAGGATGTCACTGAATGGCTGCAGGGCATTCGGAAGGGAGTGGGCAAACAGACAGAGATCATGGTACATATTGGGACCAATGACATAGGTAGAAAGAGGGATCCTGCAAGCAGAATTTAGGGAGCTAGGAAGCAGATTAAAAAACAGGACCTCAAAGGTGGTAATCTCTGGATTACTTCCAGTGCCATGCGCTGATGAGTATAGAAATAGAAGGTTAGTCCAGATGAATGTGTAGTGGAGAGATGGTGCAGGAGGGACATAGATTTCTGGGACATGGAACTGTTTCCGGTGGGACCTGTACAAGGCGGTCGGGTTGCACCTGAACCGGAATGGAACCAACATCCTTGTGGGAAGGTTTAAAACAGATTTAGCAGGGAGATGCAATCCTTAGAGAAGGTTCAGCAGGGGGAGATGCACAGCCAAAATTAGAAGAGAGCAAGTGAAGGCATAGAAATTATAGGCCAGTTAAGGCACAAGGGAGTTTGGCAAGGCTGGATGGTTTCTATTTTACTGCAAGGAGTCTGATGAATAAGGCAGATGAGTTGAGGACACAAATTAACACATGGAAGGATGATGTCATTGTTGTCACAGAGACATGGTTGATAGAGGAACAAGATCGGCAGCTCAATATTCTAGGATATAGGGTCTTCAGACAAGACAGGGATGGAGGTAAAAGAGGAGGGGGTATTGCAATATTGATCAAGAAATCAATTACAGCAATAAGGAGAGATGACATAAGACCATAAGACAGAGGAGCAGAAATTAGGCCATTCGGCCTATTGAGTCTGCTCCGCCATTCAATCATGGCTGATAAGTTTCTCAACTCCATTCTCCCGCCTTCTCCCCGTAACCTTTGATCCCCTTACCAATCGAGAACCTATCTATCTCGGTCTTAAATACACTCAATGACCTGGCCTCCACAGCCTTCTGTGGCAATGAATTCCATAGATTCGCCACTCTCTGGCTAAAGAAGTTTCTCCTCATCTCTGTTCTAAAAGGTCTTCCCTTTACTCTGAGGCTGTGCCCTGCGGTCCTAGTCTCTTCTACTAATGGAAACATCTTCCCCACGTCCACTCTATCCAGGCATTTCAGTATTCTGTAAGTTTCAATCAGATCCCCCCTCATCTTTCTAAACTCCATCAAGTATACACCCAGAGACCTCAAACATTCCTCATATGTTAAGCCTTTCATTCCTGGGATCATTCTTGTGAACCTCCTCTGGACCCTCTCCAGGGCCAGCACATCCTTCCTGAGATACGGGGCCCAAAATTGCTCACAATATTCTAAATGTGGTCTGACCAGAGCATTATAAAGCCTCAGCAGCACATCCCTGCTTTTATATTCTAGTCCTCTCGAAATTAATGCCAACATTGTATTTGCCTTCCTAACTACCGACTCAATCTGCAAGTTAACCTTTAGAGAATCCTGGACTAGGACTCCCAAGTCCCTTTGCACTCCAGATTTCTGAATTCTCTCCCCATTTAGAAAATAGTCTATGCCTCTATTCTTCCTACCAAAGTGCATGACCTCACACTTGCCCACATTGTATTCCATCTGCCACTTCTTTGCCCATTCTCTTAACCTGTCCAAATCCTTCTGCAGCCTCCTCGCCTCCTCAATCCTACCTGTCCCTCCACCTATCTTTGTATCATCTGCAAACTTAGCCAGGATGCCCTCAGTTCCTTTCATCTAGATCATTAATGTATAAAGTGAAAAGTTGTGATCCCAACACTGACCCCTGCAGAACTCCACTAGTCACCGGCCGCCATCCTGAGAAGGACCCCCTTATCCCCACTCTCTGCCTCCTGCCAGACAGCCAATTTTCTATCCATGCTAGTACCTTGCCTCTAATTACCATGGGCTCTTATCTTACTGAGCAGCCTCCTGTGCGGTACCTTGTCAAAGGCCTTCTGGAAGTCCAAGTTATCTTAGAAAGCTCCTCAAGTGAAGCCATATGGGTAGAACAGAAAAACAAAACAGGAGCAATCATATTGCTGGGAGTGTACAATAGGCCCCCAAACAGTCAGAAAGAAATCGAAGAGCAGATATGTAGGCAAATTCCAAAGAAGTGTAAAAATAATAGGGTAGTAAAAGTGAGCGATTTCAACTTGCCCAACATTAACTGGGTTAGTCATAGTTGTGATAGGTTTAGAGGGAGCGGAACTCATAAAATGAATCCAGGAGAGCTTATTAAGCCAATACGTAGAAGGTCCTACAAGAGAGGAGGCGGTCCTGGACTTAATATTAGGGAATGAAGCCGGGCAAATAGTAGAGGTATCCAGTGGGGGAACATTTTGCAGAGAGTGATCATAATTCCATTAGATTCAAGGTTGTTGTGGACAAGGGCAAGGATGGGCCAGAAATCAGAGTTCTAAATTGGAGAAAGGCCGATTTTAATAAGATCAGATATGATTTGGCCAGAGTGGACTGGGAGCAGCTACTTTTAGGTAAATCTGCGTCAGAGCAGTGGGACTCATTCAAGGAGGAAATAGGGAGAGTACAGGGCCAACATATTCCAGAAAGACAAAGGGTGGTACCAACAAGTTCAGGGAACCCTGGATGTTGAGGGATATACAGGATTGCAGGATTGGATAAAGAGAAAGAGGGAAGCTTATGGCAGATACTGAGGGCTCAAAACAGCGGAAGCCCTCTAGGAGCACAGAATGTGTAGCGTGGGAACTTAAAAAGGAAATTAGGAGAGCAAAAAGGGGGCATGAGAAAACATCAGCAGGTAAAATAAAGGAAAATTCAAAGTTATTTTACAAGTACATTAGCAGTAAGAGGATAACTAGGGAAAGAGTAGGGTCCATTAAGGACCATAGTGGCAGTTTGTGTATAGAGCCAGAAGACGTAGGCAGAGTTCTAAATGAATACTTTGTGTCGGTGTGCACAAGTGAAAGGGACGACATGGGTATGGAAATCAGGCAGAAGGACTGTCATATAATTGAAGAAATTAGTATACAAAGGTTCTGAGTGGTCTGGCAGGCTTAAAAGTAGATAAATCTCTGGGCCCAGATGAAATGTATCCCAGACTGTTAAGTGAGGCAAGGGAGGAGAAAGCAGGGGCGCTGGCAATCATTTTCAAAACCTCTCTTGCCACAGGAGAGGTGCCAGAGGACTGGCAGACAGCCAAGGTGGTACTGTTATTCAAGGAGGGAGGAAGGGATAAACCAGGGAACTACAGGCCAGTCAGTCTAACCTCAGTGGTGGGGAAACTATTGGAAGCAATTCTGAGGGTCAGAGTTAATCTACACTTGGAGAGGCAGAGATTAATCAAGGACAGGGAGCATGGTTTTGTTAAGGGGAGGTCATGTCTAACCAATTTGATTGAATTTTTCAAAAAGGTGACCAGGAGTGTAGATGAGAGCAATGCATTTGATGTAGTTTACTTGGATTTCAGCAAGGCATTTGATAAGGTCCCGCATGGGAAACTGATAATGCAGGTAAGAGTTCCTGGGATCCAAGGCAATTTGGCAAATTGGATCCAGAATTGGCTGAGTGGCAGGAAGCAGAGGGTGATGGTCGAGGGGTGTTTTTGTGACTGGATGCCTGTGTCCAGTCGGGTTCCACAGGGATCGGTGTTGGGTCCCTTGCTGTTTGTGGTGTATATAAATGATTTAGACTTAAATGTAGGAGGGTTGATCAATAAGTTCGCAGAATACACAAAAATTGGTGGGGTGGTAAACAGTGAGGAGGATAGTCTTAGATTACAGGAGGATATAGACAGGCTGGTCAGATGGGCTGATCAGTGGCAAATGGAATTTAATCTGGATAACTGTGAGGTGATGCACTTGGGCAGGACAAACAAGGCACGGGAATACACGATGAATGGTAGGACCCTGGGAAGTACCGAGGATCAGAGGGGCCTTGGTGTGCATGTCAACCAGTCCCTTAAGGTAGCAGGACAGGTAGATAAGGTGGTTAAGAAGGCATATGGGATACTGGCCTTTATTAGCCGAGGCATAGAATATAAGAACAGGGAGCTTATGCTGGAGCTAAATAAAAAGCTAGATTATTGTGTGCAGTTCTGGAATCCGCACTATAGGAAGGATGTGATGGTACTAGAGAGAGTGCAGAGGTGATTTACCAGGATGTTGCCTGGGCTGGAGAGTTTTGGTTATGAGGAAAGATTGGATGGACTGGGGTTATTATCCATGGAACATAGGAGATTGAGGGGTGGGGGCATGATTGGGGTGTATTAAATTATGAGGGGCATAGGTAGGGTAGACAGGAAGGAATGTTTTCCCTTGGTGGAGGAATCAATAACCAGGGGACCTAGATTTAAGGTAAGGGGCAGGAGGTTTAGAGGGGATGTGAGAAAGAAGTTTTTCACCCAGAGGGTGGTGGGAATCTGGAACTCACTGCCTGAAAGGGTGATAGAGGAAGAAACCCTCATAACATTTAAGAAGTATTTGGATGTGCACTTGTGATGCCATGGCATACAAGGCTATGGGCCTAGTGCTGGAAAATGCAATTAGAATAGTTTGGTACTTGTTTGAGCGCAGACTCGATGGGCAAAAGGGCCTTTTTCTGTGCTGCAGACCTCGATGACTCTAAATATTGCCTCTAGGGAAGAGTGACCATAATATTATGGAAGTTTATATTGTGTTTGAAAGTGATTTAGTCAAGTCATAGAGGTCTACAGGAGGAGGAAAGGAGGAGGAAGAGGAGGAGGAGAAGGAAGAGGAAAAGGTGAAGGAGGAAAATGAGGGGGAGGAGGGAGACGAGGAGGAGGAGGAAGAGGAGGAGGAGAAGAAGGAGGACAACAAAACAATACTCTTTCCATCATTCATGAGGTATGGACTTCACTGGCTAAGTCAGAATTTATTGCCCATCCAAACTGCCCTTGAGAAGGTGGTGCTGAGTCACTTCCTTGAACCGCTGTAGTCCATGTGGTGTAGATACGCCTACACTGCTGCTAGGGAGGGAGTTCCAGCATTTTGACCCACCGACAGAGAAGGAACGGCGATATATTTCCAAGTCATGGAACTTGGAGGGGAACTTACAGGTTGTACGTTCTCATGTGTCTGCAACCCTTGTCCTTCCAGGTGGTAGATTTGCAAGTTTGGAAGGAGATGTTGAAGGAGCCTTGGTGAGTTGCTGCAGCGCATCTTGTAGATGATGTCACTGTGGATCGGTTGTGGAGTGAGTGAATGTTGAACATGGTGGATTGGACACTAGTCAAGCAGGCTGCTCCGTGCAGGAGCGACACTCATCCAGGGAATTGGAGAGTATTCCATCACACTCCTGACTTGTGCCCTCTAGGTATTGGGGAGGCTTTGGGGAGTCAGGAGCTAAGACACACTAATCAGAATTCCCAATCTCGACCTGCTCTTTTCACCACGCTGTATCTAGGGGTTTTCCAGTTCAGTTTCTGGTCAATGGCAATCCCTAGGATGTTAATAGTGAAGGATTCAGTGATGGTAATGCCATTGAACATTAATGGGAGATGGTTAGATTCTCTTGTTGGAACTAAAGTAACTTGCCACGTGTCAACCCAAGTCTGAATGTTGTCCAGGTCTTGCTGCATTTGGACACGACTGCTTCAATATCTGAGGAGTCATGAGTGGTGCTGAACATTGTGCAATCATCAGTGAACATCGCCACTTATGACCTTCTGGAGGGAAGGTCATTCATGAAGCAGCTGAATATGGTTGGGCCTAGGACACAACCCTGAGGAACTCCTACAGTGATGTCCTGGGACTGAGATGATTGACCTCCAAAAGTCACAACCATCTTCCTTTGAAGAAGATAAAAACAGATCCCAGTGAACATGATTCAGTCCTGGATGTGGTTAACAGCAAAACATAATCATAGTAGTTACTTGTGAACTCACTGGTGTATCAGCAGGTGAGATGGCTGAGTGAATCTCTTCCCACACACAGAGCAGGTGAATGGTCTCTCCCCAGTGTGAATTCACTGCTATACAATAAGTTGAGGTGATTGCTTGAACTCAGTCGCGCAGTGAGATCGTCTG
Organism: Carcharodon carcharias; assembly: GCF_017639515.1. NCBI lineage: Eukaryota > Metazoa > Chordata > Chondrichthyes > Lamniformes > Lamnidae > Carcharodon > Carcharodon carcharias. Next base: position 15,985,880 of record NC_054493.1, read on the forward strand.
AACAGTATCTCGTCAGTGTGAACATGTTGCTGGTGCATCAGTTCCCTGCAACCCTTATAGCACTTCCCATAGTCTAGGCATTTAAAAGGTTTCTTGACAGTTTTGAACTCGCTGATGTGTCAGCAGGTGGGATGGCTGAGTGAATCTCTTCCCACACACAGAGCAGGTGAATGGTCCCACAGTGAGAGCACCTAAACAGTCTCTCATCAGTGTGAACACGTTGATGGGGCATCAGTTCCCCAGAACTTTTATAGCACTTCCCACAGTCTGGGCATTTAAAAGGTCTCTCATCAGTGTGAACTCGCTGATGTGTCAGCAGGTGGGATGACTGCTTGAATCCTTTCCCACACACAGAGCAGGTGAACAGTCTCTCCCCAGTGTGAGTGAGTTGGTGTAAATTCAGGCTGCTGCATTGAATGAATCCTTTCCCACATACGAAGCAGGTGAATGGTCTCTCCCCAGTGTGAATGCATTGATGTGCAGTGAGGGCTGATAACTGCCTGAAACTCTTTCAACAGTGAGTGCAGCTGAATGGCTTCTCCTCGGTGTGAATTCGCTGATGTGACAGAAAGCTGCATGATTTAGTAAATTCCTTCCCACACACAGAGCAGGTGAACGGCCTCTCCCCAGTGTGAACTCGCTTGTGTGCATTGAGGTTGGATGAAGACCTGAACCTCTTTCCACAGAAAGCGCAGCTGAACGGCCTCTCCTCAGTGTGAATTCTCTGGTGTGAGAGCAGTTTGGACGACAGAGTAAATCCCTTCCCACACACGGAACAGGTGAACGGCTTCTCCCCTGTGTGAATTCGCTTGTGTAACGAAAGACCGGATCGCCCAGCGAAATCCTTCCCACACAAGGAGCAGGAGAATGGTCTCTCCCCAGTGTGAACTCGCTGATGTGCACTGAGGTTGGATGAACATGAGAACTTCTTACCACAGTAAGTGCAGCTGAAAGGTCTCTCCTCAGTGTGAACTCGCTGGTGTAAAAGTAGGTGGGATGACAGAGTAAATCCCTTCCCACACACTGAACAGGTGAATGGCCTCTCCCCAGTGTGACTGCGTCGATGGTTTTCCAGCAGGTATGGATAATTGAATCCTTTACCACAATCCTCACATTTCCATGGTTTCTCCATGAACCTGGCGTCCTTGCGTCTCTCCAGGTTGGACAATCAGTTGAAGCCTCAGCCACACACAGAACACATGTATGATTTCACCCTGCTGTGATATTTTTTCAGGCAGAATAACTGGTTAAAGCTCTTTCCACAGTCACTACACTGGAACACTCTCACTCGGGTATATGTGTGTATCTTGGTGCTTTTCCAGTCACACTGAATTTTGAAATCTTCTTTCACATGCAGAAGAGAGAAATATTTCTCCTTTCATGGTCACGGGATGTGGGCTTCACTGGCTGGGCCAGCATTTATTGCCCATCCTTAGTTGCCCTTGAAAAGGTGGTGGTGAGCTGCCTGTTCAGGTTGTGATGAATCAAATGGCTCTGTCAGTCCTTGATGTGAAGTTTAGTTTGAGTTTCCTGTCTGTAAATCCTCCTCTTCTAATACCCTGGAAAAGGAATTTACAAAATTAATTCAAAACAAACAATTCTAGTTTCTGTGGGACATTTTTCCTCTCATCTACTCAGAGCTATAAATCCCTGTCCCACACACACTCCCTCATCCCTAGGCTGGAATCCAAACCTATTGCACCATCTTAAGTCTCCACTCTGATCTTCCCCCCAAGCACCCCTCACCTCCATCCCAAACTGGCTGAATTCAGTTTTCTGTCCTGTGTGCAGAGTGAGAGTAAAATCAACGAGTCAATAATTTTCTCTCCTGGTCACAGGCCCCTGAAGTTCCACCCACTCTGTGTTGCATTATCACAATGACCACACATGTGCTCTGCTCGCCGCTGAAACATGAAGACCACCAACATGGGCATGTTCCCGGGAAAGGCTGCATTTATTTGTGCCACAACACCAGGGGAAGGACAGTGTCAGACGCGAAAAGTCAGAGATGGTTTTAAGTGCAGCTGGTATCTTAGATCTCATTTTACCATTTGCTGCTGGACTGATATTCTAAATTAAGTTTTGAAATACAAGCTGAAATCTGGTATCAGGGAGTAAATTAAAACACAATCATGTTCGAATTGACTGTTCTCCATAATCTTGTCAGTCAAATTCTCATCAGAAATACATCAGGGGATTGTATTTTAATAGGGCTTTTCACAGATGCTATAAAATGACTTAAAAAAAAACATATTCTTGAGTGGATAAATAATAAATAACGATATTTAATAAAACAACCACCCAATGTGGGGTTCGACACTCTGACTCTGGGTTTCTGATCTCCATTAACCACTAACTGGATCCACAAAGTGTTTCCAAACCCTCCCCGTCCAGCTGCTGGCTCCATTGCTCCCTCCCCCGGGCTTGTCACCGCGGGGTAAACACGGGGCCTGGGGCCTACCCCAGAAGTTGATCCAGTTCCGAGTCCAGCCACAATTTCCATTCCTACCCTGTGCTCACAATCTCCTCCCTCCTCCCAAACCGTCCGCTCCTCCTCACTCCGTCACCATGACTGACACTGAGCATGCTCAGAGCGCACACCCACACTGCACCTGCGCACTGGGAGCTGGGCTCACCGGTTGCCGCCAACTTGGGAGAGGAAGGCGGGCCTTGTTCAGAACAAAAACAAAAATAACTGGAAAAACTCAGCAGATCTGGCAGCATCTGTGGAGAGGAGCACAGTTAACGTTTCGAGTCCGAATGACCCTTCAACAGAACTAAGTAAAAATAGAAAAGATGTGAAATATAAGTTGGTTTAATCCTATCTTATATTTCAACTTTTTCTTGGACTCGAACGCAAGTTCTGTCGAAGGGTCATGAGGACTCGAAACGTCAACTCTTTTCTTCTCCGCCGATGCTGCCAGACCTGCTGAGTTTTTCCAGGTAATTCTGTTTCTGTTTTGGATTTCCAGCATCCGCAGTTTTTTTGTTTTTATCTCTGGTTTAATCCTTGTTCAGGAAGCCGGGCGCATGGGCGGCCATCTTGGTGAGGGAAGGGAGGTTGAGGGCGGGGCTTCCTCCCAGGTGACAGGCCCGGGTTACCCGGGCAACCGGCCGCCGCCATCTTGCGCTGAGTGTTTTCCATCCGGGTCTTTAGTGGAGGACAATGAGCTGGAGTCAGTTTGAAAACTGTTCAGAGGAAGGTCTGAAATCAGATTTACATCCAGATCCCTGTAAGGACAATAAAGTTTACATCAATTATGTGTTTAAAATGAAATCAGAATGCTCGAAATACTCAGTTCTGAAGAAGAATCATATTGGACTGGAAATGTTAAATCTGTTTCTCTTTCTTCACAGAAGCTGCCAAACCTGCTGAGGATTTCCAGAACTTTCTGTTTTCATTTCAGATTTCCAGCATCCACCGTATTTTACTAAAATTATGTTTCTTTGAAATTTTGTTGGGTTAGTTAAGGGTAAAATAATTGTTACCATTTAAATGTACAAATCAGTGATATTTATTTGTGTAACCGAGAGTCGGCTGTTCAGGAACAATGTCAGAAATCACTTCACAGAAAATATAGTGGAAATCTGGAATTCTGTTGAGATTCAGACAATTGAAAATTTCAAAACTGAGATTGCTGGACGTTTGTGAGGCAAGAGAGTATTAAGGGTCATGGAATCAAGGGAGATGGATGGATTTAACATAAAAATCAGGCATCTGCATACTAGAGCTCAGTATCTGAGGTTGGACTGATTCTGATTGTATTTTGAAGGTAGTGTTCATTTCATGTTTCTTTTGTAGATTTGCACGAAGTGAGATACAGGGAAGAAACTGGAGAAGAGGGTTGGTGCAATGACACTTTTTGTCTGATCCCAGTTTTCACTGAGGTAGGGTCTGTAGTGTTTCCATTGATGAGGATTATGGCTTGGAGAAGGATCTAGGATAATACTTCACGTTTGAACTTGTAAATGTCTTTTTTGAAGTCCAAAAAGATCAAGGACAGTGGTTGGTGCTGCTACTTGCATCTTTCTTGGGTTTTCCACGCAGTGAAGATCATGTCTGTGATGTCTCCCAATGGGGGAAACCACACTGTGACTCTGGAAGGAGCTTTTTGGCCACGAAGAGAAGGTGATTGAGGAGGTTCCTTGCAATGAATTTCCCCGTGGCAGGCAGCAGGGAGTCTCCTCTGTAATTACCACAATTAGACTTGTCTCCCTTCTTGAATATCTTCACAATCTGAGTGTCCCCAGGGATCCCCCATCATGGATCCCTCTTCGCTAGTGAGGAATATGTGGCTATGCAGCCGGGCCAGGAGTATAACTCCACCATGTTTCAGAATTTCAGCAGGGATTCCATCTGCTCCAGAAAATCTTGTTGTTTTTCAGCTGTCAAATAGCTTTTTCATTTTTGCTGTAGACCGTGGGAGCGCTGAGACTGAGCAGGACAGGGTATTGAGGAATGGAGTTGTGGATGTTCAATTCAAGAAAGGCAGTACAAAAGCAACATCCTCTCCCAAGCCAACTCACCCAGCATCGCGGGGCTAATCACTCAAAACCAGCTCTGCTGGATGGGACATGTTACTCATATTCCTGACACTAGACGCATAAAGCAATTGCTCTACTCGGAACTCAGTCACAGCAGGAGATTCCAGGAGGACAGCAGAAATGCTTTAGAGATCTCCTCAACATGCCTCTGAAGAGATCAAAATATCCCCACCAACTCCCTGGATTTTGAGTGGTCAAAATGGAGAAGGCTCATTCGGGAAGGCACCACATTAAAGTTTATTGCAGAAAATAAAAGCTCATGGTGTAGGGGGTAACATATTAGCCTGGATTGAAGATTAGCTGGCTGGGAGAAAACAGAGAGTATGCATAAATGTGTCTTTGTCTGATTGGCAGTATGTGATGACTGGGGTCCCACAGAGGACTGTGCTGGGACTTCAACTTTTTCCAATTAAATCAATGACTTTGTTGAAGTGAGCAAAGGTATGGTAGCTACATTTGCAGACAACACAAAGATAGATAGGAAAATATGTTGTGAAAAAAGCATAAAGAGTTTTCAGATGGATATAGATAAGTTGAGTGAGTGGGCGGGTGGAAGAAATGTGGGAAAATGTGAAGTTGTTCACTTTGGCAGGAAGAATAAAAAAGCAGAGAATTATTTAAACAGAGGACTGCAGAAATGCAAGGTGCAGAGGGATCTAGGTGTTCTCGTGCATGATTCACTAAAAGTTAGTATGCAGGTCCAGCATATAATCAAGAATGCTAATAGAATGCTATCCTTTATTTCAAGAGGAATTTAACATAAAAGTAAGGATGTTATACTTCAGTTATATAGAGCAAGGTACTGGTGAGACCATGTCTCGAATATTGTGTGCAGTTTTGGTCTCCTTATTTAAGAAAGGATGTAAATGCATTGGAGGTGGTTCAGAGGAGGTTTACTAGATTAATACCTGGAATGAGTGGGTTGTCTTATGAGGATAGGTTGGACAGACTAGGCTTGTTTCCACTAGAGTTTGGAAGAGTGAGGGGTGACATGATTTAAGTATATAAGATCCTGAATGGTCTTGACAAGGTGGACATGGAAAGGATGTTTCCTCTTGTGGGTGAGTCCAGAACTAGGGGGCACTGTTTAAAAATTAGGGATCGCCCTTATAGGACAGAGATGAGGAGAAATCTTTTCTCTAGGAAGGTTGTGCGACTTTGGAACTCTGCCTCAGAAGGTGGTGGAGGCGGGGTCACTGAATATTTTTAAGGCGAAGGTAGATAGATTCTTGTTAGGCAAGGGAATCTCATGTTATCGGGGTAGGTGGGAATTTGGAATTCAACACAAACAGATCAGCCATGATTTTATTGAATGGTGGAGCAGGCTCAAGTGGCCTAATGGCCGACTTGTGGTCCTGTTTCGTATGTTCAAGTACATCGAGACTATTGGTCGGGAACACGCAGAGGTGAAGTTGAAGCATCTGAGAGAACGCACGACTCTGCAAACTACCCATCTACCCAACCCTTCAGGCAGCACCTGCCCCGCATGTGACAGAGTCTGCAGATCAGGCATTGGACTTATCAGCCATTTCAGAACACATCAGATCAGAGTGGAAGCAAGTCATCCTCGATCCTGAGGGACTACCTGAAAAATAGAGAGTCAGGACAGATCCAGGAGGTTGGCCTTCCTTCCCGGTGACAGGCCCAGGTTACCCCAGCTGCTGGTTGCCAGTTGAGTGAGGAAGGTGGGGCTTGTTCAGCAGGGTGCATGGGTGGCCATCTTGATGAGAGGACATCAGGACTTCACGGTACCAGTGACCAGGAGAGAAAATGATTGATTCATTGATTTTACTCGCAGTCTGCAAACAGGAAGTGGCAAACTGAACCCAGCCAGAGTGGAGGGAGAGAAAAAACTGGGGATGGAGGGAAGAAACTTAACTGGATTCTGCAGAGGCAAGAGGGAGAATGTGTGGGATGTGGAGCAAAAATAAAAAGCGTTCCACAGAAACTAGAATTGTCTGTTCTGAATTTCTAACCTGGACTTACAGTGATGACATTTGTAAACTCCTTTCACAGGGCATTGGAAGGAGAGGATTTACAGACAGGAAACTCAAACCAAACATCACATCAAGATCTGATAGAATTACTCAATGCATCTGGACCTGAATATCATTGGCCTCTGAATGTGGAAGGAGAAATGTTTGTCTGTGAGAAAAGATTTCAAACACCAGTGTGATTGGAAAAGCACCAAGACACACACGTCCGAGTGAGAGTGTTCCAGTGCATTGACTGTGGAAAGAGCTTCAACCAATTACACTGTCTGAAAAACATCACACCTTTCACAGTCAGGAGAAACTGTACACTGTTCTGTGTGTGTACAGGGCTTCAACTGATCATCCAACCTGGAGAGACCCATGGACACCCACACCATAGAGAAACCCTGGAAATGTGGGGACTGTGGAAGGGGATTCACTTGGCCATCCCAGCTGGAAATCCATCGACGCAGTCCCGCTGGGGAGAGACCGTTCACCTGCTCTGAGTGTGGGAAGGGATTCAGAGAGTCATCCAACCTGCTGACACACCAGCGAGTGCACACTGAGGAGAGACCTTTTAAGTGCCCAGACTGTAGGAAGTGCTATAAAAGTTCTGGGGACCTGATGTCCCACCAACGTGTTCACACTGACGAGAGGCCATTCAGGTGCTTTCAGTGCGGAACTGGGTTCAGAAAATCATCTGAGTTCACTGTACACCAGCGCACTCACACTGGGGAGAGGCCATTCACCTGCTTCGTGTGTGGCAAGGGATTCATTAATTCATCCAACCTGCTGAGACACCAGCATATTCACTCTGATATGAGAACTTTTAAATGTTCTGACTGTGAGGAGAGCTTTAAAAGCAACAATAATCTGTTGAGACACCGACGCACTCACACTGGAGAGAGGCCCTTCACCTGCTCTGTGAGTGGGAAGGGATTCACTCGGTCATCCAACCTGCTGAGACACCAACGAGTACACACTGGGGAAAGGCCCTTCACCTGCTCCGTATGTGGGAAGGGATTCATTTGTTCATCCCATCTGCTGAAACACCAACGCACTCACACCGTGGAGAAGCCATTCACATGCTCTGTGTGTGGGAAGGGATTCACTCAGTCATCTAACCTGCTGACTCACCGGCGAGTTCACAAGTGAATGAAGAGGCTGGATTCTTCAGTTATTGCTGCTGTTAATCACATTGAGGACTGAACACTTGGGTTAATCCTGAGGTGTGTAAGAAATGTTTCCCAGCTGCTCTCTTCCATGGTTCAGAGCTCCAAGACACAGATAAGAAGGCACCTTTACAACTGTTTTGAGAGTCAGGAAGAAAAACGCCGAATACTGGAAATGTGCTGTCAAATTAGAGATTGGTGTAAAACTGTGATCTGTTCCTGACTGAAAGTGAAATGACAGCTTTAAGTCAGAAACTGATTGTGGTAATTACGGTATGAGGATTTAGTGTTGTGTGGTATTTCTGATTCCACCAATGTAAGGTTGCAAGTTACATTTGGTGACCATGAAACTATCATAGATTGTTGTAAAACCCATCTGCTTCACTGACGTCCTTTAGGGAAGGAAATCTGCTGTCCTTTCCTGGTCTGGTCTACATGTGACTCCAGATCCACAGCAATGTGGTTGACTCTTAACTGTCCTCTGATGTAGCCTTGTGAGCCTCTCAGTTCAAGGGCAATTAGGGATGGGCAACAAATGGTGACCTTGCTAGTGACGCCCACATCCCATGAAAGAATAAGGAAAAAAATTATATAGAGCCTTCAACACAGTAAGACATCCCAAGGTGCTTTACAGATGATGAAAAGCTTGGTCAAAGAGGTAGATTTTAAGAAGTATCTTAAGGGAGGTGGGAGAGATTTAGAGAGAATTCCAGAGCTCGGGACCTTGGCAGCTGAAAGCATGGCCACCAATGGTGGAGTGATATATGCGGATGGCAGTGGGGGGAAGGAAGGGTTCAGAATTGGAGGAGCGCAGGGACTTGAAGTGTCGTAGGGCTTGAGCAGGGACCAGAGACTATCTGTCATGGAGAGAGTGGCTGCTTTCATGGAGCCCACTGGCCCTGTGTTTACAGAATTAGATCAGCCATGAGCTTATTGAATGGTGGAGCAGGCTCGAGGGGCAGAATAGCCTTGTCCTGTTCCTATTTCATATGACCTAATGAAGGTTGGCCTGTTCAGTGTTCGGGCCATCTTGGTGGGGGAAGGGAGAATGGCTGGAGCTTCAGCATCCCAGTGACCAGGAGAGAAAATGATTGAGGAGGGAGAGTGTTTCATGGAAACTAGAATTATCCATTCAGAATTTCTATCCTATACCGACAATGGGGACTTTTGTAAACTCCTTTTGACAGGGTAGCAGACATTGAGGATTTGCAAATGGAAAACTCAAACCAAACATCACATCAAGATCTGACAGAGTCACTCGATTCATAAGCACCTGAGTGTCATCGGCCTTAGAATGTGGAAGGAGAAATGTTTGTCTGTTCTGTCTGTGGGAAAAGATTTCAAACATCAGTGTGACTGGAAAAGCACCGAGACACACACACACACCCAAGTGACAGTGTTCTAGTGCACTGACTGTGGAAAGAGCTTTAACCAGTTACACAGCCTGAAAAACATCACATCATTCACATGAGGGAAGAAACCGTACATGTTTTGTGTGTGGACAAGACTTCAACTGATCATCCAACCTGAAGAGACAGAAGGACTCCAACACTATTGAGAAACCATGGAAATGTGGGAAGGGATTCAATTACCCATCAAACCGGAAAACATCAATGCAGTCACACTGGGGAAAGGCCGTTCATCTGTTCTGTGTGTGGGAAGGGATTTTCTCACTCTTTCTGTCTCCAGTCACACCAGCGAGCTCAGACTGAGGACAGATCATTCAGCTGCACTGACTGTTGGAAGAGGTTCACATGTTCATCCAACTTCACTGCACATCAGCGAATCAACACTGGGGAGAGACCATTCACCTGCTCCATATGTGGGAAGGGAACTCATTCAACAACTCTGCTGACACACCAGCGAGTTCACACCTGTGAGAGACCATTCACCTACTCAGTGTGTGAGAAGGGATTCACTAATTCATCCCAGTTGCTGAAACACGAAAGAGTTCACACTGGGGTGAGGTCGTTCAACTGCCCTGAGTGTGGGAAGGGATTTGCTCAGATAAACAACATGCTGAGACATCAGCGAAGTCACACTGGGGAGAGGCCATTCATATGCTCTGTATGTGGGAATGGGTTCACTCATTCACGTAACTTGCTGACACACCAGCAAATTCACAGTAGGGAGAGACCGTACACCTGCTCCGTGTGTGGAAAGGCATTCACTCGGTCCTCTCACCTGCTCACGCACCAGCGAGTTCACACTGGGGAGAGGCCGTTCACCTGCTCCGTGTGTGAGAAGAGATTCACTCGGTCACAATACCTGCTCACACACCAGCGAGTTCATAAGTGATTACAGAGATTGGATTCTGCTGTTATTGATGCCGTTAATTACATCCAGGACTGATAGTCTAACAATGTTTAGTTTGTTCCTGCTAATTTAAACTGGCTGGAGTTTAATATTTTGGATCTGTTGCTGATTTTAGAGGCTGCAGTGTCCCTTTTTAAAAGTACCATCTGTGACCTTTCCCCATAATTCAAGAACCCTCAACGGGAACTCATTTACAACAAAACTATAAACTTTTACTTCAATCTAAATTTATCATTGCAAAATCTACAATTCAGTGCCTGATTAACATCTTCGATTAGAAACGCTGATTAATCCCTGCTGACTTGGACATTCTTCACAGTGACATCTCCATTATGAAATTAAATTATCATGGAATATGAACAAAATAGTAAAATATTTTACAATATCTATAAAAGAATGATGGCTGTAATGGGAATTGGACAATTTAGGGATTAGACATGATAATACCACAGGGAATGATAGAGAGATGTCAGAAATATTAGATAATTATTTTGCCTCATTGTTTCCAGGGAGAGAGAACAGGTCAACAGCGCATTGAATTATTGAGATGAGTAATGCGATAAGTGCATTGAAAGTAAAGAAAGGATGTTTTGTATAAACTAAATAAAGAGGATAAAGTGGTCCGGATTGATTGATTTCACATAAAGGAGTGTAGGGAAGAAATAGCAGCGGCAGTACTGCTCATGCTTAATAATTCATTCAAAAGTTTTGCACCAGAGGACTGGTGGATAGTCAATGTAATTCCTGTATTTAAGAAGGGGGACAGGACAAGTGCAGGGAATTATAGACCGTTCAGCTTAACATCGGTGGCAGGAAAAATGAATCTCTACTAAAGGTGAGAATAGAAGATCATCTAGAAATGAGAAATACAACAATGAACAGTCAGTATGGATTTCAAAAGGGAAAATCTTGTCTGACCAACCTTACTGAATGTTTTTAGGATGTAACAGAGTGGACATTGGTGATGTATTAGGTATAATTCATCTGGATTTTCTAAAGGCCTTCGATAAGATGCCTCATAATAGACTAATGAATAAGGTCAGAGAATGTGGATCGGCGACAAGTGACAGAATGGATTGCTTGCTCGCTTCACGACAGAAAGCAGAGAGTAAAGGGGAGTTATTCAGAGTGACAGAAGGTGGGAAGTGATGTTCCGCAAGGATCTGGGACCACGGCTGTTCACAATTTACATTAACCATTTGGATTTTGGAATCTAATACACAATCTCTAAATTTGCAGATGATACCAAATTGGGGGGCAGGGGTGGTGTGGGGGGTGGCGTTAGTATTGAGGATTTCAACAGATTACCGGAGGACATTAATAAACTTACAGAATGGACAAACAATTGGCAAATGAAATTCAACACAGAGAAATGTGAGGTAGTACATTTTGATAGGAAGAGTAAGGAGGTCAGTTATTCTATGGAAGGTGTGAGTCTAGGTCAGGTTGGGAACAAAGGGATCTCGAAGTACAAATACAACAGTCACTAAAAATTGTGTCCCAGGTTAGCAAGGATATTAAAAAAAATACAAACCAAGAACTGTGCTTTATTTCTCAAGGGATAAAATTAAAAAGTAGGGTTATGCTAAATCTTTATTGGACCTTGATTAGTCCCGTTCGGCATACTTCTTTAATAACCTCCTGTCTCATTTGATTTGCATCTTAAGTGTTCAATTCTGCTTTAAACATCACTTGGTGTAGTTCAGAAGCCTCACTCTGCCAAGACAGTACCCACTGTAATTGTTGCAGAGGAAGACTATGGGCTGAGAAGGTGAGCAATGAGCAGGATTCACTGGTCTCTGTTTTCCCTGGAACCACTTCTCAGAAAACTGAGCTTTCCATTTCTCTGGTATCCCAACTTATAAAATGGATATAGAGACAATGGAGAGGAAGCAGAGAGGATTTACAAGGATGATACCAGAAATGTGTGGGTTTACATATCAGGAAAGGATGAACAAGCTGGATTTCTTTTCTCTTGGAAAAGAAGGCTTGAGGGGTGACCTAATCAAGGTCTTTAAAATGATGAAACATTTTGATAAGAGGATACAGAGAGAATGTTTCCTCTTGTGGGGAAGGGCAAAACCAGAGATCATCAATATAAGATAGTCACCAAGAAATCAGATAGGGAATTCAGAAGAAACTTCTTTACTGAGAGAGTGGTGAGAATGTGGAACTCAGTACCACATAGGGAGTGGGTGAAGTGAATAACTTGGATGTGTTTAAGGGGAAGCTAGACAAGCATTTAACAGAGAAGAGAATACCGGGTTATGATGGTAGCTTTAGATCTCCAAAGATGGGAGAAAGCTCGAGTGGAACATAAACACCGACATGGACTGGTTGGGCTGTTTCTATGCTGTTTATCCTACGTAACCCTATGTAAGGCTTCAACTGATCGTCCAACCTGGAGAGACACAAGGACACCTGCTCCACAGAGAAATCATGGAAATGTGGGGCTAGCAGGAAGCGACTCAGTTGTCCGTTCCTACTTGAAACATATCAATACTGCCACACAGGAAGAGGCCATTTATCAGCTTCCTGTGTGGGAAATGATTCATCAACTCATCCAGACTCCAGAAACACCAACGAGTTCACCCTGGGGAGAAGCAGTAAAACGTGCTGTGTGTGTGTGTGGGAAGACATACACTCAATTATCCAGCCTCTGGATAGACCAGCGAGTTGACACCAGGGGGATGCTGTTCATCTGCTCCATAGGTGGGAAAGGATTTGTTTGTGTGTTCAGCCTCATCTACAGAAAATGCGAGAAAAACTCAGCAGGTCTGAGAGCATCTATGGACACGGAAACAGAGTTAATGTTTCGAGTCTGCGTGACTCTTCTTCCTCAGTCCTGAACTAACAAATCTGCAATGTAAAACTAGTCTCAGTAATAGTGACCAAGACAACTGTCATCAAATGTTTTAAAAACCGCTCTGGTTCACTAATGTCCTTCAGGGAAGGAAATCTGCCATCCTTATCCAGCCTGGCATACATGTGATGCCAGATCCACTGCAATGTGGCTGACTCTTAACTGCCCTTTGAATTGGCTGAACAAGCCACTCAATTGTATTCAAGAAGGTCGCTCACCTGCACCTTCTTAAGGGCAATTAGGGATGGGCAACATATGCTGGCCTTGTCAGCAATGCCCACATTCCATAAAGAATAAAGAGAGCAATCACATTCAGGAATGAATCATGTTCATTCTGACAATTGGAGTTCATTGATGAGTTGTGATGAATTGTCGATTTCTCTTTGATAAGAGACCAATTGGCGTCCTGTTACTGATTATTCAGTTTCTTGTCATTTTCTCCTTTTTTACTCCAGATTATTTCAATTCTTAAACCTTCAGTTACAAGTCCCAGCTCCCCAATCTTGCCAGTGAACTCCCTTTCTCACTACACTGCGTTATTCCCTCAAATTATCCCTGCTGTCTGTCCTGAATGAATCCATTGTGTGAACAAATGTTGAAATGTTTGCTCCACACCCACAGGGTTTCATCTGTTTAAAGCCACAAACAGAAAGGTCTAGTTTTCTCCTGGAGTTTCAGAAAAATCAGCTTCCAAAATGATACAGAATTTCAGCCAATGAGGGAGACGCAGACTCAGCTCCACCCTCTCACTCATTTGAATTGGTTGGAGGACCAGGGGCTGTCACTCAGTCCCCCAGTCCCACCCACTCTTCCAAATGGTCCGGAGCTGCCGTCAATCACTCGGGCATTGTGAGCTGTCAGGTGTGAGGTTGCTGGATGGATGCTTCCTTCTCTGCTGTCCTATGAGGAGATCCTGTGATTTATAATAATATAGTGATTCATAGTGAACGTAATATGATAGAATCACAGAGCACAGATGGTGGCCATTCAGCCCATTGTGTCTGTGCTGTCTCTGAAAATGTGACCAATCCGTCCCACTCTCGTGCTCTTTTCCGAGAGCCCTCCAAATCTTTCCTTATTAAATCAAAGTCCAAATCAGTTTTGCGTCACAACAGAATCTTCTTCCACCTGTCATTCAGACAAGGTGTTCCAGATCATAGTAACTCACTGAGTAAAATAATCTCTCCTCATCTTCACGCTGGATTTTTACCAGTTGTTTTAAATCTGTGTTCTGTGGTTACCAACTATGCTGTCAGTGGAAACAATTTTTCCCTATATAGGTGAAAGCTCATCAAAAATGCCCACAACTGTATTAAATCACTCCTTAACCTTCTCTGCTGTAAAGAGAACAACTGCAGCTTCTCCAGTTTCTCCAAGTAACTCAAAACCCTCATCCCTGATACCATTCTGGTAAATTTTCCCTGCACCCTCTCCAAGGCCTTGACATCTTTCCTAAAGTGTGGTGCTCAGAACTGAACACAATATTTCAGTTTAGGATTAACCCCAGATTTATAAAGATTCAGGATAACTGACTTGCTTTTGTACTCCATTCCTCTATTAACAAATCCAAGGTGTCCATTAACTTTTTTCAAACAGCTTGATCAGCTTGTCCTGTCGTATTCGAGGATTTGTTCACTTACACTCCCAGGTCACTCTGTTGCTGCATTCTGTTTAAAATTGTACCATTTAGTTTATGCTGCCTCTCCTCATTTTTCCTTCCAAAATGCAATATTGACTGTGAATCACTTTGGGATGTTCTGAGGGTGTGAAAGGTGCTAAGTGAACATGAGACCTTTTTTTACAGCTGATTAAAAGTTGTGGATTTTGCTCCAAAGATTAAATTGGGATTCATATTCAAAATTAACTACTTTACTGCCTAAAAACTTCAGCTGGGAGTCAGTGAATTAAGAGAAAAGATCCCAGACAGCGGTTCTTCAAGGTACACTGCAGGACCGACAGCTCAATCAGTTTGACTCTCAGCTCAGGAGACCTCAACAGCTCCACATACTGTCCACAGGGGAGTTCTCCAGGTGCAGTGGGGCCAACATTCATGTTTTAACTAACACCACCAAAAAAATCTGGACTTCTTGGTTATTCATCTGATTGCTGTTTATGGAATCTTATTTTGCAAACTGACTGTTGTGAAACAGTAACAACTTGTATTTATAGAACATGTTTATTGTAATAAAACTTCACAAGGTGCTTCAGAGGAGTTTCATAAAGCAAAATTAGAGACCGAGTCACTAAGGGCAATATTAAGGCAGATGGCCAAAAGCTAGATTTGAGAGGCAGTTGGTAACAAGCATATTTAATCAGGAGAATGGCAGAGATGTTTAGGGAGGGAATTTCAGAGCTTCATGCCTAGGCCTCGCCACCAATGCTGGGGTAATTAAAATCAGGGATGCTCTAAAGAGGCCAGAATGAGAGGAGCACAAATATCTCAAACAGTTGTGAAACTGGAGATTAGAGATAGGGAGGGAGAGGGCAATGGAGGGATGTGAAAACAAGAATGTGAATTTTAAAATCGAGGCATTGCTTGACCTGGAGCCAATGTAGATCAGTGAGCACAGTGGGTGATAAGTGAACAGGACTTGGTGTGAGAAAGCACAGGGGCAGCAGAGTTTTAGATGAGATCATGTTTCTGTGTACGGACAGGGTGAGTGTGAGAGGCTTGTCAGGAATGTGGAGACTGGCGATATTATGGAGATTGAAATATCTGGTATTAGTGATGGTCTGGATATGTGGTCAGAAACTTATTTTGGGGTTAAATCTGACACCAAGATTGTGAAGAGTGTTGTTCAGCCTCAGGTAGTTCCCAGGGAGAGATGGATTCGGTAGTTAGGGAACGGAATTTGGAGAGGTGACCGAAGACAATGGCTTTGGTCTTCCCAGTTTTTAATTGGAGGAAATTTCTGCTCATCCAGTGTTGGATGTCGGATAAGCAGTTTGATAATTTAATAACAGTGGAGGAATGGAGAGGGATGGTGGGGAGGTAGAGCTGGGCGTTCTCAGTGCAAATGTGAAAACTAACACGGTGCTTTTGGATGATGTCACCTCGTGGCAGCGGGTAGATGAGAAATAGGAGGGACCAAGGATAGATCCTTGGGGGCACCAAGAACAAGAACTTTGGAGAGGAAAGGGAGGTTGGAGATGGGGCGGTAGTTTGCAAAAATGATGAGGTGAAGGGTTGTTTTGTTTTAGGGCGGATAATGACAGTGCATTTAAAGGCAAGAGGGACTTTATCAAAAGAGAGAGAACCATGAACAATATCAGCTAATGTGGGGAAGATGGATGGTCGGTAGTTTAGTGAGAATAGGGTCAAGGGAGCAGAAGGTGTCTCTTATGGACAAGATGAGCTCTGAGGGAGATAGAGGATAGGAGGGAAACTGGAGAAAGATGTGAATTCAGGGCTTAGACAAGGGGGAGCTTTAGAGGCAGTTTGTCCCAGTGGGCTAGTGGAAGAGAGGGAAGCAGCAGAGGCAGCTGATTGCATTGTCTCAATCTTAGTGACAAGGAAGCTCCATGAGCTCCTCACACTTGTTGCTGGAGCTCTGGATGGATGAGACAGGGGAAAGCAAGAGCCTTCAAAAGGAGCTAACACGTTAGAGATATTAAAAAGATTCAACACATTTTGTTTAGCACAAAGCTGTTTTATTTGACTTTTATCCACAGTATTAATAACACAATAACTGGGCCGAAGTTTATTAACATCAGCAGAAACAGACCGTAATGAACAATGGTTCACCCCAAATATGATTAACAGAAAAATCCAATCATTATCGTTATTTGTGAACTCGCTGGTGTAGCAGCAGGTTGGATAACTGAATGAACCCCTTCCCGCACTCAGAACAGGTGAACGGCTTCTCCCCAGTATGAATTCGCTGATGTGTCAGTAGGTGGGATGACTGACTGAACCCCTTCCCGCACACAGAGCAGATGAACGGCCTCTCCCCAGTGTGAGTGCGCTGGTGTGTCAGCAGGTGGGATGACCGAGTGAATCCCTTCCCACAGTCCGAGCAGGTGAACGGCCTCTCCCCAGTGTGAACTCGCTGGTGTTCCAGCAGAGTGGATGACCGAGTGAATCCCTTCCCACACTCGGAGCAGGTGAATGGCCTCTCCGCAGTGTGAACTCGCTGGTGTACAATCAGATCAGGTGATCGCCTAAACCCAGCCCCACAGTGAGAGCACCTGAACGGCCTCTCGCCAGTGTGAAGACGTTGATGAAACATCAGTTCCCAGGAACTTTTAAAGCCCTTCCCGCAGTCTGGGCACTTAAAAGGTCTCTCCCCAGTGTGAATTCGCTGGTGTGTCAGCAGGTGAGAAGAGTGAGCAAATCCCTTCCCACACTTTGAGCAGATGAATGGCCGCTCCCCAGTGTGAATTCGCTGGTGTACAGTGAGGACAGATAATGTCTTGAACCCAGTCCCACAGTGAGAGCACCTGAACGGTCTCTCGTCAGAGTGAACACGTTGATGGCCAGACAGTTCCCGGGGACTTTTATAGCACTTCCCGCAGTCTGGACATTTGAAAGGCCTCTCGACAGTGTGAACCTGTCGATGTTGCAGCAGGGTTGATGAACAAGTGAATCCCTTCCCACACTCAGAGCAGGTGAATGGCCTCTCCCCAGTGTGAACTCGCTGATGATTTTCCAGCTCAGATGGGTAATTAAATCCCTTCCCACAGTCTCCACATTTCCATGGTTTCTCTCTGTTGTGACGGCATTTATGTTCTGACAAGTCAGATGATTGGCTGAAGCCTCGTCCACACACAGAACACGTGTACGGTTTCTCCTCACTGTGAACAGTGCTTTCTCCTTCCATGTTCAAAATCCGATGGCATTCAGGTTATGATAAATTAGGCAACTCTGTCAGATTTTGATGTGATGCTTGATTTGAGATTCCCGACTGCAAATCCTCCCCTTTAATACCCTGTGAAATTGATTTAAAACAGAAAAAAGGAAGTGAGAGAGAACGCACAAAAACATATAGGCGAATTGTGAATATGGTAATTTGTGGTGCTGGCATTAGGAAGAAGTGACCATGAAAACTGCTGAATTGTTGTAAAAACCCAGCTGGATGACTAATGTCCTTCAGGAAAGGGAACCTGTCACCTGGTCTGGGCCTACACAAGACTAGATGGGAGAAGAGAGCAAGAGAGACAAGCAGTAGGGTGGGAGAGGCAAGGGGTGAAGAAGGGGGATTTTACATAACTACAACTCAACCAGAACTTTAAGAGAACCTCCCAAATTCTCAACCTCCATCACTTAGAGGGACAAGGACAGCAGGCATATGTGAAGACCATAATCTCCAAGTTCCCCTCCCAAGTCACATATTGTCCTGACTTCTCTGACATCCAGTACCGGATGAACAGAAATTTCCCTCATTTAAATATTGAGAAGATGAAAGCCATTGTCTTCAGTTCCCGCTACAAACTCCACTCCCTGACCACCAACTCCAACCCACTCCTGGCAACTGTCTGAGACTGAATCAGACTGTTCACAACCATGGTGAAATATTTCACCCCAACTGAGCTTCCAGCCGCAGATCAGCATCATTACTGAATGTTTTCACCTCTGATTCTGCCCTAGTCCCAGCTCATCTACTGCTAAAACTTTCATCCATTCCTTTGTTACCTCTAAACTTAACTATCCCTTCACACTGCCGGCCGGCCTCCCACATTCAATCTCCCTGTAATCTTGAGGTCATCCAAAACTCTGCTGTCTGTGTGTTTACTCAGACCAAGTCTTATCCAGCCATCAGCCCTGTACTCACTGATCTACAAAGGCTCCTGATTCATAAAACTCCTGTGAAGCAGCCTGAAAAGGTCTAATACATGAAAGGCACTATACAAATACAAATTGTTATTGTTGATTTTGGACATATACCACTGCATCCTGTAACTGCTTATCTAACAGCATAGTGGGAGCACCTTCACCACATGGACTGCAGCGGTTCAAGAAGGTCAACCATCATCTTCTCCACAGGTAACTGGGGATGGGTAATATCTGGTCTTGTTAGTGAAAGTGCAGGGGAGTGGGACTAGCTGATTTGCTCTTGCAGAAAGCCAGCACAGGCAAGACGGGCTGAATAACTTCCGTCTGTATTGTATCCTTCAGTGATTGTTTGACTCGATGAAAATGGACCTAAATTAGAGGCCAGGGACTATTTCTACAACCAATGCCTACCCTGCAACAAACCAGCTTTTAATTGGTCCATCTGTGTTGCTAGGCTTGGTTCTGTGAGCAATGCCTGCAATAAAATAATAGCAAAATACTGCAGCTGCTAGAAATCTGAATTAAAAACAGCAAATGCTGGAAATAATGAGCAGGTCGGGTAGTATCTGTGGAGGGAGAAACAGCGTTAACGTTTCAGGGTGTGTGTAATGAATTACGGGTATTAAAGATGGTGCAGAATTTGGTGATCAATATAAGCTCAGAAGTGCAAGAGAAATGGACTATAGTAGATTTCCCTAAGTAACTCCCCTCCCATAAACTGGTAGAGGATGGGTCCCTGATGGCTCAGTTGGAAAGTGCAGTGTGACTCGATGTTAATGACTTCACTTTGTTACCCGGGCACAGTGGTAGGGATAGTAGAATGAGCCTTAGTGATCCTGTGGTGGGGATAGGAATGAAACATCCTGCATTCCTGCCCCTAGTCACTATTCAAGGACTGTGTGTTCACGCAGAAGGCGAGGGAATGGCTGGGCTGTAATGAATCCCCCCAGGACCAGTTCCAGAGCTATGGAACCAAAGCACAGCACTAAAAGTACTAAATTTTAGATGAATATTCAAAAATACTCACCTCTGAAACAACTCCACTGTTTTCAATATTAAAATCTCCTGCTGGAGCCTGCAGCTGGAAAGATATCAGAAACACTGGAGTCAGAGAAAAATCTCCTAGTTGAGGAAATACCCGGGGAGTGGGGTGATGTCACTGAGCAATTGTTGGTGCGTAATGACATCATAGACACAAACACAGAACATCTGGGTCTGTGCAAACCAGTGATCACCACACATTATGAAGGATGTGAGGGTCCTTGAGAGGGTGCAGAGAAAATTTACCAGATTGTTTCCAGGGGTGAGCTATATTAATTGGCAGGTTAGGTTGGAGAAACAGGGATTGTTCTCCTTGGAGCATTGGAGATTGGGGGTAGATTTGATAGGGGTGTACAAGTTTATGATCGATTTAGATAAGGTAGGTAAAGAAAAGCTGTTCCCATCAGCTGATTGTAAAAGGATTACAGGACACAGATTTAAGATTTTGAGCAAGATCTACAGGAGGGATGTGAGGAAAAAGTTTTACACAGTGAGTGGTAATGACCTGGAACTCAATGCTTACACTCATAAGCTGATAATATCCAGGTCCTGATGAATCAAGTGATTCTGTCAGGTTTTGAAGTGAGATTTGGTTTGAGTTTCCTGTCTGCTAATACCATTTAAAAGAAGTTTACGAAAGCTATCACTGTCAGTCCAAGATTAAAATTTCCGAAGAGACAAACATTTTGCTTGATTGAGTTTGCTGTGTGCAAATCCTCCTCTTCTAACCCCCTGTAAAAGGAGTTTCCAGAATCCATCCCTGTCAGTCCAGGATAGGAATTCACAACACTCTCTGTTCATGCTTCCTTGCACAAGCACCCTGCTGCACATTTCCCCCGTCATCTTTGTCGTCGGCAGTCTCTCGATTCGCAGATGACGTCATTCAGGGTTGTGGGTCTTCATGTGACTGAACAGACCTGCAGATATTTGAGCAAAACTAATATAAAAACAAAAAAACTGCGGATGCTGGAAATCCAAAACAAAAACAGAGTTACCTGGAAAAACTCAGCAGGTCTGGCAGCATCGGCGGAGAAGAAAAGAGTTGACGTTTCGAGTCCTCATGACCCTTCGACAGAACTTGAGTTCGAGTCCAAGAAAGAGTTGAAATATAAGCTGGTTTAAGGTGTGTGTGTGGGGGGCGGAGAGAGAGAGGTGGAGTGGGGGTGTGGTTGTAGGGACAAACAAGCAGTGATAGAAGCAGATCATCAAAAGATGTCAACAGCAATAATACAAAAGAACACGTAGGTGTTAAAGTTAAAGTTGGTGATATTATCTAAACTAATGTGCTAATTAAGAATGGATGGTAGGGCACTCAAGGTATAGCTCTAGTGGGGGTGGGGAGAGCATAAAAGATGTAAAAAAAATTAAAATAAAATAAATAAATAAATAATTTTTTTTTTTCTTTTTCTCTTTTTATAATGGAAATAGGTGGGAAAAGGAAAATCTATATAATTTATTGGAAAAAAAAGAGAAAAGGAAGGGGGAAACAGAAAGGGGGTGGGGATGGGGGAGGGAGCTCACGACCTAAAGTTGTTGAATTCAATATTCAGTCCGGATGGCTGTAAAGTGCCTAGTCGGAAGATGAGGTGTTGTTCATATTTGAGCAGGTCGTCCTATGAGGTCGTGGGATCTGGAGAGCAGGATTTGCTTCTCTTTCCTGCCTTCTCTGCTGCTGCTCTGCCTCATAAATAAGGCATCTGAGTCTGTGCAAACCAGGGTAATGGAGGGTCAAATTACCCAGGTCAAAGGCTAATGCAGCTAATAGACAATTTGTCCCCATTCTAAATCGGTAACAAGCCCCGCCCAGTTATTACAAAAGTTGCCCCTTACAAAGATGGCGGCCGCACATGAGCCCTGCTTCACATCGCCCCCTACAAAGATGGCGATAGTTAATCCGGGCCCATCGCTCCAAGCTGCGGCCCCGTTCGGTGCAGAAAGGGAGACCGGGAAGTTATTTTTCGGGTTTTGCGCTTACACATCATGTTTACAAAACCTTCCCGCCCACCGACCGATCTATCGCTCCCTTCGTTCGGCATCTCTTACCGATTGCGGATCTGATAAAGAAGCGTCCGTTCGTCGCCAGTATCGACATTGCGCACACCTGGAAAAACTCAGCAGGTCTGGCAGCATCGGCGGAGAAGAACAAAGTTGACGTTTCGAGTCCTCATGACCCTTCAACAGAACTAGGTAGAAATAGGAAAGGGGTGAAATATAAGCTGGTCCAGGGGGAGGGGGGGGGGGGTGTTGTTGGGACAAGCAAGCAGTGATAGGAGGAACCAAAAGATGTCACAGACAAAAGAACAAAGAGGTGTTGAAGGTGGTGATATTATCTAAAAGAATGTGCTAATTAAGAGTGGAGAGCAGGACAAGCAAGGTAGCTCTAGTGGGGATGGGGTGAAATAAATGATGGGTGGAATACATTTAAAAATAATGAAAATAGATATAAAAAGAAAAATCTAGATAAATTATTGGAAAAAACAAGCGAGGGGGAAGAAACGGAAAGAGGGTGGGAATGGAGGAGGGAGTTCAAGATCTAAAGTTGTCAATTCAATATTCAGCCCGGAAGGCTGCAAAGTGCCTAGTCGGAAGATGAGGTGCTGTTCCTCCAGTTTGCATTGAGCTTCACTGCAACAATGCAGCACGACAAGGACAGCCCTCATGCTTCCTCCTCCCTCCCAGAAACATGATAGGGTCCCCCCTGTCCTTACTTATCACCCCACCTGCCTCCGTATTCAAAGGATCATCCTTCGCCATTTCTGCCAACTCCAGCATGATGCCACCACCAAACACATCTCTTCATCCCCACCCCCTCCACCCATGACTGTCTCTCTGTCTGTCCCATCCTGTCTTCCAATCCAAGCCCCGACCATGTATTCACCATACAGCCTGAGCTTCCCCTATCCGACGCTGAATGTTCAGTGCTCAGCAAAGGACTTAGTTTCATACCCATACGCCCTCATCTTAATGAATTTCAGGCTCCGCACAATGCTGAACTCTTCTTCCGCTGCCTTTGTCTCCATGCTCACTTCTTTGGGCAGGAGTCCTTTCCCCGTTCAACGGATCCCTTTTACCCATCTCCAATATCCTCCCTCCACCTGGACCCCTCCCTCTGGATTCTTACCTTCTCTTGATCTTTTCATTGAGGACTGTTGGCATGACATTAGTCGTCTCAATTTCTCTGCTCCTCTCACCCACTCTAACCTGTCTCTCTGAAATTACTGCACTCCATTCTCTCAGGTCCAACCCTAACATTGTCATCAAAGCCACTGACAAGGGTGGTGCTGTTGTTGTCTGGCGCACTAACCTCTACCTCGCTGAGGCTGAGCGTCAACTCGCAGACACTGCCTCCTACCTCTCCCTGGACCATGACCCCACCACTGAACATCAAGCCATTGTTTCCAGGACTGTCACTGACCTCATCTCCTCTGGAGATCTTCCTTCCACAGCTTCCAACCTGATAGTCGCCCAACCTCGGACGGCCCGCTTCTACCTCCTACCCAAAATCCACAAACAGGACTTTCCCGGCAGACCGGTCGTGTCAGCCTGTTCCTGCCCCACGGAACTCATTTCTCGCCATCTTGACTCCCTTCTCTCTCCCCTTGTCCAGTCCCTTCCCACCTACATCTGTGATTCCTCTGACCCCTTACATCACATCAACAATTTCCAGTTCCCTGGCCCCAACCGCCTCTTCTTCACCATGGACGTCCAATCCCTCTGCACCTCGATCCCCCACTGGGATGGTCTGAGGGCTCTCTGTTTCTTCCTCAAACAGAGGCCCGAACAATCCCCATCCACCACTACTCTCCTCCGTCTGGCTGAACATGTTCTCACACTGAACAATTTCTCCTTTAACTCCTCTCACTTCCTCCAAATAAAAGGTGTAGCTATGAGTACCCGCATGGGCCCCAGCAATGCCAGTCTCTTTATGGGGTATGTGGAATATTCCTTGTTCCAGTCCTACTCTAGCCCCCTCCCACAATTCTTTTTCCAGTACATCGATGATTACTCCGGTGCTGCTTCATGCTCTCGTCGGGACCTGGAAAAATTTATTAATTTTGCTTCCAATCTCCACCCCTCCATCGTTTTCACATGGTTCATCTCTGACACTTCCCTTCCCTTCCTTGACCTCTCTGTCTCAATTTCTGGTGATAGACTGTCCACCAATATCCATTACAAGCCTACCGACTCCCACAGCTACCTCGCCTACAGCTCCTCACACCCCGCTTCCTGTAAGGACTCCATCCCATTCCCTCAGTTCCTTCGCCTCTGTCGCATCTCTTCTGATGATGCTACCTTAAAAAACAGTCCTTCTGACATGTCCTTTTTCTTCCTTAACTGAGGTTTTACACCCACAGTAGTTGACAGGGCCCTCAACCGTGTCCGGCCCATCTCCCGCGCATCCGACCTCACAACTTCCTCTCCCTCCCAGAAATATGATAGGGTCCTTGTCCTCAGTGATGACCCCACTAGCCTCCACATTCAAAGTATCATCCTCCGCCATTTCTGCCAACTCCAGCATGATGCCACCACCAAACACATCTTCCCTTCACCACCCCCCCGGCGGCATTCCATAGGGATTGTTCCCTCCGTGACACCCTAGTCCATTCCTCCATCACCCCCTACTCCTCAATCCCCTCCCACGGCACCTCCCCATGCAAACGCATAATATGCAACACCTGCCCCTTCACTTCCTCTCTCCTCACCGTCCAAGGGCCCAAACACTCATTTCAAGTGAAGCAGCATTTCACTTGCATTTCCCCCAACTTAGTCTACTGCATTCGTTGCTCCCAAAGCAGTTTCCTCTACATTGGAGAGACCAAATGCAGACTGGGTGACTGCTTTGCAGAACACCTTTGGTCTGTCTGCAAGCATTACCCAGACCTCCCTGTCGCTTGCCATTTCAACACTCCACCCTGCTCACATGCCCGCATGTCTGTCCTTGGCTTGCTGCATTGTTCCAGTGAAGCTCAACGCAAACTGGAGGAACAGCACCTCATCTTCCAATTAGGCACTTTACAGCCTTCTGGACTGAATATTGAGTTCAACAATTTTAGATCTTGAACTCTCTCTTCCATCCCCACCCCCTTTCCGTTTCTTCCCCGTCCTTTTTGTTTTTTCCAATAATTTATATATATTTTTCTTTTCCCACCTATTTCCATTATTTTTAAATGTATTTCCACCCATCGTTTATCTATACCTTTTATGCCCTTTTAGTCTTATTTCACCCACCCCCACTAGAGCTATCTGTACCTTGCTTGTCCTGCTCTCCATTCTTAATTAGCAGATTCCTTTAGATAATAACACCACCTTCAACACATCTTTGTTCTTTTGTCTGTGATATCTTTTGGTTACCTCCTCCTATCACCGGCTGCTTGTCCCAAACCGCACCCCCCCCAACCCCACCTTCTCCACACACACACACACACACATACCCCCCCCCCCCCCACCACCCCCCCAGCCTTTAAACCAGCTTTTATTTCACCCCTTTCCTATTTTTACTTAGTTCTGTTGATGGGCCATGAGGACTTAAACATCAACAGTGCTCTTCTCCACTGATGCTGCCAGACCTGCTGAGTTTTTCCAGGTATTTCTGTTTCTGTTTTTGTTTTGGATTTCCAGCATCCGCAGTTTTTTTGTTTTTATTACAGCCTCAGCCTGACTTGCTGATTCTTGACAGCATTTTCTGTTCCGGAATTAGAGCTGGAGATGGATGGTCAGTTCTCCTCTGTCCGGGGGGATTCACACTCATTTTCCCAGTGCAGTGATTATCACATTTACTATACATGAGGAGACATATAGAAACTCGGAGCAGGAGTAGGCCACTCGGCACTTCGAGTCTGCTCTGCCATTCATCATGATCTTGGCTGATCATCCAACTCAATGGCCTGCTCCCTCTTTTTCCCCATAGCCCTTGATCTCTTTCGCCCCAAGAACTATATCTAACTCAAATAAAAGCAAAAAACATCGGATGCTGGAAATACAAAACAAAAACAAAATTACCTCGAAAAACTCAGCAGGTCTGGCAGCATCTGTGGAAAGGAACACAGTTAACATTTCAGGTCCAAATGACCCTTCAATAGAACTAAGTAAAAATAGAAAAGAGGTGAAATATAAGCTGGTTTGAGGGGGGTTGGGGCAAGTAGAGCTGGATAGAGGGCCAGTGATAGGTGGAGATAACCAAAACATGTCACAGACAAAAGGACAAAGAGATGTTGAAGGTGGTGATATTATCTAAAGGAATGTGCTAATTAAGGGTAGAAAGCAGGACGAGCAAGGTACAGATAGCCCTAGTGGGGGTGGGGTAGGATGAAGGAATCGAAAAAGGCTAAAAGGTAGAGATAAAACAATGGATGGAGATACATTTAAAAATAATGGAAATAGTTGGGAAAAGAAAATTCTATATAAATTATTGGGAAAAAAGGGGGGATCGGAAATGGGGTGGGGATGGAGGAGAGAGTTCATGATCTAAAATTGTTGAACGCAATATTCAGTCCAGAAGGCTGTAAAGTGCCTAGTGGGAAGATGAGTGAAGCTCAATGCAAACTGGAGGAACAGCACCTCATCTTCCGACTAGGCACTTTACAGCCTTCCGGACTGAATATTGATTTCAACAATTTTAGATCATGACCTCTCTCCTTCATCCCCACCCCCTTCCCAATTCCCCTTTTTCCCAATAATTTATATATATTTTTTCTTTTCCCACCTATAATATCAATTACTCAAGGGCCCTTCTTCCCTGCTCCTCGCTATTACAAAATATAGCCCTTACAAACGATCAAGCACAAAACGAGGCCTTAAAAACTAGAAGTGATAAAAGAAGTAATTACTTACCCGGCCATACTCACAGTCATCAAAGGATCACTTCCTTCCCTCCTCACCGAACTCCCTCAGTCACCCCTGCTCTCCCGGCTCCTCTCGCACTTCTCCTCAACTCCCGGAAATGGAATTCAGTTGCTATAATTTGGAATGCTGCAGACAGACTCATATAACAATGTCATCATAAAATGGCATAGTACCGCGTATCCGTACAATGGCCCTTCTAACATCCTGTCTCTGTCATCTTTTCAAAAGAGCAAACAAATTAATCGCAGTTTCCTTCCCTCTTTTAGTAAACCTGTTATTTTTCTTCATATCAACTAATTGCATAATTCCCTTTGAGAAGGAGTTTCGGCAGATTCCGTATCTAGTTTGCCTTAAATAACACTGTTTCCCTCACCCAATTTCAACAAAATCAAAGAATTTTACAGGGAACCGATTTGAGAATGATGCGTTAATGATACCTGAGCCCTCTTTGTCTGTCGTTACGAGCACACATTATCCTTGACATGGTGAGTAATTGTGTTAATCTGTTTCGAAAGACCCATTAATTGCTGTTGTTGACTGAACGAACTGCTAATATGTGAGCACAGTGAAATGCGAACATATTTCCACTCAAGTCTGTCATGAAATCTCAGACAAAAACAGAATTACCTGGAAAAACTCAGCAGGTCTGGCAGCATCGGCGGAGAAGAAAAGAGTTGATGTTTCGAGTCCTCATGACCCTTCAACAGAACTAGGTGAATCCCAGGAAGGGTTGAAATATAAGCTGGTTTAAGGTGGTGGTGGGGGGGGGGGGCGGTTGTTGGTTGGGGGGAGAGAAGTGGAGTGGGATGGTGTGGTTTTAAGCAAAAGCAATGATAGAAGCAGATCATCAAAAGATGTCACAGACGGCAGAACAAAAGAACACATAGGTGTCGAAGTTGGTGATATTATCTAAATGAATGTGCTAATTAAGAATGGATGGTAGGGCACTCAAGGTATAGCCCTAGTGGGGGTGGGGGGAGCATAAAATATTTAAAAATATTTAAAAATAATGGAAATAGGAGGGAAAAAGAAAAATCTATATAATTTATTGGAAAAAAAACAAAAGGAAGGGGGAAGAAACAGAAGGGGGGTGGGGATGGAGGAGGGAGGTCAAGACCTAAAGTTGTTGAATTCAATATTCAGTCCGGAAGGCTGTAAAGTGCCTAGTCAGAAGATGAGGTGTTGTTCCTCCAGTTTGTGTTGGGCTTCACTGGAACAATGCAGCAAGCCAAGGACAGACATGTGGGCAAGAGAGCAGGGTGGAGTGTTGAAATGGCAAGCGACAGGGAGGTTTGGGTCATTCTTGCGGGTGTTCTCCAAAGCGGTCGCCCAGTTTACGTTTGGTCTTTCCAATGTAGAGGAGACCACATTGGGAGCAACGAATGCAGTAGACTAAGTTGGGGGAAATGCAAGTGAAATGTTGCTTCACGTGAAGGGAGTGTTTGGGTCCTTGGACGGTGAGGAGAGAGGAAGTGAAGGCGCAGGTGTTACATCTTTTGCGTGGGCATGGGGTGGTGCCATAGGTGGGGTTGGGGAGTAGGGATTGATGGAGGAGTGGACCAGGGTGTCCGCATGTCCTCGCTGAGAACAAATGCAAATGAAGTTAATCTTCAATGATGCAAATCACCCTCACTGTTTAATAAATACGTTCTAATAATGTTTCTGCGCGATTCCAAACCGGGGGACCTTTTGCGTGTTGGGCGAACGTGATAACTACTACATAACAGAAACTGCCGTAACTACAGTGAGTCTGTCTGGAATGTTAAACTGCGCTGTAAAGCAGCAGCACCCTGGGTATCTGTTTCGGAGAAATGGTGTTCAGCTGCTATTCTCAGGAGTGCTGCCGCGAAACTGATATAACAATGTAATCATAAAATGGCCTAGCACAATGTATCCATACAATGGCAGAAGAGGCCCTTTCACCTTTCACCTCTGTCCCCTTTTTAAACGAGCAAACTAATTAATCACAATTTGCTTCTCTTTTAATAAACCAGTTTTTTTTGCTCCCTTTCATTAAATTGCTCAATACCCTTTCGAAAATGTAGTTTCTGCAGAATCCATGCCTAGTTTGCCTTAATTCACAATGTTCACATGACAATTTGGACTTGGGTTCCTAATATATTTTACCGTATGAACATGATGTAATTATACAATTGACCTCATCGAATTTACGGAAGTGTTATTTTATCAATCTTACTATTTATACAATATTATTACTTTTCCTCCACAACCCTACAATCGAGGGTGCGATATTACAGAGGAAAACGCTTAAGGAGTTTAACAGCGATATGTCAAGATCACGTGCTTCAATTGTTCGTTTACTTCATTTGGTTTGAAATAATTTTGTTCCTGCACCGGAATTTTACAGAGGATAAATATTTGTGTCGCAAACAGGGCAGTGCTGAGCTACTAGAATGTTTGGAGGTTTCCAACGGTTGGACTGAGGGTCCATGTCACTTGCTGCAGGAAGACAAATTTTGGTTTCACCGTTCTGATGAAGAGTCATACCGACTCGAAACGTCAACCGTGTTCCTCTCCGCGGATGCTGTCAGACCTGCTAAGTTTTTCCAGCTATTTTTATTTTTGTTTCAGGTTTCCAGCATCCGCAGTATTTTGCTTTTATGTTAATTTCATCCTTGTGTCTGAACTTGATTGAATTTCAAAATGTAAAAGTGTCCGTCCAGCAAATGTCTCCGGGGGCTATGCTTTTTGCTTAAGCATTAGGAACATCCGTCTTATCCTTGGAAGACGAAATTGAACAAACTTTACTCAGTATTTGTTCCGTTATTCTATATTTAATATTAATTTTTTTTCTGTTATTGATGCTATCATTTGAGTTGAGATTCTCTGAAATATATACCAACCTCGAATTGCAAACATGACTGATAGACGAAAGAATGCCAGTCAACAGGCAATGCAAATCATGTGGTGCTCATTTGAAATTGAGCACAGTTAGCTTTCAAACAAAATGCAAGAATTTTACTGGGAACCGTTTTGAGAATGATGCGTTCATTATGTTTTATCCCCTTTGGTTCGATGTGATAAGCCTTCTGGCGCCGAAATCGTGTCCATATAGAAGACAGGAGGTAAGCCAGAAGAGATCGGCGCTAAGCCTCGGTTTCCACGACTCCCTTGGTTGTTTTTCCTGATACTCCATTCTGAAGCCGGATTATTTAAAGGAGTGATTCTGTACCAGCTCCGTCATTTCCTCTGGTTCAATTACAGCATCGCTTGCGCCTGTCTTTATGAGCGCATTTTAGTATGAGACATCTTTGAGGTGGTGTGTAACGATGTAAAATGCATCGAAAACCCACTAAATTCTGTTGCTGCTCGGACTGAAATGTGTGCCAAGTCAAAAAATGAACATCTGTTTCTACTCTGTGTCATGGAATTTCAGCGCTTCTGATTTTGCTGCATTCATTTTAAGGCCCAGGTAAGAGCAAAAGTAACATGCCTGTCGCATGAGAGATTCAGTTAACATTCAACAACAAACCTGAATGACCCGAATTTCCCTCTCTCAAAAATAGCAAGCTTGGATTAAGTTTCTGCCGGGTTTCAAACCCGGGGCTTTTCGCGTGAGGAGTGAACGTGATAACCACTACAATACAGCAACCACGTCCGGAATGGTAAACTGTGCTGTCACACAGCAGCTCTCTGGCTCTCTGTTTGGGAGAAATGGAATTCAGCTGCTATAATTTGGAATGCTGCAGATAGATTCATATAACAGTGTCATCATAAAATGGCAAAACACCGTGTATCTATACAACGGCTCTTCCATCGTCCTGTCGCTGTCGGCTTTTTAAAAGTGCAAATGGATGAATCGCAGTTTCCTTCTCTCCTTTAGGAAACTTGTTACTTTTCTGCATGTCAATTAATTGCACAATTTCCTTTGGAAGAAGGAGGTTCCATGCCCAGCTTGCCTAAAATAACACTGTTTTCCTTCAGCCAATGCCATGAAGATTTCGACTTGTGTTCCTTCCGTAGCTATGCATATGAACATTATTTACTTTTTCTCTTGATTTCATGTCGAATTGACGAATGTGCTCATTTTTCTGATCAAACACCTCATTATGTCTGAGTTATTTACACAATCTAATTACATTTGCTCCACAACACGTTAATCGAGGGAAATTATTGATTAAGTTAGACAGAGCCCTGCCAAGATCACATGCTGAAATAGTTCGTTCCATTTGCTTGGTTTGAAATAATTTTGTCCTGGAAATGAAATCTTACAGAATACATATTTGTTTAGGGAAAAGAGCAGTGTCGATCTACCAGAATGTTTGGAGGGTTCCAATGGTTAGGCTGAGAGTCTTGACTCTTGTTACAGGAAGACAACTTTTGGTTTCCACTTGGTGCCTCAGTTTGTTTTCAGTTTCATAATGCAGAAGGCTCGGTCCAGCAAATGTCTCAGGCAGTAATGCTTTCTGCTCAGTCATTAGGAACACCCTTCTCCTCCTCAGAAGACGGAATTCGACAAACTTTACTCAGCAGCATTTTTTTTCCGTTATTCAACATTCAGTATGATTTTTTTTTATTTGACATTGATGCCCTCGGTTGACTTGTGACTCTGGAATATAAAACAACATCGAATTGCAAACGTGACTGGCAAACAAAAGAATGTCAGACACCAGATAATGCACTTGATACGGGTCTGATTTGAGATTTAGCACAGCAGTCAGCATTTCAACAAAATCAAAGAATTTTACAGGCAACAGATTTGAGAATGATGCGTTAATTAGATCTGATCCCCCTTTGTCTGTCGTTACGAGCACAAGTTATCTTTGACATGGTGAGTAACTGTTAATCTGTGTCGAAAGAATGGTTAATTTCTGTTGTTGACTGAGCGAGCTGCTAATATGTGAGCGCAGTGAAATACGAACATCAATTTCCACTCAAGTGCGCCGTGAAATCTCAGCACGTCCTCGGTGAGAGTAAATGCAATATGCATGCAGCAGAGGAGATTCAGCTAAGCTTCAATGATGCAAATCACACTCATGATTGAATGAGTAAGTTTTCATAATGTTTCTGCCCAGTTTTGAGCCGGGGACCGGTCACGTATTAGGCAAACGTGATAACCACTACCCTACAGAAACTGCCGTGAGCCTGTCTGGAATGCTAAACTGCGCTGTAACGCAGCAGCACCCTGGGTGTCTGTTTCGTAGAAATGGAACTCAGTTGCTATTCTCAGGAACGCTGCAGCGAGACTGATATAACAACGTAATGATAAAATGGCCTAGCACCATGTATCCATACAATGGCAGAAGAGGCCCTTCCACCATCCGACCTCTGCTCCCGTTTTAAACGAATAAACTAATTAATCACAATTTGCTTCTCTCTGTTAATAAACCCGTGTTTTCCTCCCTTTCATTAAATTGCTCAATACCCTTTCGAAAAAGTACTTTCTGCAGAATCCATGCCTAGTTTGCCTTAATTCACAAGGTTCACATGACGATTTGGACTTGGGTCCCTAATATATTTTACCATATGAACATGATATAATTATGCAATTGATCTCATCTCCAATGTTCAAAAGCGTTATTTTCTTCAATCTTACTATTTGTACAATCTTATTACTTTTGCTCCATACCCCTTCAATCGAGGGTGCGATATTACAGAGGAAAATGTTTGTTCCGGAGTTTAACAGAGCCCTGCCAAGGTCACGTTCTTCAATTGTTCGTTTACTTAACTTGGTTTGAAATATTTTTGTTCCTGGACCGGAATCTTACAGAGGATAAATATTTGCGTAACAAACAGGGTAGTGCTGAGCTACCAGAATGTTTGGAGGTTTCCAATATTTGGACTGAGTGTCCATGTCACTTGTTGCAGGAAGACAACAGTTGGTGCCTCAGCTTGTTTCGAATTTCAAAATGTAAAAGTGTCTGCCCAGCCAATGTCTCTGGGTACAATGCTTTCTCTTAAGCATTAGGAACATCCATTTTATCCTCAGAAGACGAAATTGAGCAAACTTAACTCAGTACAAAAACAAAAACAGAATTACCTGGAAAAACTCAGCAGGTCTGGCAGCATCGGCGGAGAAGAAAAGAGTTGACGTTTCGAGTCCTCATGACCTTCGACAGAACTTGAGTTCGAGTCCAAGAAAGAGTTGAAATATAAGCTGGTTTAAGGTGTGTGTGTGTGGGGGGCGGGGGGGTGGGGGGGGGCGGAGAGAGAGAGAGAGAGAGAGAGGTGGGGGGGGGGGTTGTGGTTGTAGGGACAAACAAGCAGTGATAGAAGCATGATCTGCTTCTATCACTGCTTGTTTGTCCCTACAACCACACCCCCCCCCACCTCTCTCTCTCTCTCTCTGCCCCCCACACACACACCTTAAACCAGCTTATATTTCAACTCTTTCTTGGACTCGAACTCAAGTTCTGTCGAAGGGTCATGAGGACTCGAAAAGTCAACTCTTTTCTTCTCCGCCGATGCTGCCAGACCTGCTGAGTTTTTCCTGGTAATTCTGTTTTTGTTTTTGTTTTGGATTTCCAGCATCCGCAGTTTTTTTTGTTTTTAAACTTAACTCAGTATTTGTTCCGTTATTCTATATTTAATATTAACATTTTATCTGTTATTGATACCTTCATTTGAATTGAGACTCTCTGAAATCCACACCAACCTCGAATTGCAAACATGACTGATAGACAAAAGAATGCCAGTCAGCAGGTAATGCAAATCATATGGTGCTCATTTGAAATTGAGCACAGTTAGCTTGTAAACAAAATGCAAGAATATTACTGGGAACAGTTTTGAGAATGATATTTTCATTATATTTGGTCCCTTTTTGTTCTAGGTGATAAGCCTTTTGGCGTCTAAATCGCATCCATATAGAAGACAGTAGGGAAGCCAGCAGATCTGCACTGCACCTCGGTTTCCACGACTCCCTTAGTCATTTTTCCTGAAACTCTATTCTGAAGCTCGATTATTTGAAGGAGTGATTCTGTACCAGCTCAGTAATTTCCTCTGGTTCAATTACAGCATCGCTTGCACCTGTCTTTATGCGTGTACTTCAGTATGAGACATCTTTGAGGTAGTGGGTAACGGTGTAAATCTGCATCGAAAACCCACCAAATTCTGTTGCTGCTCGGATGAACTGCTAAAATGTGTGCCGAGTCAAAAAATGAACATCTATTTCTACTCAGTGTATGATGGAATTTCAGCGCTTCTGATTTTGCTGCATTCATTTTAAGGCCCAGGTAAGAGCAAAGTAACATGCCTGTCACATGAGAGATTCAGTTAACATTCAAAAACAAACCTGAATGACGCAAATTGCCCTCTCTCAAAAGTAGCCAGCTGGAATAATGTTTCTGCCCAGTTTTGAACAGGGGTGCCTTGCATATGGGAGGTGAATGTGATAACCACTACGCTATAGAAACACTAGACTGCCATCATGGCAGTGAGCCTATCTGGAATGTTAAACTGTGCTGTCACGCAGCAGCTCACTGGCTCTTTGGTTGGGAGAATTGGAACGCCGCTGTTTTAATTTGGAATGCTGCAGACAGACTCATAAAACAATGTCATCATAAAATGGCATAGCGTCATGTATCCATACCACGGCCCTTCCATCATCATGTCTCTGTCAGCTTTTTAAAAGTGCAAACGAATTAATCGCTGTTTCCTTCTCTCTTTTAGCAAACCTGTTATTTTTCTGCATATCAATGAATTGCACAATTCCCTTTGGAAGAAGGAGTTTCTGTAGATTCCATGCCCAGTTTGCCTTAAAAAATATATTTTCCCTCAGCCATTGCCATGAAGATTTAGACTTGTGTTCCTTCCATAGCTATGCATATAAGCATTATTTACTTTTTCACTTGATTTCATGTCGAATTGACGCAAGTGCTCATTTTTCTGATCAAACAGCTCATTATTTCTGAGTTGTTCACACACACGATCTAATTACATTTTCTACACAACCTGTTAATCGAGGGAAATCATTGATACAGTTAGACAGAGTCCTGCCAAGATCACATGCTGAAATAGTTCGTTCCGTTCATTTGGTTTGAAATAATTTTGTTCTGGGAATTAAATCTTACAGGATACATATTTGTTTAGGGGAAAGGGCAGTGTTGATCTACCAGGATGCTTGGAGGATTCTAATGCTTAGGCTGAGAGGTCATGACTCTTGTTACAGGAAGACAACTGTTGGTTTCCACCTGGTGCCTCAGTTTGTTTTGAGTTTCATAATGCAGAAAGCTCAGTCCAGCAAATGCCTCAGGCAGCAATGCTTTCTGCTCAATCATTAGGAACACCCTTCTCCTCCTCAGAAGATGAAATTCAACAAACTTTACTCAGCAGCATTTTTTTTCCATTATTCAACATTCAGTTTTTTTTTTATTTGATACTGATTCCCTCAGTTGACTTGAGACTCTCTGGAATATAAAATAACATCGAATTGCAAACGTGACTGGCAAACAAAATAATGCCAAACACCAGCCACTTGATACGGGTCTGATTCGAGATTTAGCACAACACTCATCATTTCAAATCAAAGAATTTTACAGACAACAGATTTGAGAATGATGCGTTAATTAGATCTGATCCCCCTTTGTCTGCCGTTACGAGCACACATTATCTTTAACTGTGTTAATCTGTGTCAAAAGACAGATTAATTTATGTTGTTGACTGAGCAAACTGCTAATATGTGAGCGCAGTGAAATACGAACATCAGTTTCCACTCAAGTGTGTCATGAAATCTCAGCACGTCCTCAGTGAGAGTAAATGCAAAATGCCTGCAACATTGGATATTCAAATAAGCTTCAACAATGCAGATTATGGTCACGAATGAATGAGTAAGTTTTAACAATGTTTCTCCACGGCTTCAAACCAGGGACTTTTCACGTGTTAGGTGAATGTGACAACCACTATACTACAGAAACTATCATACTGCCATCGAGCCTGTCTGGAATGTTAAATTGCACTGAAATGCAGCAGCACTCTTGAGTGTCTGTTGCAGAGAAATGGAATTCAGCTGCAATTATCAGGAACACTGCAGCGAGACTGACATAACAAAGTAATCATAAAGTAGCCGAGCACCGTGTATTCATACAATCGCATAAGAGGCCCTTCCACCATGAGACCTCTGTCCTCTTTTTAAACGAGCAAACTAGTTAATCGCAATTTGCTTCTCTCTTTTAATAAACCTGTTTTTCCCTCCTTTTCATTAAATTGCTCAATTCCCTTTTGAAGAAGCAATTTCTGCAGAATCCATGCCTAGTTTGCCTTAATTCACATGGTTCACATGACGATTTGGACTTGGGCTCCTAATATACTTTACCATATGAACATGATGTAATTATGCAATTGATCCTCATATCGAATTTATGAAAGTGTCATTTTTTCAATCTTACTATTTTTACAACCTTATTACTTTTGCTCCACAAACCTTCAATCGAGGGTGTTATATTACAGAGGAAAATGTTTGTTCTGGAGTTTAACAGAGCTCTGCCAAGAGCACGTGATTTAATAGTTTGTTTCCTTTATTTGGTTTAAAACAATTATGTTCCTGGACCGGAATCTTACAGAGGATAAATATTTGTGTAGAAAATAGGGCAGTGCTGAGCTACCAAGGTGTTTGGAGGTTTCCAATGGTTGGATTGAGAGGCCATGTCACTTGTTGCAGGGAGACAGCTGTTGGTTTCACCCTGGTGCCTCAGCTTGTTTTGAATTTCTCAAAGTAGTAATGTCCATCCAGCAAATGTCTCCGGGTGCAATGCTTTCTGCTCAATCATTAGGAACATCCGTCTTATCCTTGGAAGACGAAATTGAACAAACTGTATTTGTTCCACTATTCTATATTTAATATTGATATTTTATCTGTTTTTGATGCCTTCATTTGAATTGAGACTCTCTGAAATATACAGCAAACTTGAATTGCAAACATGACTGATAGATAGAAGAGTGCCAGTCAGCAGGGAATGCAAATCATATGGTGCTCATTTGAAACTGAGCACAGTTAGCTTGTAAACAAAATTGAATAATTTTACTGGGAACAGTTTTGAGAATGATTCATTCATGATATTTGATCCCTCCTTGTTCCAGTTGAGAAACTTACTGGCACATAAATGGCGTCCATATAGAAGACAGGAGGGAAGCCAGCAGATCTGCACTGCGCCTCAGTGTCCACGACTCCCTGGGTCATTTTTTCTGAAACTCTATTCTGAAGACCGATTATTTAAAGAAATAATTCCATACCAGCTCTGTCATTTCCTCTGGTTCAATTACAGCATCGCTTGGCCTGTCTTTATGAGCGCACTTGAACATGAGATGTCTTTGAGGTGGTGAGCTGCATTGAAAAACCATTTAATTCTGTGGCTGACCGGATGAACTGCTAAAATGTGTTTTAGCATTTCTTGCTATCTTGACTCCATTCTCTCTCCCCTTGTCGAGTCCCTTCCCACCTACATCTGTGATTCCTCTGACACCCTACATCATATCAACAATTTCCAGTTCCCTAGCCCCAACCGCCTCCTCTTCATCATGGACATCCAATCCCTCTACACCTCCATACCCCACCAGGATGGTCTGATGGTTCTCTGCTTCTTCCTCGAACAATCCCCATCCACCATTACTCTCCTCCTTCTGGCTGAACTTGTTCTCACACTGAACAATTTCTCCTTAAACTCCTTGCACTTCCTCCAAATAAAAGGTGTGGCTATGGGTACCCGCATGGACCCCAGCTATGCCTGTCTCTTTATGGGGTATGTGGAATATTCCTTGATCCAGTCCTACTTTGGTCCCCTCCCACAACTCTTTCTCTGGTACATCGATGATTACTTCGGTGCTGCTTCATGCTCTTGTCTGGAAAAAATTATTAATTTTGCTTCCAATTTCCACCCCTCCATCATTTTCATATGGTTCATCTCTGACACTTCCCTTCCCTTCCTTGACCTCTCTGTCTCAATTTCTGATGATAGACTGTCCACCAATATCCATTACAAGCCTACCAACTCCCACAGCTACCTCGACTACAGCTCCTCACACCCCACTTCCTGTAAGAACTCCATCCCATTCTCTCAGTTCCTTCACCTCCGTTGCATCTGTTCTGATGATGCTACTGAAAAACAGTTCCTCTGACATGTCTTCCTTCTTCCTTAACCGAAGTTTTCCACCCACAGTAGTTGACAGGGCCCTCAAACGTGTCCGGCCCATCTCCCGCGCATCTGCCCTCACACCTTCCTCTCCCTCCCAGAAACATCACTTATCACCCCACCAGCCTCCGCATTCAAAGGATCATCCTCCACTATTTCCGCCAACTCCAGCATGATGCCACCACCAAACACATCTTCCCTTCACCACCCCCCCCCCCCCCACCCCCCAGCAGCATTCCGCAGGCATCATTCCCTCCGGGACACCCTGGTCCACTCCTCCATCACCTCTACACCTCAACCCCCTTCCGCGGCACCTTCCCATGCAACCGCACAAGGTGCAACACCTGCCCCTTTACTTCCCCTCTCCTCACCACCCAAGGATCCAATCACTCCTTTCAAGTAAAGCAGCATTTCACTTGCCTCAATTTAGTCTACTGCATTCATTGCTCCCAATGCAATTTCCTCTATATTGGAGAGACCAAACACAGACTGGGTGACCGCTTTGCAGAACACCTTCAGTCTGTCAGCAAGCATTACCCAGACCTCCCTGTTGCTTGCCATTTCAACACTCCACCCTGCTCTCATGCCCACATATCCATCTTTGGCCTGCTGCATTGTTCCAGTGAAGCTCAACGCAAACTGGAGGAAGAGCACCTCACCTTCCGACTAGGTACTTTACAGCCTTCCGGACTGAATATTGAGTTCAACAATTTTAGATCATGAACTCTTTCCTCCATCCCCATTCCCTTTCCGATTCCCCCCCCCCTCCAACTTTTTTTCCAATAATTTATATATATTTTTCTTTTCCCACCTATTTCCATTATTTTTAAATGTATTTCCATCCATTGTTTTATCTCTACCTTTTAGCCTTTTTCGATTCCTTCACCCCACCCCACCCCCACTAAGGCTATCTGTGCCTTGCTTGTCCTGCTTTCTACCCTTAATTAGCACACTCCTTAGATAATATCACCACCTTCAACACCTCTTTGTCCTTTTGTCTGTGACATCTTTTGGTTACCTCCACCTATCACTGGCCCTGTATCCAGCTCTACTTCCACCCCCCCCCCCCAACCTTTGACCAGCTTATATTTCACCTCTCTTCTATTTTTACTTAGTTCTGTTGAAGAGTCATATGGACTCAAAACATTAACTGTGTTCCTCTCCGCAGATGCTGCCAGACCTGCTGAGTTTTTCCAGGTATTTTTATTTTTGTTTTGGATTTCCAGCATCCGCAGTTTTTTGCTTTTATGCTAAATGCGTGCTGTGTCAAAAAACGAGTATCAATCTCTACTCAGCATGTCATGAAATTTCAGCATTTCTGATTTTGCTGCTTTCATTTTAAGGCCCAGATAGGAGCAAAAGCATCATGCCTGAAGCATGTGAGGTTCAGGTAGCATTCAACAACAAACCTGAATTGCACAAATGTTCCTGTCACAAAACCAGTGAGCTCAGATAATGTTTGTCTGGTTTTGAACCAGAGACCTTTCGTGTGTTAAGTGAAAATGATAACCACAACACTACAGAAACATTGACCAGCCTCGATGGCAGTAAGCCTATCCGGGATATTAAACTGTGCTGTCATGCAGCAGCTCTCTGGCTCTTTGGTTGTGGGAAATGGAATTCAGCTGCTATAATTTGGAATGCTGCAGACACACTCAGAAAACAATGTCATCATAAAATGGCATAACACCATGCAGCCGTACCATGGACCTTCCATCATCCTGTCTCTGTCAGCTCTTTAAAGGAGCAAACCAATTAATCACAGTATCCTTCTCTCTTTTAGGCAACCTGTTATTTTTCTGAATATCAATTAATTGCACAATTCCCTTAAGAAAAATGAGTTTTTGCAGATTCCATGCCTAGTTTTCCTTAAATAATACTGTTTCCCTCACCCAATGACATGAAGATGTAGACCTGGGTCCCCTACATAGCTATGAATATGAACATTATTTACCTTTACTCTTGATTTCATGTCGAATTGACGAAAGTGCTCATTTTTCTGAACAAACATCTCATTATTTCTGAGTTATTTACACAATCTAATTACAATTGCTCCACAACTCATTAATCCCTCCTCTGAACCTGTCTTATTTGTTTATTTGTCCCATTAGTTTTTTTAATTGTCTCATTGTCACCCAATGCTGCCTTGCACCATTGTCCCCTTTATCATTTACTCTCTCCAGCCTTCCATCCTGTCACAAGGCCGTTTGTTGTTTCCTTCTGTCTGTCAATGTTTTCTCTGACTCTGGACTTGTTTATACTCTGTTAAACCTGGGAAAGTTTCCAGTTTGGATAAAAGTTCAGCGACGTGAAACATTCACTGAGAATGATGCTGTTTGACCTGCTGAGGGTTTCCAACATTTTCTGTTTTGAGATCGGATTTGCAGCAAATGCAGTATTTTGTTTTCGGGTCACTGTGGATCAGTTTCTCTCACTTATCGTTACCAGTTTAAAGGTGGGGAAGGAGCTTTTAAAGAATGAGACAACGGGAACTGTCACCCTGTTCGACATGGAAACTAAACTCACTGCTAATTCCTCATCAGTAACAATTTTAAACACAAAGTTTCCGGCCGGAATTGAACCGGACACTTTCTCATGTAAAGTAAACGTGATAAACACTGCACTGGGGAAATGAGTGTGAATTCCACCCCCCACCCCGGACAGAGGGGAACTGACCATCCATCTCTAGCTCTAATTCCCAAACAGAAAATGCTGCCAAGAATCAGCAAGTCAGACTGAGGCTGTGACCGCTCTCAGCATTTGAAACCGTCACAAAGCCTGGGTGATTGATGGCAGCTCCGGACCAATAGGAAAAGGGGACGGGACTGGAGGACCCAGCGAAAGCGGCTGATCCTCCAACCAATCGGAGTGAACGAAGGGGCGGGGCCGGGCTGTGACTGAAGCACGTGCAGTGCGGATAATGGCGATGGACGGACGGGACCACAATGAGTAAAGATGGGGGGAGGGGGGAGGGATGGCGGGGCGGAGGGAGCGATGGATCCGGACGGAGAGGCTCCGGAAACATGTTGTGTAAACCGCAAACCCCGGAAATAAACTGACCGGCCCCCCCCCCCCCACCCCCCGTCCCCCCGTTTACACCGAGCGGGGCCGCAGCTCCCAGATCAATGAAGAGCCGATTTGTATCAAGATGGATAAAAATAAAAAACTGCGGATGCTGGAAATCCAAAACAAAAACAGAATTACCTGGAAAAACTCAGCAGGTCTGGCAGCATCGGCGGAGAAGAGCAAAGTTAACATTTCGAGTCCTCATGACCCTTCAACAGAACTAAGTAAAAATAGGAGAGGGGTGAAATATAAGCTGGTTTAAGGTGGGGGGGGGGGGGGGGGGTGGCTGGGTGGGGTGGGGAGGAGAGAAGCCACTTATAATAAAGAATCTATAATAAGGGATTTCATAACTGTACCCTTAGAGAACAATGATCTGATCTGGCAGGTTCAACATGAATTTATGAAAGGGAAATAACATTTGACAAACCTGTAAGAGTTTCTTGAAGATGTTACTAGCAGGATGGCTAAGGGGAGACCTGTGGATGTGGTGTGTTTAGATTTTCAGAAGGCTTTTGATAAGGGTGTTAGTAAACAAAATTAGAGCACATAGAATTGAGGGTAATAGACTGAAATAGATTGAGGATTGATTATGGACAGGAAACAGAGAGTAGTAATAAAAGGGTCAGTCTCAGGTTAGCTGGCTGTGATTAGTGGGGTACCACAAGGATCAGTACTTGGCCCCTGGCTATTCACAATCTACATCAATGATTTGGTATGGGGACCAATGTAATATTTCCAAGTTTGCTGATGACACAAAACTAGATGGGGATGTAAGTTGTGAGGAAGATGCAAAAGGGCTTCAATGGGATTTGGCAGGCTTTGTGAGTGGGCAAGAACCTGGCAGATGGAATATAATGTGGGTAAGTGTGAAGTTATCCACTTTGGTAAAATGAATGCAGGTGCAGAATATTTCTTGAATGGGAAGTATTTATGTCCTTGTTCCTAAGTTATTGAAAGCTAACAGGCAGGTGCAGCAAGCAAATAGGAAGGCAAATGGCATGTTAACCTTTATTGCAAGGGGATTTGAGTACAGGAGTAAGGAAGTCTTGTTGCAATTGTATAGAGCCATGGTGAGACCGCATCTGGAGTATTGTATACAGTTCTGATCTCCTTATCTAGGGAAGGGTATACTTGCCATAGAGAGATTGAAGTGGAGGCTTACAAGAATGATTCCTGGGATGGCAGGATTGTCCTATGAGAAGTGATTGAGGAGACTGAGCCTGTATCCTCTAGAGTTTAGAAGAATGAAAGGTGATCTCATTGAAACTTACAAAATTCTTACAGGGTGTGACAGGGTGGATGCAGAAAGGATGTTTCTCCCAGCGGGGGAGGGAGTGCGTGGTCTAGAGCCAGGGAACAGAGTTTCAGAACAAGGGAAGGCCATCTGGGACTGAGATGAGGAGGAATTTCTTCACTCAGAGTGAATTCTTTGGAATTCTCTGCCCGAGAGGGCTGTGAAGGCTCAGTCATTGAGTGTGTTCAAGACTGAGGTCGATAGTTCCTAGATACTAATAACATCAATGGAGACAGAGATAGCGTGGGAAAGTGGCATTGAGGTAAACAATCAGTCATTATCTAGTTGAATGGCAGAGAACGCTCGAGGGGCTGAATGGTCTGCTCCTGCTCCTATATTCCTATGTTACATCACCTGAGGGTTGGATGTGGGCCTCAGTTTAACACCTTAATATCTCCTTGTGTGGCCTGTGGTCATCGCTCCTGTGAAACGTACAAACCTACAAATTAGGAGCTGGAGTAGGCCATTGGGACTATCAGAGTTGATCTGATTGTAGCCTTAACTCTACTTTCTTGACAACACACCATACTGCTTGACTTCCTTGTCAATCAAGAATCTATCCAGTTCATCCTTAAAAATATTCAATAACCCAACCTCCACTGCTCTCTGGGCAAGAGAGCTGCAGAGACTAACAACCCTCTGAGAAAAAACTCTCCTCGTTTCCTTAAATGGAAAACCCTTATTTTTAAACTATGCCCCTAATTCTTGTTATAGACTCTCTCCCATAAGGGGAAACATGCTTTCAGTTTCCATCCCATCCAATCCCCTCAGGATGTGATATATTCCAATAAGACCTCTGATTCTCCTAAAGCCAAAGAATATATGTCTAATCTATCCAATGTTTCCTTATAAGACAACTCCTTCATCCCAGGAATCAGTCCAGTGCACCCTCTCTGAACTTCTAATGTAATTACATTCTTTCTTAAGTAAGGAGACCAAAACTGTAAACTGTACTCCTGATGTGGTCTCAACAACATCCTGTAAACTGTAGCAAAACATCCCTACTTTTCGATTCCATTCCCCTTGAATAAATGACAACATCCCATTTGTCTTTCTAATCACTAGCTGTACCTGCGTACTGACTTTGTGACTCATATACTAGGACACCCAGATCCCACTGTACTGTGGAGTTCTGAAATCTCTCTCCATTTAAATAATATGCTGCTTTTCTATTCTTCCTGCCAAAGTGGACAAGTTCACACTTTCCCACATTGTACTTCATCTGCCAATTTTTTGCCTGCTCACTTAACCTATCTACATCCCTTTGCAGACTCCTTAAGTCCTCTTCAAAACTTGATTTCCTACCTATGTCATCAGCAAATTTAGCAACCAAACATTCAGT
The DNA here is from genome assembly GCF_017639515.1 of Carcharodon carcharias. Lineage (NCBI taxonomy): Eukaryota > Metazoa > Chordata > Chondrichthyes > Lamniformes > Lamnidae > Carcharodon > Carcharodon carcharias. The sequence continues at coordinate 16,029,192 of NC_054493.1, forward strand.
CCCTTCATCCAAGTCATTGACATAGATTGTAAATAGTTGAAGCCCTAACATTGATCCCTGTGATGCTCCAATAGTTACATTTTGCCAGCCCAGAAATGACCAATTTATCCCTTCTTTCTGCTTCCTGTTAGATAACTAATCCTCTGTCCATGCTAATGTTACCCCCTCACCATGAGCTCTTCTTTTATGTAATAACCTTTGATGTGGCACCTTATCAAATGCCAGTTAGAATCCAAGTACATCACAGCTACAGGTTCCCCTTTATTCATGTTGCTTGTTACTTCCCCAAAGAACTCTAATAAATTAGCCAAACACGATTTCCCTTTTACAAAACAGTGTTGACTCTGCCTGATGTCATTAAGATTTTCTAAGTGCCTTGCTATAACTTCCTTAATAATAGATCCTACGTTTTTTTCCCATGACAGATGTTAAACTAACTGGTCTACGTTTTCCTGCTTTCTGTCTCACTCCTATCTTGAATAGAAGAGTTACACTTGCTATTTTCCAATCTGATTGGATCTTTGCAGAATCAAAGGAATTTTGGAAAATTATATCAAATGCATTTAATATCTCCACAGCCACTTTTTTTAAGACCCTATCAGTTAAGTTCATCAGGTACTGGGAGCTTGTCAGCCTTTAGTTCTAATAGTGTTCTCAGTACCCTTTCCCTGGTGATTTTAAGTTCCTCCCTCCCTTTCACCTCTTGATTTACAAGTATTTCTCGGATGTCAGTTGTCTCTTTTACAGTGATGACAGACACAAAATTTGTTCAACACTTGCGCCACTTCCTTATTTTCCATTATTAATTCTCCAGACTCACTTCCTAGAGGATCAGCACTCATTTTAGTTACTCTTTTCCTTTTTCAATACTTGTAGAAACTCTTACTAACTGTTATTTTACCTCCAGCTGGATTCTTCTCAGAATCTAATTTCTCCCTCATTTTCTCAGTCATTGTTTGCTGCTTTTTAAATGTTGTATGACCTTATGACCTACTACTAGTCTTCGCAGAATTGTAAGCTTTTTTTTCCAATTTGTTATTATCTTTAACTTCTTTAGTTAGCCACGGATGGCACATACTTCTCCGAGAGTGTTTCTTTCTCACTGGAATTTACCTTTGCTGAGTTATGAAACATCTCCTTAAATGTCTGCCGCTGCATTTCTACTGACCTACCCTTATCCTAATTTCCCAGTTCACTTTTTCCAGCTCTGTCTTCATACCCTTGCAATTGCCCTTACTGAATTTTAAAACATTTGTCTTAGACACACTCTTCTCTCCCTCAAACCAAATGCAAAATGCAATCATGTTATGATCACTGCTACCTAGAGGCTCCTTTACTATGAGGTCATAAATGAATCCTCTCCTATTTATTACACATTACCAAACACCTTGGGATGGTTTTCTCTGTGTGAAAAAAGCTTTATGAACGCGACATCACAGACCATAGATACGCCGAATAAAGCTAAGCTGGGTGCTGCCTGCAGCTGGGAACCAAATACATGGGAACCATCACAAAGCCTGAAGCAAAGAGCAAGAGACCCAAACAAAACCAGGATGAATGAATCCAATTGCAAAATGCCCAATGGCACATGTGGGAATCTGCCCAACGTCCGTAAAATAATAATACAGCAAGTGGGGACAGAGCACTGTCAGGCTGACCTTAATATCAGGGGACATGTCATGTGTCATTTCTGTCTTCTGGTGCAATTGAAACTGGACTTCAATGTAACAATTATTGGAAAGTAAACTAAATAATTGGGGAAATGTTTCTCTAATTGACCTCAGTGGAAGGAACAACAATTTTGTCTTTCACCCTGTAAAAGTAATTTGAGCCCTCCCCCATTGCACTAGCAAACCGACCCACAAGGACCCTAGTCCCAGCTCTACTGAAGTGCAATCCGTCCATCTTGAACAGGTTCCTCATTCCTCAGAACTGGCTTTGATGCCCTATGAGTCTGAAGCCCTCCATCCTGCAGCAATTCACCAGCTCCATGTTAACCTGCCTTGATCTAGTACTGTTAGATTCGATTTTATGATTGGCCAGCACTTGCTCCACAATCCTGAGTGTGCTAATATTAGTCCAGCTTATAAATAGCTCATAGGGATGTGGTGGCATAGTGGTATTGTCACCGGAGTGGTAATCCAGAGACACAGGGAAGTGCTCTGAGGACCTGGGTTTGAATCCCACCATGGCAGAGGGTGGATTCTGGAATTAAAAGCTGTGAAAACCACTGCCTTCATGTCCTAAACTCATTCCGTAATGCCCTTTAGGGAAGGAAATCTGTGTCCTTACCTGATTTGGCCTACATGTGACTCCAGACCCACAGCAATGTGGGTGACTCTTAAAAAAATGCCCAAGTGCAAAAATGAATGAAGGCAATTAGAGATGGGCAATAAATGCTGGCCTAGACAGTGACACCCACATCTCAGGAACAAATAAAAAAAAATTATGCTTGCAAGAAGTGACATATGCAGCGACCCCTTCTCTGCAACAAAGGAATATGTTCACGCCTTGTACATTTTTTTGAAAAGTGGCAGCAGCATCTACCATTTATGAGATGCACTGCAGCAACTCACCTAGGCTCCTTCAACAGCACCTTCCAAACCTGTAACCTCTACCACCTAGAAGGACAAGGGCAGCAGATGCATGGGAACAGCACCACCTGGAAATTCCAGTTCAGGCCATACACCATACTGACTTGGAACAATGTCATGGTTCCTTCACAGTCACTGGGTCAAAATCCTGGAAATCCCTCCCTAACAGCACTGAGCATGTACCTACAACACATGGAGTGAAGCAGTTCAATAAGGCAACTCATTAACACCCCTCAAGGGTAATTATGGATGGGCAACACATTGTGGTCTTGCCAGTGATGCTCACATCCTGTGAAAGAATAAAACATTTATAGAAACAGAAAATGTTGGAAAAACTCAGCAGGTCTGGCAGCATCTGTTGAGAGAGAAACAGAGATAATGTTTCCAGCCCAATATGACTCCTCTTTGGAATTACCAAAGGGGAATTCCTGCAGGAGGGAGGGCTTCATATTCCTTGGATATCAAAGGGTTCTGAAGAAGAGTCATGTTGGACATGAAACTTTAACTCCGTTTCTCTCTGCACAGATACTGCCAGACCTGCTGAGTTTTTTCTGCCATTTTCTGATTTTATTTCAGATTTCCAGCATTCTTGAAGGTGGATAAATCACCGGGACCAGATGGATTGTATCTCTGGCTGTTGAAGGAAGCCAGGGAGGAAATAGCAGATGCTCTGAGGATCATTTTCCAATCCTCACCAGATACAGGTGACTTCCCAGAGGATTGGAGAGCTGTGAACATTATACCATTATTTTAAAAGGTTGCGAGGGATAAACCAGAAAATTATAGGCAGGTCAGTCCAACTTCAGTGGTGGGAAAATTATTGGAAACAATTCTGAGAGACAGGCAAAACTAGCACTTAGAAAGTGCACAGATTGATCAAGGATAGTCAGCATGGTTTTGTTATGAGAAAATCTTACTAACCTGACAGAATTTTTTGAGAAAGTAACAAGGAGGAATTGTTGAGGATAGTGCAGTGGACGTTGTCTACATGGATTTCAGTAAGGCATTTGACAACGTTCCACGTGGCAGACTAGTCAGGTGGCCTATTTGAGGGTTACGGTCTAGATAGGCTAGAAAAGAAAGACTTGTTTCCCCTCGCTGAGGGGTCAGTTACCAGGGGACACAGATTTAAGGTGACATGAGGAAAAACTTTTTCACCCAGAGGGTGGTAGGCGTCTGGAATTCACTGCCTCAGTTGGTGGTTGTGGCTAAAACACTCAACTCATTTAAAAGGGACATGGATCTGCATCAGAAGCGCTGTAACCTGCAAGGCTATGGACCAGGTACACGAAAGTGGAGTTAAAATGACCGGCGCAGACACGATGGGCTGAATGGCCTCTTTCTGCACCGTTACTTTTTTATAGTTCGATTTGCAGCATTTTACATTTACGTACATATAGTTTAGTGATTATGTACGTATAAAAATACACATTTTATATTTATATGTCTGTGTTTGTTCCCTGTGTGATTCCCATCTCCCTTTCCCAGCTCTGTGCTGCCTCAGCTGCTCTCACCTGGGGACAGCGCCTCACAATCCAGCTCCAACCGCGCCCCGCCCCCTCACCGTGCCCCGCCCCATCGCCGCGCCGCCATTGGTTGGAGGAAACACCACCCCTCGATCCGCCAGCCCGGCCCTGCCCGCCCCACCACTTCCCTATTGGTCGGAGCACATGTCAGTTACTGCCCCCTCGGTGGTCACATGGTCTGGTTCTTCCCAGCGCCGTCGCCGCGTCCGTTCCACTTGGTGTCCAGTCAGCCCCGGTCGGACTCTCCGGTTTGTATTTTGTTTGATTTTCTCTCTGAGTCTCTCCGCCCGCCTCTCCATCCCTACCCCATCCTCGAGCTCGCTCACTCGGTTTGGGAAAACTCGCCTTCGTTCCATTATTCGGCCTTTCAATGGCCGCCTGGCCCAGGACCCGCCTGGTTGATTTGCGACTGAGCATGCGCATATCCCGGCAGCAGCTCGGAATATTTAAAGGGGCAAAAGCAAAAAAACTGCGGATGCTGGAAATCCAAAACAAAAATAAAATTCCTGGAAAAACTCAGCAGGTCTGGCAGCATCGGTGGAGAGGAACACAGTTAACGTTGCGAGTCCGAATGACCCTTCAACAGAACTAAAGAAAAATAGAGGAGGTGAAATATAAGTTAGTTTAAGGGGGGGTGGGGGCGGTGTGGGACAAACAGACCTGGATAGGGGGCCAGTGATAGGTGGAGATAATCAAAAGATGTCACAGACAAAAAGACAAAGTGTTGAAGGTGGTGATATTATCTAAGGAATGTGCTAATTAAGAGTAGAAAGCAGGACAAGCAAGGTACAGATAGCCCTGGTGGGGGTGGGGTGAAGGGAAGGGATCGAAATAGGCTAAAAGGTAGAGGTAAAACAATGGATGGAAATACATGTAAAAATAATGGAAATAGGTGGGAAAAGAAAAATCTATATAAATTATTGGGAAAAAATGGGGAGGGATGTTGGAAAGGGGGTGGGAATAGAGGAGAGAGTTCATGATCTAAAATTGTTGAACTCAATATTCAGTCTGGAAGGCTGTAAAGTGCCTAGTCGGAAGATGAGGTGCTGTTCCTCCAGTCTGCGTTGAGCTTCACTGGAACAATGCAAGGACAGACATGTGGGCATGAGAGCAGGGTGGAGTGTTGAAATGGCAAGCGACAGGGAGTTCTGGGTCATGTTTGCGGACAGACCAAAGGTGTTCTGCAAAGCGGTCATCCAGTCTGCGTTTAGTCTCTCCAATGTAGAGGAAACCACATTGGGAGCAACAAATGCAATAGACTAAATTGAGGGAAGTGCAAGTGAAATGCTGCTTCACTTGAAAGGAGTGTTTGGGCCCTTGGACGGTGAGGAGAGGGGAAGTAAATGGGCAGGTGTTGCACCTTCTGCAGTTGCATGGGAAGGTGCCGTGGGAGGGGGTTGAGGTGATGGAGGAGTGAACCAGGGTGTCCCGGAGGGAACGATCCCTGTGGAATGCCGCCAAGGGGATTAAAGGGACACTGTCCCTCTGTGTTCACTTGTAATTTAAAGGGACAGGCATTGCAAGATAGACTGATTTCAGTGCAGAGAGGAGAGACAGCAGGCTTTGGAGCAACATTTAGGTAAAGCTAGTAAATTGTCTATTCTGAATTTCTCTCCTGTTTTTAGTTAATGCTGATGGAAACTTGCTTTACAGGGAGAGAGTTTGTGGCTGGGAAGCTCAGATGAAACTGTGCCAATCTCTCTGACTCACACCATTCATCAGGACCTGAAGATTATCAGTAATATGGAAGCGGAGAGCAGCATTTGCAGTGTGGATAAACTGTATCCGTGTTCTGTGTGTGGATGCGGATTCGAACGATCGTCTGACCTGCAGACTCACAAGTGTGACCAAACTGAGGAGAGGCCGTGTAAATGTGGGGACTGCGGGAAGGGATTCAGTCACCCCTCTGAGCTGGAAACTCATCGCTGCAGTCACACCAGGGAGAGGCCGTTCATCTGCCCCAAATGTGGGAAGGGATTCACACTGTTATCCAGCCTGCGGAGACACCAGCGAGTTCACACTGGGGAGAGACCGTTCACTTGCTCCATGTGTGGGAAGGGATTCATCCAGTCATCTGACCTGCTTTCCCACCAACGGGTTCACAGTGGGGAGAGGCCATTCACCTGCTCTCTGTGTGAGGAGGGATTCACTCATCCCTCCAACCTGCTGACACACCAGCGAGTTCACACAGGGGAAAATCCGTTCACCTGCTCTGAGTGTGGGAAAGGATTCACTCAAGCCTCCAACATGTTGAGACACCAGCGAGTACACACTGGGGAGAGGCCATTCACTTGCTGTGTGTGTGAAAAGGGGTTCGCTGAGTCAGGAAGCCTGCTGGCACACCAGCGAATTCACACTGGGGAAAGACCGTTTACCTGCTCCATGTGTGGGAAAGGATTCACTCTGTCATCATCCCTTCTCAGACATCAGCGAGTTCACACCGGGGAGAGACCATTCACCTGCTCCGAATGTGGGAAGGGATTTAATCAGTCAACTGACCTGTTGACACACCAGCGAGTTCACAGTGGGGAGAGGCCATTCACCTGCTCCATGTGTGGGAAGGGATTCACACAAGCTTCCAACCTGCTGAGCCACCAGCGAGTTCACACTGGGGAGAATCCATTCACCTGCTCCATGTGTGGGAAGGGATTCACTCAAGCTTCCAACCTGGTGAGCCACCAGCGAGTTCACACTGGGGAAAGGCCCTTTACCTGCTCTGTTTGTGGGAAGGGATTCAGTCGATCATCCTACCTGGTGAAGCACCAGCAAGTTCACAACTGACTGCACTGCTCCAATTTTGCCAGCACTCACTTGGTAGAACAAAACTTGAATATTGCTGAGAAAAAGAGAGATATGCTGTCGAAGCTTTGCATCTTGCACTCATCAGGACAGATGCAAGAATGCTAAATTTCAAAGGGAAGAACAATATATACTGCATCCGAAAAGGGTGCTGATTGGTTGACAAGTTGACTCTGATCATTTGAGGTGTTGCCATGGAGAATTCACCAGGGAACTATTATCCCCCACACTTTTATTTAATTCAAAAATGGTGCAATGCCTGGACAGTGTCCTTCTGCCTGCTGAGGACAGATCCCTGTGTCGGAACATATGTAGCTTCCAGCAAGCATAAGTGAGCCACTTGGTGAGCTTGATTGATAATCTTAAATCGGTTGTTAGTGTAATTCTGAGCACACCCTGGAATGTTCAGCAAATCACAGAATCAAATCTAATGTTAGACATTATGTCCTGAGATTTGCAAGCCCGAGCTGTTTGAGTACAGCCAGTACGCTGCCTATTGTGAGTAGCCAAAGGGACATGCAGCTTGATACGATCCACCTGTTGTTGCAACGTACAGCCTGTTACCTGGCATCACAGCAGTACTGAAATTTATATATCACATCACTCATGTGAGTTGTAGGCAAAATGCTTTTTGGCTTCACGTCAGTATCCTGTTAGTGGAAAATACCACTCGTGTTGCTACTGCATAGACACAGCGTGAAAACAGCTAACCTCACCTGTTGCTCAAATTTTTGAGATATGGTCCCCTTCCAGTGTTATTTAAGATATACTGGGCACTCTCCAGTTCCAAATATTTCAGCAACAGGTGAGGCTAGCCATTTCACACTGCTGATGTGGGACTTGATCCCATAGGTGCTGACTTGGAGGTGATAGTTCTACCAAGGCCACAGCTGTCATGGTTAACCATTGGTATTAAATATCATGGAATGGATGTCTGGAAGTGACAGATCTGCCATTTTCTGGTGAAATGGAGAATAGGCTCAATGGGCTAAATGGCCTTTTCCTGGTCAGATATTCCACACCTCCCCTCCTGGATTCAATTATCCCAATTCCTACCAAAGTGGAAATGCACACATTTTCCCACTTTATACTCCATCTGCAAAATTTAGACCACTCACCTATCCTATGTACATCCCTTTGCAAATTTTGTGTTCTCCTTCTTTCCTACCTATCTTTGTATTAGCAACAAATTTGGCTACAATGAGGTCAGTCCCTTCATCCAAGTCATTGATATAGATTGTAAATAGTTGAGGCCCAAAGCACTGATCCCTGTGCCACCTCACTCGTTACAGTTTGCCAACCTGAAAATGACCCCCTTATCCCAGCTCTCCTGTTAGTTAGCCAATCCTTTATCCATTCTAATGTATTTCACGAACATCATAAGCTGTTATCTTTGTGCAGTAACCTTTCACGTGGCATCTTTTAGGATGCCTTTTGGGAATTTAAATACACTACATCTACTGAAATAAAAACAGAAAATGCTGGTAAAGCTCAGCAGGTCAGGCAACATCTGTGGAGAGGAAGACAGAGTTAATGTTTCGAGTCCTTATGATGCTTCTTCAGCTCTCTCCACAGATGCTGCCTGACCTGAACTTTTCCAGCATTTTCTGTTTTTATTTCAGATTTCCAGCATCCGCAGTATTTAGCTTTTACACTACATCTACTGGTTCCCCTTTATCCACCCTGTTTGTTACATCCTCAAAGAACTCGAATTAATTTGTCAAACATGATTCCCCTTTCACAAAACCATGTTGACTCTGCCTACTTCCTTAATAATGGATTCCAGTATTTTCCCAATGATAAATGTTGGGTTAACTGGTCTATAGTTTCCTGCTTTCTGTCTCCTTACTTCTCTTCAATAACGGCGTTACATTTCTGATTTTCCAATTTGCGGGGATCTTTCCAGAATCTAGGGAGTTTTGAAAGATTACAACCAACGCATCCATTTTCTCTGTAGCCACTTCCTTTAAGACACCTCAGGCCATCAGGTCCAAGAGACTTGTTATCCCTTAGTCCCATTAGTTTTCCTAGTAGTTTTTCTCTAGTTGCTTCCTTCCTTGAGCCCTTTGATTTTCTACTATTCTTGGGATGCTTTAGGTGTCTTCAATCATCAAGACGGATACAAAATACTTGTTCTGAAAAGTGTTTATCTTTCTTTGGCAGTCTTCCATCACCTGAGATTTTTTTTTTATCCCTTCATGGGCTTCACTGGCTGGGTCAGCATTTATTGCCCATCCCTAGCTGCCCTTGAGAAGGTGGTGGTGAGCTGCCTTGTTGAACCGCTGCAGTCCATGTGGTATAGGTACACCCACAGTGCTTATAGAGAAGGAGTTCCAGGATTTTGACCCAGCGACAGTGAAGGAACAGCGATATATTTCCAAGTCAGGATAGTGAGTGGCATGGAGGGGAACTTCCAGGTGGTGGTGCTCCCATGTGTCCACAGCCCTTGCTCTTCTTGGTGGCAGAGGTCGTGGGTTTGGAAGGTGCTGTCAAAGGAGCCTTGGTGAGTTGCTGCAGTGCATCTTGTAGATGGAACACACTGCTGCTACTGTTCATCAGTGGTGGAAGGAGTGAATGATTAAGGTGGTGGATGGGGTGCCAATCAAGCAGGTTGCTTTATTCTGGATGGTGTTGAGCTGCTTAAGTGTTTATAGAGCTGCACTCATCCAGGCAAGTGGGAGTATTCCATCACACTCCTGACTTGTGCCTTGTAGATGGCGGACAGTCTTTGGGGAGTCAGAAGGTGAGTTACTCATCACTCAATTCCTAGCCTCTGACCTGCTCTTGTGGCCATTGTATTTATATGGATCATCCAGTTCAGTTTCTGGTCAATGGTAACCTCCAGGATGTTGAGACTTGGGGATTCAACAATGGTAATGCCATTGAATGTTAAGGGATGGTTTGTGCTGTGGTGGTGAACTCCGTGTTAAGCATAACCTGGTGTGGCTAAGGGCCCTGCTCTTTCATGGAGGCCTCTGCTCCATGTGTTGAAGATAAAGGCAATGGGCTGAAAAGGTGCAGGATTCAATGGCCTCTGTTTGCTCTGGGCCGTCATCTCAGCCAGCTGAGCTTTCTGTTTCCTCACACCACTTCCAAGGCCCTTCCAAGTAGTCAGCCTTCAGAGGTTACAGCCGTTGGCAACTGTCTCCCCATTATTAGTGTCAATGTCCTCATCTTCATATCCTCCTTGCAGTGGAGACCTTGATGTCCGGAGGATTGTTACCCAGTGGCCAGTTCACCTACAGAAGAGCTCTGGGTAAACAGCCATCATCTATCTGATGGACGTGGCTGAGCCAGCACTTTTACTTTGTAATGAGCGGCTGTTGATGGAATTAGCGTGTGCCAGGGCAATCGAGTTGATGACTGTGAGGTGCTGAGGAAACGTGTTGAGATGGTGAAGGTGGAAACGGTTCAGCCTTTTCTCCTGCCCAGCGTATGTTGTGCAGGTCTCACCACTGTCGAGGAATGTGCTGAGGACGCGGGCTTGGCAGACTCACAGTTTGGTTCTTGGTCAGGTTGCTGTTGTTCCACATTCTCTTAAAGGTTTATCGATCTACACTTTTATATATATCTACAATTAATAAATAATATATAAACATTTTAATTATATTATTTTTGCCTGTGATGCCCCTCCCCCTCTGCCCCCTGTCCCAGAACAGCCCCAGTTTCCAGTCCCAGCTGTGCGCTGCCTCAGCTGCATTCACCTGGGGACAGCGCCTCACAATCTGCATCAGCGCACCTGAGCTCCACACCACACCCCGCCCCCGCCACACCGCCATTGGTTGGAGGACCCACCCCCAATCTGTCCTCCAATCCCGCCGACCCTATTGGTTGGAGTGTACATCAGTCACTCCCCCCCCACCCCCCTCCAATTGTGATCATCTGGTCTGCTCCACCCAGCTTCGCATCCGATCCAATCGGTGTCCTGTTAACCCTGGTCCAACTCTCAGGTTTCTACTTTATTTGATACTTCTCTCTACCCGCTTCTCCACCCCCACCCAACACCACCATCACCATCCCTGGGTATGTCCTGTCCCATTGGAAGGACAGGCACAGCAGAGGTGGCAACACAGTGGTATACAGCCGAGAGGGAGTTGCCCTGAGAGCCCTCTCCATCAACTCCAGACCCCATGAAGTCTCATGGCATTAGGTCAAACATGGGCAAGGAAACCTCCTGCTGATTACCACGTACTGCCCTCCCTCAGCTGATGAATGAGTGCTCCTCCATGTTGAGCACTGCTTGGAGGAAGCACTGAGGGTGGCAAGGGCGCAGAATGTACTCTGGGTGGGGGACTTCAGTGTCCATCACTAAGAGTGGCTCGGTAGTACCACTACTGACTGAGCTGACTGAGACCTAACTGACAGCTGCTACACTGAGTCTGCGGCAGGTGGTGAGGGAACCAAGAAGAGGGAAGAACACACTTGACCTCATTCTCACCAACCTGCCTGCCACAGGTGCAACTGTCTATGACAGTATCAGTAGGAGTGACCACCTCACAGTCCTTATGAAGAGAAATTCCCACCTTCACATTGAGGATACCCTCCACAGTGGCACTGCCACCATGCTAAATGGGATAGATTTTGAACAGATCTAGCAACTCAATACTGGGCATCCATGAGATGCTGTGCCATTAGCAGCAGCAGAATTGCACTCGAAAAGAATCTGTAACCCCATAGCCTGGCAAATCCCCCACTCTACCATTACCGTCAAGGCAGGGGACCAACACTGGTTCAATGAAGAGTGCAGGAGGGCATGCTTGGAGCAACACCAGGCATACCTAAAGATGTTTCAACCTTTTGAAACTATAATGCAGGACTACTTGTGTGCCAAATAGGATAAGCAGCAAGTGATAGACAGGGCTAAGTAATCCCACAACCAACGGACCAGATCCAAGCTCTGCAGTCCTGCCACATCCAGTCATGAATGGAGGTGGACAATTAAATCACTGGAGGAGGAGGCTTCACAACTATCCCCACCTTCAATGATGGAGGAGCTCAGCACATCAGTGTAAAAGATGAGGCTGAAACATTTGCTACAACTTCAGCCAGAGGTGCCAAGTGGATGATCCATTTCGGGTTCCTCCGGAGGTCCCCAAAATCACAGATGCCATTCTTCAGCCAATTGTATTCACTTGAAGTGCTGTCAAGAAGTGGCTGGAGGCTCTGGATACTGCAAAGGCTATGGGCCCTGACAATGTTCTGGCAATAGTACTGAAGACTTGGTGCTCCAGAATTTGCTGCCCCTCTAGCCACTGACGCACAGTATCAGCAGTGTATCTCCAAGGTGCACTGCAGGAATTCACCAAGGCTCCTTCGACAGCACCTTTCAAACCAATGACCACTACCATCTGGAAGGACAAGTGCAGCAGATATATGGGAACACCATCACCTGGAAGGAGAGTCATACAGACTCGAAATGTTAATTGTGTGTTTATTTTCTCTATAGGTGCTGTTAGACCTGTTGAGTTTTTCCAGCATTTCCTGTTTTGTTTCAGATTTCCAGCATCCACAGTATTTTGCTTTTACCACCTGCAAGTTCCCCTCCAAGTCACTCAATCCTGTTGCTGGGTCAAAATCCTGGAACTCCCTTCCTAACAACACTGTGGGTGTATCCATACCACATGCACTGCAGCGGTTCCAGAAGGCAGCTCAACACCACTTTCTCAAGGGCTTCTGGGGATAGGTAATAAATGCTGACCCAGCCAGTGAAGCCCACATCCCGTGAATGAATAAAAAAAAATCTGTAACAATTTTCCAGCCGGGATTTAGCCAGGGACTTTCGCATGTAAAGTAAACGTGATAATCACTGCATTGGGGAAATGAGGGGAACTGACCATCCATCTCTAGCTCTAATTCCCAAATAGAAAATGCTGCCAAGAATCAGCAAGTCAGGCTGAGTCTGTGGCCGCTCTCAGCGTTTGAAACCGTCACAATGCCCGGGTGATTGACGGCAGCTCCGGACCAATAGGAAGAGGGGGCGGGTCTGGAGGTTCCAAAACAAAAACAGAATTACCTGGAAAAACTCAGCAGGTCTGGCAGCATCGGCGGAGAAGAAAAGAGTTGACGTTTCGAGTCCTCATGACCCTTCGACAGAACTTGCGTTCGAGTCCAAGAAAGAGTTGAAATATAAGCTGGTTTAAGGTGTGTGTGTGGGGGGCGGAGAGATAGAGAAACAAAGAGGTGGGGGGGGGGGTATGGTTGTAGGGACAAACAAGCAGTGATAGAAGCAGATCATCAAAAGATGTCAACGACAATAGTACAATAGAACACATAGGTGTTAAAATTAAAGTTGGTGATATTATCTAAACGAATGTGCTAATTAAGAATGGATGGTAGGGCACTCAAGGTATAGCTCTAGTGGGGTTTTTTTTTTATATAATGGAAATAGGTGGGAAAAGGAAAATCTTTATAATTTATTGGAAAAAAAAGGGAAGGGGGAAACAGAAAGGGGGTGGGGATGGGGGAGGGAGCTTACGACCTAAAGTTGTTGAATTCAATATTCAGTCCGGAAGGCTGTAAAGTCCCTAGTCGGAAGATGAGGTGTTGTTCCTCCAGTTTGCGTTGGGCTTCACTGGAACAATGCAGCAAGCCAAGGACAGACATGTGGGCAAGAGAGCAGGGTGGAGTGTTGAAATGGCAAGCGACAGGGAGGTTTGGGTCATTCTTGCGGACAGACCGCAGGTGTTCTCCAAAGCGGTCGCCCAGTTTACGTTTGGTCTCTCCAATGTAGAGGAGACCACATTGGGAGCAACGAATGCAGTAGACTAAGTTGGGGGAAATGCAAGTGAAATGCTGCTTCACTTGAAAGGAGTGTTTGGGTCCTTGGACGGTGAGGAGAGAGGAAGTGACGGGGCAGGTGTTGCATCTTTTGCGTGGGCATGGGGTGGTGCCATAGGAGGGGGTTGAGGAGTAGGGGGTGATGGAGGAGTGGACCAGGGTGTCCCGGAGGGAGCGATCTCTATGGAATGCCGATAAGGGGGGTGAAGGGAAGATGTGTTTGGTGGTGGCATCATGCTGGAGTTGGCGGAAATGGCGGAGGATGATCCTTTGAATGCGGAGGCTGGTGGGGTGATAAGTGAGGACAAGGGGGACCCTATCATGTTTCTGGGAGGGAGGAGAAGGCGTGAGGGCGGATGCGCGGGAGATGGGCCGGACACAGGTTGAGGGCCCTGTCAACGACCGTGGGTGGAAAACCTCGGTTAAGGAAGAAGGAGGACATGTCAGAGGAACTGTTTTTGAATGTAGCATCATCGGAACAGATGCGACGGAGGCGAAGGAACTGAGAGAATGGGATGGAGTCCTTACAGGAAGCGGGGTGTGAGGAGCTGTAGTCGAGATAGCTGTGGGAGTCGGTGGGTTTGTAATGGATATTGGTGGACAGTCTATCACCAGAGATTGAGACAGAGAGGTCAAGGAAGGGAAGGGAAGTGTCAGAGATGGACCACGTGAAAATGATGGAGGGGTGGAGATTGGAAGCAAAATTAATAAATTTTTCCAAGTCCTGACGAGAGCATGAAGCGGCACCGAAGTAATCATCGATGTACCGGAGAAAGAGTTGTGGAAGGGGGCCGGAGTAGGACTGCAACAAGGAATGTTCCACATACCCCATAAAGAGACAGGCATAGCTGGGGCCCATGCGGGTACCCATAGCCACACCTTTTATTTGGAGGAAGTGAGAGGAGTTGAAGGAGAAATTGTTCAATTGTTCAATTGTTCGCCATATGAACACACTCGACCTCTCCCTCCAGCAGCATCGCCGTACCCTTTTTCAAAGCTGCGCGTGCCCCCAGTTTCATTTTATCCTTCGGCTCATCCGACGCCTCAACAAGAAACTTTTTCTCTTTCTCTCAAGTGCTAAGGAACGCAAGCTGCAACAACTCATTGACACCAACACCCATCTAGGACCCTCCACCCCTGCCTGTTCCTCCGTCCCCACCCTTTCTTCCAATCCCAACCCCAGCCGTGTATTCACTATACCCCCTGACCTTCCCCTCTCCGATGCTGAACGTTCAGTGCTCAGCAAAGGACTTAGTTTCATATCCTTACGCCCTCACCTCAATGAATTTCGGGCTCGGCATGATGCTGAACTCTTCTTCCGCCGTCTTCGTCTCCGGGCTCACTTCTTTGGGCAGGAGTCCTCTCCCAGTTCAACGGATCCTTTTACCCATCTCGAATATTCTCCCTCCACCTGGACCCCTCCCTCTGGATTCTTACCTTCTCTTGATCTTTTCATTGAGAACTGTCGGCGCGACATTAGTTGTCTTAATTTCTCTGCTCCTCTCACCCATTCTAACCTGTCTCTCTCTGAACTTACTGCACTCCATTCTCTCAGGTCCAACCCTGACATTGTCATCAAACCTGCTGACAAGGGTGGTGCTGTTGTTGTCTGGCGCACTGACCTCTACCTCGCGGAGGCTGAGCGTTAACTCGCAGACACTTCCTCCTACCTCTCCCTGGACCATGACCCCACCACTGAACATCAAGCCATTGTTTCCAGGACTGTCACTGACCTCATCTCCTCTGGGGATCTCCCTCCCACAGCTTCCAACCTGATAGTCTCCCAACCTCGGACGGCCCGCTTCTATCTCCTACCCAAAATCCACAAACAGAACTGCCCCGGTAGACCGATCGTCTCAGCTTGTTCCTGCCCCACAGAACTCATTTCTCGTTATCTTGACTCCCTTCTCTCTCCCCTTGTCCAGTCCCTTCCCACCTACATCCGTGATTCCTCTGACACCTTACGTCACATCAACAATTTCCAGTTCCCTGGCCCCAACCGCTTCCTCTTCACCATGGACGTCCAATCCCTCTACACCTCCATTCCCCACCAGGATGGTCTGAGGGCCCTTAGCTTCTTCCTCGAACAGAGGCCCGAACAATCCCCATCCACCACTACTCTCCTCCGTCTGGCTGAACTTGTTCTCACACTGAACAATTTCTCCTTCAACTCCTCTCACTTCCTCCAAATAAAAGGTGTGGCTATGGGTACCTGCATGGGCCCCAGCTATGCCTGTCTCTTTATGGGGTATGTGGAACATTCCTTGTTGCAGTCCTACTCCGGCCCCCTTCCACAACTCTTTCTCCGGTACATCGATGATTACTTCGGTGCCGCTTCATGCTCTCGTCAGGACTTGGAAAAATTTATTAATTTTGCTTCCAATCTCCACCCCTCCATCATTTTCACGTGGTCCATCTCTGACACTTCCCTTCCCTTCCTTGACCTCTCTGTCTCAATCTCTGGTGATAGACTGTCCATCAATATCCATTACAAACCCACCGACTCCCACAGCTATCTCGACTACAGCTCCTCACACCCCGCTTCCTGTAAGGACTCCATCCCATTCTCTCAGTTCCTTCGCCTCCGTCGCATCTGTTCCGATGATGCTACATTCAAAAACAGTTCCTCTGACATGTCCTCCTTCTTCCTTAACCGAGGTTTTCTACCCACGGTCGTTGACAGGGCCCTCAACCGTGTCCGGCCCATCTCCCACGCATCCGCCCTCACGCCTTCTCCTCCCTCCCAGAAACATGATAGGGTCCCCCTTGTCCTCACTTATCACCCCACCAGCCTCCGCATTCAAAGGATCATCCTCCGCCATTTCCGCCAACTCCAGCATGATGCCACCACCAAACACATCTTCCCTTCACCCCCCTTATCGGCATTCCGTAGGGATCGCTCCCTCCCTGGACACCCTGGTCCACTCCTCCATCACCCCCTACTCCTCAACCCCCTCCTATGGCACCACCCCATGCCCACGCAAAAGATGCAACACCTGCCCCTTCACTTCCTCTCTCCTCACCGTCCAAGGACCCAAACACTCCTTTCAAGTGAAGCAGCATTTCACTTGCATTTCCCCCAACTTAGTCTACTGCATTCGTTGCTCCCAATGTGGTCTCCTCTACATTGGAGAGACCAAACGTAAACTGGGCGACCGCTTTGGAGAACACCTGCGGTCTGTCCGCAAGAATGACCCAAACCTCCCTGTCGCTTGCCATTTCAACACTCCACCCTGCTCTCTTGCCCACATGTCTGTCCTTGGCTTGCTGCATTGTTCCAGTGAAGCCCAACGCAAACTGGACTCATCTTCCGACTAGGGACTTTACAGCCTTCCGGACTGAATATTGAATTCAACAACTTTAGGTCGTAAGCTCCCTCCCCCATCCCCACCCCCTTTCTGTTTCCCCCTTCCCTTTTTTTTCCAATAAATTATAAAGATTTTCCTTTTCCCACCTATTTCCATGATATAAAAAAAAACCCCACTAGAGCTATACCTTGAGTGCCCTACCATCCATTCTTAATTAGCACATTCGTTTAGATAATATCACCAACTTTAATTTTAACACCTATGTGTTCTATTGTACTATTGTCGTTGACATCTTTTGATGATCTGCTTCTATCACTGCTTGTTTGTCCCTACAACCACACCCGCTCCGCCCCCCCCCCCCCCCGCTCCACCTCTTTGTCTCTCTATCTCTCCGCCCCCCACACACACACCTTAAACCAGCTTATATTTCAACTCTGTCTTGGACTCGAACGCAAGTTCTGTCGAAGGGTCATGAGGACTCGAAACGTCAACTCTTTTCTTCTCCGCCGATGCTGCCAGACCTGCTGAGATTTTCCAGGTAATTCTGTTTTTGTTTTGGATTTCCAGCATCCGCAGTTTTTTTGTTTTTATCTCTGGAGGTTCCATCTGTATTTGGTCCTCCAACCAATCGGAGTGAATGAGGGGGCGGGGCCGGGTTGTGATTGAAGCATGTGCAGTGCGGGTAATGGCGATGGACGGACGGGTCCACAATGAGTAAAGGGGGGGATAGCGGGATGGAGGGAGCGATGGATCTGGACGGAGTCTGGGAAACGTGTAAACCGCAAACCCCCGAAATAAACTGATCGGTCCCCCTCCCCCGTTTACACCGAGCGGGGCCGCAGCTCCCAGATCAATGAAGAGCCGGTTTGTATCAGGTTGGACATTGGTTCTGGAGGCTGGTCCCTGGTCTCCAGCGTCGGTTCTTTATCATTGAATCATTGAATGGTTACAATGCAAATGGAGGACATTCGGCCCGTCCTGCCCGTGCTGTCTCTGCAAGAGCAAATCAGCTGGTCCCACTCCCCTGCCGTTTCATTAACAAGACCAGCAGCAGATATTTCCCATCCCCATTTACCTGTGGGGAAGATGATGTTTGACCTTCTTGAACTGCTGCAGTCCATGTGGTGAAGATGCTCCAGCAATGTTGTGAGGTAAGGAGATACAACGATGATGAAGGAACAGTGATATATATCCAAATCAACAACAACAATGTGTATTTATATAGCACCCTTCATGTAATAGACCTTTCCAAGGTATTTCACAGGAGCTTTATAAAGCAACATTTGACACAAAGTCATGTAAGGAGATATGAGAGCAGATTGCCAAAGATTTGGCCACAAGAGGAAGGTTTTAAGGATAATCTTAAAGTAGGAAAGTGAGGTTGAGATGTGGAGGGGTTTAGAGAGGAAATCCCAGAGCTTATGCTGTTGGCAACTGAAGATGTGGTCACCAAAGATGGAACAATTAAAATCAGGAGAGCTGAGGATGTCAGAATTAGAGAAGCACAGATATCTGGGAAGCTTGTGAGGTTGGAGGAGATTACAGAGCTTTAGCAGGCAGTCACCATGATTGTAGAGTTCAGTCGGGCAGTCACCATGGTTACAGAGTCATGGCACGCCGTCACCATGGTTACAGAGTTATGGCGGACTGTCACCATGGGTACAGAGTTATGGCAGGCTGTGAGCATGAAGGGATTTGAAAGCAAGGATGTGAAATTTAAAATTTTGGAGCTCCTTAACCTAGAGACTTTGTAGGTCAGTGAGCACAGGGTTGAAGGGTGAACATTTGTGCCACACACATGTCAGGCAATGACTGTCACTAACAACAGTGAATCTGACCATCTCCCTGTGATATTCAATGGCATTACCATCGTTGAATCCCCTGCTATCAACATCCTGGGAGTTACCATTGACCAGAAACTGAACTGGACTAGCCTTAGAAATACTGGAGCGACAAGGGCAGGTCAGAAGCTGGGAATTCTGTGGAGAGTAACTCACCTCCTGACTCCCCAAAACCTGTCCACCATCTACAAGGCACAAGTCAGGGATGTGATGGAATATTGGAATATCCACTTGCCTGGATGAGAGCAGCTCCAACTACACTCAAAGCTCAACACCATCCAGGATAAAGCATCTCACTTAACTGGCACTCCAGTCACTTAAACATTCACTCCATCCAATACTGATGCACAGCAGCTGCAGTGTGTACCATCTACAAAATGCACGGCAGCAACTCACAAGGATTCTTTGACAGCGCATTCCGAACACACGGCCACAAACATCTAGAGGGACAAGGGCAACAGATAAAAGGGAATACCACTGACTGGAAGTTCCCCTCCAAGTCATTCACCATCCTGACTTGGAAATATATCGCCGTTCCTTCATTATCGCTGGAACTCCCTCCTTAACAGCACTGTGGATGTACCTACACCACATGGACTGCAACGAGACTGGACCTCCCCACCAGCTTCTCAAGGCCAATTAGGGATGGGTGATAAATGCTGCCCTAGCCAGTGATGCCCACACCCTGTGAAAGAATTTTTAAAAAAGACAGAGCTGATGGGTGAACAAGACTTGTTGCGAATAAGTGCACAGGCAGCAGAGTTTTGGATGACCTCAAGATTGCAGAGAGGATGAATGTAGGAGGATGGCCAGCAGTGTGTTAGGATAATTAAATCTCAAGATAATAAAGGAATGGTTGAGAGTTTCAGCAGCAGATGAGCTGAGACTAGGGTGGAGTCAGGCGATGTTTACAAGGTGGAAACAGGCGGTCTCAGGGATGTAACAGGTATGTAGCTGAAAGCGCAACTCGGTTTTAAAGATGACTCCATGGTTGTGAACAGTCTGATTCAGTCTCAAACAGTTGCCAGGGAGAGGGATGGAGTCAGTGATTAGGGAGTGGATCTTGTAGTGGGGACTGAAGACAATGGTTTCGGTCTTCCCAATATTTAAGTGGAGGTAATTTCTGTTCATCCAGTACTGTTTGTCAGACAAGTCAGGATGGTGTGTGTCTTGGAAGGGAACTTGGAGGTGATGGTGTTCACATACACCTGATACCCTGGTCCTTCTAGGTGGTGGGGTTTGAGGGTTTAGGATGTTCTGTAGTTCTGACCAAGTTATCGATATAAAGAATTCCTCTTCGTCTCCTGCCTCTCCCACCTCTTTCTCCCTCTCACCCCTCCCATAGAGGACAGAGTCTTGTGCAGGCCCAGACCAGGTGGCAGGTTTCCTTCCCTGAAGGACATTAATGAACTAATTGGGTTTTGATGACGATCTAGCAGTTTTCATGATCACTTTTTCCTAGTGCCGGCCTCACAAATTGCCAGATTCATTCAGCTCAATTTCACAACCTGCCTTTGTGTTTTTGTGGGTCCTTTCTCACTCCCTCTTTATCCTGTTTTCGATCGATTTGACAGGGCATTATAAAGTAAGGATTTGCAGTTGAAAACTGAAACCAAACATCACATCAGGATTTGATAGGGTCACCCAATTTATCATAAATATCATCAGAATTTGAACATGGAAGGAAAAAGCACCGTTCACAGTGGGGAGAAACTGTACACGTGTGTGTGGACGAGGTTTCAGCCAAACATCTGGCCTGTCAAAACATAAATGCAGTCACAACCGTGGAAGTGTGGGGACTGTGGGAAGGGATTCAATTACCCCTCAGAGCTGGAAACTCAGCGCACTCACACGGGAGAGAGGCCATTCACCTGCTCTGAGTGTGGGAAGGGATTCACTAAGTCATCCACCCTGCTGACACACCAGCGAGTTCACACTAGGGAGAGACTGTTTGCCTGCTCTGTGTGTGGGAAGGGGTTCATTAATTCCTCCAACCTGATGACACACCAGCGAGTTCACACTGACGAGAGACCTTTTAAATGTCTGGACTGCGGGAAGTGTTATAAAACTTCTCCGGAACTGATGTACCATCAGAAAGTTCACACTGACGAAAGACCGTTCAGGTGCTCTGACTGTGGGACTGGGTTCAGACGATCATCTCACCTCGCTGTACACCAATGCACTCACACTGGAGAGAGGCCATTCACCTGCTCTGACTGTGGTGAGGAATACACTCAGTCATATACCCTGCTGAGACACCAGCGAGTTCACACTGGGGAGAGGCCATTCACCTGCTCTGAGGGTGGAAAGGGATTCACTCAATCATCTAACCTGCTGAGACACCAGCGAGCTCACAAGTCACAACAGTGATTGGATTTTGCTGTTAATCACATCCTGGACTGAACTGTGTTCATTTGGTCTGTTAATAAGCTGCACACTAGTTATACAGGCTAATATTCTGGGCAAAAATCAAGTTTGTTTTCTTTGTGATAACCACACTGTGTAATGTATTTTTAGTATCTCTGAAACAAGTTAGTTCCTTTTGAAGTGCTCTCCCTCTCCCCTGTCTCCTCCACCCTCACCGCCAACAACAAGTGTGAGGTTCTCATGGAGCTTCTTTGTCACGAAGATTGAGACAATCTGATCAGCTGCTTCCCTCCCTTTCATTAGCCCATTGGGTCATTCCGTCTTTAAACTTCCCCCTTGTCTGAACTCACATCTTTCTCCAGTTTCTCTCCTACCTCCCATCATACCCCCTCATTGCTCATCTTGTCCATGAGACATGCCTTCTTCTCCCTTTACTCTTTCCCCACTTAAAGCACTGATCACCCAACTTCCCTACATTATCTGATATTGTTAATGGTTCTGTCTCTCTTCTGATACTGTCCCTCTCCCCTTTAAATTCACCCTCATCATCCATCCCAAAAAACCTTTGACACCACTGTCTTTGCAAATATTACCACCCCATCTCCAATCTCCCTTTCCTCACCAAAGTCCTTGAAGTTGGCGTTCCCAAGGATCTATTCTTGGCTCCTCCTATTTCTCATCTACATGCTGCCACTAGGTGACATCATCCAAAAGCACAGTGTTAGTTTTCACATGTACACTGACAACGCCCAGCTCTACCTCAGCACCATCCCTCTCCATTCCTCCACTGTTACTAAATTATCAAACTGCTTATCCAACATCCCGTACTGGATGAGCAGAAATTTCCTCCAATTAAAAATTGGGAAGACCAAAGCCATTGTTTTCAGTCACCACCACAAATTCCGTTCCCAAACTACCGAGTCCATCCCACTTCCTGGGAACAGTCTGAGGCTGAACCACACTGTTCACAATCTTAGTCTCATATCTGACCCCAAGATGAGCTACTGACCACATATCCACACCATCACTAATACCAGATATTTCAATCTCCATAACATCTCCTGTCTTCACCCCACCCCATCTGCTGCTGAAACCCTCATGTATGTCCATGTTACCTTTAGACTTGACGATTCCAATACATTTCTGACCAGCCTCTCACAATCACCCTGCCACAACACGGAAATGTGAGATTAACCAAAACTCTGCTGCCTGTGTGCTTTCTCAGACCATGTCTCATTCACCCATCACCCCTGTGCTCACTGACCTACATTGGCTCCTGGTCAAGCAATACCTTGACTTTAAAATTTACATCCTTGTTTTCAAATTCCTCCATTGCCCTGTCCCTCCCTATCTCTGTAATCTCCAGTTTCACACATCCTGTGAGATATCTGCACCCTTCACATTCTGGCCTCTTGAACATCCCTGATTTTAATTACTCCCCCAGTGGTGCCTGTGCCCATGCATGAAACTCTGAAATTCCCTCCTTAAACCTCTCTACCCCTCTAGCTCTCTCTCATGATTAAAAATGCTTGTTAAAATATGCCTCTCCAATCAATGTGACTCAGTGTTAATTTTTTCTTTATGATAACTCCCCCAAAGCACCTTGGGATGTTTTATTACATTAAACATGTTATATAATTACAATTTGTTACGGTTTCACAATAGTCAGTATGCACATGGTAAGATTCCAGAAACAGCAATCAGACCAGTGACCGATTAATCCAGCTTTTTTGGTGTCAGTTAAAGCATGAATGTTGGTCCCACTGCACCAGGAGAAATCCCCTGTGGACAGTATGTGGGGTTGTTGAGATCTCCTGAGCTGAGAGAGGAGCTGGTTGAGCTGTTGGGTCTGCAGTGTACCTTGAAGAACCGCTGTCTGTGATCTTTCCTCTTAATTCACTGACTCCCTGAAGTTGTTTGTGCAGTAAAATAGTTAATCGATCCAAATTTAATCTTTGGAGAAAAATCTACAACTTTAAATCAGCTGTAAAAGAGAAAGAAAATTCTTGTGTTCATTTAACACCTTTCACACCCTCAGAACATCCCAAAGTGATTCACAGTCAGTGTTGCATTTTGGAAGGAAGAATGAGGAGATGCAGCATAAACTAAATAGTACAAGTGAAACAGAGTGTGTAGCAACAAAACACTTGGGGGTGAATGGACACACTTCTTTCATTGTGATAAGGCAAGTTGATCAAGCTGTTTTAAAAAATGCTGATGGGATCCTCAGTTTATTAATGGAGGCAAGGAATACAAAAACTAGGAAGTTATCCTGAATCTTTATAAATCCCTGATCAGCTCAAATATTGTGTTCAATTCTGAGCACTGGGCGAGGGCCCCATTCAGCAAACGGTATTCAAATAGAACTGGATACAGATAAATCATATCACTGCTTACTGACATTTAGATTTTATTTACTGCTCCTGATACCTGGCACCTGCCATAATCTCAGGAGAGACCAGTAACTTGTTATTCAAAATAGAAGAAATCTGAAATCTCAGTTATTTATGGAAAGAACGAAGACACAAGATTCCACAATTTAAACAGAAGAATTTTTACTGTACAGGAGTCAAGCAAAGCAAACACTGAACACTTTCTTAGTTAATCATCTATACTCTAAAACACAAAGTCAACATTAGTTCAACATGAATTAAAAGGCAAATCATGGTCAATTATAAATGATAAATTACACATTAAATGGCAGATACAATTAAGACAGGTCTTATGATTTGACTTGGCAGTGCATCTCGCTTATAAGTCATCAGTCTCAGTCACAACTCAGAACACTGTCTTCCTCACAAGGAATTTCAGCTCCTCTTCTTCTAGGATGCAGCCTGATCTCCAGCCGACGACAGTGCACAACCAACCTGAGTTCCACAGGCATGGTCTTCACCAAAAATGACACACATCTGCGGAACCACCTCAACTCTGCTTACAACGGTCTGGATGGTGTAGATCCACCAAGTAACAGAAACAGCTGCAGAAACTGTGTATTTCCTTATTCTCAGCTTCTGTTTCGAGTCTCCATCTTCTTCAGCCTGCCTGTACAGCAGCACTGAACATCATCTACTACTGAGCTCTGAGGGCTCTCTGTGTCCTCTTATATGATTTTAACCAGGTTCAGTCTTAGTTTCCTTAGCAAGTCAGTTCCTTTCTCAGTTTCCCTCTTCAATTAGGGTCTGTCTCAATAATTACAACCTTTGACCACAGATTCCAGACTCCTAGCTCGAACAATCACATCAACATGTGAAGCAAATGACTGGGCTGAGGCCTGTCTCGGATAAAAACATGAGGACTACTTGTCAGCACAGAATCATAGAAATTTACAGCACAGAGGAGGCCATTCAGCCATCATGCCTGTGCCACCTGAAAATGAGCTCTTCAGTCTAATCCCACTTTCAAGCTCCTGATCCCTAGCTCTGTAGGTTACAGCTACACCTCCTGTGCATTTTGGAGTACTTTTCAAATGTGAGTATTTCTACCTCTACCACCCTTTCAGACAGTGAGTTCTAGACCCTCACCACCCTCTGGGTGAAAACATTCCTCAACTCCCCGTTAATCCTTCCACCAATGACTTTAAAAATCTGCCACCTGGTCATTGACCTCTCTGTTAATGAAATAGGTCCTTCCTATCCACTCTATCTGGGCCCCTGACTAGAACTGTGCTCAGTACTCTAGCTGTGATCTAACTAGTGTTCTTTATAATTATAGAATAACCGCGCTCTCAACTTCCATTGACTTCAGTGTAATGGAAACTGACTGTTGGAACCTGTCACCATTTCAAAGACATTTACAAATGATTTGAGGGTTTCTTACAGTTGGGATCTTTCTCTGTTCTGTCCACTCGAGGTGTTAGATGACAGACTTTCTCCTGGGAATATTGAGCTGGAATATTGAACTGTGATGTGTTTCCTTGTTCATCTTGTTGACTCTAAATGTTGAATCTTGTGGTTTCAGCCACCAGATAATCAAGCTCACAACAACAGGTTGTCTTTTCCTGACTTTATTAACAGCACTGTAATCATACAGAGTATAGTTCCCCGATCCGGAGAACAGGGATAATGTTGGGGTAGGCTCCTCGTTGTTCGAGTATGTCCAAGCTGTAAACGATTTCATCATTTTCTGTAGGTCCTCTCGTGACTGAAGAGTCCAATGTGGGATTGACATGGATGTCCACAGAACTGACAGTTCAAGTTGTTGTTGGTGCCTGGGGGAACTTCTGCAGCTGCTCCACCTCTGGGCACATCGGATGTTGTGAGTCTGGAGCAGATGTTCCTTGAAACATGCTGAACCAAATTTCAGTGTTTGCCTCCACATGGGCCGGTCGGCTGCAGTGTTTCCTGAGAGGTGGTCTGCAATGCACAAGTTTGTAAGGCTCTTTTTTCGGGTGTCCTTGAACTGACCACCTTGATGTTGTTTACCCTGAGACAGTTCCCCATTGACAATCTGCTTGGGAATTCTGTCATCATCCATGTGGGGGACATGCCTGGCCAAGTGGAATTTTCTGGAGGGTGGTCTCCGTGCTGTTGAGCCCAGCATGATGGAGAACCTCTGGAAGGTATGGGGAGCTGGGACATGTCCATGAGAGTAACCAAAGGTCTGAGAAGTGAAATAATCCAGAAATAGAAAGGAGAATGTAAGAAATAAGAGGTGAAGTAAATCATACAGACTCTAAAACCTGCTCTGACATTTAATCAGATCATGGCTGATCCTCAATCTCAACTCGACTTTCCCACTCAAACCTCATAACCCCTTGATTTCTTTCAAGTCCAAAAACCGGTCGATCTCAGCCGCTAACACAGTGAACAAGTGAGCATCCACAATCCTCTGGAGTAGAGAATTCCAAAGATTGACAACCCTCTGAGCGAAGGAAGTTATTCCTCATTTCAGTCTGAAAGGCCGGAGATGATGCCTCCTGGCTATAGACTCTCAAGCCTGGGAAACAGCCTCTCAGAATCTTCCATTAAACTGCAGAGAGTATAGTCCCGGTCTACTCAATCTCTCATCATAGCACAGCCCCATCATCCCAGGGATCAATCTAGTGAAAATTCTCAGAGCTTTCCATTAAAATATAGAGAGTATAGGCCCAGTCCACTCAATCTCTCATCATAGCACAGCCCCATCACCCCAGCAATCAATTTACTGAACATTTATTACAATCCCTCCAAAGGAAGTGAATCCTTCATTAGGTAAGGAGGTCAAAACTGTAAACATTGCTCCAGATGTGGTATCACTAGAGTCCTGGACAATTGTAGCAAGACTTCCTTACTCTTCTACTCCAATCCTCTTGGAATCAACACTAACATATCATTTATTTTCTAATTGCTTGCTGCACCCGTATGTTCACTTCCTTTGCTTCTTGTACAAGGAAACCCAAATCCCTCTGAACAACAACATTTAGTTTCTTGCCATTCAAGAAATATTCAGTTTCTCTCTGCTTCTTACCCAAGTGAATAAACTCACGTTTTCCCATATTATACTCAATCTGCCACCTTCTTGCCCACTCATTCAACCTGTCCATGTCCCTCTGCAGACTCCTTGTGTCCTCCTCACAGCTTACTTATCCACCTAACTTGATATGATCAGCAAACTTGAACACATTGGGACTCAGTCCCTCTTGAAATAAGTCCTAAATATAGGCTGTAAATACGTGAAGCCCCAGTCACACTGCTCGAGCTGTTACAGAATAACTGCCCACTGACCTCAACATGACAAGTTTATTCCTAATCTTTGTGTTCTGACCTTTAACCAATCCTTTAACCACAATAATAATCTACCTCCAACCCCATGAGTCTTGATCTTGTGCAACCTTTTGTGGGGCACCTTATCAAATGACTTTTGAAGATTCAATCATACTATATTCCCTGGTTCCGCTTTACCTAACCGGCGAGTTACATCCTCAACAAATTCTATCAGCTTTATCAAACAGGGTTCTCCTTTCATCAAACCATGTTCACTTTGTCTAATTAAATTGTCCTTTTCTAAGTGCAATGTTACCACTTCCTTAATAATAGATTCCAGTGCTTTCTTGATGACTGATGTCCAGCTAAATGGCCTGTGTTTCCCTGTATCCTTTCTCCTGCTTTTCTTGAATATTGGGATTACATGTTCCACCTTCCAATCCATTGGTGCCATTCCAGAATCTAGGGAATTTTGGAAAATGACAAGCAGTGCATCCAATATCGGTGCAGCCACCTCTTTCCGAATCCTGGAATGTAGGCAGTGAGATCCAGGGGTTTGTCAGCTTTCTATCCCATCAAGTTCCAAAAACAGAGCAGTAGGTAACAGGAGATCAATGAGTTTCCTCTTATCCTGGAAAAGTCAAGAGCTTGGCACACAGAAAGGTGATTCATTGGACACCAAACCCCAGTTCAGGAAGCCAGGATTCTGTCAGAATGAACATGGTTCAGTCCTGGATGTGATTATCAGCAGCAATTTCAGCAGAATCAAATTCCTGTAGTCACTTATGGACTCGCTGGTGTCTCAGCAGGTGGGATGACTGAGTGAATCCCTTCCCACACTTGGAGCAGAGAAACGGTCTCTCCCCAGTGTGAACTCGCTGGTGTCTCTGCAGGGTGGATGAACGACTGAATCTCTTCCCACATGTGGAGCAGGTGAATGGTCTCTCCTCAGTGTGAACCTGCTGGTGGTTCAGATGCTGGGATGACGTAGTGAATCCCTTCCCACACATGGAGCAGACAAATGGTTTCTCTCCAGTGTGAACTCGCTTGTGTTCAGCAAGGTGGGATGAACAAGTGAATCTCTTCCCACACTCAGGGCAGGTGAATGGCCTCTCCCCCGTGTGCACACGTAGGTGTTCAGCGAGGTTGGGTGAACACCTGAATCTCTTCCCACACTCAGGGCAGGTGAATGGCCTCTCCCCCGTGTGCACACGTAGGTGCTTTGTGAGGTGAGATGAAGACGCAAATCTCTTCTCACACTTGGAGCAGGTGAACGGTCTCTCCCCTGTGTGAAGTCCCTGATGTTGAATTAAACAGCCGGAGCTCCTAAAGCTTCTTCCACAGTCAGAGCATTTAAAAGGTTTCTCCTCAGTGTGAATTCGCTGGTGTGACATGAGGCTGGATGGCTGAGTAAATCCCTTCCCACACACAGAGCAGATGAACGGTCTCTCCCCAGTGTGAGTGCGTCGATGAGTTTCTAGGTGGGATGGACAACTGAATCTCTTCCCACAGTCCCCACATTTCCATGGTTTCTCCATGCTGCAGGTGTCCTTGGGCCTCTCCAGGTTGGATGATCAGTTGAAACCTCATCCACACACAGAACACGTGTACAGTTTCTCCCCGCTGTGAATGGTGTGATGTTTTTTCAGGCTGTGTAACTTTCCACAGTCAGTTCACTGGAACACTCTCACTCGAGTGTGTATGTGTCCCGGTGCTTTTCCAGTCACAATGATGTTTGAAATCTTTTACCGCAGACAGAACAGACATTTCTCCTTCCACATTCAAAGTTCGATGATATTCCAGACCTGAGGAATTGAGTCAGATCTCAGTGTGAAGTTTGGTTTGAGTTTCCTGTCTGCAAATCCTCCTGTTCTTATTATCTGTTAAAGGAGATTACACAAGTCATCAATCACTCTAACTACAGGATGGAAATTCAGAACAGACAATCCCATTTTCTATGGAACATCTTTTCCTCTCTTGTTCTCCAATTGGCAGACACAGCTCTCAAAGTAAATCCTCGTCCCATACAGTTTGATACTTTTTTTTTATTCGTTCATGGGATTTGGGTATCACTGGCTAGGCCAGCATTTATTACCCATCCCCAATTGCCCCTGAGAAAGTGGCGGTGAGCTGTCTTCTTGAACGGCTGTAGTCCATATGCTGTAGGTACACCCACAGCGCACATTCTCCCTCCTCCCAGTATGATTGGATTGGATTTCAGCGCCACTGCCACCATATCTTTCCTCCATTCCCTTTTCTGCCTCTACTCTGGCTGGGTTCAATTCTCCAGCCCCTGATTGCAGAATGCAAATAAAATCAATGAGTCAAACATTTTCTCTCCTGGTCACTGGGACCACAAAGACCCTCTCACTCTCTATTCCCACACCAAGGTGGCTGTGTATACACTCTGCCATTCGCTAAACTAGGATGGTGGCTGCTAACTTGGGCCTGTCCCTGGGATAAAGCCCCAAGGTTGCAAACATGCGATGTGGAGGTTCTTATTGTGGGTCTCAGGCCTAGGCCAGATGTTTCTGAAGCTTCCCGGCCAATGCACAGCTCCAATTCTTCCCACAATCTTTTACGGCCACCTGAGCCACCTTTTTCACCCCAGTCCATCTCCATCAGCTGGTATGAGCATGCTCAGAGCACAACCCCACCCCATTTTGGTGCACTGGGCTCCTGGTGTCATTGATAAGGGAATTTCTACAGCCTTTTGTCGAATGCCTTTTGGAAATCCAAGTATAAGACATCTACTGGTTGCCCTTTATCCATCCTGTCAGTTACATGCTCAAGAAAGCTAATATACTTATCAAGCACAATTTTGCTTTGATAAAACCATGTTGACTGTCTGATCATACTAGTATTTCCTTAGTGCATAGGCAATTAAGTATCAGAGTAAAGAAGACTTACTACAATTATTCAGAGCAGTGATGAGGCCTCACTTGGAGTAGTGTTTGCAGTCTTGGTTTCCTTACTTAAGCAAGGACATACTTGTTCTAGAGGGATTGAAACAAAGGTTCACTGGTACTCCACTTTGATAATTCTTTATTTCCCAATGCCCTCCCTCAGAAAGGGCCAGTCTGTACCTAATTCTCATGTTTTGCTTTCAGAGAGCACTGACCCTTGTTCTGCTATTAACACATTCTGCTAACTGACCTTGATGCCACTGTTAACATCTGCCTTTGCATTTAAGAGAATCATTGCCTTTGTCCTGTGTCAGATATCTTTGTCAAATTGCTCCTAAGCTTCGACTACCCCTATTTTGCTCCACCCCCTCTCTTCAACAGTATGAAATAAATAATACAGAAAAAGCTGGACAAATCCATCCCAGCCAATTACTGCCTCATCGGTCTACTCACAATCATCAGTGAAGTAATGGAAGGGATCACCAACAGAGCTATGAAGCAGCATTTGCTCAGCAATAACCTGCTCACTGATGCCCAGTTTGGGTTTCGCCAGGGTCACTCAGCTCCCGACCTCATTACAGCCTTGGTTCAAACATTGACAAAAGAGCTGAACTCCCAAGGTGAGGGGACAGTGACTGCACTTAATATCAAGGCTGCATTTGACCGACTGTGGCATCAAGGAGCCCGAGCAAAACTGGAGTCAATTGGAACCAGGTGGAAAACTTTCCGCTGGTTGGAGTCATGCCTAGCACATAGGAAGATGGTTGTGGTTGTTAGAGGTCAGTCATCACAACTCCAGGACATCACTACTGGAGTTCCTCAGGATAGTGTCCTCAGCACAACCATCTTCAGCTGCTTCATCACTGACCTCCCTTTCACCATAAGGTCAGAAGTGGGGATGTTTGCTGATGATTGCACCAATGTATAGCACCATTCATGATTCCTTAGATACTGAAGCAGTCCAAGTCCAAATGCAGCAAGACTTGGACAATATCCAGGCTTGGGCTGACAAGTGTCAAGTAACATTTGCACCACACAAGTGCCAGGCAAATGACCTTCTCCAACAAGACAGAATCTGACCATCGTCCATTGACATTCAATGGCATCACCATTGAATCTTCCACTATCAACATCCTGGGGGTTACCATTGACCAGAAACTGAACTGGACTTGCCATATAAATACTGTGGCTACAAAAACAGGTAAGAAGCTGGGAATCCTGCAGTGAGGAACTCACCTCCTGACTCCCCAAAGCCTGTCCACCATTTACAAGGCACAAGTAAGGAGTGTGGTGGAATATTGCCCACTTGCCTGGATGAGTGCAGCTCCCGCAACACTCAAGAAGCTCAACACCACCCAGGACAAAGCAGCGCTCTTAATTGGAACCACATCCCAAACATTCACTCCCTCCACCACCGATGCACACTAGCAGCAGCATGTGCCATCTACAAGGTGCACTGCAGAAACTCACCAAGGGTCCTTGGACAGCACTTTCGAATCCCACGACCACTACCATCAAGGACAGCAGATAGATCGGAACACCATCACCTGTAAGTTCCCTTCCAAGTCATTCACCATCCTAACTTGGAAATATATCGCCATTCCTCCACTGTCACTGGGTCAAAATCCTGGTACTCCCTCCCGAACAGCACTGTGGGTGTACCTGCACCACATGGACTGCAGCGGTTCAAGAAGGCAGTTCACCGCCAGCTTCTCAAGTGCATTTAGGGATGGGCAATAAATGTTGGCCTAGCCAGTGATGCCAAAGTCCCGTGATTGAATAAAAAAACTTAGCTGATTGCAAAACGATTACTGGACCCAGATTGAAGCTTTTGGGAAGAGATACAGGTGAATGTGAGGACTAATGTTTTTAAACAACGAGTGGTTATGACCTGGAACTCGATGCTTAAACTCAAAAACCAATAATATCCAGATCATAGTGAATCAAGTGATTCTGTCAGATCTTAATGTTATATTTGATTTGAGTTTTTTGTCTCCACACCCCGCTTTAACCCCCTGCAAAAGGAGTTTCCAAAATCCATCCCTTCCAGTCCAGGATAGAAACTCACAACAAAAACAAAAATAGCTGGAAAAACTCAGCAGGTCTGACAGCCTCTGCGGAGAGGAACAGTTAACGTTTCGAGTCTGAATGACAATTCACAATATTCTCTCCTCCTGCTGACAAGGACATGAATGACCGCGCATGCGCCCTGCTGCACATTAACCCGCTCAAGATGGCGGCCGTTAACTTGGGCCTGTGACCGGATTTTGCAAAAAAGCCCTCATTATTGGTGCAAAATCGGGACAGTTAACTTCTTTTTTGATGTTTGCGGCCTCCACTGGGTATTTGTGAAGCCTCCCTTCCCACCCACTGGCCCTAACGCTGCCTCCGCTTATCCTCCTGAAGATGAGACAAACAAGCGTCTGTCCATGGACATCACCCGCACTGCGCACGCTCCAGATCACAATGCACGGGGAGTGATTGACGGCAGCTCCGGACCAATAGGAAGAGGGGGCAGGGCTGGAGGACTGAGCAGGAGCGGCTGGTCCTCCATCCAATCGGAGTGAATAAGTGGCGGGGACGATCCGTCCGGGATCTCCCTCATTGGCTGAAAGTCTGCATCATTTTGAAAGCTGGTTTGTCTCAAACTCCAGCAGAAAACTGGACCTTTCTGTTTGTGGCTTTAAACAGATGAAACCCTATGGGTGTGGAGCAAATATTTCAACATTTGTTAGTGATATGTGGGAATATGATGAAACAATGGACACACAATCTAACGGCTGACTTAAAGGAATAATTGGGCAGACAGGGAATGTCATTATTGGAATAAGGAGAGGCCCTGGTTTCAATAAATGAACAGGCAGAAGGGTTAGGACAGATTAGGGAGAAGGTTAATACTGTCATCATTCAGAACAACAGAGACTGTAAAGGAAAAACTGATCTCAAAGACAATCTCCTGTAGTCTGTAATGACGTGCTGAATCAGGTTGACAGAGGTCAAATATGTTTTCTCTATTGGACAATCACTCTTTCAGAACCGCTTCATCCAATTCATTGTTGCAGGGAGTAGGAGCCTATCCCAACAGACGCTAAGTAGGGTACACTCAGGACAGGATGCCAGTCCATCACAGGGCACACACACAATAGGGGAGAATTTACTGTCGCCAATCCACCTAACCAGCACATCTTTGGAGGGTGGTAGGAAAACAGAGCACCCAGCAGGAACACACAGAGACACAGGGAAAACATGCAAACTCCACACAGACAGACACTCAAGGTCAGGGTCAAACTCAGGTCTCTGGAGCTGTGAAGCAGCAGCACTAACCACTGCACCACACAGATAATCATATTCAAAGCTTCAGAAATGAGTAATGAAAGTCCTCAACATTAATCATGATGAGTGGGAAACTCTAGCTGATGATTGATGCAAGTACCAACGCCAGTTGTGAGCAGGAGTTCACCACCACGGCGACATGTGGTTTCAGAATCTCCACAACAGACACCATCCTGGCAAACAAGGTGTCAGCTGATATCCACCCACAACATGAGTAAGGAATATCTACTTTTGACAGAATTTGTCTTCCCAGAATCCGATTGTTCAGCCATCAGATGAAAGGCAGCAGACCATATCATCTGACCTCACTAAGCTCCTGAGGCTACATTCCCATCATTTCTCATAGATGAAAGGATGCCAAGCATAAGGGACAATCGCATTAAAATCAGGAACTCAGATGGGAATATGGATTAGTATTAGGTGGGAAGATCTGGATCAGTGTCTTCCTCCAGGAAGCCTTAGAGTTCCTCAGGGTAGTGTCCTCGGCCCAACCATCTTCAACTGATTCATCAATGACCTTCCTTCCATCATAAGGTCAGAAGTGGGGATGATTGTACAATGTTGAGCACCATTTGCAATCCCTCAGATACTGAAGCAGTCCATGTCCAAATGCAGCAAGTCCTGGACAATATCCAGGCTTGGGCTGACAGGTAACATTGGCACACAAGTGCCAGACAATGATCATATCCAAAAAGAGAGAATCTAATCTAACCATCACCCCTAGATGTTCAATGGCATTACATCATTGAATCTCCCACTATCAACATCCTGGGTGTTAGCATTGACCAGAAACTGAACTGGACTAGCCATATAAATACTATGGATACAAGAAAAGGTCAGAGGCTAGGAATCCTGTGGCAAATAACTCACCTCCTGATTCCCCAAAGCCTGTCCACCATCTACAAGGCACCAGTCAGGAGTGTGATGGAGGACTCCCCCCTCGCCTGGATGAGTGCAAGCTGCAAGTTGTGGGAGCTCCACAACACTCAAGAAGCTTGACACCATCCAGGACAAAGCAGCCCACTTGATTGGCATCACATCCACAAACGTTCACTCCCTCCACCACCAACGCACAGTAGCAGCAGTGTGTACCATCTACAAGATGCACATCAGGAATTCACCAAGGTTCCTTAGACAGCACCTTTAAAACCTACGACTACGACCATCTAGAAGGACAAGGACAGCAGGTAGATGGGAACACCACCACCTAGAAGTTCCCCTCCAAGTCACTCACCATAGTTGGAAATATATCACCGTTCCTTCAATTGCTGGGTCAAAATCCTGGAACTCCCTCCCTGACAGCACTGTGGGTGTACCTACACCACGTGGACAGCAGCAGTTCAAGATGGCAGCTCACCACCACCTTCTCAAGGGCAATTAGTGATGGGTAATAAATGCTGGCCCAGCCAGTGAAGCCCACATCCCATGAAGGAATAAAAAAACATCAGAATGACAGTATTTCAGAACTGAATCCTGTGGTAGCAGCTACCTGTTGGTAAGGCCAATGGAAGCATTTAAAATGGAGACCACAGGTGTGTTGGAGGATGCTGTATACAAGGAATTTGTGAACTATCTGAAGATAATAGTGAAGCAAAAGGAAGGGTTGTGGAAAAAAAATCTCTTCACGTTGCTATAAAGGAAGTGGGACCTGGTGGTTGCACAGGTGCCTGGTTTTACACACACACTGACACCAACACTGCCACCTCCCCCCCCAAAAAAGACACATACACACACGCACACACACAGAGCCAGCCACACATACAAAACCACATGGATACACTTCCTCCCAATCTGGTGGACAAGGTTTTGCCTCACACCAGCCAACCTGATGACTGACTAAGACTGGGGATAAAATATCAGCATCTGTAAGGACCAAAAAGTTATAGAAATTCATGTAAACATTACCCTCCAGGGACTGCAAGCAGTTTTGACCACCTGATGCCACCACTTTCTCTGAACCTTAAATCTATAATGAACAACACCTTGGACAGAAGCAGCAACAGAAAGTTGTGGTCAATAGATATTGAGTGGTCTATGATCACCCCAGGTGATAAGCCCTGATGGGAGTTTTTACACAATACAGGACAATATCCTTCGCTCATTGCAGCTTCTACTTTCCTGCTGGTATTACAGATGATGCTAATTCCCTTTATATTGATGGTCTGGGTGAAGGTCAGGCCACACAGCAGAATGGATGGAAAGGTGCCTACAAACTCCCTGTAAATCTAACCCTCTGGTTTTGGTGTTGTAGCCACCTTTCCATCCATTCTGTTGTCTGGCTCTTCCTTCCACACCACCTGATATTTTTCATTCACATGACGTGGGCTTCGCTGGCTGGGCCAGCATTTATTGCCCATCCCTCATTGCCCTTGAGAAAGTGGTGATGAGCTGCTTTCTTGAACCGCTGCAGTCCCTGTGGTGTAGGTACACCCACAGTGCTATTAGGGAGGGAGTTCCAGGATTTTGACCCAGGAACAGTGAAGGAACGGCGATATATTTCCAAGTCAGGATGATGAGTGACTTGGAGGGGAACTTCCAGGTGGTGGTGTTCCCACAAACTGCTGCCCTTGTCCTTCTAGATGGTAGTGGTCATGGGTTTGAAAGGTGCTTTCAAAGGTTTGAAAGGTTGAAGGAGCCTTGGTGAATTACTTGGTCACCTTGTAGATTGTACACACTGATATGGAAAGCAAGCAGGTGAAAAAATAGAAAACAGAGAAGAGGTTAAGAGTAGCTACTCAGACAGGTAAAAGGTGAGAAGTGGTGTTCCACAGGGAGCAATGCTGGGATCCCTGTTATTCACAACTTACGTAAACAATTTGGACCCAGAAAATGAAATTCTAATTTTAAAATTTGGGAGCAGAATTACAGTAAATCACTGATAAGAATTCCCAATCAACAAAACTTTGTACCACAGTTCATTAAATCTTTAATTCTGTTGCAGACTGAACAAGGACACGAGGACCTGATGCAGTTAATACTGAGCAAACTGCAACAAAATCCTTGGATCCAAAATGCACACATGAATAAAACAGTGAATTCCTGGAAACATGCTGCAGGTTCTTCATTATCTGGAAATCAAATGTCTGTTGTATAATTGTCCCAGCAGTTAACAGGATCCTGTGAACTCCTCCATATGTTATTTTAGTACAGGCTTTAAACAATATATTTTAACTGCATTTTACTATGTTAAAGGTGCTGTATCAATACAAGTTGCTTTTGATGTTGGCTTAAAGTGGTGGATTCAGAACTGTCACTAAAACATCTTTAAAACTTCACAGAATAATCACAAGTCACTTTTAAACTGGAAACTTAATCCTGGTGTTTAAGTTTCAGTCAGGAACAGAGCACAGTTTTACATCAATCTCTGATTTAACAGTATGTTTCCAGTCTGCCCGACTCAGGTTGAACAGCCACAGTTGTAAAGGAAACTTCTACTCTGTGCCTAGGAGCTTTGAACAACGATGGTTACAAACCAGAAATCAGAGGGTTAGATTTACAGTGAGTTTGTATTTTTCCATCCATTTTTCTATGTGGCCTTGGACTCCACGTAGCCTGACCTTGGTCATCTTTAGACTGTATGTACTGCACAGAAGCGGCTGTGACACATTTCTTACACACCTCAGGATTAATCCATATGTGGGTTTTGTTGTCAGTGAAGAAATATGAGAAAGACCAAAGTGCCATTTGTCCCTCTCAGCGTGACCCTGAAGGACTGTGTCCAGGCTGAAGTTCTGTTCCTGCTGTATGATCTTCCCCCAGATTGTCCTTTCTGAGCTCCAGCCAGGTGTTGTTAAACATTCAGGTGGGAAAGACAAAAATCTACAATAATGTGTTTAAAACAAAGCTTGACATTCTATTCGACATTTATCCAAAATATTAAACAGCAGCCCAATTATATGGTCCATTAAAATCTTCAGAAACAGACCCAAATGTCAGAATGAAAGAATTCAATCCTGAACATGATTAGCAACAACAAAAAATGCAGAATCCAACCCCTACAGTCACTTGCGAACTCGTTGGTGTGTCAGTCAGGAACCTGACTGAGTGAATTCCTTCCCGCACACGGAGCAGGTGAATGGCTTCTCCCCAGTGTAAACTCTCTGGTGTGTCAGCAGATCCTTTTTACTTTTAAAAGTCTTCTCACAGTATGAACATTCAAAGGGTCTCTGATCAGTATGAACAAGTTGATGTGTCAGAAGGTGGGATGACCGAGTGAATCTCTTTCCATACATGGAACATGTGAATGGCCTCTCACCAGTGTGAACTCGCTGGTGTGTTAGCAGGTCGGATGAATTAGTGAAACCCTTCCCACAATCAGAGCAGGTGAATGGCCTCTCTCCATTGTGAATTCGCTGGTGTGTAAGTAGTTTGGATGGCCGATTAAATCCCTTCCCACAGACAAAACAGGTGTTTGGACTTTCCCCAGTGCGAATGCACTGGTGTCTCAGAAGCCTAGACAATTGATTAAATCCCTCCCCACTCAAGGAACAGGTGAATGGACTCTCCCTCGTGTGAATTCACTAGTGTGTCAGCAGGTAGGATGACTCAGTAAATCTCTTCCCACACACAGAGTAGGTGAATGGCCTCTCTCCACTGTGAGTTTGCTGGTGTCTGTGAAAGTTCAATGACTGACTGCCTTCCCACACACGGAGCAGATGACTGAACTCTGCTCAGTGTGAATGTGCTGGTGTCTCAACAGGTTGGATGAATTAGTGAATTCCTTCCCACACACGGAGCAGGTGAACGGCCTCTCCCCAGTGTGACTGCGTTGATGAATTTCCAGCTTTGTTGGGGAACCAAATCCCTTCCCACAGTCCCTACATTTCCATGGTTTCTCCATGGTGCCGATGTCCTCGTAGCTGTCCATGTTGGATGGTCAGATCAAACCTCATCCACACATAATTTATTCACACTATGAATGGTGAGATGCTTTATCAGGCTTTGCAATTGGTTAAAACATTTCTCCGTCCATATTAAATGTTCAATGATATCCAGCTCCTGATGTATTAAGTGAATCAATCAGATTTTGACATAGTTTTTGGTTTGAGTTTCCTGTCAGCAAATCTTCCTGTTCAAATATCCTATAAAAGGGGTTCACAAAAGTCAGTACAGGATAGAAATTCAGAACAGTCAATTCTAGTTTGTTTCTTTTTTCTAATCTGTTCATGTGATGTTGGTGTCACTGACAAGACCAGTATTTGTTGCCCATCTGGAATTACCTTCAGAAGATGGTGGTGTGCCAATTCATTGGACTGCTGTAGTCCATGTGGTGTAGGTGCTGTTAGGAAGGGAGTCCCAGGATTTCAACCCAACGACAGTGAAGGGACAGTGATATATTTCCAAGTCTGACCTATGCTGGAAGAAAAGTTATTGATAAAGCAGCTGAAGATGACTGGGTCTAGGATACTGCCTTGAGGAACTCCAGCAGCGATGTCCTGGAATTGAGATAACAAAGAATAAATTTTAAAAAATTAAAATTGACAAAAGTTAAATTGTATTGCTGCTAAAAGAGATACTCATTTAATGTTGTTTACGAGATGACTGAATTCCCAGGGGTTCACTCTGACTCCCCTGACTGACTGACTCAGGGTCCAGTCCTCAATCCCCCCGATTGGTGACTGAACTCGCTCCTCCCTTTGCTCCTCCGGCCTCTGAGCTCCTCTTGCTGTTGTTTCTCAGGACAGTCAATGCCCGCTCTCCAACATGACCCTGTCAGATGGAGTTCAGGGGCTCAGAGGAAGAAAAGAAAATGAGGCGGTGAATCTGAGTTGGGAAAAACAAGGAGAGAAACTGGATTCAATGGAGAAACTGAGCGGGGGGCGAGCGCAGCCTCAGGAACAGCGAGTGCGGCTCTCAGAGGCCGAATGAGAGCGGCCGTGCCCGGCGGCAGTGCGGTGATCTCCCCGGGCTGGGAGTCGGGTCTGCCCATTAAAGCGATGCTGCAGCGCCTCCCCCATGCTCGCCACCGCCTCCCGGTTTCTTCTCCAGTTTCCACCGAGTCCGACTCGCAACAAAGGAGCCGCCCAGAATGCCTCGCGGCTGGTCCTGGGGAGCATGCGCACTCTCAGCGCCCGGGGAAAGGAGCGAGTTGGATAGAAGCAAAGAACTGCGGATGCTGGAAATCCAAAACAGAAACAGAATTACCTGGAAAAACTCAGCAGGTCTGGCAGCATCGGCGGAGAAGGAAAGCGTTGACGACTCGAAACGTCAACTCTTTTCTCCTCCGCCGATGCTGCCAGACCTGCTGAGATTTTCCAGGTAATTCTGTTTTTGTTCTGGATTTCCAGCATCAGCAGTGTTTTGTTTTTATCACAACAAAGGAGCTACCCAGAATGCCCCGCGGCTGGCCCTGGAGAGCATGCTCACTCTCAGTGCCGGGGGAAAGGAGCGAATTGGATAGAGCAGTTTCTTGGGCGCGTGGACTTGTGGGAATGATGGCCACCATTAATAAGCTGCTGTCGATGTGTTTTCCTGCATCCTGGCAAAAACTCAACGGTATGAAATTCTTTTTCGGTTCTCTCTGCACATATTCTATTTAAACAACATAATATTTCGAATATTTGCCTCAGGATTGGAGTTAGATGCCCTTGCCTGTCCCTGGCCTCCTGAGTGGATCTTTATTGTTGTATTAGTTTGAAAAGGAATGGGGATGGGGGAGAATATTCTGTGTAGTTTTTAGCCCAGTTAAGCCCCAAAATTCCCAATGTGTGGGACTGCCAGGGGAGATAGATTCCTCAGGGATGTTCGGTTGCTAAACAGACACAGCCCCTACAAAGTAATCAAATATTCCCTTCAGAGCAATACTTTCAGTAAACGCTTTTAATTCATTTCCATTTAGTTTTTCAAATTAATTCTTGGGGTGTGGGCTTTTGCCAGCAAGGCCACCAAATATAGTGGATGAGTGCAGCTCCAATTATGCTCTGGAAGCTTGGCAACATCCTAGACAAATAGCCTGCATGATTGACACCCCACTGACCAACTTAAATATCCACTCTCTCCACCATCGATGCAGACTGGCAACAATGTGTACCATCTATGAGATGTACTGCAGCAGCTCATTAAGTTTTGTTTGACAGCACCTTTCAAACACACGGCTTTTATCACCTAGAAGGGCAAGGCCTGCAGACTCATTGAACACCACCACCTGCAATTTCCCCTCCAAGCCACTCACCATCTTGACATGGAACTATATCACAGTTCCTTCACTATCAGCTGATCAAAATCCTGGAACTCCCTTCCTAGCAGCAGTGTGGTGTACCATGACCTTCTCAAGGGCTATTCGTGATGGTCAATAAATGCTGGCCTCACCAGCAACACCCAGACCCTGTGAAATCCAACCTTCTCCACATGAAGCTGATTGTGGGCCTTCTTGATCCACAGTAGTCCTTCTGGTGAAGGTACTTTGACAATGCTGTTAGGTAAGGGATTGCAGGATTTTCACCCAGTGAAGATGAAGAAACACTGATATGTGTCCAAGTCAGGATGGTGTGTGTGACTTGAAATGAACATGAAGGTTTCCGCATGCACCTGCTGTTATTATCTTTCAAGTGGGTGGAAGTTACAGTTTTAGGAGGTTCTGTCTAAGTTCTTGTCGACATGTCAATGTATAAGATCCCTTTCCTTCAGTATCATTCTCACGCCATGGCCCCAAACCTTCTACCTTTCTATTTGCTTCTGTTGAGGTCAGAGTCTTATTGTAGGTCAATACTAGGTGGCAGGTTCCCTACCCTGATGGACATCAATGACTCAGTTGGGTTTTACAATCCAACGGCTTTCCTGGCCACTTTTGCCGAGGGTTGGCTGCACAAGTAACTAAATTCATTCAGTTCAGTTTCATCACCTAGCTGTGCTTTTGTGCATTCTCCCTCACTCACTTTGTCCTATTTTAAATTCATTTTACAGGGTATTTAGAAGGGGAGGATTGCAGATGGAAGCTCAAAACAAATATCAAGTCACAATCTGACAGTATGTCAGGACTTGACTATCATCAGCCTTTGAATGTGGAAGGAAAAACCACTGTTCACGGCGGGGATGAACCATACACATGCTTTGTGTGTGGACGAGGCTTCAGCCATTCATCTGGCTTGTCGACACACATGCACAGTCACACTGAGAAGAAACCAGATAGATGTGGGGACTGTGGGAGATATTTAATTACTTATTTCAGCTGGAGACTCATCGACATAGTCACACTGGGTAGAGGCCATTGACCTGCTCCAAATTTGGGAAGGGGTTCTTTCATTTCTCTGCCCTGCTAAGACACCTGCAGCTTCGCAGTGACGAGAGAGTTCAAATGTTCTGGCTGTGAGAAGAGCTTTAAACATCCATGTGGGCTGAAAGAGCACCAGCACTTTCGCTCCTGTTCCAGGTCGCTCAACTGCTCTCAGTGCAGGTAGGGGTTCAGGCAATTGTCCAACCTGCTAACACACCAACGAGGGGAGAGGCCATTCACCTGTCCCGATTGTGGGAAGGGATTTCCTTGTTTATCCCACCTACTGGTACACCAGCAAGTTCACACTTGGAAAAAGCCCTTCTCTTGCTCTGCGTTTGGGAAGGGGTTCTCTGAGTCGCCCCATCTCCTGATACACCAACAAGTTCACACTAGAGAGATGCCATTCACCTGCTGTGTGTATGAGAAGGGAATCATTACTTCATCTCATCTGGGAAGCCACCAGCGCATTCACACTGATAAGGCAGCATTTCAATACCAAAAGTAAAAATGATCTGCTGACATACCAATACTCTCACACTGAAGAAAGTCTGTTCATCTGCTTTATGTGTGGGATGCGATTTACTCAGTTATCCACTCT
Source organism: Carcharodon carcharias (assembly GCF_017639515.1). Taxonomy (NCBI): domain Eukaryota; kingdom Metazoa; phylum Chordata; class Chondrichthyes; order Lamniformes; family Lamnidae; genus Carcharodon; species Carcharodon carcharias. Next base: position 16,071,134 of record NC_054493.1, read on the forward strand.
GCTGACTCACCAGCATGTTCACAAGTGACTGCAGGGGTTGGAATCTGCTGTTAATCACCGGCAGGATTGAAACACGTTCCTTGTGAGAGTCAGGGTTTGCCTCGGATGGTAATAATCCCATCACTGGGCTTGAGTTTAATATTCTGTTTGAATGTGGAATAAGTTAACCTTGGTTTAAACACATTGTTGTAGATTTTTATCTTTCTCAATTGTGTTTTTAGCATCACCTGGCTGGAGCTCAGAAAGGACAATCTGGGGGAAATGCATTGGGCAGGAACAGAAATTCAGCCTGAGCACAGCCCAGGAGCACGATGACCATCCACATCAAGTCCCTGTTGCATAAAATCAAACACAGGGTTTATTCCCCATGTAGTTATCTGACCTTTTCATTTTGTACTGTTTACACTGATCTCTATAGTAACTCAGATAATGTGCTTCTCTTCCTCTTTTCCAATTAACTCATTTAAGATTTGATCCTCCCAATTATGCGGAACATCATATGGATCTTCTCAACCAACCTCCTAGCCCCACCTCTTTTCACAATGATTTTTTAAAACATTACTTCATCTCCCATTTAGGAGTTAATGTAACGGATGGGGTTGTTCTCCTGGAGGTGTTGAAAAGGTGCCCTCCATGACAGCTTTTTTTAGTGTTGTTTATCCAGAGTAATTAATGCTCTCAAGCATCCCACCGGACTCTGGGTGGTAGGGGATGTGGAAATGTAGTTCTACACATATAAGATGACAGAGCTGTTGCATTACTTCTGCTGTGAAATGAGAATCATTATCAATCTCTATCCTTTTAAGAAAGCCCCATCAGGTAAAGATCTATTCCCATGGGATATTAGCTGTAGTGACTGCATCATTATTACATACCAAGAAATCTTGAATCCACCAAGTAAAGGTATCTATAATTACCATTATATACTAATCCCCTCCTTTTATATGCACAAGGCACCTGTATAATCAATCTACAATGTTTCCCAAGAACATTATTCAGGTGGGATGTGTCCATTGGGACCTTACATTTTGAAGATCTGGATTGATTTGGACACATATGAGACACAAGTTCAGGTGGTGATGAACATCCTGGTGCATCCACTGCCACCAATAGTAATTGTGTAACATATCAATGACTGGAACAAGAGAAACTTGTCCCCAATTTGACCCATAAACAAAATTAATCCTTTTCTGAGCCATTGAGGTGTGACCCAAGTCAAATTAGAGTCATTCATATAATAGAAAAATCTAATCATGTAGGATGAGCGAGTCCTTACTTGCTGTGAGGAATGCAGTAAAGTCTCCTATGTTGTACGACTTCTTTGACCATAGTCACATCAGGGTCAATGCCCTGACAAGTTTTTGAATCAGGTTTAACTTCAGTCTGTCATTATGGTGCCAATGATGGAGTTTTGGGTGGATCCCAAGCAGATCCCAGCAACTTTCCTGGTGAGTCAGTCTGCCTGGTTATTAACCTCATCACTACACTGCTGTTGATGTACCTTAGCCTTACAAATTGCAATTTGTGTTGGACACTTACCATCAATATCCCAAATCATTTGGAATTTGGCGTAGTGGGTGAGTGGTTGGTTTTCTGTCATTTTTTTTTTGCCAGAGAAATAGGTTTTCCCTGAGGGAGTAAAAACCAAAGGAGGTTTCAGAATAGTTGCTGATTCTATCAGTGACGTTTTGAAGGGATTTGATCTCAATAACCTCAGATCTCTGGGCTAAGTATTGTGGTGGGAATTCACTAAAGATACTGCGGCTGTCATGAGGAATCAAGGATGTAGTACCAGTCTAATAGGGTTCCTGTTCATAAAAGAAAGACCCATCCAAATAAATCCCAGTGGAGTCTAACAGTGGTGAGGCTTTAATAGGTCCATTGTATATGGCCTTTTTTCACCTGACAAGTATGTGGGTTTCCTTCATACTGCAACATTCCAGCCAATTGGTAATTTTTTTCAGTTTTAGGATGTTAATGTCATTGCTTTGTAACTCAATTCATTTACTTTATCACACCAGGGATATTCCCTTGCCTTGGCCTTTAACTAATAATGTCACTGCAGTATATGGGGGTGTGTAGAATTTTTGAATTTAACTCTACCAAAAACTTAACTAACCAGTGAACACTTAATTCTGCTTAATAAATTGGACAATTGATCTTTCCACAGTGGTGGTTGTGTCTGAGAAGTATCCAACTGGAAAACCTTTTCCATTCACCACTTCCATTTCTATAGCAGAAATACATTGTTCTGATAGTGCCAAGAGGTCTGAGGAATTAATTGGATAGACCTTCCAAAGAGCCAGCACAGGCATGATGGGCCAAATGGTTTCCATATGTGTTGTATCATTCTTTAAAACAGTGAATATACAGTATCAGGGGATAGCGAGATAAAGAGAGAGGAAGCAGTTACTGTGGGATTGAAGCCAGCCAGAATCAACACCTTCAGAGGAGAGAGTAAAGAAAGTTTTAAAAACTCAGTGTATTGCCACAGGAAAGCAGCGGTTTGAATCACTTTGAGAAATGAGACACGGCATTGACAAGAGTTTATGTGATTTTTAAATTAATTTATCTTAATTGGTAACAGAATTATTTTCTCTTCTCTGGGATATCAATGGCGCTGCTGTTACCCAACATCCCCTGCGAATGTGAATGTGCCCTACTCCTTCTACAGAAGCCCTGTGCGCAGGAGCAATATTGGACAGTGTCCAGAGCATGCGCAGTGTCACTTTGGTCAGAGTCCTGAGTGTGGGAGTCGCTTTTTGCAGCGGGTGAGAGTCGATGAGGCGGAGGGAGGGATGGAGCTGGGAGCCGGGAGTCGGGGTGGGGAGGAAGACGAGGCTTCATAAAGACCTGGTGTAGGCCGCAAGGCCTGAATAAGACCCTGAGGGTCCTGCGTTTACAGCTCCTGGGCTTTTTCCCAGGAATAGGCCCAGGTTAATGGCCACCGGGGAACGGAGCGCATGCGCAGCTGTGTTGGTGATGCAACAGAGGGGCGGGGCGGGGCTTCAGGGTCCCCGTGACCGGGAGAAATAAAGTCATTGACTCATCGATTTTATTCTCACTCTGCGCACAAGAGCTGGTGACAGGCCCGAGGTAATTGCCACCATCTCTGGAGGGTCAAGGTGCTGCAGGGCGTTTGCGCGGCCACCTTAAGAACATCAGAAATAGGAATGGGCCACCGAGCCTGCTCTGCCATTCAATAAGAACATGGCTGATCTGATTGTGGCCTTAAATCCACTTTCCTACCTGCCCCCTATAACTCCCCTGTAGATTAAAAATCTATCTAACTCAACTTTGAACATATACAACGAGCCAGCCTCCAACTGCTCTCCGGGGAAGAAAATTCCAAAGATTAGCAACCCTCTGAGAGAAGAAGTTCCTCCTCATCTCAGCCTTTGATGAGGGACCCCTTATTTTTAAACTGGCCCATTAATTCTAGAACCCTCTTTGAGTGGAAACGTCCTCTCTGATCAATCCTGTCAAGACCCCAGAGTCTTACAGGTTTAAGTAAGATCATCTCTCGTTCTTCTAATCCCCAATGAGTATAGGCCCAAACTGCTTAACCTTTGCACAGAAAATAAACACTCTAATCCCTGGAATCAGCTAAGTGAACCTTCTCTGAACTGATTCCAATGCACATATGTCTCATTAGATGTAGGAGCAGAAGTAGGCCATTCAGCCCACCTAATCTGCTCCACCATTCAATGAGATCATGGCTGATCTGACAACCCTCAACTCCACTTTCCTGCCTTTTCCCCATAACCTTTGATTCCCTTTCTGATTAAAAATCTAAGCCTTCAATATACTGAGCAACCCAGCATCTACAGCCCTTTGTGGTAAAGAGTTCCACAGATTGACTACCCTCTGAGAGAAGAAATTTCTCCTCATCTCTGCTTTAAATGGGCGACCCCTTACTTTGAGATTATGCCCTCTGGTCCTGGACTCTCCCACAAGGCGAGAGCATCTCAGCATCTACTCTGTCAAACCCCCTAAGAATCTTATATGTTTCAATAAGGTTGCTTCTCATTCTTCAAAAATCCAATGATTACAGGCCCAACTTACTCAACCTCTCTATAAGAAAATCCCTCTGTACCTGGGATCAACCTTGTGAACATTATCTGGATTGGCTCCAATGCCAATATATCTTTCCTTATATAAGGGGACCAAAATTGTTCACAATATTCTAGGTGTGGTTTAACTAGTGCTTAAGTAATCCTGGGACAGGCAGCAGGTGGAGAGAATGTTGTGAATTTCTGTCCTGGACTGACAGTGATGGACTTTGGAAACCTCTTTAACAGTGGGTTAGAATGAGAGGATTTACACACAGCAAACTGAAACCAAGAGAAATATTTGTCTGTTCTAAACTTATATCCTGAACTGACACTTATTGCTTTTGTGATCTCTTTTTACAGGGAGTTAGATTTGAAAATTGTGAAATTTTTCTCTAACTCCAGTGCTTCTGCTATCTTTTCAACTGCAGGTTCCAGCAGATTAAAATTTTGAAAACAGTGAAATTGTTTCAGATGTGAGTATTATTGACCATTCATCTACCATTTAGAGCTTTTAGTGCTGTACTCTGGTTCCATGGCTCTGGGGCTGGTGTGGCTCCTTTACTGTGGTTCTGAATCCATGTCTATCCATTGCTCAGTTTCACTCCTGCCTTCCCTGACCACTTCTCTGCCATTGTCTAACTTCCTCTGCCTCTAATAGTGGATGTATTTTAATAATGTTTAGTATTTTAATGTTATTTCTTCCAAAGGTGGCTAAATGAGGTTTCCACCATTGCCCATACCCTGGCTATTCATTGCTGATTTACCAGCTTTACCTTCCAATGGCCAGGAGTTTTTTTTTCTGCACTAGAGATCGTTTCTCTTCCGCTCCTGAGCTGAAATTGACCATCAAATTCTGCTCCATTTTTATTCCTTCTAATTGATTCTGCACATCCTGAAATGTTAACTCTCTTTCTCTCTCCACAATTACTGTCTGACCTGCTGAGTATTTCCAGCACAAAAACAAAAATACCTGGAAAAACTCAGCAGGTCTGACAGCATCTGTGGAGATGGACACAGTTGACGTTTCGAATCTGGATGACCTTTCATCAGAACTAAGACATAGTATTTCCAGCACTTGCTCTTTTTATTTCAGATATCCAGAAACTGCAGTAGTTTGCTTTTTTTTATTGCAGGTGTTTCTCTCTGAACCGAATCGAGAAACAGAGATGGACCAATTAAAAACTGATTTGCATCAGGGTGGGTGTTGGTTGTAGAGATTGGTTCCTGCCCCCCAGTGTAGGTCCTTTTTATGCAGCCATAGAATGATTACAATACAGACAGAGGCCATTTAGCTCATCATTCCCATGCTGGTGCTCTCAAGAACAAATCAGTTAGTCCCACCCCTCTCCCCTTTCCTCGTAGCCCAGCTTATCCAATTCCCTTTGAAAGTCTTTGTTGTATCAGTTTGAGCTGGAGCGGAGATGGAGGAGAAGCTGCTGGGTTTAACCCCAAGGACTTTGGAACCCAGTTGGGCGCAGCAATTTCCTATGTGAAATTGTCGAGGGAGGTAGATACTAGGTGAGATCAGATTAATAAACAAACACTGTCCAGGCAATGTAATTGTTTTAGGAACAAGGATTTCTTTAGATGCTTTTGATCTATTTGACTTTTGCATGTTTTTAAAATTTATTCTTGGGATTTGGGCATCACTAACAAGACCAGCAGTGTTTATTACCCATCCCCAGTTACCTGTGGAGAAGATGATGTTTGACTTTCCTGAACCGCTGCAGTCCATGTGGTGAAGCTGCTCCTACAATGCAGTTAGATAAGGAGTTACAAGATTTTCATCCAGCAATGATGAAGGAAAGGTGATATAGGTCCAAGTCAACAATAATACGTTGTATTTATAAAGTGCCTTTAACATAGCTCCAGCAACTCCAGAGGTGCAATGAGAGTGACTGTCCTTGATACCAAGGCAGCAACTGATTGCGGCATCAAGGAGCCCTAGCAAAATTGGAGTCAATGTGAATCAGGGGGAAAACTCTCCGCTGTTTGGAGTCATACCTAGCACAAAGGAAGATGGTTGTGGTTGTTGGAGGGCGATCATCTCAGTTCCAGGACATCACTCCAGGAGTTCCTCAGGGTAGTGTCCTAGGCCCAAACATCTTCAGCTGCTTCATCAATGACCTTCCTTCCAACTTAAGGTGAAAAGTGGGGATGTTCGCTGATGATTGCACATTCGTGACTCCTCAGATGCTGAAGTAGTCCAAGTCCAAATGCTGCAAGATCTGGACAATATCCAGGCTTGGGCTGAAAAGTGGCAAGTAACATTCATGCTGCACAAGTACCAGGCAATGACCATCTCCAACAAGAGAATCTCTCCATTGGCCCTTGACATTCAATGGTATTACCATTGCAGAAATCCCCACCATTTAAATCCTGGGGGTTACCGTTGACTAGAAACTGAATTGGATTAGCCATATAAATACTCTGGCTACAAAAGCAGGTCAGAGGCTAGGAATCCTGCGACAAGTAACTCACCTCTTGACTCCCCAAAGCCTGTCCACCATCTACAAGGCACAAGTCAGGAGTGTGATGGAATACTCCCCATTTGCCTGGACGAGTGCAGCTCTCACAACACTCAAGAAGCTTGACACCATCCAGGACAAAGCAGCTCTGCTTGATAGCACCCCATCCACAAACACTCACTCCCTCCAATACTGACGCACAGTAACAGCAATGTGTCCCATCTACAAGATTCACTGCAGGAACTCACCAAGACTCCTTAGGCAGCATGTTCCAAACCCAATACCACTACCATCTGAAAGGACAAGGGCAGCAAATGCATGGGAATACCACAACCTGGAAGATCCTTCAAGCCACTCATCATCCTGACTTGGAAATGTATCACTGTTCCTTTACTGTAGCTGGGCCAAAATCCTGGAACTCCCTCCCAAACAGCACTGGATGTACCTACACCACATGGACTGCAGCGGTTCCAAGAAGGCAGCTCACCACCACCTTCTCAAAGGCAATTCGGGATGCGCAATAAACTCTGGTCTGGTCAGTGACTCAGGCAACATTTAACACCAAGACACACAAGGCGATGTTAGGGCAGGTGACCAAAAGCTTGGTCAGAGAGGAAGGTTTTAAGGGAGTAGGTTTGAAGATTTAAAAAGTGGACAGATTGAAGGAGGAAATTCCAGAGCTTAGGGCCTAAGAAACTGAAATAATGGCCATCAGGGCAGGTGCAATTCAGGATGAGTGCAGATACCTCAAAAGGTTGTGTATCTGGAGGAGATTCCAGAGATAGGTAGGGACATGATCAGGGCAGGATTTGAAAGCAAGAATAAGAAATTTAAATATTGATGCTTCTTAAACAGGAGCCTTCATATGTCAGCGAGCACAGGGGAGATGGGTGAACAAAACTTGGTGTGAGTAAGCACACCGGCAGCAGAGTTTTGGATGGCCTGAAGATTCCAGGAAGGTTGAATGTGGATGGCTGGTCGGGGGTGCGTTAGGTTAGTTAAATTTGCAGGTAACAAAGGAATGGATGGAGCTGAAGTTAGGGCAGTGTTACTGAGGTGGAAATAGGTAGACTTGGTGATGATGCAGAAATGTGGTTGGAAGATCAACTTGAAGTCAGCGGTTGTGAATAGTCTGGTTCAGCCTCAGACTGTTGCCTGGGAGAAGGATGGGGTCGGTGGCTCGGCAGTGGAGTTTGTAGCAGGACAATGGCATCAGTCTTCCCAATATTCAATTAAAGCAAATTTCTGTTCATGTTAGACTGGTCAGGATGGTGACAGTATTTTCATACACCGGCTATCCAGGTGGTGAACATGGAATGTTTTGGAAATTCTCCCCCTCTCTCTCTCTCTTTCACTCTTTCTCTCTCTCTCTCTCTCTCTCTCTCGTCATGGTCACTTTTCTGGTGCATTTGTGTTTTTGTGAGTTCTCTCTCACTTCCTTTTTTCTGTTTTAAATCAATTTGGGAGGTTTTCAAAAGGCGAGGATTTTCAGTAATGAAACTGAAACCAAACATCACATCAGAACCTGACAGAGTCACCGAATTTATCGTAAGCTGAATATCATTAGATTTTGAACATGGAAGGAAAAAGCACCGTTCACAGTGGGGAGAAACCATACACGTGTTCTGTGTGTGAACGAGGCTTCAGCCGAACATCTGGCCTCTTGAAACACAAATGCAGTCACAACGGAGAGAAGCCATGGAAATGTGGGGATTGTGGGAAGGGATTTACCCATTCATTTATCTTGCTGAATCACCAGCGAGTTCACACTAGGGAGAGACCGTTCACCTGCCTTGACTGTGGGAAGAGATTCACTCAGTCATCCCACCTACTGATACACCAGCGAGTTCACTCTGGAGAAAGACCATTCATCTGCTCCATATGTGGGAAGGGATTCACTCAGTCCGGCAACCTGCATTTACATAAACTCACTCACACTGGGGAGAGACCATTCACCTGCTCAGAGTGCGGAGGTGGCTTCACTCGGTCACCCGTTTTGCTCATACACCAACGAATTCACACTGATGAGAGACCTTTTCAATGCCCAGACTGTGGGAAGTGCTTTAAAAGTTCTGGGGCACTGTTATCCCATCAACGTGTTCACACCGATGAGAGACCGTTCAGGTGCTCTCACTGTGGGTCTGGGTTCAAGACATCATCTAACCTCACTGTACACCAGCTAATTCACACTGGGGAGAGACTGTTCACCTGCTCTGACTGTGGGAAGAGATTCACTCGGTCATCCAACCAACTTAAACACCAGCAAGTTCATGAGTAACTACCGTGATTTGATTTTACTGTTAACCACATCCAGGACTGAAGCATGTTCATTGGGATCTGTTTTTTTCTTCTTTCTCTTCTTTCCATTTTACTTGGAGTCATCACAATGCTGCTTGATCACCTTCTCCATCTCCTCCTGTCACTCACATATTCCTCTTCCAATCCCACTGCATTTCTGTCTCTGGCCACCACATCTTTCCATCTGGCCTTAGACCTTCCTCTTCTTCTTCTTGACAGTTCCATGTCCATCACTCACCTCTCCTCATTTCCTCTCTCTCTACAATGGATGACCAGAGCATTTCAATCTCTTGTCAGCTACTTTCTTTGATGTTTCCACAATCTTCACTGACCCCTTGATGTACTGGTTCCTGATCTTGTCCTTTCTTGTCACTCCACACATCCATCTCAGCATTTGTATCTCCTTAGTATCTAGTCATTGTTCCTCACTTCTTGATATGATGCAAGTTTCTGCTCTATATAACAAGGCCGGTTTCAAAACCATCTTGTAGATTCTTCCTTCTGTAGAAAAGCTTAGGTTTCACAATTATTTACAATTAATTTGTAGTTTAGTTATGTGTAATGATCAAATGATCAAGGTATATTAATGAATAACTCTATTATATTCTGCTTCATTGTAGTTAATGCAGGCCACAAGTACATCATGTGACTAGTCTTTGTCAGCAGTCACATCCACACTTGACAAGTGAGAAACACCACATCGCCCCAAGCCATGTAAAGTTATATTTTCATGGTCTAATTACAGAGCAAGTCCCGTGAAGCTGTCAAGGTTGAGCAGTCCATGTCTGACACCATCATATTCCATGGCAATGAAACCCTATCAGGTACTCATACCTGTGACTTAGAGAGGAGTTAGAAAGGCCTATTGTGTAAAGAAAACAGCTATGAAGTGTTAAACATTCAGCCTTATGTCATAAATTAGTCTAGTTTTAACTTAAGATGCTTTATAAGAGAAGCAGTTACCTCCCTTCACAATATTATAACTGCCTCAGGCTTTAAATTAAGTTCTGTAATCAGTTTATGTAACAATATAGTTCTCTTGACATTTATTTACTGAGGAACATATATTAGCGGAATGTATCATGCTGTATTTTTAGGTATGACTTGTTACCTCAACTTTAACACACCAATCATTTTTCTATGCATCAATTTTATATGTATTTTACGTAGACTTTATGTAATTTCTGTAAGTTAATAATTTTTATAACATTATGCACCACTCTGTACACTTTTACTATTTTTATTTAACTTGTACCAAGCACAGGCAGATACTAAAAAATATATATATATAATAGCGAAGCTGTTACCATAACCAAAACACATTGATAGGTGCCTGTCAGAATGAGCGTTCTGCAGGACATACAATATTGATACCTATATATCAATTAGGCACTTGGGACAATGAGTCCAATCTTTGAGTATTACTGACATCATATCCTCTCTTATCTCAAACAAGTAGACACTAAAACTACCTGAAGGCCCTGTTATCTCAATTGAAAGGCATAAAATTTGATGAAATAACAAGAAAAACTATAATGAGGGGGGCTGTCACACAAGTAAATGACACTTTAGAGGACCAGTCAGGAGACAACAGGGAGTGTCATCAATAGATGGGCATCACTCTCAAGAAACCAATCAGAAACGGATCCTGTACCACCAAAACTTTTCATGGACTGACCATGTGCTTCCTGAGCCAATCAGAATTCAAGACCATGACTGTTCATGCATGTAAGTCGTGGTTTGAAAGAGTTAAAAAGCTTCAGCCTCCGTCATGCAATGAATTTGAATCTGAAGACAAGAGACTGCTTTACAGCTAGGAGCAGAAGACCACAAAACTGACAGACAGAGAGAGAGACCACATGTCATCTTGTGCCCTGGGCTGAATTGAGAAGCAAGAGTGCATTCAGCCAGTAAAATTGCTCCCTAGATTTGTTAACTATTACTTCTGTTTAATAAACACTTCCCGAGTTACCTCACTAGATTGTTTCCTATTTCCTGAATGGTTAAAATCTCAAAAAAACAAATTAATATTGAGTGAGTGCAGTCATGGATTTGGAGGTTAAGCACCCTCAAAAACTTACACTTTCAATTTCAGTAATGCTTTTCTATCACTTAACATTCCACTGCACTTCTTCCAATTACTCCAACCAGAGCTAATCTGTTGCTTAATTTCCATACTTCCATCGTCTGCAATGACTGACCCCAGGTACTTGAATCTATTCACTTTCTCCAAGTCTTTGTCCATAATATTTACATCTTCACTCTGATTCTCTTCCCTAGGCTCAAACTGACAGTTCATAGATTGGGTCTTTGGTTTACTAATGTCCATTAGGGAAGGAAATCTGCCATCCTTACCCAGTCTGGCCTACATGTGACTCTAGACCCACAGCAATGTTATTGACCCTTAGCTGCTCTCTGCAATGGCCTGGTAAACCAGTCAGTTCATGGCAGTTAGGGACAGGCAGCAAATGCTGGCCTTGCCAGTGACTCCCACATCCAGTGAAAGAATAAAAATGAATCTTCATCCCCATGTCTTCCAGTTCTTTTCTCCAGTTCTCCAGATATTCCATCATGTTCTCAACAAACCCACCATGTAGCTCAAGTTTCTGAAAATCATCTGCAAATACTGTTGACTATGACGCTTCCTGTCACATTTGCTCATTTAGAACATCAATGACATCAGGAAGAGGAGGGAGTTCAGTGTTGATGCTTGGTGCAATCCAGCTTTGACTTTGAAACTCACTCTCTCCCACACAGCCTCTTATTCTTGCCTGGCATTCCTTGGATAAATCCTGTAATATTCTTATATACTTCTCAGGGACTCCACGAACTATAACCCATCTCCAGACTTCCTGGGCAACTGGTAATAAGCCTTTAGATCAATGAATACAATCTTCATATTGCATTGACCTTCACGATATTTCTCCATCCCTCATCTCATAGCAAGTATAGCATTCGGATCTGTTTCTGCTAATGTTAATAAATTCTCAGTTATATGTGTTAATATTCTGGATAAAAGTCAAATAAATAAATTTTGTGTTAAGCGGGCAGAGTTATAAGTCATTTTAATATCTCTAGTACAAGTTAGTTCATTTTGAAGTGCTCTCCCTCTCCCCTGTCTCCTCCATCCTCACCTCCAATGACAAGGGCGAGGAGCTCATTCACTCATTGTTTCTAAGACTCAGACCATCTGATCAGCTGCCTCTGCCACTCTCCTCCTTTCCACCAGTCCACTGGGCCAAACTGCCTCTCCAGATCCGACCAGCCCTTGCCCTGATCAAGCATCTTTCTTTAGTTTCTCTGCTACCTCCCTTTATCTTTTCATAAACTCAACTTGTCCATGAGACCCACTTTCTGCTCTGTGGTCTCCATTCGCACTAAACTGCTGTCCACCCAGGAGAGTTTTGGATAAGCATAAATTTATGAAGGGTAGAAGATGAGCGACTAGTCAAGAGAGCATTGGAATAGCCGAAACTGGAGGTAACAAAGGCATGGATGAAAATTTCAGAAGCAAATTGGCTGAGACAGGATGGAGACAATTGATATGACAGAGCTGGAAGCAGGTGATCTTAGGGATGGAGAGGATATGTTATTAGTAACTCAATGCTCAGCTCAGCTTCAAATAGGAAACGAAGGTTGCAATTTGTCTGGTCTGCCCTCAGAGTGTGGCAAGGAAGGGGATGGAGTCGGTGCTGAGTTATGTGGTTGGGGGTGATTTCATGGACCCGAGTATTAATTCACCTCTTGGGCCACAACTGTATAGACATGAGTATTAATCCACCTCTACCTTACAGGATTTCATTACAGTAACAGGCCATTCGGTCCAATCTCAATGTCTTGACACAAATTTCTGTTCACTAATTGGCTTTCCGTGATGGTGATACAATCCACTATTTCCCAAGTGGCCATGATATTCCCCATCAATGACTATAGGAGCCCAGTGTGATTACTCAGCTGTACTCTGAGCATGTGCAGTACATGTGGTGGATGTGGAACATGCTAATCAGGAGTTGGGAGGAACTGACGCTGAATTACAGGGAATACTGAGTCCAGAAACAGACCAATTGATTCACCTAGTTTGATCTTTAACAGTAATCTCCTTCCATTTCATCTGCCTCATTTCAGCCTTTTAGTTTATCTCTTTTATCCAATCAACAGTTTATCTAGTGTACCCACCGAGTTTCCTTTTAAAAGCATCTAAGCTGTTTTCCCAACCTTTTCCTCTGATAGTGAATTTCACATTCTAACCACTCTCTGAGTACAGACATTTCTCCTTATTTCGCTGCTGGATTTTTCGGGAACTCTTTTGTACATATGGACCCAGTTTTTTATTCTCCAATAAATGGAAACATTGCTCCACTTCTACCCTCCACAACCCATTCATAATTTAAAGCAACCTCTGTCAGGTCACCTCTAATACAACACTTTTCTAAGATACAAAGCCCTAATCTGTTAAATCTTTCCCAATAACTGTAATCCCTCAATTCTGATGTCATCCATAAAAATCTTTTTTGCACAAGCTCCAGTGCTTTTTTGGATTTTTGATTGTATGGCGACGACACTGTGTACAGGAAACTTAACAGATTGAACGTAATTTTATGATTTCTTAGTCCTGTACCTCTAGAAATAAATCCCAGTCCTTTGTGAGCATTTTTACTTGATTTGCTGACTTGCAATGATATTTTTCATTATTTGTTCACCTGTATCACAAGGTTGTTTTGTTCTTCCACCCCATGCACTTTCTTATTCTCTAATATCTGGGCATTGTTTGTATGTTTGCTCCCAAAGCATATCATTGCATATTATCATTGTTAAAGTTCATTTGCTGCTAAACTGCCAGGCGTTCTAATGTCTTCTTGTCTTATGTGCATTCTTCCTAGAAATACTGTTTGGTATCAGCTGCAAGTTTTGATATTGTTCCCAAGTTCAGGTCATTAATACAAAATAAGAAATAACATGGTCTTATCGCTGATCATTGCAGATCACACATTTGACTGTTTCCAATTTGAAATTGCAGTTGGAGGTGGAGGTGAATTGCACAGATTGTACCGGGTAGGAGGGTCCAGATATTCACATTTCTACATAATACTAATGTATTGTCCCTCTGGCCCCGATCTCGATTAGGATGCCGAGCCATTACAATTTCTGTCATGAATTTAATGCGACAATGGCGGATTATTTACCCAGAATACCCTGCGCTGCAGAAAGTCCCCAATCAATGACTATAGGAGTCCAGTGCGCAGATGCATTGTAGTTGTGCACTCTGAGCATGCTCAGTGTCGATCATAGTGACAGAGAGAGGAAGAGCTGACGGTTCGGGAGGCGGGAGGAGATTGTGAGCATAGGGTAGGAATGGAAACCGCGGCTGGACTGGTAACTGGATCAATTTCTGGGGAGAGGCCATTCACCTGCTCTGAGTGTGGGAAGGCATTCGCTCAGTGAAACATCATGCTGAGACATCAGCGAAGTCACACTGGGGAGAGGCCATTCCTATGCTCTGTATGTGGGAATGGGTTCACTCACCCATGTAACCTGCAACACACCAGCAAATTCACAGCGGGGAGAGACCGTACACCTGCTCCGTGTGGGGGAAGGGATTCACTCAGTCCTCTCACCTGCTCACACACCAGCGAGTTCACACTGGGGAGAGGCCATTCACCTACTCCGTGTGTGGGAAGAGATTCACTCAGTCACAACACCTGTTCACACACAGCGAGTTCATAAGTGATTACAGGGATTGGATTCTGCTGTTATTGATGCTGTTAATCACATCCAGGACTGATAGTCTGACAATATTTAGTTTGTTCCTTCCAATGTTAACTGGCAGGAGTTTAATATTTTGGATCTGTCACTGATTTTCAGGGCTGCAGTGTCCCCTTTTAAATGCACCATCTGCGATCTTTCCCCTTAATTCAAGAACTCTTGACAGGAGCTAGTTTACAATAAAATTATGAACTTTTACTTCAGTCCTAAATTTGCACCGTTGGTGCAAACTCTACAATTCAGTGTCTGGAAGATTCCACAGATTAACATTTCCAATTAGAAAGTGCTGATTAATCCTTGCTGACAATTCTTACTGACTTACACATTCTCACAGTGGCACCTCCATTATGAAATTAAATTATCAAGAAATATAAACAAAATAGTAAAATATTTTACAATATTTATAAAAAATGATGGCTGTGATGGGAATTGAAGCTTTAAGGGATTAGACAGGATAATACCACAGGGAACAACAGAGAGATGGCAGAAATATTAAAAAAATATTTTGCCTTGTTGTTTCTCAGGGAGAGACAACAAGTCAATAGGATATAGAAAGGTGAGATGAGGAATGAGATAAGTGCATCGAAAGTCAAGAAAAGATGTACTGAATAAATGAAAGGGATAAAGTGGTCCAGATGGATTGAATTCACTTATTGTAAAAGAATGTAGGGAAGAAATGGCAGCGGCTGTGCTGCTTATGCTTAATAATTCATTAAAAAGATGCAGCACCAGAGGACTGGTGGATAGCCAATGTAATTCCTGTATTTAATAAGGGGGACGGAACATGTCCAGGGAATTATAGACCATTCAGCTTAACATCGGTGGCAGGACAAGTAACAGAATCTCTTCTAAAAGTGAGAATAGAAGAACATCTAGAAATGTAAAATATAACAATGAACAGTCAGCATGGATTTCAAAAGGGAAAATTTTGTCTGACCAACCTTGTTGAATGTTTTGAGGATGTAACAGAGTTTAGACAATGATAATATATTGGGAATAATTTTGCTCTACCCCACAAGAGGAAACATTCAGGAGCCTCACTCTGACAGGACAGTATCTGCTATAATTGCTGCAGAGGAAGACCATTGGCTGAGAAGGTGCAGGGTTCACTGGTCTCTGTTTTCTCTGGACCCTCTTCTCAGCAAACTGAGCTTTCCATTTCTCTGCTCCCCTTTTTACAAAATGGATACAGAGACACTGGAGTGGGAGCAGAGAAGATTTATAATGATGATACCAGAAATGTGTGAGTTTACATATCAGGAAATGATTGACAGGCTGGGTCTCTTCTCTTGAAAAAAGAAGGCTGAGGGTGTGACCTAATTGAGGTCTTTAAAATTATGAGAGGTTTTGATCGAGAGGATACAGAGAGAATGT
Organism: Carcharodon carcharias; assembly: GCF_017639515.1. Lineage (NCBI taxonomy): Eukaryota > Metazoa > Chordata > Chondrichthyes > Lamniformes > Lamnidae > Carcharodon > Carcharodon carcharias. The sequence continues at coordinate 16,087,092 of NC_054493.1, forward strand.
TTTGTCTTGTGGGGAAGAGCAAAACTAGATAGCATCAATATAAGATTGTCACCAAGAAATCCAATAGCGAATTCAGAAGAAACTTCTTCACTCAGAGAGTGGTGAGATTGTGGAACTCACTACCACAGGGAGTGGGTGAAGCGAATATCTTTGATGTATTTAAGGGGAAGCTAGACAAGCATTTGAGGAAGAAGAGAATATTGGGTTACGATGGTAGCTTTAGACCTACAAAATGGGAGGAGACTCGAGTGGAACATAAACACTGACATGGACTGGTTGGGCCAAATGGCCTGTTTGTGTGCTGTATATCCTGTTAATCCTATGTAAGGCTTCAACTGATCATCCAACCTGGAGAGACAAGGACACCCGCTGTACGGTGAAACCATGGAAATGTGGGGATTATGGGAAGCGATTCAGTTGTCCATTCCTGCTGGAAAAATAATGATATTGCCACATGGTGGAGAGGCCGTTTATTGGCTCCTTGTGTGGAAGATAATTCATCAGACCATCCAGACTCCAGAAACACCAGCAAGTTCACACTGGGGAGAAGCAGTAAAACTTTCTGTGTGTGTGGGAAAAGATTCACTCACTTATTCAGCCTCTAGATACACCAACAAGTTCATATGAACATACGAATTAGGAGCAGAAGGAGGTCATTTCGCTGCTCGAGCCTGTTCCACCATTAAATAAGATCATGGCTGATCTGTTTGTGTTTCGAGTTCCACATTCCCATCTACCCACAATAACTATTGTTTCCCTAACAAAAATCTATGTACCTCAGGCTTAAAAGTATTCAGTGATCCTGCCTCCACTGCCTTCTGAGGCATTTGAACATACATACGGACAAGGAGCAGGATAGGCTGATCTGACTATAGCGTCAAATCTGCATCCCACTTACTCCCAATAACATATCACCCCTTTCTTACCAAGAATCTATTCACCTCTGCCTTAAAAATATTCAAAGACTTCGCTTCCACCACCTTTTCAGGAAGAGAATTCAAAAGACTCATGACCGTCTGAGAGAAAAAAAAATTGCCCAGTCTCCATTTTAAATGGGTGACCCCTAATTTCAGAACAGTGCTCCCTAGTTCTGGACTCATCCACAAGAGGAAACGTCCTTTCTACCATAGAGATGTTGTTCATCTGCTGCATACTTGGGAAAGGATTCACTTGTGCATCCAGCCTCATCTACAGAAAATGCTGGAAAAACTTAATAGGTCTGGCAGCATCTGTGGAGAGTTAGCGGTTGGAGTCCAATATGGCTCTTCTTCCACGGTTCTGAATTAATATCTAGAATATAAAGCGAGTCTCAGCAATGCTGACCATGACAACTATCATCAATTGTTCTAAAACCCCATCTGGTTCACTAATGTCCTTCAGGGAAGGAAATCTGCTATCCATACCTGGTCTGGCCTACACGTGACTCCAGACCTACTGTAATATGGTTGACTCTTAACTGCCTTCTGAATTGGCCAAAGAAGCCACTCAGTGATATTCAAGAAGGCGGCTCACCAGCACCTTCTCAAGGGTAATTAGGGATGGGAAACAAATGCTGGCCTTGTCAGCAATGCCCACGTTCCATAAAGAATAAAGGGAGAAATCACATTCAGGAATGAACCATGTTCATCCTGACAGTTGGAGATTATTGATTAGTTGGAATGAATTGTCGATTTCTCTTTGATAAGAGACCAATTGATGTCCTGTTACTGATTATTCAGTTTCTTGTAATTTCTCCTTTCTTACTCCAGATTATTTCAGTTCTCAAATATTCAGTTACGTCCCAGCTCCCCAATCCTGCTATTGAATTTCCTTTCTTGTTACACTGTGTTATTACCTCAAATTATTGATTCCAGTTTTGCTGGGGCTCCTTGATGCTACACTCAGTCAAATTCTGCCTGGATGTCAAGGGCAGTCACTCTCATCTCACCTCTGGAGTTCAGCTCTTTTGTCCATGTTTGAACCAAGGCTTTAATGAGGTCAGAAGCTGAGTGACCCAGGCAAAACACAAACCCAGTGTATTTGAGCAGGTTATTGCTAAGCAATTGCTGCTTGATAGCACTGTCGATGCCCCTTCCATCACTTTACTCATGATTGTGAGTAGGTTGATGGGGTGGTAATTGGCCAGGTTGGATTTGTCCTGCTTTTTGTGTACAGGACATACCTGCCCAGTTTTCCACATTTCCAGGTAGATGCCAGTGTTGTAGCTGTACTGGAACAGCTTGGGTAGGGGCACTGGAAGTTCTGGAACACAAGTCTCCAGTACTCTTCCCAGAATATTGAATATTGTCAGGACCCATAGCCTTTGCAGTATCCAGTGCCTTCAGCTGTTTCTTGATGTGATATGCAGTGAATCGAATTGGCTGAAGACTGGCATCTGTGATGCTGGGACCTCTGGAGGAGGCCAAGATGAATCATTCACTCGACACTGCTGACTGAAGACTGTTGTGAACACTTCAACATTATCTTTTGCACTGATGTATTGGGCTCCTCCATCACTGAGGTTGGGGGTGTTTGTGGAACCTCCTCCTCCAGTGAGTTGTTTAATTGTCCACCACCATTCACTAATGGATGTGACAGGGCTGCAGAGCTTAGATCTGAACAATTGGTTGTGGAATCTCTTATCTCTGTCTATCACTTGCTGCTTATTCTGTTTGACATGCAAGTAGTCCTGTGTTGCAGCTTCACCAAGTTGACACCTCATTTTTAGGTATTCCTGGTGATGCTCCTGGCATGCCCTCCTGCACTCTTCATTCAACCAGGGTTGATCCCCTGACTTGGTGGTAAGGGTAGAGTTGAGGATATGCCAGGCCATGAGGTTACAGATTGTTTTCAAGTACAATTCTGCTGCTGCTGATGGCCCACAGTGTCTCATGGATGCCCAGTCTTGAGTTGTTAGATCTGTTCGAATCTATCCCATTTAGCACTGTGGTAGGTCAATGGTGGAAGCCTCTTTCTCTGCTGTCCTGTTAGGGCTTCTATGATCTATAATAATATAATGATTCATAGTAAATACCATATGATAGAACCACAAAGCACAGATGGTGGCCATTCAGCCCACTGTGCCTGTATTGTCTCTGAGAATGTTACCAATCTGTCCCACTCCCCTGCTCTTTTCCAATAGTCCTCCAAATCTTTCCTTATAAGTAAAAGTCCAAAAATTTTTGATCATTACTATTGGACCTGCTTCTACCAGTCATTCAGACAATGTGTTCCAGATCATGATAACTCACTGACTAAAATACTCTCCCCTAATCTTCACCTTGGACCTTTGCCAATTATTCTGAATCTGTGTTCTGTGGTCATCAGCCATCCTGCCAATGGAAACAATTTCTCCGAGAGCAGAGGAAAACTCCTAAAAAATATCAACATTGCCATGAAATCACTCCCTAACCTCTCTGCTCTAAAGAGAACAATCCCAGATTCTCCAGTCTCTCCACATAATGGAAATTCCTCATCCCTAATACCATTCTGGTAAACATTCCTTACACCCTCTCTGAGGCTTTGACATTTTTCCTGAAGTGTGGGACTCAGAACTGAATGCAACATTTCAGTTTAGGATTAACCCCAGATTTATAAAGATTCTGGATAACTGACTTTCTTTTGTATTCCATGCCTCTATTGATAAATCCAAGGTTCCCATTAGCTTTTGTCAGTTTGATCAACTTCTCCTGTCGTATTCTAGGATTTGTTCACTTACACTCCCAGGTCACTCTATTCCTGCACTCTGTTTGAAATTGTACCATTTAGTTTATGCTGCCTCTCCTCATTCTGCCTTCTTCCTGGCGCAGTGGGATCAACATTCTTGTTGTAACTACAGCACCAAAAAAAAACTTGACTAATTGGTTATTCATCTATTGGTGTTTTTGGAATCTTTTCTTGTGCAAAATGGCTGTTATGAGAGTAACAGTTTGCATTTATAGAACATGCTTATTGTTGTAAAACTTTGCAAGGTGCTTCAGAGGAGCTTCATAAAGCAGAATTAGAGACTGAGTCACGAAGGGCGATATTAAGGTCGATGGCCAAAAGCTGGATTCGAGAGGCAGATTGTAACAAGCATATTTAATCAGGAGAGTGGCCGAGAGGTTTAGGGAGGGAGTTTCAGAGCTTCATCACGTTGCCCTAGAGATGGCTACGGGGGTGAAGAGACCATTGTTCAACTCCTTGTGGAACGTGCCTTTCCAAAGAAGGTCTGGAGAAAGATGCAGTGGTTTTTGTCCAAATTCATCCCGAGCAGTGCTGTGACACAGGACTCTGTGCTCTACGGGCTTTTCCCAGGGGACACACAATGTGATAAACATCAACTGCAGCTGGAGAATCATCAACTCAGGCAAAAATGCTCTTTGGTCTGCCCGAAACTTGTTGGTCTTCCAGTGCAAAGAGTTGTCCCCAACCGAGTGTTACAGACTGGCAAGTTCCAAGGTCCAGAACTACGTGCTGAGGGACGCACTAAAGCTTGGGGCAGCCACTGCAAAGGCACAATGGGAAAAGGTCACTGTCTAAGACCTTTCTGCCATAGTGCACTGAGGGGCTGGGAATTATATAGACCCCTTGGACTGTACGTCTCACAAAGATTGTATGTAGTGAATACTAAATGTATTATAATTGTACCACAGAGTGCAACATGATGTATGTTGATAACTCAAATACCATTGCACTGTCTGTAATGACCATATTGAAATGACTGTAATATTAATTGATTGTACTGAAGCACCTCGTGATCCATGTGTAAAAGTTGAATCTGATTGCACTTTTTGTGATGGCCATTTCAAAATGTTCTTTCAGATGTTTTACGAATAAAGTATTTTTTTTTAATAATTAAATTTCAGAGCTCCATGCCTATGCCCTGCCACCAATGCTGGGGTAATTAAAATCAGGGATGCTCTAAGAGGATAGAATGAGGGGAGCGCAGATATATCAGAGAGTGTGAATTGGAGATTATGGAGAAAGGGAGGGTTGAGGTCATGGGTGGATTTGAAAACAAGAATGTAAATTTTAAAATTGAGGCATTGCTTGACCAGAAGCCAATGTAGGTCAGTGAGCACAGGGGGTGATGGGTGAACAGCACTTTGTGTGAGAAAGCATATGGGCAGCAGAGATTTGGATGATCTCATGTTTCCATGTAGGGGTGGGGTGAACATGAGAAGCTGGTCAGAAATGCATTGGAATCGCCAAGTCTAAAGGTAACATGGGCATGGATGAAGGTTTCAGTAGCGGATGAGCTGGGGTGGGGTGGAGACAGGTGACGTTATGGAGATTGAAATATCTGGTATTAGTGATGGTGTGGATATGTGGTCAGAATGGTATCTTGGGCTTTGGTCTTCCCAATTATTAATTGGAGTAAATTTCTGCTTATCCAGTACCAGATGTTGGATAAGCAGTTTGATAATTTAGTAACAGTGGAGGAATGGAGAGGGATGGTGGTGAGGTAGAGCTGGGCATTGTCAGCGTCCATGTGAAAACTAACATGGTGCATTTGGATGATATCATCTTGTGGCAGCATGTAGATGAGGAATAGGAGGGACCAAGGATAGATCCTTGGGGGACACCATGTACAAGGACTTTGGGGAGGAAAGGCAGGTTGGACACGGGGCTGTAGTTTGCAAAAACGGTGGGTTAAAGAGGATTTTTTAAGATGGATGACGAGAATGAATTTAAAGGTGAGACACAGTATCAAAAAAGAGAGAGAACTGTTAACAATATCAACTGACGTGGGGAGGATGGATGGCCAACAGTTTAGCAAGAATAGGGTCAAGGGAGCAGAAGGCAGGTCTCATGGACAAAATGAGCACTGAAGGAGATAGAGGATAGGAGAGAGGCTGGAGAAAGATGCAAATTCAGGGCTTAGACAAAGGGAAACTTGAGGGACAGTTTGTCCCGTTGAGCTAGTGGAAGGGAGGGAAGCAGCAGAGGCAGCTGATCAGCTTGTCTCAATCTTAGTGACAAAGAAGTTCCACGAGTTCCTCACACTTGTTGGAGGTGAGAGCGGATGATACTATGGAAAGGGAGAGCACTTCAAAAGGAACAAACTCATGTTAGTTTATGAAAAAGATTCAGCAGACTGTGTGTTGAAGACAAAGCTCTTTTATTTGGCTTTTATCCATAGTATTAGCTACAATAACTGGGCTGGAGTTCATTAACATCAGCAGAAACAGACCCCAATGAACAATGGTTCATCCCAAATATGATTAACAGAAAAATCCAATCACTATAGTTACTTGTGAATTCGCTGGTGTACCAGCAGGTTGGATGACTGTGTGAATCCTTTCCCACACTCAGAACAGGTGAACGGCCTCTCCCCAGTGTGAATTCGCTGGTGTGTCAGCAGGTTGGATGACTGACTGAACCCCTTCCCACATTCAGCACAAGTGAATGGCCTCTCCCCAGTGTGAGTGCGCATGTGTGTCAGCAGGTGGGATGACCGAGTGAATCCCTTCCCACAGTTGGAGCAGGTGAACGGCCACTCCCCAGTGTGAACTCGCTGATGTTCCAGAAGGGTGGATGACCGAGTGAATCCCTTTCCACACTTGGAACATGTGAATGGTCTCTCACCAGTGTGAACTCGCTGGTGTGTCAGCAGGTGGGCTGACTGAGTGAATCCCTCCCCACACTCAGAGCAGGTGAATGGCCTTTCACCAGTGTGAGTGCGCTCATGTGTCAGCAGGTTGGATGAATGAATGAACCCCTTCCCACAGTCGGAGCAGGTGAATGGCCTCTCTCCAGTGTGAGTGCGCTTGTGTGTCAGCAGGTTGGATAACTGAGTGAATTCCTTCCCACAGTCGGAGCAGGTGAACGGCCTCTCCCCAGTGTGAACTCGCTGGTGGACAATCAGATCAGTAGATCGCCTGAAACCAGTACCACAGTCAGAGCATCTGAATGGTCTCTCATCAGTGTGAACACGTTGGTGAAACATCAGGTCCCATGAACTTTTATAGCGCTTCCCACAGTCTGGGCATTTAAAAGGTCTCTCGTCAGTGTGAACTCGCTGGTGTGTCAGCAGATGGGATGACTGAGTGAATCTCTTCCCACACTCAGAGCAGGTGAATGGTCTCTCCCCAGTGTGAATTTGCTGGTGCACAGTGAGGTCAGGTAATGCTTTGAACCCAATCCCACAGTGAGAGCACCTGAACGGTCTCTCGTCAGTGTGAACACGTTGATGGCCAGTCAGTTTCTGGGAACTTTTAAAGCACTTTCCACAGTCTGGACATCTGAAAGGTCTCTCGTCAGTGTGAACTTGTTGATGTTGCAGCAGGTGGGATGAACAAGTGAATCTCTTCCCACACTCAGAGCAGGTGAACGGCCTCTCCCCAGTGTGAACTCGCTGATGACTTTCCAGCTCAGACGGGTTATTAAATCCCTTCCCAAAGTCCCTGCATTTCCACAGTTTCTCCCTGTTGTGACTGCATTTATGTTCTGACAGGCCAGATGATTGGCTGAAGCCTCGTCCACACACACAACACGTGTACGGTTTCTCCCCACTGTGAACGGTGCTTTCTCCCTCCATGTTCAAAATCCGATGGTATTCAGGTTATGATAAATTAGGCAACTCTGTCAGATTTTGATGTGATGTTTGGCCTCAGCTTCCCGACTACAAATCCTCCACTTTAATGCCCTGTGAAATTGATTTAAAACAGAATAAGAGACAGAACCCACAAAAACACAAAGGCAGATTGTGAATTTGGTAACTTGCGGGGCTAGCACTAGGAAAAAGTGACCATGAAAACTGCTGAATTGTCATAAAAACCCAACTGGTTCATTAATGTCCTTCAGAGAAGGGAACCTGCCACCCAAACTGGTCAACGCAAGTTTGACCAAGACAGGAGAAGAGAGCAAGAGAGAGAAGAGTGGGGTGGGAGAGGCAAGGGGTGAAGAAGAGGGGATTTTACATATCTACAACTCAACCAGAACCTTCACAGAACCTCCAAACCCTCAACCTCCATCACTTAGAGGAACAAGGATAGCAGGTGTACGTGAACACCACCATCTCAAAGTTTCCCCTCCAAGTCAAACACCATCCTGATTTCTCAGACATCTGATACTGGATCAACAGAAATTTCCTCCTTTTAATATCAGGAAGACCAAATCCATTGTCTTCAGTCCCAGCTACAAATTCCACTTCCTAACCACTAACTCCATCTCCCTCCCTGACAACTGACTGAGGAACCAGATGATTCACAACAATGGTGAAATATTTCACCCCAAACTTAGCTTCCAACCACATATCTGCATCATCACGATTAGAGTATGTTTCCACCTCAGTTTGACCAACACCACCCCAGTCTCAGCTCATTTGCTGCTGAAACTGTCATTCATTCCTTTGTTGCCTCTAGACTTAGCTATCCTAACATACTCCCCATCGGCCTCCCACATTCAACCTCCCTGTAATCGTGAGGTCATCCAAAGCTCTGCTGCCTGTGTACTTACTCAGACCAAGTCTTGTTTACCCATCACCCCTATGCTCACTGACCTACAAAGCTCCTGATTCATAAAACTCCTGTGCAACACCTTGCAAAGGTCTAATACATGAAAAGAGTTTTACAAATCTACACCACATGCACTGCAGCGGTTCAAGAAGGTCAAAAATCTTCTCCACAGGTAACTGCTGGTCTTGTTAGTTAAAGGGCAGGGAATGGGATTAGCTGATTTGCTCTTGCAGAGATCCAGCACAGGCAGGATGGGCTGAATGGCCTCCGTCTATATTTTAACTACTCGGTAATTCAATGACTCGATGAAAAAGGAAATACACTGGAGGCCAGGGAACTAACTTCTACAACCAGTGCCTATCCTGCAACAAACCAGCTTTGAATTAGTCTATTGGTCTTTCTAGACTTAGTTCTGCGAGCGACATCTGCAACAAAAAAATAGCAAAATACTGCAGCTGCTGGAAGTCTGAAACAAAAAGAGCAAATACTGGAAATACTCAGCAGATCAGGCAGTAACTGTGGAGAAACAGAGTTACCATTTCAGTGTGTACAGAATTAATTACAGGGAATAAAAATGGTGCAGAGTTTGATGGAAAATTTAAGTTCAGAGGCAGAAAAGAAATGGACTATAGTGCTGGAAAAACAATTCCTGACTCTAAAAGATGCTGTGGGAAGATAAAGCTGGTAAACTAACAGCGCATGGTCAGGGGATGGACAGCGATGGGAACCTCATTGAGAAATGGTCGGCAGAAGTAACAGTAAAATACTAAACATGTCTAATACACACCCATTATTAGAGACAGAGGAAGTTAGACAATGGCAGAGAGGTGATCAGGGAGATTAGGCAGAGCTGAAACAGAGCAATGGATGGACATGGATTCAGATCCACAGCAAAGGAGGAAGAAATTTCACACGGTGAGCGTTAATGACCTGGAATTCAATAATCAAACTCAAAAGGCTGATAATATCCAGGTTCTGATGAATGGAGTGAGTCGAGTCAGATCTTAATGTGATCTTTGTTTAGAGTTTGCTGTGTGTAAATCCTCCCCTTCTAATCCCCTGTAAAAGAAGTTGCCAAAATCCATCCCTCAGTCCAGGATAGAAAGTCACAATATTCTCTCCTCCTGCTGACAGGGACAGGGTTGAGCACGCATGCGCACTGCCGGTAAAGATGGCGGTTATTAACCGAGGCCTTTCGCTGGAGACGCGATCCCGCAGCCTCCATCCCACAGATGCAACCAGTAGCTACTTATTCTGGGTTTAGAGCCGCATCGCGTACTTACGAGCCCGGCCTGTCTACCCACCGGCTCCGTTTCTCCCTCTACTCCGCCATTTCTCTTACCGCCTGAAGCTGAAACATACAAGCGTCTTTCCATCGCCATTACCCGCACTGCGCATGCCCCGGAGTGATTGACGGCAGCTCCGGATCAATAAGGCGAGGAAGCGGCTCGTCCTTCAACCAATAGGAGTGAATGAGGGGCGGGGCTGAGTTCGGATCTCCCTCATTGGCTGAAACTCTGCATCATTTTGAAAGCTGATTTGCCTCAAACTCCAGGAGAAAACTGGATCTTTCTGTTTGTGGCTTTAAACAGATGAAACCCTGTGGCTGTGGAGTAAACATTTCAACATTTGTGACTGAAATGTGGGAACATGATGAAACAATGCACAAACAATTGACCGACTTTATCTGTATACAATAAAGGGAGAGCCTCTAATGATGGTGCAGGGACACAGGGACCTCGGTGTACATGTCATGGTGAGAGGGCATGTTGAGAGAGCAGTTAATGAAGCATTTAGTATCTTGGGCTTTATTAATAGGGGCATTGAGTACATTCGTAAGCAGGTCATGTTGAATTTGTATAAGATAATATTTTGGCCTCATTTGGAGTCTGCGTCCATTTCTGGGCACCATACTTGAGGGAGGATGTGAAGGTATTGGAGAGAGTACAGAGGAGATTCACAAAAATGCTTGCCAGGATGAAGAACTGCAGCTATGAGGATAGATTGGAGAGGTTGGGACTGTTTTCATTGGAGAAACGAAGGCTGAGAGAAGACTTGATGGAGGTAGTCAAAATCCTGAGGAGTATGGACAGGATAAATATTGAAACTGTTCCCACTCAAGAGAACATCAAGAACTAGTGTGCACACATTCAAAATAATTGGCAAAAGGAGTAAAAGTCATGTGAGGAATTTTTTTTTCCACCCAGAGAGTGGTTAGAGTCTAGAACAAACTTCCTGAAAGGGTGGTGAAGGTAGGATGATTGAGGTATTCAAAAGGGAATTGGATTGCTACCTGAAAAAACACGATGTGCTAAGTTACAGGGATAAGGCAGGGGAGTGGGACATGGTGGAGTGCGCTTTTCAGTGAGCCAGTACAGACTCAATGGGCTGAATGGTCTCCTTTTGCACTGTAAATACACTGAATAACTGGGTGGACAGGGAATGTCACCATCAGAACAAGGAGAGTCCCTGGTTTCAATAAACGAACCGGCAGAAGGGTTAGACAGGCTCAAGAAAAGGTTAATGCTGTCATCATTCAGAAAAACACAAATGATAAAGGAACCACTGATTTCAAAGCCAATCTCTTGTCGTTTGTCTGTGATGGGGGTGTGCTGGACCACGTTTAAAGGAATTAAATGATATATGTTGTCTGTATTGGACAATCACATGAAAATGTGAATTCAGCTGAGGATATGGATTAGTGTTAGGTGGCAAGATCTGGATCTGTGTATTACTCCAGGAAGCCTTAAAATCAGAGTGACAGTATTTCAGAACCTAGGTTCAAAATACACAGGGGTAGGGGATGAATTCACCCCCAAAATGCCTGTGAAAATTCTATCATGGAAGCAGCCACTGGAAGAAAAATTACCCCCGTATGTGGGAAACAGAACCTGTGAGGATCAGCTCCTCCAATCACGGATTCTGCCTCTCATGATTTTGCTGCTTCTCCAGACAGAATCTGTGATGTGTGCAGGAGCTGTGTCTCCCTGGGACGGAACTAGGTTGCAGAGCAGTGTGAGCCTCGTAAAGAGTGAATCAACCTGCAGAGAAGCACAAAACTCTCTCCATTCTGCCAAGTGAGCCTTGATTATTTTTATATATCTCAGGCGGTGGGTTGAAACACCCACAAGTGTACAGTACAGGTGTTTGAGATACCAGGTATTGTGAACTTACTGGCTAATCACATATGCCAAATTAGAAGTTGAGATATACTTGTCAAGGTTTACATTCTTAAACAGATTTGTGCTGGTTAACGCTCACAGGCAACATACAGAACCCCCGTTCTGAGCTGATCTCAGCTGGTATAGTGATGTTACTGATGAATTTTGAATGTAAATACGCACACAATGAAGATCAGAAAGACGAGTTTTTTTCCTGCTCCACCATCTGATCCAAAAAACATTCTGTGTTTATTTACCAAATATATAAGCACTTTATGATTTGAACAGTATCCAATAAAATGAGTAAAACCCGAAACCAAGGATTAAAAGTATCTTAATTAAAAGTTAACTTAATTTCAGCAAAGTGGAATGTGTTCAATCTACTTTGGTGATTGCAGCAGGTCCTGTTTTATCCAGAAAGAGATTCACTTGACGCAGAATATTAGAAAGTATCTTTATTTGATGATGGATGAATATAACTGTCAGGGAATTTGATATAAACCCTGCCAAATGCTACTTTTTCAAAGAGAAAAGGAGCTCAGACAGACATTCGGCAGCAACTTCAGCTTATCCATCAACAGTGAAAACAATGTCAGTCAGTCATGCAGTGAGAACGCACACGAGGCAGATCCTTTCTATAATATGTTTATTTTTAGAAATACAGAACTTATAAACCTCCCAAGGCATCTTCCCATGTAAGTGCAGGAAATTCAACATCTGCACTTTCACCTCCTCCTTTCCCACTGTACAGAGGTTGTTCATTCCCAATAAGTTACCTTGTATCAAATGGTTGGAATTTTCATGAAGGAAATGGAGTATGGGAGATTAATTTAAAATAAGTTAACAAAAACATCTTATTTATAGATTCCAAGTTAAAAGATTTAATACATACACAGTGTGGGGTATTTGTGCTGTTACCTATAGAAAGAAGGGACCCCCAAAAAGATCAACGTAAATACACAAGATAATGTTACTGTGTGACTGGAGCACCTAATAAAGGAGTTAGTGAGAATGAAAAAGGAGCCCCTGAAACCCAACTCGTAGTTCTTCAAAATCAAAGAATAGCCCTCAAGAAAATCTCAAGAGCCTTTGAAGAAAAAAATATTTTGACACCTGCAGTTGTATCTTTGACATAATGAATGGTAGATTTTGCACAAAGATCAATTTAAGATTCAAAAAGAAGTTCATAATTTTATTGGAAGTGGGTCCCTCTTGAGAGTTCTTGAACTAAGGAGAAAGATCACAGATGGTGCTTTTAAAAAGGGACACTGCTGCCTCAAAAGTCAGTGACATTTCCAGAATATTAAACTCTGCCGTTGTTGGGCTGTTAACATCAGCATAAGGAAACAAAATATTGTCAGACTATCAAAACTAAACACGACTAACAGCAGAAATAACATCAGAATTCAATCCCTGCAGTCACTTATGAACTTGCTGATGTCTCAGGAGGAATCGTGACAGAGTGAATCCCTTCCCATACACAGAGAGTTGAATGGTCTTTTCTCAGCACGAGTATGTTGGTGGGTCAGCAAGTTGAAAGACTTTGCAAATCCCTTCCCACACAGTGAGCAAGTGAATGGTCTCTCCCCAGTGTGAACTCGCTGGTGTGCAGTGAGATTCGATGACCGATTGAAACCTTTCCCACACACGGAGCAGATGAACGGTCTTTCCCCAGTGTCAACTCGATGATGTAAAACAAGCCTGAACCACTTTCCACAGAAAGTGCAGCTAAATGGCTTCTTCTCAATGTGAATTCACAGATGTCTCAGCAGGGTGGGCAAAACCGTGAATCCCTTCCCACACGTGGAGCAGGTGAACGGTCTCTCCCCAGTGTGAACTTGCTGCTGTGCAATGAGTGAGGATTGGTGGACAGTCTATTCCCAGAAATTGATTCAGAGAGGTCAAGGAAGGGAAGGAAAGTGTCAGAGATGGACCATGTGAGAATGATAGAGGGTGGAAATTGTAGGTAAAATTAATAAATTTTGCCAGGTCCAGACGAGAGCTTGAAGCAGCACCAAAGTAATCATTGATGTACCGGAGAAGGAGTTGTGGGAGGGGGCCGGAGGAAGACTGGAACAAGGAATGTTCCACCTACCCCATAAAGAGACAGGCATAGCTGGGGCCCATGCAGTTACCCACAGCCACACCTTTTATTTGGAGGAAGTGAGAGGAGTTTAAGGAGAAATTGTTCAGTGTGAGAACAAGTTCAGCCAGACAGAGGAGAGTACTGGTGGATGGGGATTGTTCGGGCCTCTGTTCGAGGAAGAAGCGGAGGGCCCTCAGACCATCCCGGTGGAGGATGGAGCTGTAGAGGGATTGGACGTCCATGGTGAAGAGAAGGCAGTTGGGGCCAGGGAACTGGAAATTGTTGATATGATGTAGGGTATCAGAGGAATCACAGATGTAGGTGGGAAGGGACTGGACAAGGGGAGAGAGAATGGAGTCAAGATAGCAAGAAATGAGTTCCGTGGGGCAGGAACAGGCTGACACGATCGGTCTGCCGGGACAGTCCTGTTTGTGGATTTTGGGTAGGAGGTAGAAGCGGACTGTCCGAGGTTGGGCGACTATCAGGTTGGAAGCTGTGGAAGGAAGATCTCCAGAGGAGATGAGGTCAGTAACAGTCCTGGAAACAATGGCTTGATGTTCAGTGGTGGGGTCATGGTCCAGGGGGAGGTAGGAGGAAGTAACTGCGAGTTGACGCTCAGCCTTTGCGAGGTAGAGTTCAGTGTGCCAGACAACAACAGCACCACCCTTGTCAGCGGGTTTGATGACAATGTCAGGGTTGGACCTGAGAGAACGGAGTGCAGTAAGTTTAGAGAGAGACAGGTTAGAATGGGTGAGAGGAGCAGAGAAATTGAGACGACTAATGTCACGCCGACAATTCTCAATGAAAAGATCAAGAGAAGGTAAGAACCCAGAGGGAGGGGTCCAGGTGGAGGGAGAATATTGGAGGCAGGTAAAAGGATCCGTTGAGCGGGAAGAGGACTCCTGCCCAATGAAGTGAGCACGGAGACGAAGGCGGCGGAAGAAGAGTTCAGCATCGTGCTGAGCCCGAAATTCATTGAGATGAGGGCGTAAGGGTATGAAACTAAGTCCTTTGCTGAGCACTGAACGTTCAGCGTCGGAGAGGGGAAGGTCAGGGGGTATGGTGAATACACAGCCGGGGCTGGGATTGGAAGATGGGATGGGGACAGAGGGACAGGCAGGGGTGGAGGGTCCTGGATGGGTGCTGGTGTCGATGAGTTGTTGGAACTTGCGTTCCTTTGCACCTGAAAGAAAGAGACATCTGAGGGAAGAGGGGAGTGAGTACAGGACTTCCTCCCCGGTGACAGGCCTGGGTTACCCGGGCAACCAGCCGCCGCCATCTTGTGCTGAGTGTTTTCCATCCGGGTCTTTAGTGAAGGACAATGAGCTGGAGTCAGTTTGAAAACTGTCCAGAGGAAGGTCTGAAATCAGATTTACATCCAGATACCTGTAAGGACAATAAAGTTTACATCAATTATGTGTTTAAAATGAAATCAGAATGCTGGAAATACTCAGTTCTGAAGAAGAATCATATTGGATTGGAAATGTTAAATCTGTTTCTCTCTCTTCACAGAAGCTGCCAAACCTGCTGAGGATTTCCAGAACTTTCTGTCTTTATTTCAGATTTCCAGCATTCACCGTATTTTACTAAAATTATTATGTTTCTTTGAAATTTTGTTGGATAACTAGTTGATTAAAATAATTGTTACCATTTAAATGTACAAATCAGTGATATTTATTTGTGTAACCGAGACTCGGCTGTTCAGGAACAATGTCAGAAATCAATTCACAGAAAATATAGTGGAAATCTGGAATTCTGTTGAGATTTCGTCAATTAAAATTTAAAAATTGAGATTTCTCGATGTTTGTGAGGCAAGAGTATTAAGGGTTATAGAATCAAGGCAAATGGATGTTTTAACATGGAAATCAGGCATCTGCATATTGGAGCACAATATCTGAGGTTGGACTGATTCTGGTTTTGTTTTGAAGGTGATGTAGGTTTCCCGTCTGTTCTGTAGATTATCTCCATGCCCATGGGTAATTTGCTTGAGGTGAGAATGCAGAGAGAAGATTGGAGAAGGGGGTTGGTGCAATGACACAGCCTTGGCTGATCTGTTTCCACTGAGATAGGGCCTGTGGTGATTTTGTTGATGAGGTTCACGGCTTTCATGTCATCGTGGAGTAGGCGGACGATGGTGACAAATTTTTGAGGACAGCCAATTTTGAGGAGGATACAGGATATAACGTCACGTTTGATTGTGTGAAAGGCTTTTGTGAGATCAGAAAAAGCCAAGTTCAGTGGTTGTTCCTTCGATTTTTCTTGGGTTTGCCACACAGTGAAGTTCATGTCTGTGGTGCCTTTTGATGGGGGAAAACCACACTGTGAATCTGGAAGGAGCTCTTTCACCACTAAGAGAAGGTAATTGAGGAGGATCCTCGCAATGATCTTCCCTGTCGCAGGCAGCAGAGAGACTGCTCTGTAATTACCGCATTCGGACCTGTCTCCCTTCTTGAATACAGGCACAATCAGAGTGTCCCAGAGATCCCTCTTCCCAATGAGGAACATAAGGTTGTGCAGTCGGGCCAGGAGTGTAACTCCACCTTGTTTCAGAATTTCAGCAGGGATTCCATCTGCTCCAGATCTTGTTGTTTTTCAGCTGTCAAATGGCTTTTTCATTTTCACTCTGGACCGTGGTAGCACTGTGACTGAGATTGAGCAATGGAGTTGAGGACATTGAAGTGAAAGACCGAGTCTTGGCTGAGGAGTTCTCTCCAGTGAGCACTGACTGCCTCCCTGCCCTTGATGAGCTCCCTCTATGCTTGGCGTGCAGTGGGGTGGGCCCTTCAGTGTTTGGGTCACCGATTGTCTTGACAGCGCTGAGGAAACTACGCATGTTGTTGGTGTCCACGAGTTGTTGGATCGCTTATGCACTTTCTCCCCACCATTTGTTATTTATCTTTTTATCACCTACCAGCCCCCCTCCCATTGATTAAGAATAATGGTGAAATCCTCGAAATGTGGACCATTTTCTGTATGTTGGGAGCCTCCTCTCGATGAAGGCTGACATAGAAGACAACATTCCTCATCGCCTCTAATGTTCCAGCTCAGCCAAACGATGAACAGAGTATTTGACGACCAGGATGTCAAACCCAAGACTCAGGTCATGGCTCACTGGGCAGCAGTGATCCCCCTTCTCCTAAAGGCTTCTGATACTTGGACAATCTACAGCAGACACTGGAGAGCTACCAACAGCAGTGCCTTCACAAGATTCTCCAAATCGCTGGCAAACTGTTTTACAGCCTTGGAAAATGGTGAGAGTGACAGTTCCTCTGTGGAGGCCAACCAGAGCCAAGGCTATGGCACTGTGGGTGGTGTAGCTGCTCAGTGGGGGGAGGAAGAAGTGTAGAAAGGCAATAGTGGTAGGGGATTCTGCAGTGAGAGGAGTAAACAGGCGCCTCTGCGGCTGAAGACGTGACTGCAGGATGGTATGTTGCCTCCCCGATGCCAGGGTCAAGGATGTCACGGAACGGCTGCAGGATCCTGAAGGGGGAGGGTGAACAGCTAGAGGTCGTAGTCCATGTTGGGACCAATGATGTAGGAAGAAAGAGAAATGAGGTCCTGCAAGCAGACTTTAGGGAGTTAGGTCAGAAATTGAAATGCAGGACTTCAAAGGCAGTAACCTCCAGATCACTCCCGGTGCCATGCAATAGTGAGTATAGGAACAGAAGAATAGAGCAGATGACTGCATGGCTGGAGAGATGGTGCAGGAGGGAGGGCTTTAGATTCCTGGGGCATTAGGACCGTTTCTGGGGGAAATGGGACCTGTACAAGTTGGATGGGTTACATCTGAACAGGAATGGGACCAACATCCTCACGGGGAGGTTTGCTAATGCTGTTGGAGCAGATTTAAACTAAATTGGCAGGGGAATGGGATCCTGAAAAGTAGTTCAGAGGGAGAGAAGCTGAGATGGAATTAGAAGTTAAAACGCTAGTAAGTCAGTCTGGAAGGCAGAGGAAACAAAAGGCTAGATAAGAAAGAAATGAGTTTAGCAAGGCTAAATGGAATTTTTTTAATGCAAGGAGCCTGAGGAATAAGACAGGCGAGTTGAGGACACAGATAGGCACATAGGAGTACGATATCATAGCTATGACCAAGACTTGGCTAAAAGAAGGGCAGGATTGTCAGCTCAACATTCCTGATTATGGGGTGTTCAGGCGAGTTAGAGAGGGGGATAGAAGAGGAGGGTGGGTCGCAATATTGATCAAGAAATCAATCATAGCAGTGAGGAGGGATGATATCTTGGAAGGATCATCAAATGAGTCCATATGGGTATAAGTAAAAAACACAAAAGGAACAAACATGCTGTTGGGTGTATGCTATAGGCCCCCAAACAGTCAGGGAAAGATCGAGGATCTAATATGTAATCAAATTTCAGAGCAGTGTAAGAATAATAAGGCAGTAATAGTAGGAGATTTTAACTACCCAAATATTAACTGGGATAGTTTTAGTGTGCAAGGTAAGGAGGGAGCAAAATTCTTAAATTGCACCCAGGAGAACTTTTTTAGCCAGTACATAGAAAGCCGAACAAGAAAGGGGGCAGTTCTGGACCTAGTATTTGGAAATGAGCCCGGGCAGGTGGAAGGCTTATCAGTAGGGGAGCATCTTGTGATCATAACTCAGTTAGATTTAGGACAGTTTACAGAATCACACAGAAGAGGCCCTTCGGCCCATAGAGTCTGCACCAACATGTGAGAAACACCTGACCTACCTACCTACCTAATCCCATTTACAGTTATGGAAAAGGATAAGATTGCGCTGGGAATCTAAGTTCTAAACTGGGGAACGACTAAATTTACTAAGCTGGGATATGATTTGGCCCAAGTGGACTGGGAGCAACTACTTGCAGACAAAACTATGTTAGAGCAGTGGGAGGCATCAAAGGAGGAAGTAGCGACCGTACGGGGCAAAAACATTCTTGTAAAGACAAAGTCTGGAGAACCCTGGATGTCAAGAAACGTAAAAGTTAGGATTAAGAAAAAGAGAAGCTTATGGGAGATACCGAGGGCTCGATACGGCAGAGTCCCTCGAGGAGTATAAAAAGTGCACGGGGGAACTTAAAAAGGAAATTAGGAAATTAGGAAAGCATGATAAAGCATTGGTGGGTAGAATAAAGGAAAATCCAAAGCTGTTTTTAAAACATATAAAGAGCAAAAGAATAACTTGGGAAAGAGTATGGCCAATTAGGGACCATAGAGGTGATCTGTGTGTGGACTTGGAAAACGGGGGTACAGTCCTCAATGAATACTTTGCGTCGGTCTTCACAATGGAAAAGGTTGATGCAGGTATAGACATCAGGGTGGAGGACTGTGAAATATTAGAGGAAATTAAGAGAGAGAGAGGAGGTACAAGTGGGATTAGTGGCCTTAAAAGCGAATAAATCCACAAGCTCGGATGAGATTTATCCCAGGCTGTTGAGGGAGGCAAGGGAAGAGATATCAGGGGCCGTGGCAGTAATTTCCAAATCCTCTCTGGCCGCAGATGAGGTGCTGGAGAACTGTTAAAGTTGTCCCATTATTAAAAAAGGGGGTAAGGGATAGACCAGGAAATTACAGGCCTGTCAGTCTAACCTGGGTGGTGGGAAGTTACTAGAAAGAATTCTGAGGGACAGAATATATCTGCACTTGGAGAGACATGCATTAATCAGGGATAGTCAGAATGGATTTGTTAAGGGAAGGTTGTGTTTTACAAATTTGATCAAATTTTTTGAGGAGATAACCAGCAGCGTTGATGAGGGTAATGCATTTGATGTAGTCTACATGGACTTTACCAAGACTTTTGATAAGGTCGCTCATAGCAGACTGATCAAGAAAGTAAGAGCCCATGGGATCCAAGGCAAAGTGGCACGTTGGATCCAAAATTGGCTGAGAGTCAGGAAGCAGAGGGTCATAGTAGAGGGATGTTTCTATGACTGGAAGTCTGTTTCCAGTGGGGTTCCGCAGGGCTCGGTGCTGGGGGCCTTGCTGTTTGTGGTACACATAAATGATTTTGACTTAAATGTAGGGGTATGATCAAGAAGTTTGCAGATGACACAAAAATTGGTAGAGTGGTAAATAGTGAGGATAGCTGTAAACTGCAGGAGGATATTGATTGGTCAGGTGGGAGAGCAGTGGCAAATGGAATTCAACCCGTAAAATTGTGAGGTAATGCACTTGGGGAGGGCTAACAAGGCAAGGGATTACACTATGAATAGTAGGAACTTGGAAAGTACTGAAGATCAGAGGGACCTTGGTGTGCGTATCCACAGATCCCTGAAGGTAGCAGGGCAGGTAGACAACATGGTTGGGAAGGCATATGGGATACTTGCCTTTATTAGCCGAGGTGTAGAATACGAGACAAAGGACAATATGCTGGAACTGCATAAAACGCTGTTAGGCCACAGCTGGAGTACTGCGTGCAGGTCTGGTCACCACATTATAGGAAGGATGCGATTGCACTGGAGACGGTGCAGAGGAGATTTACCAGGATGCTGCCTCGGCTGGAGAGTCTCAGCTATGAGGAAAAATTGGATAGGCTGGGGTTGTTTTCCTTGGAGCAGCGAAGGTTGAGAGGGGACTTGATAGAGGTGTATAAGATTATGAGGGGCATAGATTGGGTGGATAGGAAGGTACTTTTTCTGTTAGTTGAGGGGTCAATAACAAAGGGGAATAGATTTAAGGCAGGAGATAGAAGGATAAGGGGAAGTTGAAGAGAAATCTTTTCACCCAGAGGGTAGTGGGAGTCTGGAACTCACTGCCTGAAAGGGTGGTTGAGTCAGGATCTCTCGTAACATTTAGGACGTATTTAGAAATTCACTTGCATTGCCATAGCCTTCAGGGCTATGGGCCAAGAGCTGGAAAAAGGGATCAGTGTAGTCAGATCTTTGTTGACCGGCATGGACACGATGGGCCAAATGGCCTCCTTCTGTGCTGTAAATGTCTATGAATCTATAATCCAGTGGCAAGAAAGGAAGTCCCACAGCAGCATCTTCTCCCAAGCCAACTCGCCCAGCATCAAGGGACCAATCACTCTAAACCAGCTCTGCTGGGCGGAACATGTTGTTCATATTCCTGATGCCAGACGCCCGAAGTAACTGTTCTATTTGGAACTTGGTCACAGCAGGAGACCCCCAGGAGGACGGTGGAAACACTTTAGTGATCTCCTCAACATGCCCCTGAAGAGATCAAATATCCCCACCAACTCATGGGAGACTCTGGTTTGTGATTGCTCAAATGGAGAAGGCTCATTTGGTAAGGTACCTAACACATTGAGAGACTTGGTTGGGAATACGCAGAGGCAAAGTTGAGGTATGTAAGAGAACACACAAACCTCCAAACAACTCACCTACGCAACCTTTCAGTCACCACCTGCCCCGCATGTGGCAGAGTCTGTGGATCAGGCATTGAACTTACCAGTCATCTCAAAACCCATCAAATCAGAATGGAAGCAAATCATCCTTGATCCCAAGGGACTATCTAAGATATAGGCAGTTTGAGCAGATCAGGTAGATGGGTCTCCCTTCCTGGTGACAGGCCCTGGTTACCCAGGCCACCTGTTCCCATCTGAGTATGGAAGGCAGGGCTTGTTCAGCCAGCAGGGCGCATGTGCGGCCATCTTGGTGAGGTGACATTAGGTAGGCAGGGCTTCAGTGTCCCAGTGACCAGGAGAGAAAATGATTGACTCATTGATTTTATTCTCAGTCTGCAAACAGGGAGTGGTGAACTGAACCCAGAAATAGTAGAGAGGGGAAGAAAACTGGGAACGGAGGAAAGAAACTTAACTGGATTCTGTTCAGGCCAGACAGTTTGTGTAGGGTGGGGAGCAAAAATGAAAAATGTTCCACAGAAACTAGAATTGTCTGTTCTGGATTTCTATCCTGAACTTACAGGGATGGCATTTGTAAACTTAATTTTACAGGACATTAGAAGGGGAGGATTGACAGACAGGAAACTCAAACCAAACATCGTGTCAAGATCTGACAGAACCACTTGATGTATCTGGACCTGAATATCATTGGCCTCTGAATGTGGAAGGAGAAATGTTTGCCTGTGGGAAAAGATTTCAAATATCAGTGTGACTGGAAAAGCACCAAGACACACACGTCTGAGTGAGAATGTTTCAGTGAACTGACTGTGGAGAAATCTTTAACCAGTTACAGAGCCTGAAAAAGCACCACACCATTGAGATTGGGAGAAACTGTACACATGTTCTGTGTGTGGACAAGGCTTCAACTAATCATCCAAGCTGGAGAGACACAAGGACACAGGCACCATGGAGAAACTGTGGAAATGTGAGGACTGTGGTAAAGGATTCTATTATCCATCCCTGCTGGAAAACCATCAACGCAGTCACACTGGGGAGAAGCTGTTCACCTGTTCTGTGTGTGGGAAGGGATTTATGAAGTCATCCTGCCTCATGTTACACCAGCAAATACACACTGAAGAGAGGCCTTTCAGTTGCACATACTGTGGAAAGAGGTTTAGGCAGTCATCCAGCCTCTCTGCACACCAGCGACTTCACACTGGGGAGAGGCCATTCACCTGCCCTGTGTGCGTGGGAAGGGATTCACTCATTCATCCGATCTTTGGTCACACCAGCGAATTCACACTGAGGAGAAACCATTCATCTGCACTTCCTGTAGAAAGAGGTTCAGGCAGTCATCCGACCTCAAGACACACGAGCAGATTCACACTGGGGAGAGGCCATTCACCTGCTCCCAGTGTGGGAAGGGATTCACTCAGTCATCCACCCTGCTGACACACCAGCGAATTCACACAGGGGAGAGGCTGTTCAGCTGCACTTGCTGTGGAAAGACATCGAGATGTTCAGCCGATCTCAATTCACACAAGCGAGTTCACACTGGGGAGAGGCTGTCACTTGTGTGTGTGGGAAGGAATTCTCTAATTCATCCAGCCTCCTAAAACGCCATCAAATTCATACTGAGGAGAAGCCATTCAGCTGCACTTCATGTGGAAATAGTTTCAGGCAGTCATCGGCCCTCACTGCTCACCACCATTCATCTGCTCCATGTGTGGGAAGACAGTCACCCAGTCCAGCAGCCTTCTGTTACTCGAGTGCACTCACACCAGGGAGAAGCCATTTACCTGCTCCGTGTGTGGGAAGGGATTCACTCAGTCTGGCAGCCTGTATATAAACGAATGCATTCACACTGGGGAGAAGCCATTCACCTGCTCTGCATTTGGGAAGGGATTCATTCAGTCATGGTACCTGCTGGCACATCAGCGAGTTCATGAGTAATTTTTGGGGTTGGATTCTGCTATTTGTTCTGCTGTTAATTACATCCAGGACTGATAGTCTGACAATGTTAGGTTTGTTTCTGCTGATGTTACTAGCCCTATAACTGGCTGGAGTTTAATATTCTGGAGATGTCACTGATTTTTGGGGCTACAATGTCCCTATTTAAAACCGCCATCTGTGACATTGCCCCTTAATTCAAGAATTCTCAACAGGAACTCATTTACAATAAAATTATGAACTTTTACTTCATTCTAAATTGATCTTTGATGTAAAATCTACAATTCAGTGTCTGAAAGGTTCCACTGATTAACATCCCCAATTAGAAAGTACTGATTAATCATTGCTGACAATCAGGATCAGTTCCACAGGACATGTGTGACACAAATATTACAGAAAAACAAAGGCGACAGAGAAGATTGCAACAAACCACAGGGACATCTCACTCCTTAGCATCACTGGGAAGGCCTTCACTGGAGTCATGCTTAAAGATTTCAGCTGCTTGCAGACTGAGTGTATCCAGAAGTACAGTGCAGTTTCTGTGCTGCCAGATCTACAGCAAACATGATCTTCTCCATACGCCAGCTACAAGAGAAGTGTAGGGAACAGGACGCACCTCTTTACTATCGCAGATCTCAGTAAGGCATTCAACACCGTCAGCAAGGCAGGACTGTACAAGGTTTTGGAGAAAATTGACTATCCACCAAAGTTGCTCAGTCTGATCTGCTCCTTTCATGACAACATGCAGTGACTACAGTTTGACGACACCACCTCAGTCAGTTTCAAGGTGAAGAATGGAGTGAAACAGATGCCTGCACCGAAATCAACAGCCAACAATGACACCTGAAGTGATAAAGGCAAAATACTGTGGATGCTGGAAATCTGAAACAAAAACAAAAAATTCTGGAAAAACTCAGCAGGTCTGACAGAACCTGTGGAGAGAAAAACAGAATTAATGTTTCGAGTCCGTCAGTCTGAAGAAGATGTCATAAGGACTCGAAATACTAACTCAGTCTTTCTCTCCACAGATGCTGTCAGACCTGTTGAGTTTTTCCAGCATTTTTTGTTTTTGTTTCAGGGAGATGTGGCATTGAATGATGAGCTGAGTCGTGAGATAAGTGCATTTAAAGTCCAGAAAGAGGTTGTTTAAATCAGTGCTTCCCAAACTTTTTCCCGATGTGACCCCATTTTAATGCCTCAGACTTTGTGTGACACCAGAGTGAAAATTTGAGGGGACGAGAGCTGTTGTGCTGAATGGGGGCGGAGGGTGCTGCTGGTGGTGAGGATTATTAATGTATTTGAACTTTTATATTCATTAATAGGATGTGGGCATCACTGACTGGGCAAGTATGTATTGCCCATCCCTAATTGCCCTTGAGATGGTTATTATTAATGTAATAGCCTCCTGATTATTCATCTTATAGGATCCTGATTATTGACACAATTGGAAAATGACTTTAATGTAATAGGATCCTGATTATTGATACCATAGGACTAATTATTAATTGAATTAATTCTGATTATTAATTAGAATCCTGATAATTGCAATAATTTTCTGATTATTGAAGCAGTAGGTAGCTGATTATTAATGCGATTGGAACTATGTATTTAATGTAATTAATCCTGATTATTAATGTAATAGGACAATGATTATTTATACAATAAGATCCTGATTGTCGATGTAATAGGCACCAGAGTATTAATGTAATAATATCCTGATTATTAATGTGTTGAGATCCTGAATCTTAATGTATTTGAACTCTGATCATTAATGTAATAAGGACCTGAGCATTGATGTAATAGGATCCTCATTATTGATGCAGTAGGATTCTGATTATTAATGTAACAGTATCCTGATTATTAAATACATTGTGATCCTGTTTATTAATATATGATCCTGATTATTAACACATTATTACCTTGATTATCAAGACATTATAGTCCTGATTAATAATATTATCCTGATTATTAATACATTATGATCCTGTTTATTAATGTTATGATCCTGATTATTAACACATTATTACCCTGATTATTAATACATTATAGTCCTGATTAATAATATATTATCCTGATTATTAATACATTATGATCCTGATTATTGAAGAAATCAGCTTTCCAGAAAAAAATGAACACCAACCTTTTCACAAGCGTTTTTTGCAGCAACAATTGAGCCTCAGAGTCTTCATTAGGCCACACCCACTAACAAAACAAAAACTGTGAGGATTTAAAGGGGCCTCGCAGCTGTCAGGAAACAGTTGGAGCTCCACAGCAGCCGTTGCTGCCTCGGAGCTCACGAGCCCAAAATCTAGTCTCACACTCCACTGGGGTCACGACCCTCAGTATAGGAAGCCCTAACTTACACTGAGACTATAAAATGGGAACAGGCTTTTAAAGCTTTTATCACAGTCTAAGCCTTTAAACCCTCTCTCCAGTCTGAACTCATTCTGTGGAAGGGTCATGAGGACTCAAAACGTCAACTCTTTTCTTCTCCGTCGATGCTGCCAGACCTGCTGAGTTTTTTCAGGTAATTCTGTTTTTGTGTTTGGAGGCTGGATGACTGAGTGAATCCCTTCCCACACATGGAGCAGGTCAACGGCCTCTCCCCGGTGTATATGTGCTGATGACTTTCCAACTCAAATGAGTAATTGAATGCCATCCCACTCTCCCCACATTAACACGGTTTCTCCCAATGTGACTGTGCCTGTTTCTTGACAGGCCAGATGATCATCTGAAACCTCCTCCAGGGATATGGGGAAAGAGTGGGAGAAATGGGATTAACTGGATTGTTCTTTGAAAGAGCCAGTGCAAATTCGATGAGCCGAGTGGCCTCTTTCTGTGCTGCACTATGATGAGATCCCATGATTCTAGAACAGGATAATGATTCATAATAAACAACATACAATCGAATCATAGAGCTCAGGTGGCCATTCAGCCCCTCATGTCTGTCCTGTCTCTGAAAATGTTACCATTCTGTCCCACTCCCCTGATCCTTCTCTCAAGCCCTGAAGATCTTTCCTTATTAAGTAAAAGTCCAAATCACTTTTGAAAGTTACTATTGGATCTGTTTCCACCAGTCATTCAGACAATGTGTTCCAGATCATCAGAACTCACTGAGTAAAATAATCTCTCCTCATTTTCACCCTGGATTTTCTGCCAACTTTTTAACAGCTCTGTTCTGCAGTTACCAACCATACTGTCAATCAAAACAATTTCTTCCTATTTGATGAAATTCTTCAAAAATGTCCACACCTCTGAAATCACTCTTTAACCTTCTCTGCTCTAAAGGGAACAATCCCAGCTTTGCCAGTCTCTCCAGATAACGGAAACCCCTCATCCCTGACACTATTCTGGTCAATTTTCCATGTACTCTCTTCAAGGCCTTGACATCTTTCCTGAAGTGTGGTGCTCAGAACTGAACAGTGTTGAGCTGAGGATTAAAAAGTGATTTATAAAGATTCAGTGTGACTTCCTTGCTTTTGTACTTCATGTCTCCATTAATAAATGGAGGACCCTATTAGATTTTTTTTTAAACAGTTTGATCAACTTTTCTTGCTACCTTCAAAGATTTGTGCCCATACACTCCCAGGTCACTCTGTTCCTGCACTCTGTTTAAAATTGTACCATTTAGTTTATTCTGCCTCTCCTCATTCTTCCATCATTGACTGTGAATCACTTTGGGATGTTCTGAGGGTGTCAAAGTATCTAAACGAACACAGGAACCTTCAGCTCCATGTACTGTCCACAGGAGAGTTCTACTGGTGCAGTGGGACCAACATTCATGTTTTAACTAACACCATGAAAAAAAATGGATTAATTGGTCACTTGTCTGATTGCACTTTGTGGAATTTTACTTTGTGCAAACTGACTGTCATGAAACAATAACAACTTGTACTTGCATAACATGATTAATGAAATAAATTGTCCCTGGGTGCTTTGGAGGAGTTTCAATTAGAAAAATTGATACCAGGTCACATAGGGTGATATTAGCGTAGATGGCCAAAAGCTTGATTGGAGAGGCAGATTTTAACAAACATCTTTAATCAGGAGAGATGTGGAGAGGTTTAGGGAGGGAATTTTAGAGTTTCATGCCTAGGGCCTGTCGCCATTGGAGGAGTAATTAAAATCTGGGATGCTAGAGAGACCAGAATGAGCAGAACACAGATATCTCACAGAATGCGGGGACTGGAGATTACAGAGACAGGGAGGGATGAGACCATGGAGGGACTTGAAAACAAAAATGTGAATTTTAAAATTGGGGCATTGTTTGACCAGGAGCCGAAATAGGTCAGTGAGCACAGGGTTGATGGGTGAACAGGTGTTGGTGTGAGAAAGCACATGGGCAGCAGAGTTTTGGACATTCTCATGTTTCCGTGTTAGGGTGGGGTGAATGTGAGAGGCTGGTCATGAATGTATTGGAATTGTCAAGACTAAAGGTAACTCGGGCATGGATGAGGGTTTCAGCAGCAGATGAGCTGGGGTGGAGTGGAGACAGACGACGTTATGGAGATTGAAATATCTGGTATTAGTGACAGTATGGATATGTGGTCAGAAACTCATTTGGGCGTCAAATATGACACCAAGATTTCAAGAGTGTGGTTCGGCCTCAGACAGTTCCCAAGGAGAGGGATGGACTCGGTAGTTAGGGAACGGAAATTATAGTGGTGACCGAAGACAATGGTTTTGGTCTTCCCAATTTTTAATTGGAGGAAATTTCTGCTCATCCAGTACTGTATGTCGGATAAGCAGTTTGATAATTTAGTAATAGTGGAGGAATGGAGAGGGATGGTGGTGAGGTAGAGCTGGGCGTTGTCAGTGTACATGTGAAAACTAACACGGTGCTTTTGGATGACATCAACTAGTGACAGCCTGTAGATGAGAAATAGGAGGGTCCAAGGATAGACAAGGGAGACACCGATTACAAGGACTTTGGAGAGGAAAGGGAGGTTGGAGATAGGGTTGTCGTTTACAAAGACAGTTGGGAGGTTGTTTTTGTTTTAGGATGGGTAATGACAGTGAATTTAAGAGAAAGAGGATATCAGCGAACACGGGGAAGATGGATGGCCAGCAATTAAGTGAGAATAGGGAGAAGGTGGGTCCCATGGACAAGGTGAGCTCTGGCAGGGCATGTCGAGACAGGAGAGAAACTGGAGAAAGATCAGAGTACAAGGCTTAGACAAGGGAGGCAGTTTTGTCCAGTGGGTTAATGGAAGGGGGGGAAGCAGATGATCAGATTGTTTCAATCTTAGTGACAAAGAAGCTCCATGAGCTTCTCACACTTGTTGTTGGAGGTGAGGATGGAGGAGAGAGGGGAGAGGGAGAGCACTTCAAAAGGAATTATCTTGTGTTAGAGATATTAAAAAGATTCAACACAGTGTTTAAAACAAAGTTAATTGATTTGATTATCATCCACAATATTAACCAGAATAACAGGGTTGGAGTTTATTAACAGCAGCAGAACAGATCCCAATGAACACGGTTCAGTCCTGGATGTGATTAACAGGAAAATCCAATCACTGTACTTGTTCATGAACTCGATGGTGTCTCAACGGGGTGGGTAACCGAGTAAATTTCTTCCCATACTCAGTGCAGTTGAGCGCCCTCTCCTCCATTTGAATTTGTTGGTGACAATGAGTTGAGATGATCGCCTGAACCCAGCCCCACAGTGACAGCACCTAATGGTTTCTCATCAGTGTGAACTTGACCGTGTCTCAGCAAGTGGGATAAATGAGCAAATTCCTTCCCACACTTGGAGAAAGTGAATGGCCTCTCCACCTGTGAATCCGCTGGTGTGTCAGCAGATGAGCTGACTGAGTGAATCCCTTCCCACACACAGAGCAGGTGAATGGCCTCTCTCCAGTGTGAATTCGCTGGTGTACAGTGAGTTCAGATGATCGTCTGAACCCAGTCCCGCAGTGAGAGCACCTGAATGGTCTCTCATCAATGTGAACACGTTGATGGGACATCAGTTCCCCGGAGCTTTTAAAACACTTCACAGTTCGAGCATTTAAAAGGTCTCTCATCAGTGTGAACTCGCCCGTGTGTCAGAAGGTGGGATGCACGAGCAAATCTCTTCCCACATTCGGAGCAGGTGAACGGCCTCTCCCCAGTGTGAATTTGCTGGTGTACAGTGAGTTGAGATGATTGCCTGAACCCAGTCCCACAGTGAGAGCACTTGAACGGTCTCTCGTCAGTGTGAACACATTGATGGGACATCAGTTCCCTGAAACTTTTATAGCACTTCCCGCAGTCTGGGCATTTAAAAGGTCTTTCATCAGTGTGAACTTGCTGGTGTCTCATCAGGTTGAATGAGTTAGTGAATCCCTTCCCACACACACAGCAGGTGAATGGTCTCTCCCCAGTGTGAATGCGCTGGTGTCTCAGCAGGTGGGATGAACAAGTGAATCCCTTCCCACAATTGGAACAGGTGATCAATCTTTCCCCAGTGTGAACTCGTTGGTGTCTCAGCAGGTCGGATGAATTAGTGAATCCGTTCCAAGTCTGGGAGCAGATGAATGGTCTCTCCCCAGTGTGAACATGCTGGTGTTTCAGCAGGGTGGATGACTGAGTGAATCCCTCTCCACACTCGGAGCAGATGAACGGTCTCTCCCCGGTGTGAACTCGCTGGTGTGTCAGCAGATGGGATGACCGAGAAAATCCCTTGCTACACTTGGAGCAAGTGAACGGCCTCTCCCCAGTGTGATCTCGCTGGTGTGTCAGCAGATGGGATGACCGAGTGAATCCCTTCCCACACACAGAGCAGGTGAATGGTCTCTCCCCAGTGTGAATGCGCCGATGAGTTTCCAGCTCGGATGGGTAATTGAATCCCTTCCCACAGTCCACGCATTTCCATGGTTTCTCCCCAGAGTGAACGGTGCTTTTTCCTTCCATGTTCAAAGGCTGATCATTATCAGGTCTTGATGAGTTGACAGCCTGTCATATTTTGATGTGATGTTTGGTTTCAGGTCCCCGACTGCAAATCCTCCCCTTCTAATACCCTGTGAAATTGATTTAAAACAGAAAAAAGGAAGTGAGAGAAAACCCAAAAAAACACAATGGCAGATTGTGAAATTGAGCTGAATGAAACTGGTCATTTGTGGGGCCGGCACTAGGGAAAAGTGACCAAGAAAACTGCTTGATTGTCGTAAAAACCCAACTGGTACTCTAATGTCCTTCAGGGAAGGGAACCTGCCACCCAGTCTGGTCCAACACAAGACTCTGGCCTCCATGGGTGGAATGAGATAGAGAGAGAGATAGAAAGAGACAGGGAGAGAGAATGAGAGAAGTGGGAAAGGCAGGCTGTAAACGAGAGATTTTATATGTCTACAACTCAACCATAACTTTGACAGAAACTCCAAAACCCTCAACCTCCACCAGCTGGAAGGACCAGGGTAACAGGTGTATGTGAACACCATCATCTCCAAGTTTCCCCTCCAAATCACACACCATCCTGACTTGTCTCATATCCAGTTTGGATGGACAGAAATTTCCTTCATTTAAATATTCAGAGACTGAAGCCATGTCTTCAGTCCCTGCTACAAACTCTACTCCTTTACCACCGACTCCATCCCTCTCCTTGAAAACTGTCTGAGGCTGAACCAGACTGTTCACAACTTTGATGTAATATCCGACCCCAAGATGAACTTACAACCACAATCCATGTGATCACCAAGACCACCTATTTCACCCCAGTAACGTCGCCTGACTCCACTCTAGTCTCAGCTCATCCGCTACTGAAACCGTCATCCATTCCTTTGTCTTCTTATCATGTCCACGGACAGTCTATACATGGCCCGGCCAGAACTGGACACATTTTTGTGCCTTGTTGTTGAATTCGGCAAGCTCTGCAACAATGCAGTGTTCCTCTAGTGATAGGCATTGCAGAAGATGTTGCAAGGTCTATGGCTCAGTTCCACATTCACAAGTTGTCGGGCTGGTTGTACATCCCCATTTGCTTAGTGACACCTTTGAACGACCTACACCAGTCCTAAGTCTGTTAAGGCACTTCCAGGTTGCTCATTTGCAATTAGCTCCTGGGGGAAGGCTTTCATCCAGTAGAATTTCCATTGTGGGGGTTGTTCGAGACTGGCGAGCCGGTCTTTCCACAAGGCGATGTGGGCTTCATGGGGGGGCTTGATTGTAATGGAACAACACTGTTCATGAAGCTCTTCCTTGAATTTAGGTGGATCTTCCTTTGTTACTTCAAGATTTAACCATCCTAACACTATCTGGTCTGGCCTCCCACATTCAACCTCCCTGTAATCTTGAGGTCATTCAAATCTCCTTCTACCTCACAACCCTCTGAACTATCTGCACTCATCTAATTCCGACCTCCTGAGCATCCCTGATTTTAACTATTCCCACACCTTCAGCTTCCAAGGCCATAAGCCATGGAATTTCCTCTCTAAACCTCTCTGCCTCTCGATCTTGCTTTCCTCTTTTAAGATCCTTCTATCTATTTAGCCAAACTTTTGGTCACCTTCCCCAATATTTCCCGATACGTCTCAGTGTCAAATGTTGCTTTGAAACATTTCTGTGAAATGTCTTGGAACATTCTATCACATGAAATGCACTCTATAAATACACATGGTTGTTGTTGATTTAGACATATATCGCTGGGTCGAAATCCTGTAACTCCTTAGCTAACAGCATTGTGGGAGCACTGTCACCACCCAGACTGCAGCAGTTCCAGAAGGTCAAACATCATCTTCCCCAAAGGTAATTGGTGATTGGTAATATCTGCTGCTGGTCTTGTTATTGATGCTCAAATCCCAAGCATATGTTAAGTAGATTGAAAGCATCTCTAGAGATACTTGTTCATAAAACAATATCCTGTTACGTTGCACAGTGTCCGTTTAACAACCTGATCTCTCCTAGAATCGATCTCCTTTTGACAATTTCACATTGGAAATTGCTGGGTCCGACTGGGTTCCAAAGTCCTCCAGGATAAACTCAGCAGCTTCTCCTTCATCTCCACTCCAGCTCAAACTGATGCAGCAAAGGCTTTCAAAAGGAAATTGGATAAATCACCTGAAGAGAAAATTGCAATCGCTGGACTACGAGGAAAGGGCAGGGGAATGAGACTAACTGATTTGCTGTTGCAGAGAGCTAGCATGGACACAATGGGCTAAAAGGCCTCCTGTTTTATTGTTATCACACTAATATTCTATTAAAAAGACCTGTAGTGAAGCAAGGGAACAAGTTCTGCCATGGCCACACTTCTACAAACTGGCTCTTAATCGGTCCGTCTGTGTATCTAGATTTGGTTCTTTGAATGACGCCTGAAATAAAATAATAGCAAAATATTGCAGTTGTTGGAAATCTGAAATAAAATGAGAAAATGCTGGAAATACTGAGCAGGTCAGGCAGTATCTGTTGGGAGAGAAACAGAGTGAACATTTCAGGATGTACAGAATGAATTATGGGGAATAAAAATGGTGCAGAATTTGATGGTCAGTATAGGCTCAGAAGCAGAAGAGAAATGGACTACAGTGCAGGAAAAGCAATTCCCGACTATGAAAGATACTGTGGGAAGATAAAGCTGGAAAGCCAGCAGCATAATGGTCAGGGGACGGACAGCGGTCTGCAGTTAAATCTCATTTAAACACAGTGGGCAGAAGTAACAGTAAAATACTAACCAGAGTTAAAACACACCCATTATTAGAGACAGAGGAAGTCAGACAATGGCAGAGGTGATCAGGGAGAGCAAAGGTGAAACACAGCAATCGAGGGACATGGATTCAGCTCCATGGTAAAGGAGCCACACCAGCACCAGAGCCATGGAACCTCTCACAGGTAACATAGCATAGAACTGAAAGATCTAAATTGTAGATAAATGCTCAAAAATACTCACATCTAAAACAATTTCAGTTTTCAATATTAAAATCTCTTGCTGGAGCCTGCAGCTGGAAAGATATCAGAAGCACTGGAGTCAGAGAAAAATCTCCCAGTTGAGGAAATACCCGGGGAGCAGGGTGATGTCACTGCGCAATTGTTGGTGCGTGATGACATCACAGACACAAACACAGAACATCTGGGTCTGTGCAAACCAATGATCACCACACATTATGAAGGATGTGAGGGTCCTTGAGAGGGTGCAGGGGAGATTTAATCTTTGGCAATCTCTCCTTTGCCTCCACCTATTGCTGGCCATCTATCCAGCTTCACCTGCTCTGCCCTCTTAAACAGTATAAATTTAACCACATTTTTACTTCTCTGTAGTTCTGAACACATCATTCAGACCCAAAACGTTAACTCTGTCTTCCTCGCCACAGATGCTGTCAACTCTGTCCTTCTCTCCACAGATGCTGTCAGACTTGCTGAGTTTTTCCAGCATTTTTTGTTTTTGTTTCAGATTTCCAGAATCTGCAGTATTTTGCCTTTATCTGGTTGTGTAGATGTCAGGTTTTACACTGCACTCACAAACAAACACACACACACACACACATATACATACCCACAGACATAAATGGGGACATCTCCTGTCCGAACAGGTGGACAACATTTTGCCTCACACCAATCAACCCAACTAATATTGGTTTTAAGGGCCACAGAGTTCCAGAAATTCAAATAAATATTACGCTGAAGGGACTGACCATCCAATTCCACCCCTTTCTCTGAACCTTAAATCCATTTTTAACATCATCTGAGACAGAAGCAATAACAAAACAATAACAGTGAGATCTATTGACATCCTGGGTAATTAGTTCCACTGGGAGATAGTACACAATACACAAGACCATTGAGTAATTGCAGCCTCTACTTTCCTCTTGGCATTACAGATGATGCTAATGCCCCTTATATTTATGGTCTGGTTGAAGGTCAGGCCACATAACAGAATGGATGCAAAGACGGCTATAAACTCCCTGTAAATCTGATCCTCTGATTTCTGTTTTGTAACCATCTTTCCATCCATTCTGCTGCCTGGCCCTTCACTCCACACAGGCTGATCTTGGTCACTTGGTAGATTGTACAAACTGTTATGGATAACAAGCTGGTTACAAAACAGAAAATAGAGAGAAGAGGTTAAGAGTAACTACTCAGACTGGTGAAAGGTGGGAAACGGTGTTCCACAGGGATCAATGCTGGGGCCACTGTTATTCACAATTTACATAAATGACTTGGACTCAGAAATCAGAACTCCAATTTTAAGACTTGGGAGCAGAATTACAGTAAATCACAGATAAGAATTCCCAATTAACAAAACTTTGTTGTACAGTTCATTAAATCTTTAATTCAATAGCAGACTGAACAATAATGCGAGGAAATAATGAACTGATTTATTTATGAATTAATTAATCGATAAGCAAATTGGGAGGTACAATTAATACTGAGGAAGACCACAACAAATTCCTGGTGTCTAACATACACACACATTAATAAAACAGGGAATTCTTGCAAACACACTGCAGGTCCTTTTTTATCCCGAGAACAAATGTCAGTTGTATAATTGTCCCAGCAGTTAAAAGGATCTTGTGAACTCCCCTGTGTGTTATTTTAATACAGATTCTAAACTATTTATTTTTATCTGCATTTTTAACTCCCCAGCATCACAGATGCCAATCTTCACTCCAAGTGATATAAGAAAATGGCTGAAGGGGCACTAGATGCTACAAAGACTATGGGCCCTGACAATATGCCAGCAATAGTACTGAAGACTTACTCCTGAACTTGCCGTACCCCTAGCCAACATGTTCCAGTACAGCTACAACACTGGCATCGAACCGGATATGTGGAAAATTACCCAAGTAAAATTACTGACAAGTGGTAAGTAACGCCACACAATGCCAGGCATCTCCAACAAGAGAGAATCTAATCATCACCCCTTAATGTTCAATGGCATTACCATCACTGAATCCCCCACGATCAACATCCTGGTGGTTACCATTGACCAGAAACTGAACTGGACCAGCCATATAAACACTGTGGCTACAAGAGCATGTTGGAGGCTAGGAATCATGTGACAAGTAACTCATCTCCTGACTCCCCAAAGCCTATCCACTATCCAGGACCAGTAAACCATTCTGAGGAAACTGCCACCTCCAGCCAGGGAGCTCAGCTTCCCCCTGATCTGGGACCAGTAAACCATTCCGAGGAGACTGTCACCTCCAGCCAGGGAGATCAGCATCCCCCTGATCCAGGACCAGTAAACCATTCCGAGGAGACTGTCACATCCAGCCACGGAGATCAGCATCCCCCTGATCCAGGACCAGTAAACTATTCTGAGGAGACTGTCACCTCCAGCCATGGAGATCAGGATCAGTAAACCATTTTCAGCTGTGATGGGTTGTGTGTCTTTCCTGAATATTTAGCTTATGTATCATATCTAAACTGTTGCCTCTTAATAAAATGCTGAAAAATCACTTATGACTTCAAATCCCTTTTTGGGTAATCTGTGACTCCCAGACTAAAATCTTACAGTTTCCTGCATTCACCGTTGTTCTTCTTGACCCTAAATGCTGTTGTAAAGGAGCCTTCTTTTCCATGTCCAGGAGCTCTGAGCTATGGAAGAGAGCGGCTGGGACACATTTCTTACACACCTCAGGATTAACATACACGTTCAGTCCTGGATGTGATTAACAGCAGCAAAAACAGTAGAATCCAACTCCTGCAGACATTTGTGAACTCTCTGGTGTCTCAGCAGACGTTGTAGATCCGTGAATCCCTTCCCACACTTGGAGCAGGTGAATGGTCTCTGCCCGGTGTGAATTTGCTGGTGTCTCAGCAGATCATTGCTGCTTTTAAAGCTTTCTTCACAGTCAGAACATTTAAAAGGTTTCATAGCAGAATGAATACGCTGGTGTTTCAGCAGGTTGTAAGACTGAGTGAATCCCTTCCCACACATGGAGCAAGTGAATGGTCTCTCCCCGGTGTGAATTCGCTGGTGTACAGTGAGTTCAGATGATCGCCTGAACCCAGTCCCACAGTGAGAGCACCTGAATGGTCTCTCGTCAGTGTGAACACGTTGATGGCATGTCACTTCCCCAGAACTTTTAAAGCACTTTCCACAGTCTGGGCATTTAAAGGGTCTTTCATTTGTGTGAACTCGCTGGTGTTTCTGCAGGTTAGATGTAGCAATGAATCCCTTCCCACACACGAAGCAGGTGAATGACTTCTCCCCACTGTGAATGTGTTGGTGTCTCAGCAGATATTTTTTGCTTTTAAATTTCTTCTCACAGTCAGAACATTCAAAAGGTCTCTGATCAGTGTGAACATACTGATGTGTCAGCAGGCTGGATGACTGAGTGAATCCTTTCCCACAAGTGGAGCAGGTAAATGGTCTCTCCCCAGTGTGAGTGCGTCGATGAATTTCCAGCTCAGAAGGGTAACTGAAACCCTTCCCAC
Source organism: Carcharodon carcharias (assembly GCF_017639515.1). NCBI lineage: Eukaryota > Metazoa > Chordata > Chondrichthyes > Lamniformes > Lamnidae > Carcharodon > Carcharodon carcharias. The sequence continues at coordinate 16,123,335 of NC_054493.1, forward strand.
AGTCCCCACATTTCCACGGTTTCTCCATAGTGCAGGTGTCTTTGTGTCTCTCCAGATTGAATGATCAGTTGAAGCCTCATCCACTTACAGAATATGTGTGTGATTTCTCTCCACTGTGAATGGGCTAATGTTTTATAGGTTGTTTAACCGGTTAAGACTTTTTCCACAGTCAGTTCACTGGAACACTCTCACTCGGGTGTGTGTGTCTCAGTGCTTTTCCAGTAACCCTGATGCTTGAAATGTTTCCCACAAACAGAACAGACAAACATTTCTCCTACATTCAAAGGCAGGTAATATTCAGGTCCTGATGAAACAAATGACTGTCAGATCTTGATGCGATGTTTGGTTTGAGCTTTTCATTTGCAAATCCTCCTTTTCTGATACCTTGTAAAAGGAGTTTACAAAAGTTACCACTGTCACCAAAGAACAGTAATTCAGAGCAGACAATTCTAGTTTCTATGCAGCCTTTTCTCCTCTCTTGTTTCCCTGAAGGTTTAACTCCCTGTCCCACATACTGTCCCTCCTTAATCATCTCCTTTCCTGGTCATTGGGATGCTAAAGTTTCACCCACCCTCTGTTCGCCAACTAAATGACCATACATGTACTCAGCTCGCTGAAGCAGCCCCGCCTTCATAAGATCATAATAAATAAGAGCGGCAGAGGCCACTCAGCCCATCGAGCCTGCTCAATAAGACCATGGCTGATCTCCTTGCACCCAGAATCCATGACTGCATTGTGATCAAAAATCAGTGCAACCAACTCAGCCTTGGAAATGTGCAATGAACCAGCCTTCACTGCTCTCTGGGGAAGTGAAATCCATCTTACAATGCTCCACAGACCAGTGGGTCTCCAAAACCCCGCCTACTGCAGTTTCCCTCACCAAGATGGCCGCCCATGAGCCCCATTCTCTGAACAAACCCGCCTTCCTCTTCCAAGATGGCAGCGGCCCCTTGCCTGGGTGATCTGGGTCCGTCACTGGGAAGGAAACCCTGCCTCCCTGATCCACCCTGACTCCTACTCACAGACTTGGGAACATTGAAAATATTTGTAGCTGATACCAAACAGCATTTCTTAGACTGAGGAAAAATGCAACATAATACAAGAAGATATTAGAACACCTACAGACTGGCAGTTAAGAGGCAAATGAACTTTAACGAGGGGCTGAGTGGCCGACTCCTGCTCCTTGTTCATATGTTGGTATAATAAGCAATGATATACTTTGGGAGCAAAAATACAAACATTACCTAGACCTAAGAGAAGAAGAAAATGAATGGGGTAAAAGAGAAAAGCAATTTCTGGAAACAGATGAATAATAAAAAACATAACTGCAAGTCAGCAAATCAATTAAAAATGCTCACAAAAGACTCAGATTTACTTCTAAGGATACAGAATTCAGAAATAATGTTCAATTTGTTTTGGACCCTGTAGACAGTTCTGATCTCCATACAATAAAAAAGTCAAAGAAGCATTGGAACTTGTGCAAAAAGGATTTTCAAGGATGATATCATAACCAAGCAATTACAGTTATTTGGAAAAAAATTAACAGGACAGGGCTCTGTTCTTGAGAAAAGTGAAGACTTAGAGATGACCTGCCAGAGGTTTCTTTAAACTATGAATGGGTGTAGAAGTGGAACCAATGTTTCCACTTAGGGGAGAATCAAAAACCAGGACCATATGTACAAGATAGTTCCTAATAAGTCCAACAGGAAAATAGGAGAAATGTCTTTACTCAGAGTGGTTAGAATGTGAAATTGACTACCACAGGGAGTGGTTGAGGTGAAATAACTTAGATGCTTTCAAAAGGAAACTAGATGAGTACATGAGAGAAAGGAGCTGAGAAAGAAAAGCTGAAAGGTTGAGGAGTGGGAGATGGAATGGAAGGAGATTCATTGAAGATTACCATGAAAGTAAATGAGTTAAATCAAATGGTCTGTTCCTGGACTCGATATTCTCTGTAATTCAATGTCATCTCCTACCAGCTCCTGATCAGCATGTTCCACATCTATCACTTGTACTGCACACGCTCAGAGTACAACCTAGTGCTGAGTAATCACGCTGGGATCCTGTTGTCATTGATGGGGCACATGGAAAATTATGGATTGTAGCAATGTTTTTGAAAGATCAATTGGTGAACAGAAATTTTTATCAACAGATCGAAGTTGGACTTAATGGCCTATTTCTGTAACATAATCCTAAGTGGCAGAGGTTAATTAATGCACAGGTCTGTAGAGCTGCAGCCCAGGTGGTGGATTAATAATCAGGTCCATAAAAACCCACCATCATAAACTCAGTTACCCTCATCACCAACTCCATCCTCCTCCCTTCCACAGTCTGAGACTGAACCAGACCCATTGCAATCTTAGTTTCCAAACTGATCCTGAGCTGAGGTCTGAGCTACCGATGACATATCCTGTCCATCATGAACAAGATGAGCTTGTGAGACAATAAGGGGAGATAGGAAAAAAGCTAAAGAAAAATATGAGTTCAGTGCTTGGGCTGGTCAGATCTTTACAGGAAGTTTAGCCCGGTGGATTAATGGAATTGGAGGGAAGCAGCAGAGACCGCTGATCGGATTGTCTCAATCTTAGAGACAAACAGGTCGATAAGCTCCTCTAATGTTGGAGGTGAGGGGAGAGGTTGAGCACTTCAAAAGGAACAAACTTGTGTTAGGGATATTAAAATGACTCGTCACAGCATCTGTTCAACACAAAGCTGATTTATTTGACTTTTGTCCAGAATATTAATAGGTATAACTGGGCTAGAGTTTGTTAACATCAGTAGAACAGATCCCAATGCCATTTTTGCTTTGAGACAAGTAATGGACAAATATTGGGGAGGTCAATGCAACATGAAGATTGATTTCACTGATCTAGAGAAGGTTTATGACAGGGTGCCCAGTGAGGAAGTCTGGAGATGTGTTAGAATTCACGGAGTCCCTGAGAAGTATGTACAACAGGACATGTCCAAGGAGTGCCAGGTGAGAGTCGGAAGCAGTGTGGGGCAGAGAGAGAGTTTCAAAGTCAAAGTTGAATTGCATCAAGAATCGACACTGAATCCCTTCCTCTGCCTGCTGGTCACGGATGTTCTAACTGAGCAAGTGTGACAGGAAATGCCATGGTCAATGATATTTGCAGATGACATTGAACAATATGGTGGGTCTGATGAGAACATGACTGAGTAGGTAGGAAAGTAAGCTGTGAGGAGGACATCAGGAGGCTACAAAGAGATATAGACAGGTTAAGTTAGTGGGCAACAATCTGGCAAATGGAGTATAATGTGGGAAAATATGAAATTGTCCCTTTTGGCAGGAAGAGTAAAAAATCAGCATGTTATCTAAATGGTGAGAGATTGCACAGATGCAGAGGAATCTGGGCATCCTTGTGCATGAATCACATAAGGTCAATAAGCAGGAACAGCCAGCAATTAGGGAAGTGAATAGAATGTTATTGTTTATTGCATGGGGAATTACATACAAAAGTAGGAAGGTTATGGTCCAGTTATACAGGGCATTGGTGATACCACATCTGGAGACTATGTATAGGACTGGTCTCCTTTTTAAGGAAGGATGTAAATGCATTAGAAGCAGTTCATAAAAAGTTTACTGGACTAATACCTGGAATGAGCAGGTTGTCTTGTAAAGAAAGGTTGGGCAGACTAGGCTTGTATCCACTGGAGTTTAGAAGAGTAAGAGGTGACTTTATTGAAACATACAGGTTCCTGAGGGGTCTTGACAGAGTGGATGTGGAGGGGATGTTTCCTCTTGTGGGAGAATCTAGAACTAGGGGTCACAGTTTAAAAATAAGGGGTCGCTCATTTAAGACAGAGATGAGGAGAATTTTTTTCTCTCAGAACGGAGTGAGTCTTTGGAAGTCTCTTCCTCAAATGGCAGTGGAAGAAGCAGAGCCTTTGAATAGTTTTAAGACGGAGATAGATAGATTCTTGATAAGCAAGGGAGTGAAAAGTTATCAGGGTAGGCAGGGATGTTGGGACGTGGTTACAATCAGATCAGCCAGGATCTTATTGAATGGCAGAGCGGGCTGGAGGGGCCGAGTAGCCTACTCCTGCTCCTAATCTGTATGTTCATTTCAGTATCTGCAGAACTGGACAAAAGCACTGGAAGACACGGGTATGAAGATTATTTAGTTTTTATTCTTTCATAGGATGTGGAAGCCGCTGGCAAGGTCATTATGTTGCCCATCCCTAATTGCCTTTGAACTGACTGACTTGCTAGGTCACTGCAATGGGCTGTTAAAAGTCAACTACATCGCTCTGGGGCTGCAGTCACATGTGGGCCAGACTGGGTAAGGATGGAGATTTCCTTCCGTAAAGGACATTAGTGAACCAAAGATCCAATCCATGGGCTGTGAGTTTGAGCCTTGGGAAGAGAACCAGAGTGAAGGTGTAAAGATTATGGCCGAAGACGTGCAGAATGTGAGTAGCTTCAAGTACCTGGGATCAGAGGTGCCAGAAGATGGAAGTATGGAAATTTAGAAGCGGATTAGCTCTGGTTGGAGTAATTGGAAGAAATGCGGTGCAGTGTGATGTGATAGAAAATTGTCACTGAAATTGAAAAGTAAGAATCTACAGGACAGCTGTGAGACCGGCCTTGTTATATAGAGCAGAAACTTGGACAACATCAAGAAGAGAGGAACAATGACTGGATACAATGAGACACAGAGGCTGAGATGGACGTGTGGAGTGATAAGAAAGGGCAAGATCAGAAACCAGTACATCAGAGGTCAGTGAAGATTGTGGAAACATCAAAGAAAGTAGCTGAGAAGAGACTGAAATAGTCTGGTCATCCATTGTACAGAGAGAGAGGAAATGAGGTGAGGCGAGTGATGGACATGGGATTGTCAGGGAGAAGGGGAAGAGGAAGGTCTAAGACAAGATGGAAAGATGCGGTGGCCAGAGAGGGAAATGCAGTGGGATTGGAAAATGAATGCGTGAGTGACAGGAGGAGATGGGGAAGGTGATCAAGCAGCATTGTGGTGACCCCAAGTAAAATGGGAAGAACAAGATTTTTTTCTTCTTTCATGGGATGTGGGCATCACTGACTGGGTCAGCATTTATTGCCCATCCTTAGTTGCCCTTGAGAAGGTGGCAGTGAGCTGCCTTCTTGAACTGCTGCAGTTCATGTGGCATAGGTACACCCACAGTGCTGTGAGGGAGAGAGTTCCAGGATTTTGACCCGGTGACAGTGACGGAACAGCGATATATTTCCAAGTCAGGATGGTGAGTGATTTGGAGGGGAACTTCCAGACGATTATGTTCCCATGTGTCTGCTGCCCTTGTCCTTCTAGGTGGTAGAGGCCATGGGCTTGGAAAGTGCTGTTGAAGGAGCCTTTGTGAGTGTCTGCAGTGCATCTTGTAGATGATGCCACTGTGAGTTGGTTGAGGAGGGGGAGTGAGTGTACAAGATGGTGGATGGGGCACCAATCAAGCGAGCTGCTCTGTGCTGGATCTTGTGGAGCTTCTTGAGTGTTGTTGGAGCTGCACCCATCCAGGGAAGTGGAGAATATTCTGTCTCACTCCTGACTTGTGCCTTGTAGATGGTGGAAAGGCTTTGGGGAGTTGGGAAGTGAGAAACGCGTCGCAGAATTCCCAGTCTCGACCTGCCCTTCACATCACATATATGTGGCTGGTCCAGCTCAGCTTCTGGTCACTTATAATCCCCAGGATGTTGAAAGTGGGGGATTCAGCAATGGCAATGCTATTGATTGTCACGGGTCGATGGTTAGATTCTCCCTTGTTGGAGATGGTCATTGCCTGGCACTTGTGTGGTGCAAAAGTAACCTCTTACTTATCAGCCCAAGCCTGAATGTTGACTAGCTCTTGCTGTATTTGGACATGGACTGCGTCAGTATCTGAGAAGTCGCAAATGATGCTGAACATTGTGCAGTCATCAGCAAATATTCTCACATCTGACCTTACGACGGAGGGAAGGTGGTTGCTGAAGCGGCTGAAGATGGTTTGGCATTGGACACTCCCCTGAGGAACTCCTGCAGCTATGTCCTGGGATTAAGATGGTTGAGCTCCAACAATCACAATCATCTTCCTTTGAAGAATATAAAAGCTCCCAAAAAACATGGTCAGTCCTGGCGGTTAACAGAAAAACAAAATCACATCAGCTACTCGTGAACTCGCTGGTGTATCAGCAGGTGGGATGATTGAGTGAATCCCTTCCCACACTCAGAGCAGATGAATGGTCTCTCCCCAGTGTGAACTCGCTGGTGTCTCAGCAAGTTTGATGACTGAGTGAACCCCCGCCCACACTCAGCGCAGATGAATGGTCTCTCCCCAGTGTGAGTGCGCTGGTGTTTCAGCAGGTTGGCTAACGCAGCAAATCCCTTTCCACACTCGGAGCAGGTGAATGGTCTCTCCCCAGTGTGAACTCGCAGGTGTGTCAGTAGGTGGGATAACCGAGTGAATCCCTTCCCACATTTAGAGCAGGTGAATGGCCTTTCCCCGGTGTGAATTAGCTGGTGTACAGTGAGGTTAGATGATGTTTTGAACCCCCTCCCACAGTCAGGGCACCTGAATGGTCTCTCGTCGGTGTGATCACGTTGATGGGACATCAGTTCTCCGGAGCTTTTATAGCACTTGTCGCAATCAGGGCATTTAAAAGGTCTCTCCCCAGTGTGCACTCGTTGGTGTATCAGCAGATGGGATGACTGAGTGAATCCCTTTCCACAATTGGAACAGGTGAATGGTCTCTCCCCAGTGTGAATTCGCTGGTGTACAGTGAGTTCAGATGATCGCCTGAACCCACTCCCACAGTGAGAGCATCTGAATGGTCTCTCGTCAGTGTGAACACGTTGATGGGACATCAGTTCCCCGGAACTTTTGTAGCACTTCCTGCAGTCTGGGCATCTGAAAGGTTTCTCATCAATGTGAGCCCGCTGGTGCGTAAATAGGTGGGATGACTGAGTGAATCCCTTCCCACACTTGGAGCAGGTGAATGGTCTCTCCCCAGTGTGAACTCGCTGGTGTATCAGCAGGGCGGATGACTGAGTAAATCCCTTCCCACACTCGGAGCAGGTGAAAGGTCTCTCCCCAGTGTGAACTCGCTGGTGTATCAGCAGGGTGGATGAATGAGTGAATACCTTCCCACAATCCCTACATTTCCGCAACTTTTTCCTGTTGTGACTGTTTTTATGTTTCAACAGGCCAGATGATCGGCTGAAGCCTTGTCCACACACAGAACACGTGTACGGTTCCTCTCCACTGTGAACGGTGCTTTTACCTTTCATGCTTAAAATTTGATGAGCGTCAGATTACAGTAAATTGAGCGACTCTGTCAAATATTGATGCGGTGTTGGGTTTGTGTTTCCTGACTGTAAATGAAAGAGAACCGAAAAAAATCATAAAGGCAAGTTGTGAAATTGAACTGAAGCTGCCAGGTTGTTGTAAAAACCCAACTGGTTCACTAACGTCCTTTATGGAAGGGAACCGGATACCCAGTCTGGGTCTAACAAGATACTAGACACTATGTGTGGAGGGACACAGAAAGAAAGAGAGAGAGAGAGAGAGAGGGACAGACTGATAGAGACACAGAGACAGAGACATGCGAGAGGCAGGGGGTCATGATGTGAAGGAGAGACATTTTATATGTTTACAGCTTAACCAGAACTTTGGCAGAATTTCCCAAACCCTCAACCTCTATCACCTAGAAGGATCAAGATAGCAGGTGTAAGTGCACAACATCACCTCCAAGTTCCTCTCCAACTCACACACCATCCTGACTTGTCTGACATCCTGTACTGGATGAATATAAATGCAATTCATATAAATACTGGGAAGAATGAAACCGTTGCCTTCAGTCCCTGCTCCACTCCGTAGCCACTGACTCATCCCTCTCCTGAGCAACTGACTGAGGCTGAACCAAACTGTTCACAACATCAGTGTTATATTTCACCCCAAACTGAGCCTCCAACTACACCATCACCAAGACTGCCTATTTCCAGTTCAGTAACATCACCCAATACCAATCTAGTCTCAGTTCATCTGCTGCTGAAACCATCATCCATTCCTTCGTTGCCTCTAGACTTAACTATCCTAATGCTCTCCCGGCCGGCCTCCCACATTCAACCACCTGTAATATTAAGGTCATCCAAAACTCTGCTGCCTGTGTGCTTACTCCACCAAGTCTTGTTCACCCATCACCCCTGTGGTTGCTGATCTACAAAGGCTCCGGGTTAAGAAGCACCTAAATTTTAAAATTTTCATTCTTGTTTGCAAGTCTCTCCATGATCTCACCCCTCCCTATCTTTGTAACCTCCTCCAGCCTCATACCCGTCAAGATAATTCTTAAAATCTACCTTTCTGACCAAACTTTTGGTCACCTGCCCTAATATCTCTGTATGTGGGCTCAGTGTCAAATGTTGCTTTAAAAGACTCCTATGAAACATGAAAGGCACTGTATAAACACACATTGTTGTTGTTGATTTGGACATATGCCACCATTCCTTCATCATCACTGAGTGAAAATCCTGCAACTCCTTATCTCACAGCATTGTTGGAGCACCTTCACCACATGGACTGCAACGGTTCAAGGTCAAACATCATCTTCTCCACAGGTAGCAATGCTGTGCAATTCTATGACTCAACGATTCTTTAGATATTCCCTGTTCATCAGTATGTTCCCTTCCTTTTTAAGCACTCCAAGCTCAGTCATAATTTTTCCTGCATTTGCAGACATTTCCTGACAATCATTATTTTTAGAGACGCTCCCTAACCTTTATAATTTACCCTACATTTACAGACGCTTCCTGAACGGGCTAACACTGCGCGTGCGCTAGGGCCTCGCCGGCCTCTTCCCCAGAGTCAGACCCGAGCGAAACGGGAGAAACCGGAGAGTCGGGCATAATGTTCACTGTTTCTAGTCGCGTCTCAGGTTGAAAATGTTGCCTGTTTTATTTTGGTCTCTGGATCCGCACTCGATCTTTGTAAAAACCTCCATTTTAAACCCGCTCGCTCAAGCCCTCTTACCATCTGTCGCCATGGCCTGCGCAAGATCAGATTACAATGACCGTATTATGATTGACGGCAGATCCAGACCAATAGGAAGAGAGGGCGGGACTAGTAGACATTGCGGGAGCTGCTGGTCCTCCAACCAATCGGATTGAACGGGGGCGGGGCTGAGCCCGGATTTCCCTCATTGGCTGAAACTGAAATTTTGAAAGCTGATTTGTCTCAAATTGCAGGAGAAAACTGGACCTTTCTGTTTGTGGCTTTAAACAGATGAAACCCTGTGGGCGTGGAGCAAACAATTCTACCTTTGTTCGTGAAATGGATTCATTCAGGACAGACAGCAGGGATTATTTCAGGAAATTACAGAGTGCAGTGATTGTTTCTGTTTGAAGTCATCCCTTGGAGAACTGTGTGATTCATGGAAGAATTCACAGGCTGTTAAAAGCTCCTTCCCTATCTGGAATTATTCAATTCCAGCCTATTTGCTGGTCCGGCTTCAACCGGAGGAGTTTGTTGAGCTCCCACAACTCACCCATTGGAGTGGACAGCCAGACCCGCCGGACGGACCTATCCTGCCTGATATCAACCCAGAATGAGCTGGAGAGCCGTCTCCAATCACCAGGATTGCCTACAGAGGGGTTTCTGACTCAGAGGCGGCAATGTTCTTTTTTATTAATAACCCTAAATCCCTCAAGCTCCATTGAACTGACAGGGTCTCTTCTTTTCTAAATCCACTTATTTGTTTAAATGACGTATTGATTTTACTTTGCAGCTTAGTGGTGGCACTTAGATTATCTAACCACCTCCTTCATGAGAGAGTGCAGAACTACAGTACCTGCAGAAATCACACCTTTCTCTATCATCGATGAAGCCTCTCCTCATGCCCTCAGAATCAAACTATTTCTATCTTTGCCCATTAATTTCATTATCCTACAGTGAAAGGTCTCTGCTTATTATTGCTTATTTATTGTGAATCTGATCAAGCTGCTCCAATGTTCATTTTAATTCAGTTTGTATTATGTTTACAAAAAGCTTCTGTTTCTGCCTTATCTTCATGTTCAGCCTGCTTTCACTGGAGTGCGCTTTCTGTGGTCAGACTTCAGTTAAACGACCTGTTCAGCTGCATGTATTCTCTCAGTGCCCTGGTGCCTGTGTTAGTTATCTGGTCATTGTTTAATACTTCGTCAGCAGTCTCTCGATTCAAGGATGACATCTACTTCGGCTGGTGAGTTTCTGCCATGGGTCTTCTTGTGACTGAACAGACTGATTCTTGACCTGCAGATCTTTGGACTCATGGGGCAGAACATCCATGAAGTATTGGGGTCAGGAGCATAGCATTTGCTTCCATTTCTTTCCTTCTCTGCTGTTGCTCTGCCTCATCATTAACATGTTGTGACTCAAAGTGTGATGCAGCTTAATGGAAAAGTTGTCGCCATTCTGAACAATTGGGAGAAGGTTCCTCCAGGTCATTAAAGTCAATGCTGCTGCACTTCAAGGTGAACAGGCTGCATAAAATTAGTCTGTATTTCATTGAATATTGAAGTTTCAGGGGTGATATGATGCTGGTTTTTAAAATGATCACTGAGCTTGTGAGGGTAGATACAGGAAAAATATTTGCTCTGCTGGGGAATCCAGAACATGGAGGCAGAATCAAGCCAATAGAATTTGGAGTGAAATCAGGAACAGTGTGTTCAGACAAACATGGTGGAAATCAGGACCAATCTCCCCAAAATGCTATGGATGCTGGATCTCTCTCTCTCTCTCTCTCTCACACACACAAATACTATCTTTATCTTTATCTCTCTCACTATCTCCATCTTTATCTCTCCCTCTCTGTCTCTCTCCTCCCATAGAGACCAGAGTCTTATGTAAGCCCAGACTGAGTGGCAGGTTCACTTCCCTGATGAACATTAATGTACCAGTTGATCTGTTAGGGCAATCCACCAACTTTCAATCTCATTTTCCCCCGGTGTCAATCCTATAAATTCACAAATTTTCTGTTCAATTTCACAATTTGCCTTTGTGTTTTTGTGGGCTAACGCTTCATTTTTTCTGTTTTAAATCAGTTTCATAGCATATTAGAAGGGGAGGATTTACAGTCAGGAAACTGAAACGAATGTCATACCAGGATCTGACGGAGTTGCCCAATTTATCATCGGAATTTGAACATGGAAGGAGAAAGTACCATTCACAGTGGGGAGAAACCATACACGTGTTCTGTGTGTGGATGAGGATTCAGAGGATCATCTGGCCTGTCCAAATACAAGTGCGGTTACATGGAGAGAATGTGTTGAAATGTGGGGAATGTGAGGAAGGATTGAGCTACCCATCTGAGCTGGAAATTCACCAATGCAGTCAGACTGGGGAAAGGCCATTCACCTGCTCCGAGTGTGGGAAGGGAAAACATCACAGCGAGATAACTGTCTGAATGCAATGGCAGAGAAAGGAATTGACAACCAGAAGCCGAAGGGTCCAATGCTTTCCCATCAATCATCAATAACATCATTCGCAGCTTCCATTTCTTTGCTGCACCTCCTTTCAAACATTGTGATCTATTTCCCTCCGGATGTATTCCTGAAATTAATATTTAGCTGCTTCGTGACCTCATTTTGAAATCAGATTTGCTTCAATCTCCAACACAAATTGAGTTGCAAACCTGTCAGACAAACAATGGAAAACAAGTCAGTCTGTAACACAAATTCCATGGTTCTCATTTTCAAATTCACAACAGTCAGTTTCTAAATAAAAAGATGGAATTTCACAGTGAGAATATTTAGAAAGTTCTCGTTTTTATTTGTGGCTTACTCACTCAGGTATTCTGTGAATGCTGCTCGGAGGTTTAGTCACTGGGATATAATCAACTTGTGTTTTCCTGAGCCTCTACTCGGTGTATTGGGAGGTTTAGCCTGGATTGGAGTATCTTGCGTCCCAGGGATAGGCAGTGACCCGCTGATTGAAGCTGCCATCGCCATTTTCTGCTGGCAGCGGGTGATTGGAGAGTGTGGGGCTGGAATATTGTTGCTTTTCTGCTTTTCCCTGTCCCACTCACTGTGGAGCTGATGAAGAGAAAATCACTGATGGGTTTGTTTGTATCTCATAACTTCATATCTTTCTAATGGGTTAGTTATAGGTACATGGTGGGCCTATTCATTTTCTCTTTACATTTGAAATAAATATTCATAAAAAAGCAGCTGTTCCTGTGGGATCACTGAATAACAGCAATGCAAGCGCCGATTGTGGATTATTTTCCTGAAGCCAATATGCACCTTGACAATCCAGAGCTGTGGGGTGATGAATGTGATGGGTGGAAAAACAGTGAAAGCTTCGTCTCTGGCTGGCCTCGAACCACCAACCTTTACAATTAATAGCCCAATGCGCTGACCAATTGCGCCACAGAGACTAACACACAGAGTAGTTGCAAGATATTTACTTATAGCTTCAGATTGCCACTATCAGAATGTTCATTGTTCTCTATGAGTTTTACTTTTCCAAAATAAAGGGTGAGGCATTGACTTGGATACATGGAAACAGTCTGATCCCACCCACTGCAGACACATGCATGTCACCCGGAACCAGCGCTCCTACAGCCAGTGCCGTCTCCCTTCAAGCCTTTTGGCGCCTTGTCTGTTACCAAGTATTCTGATTGTCCCGAAACCAGTATTTGGTTTAAATTGTTGATGTGCAGTAAAGAGAATCCTTTCAATGTCTCAGATCAGTTAATTTCACTGACAACATCAGAGTCAATGTTCCAGTGCCTTATAGAAGGGAATGGTAGGTTGAAAAGTCAGCTGGACAGTTCACCCTCCATTCTCCTCTGATCCCTGTTCCCAAAGAGCTTCGAAAGAAAACAGGGGACTGGGTTTTCTGCTTTGGTTCCTTTTCCATCTTTCCAACTCTCAGCTGGCAACATTTTCCAAAATCTCATTGCAATTTTCCACCTTGTATCATGTCCCGAGATGAGGAAATTCAGATTTGTGGAAACATTATAGAGGCCTCAATTGTTCTCTTTAGAGCAAAGGAGGTTAGACAGAGATTTCCTGGAGTTGTTGAAAGTTATGGAATGGATTGGGGTGGTGGGGGCGGGCGGCTTGAGAGAGCAGAGAGGGGGAAACTGTTTCCACTGACAAGTATCCCAGAGGATTGGGATTTAAGATCATTAAAGAAAGACAGATTTGCATTCATATAGAGACTTTCCCGTCTCAAATCACTTTCCAGCCGGTAAGGGGCTTTGTGAAGTGTTGTCATTGTTGTGATGTAGGAAGCACGGCAGCCAATCATCGCTCAGCAAACCCCCACAAACAGCAACGTCATAATGAGCAGAGAATGTGTCTTTGTGACATTGATTGAGGGATAAATATTGACCAGGAAGCGGGGATAACTTCCTTGCTCTTCTTTCAAACAGGTTCATGGCATCTTCTACATTCTGGCACCTACATCCCGTTCATGTCTCTTTTTTCCATACTGAATATGAAAGGAGGGGTATCACCAGACCTGCACTGAGTCGTGGCTTCCTCGGTTCCCTGGTAATTCTTCGGATGTACAACTTTTCCTCTATTCTGAAGGCCGATACAAAGTGATTCAGTGGCATATCTGCAATTTCCTCAGTTTCGATTACAGTATCACTTGTCTTGCTAGTTTTTGGAAGCACTCATTGCTGATGGACATCTTTGAGATGGGGACCAAGTATGTTAACCTGCATCTGTAAACAAACCGCTAAAAGGTCTGCTAAGTGACAGTTGAAAATGGTTCATAACCTTTACTGTTCCGTGTGTGATGAAATGTGCTTCTTTTTCGTTTGTGGGATGTTTTTCAGCGAATCTGGAAGAGCAATTGCCAAGTGGCTGTAAGATGCTATACTTAATATTTAACAACACAAGTGAATTATCGAACTTCTCTTCACATTTAAATGTACAGGTTTTGATAATGTTTCTGCCCAATTTCAAACCGGGGTCCTTTTGTATGTTTGGCGAATGTGATATCCACCACACGACAGAATCACTGCGCTGCCGAAATCCAATGGACCTCTCCACAATGTAAACCTGCGCGGTCATGCAGCAGCGCTTTGCGTCCCTTTGGAAGAAATGGAATTCAGCTGCTATAATCAGTAATTCTGGAATCAGACTGATTTAGCAATGTCGTCATAAAATGACACAGCACATTAGGAGACAATTCGGCCCATCGTGTCTATGTCAGCTTTTTACAAAGAGCCTTCCAATCATTCCTAATTTCCCTCTCATTTTCCATAACCCCGATTTTTCTCCCTTTCAAGTCATTGCTCAATTCCTTTTTGAAAACTCTGAGTGAAGAGAAACAATATTGAAAGAGGCGCAGGGGTTTCTGCAGTGCCCATGCGCACTGTGTGATCATTAACAAAGTTTCCCTGATCCAATGACATCAAGAGTTGGACTTTAGATTCCGATATAATTTTTGAATCATTAATGTATTTATGCAGCTGATTTCATACCGAAATTTCAAAAGATTGTTTCAGATCAAGCATGTCATCATTTTTCTCAGTCGCTCTGTACAATCTAATTACCCTTGCTGTACAACCTGTTACAGAGACTGTTATAGAAAAGAGGCAAAGGTTTGCTGCAGCTATACAAAGCCCTGGTTAGGTCACACTAGGAGGACTGTGTATAGTTCTGGGAACGGCATCTTATAAAGGATCAATATTTGCCTTGGAAGTTTCAGAGGAGCCGCATTGATTCTGTTGGTGGGTTTGGAAATTGAAAGTTGTACATCCGCAGTTTGTGGCACTATTTCTCCTCACTGTTCACTTCATGTTCATGTCGAACACACTCGATGCTGTTACTGGCTGAACAACTCTTCTGTGTTTTAACTAAACACGCTGATATTCGGCGCTCCCTCTCCTGCCGCCCGGTTTTGGCCCTCTTCAGGGAATGTTGTTTTCTTGTTCCTGTGTGAACTGTCACAATGAACTGATCCTTGAGTCTCTTTCCCCGGGATCTACAAAACCCGTCACCTCTTTTTTTTTCATTCTCACTCTTACATTCGCAGTTGGAGTCAGTTCTCCTTTCGAGCTCTTCAACAAATCCTTTTGGACGGACAAGTGGCAGCTGAAATTTGACGGAAGGGTGAAGTGATTCATTTTGGTCGGAGAGAAGAGGAAACAGAAAATAAAGCGTACAGATTTATGTTGCACAGTGAGTCATTAGTGTCTGGAATGTATCAATGAGATTCAGTTCCACGAATTTTTACCATCCCAAACTTCATTCACATTAGTTGTGTAGCTTCATATTAAAATGGTTTGGAGATAAAAAGCAAACACGCAAGAGGAGATTGTTTCTTTTTGTAAGTTTTGGAACTGGAAATATCTGAGATGGAGAATATGAGTTAAAAAGTGTAACGTGAAAGTGAAGAATTTGATGCCTGTCAATTGCTTTTAGTGATGAATATCTGCCATGCGCTGCATTGTCAGTTTCACAGGAGCCGCAGTGATTAGGTTGGTGGGTTTTGGAAATTGAATTTGCATTTCACGGCTTTGGTGCTATTTCACTACACTGTTGATTTCATGTTCCAGCCAATAGCAACGATTGTTTTCATTGGCTGAAGAAATAATTTGTGCTCGATCTCAACATGACATTTTGTCGGAGAAACTTAGCCCTCGTGAAAATGGTCCAGAATGAAGAAAATGGCAAAAGTAGCGTGGGTAACCCAAATTGCAAATGCTGTATGGAGTTTCCTTGATGGTGAGGCTTTGGCGTTCTCACCACCGCGGCCCGGATCCAATTCCCAGTCAGGGCATAATCGTTTAATGCTCCTGTAAAACGACTATTATGTTACTGATTGAGAACAGAAAACACATTTTAGCCAGAAACAGTGGAGTAGGAATTGAAGCTTCTCTTCAGGAATGGAAATGTCACATGTGCAACAGGTCGAGAACAAATATAGATGAAGGGCTGGGAAGTGAAGAGAAAGGCTGTGATCGTTGAAAAACACTGCCAAGAGCAATGTTGGTACAAGGCAGAATATGGATGGGAATGGGGCTGCTTTTGCTGGAGCACTGTGTATCATTCTGAGAATGATACCTGATAAAGGATCAGTATTGATCTTGGAAACATGGCAGCGCTGATCCACCAGGATGTGAGTTCTGGAATGTAAGTGGACATTCTACCCTCTGTAAACTTGAGGTCATTCAAAACTCTGCTGCCGGTGCCTGAACTCGCAGCAAGTCCCATTCCCCTATCACCCCTGTGCTTTCTGACTTACATTGGCTCCTGACCAAGTGTTATCTTTAGTTTAAAATTCTCCTGCTTGATTTCAAATCCCTCCATCTTCCTACCCTTCCCTCTCTCTTCAATCTCCTAGAACACCAAAACCTTCTCAGGTATCCACACTCCTTGAGATGCGGCAGAAGAATGTGGCAGATTTTTTTTCCTACCGTTTACCGATAATTTGTTCTGGTTGAAATCAGTAATAATGAGGAAACGTGATCGGCAGGATGCGAACCTACATGGGGAGACTCCAATGGATTTCAAATCCATCGCCTTAACCACTCGGCCACGACTACATGGCTACGATTATGTTTTTATCATTCATATAAAATAATAGATGGCTACAGCAGAGCAGGAGGACATTCATCCCGTTGTGTTCGTGCCAGCTATCTGGAAGAGCGAATCAGCTGGTTCCACACAGACTCCCTTTCCCTCACAGAAATTCATATTTGTATTGTCTTCCCTTGTTGTTCCCATGGAAGAAAAACGCCGCATACTCCACTTAAATGGAAGCTTCCCCGCGTTTTGTGAAATGGCGTGAATACCAGCCCATTAAAACTGTGGAAATGATGTTAAGGCGGGTCTTGATACAGAGCCTTGGGTTGCTCGGCCACAATAGCAAATGGACACGCATTAACGCTTGCCTTATCTGGTATTTCCATTGAAGTATCGACCATAATGAAAGGAGCAAGAATCGGCCTTCAGGCTCCTCGAACCTGCTCCGTCACTTAATAAGATCATGGCGGATCCCCAGCCTCAATACTAATTTCCCAACCTATACCGACATCCCTTCATTCCCTTAGAACCCAAAAACCTATTCATCCCAACTTTCAATCGGCTCACCGACTGACGATCCACAGATCTCTGGGCAGTCCAAAGATTCACAAGCCTTTGAGTGAAGAAATGTCTCCTCACCTCAGTCCTAAATGGCTGATACATTATCCGGAGAATGGAAGCCCAGCTTTAGGCGCTCCAGCCAGGGGAAAACAGCCTCTCAGCATGAACACTGTCAAACTGTCTCAGGATTTCACACTTTTCAAGAAGATTACTTCTTAATATTCTAAACTCCAGAGAAAGCAGACTCATCCCACTGAATCTCTCCTCCTAGGGCAACCACCTCATCTCAGGAATCAATCCAGTGAAACTTGATTGCACACAGACAGCAAGAAAACAGAGAACAAAGAATGAAAGAAGGAAAAGAGGTAGAGATACTGGGAGATTGTGTGAGCAAAAGAGACCAAGGCCGATATACAGAGACAAAGAGAGACAGATAGAGACAGAAAGTGGGGTGGACACTGAAAGGAGCAGATACACTTCAAGCGGCAACCGCTTTGCAGAACACCTGCGGTCTATCTGCAAGAATGACCCAAACCTTCCTGTTGCTTGCCATTTTAACACTCCACCCTGCTCTCTTGCCCACATGTCTGTCCTTGGCTTGCTGCATTGTTCCAGTGAAGCCCAACACAAACTGGAGGAACAGCACCTCATCTTCCGACTAGGCACTTTACAGCCTTCTGGGCTGAATATTGAATTCAACAACTTTAGATCTTAATCTCCCTCCTCCATCCCCACCCCCTTTTTGTTTCTTCCCCCTTCCTTTTGTTTTTTTTCCAATAATTTATATAGGTTTTTCTTTTCCCACCTATTTCCATTATTTTTAAATCTTTATGCCCCCCCACCCCCACTAGAGCTATACCTTGAGTGCCCTACCATCCATTCTTAATTAGCACATTCGTTTAGATAATATCACCAAATTCAACACCTCTGTGTTCTTTTGTTCTTTTGTCTGTGACATCTTTTGATTATCTGCTCCTATCACTGCTTGCTTGTCCCTACAATCACACCACCCCCCTCCACTTCTCTCCCCCCACTCAACCCCCCACCACCCCACCTTAAACCAGCTTATATTTCACCCCTCTCCTTGGATTCACCCAGTTCTGCTGAAGGGTCATGAGGACTCGAAACGTCAGGTAATTCTGTTTTTGTTTTAGATACACTTCACCATTCCATATGATTGTTAACTTCGATTGGCTGGCTGAAAGAAGGAAGAGAAATGAAGCCTTACATTTAAACACAACCTTTTACCAATTCAGGACCACAGAAGGTTATGTCCAGGCAATGGGCTATCTTTGAAGTGTAGTCACTGCTGTAATCTAATACGGAGAGAGTGTGTTTGAAACATGCTTTTTCAGCAGGTGGCAAAATACAATCTTAAGAAATACATCTCAATGTTGAACCTTTCTTTCTAAAATTCTAAACATTTCATTGTTTGCTTGATGCAGATTCAGCGGATGTAAATCTGCAACTGACTGAATAAATTTCACCTTGAATCCCTGATGAAACAGGGACAAAGCATCCCATTTCTATCAGGTCATCTCTCAGGCATCCTGTTTCTGGAGAAAAGAGCTTCAGACTGTTCAGCCTTTCCTGCTGATAAAAACCAATCCGTTCCTGTAACATTTGTGAATAAACTTTTATTTTCCTGTTCCTTGTGAGGTAAAGCCGCAGGAGAAACAACTCCTAATGTCCGAGGGATTTAAGTTTGGACTGTTTGTATTTACAAATTCATTCCTTTGATGCCTTAACTACTGGACCACAAGGACTAGGTGTCTGTCTTTTTATATGTTGCTCAGTGAAAATTTCAACCATTTTTCATTAAGTAACACACGGTCACTTAGTCACTGAACAGTCTCCACTCAAAAACAAATAGAGCAGCAATTCTTCTCTTGCACATTTTAAAACTGCTCTTTTTTATTTGTACGATTTATAACGAAGCTGCACAACAGATGTGAATAAAGTTTTGACTGGTAAAAATGGAGAACTGAAGCGCATTGACACACGCAGAGGAACACACACAGACACATAGACTGAGAGTGACAGAAGACTGTAGAGACAAACACCCAGAAAGCAAGAATGTCACCAACTTGGCTCAGATTTAATTCTATTTCCAATTACAAATTTCATAAATGCTTTTAGGTGAATGGAAATAAGAAAACGCCAAAGTGTTTGGTTGGATGAAGACAATGCAGCAGATATTGTGTGGAGGGACTTTCAGAATGCATTTAATAAAATTGGAGCTGATGGGATAAAGGCAGAAAAGGGGCAGCAGCAGCAAGGATACAAAATTGGAAAAGGGATAGTGGCGGTGAATGACTGCCCTTCATATTGGAGGGAGGTGTAAAGTGGTTATCCACAGGGTTCAGTGTTGTTGGCTTTTATATACATTAAGGCTTAGAATTGGGTGGGACAGGACACAATTTTGAAGTCTGCAAATGACACAGCATGGAATTATAGATACGACAGTGAATTAAAATAATAGATTTTAATAGGACACTGACAGGGTAGTGGAATGGACAGGCTCATGACAGATGAAATTCAGTGCAGCGAAGTGTGAGGTGATACATTTTGATAGAAAGAATGAGATGATACAATAAATAGGACAATTTTAAGGTGATGTTTATGCAGAAAAAATTGAAGGCGGCAGGACAGGTTAAACGCATATGGGATCCTGGGCTCTATAAATAGATGCATAGAGAACAAAAGCTAGGAAATTATACTAAACCTATATAATTGCCCAGTTCAGTCCCAGCTGGAGTATTGTGTCCAATACTGGGCGCCACACTTTAGGGAGGACGTGAAGGCTTTGGAGAGGGAATGGAAGAGATTTACTTGAGTGATTTGAAGATTGATGGCTCACAGTTCTACAGATAGGCTGGAGAAGGTGATGTTGTTCTCCTTGGAACAGAGATGTCAAAGGCAAGATTTGATAGATCTGTTTAAATTCATGAAGGGTTTACATAGAGTAAATGATGGGGGCTTGGATTTAAGGAGATCGGAAAGGGAATCAGAGAGGACACTGTGGGGGGAAATCCTTTTCCATAATGAATGGTTAGGAATTGGAATGCACAGTTTGATGGGGTAATGGATATAGATTCAAGAGTGACCTTCAAAAGAGAATTGGACAAATGCTTGAAGGAGACAAATTGCAGGGATATGGGAAGGAGCCAAGGAGTGGGACTAACTGGATTGCATTTCACAAGAAGTGCTTAGTTGTAGGAGACAGAGGGTGATGACAGAAGGATGCTTTAGTGACTGGGAGCCAGTGTCCAGTGGTGTACCACAGGGATCTGTGCTGGGTCCCCTATTATTCGTCATTTATATGAACGACATAGATGACCATATGGGCGGTAGGATTAGTAGGTTTGCAGATGACACAAAGATTGGCCGGGTGGTTAACAGTGAGGTTGAGTGTCTTGGGGTACAGGAAGATATAGATGGGATGGTCAAATGGGCAGATAAGTGGCAGATGGAATTTAACCCTGAAAGGTGTGAGGTGATACACTTTTGAAGGAGTAATTTGACAAGGAAGTATTCAATGAACGGCATGACACTAGGAAGTTCTGAGGAACAAAGGGACCTCAGTTTGTGTGTCCATAGATCTCTGAAGGCGGAGGGGCATGTTAGTGAGATGGTGAAAAAGGCATATGGGACACTTGCCTTTATCAATTGAAGCATAGATTACAAAAGTAGGGAGGTCATGTTGGAGTTGTGTAGAACCTTGGTGAGGCCACAGCTGGAGTATTGTGTGCAGTTCTGGTCGCCACATTATAGGAAGGATGTAATTGCACTGGAAGGGGTGCAGAGGAGATTCACCAGGATGTTGCCTGGGATGAAACATTTAAGTTATGAAGAGAGTTTGTATAGACTTGGGTTGTTTTTGTTGCAGCCGAGAAGACTGAGGGGCGACCTGATTGAGGTGTACAAGGGGATCAAAGGTTACGGAGAGAAGGCGGAAGAATGGGGTTGAAAAACTTATTGGCCATGATTGAATGGCGGAGCAGACCCGATGGGCTGAATGGCCTAATTTCTGCTCCCACGTCTTATGGTCTCATTATGAGGGACATGGATAGGGTGGATAGGGAGCACCTGTTCCCCTTAGTTGAAGGGTCAGTCATGAGGGGACATAAGTTCAAGATGAGGGGTAGGAGGTTCAGAGGGATGTGAGGAAAATCCTTTTTACCAAGAGGGTGGTGACGGTCTGGAATGCGCTGCCTGGGAAGGTGGTGAAGGTGGGTTGCATTACATTCTTCAAAAAGTACCTGGATGAGCATTGGCACGTCATAACATTCAAAGCTATGGGCCAAGTGCTGGTAAACGAGATTAGGTAGGTAGATAGATCAGGTGCTTCTCACATGTCAGTGCAGAGTCGATGGGCCGAAGGGCCTCTTCTGATTGTGTGATTCTGTGAAGAGCCAGCTTTGACTCGATGAGCCAAAAGGCCTCCTTCTATTCTGTATTGTTTTGAGGTTTATTATACATAATAAACATCATATGATAGGATCATAGAGTACAGATGGTGACCGTTCATCCCATTGTGCCTGTATTGTCTCTGGAAATGTGACCAGTCTGTCCCACTGCTTCCACCAGCCATTCAAGCATTGTGTTACAGATCATCAAACCTCATTGAATAAAATCATCTCTGCCCATTTCCATCCTGGATTTTTTGTTTCAGCGGTTATTTAAAATCTGTGTTCTGTTGTTACCAACCACCCTGCCAATGAAAACAATTTCTCCCTATCTAGATGAAAACTAAAAAATTTCAACACCTCTATTAAATCACTCCTTAGTCTTCTCTGCTCCAAGAAGAACAATCCCAGCTTCTCCAGACAGTACATAAAACTGTAACCTCTTATCACTGATACTATTATAGTAAATCTTCCCTGTACCCTTTCTAACTCCTTGCCATCTTTCCTAAAGTGGACTTTTCAAAACGGAACACAATACTTCAAGTGCAGATTAATCTGTGATTAATGAAGATTCAGTATAACTTGCATGCTTTTCCACTCCATAATAAAGCCAAGGATTCTATTTGCATTTTTTCAAACAGCTTGATTGGGTGGTTCTGTTGCATTCAAATGCTTGTGTATACACACTCGCAGGTATTTCTGTTGCTACACCCTCTTTAGAATTGTACCATTTGGCTTCTCCTCTTTCTCACCATTCTTATTTCCAAAATACAAGATTGACTGTGAATTACTTTGAGATGTTGTGAGCCTGCAAAAGGTGCAAAACTAACACAGGCATTTCCTTTCTCATGACAGCTGATTTAAGGTTGTAAATTTTGCTCCAAATGTTCAAATGGGATGGACAGTCAAAGTCTAACTACTTCATTGCGGGAACAACTTTAGTTGGGAGTCAGTGAATTAAGAGGAAATATCCCATTCAGCGGTTCTTCAAGGTACCGCCAGCTCAATCAGCTCCTGTCTCAGCTCAGGAGACCTCAACAACTCCACATATTGTCCACAGGGGAGTTCTCCTGGTGCAGTGGGACCAAAGTTCGTGTTATTACTAACACCAACAAAAAATAAACTGGATTAATAGGATACTCATCACATTCTCTTTGTGGAATCTTGCTTTGTGCAAACTGCCTGTCAGTAAGAACTTGTGTTTATATAACATGATTAATATAATAAAACATCCCAATATGCTTCAGAAGAGTTTCATAAAGAAAAACTTGACACCAAGTCACAAAGGGTGATATTAGGGTAGAAGACCAAAATCTTGATCAGTGAGGCAGGTTTTAACAAGCATTTTTAATCAGGATAGAGATGGAAAGGTTTAGCAAGGCAATTTCAGTGTTTCATGACTAGGCACTGCCACCAATGGTGGAGTACTTAAAATCATGGATGCTGAAGAGGCCAGAATGAAATGAGTGCAGACATCTCAGAGGGTTGTGTGGCTGGAGATTAGGGAGAAAGGGAGGGGTGAGGTCATGGGGGAATTTGAATACAGGAATGTGAATTTTAAAATCAAGGCATTGCTTGACCAGGGGCCAATGTAGGTCAGGCAGCATAGGGGTGAAGGGTAAGCAGGACTTAACATGAGAAAGTACACAGGCAGCAAAGCTGTCGATGATCTCATGTTCCGGGTGGAGGGAGTGGCAGACTGAATGTGAGAGGCTGGCCAGGAATTCATTGGAATAGCCAATGCTAAATGTAATACCGGCACGGATGAGGGTTTCAGCAGCAGATCAGCTGAGGCTGGATGGAGACAGGTGACCTGGAGGTGGAAATATCTGGTATTAGTAATGGTGTGTTTATGTGATTGGAAGCTTATCATGGGATCAAAAATGATACAAAATTTGTGAACAGTGTGGTTCAGCCTCAGAGAGTTCCCAGGGAGAGGGATGGACTCGGTAGTTAGGGAAGGGAATTTGTCATGGTGACCGAGGACAATGGCTTTGGTTTTCCCAATTTTTAATTGGAGGAAATTTCTGCTCATCCAGTACTGGATGTGGGATAAGCAGTTTGGTAACTTAGTAACAGTGGAGGAATGGAGAGGGATCGTTGGGGAAAGTTGGGAGTAGTCAGTGTACATGTGAAAACTAATGCGGTGCCTTTGGATAATGTCACCTCATGGCAGCGTGTAGATGAGAAATAGGAGGGGCCAAGGATAGATCGTTGGGGGACACCAAGTTCAAGGACTTTGGAGAGGAAAGGGAGGTTACAGGTTAGGTGGGAGTTTGCAATGACTGTGGGGGTCAGGGTTTTTTATTAGGACAGATAATGACTGTGGATTTGAAGGTGAGAGGGACAGTAGAGAACCAGTAACAATATCAGCTAACATGGTGAAGTTGGGTGGCCAACAGTTTTGTGAGAATAGAGTAAAAGGAGCAGAGTTGGGCCTCACGGATAAGATGAGCAGAGTAAAGGGAGCAGAGGTGGGCCTCAGATAAGATTAGCACTGAAAGAGAGATAGAAGATTGGACAGACTGAGGCAAAATGCAAGGTCAGGCGAGGAGGAACTTTAGAAACAGTTTGTCCCGTTGAGCTAGTGGAAGGGGCGGCAGCAGCAGAGGCAGCTGATCAGCTTGTCTCAATTTTAGTGACTAAGAAGCTCCATGAGCTCCTCACCCTTGTTGTTGGAGTGTGGATGGGGGAGAAAGAGAGCTCTTCAGAAGGAATTGACATGTTGGAGATATTAAAAAGGCACAACACATTGTGTGTTTAACACAAAGCTGATTTATTTAACTTTTATCCAGAATATTTTCCCCTATAACTGGGTTGGAGTTTATTAACATCAGCAGAAACAGACCCCAATGAACATGGTTCAGTCCTGGATGTGATTGACAGCAAAACCCAATCACCGTAGTTCTACGTGAACCCGCTGGTGACTCTGCAGTGTGGATAGCCGAGTGAATTTCTTCCCACACTCAGAGCAGGTGAACGGCCTTTCCCCAGTGTGAATGCGCTGGTGCGCAATCAGGTGCGATGATTGCCTGAACCCAACCCCACAGTAAGAGCAACTGAATGGTCTCATGTCAGTGTGAACACGTTGATGGGACACCAGTTCCCAGGAACTTTTAAAGCACTTTCCACAATGCAGACATTTAAAAGGTCTCTCCCCAGTGTGAACACGTTGATGGTACATCAGTTCCCAGGAACTTTTAAAGCACTTTCTACAGTGCAGACATTTAAAAGGTCTTTTCCCAGTGTGAACCCTCTGGTGTTTCAGCAGACTGGATGACTGAGTAAATCCCTTCCCACACTCAGAGCAGGTAAACGGCCTCTCCCCAGTGTGAATTCTCCGGTGTACAGTAAGATGAGATGATTGCCTGAATCCAGTGCCACAGTGAGAGCACCTGAACGGTCTCTCATCAGAGTGAACACGTTGATGGGACATCAGTTCCCAGGAACTTTTATAGCACTTCCCACAGTCTGAGCATTTAAAAGGTCTCTCATCAGTGTGAACTCGCTGATGTTTCAGCAGGTTGGACGAGCGAGTGAATCCCTTCCCACACTTGAAGCAGGTGAATGGCCTTTCCCCAGTGTGAACCCGCTGGTGTGTCAGCAGATGGGATGAGAAAGTGAATCCCTTCCCACAATCAGAGCAGGTGAACAGACTCGCTCCAGTGTGAACTTGTCGGTGCTTCAGCAGGCTGGATAACTGGGTGAAACCCTTCCCACGCTCAGAGCAGGAGAACTGCCTCGCCCTGGTGTGAACTCGTTGGTGTTTCAGCAGGTTGGATGAACAAGTGAATCCCTCCCCACACTCAGAACAACTGAACGGCCTCTCCCCAGTGTGACTGCGACAATGAGTTTCCAGCTTGGATGGGGAAATGAATCCCTTGCCACAATCCCCACATTTCCATGGTTTCTCCTTATTGTGACTGCATCTATGTTCTGACAGGCCAGGTGATCGGCTGAACCCTTGTCCACACACAGAACACGTATACGGTTTCTCTGCACTGTGAACGGTGCTTTTTCCTTCCATGTTCAAAATCCGATGATATTCAGTTTACAATAAATTGGGTGACTTTGTCAGATCCTGATGTGATTTTGGGTTCGAGCTTCCTGACTGCAAATCCTCCCCTTCTAATCCCCTGTGAAATTGATTTAAAACAGAAAAAAAGGAGTGAGAGAATCCACAAAAACACAGACAGGTTATGAAATTGAGCTGAATGAATTTGGTAATTTGTGCGGCCGGCACAAGGAAAAAGTGACCATGAAAACTGCTGGATTGTCATAAAAACTCAACTGGTTCACTAATGTCCTTCACAGAAGGGAACCTGCCACCCAGTCTGGACCTACACAAGGCTTGGCCTTCCATGGATGGAGGGGAAGGGATGGAAGGAGAGAGGGAGAGAGAGAGAGAGAGAGAGAGAGAGAGACAGAAGAGTTGGGAGAGGCAGGGCAAAGGGCAGACATTTTATAAATCCACAACTCGACCAGAACTTTGACAGAATCTCCCAAACCCGGAGCCTCCACCATCCAGAAGGACCAGGGTAACAGGTGTGTGTGAACAACATCATCTCCGAGTCACACAACATCCTGACTTGTCTGGCATCCAGTACTGGATGAGCAGAAATTTCCTCCTATTAAACAGTGGGAAGGTTGAAGTCATTGTCTTCAATCTGCATTCTTTGAGGAGGTAACGAGCAGGTTAGACAAAGATGAGCCAATGGATGTTATCTACTTGGACTTCCAGAAGGCCTTTGACAAGGTGCCGCACAGGAGGCTGCTCAGTAAGATAACAGCCCATGGTGTTAGAGGCAAGGTACTGGCATGGATAGAAGATTGGCTGTCTGCCAGGAGACAGAGAGTGGGATAAGGGGGCCCTTCTCAGGATGGCGGCCGGTGACTGGTGGAGTTCTGCAAGGGTCAGTGTTGGGATCACAACTTTTCACTTTATACATTAATGATCTAAATGAAGGAACTGAGGGCATTCTGGCTAAGTTTGCAGATGACACAAAGATAGGTGGAGGGACAGGTGGTATTGAGGAGGTGGGGAGGCTGCAGAAGGGTTTAGACAGATTAAGAGAATGGGCAAAGAAGTGGCAGATGGAATACAACGTGGGGAAGTGTGAGGTCATGCAGTTTGGTAGGAAGAATAGAGGCATAGACTATAATCTAAATGGGGAGAGAATTCAGAAATCTGGAGTGCTAAGGGACTTGGGAGTCCTAGTCCAGGATTCTTTTAAGGTTAACTTGCAGGTTGATTCGGTAGTTAGGAAGGTAAATGCAATGTTGGCATTTATTTCGAGAGGACTAGAATATAAAAGCAGGGATGTGCTGCTCAGGCTTTATAAGGCTCTGGTCAGACCACATTTAGAATATTGTGAGCAATTTTGGGCCCCGTATCTCAGGAAGGATGTTCTGGCCCTGGAGAGGGTCTGGAGGAGGTTCACGAGAACGATCCCAGGAATGAAAGGCTTAACATATGAGGAACGTTTGAGGACACTGGGTCTATACTCGGATTTTAGAAGGATGAAGGGGAATCTGATTGAAACTTACAGAATACTGAAAGGCCTGGATAGAGAGGATGTGGGGAAGATGTTTCCATTAGTAGGAGAGACTAGGACCTGAGGGTACAGCCTCAGAGTAAAGGAAAGACCTTTTAGAACAGAGATGAGGAGAAACTTCTTTAGCCAGAGAGTGGTGAATCTATGGAATTCATTGCCACAGAAGGCTGTGGAGGCCAGGTCATTGAGTGTAATTAAGACTGAGATAGATAGGTTCTTGACTGGTAAGAGGATCAAAGGTTACAGGGAGGAGACGGGAGAATGGGGTTGAGAAACTTATCAGCCATGACTGAATGGCGGAGCAGACTCGATGGGCCGAATGGCCTAATTTCTGCTCCTATGTCTTATGGTCTTATAGTACAAACTCCGCTTTCTAGCCACCGATTCCATCCCTGTCCCTGCCAACTGTCAATTTGGCCCCAAGTTGAGCTTCCAACCAGATATCTGCATCATCACCAATACTGGCCATTTCCACCTCAGTAACATTGCCGACTCCACCCTACTCTCAGCTCATCTGTTGCTGAAACTCTCATCCATTACTTTATTATCTATAGACTCAACATCCTAACACTCCTGGCTGGCCTCCCGCATTCAACCTCCCTGTAATCTTGAGGTCATCCAAATCTCTGCTGCTTGTGTGCTTACTTGCACCAAATCTTGTTCACCCATCACCCCTGTGCTTGCTGAGTGACAAATGCTCCTGGTTAAGAAGCAACTAAAAGTTAAAATTCTCATCCTTATTTTCAAATTCCTCCATGGCCCCATCATGTCTCTAGAATCTCCTCCTGTATCAGGACCCATTTTTAACTGTTCTAGCTTTGGTGGTTGTGCCATCAGTTCCAAGGCCATATGCTGTGGAATTTCCTCCCTAAACTTCTCTGCCTCTCTACCTCACTTTCGTCCTTTAAGGCACTCCTTAAAACCGAGCTTTTTGACCGACTGTTCTAATATCTCCTTATGTAGCTTGGTGTTGAAATGTCTTGGAAAGTTTTATCATGTTAAACGTGCTAAATAAATACAAATTGTTGTTGTTGACTTGGAGATATATCACTGTTCCTTCATCATCACTGGGTGAGTAACCTGTAACTCCTTATCTGACAGCATTGTGGGATCACAAGGACCACAGCGGTTCAAGAAGGTCAAACATCATCTTCTCCTCAGGCAACTGGGTTTGGCAATATCTGCTGCTGTTCTTGTTAGTGATGCCTAAATCCCCAGAATAAATTTTAAAAGCATGTAAGATAGATTAAAGCAACCTGCAGAAATACTAGTTCCACTTTTACAGTGTATGGACAGTGTCAGTGACAGGTCAGGCAGTATCTATGGAGGAAGAAACAGAGTTAATGCTTCAGGGTTGCAGAAAGAATTACGGGGAATAAAAATGGTGCAGAATTTGATAGTCAATATAAGTTCAAAAGTGGAAGAGAAATGCAGCAATTCCTGACTATGAAAGATACTGTGGGAAGATAAAACTGGAAAGCCAGCAGCACATGGAAGGAGATGGGCAGC
The DNA here is from genome assembly GCF_017639515.1 of Carcharodon carcharias. Classification (NCBI taxonomy): domain Eukaryota; kingdom Metazoa; phylum Chordata; class Chondrichthyes; order Lamniformes; family Lamnidae; genus Carcharodon; species Carcharodon carcharias. The sequence continues at coordinate 16,151,853 of NC_054493.1, forward strand.
GGTGGGAATCTCATTTTGACATGTTCAGCAGAAGTGGCATTAAACTACTAAACATAACTAAACTACACCCATTATTCAAGGCAGAGAAAGTTAGACAATGACAGAGAGGTGATCAGAGAGGGAAGAGATGAAATAGAACAATGGATGGACATGGATTCAGATCCACAGTAAAGGAGTCACCCCAGTCCCAGAGACATAGAACCTCTCACAGATAACAGAGCTCTCAATGGTAGATGAATGGTCAAAAATAGTCACCTCTGAAACTATTTCCCTGTTTTCAATTTTAAGATCTCCTGCTGGAGCCTGCAGCTAGAAAGATATCAGAAGCACTGGAGTCAGAGAAAAATCTCGCAGTTGAGGAAATACCCGGGGAGCAGGGTGATGTCACCGCGCAATTGTTGGTGCGTGATGACATCACAGACATGAACACAGAACATCTGGGTCTGTGCAAACCAGTGATCACCACACATTATGAAGGATGTGAGGGTCCTTGAGAGGGTGCAGAGATTTGCCAGAATGGTTCCAGGGATGAGGGGCTTTAGTCGCAATGTTAGGTTAGAGGAACTGGGATTGTTCTCCTTGGAGCAAAGGAAGTTGAGGGGAGGTTTGATGGAGGTGTAGAACTCCATGATAGGTTTAGATAAGGGAGGTAAAGTAAAGCTTTTCCAATTAGCTGATTGTAAAAGTATAGGCACAGATTTAAGAGTTGGGGCAAAATCTACAGAGAGATGTGAGGAAGAATTTTTACACAGTGAGTGCTAATGACCTGGAACTCAATGCTTATACACAAAGGCCAATAATATTTAGGTCCTGATGAATTGAGTGATTCTGTCAGATTTTGATGTGATGTTTCATTTGAGTTTCCTAACTACAAATCCTCTTCTAATACCCTGTATAAGAAGTTTACAAAAGCTATCACTGTCTGTCCAGGACCTAAAGTCCTCCTTCTAACTCACCCTGTAAAAGGAGTTTCCAAAATCCATACCTGTCTGTCCAGGATAGAAATTCACAACAATCTCTGCTCCTCATTCCTGGCCCAGGATGACCGCGCATGCATTGCCCCTCACCGTCATCAGCAGTCCCTCGATTCAAGGATGATGCTTACTTAGGATCGCGAGTTTCTGCTGTGGGTATTCATGCAACTGAACAGAGCTGCAGATCTTTGGGCGCATGGAGCAGAACGTACGTCCATGAGGTAGTTGGATCAGGAGAGCATGACTTGCTTCCTTCTCTGCCGCCGTTCCGCCTCATTAAAAAGACATTGGAACTCAAAGGTTAATGCAGCTTGATGGACAAATTGTCACCATTCTGAACAATGAGTAACAAGCTCCTCCCAGTCATTCAAAACATTGCCCCATACAAAGATGGCGGCAGCGCTTGCGTTCTGCTGTACATTGCCCCCAATAAATATGACGGCCATTAACCCGGACAGGCATTGGGAGTTGAAGCCCCGCTCGGTGTAAACGCGGGGCCGAAAAGTTATTTTTCGGGGTTTGTGACTTACAACACATGCTTTAAAAGCTTGTACGTCCACCTGCCAGATCCAACGACCACTCGTCCCCGCCTTATTCTTACCATTTGCGGATCTGATAAAGAAGCTTCTCTCCACCGCCATTGCCCATTCCACGCACGCGCTATCCACTGTCCAACACTGCGCCTGCGCATTAACAAACTGTTACGTGGATAGGGGACAGTCTGCTCCGCTCGGAACTCTGAATAAAAGCCCCTCCATTGAAATTGTTTCAATTGTTGTTTTTGTTGTTATTAATTATTGTTCAAATTTTCGACCCTGATTTGATTTTTTGTTACGGACTGGAGACTGAGCCCAGAGGTCAATTAATAGAATTATGACAAATACTGAAAACTATCTCATGGACCTTTGATTATCCAGCAGGAAGAAGGGGAGTGGGGACTGCTGGAAAATCCAGAGTCCCCAAAACAGCAACAATGACAGCAGAATCCAGTGAGCTCACTGGTGTCCCTGCAGGTGGGAAGAACAAGTGCATCACAGAACATATGAACTTTTGAACATATGAAATAGGAGCAGAAATGGGTCATTTGGCCCCTTAAGCCTGCTCCACCATTCGATAAGATCATGGCTAATTTGTTTTTGTTTCGAATTCCACATTGATATCTACCACCGATAACCTTTCATTCACCTGCCAAACAAGAATGCATCTACCTCTTCCTTGAAAATATTCAATGACCCCGCCTCCAACATCTTCTGAGGCAGCGAGTTCCAAAGTCACATAACCCTCTGAGAGGAAAGAAAAAATTCTCCTCATCTCTGTCCTAAAAGGCCAACCACTAATTTTGAAACAGCGTCTCATGTCCTGGACTCAACCACAAGAGGAAACACCCTTTCCAGGTCCACCTTGTCAATACCGTTCAGGATCTTAAATACTTCAACCAACTCACCCCTCGCTCTTCTAAACTCCGGTGCAAACAAGCCCAGTCTGTCTAACCTTCCCTCATAAGACAACCCGTTCATTCAAGGTATAAATCCAGTAAACTTCCACTGAACTAGCTTCAACGAATTTCCATTTTCCCCTCAAATAAGGAGACCAAACCTGAATACAATACTTGAAATGTGTCCTCATCAATGCCCTGTATAATTGAAGTATAACATCCTTACTTTTATGTTCAATTCCTCTCATAATAAAGGATAGCATTCCATCAATCTATTTAATTGCTTGCTGTTCCTGCATACTACATTTTTGTGACTCATATACCAGATCTCTTTGCACCTCTCAATTCTTCATTCTTTCTCCATTTAAGTAATACTCTGGTTTTTATTCTTCTTGCCAAAGTGAACAACTTCACATTTTCCCAAGTTTTACTCCATTTGGCAGATTTTTGCTCACCTACTCAACCCATCTGTATCCAACTGCAAACTCCTTATGTCTTCTTTGCAGCATACTTTCCTATCTATCATTGTATCATATGCAAATTTAGCTACCATATCTTCCCTCCGCTCATCTAAGTCATTGATGTAAATTGTAAAATGCTGAGGCCCCAGCACAGGTCCCTACGGGACTCCACTCATCACATCCTGCCAATCAGAAAAATACTCATTTATGCATACTTTCTGTTTTCATCTAGCCAGTCAATCTTCTATCCGTGCTGACATGTTACACACTACACCATAAGCTTTTATTTTCCGCAGTAACCTTTGATGTGGTACCTTACCAAATGCCTTCTGGAAACCAAACTACAGCACGTCCACAGGTTCCCCTTTATCCACAGTGCATTTTACTCCTTCAAGGAACTCCAATAAATTGGGTAAACATGATTTCCCTTTCACAAAACCATGCTGACTCTTTCTGCTTATTCGAGTTTCTCTGAGTGCCCAGATATAGCCTCGTTAATGATTGATTCAAACACATTCCCCACGACAGACGTCAAGCTAACTGGCCAATTGTTACCTGTTTTATGCCTCCCTCCCTTCTTGAATAGAGGGGATATATTTGCTGCTTTCCAGCCTGATGGAACATTTCCAGAATCAAGGGAATTTTGGAAAATTAATGCCAATTCACCGGCTACCTTATTAGCCACCTCTTTTCAGACCCTAGGATGAAGGCCACCAGGGCCCAGAGACTTGGGAGCCCCCAGCTCCATCAATTTGCTCAATACTACTTTCCTAGTGATTGTAATTTCATCAAGTTCCCCTCTCCCTTCCATCCTTTGATTTACAGCTATTACTGGAATGTTTTTGCATCCTCTACAGTAAAGACAGAAGCAAAATGTTGTTAATTTCATCCACCATTTCCTTATTATATACTATTAATTCCCCATTTTCACTCTCCAGAGGATCAACGCTCACTTTACTTACCCTTTTCCCTTTTAAAGGACTGTAGAATCTATTGCTGTCCGATATGGATGTGCTAATCATGCATCAAATCTTTGAAATTTCGAGGTTGAGGTCAAACCCTTTGGTTCTTGGAATCATCTCACCTTGGATTCCCAGCCACTGACCTACTCATGTAGCCACATCATTTTTATGACTGGCGTAGTTTGGTTTCTGGTCAATGTTAACACCCAGGATGTTGATAGCGGGGTATTTAACGATGGCATGCAATTGAATGTCATGAGGGGATGGTTATCTTCTCTTTTTTTGGAGATGGCCATTGCCTGGAACTTGTGTGGTACGAATGCTATTTGCTATTATCAGTCCAATCCTGGATATTACCTAGGTCTTGTGGCAAACTGACACAGAGTGTTTCAGTATCTGAAGAGTCACAAATGGTACTGAACATTGTACAGCAATCAACGAGTATCCCCAGTTCCAACTTCACAATGGAGGGAAAGTAATTTAAGCGAGAAAGAGAGCCCAGTTCTAGACGCTCCAGCCAGGGGGAAAACAGTCTCTCAGCATGAACACTCTCAAACTATCTCAGAATTTCAGACTTTGCAAAGAGTAAAAGATCGAGACAAGGGACAGAGAGATTGTGTGGGTGAAAGAAATCGAGGCAGATATACAGAGACAAAGAGGGACACAGAGTGGAGTAGACACTGAAAGAATCAGATACACTTCACCATTCAATATGGTCAACAAACGAGGCTTTATGGATTGAGCTTAGAAATAATAAAAGGGGGCAGTCATACTACTGGGAGTATACTATAGACTCCTAAATAGTGAAAGGAAGATAGAAGAACAAATATGTAGGCAAATTTCTGCTTGTAAGAACAAGAGGGCAATAATAGTAAGATACTTCAACTATCCTAATATCAACTGGGATTTAAACAATATAAGGGGCACTGAGGGGATAAAATTCATGCAGTGTGTCCAGGAAAATTTTTTCAACCAATTAGTGACAAACCCAACGAGAGGAGATGCAATTCTAGACCTAGTATTGGGGAACGAAGAAGGGCAAGTGGGTGAAGTGACAGTTGGGGACAGTGATCACAATTCAGTTAGATTTAACATTACAATGTAAAAGGACAGAGATAAGGAAGGAGTAAAAGCCTTGAACTGGGGGAAGGCAAATTTTGCAGAAATGAGAAGGGACTTGGCTGAGGTGGACTGAACAGCACTGCTGGAGGATAAAACAGTGGGAAGAACTAAAAAGCGACATCATAATTGCACAAAGTAGACACGTCGCCTGCAAAAATAAGAGTGGTACTGCCAAATCTAGACCCCCCATGGTTATCTCGAGGAATACGGGGAAGGTCAAACAGAAAAAGAAAGCGTACAATAGGCACAAAGAACTAAACACTGCAGATAGCCTAGGCGAATATAGGAAGTGCAGGGACGAAGTAAAAAAAGGAAATAAGGAAATCAAAGAGAGGGCATGAAAAAAGATTAGCAAGTAAAGTTAAAGATAACCCAAAGATGTTTTACCAATACATTAATGCAAAAAGGTTAGTTAAGGAAAAGGTGGGACCTATCAGAGATGAAGATGGAAACTTATGTGTAGATGCAGAGGCTGTGGGAAGAGTTTTGAAAGAATATTTTGTCTCTGTATTTACACAGAAAAAGGAGGATGTGGATATAGTAGTCCTGGAGGAACACTGCGAGATATTGGACGGGATAGTCATAAAGAGAGAGGAAGTACTGGAAGGGTTGAAATCCTTGAAAGTTGAGAAGCCACCAGGGCCAGATGAATTGTTTCTGAGGCTGCTGAAGGAAGTTAGGGAGGAGATAACAGATGCTCTGAGGACGAATTTCCAATCTTCACTAGATACAGGGGAGGTACCGGAGGACTGGAGAAATGCAAACATAGTTCCATTGTTTAAAAAGGGATCAAAGGAAATGTCTAACAATTATAGGCCAGTTAGTCTTACATCGGTGGTGAGCAAGTTAGTAGAGTCAATCCTGAGAGATAAGATTAACTGTCATGTGGAAAGGCATGGATTAGTCAGGGGTGGTCAGCATGGATATGTTAAAGGAAAGCCTTGCCTCAAAAATTTGATTGAATTCTTTGAGGAAGTGACAAGAAGGGTTGATGAAGGTAGTGCAGTGGATGTTATGTACATGGATTTTAGCAAGGCATTTGACAAGGTCCCACATGACAGATTGCTCGGGAAAGTAAAAGCCAATGGGATTTAGGGTAATGTGGCAAACTGGATAAAATGTTGGCTTTGTAACAGGAAACAAAGGGTAATGGTCGATGGATGTCCTTGCGAATGGAAAGTTGTCTCAAGTGGTGTTCCACAGGGCTCGGTGTTGGGACCCTTGCTGTTTGTGTTATACATTAACGATTTGGACGTGAACGTGGGGGGCAGGTTTGGGAAATTTGCAGATGCCACAAAGATTGGTCGAGTAGTGGATAATGTAGAGGATAGTCATAATCTCCAAAACGATATAGATAGGTTGGTGGAGTGGGCAGTAAAGTGGCAGATGGATTTTAATGTAGCAAAGTGTGAGGTCATTCATTTAGGGAGGTCAAACAGTTACAAGGATTACACAATAAATGGGAATATACTAAGAGGGGTAGATGAAGTGAGAGATCTTGGCATACAATTACACAGGTCCCTGAAGGCAGCAGTTCATGTAGACAAGGTTGTAAAGAAGGCATATGGAATGCTCTCCTTCACTGGCAGAGGTATAGAATATAAAAGTAAGGGTATAATGCTGGAATTGTATAAAACACTGGTGAGGCCACAACTGGCGTATTGTGTGCAGTTCTGGTCGCCACATTTCAGGAAGGATGTCATAGCTCTAGAAAGAGTGCAAAGGAGGTTTACAAGAATGTTGCCAGGGTTAGGAAAGTGTAACTATGAGGAAAAATTGGATAGTTTGGGGTTATTTTCCTTAGAACAAAGAAGGCTGAGAGGTGACTTGATTGAGGTGCACAAAATTATGAGGGGAATAAATAGAGTGGACAGCATAAAATTGTTTCCCTTGGTGTGCAATTCTAGAACCAGAGGACGTAGATTCAAGATAAGTGGCAGAAGGTGCAAGGGGGACACGAGGAAGAACTTCTTTACGCAGAGGGTAGTGGGTGTCTGGAATTTGCTGCCCAAGTTGGTGGTAGAGGCAGAAACTCTAACCACTTTTAAAAATTACCTGGATCTGCACTTTAAGCGCTGTAAGATGTGGGGCTATGGGCCGGGTGCAGGAACGTGGGATTAGAAAGGGCACCTGAGTGTCCTTGGGCTGGCATGGACAAGATGGGCCGAATGGCCTCCTTCTGTGCTGTAACTTTTCTACGGTTCTGTGATTGTTAACTTAGATTGAAAGGCGAAGAAGAAGTGAAAGAAAAAACTTGCATTTAAACAGAACCTTTCACGGACTCAGGACAACGAAGGCACTGTAGAGCTGATGGAATACTTCTGAATGTAGTTAGTTATGCAATTTAATGACACAGAGAGGCAGTTCGACAAAAATGCTGGTCCAGCAAATGCCAAGTATGATCTTAAGACCTACACCTTAATGTAAACATTTCTTTCTATGTTTCTAAACGTTTCATTGTTTGTTTGATCAGGTTCAGCAGGTGGAAGCCTCGACAATACAGGGACAAAGCATTCCATTTCTATAAGGTCAGCGCCCAGCCTTCCTTTTTCTACAGAAAAGAGCTTCAGACTGTTCAGCCTTTCCAGGTGATTATAACCTGTAACTTTTGTGATTTGGCAGGTATGACCGCAGTAGAAAAACAGTTCCTAAGGTCTGAGGGATTTCAGTTTGGACTATTTTTATTTACAAATTCATTCTCTCGGTGTGTCCATTGCCTTAACTCCTCGAACACAAGGACTCGGTTTCTGTCTGTTTTAATGTTGCACAGTGTAAATGTCAGACATCCCCCACTTTGTAACATACGGGTACTTGGGCTCAAAAACAATTAGAGCAGGAATTCCCCTCTTGCATGTTTTAAACCTGCTCGTTTTTGTTTGTACGTTTTTAATATGAAGCTACACACCTAATGTGAATAAAGTTTTGATTGGTAAGAATAGGGAACTGAAACGCATCGACACACACAGAGGAACACACACAGACATATAGACCGAGAGTGACAGAGACGCAAGGACAGACAAACTCTCAGAAAACAAAGAAATCACCAAATTGGCTCAGCTTTTTTTTTCACAAACCCGGCAGCAAGTTTTTTTTTTCACAAATCCGACAGCAAATTTCGTTAATGCTTGTAGATGAATGGGAATAAGAAAACACCAAAGTGTTTGATTGTGTTTTTTATTCCATTGAACAGATAATTCTATATTATCTATAGACACTTGGCCAAAATCAGGAATGAGAAGTGTAGTCAGCAGGATGTGACCATGGGTGCGGAGAATCCGCCTGCCGACCCTGCGCGCCCACCAATAGGATTCATATAAAATGGTTACAGAAAAGGAGATCATTCAGCCCATCATGTTCATGCTGGCTCTTGGAAGAGCAACTCGACTAGTCTCACCATGCCAGCCTTCCCCCAGTCATCCTGTAATTTATATTCACATTTCCTCTCCTCGGAATTTCGACCACTCGGAAACATCGCTTACTTTCGTGCTATAAATTTTCACAGCGCCGGAAGCCATACGCACGAAGTCCCCAAAGCGATCATCTGGCTGTGGTGGGATTTGAATCCATGCCCTGTATAAAGGCTAGCATTTAAGCCCAGCACCTTAGACCGCTCAGCCGCACTACTGCCCAGGGAGCCGATCACCATCTTGACTGGAATCGGCACTGAATGGGAACATAAGAAATCAGACCAGGAGCCTGCTTAGCTACTTCATAAGATTATGGCGGATCCTGGGCCTCAAAACCAATTTCCCAGCCGATCCCGATAGCCCTTGATTTCTTTGCTGTACCTCGCCTTTGTGGCATAAGTAGTCAGTGCGTCCCAATATTAACTGAAAAGTTGGTGGTTTGACATCATCCAACAATGACCAAAGTCTCTTCCTCACCCTCCTCCCTTTCTACTTCTATTGCCAACACAGTTCCAGGTTGTGCACTTAGATCTGATGAAAATATCCCTCAAACTTTGCCAGCCCTGCTGTTATCCAGTATGTTCCCACACAAACAGTCTTATAAATATTAGTTTCAAATAAAATGAGAATAAAAACAATTCGACAGCGTACGTACATTCAATTCATGAGAAATGTAGGATTCAAAGCAGCGAATATAAATTACTTCTCTGAATGTATTTATATAACTGGAATACACCATTGTACCGAGTGAAGCTCCATTTAATTTGTTGCTGTTACACAATTGGTATTAAGAAAAAACATTAATGAACACGTTACACCGTTTGAATGATATTTTACCTGAATCAAATAGCTTAGTCTTTTAATATAAAACGATTCGCGAAGGTACCCAAGTTGTCATAATCCCCGAGTATATCTGTCCACAAACAGACAAACACACACACATACACACACAACCTACAAACAAACAGGCAGGCCAACACACGCACACTCACACACAAAAACACACACACACACATTCACAAACGCGTGCACACACACAGACACATATGCACAAACAGAGAGACAACACAAAAATACAAAGGTTCAGGCACACAGGCACACATGCACAGACAGGCACACACACAAAGGCACAGACACACACACACATACACACACACATACATACACACACACACACACACACACACACAGACAGGCGCCCACAGGCAGACACGCTGGCACAGACACACACACACACACACACACACACAACCTTTTGATCCAAAATGCTGATTAACCATCCATTACAAAACATAAATCACCATAGGTTCATAGATTTAACCAATTTTGATTGATGCCTTCATTTGATGTTTAGGGAGATGGCAAGACTTCTTTCTGATGAAATTAACAACCAAACATGACCAATTTTGGACTACTTAAAGTGAAGTCCATCTATTTTATGCATCTGGACATGTATTGTATTTGTGAGTAGGGAATGCAAGAAAACTGAGTCAAATAATCTCGGCATCAATATAATACAAACGTTGCAAAAGGGCAACAGTTGCAAAATAATGAAATCAACTCAATAAAAACATACTAATCTGCCATAAAGACAATCCAGCAATATTCGTGAATATTTTCATTTAGAATCTATATTTCACAGGCAGATTTCAATCTGGCATCTCTCAAGGGCTCCATCTTTGACCAAACTTACAGAGCAGACAGTTCAGCGGTGTCACAGGTCAGAGCTGTGTCATGAAACTAACAAATATTTTCATTATATTATTGTGATCTATTGTAAAGTAGGTTTATGGGTGTGAATGTAGATGGTTCTGTCTGTGTGATTTAATTGAATTAGAGTCAGATAGAATGCAAGCCTGAAATTATCAAAATAAATTAGGGGTAAAAGGTATTTTAAATGCTAATGAGTAAACATGGATGAGGCCTTAGCATGTAGGGCGTGAAGGAAATTCGCATTTTTAGATAAGTGGAGGAAGATAAGCATGGTCAAGCAGTGTGTTTATTTTCCCAAAGGCACTGACAATATTCGCAACATAAACATTTTTTTTATATCATGGGAAAAGTAAATTTCCAAAGACTTAAAGAACAATGGAATTTACAGATTAAAGAGAATCACACTTGAAGAGGAATGGAAGGCTATGTTGGGGGGCCATGTAAGATCTAGCTGGACAGTGGAACATTGGAAGCCTCCAGCCACTTCAGCAGACGTCTGCTGGGTCCAGTAACCAAATGTGGAGGATAGCCTTTGGAATTCCGCTGTCGAGTAGGTGCTGCGGTAAACTTTCTTGCCTGCTATTTAAATTTAAAAATTATTTTGGACAGCTGTCTTATTGAGGTTGTATAGTTGGGAACGAGGTTAATTATGCATTTTGGGATTTGTTATAGTATTAAGTAACTGTAATCTTACGAATGTGCTTGAAATCTCTTCTTTTGTTAATAAATGTTTTAATTTAGTTTTTAAAATCTCTAATGATGCTAGTGGACTCATTACTTCTGAATTCAGTGCACAAATCGTCTCGTAACAAATACAAATTGCAAAACCGTTGTGATAGCGTGGCCACGTTTCCCTTGTGGATTTGGTCCGCCTGGCATACATCATCTGCTGGGACTTGTCAGCTGGGGATTATAGAAAACTTTACTCTGTCATGACACTGTCATGACATTTAGAAGCAGCGTCATAAACTGATGCTGTTATAGAACAGAAGTTTAAGATAGTGGGCTCTCGGAATCATTGCATTTCATGGTCCAATGAGAGATCAGGTTGACTGATGGTTCTGATGAGATCTAACGTCAATTTTCTTTTCAATTAATGGCAGATATGAGCAGGGTGTGAAGTCACACAAACATGGCTGACGCCAATTGGCCCTGCAGTGGATGACCCCACAATGCTTTCCGCACGTCACTGCACCGAGATTGGTTATTACCCGCATTGATTCAGGGGCGGAAGATCATGGGCTGTCTCCATTCTCTCCTGAGCGGTGAAGTTTGTGCCGCCTGTGAGACTGACTCAGGACTGTGACACCGAGGGAGCGAGTCCTTGGCATTATAAAGGGGCCGTGCGCCCACTGAGACTGTCCGAGACTGAGGAAAGGACCGAGAAACTGGGAAGCACAGCGGTGGTGGTCAAAAATAAATGTAACTAAGAGGGGAGAGATGCCCTGAATAGTCGAGTGGTAGAGGGTGGGAGGGAGACTGGAACAGGGAAAGAGATTAAACACGAACTCCACCCATTATTAAATATCATTCCGAGCCCTTCAGACCGGTAAGCAATCCCTCCCTGGGAACTTGGGTTCAAATCCCAACATGGCAGCTGTTGGAATGTGAAATCAATTAATAAAGTTTTGAATTGAAAGCTTCACTCAGTAATGGTGACTATGACAACTATCATTAATTGTTATTAAAAACCCACCTTCCCCTCTAATTTCCTTTGGGAAGGAAATCAGTCATCTTTACCCAGCCTGGCCTATATGTTACTCCGGACTCACAATAATGTGGTTGATTCTTAATTGCCTTCTGAAATGTCCTAGGAAGCCAAACAGCTCAAGGGCAATTAAGATGAGAAACAAATGCTGGCCTTGCTAGCGACACCTCATCCCGTGAAAGAATAACGAGAAAAAAAAAGCTTTACTCTGTATCGAATACCTGCTGCACAGACCCTGGGAGTGTTTGATGGGACGGTGTAAAGGAAATTTTTTTCCTCCATACACCGCCCTTTGATGAAGCGGAGCACTGCTGTTTACAATTCCCTTCTATGTGACTGTGACAGACCAGAATATGACTGAAATCACCGAGGTTCTCCTCGCGGCGCAATCATTCTGCCTCTGGAGTTTGCCATTAAAAGGCAGAGATCCAGGTCCCTTTACACGGATTGGCCGTTTGGTGGCGCAGTGACTCTTTTACCGAAGGGCCTTGGGTTCAAACACATCCCAGGCAGGACTGATGAAAAATACCTGTCTGGGGGAGAACCGTGTAACAGGAAAAGTGGAGCAGTGTCTATCGGCTTGGGAGAAAGGAGTTCAGCAAAGTCATAGTTCGTTTCACATTCACATAACAATTTCAAGGAACATATTCAGAAAAGTTTATTTTAAAGTTAACTGAAGTGAATATAATGACTGAGAGTCACATTGAGAACAGAACACGTTCGCTCTGAGCTGCCAGCTGCATGTACAACTGTAAGAGACACCAGGAGGAGAAAACAGGAGCTCAACGTAAAGGGAACAATTGTGAATAAGGAAAGTGAGAAGTTACTTATTTACACAGGGAATTCAAACTATAGGGAAATTATAAGCTACCATTACAATATAGCCACAATTACATCGCACATTTCAAACAGGAAATCAGAAATGCCCTCATGATTGTCTCAGTTAAAGAATCGGAATCACAAACTAAATGTATTTCACATTTAGAGTCATCAAGAGGACATATTTTAAATTCGGAATACAGAGAACTTAATAAAGCGCTAAAAAAACTATGGTGTCCAAAATTCAACCGATCAACTGATTTGTAAAAGAGGGTAAAATAATGAAGCAGATGTCTATGATCTGGAGTATTTATGTTAAAGTTTTAATCAATGAAACATTGAGAGATTTTTCAAGCTGCTCCTGTCAGTTTGAGGTGTGAGAGGATTGAATCTTCTCACCTTCACCAGAGTGACGGCAGCGCTGTAGGATATGCTCAGGAAGAACAGGATGATGAATGTGGAAGCGGTTGTCCAGATGTTGCCATTATCATCCTCAGAGTCTTCAATCCAGGTGTGGTCGGTTGAATCTATGGGGATATAACGCAGGAAATATAATTAGATTGTTTATTAATCCTGGATTTCTTACTGTTGTTTTATATCCTTTCTCTTTCTTAAGCTATTAAACTATTCTCTAGTTTAATGTTCAATGTATATCTATTGTTAAGTTCGTGACACTCAGCAACCTGTCCCTATAACTATCGCCACAGCTGTTATTCCTTAACATTCATCATGTAGTCCATGTCGAAAGTATGACATTTTTTTTTCAGTATCAGTTCATTTTCGAACAATTTCGTACGACCTATTATTGGAGAATATTATGATGCATATCGGGAGTGGTTCGTGAGCTACTTTTTTTGGAAACTGTGAACATTGCTGTTTAAAAGGTCGGATATGAGTTGCCATTATGTTTATTTATTTGTAATGGAAATATTTGGCACGTCAATAACTTAAATCATTTCTCAGCAAGAACAGTGCTTCAATGCATTTGTCGGGCCATTGTGTAATAGGGACAACTGTCGGTGGATATGTCCTTTAAAAAGTACGTTTGAAGAACGTTCTCATCATTAGGCTGGCGTTTTTGTTATGCTTTAGCGTTTGTGTATCTGTGCATGAGTATCTCGTGCGTTACATTACTCTTTGTTTTTTTTTCCATATTTGTATACGAGAGTTAATGTGTGTGTTCATGTTCCAGCGTTGATTTGTGCATTTGTGTGACTGCATATATTTTGTGTTTCTGTCAACGTGTAGAATGAATGTGTTATTGTGTGTGTTTATGTGTTGGAGTCTATATTTATTTATGAATGCCTGTGTTAGTGTGTGTTTATGCGTTCATGCCTGCTAACGTTTGTGTTAATTTGTCTATTTGTATTCCAAGAGTGTGTCTCCATGAGTGTCCGTGCGTGTGTGTGTGTGTGAAAATGTGCATTATGTGTTGGTTGATTTCTGTAAGAAGGTATTGATGTGGCTTTATGCCTCCATATGTTCCCGTATATATGAGTATGCAATTTTTGTGTCGACATGTCTGTTCATCTATTTGTTTGTGTGCCAGTACGTAGTCTGTTAATGTATGTCAATGTATGTGTGTTAATGTGTGCCTTTACGTCTAAATTTCTGTCATCGTGAACGTGTGCTAATGCATATGTTAATGGTTACACTTGTGCTTCGTGTACTTTTGTGAGTCTGATTGCCTGATTTTATATGTTTGTCTTTGCAACTGTTTGATTATGTGTGCCTGTGTATATTTGCCTATGTGCTTGCATGTGCGTGTACTTGTGTGGATCTCTGTACTTGCATGTGTGTTTGAGTGTGTGTTTGCCTGTGCATGTGTGTGTGCATTTGTGTGTCTGTGTGTGTATTTGTCTGCGTAAGAATTCATGTGTACGTGTATGTGTGTAAGTATGTGTGTTTGTGGATGTGTATTTGTGTGTATGTGTGTGTGTGTCTATGTCTCTATGTGTATGTGTGTACATTTGTACGTCTGTGTGTATTTGTGCGTCTGTGTATTTGTCTGTGTGTATTTGTGTGCGTGTGTGTGTTTGTGAGTTTGTGTATCTATGCATGTGTACGTGCATGTGTGCGTGTGTGTGTATGTGCATATTTCTGTGTGTATGTCTGTGTGTGTGTGTGTGTGTGTATGTGTGTGTGTGTGAGAGAGAGAGTGTGTCTGTGTATTTGTGTGTACACGTGTGTATCTGTAAGTTTGTGTCTGTGTCAGTTGTGTGTAGTTTTATCAGTTGTATGTATTTTTAGAATAGGTCCAAGTTCCATAAAACTCAGTAAGAGAACAGTGAAAACCCATAGAGGATTCAATCACCAGTTTAGATTTGGATTATGCGAATTCAATGCTAGCATAAGATTAACAGGAACAATGGTGCTAAAACTTTTTGGCCAGTAAACTGACTTGTACTGTTGGCAACTGAGTCCTTGCAGTAGAGATCCATTCCCTTCCCGATTCAATGCTCGGGGAATAGGAGTATAGTGAGTTAATAGTCTCCCTCTCTCTTGTCGGCGAAGCAATTTACTTTCGGTTTTCTCTGCTAAGGAGTTGGAGGTAAACTGGGTTAACTAATAACCTTTCCCCCTTCTCTTACTGGGGAATTGGAGCGATAGTGGATAATTTATCCCCCTCCCCCCCTCTTTGCCTGAGAAGTCGAGGGACAGTGGGTTTACTTCACCCTCTGTTGGGAAAGTGGAGATACAGTGGGTTAACAATTTCACTTTCCCTTCTCTCTGTTGGGGAAGTGGGGGTCCAGTGGGTCAACAATTTCCCTTCTCCCTCTCCCCGATGAGGGAATGTTGATAAATGTTCCTGTGTGACCCTCACTTCAGTTCCCAGCGGGTGTGATGCAGCAGCTTAAAACAGACATCCATTTTAAAGGGATGGACAATAAGAGAAGCAGGAACACCCAGATCTAAATATGCTGTGATTGTCGGAAATGGGAAATTGTCAGATTTCTCCGCAGTGGGAGGAGAGTTAGTGAAGCTATTTTGCGCAATCCCGCAATGAATGAACTTTACTCTGTCTCTAACCCAGGGTGTATCTGAGTTGGGAGCACTGGGTGTGCAAGACTTGGGTCTGGGCCCTGTAAATATCCGATTTTAACTAAACAGGTCTAACATTAGCAAAAGCGGGAAACAACATTTAATAAGCGATTGTGAAGTTAAATCACGATTGCGGAAAAGGACTTTATTATTTTTTTATTGAAGTTTGAAATATAAACGAGAGATTCTCATTGACATGAATTAACGGTATCCATCAGTGCAAGGGAAATTTCACAAAACACGGTTTACCGCTGGATTTATCAACCGTTCTGTTGATGATCTTCAAGGGGATCGCTTCATGTCCCACCACACAGGAGTAAGAAGCGCCGCTGGCCCACTCCTCCGCTGCAATAGATATCAGGCTGTACATGAAGAAGGAGCGATTGCCATTCTCCGCCATCACCTCGGTGTTCTTATAGTTCCCGGGATTCACCGGCTTGTCATTGACCGTCCACTTGACGAAGATCTCTCGCGGGGAGAAACCTCTCACTAAGCAGCTGAGGGAGACGAATCTCTGAGCGGAGACATCTTCTGCCGAGGGCAGGAGGACAGACACGGACGGTTCTCGCAGATTATAACCTGCATAAAATTACAATAACTGTTAATAAACTGGACAATTTCAGAGCCAAAAAAAAAACGCTGCTTTGATGTGAGAGAAATGGGATTTGTACTGAATCTTAAAGGCTTCCATTTTCCACTTTGAGATCTGTCTGGTTTTCCAGCTCGGAGCAGAGTTGGATGTCTAAGAAATTGGGGTCTTCAAAACTTGCTATTTTCTGGATAATAATGTACCTTTAAAGGATTTGCTAAATAGTATGGATCCTCTTTCTGTAAACAGGGTTTCTAAACACTTTGACCTCGAAACAATCTCAGTTCAGGCTGCTTGGGAATGTTGACATTCCTGAGCTGGTCGGCTGGAGTCTTGTGCACCCCATCGTCTATGCAAATGCTTAGAAATGACGAGGATGTGAGCATCAGCATGATGTAAACTTAAAATCTGACCTCGAGCAGGGGGACGAACAGGAAGTTGGGGATGTGGTAACCACCCTGACACTTTGGGTACATGTCCTGTAACCATTGGTCAGAAAAGTTTGCAGCCCTCAGATAAAGGTTATATTAACAAGTGCTCAAGCACAGGGCCTAGGTCCTGGTGGGGCCATATGCTGGTGAGGTGCCGTGGTGAGGTTGCATTGCCCGTTGGCAGCTGCCTTCCCCAAAACGGCCATGGAGGAGGAGGAAGGTGAGATCAATTCACTTTGTGCCAACCATTTGTCCGCCGCATGGGACCAGTAAACTGCTGTCAGCTGTCACCCGTCGTATACGTTTCCGGTCTAATGAATTCCTGCATCATGCCTAAACTGTTGTTTCTTAATAAACTTGTTTAAAATCTTAAATTTCCTGATGACCAGCCGACTGTCCTTTTAGGCTGGCCCCCGAATCCAACATCTTACAGATACAATCCTTTTATCTGAGAACTCAAGAAGTTGCATTAGAAAGTTGCTTAAACTTTACAGCACAGAAAAAGGCCATTCGGCCCAGCTAGTCTGTGCGGGTGTTTACTGGTCCCAGGCGGCGGACAAATGGTTGGCATAAAGTAAATTGATCTCACCTTCCTCCTCCTCCTTGGCCGTTTTGGGGAAGGCAGCTGCCAACCAGGCTCCTCCCACCTTACTTTATCTAAACTCAATAGCACAGCCTTCAATTCATTGTTCATTCATTTACTTATCAATTTGCCCTTAAAGTCTACAGGCCCAGAGCGTTTAATTAGTGAAATTGCCAATCAGAGTAGGCCATTAATACACAGGATACGAAATATTGACCCTAGCACTTACCCTGGAAATAGACACAATGACTCATTTATTGCTTCAAACTCACCGCTCACCTCTCTTGTGGAAGGAACTTCTCAAAGGAGTCGGCAGATCCTGATGGCTCACCACGCAGTAGAACTCAGCCCCACTCAGCCAGGCTTGTGTCGAGATGTTTACGTTGCTGACCACGCTGTTGGAATCCTCTCCCGGTTGGACGGCAATCTCTGATTTCAAAAGCTTCTTTTCTTGGGTCCAGGACACGAGAGCTCCATAAGGAGCATTAGAAACGATGCAGGTCAAGGTCACCGTCGCCTCCAGTAAGATCTGTTCTATTGACGGTAGCAGTAGAGTAATTGTGGGATCGTTGAGGCAGTGGGAATCACCTGTGAGACAGAAATGAAAATCAACCAAAGCTTCACCTTCAAAACCAGGACAGCAGTATTCAGCCTTCACTCTCCAAAGGAGAATGAATCACCTTGGACATATCAACCTCTAACTATCGTCTTTAATCTTTACACAATGCAAAGCCACCTTAGTCTGTGTAAATTGTTTTCATAATTTAAGTCGTTCAGCCCCGGAAACATTCTAATGAATGCGCGTTGCCCCAGTCCCAATACAAATATAGCATTCTTGGGCCCTGGAATGCTGTACTGAACGCCGTTTTATGAATAGAGTGAATGCACTTTCCAACACTATTCCAAAGCGGTAACAGTTACGGAAATGGGGTTGCATCTCTTACCAGGCCCGATGGTGTTTCGGCTTTGCGTGAGCCCTTGGTGAGTGACCTGACAGGTATAGACCGCGTCGGTGAACCATTCCCCAGCGGAGACTTTCAGCCGACTGGTCGCCGAGAAGTTCCCGTTCCCGTTCATTTCAAAGGCGGGAGAGTTGACAATTCCTGAATCCATGGGTTGTCCATTCTTCAGCCACTTCACGGCGATTGACTTTGGACGGAAATCGATGATTGAACAGACGACGGTTGCAAATTTGTTGATTCTGATTGCTTTCCGGGAGCTCACGGTGAGGAGAACAATTGGAGAGAAGATCCCAATTGGAGAACCTTCAAGAAACATAGGTTAGACATTTCTTGCAGAAGAAATTGATAATTGATACAATCAGTTACGTTGTAACAGGCTCTTTGCGGTAAATTGAAACTAACCTGGATTTCCCAGGGATCAGAACTATGCAGAGCACTATAAATGCGTTATAACCAAGGCCCTATACAGGTTAATCACAACCTTTCTGTTTTTCACAGGTTCCCCAACACTTACATGGCATTCCAATGCTCTTGCCTGAGCCGAATTGTCGAACCTCACACTTGATTTTGCTGCATTCCCCCTCTGACTCGGTAATGGTTAACTGGCTGCTCAGGGTGTAGGTTCCCTTGTGGTTTCTCACTGACGGGTAAGTCTTAAATCCAGTGGTGATCGGCTGCCCATCTTTCTTCCAGGTCAGGCTGGTGATTTCTGGGGAGTAGTCCATCGCCAAACAGCCGTAGGTGACGGCACCGTCTGTGTTGTGTTGCTGACAGGGGGAGACCAGGCTGTAGAGAATGGGAGAAGATGGTGTCGCTGGGAAAGAATGGCCGATTGAACAAGTGAGACTCTGAGTTGTGGTCATTAAGCAACCAAACAACTAAAATTTTGACTATAACTATAAGCATATCCTAATATACTCCAACTAAAACCTACATCGACATTTGAACTTCTATTATTTCCATCATTTGGTCATCCTCACCTGTCGATTCCCTCTTCAGAAACCCTCACCTCTTTCTCCACCTCTATCACATTAATAAAACAATTTGATACCATCTGAATAATGTACCTTTCACTAGATTAAAGTAGAAGAACAGAGGATTTTCCCCATTATTTCGGCCAGAGTTTATATCCCAAACAGCAGCACTTTGTTTCATTTAAATCATTGCAGTTTTGGAAATTGGCTCTGTTCAAATTGACTGATGCCCCCTCCCCTCTCCACGTCCCCGCTAAACAAAGAATAGCAACGACCCTTCGAAAGTACCTTTGTAGTGGTACCTATAGAATGACCATAGAACTCTAAACTGAATACCAGTTACAGTAAGTACGACATTTTCCAATCGTATATACATATGAACATGCGAATCAGGAGCAGGAGTAGGCCATTCGGCCTTTCGAGCCTCCTCCATCATTCAATACGATCATAGCTGATCTGATTGTGACGTTAACTCCACATTCCCGCCTACTCTCCGCTCATCTTTGACTCCCTTGTCAATGAAGAATCTCTCTACCTCTGCCTTGAAATATTAATGACTCCATCTCTCTTCGGGGAAGAGAGTTCCAAAGTTTCACGACCCTTTGAGAGGGAAATAAAACCCCTTCATTTCCGTCTGAAATGGGAGACCTCTAACTTATAAATTGTGTTCCCTGTTTCTAGTCTCTCCCACAAGGGGAAACATCCTTTCAGCATCCACCCTGTCAATTCCCCTCAGGATCTTATATGTTTCAATAAAATCAGCTCTCATTCTGCTAAACTCCAGTGGATACAGGCCCAGCCTATCCAAACTTTCCTCATGAGATAACTGACAACACCTCTCAGCATCAGTTGAATGAACATTCTCTGAACAGCTTCTAATGCTTTTATATCTTATCGTAAAGGAGACCAAAACCGCATACAGTAATTCAGACGAGATCTCACCAACGCCTTGTTAAACTTTAGCAAAACATCCTTGCTTTTATATTCTATTCCCTTGTAATAAATATCAACATTCCCTTTGCCTTCCTCATCACTTGCTGTTCCTGTATTGTAACTTTTTGTAATTCATGCACCAAGGGATCCAGGTCCCTCTGTGCTTCAGGGTTCTGCAATTCCCTCCCCCTTTCAATAATATGCTGTTTTTGTATTCTTCCTGCCAAGGTGGATAAATTTATATTTTCCCACGTTGTACTGCATCTGCCATATTTTTGCCCACTCACTTAACCCATCGAAATCCCTTTGCTGACCCTTTATCTCCTCTTCACAAGTTACTTTCTTACCTATCTTTCACGGAATCACAGTATCACACAGTGCAGAAGAGGCCCACCGACACGTGAGAACCACATGACCTACCTACCTAATCCCATTTACCAGCATTTGGCCCATAGCCTTGAATGTTTTGACGTGCCAAATGCTCATCCAGGTACTTTTTAAAGGATGTGAGGCAACTCGCCTCCATCACCCTCCCAGGCAGTGCATTCCAGACCGTCACCACCTTTCAGGTAACAAAAGTTTTTCCTCACATTCCCCCTAAACCTCCTGCCCCTCACCTTGAACTTATGCCTCCTCGTGACTGACCTTTCAACTAAGGGAACAGCTGCTCCCTATGCACCCTGTCCATGTCCCTCAAAATCATGTACACCACGATCAGGCCGCCCCTCAGTTTTCTCTGCTCCAACGATAACAACCCAAGTCTATCCAAACTCTCTTCAAAACTTAAATGTTTTATCCCAGGCAACATCCTGGTGAATCTCCTCTGCACCCCCTCCAGTGCAATCACATCCTTCCTATAATGTGGCGACCAGAACTGTACACAGCACTCCAGCTGTGGCTTCACAAAGGTTCTATACAACTCCAACATGACCTCCCTACTTTTATAATCTATGCCTCGATTGATAAAGGCAAGTGTCCCATATGCCACTTTCACCACCCCACTAACATGCCCCACCGCCTTCAGAGATCTATGGGCACACACGACAAGGTCCCTTTGTTCCTCAGAACTACCTAGTGTCATGTCGTTCATTGAATACTTCCTTGTCAAATTACTTCTTCCAAAGTGCATCACCTCACACTTTTCAGGGTTAAATTCCATCTGCCACTTATCGGCCCATTTGACCATCCTGTCTATATCTTCCTGTAGCCCAAGACACTCAACCTCACTGTTAACCACCCAGCCAATCTTTGTGTCATCCAAAAACGTACTTATCCTATCCCCTGCATAACCATCAATGTCGTTTATATAAATGACAAATAATAGGGGATCCAGCACAGATCCCTGTGTTACGCCACTGGACACTTGCTTTCAGTCAATAAAGCATCCTTCTGTCATCACCCTCTGTCTCCTACAACTAAGCCAATTTTGAATCCAACTTATCAAATTACTCTGTATTCCATGTGCATTTGCCTTCTTTATAAGTCTCCCATGTGGGACCTTGTCAAAGGCTTTGCTGAAATCCATATAAACTACATCAACTGCACTACTCTCATCTACACACCTGGTCACCTCCTCAAAAAATTCAATCAAATTTGTAAGGCATGACCTCCCTCTGACAAAGCCATGCTGACTATCCCTGATCAAACTTTGCCACTCCAAGTGGACATAGATTCCTTCAGAATTTTCTCCAATAGTTTCCTTACCACAGACGGGAGACTCACTGGCCTGTAGTTCCCTGGCTTATCTCTTCAACCCTTCTTAAATAACTAAACCACCTTAGCTGCTCTCCAGTCGTCTGGCACTTCCCCCGTTGCCAGAGAAGAATTAAAAATTTGGGTCGGAGCCCCTGCGATCTCCTCCCTTGCCTCCCTCAGCAACCTGGGACACAAATCATCCAGACCTGGAGATTTGTCCACTTTTAAGCCTGCCAACACCTCCAATACCTTGTCACTCCCTATATTAATTTGCTTAAGAACCTCGCAGTCTCTCTCCCCGAGTTCCATACCTGCATCCTCATTCTCCAGGGTGAAGACAGATGTGAAGTATTCATTCAACACTCCACTGATGTCCTCTGGCTCCACCCAAAGATTCCTCCCGTGGTCTCTAATGGGCATTACTCATTCCCTGCTTATCCTCTTCCCATTGATATGCTTATAGAATATCTTGGGATTTCCCTACCTTTACCAGCCAGAGCTTTCTCATATCCCCTCTTTGCTCTCCTAATTGCTTTCTTAAGCTCCACCCTGCACTTTCTGTATTCTACTAATTCCTCCGTTGATTTGCTTCCCTTGTACCTGCCAAAAGCCTCTCTTTTCCTTCTCATCATAACCTGAATATCCCTGGTCATCCATGGTTCTCTGGGCTTGTTACTCCTTCCTATCACCCAAAAGGGAACATGCTGAGCCTGTACCCTTTCCCATTTCCTTTTTGAACACCCCCTACTGCTCCTCTGTAGATTTAGCCACAAGTAGCTGCTCCCAGATCCTGCCTTATTTTGCTAAAATTCGCTCTCCCCCAATCCAAAACATTTTTTTGCAACTTGTCTCTTTCTTTGTCCATAACAAGCTTAAATTGTACCATGTTATGGTCGCTTTCACTAAAATGCTCCCCCCCCCGCCCCCCCACCACCACCACCTCAGCCAGCTGTCTGCTTTCATTCCCTAGAATTCAGGCTGGCACTGTGCCATCCCTTGTTGGACTCTCTACACATTGACCTAAAAAGTTCTCCTGTACACATTTCAAGAAGTCCACTCCATCCAAACCCTTAACACTATGTCCATCCCAATTAATGCTGGGAAAGTTGAAATCACCTAATATAATTACCCGATTGCTATTGTTTTTACACACCTCAGCAAATTGTGCACATATTTGCTCCTCTATTTCCCATTTACTATCTTATTATTTATTATAATAAGCACCTAAGAATGTGGCTGCCCCTTTTCTATTCCTAAGCTCTACCCACAAAGCTTCATTCGATGCCCCCTCCAAGATATCATCTCCTTACTGGAGTAACTGTCTCCTTATCTAATACTGCAATGCTTCCTCCTCTTTCACCCCTCCCCTGTCTCGGCTGAAGATTCTATACCCTGGAATGTTGAGCTGCCAATCCCACCCCTCGCTCAATCACGTCTCCGTGATGGCTACAATATCACAATTCCACTTGCCAATCCTCATTCTTAACTCATCCATTCACCTATTAACACTCCTGGCATTAAAGTAGAGGCCATCCAGCTTTTCCTTACTCCATTGAAACTTAATGCAGCTGTACTCCCTTTCACTTGATTGTTTTACTGTATTATTATGTGTCCCTTTTCTGCTAATATTCTGTGTCCCGGGCACTGGAAATGTTCCCGGCTTCCCACATGGAGCACGAGGAGCACACCACGGTTTTGAGCTCTCCTGCCATGACTTATCCTTTAAATTAAACCTTTGTGTCATCAGCAAATTTATCAAGCATTAATTTGGTCCCTTCATTGAAGTCATTTATATAAATTGTAAATAGTTGAGGTTCCAGCACTGATCCTTGTGGCACTCCACTTGTTGCATCTTGCCAATCTAAAATAACTAATTTATCCTTATTCTCTGTTTCCTGTTAATTAACTAAACTTCTGGTGATATGAATAACATGCTGATATGTTACCCCTGATACCATGAGTTCTTATTTTGAATAGCAACCTTTGATGTGGCACTTTTTCAAATGCTTTCTGGAAACCCAAGTACAGCATATCCCCAGGTTCTCCATGATTCACATTCCTTGTTACTTCCTCAAAGACCTCAAATAAATCAGCCAAACATGATTTCCTTTTCACAAAACCATGTTGGATCTACATAATTGCATTTGGATTTTCTAAATTACTCTTGATAAACTCCTTAGTGCTAGATTCCAGCATTTTCCCTTGGCAGTTGTTAAGATAACTGGCCTGTCATTTCTTGATTTCTCTTTCCCCCCTTTATTTGATATATGAGCCTCATTCACTATTTTACAATCTGACTGGATCTTTCTTGAATCGAGGGAAGTTTGGGAAATTAAAAGCAATGCCTCTGCTATTTTAGCAGCCACTTCTTTAAAGCCAAAATATTTGTCCAACTTCTCTGCCCATTTCCTTATTTTCGATTGTTACAGCCTTGTCCAATCTATGGCACGTGTTTGGGTTGTGGCCTCAGGAGCCATTGTTCAAAATGTCTGTAAGGCAGTTAAGTGAAGTTAAAGATAGATGTAAGGAGCTTCTCCTCGAATCACAGGGTGGTCCTCTATCCCATTAGTTGCGGATAGGCTCACTCAGCAGGAAACATGGGAGAGAAACAGATTTTGATTGGAGGGGCAGTGAATATCGGCCGGGGAGAGGCACAGAGTCATTAGGAAGCGCATAAATACATTGTCTCCCTTCCATCCCAGCCACACATCGCCTTTCCCCAGGAATGGAAAGAATTTCAGGAGGATGAGAGACAATAAGGGAGAGAGAGAGAGAGAGAAAGTGGGGCACAGGGTGCCTGGGGCCTCGACTCGCAATTGCTTTCCCCAGGCTATCCCCACTATCATCTGGCTCTCTGCCCTTTCCCTCGGGTATTTGCTCTTTCCCCCAGCTCCCTGAGCTTCCCCCCACACTCCCATCCCGGCTCTCTGCCCTTTCCTCCCCGGCTGTCTGCCTCTTCCCCTGGTTTTCTTATCTTTCCCCCAGCTCTCTCTGCTTTCACCCTTCTCTCCACCCTTTCCCCCACCTCAAGGCCCTTTCCCCCAACTCCTGGTGTTTTCCCCCACTTCCCGGCACTTCCTCACACCTCTCAGCCCATCCCGCTGCCTCTTAGCCCTTCTCCGCAACCCCCCCCCCCCGCAACTCACGGCCCTTTTTCCTGGTTCTTTGCACTTTCCCTCTTCTCTCTGCTCTTTCCACCGCCTTTTTTCCCTTTCCACCCAGCTCTCTTCCCTTTCCCCCAGCTCTCTTCCCTTTCCCCCAGCTCTCTTCCCTTTCCCCTGGCCTCTTGGCCCTTTCCCACGGCTCTCTGTGCTTTTCCATGGCGCACTACACTTTCCCCCAGTTCTCCACCCTTTTCCCCTCCTGTCTGCCCATTTGCCCCGGCCACTCTGTGCTTTCCCCGGCCTCTCGGCACTTTCCCACAGCTCTCTGCACTTTTCCCTGGCTCCCTTCCCTTTCCCTGGCTCTTTGCGCTTTTCGACGGTGCTCTACACTTTCCCCCAGTTCTCTGCCCTTTGCCCCTCCTGTCTGCCCATTTGCCCCAGCCTCTCTGCGCTTTTCCCCGGCTGTTTGCACTTTTCTCCGGCTCTTTGCCCTTTCCCACGGCCTCTCAGCCCTTTCCCACGACTCTCTGTGCTTTCCCCCGGTTCTCTGCCCTTTGCCCCTCCTCTCTGCCCATTTGCCCCGGCCTCTCTGTGCTTTCCCCCTTCTCTCTACTCTTTCCACCACCTCTCTTCCCCTTTTCCCCAGCTCTCTTCCCTTTCCGCTGCCTATCTGCACTTTCACCAGGCTCTTGGTGCCTTCCCCCAGCCTCTCTGTGCTTTCCCACTTCTCTCGGCCCTTTCCCCCCTCAACCCTCGGCCCTTCTCCCCCCGGCACTCGGCCCTTTCCTTTGCCCCCGGCCCTCAGTCCTTCCCCCCGGCCCTTTCCCCTTCTCAGCCCTCGACCCTTCCCTCCCCGGCCCTCGGCCCTCCCCCCCGGCCCTCGGTCCTTTTCCCTCGGCCCTTTCCCCCCAGCCCTTGGACCTTTCCTCTCGGCCCTTTCCCCCCGGCCCTCAGCCCTTTCCCCCAGGCTCTCGGTCCTTTCCCACGGGCTGTCAGTCCTTTCCCCAGGCCCTCTGCCCTTTACCCCGGCCCTCTGCCCTCTCCTCTTGTTCCCTGAGTTCACTCCCACCCCACCCACCTGGGCACTTTGCCCTTTCCCCTGGCCGTCAGCCCCTTCCCCCGGCTTTTTGAGTTTCCCACCACCCACCGTCCCGGCTGTCTGCCCTTTTCTGCCAGCTCACTGTCCTTTCCCCCCGGTGCTCCACGCTTTCCACCAATGCTCGTCATTCCCTGCAGCCCTGCTCCACTTGCGGGCACTGCAAGGCCTCAGGCCCCACTTCCAGGTCTCCCTTCCCCGCAGCTCCTGCCCTCCCATCCTCCCACCCACCAATTTAGGGAAAGTGATTGAGTGTGTAAGCGTGTGCCTGAGTGACCGTGTGAGTGCGGCTGAGGGACAGAGTGAGGGTGGGTAGGTGAGTGAGGATAAGTGAGTGAAGGGGTGAGGGAAGGTGGGTGCGGTGAGTAAGAGTGGGTGCATATCTGAATGTGAGTGAGTGAGTGAGTGAGAGTGGATGAGTGAGTGAGGGTGGATGATTGAATGAGGTTAGATGAGTGGGTGAGTGAGGGTTGGTGGGTGTGTGAGGGTGGGTGAGTGTGTGAGTGGGTGAGTGAGGGTGGGTGGGCAAGAGTGGATGAGTGATTGAGTGCGAGTGAAGGTAGGTGAGTGAGGGTGGGTGAGTGACTGAGGGTGAGTGAATGAACGTGAGTGAGGATGAGTAAGTGATGGTGAGTAAGTGATGGTGAGTGAATGAGGGTGAGTGGGTGAGTGAAGGTGGGTGAGTGAGGGTGGGTGGGTGACAGAGGGTGAGTCAGTGAGGGTGAATGAGTGAGGGTAGGTGAATGTGGCTGAATGAGTGAGTGAGGCTGAGTGAGTGTGATGAGGGTGAGTGAATGAGTGAGTAATTGATGCTGAGTGGATGAGGGTGAGTGAATGAGTGAAGTTGGGTGAGAGTAAGTGAGTGAGGGTGAGTGAGGGCTAGTGAGTTAGGGTAGGTGAGTGTGGTTGAGTGAGTGAGGATGAGTGTGGTTGAGTGACTGTGGTTGAGTGACTGTGGTTGAGTGACTGTGGTTGAGTGAGTGGGTGAGGGTGGGTGAGTGAGTGAGGGTGGTGAGTGAGTGAGGGTGGTGAGTGAGTGAGGGTGGTGAGTGAGTGAGGATGGGTGAGTGAGTGAGGATGGGTGAGTGAGTGAGTGTGTGAGGGTGAGTGTGTGAGGGTGAGTGTGTGAGGGTGAGTGTGTGAGGGTGAGTGACTAAGGGTGAGTGAGGGTTAATGAGTTAGGGTAGGTGAGTGTGGTTGAGTGAGTGAGGATGAATGAGGGTGGGTGAGTGATTGTGGTTGAGTGAGTGAGGCTGGGTGAGTGAGTGAGGCTGGGTGAGTGAGAGTGTGTGAGAGTGAGTGAGTGAGGGTGGGTGAGTGAGTGAGGCTGGGTGAGTGAGAGTGTGTAAGTGAGTGTGTGAGAGTGAGTGAGTGAGGGTGGGTGAGCGAGTGAGGCTGGGTGAGTGAGAGTGTGTGAGTGAGTGTGTGAGAGTGAGTGAGTGAGGGTGGGTGAGTGAGTGACAATGAGTGAGGGTGAATGAGTGAGGGTGGGTGAATGAGGGTGATTAAGTGAGGGTAGATGTGTGAGGGTGAGTGAGTGAGGGTGGATTAGTGAGGGTCAGTGGTGAGGGTGAATGAGTGAGGGTGAGCGAGGGTGAGTGATTGTGGGTAGGGAGGGTGCCCAGGTGCTGAAGGCTCATCAAGGCAATGTTTCTCCAGATGATTTTCTGCTCCGGCTCAGTTTTCCATTGCCTGTTATCCACAGCTGAGCTGGGGGTTCCTCCATTTGGCTCCACCACGCCCACCTCCTCGTCTTCCTCTCCATCAATCTTGTTCTGATTCTCCATATTGATCAGCTTTCAGTAACACTGGCTGTGTAAAGTCAGGCAGCAGTGTAGATCGCTGGCCAGCTGCTTTAATGCCAATGCCTTTCTTTGAGAAACCCGTGCCAGTGCACAAATAGGTAGACTGAGGGGGCTGGGGGGTAAGGTTACTGCAAAACCAGGGTGGGCCGTGCAGGCATCTTGCACCAAGTGTGCACCAGTATTGGGGATCCAGGCGGTCATGGTCTCCGCCATATCCCTCCCCTTTCCTTGTTTCTTTGTGTCCAGTTCAGCACATGGAAATTCTGTCCATACATGGTGATGTCACCTGTTTACTTTCATTTTATACGAAAAGACATCAGAAATGGAACAATGAACATGCATGCAGCTTCATGGATTTTCATTCTGCAATTGGTATTTTCGGCCCACTTCTGTGTGTGAGAATGTGTGTGTTTGTGTGTGCGTGAGAGAGGGAGAGAAAAAGTGTGTGTGTGTATGTGAGAGTGTGTGTTTGAGAGAGGGAGAGTGTGTGTGTGATAGGGCATATAAGTGTGGGAGAGAGAGTGTGTGAGATAGAGAATGTGTGTGTAAGTGGGAGAGAAAGTGTGTGTGTGTGTGAGAGAGAGAGAGAGAGTGTGTCCGTATGCGTGTGTGTGATAGGGAGCATATGTGTGTGAGAGAGAGAGAACATATGTGTAAAAGAGAAAGAGTGTTTTAGGGAGAGAATGGTTATGTGTGTGTGAGTGTGTGTGTGTGCACGTGCCAGAGAGAGAGGGAGTATCTGCATGAGAGAGAGAGAGAGAATGAGGCTGTGTGTGTCAGAGTGTGAGTGTGTGTGTGTATGTGGGAGAGAGAGTACATGTGTGTAAGAGTGTGTGTGCATAAGAGAGAGGGTGTGTGTGTGAGAGAGAGAGAATGAGTGTGTGAGTGCATGTGTATGTGTGAGAATACATGTGTCAGAAAGAAAGGGTGCCTCTGTATGTGAGAGATAGTGTGCATGTGTGTGTGAGAGCTTGCGTATGTGAGTGAGATTGTGTGTATGTGAGAGTATATGTGTATGAGAGAATGCTAGTCTCTGTGTGTGAGCGTGTGTGTGAAAGAGAGAGGCAATGGGTGAGGGACACAGAGAGAGTGCATGTTAAGAAGAATTTGTATGTGAGAGACAGACCGCAAGTGTGTGAAAGGGTGTGAGTGTGTATGTGTGAGGGAGAGAGCGAGTGTGTGAGAAAGAGTGTGTGTGTGAGAGAGAGTATGAGTGTGGGTGTGTATGAGAGAAGCATGTGTCAAAGAGTGAGCGAGTGAGGGTGTGTGGGAGAGAGACTGAGTATGTCGAGGTTGATCAGCCATGATTTTATTGGATGGAGGACAGGCTCGAAGGGCCGAATGTCCTCCATGTGCTCTCATTTCTGCCATTCATTCCACCCCCTGCAGGCGGCAATCCAATGACTCAGTTTTTGATGGAGGCTCCTTTTCCCCAAATCCCCTGCTACTTGGAGCGGGAGTCTGGTCATTGTCCATTTCAGTCATTTAAATAACTCACAGCCTCTGATCAGATCAGAGCAGGCGCTACTCTCTGGAGCCTAACTGACACTTCCTGATATTGTTTGCTCTGAAATTGTGCTCAAGTTCTGGTCACTCATATTCAATGATTTTCTGATACTTAAATTGCTGAAACATAATTACTTTATTAGCATTTATACATGTTCTCTCCAGGAATATTGTTTAAATCAATTAACATGTGTCAGTTCAACTGAAATGATGCAAGTCCGTGCATTCCACCTCAGAAACCATGAAGCCAAATGCCAGCTTAAAGTAATCTGGTGTGGAGCAACACTGACGCATTGCGAGCACCC
Organism: Carcharodon carcharias; assembly: GCF_017639515.1. Classification (NCBI taxonomy): domain Eukaryota; kingdom Metazoa; phylum Chordata; class Chondrichthyes; order Lamniformes; family Lamnidae; genus Carcharodon; species Carcharodon carcharias. The sequence continues at coordinate 16,181,479 of NC_054493.1, forward strand.
TGTCTACTTAGGAGTCACCCTTGACAGATGCCTCACCTTCTAGAACCACATCGAAAAGACAAAGGTAAAAGTGAGCGCAGGAAATAGCATCCTGAATAAGCTCACTAACACAAAATGGGGAGCAAGCTCGAAAACATTGCGAACCAATGCACTTGCTGTTTGCTATTCCACTGCCAAATACACCTGCCCTGCATGGGAAAGATCTCCTCATGCTAAGGAGATGGATGCCGTTCTGAATGCAAGCTGCCGACTTATCACAGGTTGTTTAAAACCAACAAACACCAACAGCCTATATATTCTGGCAAGTATCGCTCCCCCGATATAAGAAGAATGGTAACCAGCAAGAAAGAGCGACTCCGTCAAACATCAGATGAGAGGCACCCTCTACATGGTCATACACCTACACCCAGCCGCCTAAAGTCAAGGAAGAGCTTCATGAACAGTGTTGTTCCATTACAATCAACTCCATCTGAAGCCCGCATCACCTTGTGGAAAGATCGGCTCACCAGTCTCGAACAACACCCAGCGATGGAAATTCTACCGGATGAAAGCCTTCCCCCAGGAGCTAATTGCAACTGGGCAAACTGGAAGTGCCTTAACAGACTTAGGACTGGTGTAGGCCGTTCAAAGGTGTTACTAAGCAAATGGGGATATAGAACCAGCCCTACAACTTGTGAATGGTGAACTGAGCCAGACTATGCAACATCTCCTGCAATGCCTATCGCTAGAGGAACCCTGCACTGTTGTAGATCTTGCCGAATTCAACAGCAAGGCACAAAAATTTGTCCAGTTCTGGTTGGGCCATGTACAGACTGTCCGTGGACATGATCAGAAGAATTTCAACCGAGCAATGAAGCAATTTATTTTCACAGATCTGGCTCGAGAACTCACAGCCAGTTAGTTCGATGCTGATTCAGTTTGTTTGACCTCTGCGGGGAGAAGACTCTCAGGTCAGGAACAGGTCATGTCAAGATATGGATTAAAGCTCCCACTCCTCCTCCAAGACACTCCTGTCATCAGCTGCAAGGGTGGAATTCAACAGGAAGCTATCTCTCCACTGAGCTGTCAAACACTACGGGTCAGGTACAGCACCAGTTTGATATAAAATAAAACTCCCTCTATATTGTTCCATCAAATATGCCCAGGGGAGGGTTCAGTCCGGTTTTGATATAAATGCTGTAGCTGCAAGAGCCGGTCAGAGGCTCGGAATTCTGTGGCAAGTAATTCAACTCCTATCACCCAAAGGCAACTCACCATCTACAAGGAACATGTCAGGACTGGGATTGAATAGTTTCCACTTATCTCAACGAGTGAAACTTCAAAGAACCCCAAGGAATTCAATACCATTCAGGGCAACGTAGCCTGCAAGATTGGCACCCCATCCACCTTAAACATTCACTCCCTCCCGCATTGACGCACAGTGGTAGCAGTGTGTACCACATATAAGACACACTGTAGCAACTCGTCAAGGCTCCTTCGACAGCATCTTCAAAACCTATGACCTCTCCTAACTAGAAAGACAAGGCGAGCAGGTACTTGGGAACACTACCACCTGTACGTTCCCCTCCAAGACACCCACCATCCAGACTTGGAACTATATAGCCGTCCCTTCAACTGTCACGTCTGGAACTCGCTTCCTAAAAGCACTGAGTGTATCTGCAGCTTTTCAAGGAGGTGGCATATCAACACTTCCTCAAGGGGCAATTAGGTATGGGCAAAAATGCCAGCCTTGCCAGTGACCCCAACATCCTATGATAAGGTACAGATAAAAATAAGGTACAGATTAATTTCTTCCTCCACCCTGTCCCATTAAATAGGTCAAGGATTACTACAGCACGGATTAAAATGGAATAAAACACTCTCTGCATTGCCTAACTGAACACTCCCACGACAGATACATCGCTGGTTTAAAATCGACATAATCTCATTTGACAGTCTGTCTGTCATTTCTCAATTGTTTTTTCAGACTGTCACAAGCTGCGTTAGGTACATCATTTCTGAGGCGCCGAGCCAAACATGAAATCAAACCTTCACATTTTTCACAGATACAAGTTTTTTGAAGAAATAAATCAAATTGCTCTTACTGAAATATAGGAGAGCGAACCAGAAGGTTAACAGCCAGCCAGGAAGATTCCTGGTCCCAGCAGTGACCACGCGCACAGAAACAGAACAGACACAAATGGTGCGATAAGCGAGTTCCAGCAGATAGATCTGTTCAATCTGTCCCTTTCATTCAAGCTGTTTGGTTCTAATTGATCAATGGTCAATTTATTACAATTATTCTATAAATTCTCTGAAATTAATCTGATTTTCATTTCAAAACTCCTTTTGAAGTCCATCTAATTCTCCCTGTTTGCCTCAAATCTCCAAACAACGTAAGATTTAAGTTACCCTGAAAATGAGCACAGCAAATATGACATATTCAGGATAATTTGGTATCCGCAACAGAGAATCAATGACAGGGTACGAATTAAACAAATCAGGAAACTCTCAAATTGAAAACTGATTACCCACTGATTGGAGTTGATTTTAGATATAAATATAACAAATAAAATTATCAGCTTATCGAGCTGAGCACAGCTGAGTGAGAAAAGTGTTCTTTTCTCAATTCATTTTGGATACAATTAAATATGCTCCCCACACTTTGAGATTTCGCATTCACTACAATGACTATTCAATTGTTGGAGTTCATTTATTTGAATTAATTATCAATATTGTAAGTTAATTATCTTGTTATTGTCAATCCATTTTCTTGTTGGCTGATTTCTACTCTATAATATTAAAAATGATTTTTCAATAATTGAAAGCTCGTTTCTCCCTGCTACTTTGTGAAATAATTGGGGCTTATTTAAATCAACCTTACACTGAAACAATGTTCAATAATGAACTTCAAATTACTAGTTGGAAACATTCAGGCAAGTATGTCACTTTTACTTAAACCGAATCACTGTTTACTTTTTAACGTTTACTTCTGCTACTCTGTTTTAGCCAACAAAATTGTAAACTATGCGTGTTTCTGAACGCATTGAGAAATCATAAGTTCCATCGAGTAATTCATACGACGAGCTTATGAGTGGAATATTTGAAATATTTTCAAATCTGCCGGGGTCACATCGCATTAACTGTCGAAGAGCTGTAACATCATCTGTTTGCTAAAACGAGTCTCTCGAGTTTATAAATTGTCTTAACTCGAAATTATGTTAAAAAGATTGTCGCTGGCAGTTACTTTTTATCAATAAAAGTGCTTCCTAGATGTAATAACTCAGGTATTTAAAAAATATTTTACTCCTGTGCTTCACCCAATCTCTATAATTTAATTATTAAATATGTTATTCGTTGAAAGAAGATCCAAATTGATCAGTATAAAACTTGATGAGAAGAGTTCATTCATGTCATTTGCGACACTGAAATAAAATAAGCAAATTGATAGGAGATTTTGTTGTTCAACTTAATATTTAATAAGAATTAAGCACGAAGCTTAGTTATAATCTCTTCTTCGCCTATACTTTCATCCTGTGTACAGCACAGCTACGGAAGACAGGATGTTTTTATTAAGTTCAAAACTAACATTAATGTTTGAAATTAAATTAATCTGTTCGAATTTCAAGCTTTTATTTATCAATCTCTATTCATGTGCAGTCTGCACTTTCCTGCCGTTAAAAAAATATAAGATCTATTCCGTTACTTCCACCTTTAGAAAACTATTTAAGAAGAGGTTAGTGACAAGTATCTCAGTATCCAAATCCCAATGACCTTGAAGGAATAATATGGTTACGGCTGCACAGAAAGAATGTAATAACCGGATAGACATATTGCCAAACTGCAATGTCAAACTCCTCTTTAAGTCAATGCAACGTAATCAGGGATATAAAAAATAATTCAAAATATCTTGTGAAACTGAACAATTCTGTAGAATCAATATATTTTATTGAATTTTTTCATGCATAATCACAACAGGCTTCCAGCCTAAAAACTTTCCCGATCGTGTTAATCGTGCGCAGTGTGCAGCAGAATTGTGAAAGGCGATTAATGATCAATTATGTTCATATGAAAGCCGTTCAGTAAATTTGGAAAAATGTTACCACATTATAATTGTTTGAATTATATTAATCTTACTCTATAATTTGAAAACGTGTTAATTATGTAGTTTCTGACTGCAGTAATGAATTATGTTCTGAATAAGCGCCATAATCCATGGTTTAGTTTAATCTGCAATTATCACTTAAAATCAAAACAAAATGTTCGACACATCTTTAAACGCTTGTTCCCCATTTCTGAAGTCTGTCTGTTCTTTGCCTACAATCGCGCTTCAAGCAGATACAAACGCCTAGACTGTTTCCAGTCAACCTCAAAACGTGTAACCGCTCAATGTCACCGAGTTTAAACAATGCAGGAACAATGCAGAACCGCGAAACCGTTTCACAAATTCTACTTATTCAAAGTCACCCAGGCACACACTCTCCTCAGGAGAAAAATACCCAATCACATCACTGAGGGGCTGAAACCCGTTCCATGGAGAAGCAGCTCAATTCTACAAACAATTCCAACAGAATCCAATGTAACATTGCAAGAAAATCTCAATATCGAATCCAGACAAATCAGATCGTCACCAAATGAATGAATAATTAAACTAGACAGAAATATGGAATAATGGCAACAGCATTGTGAGTGTGCGGAATATGTTCAATAAATTAATGTTGAAACTTAAGCATATTTTGTTAATATTGGGTTTGATTTCAAACACACTTGTGCAGGAGATGGCAAAACCCGCAGCCATTAGATGTCACCGAGATTAATCATTGCAGAAACGTCAAACTGTTTTAACAGACGTTGGGTATTTCAAGTAACCCGGGCACACATTATCCTCAGCACATAAACACCAAATCACAACAACCAAGGATCGAATCCCTCAGCAGCACTTTTTGACAAGACACAGCGGAATCATATAACTCAATTTCAGCAGAATCGCATGAAACATTGTAACAAAATCTGCACACAGAATCCACCAAACCCACGTTTCAGTGAACGAATGAATTACTAAAATAGACAAAAATGTAAAGCAAAGGCTCAAATAAAACAATTGTCAAATCAGTGCATGGCTCTTACCTGCAGTCACCGTCACCATGGTCCCTTGTCCCCAATAGCTCATCGCGTCACAGTGTTAAATTCCCTGGGCTGTGCCATACGAAAACTGTCCCTACGCAAAAAAAAAAACAGTTATTTTAAATATTCATAAGTCATGGGCAAAGTAAGGTCATGATGAATCTTTACGAAATTATATTTGTGTTTGTAAATATATTTAGCTATTCATCAATGACCCTCATGTTTTATATTACACAGAGTAACAAATTAACATGTTATTGAAATCACCAACTGATGAATGCATAATTATCACAGCTTTTCTATCTTAAACCATGTTTTTTGGGCAGTGCTGGACATAAATAATACTTCACTGTAAATATAACAGGATTGTAAAAGAGAGCACTGACCCAGGCAAACTCAATTAGTGCTGAGGGGTTTTTGTATTGACAGTAACTGCTGTGCCGTCCAGTTTATCACAGTGAGACACACCATGTCAAATAATGCGGCGGATTGTTTACTGTAAACATAGAGATGTAATCTCACAGCGCTTTCCAAAAACCTGATTCTGACTCGTCTAAGAGTGAATCAGTGAGATATTTCAGCTTGTACTGGGCATTATATTCATAAATGTGATTGGAATTCTTTTAAAACCTCTTTGCGGATTTAGCATGCCCATCAGCATGAACAAAGTGGAAGGATTGTATATCTTTTTACAAACCAATATTACCTCTGCTCATTATTTTACTTAAATCCAATTTCTTTTGACGTTCCTGCTGTGTTAGTGATCACCAATTTAAACAAACTCCTTCTCTGAGTTTTTGTATGAGGATGTCGCTGTGCACAGCACTGTGACCCACTGCTGTAGTATCACAGTGAAATACACCCGCGCAGAAACTGCACCCACTCTCTGTTCAGTGCTGTCTCTCAATATTCACTTCAAATTGACGTTTACTTCGGATCTAGTTTAGAATTCAAGCAGCAATTTACAAACCTCAACGATCAGTGACCTCCGCCAAGTATCAACCAAATCAAATTGAACATTATATCCAGGTCTGTAATTGCGGAAACTGTTAGCAGTAAATATAAACACAGCCAAAAGCTCAGCCCATTATATCGATTGGTTTGTGAGGTTTTACTGTTAAATTTGCTGATTTACTTTTGTCAGAAGCGGCTTGTTGTCTGGTTCTGATCATTACAGTTAATATTACATTTAAAACAAGCGCTGACCGTCAGGTTATGATGGAAGTTGTTGAGTCCCTCTCGATCTGTTCTTGTTCGGGTCCAGCCCTGGTTCCTCTCGCTGTGGCCTCTTGCACAGTAATAGATGGCGGTGTCTTCAATCTTCAGGTTTGTCATGTCCAAGGAGAAGATGTTCCTTGAAGTGTCTTTGGATGCAGTAAATCGATTCTTAATTGCTGGGGCGTAGCTGTTGCTGGATGAACTATAGTAATAAACCAACCACTCCAGTCCCTGTCCGGGAACCTGTCGGACCCAGTGCATGAAAGCACTACCAAGATCGAAGCCGCTGGTTTTACAGGTCAGTCTCAGGGAGCCTCCGGGACGCCCGGTCTCTGTCCCTGGCTGATACGATGAAATATCCGACTGGACACCTGTAAAAATATATCAAAAACCCCGAGGATTAATCCTGGTGAAATGATCCCTGACTCTGTAACATTCCAGAGAGAGATTGACACTGAGACAGCAACAGTGAGAGACTTGGACAATAAAAATTACTCACGAGATAAGAAAGTCAGCAACAAACTGAGAGAAGTCGCAGACCTCATTCTTCTGGTCATTTGGGGAAAATGGTTCTGTCCAGAACTCAGTGAACAAACCAGGTCCCGGACTGTTGGATTCCAGTCCCAGTGAGCGGCATTTAAATACCCGGCAGAGGGGGGCGGGTTTCCAGGCGCCGCCTATTGATTCCCTGGTGGACTGGATCCACGACCCACCTTCCACACCCCCAACAGAATGGACTCAGATATTTACAATAGGTTATTGTTAAAAGTGGACATTTTATCTGTATCGGGATATTTGGCTGAATGGATTCATTGTACTGTCTCCATTGGTTCTAATTGTGAAATTACAGTTGAGCATTTGTTAATAAAAATCTCATTCCATTGTAAATTAAGTCCATTTATTTCTACACTCTCTCACAAGGGGTTGAACCTAAAAAAATAAATTACATTATCAGGGAATTAAGGTACTCTCAGTCTGTGTTGCAGCAACTCCGGGTCTCTATCTCATTACAGCAATAAAGTATCATCACTCATCGGAATTAATATTGATTTATGCAACTAAATATGGGGGATGAACAAAGTGATTCTATTTACAATGTGGGTGGCTATCGCTGTACAGTTTGGGTGCCGAGGTAAGAAGAAACTCCTCACATTATATAATGTCTCTCCTTGCATTTCTCGAACTGCCCCTGACTCTAAGACAGCCCTGTGAAAATTAACGGTATAAGAAGCCCGCCTGCCTGATAATTAAGCAGTAAGTTTACAGAGAAATGTAAAATTTACAACTTTGGACAGAGAAGTTAATGAATCAGAACGGACACGGAGATCAGCAAAGTTATCCTTCAGCATCCAAATCATTGCAGCCAATTTGATTGGCTACTGGCTGTCTAGTATTCACTTGTAATGGGAACACAGGGTATCAGGACTTTGCGGCATATTACTCTATATCATAAGGATAAATGCTTTATCTTCCGCTGAAACAGGTCATGAACTGGTCATTTCTCTATTCATTGGCAGCTATGAGAGGGACAGTTAAATAATCGAAATCAGCACAAATTAAACTGCACAGTTCACGGTGCTAATCAGGTATAAGAGACCCCTCAGGTTAAATGATGTGTACAACTCGGAGAATATTCAAGGAATTCCTGCGGGTTCAAGACAATTCTATGATTTTCTTTTAATTTAATTTATTTTAATTTTTTGCCATTCTATTCAATTCATTAGACTGGGGAATTGGGACCATCAACATCGCTCTCTCGCACTTCATGAAGTTCTTAATAAACCGGCTTTAATAACTGGAATGCCCTTTACTTAGAAATAATTTAAATTAAATAATATATGGTCAATTTAATATTTCCAGTTTAATCTCAGTGAATACAGCATTCATTAAAATATTTTCTTAGATGAAAACCATCCATAATGCCTCTTTCGTGCGCGACTGAAAGCAATATTGTTGAATGGCTGAATCCCATTTTGTTCATTCCTATCCAGGTCAATCTGCCCCATACAGTATTTGGCAGCAGGCCAGCCGGCTGCAGTCAGGGACGCTGGAACGTCCAATGTTGTTTACAGGAAGCATCTGGGGCTTTGTGCAGTTAATCAAAAATCTGTTTCCTCAGTACTGACCGCTTGGCTGCAAGCCAACTCCAAACCCTTAACATTGTCAACAAGGCCTATTTATAACAAATCTACCCAGCAACAACACTGGAGTCCATTTTATCCTTTAAGTTGTGAACCTATGTGAACTGTTCCAATCTCTCAGGAAAGAAAAGTTATCCAGCTTCTCTGACACCCTGTTAGCATTAAAAGCTTATTGGAGGATCTCTCCAACACATCATAATATTGTGATGGATGGATGGATGGATAGAAAGAATTACAGACTATCAGAGAGGACTCAGAGAGAGGATACATTTTGAAATAGAAAAACATTGTGTTTGTGTGATTGTTTTGCCCCTTTACCCTTTCACAGGATGTGAGAGTCACTGGCAAGGCCATCATTTGTTGCTTTTCCCTAATTGCTCTTGAGTTGAATGTCTTGCGAGGCCATTTCAGAGGGCAGAAAGGATCCACTATGTTGCTGTGGATCTGGAGTAGCATGCTAACAGAATGGTCAATGTGATCTCAATCAATGTTAATGATATTACATGAACCGCAATTACATTTTATACGAAATAAAATACTGAAAATAATTGGTTAATGAAGTTATTTATCTTTGTGAATGGATGAAAATTGATGGATATAATTATTTATGTTTGTGAGTTGATGATAATTGGTGAATATAATTATTTATCTTTGTGAATTGATGGTAATTCCTGAATATAATTATTTACCTTCGTGAATTGATAATAATTGGTATATATAATTATGTATGTTTCTCAGCCTTTACGACCTTCTCCTCCTCTGCTGAAAGATAAGATCCGTTCTGCAGGAGATGAATAACATAATAATCACCGCACTATCTGAAAACAAAGACGACAGATGAGACTGCAACAACTACAGGAATATCTCACTCATAGAGTCACGGGGAAGGCATTTGCTTGGGTCATACTTTAAAGACATTGTTGACTTGCAGGCCGAAGCACAGTGTGGTGTTTGTATTGGAAGGTATACTCTAGACATGATTTGCTCCATATGCTCGACACCGTCAGCAGAACAGGACTCTGCAAAATTTTGAGGAAAATTGGCTGCCCACCAAAGCTCCTCAGTCCGATTCACTCCTTGCATGACAACATGCCCTGCACTGTACAGACTGATGATTCCACTTCCAGCAGATTCGGAGTGAAGAATGGAGTGAAACAGGCCATGTCTCCTAGTCCCACTCTGTTTGACATTTTCTTCCCCATGCTGCTGATCTTTGCCTTCCCTGTAGATATGGAATGAGTCTACTGACACACTCGGTCAGACCGCAAGCCCCACAATCTAGAAGACTGAAAGCGAAGACAAAAACACATCGAGTCCTGATCAAAGAATTGCTCAAAGCTGATAACTTTGTCATCAAACCGGAAACTCGTCCACAAAGACTGATGAACTGAATCTCCCATGCATGTAACTTGTTCTCCCTGACTATAAACATGAAAGAAACCCTGGTCCTGGGACAAGGTGTTGCATTTCCGCCATTGATCGCACTAAATAACACCCGGATGGAAGTAAATTCCACTCCCTGGGTACCACTGTGACAGGTAGCCTATTCCTTGCTTCAGAACTTGATACCCACATGGGGAAAACAGCTGCCGCCTTTGGATGACTCATGAAATGCCCCTGGAATAACATCAAACTGATCCTTAGGGCCAAGCTGATGGTTTTTAAGGCCTGCGTACTCAGCACCTTGCTGTATGGCTGTGAAATATGGACGACTCACAGTTATCAAGAAAAGAAGATCCACAATTTCCATATTCGCTGCCTGATGCGCATTTTGGTTATGTACTGGCAGGATAAAGTCACAAATGCAGTGGTACTCTCAAAGGCAGAGCTCCCAAGATGGTAGAGCTCATGAAACAGAGATGGTGCTGGTGGCTTGGGAACGTACATAGGATGGAAGATGGTCACATGCACAAGGACTTTCTGTATGGTGAGGAAGCCGGAGGCAGACAACCAGTGGGACACCCAAAACTCCGCCTCAAGGATGCTTGAAGTGAAGGCCCCAAATATTGATTATCACAACTGAGTCTAACTAACTGACCACTGTGGAAAATGGAGACACCTCCTGTGGGTTGGCGTGAACCACCACGATGACCAGAGGCTACAGCGGTTTGGCAATAGAGGCCAATGCTGGAATAAAAAGCAACCCACAACGACATTTTGTACCTTCATGTGCAGCACTTCCAGCAGAACCTGCCTCACAACAATTGGCCCCCCTCAGTCATCAGCACATCTGAAATCGATTTGTTTCCATTGTGTGTCCATGACCTTTCATAGATGGATGGTTGTCCAGGATCTTCGTGAAATTCAGTTGCAAACAATATGATGTGCTTCTCCCTCTCTCTCTCTCTCTTTCTCTCTCCCTTACACACACACACACACACACACACACACACACACACACACACACACACAGACCAAAATGGCATCTGGTGCTTCAACTCAAGATCCCACCTTGACTTCCTAGGAGGCTCCGTATGTCTGAACTATTGAAGAAAATTACCCTGTCTTTCAGCTGGTATCATGAACCAATAAACTCTCCCCAACACCATGTTTGTTGAGGTGGACATTAAAGTTCCCGCCTTCTCTATACAGCCCTGGTCAACATCCCTCCCTTTAATCAAGATGAACACAGATGCATCACCAGGAATTGGGCCGCTTTACTCTGGTGCTGATTTTAACGTGCGCTAATCAACCACATTCAACTGCAATTAGTTGAATTTTGTTAAATTTTGACACCTCCCGGAGAAGGCGATGTGGTACTACATCTGGGGAAGTGGATTCTTGATACAATAATGTCAAAGATCTAACCTGACAGCGACATTTTCTCAGGAACTGCAATTGCAAAGTTTGGCCAGCAGATGCATTTGAAATCTTGAAGGATCCATTCAATTAACACTGCACTGAACCCTGTCTCTGTCTTTTTAACTTGGACTCCATCGGTTTTTAAGTTAGACCAAATACTGTCTCTGTTCATATTTCACTGCATCCTGTTTCAATTAATTCTGCACCAGTCAATACCAATATTCATATCACATAGTCTCGGAGATCCCACATCCAAAGGATCGGATTTACCTCAGCAGTCCTGTCACATCCAGTCGTTAATGGTAGTGGGCAACTAAACAAATAACTGGAGAATGGGGTTCCACAAAATTGTGGGCCTGGAGTTATATGTATGGGAAGCGGTGGTGTAGTTGTATTCTCACTGGGCCAGTAATTTGCTTGGGATCTGTGTTTGAGTCCCACCACGGCAGATGATGAAATTTGAATTCAAGTATCTGATGATGATCATGAAAATGTTGTCGTAAAAACCCATCTGGTTCACACTAATGCCACCTGGGCTGGACTGCATGTGACTCCAGACCCACAACAATGTAGTTGACTCTTGAATAGCCTAACAAGCCACACTGTTCTCAAGGGCAATTAGGGATGGACAATAAATGCTGGCCTAGCCAGTGCCGCATTCCCATGAGCGAAGAAAATAAATATAGTCCAGACTGGGTAAGGACAGCAGAATGTCTTTCCTAAAGGGCACGAGTGAACCAGGTGGATGCTTAATAAAATCGAATATACTTTCATGGTCACCATTATTGAGACGAGCTTTCAATTCCATATATATTTATTGAATTTGCATTCCACATGCTGCCATAATGGGATTCAAACCCCTATCCCCAGGGTAAAGGCCTGGATCTCTCGGTTACTAACTAAGTGACGTTCCCACTGCACGATCGTCCCTCCCATGTTATACAGGATCCTGGTTCAATTATTAATTTCCTGGGAACTGCTTTATTTCTATTGTGCTGGATCAGGCCTCTGTTTGTATTAATATAGACCCAATCTCGTTAATGTTCCAATGGAAGCCATCTCAGTTTGCATTGCTCTGGACCCTGTCTCCATTTATATTACATTAGGCCCTGTCTCTGTTTATATTAAACGAGGTCCTGTCTCTTTTCATATTATATTACATCTTGACCATGAATATATTTCCCAAACCTGATCATTTTAACTACGGCGCTAGACTATTTCTCTGAAGAAGAATCATACGGACTCAAAACATTAACTCTGTTTCTCTCTCCACAGATGCTGTCAGGCCTGCTGAGTTTGTCCGCATTTTCTGTTTTTATTTCAGATTCCTAGCATCCGCAGTGTTTTGCTTTAATCTATGCGTCTGTTTCAATTATGGCTGTGTTACTCCATGTTTTTGTGAGGTGAGAGATAATATTATAAATAAAGATGTTAGGCTAGAAATCGGTATATCGCAGTAGCCTGAAACGGGCGGTAACGGCTCGGCCATATATGCTATGCAGCACTTGGTATTCACCTTCAGCGCAGTCAGCAGAATTAGATTTCAGATATCGCTTCTCATTTGCCAGTGCCCAAGACCAATTTCTCACCTCTTGAGTGCTATGTGCAGGAGGATGCAGGGCATTGTGTTCCCATGTGCTTGTTGCCCTTGTTGTTCTGGGAGGTGGAGGTCACAGGTATGGAAGGTGCTGTTGAAGAGGCCTTGGCGAGTTACTGCAGTGCATCTTGTGGATGGTAGACATTGCAGCCACTGTGTGTCGGTGGTGAAGGGAGTGAATGTTTAAATCCGGGATGAGGTGCCTATTAAGGGGTTGATTTCCCTTGGTTGGTGTGGAGGTTCTTGAGTGTTGCTGCAGCTACATTCGTCCAGGAAAGTAAGACAGCATCGAGTGCAAAAATAACACAGAGACATGTCGAGTATAATATTAACAGAGACATGTCGAGTGTAATATAAACAGAGACGTACCAAGTGTAATACAAACAGAAACAGGATCTAGTGCAGTGTGAACAGAGACATGTTGAGTGTAATATAAACCGGGACAGGGCCTAGTGCAATATGAATAGAGGCACCGTCTAGTGCAAGATAAACAGAGGCATGTCGAGTATAATATAAACAGGGACATGTTGAGTGTCTTATAAACAGGGACAGGGCCGAGTGTAATGCAAACAGAGACAGCGTCTGTTGCAATATAAACAGAAACATGTCGAGTATAATGTAAACAGAGACATGTTGAGTGTAATATAAACAGGGACAGGGCCTAATGTAATACAAACAGAGACAGGTTCTAGTGTAATATAAAGAGACAGAGTCCGGCCTGTGTAATATAAACAGGGACAGGGCCACGGTCGAATGCAATATCGAGACCGGGTCCACTGTCCCATCAAGCACTCCCAGGATAGGTGCAGCATGGGGCCAGGCACAAAATTTAAAGCTCCCTCTACATGCCATACTGAACACTCCCAGGGAAGGTATAATACGGGTCAAAGTGAGTGAAACTCCCTCGACACTGTCACCATGAAACACTCCCAGGGCAGGTACAGGACGGGTTAGATACGGTGAGACACGGCCTGGTGTAATGCCATGGCCCACGGTTCCTTCAAACAGCCGCAGGTGCAGCAAGGGGCCACATTAATGATATAAAGCTCCCTCTATGTTGTCACATGAAAAACTCCCAAGGCAGGTATAGCACGCGTTAGATTCAGAATGAAACTCCCTCCACACTGTCGCCATCAAACATTCCTAGGACAGGTACAGCACAGTTTAGATACAGGGTAAAATTTCCTCTACATTGTCCGCTCAAACAGTCAAGGTGTGTAGGGTAAGGGTACTAAGCAGTATAAAGTTTCCTCTGCACTCTTCCATCAGACATTTCCCAGGCAGCTCAACACTGGGGGCAGGTAAAGAGGAAAAATGCTTCCGCACCGTCACATCAGGCATTCCCAGGGCTTAGATACGGGGCAAATTTCCCTCTACACTGTCTCATCAAACACAGCCATGTCAAATACAGCATGGTTTAGATGCAGAGTAAAGCTCCCTCTAAACTGCCCTATCAATTACTCCCAGGCCAGGTACAGCACAGTTTAGATACAAAGTAAATCTCCCTCTACACAGTCGTATCGAACACTCCTAGGACAGGTACAGTGCTGGTTAGGTGCAAAGTAAAGCCCCCTTCTCACTGCCCCATCGGACAAAGGCAGGGACCGCACGTGGTAGATACAGGGAAAGATCCTTCGGCACGGCCACATCAAATCCTCGCTACTAGCTACAACACAGGTTAGGTGCAGAGTAAATTTTCATTTGCAGTTTCCCATCAAGCGCTCCCAGGTCATTGAACGCTCAAAACAGATTTAGAGTAAAGTTCCCTCCTAAGATTCCAATCCATTTCATTAGATCCATTTAGTTTGAAGTGTATGAATCGGGCTGAGAGAATACATTGGCGAGACATTGACTTCATGTTGTGGAGTGAAGACAATGACCCATGTTGGAGAGACAAGACAAAGAGCTAGAGAGGAGAAAGAGACAAAGAGAGAGAGAGGATACAGGACATCTCTACAAACATATTTGTTGTGTCATTATATATCATGATAATTGGGAATCTTACTTATTTCTGAAATTAGTTACCATCGTGACATAATTCTCATATAACTGATTTTAAAAGTGCCCAAAAAACAATTGTTACTGAAATCAGTTGATGTATTTGCATGCTTGACTCTATTTCTGTGCTGTGTTGATGGGGAAATATTTGTTGTGTTTTTGTGTCTCCAGAATGTAATCTGGGACTTCTATTTCTGTGTTTATTTACATAAACGCCTCACTGATTTCAATGAAGTGTTCATGGCAGCAAAACCAGGTAAACACAGACACTTATTGATTGGTTTCAACTCAAAACAAGGGTTTATTTTAAGAATATTGACAGTTGGTGTAAAATTAATAGAAACGTTGTCAACATTCATTAGAATAGATGTTATTTATTTCAAACAATTACCAATACATTTAAATTAATAATTCAGTTCTGAAAGTTAGACTATCTCAATTAATGAAGAATCTTTGAACAGGCTGGGAATGTTAATTTGTTGGAAGAGTTAGCCCATTTAAACCGGACAATTTAAAACAGCAGCCAGAGGAGCGACATGTAATCTTATTAATCTCAGAGTTTTCAACATATCACAAATAGCATTTTAAAATGTTAACATTTAGAAAGAACTTGCATTTATAGAAGGTTGCTCAAGACCCCATGAAATCCTAAAATCCTTAAAGCTTGTTGATGTAGTTTTGTTGAAGTTTAGTCACTGCTGTGATGTTGGAAATCCAAGCGGTGATTTGTGCACAGCAAGCTCCCATGAATGAAGCTGTGAAAGATGACTAGATAATATGTGATTTTAGTTGAAGAATGAATATTGGTGTAGGATACTGGGAAAAACAGTCCTGCTCTATAGAATGGTACCAAGGGAGATTTTGCACCTGTCATCAACCTGAAAGTTTGATCTGTTTCTCTCTTTACTGATGCCCACTGGCCTGCTGAGTGGTTATCTTTTACCCTGCTTTAGATTTCCAGAATCTGCAGTGACTTTCAGCGTTTTAATTTGTTCTTGGGATATGGTTGTCAATGATGAAGTAATTCTTGCACTTGGCCCTCTCTCAGTTTATATTAGTCCAGATCATATATCAGGAATGACTGCACTACACACTGTCTCAGTTTATATTAATCTAGACCCTTTATCAATAATCGCTGCACTAGACCCTGCCTCAATTTATATTAATCTAGACCCTTTATCAGTAATCTCTGCACTGGACCCTGCCTCAGTTTATATTAATCTGGACCCTTTATCAGTAATCTCTGCACTAGACCCTGTCTCAGTTTATATTAATCTAGACTCTGTATCAATCATCACTGCATTAGACCCTGTGTCAGTTTATATTGATCTAGAATTTGCATCAGTTATATCTACACTCGAGCCTGTCTCAGTTTATATTTATCTAGAGATAGTATCAGTAGTCACTGACTATGCCCTGCCTCAGTTAATATCAACCTGGGCCCTGTATCTGCATTCACTGCAATTCACAGTGTCTCAGTTTTTAATAATCAGGACCGTGCATCAGTAATCACTGCAACAAACACTGTCTCCATATGCATTGATCTAGGCCCTGTATCACTGCAATATGCCCTGAGTCAGTTTATATCAAATAGACCCTGTATCAGTAATCACTGCACGAGACCCTGTCTCAGTTTATATTAACATAGAGTCTGCATCAGTCATCACTACACAATGCCCTGCCTCAGTTTATATTAATCAAAACCCTGTATCAGTAATCTCTGCACTAGGCCCTGTTTCAGTTAATATTAATCCAGACTCCGTATCAGTAATCACTGCACTAGGCCCTATCTCAGTTGATATTGATCTAGATCTTGTATCAGTAATCACTGCAAAGGACGCTGCCTCAGTGTATATTGATCCTGATCCTGTATCATTAATCACTGCACTAGACTTTGTCCTAATTAATATTTATTTCAGCCCTGACTCAGTTTCTCTTAATCTAGACCATGTATCAGTAATCACTGCAAGAACCCTGCCTCAGTTTATATTGATCTAGATCTTGTATCAATAATCAATGCAAAGGACACTGCCTCAGTTTATTTTGATCCTGTATCATTAATCACTGCACTAGCATTTGTCCTAGTTTATATTTATCTAGGCCCTGTTTCAGTTTATATTAATTTAGACCCTGCAGCAGTAATCACTGCCTAAGCCCCTGTCCCAGTTATATTTATATAGGCCCTGTGTCAGTGAACACTGCACCAGGCCCTGTCTCAGGCTATTTTAGTTCAGGCTGTGTCTATGCAATTACTGTACAAGAGACTGTCTATGCTTAGATTAATCAAGCACCTGTTTCAGTAATCACTGCATTCGCCCCTGTTCTGGTTATAATAATCTGCACCCTGAATCTATAATCACTGCACTTGGCCCTCACTCAGTTTCTATTAGCTGAGACCCTGTATCAGTAATCACTGCAATTTGCCCTGTCTTAGTTTATATCAATCTAGACCCGAAATCAGTAATCGCTGCACGAGGCCATGCCTCAGTTCATATTAATCTAGATGATGTATCAGTAATCACTGCACTAGACACTATCTCAGTTTTATAGTTAGCAAGACCTTGGATCAGTAATCACTGCACCAGACACTGTCTCACGTTATATTAATCCAGACCCTGTATCATTAATCACTGCACTCAATCCTATCTCAGTTTATATTGAAGTACACCCTGTAACTTTAATCACTTCAATGGACACTTCCTCAGTTTATATTGATCCTGATCCAGTATCATTAATCTCTGCACTAGCCCCTGTCCTAGTTTATATTAATCTAGTCCCTGTATCTTGCACTAGGCCCTGCTTCAGTTCATATCAAACACAGAGATACTTCATATCAACCTAGGCCGTCTATCAGTAATCACTGCACTAGGCCCTGTCGCTGTTTATATTGATCTAGACCCTAAATCAGTAATCGCTGCACTAGGCCCTGCATCAGTTCATATTAATTCAAGCCATGTGTCAGTAATCACTTCAATGGACACTGCATCAGTGTATATTGACCCTGATCCTGTATCATTAATCACTGCACTAGCTTCGGTCCTACTGTATATTTACCTCGGCCCTGTATCAGTAATCACTGCACTAGGCTCTGTCTCAGTTTACATTAATCCAGACCCTGCATCAGTAATCTCTGCACTATGCCCTGTCTCAGTTTTTATCATCTAGACCCTGTCTCAGGAATCACTGCACTGGACCCTGTCTCAGTTTATGTTGATCCAGACCCTGTATCAGTAATCATTGCATTAGAGCATGTCTCATTTTATATAACTCCAATCCTGTATAATAATCAGTGCAATGCACACCCTCACTTTACAGTAATCTAGACCCCCATATCAGTTATCACTGCACTAGCTGCTGTCCTCCTTTTTATTTATCTAGGCCCTGCATCAGTAATCACTTCACGAGACCCTGTCTCAGTTTTTATCAATCCAAACCCTGTATCAGTAATTACAGCACTAGGCCCCGTCTCAGTTGGTAATAAATCAGGCACTGCATCACTAATCACTTCACTAGACCCTGTCTCAGTTTACAGCAATCGAAACCCTGTATCATTAATCACTGCATCAGGCCCTGTCTCAGCCTATATTAATCTAGACCCTTTATCAGTAATCTCTGCACTAGACCCTGCCTCAATTTATATTAATCTAGACCCTCTATCAGTAATCGCTGCACTAGGACATATCACAGTTCTAATTGATCGATACCCTGTATCAGCATTCACTGCAATATGCTCTGCCTCAGTTTATATCAATTTAGACCCTATATCAGTAATCACTGGACTTGGCCCTCTCCCTGTTTATATTAATCCTGACCCTGTATCACCTATCACTGCATTAGACCCTGCCTCAGTTTATATTAATTTAGGCTCTATGTCAGTAATCACTGCACTGGACATTGTCTGAGTTAATATTGATTGAGACCATGTATCAGTAAACACTGCACTCGGCCCTGTCTCAGTTTATATTCTACTAGGCCCATATCAGTAATCACTGCATTAGACCATGTCTCAATTTAGATTAATCTTGACCCTGTATCAGTAATCTCTGCACCATGCTCTGCCTCAGTTTACATCAATCTAGAATCCTGTTTCATTAATCGCTGCACTCGGCCCTGTCTCATTTAATATTAACCAAGAGGCTGTTTCTTTAATCACTGAACTCTGTCCTGCTTCCGTTTATATTAATCTAGACCCTGTATCTGTAATCACTGCGCTAGACCCTATCTCAGTTTATATTTATCTACACCCTGTATCAATCGTCACTGCATTAGACCCTGTGTCAGTTTATATTGATCTAGACTTTGCATCAGTTATTTCTACACTAGAGCCTGTCTAATTTTATATTTATCTAGATCCTGTATCAGTAATCACTGCATGAGACCCTGCCTCAGTTTATATTGATCTAGATCTTGTATCAGTAATCACTGCAAAGGACACTGCCTCCGTTTATATTGATCTTGATCCTGTATCATTAATTACTGCACTAGCCTTTGTCCTAGTTTATATTTATCTAGGTCCTGTTTCAGTTTATATTAATTTAGACCTTGCAGCAGTAATCACTGCCTGAGCCTCTGTCCCAGTTATATTTATCTCGGCCCTGTGTCAGTGAACACTGCACCTGGCCCTGTCTCAGGTTATGTTAGTTCAGGCTGTGTCTAAGCAATTTCTGTGCAAGAGCCTGTCTCAGCTTAGATTAATCAAGCCCCTGTTTCAGTAATCACTGCAATCTCCCCTGTTCTGGTTATAATAATCTGCACCCTGAATCGATAATTACTGCACTTGGCCCTCACTCAGTTTCTATTAGCCGAGACCCTGTATCAGTAATCACTGCAATTTGCCCTGTCTTAGCTTATATCAATCTAGACCCCAAATCAGTAATCACTGCACTAGGCCATGCCTCAGTTCATATTAATCTAGATGATGTATCAGTAATCACTGCAGTAGACACTATCTCAGTTTCACAGTTAGCAAGACATTGGATCAGTAATCACTGCACCAGACACTGTCTCACGTTATATTAATCCACACCCTGTATCATTAATCACTGCACTCGATCCTATATCAGTTTATATTGATGCACACCCTGTAACTTTAATTACTTCAATGGACACTGTCTCAGTTGATATTGATCCTGATCCTGTATCATTAATCACTGCACTAGCCCCTGTCCTAGTTTATATTAATCTAGTCCCTGTATCAGTAATCTTGCACTAGGCCCTGCTTCACTCCATATCAACCTAGGCCATCTATCAGTAATCACTGCACTTGGCCCTGTCTCTGTTTATATCAATCTAGACCCTGTATCAGTAATCACTACATTATGCCCTGCCCAAGTTTATATTAATCTAGACCCTAAATCAATAATCACTGCACTAGACCCTGCTGCACTAGGCCATGCCTCAGTTCATATTAATTCAGGCCATGTGTCAGTAATCACTTCAGTGGACACTGCTTCAGTGTATATTGATCCTGATCCTGTATCATTAATCACTGCACTAGCTTCTGTCCTACTTTATATTTACTTCGGCTCTGTATCAGTAATCACTGCACTTGGCTCTGTCTCAGTGTACATTAATACAGACCCTGCATCAGTAATCCCTGCACTATGCCCTGCCTCAGTTTTTATCATCTAGACCCTGTATCATGAATCGCTGCACAGGACTCTGTCTCAGTTTATGTTGATCCAGACCCTGTATCAGTAATCAATGCATTTGAGCGTGTCTCATTTTATATAAATCCAGCCCTGTATAATAAACAGTGCAATGGACACCCTCACTTTATAGTGATCTAGACCCCCATATCAGTAATCACTGCACTAGCTGCTGTTCTTGTTTTTATTATCTAGGCCCTGCATCAGTAATCACTGCACTATGCCATGCCTCAGTTTATATCAATCCAGATCCTGTATCAGGAATCACTTCGCTAGACCCTGTCTCAGTTTATATTAATCCACACCCTGTATCAATCATGATAGAGCTAGAGAATGCCTCAATTTATATGAATCAAGATCCTGTATCTGTAATCACTGTGCTGATCCCCATCCCAGTAAATATTTATATACACCCTGTATCAGTAATCACTGCACTAGCCCCTGTCTCTGTTTATATTGATCGAGACCCTGTGTCAGTAATCACTGCACTAGACCCAGCATCAGTTTATATCAATCTAAACCCTATGGCAGTAATCACTGCATTTCATCCTGTCTCATGTTCTATTAATCTAGACCCTGTATCATAATCAGCGCAATGGACACAGTCTCACTTTATAACAATTTCGGCCCTGTATCAATAATCACTGCACTCTACCATGCCTCAGTTTATATGAATCCATATCCTATATCAGTAATCACTGCACTAGTCCTTGTCTCAGTTTATATTAGTCCAGACCCTATATTAGTAATGGCAGAACTAGAGAATGTCTCAGTTTATTTTAGTCCAGACACTGTAACAGTAATCACAGCAATATACGCTGTCTCAGTTCATTTTAATCAAGACACTGTATCATTCGACTGGACTCTGCCTCAGTTTATATTGATGTAGACAATGTGTCAGTAGTCACTGCACTAGACCCTGTATCAGGTTATATTAGTCAAGAGCCTCAATCAGTTATCACTGTACTATGCCATGTCTTATCTTAAATCCATCTAGACCCTGTATCAGTAATCATTGCACTTGGCCCTGCCTCAGTTCATATCAATCGAGATCCTTTATGAGTAATTGTTGCATTAACCCCTACATCAGTTTATATCAATCTAAACCTGATGTCAGTAATCTCGGTCTCAACGTTTATTAATCCAGTCCCTGTATCAGTAATCACTGCACTGGAAACTCTCATTTTATATTGCTCTAGACCCTATAACATAATCAGTGCAGTTGACACTCTCTCTGTTTATAGTGATCTACACCCTGTATCAGTAATCATTGCACCAGCCCCTGTCCTAGTTTATTTTTATCTCAGCCCTGTATGAGTAATCACTGCACTATGGCCTGCCTCAGTGTATATCAACCTTGACCCCGTATCAGTAATCACTGCACTGGACATTGTCTGAATTTATATTGGTTGAGGCCCTGTAACAGTAAACACTGCACTAGACCCTGTCTCGGTTTATATTAATCTAGATCCTGTGTCTGTAATCACTGCAATCGAGCATTTCTCAATTCATACTAATCTAGATTCTGTATCAATCATCACTGCACTCGACCCTGTCTCAGTTTATGATAATCTAGACCCTCCATCAGTAAGCACTGCACTCGGCATTGTCTCAGTTTATATCAATCCGGATAAAAGCGAAACACTGTGGCTGCTGGAAATCTGAAAGAAAAGCATAAAATGCTGGGACATCACAGCATGTCTGACAGCACCTGTGATGAGAGAAGCAGAGCTAACTTTCTGAGGCCGCATGACCCTTCCTCAGAGCTGAAGAGAACTCAAAATGTGATGATATTTGCTGTTTAAGCAGGGTGGGAGGTCAGGTTGGATAGAAGGCAAGCAATAGGTAGGGGCATGGTGACACTGACAAACATATCATCGGCAAAAAGAAAAAGGGAGTGTGAATGGTAGTGGTAAGGCTAAAGTAGGTGCTAATAGAGTCATAAAGAAAAGAAAGAAGAATGTGTTAACAGCAGAGCCAGAATCAGCACACTGTGAAAGAACAACATGGGACAAGTAACTGATGGCCCTTTTGGGGGTGTGGTAGGGGGAGGGGGCGGTGGTCGGGGAAAAATGGTATAAAAAGGAATAAAAAGGGGATAAAAATGAGGATAAAACAATGAATAAATGAATAAGGCTGTAAAGTGCATAATCAGAAGATGAGGTTCTGTTCCTCCTGTTTGCGTTGGCTTTCACTGCGACAATGCAGCAGGTCAAAGAGGGTCATGTGGGTATTAGAGCAGGTTGTTGTGTTAAAATTGCAAGCGACAATGAAATTGGAAGGTCTAGGTCAAAGTTGCAGGCAGAACGAAGGTGTTCCACAAAGCGGTCTGCCAGTCTGTGTTTGGTGTCCCCAATCTGGAGAAGGCTGCTTTGGTAGCAATGAATGCAGTAGACCAAATTGAAGCAGGTACAATGAAGCGGTGCTTCACCCGAAAGGAGTGTTTAGACCCTTGGACGGTGAGAAGGGAGGAGGTAAAGGGACAGGTGTTGAAACTTTTCTGATTGCTTGGGAAGGTCCACTGGGAAGGGGATGAGGAGTTGCGGGTGATGGAGGAGTGGACCAGGGTGTCCTGGAGGGAACGGTCCCTACGGAATGCTGACAGGGGTGGGGGATGGGGTTGGAGGGGAAGGTGTATTTGGTGGTGGCATCATGTTGGAGTTAGCAGAAATGGTGGAGGATGATCCTTTGAATGTCCGGATGCTGGTGTGAAATGTGAGGAAAGGGGGGATCCTATCATGGTTCTGGGAGAGAGAGGAATGTGTGAAAGCAGAGGCACGGGAGATGGGTCAGACACGGTTGAGGGCCCTGTCAACCACAGTGGGTGGGAAACCTTGGTTAAGGAAGTAGGAAGGCATGCCAGAAGCATCGTTTTGGATAGTGGCATCATCGGAACAGATGTGAAGGAGGCGAACAAACTGAGAGAATGGGATGGCATTTTTCCAGCATTTTCTGTTTTTATATCAACCGAGACCCTGTATCAGTAATTACTACATTGGACCCTGCCTCCATTGACATTAAACTCGGCCCTGTAAAAGTAATCACTTCACTAGACCCTGTCTCAGTTTATATCAATCGAAATTCTGTATCAGTAATTACTGCACTAGTCCCTGTCTCAGTTGGTAATAAATCAGGCCCTGCAACACTAATCACTTCACTAGACCCTGTCTCAGTTTACATCAATCAGAACCCTGTATCATTAATCACTGCACCAGGCCCTGTCTCAACCTATAATAATCCAGGCCCTGCATCAGTAATCACTGCACTAGACTCTGCCTCAGTTCATGTCAATCAAGGCCCTGTTTTAATAATTCCCATACATTCCCTGTTCAATTTATTTCATGCCCTCATTTGTAACTGTAAACGTTAGATTACACTTTGCTTTAGCTATTGTTGTACAGGTGAATGTCACTGTTAAAAGTACAATTGGCACTATCTTGTTTATTGCTGCAGCTGTCCAAATTTCTACTTCATAGAATCACAGAATCACAGTGCAGAAGAGGCCCTTCGGCCCATCAAGTCTGCACCGACACGTGAGAAACACCTGACTACCTACCTAATCCCGCTTACCAGCACTTGGCCCATAGCCTTGAATGTTATGACGTGCTAAGTGCTCATCCAGGTACTTTTTAAAGGATGTGAGGCAACCCGCCTCCATCAAGCTCCCAGGCAGCGCATTCCAGACCATCACCACCCTCTGGGTAAAAATGTTTTTCCTTACATTCCCCCCTAAACCTCCTGCCCCTCACCTTGAACTTACGCCCCCTTGCGACTGACCCTTCAACTAAGGGGAACAGCTGTTCCCTTTCCACCCTGTCCATGCCCCTCATAATCTTGTACACCTCGATCAGGTCGCCCCTCAGTCTTCTCTGCTCCAACAAAAACAACCCAAGTCTATCCAACCTTTCTTCATTACTTAAATATTTCATCCCATCAACATCCTGCTGTATCTCCTCTGCACCCCCTCCAGTGCAATCACATCCTTCACATAATGTGGCGACCAGAACTGCAAACGGTACTCCAGCTGTGGCCTCACCAAGGTTCTATACAACTCCAACATGACCTCCCTACTTTTGTAATCTATGCGTCAATTGAGAAAGGCAAGTGTCCCATATGCCTTTTTCACCACCCCAATAACATGCCCCTCCGCCTTCAGAGATCTATGGACATACATGCCAAGGTCCCTTTGTTCCTCAGAGCTTCCTATTGCCATGCCGTTCATTGAATACCTCCTTGTCAAATTACTCCTTCCTCACACTTTTCAGGGTTAAATTCCATCTGCCACTTATCTGCCTATTTGACCATCCCATCTATATCTTTCTCTAGCCCAAGACACACAACCTCACTGTTAACCACGCAGCCAATCTTTGTGTCATCTGCAAACTTACTAATCCTACCCCCCACATAGTCATCTATGTCGTTTATATAAATGATAAATAATAGGGGGCCGAGCACAGATCCCTGTGGTACGCCACTGGACACTGGCTTCCAGTCACTAAAGCATTCTTCTGTCATCACCCTCTGCCTCCTACAACTAAGACAATTTTGAATCCATCTTATCAAATTACCCTGAATTCCATGTGCCTTTGCCTGCTTTATAAGTCTCCCATGTGGGACCTTGTCAAAGGCTTTGCTGAAATACATATAAACGACATCAACTGCACTACCCTCATCTACACACCTAATCACCTCCTCAAAAAATTCAATCAAATTTGTTAGGCATGACCTCCCTCTGACAAAGCCATGCTGACTATCCCTGATCAAACCTTGCCTCTCCAAGTGGAGATAGATACTCTCCTCAGAAATTTCTTCAATAGTTTCCCTACCACTGACATGAGACTCACTGGTCTGAAGTTCCCTAGCTTATCTCTACAACCTTGTGTTGCAATTGGTCCTTTCCCAGTTATCACTGCACCTGACCCTGCTGCTCTTTATATCATTAGGTCTTGCACCAGTTATTACTACTTTAGGCTATGCTTCTGTGGACACTCCAATTAACCCTTTTCCAGTTAGCACTGTAGTATAAACATGTTTTAATTTATATTTCACTGCACCTTGTGTTTCTGTATTTTACACTGAACTGTGCTTCAGTAATCGCTGTCCTTGACCCGATGACCTTGTCTCAGTTATGTCTGTGTTGGACCAGTCAAACACGAGCATACAAACAAGGAGCAGGAGTGGACCATTCAGGCCCTCGAGCCTGCTCCGACATTTAATAAGGTCATGGCTGATCTGATAGTAACATGAAATCTGCATCCTGCCTACCCCCGACAACCTATCAACGACTTCCTTTCAAAGAATCTATCCACCTCTGCCTTAAAAATATTCAAAGGCTCTGCTTCCACTGCCTTTTTAGGGGGAGAGTCCCAAACACTCACGACCCTGAGAGTGAAAAAAATTTGCCTCTTCTCCGTTTCACATGGGCGACCCCTTATTTTTAAACAGTGACCCCTAGTTCTAGATTCTCCCACAAGAGGAAACATCCTCTCCACATCCACCCTGTCAAGACCCTTCATGATCATATATGTTTCAGTCAAGTCGCTTCTTACTCTTCTAAACTCCAGAAGCTATAAGCCTAGCCTGTCCAACCATTCCTTATTAGACAACCCACCCATTCCAAGTATTAGTCTAATAAACCTTCTCTGAACCTCTTACAACAGATTTACATCCTTCTTTAAATAAGGTGACTAATACAGTACACAGTACATCAAACACGATCTCATTGGTGTCCTGCATAGCTGAAGCATAACTTCCAAACATTTGTATTCAATTCCCCTCGCAATAAATTATAACATTCTATTAACTTTCCCAATTACTTACTATTTCTCCTTTTATCTTTCTCTCAGCACTTTACCTGTGTATATAACGCTATCTGCAGTTTAACTTATTAATGCACTGGACCATGCCTCTATATACAGTACAACTGACCTTTTCTCAGTTATTACTGCACTAGACTTTGTCTCTGTCTCTATTACATTATATGATGCTTTATTTATTAATGCACATAGCCGTGCCTCTATATATACCGCAAGTGACAATTTCTGAGCTGCAGCGGCATTGCACAAAGTCTCTGTTTGTATTATATTAGGATTTACCTGACAACCAACTTGTGAGAAAAGTTATTGCACATGGAATAAAAGGGAAAGAAGCAATGTGGATAAAAAAATGGATGAAAATAAGGAAGCAGGGAGTAATAGTCAATGGATGTTTTTTGGGCTGGATGAAGGCTTGTCCTGCAGTTCCCCAGAGGTTGGTATTGGGACCCTTGCTTTTCCTGATATATATTAACGATCTAGGCCTTGGTGTGCAGGGGACAGTTTGAAAGTTTGTGAATGATACGAAGCTTGGGAGTGTTGTAAACTGCCAGCAGAACGTTGTGGAACTTCAAGAGGACACAGACAAGTTGGTGGAGTGTGCAGATAGGTGGCAGATGAAGTTCAATGTGGCGAAGTGTGAGGTGATGCATTTTGGTAGGAGGAACATGGACAGACAGTATAAAATGAGGGGTGGAGATGTGAAAGGAGTGCAGGAGCAGAAAGACTTGGGTGTATATATGCATAGATCATTGAAAGTGGCAGGACAGGTGGAGAGAGCAGTTAATAAAGCATATAGTATCCTGGGCTCTATTAATAGAGGCATAGAGTACAAGAGCAGGGAGGTTCTGCTGAATTTATATAAGACCCTCATTAGACCTCGGCTGGAATATTGTGTACCGTCCTTGGTACGATATTAAAGGAAGGATGTGAAGATATTGAAGAGAGTGCTGAAGAGGTTTACAAGAATATTCCCAGGGATGAGAAACTTCAGTTATGAGGGGAGATTGGAGAAATTGGGATTGTGTTCCATGGAGAGTAGAAGGCTGAAAGGAGATTTGATTGAAGTTTTCAAAATCATGAGTGGGCTGGAGAGTGTAGAGAGGAAGAAGATGTTACAATTCGCAAAAAGGATAAAGAATGAGAGGGCACAGGTTTAAAGTGATTTTCAAAAGAAGCAAATGTGATGTGAGAAAAAAACTTTTTCACACAACGAGTGGTTCGGGTCTGGAATACACTGCCTAGGCAGGTTCAATTGAAGCATTCAAGAGGGCATTAAATGATTATTTGAATAGAAACAAAGTGCAAGGGTGCGAGGAAAAGCCTGGGCAATAGCACTACGTCGGAATGCTCATTTGGAGAGCCGATGCAGACAAGAAGGGCAGAATGGCCTCCTTCTGTGCCGTTAAAGTTCTGTGATTCTATGATTCTGTGATATTACTGTATTAGGCAGCGTCATTCATTACTGTACTCTCCTCTGTCTCACCTTATATTACAAAGGATCTATTCCATTTATTAATATACTCGACCAAGTGTGTCTGTGGCTGTGTGTGTGAATGTGTGCAGCAGTATGCGTGGTTGTGAATGCTGGTATGTCGAGAACATATTAAGCTTCATTGCTTGCAAAAGACATTATAATTATTTTTCAGCATGTTACGATAGTTTATTAAGACTATATCTATATGCTGCCATTAATATTTATTGTGTGCTCCAGAAAGTAATGCCAAGCTGGCCATTCCATTGTCAAGGAACATACATCTTTCAAATGACTCACTGAACTTCTTCCTCTCTTCCTCTGTCTCAGACTACACGAAAATCAATTAACCTCTCTTCCCTCTCTCAGACTTCACTTAATTCACTTACACAGACTCACAAGGGCCGGATCTGGCAGCTACGAGGAACCAATGTTTAAATCTTTTGCTTAAAGCACATTATCACTGAAAAGATTATGCGCCAAAACCTCATCAGATGAAAATTCAGTTTCATAAAGACACCAGCTCACTCACTTAACCTCTCTCCTCTCTTTCTCTCAGTCGGCACCAAACTCTCTTAAAACTTTCCAATTTAGAATAACCCCCTGTGAGCGGTATTATTGTTTTAATTTCCTCTTTTCTCCCAGTGATAACCTTCAGTCCATCTCGCCTTCAGTTAATATGTTAGAACCAAAACAATCTCATTTATTTAATTCTTTAAAATGAGAATGGAAGTGAATGTAATGCTGAGGCCAGCAGCAATCTGTGTGGTTGTTCTTGATGATGTCAGAGTGAGTTCACCCTCACAGGCAGGAAGACTGTTCACGGTAATAACATGAAACTGACGTCTGCTGTTTCATTCTCAGGTAACACAACTTCCTGTTTCTCTGTTGCCGGTTCCAAACCGCACATCTCACTCTGAGCAGAAAATAAATCCAGGGGCCACAATCTGGTGAGAACATCTGTCAAGGCGGCCTATATCTGGCCACAGAGCCAGGGCAGAGTCACACAGATCACATTGCGGTGATATTTACAAATGAGCCTATGGTGGTCTGTTTAGGGTTTCCATTTCCAGGACATAACTGGATGGTCAGTCACTGAGCTCCCTTGAGTCCCTGAAGCAGGGAAATGAGATCTTGCTACCTTTCATTTTTCGTTGTCATGCTCCACCATCCGCCCCCACTCTAACTCCCCCTTTGCACCCCACCAACACCATCCCCCCTCCCCCCCCGCACCCTGCCTCACGCACACACTCCCTGCACTTTCACTTTCCCTCGAAACTTGTTTCCTATGTTTCTCTGCAACATTCCGTCTCCCTTTTTCATTTTAAGTCTCCTTCCCTAGTTTTATCTCTGTCTATCTCTCTAGTATATCTCTCTCCACCTCTCTGTGTGTCTATTAAATAGAAGCGTTCAAAATCATGAAAGTTTTGATAGAGTGAATAAAGAGAGACTATTTCAACTGGTAGGAGGGTCAGTAACCAGGGGGCGCAAATTTACTTTATTGAACAGGAAGACAGGAGGATAATTGTTTATTTCTCTAACACTGTGAGTTGTTCTGAACTGGAATGCACAGCTTGAAAGGGTGATGGAATCAGACCAATAGTAACGTTGTAAAATGAATTCTATAAATACTTAAAGGGGTTAAAATTTGAATGATTACAGGGAATGGGACCAATTGAAATGCTCATCTATATCATTGTCCCAGCACCTTTCCTGAATCTACTTCAGTCCCTCATTGAGCCCAAATAAAATGCAATAATTATATAGCTTTCGTCTTCTGCTGATCCTGCCTTTTGACAGCGTTTGAGTGTGTGTGTGTGTCGATAATTGCCAGGAATCATTCAGAAGTTCACTGCTGTTAACAAACCACTGCTTTGAACAAAATAATAACACTGGAGAGCTTGTTTAGTAGAAAGCACGATTACCTTTAACATTTTCAGCTCTAATTCTTCCTCTGGTGAGGTTTTGGTGTTCAATCCTTTATGTCATCATATGCCTCAAGCTGAACATTGGTTTATACAAGCTGCCGGGTCCGGCCCTTGCATGTCAGTGTAAATGGAGAACTGTCGATAAGAATGAGAGGGAGCTGATTATTTTCTGTTCCTCTGACAGATGCAGTATTGACCCTGCAGATAGCAGAAATCTCTTTAGTCTGCCATGATTGTCCTCCCCTTGGGTATAACAGCTCTTAGTCAGATGGAGTCAGTCACACGGGCCTTTCCCATGATGTTTCCACTTCACTTTTACCACACAAATCTTTGGGTCACTCACTATAACACAGAAACCTGATCTAAGGCCCTAAACATCATTGCTTCCTCACACTTTCACACCCTGTTACGGTCAGATGTTTATCAGACCCCCTGCCTCTCTTTATGTAAGATTACCAGCAGCCTCTGTTATTGACACACTGGAGCCGGCCTCTGTGATTATTATTGGACCAGGCCCCAGTCTGGCCCGGACCCAGCAGTCAGAACTCCCTTTGCAAATCCAAGGAGGGAAATGTTGTTTGTATTTTTGGAGAGGGCAGGAAGGTCAAAGCAGCAACAATGTCCCAGGAACCCGTCCTTTGCTGGATGGAGAAACTGTCCAGAGTTCCTCTGTCTTTAATTCCTCCTCCTGAGTGTAAGAAAATAATGGATAATAGAACAGAAAGTCTGACATATAAACTCTTACCGTGAGCACTGGGCATTATTAAATGGTCAGCTTTCTGGATCGAGGCTTCAACCCACAACCATTTGACCCAGGGTTAAGAGTGATGCTAATTCATCAATGCTGACATGATGTATCCCCAGTTCCCATTGCATTACTACAAGGCAACATTTAACAGATGCTAGAAACCTAAAATGAAAACAGAATGTGCTGGAAATCCTCAACAGGTCAGACAGCAGATGTCGAGCCTGTTTGTTTTCCGGATCTTCATATTCTTTGCAGCCTTGGGGAAAGTGTGGAGAGGCGGGAGGATTTTGGAGGCTAATTAAAAACCGGCGTCTGTCACACGAACACTCTTCCCGTGGTCAACGGAGCCAGGAGTGGAATTTGAACACAGATCTTACGGCTGAAAAGCAGGAGGACAACCAACTGTACCATTCGGGAGTGCAGTGGCTGTGGAGAGAAGCAGAGTTAAAGTTTCTAATCGATGACCCCGGTTCTGCTGAAGGGTTATTGCCATGAAACGTTCACTCTGTTTATCGCCACAGATTCTGTCTGACCTGCAGGGTAATTCCAGAATGTTATGTTTTATTTGCTATTACACTAGACTTTGTCAGTGTTATTGCACCAACTCCATCCCATTCATATTGCAGTGGTGCCTGACTCTGTTATTTAAGACCAAGATAGATTTAGGTTCTTGATTGGTAAGGGGATCAAAGGTTACGGGAAGAAGGCGGGAGAATGGGGTTGAGAAACTTATCAGCCATGATTGAATGGCGGAGCAGACTCGATGGGCCGAATGGCCTAATTTCTGCTCCTATGTCTTATGGTCTTATGGCTGTTGGGCATTAGGCAAAAGATTTGCTATTGTATCAATTGGCGCTGTCTCACACACACTATTATATCAGGCCCAACTTCGATTTGGGTGGATCAGGTGCTGACTGTGCCGTTATCACACTGGACCCAGTGATGTATTCAGTGATGCACTACAACCTGCTATCCTCTGTTAACATCAAACATTGCACTAATTACACAGAGCTTTACCATTTTTAATCTGTTCCCTATATCCAATCTCACTGTATAAAACACTGTTTCTGCAATGGTTGCACGAAGAGTCTACATGTCATTCAAATTCTAATGAAAGCCTCTCTCATTATTTCTGAAAACCTTGTGCTGATCAGTTTTCAATAGTATCCTGATTCTGATATTGTTAACGTTGACCCTGTTTCTGCTAGTGCTTCGCCATGACCTCTTTCAGTTGTTATTTTATACAAAGTATTTTTGTTATTATTTTCACAAAAATATCGGTTCATTCAATGTTATACCAAGTCCTGAACTAGCCAATTTCTCTGTTTATATGACTCCTTGGGCCAATTTGTGTTATCACCGCACTAGCACATGCCTCTGTCTGTACTATACTAGGTATTGTGCCTGTTATTACTTACACTAGCCGATACCTATGTTTATATTACACCAGGTCCTGTCTCTGATATTACTGCAGGCCCATATCCCTGGTTATATAACACCAGGTCTTGCCTCTGTTATTAATTCATTAGCTGATATCTCCTTTTATATTAAAACAGATACTGTCTTGGTTATTAATTCAGTAACCCATATCTCTGCTTATGTTACACCAAATTCAGTCTCTGTTTATGCTTGACTTGGCCCTGGTTTATTTTCGTTAAGATTACATTGAATATACAACCTGCAGTTAAACCAGTCCGTCCAAACATGATTCGAGTGGTTGTGGTGGAATTTGTGAAGATAACAGTTAAAAAAGTGGAAATAGAAATAGTGGAATTTCTCTGGAGAGCAGCAGGAGTTTCAATCCTTCCCATCAACAGGAATAATAAATCGGAGAATTACATGTGTATTAGTCTCATGTTAAGTGTAGGTAAAGTTTGATTTTTGCCATCACTTGCACAAATCATCACACATTCGAGATTATCAGGAGCTTCTGTGAGATATTGAGGTGATCATTTGTTAATAAACTGCTGGTTCTTCTGGATGTGATTTACTCCGCTTCCCAATTGATCACCGGAGACAGATAAAGCACCTTAGAAATGAAATCGTCAGTCTGACATCACTTTATAAACAAATGCACACAACAGACTGGTTATCAATAAATACTTACAGTATTAAACAACCTACAAGTTAACTAAATGCATAGTTTTGGATTTTAGTCAAAGAAATCACTGAAGGCAGGATTGGACTGAAAGTTGTCACTGGGAGAAAAGAAGAGAAATTGCGAAAAAAATTCTCCAAAGAGCAAAATGAATAAGGGACTGTCTCATGAGAGAGAGAGAGAGAGAGAGAGAGCGGGGGTGTGGGGGCGGGGGTACGATGGTGAGTGGCGAGAGAGCAAGAGAGAGAGGGAGAAAGAAAGTGTGTGAGAGAGACAGAAAGAGAAAAGAGGTTCAGTGAGTTAGACGCTGCCTCAGACGGAGAGAGGAGACATTCAATGAGTTTGGAGATAGACATGCTCGTCTTAGTGACGAAAGTGTCAGAATGACATCACTTTCTAAGCAAAAGTACACAACGAAACATGCTATCAATAAATATTTACAATATTAAATCATCCGCAGTGACAGTTTGAGTAAAAGAAAATTAAATATTGAAACACTTGGGTAAAGGTCCTCACTTATCTTTGAGGAACGGCGGTATAAGCTAGAGGCATGATTTTTTTTTTCCTATACGGCACACATAACTGACCATATCTGATCTATAATTTCTTTGACTAAAATCAAATGAACATAACTATCAGGTGATGCAAAGAACGGGCTATCCAATATCGCCCGTTTTGGCCAACGCCAGGGAACAATTCCCACCTCAACAACTTAGTGTATAATATTATCTCTCCAACTCACAGTTGCAGTAATCACAGAGACAAGGCCAAGCGTAGAAATAACTGAGGCAGGGTCGAATGTTATATAAACTGAGATAGGGTCCAACAGAATAAGCAAAAAGATGATCTAGTGCAATATAAACAGAGGCATGATGTCGTGGAGTAAAAAGTGAGGCAGTGCCGAGTGCAGTAATAACTGAGACAGCGTCTTGTGCAATATGAACACCAACATTAGCCAAGTGGTTATGGTACTGGGTTTATAATCCCAAGATCAAGAGTTCAAATCTCACAATGGCAAACTATGAAACAATGTAACTTCATCTGAATAGGAACAGAGGGAAACGTGTTTGTACTCGAAAGAGTTACAGGAAGATATTGGCTTGGCCTAAATAGCCAAGTGGTTATGGTACTGGGTTTGAAACCCCAAGATCAAGAGTTCAAATCTCACAATGGCAAACTATGAAAAAGCTTAGCCTAAATGGCCAAGTGGTTATGGTACTGGGTTTGTAACCCCAAGTTCAAGAGTTCAAATCTCACAATGGCAAAACTATGAACACAGACATGATCTAGTTCAGTAATAACTGAGGCAGGATCTAGTGAAGGAAAACACACACGTGGTCTGCTGCAGTTTCATCTGATACTGGACATTGTCTAATATAAGCTGAGACAGAGCCTAGTGCAATAACTGCCAACATAGGGCCTGGATTAATATAAACAGAGATGTGGGCAAGTGCAGCAATAAGGGAGAGGCACAGTATTATACAATATTAACAGTGACAGGGCATTGTGTGATATAAACAGAGACTGGTGCAGTGTTAGCCAAGGCATTCCCTAGTTTAGTATAAACGTGGCAGCGTCAAGTAGTGCAATAACAGGGGCAGAGCCTTGTGTCATGTAAACAGGAACATGTTCTGGTTTCGTATAAGTAGAGACAAGTACCAGTGCAGTAAAAACTGAGACATGGACTATTGTCATATTAGCCAAAACATGGTTTAGTGCAGTGATAACTGAGAGAAGGTGTAGTGTAACATGGTCTTTGTCCTGTATATTGACTGAGGTTGAGCTATTATAGAAACAGCTGGGACACAACCTGTTGTAATATGATCAGAGGCATCACTGAGTGTAATATATACAGACAAAGGTCAAATTTAATATGAACAGGTAAAGGGTTCAGTGTGGAAATGATTGAGACAGTGCTTGCTTCATATAATGTCAGTATTCACTGTTTCACTGCCATCTACTGTACAGACTCAAAACAAAAACAGAATTACCTGGAAAAACTCAGCAGGTCTGGCAGCATCGGTGGAAAAGAAAAGAGTTGATGTTTCGAGTCCTCATGACCCTTCACAAGAACTAGGTGAATCCAAGGAAGGGGTGAAATATAAGCTGGTTTAAGGTGTGTGTGTAGGTGGTGGGGGGTGGAGAGAAGTGAAGGGGGGGGGGTGTGGTTGTAGGGACAAACAAGCAGTGATAGAAGCAGATCATCAAAAGATGTCACAGACAACTGAACAAAAGAACACATAGGTGTTGAAGTTGGTGATATATATCTAAACGAATGTGCTAATTAAGAATGGATGGTAGGGCACTCAAGGTATAGCTCTAGTGGGGGTGGGGGGAGCATAAAAGATTTAAAAATATTTAAAAATAATGGAAATAGGTGGGAAAAAGAAAAATATATATATAATTTTTTGGAAAAAGCAAAAGGAAGGGGGAAGAAACAGAAAGGGGGTGGGGATGGAGGAGGGAGTTCAGGACCTAAAGTAGTTGAATTCAATATTCAGTCTGGAAGGCTGTAAAATGCCTAGTTGGAAGATGAGGTGTTGTTCCTCCACTTTGCGTTGGGCTTCACTGGAACAATGCAGCAAGCCAAGGACAGACATGTGGGCAAGACAGCAGGGTGGAGTGTTAAAATGGCAAGCGACAGGGAGGTTTGGGTCATTCTTGCTGACAGACCACAAGTGTTCTGCAAAGCAGTCACCCAGTTTATGTCTGGTCTCTCCAATGTAGAGGAGACCACATTGGGGGCAACGAATACAGTAGACTAAGTTGGGGTAAATGCAAGTGAAATGCTGCTTCACTTGAAAGGAGTGTTTGGGCCCTTGGACGGTGAGCAGAGAGGAAGTGAAGGGGCAGGTGTTACATCTTTTGCGTGGGCATGGGGTGGTGCCATAGGTGGGGGTTGAGGAGTAGGTGGTGATGGAGGAGTGGACCAGGGTGTTCCGGAGGGAACAATCCCTAGGGAATGCCGACGGGGGGGGTGAAGGGAAGATGTGTTTGGTGGTGGCATCATGCTGGAGTTGGCGGAAATGGTGGAGGATGATCCTTTGAATGCGGAGGCTGGTGGGGTGATAAGTGAGGACAAGGGGGACCCTATCATATGAATCTTTTGATGATCTGCTTCTATCACTGCTTGCTTGTCCCTACAACCACACACACCCCTCCACTTCTCTCCCTCCCCCCAACCCCGCCACCACCCACCCCACCACCCCCCCCACCCCCCCCCCCCACCCCCCCCACACACACACACACACCTTAAACCAGCTTATATTTCACCCCTTCCTTGGATTCACTAGTTCTGTTGAAGGGTCATGAGGACTCGAAACATCAACTCTTTTCTTCTCCACCGATGCTGCCAGACCTGCTGAGGTTTTCCAGGTAATTCTGTTTTTGTTTTGGATTTCCAGCATCTGCAGTTTTTTGTTTTTATCCCTGTGTTTACTTGACTGCCTCCGCTCTTCAAGAAATGCGTTCCTTGAAGAAGTTCTGTTCGTCTCTGCGACAAGATTTCCGTATCTCTCTTTTGCCTTGCTCACCTTCATTGCTTTCCTGGTGTTTGACAAGGTGTTTACTAAAACCCGCTTTCACAGCCATATCTCCTTTCTCAGTGACTGTCTCCGTCTCCGACTTACCCCACGTGGATTTCAACTGAAATTCCATCCCTCATATTTCGAACCCACCCAGGATTACGGGTATCTCCGGGACATAAAACGTTTCTCGGACTGCTGTTCCCGTCACATTCTGAGATCCACACTCAGTGCCATGCGCCGCCATATGAACACACTCAACCTCTCCCTCCAGCAGCACTGCTGTACCCTTTTTCAAAGCTGCACGTGCCACCAGTTTCATTTTATTCTTCGCCTCATCCGATGCCTCAACAAGAAACTTTTTCTCTTTCTTTCAAGTGCTAAGGAATGCAAGCTCCAACAACTCACCGACACCAACACCCATCTAGGACCCTCCACCCCTGCCTGTCCCTCCGTCCCCACCCCAGCTTCCAATCCCAGCCCCAGCCGTGTATTCACCATACCCCCTGACCTTCCCCTCTCCAATGCTGAACGTTCAGTGCTCAGCAAAGGACTTAGTTTCATACCCTTACGCCATCATCTCAATGAATTTCGGGCTCGGCACGATGCTGAGCTCTTCTTCCACCGTCTTCATCTCTGGGCTCACTTCTTTGGGCAGGAGTCCTCTCCCCGTTCAATGGATCCTTGCACCCACCTCCAA
Source organism: Carcharodon carcharias (assembly GCF_017639515.1). Lineage (NCBI taxonomy): Eukaryota > Metazoa > Chordata > Chondrichthyes > Lamniformes > Lamnidae > Carcharodon > Carcharodon carcharias. Next base: position 16,218,271 of record NC_054493.1, read on the forward strand.
TATTCTCCCTCCACCTGGACCCCTCCCTCTGGATTCTTACCTTCTCTTGATCTTTTCATTGAGAACTGTCAGCGCGACATTAGTCGTCTCAAATTCTCTGCTCCTCTCACCCATTCTAATCTCTCTCTCTCTGAACTTACTGCACTCCATTCTCTCAGGTCCAACCCTGACATTGTCATCAAACCCGCTGACAAGGGTGGTGCTGTTGTTGTCTGGCGCACTGACCTCTACCTCGCAGAGGCTGAGCGTCAACTCGCAGACACTTCCTCCTACATCTCTCTGGACCATGACCCCACCACTGAACATCAAGCCGTTGTTTCTAGGACTGTCACTGACCTCACCTCCTCTGGGGATCTTCCTCCCACAGCTTCCAACCTGATAGTCACCCAACCTCGGACGGCCTGCTTCTACCTCCTACCCAAAATCCACAAACAGAACTGTCCCGGTAGACCGATCGTGTCAGTTTGCTCCTGCCCCACAGAACTCATTTCTCGTTATCTTGACTCCCTTCTCTCTCCCCTTGTCCAGTCCCTTCCCACCTACATCTGTGATTCCCCTGACACCTTACGTCACATCAACAATTTCCTGTTCCTTGGCCCCAACCGCTTCCTCTTCACCATGGACGTCCAATCCCTCTACACCTCCATTCCCCACCAGGATGGTCTGAGGGCCCTTAGCTTCTTCCTCGAACAGAGGCCCAAACAATCCCCATCCACCACTACTCTCCTCCGTCTGGCTGAACTTGTTCTCACACTGAACAATTTCTCCTTCAACTCCTTTCACTTCCTCCAAATAAAAGGTATGGCTATGGGTACTCGCATGGGCCCCAGCTATGCCTGTCTCTTTATGGGGTACATGGAACATTCCTTGTTCCAGTCCTACTCTGGCCCCCTTCCACAACTCTTTCTCCGGTATATCGTTGATTACTTCGGTGCTGCTTCATGCTCTCATCGGGACATGGAAAAATTTAATTAATTTTGCTTCCAATCTCCACCCCTCCATCATTTTCACGTGGTCCATCTCTGACACTTCCCTTCCCCTCCTTGACCTCTCTGTCTCAATCTCTGGTGATAGACTGTCCACCAATATCCATTACAAGCCTACCGACTCCCACAGCTACCTTGGCTACAGCTTCTCACACCCCGCTTCCTGTAAGGACTCCATCCCATTCTCTCAGTTCCTTCGCCTCCGTCACATCTGTTCCAATGATGCTACATTCAAAAACAATTCCTCTGACATGTCCTCCTTCTTCCTTAACCAAACTTGCCACCCACGGTCATTGACAGGGCCCTTAACCGTGTCCGGCCCATCTCCCGCGCATCCGCCCTCACGCCTTCTCCTCCCTCCCAGAAACATGATAGGGTCCCCCTTGTCCTCACTTATCACCCCACCAGCCTCCGCATTCAAAGGATCATCCTCCGCCATTTCTGCCAACTCCAGCATGATGCCACCACCAAACACATCTTCCCTACACCCCCTGTCGGCATTCCGTAGGGATCGTTCCCTCCGGGACACCCTGGTCCACTCCTCCATCACCACCTATTCCTCAGCCCCCACCTATGGCACCACTCCATGCCCACGCAAAAGATGTAACACCTGCCCCTTCACTTCCTCTCTGCTCACCGTCCAAGGGCCCAAACACTCCTTTCAAGTGAAGCAGCATTTCACTTGCATTTCCCCCAACTTAGTCTACTGTATTCGTTGCCCCCAATGTGGTCTCCTCTACATTGGAGAGACCAGACATAAACTGGGTGACTGCTTTGCAGAACACTTGTGGTCTGTCAGCAAGAATGACCCAAACCTCCCTGTCGCTTGCCATTTTAACACTCCACCCTGCTGTCTTGCCCACATGTCTGTCCTTGGCTTGCTGCATTGTTCCAGTGAAGCCCAACGCAAAGTGGAGGAACAACACCTCATCTTCCAATTAGGCACTTTACAGCCTTCCGGACTGAATATTGAATTCAACAACTTTAGGTCCTGAACTCCCTCCTCCATCCCCATCCCCTTTCTGTTTCTTCCCCCTTCCTTTTGTTTTTTCCAATAAATTATATAGATGTTTCTTTTCCCACCTATTTCCATTATTTTAAAATATTTTTAAGTCTTTTATGCTCCCCCCACCCCCACTAGAGCTATACCTTGAGTGCCTTACCATCCATTCTTAATTAGCACATTCGTTTAGATATATATCACCAACTTCAACACCTAGGTGTTCTATTGTTCTGTTGTCTGTGACATCTTTTGATGATCTGCTTCTATCACTGCTTGTTTGTCCCTACAACCACACCCCCCTCCACTTCTCTCCCCCCACCCAACCCCGCCCCCCCCACCGCCCCCGCTACACACACACCTTAAACCAGCTTATATTTCACCCCTTCCTTGGATTCACCTAGTTCTGTTGAAGGGTCAGGAGGACTCGAAACGTCAGTTCTTTTCTTCTCTGCCGATGCTGCCAGACCTGCGGAGTTTTCCCAGGTAATTCTGTTTTTGTTTTGGATTTCCAGCATCCGCAGTTTTTTGTTTTTATCGACTGGACAGACTCTACTATTGCAAATGTGAAAATGTCAATTTTAGTTGCTGCTTCCGACATTATTGATAGAATTATAGAATTCTTACAGCACAGGAGGATGCCATTCGGCCACTCTTGTCTGTGCTAACCCTCTGAAGGGGTAATTGACCTTGCGCCACAGCTTTCTTCATCGTCCAGCATCTTGTTTTCTTTTCAGATAAGGATCCAGTTTCGTTTTGAAAGCACCAATTTGTCCCTCAATCCACCACACTCTCAGGCAGTGCATTCCAGATCCTAACCACTCACTGCATGAAATTGTTTTCCTCTTGTGTCCATTGCGTCTTCTCCAGATTACTTTAATCCTGAGCCACCTGGTTCTCAATCCTTCCACCAATGGGAACAACTTTACCCTAACTACTCTGCCCAGACCCTTCGTGATTTTTAATACCTGTATCTAATCTCCTCCAAAATTTCTCTCCTCAAACGAGATTAAAGTCAACTGCTCCACTTTTTATACATAACTGGAGTTCTTCATCCCTGAAACAATTTCCATGAATCTTTCCTGTGCCCTCTCTCATGCCATCAAATTCTTCCAAAGGTGTGGTGCCCGCAATTGGATGCAATTCTTCATTTGAGGCCTAAGCAATGTGTCACACACGTTTAATATAACCTCTTTGCTTTTAAACACTTTTCCTCTATTAATAAAGCTCAGGATGCTGCATGCTTTATTAACCATGCTCTTTCCAATTGTCCTGCTACCTTCAATAATTTATACACATATACGCTCAGGTTAGTCGGCTCCTGCAGCCCCTTTGGAATCGTACCCTTTCTTTTATATTGTCTCTCTGCGTTCTCCCTACCAAAATGAACCACTTCTTGCCTTCTCTGCGTTAAATTTCATCTGTCACTTGTCCGTCCTTTCCACCAACCTGTCAATGTCTTTTTGAACTTCTACACTATCCTCCTCATGGCCCACAATGTTTCCACATTTCGCATCGTCCGCATATTTTGAAATTGTGCCCTGTACACCAAGGCCCAGTATATGAATAAATATTATGAAAAGTAGGCGTCCTAGCACTGACCCTTGGGGACTTCATTATAATCCTTCCCCGAGTCCGAAAAACAACGGTTCAAAACTACTCTTTGTTTCCTGGCACTCAGCCAGTTCCCAATCCATGATGTTACCGTCCATTTTATTCCAGTGAGCTCCAACTTTGCTCACAGGTCTGTTGTGCGGCATTTCATCAAATGCCTTTCAGAGATCATGTAAACCACATCAAAAGCATTACCCTCATCAACCATCGCTGCTATGTCATCAAAAAACTCAAACAAGTTAGTTAAACATGATTTGCCCTTAACGGATCTATGCTGGCTTAATTTATCAAGAAATCACTTCTACTGATGAAGCGGCTCATTACCTCCTGTGCGAACTCCCAATACTTAAGGTGCAACTATGGCAGATTAACGTGGCTGATTTGTGCACTTTAAGGTCAAGAAAAGAGCAAAGAGTCTCAATTCCTATTGATTAATTCATGAAGATCTTGTTTCAATCGAAGAATGTGGACCAAAGCGCACATTGTAGGAATGACGGGAGCTTTAATGACCAACTCAACCGGTGTGAAGTGGGGAGAGATTTTTTTCTTCATGGAACCACCTGAAATGTGGTGGTGGTGATTTTCTCCGATTCTGCAGGTGCTACTGAGCCTCCACCGTCGGCAAGATAGGATCTTAAGTTGAAATGTGTGTGTGTGATGCACGCATCAGATTTACTTACAAGTGAAATCCACAAAGATAAAAAACCATTGTCACCTATCATGTTCCAGGTTTTATTTTATTGAAAATGTACTTGCTGTTCGTATAATATCGTTAACATTAATTGAGAAGACATTGAGCATTCCCTCACCAAGGAATACTTCTGTTGCTAGTATTCAGTTGGAAATTGGACTAAATTATTCCAAGGATGGTGAGCATATACACACCAGTCTCTGCATTTCAGTTTTAAGTGCTTTGCTCAGGATTAAACAGGATCTCCTGCCATAAACGTTGAAAGTGTGATAAGTTGTGCAAGTGACTGTAATAATCAAACGACATATCACTGACCTGAATTTACTCAGTTTTAGAATCCAGATTTATTATTTCCCTTGCTTGGAACTTGCTGCTCTCCTGCAAGTTTCACACTATTTTTGTTGCTGCATTATTCCTTCTTACCCCATTAGATTCATCATTTCCGCTCCAACGCCTTCCAAATCCTCGGATATGATACAGTGAAATAATAGTTAAAAAACAGCTTTACGTAATATGAAAGGCCTCATGCTCCAGAGTAATATAAGTGGGACAGCGGGACAGAGTCTAGTCCATTGTCAATGAAGACATGGTACCCAATGGGCATAAAATGCAGGGCTATCGGGAAACAGCATGGGCGGTGGGGTGGGGTGGGGTTGGGGTGGTGAGAGTGCATGAGATAAATTCGGTAGTTTTTTTAAAATACTGGATTAATCCTGAGGAACTTAATGACCTCCTTCCCAGCCGGGACCACAGGTTCATTCTAGAAGTCTATAACTTATTGTCTCAATCTAACACTTTTCATTTTGCACCTATAGTTCATAAAAAGGAAAATGAAACAGAAGAAAAGTATATTACAGCACCTTTCACGATCACCGGAGTGTTTTACAACCAAAAAGCACTTATGATGTATATTCACAGTTGTAATGTAGGAAACAACATAGCCTGTTTGAGCATGGCAAGCTCCCACAAACCACAATATGATAATAACCAAGTAATCTGCGTCTTTGCGTATTTTTTTATGTTTATTGACTGATAAATGCTTGCCAAGGCATCGGGAATAGCTCCCCTGCACTTCCAGATGGAATAGTACCATGGAATCTTTCACATCGACCTGAGAGGGCAGACGGCCCCCAGTTTAATGTCAGAGGGGAAAGTGCTGCCAACTGAGCCACAACAGACAACCAAAGCTCCTTGTGAATGAATGTGTAGACCAAGAAGATATAAATAAATAGAAATCCAGGCTATGGCTCAAATTTCTACATAGACACAAAGTTAAATCAGACTGAATCCGGCCACAACAATATCCAAAACCCTACTGGAGAGTCCCGCTGGTGGTGCAAGCATGCATCAGTAGGTCTGATCTTAAGTCTGACAACAGAATTATTCCTTCATTGTGCGTGTTGTACTCTCAGATTCGACCATTTTGTAGGTTAGCCGGAACTTCACAGTAAGTCAACTGATTTGTGGGCCAACTGGGTCATTTCCTTAAACAGAAGAGTATTCATTGGACCTTGAATCGTTACAGAATTGGAGATCGTTAATAGATTGTAAAACACCAATCAATTAGGAGTGGTAAAAGAATTGGGGATTATTGATACAGTGAGAAACCTCATTTGGTTCCAAGCAATCGATTTTATGGGAAAGATGAAGGTTTGGAACTGTCAATAGATCAAACCATTAATGGATTGAGACACAACTGACGTTTATTAAACACAATCAACGGCAAAAAATATACCGAGAAATATAAATTGTTTTGCAATATGTTGGTAATGTTACAAAAGTATAATAATTTCATAATATTTTTCTGGCTTATAGTAAAGTAGGTTTATGGGAGTGAGTATAGTTGGTTCTGTCTGTGTGATTTATTTACATTTGGAGTCAGGTAAACTGTAAGCTTGGAGTTATCAAAAGAAGCTAGGTGTAGAAATGTGTTTGAGATGCTAATGAGTAAACATGGGTGGTGGCTTAGCCTGTACGTTGGGAAGGGAATTTGCCATTTTAGATAAATGAAGGGATTGTTTGGATTTCAACAGGATGTCAGTCTGTTTATAACTATCCAGCTAAGCAAGGCTAAGGAGTGTGTTTATTTTTCCCAAAGGTTACTGACAATATTGGCAACATGAATTTTTATTATCATGGGAAAGGTGCCATTCCAAAGGCATATGGAACAATAGAATTTACATTTAAAGAGAGCTACAATATATAAAGGAGAATGAAAGGCTGTGTGAGGCGAGGGCCATGTAGGATCAACAGGACTGTGTGAAACAGCCTTCAAGAAGCCGCCAGCTATTTGTGCATAAGTTGGCTATGTCCAGTAACTGACGTTAGAGGAAACCAGTTGTAAATCCGCTGCCAAGTCGGCTCTGGGTTAACTTGCTGGTTTTCTTTGAAATCTAAAGTCTATTTTCGACTGTTGCCTTAAAGGGGATATGTAAGTGGGAGTCATTTGGAATTTTAGTATTTGTTATAGCGTTAAGTAATTGCAGTCTTATGTATGTGCTTGAAATCTTTTATTTTGTTAATATACATTTCAATTTAATTATTGAAATCTCTAAAGGTCTTAGCTGATTCATTATTTCTGAAGACTGTTCACTCACCTTCTTGTAATAAACACAAATTGCAAAACCTTTGTGATGGCGTGATAAGTTTCTCTCGTGGATTTGGTCCGCCTGGCCACACATCAGCTATTATGTCATAACACAATGTACCTGGAACTATCTCTCCATTCATCTGTCACTGGTTCTGTTAGTTGGCACAGCAACAGTTACTCCTGATAGTGGGACATTAAACATGAATGGCAGTGTGCACAGACTAGCTAATTATGATAGATAAAAGTAGAGATCCTCTTCTGCAATGAAGGGGCATCAATTGTGTCGTCAGGAACTCTGTGCTGTTTACCTAAAAACATTTCACCAATATAATATTAATAACTATATTAATAACAATATGAATAATTCATTTTGCCACAGTTTTGAACAACAGCAAAGGGTTTAAAGGTATAAATTAAGAACATGAATTTGTGTGGAAAGGCAATTATTGAATATTCCCACATTGACTTATTGTTGGAGGCTTCATATCACAACACTATTTCTCCCTGACCATAGAAAGTCTCACAATGCAACTGCAACCGTATGAAAAACATGAGTTTCGATTCATATCATCCTAGAGAGCATTGACCCTGTATTCATGTTCAAAATTGTGATTCGGATCACTTCAGCTACTTCACTGACTCAGCTCTGCCCAGCTGATGCACCATGTCCAACCTACCCAGAATCTCCATCGCGGCAATCCTGAGCACATCTCATTGGAGTACTGACCTCACCCAACCAAATCGTGAAGAATTGACTCTCTGCACGAATGTACTGAATGGAAAGCCTCTCGGGTGTGTGGTTAAAGGGGTTAAGGGCTTGTGACTTTGCGACAACAACTGTAATACCCATCGGATATATTTCATTCTGGCAATAGTTTTCAATAAATATTTTGCCGTGCACTTTTTTCCTGCGCTGTTTCGAATGTTGTGACTGCACCAGTATCACGGAGCAGCAAGAAATTACCAGGGAATTGGAAATAAGTATATGTATTCAATCATCTGCTATGTTTCTGCAGTGATGGAAGTAATTTGGTTGAGGATATGCTGAATGCTTTCTTGTACGTGAAAAGGCCGCATGTTGCACATGTTATAATCCCCGTTTCTCATCACAGTCATGAAGTCGCTTTCTAACTTTGAGGTGAAGATTCAGCATCGCCAGAAAAGAATCATCAGTGCCGCAGGGATATCCCCAGGCTACACTTGGTGGCGTGCAACTCGTCAGTTTTCAACAGACAAGGAGTTGGAATGATCCAGAAAATGGGGAAGGACTGAAAGTACCAGACGGACACAAATGGAATAAAGGACCACTGCAAATTATGGAGCAGTCAATCGTAAAGATGAAAACGTGGAACAGCGTTTTTCAGGCACATCCACCCACACATCACCACCGCACTGCACCGCCCCCCCCCCCCGCCCCATCCACTAATCCATCCATCCATCTGAAGAATAGTCATACAGACTCGAAACATTAACTGTTTCTCTCTCCACAGATGCTGTCGGACCTGCTGAGCTTTTCCAGCATTTTCAATTTTTACATCCATCCATCCATCCATCTGCCTGTCTGTCTGTCTGTCTATCTATCTATCTATCTGTTGTTAATTATGTTTCCATGGTTAACCATGAAATATTTTCTGCAGGAGTGAGTTCTGGAGGTTCAGTCGGACAGTGGCAACAGAAGCCCAATAACTGGAAGGAATCTTCATGAGCATTAATTGCATTTATTCAACTTCCATTGTGAAGTATTTTTTGCAGCTTCACCATCAGAACCAGATTGCAGCATCAGCTTTCGCATTTCGGGCACATTCATATGAAATGAGCATTAAAGGTCGCTTTTCAGTCATTCGAACAGTACCCAAGAATATAAAAAACAAAAAAACCGCGGATGCTGGAAATCCAAAACAAAAACAGAATTACCTGGAAAAACTCAGCAGGTCTGGCAGCATCGGCGGAGAAGAAAAGAGTTGACGTTTCGAGTCCTCATGACCCTTCGACAGAGCTTGAGTTCGAGTCCAAGAAAGAGTTGAAATATAAGCTGGTTTAAGGTGTTGGGGGGTGGGGTGGGGGAGGGGGGGGGGGGTGGGTGGGGGTGGGCGGAGAGAGTGAGAGAAGTGGAGGGTGTTGGTGTGGTTGTAGGGACAAACAAGCAGTGACAGAAGCAGATCATCAAAAGATGTCCACAACAATAGAACAAAAGAACACATAGGTGTCAAAGTTGGTGATATTATCTAAACGAACGTGCTAATTAAGAATGGATGGTAGGGCACTCAAGGTATAGCTCTAGTAGGGGTGGGGAGAGCATAAAAGATTTTAAAATATTTTAAAATAATGGAAATAGGTGGGAAAAGAAAAATCTATATAATTTATTGGAAAAAAAAGGAAGGGGGAAACAGAAAGGGGGTGGGGATGGGAGAGGGAGCTCAAGACCTAAAGTTGTTGAATTCAATATTCAGTCCAGAAGGCTGTAAAGTGCCTAGTCGGAAGATGAGGTGTTGTTCCTCCACTTTGCGTTGGGCTTCACTGGAACAATGCAGCAATCCAAGGACAGACATGTGGACAAGACAGCAGGGTGGAGTGTTAAAATGGCAAGCGACAGGGAGGTTTGGGTCATTCTTGTGGACAGACTGCAGGTGTTCTGCAAAGCGGTCGCCCAGTTTACGTTTGGTCTCTCCAATGTAGAGGAGACCACATTGGGAGCAACGAATGCAGTAGACTAAGTTGGGGGAAAAGCAAGTGAAATGCTGCTTCACTTGAAAGGAGTGTTTGGGTCCTTGGACGGTGAGGAGAGAGGAAGTGAAGGGGCAGGTGTTACATCTTTTGCGTGGGCATGGGGTGGTGCCATAGGAGGAGGTTGAGGAGTAGGGGGTGATAGAGGAGGGGACCAGGGTGTCCCGGAGGGAGCGATCCCTACGGAATGCCGATAGGGGGGGTGAAGGGAAGATGTGTTTGGTGGTGGCATCATGCTGGATTTGGCGGAAATGGCGGAGGATGATCCTTTGAATGTGGAGGCTGGAGAGGTGATAAATGAGGACCCTATCATGTTTCTGGGAGGGAGGAGAAGGCGTGAGGGCGGATGCGCGGGAGATGGGCCGGACACGGTTGAGGGCCTTGTCAACGACCGTGGATGGAAAACCTCGAAAACAGTTCCTCTGACATGTCCTCCTTCTTCCTTAACCGAGGTTTTCCACCCACGGTCGTTGACAGGGCCCTCAACCGTGTCCGGCCCATCTCCCACACATCCACCCTCATGCCTTCTCCTCCCTCCCAGAAACATGATAGAGTCCCCCTTGTCCTCACTTATCACCCCACCAGCCTCCGCATTCAAAGGATCATCCTCCGCCTTTTCCACCAACTCCAGCAATGATGCCACCACCAAACACATCTTCCCTTCACCCCCCTTATCGGCATTCCATAGGGATCGCTCACTCCGGGACACCTGGTCCACTCCTCCATCACCCCCTACTCCTCAACCTCCTCCTATGGCACCACCCCATGCCCACGCAAAAGATGCAACACCTGCCCCTTCACTTCCTCTCTCCTCACCGTCCAAGGACCCAAACACTCCTTTCAAGTGAAGCAGCATTTCACTTGCATTTCCCCCAACTTAGTCTACTGCATTCGTTGCTCCCAATGTGGTCTCCTCTACATTGGAGAGACCAAACGTAAACTGGGCGACCGCTTTGCAGAACACCTGCGGTCTGTCCACAAGAATGACCCAAACCTCCCTGTCGCTTGCCATTTTAACACTCCACCCTGCTCTCTTGCCCACATGTCTGTCCTTGGCTTGCTGCATTGTTCCAGTGAAGCCCAACGCAAACTGGAGGAACAACACCTCATCTTCCGACTAGGCACTTTACAGCCTTCCGGACTGAATATTGAATTCAACAACTTCAGGTCTTGAGCTCCCTCCCTCATCCCCACCCCCTTTCTGTTTCCCCCTTCCTTTTTTTCTCCAATAAATTATATAGATTTTTCTTTTCCCATCTATTTCCATTATTTTAAAATATTTTTAAGTCTTTTATGCTCTCCCCACCCCCACTAGAGCTGTACCTTGAGTGACCTACCATCCATTCTTAATTAGCACATTCGTTTAGATAATATCACCAACTTCGACACCTATGTGTTCTTTTGTTCTATTGTTGTTGACTCTCTCTCTCTCTCTCTCTCTCTCTCCCCCCCCCCCCCCCGCCCCCCACCCCCGGCCCACACACACCTTAAACCAGCTTATATTTCAACTCTTTCTTGGACTCGAACTCAAGTTCTGTCGAAGGGTCATGAGGACTCGAAACGTCAACTCTTTTCTTCTCCGCCGATGCTGCCAGACCTGCTGAGTTTTTCCAGGTAATTCTGTTTTTGACCCAAGAATATAGCTGCTTTCACCTTGTTTGCGCTTCAGGTTGCTGACAACCCCGTGTATTGGTGTCTGCTGAGGCCCTCAGTGAGAAAGGCCTCGGGGCAACTCGTACCAATACAGTGTTTTGTGAGATCAGTGAAAATAAGATTCATTGATCCGGCCACCAGGCGGCGGATCACGCCGTGACAGGCACTTTCTTAAAAATGCTTGAGGAGAAATTGCGTTTGATCTCGTATTTAGGCCCACTAATGTGACGTTTCCTGAAAAACCCACAATTGGGAAGTTTAGTTCAGTATTAATCAACAGCTCAGCTCCAGTACATTGGGATGGGTTGCCTATTTGTTCTGTTCCCCACTGACAGTTTCAGCCCCTTGTACTGATTTCAACTATGAAGCGATCAGTAACTATAGAATAATACAACAATTATCTAATTCCTGTCGCGAGACTGTTTGCACCATATTTGAAATGACTATAAACGTAACCCAGCCGTTACAGTCCGGCAAAAGTATATAATTGCTGTTGGGCGCGTTAGTTTTCAATTCAGCTCATAATAGATAGATTTTACGAGTGAAAACAGTGCACGCGGCCGCCTGCTCCATACTTCCGTTTGTTTCTCTCTCCCTGACCTTCCCTGTCTTTCTTGTGTTTTGGAAAGTTGTTTCCCACTGTTCCCGGTTTGACGTTGGTTGGATCAGCAGTACAGTGCACCGGGGATCTGCACTTCTGCCCTGACAGAGGATTTGTGGATTGTAGAGTTACAGACTCGGGGAGCACCATGGGGAATTGCATCAAACCACTCCTCGTCATTATATCACTTCTTAGTAAATATTTCCTTCCCAGAAAAAAATCCCTTCACCCCTGGATGCTGTAGCCCACATGTTATTAGTTGTTAGATGATGCTGCTGATGATTAAGCTGCTTGAGATGATGATGATGATGACCCTAATAATAATGACATCTACACAACTACTTTATGTTAGGATGGAGCCATCCAGACACAGTGGTCGGATCGGTTGCTGAAATGATGCCGAAGCTGAAATGATGCCGAAGACGACAGGAACACCACGTGATCTGCAACTTCAAAACAAATCTTTTCCACCATTTGTTCTGGTATAGTCAGCAACCCGGGCAACATCCGCAGCTCCTGAATCAACTGATCGGTGTGAATGAAAACGAGAAGACAGACATCGTTGGCCAATTTTCCTCTACATTTAACATAACTATCAAGGTAACGGAGCTGAGGCTCTGATCTGCGACGCAGCCGAGTATTTCTGTGCTACAGCCCCACACTGCGGCAGAGATACAGCGGATTCCGGTCAAAATGCCACCAAGAGCGGCTCAGTTAATGCTCAGCAGGATGCGCTCGAACACCGAGAAACAAGGACAAATATCCAGCCTCAGCATAAGGTTTAGGCGGAGCTTTCGTAAAGGAGAAAAAAACCCGCAACATTCTGTTGGACCATGACTCCCGAGCTCCAGGGCAGTGTAAGTGGAGGATAGCCCAAAGCTGCGCCGGGGAATACCCCGCCCGGAAGTTCTCAGGCAAGGTTTACAAGACAATTGCTCGGGAAATGCAAACTTCCCATGGGCAAGTGCTCTACACTGGGAACTATCGGAAAATGCAGTTTACAGAGCAAACTTCGGATGGTCCCGACTCTCCTACGTCAACTGTTGCCCAGAAAAAAAGTTAGAAGCATTGAAACCACTTCTAGCTCCTGGGCAGCTAATGTACAGACCGACACTCACGAGGGTCCCCCCGCAGCGCCGAACGGCCAGGGGACCCCCCCCCCACCCCCCCCCCCCCCCCCCCCCCCACCCACCACCCCCCCTGCCAGACCTGCTGAGTTTTTGTTTTAAATAAGGTCATGTCTGATCTGATTGTAACCTGCCACCTACCCCCGGTTACCTTCCACTCCCTTGTTTATCAAAAATTGAGCTACCTCTGCCTTGAAAACATTCAAAGACACTGTTTCCTTTGCCCTTTGAGGAAAGGAGTTGCAAAGACTCACTACTTTCTGAGAGAAAATGTTCTTCTCATCTCTGTTTTAAATGGGAGACCCGTTATTTTTAAACAGTGACCCCTAGTTCTAGGTTCTCCCACAAGAGGAAAGATCCTTTCCATGTCTGATTTATTTTTGTGCAGGTGGTTAATGTGTGTGTTATATTACTATGAAATAATAAAAAATATTTTCATTCAATTAAATTATTCGGATGATGAACTGCTTTTTTTTTTAGAATCGCTCTCATGAAACCATTGTCGATTGTTGTTAAAAAACCATCTGGTTCAAAACTGCCCTTTCCTTCCTTTAGGGTAGGAAATCTGCTGTCCTCACCTAGTCTGGCCTACTTGTGACTCCAGACCCACAGCAACCTGGTTGGCTCTCAAATGCCCTCTGAAGAAGGGCAATTAGGGATGGGTAATAAATGTTGGTCTATCCAGCGACGTATACATCCCAAAAATGAATACAAAGAATATAATATAAAGATCAACATCTAGTATAACATAAGCAGAGATGGGATCTTGTGTAGTATGAACAGCGATAGATTCTAGTATATCAGTAACTAGGCAGGGTTTCAAGTATTATAAAGACTAGCTTGATCCAGGCAAATAATAACGAATACAGGACCAAGAGTAACATACGAAGAGTCATGTTCTCGCGTAATATAAACCAGAACAGCGTCTTCTTTAACATAAAGATGGCCGACTGCACGAGTAACTGAATTAGCCACTAGTGTAATATGGCCGAAGCATAATTTAACGCATTAATATCTAAGGCCTGGCCTACTGTAAAGTCAACAGGTATATATTCAACTGCAGTAATAATTGACGCCGGTTCTCCTCTCATGCACACAGAGGCATGGTCGAGCGCAGCAATAACTTAGAGGGGGCCTATCTGAATTTACATAGACACATGTTCTAGAGCAGAAGGAAATGAGACAGACGCTCGTGCAAAGAGGCCAGAGGCGGTGTCCAGTGAAATATGCACTGATATGTCATCAAATGTTGTAATAACCGAACGAGGACCGAGTGCAATACAAAACTAAGACACGGTCTGTGGAAATAAAACAGCGTCATATTATCATGTAATATCGACAGAAATGTGATCTAGCGTGTTATGAGGTGAGACAAAGGCTTTGGGTAAAATGGACGGAGGGAGCATCCAGTAATAATAACTGAGACAAAGCATGGAATAATCTGCAAAGAGACATTTCTTAGTTGATAACTAACAAAGCAGGATGTAACTTGAACAGAGCTATAATCTACTACAGTAGTGAATAAGGCCCGGCCCAGCGTGATATAAGTAGAGGCTAGTCTCGTGCTGTAATACCAGAGGACTTAGTGCAATATTACCAGAAACATGGCCTGTTCTGAAATAATCGGAGGCTTTAGTAATAATTAAAGACAGAAAATAGTGGGAAAAGTCTGCAGGTCTCGAAACTCTCCGGACTCGAAACGTTAACTGGGTTTCTCTCCCCACAGATGCTGTCAGAGTTTTTCCAGCATTTTCTGTCCTCATTTCAGAGTTCTAGCATCCGCAGTATTTTGCTTTTGATTGGAGGTTTTGTCTCGTGCCATAAAAACTGAGAGAGGACCTCCGTTAAAAACGAGCGACATGGTTTAGTGCCTTTTTAAATAGAAAAGTCTTACTGTAATAGAAAGGATGTATTGCTGATAAAAGCGACATGCGGTCGCAGCTTTTCACCTAGAACTCATCAGGACAGTTATGCAACATTTATCTGCCCTGCTGAGTGTGAGACGAAAAGTTTTGACAGCATTTCCCTTTTTTCAGCAATGTTCAAGGTCTATTTAGTTTTCCAAGGTACCTTCCTAACTCGCAGCAGTTAAAACTTGAGTTGCTAACTCGATTGTTGCATTCTTATCTTGTTGTTGTTTGTACAAGTGGACAGGTTTCTCAAGTTCTGCACGAAGAAACAAAGGTATGGTCCACTGGCACCAGGTGGGCGCAGATTACAACGACACTGGTTAATTGATGTTACAGGTTAGCTAGAAAAGTAAACACGGAGGACGCTAAAAAATTGATAAGGAATACCGACAGAATACGTGAGTAGAAAAACCATAGAAGATTGAGAAACTGTACAATTTGGGAGGGAAAATGTTTTTAAAAAAACAAGGATATTGTAAAATTGTGAGAGACTGGGAAGTGTTAGTAATCAGTGGGAGCTGTGTGCTCTGTAGGTCAAAGGAAGTTAATATGCTGCCACAGCAATAAATTAGGAAAACAAATGGTCCGTTAGCCTTTCTTAACATTGGGTGATAGTTCAAGAGTTAAGCAGTCTTTCTGCAATTGTATAGGGCCTTGGTGAGAATACCTAGAGTGCTGTGTACAGTTTTGGTCTCCTTAGCTAAGGAACGATATACTAGTCTTGGAGGGAGTGCGACAAAGGTTGACTGGATTGATTTCTGACATGAGGTGTTTGTCCCATGAGGGTAGGTTAATTCGACTATTCAACGGAAATTCTTAAGGGTATTGATAGAATAGATGCTGGGAGGAATTTACCCTGGCTGGGGAATCTAGAATTAAGGTTCACATTCCCAGAGTAATGGTTCAAACATTTAGGACTGAAGTTTCTGCACCCCATTGAATGCTTAGTGTTTACATATATAAAAGGTAAAGGTCGATAGACTTTCGGATATAAAGAGAATTAAAGGATATAGGGAAAGTGCAGGATTGTGGAATTGATACAGAAGATCAGCCATGTATTTATTGCTCAGTGGTGAAGACTCGACGGATCGATAACCTAATCTATTCCTTTTTCTTAAATTTTTATGTAGAACTGATTCAGTATTTCTTCATCAAATAGAAGGTGTAGTTTGCTGCAGTAACTAATGTTACAATGTCTCATGCAATATAAAAACATTATATGATGCAATGCAATTGAAACAAACGGTGACCTACTCCAATGCAGTAATAACAGCTCCCCGTGGACTATGAACAGAAACTCCCTTTAGCTGCCGCTAGGTGTTTACAGTTTTCCATAGCACCAGTACAGATCTGCCTTGTCATTTCTACACGTGCGTTTATTGTTAGCACTGATCCGAAGTTTGCCGTCTAACCATTGCGAAAATGGTGTTGAGATTTATTGTTTGTCACGTTATCAGATCAACAAACAGTGATCTACCACCGAATCACGTGCTGTGGGAGGTCAAAGTGGATTTAAAGTGCAACGAATTGCACATGAACTTTCCTGTTTTGAGCACAGAAGGATCAGCGGTGGAGCAAAGGGTCTTGCATCAGAGTAACATATCTTTGATTATTTTGGTTGAAGGAAGGAATGTCGACCAGGATGTAATGCAGGGTCCACCTCAACAGGCAAGGAGTGAAATGGGATTATTGGTTCACGATGTTCCAAAAAGATAATGACCTTTCAGTACGCCGATTACAAGTCTGGTAATTATGTTCAGGTTCTGAAGTTGAGTTGCAATCCACAACCTTTTGATTTGAAATCAGAGTCAAGTCACTTTAGTTGCTAAACTGCTGAACGGTTTCATGTAACACTTAATACTTACAACTTTACCATGACATTCGGTAATGCAATTGCTTTTAATAAGACAAATAACAACGCCAAGGTCAATAATTAGTGCAATTTCAATGCATAAAATCATGGAAGCTTACAGCAAAGAAAGAGACTGTTCATTCCATCAGAACTGTGTCCACTCTCCAGAAAAAGCTCTCCAATTAGTTCCACTCTCCTACTCTTTCTGTAAAGCCCTGCGCATTTTTAAAATTTCAAATATATGTACGATTTCCTTATGAAAGTTACAAATGAATATGCTTCTATCCCTCTTTCCAGAAATGCACTCAAGCTCATAACAATCGCTCAATTAAAAGATCTGATACTACTCTATGTTCTTTTACGAATTGTCTGAACTCTGGTTCTTCTGCCTACGGATCCTCCTGCCAGTGGAATTAATACCTCAACAACAACTCTTTCAAAAGCCTTCGTAAATTTAAACACCTATATTATATCACCCTTTGACATTCTCTGCTCCAAGAAGACCAATCCCAGTTTATCTAATCTCCTCATATAACTGAGGTCCCTCATCCCTGATACAATTCCTGTAATTTTTTCTCAACCTATTCCAAGACTGTGACATTCTTTGGAAAGTGTAGATTCAAATCAATTCAAAATGTATATCCCCTTAAATAATTTTAATGAAGCATACTTAGTTCAAATTAAAATGAGCAGTAGCAATCGGATATTACGTTGTCCCGTCTGCCCAACAAATTGGCTTCTCTCAAATTCAAATGTCAATAAGATCACTTTCGCCACTTGATGAACACCTTCTGCTACAGGCCGCGAAGTTTATCTGAAATGACTCAGAATTCTATTCGCAACCATGTCCACTTATCGAGTAAATTTCACTCAGAGGAGTGTCTCAGGGCAAATCACCAGGGTTAAGAGATCAAGGAATTAAGTGCCGTAGAGCCAATATTAACGTTAAAAATTCTGAGAAATTTTCAATGGGAAATTGTAAAGTTATTTAACAAGAAACTGACAATGAAGAAGGAAACCATTATGCCTCTGCTGGTGGAGTTTCTTGTGGCGGCGATTCACTTGCTGATGCCATATTAAAAGTTGCTACAATGAACGTTAAGCGCATCGAAACGGATCGCATTTGGCAGATATTTTCAGTACACGATTGCAACATGGCGATTTTCTTCGCCAAGAGACCGAATTTCCCCTTTTACACATATTTCCATTGCACTAGACGGACATTCGTGTGTTCGAATCAAGGGAATGATCTGGTGTAATAAACAGACACAGGGTCTAGTGTAATATAAATCTCGACACAGTATCTAACGAAATATAAATAATTACATGTCATTACGCAGTAAATCTGGCGCAGGGCCCAATGTAATATAAAAATATTCTTTAAAAAAAAGGATATTCTTATATAATCAACTATCACCCCTTACTGCCATCGGCTCTATGGCGCAACGGGCAGCGTGCTGTGCTTCTAGCCTTTACCAATGGAAATGTCTGCAAGTTGTGGGTTTGGTTCGAATCTCGTCAGAATCCAATTTTATGGCAAAATTAAAGGCAAATTCGTCAATGATCTGAACAGAAAGATATTCTGCAGCACAAATAACTCAGGCAGGATCTGGTACCACCGAAAGCGAAGCGAGCTCAGTGCTGGAATAATTGGAACCAGCTCTTCCGCGATATAAACAAATGATGCATCCACCGCAGGAATAACGGAAGCCGTGCTTCATATTATATTAATCGAGAATGAGCCCCGAATTGTAAACAGAGAGCAATGCAGAAATAACTGCGACAGGGAAACACGTGTTATAAGCGGAGCTAGTCTAGTGCACCAAGAAGTGAGACAGAGTCTCGTGAATTATAAACAGGAGAATGGTCCAGTGTAGTGACAACAAATGGAGGGTCCAGGTCAGTATAAACTTAATACTTATATTAATCTAATAACTAACCTGGAGCAGTATATAACTCAGTATATTCTCTGGCCTAATTCTGCCAGAATCTGGTCCGAGAGAAGATTTCCATTTGCCTGACTGAACGAATCACCCCATTTATCTGAGGTCACAGTGATTACCTCGATTAGAGGCAGCAGGATAATGTCCATGGCATGTCCTACCGTGAATTCTCCATCATTAACATCCCGAACTGTATCCCCCACAACAGCACGTCACAGCTCGATGTTCTGCGTCGACTGGTCCACCTCCAGACTCCCAATCGTGGCTGTGGTATGTGGAGCCCAGATGATGGGCTGCAGGAACATACCAAGCCTTCTTTGGAAGTATTTCCCAAACCAATGATCTCAATCACTCAGAAGGCAGCGGGTGCTTGGGAAAACATCCGCAATCCCCTCCAAACCATATCCCATTCCAATTTGTAAATATGTTGCTGGTCCTTCATTGTCCCTGGGGTCTAATTTTGTAACACCCTTGCTAAAGACACTGTGGGTACACCTTTAGCTGCTGTGGATCGTGAAGGCTGCTCACCACCACCTTCTCAGTGGCAAAGAGAAATTGCACTAAATGAAGGCCTTGTTCGCGATTCCCACATCCGAGAATTAATGTGCGATAATGCGTGAAACAGCGGGCACAGGATGACAAACATCAGGCGTTATCTTCCATGATTTCTGTAATTCGTTCTTTCGTTCATTTATATTCCATATTTGTGCTCTTCCCTTTCGTTTTTCTTCTTTCTTTATATCAGTCTTTCTTTTTTTATCTCCTACTTTCTCTTGTGCAGTTTCATACGTTAATTCGCTTTCTTTTTTTGCAATATGAATGGCTTTCTACAATTGTCTTGCTTGACACGAGTATTATTGTTTGAGCAAGAGGGACGAGGCAGCGATGCTGGGGTGAAGTATCACACACAAACCCCGCCCAGCGTAGTGGCAGCTATGGGAAGAGACGTGTTTTGGTTAGAGGTAGGGCTCAAGTCAGTATGTTCCATCAGCAGCTCCATTTGATGTCGGTGAAAAGGCCTGGTTTGTGGAGAGGAGGCAACGCAGAATTTGCAGCCAGCAGTTCGCCCTTCATCCACCTTGCCAATGTTACGAATGGGAGGCATGAAAAGTGGGTTAATCTGTTTGTTTGCTGAACTGTAACTAAGGTGTATGTTGTAACTTAATTGTCCCCCTGGACTCCTTCGGAATAAATAAAGGACGCTTTGAATGCCTCACAGAACTGAAGTATACAGCTTCGGGAATCCATTTCATTTCCGAGAGACCATGCACGGACCATTAGGCCTATTCTTTGCCCTTTGCTATCCCATTCTTGCTGTTATTGGTGCCCCTAGTCAGTGATGGATCTCAGATAAGTAATTTATGATTTTTTGCAAATCCCCAGAAAGTTTGTCTCATCCCTTTCAGGGTCAGGATGCTCTTTTTCTCTAATGTTCAGTGCTGTCAGAGAGTTAAGGGCCTCAAACGAGTTCCGATGCTTTATATGGGATTAAACTGTGTTATGGTGAATTATACAGTATAACTTGTATTTGCATTGTGCAGCATTTCAAGGTATCCATTCAATTCATTCATAGGAATACCGTTTATTGGATTGCTGAAATATGAATTATAATGTGTGGCTTTACATGAACATTAACCTGTTATATCGTTGAACACTCATTTTAAGGTCGTCAAATGCAATCTAATGTTTTAAGTGTTGTGCGGAATAAAAGCATATCACAGTGTAGTAACATATGTTTTCATGCATGTATCTTACGACAGCATCAGAAAACGAATTACAGTGAAATCATTATATTAGATGATTTGCAATATAAGAATAAGTTTAGTAATTACGCTAATGTACTTTTCAACTTGTGAAAGAATATAGCAGTTACAGTACAGTGAGTTCCCACTGGAAAATCCTGGTTGCTAATCTAGCCTTAGCAATTCATTATGGAAACGTTTGAAATGTGTTAGTAGAGTTTCGAAATTGTTGACCTATTATGTATTTTGCTTTTTGCTAGTTGGTTTTACACATTTTGAATAATGATATATTTTAATCATCGGCGAGTGTGGGTGTAACCGGCAAGGTCAAAGTTTATCGCTCATCTTTATTTCTCACTAGAAAGGTGGAGTTGCTTTGGTTTCTTCAGTCACTGCAGTGCGTATGGTGGGGATGCCTCACAGGAGCCTGAACAATACATGCAATGCCAAACACCAGGAAGAGATATTTAACCCAAAGTTTGATAAAAGATTTTGATTATAAGGAACGTCCAAAAGAAGGAATGAGAAATGGAACAGTTGACGGAATTAAAGAGATAAAGACCTCAGCAGCTACAGGCATAACCACTACTAATGGAAAGGTTAATTTATGGGATACACAACAGAGCAGAATAGGACTTACACTGAGATCTCAGATAGTTGTAGCTGTAGAGGGATTGGGAAAGGCGATGAAATGGAGGGATTCCAAAATTGGAAGGGGAAAGTATTAAAGCTGAGATGCTGCCACCTGCTAATCAATCTATATTAGTGAGCATAGCTTAATGGGAAGATGGGTATTGCTATGCCAATGACCATTGGAAGCACATGTTTTGAATGATCTTAATTTGGATAGCGAGGCCCTGGGATTGACTCAGTGGCCAGAGAGCAGAATTGGTGCCATGACCAATTGAAATGCCGTCTGCATTGACAAATGTTTCCCATAGCATTGGATATCGAACGCTGACCAAAGGCTTTGGAACAGCTGGAGTCTGGGGATGGCAGAGGGTTGGATCATGAGCGATCCAGTAACTGGTTGCATGAGGCAGTAGGCCATAAGACATAGGAGCAGAAATTAGGCCATTCGGCCCATCGGGTCTGCTGTACCATTCAAGCACGGCTGATAAGTTTCTCAACCCCATTCTCCCGTCTTCTCCCCGTAACTTTTGATCCTCTTACCAATCAAGAACCTATATATCTCGGTCTTAAATACACTCAATGACCTGGTCTCCACAGCCTCCTGTGGCAATGAATTCCATCGATTCATCACTCTCTGGCTAAAGAAGTTTCTCCTCATCTCTGTTCTAAAAGGTCTTCCCTTTACTCCGAGGCTGTGCCCTTGGGTCCTAGTCTCTCCTACTAATGGAAACATCTTCCTCATGTCCACTCTATCCAGGCCTTTCAGTATTCTGTAAGTTTCAATCAGATCCCCCCTCATCCTTCTAAACTCCATCAAGTATAGACCCAGAGTCCTCAAACGTTCTTCATATGTTAAGCCTTTAATTCCTGGGATCATTCTCATGAACCTCCTCTGGACCCTCTCCAGGGCCAGAACATCCTTCTTCAGATACGGGGCCCAAAATTGCTCACAATATTCTAAATATGGTCTGACCAGAGCCTTATAAAGCCTCAGCAGCACATCCCTGCTTTTATATTCTAGTCCTCTTGAAATAAATGCCAACATTGCATTTGCCTTCCTAACTACCGACTCAACTTGCAAGTTAACCTTAAAAGAATCCTGGACTAGGACTCCCAAGTCCCTTTGCACTCCAGACTTCTGAATTCCCTCCCCATTTAGATTATAGTCTATGCCTCTATTCTTCCTACCAAAATGCATGACCTCACACTTCCCCACTTTGTATTCCATCTGCCACTTCTTCACCCATTCTCCTGACCTGTCCAAATCCTTCTACAGCCTCCCCGCCTCCTCAATACTACCTGTCCCTCCATCTATCTTTGTATCATCTGCAAACTTAGCCAGGATGCCCTCACTTCCTTCATCTAGATCATTAATGTATAAAGTGAAAAGTTGTGGTCCCCACACTGACCCCTGCGGAAATCCACTAGGTACTGGCCGCCATCCTGAGAAGGACCCCCTTATCCCCACTCTCTGCCTCCTGCCAGACAGCCAATCTTCTATCCATGCTAATACCTTGCCTCTAACACCATGGGCTCTTATCTTACTGAGCAGCCTCCTGAGCGGCACCTTGTCAAAGGCCTTCTGGAAGTCCAAGTAGATAATATCCATTGGCTCTCCTTTGTCTAACCTACTCATTACCTCCTCAAAGAATTCTAACAGATTTGTCAGGCATGACCTCCCCTTGATGAAACCATGCTGACTTTGTCCGATTTTACCATGAACTTCCAAGTATTCTGAAATCTCATCCTTAATAATGGACTCTGAACTCTTCCAACGACCGAGGTCAGGCTAATCGACCTGTAATGTCTAGTCTTTTGCCTCACTCCCTTCTTAAACAGGGGGCTTACATTAGCGATTTTCCAGTCCTCTGGGACCCTCCCTGACTCCAGTGATTCCTGAAAGATCGCCAATAACGCCTCCAATATCTCTTCAGTGATCTCCTTCAGAACTCTGGGGTGTACTCCATCTGGTCCAGGTGATTTATCCACCTTCAGACCTTTCAATTTTCCTCGCAGCTTCTCCTTGGTAATGGCCACAATACTCACCTCTGCCCCCCTACTCTCTTGAACTTTGGGGATGTCACTCATGTCTTCCATTGTGAAGACTGATGGAAAGTACCTATTCAGTTCCTCCACCATTTCTTTGTTCCCCACTACTACTTCTCCAGCGTCATTTTCCAGTGGCCCAATGTCCACTTTTACCTCTCTCTTACCTTTTATATATGTAAAAAAAACTCTTGCTATCTTCTTTTATATTACTGGCTAGTTTCCCCTCATAGTTAATCTTCTTCCTCCTTATTTCTTTTTTAGTTGTCCTCTCTTGGTCTTTGTAGGTGTCTCAATCCCCTGGTTTCCCACTGCTCTTCGCCACATTGTATGCTTTCTCTTTAGCTTTTATACTGTCCCTGACTTCCCTTGTCAGCCATGGTTGCCTCATCCTCCCTTTGGTATGCTTCTTCTTCTTATGGATAGAGAACTCCGGCGATGATCGCTACAGATTTAACATCATAAAGTTAACAGGCATAGGGAACCTTGGTGTTCAAGGGATATTGGCGATGTGTTTAAGAAGAAGAGAGAGAGGTATAAAGCAGGTATAGGCAACAAGGAGCAAATGAGGTACTTGTAGAGTATAGAAAATGTAAGAAAATACTAAAGAAGGAAATCAGGAAGGCAAAAAGAAGACATGAGGTTGCTTTGGCAGATAATGTGAAGGTAAACCCGAAGGGTTTCTACAAGTATATTAAGAGTAAAAGGCTAGTACGGGACACAATTTGTCCCCTTGAAGATCAGACTGGTCGTCTATGTGTGGAACCTCACGAGAATGGGGAGATCTTAAACAATTCTTTTGCATCAGTATTTGCTCAGGAAACTGGCATAGTGTATAAGGAAGGGAAACAAGCAGTAGTGTCATGGAACATATAGAGATTAAAGACGAGGTGGCGCTTGCTGCCTTACAGCGAATAAAGGTAGATAAATCCCCCGGACCTGACATGATATTCCCTCGGACCTTGAGGGAGACTAGTGTAGAAATTGCAGGGGCCCTGGCAGAAATATTTAAAATGCCCTTAGCCACGGGTGAGGTGCCGAAGGATTGGAGGGTAGCTCATGTTGTTCTATTGTTTGAAAAAAGGCTCCAAAAGTAAACCAGGTAATTACAGAGCAGTAAGTCTGACGTCAGTAGTAGGTAAATAATTGGAAGGTGTTCTGAGAGATCGGATATACAATTATTTGGACAGCCAAGGGCTGATTAAGGATCGTCAGCATGGCTTTGTGCGTGGTAGGTCGTGTTACCAACCCTTGTAGAGTTTTTTGAGGAGGTTACCAAGAAAGTAGATGAAGAAAGGCAGTGGATGTTGTCTACATGGACTTTAGTAAGGCCTTTGACAAGGTCCCACAAGGGAGGTTAGTTCAGAAGGTTCAGACAGTTGGTTTCCATGGAGAGGTTGTAAACTGGATTCGAAATTGGCTGTGTGGGAGAAGACAGAGAGTGGTAGTGAATGATTGCTTCTCAGACTGGAGGCCTGTGACTAGTGGTGTGCCTCAGGGATCTGTACTGGGACCATTGTTGTTTGTTGTCTATATCAATGATCTGGATGATAATGTGGTAAATTGGATCAGCAAGTTTGCTGATGAAACTAAGATTGGAGGCGTTGTGGACAGCGAGGAAGGCTTTCAAAGCTTGCAGAGGGATCTGGACCAACTGGAAAAATGGGCCAGAAAATGGCAGATGGAAGTTAATGCAGAAAAGTGTGAGGTGTTGCATTTTGGAAGGACAAACCAAGGTAGGACATACACAGTAAATGGTAGGGCACTGAGGAGTGCGGAGGAACAAAGGGATTTGGGAGTTCAGATACATAATTCCCTGAAAGTGGTGTCACAGGTAAACAGGGTTGTAAAGAAAGCTTTTGGTATACTGGCCCTCATAAATCAAAGTATTGAGTATAGGAGTTGGGATGTTTTGGTGAGGTTGTATAAGACATTGGTGAGGCCAACTTTGGAGTATTGTGTGCAGTTCTTTTCGCCTAACTACAGGAAGGATATCAGTAAGATTGAAAGAGTGCAGAGAAGATTTACTAGGATGTTGCCGGGTCTTCAGGAGTTGAGTTACAGGGAAAGATTAAACAGGTTAGGACTTTATTCCTTGGTGCATGGAAGAATGAGGGGAGATTTGATAGAAGTTTACAAAATTATGAGGAGTATAGACAGAGTAAATGCGAGTAGGCTCTTTCCACTTAGATTAGGAGAGATAAGCACGAGAGGACATGGCTTTAGGGTGAAAGGGGAAAGGTTTAGGGGGAACATTAGGGTGAACTTCTTCACTCAGAGAGTGGTGGGAGTGTGGAACGAGCTGCCATCTGACGTGGTAAATGCGAGCTCACTCTTAAGTTTTGAGAATAAATTGGATGGATACATGGATGGGAGAGGTCTGGAGGGTTATGGACTGGGTGCAGGTCAATGGGACTAGCGGAATAATATTTCGGCACAGACTAGAAGGGCCGAATGGCCTGTTTTTCTGTGCTGTTGTGTTCTATGGTTCTATGGTTCTATCACGCTCTGACATAAACATCAGCAGCAACAAAGGCTGCGGCTGAACAGCTCCAACTTAGATTCCTGGGGAACATTTGTTTCTTGATATGCATTTCAATAAACCCTGAATTAATTCAACGGCCGCGTCCGAACACGGATTGAACCGAAATCACCAGCGGAGGGCGCCAAGTTCAAGCATGGGCTTCACTGCGTCATGTGGTGGAAACGCCAAAGCCAATAGGAATGGTTTCCTGAGTGAGGTCACAATGGGCCTGGCCCCCTGCAGTGTGTGTGTGGAACAATGAGCTGGGCAGAGCCCGGTTTCCCTCACTTCCTCTCAATCTCTGGCTCATTCCATTCACATTCTCTGAGAGAGATTCAGTCAGGCATGTTGCTGATGGTACTAGCGGCGCTGCTGCACAGTAAGTACTGAATTATGTCAATCAAGGCTGATTAGCAGATTAATGTACAGAGATTGAGATAGTATTTAATACAGTTAACGATCAGGAATACCAATATGACGGACAGCTTGTTAGATAGGAGGTTCCGCAAACTCACACAGCTACAAACAAATTTAGGTCAACACTGTTTAACCACTTGATATTTCATTCCTCTACCTCACAGGCGGACGATGCGCAGATCCAGTAACTCAGTCCCCAGTCGCAATAACGGTGTCAGAAGGGGGTTCGGTGCAGTTAGACTGTGAATATACAGATCCGAATATGGACTACATGCAATGGTACCAGCAGCAGGCAGCACAGCCACCAAGATGGATTATTACCAATATCTTAGCACTGCAGCAAAATGAAATTTCAGGACGATACCTGGCTGCTGCTGACCAGTCCAAAAAGAACGGTCACCTCAATATAAGCGAACTGAGTGTGGAGGACGAGGCGGTGTATCACTGTGCAATGAGGCACAGCGTTAGATCACAGCTAGAACCCCGTACAAAAACCTGAGAGAGTATTTGGAGTTCCGATAAGCTTTCTTTTGTGCTTTTGTCGACGGGAACAGTTTCACCCTGGGCTTCGGAGAAGCAAAACGGACAGATCTATTTATCGCAGTTTTATTGCTCTCTTTTTCCATGCCCAAATCCACAGAGAATCAGTTTTGGGGAGGAAGATGTTTATTCGTTCATGGGATGTTGGCATGTCGCTGGCTAGGCCAGCATTTGTTCCCCATCCCTCAATTGCCCTTGTTCAGAGGACATTAACAGCCAACCACATTGCTGTGGGCCTGGAGTCACATGTAGGTCACACTAGGTCAGAACGACAGGTTTCCTTCCCTAAAGGGCAGCAGTGAACCAGATGGATTTCTACAGCCACCGACAATGGTTTCACCGTCATCATGATAAGACTTATAAATTGAATTTAAATTCTACCATGGTCGGATGCGAACCGGGGTCCTCAGAGAATCAACCGGGATTTTTTGTTCATTATTCCAGCGATAACAGCAGTGCGCTATCACCTCCAAATATGCAAACTTATCTCCATGCTGCTATTTATAGCGTAACTAGCTCCGAACTTACCCGGAATATCGATTTGCCAACAGAGTTAATTAAAGCTCTCAAAATCCAGTTCCTCCAGCTGATAATTATGGGCGGTTCTTACAGAACTGTTAACTCAGGTGGGCCCAGGCTGGATAGGTGGATTGATTATATTATTCTACCCATTTCCACAAGCACTTTGTTCAATTTTCCTTGTATGTATCATTATATTGATTTCTTTTAAGTTCTGATGAAGGGTCATACGGAGTCGAAACGTCAAATGTATCCGTCTCCGCAGATGCTGTCAGACCTGCTGAGTTTTTCCAGGTATTTTTGTTTTTGTTCTAGATTTCCAGCATCCGCAGTATTTTGTTTTTATCTTAATTTCATTCTTGTTTTGGCAGCTATTCCTTGTCAGTGGGAAACACATTCTGATATTGGTTTATCGGGAACGCATGGACAACCATTTTGCTTCACTATTACTCTACTTTCGCTGCAAATGAACTTATATTCCTGTACCGTCAATTCTCCAATCGAGCTTCCGAGCATCTCTTCTCCATATTCAGCGATGAAAGAGTTGGGGGAAGATTTAAAGTATCTGTGGATGGTGAGAAAGTCTCCACCACTCTCATCGTTCACTCCGTTTAGTTCTCAGATGCTGCGGTATTTTAAAGTGCGTTGAAACGCGGGGAGGCAAGGAGGTGAGGAAACTGTCCAATACTTCACTCGACATGGGGACTGGGGAAAGAATCAGGACATGGATTTTCGAAGCCAGAGTGATAGAAGTCAATTCTGCAAAAAAAAGCAAGTTCATCATCCAAGCACTTTAATGGAATGAAAATATTTTTATTATTTATAATAACATAATAATATAACACAGAGATTAACCCTCTGTACAAAAAAAAATGACATATGGAAAGTATCTTCCCTCTAGTGAGAGAATCTAGAACTAGGAGGTCACTGTTTAAAAATAAGAGGGCGCCCGTTCAAGGCAGAGATGAAAAGCTTTTTTTCTCTCATAAAGTAGTGAGTCTTTGAACACCGCTCCAAAGAAGGCAGGGGAAGTAGAGTCTTTGAATACTTTCAAGGCCGACGGAGATCAATTTTTGATAAACAAGGGAATGAAAGGTAACCAGGTTAGGCGGGAGTTTACAGTCAGATCAGCCATGACCTTATTGAATGGCGGAGCAGACTAGAAGGGCCAAGAGGCCGACTTCTGCTCCTATTTCCTAAATTCGCATATACCTGGCATCCTGAAATTTGGTTGACATCCTTCTTTGATGATTAAGATGCTCGCAAGCCTTACAGTCTTCCGAAGTGAACAATCACACAACCTCTTCAGTTGCGGATTTAAGAATTTATGAACAAAAAATTTCATCTATTTATGCAAGTGAACACGTACTGTCTTAATGACGTAGGCACGTCAGAAAACTGAGGCAAATAATCTAGGGCTGAATATTAAATGGTGAAAGTAGCAGAAGGAAAAGAATGGAAAGAGAGAAGTTACTGTAATAATAAAACCAAAGCCATAAAACCCATAATAATGTGGCAGAATCATCATGCAGCAATATCCGTGAATAAATTGAGAGTCGTTGTTTTCCACGCCAGATGCCACTAGATGGCGCTGCAGGAACTTTTCGTTGGAGAAAATTTACCAAGCCGTCAGTTCACCACTCTGACAGGTGACAGCTGGAGATCACAGGAAATATTTTGGCGCCTTGACACGTTGCTGCAAACAGTAGTGTATATATGGCATGAATCGATAGATTAATTACACGAGAGACTTAGAGATGGAGTCCTATAAATCATTGTATTTCTTGGTCCAATTTCACTGCGTAGTCCGAAGAGGTTATCACAATGAGAGAGAGAGAGAGAGAGACAGAGAGACAGATAGAGAGAGACAGAGAGAGATCAATTCATCTTTTCGTGACCGAATGTTTTGGTTACTATTGGCCACAACTTCAA
This sequence comes from Carcharodon carcharias, assembly GCF_017639515.1. Classification (NCBI taxonomy): domain Eukaryota; kingdom Metazoa; phylum Chordata; class Chondrichthyes; order Lamniformes; family Lamnidae; genus Carcharodon; species Carcharodon carcharias. Next base: position 16,247,315 of record NC_054493.1, read on the forward strand.
AGTATCAGGAAAATACCTGGAATTTCAAATCCCTTCACTCCACTATAAGAGTCAGAGTGACAACCCTTTCTGGCAGAGAATTAAACATTCCCACTGCCCTCTGTGTAAATAATATTTCTAACATCTCAACAGCGGTACACTGGAAACGTATTTTCTTAGGTTGGGAAGTGCTTCCTGACATCCTGAGTCTGTAAAAGGCGATTTCCTTTTCCGATTCCATTTGATTCCAGGGGTAAAATTTAATGGTCCCCTGTTTCCAGGGGGACCAGTAAAGTTTATGTTTAAATGTCCGGCTTTTTATTTCAATCCTTTTTCCTGGACTGTGTTAAAGAGGGGTCACCACATCCTGGGGTTACCAGGACTCTGTTCCCAATATTTTCACAGATTCCACTCAACGGGACTCCGGTAATCTGTCGGAAACAACAATCCTGAACTTACGGAAGAGCCCCTGATGGAAACTGGCTTCCTGTTCAGGGAGGGCCAGTGATCAAGGCGTCGAGAGGCCACTGCACCCCGTATGTCAGTCATCAGCCTGATCACCACTATGAAATATTTGTTCTCATTTACCTGAACGTGTATATATAAACTATGCATTCATTTTCAGAAAAGTACACATGCAGAACAACACAAAGGTCATTCAGCAAACACTATTTGTCAGCCGAAGCACAGTTATTCGCCCTATCATCTCTGAATGAAGAGTTTCAGGATCCCGTTCCTCTCTGGATACTTTACCCACAGGACCTATATTGATACTTCAGTTCAATCCTCAGGGAATGGTGCGCGTTCAGAGGGGCTGGCTTTCCGATGAAATGTTAAATTGAGGACACCGCCTACGCTCTTGGGTGGATATGATAGATCACATGAGCACTATTTTGAAGGAGAGAAGGGGAATTGGCCTGGACAATATTTCTCCACCAATCACCGTCACTGAAATGATTGTGGTTGCTGTAGGTCAACCATCTGAGCTCCAGGACATCACTGCAGGAGTTTCCCAGGATACTGTCCTAGGCCCAGCATCTTCAGCTGCTTCATCAGTGACCTTCTTGTGGATAATTGCACAATGTGCAACACCATTCGCGACTCCTCAGATACTGAAGCAGTCCATGACCATATGCAGCAAGACCTGGACAACATCCAGGCTTGGGCTGACAAGGGGCAGATAACATTCACACAACACAAGTGTCAGGCAATGACCATCTTCAACAAGCTGGAATCTAGGCATGGCCCCTTGACATTCAATAGTATTACCATCACTGAATCCCCCACTATCAACACCCTGAGGATAACCATAAACTGAACTCGACTAGCCATATAAATACACTGGCTACAAGAGCAGGTTAGAGTCTAGGAATCCTGTGGCAAGTAACTCACCTCCTGACTCCACAAATCCTGTCCACCATCTACAAGGCACAAGTCAGGAGCATGATAGAATATTCTCCACTTACCTGGATGAGTGCACTCCCACAACACTGAAAAAGCTGGACACCATCCAGGATCTTGCAGGAAGGTGGATATGAAGAAGCTCGACCATGACCTTATTGAATGGCGGAGCAGGACCAAATGAAGAACCAAATAACCCACTCCAGCTTCTATTCTTATTCTCTTATGTTCCTCAGTCCAGTTTGTTGTTGTCACAACAATTTCTAGTGATTCCATATTCCTTGCTCTGATGTCATGGATTTCAGAACAAAGAAATTGTGGGATGATTGGATAAAATGTAGGACAAAGGAGCTGTGGGCTGATTGGGTGTCACCTATTGGCTCTGTCAGGAATGAACCAATCCTTAGCGAGGCCGGGATATTGCTCAACATCTTATCAACTCCTAATTAAAACAATTCAGCCTCCGTCTCACCTTTACCGAACTCCCTTTGTTACAGTCTCTCAATATTACTCTGCTTTATTCTCAGGTTTATCTGTTGTTGATTTTTAGAGTTGCCTCAAAGTGGACAGGTGCAAGCCTGATTTACGAAGAGAGTGAGAGTGAATGAGAGAGAGAGAGTGAGGTAGAGTGTGTGAGTGAGTGTTAGTGTCTGTGTATGTGTTCGTGTGTGTGTGTTTGTGTGTCTATGCAGGGGGAGGGTGTGGCGGGGAGAGGCGGAGAGGGATTTACTGCATAGCGCCGCCTATCAAATCTTTAAACAGCGAGGTTAGGCAGGCACTGAGCTGATGCACAGTTGGGCACATGACCAGGGAAATATGTTCAGATTTTAACCATGGAGACCAGGCAGTGAAAGTGCGAATCCAGTGAACAATGCCTAAATCACCCCCACGGTGAAAAACCTTAGATGCCCAACCGTTAAGTCCAGGCAGCCACTGAGCCAATGTGCAGAATGGGCCACACTCACCTGAACAGGTATATTGCTCAGATTTGCAACACGGAGTATGCACAGGGATAGGAAAACATGCCTTTAAGATTTCAGTAACTTACACTGCTAAGTCAGTACACTTTTCATTCCATCACACTCTTTGTGCTGTTGCATCATTTTTATCTGCTGTTTGTTTTTTTCTGTTCTCTGTTTGGACCTTTTAAAACCTATATTTATTCCCATCTGTTCTACAATTTATCCCGATAGTTTGCCACCTCCACTCCATCCCCCTCATTCCCACGAAATTCCTTCCTTCCGCCCTCAACAACGTCTCACCACACCCCCACTGCCCCAGCCCATGACTACATTCCCTGGTTACATCTTGCAGCCTGTTTTTCATGATGTGTTCTCGGCCAGTTTTGAAGAATGCTTGAGTCTGGGCAACCTCTTCCCCCAGCTAATCTGACCATCAAACCCTGATTTGAAGGAAATAAAAATTCGACCAGAAGCAGGGACTGTTTAACCGGCAGATTGATTCTCTCTGTGATAAATCTGTCAGTCGAAAGTATTCCGCAGTTTGTCATCTTGGCCGCCACTGGAAACAGTTGGGTGACAGTTTGATCCGAAGTTGTTGTGGTTTCCTCTCGCTGGGTGGCTGAGCGACTGCCAGCGCGCTACATATTATGGCTGTGACTCTGCGATTCTCTACACAAACCTCAGCAGACTGCAGCTCCCAACCATAGCCCAAAAGCAGTTTTTGTACAGGGGTTGGGCTGCTTTCCATCACTGTGACTCTGAGATCGCAGTAATACATGGCAGCGTCAGTCAGCTGCAGTCCCGAGATGGTTAAACTGGTGAATTAATTCGAGGTCTGGAGCTCTGCAGAGAAACGGATTCCAAAACCTTCTCCTCTCTGTTCCTGAGTAACCCAGGACTGTTTCCACATAATAAACTGGGAACCCTTCTCTGGTTGTTGACGGTACCAATATAAAACGTGGTTGCTTGCTGCAGTGCTGTAGATACATCGTATTGTCACCTTTTCAACTTCTCTCCCGTTCTCAGACGCCTGCGGCTGAGTAACAGAATCTCCATCACTTGGATCTGTAACACGTGTTCATGAAGGAGACAAAACTTAGTATTAAACATATTGCTAACATAATATTAACACTTTGCATTTTACCCGAAATGATTGGACCCATGGAATAAAAGCACAAAAGCTGGAAATACTAAGCAGGTCAGGAAGCATCCCTGGAGAGAAGAGCGATAAGGTTTCAGATCGAGATAACATTTCATCAGATTGGATCCACCCTTGCCGACAAGAAACACGCCGAACACAATCCAGGCGCTGAATATATGCATGGCCGCTGCAAAGCCCGAAACTGTCACTCCTGTAAGAGCCCGAACACGGACCGGAACAGGATCTGTTCTTAACGTCATTTTCTGGTCTCAATGTTCCCGCCCAATGGAAACAATCTTCAATCTGCCCGTCACGTATTGAGATAAGATTGAAATGAGGTTCAGGGATCATCTGAAGCTTTCTGACCAACAGTGTTAAATATCTGAGGGCGCAGTCAGTCTCTCAGTGAGTAGCCTCTGGTGTGAAGGAAGAAGCAGCATTACTGATGTTTGCAGATTTATTGCATCGGCTCCACTTGGATACATTGAGTGTTATTTTTTTTTTATGGCGACGTGTAACGGCTCACCAAGGACGTTAATATCATTGTCATGTGTCTCTTTGCCATGAGCTGTCGCTCTGAAGGTTAGATTTCGTATCGTCATTATTGGTAATAAACAATTAAGGGATTCTACCAGAACGAATTTGCGATGATGCTGACGCACCTTTCAGTGAATGTTTCCACAGAGAGACCAGAGGCAATTTTCTGAATGAGCTTCCCCAGCAGAAATTAATCGAAACTGACCCCCATCAATCACGTCAGTCTGATTAAAATCTTAAATAGAGACACAGAATGGTTATAACACAGGAGGAGGCAATTCGAACTCATGTTAGTGTCGGATCTCTGAAAGTGCAGCTCACCTAGAACCACTCACCCGCCTTTTCCCCTGAGCCCTGCAGTTTCGTTTTCGCTTCAGGTAATTATACAATTCCTGTGTTGAAACTGCCTCGACCACGCTCTCAGGCAGTGCATTCCACATCTTAATCATTAGCTGTGTACAAACGCTTTACCTCGTATCGCCGTTGCTTCCTTTGACAGTCACGTTAAACCCATTTCGTTTGGTTGTCCATGCGACTGCCAAGAGAAACAGTTTCTCTCTCTCTATTCTTTCCACTCCCATTGGCATTTTTAATACCGCTATCAAATGTTCTCTTAATATTCACCTCCAAGGAGAGAAGGCACAGATTCTCCAACTTATACATGTAACTGAAGTTCCTCTTCCCTGGTACAATTCTCGTGATTTTTTTTAATAAACTTGCTCCAGTGCCTTCACATCCTTCCTCAAGTGTACTTCCCAGAAATGGACGCCACATTTCAGTCTAAACAGTGCTTTCTACAGGTTTTCATAAATTTCAGGTTTTTCAATTCATATCCCTATTTATGAATCCGAGTATTAGGCATGCTTGCCGAGTCAGCATTAATTATTTCTGCTGATATACCTCGAAGCTCCTCTATCCCTGCACTTCCTTTAGAAATGCACACTTTATTTTATGTTGTGTGTCATCGTTCTTCGGAGCAAGACGAATAAGTTCACAATCTTCTGGATATAATGCAATATGCCACCTCTCCACTCTTTCCAACAGCGTGTCCATGTCTCCATACCTTGGAGGGGGCATAAATATAAATATAGAAATATCAAGAAAAGCATGGACCAGATACCGACCCCTGGATACTCCCGCATAAATCTTGCACCATTCTGACACATAACGGTTCACAACTGGGCTCTTTTCCTAGTCACTGAGAAAACCTTACCAAATGCCTTTCGGAATCACTGTACATCTCATCAACCCTCCCTGTTACCTCGTCAAATCACACAAGGAGGTTAGTTAAACATGATTTACCCTTAACAAATCCCTGATTGTTTTCACTAATTAACCCACATCTGTCCAAGTGAGTGTTTTATGACCACAGCCAGTGTTAATCGCTGAACAAACCAAACGCCATAGGAAAACTTAGCTTATGGGCCATACTCTTCTTTCGTATTCTGAAAACCAGAAGATGATGCACTGATCTCAAGTAAGGACTTCAGCAACACTTTTGAGATTTTAAACATTTAAAGTAAATGTTTTATTAGCAAGAATAAAGGAAAATTTAAACAGACACAGGGTTACGGTTGCACAACTAAACTTAGTCTCACAAAACATTCCTCCAAACAGAACTCTGAGAAAGTGTTCTTGAGCTACCACCCTCTTCAGCTGCAGCCTTGGAGGGTAAGTTGGAGATGATGTTGTCCCCATTCGCCTCCTGTTCTTCTCCTTCTAGGCCACCAAGTGTCGCGGGTTTGGAAGGTGCTGTGGAAGTGGACTTGGCGAGTTGCTGCAGTGCATGTTGTAGATGCTACATTCTGCTGCAACAGTGCTTCATTAGGCCAAGGAGTGAATTTTTAAAGTGACGAATGGGGTGTGCGAATCAAATGGGCTATCTTGTCCTCGCTGGTGTCGAGCCTCTTGAGTGTTGTTGGAATTGCACTCATCCAATTAACTGGAGAGTATTCCAACACACACCTCACTGTGCCTTGTAGTTATTGGACAGGATTTGGGGAGTCAGGAAGCATGTTTCTCTATGCAGAATTCCCAGCCTCCGACCTGAGATTGTAACCACAGTGCTTTTAAAGGTGAATCTAGTTAAGTTTCTGGTTAATGGTAATCGCCAGGATGTCAATGGTGGCGGATTCAGAGATGAGAAGGCTGTTGTCCCGGAATGGTAGACTTTTAGAATCTCTCTTCTCGGGAATGATGATTGCCTGATACTTTGGTGGCGCGGATGTTATTTGCCACATACCAACCAATGTTTCCCAGGTCTTGCTGCATGCCGAACTGACAACTTCAGTTTCTGAGAAGTCTCGAAAATTTCAGAACATTGTGGAATCATCAGCGATCATCCCCACTTCGAACCCCCTGAAGGAGGGAAGGTCATGACTGAAGGAATTGAATGTATTTGGTTCTCGGGCGCCACCTTGAGGAAATCCTGCACCCAAGTCCCGGGGTAGACATGATTTATCTCCAACAACTACAACTATCTTCCTCTGAGCCAGGTATGACTTCAACCAGTGAAAGGTTTCCTCCATGCGTCCCACCGACTTCCGGTTTGCTCCGTGATGCCAAACGTGATAAAATTTTACTATAATGTCAAGGGAAGTCGCTCTCACCTCACCTCTGGAAATGAGCTCTTTTGTCTTTGTGTGGTCTAAGACTAGTGAGATATGCAGCCAAGTGGCGCTGATGATCCCAAACAGAGCATTAATACGCAGGTTATTGTAAAGTGAGTGCCGCATGGTCGCACGTTCGGCTACACTTTCTATTACTTTCCTGGTGATTTTGAAGACTGGTGAGGCAATAATTGACTGGATCGAATTTTTCTGATTTCCTTTTGTGGACTAGATGTATCCTGCGATTGTCTGCATTTCTGTGTAGTAGCTAGCGTGTCAAATTATAGATTATAGGAGCAGGAGCGGGCCATTTCGCTCTTCAAGACCGTTCCCACATGCCTGACGTCAACCAGAAATCCACCCCCATGCGTGGCTTCATATTCTTTAATTTCCTTTGTACCCAAGCATCTATCGACCTCTGTGTTGAATGCACTTAATGCCTGAATATACAGAGCTCTCTGAGGTGGGAATTCCAAATGTTCAAAGTCCTTTGAGTGAAGAAATCTCCCTCATAATAGTCCACCCATTATTCTGAGACTGGGAGCACGCGTTCTAAATTCTGCAGCCAGGGGAAGCGTTTTCTCTGCAACTGTCCCGTTAAGCGCCTTAAGGACCTTATGTTTCAATTAGATCACTCCTCATTCTTCTGACCTCTCTGTAATAAAGGTCTCGCCTACTCAACTTGTCCTCACAGGTCAATACCCTCATCCTAGGAACCAGTTTAGGGAACAAAAGCAAAACGTGCTGGAAAAATCCAGCAGGTCTGACAGCATCTGTGGAGAGAAAGGCAGAGTTAACGTTTCGAGTCCGTTTGACTCTTTTTCAGAGCCTTTACCAGTTTAGGGAATAGTCGTTGTGTTCTAACTCAGGAAAGTGTACCCTACCATTTTTAAGAGGAATAAAACTGCAAAGATTACTCCAGATATGCAATTAATAGGGGTATAAAAAACATAGGGAGTAAGCAGAAAAACAAAAGGAAGGTTCAACTAAAAAAAGTGGGGGATTGTAAGCAATTGAATGACAGGATGACCCGGTCAATGTCCCTGTGCAGAAGTAACAGACCCCCTCTGAAGAAGGGTCACACGGACACACAAGGTTAACTCTGTTTCTCTCCCCACATATGCTGCCAGATCTGCTGAGTTTTTCCAGCATTTCCTGTTTAGTGTCAGATTTGCAGCAGCCGCAGTATTTTGCTTTTATTTGATGATAGTAACAGACCAGTGTTTGCCTCTACTCCATGGGCACCTAGGAAACACTAGGCAGTAGTCCATGCATTCGGATTTCAGCGTTAGACGCCTCATGCCTGCCCAGAAAGAAACCATTCGGGACACTGTCACGTGGCAGAAGTCGCATTATGCCCCCTCCCTCCACACTGCGCCTGGACGCTGATAAGTCCCCATCGTCTCCCCCCACACTGGGGCGGGGGAGACTGAGGCACAGAAAGCTGTTACTTGATGGGTGACGAATTGTGGACTGGCAGGAGTGAAATTGCTCTGATAAACTCGTTCTATATCAGGGGGAATTCAGATTCACAAATCTGGAGTGAGGTTGATACATTTTTGTACCTTTAAAATGGTAGACGATGGCGATGGCGTAGTGGTATTGTAGCGAGGTGAGTAATTCAGGGATCCACGTTTTGAAACACAGCACATAAGTTTGAATTTGAATTCAATAAAAATCTTAAATCTCGAAATCTGATGACGATTGTTGTAAAACCCCAACTGGTTCACTAATGTCCTTTGTGACCTTTACATGTGATTCCAAACCCACAGCAATGTGCTTGACTCTAAATGGCATAACGAGCCGCTCAGCTGTATCAAACCGCTACAAAACCTGAACAGCACTATGGGTGTATCTACACCACATGGACTGCAGCGGTTCAAGAAGGCAGCTAATCACCACCTTCTGATGGGCAATGAATGCTGGCCCAGCCAGCAAAGCCCATATCCAAGTTTTGCGTCACTGCAAAAATGTAAGATTTGGAGAGCGGAATATAAACCAATAAACATGATGTATGTAAAAGCCTGGAGCCGTGTAATCCATGCACAGGTTACTTTAGTGCACTAATATCTGAGGGAAGGCCAGTGTCATGATTTCAGAGTCCAAGTGTTTTGAACATTGAGGAATATTTAATCAAATTCATGTAATGATTACAATCTTCTCCACCTGCCGTGCCTCTGTCTATACAGCAGACTGATATTTTAAGCCAATTATTACTTATCTAATTGCCATGAGCTGTCTCTGAAACAGCAGTAAACTGGCAGGACTAGTTCCAGTAACGTGGCGTTTGTTTGACCAGTTTTGCCTTCACATCGTTAATGTAAATAAGGCGGAACCAGTGGTTACAGGGAACAGTTTTAGATGATGTTTGTGTGGATTGTGCTCGGGGGCCACTCTCAGAGGGATGGATTCGTGTGTCAGTGTCTGACCCGCAGTTATAAACAGCCCTCAACAGACAACAGCTGTGACCCAGAAACCTGCAGCAGTTATTGTACGAGGGCTCAACTCGGATCCATCATTGTGAGACTCAGTGCACAGTAATAGACCGCGGTGTCAGACAGCCACAGCTCCGAGATGGTCAATCGGTACGATTTGTCTGATTTATGGACTATATCAGAAAACCGGTTCCGAGCGAAATCTGCCTGATAATCCAGGTCGCCGTCAGTGTACCTCTGGACTGCAAACTCGGGCTGTCTGCCTGTGTACTGCCGGTACCAGAATAAGAGAAAGCTATCGCCGGTATAGGTGCATATTAAAGTGGCATCTTTTCCCTCTGTCTGTGTCAGCGAAGATTCCCGCTGAATAACAGAATCTCCATCGCTCAGGCCTGGAATGTCAGAGTAAATCGTAATCAGTGTTCCATTAAATTAGACAGCACTTAGAGCCGAGAATACGATTGCATTCAACACAATGGATTTCACCGTTTTACACGGCGATGGCATCCCCTACCTCTCTTTATTTCACTCCATCAGAATGCCCTTCAACCCCTTTCTTTATAATCCTTTCATTTGGCTTCTCCTTAAATCAGTCCAGATTATTCGCCTCTTCCCTCCTTGTGAAATTGATTTCCAGATTACAAACACTCTGGGTAGTTCAGTTTCTCATCAGTTCCCTTCTTTATATTTATCGTTCTTAAATCGTCCATAGGTGAAAAAATCCTCTGAACGACTAACATATGAAACAGCTTCAACATTGTTAACGACCTCTATCAGGTTGTTCCTCAGCCATCGCGTTGCGAGAGAGAAGAGCCCCAGCTTGGACAATGATTTCTGAAAGTTATTTTTCCTCAATTCTACTATCATCCTTATAAATCGGTTTTGCCACTTACTCCTTTGCCCTTATATAATTTTCCTAACACTCCAAGTCCGGTCTAACCACTTTCCGCTACAAAGTTACAAGAATGTATTTGCACTTGAAATTTATTCTTCTGGAAACAATTCAGTTTAAAAAAAATGTTTTAATCTTCATACCTACACTGAATGTTATCCAGGCCACAGCGAGAAGGGGAAGCCTCATTGTTGTTGCTCTGGAATTCAAAAGAGAGATTTTGAATGTCAGAAACCAGCAGAATAACCAACAAAAGGAGAGCGGATGTCACCTCCTTCAGGACGACTCACACTGGACTGGTTTGATGTCACTTCCTGAAGAAAATCGGAGCGGAAGGAGTTGGATCTGGTCTGATGTCACTTCATGCTGGATATCACATAGAGCTCCGTGCTTTGACTCTGACTGCTCTGACCTTCCTTAACAACAGGTGCATTTTTATTTAAGGGAATATAAAGATTAACATCGCATCCCACTGATCAGAGACAACGGTATCTATATGCAGACAGTTGAATCTCCCATAGATCTGGGAAACAAATTCAACTCCAGTTGTTCTGAGAGGCTGTTGATTTCAAATTAATCTGAAAGACAGTTGGATCTCTAATTAATCTTGGAGGCAGTTCGTTCCCTAAGCGATCAGAGAGACAGTTTGATCTCTAATTGCCCTGGGGGACAGATTGATCTCCAATTGACCTGAGAGACAGCTTGACCTCTAATTGACCTCAGAGACAGATTGATCTCTAATTGATCTGAGAGGCAGTTTGATCTCTAACTGCTCTAAGAAACAGTGTGATCTCTAATTGATCGTAGGGACAGTTTGATCTCTAATTGATTCGAGACAGTTTGCTCTCTAATTAATCTGAGTCAGTTTGATCTCTAATTGCTCCGAGAGACAGTTTGATCTCTAATTAACTTCAGAGACTGTTTGATCTCTAATTGAACTGACAGATAGCTTGATCATTAATTGACCTCAGAGGCAGATTGATCTCTAATTGATTTGAGAGGCAGAAGTCTGGAATCTGGGGGCCCTGCCCTGAGCCAATGGGAAATTAAATTGTTGTCTCCGGTTACTCGCCCTATTCGAACTTTCAAGAGGGCGGATGGAGCAGTCACACATTGCTTTAGTGAGTAACTGTGCTGCTGTTTTTGTACGGGGCAGGCACACAGCTGTGCAGCTCTGTTTCTCAGAGCACAGTGACACAGAGCTCCATCTGACAGCTCCGCCCGAGATATTCTCAGCCAAACAGCGTTCTCTGCCCAGCCGTGATGGAAAACGCTCCGGGGCGAAGTTGGCTGGGACGGTGCCGTATGGACTAATATCCAAAAGGTTCACCGGTGCATGTCCGGGAATCTGCCGGTACCACTTAAGGTAAAGGGTTGCATCTATTGTTGGAAAACTGCAATTCAGCGTCACCGATTTTCCTTCCCACACCGTTCTGATCGAATTGTCTACTTGCACAAAATCGGCGCCAACGCCGTGGGGGCTGCAAGATAAATTGGGCGATTGAAAATAGCCGTCTCATTAGGTGCACCAATTAATGATATTCATACATGGATACCGCATGAACTTACACAGCACAGATAGGGCCAAAGCCACGCTGAAATAAGCAGCAAAACTCATCGCCGGCTGCGGGTCACAATGTCAGAATCTAGACCTTCTCGCCGGGGACAAACTGTCGTCAGTAACGTGCTGGCGTATTTTTAATTTACTTGTCTTTCGTGGGATGTGGGCGTCGCTAGCTCGGTCAGCATTTTATGCCCATCCCTATTTACCCCTGAGAAGCTGGTGGTGAGCTGTCTGTTTGACCTTCCTGCAAGTCCCTGTGCTGTAACACTAAACCTATGACAGAGATAGAAAGGGATGTGATTCTACAGCCATGTTATGTTCGGTTTTGACAGTGCCACATCATCAGGGAGCAGGCGGAATCGTGTGCTGCAACAACAGAATTGACGCCCCACGCCAGGATTTCGAGATGCATTGTAAACGATTTCATTCCCCACTCCCCACCCCACCTCACCCCCCAACAATTTAATCACAAAGGACGCGTTTAACGTTAGCTTAGTGGGGCACAGATAAAGTTGTCCGGGAAAGAATTAGGATTGGCTGTACTCAGTGAATTGACAAATTCACCCTCCCCTTTGGTGATTCAACTAATTCTTCTATCGGTGATGTTACAAGGGACTGAGCCTCAGGCGATATCAAAGAGAGTTATGCAGGTGGAGCAGATCCTGGCGGATTTGAACACGGTTTGCTGTCAACATGCTGAAATCTTCCATTTGGAGGAAATCAATGGGAACTGACTGGAAGGCTTGAGCAGAACGAAAGGGTGCGATCAGCAGATGGCCTCAACTATATTCTTGGATGAGAGGCTTATTAAAATATTGATGAGGCATTGATATTAGTCGTGCTTTGATATTATAGAATATAGCATGGCTTCAAATGAATGCCTCTACTTTCGAAATTGTTGATTTATTGCCAATCTTCCAGGAATAAAATGGGACATTCACTAAATTATCTTGTCAAATGCAACTCGGCTGACACCTTCATAACTAGTGCGTAAAGCCTCTGCCTGACCTCTGGTGGTGACTCAGTGTAACTACAAAAGCGCTTCCGTCCACGGAACTAATCATTTCGCTGCCAAACGAACCATAGCCAAACCCGTTCCTGAGCCGAGAGGCGCAGCGCGTTTCTTGCGGACAGACGGAGCTCACAGAGCCTGAGCTCTGCATGCACAGCTTGGAGAGTTTCGGGAAAGGAAGGATGAAGTGAAGAGATGAAAAAAATCCATTTTTTTCCCGAGCCTATTTATTTAAATATCACGCCGTGCATGTATTCGACCACCTGCATATCCTTCCGGTTGTTTTCCGCTCTATTTTCACATCACAGATCAGATTCAGCGAGAGGAGATGAGAGTCCGTTGCTGTTTTTTTGCACGGGCTGTCTGTACTTGCGGACCAGTGTGGGGCCCAGCGCCCAGTGATCGGCGGCAGAATCGCAAAGCCAAGCCGCAGCGAATTTTAAAGGCACCGTTTTCTACTCTTGGTTCAAGTCAGCAGTAAACCTAAGTGAGAAATGGAGAGACCGACCTCCCGATTCCGAGCTATATCTCTTCAGTAAATATCTCGGGGGTTCTCCGGGATGCTGAATGTACCAGAAGAGAGTGGAGACACCGCGTGCTGTCGAATAATTGCAGTTTACTGTGATGGTGTGTTTGTCCTTCCTGCATCGGTAACTCAGTGTGATCGTGGGACACCGAGTCTTTTCCATTCGTCCCTGTAACAAGAAAACAGGAGGCGAGAAATGTCCAGGAGTGAATGTAATGCATGTAGCACAAACTGTTTATTTCAATATAGGCGCGGTCATTATTATCAGAATTAAACAAAGGGAACAACATGATGACAGCTTTAAGCTTCCGAACACAATAAGAGAAGGATTTCAATATGCTGACCCTGCAGGGCAGATATGGAATAGTAAACACGGCTCAGAGGCAGGCTTCGCTTCATGAGAGAAAGAGAGCAGTTTTCCATGGACATGATTGGCTTGTTCCTGACTCTAACGTCAGCTGAACACCAATCATTGTTACCTTTTTACTTCATTCATGGGATGTGAGCTTTGCTGGCTGGGCCAGCATTTATTGCCCATCACTAATTGCCCTTGAGAAAGTTGCTGCGAGCTGCCTTCTTGAACCGCTGCAGTCCATGTAGTGTAGGTACAGCCACAGTGCTGTTAGGAAGGTAGTGCCAGGGTTTTGACGCAGTGATAGTGTAGGAACTGGCACAGAAATTACTTCCGTCACCCTGCAAACTCTTTCGTTCACTGTTTTCTCCCATTTACCCCTGTCCCACTCTCTTGTTCTATATCTCTCTGCCTCTATTTTTGTTTTGTTTTGCCTGTCTTCCTGTCAAACTCAGTTTCCTTATTGATGAACAGGTTGTTCGACCCATGGTAAACCTGAAAATTGAAGAGATTCCAATTAGTCTTTCACCTGGTATCAATGAAATTTCTCCGTCTATGAACACCATTAATAGTTACAGTCTTAAAGCCACCAGGAATATCATAATTGAACGCTTCCTTCTAACAGGAATACCGATACACTGAGGGTAAGATGCAGTGAGCTGATTCCAGGTGTCAATATATCTATACATGCGCCAGCAGCCACCTCAGATCCTAACGGTCTCACAGCACCACTGGGGAGGCAAGGAGGTGAGGGGGGAGCGCTTGAGACACTGAGAGGTGATGATTGAGGGTGAGTATTAAACCGGGTGAACTCCCTTTTACAGGATGACCGGAGATGATGTGGTTACTCAGCATCTGAGTTGTGTGGGCAACATTTCTGACAGGTAATTACTGACTCAACACATTCTAATCAGAGGGACAGTCGCAACGTGGATAATAGCACTGAGTCATAATTCTCATTCGGTGAGCCAGTACGGACTCCAATGGGCCGAATAGCGGCTGCTTACAACCGCTTCTTAGCAAATTCTACAGCCACTACCCTCTCGCGTTTAGACAGGAGGAGAAGGGGTAACTTTAAACTGTACCAGGACACTGCATGGACAGTCCGGGCATTATTCCAGTAGCGGAATGAGCCAGACACGCAGCCTGACTTCATCCCATGGACAGTTTCTTAGGGTGACGATTGCAAAACGGATTCTGGCAAAACACGTTTCTCTGCCGAGATTCAGGCAGCAGCTGAATCCACCATCCTAACCAGCGCTAGTCTGTCGCTGACTAACACTGCCATGTCTTCCAGCGCTCGCACTTTTAATCTGTGCCCTCTCACCCTTGACCCTTTAACGTGCGGAGACCGTTTCTCCCTATCTGCTCTGTCCAGCCCCCTCATTGTTTTGAACATCTCCATTAAAACTCCTCTTAGCCTCCTCCTCTCCAAGGAGAAGAGTCCCAATCTCTTCAATCTATCTTTATGGCTAACGTTTCTCATCCCTGGAACCATTCTTGTAAACCTCTCCTGCACTGTCTCCGAAGCGGTCACATCCTTCCTATAATGTGCTGTCCAGAACTGTACCCAATACTCCAGCTGATGTCTTATATAAGCTCATCAAACTCTCCTTGCTCTTGTACTCTGTGCCCGTATTAATAAAGTCCATGATACTGTCTTCTTTATTAACTGCTCTCTCTGCCTGTCCTTCCACCTTCAGCAATCTATGCACATATACACCCAGGTCCCTCTGCTCCTGCACACACTTTAAAATGGTTTCCTTATTTTTTATTGTTTCTCCTACTAGAATGCAGGGGGCAATAGCTTCATTCTGTGCTGTAACGGTGTGGGATTCTGTGAATGTATCAGAATCGCTCATCATTATTACCGTGACTATCATCTCATAGCCTGAAGCAACATCATCATCGTTTTACCTGTAATGAAACTCGGGCAGGGGGAAATGCATTTTTGCTGGGAAGGGGGTGAGTGGTTATTACTGGGAAGTGATATATTGATGAGAAGAGATGCCTAACGGATCCTTATGATGCAGTCAGAGTCAGCGACGTAGGGAATGCTCTGTGGGAAGGAGGAATACAGATCAGCGCCACACTACGCTGATCCTCAAAACAGAACCAAAGAAGGCAGGCATGCGGAAATTTTAAAAATAATAAAGGGGAAGCGATGCTGGCCCGCAGGAGAGAAGCAACGGACATACCGCAAGAAGAGTGCGCATATGAATGCTCAATCTGTAAGGAACTGAATTCAGTAATAATACCTCATTTGAATACTGTATAAGTCTGTATGTTTGCAAAGGTTACATTACTTTCGTATTGACTGCCTGTCTGGGGCAAGCAGGATAGTGACAGGAATTGAAGAATTATTATATTATTCAACTGCATCAATGGATTGTGTTGAAAACAAGGGTTGAAGTCAGCTTTGGGTCTAAGAAAAACCCTGCACAGCTTACTTACACAGAGCTCACATGTGACATTAAGTAAATTTGGGAAAGTAAGGGGGTAGAGCTGAGTTCAAAGCAATTTCGCCATAATTGATATTGAGCAAGTTTCAGTCTGTGTTGGTGGATGCGCGGGTCGCGAAAATGGGAAACTGTGATCTCTCACTGCCACCTGGTGGCCGGCTTTAAAATACATTTTTTGACCTGATCTCTAAGAACACGGTTATCTCGGAGTAATTTTATGCGACACTCTCCGCGTATTATATTGTCTGTGAGTAGAACTTCTTTAATGGGGATCTCCGGCATTGGCAATGGAATAATATTAAACGTTTCGCTTCACTTCCCCCACCTCAAAGATTGCCCCTTTTCAAAGGTCAACATTAGCGTCACTACAGTTCCCATTTTCTGCTGTGAACAGAAGGATTTCGCTCGGTCCCCCGCTCCCTGCACCACCGTCAAGAACCGGAAGACAACCAGGCTCGACGTTGATTGGATGGATGGTGGAACAACGGAAAGGTCAGTTGATTGGATGGCATCTGCTATCTCGGCCAATTAGCATTTCACCCAACATCGCCCCACCTCTGGGCGGAAAGGCATTTAAATTGAATTCACACAGAGAAATGAATCATTGGAAACGTTGGAGTAAAAACAAAGTACTTATCTTGACCCTGTGGAGGCTGTAGATACCGATCGTGGTATACGGCATCAGTTAAATTGAAGGAACATTTAAGCTACTTTTATAAATGCTGGGATTGTCGCTGTAGGTTGTGCAGTTCTTTAAGGCTCAAATAGGCGACAAGAAGCTCCGAATTTCCAATCGCCATTTCATCGAATTATTTTTATGCCCTGTGACTGTTAGGGATCGACATTCATCATCAGCATCGTCGCAACGCGTCTCCCTATAAATGGGAAACTGAAAAACCCCCATAGAGACACTGACTGTCTTCACCAGGATCCGCACCGTGTGCAATTTCTCATAATCTCCACCAGAGGACGCCATCGTCACATACTTCTTACTCCCCCCTCGGGACTCAAGCAAAGTTCTCCCCGGTTTGTGGCAAACCAAAGATTATGAAACCTATTTAGAATTAAGCTGGTGTTTGTTGGATTCAAAAAAAAAGTGCTTTTGAGCTCAGTCTATTTTGGCTGAAATTCGTGGTGAAAATGCGCCCGACACTAACTACACTGAAGGTTCGAAAGCAATTAAAATTGAATGCCTAATAACATGTTAAAGGCACATTTCGAACATAAATTCTTAAATATAGCATTATGAATGAAGTCATATTCATACGAACATACGAGTCAGGAGCAGGGGGAGGGCACTCACTCATCAAACTCCAATAAATTGGTCAAACTTCATTTCCCTTTCACAAAACCGTCTGAACTGTGCCTGATTGCTATGAATTTTCTAAGTGCCCAGCCATTACATCTTTGAGAAACACGGTTGTAATCGGACTAACAGTTTCTTTCGTGTTACTAGCAATAGTTTCTTTCCCCACGTGATTTTCCTCAGCAGAGTCGAATGGCGCCTCCTGATTGTTTCAGGCAGGCATTACGGTTTTCATCAGATAAGATGCACAGGAGTTTAGTTACCAGCCCGTGAAATTACCAACGGTGAAATGATACCGGGAATATCTTATCTCAAATAGGTTAAAACAATTTCAAATGTAGCTGAAGATTTGCAGTTCATTTCACTCACTGTCCCTATCAGAGTGATACACGGGGTGGAAGTTAAAAATCATTATGTTGTGATTCACAAGAGGAATATATTACTCCAGCCTCTGTGGAAACTCCCTCTGAAATTCGTTCTGGCTTCACGAACTCACTATCTTGTAAGAATTAATTTCAAGAGGAAATCCATTACGCAGTATTTAGATTTCAATGGAAAGGTGAATTTCCTGGGAGAATTAGGTTAAAATTTCCGATCACGCAGCGGCATCAAGTGCACACAACTTCAGTAAAATGTCCGAATCGACGCAGTTGATTATAATCCGACAATTAAGCATGCTGAAGACGTTCTCACAACGAAGGCTGCACTCTGTTTCTCCTATCGGATCCTTTATGCTGTGACTGTCACAATCTCTGATCATAGCCGCTATTTCAAGGGTTTTATAAAGCTAACGGCAGCCCTGCTCAAAGCCTCCCTTTGCTGCTCTCGTTCTGAACCATCATGCCTGCCCTGTGTTATTGGAGAGATCGTTGCAGCTGTTCCGGGACTGTAAACAGGAGGGAGGTTTTTGTACAGTGACTGCCGCCTTTCCTCTCAGTGTGGGGCTGTATCGCACAGTAATACACAGCGGTATCCGCGCTCTCCGTCTTCTCAATAATCAATTGGCCCCGTTTGCCCGCAGTGGAAAGTTCCAATTCGAATCGGTCCTTTCTATCCTTGCCAGTCGAGAATCTGCTTATAATAAACTCCGGTCCCTGACCGTATTTCTGTCTGTACCAGTACATTCCGACAATGCTGGACGTGTTGTAGGTGCAGTTTATCTGCACCGAGTCCCCGCTGTGGACTGTTCTCGCAGTGGGAAACTGGGATACTTGTTCCGAGTGACATCGACCTGTAAAAACATTTAGGTAACGTGAGTATAAATAAACACTCTCTGCAGGTTACAGAATAAATCCCCTATACTTACAAGTTAGCAGCCCCAGAATGACAGGGAGTAGATTCATTTGCACCGCATAACGCATCTTTGCAATTAAAGTGTCAGTAAGAAAAGGAAGCCCAGCTCACATCAGCAGAGCACGGAGCGTCTGAAGAACGTCAACAGTCGGTCAATGTAACAGCCAGAGATAATGATTCAGTCACGTGGTTTTGCTGCTCTTGGATTGGTTAGAAATAGACTTTGTTCTCGTGACGTAAGGATGTCATTTTTGACACCCTGCTCCTTTGGCCATCGGATCATGTCAATTATCGAAACGCCAGGAATTTCCTTCGCTCCTTGTGGCGGTATGAGAGCGGAACATAATAACTTTGCGGCACTGACTCACTAAAGGGACAAGCTTGGGCTCTGCGTCTTTGTAACCATTTGAAACTCTGTACAAAGATTGTCTTAAGGAATGAATGCAGCTTGTTGTAAAAATCCTATCTTGTGAGCTCTCGTGCTGAAATTGTACATTTAAACTCCCATAACTGTAAGATTCCTGAATCTGCATCGGGACAGAATTGAAGGAGAAACGCATTGGCGCTTTTCGGTGATTCATCATACACCTGTGTGTATCATACTCCTGGCAGCATTGCCCGTGGAGCTGGTTCAAACCCCTTAGGGCGAGGGATAGGGTGGGGTCTAGATAACTGGAAGAGAGTGAAAACTGAGCATGAAAGTCTTCTCTCGCAGATTTAGCATAAATTAGTCAAGGATGTGATGCAGGGAAAGAAACCAAATGCAGGGCGGTGTCAATTTATCACTTTCCATTTTAACTTTGACCTTCAGCAAAGACACAGTTGATGCGATTTGCGAAAAAAATTCATACAGCGAGTCGTCAGGGTTTGGAATTCACTACCTGGAAGTGTGGTGTAGGCTGTTCAACTGAGGCATTCAAAAGGGCATTGGATAATTATTTAAATAGAATCAATGTGCAGGTTACGGGGGGAAGGTAGGCAATTGGCATTAAGTTAAACTGCTCAGAAGGCCGGAGAAGACACGATGGGCTGAATGGCCTCCTTCTAAACCGTAATAATCCCTGTGATTCTTTTTTTCTGTGATGTCAGTCATCAGTGTGTGTCTTCCGTTTACAACATTTACTGTTCTCTATCTTCCACATTCAGTGTTCAGCTGCCTAATGCTCAGCTACCATTACGTAATATTGGACGAAATGCGTTACATATGATAAAGACATCCATGTGATGATTGTTGTCCGATGTGTTTGAGATAATTCGGAGAAAATTCAATTCAGAGACAATTGCCAGTGAAATAACGTTTTATTTAATTGCCCAGGGCCTGATCCAAAGAAGAAATATTCATATCAGCTGCTTTCCGCTGCCTGTTCTGAGCAATGATCAGATGTGGTGGGCAGGGTGTGAAAAATTGTCTCTGTGTTCAATCGTCTGTCTGCAGTTCCCCTTTAAGGAAGCTCTGTTGTAACGGCACTTGTCTGATATTCAGATCAGAAAGAATAGGTTTGCATCGTTACATTAAGGACTAGAACGAGGGAGTGTATAGGATTGTAGATAAAGTGTTTGGTCAGGGGAAAAGATGAAACTATCAAGGCTGCAAAGGGAATCGATGGAGACGAGATGAGCTTGGGTGCCACTGATGAATTCACGAAGTTGATTTGTGCTGGAAACGGAAGTTGAAAATGTCAGGTAAAATATTTGTGCTGATGCACCTCGTGTGTTTACGTTAAGCTATTTGTCCTGTTGCCTCGTTAGCAAGGACCCAGTGGCTCGCGGTCTGGAGATTAAATCACTTGTGCTGTTCCTCTTTACCGCTGTCAGAACTAATTGGAATTCTCAATGTGGATCTCTTTCAGAGTAATTTTCAGCTTTAGGAACTCCAATCCTTGAGCTTTAATCATCTCTGCCGGCACATCAACATTCCCTGTTTATATTGAGCAGAAAAAAAGCAGAATGTTGATAAGCCCCAAGATTTCCCAAGCTACCCGTCTGTTGATTTGGACAAGGGCAACAACCGTAATATAACTGTGCGATAAACTGGCCTGCCGGCTTTTGCCTGCTGTGAACTCGGGATCGAACATTTCCCGCCGACAAAGGCACGCAAGCAAGCTTATCGGAGCTGTAAATGCTCGCTGAGGTCTTTGTACGGGGTTCTCGCTGTGATCTGACGCTGTGCCCCACTGCACAGTAATACACCTCCCCATCCTCCACACGCAGTTCGCTTATATTGAGGTAACCGTACTTTTTAGACTGGTCAGCAGCTGCCAGATATCGTCCTGAAATTTTCTCCTCTTTCAGTGCTAAGTGATTGGTAATAATCCGTCTTGGTGGTTGTGCCGTTTGCTGCCGATACCATTGCATGTAATCAATATTCCGATCTGTATATTCACAGTCTAACTGCACCGAACCTCCTTCTGACACCATTATTGCAACCGGAGCCTGGGTTACTGGATCCTCACTTCGTCCACCTGTGAGGGGAGAGGAATGAAGTGTGAAGAGCTTAAGAAGAGGTCGTCCAACCTTATGTGTTTCTGTGTGAGCGCGTCGAAGTTTCCGTCTACCAGTTGTCCATAATACTGCAATTTATGATGTATAATTATATTAAACATTATTAGGAATATTTGCATTAATCTGCGAATCCGCTTTGATTAAATTATTTCGGCATTTACTGTCGAACAGCGCAACCAGTATTATCAGAAACATGTCTGACAGAATCTCTCTCAGTAAATGGGAATAAGGTGAACCAGAGGTTAAGAAGGCGAGGGGGAACCCGGGCTCTGTTCAACTCATTGTTCCACCAACACACTGCAGGGGGCCAGGCCCATTGTGACCTCACTCAGGCTGCCACCCCTATTGGCTTTGACGCTGCCGTCACGTGACCGTGCCATGACCATGCTTAGGGGTGGCGCCCTCTCCTGGCGGGTTTTTTTCAGTCGGGTTGAGAAAGCAACAATTCAGTGCGTTCAGGGTTAAGTGAAATCCATATTAGGACACTTATTTCACGCAACGTTTCTGTGAAATTTGAACTGGAGCTGTTTGGATCGTTTCCATTAGCCGAAGTTTCAATAGCGAAATCATCCCGATTTCGTAGAAGAAAATTGGCAGGGAAAGATAAATTTTATTTGTTACATTGCGATACTTTCCTGTCAAGAATACGGTGCTGAACTATAACGGGAAGGAGATTCATTGGTAAATTCCTTCAAGGAATTACAAACGTGGTGGGGGGTGGGGGGTGGGGGGGGCGCGGGGGCAGGGCGGTAGGTGGGGGGGTGGAGGGGGTGGGAGAGCAAAAATGAGAGAGGTGAAAGATGATTAGCCTAGCTCTTTCAAATAGGCTCAGGTACGGTAAACCGAAACCTCACTCCATTCCACGGATTTCAATGCTTCTGGTGCCTTCAGTCCCCTCCCGCACTATTTGTTCGCAGCCCCTTGAAAAGTGAGCATGAGCAGGATGAATATAGATTTCCTGAAGTACAACCGTCGCTATTTCCGCTCCAACACTCGCGGAAGTAGCTGGGAGTCACCGCACATTCCTGTCAGTTTTGAATCTGCACTATCCCCGGCCACTGCTTCCGCTTCCTGCTCTCGCTCTGACCAAACTGATTAAACGGAGAGATTGCTCCGTTCCAGCCATTGGTTAGATCAGCAGTGCAGTGGGGCGGGGATCTCCATTTCTGCTCTGAAAGAGGATTTTCTGTGCCGAAGAGAGACTGACACATGAACTGTTATGAGGAGCTGCCTCGTACCGCTCCTCGTCAGAGAATAAAATGAGACATGGTCTATCATGACTTAAACAGGAAAGAACATAATGTTTAGTGCAGCAGTAGCTGAAACATGTCCTTCCATAGTATGAACAGAGTCATGGCCTATTGTATTGATAAATTAATCAGTGCATAGTGTGACATATGCAAATAGATTATCCAATGCAGTAACAATGAAACAGGGCCCAGTGTAATTTAACGGGAGGCAGCGAAATGTGTACAATGAATAGAGGCATGCTCTAGTGTAGCGGCAGCAAATGCAGAGCCCCGAGCAATATTAACGCAGGCTGGGCATTGCATAGCAATTCACGAGATATTGTTTTGTGTCATATAAATAGAGGTAGAACTTGATGCTATAAAACAGGGAAATTATCTAGTGCAGTATGAGACAGGCTCTCGTGCCTGCAAAGAGAGATAATTGCCTTGACAATCGAGACATACGTAAACCTGAAATATCACTCGGCAAAATGTAGATTTTATGATGTAAATTGATGTCAACTTCTCACGAGATCATTCCGAACCTGATTGGGAAGTTATTGACAGAATAGGCGTTCGAATCGATTGAGGTGAGAGAAATCTGTATTTTTTAACATGTGGAACATCGGGTGTGACAAAGGGAAATGAACTGACCAATTCGCTCCAACTTGGTTTTAGAAGTGCAAGAAAAATTGAACCACTGAGCTTCTGATAGATAAGTCCAAGGCCAGGATGGATGCAGTTATCTACAGGAAATTTCGCTTGTCAGTTATTGGCTGATTCTATGTGTGACCTGTCTAATGTTGACAGAGATCTGCACTTCCAGACGGAGGCTGCAGGTGATTCCTGGCGTTTTGCTGCCATCTGGAGGAGTAAAGTAGAATTTCACCCAACCAATATTTTCATCAGAACGATTGTTTACAGATTTCTTTTGCAAGACATTCAGAAGATTGTGATAAATAAATAATTACATTTAGTGCAATATAAAGCGCAGTTAACGAATCAGATTGCTAAGAATCTTGGTAGCTACGGCAATGAATAAAGTTTGAAATGTTTGCACAGGTTACCGCTTAGAACAAAGTCGATATAAAAAATACCGACCCGATGTGAAAACTATCAGTTGCAATGAAGAGTTCAGACTTTCTTTTGTGCCTCTAAGGATCCTGGAATATCACTTTCGATCCTGAGTCTTGATTTACAACCTTGAAAATATCCTTGATGTTTCTTCACTGCCTCAAACTCGCATCTTTCACATTTGGAGATTATATGTGCTTTTAAAAAAGTTTTAGAAACGTCTTGCGAAAATGGTACCATGCCATTTTGATCTCGTTGCTGATAATTAGTGCAAAACACGGAAAACCATTAACATCTCTGGGATATTTACCACTCTCTTGTGTGAGTGCGCATGGTCTTATCTAGTCTTTGTGCACTGTCCTTTCCATGGTTTGTAGCTCATTTCCGTGGCCTTTCTGAGACTTTTACAATCAGGCTTTTGTATTCAGTCGGCTTGTGACCATCTGTTCCGGTGTCCAGGAAACACCGCGCCCGGTTTTATAGATTAATGGTCCAATAAACATTGTTCATCAGCATCTAATCGTATTCTGAAAATGATCTCTTTGTACCTGCTTATATTATGGATCCTTAGTTTTAATATGTTTAAAGCGTCTTTGCTATTTTGAAGTCTTTAATCAGGCTATTAAAATTATAACGACCGTCTTCCCCCTGATCCATCTGTCTGCTAAAAACAGATAATTCAAACTAAAAATTAGTTGTACGTTTTCCATGTGTTCATTAGGTCCAGGACAACTGCAAGTGTTTGTATTTTCAATGGTCGTGGCGAGCTCCCAGAAATCCTCAAATAAACAGAAGCCAATTCTTCCCTCACGCAGTGAATGTAATAATCAGACGGAGTCAGTATTCGATGTGAAGGATTTTAGATGGTGTTTGTGTGGATTGTGGTCAGACTTTGCGCTCACAGAAATGAATTCATATGACAGTGTCTCACCCGCTGTTATAAACAGCCCTCAGCAGACAGCAGCTGTGACCCAGAAAGCTGCGGCAGTTATTGAATGAGGCTTTCAGTTGTTCCAATCATTGTGAGGTTTTGTGCACAGTAATAGACCGCAGTGTCTGACATTCGCCGTGTCTTATGCCATTTCCATAACCAGGGCAGGAGTGTTTATTGCAGGCAAATGAGACATTAACATCGCTCTCTGCTGATCAGAGAGACACGAGAGAAACAATAGACAGTTTCACATCTAACTGACTCGAGAGACAGCTTGATGTCTAATTGATCTGACAGACAGTTTGAAATTGTTTTGACATTAGGTACAGGTTGCTCTCTAATTGATCTGAGAGACAGCTGGATCTCTAATTGATCAGAGAGACAGTTTGAACTTTAATTGACCTGCTCGACAGTGTATTGATGGACTCCTCCTCTGCAGAATGGTGTTTGTTTGGGCCCCTCCTCTGCTGTTCTGATTCATTGATCTCTACCTGCAATTGAACCAAAATATTGTTGCCAGCTCAGACTTGCCACAACATCACGGCGATGAGTTTAATTTGGTTTATCATTTCCGACCCAACCATCAAGAGCTGATGGTTAACAATATGAAGAAGAAACGATAATAGTGAAACAGTAACAGGCTTCAACCGACCCTATTAACCCTGTCCTGCAGAATGGATGGCCTCTTTGGACCGGTAGTTCACAAATAACATATTGAGGAGAGCAGAGGCTGCTGTAAATGTTGTCAGCTCAGAATGGTTGTATTATCTCTCAGTGCCTCACTGCACAGTAATACACCCAAGACTAATACACCATAGGTTCTAATCCAACGGTGCTGTCCCTACTGGGAATGTTGTAGCTTCTTGTTGGTTAAATGAATAGGTTGAAGAGTCTGCCTGTGGTGTTTCTGCTAATAGCTGATATGATAAATTTCGGGCCACGATTCTGTACCAGTGAATTCTCTCAGAGCCTCTGGTGATTGCATTTCATTGCATTTCAATCGATTGTCCCTCTTGTGTAAAGGTCGGGTGGATTACAGTCTATCTGTTGAGTTAATTGCTGATACAAAAGAGAAGAAACATGTTCTAATGGCGAACACAATTCTCCACAAAGTCCTCACCTAAAATCAAAACCAGAAGCTGTAATTCCATTCATTGAGTTTTCCTGGTTTCTGAACACGCTGGATCAGGAATATTACTGGAGAATTGGTTTAATTTGGGGTCATTGAGATTTAAAATCAACGATATTTTTATAATAAATATCTTTCGTATCGTCAACGTGGGCAAGTGAGTAATGCAAAGCTGATGTATCTTTTCCACTGACATGACTTCTGGAGCCAGGTTTCTCATTTTTCCTTTTCAATAAGACATACAACTGTCTCCTATAGCCCATGTAGGGCTGGTGGGCCAACTCAGAGTTCCAAAGAAGGGTCACATTCGACTGAAAGCTTTAAACCTATTTCTGTCTCCACATATGCTGCCAGGCCCGCTGTGTCTTTCCAGCACTTTCCGTTTTTAATTCAGATCTCCAGCATCCACAACATTTTACTTTTATAGAATGATGGGCATCTATTGTTGTCTGATGGGGGCTGAGCACCGCAATTGGCTTGATGCTGCGATTTCTGCTGAATTTAATTAGAGCCTAGAAAATGAGTAGAGACCGCATTTGGTTTTGGAAGCAAATGTCTTGCTATAAAATGGAGACTTTGGAGGCCTGCTGTTGTGGTCAGGAATGTACATGGCTTATGTTGTTAGCATTGGTTGCGCCTTATTGACTAATCTCCTCTTCTATAACAGTAATAGGCATCTAATCCTGAAGACTCCCCAGGGAATGGTATGTAAAAGCAACACTTGGATATTTTTAATGAATTAAACAATTACGATGGACTAGAGCACCGTCTGGGCGGCCATATACGTGCCTGCAAGTGACAGGCAGAAGAAGAATCACAATGCGAGACAGAGAAAGAAAATGAGGGAGAGACAATGGCAGAAACACAGATGGAGGTATAGGATGAAAGGCTGAGTGAGTAGCAGAGAGATAAACGCAGATGGAGATATAGAGAGAAAAACAGGAGGAAAGACAATGATAGAAATGAAGGAGAGAGATGGAGGTGAACAGAAAGAGATAACCCAGGGAGAGACATTAAGAGACATGAGAGAGATATATATATATATATATATATATATATAGAGAGAGAGAGAGAGAGAGAGAGAGAGAGAGAGAGAGAGAGAGATTTAGGGGAGGCAATAGCAAAGTGGCATTGTCGCTGTACGAGTAATTCAGGGACCCAAGGTTTACCTCAGGTAATGCTCTGGGGATGCTGGTTTGAATCCCACTGTGGCAGATGCTGGAATTTGAATTCAATTTTAAAAATCTTGAATTAAACGTCAAATAATGACTATGAAACTATCGCCGATTGTCGTAAAAACCTATCTGGTTCACTATTGCTCTTGGGTGAAGGAAATCTGCTGTCCTTACCTGGTCTGGCCTCTACGTGACTCCAGATCAGTAGCAATGTTGTATACTCTTAAATACCTTCTGAACAAGGGCAATTAGGGTTGAGCAATAAATGCTGGCCTAGCCAGCGACACTCATATCTCATGAATGAATAAAAAAAGATGAAGGTATGGTGAAGGGAACAGATGCAACATGAAGATATTGAAACTGAGAAATGAAGAGAAAAAATTTAAAAGACAGCGAGTGAATCAGAGGGAGAGACTGTGATAGAAATAGAGACAAGGAGCACAAAACAGATGGAGATACAGGGGGATAACCAGGAGGAAAGGGAATGATTGAAACCAGGCAGGTAAACAGCGGGAGAGACAGTGAGAGGAATGAGGGGGAGACGGAGACAGGGAGGGAAATAGATGAAGACACATTGAAGGGAACAAATGCAAAAATATGAAGAAAATGCACACTGAGCAAAGAAGAGAGACAAACCAAGGAAATCGACATAGTCAGTTAGGGAAACATAGGGATATAGAGAGAAGACCAATGCTCAAAAGGGAGGCAGGAATTCCAGGAAGTGAAAGAAAATTTAGGTAACATAGCACGTGATAGGGAAATGACGATTTCTGAGAGGCACTTGGCCTCCTAGATTACTGGAGTAGTCTCATAACCACCATGTAACCGTGCCCGTAACCGCTGCAGTTAACGCACAGAGATGACCAGGGAGCTCCAATTATTGGAGCATCATACAGTTGCATGATTATGTCGCATTTCTCGAGTTCTTCTTCTTAAAATTATTATAAAGCATCTTATTTTAGTGCAGGTGAATTTATACACAGGGGCTAATTCAAACTTTACTTTAAGTCTTTGCAGTTCCCTTGTTTATTATTATATCTGGGCCATTACTGGTTAAAGGAACCTTATTTTAACAATATGAAACAATCGAGATCCCGGTGGGGTACCGAGTCTTAAATATCAATACAGACAAAGCCTGCCAAATTTATTATTTAAATAAAACTGTTAACATTTTAATGCTGCCTCTGAGCTGCGGTTAAATAGTTTATCTATTGTAGTTGTTCCTGCTGGTTGAGCAATTTTCTGAACTCATTAAAATGGGTGACCGGGATAAATTGGATTTTCTGCACTCTGAACTTAGGGAAATCTGGAGAAAGAGAAAGTGGCGGAGAAAACGTGTGTGAGGGAGGGTCCGAGAAAGCGAAAGGGGAGATAGAGTCACAGAGACCGAAAGACAAGGCAAGCCAGAGAGATCCTGAGACAAAGAGAGATGCGGAGAAACCGAGAAAGACAGGGAGAAAGAGAAACTCAGAATAAATAATCGGCCCAGAGCTAACACTGATTGGTGCGCAACTGTCATCAGCGCTGAGAGACCAGCCAATCCTATCGCTGGGAAACGCCCCTCTGTTTCTCAATAAATGAAGCCTGCTCTTGGCCTGCATTTCCTCTTTGAAAAATGAACAGATTGTCAACATATTTCAAACCTTACCTTATTTCTTCCGAGCTCTAATCCCGTCACCATGTGCTCCCTGTGTTCCTTACTGCTAATAACGGTCTTGCTGCCTGGTGAGTTAATGCTTAAATGGTCAGTGTCCGTTACTTGTGTTATCTTCACTCCCAGATATTTGATACATTCTGTGTTTTGTTGCAGGAACTAATGGTAAAGATTCGGTGACCCAGGATCCCCCTGAATTAAAGGTTCTGGAAGGACAGAACATAAAACTGGACTGTAATTACACAGCAGCTGTTGCCCCAAATCTGTTCTGGTACATCCAGTATCCCAGGGAAGCTCCGATATATTTAATGAGGATATACACCTTGGGGAAAGCAGATAAGTCTCCTGATTTCCCAGACAGGTTCTCTGCTGATTTGCACAAAGGAAACAAAACGGTTCCTTTAAATATCGCCGGGGCCCTTCTCTCCGACAGCGCCGTGTATTTCTGTGCCATGGAGCCCACGGTGCTGCAAAGATATAGCAGATGCCATACAAAAACCCCACGGGGAGTTCCCGTTAGTGTTCAGAAGAGGGCGTTCTCGCATCGATAAACAGAAGCAATAACTCAGCCTGTGAGGGTCACAGAGTTTTTAATAAAATATCAAAACAAACATAAAGCTGCACAAGAACGGGCGAGCAACATCTGAGGAATTATTTTAGCTGACTTTAACTTGTAACTGTAGTAAATTTTAATTCCACAAATACATTTGTATTGCTTTAACTCGCATTTAGCCTTTTGATAATCTTTCCTTGCCTGCCTGAACTATTCCGCAGCCCTTTCCCCATCTCCACTCCCTCCTTCTAGGCCTCTTTTGTCAAAGCCTGCACATAGTGTCAATTTGATCAGAGTGTTTTGCTGGTTCAGAAACAATGTATAAAAAATGAAGACTAGGTTTCACCAGGTTGTGTTTTCACCCTTTAAAACAAGCCACGTGCACAGAGTTCCCGCAATGTTCATTCTGCTTTCAAGTGTCAAACTTTTTCTGACGCCATTAACAAACCAGTGCTTCTGAATTGTAATAACTAGACCAGGGGGTTCAGTCCCACCCCTGTCCCTAAACATGTAGCCATTCCTCTTATAAGGGCACTGACTATAGCTCAGATCGGGTTGTTGCCATTCACTGACAGCCGGTTCCCAGCTACAGGTCTGAAAGCACCACTGGGTCACAAGGAAATGAGGTGAAAGGATCCTGAAGCACATCAGAAGATATTTGATGGTGCAGATTAAAACGAGTTTCTTCTAATCTCAATTTCCATTTTACAGAGCGGACAGCGACATTGCAGCCACCCAGCATTTGGATTGAAATGGTGGGGTGGTTGGGGGGGTGGGGAGTGGTGGTGGTGTGAGGGGGGTGTAGGAGTGAGGCATTTTGGCAGCTAATAATAGAACAAATCAAGGTTTCAATCCGAATTTTAAACACCCTCCAGTCAGGTAATTTCCTGTTTGCATACGGATTTCAGATCTGAATCATGGAGATGTTTTCATTCAGCTACTGTCCTCACTTGCTTCGACGAAAGAGAAGTGGCTGCTTTAAGCATAATGTGTGATATTACATGGAGTGAACTGTGTTTTATTCTGGTACTGGCTGTTCCCGTTCGGGCTGTATTTACATACTTATGTTTTCAGGCAATTGGTGAGGCAAAAAACAAACAGCACCATTCAGGCAGTCGTACCTTTCTCTCTCTGAGGGGAGAAAGTGGACTCGGGAGAGTTGGTCAGAAGGAGGACTCACAGCCGGAGTTTATGATGGAAAACAGTCTCACTCCCGTATTCTAGGCTGTGTCTGGCAAGTCTTGTCTATGGGGTTTGTATTGAATCTCGGGCAGGTGCAATCACAATGTTCATCGGCGCTGTCAGCCGCTCAAACACAAACCGAGAGGAAACCACATTCACCTCGGATCAAACTGTCACCAACTGTTTCCAACAGCGGCCGAGAAAACAAACTGCAGAATCCGATCCGACCATCAGGTCAATTACCAAATGAATCTACAGGTTAAACCGTCTTTCCTGTTTCTGATCAGCTTTTATTTCTTTTAAACTCAGGTTTTGATATTCAGGTCAGTTCCCGGGATGATACTTATGATCCTCAAAGCAGACTGTCTGACATCTCACAAACTGTCGGATGACGTCACAAAGTTTACAAGGTGATGTTACACAGGCAGACCTACGTCACACAGGCCGCAGAATTACGTCACACTGGCGGTTACTCTAACGCATGAACACCCCTCTCCCCCACACTCCGTCAATGCTGAAGCTCCCTCAAAGCTTCACTTTGTGATCACAAGTCCCAGAGACCCGAGTCCTCCAGACAAAGTGTAACTGATGTTGGGCTCAGTTTGATTACACAACAGCGATGCCATCGCCAGGTCCCTCTCTTGATTTGAATCTTCTGATTCACCAATTGCCTGAAAACAGATGTAAGACAGTCCCTGTAAATCCAAGTCGATAACAGCCGACGCTTGAATCTGAGCTTCACTTTAGTGATTACATTCCTGGATATCTTACTCTTTCCAACGCATGAGGGTGATCTCTATTTCTGACAGCAATATTTCACTCATCAGATCCGTTATCTTCTGCTGGACTTTGCTATATTGTATTATCTTGTACGACGCTGAATTGTAATTTTACAGGATGCCTGCTGGGCCAGAATTTATTGCCTGTCCCTAATAACCGTTGAGAATGTGGCGGTGTGCCGCCTTCTCGAACCGTTGCAGTCCCTGTGGTGAAGGTGCACTCGTGCTGCTGCTAGGAAGGGAGTCCCAGGATTTTGACACAGCGATGGTGAAGGAAAGGCGATATATTTAAAAGTCAAGATGGTGTGTGACTTGGAGGGGAAATTCCAGGCGGTGGTGTTCCCATCTATCTGTTGTCCTTGTCCTTCTAGGTGGTAGTCGTCGTGGGTTTGGAAGGTGCTGTCTAAGGAGCCTTGATGAGTTCCTGCAGTACATTTTGTAGATGGTACACACTGCTGCTACTGTGCAACGTAGTGGAGAGATTCAATGTTTGTGGATGTGGTGCCAATCAAGTGGGCTGCTTTGTCCTGGATGGTGTCAAGTTTCCTGGGTGTTGTTGGAGCTCCACTCATCCATGCAAGTGGGGAGTATTCCATCACAATCCTCACTCGTGCCTTGTAGATAGTGGACAGGCATTGGTGTGTCAGGAGGTGAGTTATTTGCCGCAGGATTACTAATCTCTGAACTGCTCTTGTAGCCACAGTATTTATGTGGCTAGTCCAGTTCAGTTTCTGGTCAATGGTAACCCCCAGGATGTTGATAGTGGGGCATTCAGTAATGGCAATGTCATTGGACATCAAGGGGCGATGCTTGGATTTTCACTTGTAAGAGATGTTCATTGCCTGGCACTTGTGTGGCGCGAATGTTACTTGCCACTTGTCAGCCCAAGCCTGGACATTGTCCAGGCTTTGCTGCGTTTGGACATGGACTGTTTCAGTATGGTGTTGAACATTGTGCAATCATCAACGAACACCCCCACTTCTGACCTTACATTGGAAGGAACGTCACTCATGAAGCAGCTGAAGATGGTTGGGCCGAGGACTCTACCATGCGGAACGCCTGCAGTGATGTCCTGGGATTGAGATGATTGACCTCCAACAACCACAGCCACCTTTCTTTTTGTTAGGTATGCTTCCAGCCAGAGGAGAGTTTTCCCCTGATTCCCATTGACTCCAGTTTTGCGAGGGCTCCTTGAAGTCACACTCCATCAAATGTGGCCTTGATATCAACGGCAGTCACGCTCACCTCACTTCCTCACCTGAAAAGCCGTTTAAAATTCAGTTACTGTCTGTCGAAGTCTACACCAGACACTACGTACTCTCTACGGCCCTTTCTGATAACGGTCATGCTGTTTGATAATTCTATATTTAAAGCGTCATTGTCTATTTCATGTGTTAAATTCAATTCCAGACTTTGACACATTCTTTGTTTTGTTACAGTAACGAGTGGTGTCAACCAAGTGTCCCAAGATCCCTTTGAGTTAACTGTGTGGGAGAACAGACCGTAATGATCAGCTATAGTTATTCCATGCCTGTGAGCTTTCTCTACCTCTGTTGGTACATCAAATGTTCGGGGAAGCTCCGAGACATTTACTGAAGAGCTATAACTCGGGCCATGGATTCGAGTCTCAAAATTTCCCAGGCCGGCTCTCTGCTGATTTGGACAAGGCCGAATGCAACAATACAAATGTTTCAAAATAAACCTGTCAGCTCTTGTTCCCTGTGAGCCTGGTAACAAACTAAAGCCGCAGATAGACATTAAAAACATTTAGCTGAGCAGTAAATACTCGCTGAAGTTTCTGTACGGGTTTTCGGCTTTTAACTGACACTGGGCCTCAGAGCACTCTCCGCACTCAGGCCACTTATTTGGAGATAACCGGACTTCTTAGACTCATCAGCAGCCACCAGATATCGTCCTAAGATTTTATCTATTTTCAGTCCTACTAGTTTGCTACTTACTCAATTAGGAGGTTGTGCAGGCTTCTGCCGATACCATTGCCTACTGTATATACACAATCTAACTGCACCTTCTGGCTGAGTTAATGTCACCGGTGACCGAGTTAATGGATATGCTCATTGCCCGCTTGCGAAAATGAAGAGAAGGGCAAAAGTTTAAAGAGAGTCGATCGAAACGCATAACGACCTCTATGAGTGTGCTTAAATTCCCATTTACCAAACTGTCGCTAACCACATTAATTCCCAGTACAAGTTCTTTGCTAACCTATCTTTGTGAACATAATCCAGCACCTACTGTCCAATACAGCTGCCAGTATTATCAGAAACATGTCTGAGTGAATCACTCTCACTGAATGTGAATGGAATGATCCAGAGATTCAGAAGGAGGGAGGGAACCCGAGCTTTGTTCAGCTCATTGCTCCACCCACTCACTGCAGGGGGCCAGGGACATTGTGACCATAAAGCCATAAGAGCAGAAATAGGCCATTCAGCGCATTGAGTCTGCTTCGACTTTCAATGTGTTCATGGCTGATCTGATAATCTGCAACCCCACTTTCCTGCCTTTTCCCCATAACCCTTGATTCCCCTATTGATTAAAAATCTGTCTATCTCAGCCTGAATATTCTTAACGACCCAGCCTGTACAGGCCTCTGAGGTAAAGAATTCCACAGATTCACCATCCTCTGAGAGAATAAATTCCTCTTCACCTCTGTCTTAAATTGGCGACTCCTTACTCTGAGAGACATCACTCAAGATACCATCCTTGTTGGCTTTGGGGTTGGTGACACGTGACTTTCTAATTAGCATGTTTTGGTTTGGCGCCCTCTGCTGGCGGATTCTGTTCAATCCTGTTGAGAATTGGTGCCATCGAGTGCATTTCGGGTTGACTGATTCACATAACAAAACACCAATGTCAGATATGTTTTCCCATGAATCTAAATTGGATTTAATCAGGCTGGGCCTTTATTTTTGTTGATTTTTATGGCGGGAAGTAATGAAAATCCTTTGCAAATCACTGATTAGCCACCGAAGAAACACCATTTACACGAATGTCAAGATATTGGAGAATGTTGACTGAGATGACACCTGGGGTGACGGCCTTCAATGTGAGCAGGCTAGAGAATCTGATATTAGTTTTCTTCTGCCAAATTATTAAAGGGGACATTTAATTGAAATACTGAAAGTGATAAGACGTTTGATGTAATAGATAGCGGATAGATGTTTCCATTAGTAGAAACTTCGAAAATCCAATGCCACCATTTTGAGATCAAAAAAGATAGGGAAAGATTATATTCACTATTACACTGCCACTTGTTTAGAGCTGGAACCACTGCAAAATATCCGGCTGTGTGGGACATGGGGGAGGACGAAAGATGAATTACATAACTCTTTCAATGAGGCCTAGACATGATTGGCCGAATTGCCTCAGTCCTTCCTCTAAGATTCTAAGCCCTTCCTGTCCCTCTCATCTTGTTTGTTCTCAGTCAGTGGAACAGTGAGCAGGTGCAGGATGGTCAGAGAATTCTGTAGATTCAACCGTCGCTACTTCCGCTCCACCAGTTCCATGTGCAGCTGAGAGTCACCGCACACTTCACTCAATATTGAGTCTGCGGTATCCCGCCCATAGCTTCCGTTTGCTGATTTTGCTCGGAACGATTGTGTTATTGGAAAGTTTGCTGCAGCTGGTCCTTTCCTGTCATTGGTTGGATCAGCAGTGCAGTGGGACGGGGATCTGTATTTCTGCTCCGATAGAGGATTTCTCGCATTGCAGAGTTACAGGCCCGGGAAGCATCATGGGGAACCGTCTCGCTCCGCTCCTCATGATTATATCACTTCTCAGTAAGTATTCCCTTCCCAGTAAAACTCCATTCTCCTCCTGACAGCTGGAATCCAGATGTTACTGTTGGTAAGAAAATGGTGATGATGATGATTGTATTGATTAATATGAGGCTGATGCTAATTATTGTTTTTATTATATTTTATGTTAGAATGGAGCCACCCAGAGACAGTGGAACAACCGGTTGCTGAAATAACTGCAGAAGAAAAAAGAAATGTCACCCTAAATTGCACCTTGAAAACAAGCGATTCTGACCCTTATGTGTACTGGTACAGTCAGCACCCCGGGCAGCCTCCACAGTACATGCTTCGTATCCTGGGAGGGAATCTATTCAGACACACCAACATCACTGATCGCTTTTCAGCTATGCTGAATAAAACAGCCAAAGTCACCGAGCTAATGATCTGCAAAGCCCTGATCTCTGACAGTGCGGTATATTTCTGTGCCATGCAACCCACAATGCTGCAGAGATATAGCGGATCCCGTACAAAAACCCAACACTGAGAGTTCCAGTTAATGCTCAGCAGAAGGCGCTCTCACACCGATAAACAGAAGCAATAATCTCACCTCCACAGTGAGAGTCACAGGGACCTTCGTAAAATTGCTACAAAACACAACCCTTTACAAGATCCGACAATGAGCACTTTAGCAGTAATAGCAATGTGCGATTTCAACTCTCACACCTAAGAAAAATGAACACTACGAATCGATCTATGGTGCTTTAACTCATCTCTCTTTTCCTTGGATGCCTTTCCCTGCCGACCTTTTCTTTCTCAGCCTCTGTCTCCACCCATTACCAATAATTTCAGACATTCTCTTCTTCCAGTTTCACTTTAAACGTTTCAGGTCATTGATACTTGTTGTAAATTAACTCAGACTAACCCAGCAGTCCATAGATTCAGGCTCAGTTTTATTCGAGGTTGCAAAGGAAGATTCCCTTTATTACTGAATAATTTACTAATTTTGAAACGCCTGTGTTCATCCTGCTCTCCCCCAGTATGGAATGAATGTGAACGTACAGCAGCTCTTAGAGAGAGGCAAAGTTACATCATTTTCGAACGGGATATTATCACTATTATGACTTTAGCTCCTTACAAAAAGGTCCAATGTGTGATAACACTGCCTGCTGTAGCCCCTCCCACAGCTTCCCGTTTGCAGGCGTCTCTCTGGCCCGCCCTGCCTGTCCTTTACTATTGGACCGGTTGCTGCCTCTGTTCTGATTGGCATTGTTTGTGTCAGCAGTTCAGTGGGGCGGTCCTCGGTATTTCTGCTCTGAGAGAGGATCCCTAGGGCTGCAGCATTGCGGAGAGAAGGACCATCCTGCGGAACAATCTCAGTCCGCTCCTTATCATTAGATGACTTCTCACTATGTATTTCCTTCCTAGTGAAACTTCATTCACTCCATTCTGGGAATCCCTGTCGGTTGAGGGTTGTATTGAATCTCAGGCAGCTACAGCCACGATGTTCAGCGGCGCTGTCAGCCGCTCAGACACAAGCCGAGAGGAAACCACATTAACCTCGGATCAAACTGTTACCAACTGTTTGCAGGAGCGGCCAAGAGAACAAACTGCCGAATCCATTTGACTGGCGGATCATCACAGAATCAGATTTGGAGATACCTCTTCTAATCCCCACCCTCAATAGATTGTTGCTATGTCTCAGGTAGCTTTCATCTCACTTCCTTGTCTCTCCATGGGCCTGTGACGTCCTTCGGTGGTCAGCTGACTGACAGTGAAACACCCCGAGCTGGATTACAGTCAGATGGAGCAAAAGCTGCACTTTTAGAGACGGGTGTGGTGGGAAATTAATCTTGGTCTGTACATTATCACCAGCAAACTCTGGGTTTTTAATGGTGAGAGAAAATCTTCCAGCTTTCTGAAGCTCAGTTGTCAGTGAGTGAACTTTTTACCTGAAGTTTGTTTTGGAGATCACAATCACTGCCTGGTGAGATGTGCTTATTGTGTATAAACTGTCTCCGACCCAGCAACACACTCTGATCAAATAAACCGTGTGAACAGGCCGCGGACAAAGTGTTGAGGAAACCGACTGGGGAGATGGGGAAAGGGTTGTTTAATATTACAGACAGGCACAGAAAGTGCATCAAAAGGCAACAAGTAAATGAAAATAATCCAATAGCTTTATGAAATCGATGGTGGTACAAGCTCGAGTTGAAATCAGCTAATATAATTCGGCTAACGTTTGGTGTTCTTATTGGATCTTTTAGGAAGGTCCCTGTGACCCTCACTGTGGAGGCTGCTTTATTGCTTTTGTTTAGCGGTGTGCGAGCGCCCTCTGCTGAGCACAAACTGGAACTCACAGTGGGGTTTTTGCACCGGAACCGCTATATCTCTGCAGCAGTTTGGACTCCATGGCACAGAAATACACGGCGCTGTCGGAGAGAAGACCCCCTGGGACATTTAAACGAACAGTTTTGTTTCCTTTGTGCAAATCAGCAGAGAACCTTTCTGTTAAGTTTGGAGACCTTTCTTCATCCCCCAGCTTTATATTTTCAGTAACTATCTCTGAGCTTCGCCGGGATGCTGGATGTACCAGGAAAGAGTTGGGGCAGGGTCGGTTGTCAAGTAACTGAAGTCCAGTGTTATGGTCTGTCCTTCCAGAATCATTAATTCAGACGGATCCTGGGACACTGAATCCACACCACTTGTTCCTGTAACACAAATGCAGAATGTTTCAAAAGTCAGGGAGGAAATATAACCCCTGTAAACACACTGACTATGTAGGCATAGAATCACCAGGAAGCAAAACCATTATGATCAGTAAGGAACATGGGGAGCATATGGTGCCTGGTATCGAGCTCAACAGAAAACCACAGATTATTCTAAATATGTTGATCCCTCTGGTCTGATATTAAAGTCCAACCCAGATCAGGATCAGGTTTCACTTTTTGAGAAACAGAGGGGCGTTTACCCGAGAGGGGATTGGCTGGTGTGTTGGAGCTGATGTCAGTTCCCCACCAATCAATGAGAGCTGCAGGCAGTTGATTTTTCTGATTACCTCCATTTTTCTGACATTTTTAGTTTCTTGATGTCTCCCTCTTTGGTGGGTCAATCTCCCCTTAAAGCAAACAATCCCTCCGCACTAAAACGCGTGGGAATGAATGCAAGGTAACAGGGGGTCGACTACAGGATTGCACAAATTCGACAAGCACGCAGTTACGCGTAAACACCTCCAGGCGGCGTGAACGTCAGTCTGGAGTTGTCCCATTGATATCGGAGTTAAAATCAATCAGTAAGGGTAGTTTATTTTTGTCTCATTCAATGAAGCCGTAGTGACCAGAGAGCATTGGGACGGCGTGGTAAATATAAACTGCCCTGGTACAGAAAGCAAATATGGATTTAAAGGCAATGGAGTGAAATTACTTAGG